>NW_026294748.1:2400000-4800000 GCF_026119805.1 Tympanuchus pallidicinctus
AAGTCCTTGCTTTGCTACAAAGTGCTTTTTTGACCTTAAGCAAATCTCACCTGCTCTGTGGTTTTGTTCCCTGTAGTCTCGGAAACGGGGATTCACTTTGCTACCAGTGCTGGGAAATAAACATGCCAGGGATCCTGATGCTCATCTGTTGCACAACAGGGAGCCACATCAGATATGGAACCAGCAGGATATAAAAATACCACAAAGGTTATTAATTAAGGACATAAGCTAAGTACAAACTTGTGAGGTCAGGAGGAAACAGCTCTCCTGAAACACAGTTTATCCCGCATCTGTCTGCCGAGATCTTCCTTGAAGCATCTGGCACTGTCAGGTGGCTGCTGAACCAGGTGGACCTGCTCTGCAATTCCATCTTTGTTTTTGCATCTCCTGAATGACTGCCCCCCAAAAGTCTGCCTTCCCCATTTACTGCATGTCAGTGGGGATTGATAACTGCAAAGCAGGGTCTGTACCCCACTCACTTGGAAAGCTGGTATTAACTACAGCCTTGGTTGGGAAGGAGGCTTTTAGTTTTATTTTTTTCCTAATAATTTCAAAGTCATAATTGAATATTTCAGGCCTGTGTTTAGACTTTGGCATTTTAGCCAAAATGGGCTGTGATGAATGGGAGAGAGGAGGAAACATAGAAATTTGTTTCTTTTCCTTGAAAACACATGATGACACAGAAAGGTCCAGGTGAGAAATGTGCTTCATCAGCCTCTCTCAGACTGCATTGAATGCATATCTCAGTTTCACCATGCCTGCCCTGGGTGCAAAGAGCTTCTGTGGACACCTGAAACTGAAGTTTCCCTGCTGACCACTACTGGGAATGGGTTGGGAACCCAAATATGAGCCAAAGCAGAAGCGTTCAGAGCTTGGCTTGCTGCTCATGCATGGGACAGCAGCAGGAGCAGAGCTGAGGGCCGTGTGGCCCCGGTGTGCCCACAGCACTGCTGAGCATCTTTCCAGCAGTAGCTGAGCGGTGTATTTTAATTAGAGCCAGAGTAAATTACATCGGACTACGAGAGCCTGACTTTTTCACAACGGCTTGGGGAAAATGGAAAGACTAGCATTTTCAATTTAAGGTTTAGTTAGATAATGCCTGTTGGTGCCAGTAGATTACAGAGTGGATATTAAATCCTCCAGGATTTGCGATGGGGGAGTACTCGCAGAATCCATAAGTAGGCAGGCAGCATGGCTATGGAGCTGTCGTCCCCTGGAGGTCCCGAGTGGGAAGAGAAAATGTGAAGTAAATCTTGGCTTTGAAGGAGGCTGGGCGTAAAGAGCACACATATGCGGGCTGTGGCCTTTAAAGGTTTCCCTGTTACGAAGCTTTCTTGCTTCTGACAGCAGGCAAATGGCACGTGAAAAGGTAATGGGGTCTGTCAGACTGCTGGAGCGGGGAATTCGGGGCAGCACCGAGTGCTAATGTGCATCGATGGAGCTGGAGCCAGGCTTCCACCAAGGGTCCCAAAAGAAACAGAACTCAGCACAGCCCTGCAAAGCATTTTGCTGCAGGAAACGCTCTGCAGGTCCACAGCCTGAGGACTGCAAACGCTTTACCTACAGCTCAGATCCCAACAGTGACACTTCCAACACCTATCGCTGGCGTGAGCATCCCAATAGTTCCACTAAGAGCACATCCCTGTGTTTTATGCCTGCTAATTTGCAAATTCGAGCACTTTATTTCTGTGTTATCTTTGTGCAAAGGACTGGCAAATTTATGCCGCAGAAGTATTGCGAAAGCATAAAGGTTCACAAGCGATTAGATTTTATTATTCTTGTTTATGCTGCTGAAGAATTGTTCATTTTAAAACTTTATAGTCAATATGTGTGAAGATAAAACAGTGGTCTGTCTTGCTCCAGTGACAGAAGTCAAATGATTAAGTGAAGGGAATGAATTATTAAAGCAGATCAGCTTTTGGAGCTGCTTGCTTTGATTCCTAGCTGGCTATTGCAGCCAATTTACACCCAAACAGAGGGGCTGACCTTGTGCTATTTACTTTTCTGTGCACTGGCACAGATCATTCATCATTCTAGCTCAGAATTACCTGTGTGCTAGCAAACTTCAGCATAAATTTGTTCTTTTACTGGTGTGAGACCTCTGTTCCCCAAGCAAACCTCGTGCACAAGCTGTGCACGTTGGGGTCGTGATGGAAGCAAGGCTGCAGCAAGATGCTGCTCCAAAGGGCACTGTGCAATCATCCTTTCCTGAGTGCGTGGCCCCAAAGCAGCCCTCTGGGTTTCCAAGATCCCCATGGCACCTCCCAGGGATCTGCTGGGGTTACAGAGCTGACCGTGACCCCAAACCCCAGGCAATGGGTGAGCAGAGCCCTGAGCACTTGACGCGCTTTCAGGCTGCAAAACTCATTGCTGTGCACGTGGCATTGGGCTCCCTGAGCTGTCAGGCTCATTCCTGCAAGCCCCACATTGCTGCTGATGCTGCTGCTTGGGTGATCAGCTCCATTACGTTCTCCAGCATCGCAGAGTCTGAGAGCTTGTGTGTATCTTGCTCTTCTCATGCTTAAGTGGTGGAACCGAGACATTTGCAGCAATTTTAGGACAGGAAAAAGATTTCTCTTTGATTGCTTTTTAATCACAGTAATAACAGTAATGGAGGCAGTGAGTGGAATTGATGGGAAGGAGCTTAGCTCTGTTCTCTGGTAACTCCTGTGTGGGGTAAACAAGGAGGATTTACTGGCTTCAAGTGAGGCAGTAGTGCCCTCACTGCCCAGGGATGGCAGGGATGGTCTGGGGGGAGGCAGGTGGTACTCAGAACCTGGAGGGAAGTTTTCCAGGCATCTACTGACAGCTCTGTCGTCTCTGGGGCAAACGAACAAACCTTGCCTTGATTCTGCAGCTTTAGCCCATGAGGGATTTTTCTCCTGCTCATAAGTGAGAAAAGCCTTTGCATAAACAAGAAATTAGAGAGGTCAGGGGGTGTCCTTGCAGAAAACAAGCTGGTGTGGTGGGTACCTGTGAGACAGCCATGCTGGGCAGACCTGCATGTCCCTATAGACATCACACCACCAGAGTGGCAGTGGAGGTAATGGCCTCAAGTTGCGCCATGAGAGGTTCAGGATGGATATTAGGAAACGTTTCTTCTCCAAAAGGGTGGTGCTGCACTGCACAGCTGCCCAGGGAGGTGCGGGGATCATTATCCCTAAAGGTGTTCCAGAGCCATGGGGATGAGGCACTGAGGGACGTGAGCAGTGAGTTGGGTTGGGGTTGGACTTGACCATCAAAGAGGTCTTTTCCAACTGTCATGATTCTATGATTTTGAAGGGGCTTCAACTCGTTGCTACAAGCATACAAACACCAAAGACAGACACTTCGTCCTCAGGGGGGTTTTTTGTCAGACATGGAGCTTTCTCCTTTATTTCTGCAGTATGTGTTGCACACGTGAAGGGCCCGGTTTACATCAGCGTAGTCTTGTCCTGTTTGAGGAGGTGGAATTCCTCTTGCTTTGCTGATCAAGACAAACACGATAAAAACAGTTCATGCAGAACACACCTCAGCAGGAGGTCCAGCAGGGGGCAGGAGCTGTGCCCCCTCCCCTGCATCCCTGCAAGCAGGGCTGGGGAGAAGCAAGGATTGGGGGGGACCCAGCTGGAGGGGGTGAGGGGCAGCTTTGTTGGTGTTGATGGATTTTATCGTGTGTGTGAGATCTGAATGAGGCCCTGGAAGTGAGGAGGGAAAGGGGAGAAAAGGATTGGGGCTGGGATTGGAGCGGGGGCAGCGGAGGGAGGGGATGCTCAGCTCCCCCCAACCTGCCATGGTCTCAGGACCACAGGGACCCATGGGCACTTGGCATCTGAGCTGTTGCCACAGCAGAGTTGTTTTAGGGCAAGCAAGAAGGGAGGGTGCTTTAATATCCAAGATTTGGAGTGGGGGCTGGGGGAAGGAGTGGAATCATGCCCATGTTTTGGAAACTGAAAGGAGGAGGTGGAAGCTTCCACTGGAATGGGGGTGGCGATAACCAAAGTGATAACCAGGTGCCTGCTCAGGGAGAAAAAGGTCAATGAGTTGTTTCTCTTTTTTGGGGGGAGGGAGGGTTGGGGGCTTCTGTTATCCTTTCTCTTGCACGTACTCAAGTCCCACAGTGTATCTCCTAGCAACTCTACCTTCTATCCCAGTTTCTCCTTCCTCCTGTCCTTCCTCACCACGCTACCTCCTTTCCCTCTGGTCATTAAAAAAAAAAAAAGTGATAATAAAGTAAAAAAAAAAAAAAAAATCAGAAAGAAACAATGTAAGTGTAACATAGGTGCCATTCAAGTATTCTGGAGCAACCAGCTTTCAGCCTCAGTTTCATCCGAGGGATGGGGTTAGGAAGCAGCGAGCATCATTGCACAGAGATTAGCAAATCAGTAGTTTTCAGGGAGAGGTGGGTGAGAGCTGTCTCAGCCAGGTGCTGCAAGCTTTCGGGGGTAGGAAAGGCAGGGAGGAGCCGTTCCAGAGACATTTGGACAGAGCAGACCGTGCAAAGCAGCTGTCAGCTCTTGTTTCTCTGTTCTGCAGCTGGAGGGCTCTGGCCCTGCAATGGGCCACCGATGGGTGGGCTGGCGAGGACCTGACCCCTCTGCTTCATCCAAGGGGAAGGGAAATTATCTCAGGGAGATCACAACAAGGCTAGCAAGCGCTGGCTGGGTGCTGATACGATTCATCTATCCCAGGGACAAATTAAAAGCACTACCCTGAGCAAACAGCGATGGCATTATTGCTGGAAAAATGCTCGAACCACAACATATCAACCAATTTTGTTTTAGGGGAATTTACAATAGAAAGAAAAAAACCCACAAAACATGCAATACCTGCGGCACCTCATCAATCTTCTGTTAGTAGGATAGATTTTCTATCTATTTTTTAATTTGAAAAGGTGGCTGGAGGGGTTCTTTAATGCCATACGGAATCTCTCTGCCCTCTGCCAGCGGTGGCCTCGGGCTGCAGTAGGGCTGCTCCATAGGTCCCATTGCTGGTTTTCGCTGCCCAGTGGGAGCAGAGCTGAGCTGAGGAAGGGTCTCAAGGAGGAGAACCCGCCTGCTTGGGATTTTCCAGCAGGATTTAGCTATGGTCACTTGGAGAGCAGGGCAACCAGAGCAGCAGAGCAAGGGAAGGGTGAGTGCTAGCCAAGCATGCATGCTTCCTGGAGAAGCAGAGCAGCAGCTCTGCAGAGCAAAAGGAAGGGTGATGGCAGAGGGGGAGTAAGGAGGTGACAGCAGAGGGTGGAGTTACGTTGTTAAGGCCTGCAGAGCTTGCAAGTGGACTTGGAAAAAAATCCGTGTTTCCTCTAGAAAAGGCGATTCCCTTCTGCACCTTCCCTCTCCCTGGCAGAGATTAGAGCAGCAAGGTTAATATAGTAGCAGGTACATCCATGAAAATCCGCAGCTGAGTCTTCACTCCAAGTGCTGCCAGCTCTTCCCTACATCTTCAGGAATCAAGGTGCCTCGTTGGAAGTGGCTCCATTGCCTTTGTTGACGTAAAAGGGGCGGTAATGTGACTGCAATGGAGAATTTGGGGCATTAAGTTTGACCTTCTTGTGTCTTTTTCTGGCCACCTATACTTCACCCTCCTTGGCAGCCCAACCATTTGTAATTGAACACACTCCTATCTTAACACCTTCAGTCCCGCAGAGCAGCACCAGCTCGTTTCTCAGCCAGAGTCATCAAATGCAAATGGTGATGCCGTTTGATTTGCGCTCATGCTTTGCATGGACATCATGCCTAAGCCAAATGAGTCTGTGCATGATATAAACTCTCAGACTGTGACTCATGGCTTGATGAGAGGTTTCTGGGAGAAGAGGAATGTCACCTCTATTTTTATATTTCTGTCAGTGTCTTTTAATTGCTCGCTAACCTGAGAACTCATGGGAGCTTTCACACTTAAAGCCACGCACGGTTATGTGAGCGATGGGCTCTGCTGCACAGTGCTTATTTGTGCTCTCTGGTTGGAGAACCAAAATTCGTGTGCATGGAAATTCTCCCACAGTGGAGTCTTGTTTATTTGCACCTCCACGTGTTGCAGGGCCCCATGTAAAAGTCTGGGTAAGCAGGAGCATAAGTGGAAGAGATGCAAGGGCAAAGCCTAGGGGAGCTGCCACGTTCCTCTGTCTCCAGCCCTATTACCACAGTCTCCAGTTGCGCCTCTTCTCATCATGACCCACCCTAGCAATTTCATGCTTATCTACACCATTACAAACAAGTAACACGTGGCAAAGGCTCATTGTGCAGCCTAATGTTGGCTGGGGGCGATTGCAGAACACAAGTCCATCTAGTGACTGAAAGGTGAAATCCTTAGCCTGCATCCAGCAATACTGAGGCAATCAATCAATTCTTCCTCACCTTTGTTGCCCCCTGACTGCAGTGCTTTAAACTTGAGGGTTAACCCCTGTTGCTCCTTTTGCAAGCAACTCCTACACATGGCAGCTTGGATGCTGCCACTGAGGAGCACTAAGGTGACATGAGAACATGCTTACACCAGGGAAGTGGTTGACAAGGCAGTCAGGGCCAGCCCTGGTTTTGCAACATCTGATCTGTCTTAGGTTTGATCTGCTGCCCAGATCTCGCTTGCAGAAGGTAGGAGAGACCTCCCAGGAGCACTGGTTGTGGCTGGGAACATGCAAGTCAAGCCATCTTGCTGCTCAGTGCCAGCTCCCAGAGCCTCCTGCTCAATGTTGTTGAGATTCTTCTCACTCCATGGCTTCCAATTACAAAATAATTAGGAGATGGAAGAGGGGTCCTTCATCTTAAAGAAGTCCCTCTGGGTTGAAAAGACGTTCCTCCTTAAACAGTGGAGTTCTTTGTGAACATTTGTATTTACAGACCTTTTAGGGTGTGTATTACTTAAATGCATATTTAAGACTACTTTAAAAGCTGGATTATTGGGCCAATAGACCGTAAAAGCTCACGCAGAGCTACTGCAGCCTGGAGTGTATCTATATTGGGACTTCTTAATGCTTGTATTTATCAACTCAATTGTTAGGTTCAGGGATATCTGGTGAATATAGGCTATAAAAACAGAATAGCCAGCAGCAGCATATGCATGAAGGAGACAAAAAGAGCAGTGGCTTTGGGTGGGAGAAATTATCAGGCCTTCTCAGCAGGGATGAAGGGAAGTGGGTGTTGGGTATCAGTATTAAAAACCATTGGCTGGAGTGTCCATGTGGACACAGGCATGATGAAGTTGGGGATCTTTTAGAAAGGCTGTGACCAAACACAAGACAGAGAAGATACTGCCTCTCACTGCTGCTCCCTAGATGCGTTTTTGCTGTAGCATGTTCAAATACTCAAGGCTGGACTTTCTGAAGGTGCTACAGCCTATGTCAAGATGTCCTTTGCACTGCTATTCATCTCCTGGAGGGGCCTTTAGAATGAAGCAGACATAGAGCTGCAGTCCTTGGGCAGCTCCTTTCTCACTGCTGTGTATTCCTTCTATTTGCATCCTCCAGTCTAGCAATGCTCTTGACTCTTGGCCTCCTCCTCCTTGCAAGTATTATTCCCAGGGAGTGGTAAATAATGTCTCACCAATGCACAATGAGAATTCAAAAATGGGTTTCGCCTGCAGAGACGAGGGCAAAAACCTGACGTTCTTAACTCGACTTGTGCAAGACCTTAATGCATCGTGGTGCAGAGATGCTAAGACAAAGTGGATAAACACAGCATTTCTGTGGTTAACTCTTAGTTAACCTTGCACGTGAGAACTGCAGCACTACCATCCTCTGGCCCTCGTCGTGTGCTGTTGCCTGTGTTGTGGCAGTAGTGCTAACTGAGCCATTGACAGCTGTTGTAGTGATTTATCATCGCTGTCTGACCCTTGTCTTTGATATTGCGCCTGCTCACTGTAGGATGTAATTAGTGTAATGCTTCTATATGGTTCTCTGTTGGAGTTATTTACACAATCTGTGTTTTCTTGTTGTCAAAGTCTATTAAGAGTGTATGATATCCATGCAGGAAGAAAATGTTCTACAGATTCCAGCGTGTCTTCTGCAATGTTTGTATAGCTTTTAGAAGCCTGGGTTGAATTCTAGACCAGGGCAAAATCCTTTCAAAATGTCACTTCGAAATATTGATTATTCCTACATCCCAGCACTGTGGTGTCAGGGGGGTCAATCTGCATCCCTCTCTGGATGCAACTACCACAGAAAAAAACAATAGAAGCTGCTGACCTGAACCTTTCACTCGCCTGTTTCCAAAGGACCGAAGCCCTATTCTCTGGAGTCCCAGGTCCCCTAAGAACAGATATTTCCTTTGCTGAAGCTTTCACCCCCAGGGTTTGTTTCTTACCAATACAGATTGCTTGGAGGATTTCCATGTCTGTGGCGTCACTTTTGCAGACTGATGTCTCACTATTGAGGGATAAGCTGTGACAACATAAAAGAGCCTGTTACAGGTCAGCCCCTGGCACCATCCCCATCTCTCCTTGCAAGCACCGGGATGAGCAGCAGGACTGGAAGTGCCACGTAATTAGTATTGCACTGCTTGACACTGAAATGCAGCCACTTCTGGGGGTGGGACACAGCAGCCATCGGACAGACACCTATCCCACCACCCTGTTGGTTAGGAGAAGGGAGTGCAGGAGGTCTGTCTAATTAAAATGTCTGGGGAATGCAGGGAGGCAGAATGCGATCGGTCCAATTAAATTTAGGCCAAGGCCTGAACTAAGCATTCTGACTCTTGCAAAGAACACTGTAGGCTATTTAATTAGCACAAAGAGCCGAGGCCTGGGTTTCATGTCAGAAATTAATGACAGCACCCCTGGCAATGCGATAAGCCCTAACCTCCTTCTACTGCACCAGCTCAGTTCTGATTCAGAAATAATAGCAGCCCTGCTGAATCACCACCAGTTTCAGAGCTGCCAGGCAATGGGCTTTCCCCACCATCTCCCAGTTGCAAATTAATCCAACCTGACTGCGCTCGGCAGGTGCTGGTGCCCTTGGGTTCAACCTTGGGTGCCCTTGAACTGGTTGGTGGTGAAAAGAGGATGACGAGGCAGCGAGTGGGGAATGCCGGTTCAGATAAAAGAGACCTGGCAGCTAAGTGCATCGCTTTATTAAAGGTTGTGCTCGGTGGCTATTACTCTTTTAGGATAATAGCTGTTTTGAAATAGTGATAAAGCTAGAGGGGTAAAGGGAATGTCGTCTCCTGCGGTCTCCGAGCACCTAAAAGCATCTCAAATTCTCATCTTCGGGTGTGGGGCTGTTCCAGGCCTCCTGGCGGGAGCAAGAACAGGATGAAATATCTTATTGCCTAAAAAAAGGGGCAGAAGGGAGGGAGGAGGGCAACACCTAAGTGCCCAGTACCGGTCTTAGTGAAGAGGCTCCCATCAGACTGTTTGCTGAAGTCACCGGGCGGATTCTGTCCCACCGAGGAGAACTGAAAAGGCAGCTTAGTGCCATTGCCTACTGGAAGATAGAAGAGGTTGAGTTACTCCGGGGAGCTGCGTGCGGCAAGGGGGGAACCTAAGCATTTCAACACACACCCTGTGAAAACTGCCTCCAAATGGCTTAGGGAAAATGAGGACCTGTGGCTGCGTCCCTTTTCCCTAAGTGAGAGCAGCCAGTGGTGGGATCCCGGTGCACAGTGTGTGAGTGTGGAGGTGCCAGTGAGGGAAGAAACTTTCTGGTGAGACCCAGAATGCAGGCGTGACCGAAGAGCAGCATCCTTGCAGGTAAATGGTATCTCCAGACACTGGGATAACATGGCAAAACAACACGGCAACTGAAGCTCCTTTGCCTCAGAGCTGTTGAAGCCTTACTCAAAGCCCAGTGAAATTAAAGCAAGGCTTCCCCTCCTGGCTGCCAAAACGATTGTGAGAGAGGAGCGATAAGATAGAGCCAGCCTTGTCTGCAGCACAGGCAGTGAGTGCAGGTGCCCAGGGCTCCCTGGGCAGGAGGCTGCAGTGCTTGGGGAAATGGAAGGCCCTGTGAGCAGGAACAGGCAGAGGGAGCAGGGATAGGTGGGAGAAAGGAAGGCTTTGTTGCTGCTGATTCTCCCCATGCCACCACAAAGTCCCCTCCCCATCACGCTGGGTGCTGTACAGGCAGTGAACGCTGGGCAGGCCACGATGCTGAGAACTGAAGTGGTAAGGAAGAGGTGTATAGGAGAGGGAGGAGAGCAGCTTCATGCTTCTGTGTCAGGACTGGGGGGGACTGAGCCAGATCCTGGCCCTGCCCCAGCCCCTGCAGCTCGCCTTCAACAAGTTGGTGGAAGCAGTTTGTTTGTTATCTCAGGGTCTTTGGAAGTTGGTTGGGTATTTCAGGGTCTTTGGCAGTTGGTTGGATGTCTCAGGGTCTTTGGCAGTTGGTTGGGTATCTCAGGGTCTTTACAAACTGGCACCTGTCTGTTTTCCATCTTCTTCTCACTGTCTGAGCAGTGAGGACCAGGGAGGCCCTTCCCTCCTATACACACAGCCCTAGAGCAGCGCCAGCTCACGTTTGGGTGTATGCAGCCACAGCTGATAACCCAGATAAGAGCTGGTTCTGTGAGACAGGGACAGGACAGCCGAGAGGGGAAGCAGGACAGGTCAGTTAGACAGCTGGAAAGCTGTGGCACGGGTGTTAGATCCTTTCAAACTGAAGGCAGATTTACCCATACCAAGTGTTTCCTCAGTCGCTTGGAAGGAGGAAAATTCCCATGACCGTGGGTTGAAACTGGCTGTAAAACAAGAGCATCCAGTTCAGCAATCGGCTCCTGGTGAGCTGGCTCTAAGGGCTGTGCGTGGCACTGCTCTATGAAACAGTCCCCACCATTCTGGAGGCAACCCCAGACCAGAAATGTGGTGCGGAGAGGGAAGTCTGATCTTTTTTGCTCTGTGTCCCAGGGGGGTTGGTGGGACATCACTTAGCGAGCAAAACTCTCTCATTGCTGCACAGCTGTCTTCAGCTGCATTCAGTTGCCAGCTGCAGTTTGCCTGCTCAACGTAGCTGTTTTGCAAAGAGACCTGCAGGCGGAGGCTTGCATTTAGGGCATGAGAGACACGAGCAGAGGAACGTCTCTTGCCCTGCCACCTGGACAGGGTTTTGCTAGGACTTCACGCTGGGATGCAGCCTTGTGCTGTTGTACCCCTGTGTGAGCCATGGCTCTCCCGGAAGAACACAAAGCGATGAATGCTTTGAGCTGTTTTGCTGCCATCCTGTGGTCTGCTTTTCTATTTCAGCACTGCTTGTACTGCAGCAGTTGCCTCTCCCTTCCTCTGATTCAAAGACCAGCAAAGGCACAAGGTGATCTTTCCAACTTTCTTCCGGCTTTGGCCAAACTCTTTGCAATGTCAGGAGTAAAAAAATGCCCGGTGGAAGAGGACAGAAAGGAGCGCTGAGCAGCAGAACGCTTTGTTCCCCCATCTTTTAGGCAGCATTTGAAGCCTTTTATGTCTCCCCTCTGCCTCATTATGTCACCCCTGCAGATGGATGCTCTGCGATACTGTCTTTAAGGGAAAAGAGCACTGGAAGGCTCCTTGAGTGCAAGCAGGGCTTAAAAACAGGGGTCAGTTCAAGTCCAAGCAGTTTTTGAGCACTAGCACAGAGCACCACATGGGTAACATTCCTCATTGCAGCAAGCAGACTTGCTGCTGTGACCTAAGGCAGAATTTGCAGTGTCCCAACCTATCAAGAAATGGGGTGTGTTGCAAAACTGTCAAGAGAAAT
The DNA here is from genome assembly GCF_026119805.1 of Tympanuchus pallidicinctus. Classification (NCBI taxonomy): domain Eukaryota; kingdom Metazoa; phylum Chordata; class Aves; order Galliformes; family Phasianidae; genus Tympanuchus; species Tympanuchus pallidicinctus. The sequence goes on from NW_026294748.1 coordinate 2,411,636, forward strand.
TTAAGGGTTCTCTGCATGTTATGCAACACGAAGGGTGGAGGGCACGTCTTTTATTTGATTTTTCTTCCATTTTATGGAATTCTTTAGAAAAGATGCAATCGGAAGCAGTGCTGGACTTCCACATGACACACTGCAAGAGCACAGAAGGCTCTGGAGAGCTCAATGATTACGGCTATGGTGCATTATTCATCAGATAATCCTTTGCTAGCCAGCATGCAAGCTTAAGTGGGTCATGTCTCCTGTTTTGCCTACTGACTCATTCTGTTCCCAAAGTCCCCATTGGTGTGGTTGCAGCAGCTGGTTCCCTTCTATCACTGTTCCCATAAGGGATCTTGTGGCCTCTCTCTGGTGGAGAATGCAGTGCTGCTCAGTCCCCATTTCGGCAGGCACTTTGTGCTGCCACGTGTTTAGTTCTTTGGTTGAAGGAACCAGATTGGAAGCTAACACAGAACGAGCAGCTTTGGGAAGCAACACGTGTGGGCTCTCAGGACAGTGGAAGTGTGCAGGTGAAACAAATGATTCCACAGTGTTTGTGTATTCAAAAGCCCGTTGCAGAAAGCAATGGGACACGGTGTGCTGACTGCATCCAGCAAGCATCCTCTCTGGCTCCAGTAAACAGTACTAAATTGTGACCTCTAAATCCAGCAGCTGGTTTCTCCTTTGTCGTGGTGGGTTCTTCAGGAGGTCAGGATGCAGAACAGCATCTCCTCACCCTCCACTCCCTTCAAATTCATTTTAGGCCATTTTCACCTGAACCCAAAGCCCTGCATTTTGGATGGACTCAGTCTGAATAATGGAGAACTCATTTTCAGCCATCCCTTAAGGTTGAAAGTGGTGCAGGATGCAGGTCTCAGACTGGTCTCTCCCCAGCACCGGCAGAACTGGTGCAGAACAGCAGCTTTGCAGCCCTGTGGGCAGTTTTTGCAGACAGCCTCCCTGTGAATTGAACTCTCTGCTTGCAAAATGCCCTCAAACTTGGCTGTCCCCAAACTCAGAGGGCCAGCAGGGTGCAGTCCTGCTAAAGGCTGATGCCTGAGTGGGATCTGCACCCAGCAGCATCCCGTTGCCCATGTGGGTTGGTAACAGAGGAAAAAGGCAAAGGGGACATTGAGACAAAGGGCTCAGTGTTGGGAGCTGGGCTGTCCCCACGCAGCCCTACAGACAGAGCAGCAATATGGCACACATGTGCCTTCAGGGCAGCACCGTGGCTAATTGCAGGCATGGCCCTGTGCCCCACCACCATCTGCCTTGGCAGAGCAGCAGCTGCAAACAGCTGGCAAAGCCAGCCAGGGATCTGCTCCCTAAGGAACAGAGGGAATTTGGTTAGTTATTCTGCCCTGTCCTTTCTGTGTTGCTGTCTCTACAGGCGCTGCTCTGCCCAAGGCCCTGTCGCTCTACGCTTCTCTGGTCCTGATTTAGAAATAGGCAGCTGCCATTTTACAACTGAATGCGTTGAAAACAGTCATTCACTCATCCCATAGTGTTCGTGTAGCAATGGGGACATAGGCAGATCAGCAGGGCTCTTGTTGACAGAGTAAGAGCTCAGAAAAGAACCCCAATCTGCTTTTTTAGGACACATTCCTCACTTCTTGCATCCTTTCCCTGCAGGGAAAAAACATGTTTTCTGGTGAAAGTAAAATCTTAATGCAAATGAAGCCTTGGTGTAGCTTTCACATTTGATAGCACAGAGGGGTAAGCTTCTGGTGGAGGATAACGCTTACTTCAACCTGATAAAACTCCCCTTGTGTCACAAACACCCCTCTTGAAAGAGCTCAGTTGCTCCAGTTCTCCTCCATGTAGCCAAGAGCTTTTGTTGCCTTGTTTGGGATGGAAAGGAAAAAACTTCTCCAATCTTTGTAGGATGGAGAGAAGACCCAACATAAATGCAGGGGGAAGGACCTTGGATAACACTGAAGTTCGTGTGGGAAAGCAAATCTGAAGACAGATCATGAGTGGAGTTCCTTTCCTGTGCTGTGTTTGGAAGAAGGGTGCTGGGCTGCCTTACCTTTGGGAGACAGGAACATGGAAAATCTCTTCAAGTTGTCGGGCTGGTTCCACTCATAGTTGTTCATCATGTATCGGTGGTCACCTGGAGGAGCAGAGCAGGCATCAGTGGGGTCCCACAGAAGGAACAGAGTCACATAATCATAGAATGGTTGGGTTGGAAGGGACCTTGAAGACCATCGAGCTCCAACCTCCCTGCCACGGGCAAGTTGCCACCCACCAGATCAGGCTGCTCAGGGCCTCATCCAACCTGGCCAAGGACAAAGGGAAGGGGCAGCAGGTTGGAACTGCTGCCTTGAGCATGGGGAGGGAGGTGTTTGTGCCCATTGAAAGCAAGTTGTTCTATTTTTCTAATTCTTCCATGGGACTTTTGGGTCCGAGCAGTGCTGAGGTTCAGCCTGAGATGGCAGAGGTTTAGCACAGCTGAAACATAAATAGGTGAGGAAAGCTGCCCAGCAGAGCTGGGCTTTCTCCTGAGCATCCAAGGGGAGACTTTGGGGTTGAGGAATTTTCTTGCTGAATTGCTGCTGTGTGGCTAAAAATGGATCCCACTTCAAAAGCAATGGTTTGGGTTAACCTGCACACAGAGCTGGAGCACGACCAGAGGGTCTGGACCTGCAGCTATTGCAAAGCCCAAAGAAATGTGAGGGTTGGGAAGGCTCCATGGGTTGGTTTCTGCCATTTTTGAGGTGCTAAAACCGAGTTACAAAGAGCTCTAGCTTCCCTGCCTTCTGGTTCAAGCTTCATTCAAAGTGGGACAGCCCTTCCCTTTGGCACAGCCTGATTCCGTTCTCAGGGAATGATCCATGGGAAATGGTGTCCTATCCGCTCAGAAAATTATATACATACATAAAGGCCTTAATTCTGCTCTAAATCTGTGGTTCTCTGGAAGGATGAAGGTTTGGTTCCCATATTGTGATAGTTCCACAGTTTGATTCTTAAGTTACTGAACAAACTTTTGTGCTATTTCTCTGATTTACTTTTGTGTTATTCAAAATCCCTGGGCGCTCTCTGATTGTTTTCCTCCTTGCCACACTGCTAAGTAGGTACCTGTTATGACAACTAAAAGAAAGTGGATTCCCTTTGGAGTCTGCTATTAAGCAGACTTCATTCCATTAATACAGTATTTCTTCATGGGAAGTTTCTTACGCTGGAAGATCAAGCTGGTTGCAAATGAATTTGTTGCAGTGACTCAGGGGGAGTGTGAGTTAATTAAATCCATTAAGTAATTGTGGAGTTATTTCCTTGCAGTCACTCGATGCAGAGCGCTGTCCTCTTTCAAGTGTAACTGCAGTTTGAGAAATGGAGAGCTCTGAAGTTTCTGAGATTCACCTTAAATAACGTTTCCCAGCTGAGTGGATGCCACAGCTCTCCTCATTAGGCAGGCTGCAAGCTGTGTCCATTACATCCCTGTACAGTTCCCAAAAGTGCCCAGATTTCTGGCACTGGTGGAGTGTTGCCCTGCTCAGAAATGCTTTGGCACTCGAATCCCATGGGTTTCGAGTACCTTTGAGGGTTCTGACATCAGTAGCATGGAGGGGAACCTAACTGAAAGTGATCAGCTGATCGGGAACATGTGCGTATGGTTGGGTTGTGCAAACGGACAAGAAAATGCACTGGCTTCAGAATTGGCAAAAGAGACTCCTAACTCTGGAGGTTACTTCCTTAATTGCAGCCTACTGTTGTGCTACTCATCTAACCTTCACAGTGCTGTGAGCAGCTGGCAGCCAGAACCCCTATGGCTCTGTGCCATCCATGGTTTGGAGATTCGACAGAAGTCCAAAAGTGTACAAAAATGATTTTGGAATCTGAGCTGTCTTCCATCTACCTGACTTGCATTACAGCCAGATTTCCCAGCAGAACTTAGCACACGAGGTGCTGCAGTGATGGGTTGATGGTTGGACTGTATGATCTTAGTGGTCTTTTCCAACCTTAGTGATTCTATGATTCAGTGGTAAATATTAGAAGACAAGTAATATTCAGTTTCTAGTCCTGCTTGAAGGTATGGGGGAGCTTAAATAAAATCTATCTCCATGCTCAGCACTTTGAACATGGTTCCTGCCTTTTCTGAGAGGTTGGTGCTCTGAACCAGAGCATTTCGTGCATCTCATTCATGTCCAATGGAGAATGGTGGTGTTAGATGGACATCAATTAACTGTTTGCCATGCAGGCTCCTTGGGGCCAAGACTTGCTCTTTCTCTTCCTAACGAAGGAAGGCAGCATGCTGTCACTTGATGATCACAGTGATGCTCATTACACATCCAAATTCACTCTGGTTCCATGTCGCCTTTGTTCTTACTGCTCTCAATTGTGAATGTCAGGCTGATTCACAAACGTCAGCCTCTGAGAGACACTGTTTGTTCTCCAGTAACATGTCCCATGTTGGTCTGACTTATGCGCTTCTATTTGCCTTTTCTTTTTGTTTTGTTTCCTCCCCTCTTCTTTTATCATCTCATCTCGTAACGTGCATCTGTCTTTTCTGGAAGTTGGAGAGATTTACCTGAGTGCTGTCCAGAAAAAGGTGCTGTGTTAATATGAGAGGAATGCCTGATGAGTACTGTGAATCTGAATGAAATAGCAGTGTTCTTGCAGATGCATGCTGCAGTGATCTTCTGTTGTATGAAATGGGCTTGAAGTCTATTCCTGCAGCTTTTTGAGTCACTTCTCCTGGACATCAGTTTACCCTCAGATTACCTTTCCAGTTCTTGACCTTTATTGCTCTGCTATCTGAGGTCCCACAGTCATAAATTAGACCTTCCTTGCAGCCTGGCAAGATAAGGATTTACTCCCATCCCTACAATTCTTAGTGCAAGAGGTCATGTAATGGGATTAAGTACCGTGCCCAAGGTCACAAAGGCTGTTTGTGGGACAGCTTGGAAGTGAAACATGGTTATGGTGTGCAGTCTCACAAACGAGCTTTATGCAACACAAGTCCTCTGCAGAACTGATGGGAAGAGACTGAAAGAAAGTGGGTTCAAAGCCTTAGAAGATTCCTTGCATTGCTGTGGTATTGGCCATGCCCTCGCTATTTACATAAGAAAGATTGCTCATCCTTAATCACTGCAGGAACCCGTGTGCTCTGCATTCCCTGAGCCGGGAGCTGAGGAAGCACAGCTCTGCTTGGTGGGACCGGCAGAGGCAGGGTCAGGGAGCGATGCCTCTTCCAGGATTAGTTTGACCCGAACACCAAAACAAAGACCTTTTTTTACCCAGAAAACCTGTTATTAGATTTTCAGTGACAGGTGATTTCGGGATATTTCATGTTCCAGGCTGAAAGCAGCTGCTGTAAAATAGCATGTCACAGCAGCACTAGCGCACTAACCGAGCTGGATAAATGAGGCTGATGGCAGGATATCTGAATTGCCATCCTGGGGTGGCCACGTTCCTACTTCTGCCAGTATTTTTCTTATAATCCTGCCTCCTCTCTGTCACCCAGTGAGCTCCCGAGCCGGGCTCTGCCCAAGGATGGGGCAGCTCTGGGTTACTTTACCATTCTCAATGTGGTTCCTCTCAATGAAGTTGCGGCCAAGGTCTGCCTTGCAGATTTTCTCCACGTGCCTCATGCAGACGTTGAGGAGGTCATCACGGAGCAGCCCCATGGAGGGGCTCATGCTCTCCCCTTCGAGCAGCACGCTGTACGTCGGGAGGGAGGGAGGGGGGACATAATTCCGCATCAAAGCCCCAAACTCCTGCCAAATTGAGGAGGAGAGAGGTTATTGAGGAATACAAGGAGAGATCCCGAGAAACTGTCTACGTTAGGCTCCAAATAACACAGAGAGGGAGGGAGAGTAGTGGAGATGGATGGGAGGCAGTCAAATGCTTTGGCTGAGAGCTGTAGCCACCAAAAAAGGAGGAAAAGGAAAGAAATACGAGGCGTTGGCATGCTGAAGTTCATGCTTCACGGGAGCAGACACAGCTTGAAATGCCAGGGCCAGTTCCTCACGTACATGTGCATTGAACTGGAAAAGACTGGTGCTTCCTACGCTGTCTGAGAAAAGGAAAAGCAAATGAGGTCTTTCTGACCTGGAGGAAGAGCACGGAGTCACTGATCTGATGGATCTGCTCCCTGTTCTCCTTGTCCTCCCGCAGCAGCTTTGCCCTCTCTTCCAGCTCATCCACAATCTCTTTCACGTTCTCCGAGGCAATCTTTTCCCTCTGATCCAGGGCAGCCTTCACTTCATCCCTCTGCCTCTCCAGGTCCCGGATCAGCTCCTTGAAATGCTGGTCTACTGTTGCTTTCTCATTGGTGGTGTAGTTCTGTGGGGGCAAAGGGGAGGAGAAGGAAGGCAGCAGAAAAGACACAAGAGAGGGTGAGAAACAAAAGATGAACTCTTGTATGGAGTCACTTGCTAACAAGGGGTGTAGGTGGGGATGTGTCCAAGCACTCGATGGGACAGGAGGGAACGGCCTCAAGTTGCACTTGGGAAGGTTCAGATTGGATATTAGGAAGAATTTGTTGTCAGAAAGAGTTGTCTGGCACTGGCACAGGATGCCCAGGGAGGTGGTGGGTTCACTGCCCTGGAGGTGTTCAAGGAAGGGGTAGATGTAGTAATGAAGGACACGGTTGAGTGGGCAATATTAGTGGTAGGTGGATGGTTGAACAGATGATCTTAAAGATTTTTTCCAGCCTTCATGATTCTATGATTCTCAGCACTGGGACCACGACCATGGAGACTTTAGGTATGCAATTCTCTAGCACCAGAAAGCTATGCTAAGATAAGTAATATTAATTCTTGCAGTAAGTGTGTATATAGATAACATATGGTGCACGCTGTCTTCCTCATTACAATAGTATCTCTTCAATTCGTGAGCTGCACTCCTAAGTGATATTTAAAAACACAGTCTAACTTTCTAAATCATAACTCTGGCTCCTCCAGAATTTAAGGACCAAATTCACTCCGTTTCAGCAGATGAAAGCTGCTGAAACACTTTCCATCAGCCTCTCTACATCCCTCTGAAATATCCCTCAGAATGACTATGGATAGAACTATATTCAGAGTTAAAATTTCTAGGTCACATTTCCAATAATAGTAATAGTAGTGGTAATAATAATAATAATAGAGGAGACAAAAAGCAGAACTGGCAAGTCAGTGTGCGTGCACCACATAAAAGGGAGAAGAATGGCTTTGCTTATTAATATTATGCAAATTCTCTGGGGTGTTTTCAAATAGTGTTTTCACTGCTCTGTTCAGTTAGGGTGTAAATTAAAAAAAAAAAAAAAGAAAAGCACCTTTACTATGTTCTAACCCTTGTGTGGTGAAAGGACTATAAAGGAGACTTCTATCAGTGTGGAAATGAGCTGTTCCATTATAAACAAGACACACGTTTGTGTAGCTGCACCTGGTTGCCTTAGAATCATGGAATAGTTGGTCTGGGGGGACCTCAAAGATCATCTAGTTCCAATCCCCTGCTATGGACAAGGCTGCCGACCAGCAGGTTGCCCAGGATCCCATCCAGTGTGGCCTGAAGCACCTCCAGGGATGGAGATGGGCAATCCAGAGGGCTTCTGGAGTTGATTTTCTAAGTGGACCAGCAGGAGAAGGGCAGAATGCTTTTGTTTCCAAATGGGCCTGGCTGTTAGTGATGGCAGAACCATCACAGATGATAGGAACCAAAAGCAGGTAGGTGTCCCGAGCCATTTCATAACAGGGCTGTGCAGGCTCCTCTTGTCTCCTGCAGGATGTGTTGCAAAATGACTTCAGTAGGAGTTGTTGTTGCCAAGATGTGGTGTGAACGCGTGTTGGAGAGTGATGAGGTAGAGGCTAGGTAAGGAACGGAGTGAGTAAGAGCTGGATATGCCAGGAAAATCGAGGGAAGAAAGAGTGATGTGAGAGACTGGAACAGAAAGAGACAAGCATAGGGGAGATGGAACAGTGAATATCCCCCACGCACCTTGATACGGTCCCTCTCCTTCTGCCACTTATCCACTTCATCTTCCACCTCGATGATCTTCAGCTGCAGTTGCTCCTTCTGCAGCGAGAGTTCAGCCTGCAGGAAGAGGGGAGACCCATAAGCAAGGGCTGCATGGTGTCCCTGGAGGAGCACTATGCTTCCTCTGCTGCATTTGGCCCCGAGCAGCAGCAGCCAGGCAGCACGGGCTGCTGGCGCTGCTTGAGATGGAGACCATGTGCTGACAGGGGACAAGGTGCCAGAGCTGCTGGCTGGGGCAAGAGATTCAGCTTCCTCAGCAAAGACAGCAGCAGAAGCACCCACCTACCAGGCTACCGTCATGGTGCTGCTTTTAATCACATTAGAGTCATTAGCTGGAGGGGGGGACGAGTCCTGTTTCAAAATTCAGCTGTGTATGCAGCACGGGGCCCATCCCAGGGTGTGCCTCTGCAGCAATAACAGTTTTCATGTAATTACGGAATGACGTTTGACGAGTGTTGCAACAAAGAGGACGGTGCCTCCGGCAGGAATTCTGTTTAGACAGGATTGTGGATTAATTTGCTCTGAATTGAGAGCTTTCATGTTATGATGAAGCTGGGGAATGCTTGGAAAAAAAAAAAAAAAGTACAAAAAAAAAAAATAAAATAACAAAAGGAAGAGGGGAGGAGGCGTAGCCAACCATGCTTGGCTTAGATCAGCACCTTCCCTGGGAGCCATTTGCATTTTGTTTTGCACTGGCTTCCTAGCAAAGTGCAGAGCAGATAGATGCACACAAGGTGGAGAGCTGGAGACCATAGAGGGCTGGGCACTGCTGGGACATCCCTGGGCCATGCTGGACCCGGCTGCTGAGCACTGCCCCGTTAGCTCACCCGCTGCTCACCACCTCCCTGCCCCACAGATCATGACAAAGCCTTTGTTTACGTGTCTCAGGATCTTTCTGCGTTTCATGTGTGCGCAGGTTGGTCACAGCACAGCTATAACTGCAGGCAATCTGGTGGTGGCACACACGTTCCCAGAGCTCTTGAGGAATGGCACAGTCAGCAGCAATGATCTGTGCTGCTCAGCTGTGCTATGGCACAACGCTGCCTTTGAAAACCCATTGTAGGTGTGGAATCCTTCAGCGAGTGTGCATCACCCCAAAGGACTCATATTTAAGCCAACAGTGTTGTAAGGGAAGTAAGGACTGGGGGAACTCAGCAGCTAACACAGTAAGGTTGCACTGCCACCAAGCCAGGATCATAACTTAGCGTGCAAACCCAGCTCTTCTCCCCTGATCATTGTTGGCTTTGGGGGTGGGAGTTGAAAAGAGCAGCAAAAGTTCATCACAGCATGAAGAGCAAGAAGGCAACAAACTGTCAGCCAGTTCAGAGCAGGGAAATCTGCCCGTGGAGGCTCTTGTCTTGGTGCCAGTTGCTGCCGTGTCTGAACATCCTCTTGAGCCTGAATCAAGCACAGCAGCATCTGAGAGCCATTGACTCTTGCTGTTCCAATTTAGAAAACCTCTATTTAATAGAAGGAAAACAATTTGATTGTTGTTTTATTGCCCTATTAAAAAAAAAAAGAAGAAGAAAGGGCAAACAAAAAAGGCAAATGTACTCAAAGACATCTCTGGGCCAGAAGAGCAGCATCCTTTATCCTTTGCCATCAGTGTAATTGTCCTTCTTGAGTTAGGAGACGATTGCCCCTCTAAAGAGCATCTACGCACCCTGGCAGCCCCAACTGAGAGCAGCCATCAGCTGAAGCTCATGTTCTACAAGGGCTGAGAGCAGACATAGAAGGGTTTTGCAGTACAGGTTCCTAAGGGAGATGTGTATATCAGGATATCAGGACAATTTGCTCTTCTGCTGATCAAGAAAGTAAAGGTGTGATCTTGGTCCTATGCTTTTCACATTTTTGAGACAGTAACTTGAAGGAATGCATGTTTTTGCCCATTTCTATGCACACTCCAGCAATCAATCTGAAAAAAAATTTGCAATCTAATGCCAGATCTTTCCTTGAGCCATAAGCTACATCCAAATGACATTGACTTTTTGCAAAAGAGGACCTCCTGAGCAGTGGGAAGTAACATGCCCCTCTTCATCCCTAAGTATCAGGACATTTTCATGACAAGAACGTGGAGCTTTCTTTTCAGAAGGGCTGATGTTTCACAGCCACAGAGGCTTTGTAATCACAACAAATTTGAAAGGAAAGGTTACAGGAGAATTTTCCAGATGCTGGCTGGAAGGTGGCGATAACAACATGATACTTATATGGTGCTTTTTAATTAAGATGGGTCTCAAAGGAACTTAGAAAACTATTACTGGCTCAAAAGTGGTAGCTAGCTCTTTGCAGCTTGTTGGAGCTGAAAGATCCCTTCATGCAGAAAGGTACTTTGGGTGCCGCTGGGATGGAACTAACAACTGCTTAAGAGCAACTCCACACTACAATTTAGAGTAAGAATTACGATTTGCAAATGGAAATTACAGAGGTCATTCCAATAGCTGGAATGCAAATATCACAGTCATCCAGGTTCAGCTTGGGTTAAAACTCCCCTAATGAGGGCAAAGGAAACACTGGTATGGAGAGCAGCAAAGAGAGTGTCTTCGTTGCATGGCAGCACAACCACTAGAACTGTTTGTACCGAAAAAGAAGACATTAAAGGGAGATTGCATAGGGGCTGTACCCATTGTTGGAGGGGTCCCTACTCTGCAGAAATGATGACAGTGGTGAAAAATGTGGGACACACTTGTTTAGAGCGTTAGGTTTGACTATGAGAAATGCTGGCAGCGAGAGTCTGAGCGGACAGCAGATCGCCTGTTACCACCTAAATTAATTAGGAGGCCTAAGTGAAAGTTCAGAGTGTACATCTAAACATCCACAAGTGAACCCAGCCCTTGTGCTGAAGGACCTGGAGATGTGAGATTATGACTCTTGCATCATGACGCAACTCGTTTTTGCAAGGCAGCAATACAAGCATCGTCATGTCTTAATGCTCTGGGAACCCAGTCCCTGAATCAGGAAACACCCCTGTGTCACCAGCCTGGGAGAGCTATGGTAATTATCCGTCAGCAACAACCAAATGCAATAATGAAGTGGGAGAAGAAGAGTTGAAACGAGCTGTCCCAGCATAGGGCTTATACAGGAGGTGGCACAGCTGAGATATCAGCGCATTGCTGGAGATGATTTCTACTGCTTTTGCCATTAGGCTTTTCAGTCTAAGCTTTTGGTAAGCAGCAGCAGGTGGCAGTGGGCTGCAGTTTCTGCAGACTGCCAACATCCTGCAACTAATGTCACTGGTCAGTGCCATAGCTGAGGCCATTAAAGGCTGTGTTTGAAAGAGATGGAGGGTTCCTCACCCATGAGCTGGTGCGTACTTCCTCACTGTAGAGGCAGCATTGCAAAATGCAGACAAATGAGCAAAGCTGCTCTAAATCACAGCTTTCAGCAGGTTTGCTTGTCTGCCTTCCAGCCAGAAGGAACGGTGTATGGGTAGCCGAGCTGTTCCTATGGAAGGAGCATCCATGTGCCTGCACAGTGGCCACAAGGAGTGCAGGTAAGGCCCCAGGCTCCACCATGCCCTCGCATCAGTGGGAAAAGCCAAAAACTCTCCTCTGGCATATCAATACGCTCTTTTTTTTTTTTTTTTGCTGTGTATTCAACCAGAACAATACAGAGGGGCCCAGATGGAAGCCCCTCTGGATCCTCTCTGAGGATGGCTGACTTCAAAGGCTCTCCATCCTCTGTGAAATCTCTGCTTTTAGAAGCAAGCAGAACGCCCAGCTCCCGTTCCTGCACAGCTTTTCTCTGCAGAACCTTTAAACCTGCCGTGAGGTGGGAACTTTTCTCTAAAGCTAAAGAATGAAAGGGAAAAAAAGAAGAAAAAAAAAAAAAACCCAAAGCATTTTTTTTTTGCTAGATCTGACCCGACGTGCCGAGCACTGAGGCTGTGATGGATCTTAATGCTGAGTTATTTGCAGCTCGGTGGCTGGCAGGCATCTGTGAAGTCGTCTCATTCTGAGAATGGGCCTGTAAAACAGGTTTGGGATGAAGGATCCCCTTTCAAAATGAAGGACTGTCTGAAAGGGGGGGGGGGGTTCTGGTGCTGCTGATGAATCAAGCTGACCAGAGGGGTTTATGTGAGCGTCCAGACTGCAATTGACAGCTCTCTCTTTTCAGTGGTGTGGTTATTACACACTTTTTTATTGGCTGTTTCTTGTGCTGGTTCTGGTGGAGGTGTGAGTTTTGCTTTAAATCTGTAGCAGGAAATTCATGCAAAGTGGAGCTGGGGTACAACAGGCAAATACCAATGGGTGGAAACTTAGAAAAAATACCTCCATCTCCTCCTGCAAGTTGTCTCTGTCTGACCTCCTGTGCAACACAGCACGAAGGGGATGAGGGGCTCCCAGCCTGGCTCTGTGACACGGCAGATGCTGCTGTGCTCTCCCTTTGCCTCGCAGAAATCCCAAGCTTCCCACTGCTTCCCTAAATGCCCTAACCAATAGGCGTCTGCATACTGCCTTGCTTGCACTCCTCTTCTCTTAAGCTCACTCTCTGTCTGCAAGGTGCAGCAGTTACCTCATTCCATGGAAGGCTCTTCAACTGGCCCTCCATTTCCCACCAGCACAATGCATCAGCTTTCCCACCTCCAGGCCTACAGAGGGGAGAAACTCATGGAAGGGGCTGTAAACTGCATTCATTCTACAGTATGGAAGGAACAGGAGCATAACACACCTTACTGCATAACAGCTACCCTGCGGCTGTTGAGCGCCAGGTGATGCCATGGCAGCAGGGATGGGGTTGGGGTTGACCTGGTGTGGATGGGGTTGCCCCAGTGTGGGGTTTTTGCTCACTCTTTCTACAGAGGCCAGCAGCACCAGGCACACTTTGCCACTCCACCAGTTTGTGGTCGTGTTCCAGCTCAGTTGATTTGCAAGACTTGAAAAGAAGAGGTGGTGCACACAAGGGACCTGGCAGTGCTCATACCTCCCTGTGGTTCCTGCTAAGGCTCCACCAATGGAGAATGGATCAGGGCTAGGAATAAACATTTATAAGCAACAGCTATCCTGTTAATTGTTTTTGTCTGAGTGAATACTCCCTCAAGTTACAACACGATCAAGACTCCTTGTCAGGAGAAACTTGCACATGTGTGTGATTCACTGATAAAGCCCTAAATCCTCCAGGCTTAGCAGCAGCAGAATCAGCATAGGGCAAGCACAGACCTTACCAGAACAGCACGAACACTCTGGGAGAGAAATCAAACACCATTTAAATCCTAGGTGAAGATTCCTCCACCCAAATCTGCTTGTTTATGTACAAGCAAGGTGTTGTAGATTCATCCAAATATAGGGAGAAGCTTTGGCCGGCTTTGGTTCTTCAAGGGAGCTTTCTCAATGGAAATGGCTGAGAGGAATTGGACAACCTGACGCGGGTTTATGAAGGTTAGGCATACACTGTGTAATCTTTCAGAGCCAACATCAAAACACAAGACCAAGCAATCATGAAACAAACAGCAGATAGCAATCCCTGCAGGAATTTCTTTGAGAGACCGTCTGAGACGTGAGAGAAGCTTTGTCTGGTTCCAGTCAGGCTGCAAGGTGAAGATGGCATTGCAAGAGAATACCAAAAACTGTGCAAGGAACGACAGAGAAGCTCTAAAGAAGATGTTCCTCCAGCATTATGAGTGAAACCTTCTTAGCACTGCAAATTGTTCTTCTGGATTACGTGTAACTCAAGAATTTCCAACAGCGGGTACTTGTACGTGCCTGTTCACCACATCAGAGCTCTTGGGCTGTGATTAAGGCTGGGATCCAGCAGGTCTGGGTGCCCTTCCAGCTCCTGCCATGGGCTGGCTGTAATTCTAAGCAAATGGTTTTATGTGACCGCTTTATGGGTCTCCTTTCTGTCATCTCTCTCCTGCCTTGTCTGGAGGCTGGCCTCCAGCCTGAGGTATGTTTTTACAGGGCTGAATGTGATGGGACCCTGACATTCACTGGAGCAAGTGGGATAATTGCGTATCCACCCAGAAAGCAAACAGAATGAGAATTCAGGCAAACAAAGGCAGAAGACTTTCATTAGAGAGAACACTGGTTCACATGCCAGTCCCATCTCTTTAGATGTCCATCTTCTGAGACTACTGCAGTAACACTTCAGGGAAAAATTAAGCGTTCTGTGTTTGCACTAAGTTTTTTTTTCTTCATCTAAGCTTCAAAAGACTTTTTCCCACAGGTGGGGCTCAACATCATTATCTCCATAACAGAAAAGACAAACAAGAAGGCAGAAGCTCACACCAGGGAGCTGAGATCACAGTTTTCTGTTGTAACCACAGCCTTGAGCAGCACTCATCTGTGTGCCCATGTTCAGGAGGTCCTGAACTTTGCAGCATTGTACAAAGACAGGCGCAACTTCAAAACTGAGGATATGGGGCTTTAGTTCAGCTCCTGCTGAAAGCCGGTGCTGTGATCAGGTTGGGTTCTGTGCCCAACCAAACACAGTCTGCTGCACCACACCACGGATGTGCTTCTATAAGAAGCTGTCTGTAGACAGTCTCAACACAAGCAGAGCCTTGGCAACATCAGTCCTCCACTAAACCCTTCCCAACCACCTCCCTTGCATCGCAGGATTATATTGCAGCCATGATTTTAGGAGAGACCATAGGATAGAGGGGAAAAAGGCCCTGGAGTGACACTGAGTTCCACGATTGAGGAAAAAAAGCAATTAGAGAAGCGTTATATTACCTCTTTTCCTGCTTTCTCGATCTCCACCGTCACCGTGCTGTGGTTCTTGTGCTCCTGGAACATGCAGAGGTAGCAGATGCACATCTGGTCTGTCTGACAGAACAGCTCCATGGTCTTCCCATGCACAGGGCATTTTCTTGCTTCGAAGTCCCTGATGGGGTCGAGGAGCTGATGGTCCCGGAAAGCTGCTCCCTCCAGGTGGGGTTTGAGGTGCAGCTCGCAGAAGGAAGCCTGGCACACCAAACACGACTTGACGGCCTTTTGCTTGTTATCAATGCAGGAATCGCACAGCACATCCTCCAGCTTCACCCTGGGCCGGGAGCCAGCTGCTCTGTCAGGCACTTTGTTGAAGGTGGGTCTTCTCAGGTCTCCCGTCTCTACCAGCGGCAGGGATGGTTTCTTCATGTCCCCTATCTGCCCGCTGGAGAACAAGGGCTTCCTCCCTTCCCCTTCATTAGGCAAGAAGCTCTTTTTGGAATCCAAGGAGAAGAGGGACTTCCTGAGGTCGCCCTTGTCTGCAAAGGAGAGCGGAGTTCTCCTCATGTCTCCTATCTGTCCGCTGGCAAATGGCATCTTCTTGGAGTCTGCTGAGTCCATGCTGAAGTAGGTCGATCTCTTCTCATCGGACGACTCCACAAACTGAATGATGGGCCTCTTCCAGTCACTCCCAGAGAAGAGGGAGCTCTTGATTTGTCCGGTCTCCAGGGAGGTACCGCCAGTGCCCTTTATTGGCTCTTTCTCGCCTCCGCCAGGATTCGTCGTCTTCTTCACTTCTTCATCCTTTTTGGGGGCGGATGGACTCTTCACATCCTCTGGCTTCCCAGCAGTGCCATTTGTCCTTGCTGCGCTCCCTGTTTCCATTCTCTAACCGGGGCGGGTTGGTTTCTTGGCTCCTCTGCTCTGTCCTGTCCCCCCGTGCTGTCCCCCGACCCCTGGAAGCAGCTGTGGCCGTGTGCCTGCCTGCTGGCCGTCCCAGTGAGGAATGACGGGGGAATGTGGGGCAGCTGCTGCCTAAGTGACGCACCTGGAGCTCTTGCAAGGAGGAGGAGATGAGCTCTGGATAATGCTAGGTAGAGGCAGGGGGAAAGCAGGAAAGAAAGGAACAGACGTTACCAGGGATCAGAAGCCACAGCTGTGCAGTTAATTATACAAGGCGGTCCACACCCAGGAACATTCTTGTCTAACCAGGTTTGGGAGGAAGGGCTGTTTATATACATAGAAATGCTCAGGAAAAAAAAAAAAAAATCATTTTCATTAAGATGCAGTAACCAGTTCGACCGCTTGTTTCAAAAATAATTTTGCTCGTTGTTGCCAGGAGCTGAGGTTACCTCCTTGCTGAGACGGGCAGGGTCAGAGAGACCATGGGATGCTGAGGATGGGTTTGTTAACTGGGTCATACACATGCACAGAAATAATTATGGTCGTCATTAAAATGAACGCCTAGAATAAAGCATTCTTAAACTGGGTTCCCCCGAGGGCTTGCTGTATTCAGTAGAACAGGGAGGGGAAACATGGGGATAATACCGGGTTTAAAAGACCCCTATTATCTTTATTTTGATGCTGATGTTGGGTTTGTGCGAGATCCATCTATCTACAACTGGAAATAAGCAATGCACACATTAGAAGAACACAGCTGACCCAAAATAAAAATCAGCAAGAGCTGTGTTTTCCTGCAGGCCGTGCGAACCCTACTTACATGACTAATGGAAGAGCTCCCACCACCCATTTCATTGCACGTTCTCAGTGAAACACAGGTTCAACTGTTCCTTCTGCAGTTCCTCCCATAAACCGTGCACTGAACTGAGAGACAGATCTGAAAGATTAAGCATTTTGCAGATAGATGGCCAAAATGCTTCTTGCAAGAAGAAAGAACTGCAGAAGGGTTTTAAAAATACGTATTTCTCTCTCCATTAGCCATATTCCTGGAATGATCGGCTTTTTTATCCAAGAGAAACATATTCAAGTGTCGTATCAAGCAACTTTGGTAGTTTTCCTTCCTCTCTTCCCTGGCTTTCCCTTCATTTTCCATTTCCCTGACTGGCAATGAGAGGGCACAGCGGAAGGGAGAAACAGCAAAATTATTTCAAAGCTCATGAAATGCTCCTTTCATTAAGGGAAAGGAAAAAAAAAAGACAAGTCCACACCCCATAATGGTTTTTATTCAGCCAACTGGAATGACTGATTTCAGAAGAAAAAGGCCCTTTATCAGCGCTGCTGAATTCCATCAAGTTCAAAAGAAGGAGGTGGACCCTACACTCATTTCATATCGATGTAACATAGATTATACTCTGAACTTCAGTGAGATTGCTCTGAGATTAACATGCAGGCTGTAAATTAACCCAGCCCGGTATCTGATTTGTGCCTAATTTCATTTTTGCAGGGTAGAATGGTGTCACCGGTTGAGAATGTGATTATTATTATTTTTTTTGCTGTAATCATTTCTCATTGGGAATCCATAGCAAAACCACTATTGGAAGAGTGCTGAGCAGCAGAGGAAGAATCCAGGTCTGTGTTTTGCAGCTCTCTTTTAGGTGTGGAGGAAATGGAGGTGCAGCCCCAACAGGAACAGCCTGCATTTTGGATCTGATAGGAGATACCCAGGAAGCGCCTGTCTTATAGATAAGGTTAATAAGGGCTTTGACCGTGCAAAAAGGAGAGGAAAGGGAAGAGGAACAAAAAAATTATTCAGCTGAACTGCACTTGGAACCTTATTTATCCTTTTTACTGCATGTGTGTAGTTATGGCTCTCCACATGTGAGGAATAATTGGGTATATGCTGTTGGTTTGGGGTAACAGTCGATGGGAAAGGCCCCATTTTGAAGCCCTTTCCAATGGGCAGCTTGTTGTCAGAGGGACCACAGTGTTTCTTGACTCAGAAGCCACTCTCTGGCATAGGAAAGGGCAGCTCTATTTTTAAAGAATGAATCTCCTAAAAGCAGGAGGTTGGCTGACACGCTTGCATTTCTTCCTCCTTGGCTTCTCAGGCTGAGCTGATCTTTATAACATCAACAGCCCTGTAGATCTCCAAGTAATTAAAAATACTGGAGGGTGGAGGCTCCTGTTCTCATGTGTACAGAGAAGGCTCAGCAGGGCTTTTCTGAGCCAGAATTAATCGTTAAGAAACAAATAGTATCTCTATGAAGAGATCTGGCTTACAAGAGGAACGCCTTGGTTTCTCTCGGCTTCCCGACTCTGTGTGAAGATTCTGGATGAGGTATGGCGGAAAAAAAGAGAAGGGCTGAACTTCTCATCATGGTGAAATCAATGAGTTTAATGCAGTTCTTCCAGGCAGGCTCAGGATGAGGTTTGTTATCAGTTTTTCGCTCCATGCAGAGAATGCCCATCATCTGCAGCAAGCAAGCACGGGTATCCCTATGGTGCACAAGGGAATGCTCCCTCTGCAATGCCACTTTCACCAGATCCTCTTCAACCCCAGCTCTACCTACAGCATCCCACATGCCTGGCATTGGTGCCTCAGGCACGTTTTGCCTGTAAATACCTGTGAAACCACGGCAGGCCCATGTTTGACCAAGGACAGCTTGGTGCATCTCTGCCATGCAAACTGCAGCCCAAGGCCAAGCCCGCTCTTTTCCCCATCATCTCTCTGCACCTCATCACACCTCCTTGTGGCTTTTTGTTTGGGTTTTGGGTGTTTTTGTTTTTGTTTTTGCATGCGAAGAAATTGCTCACGGATGGGACCCATCTCTCCTTTGTTATTTCTGGCTTATGCTGGAAAATCATTTTCACGCCTGCCTGAAGTTTGAGGGGTGCAGAGTAGCATTCAAGGGAGAGCAGGAGGGCTGTTGGGGGCACAAGGGCAGCTTGGGAGTTAAAGGACACTCCATCAGAGGGCTGCTGGGGATTAAGGATAGCTTGGGAGTTGAGGTTTGCTCCGTCAAACACTTTGTGCTTTGCTTCCCACAGCGTTTGGAACACTTGCACACACACACACTTCTATTTCACGCAATCAAGCATCACATACAGAGCGGCCCTCTCCATATTTGCACTTCCCAGAGGGTGGCTCCTGATTTCTCTCGCATGCATGCAGCAGCGATGAGTTTTGCACCGACCATCCCTCCGTGTCCTGCAGAGGATCACTGCCTGCTATGTGCTGCACTGCATCGGGCTGCTCACACAGTGCCCATGTCTGCGCCTCTGACTCACTGCATCCACCCACGTTTGGCATCCGCAGCGCCTTTCATCTGCACAACTCGGAGCCCTTTTCAAAGGTTCACAAATTAAACTCGACAACACCTTTGCAAAATAGGTCGGGGTGGCCAACCCTGCGGAGCAATTAGGGGAACTGAGGCATGTGCAGTTGAACCGGCCCAAATTTTTTTTCGGGGAAACTGAAATGTGTTTTTCTGACATTGCTTTTTTGCCTCCTCGCTCAACTCTCCTTATGTTTAGCAACTGGGACACCTAAATCCTCTTTTTGTTTGTTTGCTTTTTATTATGTTTCCCGATCCTTTTGTCCTTGTTTTCAATTTCGTTCCTTCTGCTGCGTGTACCCTGGTAGATCTGGGTGGTTCGTTGCTTGTGCTGAAGATTTTCTGCTGTGCAGTGGCTACACAACCACCATCAGGAGTAGGTACTGACAAAGAAGATCTCCCAAGGATGGAGAAAATGATAAAAAATGGGTTCATGTCAACCTAAATAGAACAGAAACAGTTACGCCAACCCCGAGGCACTCCTTTAGACGGCTCTGGAGCAGGGTTTCAAACATCGATGTCAGATGAAGTCACAGAGAGCCATGAGAATTGGATCACCTGTGATTCACCAGCCCCAGTTCTCACAGCAGATCCGGCCAAAGGAGGAGCAGGGAGCCTGCCTGTTATTTGCACTGCGCAGGGATCCCTTTCACATCCAACATACCTTCTGCTTTGCATAAGATAAACCCACAGCTCAGGAAATGCAGTGCTGGAGTGCACACAGGTTGTCCCTGCTGCAAGGAAGTCCAGGACACTGACCCATCAGATGCGAGCCACCACCAAATGGGCATTTAGCAGTCCCTGGTGCAGCAGTAGAGCAGGCAGAACGGGTTGCTTCGTGCTGCTTTCACATGCATCAGATCGGCAGTGACACACTGATAGATCAGGATTGCTGTCCTGATGCAGAGCAAATAATGCTGCAGGTGTGCATAAAGCTGAGCTGTCCGTGTGCTCAGAACTGAGACCGACATGAGATAATCTCAGTTTATACGGCCTGAGTTGAGATATTTGTGAAAATTCTGGCTTGCTGCTTCCATGTAATCATCTGTGTGTGTCATGGGTGTTGGAGGGAAGAAAAGTTTGGAGGACCCAGGGCTCTGAGGGTGCATTGTCACCTTATGGGCATGCTGAGACAAGAGCTAGGAGATGCAAAGAGAGATTTTTAGGGCACCTGAAATAGAATCAGAGAATCACTAAGGTTGGAGAAGACCTCAATGACCCCCGAGCCCAACCCATCCCACGATGCCCATCACCGCATCCCTCGGTGCCACATCCCCACGGATCTCTAACACCTCCAGG
Organism: Tympanuchus pallidicinctus; assembly: GCF_026119805.1. Classification (NCBI taxonomy): domain Eukaryota; kingdom Metazoa; phylum Chordata; class Aves; order Galliformes; family Phasianidae; genus Tympanuchus; species Tympanuchus pallidicinctus. Next base: position 2,431,752 of record NW_026294748.1, read on the forward strand.
GACGGTGACCTCCCCCACCTCCCTGGTCATCTGTGCCAACGCCTCAGCAACATCTCCTCCATGCAGACCAGACACAGGGCTCAAAGCAGGCCCGCAGGCTATGAGCTGGACCTTGGGGAATCTTAATTACAAGCAGGACACGAACGCCCGTTGTGCAACAGCGATACTTGGGGAGCGCGCGGCACAGCGGTGACTCAGCAGAGCAGGAGGCTGCGGGGTGAGGACATGGAGGATGTGCGGTGCCAGGGGGAGGACCCCTTTCTAGTGGTTATGCTGAGTCCTCATCTCCGAAAAGGCTGAAGGGAAGATGACTACTCAGCAGCAAACTCATGCAGAGGACAGGAAAGGGAATACCGGCTGAAGACGGAAATCTGTTTGAATTAAAGGACGGAGTCAGATCAAATGGGGTGAATTTGTACATTCAAAAACACAGGTTTGAAATTAGAAGATCATCTCCGGACATCACAGAGCAGAGCTCAGGGGTGGCCTCTGAGACAGAGTCTCAGGCACCGGGTTCCAAAGTGGCTTCATCAACACGTTGCATAACAGCGCATGGGTGATACTCTGCCTTCAATGTGCTTACAAGGCTTGTTGCACCATGCTCGTATTGTTTTTAATTAATTAACTAGGCCTGCGTTTCAAGGCTTCTGCTGGTTGCCTGCAGAGGTCAGGAAGGATTTTTTCCCCCCCCCTTCTTTGATGATTAACTTGGTTTCTGTGTCATTGGCTTCCAGTTTTTGTTTTCTTTTCCACCTCCTTTTCATGCGCTGCAGATTGGCACAACGTGAGATGGAGAAGTTGGGTGGAGACGGTCGCACCTCTCTGGTGCCTGCTCAGCACTAAGACACCATCTCCAAATTTGGGAAGGACTGTTCCACGGCCAGATTGGCCACTGGGGCTCTTTGCCTTCCCCTGGAGGATGCTGTGCATATTATCTTTTGGCTTCTCCAGACTGTAGCTTTCATAGCAGCTTCAGTAACTGTGAAGATGTGATTTGGTGTTTAATTGCACATCTGAAGTTGGGAGAGCACGATTCTGTTCCCTGTCTGTTCCAGCTTGTGGTTGCTCTTCTGAAGTGCTTTGGGATCCATGGGAACAAGGTGCTCTGGAAGACATTGATATTAATCATATAACAGTGACATTTCATATAATCTTATGATTTTGGGGGCTGTAGAAGTGGTAATAAAACATTCAGTGATTTGCAGCTCGCAGAACTGATATCTGGATAGGCCCAATAGATTGCAATCCTTCCAAGGAAAGAGATTTTGTAATGAAGTGTAGGTGCTAGCATGGGTCAACAGCCCCCAGGCTCTCTTTCTGTACTCTTCTATGCTGATGTTCTTGTTTTACTGATGCTTAGCAGCGATAACTTTTAGCAGAATTTGCTAATTGTCCCCAGCATCAGGAACTCTTTTATCAGGTTTAGTTCTCGACTCCACAGCGAGGTCTGGAAGGGACAAATAGAGCTGCTGATGGCTTGGGGCACCCAGAGAAAGGGGGGAGATGGGGATGGGTAGAGAAGGGTAAAGCAAGGACAGGCAGCAAGAAAGGAAAAGGGCAGTGGGTTATTAATAGCTTCCCTCCATGCTAAGTACTCTGAAATCTTCTGTATTTGGCAACATTGAGCAAGCTGCCCTCCAGGCCATGGCTGGTCCTTGCATGGAGTTGTGCACGCAGCAATCCTTGCCCTGGCCTGCCCTGGGGACAGAAACCATGGCTCTGTCCCTCCCGAGGTGTACTGCTATGCTATATTTGGATGTGCCACCAAGCAGTGTGGCACAGTGGGGGGAGAGCAGGATGGGGCAACTTCTGCCTTAGAGCTGCAGGAGAGCAGAAGGAGGTGAGATTCCTCCATTTGTCCTTGCCCATAGTTCCACGTGGGGGTGGCAGCAAGCTTGGGGGCTCATGGGATCAGCACCTCCCATGCTAGGAGCATCATCTCCCCCAGATCTCTCTTGCAGGAGACTCAGTGTCTTGAGGCTGACCTCCATGCAGAAAGCTGAGCTCCTAAGAGCTGCCCTGCCTCCCTTTGGCACGTGGAGGGCAGAGCAGCTTGGGGCAATTCTGCACGGTGGGATAAAACGATCTCAGCAGTCTTTTCCAACCTCTGTGACTCGATGATTCCCTGATTCCATGGGACCCAGCAAGGCTGGGGAGAAGGAAGAGAGGCTGTCCTCCAAGGAGAAAGGCTTTAGGATGGGTTACTGCTGTGTTCCTGGAAATCCAAGCACGGGATGAAGGCTGAGTAATGAAGGCAGCACATAGGAAGGGGCAGTGAGCTCCAGCATTCAGAGCAGCTCTCATTCTGAAAAGCCCCTGGGAAGTTAAATGAGAAAACATGTTGAAACAAGGACGCTTATTCAGCGAGTGACTGAGCAAGGCAAATATCCGGCGTGTGTGTGCATGTGTCTGGTTTTACTCCCCCCCCCCCCCTTTCCTTTCTCTGTAAATACAGGGAAATACAGAGCAGCAAAGAAAGATCTGAGCTAAAGGGGAAGAGACCCAGATGGGGGACAGCACTAAGAAAGGAGTAGAAAATAAGCTGAAAAGTTCAGAGAGAGGCCTAAATAAGAGGGTGAGACCCATAGGTATGGGATGACCATGTGGAGGCAGGGCAAGGGTCAGAGCCAGGCCTGGAGCAGGCTGAGCATCGCCGCTCTTACTCAGCAGTGCTTTGCTGTGCACCATGCCCAGGCTCGCTTGTCCTTGGTCAGCATTATACCTCTGCAGCCCCATCCCACCTGCTGGTTTTAGGGTGGTGGAAAATGCTTGGGAAAGAGCTGTGTCATGCCTTCCTCTTTGGCAGGGGAAATCAACGGGGTCAGCAAGGTGCTGGAAGGGCAGCAAGGCTGGACAGCAGTGATTTGGTGCTTGCAGTTAGGACAGAGGTGGGAGCAGCAGGCACAGCTCATCTTTCGTCAATGCATTGCCTGCTGGCATCAGGGGCTGCAGAGCGTCTGGGGCTTGGGAGGGGATTTGCAATCCAACATGCATGTGGACACCAGCCTCAGCTTGCAGAAATGGGAGTGAGTTTTGGCATCCGAGGAGAGCAGTGTCTGGTGGAAAATGTCTGATGTTTGCCTTGGAAAGGATCTGGGGACAGGCTGATCGCAGCAGCTCTTACATCACTGGCACTGAGCTCACGGTCCTTCAGCACCTGTTTACACCTACCAAGCCCCACAGCTGCCTGGCAGGACTCAGACCTCGCCTCTTCCTACCCACCCCCACCCCCTGCCCCGTGCCCCTGCTGCCCCAGCTCTCCCTCCTGCCCCTGCCTCCCTCCAGATGCTGCTCTGAGAAGCAGGAGGGTCACTTGAACCCTCAGCCCCCTCACAGCACCCCCCTGTAGCCATCTCCACCTTCCCGCTGTCACACTGGAGCCTCTCTGCTTTACTCCCTCATATCCCAGTGGCACAAAAAGCCGTTTCCCTCTTGCCCAGCTCCTAGCAGAGCAAACCTCTGAAGGCTTCTGCAGATCAAGAAACCCTCACAGCAGGACCTAATGCAAAACCAGTGGAGAGAATGGGCTTCTTAGCGGCACAGCCGTGGCCACCCACTTCATCCTTCCCATCGTCACACCTTCCTCCCCAGGGCAGGGCTTTCTGTGTGGCCAGCACAGCTCTGTGGCAGCTCTGTCCCCATGCCAGAAGCTGCCCTCGGGGAGCTGAGTGCCCACACCGAGGTGCAGGGTGACAGCAGCAGGGTGACTGTGGCCAGGCTCTGCCATGCACCTCACGCTCCAGTCAGTCCTGCAGAGCCAGGTTGGGAAACTCCTGCAGCTGCATGTGAGCTTTGGGAAGCACCCAGAGGGCCCAAAAGCTCCTGCATTCCTGCCTCCCCACCTGGCAGATGCACAGAGTGTTTCTCCAGTAGCCGGGCAGGATTTGACCCTCCTCCTTGGTGGTGGAGTTGTGAAAGAGGCTGAAAGAAGATGGGAGATTCCCAGGCAGCTCCAAGCCGTGCGCTGGCACTGCGGCTCCGCAGGAATGCCAGGGAGTGGAGACGGGAGGAGAGCTGCTGCTTGTTGTGCACAGGCAGGGAACACCTGGGCAACGCGGGGAGCCATCCCTGCTGCTCTGACTGGCTCCATGCATGTGCTGGCTGCTGGTCTTTATTACATTAATTGCATTTCACTTTGAGGCTCCGTCAAGTCCGAACGCAGCCCCAACGTAGCATCACGGGGCTGGCTGGCACCCAGGAAGGAAAGCCAAGGGGTTGGAGGAAGATGGGGTGAGAAAGCAGCAGGCTCAGGGAGCTGCAGCTCTCCAGATACAGGGAAGGGCATGATCTGCCTTTACCTCGTGCTCGCTGCTCATCTCCCTGTGCCATGGAAGTGATGCTGCCCCTGGGCTGACAGGGATGCTGTTGTGGGGTGAGTTCCCTCTGTCATGGAGACGTGTTGGCACCCACAGCCGTAGTGCTGGGCTTTGCACTGATCTCATGCAGGACAGGGAAATGGAAACAGTGACTGGGGAGGAGTTCCTTCCAGTGCACTTTTAGTGATGTTTTGTTGTTGTTTTTTTATCAAGGGGAGTTCTCTGAGCATCATGGATTTGTGTAGCCAAAGGAACCACTGTGCTGGTCCCATCCTGATGGTGGGCCATGCTGACCCCAGGGCTGACTGGTACCCATTAAACCCTCCTTTTCCCACACTGCATCCATTACTCCCAGCAGTGTCCATCCTGCAAGCCAGCCCCAGCACCCCACGGCCCACGTATCATCCAGAAGAGATGGAAGCCCAGCTCAGTGGCACACAGGAGGTTCTCACTGCTGCTCGCTGACTTGCACACCACGCAGCATCCACATAACCCCCCTTAATAGGAACATATGGGACCGGAGAGAGATGAATGCTCTGAGCCTCGCTTTCCCCCCTCCACACTGCGGTGTTTGGGGCTGGATGTGAGCTCTGAGGGAGGACAGGAGAGCTCCGGGGCCGCTAGGTGTCCCCCGTGGGCCGCACACGGCTGGGGGACCCCGAGGGGACTGAGGGATCGTGGGCTGCGGGGAGAGGGGACCAGACGGGATGGGACGGGGAGAGCCTTCGTGGCCGCTTTCAGGAGGCATCGGGGGCTGACAGTGTGTCCTTCCTGCAGCTGGGAAGGGGTTACAGCAAGGGAAACACCTCGGCTTCCTTTCCATGTGAAGAAAAAAAAAAACCAAAACCAAAAAACCATCATTGTGGATATCCTAGCTCTCCTCATCTTGTTTTTCTGTCCTGAAAGGAAATTTCTTGAAGTGTCTTGAAAATACTGCACAGGAGTAAATGTTACAGCCTCTGTAGGATGCCAGCAGGATGTTTCCCAAATGCAGTGCAGCGTGCAGCTCACAGCTTCCCCATCAGCATGCTCACCCCTTATTCAAGCCCCTGCACTATCTTATCAGCACGCTCATTATACCCTCAGAAACACAGTGTAAACATCCCCAGCAAGCTGCACTCGATGACAATTTCCTTGCCAAATCAACCACTTCCCTGCCTGAGTGATGGCTGTGAGAGAGGGTTTGTGTAGCTGCTGCTGTTTGAACAAGTGAGAAGTAAATACAGCTCCCTTTCTAGGAGCACACAAGTTGCACCTGCTCGGCAGAGCTGCATCACAGCAGAGGTAGGAAGGTATCTGTGGGAGCTGCTCATTAAAAAGTACTGGCAGCTCATCAGGGCTGCTTTGTTCCATTTCTACCCTGGAATTTGGCTGAGGAAGGCAGATAAGGTTCTGGCAGAGGCTGCCAGGGGAGCTTTCATAGCCCTCTGTCCAACTGTGGGTTGTATGTCTTAATGCAGAGGTGGCACAGCATCACCCCCTGGGATGCTGGGAAGGGATGGGGTGTGCTGGGTTGGCAGATCTGCAGTGCTGGCCTCCAGTCGGAGCAGAGCACTGCTGTGCGGAGGAGCAGGGAAACAGCAGAGCACTTGCCAGCTTCCCTCCCCCCCTGTCCTATCCCTGCTTTCAGCTCTTTCATTGCCACGGCTGCTGTGGGATTTTGAGCAGTCCTCGGGCAGTTCTGGCTTGCAACAGGTGATGCAGCTGGATGCGGGCAGAGCAGAGCCTGTCAGAGTTCTTACTGTGCTGCTCTTCTGCATTTCAGCTCCAGCACAGCCCCTTAGATGCTCCCCAACCCACAGTGACCCCACTGTACCAGGAGCACATGGCAGCTTGGCAGCCTGGTCAAAGAAGGAGGAATGGAGGATGGGGAGAAGAAGGAAACAGCAACAGTCTTCCAGCTGGTAGCAGAGCATCTGTGCACCGACTGCAGTCTGCCTTATTTCCTCTCCTGCTGCAGGCTGTGCTGCAGACTTTGCAGCCTGCACTAACCACTGAATTCCCCTCTGCTTACCCCTGCTGCAGACCAAGCCAGGCTGTCTCTCTCCCATGAGCTCTGCTTGGATCTCCTGCTTCTCACTGCTGCTATATATCACAAAGCAGTATTTTTCCTTCCCTTTGCCGGGTCAGTAATGCCACGCACAGCTGCGAGCAGTGAAGCTCAGCACATCACATCCTTCTGGCCCCGTGCTGCTGCCATGGGCTGAAGTCACGCATTGAGGATCACAGAGGAGGGCAGCAACGCTGGGAGATGAAGGGGAGGGCTTTTAGAGAGGAGCTCTGATGCAGATTAAAGAGAGAGAGATAAGAAAATCCCCTTGATGTCCTGCATTGATTGCTTTGGTTCGTGTTCTTTCAGCAGTGATGTAATCACATCATCAAGGCAAATCTCTGTACCCCTCCTGACCCCTGTGACACACTGGAGCAAGGTACAGGTGCACAGCACGCTCTGTACTATCACCCTGTGTCCACATCAGCCCTTTGCACCGATGTATAGTTGCACGAACTGCCCAGCAGCGAGATTTAATAGGAACGATGATCTAAGCACCGACCCTTGTTTGCTAACTCTGCTTTTTTGAGCCGCAGGAATTAGAAAGAAAATGTAAAGCCGTGTTTGCTCTGTGCTGAGCCCTGATTTCATGGGAATGCATTGCAACACCTGCTGCAGCGAGCCCTGCTTTCAGGGCAGACGATGGTTGGCACCACACAGTGCAGTGGTGAGGTGAGCAGAAACAGCAGCCCTGCTGGAAACTGCTCTGAGATGAGATCTGAAACAGCTGCAGTTCCCTGAAGGTATAGAAGAGGCAATACAGAGCTTATAGAGTCCTCCGAGCCTTGACTCATCATTGTAGGAATGGCTTTAAGCTGTGCCAGGGGAGGTTCAGGATGGCTATTAGGGGAAATTTCTACTCCAAAAGAGTGATGCTGAGCTGCACAGCTGCACAGGGAGCAGTTAGGGTCACCTGGAGGTGTTCCTGAGCCATGGAGATGTGGCACTGAGGGAGGTGGTCACTGAATACGATGGGATGGGTTGGGGATCTGAGAGGTCTTTACTAATCTGAACAATTCTACGAATGCATTCCATGAATCCGTTGGGTTGGTAAGGGAAGGAATGTGAGCAGATCCTGGCATCGTGAGGGGGGTGCTGCAGGTTTGTGGGGCACGGGCAGAGTCCTGCAATAGCTATTAGCCTGATCCAGACTGAGAAAGTGCATTCCTGGGGAAAGAAGGACTCGTCTGACGTGTGGTGGCAGGTGGATTTCTTCACCCAGTGAGGACTGGATTTCAATAAAAGGTGAGGGCACAGTTCTGAGAAAGCAAGCTTGGATTCAGAGATTAACGGCTAATTCGATTAAAATGAAATGGAAAGGCAAACAAAGCCTGCAAGTAAAACTCCTGATTTCAAACAGGCAAATCTTTGTTGACTAAGGGAAATCCACAGGAATGAAAACTGGGCTTAGGAGCTCGGAGAGGCTCAAGGTTTTTCAGAGTCAAAAAAACAAACTTGGGTATGCGTGCGAGCTGAGGGCAGGGAGAGCCTTCCCATGAGGATTCCAGCCCCAGCGAGCTGAGAAACCACCTCAAAAGGATGCTAACAGCACTCTCGGTGCCTGCAAGGGATGCAGCAACAGGCGGGTCAGGAGGGGAGGCAGCACTCAGAGGTCAGTGTGTGGAGGAATCAGTGAGGGCTGCCAAAACTGGGGTGAGTAATCTTGCAACAGGCACTGAAACAGCCTGCACAAAGGTCTTAGGGTGCAGAACAGAAAGGGCAAGGAAGGAAGGGGAGATGCTTTGCAGACAGAGTAGGGCAGAGATGAAGGAGTGTCTAAAGATTGCCTTGGAAGGACTGAACATAAGTGGAAAAATGGGGCTGAAAGGAGGGTAAGGGTATTTAATAGCCTTCCTTGGAGGAAATGGCCAAGTTCCTGGTAGAAAAAAAAATTAAGAGCTCACCATTTGGTCAGGGGCGGTAGGGAAACATTTCTGACCCTCACATTGGGATTTGTGAGGGGTCTGTGTCATCTCAGCGTTGTATGCAGGGAACTGGGGGGTCACCATCCCCAGGGGTTGTTCCAGAGCCATGGGGATGTGGGCACTGGGCACAGTGGGGTGGCCTCTGAGCAGCCTTTGCCAACTTTAATGTGATTCTATGATCACGGGGCCAGAGTGCCAGATTTCCTACCCGCATTTAAAAGGGGATGAGATGTTGATGTGTGTACGAATGGAGACTGATCTGCATTGTGGCCTCCTAGGATGAATGAGATGCTTTACTTTGCTATGATGACTCAACTTCTAGATGGAAGCCGAGAAGAAAAACCACCTCTAGCTTGCTTCGGGGTGAAAACTCGAGCTCTTTCCAGGAAAGGAGCTTCTCCTGGTGCTGCTCCCGTTCCTGGAGGAGGGCTCTGAGCAGCGCGGCTGCTCCCTGCCTGCAGCCCAGGCTCCCTCCTCCGCTTCCTCGCTCTCTGCTCGCAGTAACCTGAGTCCGTCCTTCCCCTTTTCCTTACTTTCCTCGTGCTCGGACTTGCTGCTGAGCAGCCCCGGAGCCAGGAGGGAGGCAGCAGGAGGGGAGCGGGGAGAAGTGGGGGGAAGGGCAAGGCGCGGTGAGAAAAGAGAAGGAAAAGATAGAGAAAACGTTCTTTTTTGCCCCCTAATTTGCAGGAAATCTCTGGCGTCCTTCAGTAAATTTATCCCAGTTTTGCAGCAGAGCTGCAGCTGAGAACTGCAGGCTGGAAGCAGAGGAGGATGAAAGGAAAGGGAGAGGTGGGAGAGGGTTCGTGCATTGCACGTGGGGCAGCACAGAGAGGTGGGCATGGGGTCAGGTAGGGGTGGTTGTGCATGGAAGAGCACGCCTGCCTCCCCTCCAGCTGCTCTCATGGGCCTTCTGATAATACCAAACAGTGGCCAGGTCAGTATAAATGCCCAGCTTCCCACCAGCCGACACGTCTCACCTGCCAGGATTAATCATTACATCAAATGCAAAGCTTCAAAAAAAAAAAAGCCACCTGAAATAGCACCAACTCTATAAAAACCTGAATGACTGTACTGGCAAACTGAGCTGAGTGCCCTTTGCTGCCCTGCCCTGCACAGGAGGAGAGCAGTGGCTGGCACACGGCGCATACATACTGGTGGCAGGGTTCTCTCCCCTTGCTTTACCTTGCTTCTGGGATCTTCTGTGTCTCTTTGCTGCTGATGAGGCCGTGCTATGGTGGGGGTCGGCGGTGCTGGAAGGCAGGGAATAGCAGGGCGTGCTTGGAGGTTGTGTTTGGAGCAGAGCCCCTCTCTCTGACCCCACCTCCTTTCCCCCTTTCTGAGATGCTGGCCTCTTTCAACTGACAGCCCGCTTTCCTGGCAGGCTTGTTAGCTTTAGCTGGAACAATTTCCTTTGAACTCAGCTTGAATTAACATCTCCATGGCAATAGGATCAGGGCTTTGTCTCTCACAACCTGCCCTTCACCCTCAACAAGAGGTCCTTCCAGGAGGTGGGAAGGGGGCACCACCACCTCCTCCTGGGGAAAGGCAGAGGCTGGGAGCACAGCCTGGGGCTCCCCTGAGGTGGGGAAGCTGCAGCAGATGCTGGCAGGTTGGAGCTGGGTTTGGGTTAGCTTGCTGCATGAAAGCCAGCGAGTGAGTGTGTGTTGGGGGTAAGAGGAAAGCAACTTGCTTCCCTTCACCATAAACAACCACAGACACAGTTCCCTAGGGTGGGATGTCTGTGGTGCTGAGCCAACGCAGTGGAAGGAAAATGATGCTGCGCCCAAACTGAGCACTTCCCTTCTGCCCATCCACCTCTGTCCTACAAGACCCTGTTCTCCACCACTGCAAGCAATCAATCTCCATCTCTACCCCATGTGCCCCTTCACCCCCAGGGCTCTGGGGTCCTGCTGGAGGATCAAGGTCTCTATCACCAGTCCGTGCAATGCATTCATCCAACCCATCCCCTCTCACCTTGTCTCCTTTTCCCTGCAGTATGAAGAAGCCACACTGGGAGGAAGGGAGGAAGCTGAGCTGAAAACCCCGCTGCTCTGCAAGCCCAACCCCAGTGCACCTCTGGCTGTTTGCCCATACTTTGCTCCTCACTGCTCCCCAACTCCCTTCGTGCAGCTGCTCCAAACCTTTGCATCTCTGCCGACCACACATCACCCCCATCACCTGGGCACCGGAGGAAGGACCGCTTCATTCCTCCCCACCACAGCCCACGTGGGTCTGTCTGTTTGGTATTAGTGGGCTCTCGCTACCAATATGGGGTTTTTTTCCTCTTGTGGAGTGAGAAGGTTTGCAGCCAAGTCTGTAGGTGGGGAAAAAAAAGAGGCCTTTTCCTTTGAATGCCGGGTAATTTTTTTGAGAGCAGCCCTCTGAGAAATCAAATCTCAGTTTCTTCTCTTTTTTGGGGGGTGGGGGAGCTGTAAGCACAGCAGTAGCACCTCCCTTCCTCCTGCTCCCAAACACCGTGGGGATGGCAATGCTCCCAACACCAGGATGGGCTGCAGGGATGGAACCCCACAGTGTCCACAGAAGTTCTGCTGGACGTAAGCTGCAGTCAGGGTCACTGCAGCTGTGGTCCCCAAGGGGCAGGACAAGCTGCTCTCCTCTGTGCCGTGCTCAGGTCTGTGGAGCACTGCGATGCTCTGGGGTCACAGAATCATTGAAAAAGACCTCTGAGATAATTTGGTCTGACTGCCTCAGGGCTTCGTGTGGTTGGGTTCCTCCTGCCTCCTTCTCCCCCTCGCAGCGCCGCTGCTCCCTCCTCCAGCAGTCCCTGCAGCTGGATCGCAGCAGGCAGCTCTCATTCCCTGTTAATGAGAAACTCCTGCACTTTGTCCCTTGAAATGAAGCCATGTTCGCCACGTGATTGCAGGGAAGGGTTTCGGGGAAGGCTGCAGAGAGAAAGAGGGAAGGCAGGGGGCTGAGCACCCGCGGGTGCTGGGTCAGGGCTGGGCAGGGACGTGGGAGGAAGCCGAGGGATGTGAGATCTCACCCTGCTGACCCCACATTGACTCAGCTCTGTTTGCATCTCATTCCTTCATACCGGGAAGGGGAACTCACCCCCACACATGCTGCCTCCCCCGTGTCCAACCTCAGCCGGGCTGAGCATGTAGGAGGCTCTGTTCTCTGTGCTCAAACAGTGTGAATCATGAACCAGGGGTGGTTTCCCAGGGCTGGGCAGCAGGGTCAACCCTCACCCGATGCACTTGGGGCTGTCTTCTCCCCATGGGAGCCCAGGGAAACCCCCGCATTGCTTTTCTAGGGCAGCTGGCAGGAGCATCTCTGTGCAGGAAGATGACAGGTCCTTGCCACAAGCCCAGCTGTGCTGCCAGTAAGGCCACAAACCTTCCCAGCACTGCTGGGGGCAGCTTCTCATCAGTGCAGCCCCTGTACCGTGGGGATGCTGCACCCCAGGAGCTGTGAGCAGGCAGAGCACCGTGCCAGGCACTGCCTCCCTCTGCTTATCTTCTCCCTCTGACACAGACAGGGCTGCCCTGACCCCGCTGTGGCCTCAACCCAGACGGGGATTCTCTTTCTCTTGCAACCCTGCCCCAAGAGCTGGGCGTGTGTGATTCCCTCTGCAGAGCTGAGAGCAGCTCCATCAGTTCAGGGCTGGAGAGTAACTGCTGGAGCCAAATCTCTTTAGGCTTTGGGGCCCTGGAAGTTAGCAGAACACCTTGCCTGTCATGCACTGGGGGGAGGACAAAGCTTCCCAGCTTGTACACTGTTGCTTTCCCCTTGCTATGGGGTGGGTGGAGAGGCAGAACCACAGAAAGCTCTCAGCCAGCTGTGATTTTTCACCAGAATCCGAGAACCCAACAGGAATCAGCAGCTGCACTTAATCATACAGGGCCATTAAAGTGACACAGCAGCTCTGTAGGGAAGGGGAGCTACCAGCCTGGGGCAGGGGAGAAGTTTGTCTGAAATAGCCAGACACAAAACCAGAAAAGGACCTCAGAAAGGCTGAGGAGGAAAATATTCCTAGGAGCCTCGGTGGTGTGCATTGCTGGTGAGATCTGTGGCTCGTGGCCATGGGGCTGGGAGCTGTGAGTGGGACTGGACAGAGGGTTACCTATCAGAGTTGGGTTTCTCTGCTGGCCTCGTGCTTTATCAGTCTTCCAGGAGCGCTGAACTGAGGCCAGGCAGGGAGGAAAGCTTTTCCTTCACTCCATCCCCCAAATGCCACATCAGCAGCGAGCTGCAGGATGACCTCAATGAGGAACAGATTGTCCCTTGGCCTGCCTCCACCTCCCTGCAGCGGGGATGTTGGGACCCCGAGATGGGGAAAAGGGATGAGCCATGCACTGTGATAACAGCACTGTGATAACAGCAGCCAAAGCAGTGGGGCTGGGATAGGAGCAGGCATGTGGGGGGTTTCTTTCTGTCATTTCCAGCCTTGTTGGCAGCACCCAGTGAAAATTTACGACAGCCAACATTGTGATCAATTGGCGGAGCTGGAAGCATCCCTGCTTTGTCCTGTTGTGTTTGAGCTCCCAGCACTGCCTGGCTGCTCCCAGAGGGGTTGGCTGCAAGAGGGGAAGTAGGCTGAACATTCAGGTTGAGTATTAGGCAAGATTTCTTCTCTTAAAGAGAGGTGATGCATTGGTACAACTGCCCTGGGAGGTGGAGGGGAGGGGGTCACCATCCCTGGAGGAGTTCAGGATATGTGGCACTGGGGGATGTGGTCAGTAGGCAAGGTGGGATGGGTTGGGAATCTGAGCAGTCTCCAACCTTAATGATTCTATGATTCTACGACACACTTGGCTTTGCTACGTTGCTGCAAAGACTGTTTTCAACAAGCTTTGAAATTACATGAGATGAGATGATACAGAATGCATCTGTCCGTAGAGAAGTGAATTGCTTTTGATTAACCTGTTGCTTGGGTGTTTTTGTTTGTTTGTTTTTAATGCTATTTGATGCAGTGGGGCTGTCAGTCCAGCAAACTGCCTCATTTTGCAGAATGTTCCAGGAAAGCATGGGAAACGTTTCCAGCTAAATCTGCAAGAAAAATATTTGCATTACCCTCCAGGCTGATTTGTAACCTAGATTGCTGGGGTTGGGGGCTTGGGGTGGAGGGATGCTGCTTTTCAGTAAGCTTGCACAAAATAGACATTTCCCTTTAGTCTGGAACAAAATGAAATTCAGACCACTGCAGATGCTCAAATGCCAAATGACTTTCAAGCATGAGAAAATCTTGAAATCCTAAGCATAAAACATATGGCGCTTTGCTTTGGAATGAGATTGAAAAGGAAAAGCTCAACAGTAAAGCTGAACCGAGGACATTTCATTATTCAGAATGATAGGAAAGAGCTTTCTTTTAGCATAAGAAGAGAGAATTTTGAGCAGATCTGGCTGTTTTTGAAGGCAAGCAGCAGCCTTATTATTTATTTGCCTCGTGGTCACATTAGGTCAATTATTAACTCACTCAAATGAAAGCCAAAAAGCTCCTTAAGAATCTGTTTTATGTGAAAGTGTGGATGGAAGTGGAAACAAACAAGCAGATTTTGTTCAGTTTAGGAGAGAAACATCAACCATTGTCTCTCTCTGTGTGCAGAGATTTGGGACAGCTTTGGTCATCCAATATGGATATCAAAGGAAGCAAAATGGGGCTGAGGTATTCACTGCTGATAGTGGGGGGGGGGCATCCCCCAAATATGAAATATCTGGGGGATCCGTGTGTCCATATGAGCACTGTCTGTATTTTTGCCCCGTGTCAGCTCTCCCCTTTTGCAATCTGCCATTCACATCCCATGAGCCAGAAGCAATTGTGACTCAGAGTCGAGCTCAGAGTCGCTTTCCTGACCCTGTCTGCAACTGCAGATCGCCCCAGGGCACAGCAGCTCATTAACCTGGGGTTGTTCTTTGTAGCTGCAGGTGGTTTTCTCACTCCTGATCCCATCCCCATCCCTCTCTCTGACCATTCTCCTCCTGTGGGCCACGGTTCTATTCCAAATGTCCATTTTACACCTCGCTTTAATTAGTTTTGTATCACTGTGTTGCATTTATATCGCTTGGCATAAGCTTCTCGTGGCTTCCATTACATCTTCTGCACTGCTGGGATTTTTATTTATGGTGTTTCTGGTGCATTTGCATTACTTTCCTGAGATGGATATCATTTTGGCTGGATTTACAGTGTATTTCTTCAGTTAGATTTATATCGCTTTAATTAGATTTATATCTCTTTAGGCTTTGAGGGCTTCACTTAGATTTATAATCTCTCTTTTAGCAGGCTTGTCTTGCACGGGAGATTCGCATCCTCTTTCTTTCAAAGGGTATTGCTTCACTCAACACCAGTGTTGCTTTATCTAGGCTTTGGTCAGCCTAGGTTACACAAAGCCAGAACTCACAGCTTGCTTTCTTTCCCCTGAATTTCCAACAGGATTATTCTACCATAAATTAACCTCTTCCAAGCCAACACCAGCATGAATGTATTGGAGATCATCTCACCTGCTGGATCAACAAGAGTCCAGTTAGCACGATGCTCTTCCTATTCCTTCCTGTGCAGTGTGCAGCTGTGTGATGGAGGCTCCAAGCTTGCTTTTCCCTGTGCCATAATCAAGAAGCCTCGTTGGAGCTGATCTCTTACAGAACATAGCCTGTGCTTCCCAACAACAGCCACAGAGGACATGGCTTTGTGCTCCTGCCCAGCTCTGATCACATCAGCTGGAAGGGATCTACATCCATGTGCTTCGGGGTGGAAGCTAAGCTGGGATTGAGAGGGGTCAGTGGGTGTTCCCTGAGGGCTGTTGTTTCAGGTGTTCACAGCAGGATGCTCGGCTGCTTTCCCACTTGGAGGCAATTTGGGGCTCTGTTGAAGGGCAGGATGTGGGCTGGGTAAATTCAGTTTTAGCTGATGGAAATGAATTCCTGTGAACCCCTCCAGCCATCAGCACTCAGTTGGGCAGGGCTGGATGCACCTTGAGCTCTCACCCAGTCCAACCTCCTGGCCCTCTCCTTGCCCAAAACACAGTGAGACCCTGATGCTTACTGTGTGCCCAATGATGTGACAATGGCCACAGAACCATTACAGAACCTTTGGAACTGATCACTAAGCTCATCAAATCCAACCCGTCCCCACTAGCCACGTCTCCATCCTCTGCCCTTCCTGCAGCTGCACAAACGAGTGGCTAACTCAATTAATGTGCATCTAATTAGGCCATCAGCATCTCTGGAAGAGGGGCTGCATCCGCAGCATGGGCTGCAGAGGTCTGAGCATTCCATTGCCCTCCCCATGCTCTGCCACTGGGCCCCATTCATTTAATTACGCCTGGCTGCTGTGCTCCTCGCCCTTTTAATTGCCCTGGACACAGAGCAGCGTGGTAAGCAGGTCAGAGATAGATGCTGGGCATTGTTTTAAGACAGTAAAGCTGTTTTTAAACAGCATTCAGCAGCTTGCTTTATGTAATTGTTGAGAGAAGGAGGGCATTCAGCAGGGGCAGCGGGGAATGCTCCAAAGAGATGCTGAGCAACTCCTAATTAACGACAAATGACTCGGAGCCTGATGCACTGCTGTAACTGTAAGATCTCTGCCGAACACCGCAGCTGCAAATCCTTTCCCAGAGCTTCAGACCAAGCCATAGGTCTGCAGCAATATTCCCAGGTAGAGCTGGGATTTAGTCAACAGTTTGGAGGACTGGCAAAACCCAAACTAATTAACTCTCCCTGAGGCTTATTAGTTCTCTGGTGCTGGGATCAATGGGAAAAAGCTGATTTTTATGCGTTCACATCCCCAAAAAGAGCTGCCCTGATTGAACACTTCAAAAAGCACTGATGATTCTTTCATGTAGTTTAAAAGTGGTGTTTGGCATGAAAATGAAAACAAAGGATGGGAGATTAAATAGATCAAGGCAGCACATTTGGGCCTGATCCCTGACCTCAGTTATACCACTTCTACCTGAAATTCATGGTGGTGAAAATAAGATGAGAAAGAGGCAGCAAAGACTTGTGCTTGGTTGGTTTTCATTTTGGAGACTGATGTTGCTGAGGCCGTTCTGGACAAGGTGTGTTTTCAGAGCACAACTGAGGTCTGTTTGTCCTTCCCCTTGCACCGCCGTCCTGATCTCAGGCTGTGCAAGCACCCAGCCAAAGTGCTGGAAGGAAAATCTGCCTGGCTCTGTGTGTGCAGTCCAGCAAGGGAAATAAACCCAATGGGGCCAGGGCAGGGGATGGAAAGCCTGGCAAGCCACGGGCAAGCAGCCCAGCCTAAGGCTGCGTGGCTCAGGATGTGCTGGGTGAGCAGCCTGCCCAGGGCACTGAGCACTCGGGATGTTTCCAGGGGCCCTGCTGAGCTCTGCAGCGTTCTAGATGGGCAAACTGCAGTGTATGCCCTGCTGAAAGCTCTGCAGGACTGTGAGTGCTGCTGGAGGAGCTCCCAGAGATGTGTGTGGCCCCAGGACCGTGGGGAAGCCTGCCCAGCCCCTGTCTGCCACCTTTCCAAAGCATATCATGCTTTCCAAGCATGGGTGAGATCAGGATCTCATTTTGCTCTGGTCTGGTCTGCAATCTAGCCTCAAACCTGTTGCACTGAGAAGACAGGTGGATGCAAGGCTTTGATGTCTGCTGCATCCATCTCCCTCCATGCCCTGACCACGCAGGAGCAATGTCCAATTCATTACACACAGCCTGCTGCATCCCCTTGGAAGAAAAGGGACTCTATCTAAGCTCTGCCTCAGAGGGGACTTAGAACAGCTGGCTCTGAGCACTCCAGCAGGCACTAATTACCCTAACGAGCCTCCCCAGGCCTTGCCCCAAGCACCCTCTTCCCACTGGCCCTACAGCTCCATTTAAGTTCAAGCCAGGAGCTGCACTATTCTACTGAGCACCTGGAACAGGGGACAAGTGGGTGAATAGGGCAGCATTGTCACATATAGAGGCAGCCCTGGGTATGGAGTAGGCTTGGTGGGACAGAGCATCCCTAAGTAGGGGTGGGCAGATAAGCCAAGGCTGTGCTGAGGTGAGTCAACCAGGTGGGAGAGGGGAACAGGACCATCCAAATGGGAAGGAAATGGAGGCTGCACTTCTCAGCACGGTGCTGCTCTTCTGGATGCCCAACTCCCTGCTGAGCTCCTGGGGTTGGTTCTTAGAATAAGCAGCTCATTCACAGCAAACATCACTGCTCTTTGATGTATTGCTGGTGCTGCTGCTGTGGTGTGTTAAATCCTTTGGTTTCGTGCTCGTAATAAGAAAACTGGCCGCAGAGGCTTACTGTAAGTTGATGAGAAAGTAGTAATAATTACTGCTTGTTCCTCCATGGGAGGGTAAACCTTTAGATGCTAATGGGCTCTGGAGTATTGACTGATTACTCACAGTGGGGTGAAACAGCAAGCAAAAGTGGCCTTCATTCTCCTTCTCAGAGATAGGGCAAGAAGCATCCTAACTGCAGCGGGTGGCTGTGGAGTGTGATTTTGGGATTGAAAGGTGGAAGAGTTTTCTAACATAGGGCAAGGGACAGGGCAGGTGTATTCCTGGAATGGATGAAGGGAAGATGCTGCAGGTATTTATGCCTGGCCCAGCCTGACAGCGTGTGCACAACAGCAAGTGGGTGGTGAGTGGTGAAAATGGGCTGGCAGCACATTTTTGTTTGCCTGGTGCATTTGCATGTGGCAAAGGCAGGGCTCTTGCCCACAGAGCCTTGTGTGGGATGCTGAAGGACTTCTCACGCTCTCAACTTCTCTTTTTCTCTTGCTAAAGCTCTCAGCTTTGCAGCAACAGCTGTTTGAGCCTGGATCTGAGTGGGTACAAATCCCTTCCTGCTTATCCAAGGTGCTGACATGACGCTGAACTTCAAGTTTCGAGGTGAGGAAGGGGGAATGAAGATTTGCTGCTCAGTTGGGGCTGACCAAAGCTGCATCCCAGGCCCCAAGGTGAAGCTGTGTCAGACTGTAATCCTCTGCTCCCAAGCACTGTTGGATCATCCCAGCAGAGCATGGAGAATGTTTTCTTTTAACGGCACATTTTTCCTTAAACCAGTTTGCAGGCACGGCTGAGGCATTTTAATGGAAATTTCCTCCCAGTAAAAAGGCTGCAGCACACATACCAGAAACTCTTGGCCCGGATCATTAACATTCAGTAAAACTATAAGCAACCCAGTGGGAGCATTGAGCTGCCAGGCATGCTTCGTCTTCCTACAGCTCAGCACACAGACTGTGGATGGTGGGCAGCCCTTCAGATGTACAAACAGCAAAGTCAGAAGAGGCCAACACCAATGAAGCCTTGCTTTGGCCATCAGGACCTGTCCCACAGTCTTTAAGCTGTGCTTAATCCTCTCAGCTGCCTTTCATGGCCATTGATTTCCAGCCACCTTACCCTGCTCTGCTGATGGTGAATCTCAGCAAGCTGTTCTCTCCTGTGCTCCTTGGCTGCTTTCTGTCTATTCACATAGGTGCTGGGATCAGATCTTCCATTCCCAGGTCACGTTCAGGGTCTGTTTGTGCCTCAGTCCCATTGCAGGAGCACAGCATTGCTGGCAAGGTGCTGGGCACTGGAAGGAGCCTACTGAGATGATCTCTTTTTCTCATTTCCCATGCTTTGGGAGGATACCAGGAGGAAAATTGATCCTATTTACTCCACGCCAACTTTACAGGGAAGGAGAGCCCTGAATTCCCCCTCACACCCTGCGGTCCAGGTACACAGCAGGCACTGCTGAAACCTGCAGCCAGGAGCTCACAGCTGCACAGAGGAGGGATGGATGCATCCTCATCCCTGCTATCCTCCAGCATGGATGCAGGACTGTGCCACACTCCAGTGCTGGGCTGCACGCTGCTGGACCCGAAGTGACCCTGGTGCAATGGGGAAGCTGCTCCCAGGTTTGAGCAGAGCACAGCCCTTCACACTGGACATGTTCCAAGGGTTATTTGTGCCTGCTGACCTCACGACGCTTTTCCTTCCAGCCCCTGCTGGGGTCCTCCTGTCTTTTTGCATAATCTCCTCTGAAGAAATAGCAGGAGTGGGGCCTTCTTTGCAGCTTTTGTCCAGGAGAGCTGCCTTGCTGCACGGTTCCACTTTGAGAACCCCCCTCTCTTTTTGTGTTTGAGCTGAACCATTTCTTTTCTCCCCTCTTTGCACCTCTTAACTTTCTCTCCTTCTGGACTCTGATTTCTTTGCACCGTTATTGTCCTCAAAAGTATTTTGAGGACACAGTTTGTTCAAAGCAAGGCTGTGACAATGCAAGGGCTGCAACTGGAAGCGTGGATTAAAGCAGCGCTTTCTATTTATTTCTGTGCTTTTCCTCGCAAAGCTGTTTCTCTCAGACCCCAATCCTGCTGCTGCTGTGACCTTTGCATTTGCAGAGTGACCTTTGGAAATCAAAGGGGCCCTTCATCGGCATCTGCCCATCTGGAAGCGATTGCAGCAGCGGGTGCAGGGCAAGTTGGGGCCTCGTGGCTGCAGCCTGGAGTGACCCAGTGATGGGAAGAGGAGCTGAAGTGCCTTGCATTGCATCCTCGGGGTGGGAATACCTCCGGCGTGCTGCCTGGATGCAGGGAGAGCCTCAGCAGCCACGTCAACACTATTTGATTCACAGCCACCGTGTGTTCAGTGGACTCTGAATTGTGTGCGTCGGTGCAAACTGCTGCCCTGGGCTTTGCTTTTCGTGCTGGCCTCCCCATTCCTTTGTGTTCAGTTATTTGTCAGGGAGGAGAAAACATGAAGAAAGGAAAAAAAAGCACAGGAGAGCCCGGCAGCTGCCCTGGTGCTGCTGGAGATGCCTCTCCATCCTCTCGACAGAAGGGAGCGGGGCTCGGGACAGCGCTACTTTCTTTGCCTTCGGGCTTCTCTCTGCCTTTTTTCAATCCCCTTTTCCCCTCCCTCTCTCCTCCCCCCGCAGCCCAGCTGGGGAGCAGCTGCGGCTCGCACTGGCCCTTTAACGGCGGGGCGGTGCTGCGGGCCC
Organism: Tympanuchus pallidicinctus; assembly: GCF_026119805.1. Taxonomy (NCBI): domain Eukaryota; kingdom Metazoa; phylum Chordata; class Aves; order Galliformes; family Phasianidae; genus Tympanuchus; species Tympanuchus pallidicinctus. Next base: position 2,451,942 of record NW_026294748.1, read on the forward strand.
GAGGCTCGGCTCTCCGCGCTGGGGGAGGAAGTGCGGCCGGGGGGCGGGGGGGGCGAGGGGAGCTGCGGAGGAGCGGGGATCGCTCCGCACCGCTCCGCCCGATGCGGGACGGGGGCGGCGGCCGCGCGGCTCTGCGCTGAGCCCCGGGAAGGCGCGGTGGGATGCGCGGCCCCCGGCTGCCGGCGCTGCCCGCCCTGCTCTGGCTCGCCTTAGCCCCGCTACCCGGCCCCGCTGCCAGGGCTGAGCTGCGGGTGCGGGTGCGGCTGCCCGGCGGGCAGGTGACGGAGGAGAGCCTGCAAGCGGACAGCGGTTCCGACTGCATCAGCCTGGAGCTGCGGAAAACCGACGGGGCGCTCATCGGTCTCACCGCCGACTTCAGACAGGTGAGGTGGGGGGATCTGCCCGCTCCCCGTGCTCCGGGAAGGCGCTCTCGGGATGCTCTGCTCTCCCCGAGGGGAAGGCGTGATCTGAAAGCCTGTTTTCTCCCTTGGTCCGATCGTGGCGAAAGACTCACGGTGCGTTCTGCCGCCCGCGGTGATTCTTAGCTGGGAGACAGAGGGCTGCACTTGGGACTATTAGCCCTGGTTGAGTTTAGCTCGGATCGGGGCTCTGGTGCTGAGTTTTGTGGGATGTGACTTTGTTCCTCCTGGTAAAGCCTGGCTGGGGGTCCAGAAGGCAAATCTGTTAGGACGAGGGTTATGGTTTCAAACTACAACAGGGAGTGTTTAGATTGGATATAAGGAAGAAGTTCTTTGCAGGCAGTGAGGCACTGACACAAGCTGCTCAGAGAGGTGGTAGTGCCCCATCCCTGCAGACAGCCAAGGTCGGGCTGAACAGGGCTCTGGGCACCACTGGAGCTGTGGGTGTCCCTGTTAATTACAGAGAAGTTGCATCAAGTGGCCTCTGAGGGTCTCTTCCAACTCAAACCATTCTACAGTAACCACTTCTGAGAAATGTGGGCTCCTGGGCATGCAGGAGGAACGGTCCTCCATCTACCCGCAGGCACTGCTGGGTCTTTGTTAGCAGCCTGCATGGAGCACCTCTGCGTGTGCAGCTCTGTGCCCTGCAGACAGTCCCACTTGTAGCCTGGGCTGCCTGTGTGTGGAATGGAGGTGGTGAGTTTGCAGTGGGATGAGCAGCAACATCTGCTCTGTGCCCAGCTGAGTGCAGCAGGTCTTTTTCTCCCTGCTTGAGCTGAGAGATGCACGGCTTTGGCAGCTGCAGTGGGGCATGGAGCAGTCAGGGCAGGAGAGTGTCTGTGTGATGGGGAGAGCTCCAGCCCGTGGCTCCTGCATGGGCTGAGCATGTTCCATATGTCTCCAGGGCATCTCTCTCCATGCCACATATGGGATGCGGCTGGTTCCTCAGGTGGATGGCTGCTGTCTTTGAGAGCACGTGTGTGTGTGTGTTGTTGCCAGCCAAGCGCTTCCCATACAACCTGGGACTGCCAGCCCTCTCCTCCCAGCCCTCTCCCAGGCCCTGTGGCCTCTCTGCAGGGAGGTGATGCTCACAGAGCTGAAGCTGCAGATCCCACGCTTCTCAGCGGGAGATGAGAACCTCAGAGCCAGCGCAGCAGAGCTTAACAAGCTGAATGCAGTGGATTTCCTATTGCCCAGGGACGAGCTGTGTGCTACCGTGTCAGTGGCACAGCTGTCCAGGTAGCACCGTGATGTTATCTTGTTCCAGCCCTCTGCTCACACTGTTTGCTTTGGTGGACTTTGTCTTGCAGCAAGAGGAAGCTCAAAGCCAGGAGGTAGGCAGGAGTGGTGCTCTGAGCCCTTGAGAACCTTGGAGCCTTCTCCCAGGGACTCCCCTGGTGCCTCTTTTCCTTTTTGGTGGACCTTTTTGGTCCCTTTGATGATCTTTTGCTGTCTGCAGAGTCGGGAGATGTCAGTAGAAGCCATGCTGACTTGGGACAGCGTGCACACCAGCACACATGCAAGGAAACAGTCCTATGGCTCTTGTGGGGGGGGGGAAAATAAATTACAAGAAAACATGGCACACCAGGAGGGCTTTTAAGCCTCCAGATTGTAGAACTGCATACCACAGCGCATTCCTGGCTGAGGGAATTCCAAACTCTGCACAGAGCTTTAGGTCGGTCCTTTGGGGGTCTGGGATGTGACACGGGGAGCTCTGATGTCCTGAGCTGTTGACCCTTCCAGCTCTTTTCACTTCACATGCAGGGTCTTGCCCTCAAATCTCACCTACAAACCCAATGGGGTGCGTGTTGACTCTTCTCCTGCTCTCACCCTGCTTATTGCTGAGATTTTCTCTGAAGGTATCTGTGCCATTAAGTCCTTAGCTCCATCCATGCCTTTGGCTCCTGGTGGAGATGCACAGGCAGTGCTCCCTGGAAGCTTTGCAAGCAGCAGCCCTGGTGCAGCCTGTTCTCAACCTTCAGCTTTAGAACAGCAAGGGACAGGCTGTTGGAGCAAAGCTGAAGAAAGCCAACAAGACGTGGAGGAGATGAATGTGTGGAGCAGTGAGTAATGATGTGAGCAAGCAGCTGCCTGGCCAGGCATCCCCTGCTGACCTGTTCCCCTGGCTGCACGCAGGCATTTCCCTATTCTGTGCTGGTGCTCATCCCTCCAGCGTGATACAACTTCTCCTCTCTGGAGGGAAGGTCTGCAGGCTGTCTGTGAAGGCAGCTGGGATTGTAAAGCCAGGTTTCCCAAGCTGGATTGTGGGGTCGTGCTGTGGTTGGGTTGCTGGGTTTCTCCACAAATGCTTTTCCACTTCTCTGGCTTAAACAGTAGAGGAGCAGTCCAAAGGCACATCTTTCTTTCTTATTTTTTTTTCTTTTGCTGACAAATAATTGCTGTTAGACCATGGGCTGGACAAGAAAGGAGCAGTGAGATCATGGCTCAGCTCTTTGCTCTGCTGGAAGCCAAATGGGGCTGGAGCAGTGCTCCACAGATGGGCCTTAGCCTTTCTATTCCACCCTTTCAAAGCTGAACCTGGAGGAGTCGTGTCCTCAGAGCAAACCACGGCGTTCTCCTCGTTCCTTTAGGCACTGCTCAGTGGGACCCCAACCTGAGACTGAATGTGCAATAGCAAAAACCCATTTCTTTTCTGGCAGTTTGGAAGGATGTGATGAGAACGGTTCTTCGCCAACTTTTTGTGCTGTAAGGCGCAAAATTTATTGCAGAAAGGATGGAGGGGAGACAGCAACTCGAAATGTTGTGTCTGATTTCAAAAACATGACTGTGCCAGCTGTTAAACAGTGGCCTGAGAGCAAAGTGGGTGGTTCTAGCCCAAGGTCAGCACAGAGATATGGAGAAGTTTCTTTTTCCTTCTGATTGCTGGAAAAATGGTGCTGGAAACACAAGGGGGAAAGCATGGCTGTTGGTGTTGTAACCCTTTTGCTGCTGGTCCTTTTGGGTTCCTTTGTTACTAAAGTTGAAGCCCATCCTGTTAGGTGCTAAAGGACCAGGGGATGTAGGAAAGCATCCATACAGAGATGGCATCTGTAAAATGTGGAAAGCTGCCTCTTGCCCTCTGTACAGATACCAAATATATGTATATAAGGAAAGTTAGACCATGGGTAGGATGAACGTGCTCTAGTTATATGGGATGAGTTAGAAAGAATCACCCAGCTCTGTTGCTGTGCTTCACTCTCATCTGAAATACCTGCTGTTGGCTACTCATAGGAGTTGGTTAGCAGGCAGGATGGACCAGGAACCTCCAAATTCCTCTGTTTTCCTAGGAGAGCTCACTGAGTGTATTCACTGTTCCCCACTGGGACAGATGCTGCCGATGCCTGCTGTTAGATAAGCAGGGGTCTTTCTAACTCTCACTGGGAGGGATGGAGCGATGTGGGGTGAGAGCCAAACATGCTGGGGTGTAATGAGGTGGCTGAGAATCCTCATTTGGTGGAGCTGATGGCTGAGTGCAGGGAAGTGGCTGTGCTGCATGCAGTGGCTGCAGGAGGAGCTCTGCCCTTTGCTCCTGCACAGCCCCAGGCATATCGCTGCTGGGGCAGGATCTGGCTTCTGAAGTGGCTTCGGAGAGCGAGCTGCCTTTGGGCAGCCCTCACATGGCAGTGCCAAGCGTGAGGATGCAGAACTGGAGGATGCTCCTGGAATTCAGGGCGCAGAGCTGGAAAAGTCAGCTTTTAGGGTGGATCACCAAAGTGCCTTCTGGTAGAAGAGGGGTTAAACCATAATCCTCTCTTAACCAGAGTCACTCAGCTGGCTGCCCCCCCAGCGTGGCTGCAATAACACACGCTCTGCAGAGCTGTGCTTTACAAGCACAACAACTTTCTGGCCAGCTCTAGCAGTTCCCCGGGGCTCTGCAGGCAGGGCCACAACCACAGCAGAGACTGCTGGCAATGGGGGGGATGTGGGGCTGGGGGTTCCCGGTGCCCCAGCAACAGCTTCCCTATGCCTGTGCCCCCCACCCTGCGTAGACAAAACCAGATCCCTCAGCAGCGCTGATGTCCCTGGGGGAGAGAAGTTTGGCAGGAACGCTGAATGGTTCGGGGGGAGGAAAGCACTGAAATAATTTATTTCCCTGAGAACTGGTTTGCTCCACTCCACGTGAAGCCGAGACGCCGGGCTCTGATCTGGACCACACAGGCTCGTATGTCTCTGCAGGATCCAGCCTGGAAATGGAGGTGGGATTGTTCCCACACCCCAGATGGCAGCCCCTGGAGGAGCTGGTGGGGGTCAGCGCTGCGAGGGAGGAAGCTGTGTGATTTCTTTGCACTTCTACGCAGTCTAACTCTTTGCTGGAAGTTGCTTTTCCATGCATGCAGGGAACTGGCTGTGCAGCTTTTCTGTCTCCTTTAGGGATGAGGAGCTGCTCTCCCCATGCCCTGCCAGGCTGCGGTTCCCCCAATGCTGCAGCTGCAGAACTGGTTGTTCCCTGCTGCACCACCGTCCTGTCCAAAGCCAAACAATAGCTGTAACTGTAGCCGGGTTGGGGCCAACCATTCTCAACGCCCCCGTGATGAGTTCATCTGGAGAGTCCCTGCGTTGCAGAGGCAATGCTCTGTCGGGGCTTGTTCCCTGCTGGGAAATTTTGCAGAAACCCAGAATTCAAGGTGCACTGGGTTGCCTTGGCTGGCTACCGACCTTGGCACTGATTTCTCCTGCTCTTCCTGGTGGGAACGAGGTGAGGTGCCTGGGGAGGGAAGGGCTCTCTGGGAGCAGGAAACCCTTTGGTGGCTCTTTTCATGTGAAAAGCGTGGCATATTTTTGGTGTGACGAACTTCTTGCTTTATCAGAGCAAGGGCAGGGAGAGCAACCTAAAGAGCTCTTGTTGGGTTGAGGTATTTCCAAGGAACTCTCTGAGCTGAGCCACTGCAGGATGGAAATGGCCAGCACCCCGGGGACACCAGAGGCACGTCCCCTCCCCGGGGTCTCTGTGGGTTGAAGGCTTTGACCGCAGCAGCGTCAGCAGGGCTGGTGGAAGGTTTGGTTGAGATAAGAATCTGCCTTTGCTGTTTGATGTACGTGGGCAGCCGGGCGCAGAGGCTCTGATTCAGCACAAGGGGCTGTGATGGGAGGTGGGGAGCCCAGGGGCACGGGAAGAGATGGGAGGAGATGAGCTGGGAAAGGAGAACCTGGGGTGGAGGAAAGGATGGGTCAGCATCCGCTTCCCCTCCTGCCTCTCAAGTTCCCGTTGGTCTTTGCTGTCTTTCCCCTTCTCTCATCTCTCCTCCAGCTTACCCTCACTGCAGAACCACTTTTCTGTGCTTTTCTCTCCATCCTCCCAACCCTTACCAAGAATTTTTGCAGGGTTACCTGGACCTCTGTTTCTCAGCATCCTCCCATTTTGCAAAAATCACCCCCAGGCTGGGAAGTCCTGCACTGTCATTCATCTCCTGCATCCATTTGAGGTTTCCAGACCTAATGCAGAGCATACCTGTTCCTGTCTGCTATTTCCAGACCCAATGCTGATGGTGCAAAGTGAAGTCAGACTAAATCCATAGGTGAAGAAGAGATGCCAGGCTCAGGCACTGGCCGTGCTTTGTAGCAGAGAAGCACAGCTGGACCAGATGCAGCGATGGGGCTCCTTCTGCAGTGCCACTGTCTCAGGGGGGATTGTCCCCATTAAAGCTGTCAAAAAGTTCTGACTCAGCAGCAATCTCGTGTGCATTTCCATGAGTGTTTCAGTTTGGGTTTTTCTTGGGTCAGCGTCAAGTTTCGGATGTTTTGCTCTCTTCTCATTCTCCCATTGCACTGCTTCAGCCGTAACCCCAGCCACTTAAACAAGCCCAACTTATCTTTTTTTCATGGCATTTTTTGCTTTCCTTTAGATTTTATTTTATTTTATTTTTGTTGTACTTAAATGAAATGCCTTCAGATGCTGTTGTAAGACCCTGGAGAACACAGCAGCTTTGAGTTCTGCTGCTGCCTCCCAGGCTACGCCGCGCTCTCAGATGTTTCCCATGTCTGCACAGAGGTGTCAGTCACCCAGGAGCACTAAAGGCAGTGATTAAAACAGCCTGGTGTTTGTGGGCAGAAGCAATCGGTATCTCTTTCTTTCCAAATCCCCTTTGATTCCTGCTTTTGCACTGAGTTTTCAGCACAACAGATGCATCCAGCAACATCCGTTCCCCTGTCCTGGGGCGGGAAGCGCAGTGCTGATGGCAGCGCTTTGGGATGTGTGCTGAATTGTGTTGTCTGGGCAGGGAAGGCAGAAAATGCTGGCCTGCATGACCTGGTGTGGAGAAAACCTTGGAGGGGACAGATATGCTCCCTTCCTCTTGGGCAGGAGGGCTGGAAGAACGTGACCTGATGGCCATCCAGCAGGCACAGCCCAGGGGCCAGAAGGCAGCACTTTGGCATAGCCATGTATGTGAGATGCCAAAACTATTGACCGAAGGTCAGCTGCAGCTGATCGTAATGGATTCCTTCTGGCTTTAACAATTCATGACTTTCATTCCTGTTCCACGTGCTGTTGGCTCCAGAAATGAGTAATTTGTTCTCTGAAGTTGGGACCGCTCATCCGGAGTGATGCGTGGAGGTGATGACTGTGTGATATTTGCTGAACAAAAGCTGGTGCAGGTTTTGACCATGCTTGATCCCAGCTTGTTATTACTTTATTGGCCAAATGAGGACCTTTGCTGTACCAAAGACCTGGGATATATTTATTATTAGTTGATGGCAGATGGGAGCTGTGACCAGCTGCTTCCAGAGGGCTTTGGTTACAACTCATGAAGTTTGTAGCTTGGAGGGAAAAAATGGGCCTCTCTTGATACAGAACATGGACTGGGATGCAGTTTTGGAACTTTTTGGTCCCTGTCAGGCTGTTGCTTGGAAAAAGATCCTCCAGTCCCAGTAGTGCTGTTGTACAGTGCAGTGTTGGGACTGAGCGTGTCTCCTCCTCTCACCCATTCCACCCTCACCCTCATGCCTTCCTGCACATGATGTGCTTCCTCTCGTCCCTTCCTCTTGCCTTCTGGTCACACACTGGGGCCCTGAGCAGGACAGACCACATTACAGAAACTAACAGCAGCAATGAACTTGTTTAACACCGCCTGTGTGGCTTCGGGGGGTCTGTGTGCTTCAGCTGCTGCATTAACATGGTTTATTCCTTTACACGCTTGAAAATGAAACACTAGGAGGCACTTTTCCCCTTTAAACTTGTTCTCCTGAGGCTATTGCAGCCTGGTGAAGTGAAACCTTCGTGGTGGCATTTGGTGCTGTTTTACTTGAGGTCAGTGGCTTTTCTCCTGGAGGGACGTGGAGACAACATGAGGCTTTTCCAGGCTGAAGGGTGAAGGAAACAGCTTGGAGCGGAGTGTGGGCATGTGGCTGCCTCTGCCTGTAATGGGAGAGCCTCAAGGGGTGGGTTTGAAGGTGAGCATCTCCTGCTGGGACAGAATGAGCTCCTTGCTTGTTGAAGGATGAGCCCCAGCTGTTGCCTGAGGGCGCAGGGATGTGGGGTGGGAGCTGGGAGCAGCCTGTCCTGCTATGCTGGGACAAACAAGCCATTACTTCTTTAGACACTGTTACTGCACTGCAGGCCTGGGTGGGATGGAAGCTGGGAGCAGACACCTGAGCTCAGGTAGCAGAAGTATGAGACCTTTGACTCTGTTCTTTGGGCTGGCACTTTCTGCAAGATCCTGCCTTCACCCATTATGTGCCAAAGGCCTCTGACCCCACTCCGTGATTCTTTTTTTTTCCTCCAATTCTCTCTTTGTCAGGAGGTGAAAATCTTCCGTGCCTTAATCCTGGGGGAGCTGGAGAGGGGCCAGAGCCAGTTCCAAGCACTCTGCTTTGTCACACGGCTCCACCGCAACGAGATCATCCCCAGTGAGTCCATGGCCAAGCTACGACAGGTAGGAGCCAACCCCCACCTCTGGGGGTCCATCCTGGGTTGCTTAGGGCTTCCCATGCAGCTGCCCCATGGCTGGGCTCTGTTAGACCCACCTTTGACCTCCCATCCTGCCTAAGGGGCTCAGTATTAAACTAATGTCGTTCATAGCATCGATCCCGGTCTACTAAAAAAGCCAACCAGAGGCCTGATGTAATTTGGGCAGTGTCAAAGGGTGAGCGATTGCCTGGAGCTGTCACCACAAAAACCTCTGCCCAACATTATCCACTGAATTAATTGCTGATTTGGGAGCATCCATCACAACAGAGCACTGATAAATGTTCACAGGTGACTCAAAGCAGTAATAAACTATCGTCAGTTTCAACATCACTAAGTGCCTTTATTTGAGGAGATCCCAGATGGGATGCAGGTGCACTCACAGGGGAGCATCCATTTGCACTTTTTCCTAAGTTGGCATGAAGTTCTGCCACGCTGCAAGGGATCGTTTCCTGCAGCCAGGATTCAGGTTGTTCTGATCTCATCCGTTGCAGAAGAACCCCAGGACGGTGCGGCAGGCAGAGGAGGTGCGGGGCCTGGAGCATCTCAGCATGGACGTAGCTGTCAACTTCAGCAAAGGGGCCCAGCTGAGCTCTCACATCCACAACGTCTGCGCAGAGGCCAAAGAAGCAATTTATACCCGAGAAGAAGATGTCAAATTTTGGCTGGAGAAAGGTAAAAGTTTCCTTTGCTGGGGCTGGAAGTGGTCCCATCACTGAGCTGGCACGGTGTTGTGCTCTCTGATGCCAGTGGTTGGCATGGAATGCTTCAGCTCTCGTTTGCTGTTGCATGGTTGTGGTGTGTGCACACCACGCTGTACTCTTCTGTTCTTCAGCATGTATCTGCTGTAGTGCTGCTCTCCTCGTGAACCTAATTAGGTGTTGCCTGGTCCATCACCCAAAAGAGAAGCATTCTTTACATTCTTTATGTCTTTTGCCTTGTTCTCCCTACTGCCCGTTCTCCTCCCATGCTTCCCATCCCACACCCATATTGAACACCCCCCGACGCCACCCTCTCTGCCCTCAATCTCCTCCTCCACCTTCGGGTTGGTGCCATGAGTGCCCTGAGCACTTCTCCTGCTTTGACCTGCAGGGATGGACGGCTCCATGTTCGAGGTCCTGCCACAGACATCTGACCTGCCCGACCTGCAGCGCTGCAAGCTGTGCACGGACCGCTGGAAGCCGTGCATCTGCAGCTACTCGCTGAGCATCGAGTGGTACCCGTGCATGCTCAAGTACTGCAAGAGTCGTGATGCTGCAGGCAAGGTTTCTTCCTACAAATGCGGCATCCGCAGCTGCCAGAAGGGCTACACCTTTGATTACTACGTGCCGCAGAAGCAGCTCTGTCTCTGGGATGAGGAGACCTAGCAGAGCTGGGCCAGGCCTCGTCAAGGAGTGGCTCGTCTGCCCTCCTGCTTGCAGTGCTGAGGGCCTCCTGGAGCTGGCTGCTCTGAAGAAGGAATTTGGTTTGCAGCGATGCCTTGTGCCAGGAGAGCTCTGTGAACGTGCCTTTCTTTTGGCCCCCTGTGCCCCCATCCTGATGCTGCCTCGTGCTGTGATCAGCAGGTGATGCTGTCCTGCACGGCTTGCTGGCCTGAAGCAGCAGGAGGGCTGTGCCTTGCCCTGCTCTGGAGGTGTGAAGGGGTCAGTTGCGAGCACCACGGCTGCTTTGGGGCAGGGGGAGAAGCCATCCCACAGAGCTGGATTGTCCAACATTTCAGCCCTTTGCTGACTTTGCCACCTCCTGGTGATGTGACAGCATTTCCCAATGGGAAAACAGCTGAGTTATGGGACCACAAACCCTGAATAAGGAAGGTATGAAGCCCACCCAAAGCCTACCTGTAGCTTTCCTAGCATCCAACCGCCTGCCATGTCCTTCCTGTGGCTATGAGGTGCTATGGGGGGATGTATCCCAGCAATTATTTCCACCCCAAAGGGCTGGTAATGAGGGCTCTAACTCACCCCCACTTAGACTAGTGAAGGCCCAACTTTTTGTGTTGGTTCCGTGCCTCACCCACTGAGCAAGAAACATCCAGAAATGTGTGACTGCCATCCTAACAGTGCACTATAAGGCAGGGGTGATCCCAGATGGGCATTTCAGACAGGGGAAAACAACATTCTGCATCTACGCCCAGCCTTGCATCCTACTTCACAAGGAGCTCTTAGGCAGCCCGTGCTGCTTTGCTGTGCCTTGGTTTGCCCTGTGTGTGAGCATGGATGGTGCCAGAGCCAACCATACACCTGGAGGGCATTGGACATAAAGTGCTGCAGAGCGCTGTGAGTTCTTCCACTCGACTCAGAACAAGCAGGGAGAAGACAGGGGCTCTTGGGGCTATAGGGAAGCCCCGTGCCTCCTGGTGAGAAGCCTTTGATCGTGTGCCTTTTTGCCTAAAATCCAGGATTTTTTTTTGACAAAAAAAAAGAAAAAAAGCAAAAAAAAAAATTGGTCACAATTATTTTTGTATTGATTACTTAAAGGGGAGGGGAGGGAGAGAAGGGAAAGGTATTTTAATACTGCAACATGAAGTAAGATACACTTGAATGATTTTTTTGTTTTAAAGAGAAAAGCAATCCGATTATTTATCATTTGTAAGGTACAATAAACTGATTTTATTTTTTTTTTTTTTTTTTGAAGCATCCCTGGTCTGAAAAGCTCTGTTGTAACCTCAGTGTCACCTGTCTGTTTGGAATCTTGACTTGAGGGCTTTTGTGTCAAGCCTGCACTGTGAGCATTGAGGATTTTGGGGGGAGGGTCGTCAATGTGATCCTGCAGCTCCTTCTGTAATTTCGAGCCTGAGCTCTGGGCATGTAGCAGAGCCCAGGGGCAGCAATGGGATCATGGGGTTCGGGAGGCTGGGGTCTGCTCCTCTCCCCCACAGGAGCGTATGAATGTGGGTCTGTGCCCAGCAGCCCCGGGGGAGGGATGGGGGTCCCCTTTTATCCATCCCTCTGCAGCAGAGGTGAAAGGAGGACGGCGTTTTGGGGCGGCTCGCAGCTCGTGCTGCTCGCAGGAGAAGCGTGGAGTGCTGATTCCCCCTAGCGTGGTGCAGGCGGAGGCAGAGTTTGCGCAGCCTCAGCCCTTCTGCACTTGAGCAACCGAAGCATCTCCCCATGATTTCTAAGGAGGCTGGAGCTGTTTTTCCCCCGCTGACGTGCTCAGCGTTACACGGGTTCCTGCTCGTCCTTGCTGGGCTCAGATCCTGGCACACAGGCGGCTCAAGCTGGCTGGGAGCTCTGACATAAATCCTCAAAGCTATAGGAGAAGCCGTGGGGGATTTTGTAACATCTTTCCACAGCCTGTGCTTGCAGCCCCGTCCCCAGACCGTGCTGTCTGCAGAGCTCCCCTCCCACCGAGAGGGAGCACGAGTGGGCTGTGTGCAAGTGGAGAGGATGGGAGGCAGTGGGTCCTGATTGATGCTCACGGGGAGAAAAGAAAGGAATAGAAGTGCAGCTGATTTCTGTCAGCAGCGTATCTGCGGGCATCCAGGAGGGATTGTCTCAGGATGGAGTCAAAGCAAATCTGCCTTTGCCTGGGAAAGCTGTTCTTAGGGCTGCAGCTCTCCTTTCTTGTCTGTCTGTACATCTCAGGGCGGCTTCAGGTGACTTAAACACGAGGTCACATACTTTCCTGGCAGTGGTCTCCAGGTGAGGGGCTTCTGAGGAGAAAAACACGATTTCTTTCCTTCTCGCTGTCCCACCTACCGCAGAATAAGAACCAGAAAAAAAGCAGAGCCTAGCAGCTGGGACCAGGAGAGGGCACTGCGGGGCCGCCTATGGCCGGGCCAGCATCCCGGGTTGGGGGTGTGCGGTGTCAGCGGTGCGGCCGTGCGGGACACCCGGGGGATAAGGATGGGCTGCCCTGCTCTGGAGCAAGGGGGAAGCATTGGGGAGCAAAGGGAAAAATAGAAAGAGCATCAAAGGAATGTGTTTGAGTGCTTGAGATGGGGAAAAAGAGAGTGTTGGTGACCCTCAGCCTTTCAGGAGCTCTTTCTCTGCACCCCTTCCAGCTGGCTGAGCGCCACCTCCAAAGCCACGTCTGACGCAGTGCGGACACCTGATCGCATCAGGCTTCGACATGGGGAAATCCCAGGTGTGGGGGTCACGCTGATGCCACTCACAAGCAGCCCAGCAGTGCCCAGGAGAGCCCACGGGTCCAGCTGAGCTGGGGCTGTGCCACAGAGCTGTGGCAGAAGGCCAGGAGAAGAAGTCCTGCACAGTCTACCTGTGTCGGCTCCTGCTTCCTGGAGCAGCAGTGAAAACAGCCCACAGCCATCTCCCTTCAGTCCCTCCATCCCGCCAACCTGGGAACCTCCTCTCTCCATTTTTATTCTTGCTTTCCTCATCTTCTTTTAATTTTGAAGCACATCCTTGCAGCCCTCTCCCATGGGTGTCCCCTCACGCTCCAGCCCCAGAGCCCCCCACAGTTGGGATGAAGGTGAGGTTCTCCAGCCCCTTAGCCTCACACTGGGGTGGAGGTGAAGCCTGGAGAGCCTGCCCACCACCCACCCATCCCTTGGGAGAAACCTGTCTTTCCAGGGAGGGAGAGCAGCATGTGGGAAAGCCAAGAGCCCTGGAACGTGCACGAGGCAGGGAGAGATGGATGTGTGATAGCTTGTACCTGGCAGCTCTGATGGATAAAGCCTGTTAACGCTTTCAGGAAGGGGCTGAGCAGGAGATTGGGAGGTTTGTACACCCCTAAGCAAGGCAGGAGGCATCGGGGCAGTGCAGGGGGCAAACAGAGACAACAGGTATAGAATCATAGAATGGTTTGAGCAGGTCAGGGCGACGCTGGTGCTGTCATGGGATGGAGCGCCAGCCTGCCTGCAGCTAGGGGATTTTCTCCCTGGCTTCCCTGGAATCCTGGAGCCTGACGTGACACGGTGGGGAGGAGGAGGCCCTGCTTCCCTCTCCTCGAGCCTCGTGGCAGGGAGAACAGCTTGGGAAGAGCTAGCTGCATGCAGCACAGCTCCGTCCCACGCCGAGTGCTTCCACGGATCCCCCAGTGCTCAGCCCCATGCAAGCGGCCCAACACAACCACCACAAAGCGCCGCTTCCCTCTGAGTGCCACCTCGTGCCTCGACCCCTCGCGATGCCCGCAGCCTCCCCGCAGCACGAGGCTACGCGGGGCAGCAGCCAGGCCCGCTCGCAGGTGCTGCGGGGCTCATCGAGGCGGCGCGGGCGAGCGATCCGCCTCCTTCCCACCCCACCCCACACCCTGGTAGCCCTGCAGGGACTCATCCATTCCCCGGTTACTAATATGCAAATGGTGCTTTTGCATGGGCCGGGCGCCAGGCTGCTGGGTGTCAGGGCACCCGAGGGAGCCGGAGGTGGGGCGAGGCGTGGCGTGGAGCCGCATGCTCACCTGGCCCTGCATGGCAACAGGCAATGGAGCTGTAGGTCCCGTCGGGAGCGGACCCGCGCCCGGTTCGAGAGGCAGCAGCGGGTGGCAGAGGAGGGAGGGCAAACTGGCAGCCCCTGGCAACCTGGGGCTGACGGCAGGAGGCTGGGCGCACCGCGGGTTTCCCCCCGCCAGCAGGATGGTGAACCTGGAGTCCGTGCACGCAGGTAAACGAGCGCGGCAGGAAGGATCGGGCTGCAGGAAATGGGGTTGCTGCGATTCCTATGGCTTTTCCCCCTCCTCGACCTCCTCTTCTCTCCTCTCCTGTTGGAGTCAGCGATCGCAGCTGGCATTCAGGGATGGATGCTGCCTTGACCCTTTTTAGGGTGCGCAGTGTGGAAGTGCTGCTCGTACTGCTGGCACCAACGTGGGCTGCAGAGCAGAGCAGAGAGAAAGGCATTGGGGCAGCTGGAAACTGGGCAGGCAGTGCCTGAGCCCCAGGTCTGGTGTCATTGGGGTAAAGCTGGGAGCAGTGAGAGGGGTGAAGTCAGAGGGCTGCAGGAAGGATGTGTGACTGAGAGGGAGGGGGGCTACAAGGAGAAAAGGGAATGACGAAGAAGGAAAAGGAGGGAGAAATGAATGAGCAGAGAGCTGCAGGAGGATGGGGCGACTCCTGATGGGATGGGGAGAACAGGGAATGAATGAAGGGCGATACGCAGAAGGAGCAAGCGCTGCTCCCAGGGGGTTTGACACAGCGGTGCAGCCTGGAAGCTCCACGTCTCCAGGCAGCCCTCGCTGGGAGCAGAGCAATGGGTGCCAAACACCTCAATGCTGCCAGGAGCTCAGGCTCGCCCTGCACCTCGGGTTTGGCTGCTGCTCCCATCCTGAGGAGCCCCTGCGAAGACAGGAGGGACCATCCTTGGGCATGTGGGGCTGTGAACTGGGTCCTGACAGCCCCTGCTGTGGGATGGAGTGCTGGAGGCAGGGGCCACGTGCAGCTGAGCTGGGAGCCTCCACACCACTGGGAGAGGCAGCGGGAGGCTGGCAGTGCAGTGGGGTCTGAGCACCTGCGCTGGCCCGGTGTGCAGCATCTCCCGGGGCTGCACCCCCCCCCAGGCTCCTATCTGCCCAGCTGCTGAACTTGTGGGCGACTCTTTCTTCATGAAAAGATTCCCCACATTGATACCGTGCCCTCTGTCAGAGCCCGTGGCATCGCTCCCGGGGTGGATTTGGCTGGGAGCTGCGTGGTGCAGGGTGCACGCTGAGCCTCCCTCCCCCAAATCGCCCACCGAGGGGCCCGAGCTTCCAACAGTGGATTTACAGGGAGGGAGACAAAGCTGAGCCCGGCTGTTTGCACGTGGCAGAGCCCAGAGCAGGTAGTAGGGAGTTATTCCCATTGCTGCAAAGGGGGATCTGTGTGCCGAGCAGCTTGGGAGGCTGAAACCCACATTGCTCCCCCCAAGCAGGGTCTGCACAGCACTCCCCTGCAGCAGAACCACCCCCTGCTCCTAACATCTACACCTTCTCAGCTTCCTGCAGCCTCCGCAGAGCTCGGGCACGTAGAGCACAGCAAAACCCATTGGGTTCCAGGTGCCGGACTCAACCAACCCAATTTCTCCCCACTACTTTCTTTTCTCCTCTTAAAGCCACTGGGCTGGTTTACTCCTGGTGCCCATGTCAGAACAACTCCAAGGAATAAGGGCTTGGGAAAGCTTTATTTGCTGACACCATTTGTTTCGGCCAAAATAGAGATGCAGATATATCCCCAGAGAAGTGTCTGCACCGGTAGAGTTGCTTTGGTCTGGGTAAACAAAGCAGCCTGCCTCTTGTGCAGGTAGCTGAGCTCTGGCAGCACATTTTTAATATGGCCCAGGCCACAGCGGCGGCTCCTAATGGGGCTGTGGTTGGGAGTCAGGCAGTCCCACATTGCATTATTTTTCCCAGCCGTGTCTGCGCTCAGCTTGCTCTCCATCTATTGCAAAGCTGCATGGCAAGAGCCCGCATTTGCCTGGCCTCAGTGTCTCACAGCCTGCTTTGTCTTAAGAAAAACCATCACACGTGGGGGCTCGGTGTCACTCTGCCCCTGGGTTATGGTGAAGGACGTATAGTTCCCATCATCCTGGCTGTGCTTGCATCAGAAAGTCACCCCCTGCATCCCCAGCCCTGGTTCCCAAGGACCCCTCAGAGGATGCAGCACTGCTATCCACGTGTGCTCACCCGTATCAGCAGACTTCCATCAAAAAACATTGCTTTTTTCCCCCTGGTTGTTTGTTAGTTTTTTTTTTCTTTTTTTTCCCTATTTTTGGGGGCTTTTTTGAGCGGGGAGTGGGGTTTATTTTTCCCCTCACAACGCATCTAAGCTGTAATAACTTGTGTCAGTGTGACGAGGGGAAGTTGAACCTTTGTGAAAACAAAACCCTTTTGCTTTCTGTATGAGAGCATCACAGGGCATCGCCTTATCTGCTGGCTGCAGCAGGAGGGAATTAAACTGATGGATGATACCTGATAAGTAATCAAGTGGCAGATGCCATTCCTCAGCCCCCCACGCCTCACATGATAACCACGAATGGGTGAAGGATGCTGCTGGCTGCAAACTGCCCTGACCCCGTGTGAAGGGGCTGGGGGTGCACACAGCACATCGCTTTGCTGCTGCCCTGCTTTGTGAAGTTGTATTCTTCTTTTATTTGATGAGAACTTGGCTTCTCCTCCAGCTACCTCCTGGCAGCAGACAGAGCCGAGCGCTTTGTAGCCTGCCTAAGTCAGGGTCCCCTGGCAGCAGTACAAGACAAGATGTTTATAGCTGGAGATAATTGCTCTTCCTGCAGTAGAAATACTTAGAAGCCCCACTAAATGCTCGTGTCTTAATTGCAGAGGGATTACTTGAAACGAAACGTTTTTCCCTTCTCCTTTTCCTCCCTTGCTCCTTCAGACAGCTTAAGGAGAGGAAGTTTCTGAAGTGCATGTGCTGCCATCGTGCACAGCTTTGCTGTTTTTTCTTCCAGCAGACTTTAGCTTAGGAAAGAATTTCAGACCTTCACCTAAAGGAAGGCCTAAACAAAGCAGAGAGTTTGCCATTTGCACGCTGGAAGCTGCAATAGGAGGGAAATGAGAGAGAGGTGCTTGCTCTATTGTGAGCAATAGAGGGAAATTGGAATAAAAACACGCAAGCTGTTTTGGCCAGTTGGAAATAACAGGAGGCATGCATAGGGAAGAGGAAAAGGGCTGCGTGATGCCTTTAAGAAGGCTTCCACCTGCCTTTGCTGTCCCAGCAAAACCACAGCAAACAGTGCTCCGCTTCCACGCTGTTGTTATTCCCTGATGCAAATTGTGTGACTGCTGGGGCTGGGATTGGCTGCAGGAGGCACATGCAAATCACTCCGTTGGGTCTTTATAAAAATTTATTATCTTTTTTTCTTTTTCTTCCCCCCCCCCCCTCCTTCAACCTACCTGGAAAGAGTTAAAATTCCCATGCAAAGGGGAGAAAAGGGCGAGGGGGTGTCCGTCTGAATTTGAATAGATATTCTTCCTTCTTTCTCTCTGTGTACTTTGCCTCTGTTAAGGAGGAGACGAGGGATCCCGTACAAAGTTGACCATTCCCTACTCTTTCCTTTCAGCTGTCCCCGAAGGAGAACGTGGCCCTGGGTGTGGTGGCAGCCATCACTTCAAGGGTAAATGACGAATTTTTGGCATTGAGGAGGATGGAGAGAGATGTGCTGGATGGTGCAGGCAGTGTTCTTCTGGGGGCAGCGAGCACGTGTTGGGTGAATAGTTTGCAAGCAGATGTGTTGGGAAGAGCGGAGTTTGGAAGGGGGTGAGGGAAGGAGCAATTGCCCTTAGAGCATCCTGCTCCGTGCAGTGCCAGTATGGCACCAAACCAACACCAGCTTGGCCACAACGTCCCAAAATGAAAGGATGGGATGTAGGAGAGGATGGAAGCTGGGAGGGGTCCCCAGAGGTGCAGGGATGGAGGGCGGTGCCACCGGCTGCTCTGGGAGGTCTTCATAAAGGAGGAGCCTGGGGGGGTTTGGAGGGCTCAGAAGTGCCCCTTGCCCTCTGCGGGAAGAGGAATGGCACGAAGGGTGAGAAGCACATCAGTGAGCTGAGAAGGGGGCTGCGAAGAGCAACAGGAGGGAAAGTGCATCCTCGGAGCTGATGAATATTCTAGTGGCTGTATGTTGAAGGAATCAGAAATTTGAAAGTCTGATGGTTTATTATAATTACACATTCATTTGTGCTGTTTAGTGGAAGCCACATGTGCCTGTTGCCTGGGACTGTGACCTGTTATTAAAATCAGTTGTGCCATCTTTTTTTTTTCTTTTTTTTTTCTTTTTTTTTGCAGAGATCAAGATGAGCGGCGATGCGGCGGATTCCACGGACACCCGGCACGAACCCGACCAAGTGGAGCCAGGTAAGGGGGGGTCCAGGACACGGGGGGCTGTTGGGCAGAGGGGCAATGGGGTGCTGGAAGTTCCTGCCGTGCTTTGCTCCACGCCTGTTGCTCTGCATCGTGCTCCCGCAGCCAGCTGGGAGTTGATCAAAAATGCGCTCTGGGCAAGGATTGCACCCGTATCTTGATCAGCATGCAAGCTCCTCTGTCACAGCAGTGAATCAGTGCGTGGCTCGGCAACGTCCTCTGTGGTTTCAGCAAGGAAATGTGCTCCTTTCTTGCTAAATGAATTATGCCACTGAAATAGTCTTGGGCCGCCAGCTTAGCGCAAAGGTTGTACGCAGGGTCGATGCCAGGAATGCTTCCCCAGACACAGGGCCCAGGGACTGTGCCTTTTTTGGCCTCGTGTCTGTAGAAAAATGGGAGGGACTTGTGGAATACCCAAATGCAGCCAGGTTGTTCCAGCCAGAAGGGAACGCCGCTCATCTTGAAGCGTCATGGGGTTTCTCACCCTGCTCCTACTTGATGCTCAGGCAGCTCTGTGGCTAGAAGCCCCAGATTCCCTTAATAATGTAAAACTGAAGAGCAGAGTGATCCTGAGAATGGAACAGCACTGAGTTATTCTAGTCCACCTACCGCTTCTTGCACTACCAGGAGCTGTGAGATGCACTGGAAAATCAAAGCTGTGTTTTCCAGCATCACTTCTGCCTGCAGTGGGCTTTGAGGACAGGATTTGAGGACAGAACTTCACAAAGGCTTACGGTCAGGTTCCTTTTCAGGCCAATAAACAGCAATAAGACAAGCATTAAGCACCCGCTGGTTATGGTTACAACAAACGAAGATTACTAGAAACAGAAAGGCTCATCTCTAGAGGTAGAAATAAACACCATTTAAAGCCAAAACTCATAGACAGCGTATGAAAGTTGTTGCTCTTTGGAGAACACAAAGCTTGGGGTGGGAAGATGTGTAACAACAGATTAAAACTTCACAGGGAATGATTTTATTGCTTCCCTTTTGCTTTTGTCAATTGAGAGGGAAAGGAAAAACAGCAGATCTTGGTGGAAGCCGGAGAAGCCCAGGCATGTTGTAATGGGACTGAAAGTGCCCCTTTATTTACGCTGCGCATCGAGGTCTCAGCACTCTGAAGTTATTTGACGCATTCTAAGGCTGAGATACAATCTGGTTCTATTCACCTCTATGAACTCTGGTTGACTTTGGTCAGGTCGGCTCATGGCTTCCAGCCGACCCCACGCTGGTTTTTAGAGATGGATATTTCCCAGCCTGGCAACAAACACAGCCTCGGCTGCTTCCAAATCAGCGTTGGCTGTAACTGGGCATTGAATGGGAACGAGAAATGGAGTGGCACGTATTGCTGATGGGCAGCACGGTTGAATGGTGGTGAGGGAAGGCTGTGTTAGGCCTGAGCTGGGTTTTGTCGTGGCTGGATGCTATCGGGAGAGCCACTGCTAGTGGCACTGGTGTTCAATAGGGGAGAAGCCAGCGCCAAAGCTGTTGGGATAAAACACATTTTCCGTGTAAGCTTCCTAGAAAGCCAATAGCATCTCTTCTGAGGGGAGATGGAGAGTGTTGAGCAGTGCTCCAGGAGCCTTCCTGTCAGGCACGGATATCAGAATGGGCAATATCCTTCATTTAGCACAGACCAACCCTTCCCTGTGGACCGATCAGGCTCTTTTCTCTCGTGGGAGAGAATGCTGGTGGATCCTTTGGGACCCAACCTTAACCAAGCCCCCCGTGGGGCTGCCCCTGTGCTGTCCCAAAGCTGCCTTTGTTTGCTTTTTCCCCTTTCCAACAATCCCCGTTTACCGACAACAGAGCGCTTTGTACTGAGCTTCCCTGAACTGCTGTGTTTTCCCTGACGTGCAGCATGAGAGCAATACTTACCGCAGCACCTCACCGTTTGGGGTTTTGTTTACCAGCTTCATGTGGGAAAGTCCTTTCTGATTACTTACTAATTAATTGAAGGCCCGTTTCCTAACGAACCGGACCGCTGCACAGCTTTCCAGGAATCCTGCTCCCTCCATAGAAGGCAGTAGTTACCACGACAAAACGACCGATATTATTGCTTCCAAAGAATGGAAATCTTTCTAGGTGCAGATTCACAAAGGCCTTTCATCACATAAAGACGTAGACTGGCTCCAAGAGGAATTTTAAATAATAATAATAATAAAAGAAATCTGGAGGGAGCCGGGTGCCAAAATGCTTTTGTAAACCAAGCCCTTGATCTGAAACTGATGCCTGCAGATCTGATGGGAAGTGTCGGTAGCAGAGGTATCATCTCATCCTTTCATATCTCCGCCAGTTCCAGGCTTGGAGGGAGGAAAGGGTAATCTGGGGCATTGTTTTACTTTGAAAGCGTTTAAAAATGGGGCTTTTCCCTTTTTGAGAAACTTTTGGCATTTTTTTTTTTTTGTTACCTTTTTCATAAGAGGTCAGGAAAGCTCGGCTTTGATTCTTCTTTTATTTATTTCTCCACCTTGATTTCATACAAAACACTTGGAAGCTTTTAATGAGACGCTCTCCAAGAGCTCACGCTTGCTCGAGCTGCTTCCCCCCATAGCTGTAGCGAAATTCCACCGCATAAGAAAAAGACAAAACCTCTGGAATATCACCCACTCAGCCCTCCTGTGCCTTCCTTCTGCCTTTCCCATCGTGACACATGTGTGAGCTGCAGGGGTTATTCCTGTAGGGCTCTCTTGGGGCTGCGTGGGGCCGTACAGCCCTATAGAGCCCAGCTGTCCTCGCAGGGCCCTCCTCACCCTGTATGATGCTGGTAAGGCTCCGTGCACCGAGGTGCTGCTGGGCTCCATGGGGGGTAATGACAAGCGCTTGGCTCCGAGCTCTTTTCATCTTTTTAAACTGATGAAAGCTATGCCAGCAAGTTCTGGGTTGGTTTTTTTTATGGGAACTGTGGGGGCTTGGCACTGCCGAGTGTCGCCCCTGGTCTTCAAGCCGAGAGGCAGAGATCTCCCCCTTCTTGTGGTTTATCTAAGCCCTCTGTATCTGATGCAACAAAATGCTGAGGTGGGACTTGCCTCCGTCTGTCTGTTTGTTTGTGTCAGACACTTGTTCCCCGTTTATCTGCTTGATCAAAACAGGTTACACCAAGCAAAGCTACTTCCCTTTGATTTCATCTGTTGAGGCTATGGGGGGGAAGCCAAAGCCTTAACAAAAGGGCGATAGGGAAGCTCTTCAAACACAACCATCGGTAACCGAATAGCTGCAGGCGCTCCGAACATCTTCCCTCCCCACCCTGCAATGTGGGGAACTGGACAGCCTGCCAGCAGCCCGAGGCGGGTGTGATGGGCATCCCAGTGCATGGGGAGGGAGCTGGGATGTGCAGCGTGGGGCAGACCTGCAGCCTTGGTGGCAGTGGATGCAGCTTTGCGCGGCTGGGATCTGGGAGCAGCCGGGTTTGGGATTGTGGCTCCAGACAGGTGGGCTCTTAGCTGGCACTGATGGCAATAGCATCGTGGTTGTGTCACCCTCGCAGCCTGCATAGCATCTCTGGTGTGTTAGGAAGTAATAGAGCAATTCCTTTCAACCCTAAGGAAATGGAGGCTGTGAGGAGCTATGGTGCATCTGCTCCTATGGTGCTGCAGAGGGGATGGCCCTTTGGATGTCACTCTTCTCAACTGCACAGCTTGTAGCAGTGGGAGGATGGCAGCAAGAGGTGACACCTGCCTTCATCCAACAGCCCCCAGAGCCAGGCAGGCCAGAGCAGCATGGAGCTGGCCACCAAAACTCTCCACCCAAGCAAAAAAAGCCCCTGAGTACCCTATCTCCTGACGTCGCCGTCTGTGCATTTTGCATCAAATCTGCAACATGGAAAATCAGAGCCCTTGTCTCCATCTCTCTGCCACACGCTCCCTGTACAAATGTAATCAGTCCATCTGTGCTCCTCGGCTCCAAAGTGGGGATCCCCATCTCGTCTCCCATCTTGGTGCCAGGATGTGAGCTCTTGGCTGCAGCTCTCCCTGCTATCCAGGGTCGCAGTTTGTCATATTCCCATGGTCGTTCTCTGGGCTTGCTGGGAAAGGCTGCTTTCAAGCTTTATGGCTTATGCCCCATAGGATACGGAGGCTTTCACCTCCACATCAGCTTCTAACTCAGGCAGAACACACACCCAGGAGACGTTGGAGTGAGATGGGTGCTCAGGTTTTGCACTGCTCACCGACACAGCTCATGAGGGATGCTTGGGCTGAGCCCATTTCTTTCCTTTGCTCTTATCTCTTTGGATGGGGCTGGAGCCTTTTGAGGAAACCTGGCCTTCCTGGCCCCACACCTCGTCCTTGGCTGCACTTCTCCCAGGGGCAGCTCTCCCTGGTGAAACTTCCCTCAAAGCCTCCGGGATCTCTCTTGTCTCTTCCCCCTGCAGCTACCAACAGCCCCAGGACAAGTCCCAAAGAAGTAAGAGCAGCAGCAGCAGGGCTGGAAAACAGCTGGTTGCTATGGCAATGGGGCTTGCTCGGGATTTGCATAGGGCTGGTGATTTTCATAGCACAGCCACATTTAAGGCGAGCAGGAGAAATTTCCATATTCCCAGCTCCAAGTCAGTTGGGGCGTGGGGGAGGCCAGGAGGGGGATATTTGAAATTCAAATGAAGGTGATTAGGGTTTGAGGTTGGGTTATTTTATTTTATTTTTTTTTCTTAAACATCCCATTATGGAAGAGGATAAAAAAGGATGGGGAGGGGAAGGGGAACAAAAGGCTGGTTTGACTTGAATTAGAGGGGCAAAGGAAGAGCTGGTCTGATCTGCCTCTTGCCTCTGGCCCAAGAGAAGAGACGTGCCCTCTCCCAACACCTGCAGGTGAAATGTTTTCCGTGGGAACAACTGCTGCCCTCGGGTTTCCTTCGGGAAGCTGCCCCAGTCTCCCACACTCGCCGTCCCGCACTCCCCCCCATGCCCTGACCCACACAAGGGTACAGCAGTGGCACCGAGGGGTGGGAACTCTTGGAGGAATGGCATTGGTGTGACCTGGGAGTTTGAACACTCGAGTGAAAGCTTCCCCTGCAGACTTTGAGTCAGCACAGATTCACTTTCCTTGCTAAGCAGCCTTGGCTCTCCCACAGAGGAGAGCCTGCAGTGCCCCGGTTGGGTCTGTTTGTGTTGCTAGAGCAAACAGCTAATAGGGAAACTACAGCCCTGCTTGGCTGCCTTGCAAACTTCCCATCCTGTTCACACTTTCCCTTTCTACCCTTACAAAGCACTGCTGGAGTCAGTTAGCCTTGGGAACAGCGAGCATCCCAGCAAGGGCAAAGCAATAGAGCTGGGTCTGCTCAGCTGCAGCTTCTGCTCCTCATCGCCAGCAGGCACAGGTGGGGGCAGTCAGGGTGATGGCAGGGGGATGTGAAAAAGTGATTGCAGCCAGGCCCTTACTGCTGGGACAGATCCACGAGTTGGTGGCTGAGCATCCAAAGAGAATTGAGCTGCTGAGGATGCTGAATTTCTTTATGACTTGATAGAACCATGCTGTGCTCAGTGCAGGTGAGAGGTTTTCTTTGCTTACAGTGTGTGGCTCAGGTATTGTTTGTAGCTGCGTTTAATGCTACCATTTCTTAACCTCCTCTTGGGTAATGCTTTAATTTCACATGTTGTTCAGGCTGAGGGGTCTGATGCTTCAGTCCATGCGAGCAAGTTAACTCCTCACCTTCAAGAAAACGTATCTTGGAAGGTGCCCTGCACCCAGCCTGCTTTGCCTGTCCCCAATGGCACTGTGCTTTATCAGCTGCAATGCTAAAATACTTGAGGATAGGAGAGAGAAATCTTAATTTCAGCTGTTCAGTACTCTGACCTGCTCACCCCTTAGAGCCAGTGATGGGAACAGGCAGCTCTGGAGGTGATTCATCCCCATGTCCCAGGGGTGAGGTGAGCTGCCCTCTGGAAGCACCGGCTTCCTCTCTGTGGCTGCAGAGGCAGCCTAGAGCGATTGGCTCCCAATTAGATGCTGCAATTTAGACATCTGAGCCCCTGCCCACTGTCTCCCTGGCACTTTTCCCCCGCTGTCGTTCAGCTGTTCTGAATTTCCCTCCCAAATGCATGGGGCAGAAAACTGATTCCCTGTGGGAATTCCCCAACACCTGCTACAGGTTGAAAATCGCTCTCTAATTCCCCCATCCCTCCCAGGATCAAACAGTGAGGTGAACTGGGCACGGAGCTGGGTGGGAAGGAGAATGAAGTCAGAATTGGAGGTGGAAACCTGGTTGTGTCGTCAGGTGGCTGTCGGTCCTGCAGGTGACATCGGCATGTTTTTGCTTTGTGAAGGGGAAGATGTGCTGCAATCTTGACTTTTATTATTATTATTATTTTGCTTTCTCCCTTTGTGGAGCTTTCATCCTGTAGTTCTGGGCAGGCTGGGCAGCTCCCAGTGGGAATCGAGTCGGATGGGATGGAGTGTGGATGATGGGCGTTCTCAACACACGAAGCCTCCCAGACTGGGGGGGAAAGCAACTTCTTTGCTGCTCCCATCCCCAGAGAAACCTCCCCAGGCAAACTCGCACCAGATCTGATGCCAGTGCTATGCAAAACAGCTGCCAGGTGAAGCGAGGAGAGCCGCGCGGTCCCTGTCTGCCGCGCTGCGGGGCTTATCGCTGCCTCTTCCCTTCCATCCAGTACACCCATGGGAGCCTCGTGGATGGGGAAGCTCCGAGGAAATGTAATGTGTGAAGCTCAGAGCTCCCTTTAAATACCAGGGCTTCCGTGGTTGGGTGCAATTCTAGGAGCGGAGGGCTGCATTGAGCCTTTGGGGTCCCACCGTGTCTGGCTGTGCTGTTGGCTGTTGTGGAGTTCCACCAAAATGAGTGGAGTTCCGGCGGTTTGCAGCAGTTGGGAATCTGCTGCTACTTACACTTTTCTTTCTTTTTATCACCTGGAGCTAGGAAAGATTAAATCTCAAGTGCAGATCCTCATTGTTTGAACAGTTAGTTCCTTTAAGGAGAGAAATAAGCGCTTCAGCACGGATCCTGGTGCTGGTAGGAGCTGGGAGGAAACCAGTCTGCTTTTAAAATGGTTGTAGGAAAGTCACTGAGTTAGCTGGAAGAAGAGCTGTTATCCCCATCACACCCCAACCTTGGCTTGCAGCTGAGATCATGTTAATTCTACTTGACACACAAGCTTTTACCGAAATAGAAAACCATGAGATCTGTTTGCAAATAAATCAGAGAGCAAACACTCACGGATCCTGCTGAAAAGTGGCAGAGATTTGTGTATCCAGCTCCCATTTACATAACTGCTGGGAGCAGAAATCACCTCGCCCCATTTTAAATATCACACTCTCGGACATCTAAGTCTGAACCAGTTGCCCCTGGGTCTCTTTGTAGTCCATAAAGAGAAACTGTCATCTCCAGAGGGCCGTTCGTCTCTGGTTGAGATAGGAGTGTGAGATAGGGTGGGGGAATGGCCTCTGGAGGTGCTTGGTGCTCCTTGTTGTCTATGAAGACAGCCTGGGGCAGTGGCTCAGTCTTGGATGCCCAAGCTGCAAACAGGCTCGCATGGATCTCCATGCATATCTCCAGCATGTTCCACCATCACAAAAAAAGAAAAAGACAGACTTCATGTGAGGTGGGATGGTGCTGTGTACGGTCCTGTGGGAGAGGATAGGGCAAAAAGCAGAAGTCTGGAGGGAAAAGCACAAGATGGGAAGCTTGGAAGAAGAGGAGGAGGGGATGTACTAAGGAGCTTGGGCCTGGGTGCTTTGAAGCACAGTGTGTTTTGGCAGAGCCTTGTTTGGAGAGCTTGGCTCGTGGTGTAGTGATGCAGCACGGAGCTGCTGCCCGCTTCCAAGAGCTGGGGTGTGCGGGGTGACTCAGAGCCCTCATCACTGGGACCCAGGGATTTCCCTCAAGGTCTTTGAATCTTGCCTCATCAACATGCTGCATTTGAACGTGAGCGAAAGTCTTGCATCCAAGAAACCAGAAGATTACCTTTTCCTTCCTGTTCTATTTTAGCAACTGGGAACTTTATTTCCTTCTCTCCTTCTTGCCCTTTCTCCCTTCAGCTACTGCCATTAGATTGCATCAACCCCCCCCCGTCCCCCTCCCTTGAGTTTCAAAGGTAGAAGCAGCAGGCCTTGAAGATCCTCACGCAGCCCTGCTCAGGTGTGTGGATGCTGATTGCAATCATTTATTAATGCTATCAGCATTCCCATCGCTTATCCGCACAGTCGTTGGCGCTCGGAGCTGGAGCTCAATGAATGAACCAATTCCTGGGGTGGAGCGGAGGGGAGAGGTGGCCACGGCCAGAGCAGGGAATTGCATGGAAAAGATGAGATGGAAAGAAAGAAAGCTTTGAAAAGCTGCTCTGGAAGAAGCCAGGAAGGAGGATGGGCTCTAACACAGCAGAAATGCAGACAGGCTGGTGGGAAAGGTGTAGACATGGAGTGGACAAACCACCCCCTGAGGATCTCAAAGAGCTCTGCTCGTTCCCCAGGGAATATTATGCATAGTGTGAGCAAAAGAACTGTGTGCTGGGTTGGGGGAGAGGCTTGAAAGCAAGCAGGGAGCTGGATGTGGGCTCACCCCTGAGCTGCATCCCAGCTCCATGCAGGAGATGTGAACTCTTGAACAACACGATGTGTTGGAGCTTGATCAGATCATAGGGTACAGCCTGTGCTTTGTGGGGAACGTTATACTGGGGGGGAAAAAAAACAACATGGGAGGAGGAGGCAGCCCCCCAGGGGCTTCTGCTGGTGGGATATGAACAATTTAGGGCTATTTATCATGAGCCCAGTTGGGCTGGAAGAGAATGGGTTAGGGAATGGCTTGCAAAGAGAAGGAAAGGGGTTTCTTGGGGTTGCCTTTGCAATGAAGGAGGCTTCGTGGAATCCCTTAAAGCATTCATCTCTGCAGAGTGTGTAGCCTTTCCTTTGTGATGTTCCTGATGAATTTGGCAGGTGTGATGGAGGGGGGGGGGGGAGAATGTTTATCATCAAAGGGGAATGAGTGAGGGCCTGTGCGGTACCTTCAGGCTGAAACCTGTCTGATTTTCCCCCTGTGCCTGCCAATCTCTCCTGGAATCAAGGAGACGCCTCTTGAGCACAACCCCACGGCACCCTCTGTTCCTTCAGATATCCCGCAATTACCTGGTGCCACACGGGTTCCTGAAGATCCCTGCTTTGCAGCCCTGGCCACCTGCTTGCCCGCCTCTTCCACAGCTGGATCTCTGTGTACAGTGCTGGGTTTCCCTGGGCATGTGTTACATCCTCCAGCTCTTCTGTGCTGGAGCCCTGTGCTCCCACTGTTGCCTTCACACCGCCTCCACCTTCCTCTCCTCTCCTTGCTTCTGCTGAGCCAGCAGCGTATCTTTGGTTATGGAAAGCTTAGCTAGATGCTGACTGCCATTAATACTGAGATATTTTTTTTTCTCTGTTTGTTTCATTGTAGGAAGTGAACAGAATGGGCTGGACTTTAACAGGCAGGTAAGACACTCCTTGGATTCTCCTGCTTTCTTGGATTGCTGTTTGTTTGTTGCTCATCTCGTTGAGTCCCAGGCAGCTCCTGCAAGGAGATAAAACTGTGAGGCCGTGAGCTACTGCTAAACCAACAATGGAAGCCCATCCCAATTCCCCTTGTGGGACACAATGGCAGATAAAACATTGGGTTTCCAGGCGTCCCCATTTCATAGAAATTCAGTTAATTATAGAGTTTCTTTAAATCATGCTTTGCTTGAGGCTTTCTCTGGCTTTTTAATTATTTCTATTGTCACTTAGAAACAAAAGGGACCACAGTTCCGGCAAATGAGCAAACCCCACCACAAAGCTCTGTGCATTTGCACTACGTGCGACACTGGCACTGGAAGCACTGTGGTATGCAAGTCTGGGAGCATGGGGCTGACTCACGGGAGTATCAGCAAGGGCTGGAGATGAGGTGGTTTGAGGTCTTGGAGTGCCTGGGTCAAGACCAGGCCTGCCTACAACAACAGACTTCTCTTTGCTAGGTGGTGGGGATAAGGGACACCAGAGGCATACGAGTCCTTCTGACAGCAGGGCAGCACGTGAGGGTCTGCAGGGATGCTGCCTTTGCTGCATGATGTTATCCTCCTGCTCCATGCAGCCAAAACAGCCCCCGTCTCATGGAACGCCTGCGGATTTTCAGCCCTGGGTCTGAGAAATCCCCAAACCTCAATGCAGAATGGCAAAGGGAAGCAGGTGGCAGCTCTGTGCGGAGGGTAGGTCTTGAATCTGCACAGAAACATGAGTATATGCTCTAAGTGTCAACCTAAAGACTCCTATGGCCACCCATGGAGCTGGGCTCAAACCTTGGAAGTAAAAAGAGGCAGTCTGGAGAGCAAAGCCACCAACCAACCTGCTGCAGGGCCTGGAGCTGGCTGGGAAGCTGTAGCAAGAAACGTAGCTGCATGGGCAGCCACGAGCACCTGATGTTGGCATTCCTCACAGCACAGCAGCCTGCCCGCTTCCAGCTTCACCTTCCCAGAGTCCAAGGGCTGCAATCTTTGCATGCTTCCCATTGGCAGCAGTTGGGCAGCTGGTGCTGCCCCATCGCTTTCCTGCCCTCCCACCTTCCCTCGGTGGCTCTGGTCTGGCAGATGTCAGCGAGCTGCTGTTTGTTTGGTTGGTTTGGCTGCTCCGGCGTTGGGTGGGTCGTAGCTTCCTATCAAAAGGTGTCTTAACACGCTCAGCCATCTTCCAGGTTTTTGGAAAACCCAGCTGAAAACAAAAAGTCTTGTGTCTCCAGCTCTGCGGATTGCGGAGCCCAAAGCACAGGCTTTTTGCACGCCAAGAGAAGAATCCAATCTGCTTCTGACGGGCGATAAAAGAAAACTCCCTCCAGACAGAAATAAGCTATGAAAGCGCGAGATCGTTGCAAACTTCTCCTATGGCAACACCACAAAGGTGTTACAACTGAAACCTGGGCTGAGGTTAATCGAGGAAATGCTATTGACTGCAGTGAGGGAGAGCTGTGTTACAGCTGCCAGTGATCGGGCACGATATCGTTAAGCTGCTGGTCCTCTGCGTGCTGCTGAATGAGGGCTGCTGGTCAAGGCGTAGGGCCAGCCCCAAAGTCAGTAGGATTATGGTGAGCCTATGGGTGGACGCGGGCCCTGCAGGCAGTGTGGCTCTCTGTCTCCCTCTCTTGGCTCTCCCGAGGCCGAGCATAGAGCTGAGCTGCTCTTCTCATTGCCATTATCTTAAATGAGCCCAAACGCACGCTCACGTTTTGGGTTGACCTCAGCTATTGGCGAATTTATCTTTAATTCAGCAAACAGATGTCGAGTGATGAGAAAAAGGAAGAGGGGAGATATGGAAATATCAAAGCGCTCTCATGTAAAACCAGATGCTGAGCTCGTTCATTAGTTGGTGGGTTTTTTAATTTTGGTTTGGGGTTTGGGTTGGTTTGGGGTTCTTTTTTTTTTTTTTCTTTTCCCTTTGTTAACCTGCAATTCAAGTTTTCAAGCTGAAGCAGAGAAGTATGGTTTGAAACCCAGCTCCAAGCCGAACGCGAGAGCTCTTTGACTTTATTTGGAGTGTTGGGCGCTAATCGCTTTGAAGATCATAAATCTCACATCGTTTAAGCCTCTCCCCCAGCCTTTGTAGATGGCCTACATTTCAGGTCTGCTTCCCTCCCCTGTTGTGCTCCAGGCAGGAGGAGAAGGGTGGAGTGACCTGGTTAGACCCCTTCTTGCCTCCCAGTTCCTTGCTGGGACGGCTCTCACCCTGCAGATGGGGAGGAGGGAAACTCTTGCGGAGTTTGAGGTTTTCTTGCAGTTTGTGGGTCAGCCCTGTGCTTTATGAGAAAGCTGCTTTCTGCTCCCTCAACCTATTTGGCAGCCGTCCCTTCCCCCCCCTCCCCTCTTCAACCTCTCCTCCCACCTGGATGCAACAGTAATTTGTATGTGAATGAGAGGGGAAAGGGCGTGTATGGAAAAAAGCAGCATCTTCTGCCTTGCCTATCTGGTTTGGCTTTTTATTTAGAGAGTCTAATGCTGGTTGTTTCCTGTTTATATCAAGGGAAATGCAAAGAGAGAGTAATAAACTTTCACCTTCAGTGCTGGCAACCTGGGGAGGGACATCTGCTTCTTGATGGTTTGGGATCGTGGCCAGAGCGTGTCGGGGTGAGAAGTGAGGAGATCTGCAAAGGTGGCTTCAGCAAAATGGCACTGAGTCCAGAGCTCTGTCTGGATGCATTGCAGCAGAGATTTTGCTGCTGCTGTGCAGCGATCCTCACCAGGTGGGAAGACCTTGTTTGTATCATTTCCCCATTAGTACATGCAACTTTCACCCTGTAAGGTGTTTGTTTTCATAGACAGCTCTGAAGAGAGCTGTTCTGGAGAGCAGGTAATTTGCCCTTTGTCTAGAGTTAATCTCTGAAATAATATTGGCTTTGGAGTACTCGTAGAGCTGAGGGTGATGGTTTTGGGTGACAGTAGGTGTTGTGTGTGCCATGTGCACACAGCACACCCATAGTTAGCAGGGGAAGATGCAGATCCTGGCTCGGTGACTTCTTTTCCACCAGGGAGGTGATGGGTGGCATCGTGTTGCTCACTGCAGTGCAGCTCTGAGTGCCAGGGCAGAACGAAGGCTCCTTGCAGTGATGCTCTCAATCATTGCCCTGCACTCCAACTCTGGGACAGAATTCATATTACCAAGGCAGGGAAGGCTTAGCAGGATCTCTCTGTGCTCTGTATCCAAATATGCCATGCAGTTTCGTTCCAGCGAGAGGCTTACCCTCGCAGACAAGCTGTCATTTGTTTAATGGTAATGATGGGTTGGGAATTTGTACCAATATAAAGGCGATGCTGCCGTGAGACCTGACCATATTTCAGACAGATGAGCAGCTGATCGTGTGCCCGAGTCGCCTGGGGCTCTGCATAGCCTGAATTTTCTTGCTGGTTCTTTACTCCTATTATATTATATTCTTTGTTTTATGCCCATTAGAGGTGTAACATGGGTACACCCCTTTCCTATGGATCTCCTAGAGATAGGATTTTGGGAAGCAGGCAGCTGGAAAATGTGTCAGTGGGGCAGGAGTGATCTTGAGAACACGGGGAGCATCTGGGGTTAAATCAGAGAACAAGGGATGAGACTGAAGGGGTCTGGTGTTCACGTGCACTTCAGCTCAGCGTTGAACTCCCACGTCAGGTCATCTGCTGAGCCATTCTGACTGTCCCTAATGAGTGTGAGGGACACATTTCATACCTCTCTCTCCCAGTGCTCAGTCAGCACCAAGCCGTTTGAGCTGCTTCACATTCCCAGCTGCTAGGAGTCAACAGCTTGACTTTTTGGCCAGTTGAATGCATCTGCCAGAATAGTCAAAAAAAAAAACCACCCAGTTTTCTAAAAAGTTCTTCCAAAATCAGGTGAAGGATTCCACATCCTACAATCCCAGCCCTCTGCCAGAGGTGCCACATGGGGACCTCCTTCCTTAACCCCATCTCCCTGCCCTGTCCCCATCTGATTGGGGTCATCGTCTGGAGGCATTTTATTCTTTGGTTTACAGCTGTTCTGAGAGAGGAGCTGGATTTTCACAGCTGGTGTCCCGTAGGCACTCTGTGAGGAAAAGCAAGCAGGCAAGCTGCATCAGAGATCAGAAATCACAGGTGGCCCTTTGCAGCACCATTAATAACGCCCTGACCTTGTTTGGTCCTTTCCACCCACACGTCTGAAGGCGCTTTGCTAATGAATGGAGCATCCCGGTGCCTCCAGAAGGTAGGGAGGTGTTCAGCCCCGTCTTGCAGGCAGGCACTGACTGCCCGGCTTCTCCCAAAGATGCTGTGATTGCAGCTGAAATCAGCGGGTGCTTCAGAGGAGAGTTGCCTGTGGACATCGAGGCGTATTGTAATCCAGGGACTCGCTCCCTGGCTGAGCTGGGATACGGACTCCCATTCTCTGATTCATAGTCTTGTGCTCAACCACAGACAAGTTCTTCCTCCCCTCCATCCTTTTGAAGGTGGAAAGAAGGGCCCAACTCGCTCGGTACTTTGTTATTAATATCTGGGATGCAAAACTCCCTGCAGATTTAATTTTGCTCAATCAGGGCTTCCCTCCCCCCGGCGATCTCTCTCATAGTTTTTCATTCCACTTTGTGTTCCCACCTCCCCCTAATCTCATGTGTTCCCTAGATGTCATTTCTGTTCCTGCTTGGCTCTCCCTGTGGGTAGTTCAGGTTTCAGTCTGCCCTCCAGATTTCCATCCCCGTCCTGTTTTGCCCTCCTCTCGAGGGGAGGTTCCCATCCTGCTTCCTTCTCCCCTCTGGGGATCAATTCAGATTTCACTCTCTCTTCTTCTCCGCATCGCCCCAGGGTCTCAGCCAAAGTCTTGCAGCTGCTTTTCATCTCTTGAGCCTCCTCTAGCTGGAAATGGGCCCGGCTGTCCATATCTGCCTCGACTGACACTGGATCTAAGCGGAGCACCACCTTGGCCTTTCCCTTTTGAAGTTCCCTTGCTCCGTCCCAGGGATAGACTGATTGCATAAATTTGTATGTGTGCTGGTTCTTCATTGAGATGCAGCCCTTTGGGAAAGCGTCAGAGAAAGCCCTGGCTGGAGGGAAAGTCCTCTGTTTCTAAATATGGCACTGCTTTGCTTAGGACAGAGATGTAGAGGAACCTCTTCTGCAGGCTAGTTTTGTTTTGGCACCTCAGAGGCCCTCAGATGAGATTGCTGGGAACCAACTCCAAAAACACGCCGCTGACTCTCTGGGGAAGTTTATAGGCAGAATGGTGGAAATAGGAGGAAGGATTTGGGTTCGTTGGGTTTTCATGTATTCATTATTATTATTATTATTATTATTATTTTCTCAAGGGCTGGATTGAAATCACTAAATTTGTTTGGTTAGCCACTCACGGTTGGGAATGAAACAGCATTGCTTCTGAGTTGCTGGGCTGTACCAGGCTCTGGTTGCAGTCTGTTCACAAACTCCAGCTGTCCCTCTCTGACCTGTATTTATAACATATTTCTTATGCTTGTGGCCTTGGCCCAATGGAAATGCATCTCGTGCTGTTGTCCCAAAGCTGTCATATAGATCAGGAATGGACAGGCTGGTCTTCTCTCTGTGCAAGTTTTCTATTCCAGTCGTGATTCTCTCACCCTTTGGTCAATGTTTTCCGAGCTTGCAGGGGATAAGCTCTGTTTTCATGCACTGAAGAGACGTAATGATCCTTTCCATAATAGAAACTGAGCTCAAGGCATAGTTGTCACCATCAAGGCAATATTCAGGTTGCCCGGCACCTTTTTAAG
This sequence comes from Tympanuchus pallidicinctus, assembly GCF_026119805.1. NCBI lineage: Eukaryota > Metazoa > Chordata > Aves > Galliformes > Phasianidae > Tympanuchus > Tympanuchus pallidicinctus. Next base: position 2,485,199 of record NW_026294748.1, read on the forward strand.
CATGGATATGACTCTTCTGCCTGCTGGAGAATGGCTCATTGGTAATAAAGAGAAGACTCCAAATTCTTGAAGGCCTTTCATCTGGTGAGCTCCAAGAATTCAATCAAAGCCTGCACCACCCAGCAAGGGTGGGGCCCTGCACCCATTTTGCAGAAGGGCAAGTCATAGCATTAAAAAGGTGAAGGCGATGGGGTTTCAAGCAAGGCCTCTAATTTTGGCAGCCTGACATCAGAGCACACTTTCTCCCATCCCGGGGGGGATGTGCTCACGCTCCATGTGAAATCAGTGGGTCGGACTGGCGGAGCTCAGCCCCTCGGGGGGCAGACGTGGGGTTCTCCCTATAGCACACCCAACACGTGGAAGTCACCCAGAGCTCTCTCCCCTCCGTTCCCTCCCTGCTTTTCATATTCCTGCCTATAGCAGGAGGGTTGGAGCTAGGTGATCTTAAAGGCCCATTCCAACCCAAACTGCTCTACGAGTCCACTCAAAATGAAAAAGATGTGTTGCTGTCCGGCCATGTTGACCTTTCTTGCTCTCCCTTTTTGAATTATATTCCCTGTGTGCCTTTGATTCCGTTCCTTTCCTTGTGTTCTTGTTCCCCAGGGCAGTGGGTGCCAAAACTCCCCTCCCTGAGTCATGGGGACTTGCAGAGCTGGGCTGGAATCATAGGAGCCAGCTGATTCCAAGTGAATTCCTTACCAATGTAGGATGTGGTGGGAAGCACCGTGCCGCCGAGGGACCCCTCGGTGCTGGGACGTGACAGATCCAGTCACTGCCTCCCTGCAGTCCCAGGTATTGGGATGGTTTCTGGCTGGTTGGCAGCCGGAAGGCATGAAGAACACAGAACGAGCGCAGTCTGCTCCCCATCGGCTGGAGATCTGTGGGAAAGGGGAAAATTTTCACGAGTGATTGAAGGTTTGGTTCTGGCCCCAGCCAAGCTCTATCAAACAGCTTCGCTTCTGACTTCAACAGGAACGTGGTCAGGTTCCAGGGAACCTGTGCAAGCATGCAGGAGGGCCTGGGAGAAGCCATGTAGCCTGGTGTGTGTGAAATCGGATTGATAAGGAAAGGGGCAGGGATGCAGCTCAGGGTGGGAGAGGAGATAAGCACCAAGGTGTAGGCAGAGGTGGAGCTCTGGAGAGCTTTAGAAAGTTGGGCAAGTGGAACTGAGTGAGATGCAGGAGCAGTGCTGCAATGTATGGGGAGATTGGGGCAGGAGGGCAGCGCTGGGAGGCAGTCCTGGGATGGAGCTGTGGGAGAAATTGCAGCCTGTAAGGTGGTAAAGCAGTTTTCCATGCTTTGTTTGGAGGGTTTTATCATTCTGAGCAAGAAAATGACATCTTCTGCTCCCTTTTTTTTTTTTTTCTTATAAATACTTGCAATTTGCCACGTCCACAAGTCCTGGCAAGGGAGGCACCGCATGCCTGAGTACCAATAATAAGAGTGAAGATGCTCTGAGCTGCTGATCATCAGTATCCATTGGCCAGTTCTGTGCTCTCCAGATGCAGACAGCCACCCCAAAGCCCTCAGCTCACACAGGGACAGTTCAGCTGTGAGCAGTGACCACTAGGGTCTGGTGCTCGCCCAGCTCTGATTCCAGTTCCTCTCTCCCATGCCCAATGCTGGCATTGGGAGCCCGCTGTGCTACACACATTTCGAGTCCTGTTGCTTGGTGCAGAGAGCAGGGTGACTTTTTCCTGTTCTATGCCTCAGTGCAAAAGCAGCGTGGTCACGCTGTGCCAAAAGTGCTGCAAATGCAAAGTGGAGAGTGGCTCCTTCAGTTCCCCTTTGTGGGGCTCACATCTCAGTGATGCTCAGCTTTGATTTCCCACCCCTGCTTTTACTGCAGCCATGGCACAGCCATGAGTGTCCTGCGCTGAAGCTCAGAGGGTTAAAGCATATCAGATCCGACCTCAGTTAATAAGCACCAAGGCCTCGTAAAGCTCTGATGCAGGTGTGTTGAGGTTAGGGATTACATTTTAATTTTTCAGTGTGCTGTCATTACTGAGCAGTAGGATGTCATCTGTAGGCATTCAGCGTGGGATTAATTCTGATTTTGTCAGGCTGACAGCTCCTAAAGATCCCACCCTTTGGTGTGAGAGGATGTCAAATTTTATAGGGGGGATGCTGCTGTATTAATGTTGGAGTTTTCTGCTTTCTTCCCAGTGTCTGTTAAGCCTTACTGTGTGTGCAGGATAGCAGACGTGGAAATAGTAATTGCAAGCCCATTATTCTTATTGCTATGATTTATTATTAGCGTGTGTTTCATTTTATGGTGCCCACATGTGCAGGTAATTCACAAAGAAGCATGCTGACACCATGGGAAGGCTTGGCAAGCTGCAGTAGCCCCAGATGCAGTTCTGATATCTGGTTCTACCATAAGGCGTCTTCCCTTGATTTCAGGCAATGCTGCTGTAGGAAATGGCACTTGGGAAATGATTCAGCCCGGGAAGAAATGTGCTGCTCCTTTTAGGTGGAGGGCAAGTGGCTCAGACCCTCTGAAGCTCTGTGTGCCCCAGCAGCCATCCCCACTCCTCTCTGCAGCTGTAGCAGGAGGAATACGTGTATGTCAAAGGCTTAAACAGTCGTGAATTGCTGACTGTGAGATAAGCCAGATACGAGGGCAGATAAATACCTGTTTCAAAGAGGTGACTGGCTAAATAGAAACTACCCAACACGTACAGTTGTCTTCAGCCCTAAAAGAACAACCGCAGCTTCTGAATAGGTGAATAGGTGAACGGTTGGACTGGATGATCTTTTAGGTCTTTTCCAACCTTGGTGATTCTATGATTCTATGATTCTATTCTGCCCGGTGCTGGGGAAGGCTGGCGTGGCTTTCGGGGCAGCTTTTATCTCGATGTGGGTTAAGCATCCCAGGGTGGGCTGGATCGCTCAGTCAGGGGGGGCTGTGCAAAGAGGGCTGTGCAAAGAGGGCTGTGCAAAGAGGAGGATGGAGTGGTGCTGTGTCCTACCAATGCTCTCCCATAGGAGGTGGCTTGGAGTTGTGTGTGGGCTGCCTGGTGGACAAGGACGAGCCATGCAGATGGCCAGCATGCAGATGGCCAACATGCAGTGCATGCTTAGCTTATTTCTGGTCAAGGAGCCACAGCCGGTTGCTTGTTGTTCATTACCTGAAGTGCTAATTGAGGCAGCGCGCAGCACCGCCAGCCAACCTTGGCACTGGTGCTGGGTGGATGCCAGGAGCTGCAGCCAGAGCTCTGTCCAACCAATGGCATCCTGCTGCCAGCCGTGCACGTGGCTCGCTCCGTCCGTCTGTCTGTCTGCCTCTTGAAAGGGTACGGCCTTCCACGTGCTGAGACCGGAGCTGCTAATGTGAATCTCTCCAACTTCCTTGTGTAAGGCCAGCTCCGTGCAGCTTTGCAATATGTCTGCAGGATGTTTTCACGAGCCGAATGTTTGCCAAAAGTTCACAGATCAGTTACAAAACAGATGTACTTTTTTCTTTTATTTTTTTTTCCTTCCCTTCTTCCTACTGGTAAGGAAGAGTTTGTGCAGTAATTGCAGGCAGGTTGGGAGATGTTTTCTTCATAATTCTCCTTCTTATGAAATGTTTATGAAACACCATCCACAAATCAGTTACGCAAGCAAGCCGAAGAGCTTTGATCATTTTCCATCGCCCTCAATATGTTTCTTAGTTTGTTTTGCTTTTTGTTTTTGTTTTCGGGCTAGAGATAGGCAAGAAACAATCCATCATTGGCCATGCCCAGCAAGCGTGCTCGCCAACTGAAGGAAGGGACTCTCCTTTCTCCAGTCACCCTTCCTGTGTTTTTTCGCTCGCGTTGCTCGGAGGCAGCTGACCCTATTTTAAGGCTGTGAAAACATCCACCTGAGATTTGCAAGTGTGATTCCTCTCTCCAAAGGAGCTGTGCATGCGGGTGCCGCCTGCCGTTACCTGCTGCAGCCCGGGGCAGGGACCCAACAGCGAGCAGGGAGCTTCGTGCTGTTTGATCTCATCCCGCTCTCCTACCGGGTCACTTAGCCTGGCAGAGTGCAGTTTCCCCAAATCCAAGTCAATGGGAAGAAATGCTGGTTCTTCCCATTCTGACCGTGGTCATCGTTGGGGAACAACAGCAAGAGCTGGTCCTGACTTCAGCTAAATCGCCACTGCTCTCTCGCCATGCTGTAGCGTGGAGCTTGGCCAATGCCAACACAGGGTGACCCCGTGACAATTTCAACCCCCTATGGTTTCTTAAGGGAAGCTTTCATAGTTGTAGAAAATACCTGCAAACACGGGTCGGATGCGCTGGGAAAGGAGAAGGCAACACCTCCCCTGGTTTTATTAGTTTGAAATCAACACGATTTTAAGGGAGTCTCATGATTTCGAGTGGCCGCACCCACAATGTGTGTGGTTTTGGGGGGGGGGGGTTTGGTTTGGGTTCTTTAACGTACGGTTGGTAATAGTGCTGGTTGAGCTGGGGAAAAAAAAAAGGGAAGGATTTGCATAAACCAACCCGAAAGTTTTGGATATCCCCCGAACTCTCGCTAATGAACAATTAGCCAGCTGCAGGCCTGGTGGGGAGAGGAAGAGGAGGGAGAAGTAAAATTGAGCCTAAAACCAATGAAAAAAGGTGCACGGGAGGATTTGTCGAGAACACCCAGGATCCCGCCCACTGCGCAGGAGAGAGCCAGAGAATTCCAGGGACGGGGGAAGGAGCAGTGGGAGATGTTGTTGTTTTTAAATGGGGAACCGGTCCTTTGCCAAACCCACCTCCCGTTCTCATACTGCGCGATGCCGGGATGCAGCTACACACCCCTTTCAGCCTGGAAAGCTTCCAGATCATTCCGCTTGGCAGCTGTAAAAATTGATTTCAGTTTGGAAATGGCTCGTGCTTCTTCAACACTCGGCTGCCGTTGGGATCATCACCCAGGCGGGATCCAGCACCTCGTTTTCTGAGATAATTTTTTTTTTTTCTTTTTTTTTTGGGACTGTTTGGACTCGGATGATCGCGTCGCGTTGGGTCGACCCATGGATTGCCAGCAGGGCTGACGTTTCTTTATTTATTTTTTACCTTTTTTTTTTTTTTGGCTCGGACGATTTTTTATTTTTATTTTATTTTTTAAATTATTATTATTTTTTATTCTTTTTTTTTTTTTTTTTTTAAACGCACCCTCAGGGAAGGAAAAATACAAAAAGCCACTTCCCTCCGCCGAGCCGATGGCTCAAGGGTAACGGTGACCTGCAGAGCCTTTCGCTACCATTAATTCAGTCATTTAAACACAACTCGCGTTGATAGCAATCAAGAAGCTCCTCCATCTGACTTCTTTCGCCAGGCCGTGCGGGATGATCATGCCAACCTGAGAGGTAGGAAAGAACTGGAATTCATAGCATGTACAGCTCTTGTCGCAAGGAGCTCCTGTGATTGCAAAACGAGTTTCGGCAGCATCCAGAGCTGCAGTTGTAATGAAGGGAGGTGTTGTAACTCTGTTCCCTCCTCACAGCCCTTTCCAAAATGTTTATTGGGTCTCCCAGCACCGCAGCTGTAGTGATCGCATCTTCTCTTTCTCTCGCTGGGGGATGTTGTGCGTTTGTTTGTTTGACTCGAACTGAAGTGAAAACTCCCTTCAGGCCAAAAGTACTGGCTTGTGCCACGGTCTTTAGAAGGGACATTTCTTGCTCCCCTCTGCTGGTTGGAGGCCGCATCACCTACAGCACAGCGCCAGCAAAGTGACCCCACTCTGCTTTTGGGCAGCGTTGAGTTAGGGGCCGGTTGATGGGACGTGGAAGATGCAGCCCTGGTACTAAGAGTGAATCTGTGATGCTGAGGCTGTGGATGAGGTCTTCAAGACATGTCCTTTCAGGTTTTCTCCTGGTTTTTCCAGTTTGTGGGAACGGGAGCCTCTTGCACTGCCTTAGATTAGGACGGGGATGGTTGAGATGAGCCTTGGTCTGAGCGCTCTCACACTCAGCAAGAACTTAATCCAAAATCTGGGATCTGTTTGCTTGTACCTTTCCTTAGAGAAAATGTATTATAAGAGATCTAAATGATGTTTTCTTGCATACAGCATCTGCACGTAGATGCTCCTCGGCTTTCAGGAATTAACCCATAAAGTTCTAAATCCACCCCTCTTCTCTCCCTGCTAAAACCTGTCAGCTAATGTGAAATGATGAAACGTTCCCATCATTGCACGTAGAAGCAGTATTAGAAATGAACGTGGAAACTCTGCAGTAAGCCAGGTGAAAAGTATTCAGTCCTCACATTTTTATCTCCTGGGTAAATTCTTAACAAAGTGGATTCAGAAACTGTGATCTCTGTAGAACGAAATCTGTCTTGGAAATGGACGTAGGTTTAAATGACCACTGGCATTTTTTCCCACAGCTCATTCTAAGGACTTCTCTGCCAATCCGGTACAGTGGGACCTCCCATTTTCTTGCTGTTTTCTCATCATTTGGTACATTTAGTGCCAAGGCTGGTGCATTTTCAAATCTGGAAGATTACGCTGCTTTTTGAGGTCTTTCCCCTTCATAACCTTCCCTCTCCTGCTCTCCATTCTATGCTACCTACAGAGAAAAGCAGCCCACAGCAAATATAGGGCTGTGAGTCGTGGTCTATGGAGGGAAATAGTCGTGTCTTCCTAATAACACCACAGAACGCCTCGATGTTTGGTGTGAGGGAAGCTTTAAAGCCTGCTAAGTCGCTGGAAACTTCCTAAAGTGTTTTAATTAATGCGCTTTAATTGAGCAAACTCCCCCCTTGGTTTTGGCAGAGCAGAAAACAATGTGTTGTAAACTGGAGAGCAGAAATGGGGAACGACCCAGCCAGGGCTGGAAGCAGTGGGTCCAGACCTCTCCCCCCCTGTCCCACAGCCATCCCTTCCCCATCTCTCCCATCTCCAGCTCCTAACCTCTCCATGTCTGTCCCCTAACGCCAGCATCACTTTGCTCTTTTCCAGATTAAAACTGAAGACCTCAGTGACTCCTTGCAATCTACAATCCCCCCCAGGTCAGGACACCTTGTACAGGGATCCTCAATGATGCCTGGAAGCCAGATTGCAGGGGTGAGTGCCTTTGCTGCACCAGGGGTCAAGCATGTCCAAGGGAAGGGCTGTTTTTGAGGCACTTGCCAAACTCAATACATCTTTTGGCAGTGACAAAAGGAGAGTGAGGATATGATAGACACTGAATCACAAAAGTGAATCCGTGCTGGCACAAATCAAGGTCCTCCTCAGCCTCTTTTCAGCAGGTCTGTGTAATGCCATTCCAAAGGATGCAGAGCATTTGACATGGATCCAGAGGCAGACTGGACGTGTGCTTGGGAGAGATTTGTGTTGAGGGTTTACTGAGGAAAATCACACTGTGCTCGGGAAATCCCTTGAGCTGAAAATGATTGGACCTAGGGGAACACCAAAGCGAAGTGCTGGATATGTTTGCCTTTGCCTTCCTCGTTCCTGTGAATGCCTGCTTAATGCTATCACTGGAGTTATCATCCTAGACTAGAGTGACTTTTAATCTGAACCAGCATAGCCAACTTGGTACCTGTCTGCTCCTATTGATGTACACCAGGAAACACATTTATTCTTTGAGGGACTTTTTTTCTAAAGTGATTGAGTCTTATTGGGGCATTTTCCTCTCTGTCCTAAACAAATGCCAACTCTTATTCCCTAATCCCTAAAAATGATGTAGGGACCCCAGTAATGTGAAGGAGCATTCTCAGCATCTCTCAGTCCCTATTGCCTGCTCTGTTCAGAGCAAAGTGGGGAAAGCCCAGCAGATACATGGCAAAGAGCAGAAAACACATTGGGATTTGATGGCTGTGTCCATCACAGTGCTGGTGAGGAGCCCATCCTCCTGCACAAAGCAGCTCAGCGTTGGTGGGATGGGACAGTCTGTGTGATCTTAGGGGGTGTATTCTGAAAAATACGATGTCTGTGAGAAGCTGAGATCCAAGGGGGGTTGTTGTTGCTTCTGACAAGCAGGTTTTGATTTCCACTCCCTCAAAAAATGTCTTTCAAGCATTAACTTTTTTCAGTTAGAAGCACACGTTCTCCCCGTGGATGTCAGTGTGTGCATGGAATTTTTTCTTAGCAAGCTGAAACCTTCAGATCCTGGGGCAGCTCTGGACCTGCAGCTCTACTGTGCACAAAGGACACATATGAGATGTGCAGCAATTAAATGAGAAGTGTGAACGGGGTCAAGGGCAGCGTAAAAGATCGGGGAGTGGGGAACCTCACAGAGAGGTGATGCTATGCAGAGAACTGACATCTCTGGACTTTGTTGTTTGCTTTTCTCGTAGGATATGAGCTCTCTCCACACCCTGCAGCAGCTCGTGTTGCTTCCCGGCCACATGCAGTCCGTCCCTCAGTTCCTCCTCTCCCAGTCCCAGGCAGGGCAGCAAGGTAAGAGCACCGAAAGGAGCGCTGCCGTCAGCAGATCCCTACTTAGGAAGAGCCCTCTCTTCTCCCTCTTGTCGCTTTTAACCTGCACCGCTGGGTTTCCCCAGCCCGATGCTCTGTCACCAGATGGGTTTCCCCGTCTCTCGTGGGGTTTCCACCCGCGGACGGCGCTCGGAAGGATCGGCGCTGCGCTGTGCGCTCCTCGAGTGCCACCTGGGGGCCGCCCCAAATCCTGCTCCATCCGTGGGGCCGGGACGTCTGTGAGGAGAGAAAGGACTGAGGGCTTAACCCAGTGCTTGGGCAGGTCCTCCTGGCGTTGTCTTTATCTTCGGTATTTGGGTGGTGTTCCTCCAACAGGCACCACACAGACGTGCCATTGATGGAGCTTATGCTGCTTGTGGAGAGGCATAGCCCCCAGCCTGCCAGATGCAAAGGGGTTTGGGCCCTTCTTCTTATTCCTATTTATTCCAGCACAGAAGTCCCTCTGCATGAGCCAGAACTCAGGACTGAAACCCTAAAAGATCTGCAGCTTGAGTGCAGCCATACACACACAGCTCTGAAAAAGTATTATATTGTGGGCAAGTGGGAAGCCTGTCTCTTATCTTCACTCTGCCAAGTGGTGCTGAGTGATGCATCAAGAAACTCTCTGATGTATGTTTGACAATAGGTGTACATTTGACAGCAGCCCAGAATTTAGATTATTGGAGCTGGCAAGGCCGGGATAATCTATTGCTCACCGCCTGGTTTTATTCGTATATAATAAGAAACACACGATGCTGGAGAACAGAACTTTGCTTCCTTTGATAGAGTTACGGTTTCTGCTGTTAAGCAGGCTGCTCTGGCAGCTGCAGCCCTTCCAACAGATGGCCACTTGTTTGGCTGTGACCCCTTCTGCTTCCAGACTCGATGGAGACAGGATGCTCTGGCGTGTGGCCAGCGTGTTGTGCAAGAGCACTTCCATTTGAATAGATGATTGTCAAGCGTTAATGACCCTCTGCTGCGTGCAGGCACAGCCACTGGAGAGCGAAAGTGGAGGCACAACTGGGTTTGGTGCAAGGAGAAGCTTGGTGAGGGTGATGCAGAGGCAGACCTGAAGGCATCCCTCAGGCTGCACATCCTCCATACATCCCGAGTTCTGACCGCTGGGTACATCAGGTCATGCATTTCATGGCCAAAGGGTCTTGGTTGTGGCTTTAACCTTTGCAAGAGGTTTGGGGTTGATTTCAGTGCATTCAAGGTGTTTTTAAAGCAGAGAAGTTCCCAGGGCCGATTCATGGTGCGGTGCGCAGCCCTGCAGGCAGCAGAGCCGGATACTGGAGGAGAGGGGGGGAGCTGTGTGCGGTGAGGGTGGAAGCGAGCAGCCTGGGAGATGCTGGGAATACTCTCAGCCAAAATATTGCTGCTGAAGACTTCATCTCACGAAAACAGCCTGTGTCTCATCAGCTGTCAAACCGGTGAATCCTGAACCCAGTCCGTAATTTTCATTTCAGCTAGAGCTCAGCTCTTGCAAAGGTGTTCAATCATGTTTTTAAAGACTCCAAATGACAGAGCATCCGCCATGTCCCTAGGCAAGCCATTCCTGTGATTAATTACCTTCTCTGTTAAAAATGTGCACCTCATTACCAGCCTGCATTTGAAATTCAAAGTTGTTCCAGCATTAACGAAGGCTTACTGAGGCCCCAATCTAAATAAATAAATGGGATCCTGCACATTCAGATCTAAATTAAAAAAGGAAAGAGAGAGAGAGAGGGGGAGAGAGATTCTGGAGATGATCTTTTTTTTCCCCTTTTTTCAGCACAAGTCCATAAATGTCTATAGATTTCCATATAATTGTCAGTTCCAATCAATAGAAAATATTGCCTGTTTCAAGAAGGGCCGTAAATCCTCGCTAACCTCCTCCGACTTCACCCACAGCAGACATCAAGAGCCCAGCTAAATGTCTGTGGAACTACACTGCTTTAGCTGCTACTAAATCCTTTAGGACGTTCCCTGCAGGATGCATGGGCTTGTGCACAGCAGCTTGTCAACTGAACAATTCCATGGCATCCATAAATACTGCTTTTTGTTAGTTTTATAGATTTCCTCTCTCTCTTTTTCTTTTTTCCTTTCATCATCTCGTGTCAGCGTACATATATTCCAAAAGACATTCAATTTGTTTGAAATAGAGCAAGGGAGAAAAGAAAGGGTCAACGTGACATTTGGAAATGAAATGTGTTGTAGAGAGCAGATTGGGCAGGTTCATGAGATTAACTGTGGGATCAGGATATTTCTAACATGATCAAGTACCTGAAAGCTGGAGTCAGCAAAGCTCCTCTTGGAAATAAGGTGCACTATCACAGCAGTTACAGTGATTAAGTGCTAGCAGAGATCACCACTGAGAATGTGATAAATTCTCTGCAGCTTGGCATCTAAAATCTAATTTAGATGTCTGCAGAAGATGTCTGTGTCCTAGCTGAACCTGGTGTGGATGAGCTCCATGCAGGGATCAATGGCTGAAGTGTTTTACCCACATCATTACTCTCATAATCCCTTTTGGCCTAAAAGACCATGAAGTGAAAGAAATAATCACAACCAAAACCCAAACTTTCCTGTCTTGTAATCCGCTTTGGAGCTGCTCCCACTTGCAATGGCCAAAAGTCCTAGAAGTCATGCATTGTGAAGACGAGCTGGCTGAAGTTTTTCATTTAGACCTTCTTGAACCTTTCCCGTGGGGCCCTGCTCTGCTCCTGGGTGCTGACAGAGGAGTCAATCTGATGGGATGTCTCTCTTTTCTCTCCCCAGCCTTGCAGCCCAACATCCTTTCCTTCCCCCAGCAGCAGGGCAGCCTTCTCCTCTCCCAGCCAGGACCCAGCCTGGCATCGCAGGTAACTTCCCCCATCCCATGCTGCCACCAGGGAAGCACCCCTGTATGCAAATCACTGCTTTATTACGGGTGAATGGCAATAGAAGTTGTCTCTATGCATTTTTGTGGTTGTCTTGTAGGCTGTGGGTCGCTCTGGACTCCCTGGCTCATCCGTCGAACCTCACCTGGATGTACCCCAGCACCTGCAAGTGGCCAAGCACCTCACTCCATCCGGAGCATCCGAGGAGCCCAGCGACCTGGAGGAGCTCGAGAAGTTTGCTAAGACTTTCAAACAAAGGCGGATCAAACTGGGGTTCACACAGGTGAGCAGCTTCCTCTAGAGGAACACTGGTGTCGTTCAGATGGGAGCACATTGGGCTGGGGGGGAGTTTGGGGCAGAGGGGTGGGTGGAGGAAGGGCGTATATGGATGGAGGAATGGCACATACAGTGGCAGGTATAGATTTGCTTTCTTTGGAGTTGGAATATCCCTTCCAAATGTGTTGTGTCATGTTGTGTCATCCCCGGCAGGGTGACGTTGGCCTTGCCATGGGGAAGCTCTATGGCAACGACTTCAGCCAGACCACCATTTCTCGCTTCGAGGCTCTCAACCTCAGCTTTAAGAACATGTGCAAGCTCAAACCTCTGCTGGAGAAGTGGCTGAGTGACGCGGGTAGGTGACGTTCCATGCGTTCATTCACTTTACGAGGTGCCACAGTTCCCAGAAAGGAGCTGGAAATGAAAGCAACTTCGGTATCTTCCCTTTTCCCTCTCCCCAGAATCTGCTCCTTTGGATTCCTCCATGAGCACTCCCAGCTCCTACCCCTCCGTGAACGAGATGTTCGGACGGAAAAGGAAGAAGCGAACCAGCATTGAGACCAACATTCGCTCCACGCTGGAGAAAAGATTCCAAGATGTGAGGAGAGAATGTTTCAATGTGTTGGGAGCTCTCCACCACTTTTCTGTTTGTTCTGATGGCAGGTTAGGAGCATGCTTGGGAAGATGCCTCCTTGCCCTCTTCTCTTTGGGAGCTGCTGGGCAGCTCCTGTGGGTACAGGAAGGAGCCAAGCATTGCCACTGTGGGTGCTGCCCAATCATTTGGAAAGTGGAGCCTTTCACTTCTTAAACATGAAGGTTTTCCAGAAAAATCACTACAGAGCTTTCAGTCAGTTGGGGTACATCAATCCATTGAACATTTTTCACTAAAACTCTTTCTGACCAGCCCTCATTTTTTCTTGTTTCCTCCATCACATCAAATTTTCCTTCTAAGACTGTTGATGAGAACAAAAGGCAGACATTTTCAGGTCTTTCCAGGCAGCTCATTTTTTAGCTGGTATGTATTCTTTGTAACAGGAAAGCTGCCCTGGCATCACCATGCTGGGTTGTTTTTCCCTTGAAGTCTCCAACTCAGATCAGAAACCACAGAACTAAATGCTGTCAAGTGTGCCAGAAAATGAATGAGTCGGAAAAAAAGAGGATGGGGGTACCTTTATAAATGAGGGATGGGGGAAAAAAAGAGACGAAATGGTTTTGTGGGATGGTGCAGGGATGCACAAACAGCACTCGGGGCTGTGCCCAATAGCCATGACCTTCCTCTCCAGCAACAACTGAAGGTGGTGCTGGGATCAAAGCGCTGCGTGCTTTGTGCAGCAGCAGGGCCAGGCTCTGTGACTCATCCCCGCTGATTCCATGGGATCTGATGTTGAATCTGAGGTGCTTGTCTGGTTCGCAGAACGTGATCTCTCATGCAAATGTTTACCTTTTTGCCTTAGAAGCAAATTTTCTGCCCTCTCCAGTTTACAACCCACCCCACCCTTGTCCAGCAGCAGAAGAATGCACTGACGCCATAAGTCAGAGATCTCTGGGGCCTTCTTTAACCTCCTGCTATTTCTTAGCAGAACCCCAAGCCCAGCTCAGAGGAGATCTCCTTGATAGCAGAGCAGCTCTCCATGGAAAAAGAGGTGGTTCGAGTCTGGTTCTGCAACCGGCGCCAGAAGGAAAAACGGATCAGCTGCCCAATGCCATCCCCCATCAAATCGCCCATCTACAATTCCAGACTGGTGAGATACTCGACTTCCATCCGTGCAGAAATGCAGAATGCACTTCAGTGGTGTTATCTGTCCTTCTCACCTATTGCACGCATCCATTTTGGCGAGAGTATTTTTGTTGCCAAGAAAGATGGAAGAAATTGTGAGAGTTAGTGGAAACACATCCTGTGTTCTGTTGGATAACAAGTTGCTATTGCATTTCTGCTGGTTAATATTTGCCCAGGAGCTCGCGTGTGTAAAAGTGGCAGGAATCTCCCTATGGTGCTGGTAGTGGAGTGAATGTGAGTGGGAGGGAGAGGATGTATTCATAAGCAATATTCTATCTGAAAATCTTTTGGGTTTTGGAATTACCTATTAGAAGGCAGAAAAACACCACGAGAAGCTTGGTCACTTGTTGCACAACCCCTTTGGTCTACAGTTGCAAGCACCAAATGCTGCTTGAGAGCCACGAACTCTTAAAGCAGCAGCTTTGGTGGATGCTTATCCTGTGGATGCATCATGCAAAGTGCTCATCAGTCACCCTGAGCAACGCATTGCCTGTAGTTGAAGTATCTCAGTTGGACTCTAGGTGCCCCAGGCTCGCTTTGATTACAGCCACCAAATTAGTAATACTCACATGAGAGTTCTCGCTCATCAAGAGCTCCTCAAAGGAAATGGGGCTATTTGTGCTGAGACCAGAACAAGCTGAGGCATTGCTGAGAACATCCAGAGGGCAGCAGTTCCTACTGCTGACCTATACATTTAGATCAGGCACGTTTAATACTCATTCTGGTTTCTTTGCACGACCCTGAATGTGGGAGTTGTGCATGTCCAATAGAGTATGAAGAGGTGTAGGGGGGGGAAGGAAGCATGCCTGGCAGCCAGCATGTTGTGAAGGAAATGTGAAGGAGTGGCCCTTTGGGATCCACACTGCCAGTGCCATCTGCTGACCGCCTGTCTCTGTTCCTCCTCAGGTTTCTACCTCAGGGTCCTTGGGGCCCCTCTCTGTCAACCCGGTGCACAGCACCATGCCTGGGACAGGTAAGCCCTGACATGACAAACCACCTCACTCCCATTCCTTCTCTCCCTCCTCTGCTCTTGCTCTCAGGCCACTTGGCTTCCTGGCCATGATAACCCTGGGGAAGTAGCCCAGCATAGTGTTGTCTGAGGGGTGAGAAGAGCAGAACCTTTCTCTTGGCTGGAACAAAGCCATGGAAAGCTTCCCGGGTGTGCTAACACCTCCATGATAACCCCATTGGGGTGCTGAGGTTTGGGAGCTGCACACCAAGCAGCCAAAGGAGGGCACTCCAGCACAGGGTGGGAGCAGGAGGCTGGAGGGGCTGGGGCAGAAGGGGGGAGATCCCAGCCTCACTCTGCTCTCTCTGCCGTGCAGTAACATCATCGTGTTCCCCAGGGAACTCCAGCAGGCCTTCATCCCCTGGCAGTGCCCTCCATGCCAGCAGCCCCAGCACAGCCCAGAGCAACTCCAAAGCTGCCATGAACTCGTCCGGTTTCAACTCTTCAGGGTAAGGTGGAGTGGGGGTAGACGTGGCTCAGTCCCATAGGTAGAGATGAGAGAAAAGCAGAGGGACTTCAGGGCAGAGCACGCAGCCCTGCAGAGGGCCCAGCAACATGGAGCCACACGATGGCATGTCATTACACACCAGGCTCCGAGCCTTCCTCGTTACCTCACTGGTTGTGCCCCCGCTGCTCTGCCCTCTGCACCCGTGGTTTCTGCCGCTCGCTGCACGTGACATCACGGATGCTGCGTTCAGAGGAAGGCAGCTGAGAGCAGAGGGCACTGAGTGTAGCTGCTGGGCTTTGAGTCACGGATCACCCAGTGCCATGACTCAGAGCTGCGCTGACGCAGAGGAAGCCCCGCAGCCACATGTGGGAACCAGCAGCTCCGTGCAGGCAGCTGCTCAGAAAGAGAGGGGTTTGCTGTGAGCTTCCTGCAGGGCAAAGGAGCACTCGCTGGCTGCCAAGTCTGAGAAGGAACGCAAGTGGGATAGGAATGGTTTTATGTTTCGAGGGGAAAAGTCGACCACGTGGTGATCGTAGCTCTGATTCGCTGTGTCGCACGCAGATCTTGGTACCGATGGAACCAACCTACCTACCTCCACTGAGACCACTGCGTCCCGTGTACGAGGAGCTCTGACCTCCAGCTATGGACCAACTTCTCCAGGAACAATGCTTGGGGCAACATCTGGCGGCACGGTGCCTTCCCAGCACTGCCCAATGAATGTTAGGGGAAGCCCGAGCAGCAGAACTCCAGGGACTCAGGCTGCAGCTGACCTCCCCGAGGGTCTGAACACCGACAGTGACATTTTAACTCTCTTCCACGCATTCATTCACTCCAAGAACGAGCCCTTGCTTAGCTCTATCAGCATGAAACACTGCCCTCTGCTTGCAAACCTCTGTGCTCACACCGGACTGCCCGGCAATCCCTCGTCTGGAAGGATTCCTATGTCAGGACCCTCTTTCCCCCCACTCATTTCAGAGCTTCCCATGAGAAGGGTCTGCCATGCTGTTACTGGCACGCACACGTACCAAACCCCAAACTGAGCCGAGGTCACCCAGTTCATTTCAGCAGAGACCCGTGTCTAGATGGCAGCCTTGGTTTCCATTGGCTTCCAAGGCCAACGATTGTGCTTTACCACCACGCTTGCTTCGCTTTGAGCCCTTCTGCTTTCCTACTGATTTTTTTTTCCTTTTTTTCCCCTCTTTTTTTTTTTTTTTAATATTAAGTATTTTACAGCTTGCTTTTATTTTTTTTAATTTTAATCTTTTTTTTTTTTTTTTTTTTGCTTTTTTTTTTTTTTTTTTTTTTTTTTTTTTGCTTTAAAAAAAAATTGCCTCCTTTTGCAAAACGTGTGTCCAGGTCTTGTTATTGCTCCCAGCTGCCCGATGGAGGACGGCACTGTTTGCAGCCCCTCGGGAACTTCCAACTGCAATGACCACAGAGTCAATTTGTGTAGGTTTGATGGGACAAAGACGAGTGTTGGCCATCCCTTCTTTCTGTTGTTCATCCATTGGGCTTTGATACCAAACCTCTGGAGCAGTGGTGCAATGTGCTGGTTGCCCCAGCTGTGCTATTCTCTGCCCTCCTTCCTCCTTGCAGGAGGTTGCACTGCTCAGCTGTGAGACCGGAGGCAGTTGGGTGCAAGAGATGCCAAAGGGTGGCAAATGTCACCTTCCATATTGCTGGGGAGATCGTGGTCGTGTCACAGCTCTCCTCACATAAAGGGGTAAATATTTAATGCTGTTAAGTAGATCGGAGCGATGCAGATTCCTGGTTGGGTTCTCAATGGGCACAAGGCAGTGAAATTAGAGTAAATGGGTGTTTGGCTCACAGGTTGTAAATAGACATTTTTTGAGTAGTAGCTCTGTTGTTTTTGGTTTCGTTTTTTTGTTGGCTCTTTTTAGGTAAATGTGAGCTTTTTGTTTGTTTGTTTTTTTCCCTAAGTAAAATCTCTCCTCTGACACTTCTTTTTGGGGACAAATGTATTCGATTCAGTTGTTTCTTATCCTGCTCCATCAGTGCTGTGTGATGAGGTGATTTGCCATAGGGATCTGTGAGCTGCACGGGGCTCTGAGCTGCTTCACACAATGCACCGAGCCCTGTGTTGTGTATAGAACTGCATCTGTAGCTTCACATGAGGTGTATGGGAGAGGGACAGGCACTGATTGTAATGAGAGAGAAGTGAAAATGATAAGGTAACTTTCTTTTTTTTTGGGGGGGGGGGTTGTTGGTTTTTTTTTTTTTTTTGGAAAAAAAAAAAAAGAAAATATTTCCTTTTAAATATTAAATCAGTCAAAACGTGGAAACGAAAACTTTCTTTGTGATTTAAAAGAAGAAGAAACGAATTATTTCCTGCCGGGAAAGTAAAAATGAGGATGGGGAGCCCTCAGCCAACCTCTGCATGGCCATTCCGAGGGCACTGCCTCCCCCCTGCACTGTGCACAGCCCCATGCATGGGGATGGCAGTGACCAATGGCTCCAAGCTGATGTATTTTTTTTTTAACCCTGGGTGTTGGAAATGTTTCTGGGATAACATGCAGGATGAATGCATTGAGATGTGTGTGACGCCGCTCTCAACTTCCTGCATGACCTCGGACAAATCACTTAATCCCCATTAGGTGATGGCGATGGTAATCCTTCCCTTCCCTTCTCCTGGCCTTCAACTCGTGCAAAACACAACAGCTCACCAGTGGTAAATGAGGCACTGCGTTCTGCTCCCACCACAGGGGGCATCGGTTATAGCAATGTTACAAAAAACTCCCGTTTCCAGCTCATTAGTGCTATGAAAGCCTCACCTTATCTCGGAGATAGGAGCTCAGGAGTGAGCGTTCTGATTGCCCTCATAACCCCATCCTATACACTTAAACAGGCAGCCCCATGCTAACCCTGTAGCTGAGCTCTAAGCACTGTTGGGTTCAGGGTCAGCTGATAGCACACTTCAACTCTTGGTAAAAGGGTCTTGGAGGTTTTCAAGCCAACAAATGTGTTACCATACCTGGCAGGAAACGACTGCTTTTCAAGCCTCCCACAGCCATAAAACAGCAGAGCAGGGAACAACTGCTCGTGGTGGCAATGAAAACCACCGTAATCTACAGGACAACCCAACCTGTTGCCCATGCAGACATCATCTGTTGGTGCATTCCTGTCTGAAACACCTCTGGGTCCCATCCTATTGCTGCTGAGCATCAGGGATGCAACCCCGTTCATCTCCCTCCTGCAGAATGGCCATTCACAAGCTTGCTGGAGAAACGAGCTGATCCCAGGTAGCCTCACAGTCAGGCTGAGGACACGGCATTGCTCTGGGAGCTGAGCTTTGCTCTCCTCAAGCCAGAACTCAGCCAGCATCCTCAGAATGGGGAGAGAGCCCATCCAGGTGCTCAGATGCACACAGCAGGTGTTACAGCATCCCAGGTGACATTCCCACATGACCACTGCAACAATCAGGGCTGAGCAATGTGAACGCAGAGACAGCAGGCTGTGACCTGATCCACCCATGGGATTGAGCTCTGCCTGGTCGGGGCAGGGCCAGGAATTGGGGGTTTTTTTGCTATTGATTTCTTTGAACAGAGTGAACTCAGTCTGGGGCAGCAGAGCTCTGCTCCTCGCCCTCCCCAGCGCTCTCTGTGACCTGAGGGCAATCCTGGAGCATCCTGAAGTGTCTCAATGTGCCCTCCAGGTCCATCCCCGATGCTCACAGCCCTGGGGCTCACCTTCCTGGTGGTGGTAATGAAGCACCCAGCACTCCTGCACCTTCAGGCCGAAATTCAGGCTCAAGTTATGGATTGTTGTTTCTGGGCAGCAGGATCTGGAGCCTGAGCTGCAATGGGACTCCTTCCAAAATCACCCTGAGATGAGGACACTCATAAGATTTGAGTGCTTGCTGCCACCACCTGCATGGAGCCCTGTGGGCGTAGGAAGGGTTTGGGGCTGTTGGGGATGTGGGGCACCCTTCAGACGGATTGAATGAAACCAGAACCAACACGGCGCTGACTCCGAGGGTTTGGGAGCAGCGTGGCCCTTCCTGGTTACTCACCTCTGTTCTGGTTCACTCTTCCTGTTCGGCGTGTTCCTGACACCTCCAGCTCATCCATCCCCGCTCCCCAGCCCTTATTTTCATCCCTTTCTCCCATCGGAACAACAGCTCCACAACAGCGTGCGAAACCAGACAGAGAACTCCGGAACGCTCCGGAAAAAAAAAAAAAAAAAAAAAAAAAAAAAAAAAAGCGTGTTTTCCGTCCCTATGGGGTGAGCGGAGGGCAGGAGATGGGCGGGCAGAGGGAGGAGGATAGGATAAAAGCAGCCGGAACGATCCGCACCGCCTCTCCGGGCTGAGCCGCTCCCGCAGAGCCGCGAGGGAGGAACGGCAGCTCCGGGTGAGCGGTGGCGGTAAGGGGGGGGGGGGAGTCTGTCAAGTCCCGGATACCACCTCCATCCCTGGGGTATTTTAGGGCCGGATGGGGCGGGGGTGCGGTGATCGGGTTCGTTGCCACGCGGTTTAGGGCGGAGGAAGGAGGAAGGGCGTACGGGGAAGCGGTGCTGAGAGGAACCGGCTGCGTTCGGTGCTCGTGGGCAGGGTGCGAAGCGCGTTTGGGAGCTTTCATGGACGCGGGTTAAGTGAGCATCCCCCCCCGCTCATAGCTCCCTTTCTCTCCGTTCAACAGGATGCTCCCCATCGTCCTCGAGGTGCTCGGCAGCCTCCTGGCCTGGCTGTGCCTCTATGCTGCTTTCTGCCTCTGGAACAGGCATCGTTCCCCCGAGTGGAGCTGCCGCCTGGTCACCCTGCTGCACGGGGCCATCGCCACCTGCCTGTCTGGATACATCGCCCTCTGGGACGGCCCCTGGCCTCTGAGCCATGCAGGTGTGTGGGGGGCCTCACCCTGACACGTCCTCACATCATCCTACGGGCGGAGATCCAACTGCTTTTGCTGTCTGTCCTCTCACGTGCGTGTTTTGGGAGCATGGCAAGGCTCCGTCCAGCTCCTTGCTTCTTCCTCAGCATCTCCTACCTCTTGTTGTTGTCCTACCCAGGCACTTGCTGAGGGTTCTCAGATTGAATTTCATTGCTCTGCTGCTGTCAGGTGTGGCAATGTGGAAAACAGGCTCGATGCTGTTTGCATCTGGGAGGGCATAATAACTGCTGGCACCAGAGCGTGGGCTTCTGTTTGTGCTTTTCTATCGTTAAATCTCAAATAGTTCTGCTGGTGGGGTCAGGCACTCCCACCCTCCTTTCTAAAAGGGCGGAGAGGAAAGGAGAAATGTGGTGTGGGCTGTGGGAGAGCAGAGCTGTGCATCCTGGTACCCAGAGGCCCCATAGGATAAGCTTGGAAAGCAAAGAGCAAAGCTCCAACCTGTATAGCTCAGTGTTCTAGAAGAATATCCTGAGTGAGGCCCTACATTAATGCATCCTTTTTCCTTTCAGGCTCACCAAACACCACTCTCCAGGTCCA
Organism: Tympanuchus pallidicinctus; assembly: GCF_026119805.1. Classification (NCBI taxonomy): domain Eukaryota; kingdom Metazoa; phylum Chordata; class Aves; order Galliformes; family Phasianidae; genus Tympanuchus; species Tympanuchus pallidicinctus. Next base: position 2,505,387 of record NW_026294748.1, read on the forward strand.
CGTGCTTTCCCTGACGCTGGGTTATTTCATCTTCGACCTGCTCTGGTGCTTCTATTTCCAGACAGAGGGAGACCTGATGCTGCTCCATCACACGCTGAGCATCTGCGGCATGGTGCTGGTGCTGGGCTTGGGCAAATCTGCCACCGAGGTCAATGCAGTGGTGTTTGTCAGTGAGATCACCAACCCGCTGCTGCAGACCCGCTGGTTCCTGAGGGAGATGGGCCTCTACCACTCCTTCCTGGGGGAGGTGGTGGATTTCTTCTTCGTGCTCCTCTTCCTGGTGCTGCGCATTGGCGGAGGAGCTCTGATCATGTATGCCATGGTGACGGCCCCGGATCCCAACTGGATCCTCAAAGGGGGAGGCCTGGCCATGTACATCGTGTCCTTGGGGTTCATGGTTGAGATCTGCCGCTTCGTTAGGAGGAAGATGTTGAAAAAGTACCATTCCTGGACGCGCCTGAGGAGTGTGGATGCACCTGTGAAAACAAATGGGCACTTGGCAGCTCACTGACAGTGACTGTGGATGGGACCCTGGCTGCTGGAGCCTGTAACCGTGACAAGAGCACCTAAAAGTGGTGTGGAAATGACATCCTGGCACTGGCAGCTCTCTACAAGCCCTGGGGGAGATGGATGGTCACTCAACACGTGGGAAAGCTGACCAAATAGGGAACGCAAGGAACATGCTGTGTCTGCTGGGCTGCTTCCTCTTCCAGCCCGTAATGCACAGCCTGCAGTGGGGCTGTGCCAGGCACATCCACAGTGCATAGACTGACTTATCTATGATTGTGTTGGAGGCAGTGTTATCTCGCAGTGCAGCTGGAGTACCTGATCTGGAACATCTCACCCTCTCCCCAGTGGAGCCAGGTACGGGTGTGACCCAGCCAGGATGTACTCAGTGTTGTTCTCTCTTCAAATGGGACAAAACATTGGACCAAGTGCTCGAATGAGAGCTTGTGAACAAGGCTGAAGTGCCCATAAGGGGACGGTGGGGTTGTCCTTGGTGTGAAGTAATGGTGCTGTGGTTCGTGAGGGTGAGGCAATGTTCTACCTCATTGTTTTTAGCAATACATTTCCTTCTTTTTAATACTTGCATTCAAGGAGATAGTGATCTCAGAGCAGTGTGACTCCACTGGTTGGACAGTGCACACCTCTGTTCCTTGCAAACAGGAGTCTGGAACCAGACTTGTGCCGAACGCCTCCTCATGGAGCGCATCACCTCGCCTTGCACTGATTTCAGAAACTCAGGTGCTGTGTGTGTGAGGGCTGACAGAGCAGAACCTTCTCTGGATGCTTTGTCTGTCTTGCTGAATGCAAGGCTGACAGGAGTCTGGTGCTTATTTCCAGGGGTGACAGTGATGTTGAGGTGGATCTCAGTGTGACATCACTCCATGCAGTTCTCAGCACATGGATCAGTTCTCTTCTTTACCTCTCAGAATCGCATTCTGACTTTTCCCTGGGGTTGTAATGTGAATTTCCCTCGACTTGTGTAGCAGCATCCTGCTGGAGCTCGAGAGCCCCTGCAGCTCCTGGTGGCCTTTGTCACACGTGTCACTGCTGTAGGGTGCAGGAGGGGAGCAGCTCTCTGCCCTTATCTTGCTAGCTGGGCTCTGCTCAGCACTGATAGCTGGGCTGCAAGGTGTCTGGAGAGATAAAAGCTAATAGCATGAATGAACTGAATGTTAGGTGTGACCTTTGGGTGCCAGGCAGACCCCAGGCACGCAGCAGGTCCATGGGGTTGGGCGGATGGAGCCTGGGAGGAGGGCACTTTGGGGTCATGGGCTGCTGTGAGAGCTCCCCAGAGTGATCAGACTTCCAATAAAGTTGCATTCTCATTTTAAAAGGGAACAGTTGCTGTAACATTCTTTTGTTCTGGGACTGAAGGAGGCAGCTGGAGCTAATGAGGCTGGGCTGGATGGGGCAGCCTGGTCTGGTGGTTGGAACCCTGCTGTACCCCAGTTCTTCCAGGCAGAACAGCTGGCTGCAGTGGCTCTGTGAGGTGGGAAGCAATGTGCCCTCAGGTGGTCATGGCTGTGTCTCAGCTCAGGCATGGTTTTAGTGTTAAACCTCTGCTGTGATGCTGGAAGACCATCTGGCTCCACCCCCACCATCCCCTTGCATTTCTTACTTGCTGACCTTGGAATGGATGTGATTTTCTTAATGCTGGCCCCTGATTTTTCTGTTAAACACCTGTGGGGGAATTTATCATCACAGAAAGTGACCGCTGCTGTGCAAATGACCATCAGCAGAGGTTTCTGTCCCAGGTTGTTTTGCTGAGTGCTTTTTGTGTGCAGGCAAAGCGAGCCCATTGGGATGGCTGACTGTGCACAAAGAAGGAAATGAGAGCATGAGCTGCACCTCACTGCTGCTGCCATCCATTGGGTGAAATCTAACGTGCCACCTCACAGCTCACTGCCTACCATTTGTTTGTGTCATATGAGCCAGAGGAAAAAAAAAAACCACCCATCCAGCTCCTCTGGAAGTGACTTCTAGCAATAAATGATCCTCTGAAGGCTTTGAGTTTAGAGTCTCAGGGCTTCTTAGTGCTATAACCATCATTGCTGTTCCCACCTCGGCAAACAGGTTGCTCTTTACCCCGAGCTAGCACAGCCCCATCCCATTTATTATTTATACCCCCTGCATGTGGCGGGGGGGTGGAGATTCGTGATCCTTGAAGTCCCTTCCAACCCTGGCCATTCTGTGATTATTGAGGCTGCTGCAGCCGGCCCAGCAAAGGCGGAGGAAAAATGCGATCCGTCAGAGCGACGGGCGCGCAGGTCAACGTCACAAGGATGCCGGCCCTCCATCCGCCGGTGGGGTCAGAGGTCCCCGTCCCCCCCCCCGCAGCGACTGCCGTCTCTCCTCCCAGCCGCCAGGTGCCCCCCGCCCGCCGCTGCCGTTTCCTCTTCCCGACGGCCCCATTGCGGCGGCGGGGCTCGGAGCGGTGAGTCCGGCAGCTCCGGGGCTGCAGGTGGGTGCGGGGCTCCGGGAAGGGCTCGGTCCGGTTGCTCGGTCTGCATCTGTGCATCTGTGCGTTGGGTTCCTCCGGGTATCGAGACGCGTTTAATGGCTCTAGAGTCTGCTTTTTTCCTTTCCTTCCTTCCTCCCCCCCGCGGCGCTGCTGATAGCATCAACCCTCTTTTTAAAGCAATAGTGAGGATGATAACAGTAATGGCATTGCTGTGCTTTTTAAAGGATGTCGACCTTTACGGAGGTGTAATTCACAGATGCAATACATACCGTGTATCCTAAGGGCAAACATTTAGTTTTGGGGCGTGATTGGAAGAAGCCCCCACCTTTTGTGTCTATGGAGATGTGTACAGGTTGCTTCTCTCCTCCTCTCCTGGTGCTCCGCTCCCTTCCGTCGCTCAGGATTCCTCCTGCCTCACCCATCCTGAGCCGGGTGCCTCGAGCTCTGCTGCTGTCACCGGTCGGAGCGGTTCGTCGTGTCCGTGTTTCATCTCCCCGTGCTCCCATTATAACATAATGGCTTTGTTTATCCCGCCCAAGCCGTGCTGGTGATGCTTAAAACAGGCCGGGCAGGACGGCTGAGTCAGCCCCGACCCCGCACCACGTGCGGTCCTCCCGGTGTTCCCCACCGCAAACCGGACCGGTGGCACTCGGTGACACAGCTGTGACACGGCTGGAAAAGGTGCCGTGACTCAGCTCCTTCTGAGCGCTCAGCCATAACGATGCATCCCTCAGATTGCAGGTGTGTGGGCATCGCTGCTAATCCTTTGGCATCTCACAGGTTTGAAGGTCTTGGTGCCACCCACAGGTGGGAGAGCTCACTCCTCTTTTCACCACTCCTGTGCATCCCTGCGGCGGGGGCAGTGGGGTGGGGAGACTGGTTAGCGTTGGGCCTAGCAGGGGACCATGTGGTGTGGGGGTTTTCTTGGATTTTGTTTCAGGAGAGGAGGAACCCAGGTAGCAAACAGCACGACTGAGCGTATCTGGTGGGGCAACACAGGCTGGTTGAAGGGCAGGCTAAGTGAGAAGGGAAGGGGCAGGAGTAGCATGGATCTACACATGGAGCTCCTCTGCCTGTCCCTCACGCAGTGGGATGAGCATCAGCTTATCCCAGCAGGTCCAGCATTGTGGGGTTGTGCTGACATGATCAAATTTTAGAGCTCCTGATGCCTCTTGTCCTTCCATCCCTGTGGCAGGATGCTGCTCGCCCTGCCCCTGCGGGCAGCCTGCAGCCTGCTGGCCTGGCTTTCCCTCTACACGTGGTTCTGCCATCGCTACAAGCACCGGAGCTATGAGTGGAGCTGCAGGCTGGTCACGCTGACACACGGCATCCTCGCTACGTGTCTCTCTGCTTACATAGGCTTCATCGACGGCCCCTGGCCTCTGAGTCACCCGGGTGAGTGGCAAGAGTTGTGGTGCTGAGTCCCCCCCGGGTGGGTGATGGCATGCGGTGGGATTTTCCTGTCACCCCGGTGTGGATGCTGGGATACAGCGTGGATGCATTTGAAAAATGCTTGCGAGGATATCTGATGATGTCTGATATCTGATTTATTACTGAAAGTGCTAGGGAAATGGGGAGAGTGGTGCTGCGTTTTGCTGCTTTCGTGCCCTCCCCAGCTGCAGAGTGCAAGGTCGCACTGGGTGGCCATTACACGCGTGCAGCTGTCACTAACAACTGCAGGATTGTGGCAGAGCTGTGACCAGCCGTGCCGAGGGCGAATCCCCCTCCTGCTGCAGGTCCCACCTCTCATCACCTCTGTGCCCTGACGCTCTGCCCGATGTCTTTGTTGCAGGATCCCCAAACACAACCCTGCAGGTCCACGGGTTGTGCCTGAGCCTGGGTTACTTCCTCTTCGACCTCTGTTGGTGTGTGTACTTCCAGACGGAGGGTGCCCTGATGCTGGCCCATCACCTGGTGAGCATTGTGGGCATCGCCGCATCGCTGGCGCTCGGTGAGTCGGCCGCCGAGGTCAACGCCGTCATCTTTGGCAGCGAGATCACCAACCCACTGCTGCAAGCTCGCTGGTTCCTCAAGGAGATGGGCTGCTACCACAGCCTCACGGGGGACGTGGTGGACTTCTTCTTCGTGGTGCTGTTCACTGGGGTGCGGATCGGGGTGGGGGCCTGGCTGATGTACTGCGAGCTGACCTCACCGAAGCCCCGCTGGTACATCAAGCTGGGGGGTGTCGTCATGTACGCCGTCTCCTGGGTCTTCATGGTCAGCATCTGCCGCTTCGCCCGGAGGAAGAGCATGAAGAAATACCACGCGTGGAGAAGCCAGAGGGGCAAGGAGCTGAGCTTGAGAACGAACGGACATCTGAAAAGCCACTGATGCTGAGTAAGGACTTCCTCAAGCTCACAGGCTGGCAAGGAGGGGATCGTGCCTGAGATGCCGCTGTCGGGAGAGGAGCCAGCACACGTTAGCAGTTCTGGAGCCAAACTTATTCCTGGCATAACTCCACTGAAATCCATGGAGCTATGCCATGGGTTCTTGGGATCCGCAGCGCTTGGCCTGGCAGAGGCTGGCTCAGCGTGTACGTAAGCACACCCTAAATTACACGAGTGAAAGAAGGGCTACTTTTACCTCCTAAACACAACTGGTCCAGCAGTGCAGGTGTACATAGCAGTGCTAGCAGCTTCCTCCTTCGGTGCTGGTGTGATCTCAGAAGAGATGGGAAAACAGCACTAGATATTGGTGTTCTGTACAGTCTAGGCAGCTAGATGACTCTTCGTCCTGCTAGGAAGAAGCATGTTGGAGTGTTTTGTGGGAGCTGGGATTCCTGGCTCATCCTCCAGCCTGTTGGGTGACCTTGGGCAAGTCCCTGAACTTCCTAACCCAGTGCCTCATTTCCCCATCTGAACGGGGGGTGATGGAGCTGGTCCATCTGTTATGCACTTTCAGACCTTTACTCGAGAGGTGCTATGGAAACACAAAACGATGGTTGTCTCCACTTTGTTCATTATCCCCGTGTTTCCTTTGGGAGAAGTGATGGTGGTGGTTGAGCTACCCTTTCTAATTCCATTCTGTAACTTATTTGCTAACACATGGATAACTGATTTTCCAGTAGAATCAGCAGCTCTGCTCAGCGTGAGCGCCTTGCAGGACTCGGTGCTCTGAACCCCAAAGTTGCCATCCCTCATGTGAAGCACTTTGGGGACTTTTTCCACTCCTCTTCACCCCGACTGTTAAAGTTCCAGCCATGCTTTCCAAATCCTGCCTTTAGCCCTCTGGGTGAGCAGTGTTCTCTATAGGAGGAACCCCATCAGGACTTGCAGTAAGTGGTTTTTGGGTGGACCCCTGACGTGGGCACTGCTGTGTCTGCAAAATGGCAGCTCCTCTTTGCTGTGCTATTGGTCGTTCCAGATTCAGGTCAGTGCATCTGAACCCAGAGTCTGGCACTTAAAGATTGTGGAGGAGTGTAGGTGCTGGGAAGATGACTGGAAAATGCAGCTCACTTAGAATGAGCATTGATGTTTTTCCCCAGGACAGTAGCTATCAGTTTTGACAAGAGTATTTCCTGGGATATGTGATTAGAGAGTGTCCAGAATACACCTCCAAAACATGCTGGTTAGGGTGTGATGTTACAAAGCAAGGCTTGTTGTCTGCCTTCTGGGCTCCAGCATGGAATCCCAGATCCAAGGAAGGAGTACAAAGCTGTGGAGCACACAGTGGGATCTGTCCTCAGGCCCATCTGCAAAGGGAGCTGCAGAACTAGCGTGAAATAATAACTTGTGTTTGAATTACTGTGTAATAGCAACTAATGTTCCACCAGTGAATGGTGTAGATGCTTTGTATGATGTTTTATAAAATAAAGATTATTTAATTACTGCTTGATGTCTTTGGGTGCAGCCCTTCTGCCGTGCTGCATGGGTCGGTGTTGCCAGGGGAAATTGTGTTTGATGTCAGAAGGTGAAGGTCTGTTTGGTGTAACAGATGGGAAATAACACCATTCTTCATCTCAGTAACAAATCCCTTTTCCAATTGGAGGACATCGATTCAAGCAGCAGCAAGAAGACTCCATGGCAGCGCTCACAGCAGCTTTGCCCTTATGGGTGCTGCTGCTTTAATTATGCTGATGTGGAAAGAAAGCTTAGTGCTATAAAAACACTCACTGTGGCTTGGCTTATCCAGGTTTAGGCACTGTAATACGCTGTCACAGTGGAAGCCATGGTAGATTAGCCTATCTGTGCCTCAACAAAGTCAGCAAAGTATTGCATGTGTCCCAGTGACTTAAAGCAGAGAGTGGCCCTGTATGCAGTTCCAGTGGACTGGATGCAAAACAAACTGCTTGTCTATAGAAGCAAACCATGTGCCTGTGTTAAGGCATGGATGCTGAAAGGCTCCCACACAGCAATGTGGAATCTGACAGAATAACAAAAGGCAGAAGACTTCATCAATTCAGTTTTTATGCTGGGGGTCAGCAAAGCTCAGCTACACGACCTGCAGCTCTGAGTCAAGGCACGCTGGTTCGCAAAGCTGTCTGTCCTTCATTGAGCTCTGCAGGGTGAGTTGTTTGTCCCCAAGTTGCTCTCATGGTTTGATTATTCCCATCTGAAACGCGTGCCAAGTCGTCCTCAGGTTAGAACGATGCCACTCGCTGCTCTTCGTGCCCCAAACGTGAAGCTATCAGGGCTCTATCAGCCTCCTGTCTGCGCTCGTGCTGAGCCCATAGAGGTGCTCACGGAGCTCCGGTGGGAGCACGGAGCGGCCCTACAAGGTTCCCCCAGCAGGTGGCATCAGGGCCCCGGCTGAGCCCGGAGCCGGGCAGGGACACAGAGCCCGCACAGCGCTGCTGGCAACTCCTCCCAGTCCCATACGAGGGACCCCATGGATTTGTCCTTTTCTTCCCATCCTTTAAGGCAGGTTAAGAATTGGTAGTGGATAGGACTCGGCATTCCTCGCACCAACAGCCCTCCTGAGCTGAGCTGTTCTGCTCTGGGCTCTAAGGGACAGCTGGGTCAGAGCGCTGGGGTGCAGCCCATGGCTTTGCTGGGTATCCAGGTTCAGATGGCAGCACCAGCTCTAACTGTGGGCTCAGGGAGGGCTTTGCAGCCACCAACCAAAATCCATTCTAATTGCTACCGCACAGTATAATTGCTTATTGATTTTTTTTTTTTTTTTTTTCTCATTGTAAAACTGCCCAGGCAGCAAAATGTCATAGACATCTGTGTTAACACAAGCACACAGTCAGCTCCCAACAAAGCACAAAACCACAGCACAGTGCTTGCAGAAAGGAAAAAGCAATTATGGTATCAGAGTCTACTTTGGAATTGTTTCATTGCTGCATTAAACACGGAAATCCAGCCCATAATGAGCAGGAGTTTATCTGGACGAGATGATGGGAGGGATTTACACCTCTTGGCATGGCTGTGGTTTTATGCAGCGCTTCTTCTATACAACATGGAATGGATCCTTTGGCTGATGTTCATCAGCATCACTCTGCTGAGTTTTATGTCCTTTTGCTGCTGCTGAGCTTGTTCCCATCACCCTTTTTAGGATATCCTCCAATTAACTGTTATCGTCACTGCTTTGCCAAGCACGATAAAACAGAACTAAAGCAATAAAGAAGCGCTGAGGTCTGATATTGCCAATGCCTGCAGCGAGGTGTTTCTGCCTGCCCTGTCCGGATGCTCTGCAGGATAAAGGCACGGAGGGATTTATTGCATTGAAGGGAGCTGCCGTGGGTACGGAACCGCAGCACTGCTGGACGCATGTCGGCACTCCTCTCTTTCTCCTCTTTCTTCCCCAAAAGGAAGCTAGGAAAGGAAGCGCAGATGCTCTGCGTGTCTCCATCGAGTGCCATTTAGAAAATGATTTCATCCCACGCTTCCCTTCTTTGCTCCGAACTTCTCCAAAACAACAAACCCATCAAAGGGCTCTCCGCCTTCCGGACTGCTCGCTTCTCTCCGAGGAGGAAAAGGAGCCGGTCCTCAGCACCCCGAAGCGGAACTTCACCTCGGAGCGCACGGTGGAAGCACGGCGTACAGCCCAGCCCGACGGCTTCGTCTGGATAGAAGCCGAGCCGTCCGCTTCCAAACCCTCAGCGCTTCGCGTGAGCGGAGACATCGCTCCGTCTGCGCCGAGGGATCTCTTTGCGCAGGAGCAGGCGGAGGGATACAGCGGATATCGCCGCTCGGGGGGAGGAGTCGGCGTCGCGGTTCGGCCCCGCTCGGCGCAGCTCCGCCGGGACGCGCCGCTCCCAGCCGGAACGGGAGGGGCGCGGCTCGCTCTCCGTCTCGCAGCAGCGGCAGGACTTTGCCCGCAGCGCGCAGGCCGAAAGGAGAACGGAGCCATCCCGTCCGGGGACGTCGGAGCTCGGCGCCCCGCCGCGGCACGGGCCGGGCATGGCCCCGAGGGCCTAAAGGCGGCGGCGGGCAGCGGCCCAAACCCCCCCGCCCTGTCCGCCCCGCTCGGGCCGCCGGCGGGCGGGGGGTCGGGGCGGGCGGCGGCGGGCGATGGGCGGCGGGAGCTGAGCTGAGCCGAGCGGCCTGCAGGGCGCAGCGCACCGGGCTGCTCCTCGCGGGGGGCATCGCGGGGAGCGGCTCTTGGCTTTTTGCTGAAGTTTTTTTTTTTTTTCCTCCGCTTACTTCTGCGGGTTGGATTCTGAGTGCGCGAAGAGTTTGGGATTCTTTTACTTTTTTTCTTTTTTCTTTTTTTCCTTTTTTTTTTTTTTCCTTTTTTTTTTTTTTTTCCTTTCTGAACTGCTTCTCTCAGTGCACGCCTCCCCCCGCAGCGGGGTTGCGGCGGGGAGCCGAACCGCACTGACAGCCCCGCCGTGGTCGTACCATGTAAATTGGATAGCACGAGCTCTGGGCAGAGGCTCCAATGAGTGGCACACAGCCCGCGACCACGGACAGGTCAGTACCCAGGAATCTCTCCCGGTTCGGGCTTTGAAACGGGTGAAAGTGGGTTTGCAGGGATTGCTTTGGGACGTGCTTCGTGTCCTGCTGCTTCAGGATGGAGAAGAGGAGGCTCAGGGCAGACCTTATTGCTCTCTATAACTACCTGAAGGGAGGTTGTAGTGAGCTGATGGTCGGCCTCTTGTCTCGTGTGACTGGTGATAGAAGTACAGGGAATGGCTTCAAGGTGCGCCAGGGGAGATTTAGGCTGGACGTCAGGAAATATTACTGCTCCAAAAGAGTGGTCAGGCACTGGAATGGGCTGCCCAGGGAGTGATGGAGTCACCGACCTTGGAGGTGTTCCAAGGAACGTTTGGATTTTGTGTTGAGGGATGTGGTTTAGTACTGTTGGTGATGGGTGGATGGTTGGACTGGGTGATCTTGAAGCTCTTTTCCAACCTTGCGATCCTGTGATTCCAGCTCCTCGCTCAGCATCTCATAGCATCGCAGCAGCCAGCGCTGGGTGCTGCCTGTGGATTTGCAGCCATCCCTGCTGCAGCTGGGGTCAGCCCAGGTGAGGCTGCACTGCCCAGCCCTGGGTCCCATCCTGCATTCTATGGTTCTCTATGGAGCAGGTGGAAAAATGCATTTTCTGTTTTGAGGAAAGCAGCTTAAATGCAGTGGGGAACCCCTGTTGCGCTTCTGAGACAGAATGATGGGAGTGTTTACGTCAAGGAGCTGCAACAACTTGTATTTTTCAATACTTGCAAGCAGAGTTTCCCTTTCCCTGTGTTTCTTTTTGTGCTTGGTGTGAACATGTGTGGGATGAAGGCCTGAGTTCCTGAGTGCCTCCTGGGCCTCCCCAGCAATGGAGGGATGGGGCTGTGGGTGCCATGGGGAGCTGTGGTGAGCTGGGAGCCACATCCAAGCTTCACGTTTATCTCTTCTGATGGGTTTTGTTCTAGGAGATCACCTGGAAAAAAAAAAAAACCCAAACACTTTGGAGGCTTTTATTTTTGTTGCAGCATATGTATATGAATATTGGCAGTGTGTGTTCCTGAGCTGCAGGGTGCTATCAGGTGTGTAAGGTTGCAGGGCACCAAGGGGAGCACTGGGATTCTCATAGCCAGAACAGCTGAGCGGTGCGTGAGGATGGGGAGCTGAACTTGTTTGTTGGTAACAACAAAATACTTTCCATTATTGGATTGGAACAGACAAATTGAAAACGGAGCACAGACCAGAAGGAAAAAAAGAAAGTCTCCATTTCCTTTTGTTTTTGTGTTCAGTCATGTGCAGTGCATGTTTGTGTTTGGTGCTCTGTGGGGACTCTGGCTCAGAGGACCTTTAAGGCCAGGTGAGGAGCTGCTTCTACAGCCCCAGCATGCAGTGTTGGGCAGCTCCCAACCCCAAGAAGCCCCCAGATCTGGGGGAGCTCAGCCCTGCTGTCCATTCATTCCCTGATGCAGCTTCCAGAGCTGGATTTGGTGCCTGTGCCTCTGCTTGCCTGTTCTGTGTTCCCACAGCATTGTGCAGGGTCTGCGTGGAGGCATTTTTCAGTCGCTGTTGTGTCGGTGAAAGCTTCCTTCCTCTTATGCCCAACATCTGTATTGCCTCTTTATGTCTGGCTCTCAAGTGTGGAATGTAAAGCAGGTGCAATATAAATAAACCCGGAGCTTCTGCTGTCATTAGAGCCACACAAGTCATATGATGGCTTTAATTCTCTCTTTATTTATCAGTGACCTTCCTTGGTGCAGCCAGGTTGGGAACTGCCTTAAAAACATAACAACAAAACTCAGCTTGCATTTGTGCCAAAGGTGTTCTGAGCATAACGAGGCAGTGCAGGCCTGCTTTTTTCTCCACATGAGCTTTACATGCTTGGCTTTTAGATTTATACAGCTGCTTAAGACAGCAAGTGCTTCCTTGTGCACCCCTTTGAGGTGGCATTCGTGTTGTATGGGTTATGTGGTTTTGGCACTCCCATCGCCCAGGTTGCATTTGTCCCATCCTTAGTGTGTGTTGTGTCTCCTTGGAGGTGGTGTGATGTATGGCAGTAAAGTACACATAAATCAGGAGGAAAGCAGAAATGGCCATTTCTTAGTGCTTCTTAGGTGCTGTGATGAATGGTATTCTCATCAACGTGGTTTCTTTTTCGTCTCGTGGTGTTTTCTTCTTTTTCCCAGTGGATCTCAGTATCTAAAACTGCTGAAATTGTTTTCTCTGGGTATTAAACCCAGCTCGTGTTGATCGTGGCTGTGCTGTTTCCCCAGGTGGGGCTCTGTTACACAAAGCAGTGTTTTTTTTCTTACCTCTTCTCCATGCAGCATCTTAAGGTTGGAGGACAGCGAGTGTTTGGGCACTGGGTGCAATCCCAGGTGTTAAGCACAGAGCCCACAGGTGCTGAGGCTTCTGAGAGCATCACGAGGCTCAGCAAAGCCAATGGAGAAGCATCTGATAGAGGCCATTCCTGATCAGCTCCTCTGCTGCTGGAGAAAGGTGATCTTGTAAAGTAGTGCTAGAGGTTAGAAATGAGTGCGTGAGCAGAAAGTGGCCCAGGATGGTGGTGGTGTGAGCAGTGCGGGGCTCTGAGCCCTGACGTTCACTTCCCCTTCTCTCAGGATGTTCTTTGACTTTCTCAGCTGTTGCTTTTCGTAAACCCGCTGCCCAGCAGGCCGTATCTCGCAGTTCATCTGCAGCCTCACTGCCCTGACGCTCAGTGTTTACAAACACTTACACCCTCTTCGTTTAATATCCTCTTTGCTGCGCCGTGTTTGTTCAGAGGGAGGCATTTCTCTTAAGCCAGTAAGTCTTGGGGTGGGCATCTGCACTTGAGCTCTTTAATTGAGGAGGGGAAAACAGGGCCGTTGAGGGGACTTACAGCAGGTATCTCAGGTAGGTCAGGGGTTGACAGAGCCCCTGCTCTTCCACTCTGGATGTAGGAGGGATTTGCTGTGCTCTTAACCTGCAGGTTTCCACTTCAGTTCGGCCCCACGCTCCTGTCTCGTTACCTAGGCTGCATTTCTGGTGCTGGGGTTGCATCTGAGGTTGAACTGCACTCTGAGATCCCCACGGAGGGTACAGCATTGGGCTGCCAGGGTCTGGAGGAGGGCTGTGTGCCGTGGTGGGGCTGCCCCACTCTGCTGCCTTGGGGCATTGCAGCCACAGCCAGCCACGCATGGCGGGGCGAGATAAGGGCTGTGTGCTTTGCAAGGGCGTGCTGAGCTGGGATGGAGCTCAGCCATTTGCAGGCTCTGGTTGGCTGCTGAAGGATGATCAGCCTGCTGCTGCTGTATCCTGTTATGACACTGAGGAAACATTCGTATGCCATTTATATATATATATATATATTTGTCTCGTAGTTAGCTGTATTTCTTCCTGTAACCATTCCAAACGTGCTGCAGAGTGAAGCAGTTGCTGGGCTGCAGGACTCGCCCCTGCTGCTGAAGGAAAGATGCTCTTGGAGCATCTCATGGGGCACTGACAGTCCTTCTCATGCAGTTGCCTCGTTTTATTCCTAACAGCCTTGTAGTTTTGTTTGCTATGGTTGAAAAACAGGAGAGGTAGAATTCACACATAATTAACCCAGGGAGGCTTTTAATTGCTGAGTTGCTCCTCACTTGGTATTAAATAGGTCCTAATTGTTTCTTATCTACTGAGATGCACTTTCCCTGTCTGTGGCTGTTTGTAAGACCCCAGTGTCACTGGGACTCCTGTGAGTCCTGGTGGGGGAAGGGCTCCTTTCCATCCCTGGAATAGGAGGAAGAACTGGAAAGGGAGCTGCGCTGCTGCTGAGTTGTTACTGGGTAGCTCAATGTTATGAATGCACATTTACTTAGAAAACTTAACAAACTCTGTTTTGTTTCCACTGAAGCTGCCTGAGGTTTGCTATTGGCTGGGAGAGAAGCAAACGCTCCCATTTGGTGCTGCATAATTTATGAGGCTTTTTACTAGAGAAGGGAGTTGAGGTGAGCTTGATTTTCTAGTTTTGAATAGAGCTGTGGGCGTCGTGATGATTTGGGTGGAGGCAGGAGCAGCATTTCGTGGCAGCCCCATTGTATAACTCTGTGTGCACACAACTCCTGTTACGGCGTTTGGTTGCGTTTGGGGTGTGTGAATCAGGAGCAGCACTGGATGTAGGCTGCTTTGGTGTCAGACTATTGGAAATCTTGTTCAGATCCACAGCAGTTGGGGCCCAATGGATACACTCAGCAACAGAACTGCTCCAGAGCTGAGCACCGTCCTCCTATTTGCTCCCCAAACTATTGCCTATCATACTGCAAAGCAGTGGGTCAGGATCTGAGTATAGGCAGCCCGCCTGAAGGTAGTGCAGAGCGCTGCTCACCTGTACCAGTTGTTTTAAATACTTCATAGCTGTATCCTGAGATCTTTTCGGGTCATGGCAGGGAGGGAATTCAATGTTTTAAGCACTGCACATGAATGCTGCCTGGTGGGCAGTCAGCACTGCTGTCCCACGGAGCTCTGCAACACCACCAGGGGTTTTTGGCCATTTGCTCTTCCTGCTCTCAGCCTTCAGCCTGCCCTGAAGTGATGTTTGCTTTGGTCTGGAGTCTGCACTGTCTGCTCAAACCTCTAGGTGGTCCTTCTGGTCACTGGGATGCGTGCTGGCCGTGCTGCTTGAAAGGCAGGCTCAGGCTTTTGCTTTCAGATCTCTAGCCCGCAGGTTTCTCACTTAATACCTCTGTCTTCCCTCTGAAAATTGTTAGCAAGAGAGTGACTGATGCGTCCCAGTTGAACTTTTAGGCTGGGTGACCTGAGATGCTGAGGTTCCCAAACATCGCTCTGACTCTGACTCCGCTCCTGGTGTTTTATCTCCTTGGAGAAAGGCAGATCTTTCTCTTGCAAAGAGAGGTGATACTGCATTGTGTCCTATTTTGCAGCCTGGGTAATGACTAGGTTTAAAGAATGGAAATGTTGGTACGTGTCTCAGCTTGATTAAACGAAGGGTCAGGAGCTGGGATATGGAGAGTGCCTGGGCTGAGAGTGAGGCCGAGGGAAGGAGCAGCAAAGTTATTAGTGAAATGAGAAGGGATGAGAAACCTGCGGTGTCTGATGAGGAATGTATGAAGGGTAAAACACACGGCAGGATACCGAGAAGTACAAAATAGGAACAGCACTTCTAGAGAAAGGCAGGAAGAACCAAAGTTTGCTTCTTTAATTAAAATAAATACGTTAAAAGGGCAGGAAAAAGCAGCGTCCTTATTTCATGTTTAAATGTAAGCATAATTATAAATAGCATAAACAAAACAATGTGCAGACTTTGACGTTCACAAATGGTCTCCTGGACATTGCATTGTTCGTTCCCTGCATCCTTTTTGGGAGCGTTCTCAGTATTCTGTCTGTTGCAGGGCAGCAGGCAGGAACCCTCCCTGTGCCCATCCGCAGGGCTGTGGAGTAAGAAGTGATGCTGTTTACATTGGTTGGCAAACGCTTAAAACTGATCTGCAGAGCTATTTTGAGCTTTGTTTTGACAACGCTGAAACTCAGCTCGGTGGTGTCAGTCGGTGAAGGTGCTGGGTTAAATTTGCACTGGCAAAGTTAATGAATGGGGGTTGAACATGTGAGATGGAAAAGACCCTCAGGCACAGCGTGTGAGTTCCTGTATTTGAAATAATTTGGTTGTGATCTATCTGAATCGCTGTCATATTTGTTACTTGGATGCTGCAGTGTCCTCCTGGAGGTTTGCTGTGTCCATCCCTTACAGCACAGTGTGTCCTGGCCACAGCTGCTCCTGGGTCTGGGTTCATTTCAGGCCTTGTGTAAAACAACCCTTTTACAATCAGAGCTATATAAAAGATAGGAAAAGCTGTGTGACCCGACCCAAAGGGCCAATTTTGGTGATTCTAACCAAGTTGTGGTGTTAACGTTGATCCTAAGAGAGAATCCCAGGGTATGGGAGCTCTTGGTTGTTTGCAGCTGGCAGAGGAAACGTGGCTTTCAGGGCAGGACTTGGGTTGGCGTCTGTCTGCTGCTCCTGAAGTTTGCCCTAGAAGCCTTCAGAAATACTAGTGGAAACCAACTTGTTGTCCAAGTCCCGTTCCTCCTGGAAACCGTGAGCAGCAGCACAGCTAATCCTGTTTATGAGAAGCTGATTTTGAGTTTATTTGTAGGCTTGTGTTTGTGGTATAACAGGCGGTTATTGCTGCAAGGAGCAGCAACCTGTGCAGGGCGAGGTGCTGGGATCCTGGAGGAGGGCTGGAAACAAACATTTCCCAGTCTGTAGGAGAAGACCCAGCTCTGTAATAATGCACTAGGCTGATCCAAGAGAGGCAGAGGATCGAGTCCACCACTCCCATAAACGTGCAAGCTTCAACCTGCAAGCCTGCCTGAATATCTGATGGCTGCTGGAAGGCTTTCTGCTCCGTTGGTGGCTGCTGGGGCAGCATGCTGGCAGCATGCAGTCTGCTCACAGCACTGCCTGGCATGGGGGCACTGGGGGCTCTGGGGACATCCTGGTAGAGGGGGGAATGAGATCAAAGCTGCTGGGAAAGGGAGGAGGATTAGAGAATGGAAGGAGGGGAGCTATAATGAGCAAGGAGAAAAGGAAATAGGAAAAAGCTGCAATGCAAGACATGAGAAAGTCAATAGGAAATGAGTGAGAGGGATAGAAATGGGAGAGCTGATGGCAGCTGCCGGATATGAGAAGGTTTCCTGCCTGCCACTGCCTTCTGGAGGCACACATCAACAGCACAGGGCCAGGAGCTGCTGATGGAAGGAGAGAACTGCCAACCAGAGGCAGGATCACAGCCGTGCTGACTACAGGTTGGTGGCGGGAGGACCTCTGTGATCCTGAAGGGGCTGTGGGTGCTCAGGGCCTTCTGAAGCCGCTCTGCTTGGGGCAGCAGCAGTGGTAGGAGCTCCGACCTTTTTGCTGGGGCCTTTGGAGCAGGAGGTGTGGCTCTGATCCCTGCAGATAGGACAGCTTTTTCCGCCGTCTGAAACATTATTGTGCGGTGTCCGAAATTAGATGATGACTTCAGCCAGCAGTAAGTTGCCATTCTTGGGTTATTTCAGATTGAAAAGGGTGTTTCCCCCTGCTGCCACGGGGCGTCCAGCCATCCGACCCGGTCAGAAAAGTCAGGGGAACCGTGATAGGAAGAAGAGGAATGAATTAGTGTGATGTGAACTGATGGGCAGCGGTGTGACGAGGAGAAGAGTTCTTAGACAGCTGAGAGGTCTTGGGGCTGGCAGTGTGCTGCCGCTGCCTGCTGACACACAGCAATAGGCTGTGGTTTGCCCTGCGCAGTCCCTGCGGTTTCGGCTGCCGGAAGTGGTTGGTGTGGGTGCAGATGAGATCTGAGCAAAGCAGCACTCTGTCGTTCTGGCTGATGGAGGTGGTATGGGGACACAGCGGGAAGAGCCGTCTGCAGTTGTTGTGGGATCATCTTTGATTCTGTCGGTGTGCATGAGAAGGATGGGGTGCAGCCTGCAGGTGCTGGGAACACCGCAGCAGCTTTCCCTATGAGATGCAGAACCTGCAGCAGCAAAGGGAAGCACCTGGTGGTGCTGCAGGAAGGGGTGCTTTGCTCTGTGCCCACCCCAGGGCAGATGCCCAGCTGCAATAACCCCTCCTCAGCAGCAGCCCTTTGCAGAGCGCTGGATAGCCCCAAGTTTTATACTCTCTGAAGTTCTTTCTGTACAGTGTTCAGCTCACTCGTGCTGTGGAAATAAACCAACCGTAATACATCCAAAACACAACCCCCCCAAAAAGAGCAGGCATGCTCTTCATGCTTTTCTGTTCATCCAGTGGGAAGATGGAGGAATGTTGGTGCTCGCTTTAAACTCTGGAATTTTGTTTACTTTGGATGTTATCCAGTGCAACTTCAGCTGTATGTATGGCATAGCAAACCTTGACCTCTCCCTTTTCCTCTTAGTAGGCTTATTATCAGGTTCTGCACTCGTCTGAGACGTTAGCTGTGCGTTTTGGTGCCTGCACCTGTTCTGTAGTGCTTTTGACTCCCACTCTGGAGCTGAGTCTGTGGCTGCATTCTGCCTGCAATAACCCAGCTGGTTCAGGCCAGGAAAACACTTCTCTCAGCAGCGTGCAGTCAGGGAGTTGTTGCTGCTCTGGCCTTGGTGCAGCGTGATGCAGGGGATTCCCACTGCCCTGGGCTGCTCACACACAGCTTTGCTGCAGTTCTGGGCCTGAGACAGTCTGCAGAACCTGCTCCTTTTCAATGTGAGCATTGGGCTGCAGCTTCCTTCACCTACTCCCTCCCACAGCATTGATGCTCTTGGCTCAGGAAATGGCTGCAGAAGCAGGGGGCATGTCCAGCTTGTGGGGTGCAGCAGGGCTGGGGAGGAGGGTGTGTGGAGCATGCTTGGATGCAACACGGAGGGAGCTGTGCTGTCTGCAAGCATGGGTGGCCTTCAGATGGAGCTGATAAGAGGAGCAAGCATGATGCTTCTATAGGTAAGCTGCACGCATTCGTTGCTTAAATGGAAATGATTCTTTTATATATATATATATATTTGAACAAATGTTATCTGAGAAGCGACTGCAGTTATTGTGTTGGAATCAACTTGCCTGTTGTCCCTGCAGAGCTGAGAGCTCCTGCAGGGCTGCAGCAGTGCCCAGTTTGGGGTGGAGATGGAGAAATGATCCAGTTACACTGTGAGCCTCACCTCTGGGGGCAGACGTCCGTAGCAGTGATGCTGCACGAGCAGCCCTGCTCTGGGATTTCAAAGCAAGAGGCAAACACGTGCTCTTATGGTTCCAATGTCCAAGCCCTTCATTTTCTTCTGGCCCCCTGCATGGCATGCTTAGGGCAGGGTGAGCCCTGTGAATAGCCCTGAAAAACAGTGTTCATTATGTGCTGCCTGGAGGGCAGAAGGGGAACTGTCAATAGGATGGGCTCTGAAATAAAATGAGTTCTGGGGGAGCTCGGGCAAAATGAGCCAAAGCTCACAGACAGTGTCTGGAATAGCATGAGCTCTGAGCATCAGTGGCTGTGTATCCCTTGTGGTGCTGAAGCAATGGGAGTGAAGTAGGTTCCAGTGCACTCGAGGAATGGATCTGTGCGTTTTCAGAGCCTGGGGCTGTGAATGCAGGTACTGATGCTGTGGGTTTGGTTGTTTCCTGCTGTCAGACATGGGGAGCACAGGGCTGCTGGTGTGAGCACCATAGTGCTGAGTGCTGTTGTGTGAGACTGACGCTTTGACACTGTTTGTATCCTTTAATTTTGGGGTTGCATTGTAGTGTAAAGCCAGAGAGGGATGAGAGCTGCATTGCTGTGAAACGAAACTGCAGAAACCTTTGGAAAGAATGAGTCAAGCTCTTTTTCTTCCTGGTTCTTGATATGCAGTTTATTAGGCCTCAAAGTATTTATTGCTGCAACCTTCCTGCTCTAGAGCACACCATGGCTGGGTGCTATGGGCTGCTGCAGCCATGCTCTTGGATTGGGTTTTGCTCTCATTGGATCATAACACACTCAGTGTGAATGGAGCAGACCCAGCCTTAGAAAATGGAGTGTCCCTGCTCTTGTTTCTCTCTTAGCAAAATGTGAACTGTAGAATAACCTCTTCGTCTCTCTCTGTAGGTTGGTGTGCTGCTTTGGCACTGCTTCACGTTGGGATTTGGTGACTGGCGTAACTTGTGCATTTTGGAGCTGTTTTTCAGCCAGCATTGCAGGCTGATGGGAACTGGTTAAATGCACTTCAGTGGCAGGATAAGCAGAAATTGTTTATATATGCTGTTCTAAGATGTTGAGTGGCTTCTAAAATTGCTCATGGTAAAAGATCAAGGAAGGAAACTGTGTGACCTTTAAATGAAGCTCCATATAGCCCGTTTTCCTACACCAGAAGTCAGCGCAGACAATGAGAGATGGAGGGAATTGGGGCTCATGCTCATGTGGTGCCTTTTGCTTTTTGCTTTTGCAGATAGGTGGTTTTTTATGTGTGTGTGTTAATTTTCCTCACAGATTTGGCAGACTTGACAGCTGCCTGTGAGCCGTGTTTGCTTCGGATCAGTTCTGAGCTTGGGTTTTGCCTGGTGTCCTATGGGTGCCCTGGGCTCCGTGCTGCGAGTCCTGAAGCTACACACAGAGCATAAGGGCATCTGCTGGGGCTTCCCATCCTGTGGCCAGGCCCCTAAAAGCTTTCAGGCAATTGTGCCAAACTACTCTGAATCCTGAAAGCTTGCAGATCTTTTGGCTTTATTGCCCATTGCCGGCTTTCAGTTGCATCATATATGCTAAGTATCCATGGCTTGCTTTCTGCCCTGTACGGATTTCAGATGGAACGGCTGCTCAAACAATTCGGGGTGTGCTTGTCCTTCACTGATTGTTGGCCTGCTCTCTTGCTGCAGAAACAATTTCCTGTTTCTCTACCTCAGTTTCCTATTTTTCAAACCGAGTTACAGTAATTGAAGGCATGTTCCTAAGGAGCTGAAACAGCTCAAGGTTTGCCTGTGGGAAGCGGTTGCTTTGTGGAGTTATTGCTTTACCTGCTGTAAGCTCTCCTGAAATTGCTCTGCGTGGCAGAAATTCCTGGGGGGAGCTTCTGTATGTCTGACTTCCACTGCCTGTTTTGCTATATGCTGTGCTGCAGAAATGCATTCTGAACTTCTTTGTTCTTCCAGCCGGAACCGCAGAGCGGGGCCAGAAGAAACCAAAGAGATGTGTTGGCTGTAAGCTGCAACAGCTTTGGGAGGTGGGGGGTTGAGCTCAGTCCTGGGGGAGCTGAAGGGCAGAGGTGCTTTGCGTGCTCCCGTGCAGCTCCTGTGACACGGCAGCTTCTGAGGAGCTCTTTGCATTCTGGAGAGCAGCGTGCTATTTTTGTGCTGGGGAGCACACAGCTGTTTCTCAGATGCATGCAGGTGATCTGGTGGGCTCTGTGTTATTGCAGTGTGCTGCTGAAACACGTGAGGTTTCTTGCGTTCCTATCCTTCCACATTTACTCTCTCAAAATAAGAAAAAAGACAACCCGTGCTGAATAGTCATCTGCAAGTTCCTGTTTATTTAAGGTGGGAAGAGATGCTTTATGTAAAAAGACAGAGAAACCGACATCCTGAGCCCATAATGGGTTCAGGGTGCAGAAAGCTTGCTGCTGCTGCATGCCTTTAGCCCCTGAGACCACAACTGATGTGCAGGGTGATGAATACCCTGAACTGATGTGCAGGGCGGTTCTTGCAGCTGCTCAGCACTCTGTGGAAGCTGAGAGCTGCTCCTGGTGGCAGTTTGTCGCAGGGATGTGGGCTCCATCCGTCTGTCCATCCATCCATCCTCTGGGGACCGCTTCGCTTCCGCTGGATGGAGCTCTGGGAAGCGGATCTTTTCCCATGTCTGGCTCTTTATTGGGGTAAAGGTCTGTGAATTCTGCATAAATATTTACCGTATCCCATCCTAACCAGCTGAGAGCTGCTAATGCTGTTAGTTGACAACAAGAAGAGCTTTGCTTATTTTGTTTGCGGGTGTGTGGCTTGTACGTGGGCAAGAGGAAATGTGTTCCTTAATCGATAGAGTGTGAGCGAAGGAATAGGGGCTGAAGTTGGGGTTGTTTGACAAAGAAAGTGGAACAGAAATAGGAAAATCCTGGAATGTTAAACCTGGAATGCAAAGGCGGCGTGCTGTGGAAGCACTCAAATAACTTCAGTGTCTTAATGTTTTATTATATGGGTTAAGTGAGCATCTGCTGTTCTTTCCTGTGTTCTTAGGAGGTGTTTGGCTGTTGTTTTTATTTAATGGTGTGGGAGGTACCATCGCCATTCCCTCTCTTTCCTCTGCCATCTGGGACTGTAGAAACTCAGGTAAACATAGAGCAGGGACCCATGTTTCCAGCCCTAGCCATAGCCTTGCTGTCCCTCTGCTTGCTTTTTTGGTCCAAGACTTATTTATTTTTTTTCCAGATTGTTTTCTTCTTATGTCCTGTGGCTGAGAGAGTATGGAGGGAAGGAAATCTGGGAAATCAGAGTAGGAAGCGAGATAGAAGCTTCCATTCCTGAGCCTTTCTTGTTTTTACACCATTTCCTGGCAGCTGCGTTGGGTTGTACTTGAAAGGAATGCATTGTGTTGCTTTTCCCCAAAATCTGCAGATAAAACATCAATCAAAATTAATAGTCTAAAATTATAAGCCAGACAGTGCAGCCGGCAGTGAAGCCTTTGCCTGCAGTGATCCTACTTGGGTTATAATCCTGTGTTAGAATCAGTCGTTAACATGCCCATCCTTATTGGGAGTGAATAGGAGCTCAAGTGCCAATGGGAAATAAATGATATTTCCATGTGTCGATGCCAGGGAGGGAGTTGTGATGCTTCAAAGGGCTGGAAACGTCCCCTCTGAGGTGAAGGCACAGCCCTGCAGTGCATCCAGATACTCCCTGCAGATCTGAAAAGCAAGCTCAGGCAGGGGAATGAGTGCATGAGCAGAAGCAGGGAGCAGAAAGGGGCAGGAATTGCTGTCTTTGGCTTCCTGTCTGCTGCGTAATTGCAGCCGTGGTGCAGCTGTGGCTTTGAGGTTCTGTTTGGTACCGGCACGCATTGCGTGGGGCAGCACAGGAGGGACGTTTTGGTTCCCAGGATCTGAAGGATTGCTGTTAATACAGCGATTTGCTGCGGATCGATCCTTATAACAGTGATAAGGGAAGGGGGATGAGTTGTATTAGGAAACAGCAATTGAAACCGCCGAAGGTGGGATGGAAAATAAAACGAGACAAATGGTTTTGTGGCAGAGGGTACCCCAGGAATGTCACATGTGAGCACTGTGCTGCCTGGGGCACGGCTGCAACCTTGGGAAGATTTACATTAATCAAACACAAACGGACAGCGTAGCGTGAAGAAATTTCTATCCCGCTAGCAGCGCTCACAAACTTCATTAGCTTATTGGGGCAGAAAAAGAAAACAGCCCCTTCCCCCTGCGCTCCTTTTGCCCAGGGCTCAGCCAGCCTGCTGCCCCTTGCTCTGACCTCCAGGCTCCTTTCCTGGGCTGGCAGCAGGCGTGCTTCCCTTCTCACCCATGTATGTGTATTTATGCACTCAGATATATCTACATACACGTGCACATAAAAGCATATGTAAATATACAACAGTGGATACGTGTGGCATGTATACAGGCTGTCTATCTCCAATGCACACAGCTCTGTAAGGGTGGATGCTGCTGGAGGAGGAGGGGTTTGTTCCATCCCAGCAACGGAGCAATTGAGCAGTGCTGCTGGAGGATATGTGAGCATGGAAGGAATCGGAGAGCTCGCAGGAGGAGAGGTGTGTGGGGAGGGCTGGGTGGCAGCGTGCTCCCCCTGGACGTGGGCCTTTGGGATCTCCCTGTGCTCTGAGCCTGGCTGGTGAACCAGGTAACGTGGAATCTTTGTTCCTTTTCGCATGAATGTGCTGGAAGATGAGGGGATAGTTCCTTGAATGCCGAGGAGAGAGGAAGAATTTTTCTTTAAATGTGCTGGAAGAAGAAGGGAAGGAAAGGTTTGGGTTTATTCTCTCGTGGGGCTTTTTGTTTTCGTTCTATTTCTAGCTGCTATGTGAACCTCAGTTCCTCTTTTATATTTTCATTGTAAAAATGGCCAATTAAATACGATGTGATGAGAATCTGTGCCTTGGTGTCTCAGCTCAGGAACAAAGGTTTGGCAGCAAGAGAGCAAGCCCTGGGTGCTGTCACCCCTCCTCTTGGATCCCAGTGCTGGATCCAAGTACCCCCCAGCCCTCTGCATCTGAGCAGAACCTCCTGGCTTTCAGTGAATGAATGTGGTTTTGATGAGCTGACATTTTATGCATGTTGATATGACATACTGGCGTTGAGGAAACCATCTTTGAGATATTTCTTTTTGTGCTGAAAATGATTTTTGCCGATCTTTTCCTATTTTGGGTTTAATTGTGTTGGTTTGTTTTGTTTGCTTGTTTGTTTTGTTTTATTAATGAAGCAAACAACATTGGTAGGGAACAGTCATAACGCTGCTCTGAGCTGTGCTTTGGTGCAAAACAGAGGCTGTTAATACAGCAACAGAGCATTGGGAGCCTCCTCCCCATTAGCAATAGTTTCCGTGAAGGCAGGGGTGTGAAGATGTGATGTGACAGGGTTGGGGTTTGTTATCACTGCTGGGGGTTTTTGTTGTGGGTGGTGTGTGTGTGTGTAATGTACGTAAATCTACACACAGACGTTTTTATGGTGAGAAGTGCCCCAGGCAGCTCAGCTCCATGCGTGGAGGGCAGCTTGCTGGCACCGGTGGCAGTGGGTGCTGGTGGTTCTGTGCCATGGGGAGGGAGGAGGCTCCCGCCTTGGTTGTGGGGTGGGGAGGGAGCAGAGCTGATAGCAGGACGCCAGTAGCTCAGTGAGCTCTGCTCTGCTGTGCCACGTCCCGAGGAGTTCCGCTGCCATCGCCTCGTGACGACCGGTGGGTTTCCTAAATCAGGGCTTTCTTCTATTTTAACAGAACCAGGAGGCAAATACTGACACGCACGCTCGGAGGCCTATTAATAGCCGTGTGTTTGACTCAGACGTTGCTCTCAGGATCTTGAGCCATTTTACAAGCTCAGTGGCTTCGCCGTTGTTTTTTTTTCCCCTTCCATTTTCTAGCTGAAGAAGCAGGGCTCGGTGGTGTCAGCGCTGCTGCCTGCTGCTCCAGCCCTTTGCAGCTGTGGGCTGCAATGCAGGGCAGGATGCAGCACCCCGGGGCACAGCGTGCTCTGGGTGTCACTGTGAATGCCATCACTTCTGCTGCCGTGAGCATGGAGCAGCTCTGCGCTGTGTGCTCTGCAGGTGAGGCCTGCGCTTCAGGGGAGGAGCACAAAGTGGGTTTGCATCTCATAGAAATCTCCCCTTTTTTCTCAGTGATGTAAATAAGATTATAATAACGAGATTGAATTTGATTTAATCAGAGATTAATTGATGTATACAGGCTGTCTATCTCCAATGCACACAGCTCTGTAAGGGTGGATGCTGCTGGAGGAGGAGGGGTTTGTTCCATCCCAGCAACGGAGCAATTGAGCAGTGCTGCTGGAGGATATGTGAGCATGGAGGGAATCGGAGAGCTCGCATTAAGATTTAAATAATGAGATTAGCCTCAGTTTCGGTCAGTAGCATAGCTGGACTCTTTATAGTTCAGTTTACATCCCATGTTTTCTCTTTGTGAGTTGCGACCAACTTGTTGATACGCAGTTGAATTTTCCATGGCTGCTTTAAAACAGGAGCAATACAAGAGAGAACAGTGCTGAAGCAGGCAAAGCAAAACGTTCAATCAGTTGCATGTTTATAATTCAGTCTCGGGCAGTTTGGGCTCCTGATGTCACTCTCATTTTGTTACCCACAGTGTTTTACATCTACGTTAGTAAAACTTCACCTGGAGAATGAGCTCCATTAGGAGCTATGAGGGACTGAGAACTAGCAGTACACCATTCAGGTTCAGCAACAATGTGGTAATGATTTCTGTGCTATGGCTTTCGTTTAATGCAGCTTGTATATCCAATTTTTTCTCGCTGTATATTGGGCCACTGGGAACACTTTGCCTTTGGGCAGGTGAAGATGTATTAGCTGTAAATTAGTTTATTGCAGCTGGCAAATACTTGGAAGCTTTGTCTGCACATCCCATGTGGAATGGGTGTAGTTTGGCCAAAGGTTCATGACTGGGTGGGAGAAGCAAAGGCTGCTTTTTGGTTGAGTGTCTGCTTAGCACAGAGCTGATAGATTCCTGGTTTTGATGAGCTGGCAGGTTTGGGGCTTGAGATGTTGGCATAATGTTTCCAGGCAGTAAATGCCCATTATCCTTTAAAAGGAGCTGACAAGAGAATCAAAGGTAAATTTGAGTCACGTCATGGTGCTGTTTTTGGAGCTGATGTTATTCATCCTGACCTTTTATACTGTAGGAGTAACATGATGACACTACTGAATTGTACAGTGGGTCAGGCAAACTGATGCGAGCATTCCTTTTAAATACATAAATCCATCAGTGAAGGTGTTGCAGATCCATGCACAGCTGTTAATGTTTCTGATGTTTATTGCAGGTCTGTTTTAGCAGGAGTTGGGGTGTCCTAACGCTTCCTTGTGCAGCAGCTGGAAAACAAGAGCTGTTCCTTCCTGCTATCCAGAACCTGAGAGCCAGTTGTTCTTCCAGAGGTGCCGTGTTCCTGTGCCAGGCACTGTGCTCACTCACTCCCCAGAAATGCAAACTCTGGGCCAAATATTCAAATGTGGCTCTGAACCTTGCACAGAGATTTGCAAAACTTCAAGCTGGAGCATTGGAGTTAGTGCTACAGTATTTTGAAAGCTACGTCTCCAGTTGTATTGCGTGCGCTGCCTTGGTTTATTTTTCTTTTTCTGCTCCCTTTCTCATTGCTGTCTTTTGCTGGTTTTCAGAAGTGCTTCCACACCGGCCTTGCTGCTGGTTCCACAAGCAGGAGCTGGGTATGGCAGTAATAGGGACCTGGGCTGCGTGCCTAATGAAATGCATTAGGGCTGGGCAGGCTGGGAGCGATCTCTGAGCCCTCTGTGTGCGTTGGAAGTCGCAAGGCGCTGCGTAGCGCTGGGTTTCCACGCTTGGTTTAGGAAAATAAAATGGTCTGAGGCAGCGCCCGTGTTCCTTTGTTTCTTCCTTTGATTTCTGCCTGCTTCTGCCCAGGGAGCTGCTCCAGACTCCGTGTAGGAGGACGGCTGGGAGGGAGGCGGGGAGCAGCGCTGCTTCCAGCTCTGAACTGCAGTTCCTGGCAGGCAGAGCAAACATTGCATTTCCCCGTCATTAGCTCCAGTTTACGGAGGCAGGTTGATGCTGAGTGCCGTACCCTGTCTGTGCAAGAACCCGTGCTGCTTTATTGCATTCCTCTGCAGCGGAGCAGGCTGTGGGCAAAGGGATTTCTAGGTGATTTTCAGGAAGGGTAAACCTGAGAAAATCAGAACATCCTCTGCTGTGTTTTCTTCCCTCAAAGAGCTCACGTTGCTGAGATGATATGAAAGTGGGGGCAGAGAGGCTATTGGAGCTCCGCTGAGGTTGCTCTGCCTCGCTGATCTCAGCTCCCTTTCTTCCCTCAGGCAAACTTGAGCTCTGAGTATTTGCCTATAGCCTACTGAAAAATAATTACATAAGAAAAGTGGGTCAGAACTCCTGGAATCACAAGGCTTGACCTTTCTGCTAACGTGTGTAATGCAACGAGACCTTGCAGCGAATGAACAAATCGTGGGCATTTCTTCTTGGCGGAGCACCAGGTTTTTGCTTATATTTTTCTTATTACATTTTTTGAAGGTCTTTTAGAAAATATGTAGAAAAAATCTACATATGCTTTAGTACTTGTAGTATTTAATTCTTTTTTTTTTTTTTTCTCCATTTCAAATACATGAATTTTTCTTTTCCAGAGGTGAAAACTGACTGAATTTGGATTTGAAATCAATCAGATTGGGAAACAAGTAGGAAATCATCTGTGATGTGGCAACTTCTATTCTTCATCAGCATCTGAAGAGTTTTTATCCCTATTCTGAACTATGCTTTATGGCCAAACTGCATCCCTGCTGCTTGAATCTTCTGTTTAGGCTGAACCTGAAAGTGGCGCTGGAGATGCTGGAGCCACTTGTGTTATTTGTGCCCCCTCCCACCGCTCCCCTCTCTGCTTCTGGTTGGTCTGTCTGCTCCTGCCCAGTTGCAGGCACTCAACAATCAGTGTCCTTGTGTTGGAAGGCAGCAGCTCCAGGCCTGGAGATGGAAAGCTGATGCTTCCAAGCTTTGGAAGTTGGACAGGAGTGGAAGAACAGTGCTGGCTGCTGAAAATGGCTCTGTCCCCTCCCCTTTGTAGAGTTTCTGAGGGGACTGAGAGTTCTTGCAGGGTCCTGGCTGCAGCAGCAGAGCAGCACAAAAGCCACATTGAGAATGGCTGCTGGGGAAGCCCTCCTTCCTTGCCTGCCCTGTAAATGCAGCTCTTTCTCCACAGAAAGCCCTGACATCAGCTCTTGGAAAAACCCAAGTGCTTGTGTCATGGAAAATAGCTGAGGCACTTGCTTGGGCTGGGGCTGAATGACTGAACTGTGGATGAAACTTTCTAGAGATGCTTTTCTTCAACCCCTTCCAAATGTTACTGTTTGCAGAGAAATGGAAACCTTTCCATCTGAAATCAATCTGATTCCAATCTGACAGGGAAGGGATGCTGAGGATGGAGCTGCAGTTGGCTATAGTATGTTCCAAGTACGCTGCTTGCCTTTTCTGTTTTCTTGTTTTGTTTTTAATTTATGTGTTTAACAGCCACTGTTGGGAGCTCTTTTCAAAGTGGATCTTGCTGCAAAGTGGCAATTCCAAGAGAGAACAGTTTTCCTATTAGATGGCCATGACTACCTGCCTCATCAGGAAATTCCATGCACTTCCTTACATGGAGGCAAATCTTCATGTTTTTGTGGGACGTTTTACAAAGAGTTCTTTTTGCATTCTGTTTTTCTTTCAATTTTGTTTAAAATTTGCTCTCTTCTCATTCTTGCTTCAAAGATCCAGTTTGCAAGGATCAACAGATCCAAAGATCTGCTGAAAGCTTTATGAAGTCTATGTGCTGGTACTGTGTGCAGCAGTGTTTTTCTGCCCAACACTGCTGCACACATTTGTATGTATGTATTTTAAAGCTCACAGAGGACATCTCTCATTATTGCTCTCACTAGCAATGATGGGATGCTTTTCACAATCCTCTTACACTGCTAACTTCTCGTACCATCAAAGTCCTGCTGGCTTTCCAGGCTTGAGAAAAGGCATCTATTTTTTTGTTTCTCTCCTTGATTTTACCGAATTGAACTCGCTCTGGTTAAGTGCTGGACTCAGCACTTCAGGTTGCTGTGGGGCTGGTGCTTTGCATTGATCCTTACACTGATCCATCAGGAGATATGATGGTACCTTGCACTGCTTACTCTGTTTCCTGACCTAAAAGCAAAAATGAAGGGTGCTCTCCAATTATGCAAAGGGACTTTACCATTGGTGGGCTGGAGGTACGTGCTGATGCTTTGTGAGGACCAGTCCAGCGCTGAAGTCGCTGACAAAATATAAAGGATGGGGAACAGTGTCGAGTCCCCTCAACAAATACCAGTCCTAAATTCCCCATGTTCCTGCTCAGAAGGCAGCGACTAGCTCTGCTTGCAAGCTGTTAGTAATCTAAAGCTAATAATGCCACAAACGGTTCTTCCATGAGTCATTGCGTCAGCTGTGGTTGCTGCCTCGGACTCCTACAAAAATAACATGGAAACTTTTATTGCCCAGCTCAGTTTCGCCTCCTGGTGCACTTGCTGCAAGTTCCTGGGATCTGTGTGTTGGTCCCAGGAATCCGCACCATTTGGTGCCCTCCTTCATCTGGCTGCTGCTCCATCCACACCTTGCGCTGCAAGCTGTTGTCATCAGTCTGCGCTTGGGGTTTTATTTGAGGGGAAGAATCTGGGTGGTTTTCTGAGCTTGTGTGCTGTGCTCTGGGGAAGAGATGACGCTGCTCTTTAAGTGGGTCAGTGCTGGGACCAGTGGGCTCCGTGTTGGATCAGCGCTGTCTGCAGAGGGCTGTGTGCTTGCAGCTGCAGTCTGCAGGCAGCGTGGTGAGCTGGAAGGCTTCTGCCTGTGTTTTTTCTTGGTTGCTAATAGTAGCCCACTTGCTGCATCTGTGTCTCTCTCAACCCACCTGTCATTTGCTATCTCATCAGTTCATTTTACTCAATCTGCTGTCCTGTACAGAACACACCTACCCCCGTTTTGTTGTGGCAGAAGACTGCCTTTAGCTCTATATTAAGGTCACATTGGTACTGCTTTTGTTCAAGTCATGTCAGCACGCTTCTGTAATACCTTTCTCAGGGCTTTTAAGCCCAGCAAATGAGTGCCCTGGTGGCTGTGCCTAGCTGCAAACTGGGGAGATGCACAGCCTATTTGTTTCTCACTTTTTTTACAGATGTAGTTCTGGAAAATACCTGCAAAAAGGCATTTCAAACATCCACGTTTACTGTAATTTCAAGGCACTTCTTAGCCCTACTAGATTTTCACAGAAAATGTAGCATTTTTCTGGCTTCTATCAGTGCAGGTCCAACCAGGGTACAAGAAATGCAGCATGATGGATGCTGAGGGGAGCTGGGTGTGCTAGGAATAAAGGTGTGAGGCTGTCAGGCAATTTGTGTGTCACTTCAGGAGTAGCTATGGGATCCATGTGGGTTTGTGTAAGCAAAAGGAAAGGAAAAGCCACCTTCCCCTCAGGAGTGCAGGCAGCAAAGCAGCTTGTTGTGTCACCAAAACCTGTGGAGGTGGTGCTGGCTGAAGGTCTCTCATTGACTAATTACTGGGTGAAACCTTCTGAAGTAGAGTGATGGAATTTTTCAATAGCCGTGGTTTGGGGCTTTTACTCTGGGGAGGTGGATAAGGCTCTAAGTCAACCTCCGGTTGTTCTCTTCTCTTTCTAACTGTGTAGAAAATATGAATGAACCTGTAATTGTTTCTCATCTCTGTTGGGTTCAGGGTAGTTGGGTGACTTTGCTGTTTTTTCCCAAATCTGAGATTCTGTGAGAAGGTTTGTCTGTGACAAGCAGTGCCTTATTTGAAATGAAACTAATAAAGCAGTGAAGAAGCTTCTGTTGCGACTGTTCATCTCCTAATTAAAGATGAGTTCCGTCAAGCAAGCAGTTTTTGGCTGCTCTCTTTTGTGTGGGTTTCACAATATTTCTTACTCATCTCGGCACAAGTAGTAGTAATTCATAATTCCACTGTGAAACACGCACAGGCCTCAAAATTTCAGGGATGTGAGCAGTGAAGTGCACAGAACTTCTCTGAATCTAAATATTTTTTTCTTTGATCGCTTCTGGAGACAGCAATTAATTGAAATCTTGTAATATTTCAGAACAGGAGGAGCCGGGAAAAAAAAAAAAAAAAAAGCCAGCAACCCCAACATGGTTATCGGAGCGCTGTGCTATTTATGGTCAGATATATTTTCAACCTCCAGGGCTGGAATGGAATGCTTTGTGCTGCTGGAGCTGGGGAGCTTTCCTCGCTCGGGTGTGTTTGGACACAGATTTTCAAACTGTCTTTTTCTGGAAGGAAGCATGCGGGCATGGCTCCAGCACCGAGTTGTGCATCCACGTGTGAGTTGTAATGCAGTGTTTCTCGTTCTTGGTACACATTTCTCACTGGGCTTTCTGGTAAATAGGTTTCACCAACGCAGCGTGACTAACAGGGCATACTTTGAGTAATTTGATGCATTCGAGTTACTTGAAATTATTTGACCCAGTATTTTAGAAACAGAATGTGCCTTGGCTTTTAATTGTTCCTGGTATTTGGGAGGAGAGAGCGGAGCGACTAGTTTGAAAATGCGCTGACGTTCATCAGCTATCAGACAAAATGTCTACAGGGTTCGATCGTGGAACCCAAACGTGCCAGCAACCTGTGGGGCTGAGCCTCCGGCCGAGGGCCGCACCCTGACATTTATTTCACGTGGTGCTGAGTGAGGTGACACAGCGTTCGGTGCTGCTTTCGGATTTAACGTGAGCGTGAACGCTCCCGCGGCCTACCCAGGCCTGCAGCCTGCCAGGCCCCGCGGCCTACCCGGCCTTCGTCTTTCCAGGCCCGCGGCCTACCAGGGCCTCCCCGCCGGCCTGCCCACCTCCCTCCCTCCCGCGGCTCCAGCGCTTCCGGGCAGCTCCGCCCCGCAGCGGGCTGTCGGCAGGACGGGGAGGGTCGGGGCTGTGCTCACAAGGCTTGGCCTTGCTGAGGGCTGCAGCCTTAGGAGAGCTCAGAACCCACTCAGAACTCAGCTCCCGTTCTGACCCAAAGAAATCCTGAAGGCTTCCACATAAAAATAAAAGCCGTCAGTGTTTTCGTTATAAATAATTAGCGCCAACAGCTTACATGCATTAAGCAGAAACATCGTGACTTCTAGACCTCAAAAATCCCCTGCTTGCGCTTCTGCTTGAGCACATTGTAAATAACTCTGAGCTGTTTGGGTAAACAGTGCGGCAATGAGCTGGTTCTGTTTTGTTTGTCAACAGCTCCTTTTGCTGCAGGAGCTGAAGCTCAGGGGTTCTGCACACTTGGTGGGGAGAGACTGCAGAATAAGCTTTTTCTCTGAAATGCTTCATCAAAATATTCTTGAGTGGCGTTAGGATGTTTTTAAGCAAACAAAAGCAAGTGCGATTGATTAAATAATAATAATAATAATAAAAAGATGTAATTTATCTTGGATGTTTTCCCCTGCCTTTGAAGGGTTATAGATCTTTTCCCTGGACTACTTGCTTTCCCTTGCTGCTGTTGGATGTAGCACTGGGTGAGCGCTGATGGTTGGACCCGATGTCTCAATGTTTTTTTCCAACCTTAGCAATTCCACAATTCTTCAATTTGCTCACTGCTCAGCATTGGGTCCAAGCTGGGTGGCTGTTGTTTGCTGTGCCCTGGGTCTGCTCTGTGTGGTTGTTCCCTGGAACAGGCAGACAGCGTTGTTGGTGTCACCGTAGGGTCACTCACCTGGTGTGTCACCAGGTACTCATTTCAGTGCTGTGCCCTATTAGCAGTGTGTGCTTGGGCTCAAGCTGCCTAGTCCTAAGGCTGTACACACAGTTGTTAGCTGTTGTTAGCTGAAGTGAAGGATTAAGTTGGGTGCTTGCGCTGTGTCTGTGTGTCCAGTTATGTTTTCCAGGTAACTGGGAGGGAGTTAGCTCTGAGGCTGCTGTTTCGGGCTGTGCCACTCGATGTATCGCAGGGCTAGGTGATGCACTTATGGAGAAAGGAGCTGCAAACAGGAGCATGTGGGGCAGCCTTCCTGCCTGTGCTCAGGGGATCTCTGTGGGAACGCTGCAAAGTGTCCGGCTTAGCTGAATGTGAGTTGGGAGCTGAAACTCATGAAAAGTTTTGAGAAAAACAGAGTAGAGGTCGGTGCTTTAAGCTGGGTGGCATACTCCTCACTCTGTCATCTGTCTGTGGTAATTCAAGGAGAACAAATTCCAGGTTTTGCAGGTCCTGCTTGTTTCATTACAGAATGCACATACACTTCTGCCTGCTTTTGCGTCTGAGCTGTTGCTTGTGTTGTTTGTGTTCCAGAAGTAACATCTGAAGTAGTTACTATATTTCCAGCTTAACTTTGCACCATTGTCTCAAATTTGACCAATTTCATGAAAATAATTAAGATAATAATTGTTAATTGATAATTGATAATAATTGTTAGGGAACGTCTGCACGAACTGCAGTATTGCTGGGCTTCATGGAACCCACATGGGAGGGAAGTAATGCAAGTATTACATCTGTAGGAGAATTTTCAGTGACAGTCCTTCAGATGCTGGACAAGCAATCCATCAGCAGGCTGAAATATTGAGCTATGTTAATTTTCATTGATGAAATTAGTGGTTCTGAGAGGAAGATGATCCATGAGCTGCTATGCTAATGCGAAAGATAGACCTACTGGACACTGGCTTTGACAGCATGAATTCTGTTTCTGTTGTGTTCTGTTGGAAACCTTGCCTTGACAATTTTTTGCCTAGATGGGCCAATAATTTGCTGAAGTGGAAGAGATCAGTTATTCTCTTCTGAAGGCACTGCAAGAACATAGAATAACTTTGTATTTAAGCATAAGCATTGATATCAAGCATAACATTGAGAATCTAAAAAAGCTCATTATATTTGTTGTTTCTCTTTTCAGGTTTCCTCTTAAAAAACCTACAAGGTAAGTTGCTGACATTTGGCTGCTTATGTACATTGCACGTTGTAACACAGTATGGTTGAAGGAGGAGTGCTTGTTTAAAAAAAGAAAAAGAATAGCATGCAAACCTAGAAGTACCCAGTACAGATGAGATCAGATTAATAGTTAGATCAGGATAAGGTGCTAAGAATTTGGTGGTGTACTCCAAGTGCATGGTGCAGTGCTGCCTTGTGCTGTGCATGCCGGATGGTCATCGTAGCTGGGATTGGAGTGGCAGATAAAGCAACACCGCTTGTGCACAGCATGCAGGCATTTCCTTCAGGTGGTTGGTGTGGTTGGTGGTGGGTGTTCCATGCCTTTAACTTCTGCACGGATGGGTGTTTCATGTAAAACGATTTGGGGAGGTTTTTCAGTTTTTTGGGAGATCACTTTTCATCTTGCAGACAGCCTGGAAATAGATTTAGCGCTGAGCACAATGCGTGCCATCTCTGTAAACTCGCTGGCAATCAGGACTACTTAAGGTTATTTCCAGAGACTCACAGGTGGAGCAGGGCTGTTGTGTGCAGTAGTCAGGACTCTGCTTTGCTTGCCACAGGCACGGCAGCATTCTGAGCAGAGAGTCTCCAGCAGACAAGAAGCAGAAGGTTGAGCGCTGCAGCAGCACCCACGACTTCGATCCGACAGGTAAAGCTTTAAAACTCCGCGGGTGAACATCCAGGCCTGGGCTTCTGGGGATCA
The DNA here is from genome assembly GCF_026119805.1 of Tympanuchus pallidicinctus. NCBI lineage: Eukaryota > Metazoa > Chordata > Aves > Galliformes > Phasianidae > Tympanuchus > Tympanuchus pallidicinctus. The sequence goes on from NW_026294748.1 coordinate 2,539,487, forward strand.
GAATGAAACCAGTTTTAATGTGTCAACGTATGTGGTGTTCAGGAGTGTTGCTGTTCTGTGCTTGCAAAGCCCTTCTGAGGCATGCAGGCATTGAAATGAATGCAGGCTTGCTTTTAAAGACGCTCATCGACAAAGTAGCTGTTAATTGTGTGAGAATAAACCCAGATTAGTGGTGTCAGTGAGTAATTACAACTGCTTCCTCTTTCTTTTGGCTGTTGAGAAGAAAAAGGCGTGAAATGTGAGACCCTACAGACTCAACTAGAGCTAATATTCCTGATTGGATCTTTTGAACTGTGGTGGATTTTGAACCATCTCTGTCCTTTGTGAAACGAGTTTGTGCTTTCCAACGTGATGCATTTTATGATGAGCTTCTGTTTTTTTAAAGGCTATGCTGTCCTATTTTTTAACCTTCTGAGAGGTCAGCTTGTTCAACCTGTCCAGTGCTGTCATGGGAAATTAGGGTGCATGCAGGGATTTTTCCTTCCTTCTGTGAAAGACTAACCCAGTGACTACTGTGTGTGTTCATAAAATGCATGACAGGCTCTTGCCTGAGCCTCCTGGCCCCATGCAATGTGCTTTTCCATGTCTGTGCATTCTGCTGTTTAGTCCAGTCAATTCCCTGGGGCTTGTGGAAGAGATGAGAGCTGAATTGGAAGGCTGTAAAACTTGCAGAATGTGTTTTTGCACTAGGCATTTGGAGCTGATGTTTATAAATCGTGCTGTTCGTTAATGCTTCCTGCCACTGGCTGCATCACTCCTTCCTGATGTACACAGGATAAATTGAAATGGGCTTTTAATGTCTGTTTAAAAAAAAAAAATAAGGGAAAAAATCTGAATTAGTGGTTGTTGTCCTTTGTCCTTGGGATATGTAATGTAGAACTGTGGGGTTGGCTGAGGGAGGGCTCAGGCTATGAACCTCTTTGGTAGAAAGAATTCTTTGGAAGCAAACCTCAGGAATCTTTTAATCTCAATTTGATAAAAGTAATTCAAAATTTTGAGGGCTGCTACCTGGCACCACTTTTAGGATGCTTGTGATCTGGTCTGATGGATGAACTCCACACTGTAGCCTCCATAAAATTCCCTTCTTTCTAAGGGGTGAATCCAGAATGCTGAACCGCTGTGCACACATTTATTACTTACTCTGGAGATGGGTTTCCATGGATTTCCATGTCTGAACTGTTTTTTGCCCAAAATATTTTCTACAGTTCATAGCAGAGAACTTCCTTTATTGTGTCTCAAATCCTGTGATAAATTCTTTGTGGTGTTACCTGTGCCTTCACGCTCGTATTATTCACCCCTTATTCCAAGTGTTTCACCTATGTTTTGTTCACATCTTATTTGTGTTTTGCACGATTTAACCTAATAAATCAGTCTGTGTTTTTCATGAAGTTTTTTTTCTTCTCATGTTTGGTCTCCATATTTTCTATATCTCTCTCTCCTTCTCTCCTGCTCTCGTGCAGATAGCTCCTCCAAGAAGACAAAGTCTAGTTCGGAGGAGAGTAGATCCGAGACGTATGGTAAGCTCCAGCAGCTGCTGCAGCCTTGCACCTTTGCAGTCTGCTCCATGCTTTCTGTCTGTGCACCTGAGGCTTTTATTTATCCCTTACGTGGTCCGCATGGTTGGCTCTGCAGCAAGGAGTGGGATACTGGGTTTAAATGTTGCTTCAGTGTATCAGCTTGTAGTTCTTGTAGTGCCTGGAAACTAACCCACAGGTGGCAAGCACAGGTTGTCACCCCTTCTCTTGATCTCTTCCTAACTGGGAAAACTTGGTGGGGCTGCTGTTCTTGGAGACATTGTGCCATCATGTGTTTTTGGCACTGTATGAAGGTGGCTCATGCTGGGCTCCACAGGAGCGTGTGTAGTTGTAGAAAAGTCTGCCTTGATCTGATTGTAGCAGTTAGTCTGGATGAGCTGGTAGTAGTTCACATTTTGCACTGTCTGGTAAGGATCTCCTATCAGTTTCTTTTCATTTTTCAAGGAAGGGGGAAAAACCATCTCTGAAAATAATTAAAAAAAAAAAAAAAATGGAAGAATGTGAACTTAACCATTCTTCATTCAAAAGAAGGGAGTAACTTCCCTGCCCCTTTGGCATTGCTGTGTACTACTGTGTTGTCAGCTTGTAGGCTGGAACAAATAGGCATGAAGCAGTCTGGGACAGGAGTAGCCTCACACATCATTGTGTTGCCAGCACGCCACCATGGGTGCTGCTGGAAGGGATGTCTGCTGAGCAGAGCTGTTTGCTCGTCCTGCTTTCTTCAGCTTGCATCAGATATGTTAGTCTTTAGACTGCGACAGCCTTCTTCCTACCCTTATGTTAACGACCTGTTGAATTTGTGATCCCTAATGAGATTTGCACTCATATGTTAAGAAATTAACTGCAGTAAGTTTTCACAGGTTGGTGGGTGCTGTCTTGAATTCTGCCAGCTTGTGAGACCCTTGGGCCTGGGCTGAGCCTGGCCAGTACTGCTGCACATCGTGTTTCTCATCTTGTATTTCCAGCTCTGTCTTGACTCCAGTCATGGGCTGGCCTTCATGCCCTTCCCTTTTTCTTCCTGGTATTTGAAATACTTGTCCCTAATACTTTCTGTTTCGTATTTTTCTTTGCTGGTAATTGTGCTTGCTGTATAACCTCCTGTGGCCTTGGAACAGATACAATGAGTCTTGAAGTATCAGCTGCGTTGTTTCACTCCAATAAAGCTACCTGTTGTTACTGTGATCCAGCTTCTTAAACTGCCTGAGTAATAAATGCATATTGTTGTCATAGCTCTGATTGTAAGGAACGTAAAGAAATAAAACAGAGCAAACAAAAAACCCATAAAGTTTCTTCTAAACCAACACAGGCATGTTAGCAAAGCCATTCAGTTGTGGTTTAGGGAGCTGTTCTTTCTGTTAGTAGGGAATCTCTTTGCTTTCCCTGGATTTTGAATCATACATATTTCTTATTAAAAAAAAACCAACAGAAAGTAATGTGAGACGGTTGTGTTCCTCAGGAACTGTAAACAGGTTTTGAGAGTGCCTTAATTTGCTTCAGTAGAGCTGGAAACCTTACCTGCTGCAGGTTACAGACCTGCTTCCTGTGCTCAGAAGGAGTGAACAAGGAAACAACCTGCTCAGAAGGTGCATATCTGAGGGTGATGTTTCTGATGAGCTTATGCTGAAGCCTTGACTTGTTCTTTCCTTTGCTGGGTTGATGCTGGCTGGTGACAGCACAGCTGACTGGATCCTACGGCTTGCACCATCATTGTGCCTGATGCTGCTTACCCGTAATATACTGGAGGTGCTGTCAGACTATTCTAGTTTAATTACAGGAAACATTTGGTATGCTTAATGGAATGTATCTGTGTTTATACTTCTCCCTCAGTCTGCACAGTGTCCTGGTTTTCATGTATGGCAGAAAGAAACATGACTTCCTAACTTAAGCTTTCGCTTCCCCCAAAGTTTCCTGCAGATGCTCTGTCCGTGCCCAGTATCTCTGGGAGCAGTTTCCACTCATCCTTCCTTTCCTATGGCCTTTTCTGTGTTGGACCTCGCCCTGCCTTTTGTCTCTCCCCTCTGCTTTTCCCAGGTCCTGTGGTATGTGCAGAGAGGTTTGTTGTTTGCTTTGGAAGGGGCCGAAATATTTTAAGATCTGCAAGTAGAAATACTGTACTGATATTTTTCTGGCTGGTGACTGGTTGTTAACTGGCTCTTTCTTGGGCTAGCCTTTGGAAGGGGGGCAATAGGAAAGTCCTGAGTGACATCGGGGAAAGGAGGTGATTTTGATGTATGAGTTTGTTCTGACCTCCTGAAATCCTTAATTAAGGAGCAGTAGACCAGATTTTTTGTCTGAAATATCTGAGTGGTCTGGTGGGAGGAGAGTGGTTGGGTAGGAAAATGTTTCGCGATACAGAAGCTGATTTATGATCGTATTAAACTTAGAGTGAGGTATTTTCTCCCATAAATCCAGATTCGTGTCTGGGTTCTCAACAAAGCCTGGATGATGAGTGGAGTGATTGGGTATAATTTCAGGTATGCTATAATGGAGTAATTAGTGCCACAGCCTTCACAGTGCTTAGTACCTCTTGCTTGAAGTAGAATTCCTGTCTCTCAAACAAACTGATAATTGAAAGTAACTCTAAGGGGGAGAGCTTGGATATTGGTTACCTTTCCCCACAATATGGTTGCTCTCCAAAGATGCCTTCTTTTATATTCAGCAATGGTCATTTTCCAGCCCAAATGATAGGCTAGGCCTTATGCACGCTCTTCCACTTTGTTACCTTCAACTTTGGGGCAAGTTTTTAAATCTTTGGTTTTGTTTTGCTTTGAAAAATCCAGATTTTGCCCCTGTTGAAGTGTTTCTACAATCAAACCCTAGAGAATCTTTCCTTACTCTTCCTGTTTGCTTTCTTACCAGCTTTGTGTCTTTATGCTGGGACCGTTTTTCCAGCCTATTAAAAGGCCTCTTGGGAGCCCATGTGATACAACTGGCCCCGATGAGAGCAAGGGGCCCTTGACCACAGGGACAGAATGCATTGTTGCTATGGGAGCTGCCAGTCCTACGTTTAATGGTTAAAACACATTGTTCCTTTCTTCTAGGAAGGCTACCATACCTAGTTTTGTGGATGGCTTCTAGTGCCATGGTCATGAACAGCTCTATCAAGGGTCTGTGTGCTGCATCATTTCAGATGCTGCAGTTTTTGCTTTGGCTTTATCTGACTTCTGTTGCCAAGCTAGTAGAGGAATCTGAAGAATGCCTCCAATATGGCATTTCGCATGGAGAACGTGGTAATAATAACTAAAATATAGTGAAATACAAAGATTTCCCCCCATGAGAAATTTCCTGTATGAAAGCTGATGGTTTTATTCGTTTTGTGGAGCGGGTTTTCTGCAGACACTGGCTGGAAATAAAGCTTCCCTCCCAGAGTGAAACATTTGAACGTTCTCAAAGCCCCAGGGAGTTTGTTTTTGTTTATCCAATGATTCACGTCCAATCACTGTACTGAATTGCATTTTCCCATTGTGGCCTCAAGCCTCTGGGGAGGTTACAGTTGAGAAGTCTCCTCCCATGCTGTGTCCCACACAGTTGGAGCAGAGCAGGAGCTGCTTGTTGCTGTGGGAGCTGTGATTCGTGGCTCTGCTCTTTGGAGAGTCAAGTTTTCAGTATCGGTTCCTGATTTATTTGGAACGTGAAATTTGGTGTTTTATCGAATAGCTTCAAAACGTTTAGCATCTGTAGAGATGGTAAATGATCTCTGCAGTAAGGAGGCTCGTGGGCTGTTGAAATGTGTCTGCCCAAACTGCCTGAAATGCTCATTTTTACCATACTGTGACCTTGGAGTTGGGACTTCAGCCTTCCTGCTGCCCAGAAGTTGCATTGTGAGGGGCTGAGGTGTCCCAGAGGGAATAGTGCCACCTATTGAAGAGTTGGTCTTCTTCCCTGTAATGCCTTTTTGTCTGAGGTTGTTCTTTCCTAGCTGCTTTCATTGCGTGTCTCAGGCATCTCACTGCAGTGCACACTGAGCTGCTTTGCTGCACCCTTGGCTTGAGGTCCCAGCAACTTTCTGGAACTGCAATATGCATGACGAGGAAAAAGGATTTTAAAGATATATTTCTTACAGAATCTTAGGAATCTACTCAAAATATGAAAATTATTTATTTTTTATTTAATTTTTACTTAAAACATAGTTACAGTGGTGTTTCCTCATTGCAAGACGTTGTCGTGTGAAAGCAAATATGGGAGCAAGATCATTACTGCTTTGATTTTGATCACTGTCAGCAACGAGTTCATTGACCTTGTAATTTTTCTTAAACTTCAGCTGGAAAAATGAGATACCACAGTAAGAATGAAAACAACAAACAGCTCACAGTTTCTGTTCAGCACAAGTGAGAAATGAATGAAATGTGAATGAAAACCCATCACTACTTGCTTGCGTGGGCTCTTCATTGCTGCACCAAGCTGGCAGACTTGTCTTGAAGTGGGTGAAGTTGTTTCCAGGTAGTGCTTTACGTCTCTGTAGGGCTGCTGTGTGTCTTTCTCAGGCATGGCTTCTCAGCTGGCCTATGTAAGCCTCATCATAATCTGCTAGAGAAGGGCTGGGTGCTGCTTCTTATCCAGGGATAAGTGAACAACTACAGGGAAATGGCAATACTGGAATAGTTTGGGTTTGAGTGAGCCCAATTAAATGATGGCCTTGGATAAGACTGAGACTTGTGCTGTGAAGCTGTGTAACGTGGTTATTGCTGGGCCTTAACTAATACTCTGACAGGTCAGCTTTTGTTGCATCCCCCAATGCTTTGCCTCTGCTTTGGCATCAGGTTCATTCAAGGAAGAAGCTTATCAGTACAAGATCCAGGGGTTATTGGTTCTGGGAGAGAGAATTGTCATGGCAGAGCAGTGAGTACACAGGGCTGTGCTGTGCCTTTAAGCAAGGAAAGTTCTTATGAGTCAAAAGCTTAGTTAGTGTCTTACTCATAAAACCTGCACGTCTGGCAGCAGGGTTTAAAACGAGCTGTTTTTATGAAATAGCATGTGTTCTCTTTCCCACACCCCACCCTGGGGCATCATTCTTGTGAAGTGAGACTTGAAGAAGCTTGGTCATATAGAAAAATGGGAGGTACAAAAGGGAGAGGCATGTTCTCTCACTCAAGTGTATGAAGAGGGTGTGAAAGGTGGTGGTTTTTCTTCCTCCTGTCTGCTTTCACTTTACGTCCATCTCTGCAGCTCATCGTACGTCACTGTGTGTAGTGACATTTGTTGCAACTTTGTGAGCAGAAGGGGGATTACTGGGGTATGGTACTGGGATCAGATGGATGTAGAAGTGCTGCAGTGCAACCTTCTCCACCACTCCCACACTGCTTCCACATGGGCCACGCTCCAGGAGAACAGGGCTGACTGGGTAGGCAGTGTTTCATTTGAGACTCCTCATTTCCATTGGGAGTTGCTGCAGAGCCACACTGGTGCAAAAGCGATTTAAAACATGGAGGTGACTTTGCACTCTTACAATTCTTTCCTTACAAAATGATTCCAGCAAAGACTGTCGTCCCAATTTCTTTTGTGCCTGCCACACCAAACGTTGCTGATTCAAGTTGCTGATTGTGGAAGAGAAATCCAAGTCTGTCTCAAGATGCTGGTGGCAGAATTTGTTGCCTGACGTGGCTTGAGAAGCGAAGCAGCAGAGCAGGGTGCTGGAAGGAAGGTGATGTTCAGCAGCTAGTGGTTTCTGCTATGTAAATAAACGTCCTTGAAGCATTTTGCAGAGTTCTAAAGTTGTTCTTCCAGATAAAGTCTCCTTTGTGGTAGGTGCCGTGCAGATGCTCTCAGGGAAGTGCTCTGCAATGAGTGTGCAGGGGCTGCTGCCTTCTCCTTTTTTTCCCCTTGTTTCACTTCCAGGTGAACAACAGACGTACCTTGCACTTTGCTTTCTCAAAGTGCTGCACCTACTGAGTTCATCTGTCTTTGCAACAGTGTTTGTGTTCACACTATAACACTATACTGAGTATTTCCAGTAAGAAAGACAGTTTTACTTTGATGTTACACAGCAAGCAGGAGGAGGAGCAGATTCAGACTCAGAACTGCTGACATTTTGGCTCCATTCATAGATCAGAAATAGCTCAGTGAGAGGCTGGGTCTTGATTTCTGAAGTGTAGCACTTGTAGCAGTAACTCCTCAATGCTCCTGCTCTGGGTCTGCACTCACCTGGAACAGAAGGAGCTGAGCTGAGATTTTTGCTGAAGAACTTTTCCTGGTCAGTACATCTGCATTAGTACAACCATTGGTGTTGGTGTGAGAGATTTGTGACCTATTTGCATTTATTTTGTTTTAAGTAGCATGTAGAAATTGTTTTTGATGGTGTACTGGACCTTATGAGCCAATGCCATGCTTTGAAGAGCCATTGGTTTGGACAAAGAGAAATTGTGCTCATTGGTACATGCACATAGCTGCTCTTCTTTACAACCTGCTGTTACCTCAGGTTGTGCCCGATGTGCCCAAGCTGTCTGCATCTCTGCTGTTGTTCATCTCTGTGCTGTGGAACTGAAGCAATAAGCTTGACCTGTCTTGACATTCCTATCTGTTTCTGGACTGCTGCCCTGTTTCTGTCTGTCATATATATTTCCCTCTGTTGTCTTGTATCAGTTTCTCTCTGTGCTCTGTGATTATCTAGGAGGATAAGGTTTTGGACTGATGCCTAGCTTGTGTCTCTTTGTATTTCTCTCTTTCTCTTTCTTCTGCCCTTTCTGCACCTTTCTTATGCAGGTCTTGTTCAGCGGTGTGTTGTTATCCAACGGGATGAAAATGGATTTGGGCTGACAGTCAGTGGAGACAACCCAGTCTTTGTGCAGTCTGTCAAAGAAGGTAAGCAGACATGTTAAATGTGCTGACCAGAGAGCAACCTAGAGGGTTTGCATGTGAATCAAAGAAACGTGTGCATGAGCTGGAGAAGAAAGCTCCAAATTCTTTCCTTGTGGGTGGGATGGCTGTAGCCATCAGAAACTTTGGAACAGATGTGCATGGACAAAGGGTGTTGCACTGTTGGGATGCAGTGAATCACCTCTCTCAGCATCTCGATGTATTTGCAAACTGACTCTCACATTTGAAAGAAAATAGAGAATTAGGGTGACGTGGTGGGATTGCGGCTTGTATCTACTGCAGAGTGGAAAGAGAACCTTCTTCAGTCTAGATACTCAGAGATTTTAGTCTGATTAAAAAAAGAGGAAGCTGGAGTGGGAATGGGAAGTAGCTTCTCATGGAAATACAGAAGTGTTTAAACCATTCCTGTTTCCTGTGACATTGAAATTGGAACTAAATGGTTTCTTGCTTCTCTAGATGGAGCAGCCATGCGAGCTGGAGTGCAAACGGGTGATAGAATTATCAAGGTAAGGGCATTCAGCTCATCTGAGAAATTGATCCTTTCACTCAAATGAGCTCTTTCCTTGAAAGAAAGTCACTGATGTCTCTGCACTGATGTTTGCTTTTGCCTGTGGGGGAGATGAGTGGTAGAAGTTTTCCTGTTTTGGGGACGTACCGTAACCACTGCAAGCCTACTGCTGAAAGCTGGTTTTGTTATGGAGATCATTCTCATCTCAGGACTTGATGCAAGTCCAACATCCTACAAGGTTCCAACAGCAGTGTAGGGGAAAGGAGTAGATCTGCACCCAGAACAAACTTATCTCTCAGTCTCTAATGACTTAGAGATTAAACCATAAACTAAAAGGACTTTGTAAGTCAGTGCTGCAAAATGATGGCTGTTATTGCTGCTATGACACAGACATACTTGTTTGGAACCCCAGTTCTGTAAATTAATGAGTAACATTAACTACCCTAAACCTTCTTCTGGTGGGTTGCTCTTGTGCATTTGGTTGCTTGTTTCCTTTGGTGTGTGTCTGTGGTTTTCTTTTTGTAGAGCTCACTGAACAAACTCACAGAGAAGTTGTTCATCTGTTAATTTCTTGAAAGACAGAGGAATAGAGAAGGGGGAAAACGTTACTGTTCCTCATTCTGCTGCATTGCTTGTTGTGTAATGTGTGTGTACCCAAAGGAGATTTTCCTTGTCTGGAAAGCTGTAGCCAAACACAGTTTGCTTTCTTCTCTTCCCTCTGATATCCCCAGGTGAATGGCACTCTTGTAACACACTCAAACCATTTGGAGGTGGTAAAGCTGATCAAGTGTAAGTAAAGGCATGTTCCTATTTTTTTTCCACTTTGCTCCTTTAAAGAGCAAGAAAGGCAGAATTTAAAAGGACCAATGTCTAATTTATCTATCGAGTACACGGACAAGGTCCATGTCACTGCACAGATAAGTGACCCTGTGCTGAGAGGTAAAGGTGTGTGTAAAACAGGCAGTAAAGTGAAAGGTGGGGTGGCTGCTTCTGCAGTTTCTCCTTGGTTTGGCGTCTGAAGTTACTGCCAGACCTTGCCTGCTATCTTCCCCTGTTTTGATTTCACCTGAAATGCTGTAGCTGCTCAGGCAGCATTAAGGCAGATTGCTTTATGTTGCGTGCAAAACTGGCATTTCCAAGGGAAGTGAATTCTTGGTTGGAAGAAAGTGTTAGCGGTGTTTTCTGGCCTAGCACAGTTTATTTTGTGGTATGGGTGTATGTATACTGTAAATGGAACCTGGTAGACTAGAAATTACACTGCATGCTTTCATTAAGAATGATTATCACAAAAGGGGAGAGGAAATGGCAGCCTTAGAAATCTGCGAGTACGTCTGAAACACGACTTCTGTTCTCCCTGCAGCGGGTTCCTATGTAGCTCTCACTGTTCAGGGGCGCCCACCGGGGTCGCCCCAGATTCCTTTGGCTGATTCTGAAGTGGATCTGGCAGCATTTGGGCATATGTCTCCCATCATGACATCACCCCATTCGCCTGGCACATCAGGAAATGCAGAAAGGATTACTAGCCCGGTGCTTATGGGGGTAAGATTTTAAAGTGTTCTTTCCAGAGAACCAATTTAGCAGTGGAAAAAATGTAGTCATGTATTATTTTGTTTTCCTCAAAGGAATTGTTTTGAGCTTCTTGCACAAATTGGAAATAGAATATTTGCCTGGCCACCCAGTGGGCATTGAATCACGTGGGAAAAGCATGTTGCAAGTACATATCCTGCCCCATCTGAGATAATGCAAGGGCAGTTGAGAGGTTACTCTGCTCCTAGGTTGGCTTTGAGATGTGCTGCAATTTGCATGGTGTGAGATTATGTGATCACAGAGTCACAGAAAGGCTGAGGTTGTAAGGAACCTAAGGACCATCTGGTTCCATCCCCTTGCCATGGGCAGAGCTATCAGTCTGATCCAGTGCTGTAATTTATGTTAAGAATTGGACTGTAAGGCATGCAGATTTGTGACGGGGAAATGAAAGCAAATGAATACACAGACACTTCTCTTTTTTTTTTTCTTTTTTTTTTCCTTCTCTTTAACAAACCCTTAATTCCTCTGTATTTTCTAGGAGGAGAATAATATTGTCCACAACCAGAAGGTGGAGATTCTGAGAAAGATGCTACAGAAAGAGCAGGAGCGGCTGCAGGTACTGGAATTTGTTGCTTGCCTTCAAAAGAGGTGCAGGAAAGGGAAGGGGCTGAATTATAAGGAATGGTTTTTGATGTTCAGTAGCATTCTCTTAACATGACTTCTTAACATGACAGTGGCATTCCTTAACATGACTTGTGTTTTCATCTAGCTCTTCTGTGTGCAGAGATCTGACTCTAATTGCTCTTGTTGATCAGCCCTGTAGTTTTCAATCCTTGTCAGGGTAGGAAAACAACCAGCAGTGGGTGCTTTAAGTGGAAACATACTTATATGTCAGTCTGGTCCAATCCTAGGACACGTGAGCATCTGTGACTCAAACTAAGCATGAGTCATTTCTCTCTGGGAGCGACAGTTGGCACTGTGCTCCTTGGTGCTGCTGAGTTACTGGTCTTCAGCTGTATCCTCACTGCAGTTGTGATTATTTCAGTAGATCTCTAGATTGCAGTCATGTGGCACAGCACAAAGGAGAGCTATTTAAAATAGACGTTCTGTAGCATCTATAGTGGTTGTGCAAATGTACTGAATATTATTTAAGATATGTAAGTGGAATGAAGATCAGTGGTAGGCTGTACTTGTAAGCTCTGGTACCGAGGAGATCCTGAGTGATGAAGCCTCATAAAACTACTTTTCAGTCTCTGCAAGAAGAGTACAGCCGATCTTCCAGCTCACGACTGCTCAGAGAGATACAGGAAACAAAGAAGCACATTACTCAGCTGCAGGAGCAGCTGTCCAAAGCCACAGGCTGTGCTCAGGTAACCAAATGTGTCAGGCTTCTCTGTGATATGTTCTGGTTGAAAATTCTTGGGAGATGATGGTGTTCTGGGCAAGCAGGAGTTTTTTTTACCGTGCTCTTTGGTGCTTGCACAGGCAGATGGCACCCTCTAGAGTTGAGACTTGTGCTGGCAGAAGCAATACAATGCAATGTCAGTGTGTGAAGTGTGCTCTACAGTGAGCTTCCAAACGATCTGTGAAGGACTGCTTTTAAAGCCAATTATGGAATGTATTAGTTTGCCATTGCAACCTCTTTTGGGTACGTGAAGAAAGTTTAATAAATGGTTTATAAATAAGATTTTATGAACGGGTTAGGCTTTGAAACAGCTTTTTTTCCAGGTTTTGAAGCAGCTGATGTTGGAGTACTGTCCCTTGAAATATTTTACTGGCTCAGTACTGCTCACAGCTCACTTTATCTTTTCAGGATGGAGTTTTGTCCTCCAGGTCTGTGGCAGAATCGCTGCAGGTCAGTGAAGTGGAGGCAGAGAGTGGAGATGCTCTGAGCAAACTGGATTACAGTAGTGACAGCCCCTCTCGACCGAACAGTGACATTGCTGATGTGAGTATTGTACAGCTCCATGGTTGGGATTCTATACCTCTTGGATTTGCTTTCCTTGTGCAGATTTTTAAAGCTTGTGATGTTCTGTCTATTACAGATAGGTGCTGTGTCTCAATAAGGCTGTGTGTTACTAGAACAGGCTTTGAAGTACTCACCAAAGACATTTCCCTGAGGAACCATACTACACCGGTTTTCCATTAGGGATTGGGAAAGCAATAGTGTGGGTTTTGGGTTCTTATCCAGGATTAGATTTTCCTGGCACACTCCCTGTAACCAGACAAAGAAAGATGGATGACAGCATCTTTCTCAAAATTGAGAGAGGCCAATTAAGAGTATCTTTTTAAGAGCATGTTAATGTTCCAATTACGGTAGCTGTGACTCAGATCCAGTCACTGGGCACATTGCCATGAAAGTGAGGAAGAGCCTTACTTCTACCAAATAAGCTTCAATTATTGCCAACAGTAAAATCTCCTAGTCTGCTCTCTCTTCAGTTATCAATCTGTACTCGTATGGTCTCCTTATTGGAGTGCCTTAACGCCTAAACCTTAATTAAGTCACTGTCTGATTAGTGCAGTGGAATTGAGTCTCTGTGCTTGGGCTTTGACTTAAGCTTATTGCTTAAGTTAAGGATGTGGGAGCCAAATCTGTGCTAGTAGTTGGTAGTGATAGGAAGGTGGATCAGGTGCACCTCCAGAACGTGAGCTATGATGATCATCCCAGATGGCTATTTCAAAATACTTCCCTACCAATTCCTTATCTGGTTAGAGGTGTCACTCATGTTTGTTTATGAGAAACACAGAACAGAATTCCTGGCTATCTTCCTAATAAATATTGGGAAATGGGACAGGGGCTAGCCAGAGAAACTAGCAGCACGAGTACTACATGAACTGCTGTAAAAGGTGGAGAGAGCAAAGAGGAAGATAAGGAGAGGTGTACTGGCAGGTTTTATTTTTACAGCTCTGCCTTTATTCAGTGCTTCTAGCATTCTTAATAAAACACCTTCTCCATTGGGTTGTTCTGTTTTGTTGGATGTTTTTGTTGCTGTTTGTTGTTGTTTTGGAGCTGTGCAGTTTGCCTGTTGGTACTTCAACTGGTTAACAGTTCGCTCTGAGAGAAAGGAAAACATTTGTCTGTCGTGGCTGAAAAACGTACTGTGCTGTTCTCATTTTCCTGGATTTGCTGTTACTCACCAGAACTGAACTTCCTTTTTTCCCAGAGTCCTCGCAGTGGCCTGAAGGAGCGGGTTTATCTGGATGAGAGCCCAGAGAAGACTGAGGTTCAAGATACTGTGAGTCCAAAACATAAAGAACCACAGCAGCGTCGCCTGTGATAGTCCCATTTGGCATGGTTTTTTTCCTTTCTTTTTAGATGAAGCACCCATAAACTTTGCATTAGAAAATGAAACGCGATTAAAGTTGTGCAGGGAATGTTAATTAGCTGAATAAATGTTTATGGAGCTTAAGAGCGGGCCCATTTAGAGACAAGAAATAGATAATCAGCAGTAAAACAGCTGGACCTAAAAGGGCTAAAGCTGTTGTGCATGTTTTATTCCCTGAATTCAACACTAAATGAAGAGCAGTGTTTTTTCTTTAGATCATTATGGCCTTCAGAGCAGATAGAAATGGAACGTGGTTGGAAGTGCTGTTGTTTTCCTTAGGATGACTTCTGAAGTATTTTTCCCTCATCTTACATGATTTTCTAAAGTCATATTTCTCCATTTATGCTAAGCTGACATTTGTCATATGCTGCATGCTTAGTGTGCTCAGAAATCTGTAGATGATGCAATTGGTTTTGAGTCATCTGCTTTGACATTTCTGAACGCTTCCAATTTGGGAGAACTATGCTGAAAGGAATCTTGCGACCCTAAGCTTGTACGAGGTTGAATGAAGGCACTTGGGTTTCCATTGAAATTTGAGGAGGATTAAAATGATAGCAGTATCTTTGACTGGGTGAAGAAAGATGACTGTTCCACGGGAGTAACTGCAGTGCACTTCTCTTCCTTCCCTTCTCCCACTCCTGACTCACCCCAGGATTCTCAGTCCAGCATTGGAAGTCCTTCATCCCGTGTGGGACCACAGATCATTGGAGCAGAGGATGATGACTTTGACACTGAGCAGGAGCAGGTGGGAATGACTTGCAGCCTCAGCCATTCTTCTTCCCACGTTGACTAGTCTTTCTGTGCTTTAATTGCAAGTGTTCCATGGCTTAGTTTTATTGAACTGTTCTCGTGTTTAATTAAGAATTAGGGCATGTGATTCCTCTTACCACTGACCGTGCCAAATGGTAACACCTGGGGGTTTTTGTCTTTATTTCTGTTACTCTTCTTGAATTTCAAGAAGGCTTGAAGTTTTATTTGCTTTATTTAGTTTCCTTTTGCTTATTAAGTTTCTTCTAATTGTTCTGCGCTGTGGTCACAGCAATGTAGCTCACATGGCTTTTGACATATTCACTCTGAGGTACTTTAGCTCTCCTGTGTTCTGAGTTGTATTTCATTACATTATATTCAGTGTTGAGAGATGTGTTTAAAAGGTGTGTTGTCATTGTAAGCCCTTCCTGGGATACTACAATGACACTGTGGAGGTTCTGGAATTGATCAGTTTTCATTTCAATTCAACAAATGAAGTGTTAAGCTGTTGGAAGAAGCTTCTTGTTTTGTTTTTTGTTCTGCACAGTAGCTTTCTTGAATAATTCAAACAGTTTCCATGTATCTCCACAGATAAATGGACAATGCAGTTGTTTCCAAAACATTGAGCTCCTGAAGTCTCGCCCAGCTCACCTGGCTGTTCTTCTGCACCATGTGGTGTCCCAGTTTGACCCTGCAGCATTGGTAGGATGTTCTAGAATTGTTTCCCTGGCCAAAATTTGTAGTGTGTGTCAGGAACTCCTTATTCTTGTGTAGCATTACCAACAACATAGCTGGATTGGAAAGGAGAGAAATACAGATCTTCAGCAGGCATGAGCTTACGTCAGATAAAGGAAGAGAAGAATGAAGAGAACTGTCTCTAGAACATTCAGCTATTTACAAATAAATATTCAGCTCTGAAAGCATTTAATTTCAGCCTCAGGTAGTGGGAATGGTTTCTGTCCCTTAGTTCTGAGTTGTGTAGCCTGATCTCTGTGTTTTTCCTTGTCCTGCACTGAGTCTGTGGCAGCATAGCTGACCAGCTGAGGCTACCTGTGGTTGGCTGAAGATAGCTAGGAGGGCTTGCAAATCAACAATGCTGAATTCTTTGCATGACAGTGAAGAAAGGTTTGAATTAGGGGTGTTAGAAGAGTTGTTGTAGTATCTCTAAATTACTTCTCCTCCTGTTTCCCACAGTTGTGCTACCTTTACTCAGACTTGTACAAGCAGACCAATGCGAAGGAGACTCGGCGTGTCTTCCTGGAGTTTTACCAGTTCTTCTTGGACCGAGCTGCAGTAGGTTCCAGAACTTTCTTTTGTTTTCAGGCATATTTAGAAAGTTGACTTTTACCTTTCTTTGCTCTCTGAAGTGGAAAAAACTAAGGAGTTAGTCAGGCCTTCAAGAATCAAAAGGATTTTACTGTGTTGTTTAAAATATTACCATTGAATAAAGGAAAATAAATGCCAAATAGCCCCAGCTGCCTGGTAGTTGTTTAAATCACAGGAAATGCATTATCTGATAGGAAAAATAATTTGGTTACGTGCAATCTAGCTTTAATTGTCATACACTGCATTTTAGTTAATATCTGCTGCGTGCATTGATGTGTCTGTTGTCAAGGTCAGGCAATTTCATGTGTGTGTTGGTAAGCCTGAGAAACCTCTTTACCATCTCATCTCAGACTACCATGTTGTGTTGCAGAGGCTATGATCACCTGCTTAGATGAGATCATCCTCGTGTATTACATTTTATATATATGTGTGTGTGTGTCTGTGTGTATCATAGGGGAGGTTTCCATCCTGAATATGTTCAGGATGTTCAGCTGTTATATGATTTGGGGTTTGAAGGGCATTGTATTATGCACTTTGTATTGTGCGTTTTATTGGGGTGCTGCTTGTTAGATGTATTCCTCCAGTGTTCCTTTTCTTTTGCAGAATCTTAAAGTTCCAATACCAGATGAAATCTCTGTAGATCTAGGTAAGGCACTCCTGCCTTGGAATTCTGCTTTTCAGCTTCTGCTGTTTGAGGCAGTCCCAGCAAATAACCGTGGGGTTGCTTCAGATGTACAGTACTGTGTGTTTATAGGGAGAGACAGAACGTAGTGCATGCTCTGATAGATGCATTGGTGGTGGGAAGAACTGCCCATGTTGGCAAGTGTATCTTTTGGTCTAATGCTGGATGTGACCAAAGCTATTTATGCTTAATGCACTGAAATTCGTATTATCAATAAGTGGAAGGCAAAAGGGAATTCTTGGATGGTTTAAGTTGTGTGTGAACGACTTTATTCTAAGGTAGTGTGAACTATTTCTCTTCTGGAAAGAATAATCTGTTAACTTTCTCTTCTGACTTACAGAGAAAAGAAGGCCAGAACTCATTCCTGAAGAGCTTCATCGCCACTATATACAAACTATGCAAGATAAAGTCTGTCCAGAAGTTCAGAGGAATCTGGAAGATTTCAGGTAACAGCAGTTGCCTGTACAGTTTTTGTTTAATTCATGCCTGATAAGAAGGAATTCCAAACTCAAGGAACATTTGTCTTGGACTGAATAGGAAGATAGCACTGGAGAGAGGGCTCACTCTGACCAACCTCTGAGTGTCTTTTGACACCGTGCTGCATGTAGTCAGTTGCAAGATCAGTATCAAAGACTGGATTCTTTATTCTAAAAGTTATTGGAGCCACATTTAGAATATTGTTGCTTAATGGTGTTACATAAATCTTTCTTAGAATTGTAGAATCATTTGAGTTGGAAGAGACCTTTAAAGGTCATCGAGTCCAATCCCTCTGCATTGAACAGAGACACTGTATTTTTAATCAATGTATATCATTCTTTATTTTTACTCCCCTTTAGACAAGAAATAATCCACTTTAGAGAACTATTATCTACAAATCATATAATTTGGTAACTGATAAGTCCTTTTATGTGCAGTCATGAGCATTCTGTGCTAGTGTGAGAGACCATCTCAAGATAATCTGTTCAGTAATTGTCGTCTTCATAGCTAAAAATATTCAAGTCTGTGCTTCAAGTATATAACCTTGGAGGCTGCAAAAAGAATGCCCACTTCTGGTCATTGCCATAGCTACTTCTCTTGATAAATGCTGTAAAATGTTACCCCTCTGAAGGCCATCTTAGCTCTGTTTTACAGTGATTGCAAATGCTGTAGAGAAATGCTGCAAACCAATAAGGCAACCTTTTTGGCCTTCTGAATGTCAGGAGGTTGCTTTCTCTTGTTACAGGTCAGTATTTATTTTGAAGTGATTCTTTCTTCTCTCTGTATTTCAGGCAGAAACGTAGTATGGGGTTGACCCTGGCAGAGGGAGAGTTGACCAAGTTGGATGCAGAAAGGGTTCGTGACCGGAACGCGGTGGAGAAGGAAAGAGCATGTGCAGAACAGATTATTGCCAAGATTGAGGAAGTCCTGTGAGTATTGGCAAGTGTAATTGAGTGAAGTGAAGATGGTTTCATCCTGAACCTGACAAGTGCAGAGCAAAAGAGTTGGGAGCTACGACAGAAGTGATTTGTTAACCAGTGCTTTTGCATTACTTCCCTGTTTTGCTGCTAATGTATCTCTGAGTAATTATAGCTAAAAGTAAGGCAGTAGTTATTTAAAGTCCTTATATCTTTTCAGGGAGGCTACTGCTCTAATAGGAGTGGCAGTGCTCCCACTGCTGTCATGTGTATTATTTGATCTGAGTTCTTCACTTGGGCTGCAGAAGCAGGTAGTTTCAGAACCTCGTTTGTCTTTCATTTTGATGTGAACCCAATTGTCCCAACTGACCCTTCATTTTTGTTTAACTTTTCTTTTTTTCTGGGGCTTTTTTATATTGGAAAGGACACTTTGAACATAAGAGCTGGCACTCTGGGTAGATGTGACTGGGTATTAATTGTTAATTGAGTTTCTTTTTTTACATTCTCTTTTACTTCTTTGCATAGGATGACATCTCAGCCTTTGGAGGAAGACAAGAGGTAATGAAAGTTGTGTGGTCCTAGAATTGAGAACTCGGTTGCTGATGCTGGTTCTGCTGACCCTGTCTTCTGCTGAGCAAAACAAGACAGCCCTCTGCTGGCTGTAACTCCAGACTCTCCCTTTCTGAATCCGCTGGCATAATGATCTCCGATTTGGAGCATCAACCCCTTGTTTTCAAACTCTCCTTGTTCTGAAGTTCATTGTCTTTGACTCCCACCAGAAAAAGTTGCAGAGAGTTCATCTGTGTCGTTTGGTTTTGTTCTGTGGTTGTTTCAGTCCAGTCTGAATGTTCATTATCTGTGCATGCTGTGCCCCATTTGGTTTATCTGACACCCTGCAACCAGCCTGTTAGCTTTTACTGTTCTTACAGCAGCCAGACCTCTTACTGTACTGATTTCCAGTAACTCTAAACCATGATCTGACTTCAGATATGTGCCTAATCTATGAGTTTACACCTGTGTAATTGGTAACATTTTAATTTTACTTCTCAGGCTGGTACACCTTTTATAAACTGCATCTTTTGTTTATGAGGAATTAGATTCTAATATTAGTTGGGGCTTTCCCATAGTAAATAATGCATAGTTTCATATTAAAAAAAAAAAAAAAAAAAAAAAAGCTTCTGGTTTAATTAATTTCTCCTTGAAACTTTTACATTTCATCTGTTTTCTTTTCTTAACAAAATGGATTTTTCCCAGTACATTTCTCCTTAACTTCCATCCTTGTATTTATTTGACAGCTCCACCATACAATATGTGATTCTTACTTACATGAAGCACCTGGGAGTCAAAGCTAAAGAGGCTCGGAACCTGGAGCAGAAGCGTGGCCGTATTGGTTTCTTGCCAAAGATCAAGGTAGTAGTGCTGTAGCCAGTGTGCATTTGTGTAAAGCTGCCCAGCATGGATGCTTCATTAGAACTCAAAATATACTTTTGTATGATACCAGGAAGTTGGTGTGATTTTACTGCCTTCATTGTGTCAAGAGCATCTAGGATTATCAAGCTGCACAGAAAGCCTAACAGCTGTGATTGGGTTATACAGAATCACAGAATGGCCAGGGTTGGAAGGGACCTCAAGGATCACGAATCTCCAACCCCCCACCACATGCAGGGCCACCAACCTCCCCATTTCATAGCAGCCCAGGCTGCCCAGAGTCCCATCCAACCTGGCCTTGAACACCTCCAGGGATGGACGGGGCATCACAGCCTCTCTGGGCAGCTGTTCCAGCACCTCACCGCTCTTACAGCAAAGAACTTCCCCCTGACATCCAACCTAAATCTTCCCTCCCTCAACTTAAATCCATTTCCCATTATCTACCCTTGATACATATGTTACATATGTTTTCAGATACATCCATTCGGGCAATTGGTCAGTATAGTTCAATTTTTGTCTTAAGAAACTTGCCTAAGAATGAGTTCTCTCACCCAAACTCCATCTCTGCTGTCATCTCTCACAGTATGGGATGTGTCTGGTCTCAGTAACTGTATATTTTCATCAGCATTCCACCTTCCTTTGAAATGTTAGGGCTGTCATAAGCAGTTCTGCACTGACAGTGTGAAAAGGTCAGATGGAGCATTAGCAGCCCTTCTGAAGCGGTGTGCTAAGTTGTATTTCTCCTTCCCAGATTAGAATCTGTATGGTTGTGAAGCTTTGGAGTCACGAGGTTGTTCCTTAGAGAAACAAGGCGCTGCTGGTCGCTGTGGCTGTGTCTCTTAACCCAGGAAGGAGAGTGTTTTTTAGCTCCTTGGCTGCTAAGTTAAAACCAGGGTGTGAGTTTTTGCTTTTAACAGATGCATCTTGAGGATGCTGTGACTCCCTGCTGCTATAAACCTGTTACACACTATTCATAAGCTGCTCCTGCTCTCTGTGGCTGTTAGCTGCAGGATGCTGAACCCTGAATAGGTTGGTACAAATGAACTTGTACCAAACTGCTGCTGCTATCTGAAATAATTAGTCAATACGTCAGTAAACAACTGAATGTGAAAAAATGAGTTACCTGTTTGCTTTGCTCTTCTGTCCTCTGTATTATTGCAGCAAAGCATCAAGAAAGAGAAAGAAGGAGATGAAAAAGGAAAGAGGAGAGGCTTTCCTAATCTCTTGGGTCCACCGAGGAGACCGAGCCGACATGACAGCAGTGCAAGTATGTCAGACAAGGAAATGTGTGCACCCCAAGTATGAGCTTGAAAACCTATCAGACTCTGTCTTTAAAAAGAAAACAAAATATGCACACACGCACACAAAAAAGCACTAAAAAGACTCAGCAGAATTTTCTTCTTTAAATTAAGATTTGTCTTTAAAAACACGTTTTATGTAGGTATCCTGAAATAATCCTGATTCCGATTCTGTTGGGAGCAGGTAAAAGCTCTTTCAGCCGTGTAACAACTCTGTATTTGTTTAGTTGGCAGAGCCATGGAGATACAGAAGCAGCGCCACCAAAAGCACATCCCTGCAGTGCCTTCTGTTAGCCCAGAGCCTCCAGATTCGGGCAAGGTGCGCCAGAGTGGGGCCTGCAGCGATGGCACAGATGCACCATACCCACCTGCCAACCCCATGTCTCCGTTGGCAGTGGGTCCTTTCTCATCTCCAGAGGGAAACAAGGACAGTGAATCAGGTTAGGATGATACTGTTGCAGAGGGAGTCTGTTGTAAGTTGTATTTGGAGTGGAATGCGGAAAGGATGCCTCTAATGCAGGGGACCTGAGCAATGAAGATGTGTTTATGTCACATAATCTTCCTGAGTGCTCGGTCATCTTTTCAGACTTGATCCTTGATCAAGTCATGAGATCTTACCGTGGCCAAAAATTACTGTCTGGTGGCTTTTGTCATGGTGTTGTTGGATCATCCAGTGGGAAAAAGACAGCCTGAGGTGCCTGCTGCACGAATCAGTGTTGCCTGGAAACATATCTAATTGAGATTATTCTTACCAAGCTTACAAATTCAGTTCTAGCTCTGAGTTGGAATGAGGCTGTGAATGAAGAGGCTGTGAAGAGGTTGTGAAGATATACTCTAATGCACTCCAGCTTGATAGGATTTTTGATGTTTCTTATTCATTCCCTCTCAGGCTCGAAGCAGACAGGAGAAGCCCCACCTGCTAATGAGTGTGTGGATGGCACACCCCGCACACCCAACACTACTTTTGAATTCCCATCTCCCTTGGAAAACTTGCCAGAGGAGGAGGGAGAGTCAGAGAGGTAACCGTGGTGCCCCAGGATGTGGCAGTGGCTGTAGCACAGCTGTGAGCATGGTTCCCTCATACTTCCTTTCTTTCTTTGCAGAGTGGTCGACATGGGGACACCAAAGCCTTTTCGCAAGTAAGTGTGCTTGAAACTGTTTCATCTTAATTGATTTGAGTGACATTTTCATTGGTTATGAAGCAGAACGCAGCAGTGTTCGTTGTTCTGAGCCAGTACAATTGCTTGTGTGATCTTTTCCTGTTCTTAAGTAACATATGGATGAAATGGAACACCTGTGCATAGGGCAGGTGGAGCAGATCGTATGCAGATAAAGCCTTTGATCAATGAGTGAAAGACAGTAAGTGCTACATCTGCTGATTGGAATTGATGGGTGATGGAATTGAGATTCTCGGGTTTTCTTTTTAAATGTTAGCTGTGTATCTGCAAAGAAACAGTGACTTGCCCTTTCTCCTACTTGCTATTTGACCCTAAGCAAATTATTTTTCTCTAACACTGGAAGGAGATTTATGAAAACACTGCAAGAACAGATATTCACTCCTAGTTGTTCTGCAAAGGGCAAAATTGCAAAGCATTCTCGTAGTTTCAGACATGGAACAGCTTATTAGAGAGCATATTTGTGTAATGCTTTACAACTGCTGTGTGTGCCTCGATTTTTCTCTTCTTTCTTCCTTGTATCCATGCCTGAAATGGCAGTGATGTGGCATATTTTTCCCATTAGGATGGACAGCGTTGGTTTTGCAGATGTGCAAAGTGAGGATGAGCTGTATGACTTTGACATGGACACAGACCCTCCCAACTGGCAGCAGCTTGTGAGCCGAGAAGTGCTGATGGGGCTGAAACCCTATGAGATCAAGAGGCAAGAAGTGATTAATGGTGAGATGGAGATATTTTTTTCCTATCTTACCGAACAGAAAGCTGAAATCTTGTCCTGCAGAGCTTTAGAGCTGTTAAAATCTAAAACAAGGTCTTTTGTCACCAGTCTGTCCAGTGTGGTGCCATGTGTTGCTTTGGGCTTGAGGAGTTCATGTTTGTGAAACTCATATTTGCTACTGAAGTGTTCAGGGATGAGACTGATCCTGTCCTTAGGGGAGAAATAATTAATATTTCAGTGTTCTGACACTGAAGAACCAGTTTGCAGTATCATGTTCTGTAAAAGAAAGTGAGAGGCGCTGTCTAGGCAGCTGGAAAACACACACAGTGCAGCCATTGTCAAACTTCATCTTCAAAACTTCATTTTAATTTCAGGTGTTGCAGTCCTGCAGAGCAATCTGAGCAGCCAATACCTGCCCCTAGGAGCAAACTGTTTGTGTAGGGTAAACTGAGTCATGAATCAATGGACTTCTCTGTTTCTTGAAACATGGAAGCATAGTAGAGTGTGGCACCTTTGTGGAACAGCCTGGAATATTGAATGTAGATGAGGGAGATGTTTGCAAGTTCATACTTCCAACTTGTATTTGGTTCACTTTTGAGTCCACGTTGTCACATCTTGAAGTCAGCAGTTACAGTCCTGCCTTCCTGTCTCTCTGCAGAGCTGTTTTACACTGAGAGAGCTCATGTCCGCACCCTGAAGGTTCTGCATAACGTTTTCTACCAGCGTGTCACCCGGGAAGGGATCCTCAACTCCAGTGACAAAAAGAAGATCTTTTCAAACCTGGAGGATATCCTGGGGCTTCATGGTAAGAGTGGCTGAGGTGCTTCTTGGCTTCGCAGTCTGAGCTGGAATTCAGGCTACAAATACCTGAGAAAAATTGATGCAGGTACCTTGAACCAAGAGGCAGCCTCACGCAGCACTTCTCCCCTCCACACACAATTTTCTCCTTTCTGATTTGCAAAGATATTCTGATGAAGAACGCGTGTGCTCAGTAGTTCAGATGCTTGCTTTTTTTGTATCAGTGTTCACAGACTCTTGTGCTCATTCAAGTTTGATGAAAACAACAGTGCTTTGATGAAGACTCTTTGTAGGGTAATGCTCAGAAAGTTGCAGCTGTCGATGAGGAAAACATGAAAAAGCCATGGGAGGATTGATGTCTTGCAGGTGGCTTTGAAGAGTCACCCTTTCTAATTGTTTGGAGGAAGGACTGCTCAGAATCACAGTTTCTGCTCTGTCACTGAATAATCAGTTGTAAAGGCAGTTGTTTAGGCAGGTGGCTTGAAGTGTGTTCTGCATGAGCCCTGGGTTTTTAAAAGGTCAGTGATACTGAGCCTCAGAAAAGACAAGACTGGAAAAGTTCTTGGAGGTCATTGAAACACAGGAGAGATAGAAGTGTGAAGGAGGGATGTAACATTTTTTAGATACTGCTGAATTCATTACATTGCAGGACACCTTTTCAATGTTTGGTGCTTTCTTGGAAGAAGTTTTATTTTAAAAGAAATGGAAAGTAAGGAAAATTAAGCATGCAAATGGTATTAATAACATTTTCTTTTTTCTTTTTTTTCTAAGTGGCATTAAATGATCAGATGAAAGCGGTCCGGAAAAGGAATGAGACTTCTGTTATTGACCAAATTGGGGAGGATTTGCTTTCTTGGGTAAATTCCATTTTTATTCTTGAAAATGTGTTTCAGAAAGTGACCTATGGTGTCAGAGGCTAATGAAGGTAATTCCCAGCTAATGGGAATTGAAGGTCTGAGAGCAGTTATTTGTGTGGAGCCAACAAAGAGCTGGGGAAAGAGGTTTAGAGAAAAGCAGAAACAATCAAAGGATTTTCATTTGACTGGAGGTAGGAGAAAAGAAGAAGAAAACACTTCTTTCAGTGCATTGGTAAAATAGAAACATAGTTTTGGAGACCTAAAACGAGAGCAGGGTTTTGAGAAATGTAGCAGCACAATTTACTGCAATAATATTGAAATAAGCCTTACGTCACCTTTGGTGCAGTTAAAGATATTTTAAAATCATGATTTCCAGTCGTAGAGTTTGCATAGCTGAGCCTCTTCAGATCTGTAGAGCTGTTGCAGGCTTTGTTTCAAAGATGAGATCCAAACGATGGGAGCAGGAGTGAGAAGCTCTTTGGTTTTTTCAGTCTCTCCTGGGAGTCTCCTGTTTTGTTGTTTGTTTTCAAGCCTACTTAATATGGGATTGAAGATTGAATCTGCTTATTCTTTTCAGATGTTCATGCAGAAGTCTCTTGTGATTTATATTTTTGTAATCCCGCCGTTTGTCTCGTATCCCAGAAAAAAAGGGAGGAAAATGAAAATCAGATGTGGCTGGTAGTGAAAAACCTCTTTTAGTTCTCCCCTGTGTGCTGTGAAAAGCAAAAAATAGCTTGTGCATTCGTTTTTGAACAAGTTAAAGCAAGCTAGACCTTACAAGTGTGATCGTTCCATGGCTAGTGTCTGGTTAAGTGGCTAAAACACAAAAATCAAACTAGAATCTCATTCTCCAGTGTATTTTCAGGAGTTGCTTTTGCTGCATCACCACTTGGGCGGTAGGAATGGGAAGGATGGCAGTGATTGTCTGTCTGTCTGTCATCTGCAGCACATTTCTCAGCTCTGCTCGTGGCTGTCGTTTTCTCTAGCCATATTTCTGTTATCTTCTTGTCTTTAAGCACGGCTAATCCTGAAGAAACAGGACCTTTGGTCTTGGCTTTGCTGACCAGAGTCTGGTAAATAATCACTGGTCATTCATCCGAATGCTGTTTTTGCACTTCTCTTACAGCTAACAGTGGGGGACTGTATTCTCTCCCTGAATCTGCACTTGTGGAGAGAACTGGAAATGCTGGGAGTGGTGACAGGAGAGATGTTGGGTTTACACATAGCAGGGCTTCTAAATAGGCTGGACAAACAAAGGCTTAAAAACAGAATGTTTAAAATGATGTATTCCGTGGAAGTAACTTCTCAGATATAGAACACAAGTGAATGGCAGAAAGCTGTGCCAGGGGAGGTTCAGGCTGGGCATTGGACTTCCTAGCAAGGTGGTTGATGTCTCCAGGCTGTCTGCATTAAAGGGGCATTTGGATAATGCCATCAGTAACGAGCTTTGATGATTGTCGTAGGTCTCCCCTCTTCCTCCCATCTTCCCCCCTTCTTTTGCTACTATTCCTCCCTTCCCTTCTGAGAGCAGTGGTGCCACATGGCTTGATGTCTGTTGACAGCAGCTCGTGCTGAAGTTGGGTCTGTCTAATTTTTGGCTTTCGTGACTTTCTGGCACAGTTCAGTGGAGCAGCAGAGGAGAAGCTGAAACATGCCACTGCCACGTTCTGCAGTAACCAGCCCTTTGCTCTAGAGGTCATAAAGTCCCGCCAGAAGAAAGACTCTCGTTTCCAGACTTTCGTGCAGGTGAATTTTATGCAGGGGTTTGAGCTGCTGGTGTGGGATAGTGAAGGGCTTTAGATTAAGTCGTTACAGTTAATGAGATTGCACTTCACATTGTCTTCAGATTGCCATACACAGTGTCTTGCTGGAATGAAGGAAAGCACATGCTGCCCCAGGCAGCATCACATCTCACTTGGGTGGCTGTTTCCCAAGGATGAGTACTTCTGTGAGGAAAAACTGCTTATAGCAGTGCAATTATGATGCATGCCAAAGTCAGAAGACAGATACTGTAAACCTATTCTGCCCACCAGGAAAGGGGCTTGAATACTTCTGGCATTTGGAGAGGAGAACATTATCTTCATTACCACCAGCTGGGAAGAACTGCAGTAATACAAAGGTTGACGTTATTTTGAAAAATGTACTGTGGTTTTGCTATAGCATGAAGAGCTAAACTGATATCTTCCCTGTGTGGCAGTGACTGAGATTGATTGGAGGTGCTGCCAGGCCTCTGTGCAGTAATGAGGGAAGGAAGCCACTGCTTTGTGAACCCTTCCTGTACGTAATTGCAAATCGAGAAGGGATGTATTGTCTGAATGATAGATCTTGGCATTTCTTGTCTTGTATTTAATTACCAGAAGGTGAAGTAATAGACGTTTACGTGATGAATAGATGTTACACATTCAGGTAATTATACTCTTAATAAAAATGACAAACGTACTTATTGTGCTGTTTAATTTTAGGATGCTGAGAGTAATCCCCTGTGTCGCCGCCTGCAGCTGAAGGATATCATTCCAACAGAGATGCAGAGGTTGACAAAGTACCCCCTTCTGCTGGATAACATTGCAAAGTACACAGGTAAAGCATTTCCACCAGGTAGCCAGTGGTTGGTGCTTGTGTCTCAGCAGGTTTGCTAAGCAAATGTGATTTCATTGCATGGACTGAAGTACAGTTGAATTTTACAGGTCACCGCTGTGATGTCATTGCTGCCTTCCTCACGGGAGGACAGGTTAAATAAATTCTTTCTAAATATGTAGAATTAAAAAATCCAGTCTCTTTTTTCCTCAATTGAACTCATTTTTCTTCTCATGAAAAACAGAACAGAACAGAACCATTAAAGTTGGAAAAGACCTCTAAGATCATCCAGTCCAAGCATTAACCCCTCCCCACCATGCCCACTAACCGTGTCCCTCAGTGCCACATCTCCATGTTTCTTTAACACCTCCAAAGATGATGATTCCACCATTTCCCAGGGCTGCCTCTTCTACCACTCTTCCCAACAGTCCATTTTTTCTGAATATCCAACCTGGTACAACCCAGTAAAAGCCATCTGCATGCTGATGACCTCCCAGCAGGGCCAGCTAAAATAAGAAGGGCAGGGGGATTTAGTTTGGGATAGGTGAATGGCAGTCTGTGTTGGGTTATACATGTAATCATTCAAACGTGGTCTTGACAAGTTCGAGGGGTGGAAGCTGAAGTTTTGAAGATAAAACCACTCTGCTCATGAAATTACTGACAAAAGCACTTTGATTTGCTGATAGTTTCTGAAAAAGAGAACTGGAATTCCTGACAGTCTTCTTCCCTTCCTCCAGTTCTTGGGCTGCTCCTTAATTTTACGCTGTTACCGTTATTACCTGTTTTCAGTCATTGTGACAACCAAACTGAAGGAAATGTTTCCTCTGTGCCCTCACAGTCCTGATGCTGTGTGAGTACACAGCAGTGCAGTAGCTGGAATTACATTCAGGAGACAAACAGGAAAAAGAGCGAGCATCATTTCACTCCTCCTTATTCATGTTCTGATAAACTGAAACTTGAGCTCACAGAGAGGCAGCTTGCCTCTGTGCTGCTGTTTCTGAGCAGTCATTAGCATGCTTGTTCTTTCTGTAATTTTGTAGGCATGTTTAACACCTTTCTACAGTTTTGGAGGAAATAACTGGAAAGAATTCAATCACTGAAGATGATGCTTCATTTGTTTCAGTAAATTGATTTTCAGTAATAAATATGCTCTGAAAAACATATTTTTACTTTCTTCTTTAGCACACCAAGATAGCTAATCAGGCTATTAAGAGAAAACACATTTAAATGAATTCCAATTTCCATGTAGATGCACTTGAGAGAGAGAAAAAGAATAAGATCTTCCAATAACAGAAATCCCTGGTTGTCCATTGCCAACATAAAAATATGGAGAATGAAGAATCTAATAAGAACTCATCAAGTTATGCAGTTACTTAAACGAGCATGGATGGATGTAGGACAGTTCTGAGCAAGGAAGAAAAAAAAGTATCACAAAGTCTAAGCAAAAATCATGCAGTGCTGAGGCTGATGCAAATCGACATGTTTCTGAAGAAGGGAACAAAGAGCAGATAATGCAGAACAAATTGATTGTTTTCTTTTAAGGTCAAGATTTCCATGTTATCGACCAAAGGGTTGTGCTGTGCTGATCAGTTCTCCATAGAATTTGTTCAGAATTCCCAGTAGGGGAGGGAAGAAAGAGTGCTTAGATTTCCATCTCACCTACGCCCCGAAAGTCTGATATAAAATCAACTTCATATAAAAACCTGGAAGGCCATTCGTATGATATTAACTAAGAACTTGAAGAGCAGTTTGAACTTGGGGAAAAAAAGCATCGTCCCACATGATAGAGGCCAACAGAGTCCTGGTGCAGCTCTCATCAGCTGTCACATCTGTACAGCACTGCAGAACATTACCTGTTCTTGCAGAGGTTTGAGTTCAGCTGCTGTGTGCCACACTGGAAGTCGTTTCCAGTGTAACAGACAAAGAGGACTCATAAGACCATGAAATGCCTTTTCAAGTTTACTAGCAGATAACTTGCAGTGTAATTTCATTACTTGCAAAAAATGCACTCTATTTATAAGTCACTCTAATCATAATTAAGAAAGCGTGTGACACTCCATTACCCCTGATGAACTTGTTTATTTGCCAGTTAACTACATGCATAATGTGGCTTGTGTTGGTGAGAATTGATGGGGCTCACCTGTGTCTGTCTGTGTGATCTAGAGACTGGCTGGAAAGGGAACTGCTGCATGCTGTTGCTGTAGCAGGAGGATGTTTTTGGAGCCTGTTTGCGGTCAGCCAGCAGCACGACATTTGTGCCCTCTTCATCCTTTATCAGAGAGAGTGATTGCATTTCCCTGTTCTCTTGCAGAACTGCCTGAAGAGAAGGAGAAAGTGAAGAAAGCAGCAGATCACTGCCGTCAGATCCTTAACCACGTGAACCAGGCTGTCAAGGAATCGGAGAACAAGCAGGTGGGAGCTGAGCTGGGTTAACAGCAACGGTCAGGGCGAGGAGAGGGAGGTGAAGGGAAGCAAGCTGTGCAACATGGCTGGAATCTGTGCACAAGTGACAGTGTATTGTGCTTAAAGGTGCTCTGTGGCACAAGTACTGCTGTGAGAACAGGAATCCCAGGCATTTGGGAACTCGTGACTGCCTGCTCTCTGACTCTAATTAGAGTTCTGATAATCAGAGTGACCATTTTCAATGGTTTATTGTGGGTTGTTGTTTTTTTTTTTTGCAGCATCTGGAAGATTATCAGCGTCGTCTCGACCTGTCCTACTTAAAGCAGTCTGAGGATCCCATGATGGATGAGTTCAGGGTAAGTGGCAGCACTGAAGCAATTGCTCCTTGCGTCCTGATTGCAGCACTGTTGCTCTGTTTGTGGCTCTTCCTATCCCATCTTCAGATGTGCAATCTTGGAGATAAACCTTTAGTTCTGCTGACTTCCTGAACATCTCCGTGGATGTAACAACGTGGTTCTGCACATAGGAGTGCTGGTGGAGCTTGTAAGCTTAGTGAGATACCAAGAGGATGATGATGATTTGATACTTTGACTGCTGCCTGTGCCAGTCTCACTTAGAGATTCTGTGTTGTTTATTTATCACTCCTTTATATTCTCCAAAGTCGGTGTGTATTCAAAGAAATCTTTATGTGATGACTTGCCTATAAAACTATATCCTGTAATCTTCCACAAATAAACCCACAAGCATTTAGTTAGGAAATGAAGAACTTACTGGCAGTTATGAAAGCTTGCTGTTATTGATTGTAGACTGAGACTTGGAAGGAATGACTTGTGAAAATTGTCACTTCTACTTGCCTGCAGATCTAAATGTCACAAGCACTGAAATGACTGAAGAATCCATTGACATTATAAAGTCCATCAGATCATTGGAATGCTTTTTATATCAGTATGTCATTCGTGGGCATACTTGACTTGCAAATAGAGTGCTGAAGCATTAACCAGTTGTAATACTGGGACTGCAGACTTTGTATGGGCTATTGCAAAAGCTCCTAGAAATCAGATGGCGTTCTGATGCCTTAAGAACTTTACTTAGAAGGAAAATTCTCCATGTGCTCACCTGAAACATCGTCAAAAGATCAGAGAATGAGGAAGAGTGATGAAAGACACCTCTCACAAGACTTTTGATGTACAAGCATGCCTTGTTCTCGCTCCGTGGTTCTTTTTCCACGCTGGGTTTAGCTGCTCAAATTGGAGCACCTATGGGTTACCTTCCCTCTGACACTTCTATGCTTTACCACTGCTTGCTTTCCTAGACATCTCATAGTGCTGCTTCTTTTTTTTCTTCCTCCTGCTGACAGAACTTGGATCTCACAAAGAGAAAAATGCTTCACGAAGGACCTTTGACTTGGAAGGTTAATCGTGACAAAACTATCGGTGAGTCTTCCTTGTCAGCTGATGTGGGGTTGAGTTTGTGTGTGCTTGCTGAGAGAGGGAGGGAGAGGGAAAGCATTTCTGCAGTTTCCAATTATGATTCGTACTGCCACCTATAATGATGTGTATGTGTTTCTCAAAGCTGATTAAATCATTCTTGTCAATTCTGAAATGTGCTGGAGTATCATTAAGGCCATGCAGGGACACAGCAGTCAGTCGTGAGATGATCCAATCCCATCTGTAGCTCTCTGCTGTAGTTTTGATGAGGAAGATTTGCAAGCTTTGCCTAGAATGGCATAGCACTGATTAGTGCCTCTGCATGAGTAATCAAAAATGCAGCCTTTTTCTTTCTGCTGGGGTGTGATAGAAAACCATGAGTCTTTAACTCGTTCTGGGTTCCTTTGCGCCCTGTGCAGATCTCTACACTCTGCTCTTGGAGGACATTCTGGTGCTGTTGCAAAAACAAGATGATAAGCTGGTCTTGAAGTGTCACAGTAAAATCTTGGCGTCGACGGCTGATAGCAAACACACCTTCAGTCCTATCATCAAACTGAGCACTGTTCTGGTTCGTCAGGTGGCAACAGGTCAGTGTAACAAGCAAAGGAGGACAACAAAAATGGGGATTAGATCAGTTGAGGTTTTTTTTGTCTAGAGTTCCAGAGTTGAATGTGGAATAATGCGTAGGCTTAATTCTTGGTTGTCCAACATCTTGTTCAGTAGCACTGCGTGAGCTGTTTAACTTCTCTGCATTGGTAATAACCTCTTTAGGCATGGCTTGAGTTATAAATAGGCTTCTTTGTTCAAGTAGTCTGGTTTTATTAGATGAAAGGTTCCCTAGAAATGAAAATCACTATGAGGGAAAAGAGAAGTGGTGCGTTTCAAAGTAGCTTGGGCAGAAGTGGCTCTTTTCTTTCAGGACTAATAGTCAGATTTCCTGGATTTCTCTCTGTGTACAGTACCACTGAAGGGTTGCTCCGTGATCTTTTACTGCTTCTGGATGGGGGTAATGTCCAGTTCTAGGAATGTCAGGACGCTGTGCAGAAGGAGGTTTGCAATTAAATGCTTCCCTCTTTGTGTTACTCCAGACAACAAAGCGTTCTTCGTCATCTCCATGTCAGAAAATGGTGCTCACATTTACGAGCTGGTGGCACAGACAGTTTCAGAGAAGAACGTGTAAGTAATTGCTTCAGTTCCATCTGCTCTTTGATTCGTTGTGCTTGTGAGAGCTTTTGTGTCTGCTTGTGTGTAGTAACTGTGCAGGTGTTCACGAGTTACCTGAGCTCATTTGTATGACGCGTGGCAGCCGTTGTAGTGTGCAGTGTATTAAACTGATCAGTGCTACGTGACAGGTTACATAATGCTGGCACTTACATTTATACATAAAAACAACTCGACAGCTCCTGCTAAGGTCCTGTCATTCATTTCCTTCTGCTGGAACATCCTGGTGAGGTGAGCATTGTGCTGTGCTGCTTCACTTGTGGCTGCAAGGTATTACAGAGGCACTGACTGTAACAGGATTTGAAAGAACAACAGGATTAGACGTTTCTGGTGATAAGAAAAGCAGTAATTGCATTAGCTGGATTTAAAAAGTGTTAAATGGAGCAGTATCCGTTATGCTTCACATCTTGCATGTTTTTATGTGATGTTTTTATGCAGATGGCAGGACCTTATAGCTCAGATGGCAGGGAATGTAAAAATGGAGAGTAGCAGAAGAGTGATTCCATTAACGCAGTCGGGACCTGGCGAGTAAGTAACAGCAGCTGGAGGAGGAAGGGCTGCTTTTCTTTCCCCAGCAGCCCATCTTGTGTCAGCCAAAGCAGTGATTGGCATGCAGCATTCAGATACAGGTGACTAAAAGTACATGTTGTTTCTTTCTTCCCTGCAGAGAAGAGCGTGAAGAAGAGGAGCAGCAGAAGCTCAAAGACCAGCATGACATTCCTGCCAGTAGCCTACAAAGCCCAGGTAACACAGTGGGCCTGGTAAAGGCTGTCAGTAAATTTGATACACAGAGTGCAAATGTGCCAAGGCATGTTCCTTGTGTCCTGGGGCTTTTTTGGTAGCACTGGCTTTTTTGTGGAATGGAACAGTTTTTTTACGAGTCAGGTAAAGAAATGATGCTGAAGCTCCTGAAAAAATACCTCTTACTATTCCCATTACAAATCACAGAAAAAGATTGTTTTTCTCCCTGGAAATGAACAGCCTTTTATCAAAGCTGTGCTCAAGAACCATTTGTTAGTGTTTTCAGAGATTATGAGAGTTTTCTGCAGTTTAGCATCGAATTTGACACAGTTGTTTAAGCTGAACACACGTTTTCTGTCTTCTAGACAAAGATCTGGGCCTGGACTCTCAATTGATACTGAATGCTCAGACTTCACCCACCATGTCTGAAAAGTCCGAGGTGGAAAGCCTTCTTGTGGCAGAAAGACAGTTTGATAAAGTGCAACAGGCAGACCTGGCCCTGAAGGAGGCTTCTCCCTGCTATGAACACACAGCCACCAATTTACCTTTGGTGTCAGGAGGGCAGTGGGCACTGGATGCATTAAGGAACCGTAAGTACCTGTGAGCCTTGCTTTGGAGATGGAAATTGTGAGGTCGACCTTCTGAATCAATGCTAGAATAGTGTTAATGCCTGTTTCTATTAAATAATTTGTTTCTCTGTGCTGTAGATGACAGCACAGCAAAACAAAGTGGATGTGACATGAAGGAATTCTGAGTTCTGAATTCATACACCGCTCACTGCAGCCACAGGCATCTCATTGCTTTGCTGTTGTTTTTCTGTGTCTAAAATGAGGGTAATCGTGAATGGTTACGTATTGTCCACAAGTGCTTTGATGGCAAAATCAGATTGCAGAGCTCTGAGCAGTGCTGTAAAATGTCATTGCCAGTCAGCAGACTTCTCGAAGACATTGCAGTTACCCCATGGACTTGCATTCACAGCACCAGGGGTGCAGAACAGGAAGGGTTGCCTGAGTTGCAGGCTGTGATGTGGCGTATTTCTTTTGCAAAATCATGCAGATGAGGTTGGATGTTTTACATGAGCAAGACAAAGTCTAGATGCAGATTTTGAGGGGATTTGGGAGCTGGCTGGGTGTGATCAGATTGGTACTTGTCTGTGCTGAAAGCAGTTTGTTCTGATGAACAGATAATTCTGTAAAATTGTTTTCAGAAGATTCACAAGCATTTTCTCTGTTCTGTGGTCTACCTTTATTCAGAGGAAGAATGCAGGGTTGTGCAGCCCACTTGATCAGACCCAGCATTCTAATTCCTTGTGTTTCTAAATATAACTTCCTAAAATTTGAATGAAATCATTAATCTGTGCATCTCTCCCTGGCATTTCAGAAGTGGACACGCAGTCCCTGAATTGCACTCGAAGGGAATACTCTGTACTGCTTCTCTGTGGGTCATTTGCTGTCACTAGAATGCAGAGCATTCATACCCTTGGCCCCAGTTCCCTTTTCTCTCTCTCCAAGTAATTACAGTCTTCTGCAGCTTAATGGTTTACCTCAGATCTTCAGATCCATTTTCTAGGATTCAGAGTCCTTTTCTGATTCTGAATGCTGTACAGATGATCTTAGTATGCATGTTCACAGACCAGCCATAAGAGAATCTCAGTCTATGGGGTGTGTTAAGTTGGTATCAGTGACCCAGCATCTCTTGGCCATGCAGATGCAGTAGGCAGCCCTCTGACAGCAACAGTGGGTCTCACATTTTGACAAGAGCCTTCCCTTCAGCTGAGGGACTGCTGTGTTGTGTGAGCCCATGGATTTTCCTGGGTGTTGTGTGAGCATTACATGGTGAGAAAGAACAGCAACTTGCACTCTTGACAGAGTCATATTTTTGCACTGAACAATGTGTCCTTAATACAAAGTGTTTGGTTGGGATAATTTGAGCACTAAAGGGATGTGGGTTGAAGTTCAGATAAGAATAAATTTACATGAAATTGTAGGGAAAATTGTGGATCTGTCATTTCAAAATCCAGTGGAACACGGTTAGTGTGCTGCTTCGAGGCTGGGGTCCCCCATTACTGCCTTTGGGTTTCAGTTCCTTTGCAGGGGGTAACAGCCAGGCACTCACCTGCCTTCCAGCTCACTGGACAGCTTCAGTAGGTGATTTCTCTGTTCCAAGCAAGGTGGAGCTGGGACTGATGTGTTTGCCCTTCCTTCTAAGGTGAAATGTGGAATAAAGCATTGGTACAGGGCTCCAAAAGACCTTTTATTTATTTCCCCCCCCGACTTCCCTCCTGAGAGCAGTGAAAGGGCTGGCTGCTCCGAGACCTCTCATTTGAAAGAGGGGCCTTTATGAGTAGTTTGATCTCTGTTCTGGAGGACACGGTCTGTGAAGCTTTGCCATGTTGTTTCTACTTGCAGTGGACTTGCTGAAAAAGCTGTTGGTCCAACAGCTTGGCTTTGCTGAGAAGGGGACCCTCGAAGACCGGCAGCGCTTCCCCAGGTTCAGGACCGTCTCTCAAGAGGCACAAACAGAGGGGGGAAGTGAGCTTGGATTGCAGCACTCCGACCATAACAAATTTCACCAGCCTGGAGCAGACTCCACGCTTCCAAGAAGCGGAACTAACGAGCCCACAGCTAATTATGGCCTCCGGACTTCAGCTGAATCACCAGCTCCAGGAGATGCCATGCAGCTGGGAGCGAGGGACCCCAGGCCCAGCAGTAACTTAGCGATGGACCGCATGGGTGTGAATCTGGAGGTCTCTGCCACGGAGCTGGAAGGGCTGGGTGCTGATGAGAGTGGGGAGCATTTCTTTGATGCCCGAGAAGCTCACAGTGATGAAAATCCATCTGAAAGTGAGCTGATGGAAAGGAAGGACGAGGAGGATGTGCAAATACGGATCTCAGGTGAGCTTATTTCCTTCCTTCTTGGAATGGCAGCCTCTCCCAGTTCAGTACGAGAGACTTGGGCTCAGTTTTAATTGGGAAATACTAAAGAAAACCACAGTACGTTTTCCTAGTGAAGCTTCTCTTGCTGATACGAGTTAGGACATTTATTTAAAGTTAGTTCTTTAGTCCTTGACAGTCATTTCAGCACAGAAAAGAGCTGAGCAAACATGTACCTAATGAATTTCCTATTTTATGAAAGAAGAAACCAAAATCCTGTGGGGTTAATACACTGTGACAAACTGTATTTACAGAGTCCTGGGCACAATGCAAGCTCTTGATTGCTATTGCCACTGGACCGTGTTATCTCTCAGCTGACGGTTGGAACCTGTAGGAAAAATATTTTCCCTGCAGGCAAAGCATTGCTGTAGTCCATACACAGAGTCATGGCTCAGGCTATTTTGTAGCTATTGCTTTGGCTTCTCATGATTGAGCTTGGGAAGAGAAACGTACAGTTCAGCTTGGCACTGCAATTGTCTCCAGCGACCTCACCCCAGTCTGAAGCTCTTAAAAGCTTATTATGATTTCCGTTGTTATTACATATGCTATATTTGGCAATGGCCTGAGCATCTCCCACCCTCTCTCTTCTACCCTTCAAGAAGGTTGTGGAGCTGTTAACTCAGCAGAAAGGCAGCTCGAAGGCAGCAGCTGTAAGCACCTTCATGGGACTTTGCACACTTTGCATTTGGAAAGTCCCGTGCTTTTGATCAGCCAAAGTGGTGACCCTGCACTAAATTTAGCACACCAGCTTATCCTGTGCGTGCTGTGGTGTGAGGAGGCACTCACAGGTAGCAGATTCCATATCTCTTATCTGAGAATATGCTTTTATTTAAAAATTGGATTCTTCATAAGCCAATTTGTGGCTGTCCAAACGCTGCCTTCCAAGTGTGCATTGAAAAATCGTTTGTCTTTCCCTGAATTACAGAAACACTTTAAATTATTAAAAGCAAGCCAACAACTTGAAGCATCTAATTACTTGTCACCACTCACGCTGTTTACTTTCTTAACTGTGGAGGGACATCAAAATCAGATTGCCCTGTTTTCAGTCAATTCTGCTTTCACGTGCAAGCTTTGCTGTAATGCTGCAGAGAAATTATTTAATGTAATTCTATTGCTAGGCACAGTTTGTGATCGCTGTGCTGTCTGTAACTGCATTATCTCTTAACGTATTTTCAGCAAGCTGGATTTTAAAGCTAACCCACCTACAAGCAGGTCAGAAATGGTTTGGGTTGGTGGGTGCTGTGAGCACGTATGCAGGATTTTCAGGCTGGAAGCAGAGAGCTGGGGAATGAATGCAGGAGGGGAGGTGATGAGCTCCTCTGGTCGTCCTTGGCCAGCTGTGGTCCCCAAACCGGCCGTGATCTGCAGAGCTCAGCTCAGAACCAAGCTAGCTTGGTCTCATGCAGTCACCACTCTGCATAGTGTTCGCAGATGCTTTCTCTTGTCCATTTTAACATGTCTCAGGAGATGGGCCTCTCCCCACTTGCCTTCCTTAAAGTCTGCTTAAACTGTCTGCAGTTCAGTGGTTCTCAGCGGTGACGGCACCGAGGTGTGAGTAAAAAGCTGTTCTCTCGACAGGAAATTGTTTGATCCTTGATGGATATGAAGCAGTGCAGGAGAGCTCCACGGATGAGGAGGTGTCGTCTCTGGTTCTCCAGGGTGCTGCAGGTGGCCACAGCTCTTTGGACTCTGCACAGCAGCAGCCCCTTTCCCCACGGGACACGCAGTCGGATGGAGGCAGCTCCCCGTTTGCAGAGGAGATGATGGTTTCCCGCTGGGGAGGAGTGGAAGAGCCCTGCACGGTTGTAGCAAACCCTCCCTTCTGGTCTATAGAGTCACGCGTGCAGATGATGCAGTATATTCAGAAGATAGAGAATAACCTTGAAAAGTTAAAGGTACTGTATTTCTGCTTGCACCGGTCACTCTTTTTGTATTTCTTAGGCTTTGTTTTAGAAAATAACTTGGAAATGTTCAGTTTTGGGGAAGGAGGTCGTGCCTTTTTCAATCTCTGGTTCTTCCCTCTGGAAGCTTTTGGAGGGGGAACTTTTGGTGCCATTTGCTTGCGTTGCACTGTGGGGTTACAGGAAGCCAGCAGTTCAGCTGCAGGCAGGAGGTGTTTGTGCTGCTTTGGTTTCAGTTTGGAGCCGTTCTTCAGGGACAGGACAAAAGTGCAAATGTGTAATGGGGGGGTTTCAAAGGGACCTCTGGCCTGATGGGTATGAATTATTGGCATACAAATGCCTGTTGCATGCTGCTGCCTTCAGCAGGAGGTGCTAAGTTGCAGTAGGATAATAATGAAGTTTGCAGCTTACTATATCCAGAATAATTTTTTGTATGTTTTGAGCATTTGTCATAGAATCATAGAATCATAGAATCACCAAGGTTGGAAAAGACCTAAAAGATCACTCAGTCCAACCGTTCACCTATTCCCAATAGCTCCTCCCAATTTGTCCATACAGCGAAGCATTCACTGTAGAGGATTTGCAGCATCCTGGTGTGTAAAGCAGACCAACATGTTAAGTTTGTAGCCAGTCTTTAATTGAACTTGAATGTGAAGAGGAGATGGAACGTTGTTTGGGAAGGGGAGGCTGAATGAAGGTCTTGAGATCCAGTGTGGGTCACCAGAATGATTCCAGTCCACTCTCCCGCAGTGCAACGGATCTTTTCCCATTTGAAGCCTTCTTCAGTCACTTGATAAAGAGGGAAAAAAAGCCACTTGAGGTGTGTTTTTGCTTTGTTTTTCAGGAGGTTGAGGAAGACTACATCATTCTCCGTCGCCAAGGGCTGGCTGGGTCAGCCTCCACAGGAGAGCACTCAGGTATGACCTTGTGGAACAGGCAGTGCAGAGCACACTGACATCAGGCATTAACCAAAGAGTGCACAGTCAGTTATTAATGTTTTCAGACACACACACAAAAAGGTTTCATCTGCTTCAGCATCACTAACAGGGTGCTGGTTCCAAGAAAGGTCAGAGGAATCCATTGAGTCTCACAAGTGCAGAGGAGCCCATCTCAACCATACCTCCAGCTGAGGACATGCAGCTTCTCTTTCAAGAGGCTGAATCGATGTAAACTCCCAAACAGAGATTTCACAATGTGTGAAATGATTCCAGTCTTTCTCTGGGTTGCCTCTGGCATCGTGTGAATTGGTTGCTGTGTGGCCAGTCCTCTGGCACTACGTGGTTGCTGGGATTCAGGTTAAATGTGTGCTCTCTCTCTCACACTGACATGCTTTCTGTGCTGGTGCTGTTGTTCAGAAGCACCAGGCATTCGCCTCTCATTGCACCTCTCCTTCTCTCACCACCACTGTTTTCTGTTTTCCTCCATCAGAGAAAAGTTAGTCGTGTTTTCAGGACGACTGAAGATTGGATGAGGACTGTCAGGACTCAGCACCCGCTGCCTTCCTTGTGGACTCTAAGACAAGAGGGTTCAGACCATCCAAATGTGAACCATCCTCTAGCAAAGCAGGCATGGGTGCTTTTCCTGTGGGGCATCTGCACTATCTTGTCAGTGAGGGAGTCTGTTCTATTCTACTCCTCCTCTCCTTGGCCACCAGAAATCTTTTTTTTTTTTTTCAGAACAGAAAAACCAAACCAAATGTACAGAGCTTTGGGTGTAGGATATAAAAAAAAAATGTATTTAGACATTTAAAAAAAAAAAAAAAGGAAAAAAAAAAAAAAAATCATTGTATTTATTTGACTTCATTCCGTGTATCAAAAGCACATTTTAATTTTTTAATCTGCCTATTTTTTTTGTTGTCGTTGTTGTCGTTGTTGTCGTTGTTCTGTTTTAATTGGGCAGTGACAGTTCTGGCCCTGTGCATCCAGTGTGCTGTGCCTCCTGCTGCTCCTGAGCCTCGTTTGCTCCCAGGGCAGAGGATGTGCTTTGTGTACCTTCCCTCCACTGGACTGGACTCTGCACTCCCTGCTGGCACCCAAACTGCCAGGCAAAGAAGCCACTTATGAAGGTGTCACGATGACTTGTGGCTGGAACTGTGTGCATCCAACGGTTGCATGGGAAATGCCCACATCACCACGTGTCCAGCAAGGCTTTT
The DNA here is from genome assembly GCF_026119805.1 of Tympanuchus pallidicinctus. Lineage (NCBI taxonomy): Eukaryota > Metazoa > Chordata > Aves > Galliformes > Phasianidae > Tympanuchus > Tympanuchus pallidicinctus. The sequence goes on from NW_026294748.1 coordinate 2,578,971, forward strand.
CCATGCTCTGAGTAGCCAGGCACTTGGGCACAGTTTATTTCCCCCCCTCTCTCTCCCATGAGGGTTTTCCTTTGCTGACACACGAGATAAAACTGGGAGAGGAGAATAGGCTTTTTTTTTTTTCTTGACTTTGTTGGCTTTGATCATCGTCTCCTTTGTAAAGTGATAAAATTACTTGGACCTGCAGCACTTTTGTAACTCTTCTCTGGATCAAAAAAAAAACAAAAAAAAAAAAAAAGAAAAAAAAAAAAAAAGGAAAAAAATGCAAACCCAGAAGTGTTTCAAAGATGTGGGGCGGATGGGTGTCTGTCCCTGATTCACTACTGAATGAATAAGGGCTGCCATTTGAGTTAGCCACAGGTACTGCTGATTATAGGGCCAGTAAATTTTAGTACCTGAACGTCTTGCTGAGGGCTTGGGGTGTTTGGTTGTTGTTTCTTTCTTTGTGCCAATGTGTTCTCACTGAAACAGAGATGTGCAGAGCAGAGGAGGCTGAAACAGCTCTGCAGCGCTTCCCTGGGCCTGTTCTGATGGGGTTTGCTGTTGAGATACCTTTCTGTCTGGGAACAAGATGTAACCATCAGCCACCAGCGGAGCCAACGCTGGGCAGCCTCTGCTGGCTGCGCGCTGCCCTGCGTTGGTCCTGGGATGGGCAGCAGCGTGGTGAGGGGTGGCTGCCAGTGGGGCAGCTGTAGTGCAAAGCGTGCAGAGCAGTCCCTTTTTCCACCCTCTTTCCAGGTTTTAAACTGTTTAACGAACCCGAACTGAACAAACCTGTAAATCCCATTAACCCTCAGAAGTGCAGGAGCAGCTGCAATTGCGTGGATCCTGAAGTGCTGAGAATCTGTCTGTGGTCAGCAGAAAGATCGCACTCCCTGCTCCATTAAAACAAATGTTTTCTCGTAAGCTGTTGGCACAGAGTCAGATCTCTCCTTTTTTTTTTTAAACTGAAGTTAGAGAGGAGATCCTTCTTCTTCTTCTTCTTCTTCCCATTAGAAATAGGCAAGGGATGAGTTCGTGTCCAGATCGAACAGAGAGGATTTGGGGCCCGGTGTGAAAGAAAGAGCCCCGATGCCTTGTGGAGCAGGGAGGAGTTCCTCTTTGGAAAGCTGACTGCACAGAGTATCGCTGTTCACCAGCAGGAGCCTCGCACTGCCAACACAAGCCAAAGTGTTTCTCTTCCATGCTGGCAGGAGCTGCTTCTTCCTTGGGTCCTGCTCAGGTCCATCCTCGCCCCATGAACGTTCTGTCAGTATTAGCCAGGCGCTGCCCTTCTTACCTGCTGGGATCTCCCCTCCCCGCCTTCAGCCCTACCAGTTCCCTTGGTTAGAAGCACCCACGCTTCCTCTTCTTAGCCCCAGAAGCAGAATGCTGCCTCATGCTGATGCAGCAGCTTTACCTGACCCTGCCAGAAACTGAGCTGGGCTGCAGCCAGACCTGCTGTCCAGCTCCCTTTATTCCCCACCCCACATCATCCCCTCGCTCAGTTGGCACGGTGCTGCTCTGCAACCCACACTCCAGAAACAGGAGCAGCCCTTGGACTCCCTGTACCAAAAGCTTTGCAGCCTACGAGCTGCAGGAGTCCCTCATGATGCTGGATGTGAGCTGGGACGAGGCCAGGGGCAGCTCTGTCCCTTTCCACTCTCAGGATGCACAGGGGGAAATACTTTTGCTTTCTGCTGGGCTGACAGGCGGCAGGGAAGGAGGCCTTTGGGGTGGCTGCTCTGCAGTGCAGGAGGCTGCAGCGCTTTAAGGAAGCCTGACCTGTTTGAACCCAGCTGCACGAAGAGCAGAAAGGTCACACACCGTGCTGATGGGTTTTTGTTTCTGCTGGCCTGCTGCTGCTGCTTTGGTCATCCTGGCAAAGGGGGCATTACTCCTGTAGAGAAATGATGGTGGGGTCAGGGATCTGTGCGCAGGAACCTGAAATAACGAGGGATTCCTTTCTACTCTCTGGCACATCTACTGTATGGCAGAACCTCAGGCCGTGCCTCGCTGTGCGGAAGGAGCTGGAACTAAATGCACTTTTCAGGATTCCCCTTTCCCCTCCAAGCCATAACGTTTCTTAAATTCCAATTTCCAGGGTAAGAAAGCATTTTAATTCGCTCCTGCTTGGTGATTGTACATTCCCTTCCTCAGACTGGACAGCAGAGCAAGGCGATGCTCTCTGGTTTCTTTGCCCAGCCCATCCTTCCTCCAACTCGGTCCTTTCCTCCCAGCTGTGAGATGCTGTCTGGCGTTGTGTTCTCCCTCTGCTCCCCAAAGAAGCCCCTGCTTCCCCCAAAGGTGCCAACTGACAAGCAGATGTACTGCAAAAGGGATCCTGCAGCCAAAACACTGCTGTTGCGTTTCGAATTCAGTCTTTCGGAGCTCTCTTCGTATTAGAATATTTTTATTTTCTTTGTACAACATACAATCATGTACTCTTAACAGAGATTTACTTTAAAGAGAAGGAAAAAAAAGAAAAAGAAATCTGGAAGTATTCTTTAAAAAAATACACGAGAATCTTTATTAATAATCCTGTATTTTTACTGATCATGTTTGAATGTCTAAAAAGACTTTATTGTTCTAATTATCCAGATGTATGTTTGTAAAATAGCTCTTTTATGACTTAGCTGATAAGGTTGTATGTTTCTGGAATTAAATATTGGTCACTTAAAAAAAAAGAAAAAGAAAAATGTTGTTTTCAGGATCTGGGAAATAGAAAATTTACGCGTTTCAAATATCATTAAATAAGCTTAAAGGAAAGAAGCTGTGACTGCTGGATTTTTTGGGGGGTGGCTTTGCTGGAATGGCTCGAAGCGTTGGGCTGCCTGCTGTGCTGATGGGCAGGGGAAGCTTTCCTTGGGTGCTGTGGGTGCTGCTGAGGAGGGGTTGTGCTGTTCTTTGGGTTGGCAGCTCTCCCTGAGCATCCCGTGGGTGCTGGGTGGGATTTGGACCTGGGACCTGTGGTCCTCGTCCCGCCTAAGGGTACCCAGCAGCTGACTGTAGGCGGCCCTTCAACGCAGCCCAGTCATCACCATTAAGCCCTGCTGGACTGATTTCTTCCCCTGCAGCATCACTGAAGGCTGCAGCTTTGTGTCGCCATCAACCTGCTGGGCTCCCGTTGGGGTTTGCTCGCAGGGCACAGCACTGGTGGTGATGCTGCAGTGCAGGAGCAGAGTTCTCCCTTCTGCTTTTCCTTCCCTCCTGCGGTAAGGCTGTGAAGTTTCTGGAGAGGTTGCTGTATTATAATTGGTAATCAGAGCCCTATTATTCTTTCCTAATGATGCTGCTCGTGTTTTGCCTGTTTGAATGTTATTTTATATATTCCCTTTATTGCACTGCTGTAAATAAATGATCACACGTAAACAGCTGAGCTCCTGCTTGGTGCCTCCTGCAGCCTGTGCCCTTGAACCCACGCTGGATCTGCCAACAAATCCCCATGGCAATGCCTGAAGGTCCAACTGCATTGGCTGTGAGCTCCACCAGAGCCATTTCAGGACCTGAGAGGCTGCGCTGTGCTTTGGGATGGTGGCACGTGGGGCAGCGCCGACCTGGTGATGCATTCCTGTGCCATCCATCTCCTGCTTGTCCCGGTGCAGCTTCTCCCCTGGGTATCCCACGGCATTTCTCTCTCTCTGGGGAAACCTATGCAGCCTTTACCTGGGGGGATTGGCCCCTCTTGGTTGCACCCCCACTCATTCCCAGATTGCTCTGTGGGTTGAGTTCAGGCAACCCCTATCAGCTCCATTCCAGCACAACCCTACCATCCCTTCCACTTGATTCCAGGAGCTTTGGATTTCCCAAAGACCTTTTCTAAACGACCTTTTGTCAATACGCTGCAGGTCGTGGTTGCTTCTCTTCCCTCCAAATATTTCAGCACATTGGAAGACCCCAGCAGTGATCCTGCCCATCTCTGCCCCATACAGCACCGTACAGCTGCAGCTCATCACTGCGCTCTCGGTGCAACGAAGCACCCAAAATATCTAGTTTGTTTGTTTCCAGATGTCTGCGCCTCATTCAACGTGAAGTATCTTCCCCCATCAATATTTTCAACCTCCTTGTTGATATTTACCCAGCACTGCTGAATAAACGGCACTGAGTGGAGCTCCGTGGGTAAGGAGAGCACAGCTGCGTTCTGTCGGCCCTCGGGAGGCTTTGCAGTCATTTCCACAATCTGGGTTTGCTGTCTGAACACATTTCCTACCTCCTTCTCTTGGAGGTCTGATTTTCTTTATGGGTGCCCCCTCGTTGGAGGCTGCATGGGGCTGTGAGCAACCTGGTCAAGCAGGAGATGTCTCTGCCTGTAGCAAAGGGTGGGAAGGACCACTGGGTTGGAACGGGATGACCTCTGAGATCCTTGCAGCCCAACCCATTCTATGACTTAGCAGCCAGCATGGGCCACTGCGTTGTCTTTTTAGGGTGCTTTCTTTCTCCATCTCTCTTTTTCGTAATTATTTCTCACCTGAAAGTCTCTCAAATCTTCTGCTCTGGCCGCCTTTCAAAGAGAAGTTTGTTTTCATCTGGGCTTTTCAAGGGGCTGCTTTTATTTTTTGTCCGTGTGCAAAGAGAAGAAACGGCCTTCGGTGGTGGCAGCTGTGGGGGAGAGAACACGAAGGGAGGAGCTCTGCAGTCGCAATGGGGGTCTGCAATGCAAGCTATCAGCACGACCTTCAGCCCTGCCGTCACAAAGGTGCATCGCAGAGGGCTCTGTGTGGGGGAGCATCCCACAAACCCTCACTGGGACCACAGATGCCATTCTGCAGTGCTTGCAGAAGCAATTTGCAGCAATTTGCAGCCCCGCATTGGGCCGAGCAACGGGAGAGAGCAGATGAGGTTGGAACCTCAAACTCAGAAGGAGAAGGGGAGGGAGAGGGGAGCGTGGCTCAGCCATTGCCAGTGGATGGGACTGATCCACGCGGTGCTCAGCCCTGAGCCCATCGCTGTGCCCAAACCCAGCCTAACAGTGGGACCTGAAGGGATGCAGCCACAGCGAAAGAGAAACACAGCTGGGATGCAGGGAAGCCTTGTGCTGTGCTGGGAATGAGGGGTGCCAGGGTGGGCCATGTGCAGGGGGGGATTGCTCACAGAGAGATGAGCTGTGGCTGTTGTCCTGCAGGGATTGATGTGTTGGGGATGAGCTCGAAGCTCCTGTTCCCTGCGTGCCCTGTGAGCAATCTGTCTCTGGAGCAGAGGCGTTTTATTTTGTTTTTTGGTTTTTTTCTCTTGTGAAGTTGATTCTGTTTCTCTTTCATCCCAGCAGGAGGGGAAGATGAATTTCTGTCAAATGAGAGTTCATTGCTCCAAATGCAGGAGTCCGGCTAATAGATGGGGTTAGGAGCTTTGTTTTTCTCGCTTTTAAAAAACAAACAACCAAACCGGGAAGCAGAGCTGCAGTACAGCAAAGGGGGGCGGAGCAGCGCAGCCTATGGGGACGCCGCCTGGGAACCGACCCTGGTGCAGCACCCCTGGTGCCCTGCGGCTGAGGAATCCTATGGGACAGGTCCTACCCACCCCATTCCTGGCTCCCAGCACTGTAGGATGTCTTTGCACGGAGATGTCAGGAGCTGTGTGCAGGTGCATCTCATCCCGTGCCCCCAAGGCAGGGTAGGAGCCAGCCCTGGGCAGGGCTGGGGCCAGGAGGGGCTTGTAAGGCCCCTTCCTACCCAAACCATTCCATGGTTCTGTGATTCCACGACGTGTGGGGAAAAGCGGGGCTGTGGGTGATAGGAGTGAGACCCAAAGCAAGAAACGAGGTGGGATCTGTGGGGAGAAGACAGAACCCTTCTGGATATCAAATGTTCCTCCCAGGAGAGCCGAATCTGGGCTTGCGAAAACCAATCCCTTTTGGAAGCAGTGCTCCTTGCATCCCTCCTCCCTCAGCTCCCTGCATGCCAGCTTCCTGCACCCCTCTGTCCCTGCACCCCTCTATCCTGCCCCCATCCTCCTCACTCCCACCCTGCATCCGCCGCCACTGCCCTCCCTGCATCCATCCCTCCATCCTCAGCCCTCTGCCCTCCTTGCATCCCTCTGTCGTGCCCCATCCTTCTCTTTCTCTACATCCCTCTGTCCCTGCGCTGCTCCCCATTGCCCCATCCTCCTCTTCATCCCTCCCTCCCATTTCTGAGCCCTCTCTCCATCCCATCCCATCCCATCCCATCCCATCCCATCCCATCCCATTCCTCTTCCCCTTCCTTTGCCTCCCGCCCCATCTCCATCCTATTCTCCATTCCCCCGCCCCTTCCCTTCATCCCACCCCATCCCACCCCTCCGCCCTCCCCCTGCCCCTCACCCCCCCCACTCCCCACGCCGCCCCCCGCCCCCTGCACTTCTCCCGGTGGCCGCTGGGGGCCCCGAACAGGCGGAGCGGACGGAGCACCGCGGGCAGAGCCGCGCCGCGCAGGTAGGAGCCGCCCGGGGGGGAGCGGAGCGGGCAGGGGGGGCAGCGCCGGGGGGTGCCCACAGCGGGGGGAACCGAAGTTCGGAGAGTGCGGGGCGGGGAGGCGGGCGATGGGGGGGTGGTGATGGTGGCGGAGGTCCGGGGGATGCTCCGCTCTCGGTGGAAGGGAGATGCTCCGCGTGGCCGTTGTTCTCAGCCTTCGGACGGGAAAGAGAAGGAGCGTTGTTAAGGAATGCGCGGCGGCGGAGTTGGGCCGGTGAGCGGCGGAGGGTGCGCGGCGACGGCGGTGTGCGCAGCCGTGCGGGTTGGTGCTGTGCGGGTTGGTGCTGCGCGGAGCGCGCCGGGCGAGCGGCGCTGCTTGGGGGTAACGGAGGGAACCGTGCGGAACCCCCCCCCCCACCACCACCCCGATCCTGGGCCCAACTTCACTCCGTGCCGCTCCGGCCGAACTCCGGCAGAGCACGCCGTGCCGTGCCGTCCCCAGCCGCCGTCGGGGGCTCCGTCCCCGCTGAACCCTCGTAGGTGTGACCCTCGGGACCGTGACCTCGCGTCGGCTGCGCTGCGGCGAAGCGGCGCCGGGGAACCCGCAGCCTCCCCGGGGCCTTCCTCCCCAGCTCCTCCTGCCCCGCTGTCGGGTTGAGCCGTGTCCCCGAACCTCGGCTGCAACGAGCGGGCACCGAGCCTTCCCCGTTCCCCTCCTCCCCCCACCCGGGGCGGCAGTGGGGCCGCAGCACCATCCTTTGAGCATCCCCGGTACCAACACGGCACCGCGTACCGAACGCCGTGTGCCCGCGGCTGGGAGCGCGATGTTCGGTGCTGTTCTGCTTCTGTCGCTTTGCTTTGCACTGGAGCAGAGGTGGGCTCGGTGGGAGGCGGCTGCACTGAAGCTCCCGCAAGTGTGAGCCGTGTGTGTGTGCACGGGGACCGCCGAGGCAGAGGAATGATGTTCAGCCTTTCCCCATCGGTTTCCATTTCGGGTTGGGGCTGCCGAGCGCAGCCAGAAGTTGGGAAAGTTGAGTGCGTGGCTCCTTTGGTGTCGTAGGGGTTTAATTCCTTGTGTTCGGGGTTAATTAGTGCCCGAGGTTGGGAGCTGGTTTGGGGATTTTGGGTCTGCTGGGAGAGCGGCTGCTGTGTGCAGTGCTGGAGCTCTGCTTTGTGCCATGGCTGTGCTGGGAGCAGGTGGCTCAGGGAGATCAACTGGGAGGGGTGTGGGGGCCAGGGGAAGGCTCAGCCTCTCTGTGCTGGTGGTGCAAAGCTGGGGGTGCAGCCAGGGTGGGAGCAGTGGGGAGTGAATGGGGTGACCAATATCTGAAGGCCAGGGAGCAGCAGGTTTGTGCTGTGGCTGTGCTGTACTGGTGAGGAGAGCTGGCTCCTCCAACAAACTTCCATTTCCTCGGGTCTGGGTTAAGTTAATTCTGCATGCAGGCGGTGCTGAGGGCATGCAGCTGGGCAGTGCCCTCAGCGAAGGCCTGGGGATGTGGCTGGGGTGTGCATGCTGATTCTCACCGTCTTTAGGGGGAGATCTTCACGCACAGCACAAGTTAGGGCCGAATTCTGTTTCTTTCTCCTGCTGCTGGGCAGCCTGGTGAGCGTTCCTGTTGGTTACTGGGGGCAGCAGGGGCAAATATGAGTGAAAGGCTCGGAGGGAGCTCAGCTGGGATTCTCTGCACACACATCCCTATGGGTTGGCTGCCCCAGCACCTGTTGGCTGCGGTGCTGCTGGCTGCTTGCAGCTTGCTGTGCTCTATGGGAAACTTCGTGGTGGGGTCAGCAGTGTTTGGGGGCAAAGGGCAGCTGCTGTGTCAGTGTGTGCTGTACTCATTGGTGATTGAGTGGTTTAAGGTGGCAGTAAGGGAGTGCAGGTGCTGTAAATCTGTAGGTCAGAGCAGTGCAGCTGAGGGCCCCAAGTAAATAAAGTGGTGACAACAGGGATGGCTCCATCCCCCTCCTTGCTGCTGCCACAGCAGGAGGGGTTTTGCCGTGGGTGCCTTTACAAACCAAGCAAACCTGAGGTAGGGCACAGCAATCAGGCAGGTGGGGCTAATTAGCTCTGAAGTAGCTGAATGGGGCTGATCCTGGGGGTCAGATTGCCGTATCTTGTAGAGGATGGACTTACAGTAGTGAACCTTCCTAATGCTGCTGCAGGTCAGAAGCTTAACAAAATGGGGGCTGAGGATCTACCCACGGCCCTAATTATGTTGATTTCCTCATTAGGTTCTGCCAGCGATCTATTTCTGGGAAATAAATAGCAGAATGTGGGCAATAAATAGCGGTGGGGGGCAGAGCGGTGCCAGCTTCCTTGCTTAAGAAAACGGGAGGATAATGGAGGTTATGGGGCTGCGCATCCCCCCAGCGGTCCCTGTGCCCCTCCCGGCGTCCGGAGAGCGGCTTCTATCGCTGCTCGGATTCTCCTGATGTCTGCAGGATTGATTTGCATCCTTAGTGAGGGAGAGAGAGCCAGGCGTGTAGGTTTTGTGCTCTGCTCCTCCCCGCCCGCTTCCCACTTTGTTTGGCCAGCTCAGGCATCCGCACGGTGATGTGGAAGCGGCGCGGAGGAGCTCCGTCGCGGCCGCATTGCATATGCATGAGAGAGAGCAGCAGATCGCACCGGCAATCCCAAACTGGCTTAGGGCTAATGGAAATTCTGCCCTGACCCCAGAACCGCCGCTCTGCGGGGCTTTGCGGTGAGGCTGCAGAAATGCATCCCCATCTGGTGAGCTCTGGGACCCCTTGGCACCCGTTTCCCACATGCTGCACTCCTCCAAGACGTCGCTGTTGCCGTAGAGCAGTTCTTCTCTTGGTCTGTCGCGTTGAGGGCAGGGAGGGATGGGATTTTTGCTTCTCCTTGTGTGAGATTTGGGAACATCTGGTGCGTAATCTCATCTCCTATAGACCGAACAACATCGGGGGCAGAGATGGTGCTCGTGTTCACAGAGCATCTGCTGCTCTCCAGGTTCCATTCATCACTGCCTCGCAGCTCTGCGTTGTCGTTCACGCCGAGGGGAAGTGGGTGTGAAGTGGAATAATAATGTTTCACACTTCCTTTGCACTGGGTTTGACATCCGACAGCGCTGCAACCCATCGGAATGGGCGCGATGTGGTTGCAAGCTGAAAAGCATCATCTACAAATGGCCAGGCCTGCTGGTCTTAGGGGTGTTTTCTGGTCTCAGTGATTTTATGCAATGACAAGTTAATTACATTGAAAAAATACCGCTGTTGTCAACCCTACCAATGCCAAATTGGAAGCCAAGGTGGGATTTGTGGGTTCTAACTCAGGATCTCTGCAGTGCAACACCTTCAGACCAACGTCCAGGGGAATATGAGTTCAGCGTTGGCTGTCAGCATTGCATTTCTTAAGGAAACCCTGTAGAAAGAATTCAGTTCTACCTGAAATTCTGTGCTTGAGAAATGGGTGTTTTGGTTTTAGGCCGGCTGGACTCCCAGGGGTCCTTAATGTAACCCGTCGTGTTGTGATTGTGGCTGACACGGCTTTTGTTCTGCTCCTGCTGAGTGTTAAACAAGATTTAAGTCCCCTCAGTCACTATTTAGTTATTGAGGAGCGTCGCAGCCGCCACAAATGCAAACAGAACTGTCTGGATGTTTGTTTATGCACACATCATTAGGAAGTCTGTGGGAAAAGAAAAAAAAAAAGAAGGCAACGTTCCGGTCTGTTAGATAATTAATCTGCATTTTAAGAATTGTTGAAAGACGTATTTGCAAGCTAGTCCATTGAGCTGCTATCTAGTCAATAATCCCATATTTAATGGTCCCTAAGAATGTATTTCCATAATGCGCTGCAAGCAGTGGAGAAATCTGCATCCTGTTTGTCTTCGGATGTCAGCGCTCGCGCGTCTTGCACGACAAATCTTTTTCTGATGATGGGTGGAACATTTGGACGCGTTGGCTTCCAGCTGCTGTGGGGAATGGGGAGGGACAGGGTGGTGGAAGCAAACCTGTGGCTCTGCATCCCTTCCTGGTGGTTCCTTGCTGGGTGCTGAGCTCCGGCTCTGTGCACGGCCTGGAATTGCAACACGTTGGTTGGGATTTGGGGTCTGTGCAACGTGTGTCATGGAGCTGAGGTGACACGCAGGGGTTTGAGGATGGGTGTTGGTGTTGAGTCAAAATATGGGTGATTTATGGTGGAAAAAGGGAAAACGTGCAGGCAGCCCCAGTGGTGCTCAGTTACAAATCCCTGCTAATGAGAGCGGGGAGCAGAACCCACACCTGGAGAGAGGCAGTGCTGGGAGCTGCTGCCAAGGTGAGGAGCCAGAGCTTAATTTCATTATCTTATCAATAACGAGCCGGTCCTGGCGTGGTGTGAATTCTCAGGGAGTGTTAGTGCTATCTTTGGCAGTCTGAGCAGAGAAATAATGAATACGAATAGGAAGAGCATTGTGTGCAGCCCTGGTATCTTTACCTTAAAAATTATGTCGGTGAACTGGTAAGAGATAAGAGAAGAGCTACAGGAATAATTTGGGGCCATAGAGTGTGTGGGAGAGGCTGGGGCTCATCTCTGCCCTGTAATGAGGAGAGGGTTTAGGGGGGATTTGAGTGCTGGCTGTGAATACCTGACCAGAGCGGGAGCTCAGGCACCAAGGCAGGGCATGGCTCTGCGAGTGCTCAATCAATTCTGATGAGGAGAAAGGCATGTTTTATGTTTGTACAGCTTTGTAGGTAGGCGCAGGAGCAAATTACCCAGGGCCAGGTAGATTGGCCGTTTTTAAATTGCAATGATACATCTTGAGGAGCTGCTGTAGGTGAAGTGCAGAGTGTGGCGGTGTGGAAAACTCAGCACGAGGCAATAGCAAATAAAACAAAGTTCTGAATACGGTGCTTATTGTCCTTCGCACCCTTTAATTATGTCGCTAATCTCTTCTTTTCTTGAGGGAAAGAACAGAATCCACCAGCACCGTGTTCGTGTTCTGCTCCTTTGGGCAGTGTTGTACGACAGTCGCCCACTTCTCTGTGCAGTGGGCAATGCTGGGTTGCACATCTTCCTCCTCTGACCATCTTCACCAAGCTTCCTCCCACTTCTGCTTTATCTTCCTGCTTTATCAGCATGAGGGAGAGCTCCGTTTTCTCAAACACCTTTTGCTTAAGCTGTAGCTGTTAATTGAGCGCTCGCTGATCGCCTGGCGGCGCGGCGCTGAGCTCTGTTGCTCCCCTCCTGGATGGTGGCTCAGTGCCGGTAACACAGCAGAGCTGCTCTGAAGCCACTCAGAGCCTTTGCTGTTTGCATTTTCTCCCCCAGCATTTCCGTTTTTGCTGGCAGTGTAATTAGCACCATCTCCTCCTCTTTGAGTGATCTCAGCCCATGCAGTCCTTCTCCCCGAGTGCCGTAATGCTTCTCATCCTTCATGGTCCTTAAGTGGCCCGAGACAAGGATTGAACCCTTGAGCTCAGCCCAGGGGCTGTTCCCTGCCTGGATTTAGGGACCCGATTGTCTGGCTGGATTTAGGATCCCAGCTTCCCCTGAAATTGCTTCATCCATTAGAGGTTCTTTGTTGCTGAAGGTTCAATTATGGAAGTGAACAGCGCTTTATGGGAACAGGGAAAGAGAGAAACCAAAGCCGATGTCACCCCCGGGGTCTGGTGGAGCTCCTCATCTCCACATCCTCTGCGTGCAGCACAGCCCTATAAAGCCCAGCACTGATGATGCTCCTCCTGTAGGAGCACGCAGTGCAATGCAGTCATTGCTTGTTCTTCCCAAAGGACGAGGCTCGTGGCACAGCGTGGGGTGGCTGCATGGCTTTGCACACCCCATGGCTTTGGGATCACTGCTGAGCTGCGGGATGTGCAGGAGGTGCTCTGCAGCCATCGGCCTCTTTGGGATCGTTCTGCTGTGTGTTCGGTGGGCTTGAGTGCCTCTGAAAGATTAATTAACCCCGGGTGAGAGGCAATGATCGAACGTTTGCATAGGGGGGAGGGAGATGAATATTCTTGCTGCTGTGCTGAGTGTGTTTAAACTTCTGCTTTTGGCTCGTCTGGCTTGGAGGAGCCTCTGACTAGCAGAAATGATGGAACAATTTATTTTGGATGATGAATTAGGAGAAGATAGCTCATACACCCAGAACACGGCGTTTTCAATCACATCTTCATTGCATTGGTAAGGGGAAGGGCGGGGGGGGGGGGGGGGCAAGAGATTTTCATATCTTGACATGTTTATCCTTTGGAGACTGAGTCAATTATCGTATTGTAGGAGAACTCGTTCCGTAGTGCTCGGATCTCAGGGAATGTCTCTGTGTCAAGACGAGGATCGTGCAGGGTTTGTTCTGGCAGCGGGGAGGTGGGGAGGAGAGCACAGCTAGGAGAGATCTGCAGGTGACATCCAGGAATAGGAAAATAACTTTATGAGAAGCAGGAGTTAGAGCCTGCTGAGGTCTGTGACAAAGCTGCCACGAGGAAGGCAAGTTGTCCTCAAGTACTCCTTGGCTTTGATTTCGGGCTGCTGGGGACGCTGTGGCACACTGAGCTCTGGCAGTGCTCCTGAGCATTGCTTTGTGCTCCATGTGCTGTGATTACCAGCGGGTGAGGAGGTGTCAGCACAGCTCTCTCCTCGGTTGTGCCGTGCAAATCTCCAGTCCCAGCAGCAGAAATACCTGAGTCCATTTTGCAGACATCGGCGTTGATGCAGTGCAGCTGACACGCTCCATTTGCTTGCATAAATGCGGCTCTTCAAGCTGTGCATATGCTCCATAGAGCTGCTACCCCTCACCTTTCCTTCTTGCAACGGCTGGAAGGCCGTTCCTGGACACCTCAGGCAGTGTCTGTGTGTTTGCACATATGTCAGGACCAGAAATGCACCATTTCCAAGCTGCTGTGCGAGACATCGCTCCCGACAAAATGTTCAAACTGCAGTTGTGCAGATGGAATTTTCGAGCTTGGCTCAAGCACTCCTGTTTCTGCAGGTTTGTTTACGTGGAGGATTTGGTTTTCCCATTATTGAGATGGTTATGTTTTTATAGCATTGCATTACTCACAGGTCCCTTTTATTCCCTTCCAGTTTGCCAGCCGTGAGTAACGGAGGGTTTTGCCTCAGCCCTTTGGTGGAGCAGAGACTCAACTGAATGGGAGGAGGTCTTTTCCTTTCCCACCACCAGAATGTCATGCTGGAGGGTTGGTTGGGGCATAAGCCATTTCTGGAGGCTGTGGCCATAGGCTTGGTTTTGATCCCATTATTAGGCTGTGTGCGCTGATGGAAAAACTCCACTCTAGGAAAGAAGTGAAGCGTTGAGCTTTGATACCGGTTGCACTGGATGATCTTGGTGGTCTTTTCTGACCTTAATGATTCTATAAACTTTCATTCAGGTGTAAGCATGGAGCATTGAGCATGTCAGCAGCCAACCTGGCTTAGTGGCACAGCTCCTAAAGCGGAGCTGCTTTCCAGGACAGCTCTGCTGTGCCATGGGGATCTGAATTTTTGGGGAAGTGGGGTGCACTGCGTTGTGTGTTTGTGTACCTGCATGTTCCCATTGAGACAGCTGGGTTGGAGTTTTAATTCACTGCACCTTTTTGTTATTTATCTTCCTTCCACGTTGTTTTTTTTCCTGAACTTTGCTCCATGGGTGGCACGGTCGTTAACCTCATTAGAGCATCCAACACCTCTAATTATTGGGGGAACGGCTTTCAGAGGATGGAAATCATCCAGCCAGCTGCTATGCACACGTGTGTTGGCCCTTCATTTTTCCCAATGTGAGGCTACATCTACTTAATTTAAACAACATAAGGCACAGATATATGTTGTATGCCCACGTGTGAGTGCGGTGCCATCGCCGTGCCTGGCAGTGAGTGTGTGTGTGCACACGTGTGTGCTCATGGCGTGTGGTCACTGCAGCCCAGGAGCTCGGAGTTGCTTTGTATTTGGGGCATTGTTCTTTTGCATCAGGAATGAGGTAACGTGGAATATTTGTAAGAGAGTCACATGGAGCCACCGGGAGCCGTTAGTCAGCGGCTGTGGGAAGGCGCCGGCCCTAATGATGACAGGGGAAAGTTCTTTATGGGGTCTGGGAGCAAAAGGCGAAGAACAAATGGGTACAGGCTGCAGAGGCAGAGGGTGAATCCATCAGGGGATGGCTGCGGGTAGCTGTGTGCAGTGGTGGTGGGTTAGGGCTGTCCCATCCTTCTTGGGCAGGAGGAGAGGGGAGGTTGAAGGAAGCAAAGGGAGGTGAAGCACCGGCCCAGGGGTGTGTAACAGAGCAGGAGCATCACCCTGTGGCTGTTGCTCCTCTGGGGGCCGTGAGATGGGCTCAAAGCAGCTGCCTCTTCAGGTACTTGGATCTGTGCACCAGGATGGATGTGAGAAATGGAGCCTTCAGAGAGGGGCTCTTTGTGGTTGCTGCCTGGCCAGTTGGTAGACAGAGCCCCAGTCAGTGCTTTGTAGCTGTGCTGTGTGTGTAGGCTGGGATGGCAGCGTGGGAGCGGCTCAGTTGTGATCTGGGCAGTTGAAATGAGGTGGCCCATCAGCGCTGCTCTGTGATGTTTGATTTATTACACCGTGGGAAGCTGCTGCCATCGCAGCACTGAGCCCCACAGGAATCCACGAGAAGCAGTCGCAAAGAGAGGGAATGGGCTCTTCTCAAACGGCAGAAATTGTGGAGAGAAAAACTGGGGCCAGGCATCGGGCAGTGCTGCTGAATGGCAGAAATAGGGAGGCACTGAGATAGATGGCTGAGGTTGATAGATCCAACTCGAATGAGTCTAGGAGAAGTGGGACCAAACTTTTCCGTTACCAGCTGCTTTTGTTCCATATGGATGCCTCTGTGCACCCTCTGCTCCCCACAGAGCACAGCCCTCTTTACAGCCAAACTCTGTGGAAGTCAGGCTGGGTTTTATATGGAAACGTACCTTGAAGCTTTCAGGGCCTCTAGAAATGGGGCAGTGCCTGGCTTCTGCTCCCCAGGTAAGGGAGATCGTGGGGTGCTGAGGGATGGCAGCTTCTGTCTGGTGGCTGTGTTTGCCCTCAAAGCACAAATGATGTCCTCTCTGCCTGAGACAACTGCTTCTGTTTGACCTTTGGTGTGCCAGACCACTAAGGAAGGAGACCTCACTGTGTTCTATTTCAGGCTGAAGGTCGTTAAACCTGTCAAATCCCCTTACAGCCATCGCACTGGGTTGTGTGTCCACGTCTCAGATGGGGGAAAAACCCTTTTGGTGGAGCTGCATTGCAGCTCTGGGAGTGCAGGGCAGGTTCTTGGGGTGAGGTGACAGCAGGGTGTCCTCACTTCTGCAGAGATGGAGCATCCCCAGCAGGTGCTGGGAACGATTCTGCATCTGCAGGGGCCGCACGCTTTTGCTCAGAGGGAGATTTTGGGGGCTGGGGCCCTCATCTGTGCCCCCAGTGCTGCTGGGGACGGAGCAGTGCCAGCCATCAGCCCCGTCCCTCCCTGCAGCGTGGCCCTGGCAGCTCCAGCCCTCGGTTACTCTGGCAACTCGCAGCGATCAGGCAGCACCGAGCAGCTGAATTCAGCCCCTTGTTCCGGGGAAAATGCTCTCATTGAAGGCGAACCCGAGCGAAACCCTCCTGCCTTCATCCCAATGAATGGCACCGACACCCATCCGTGTGCCTCGTGGTGGGGAGAAGGCATGTGGGGATGGGTGGGGGGTATCCAGGAGGGGAGAGCGGGGAGATGTCACCGAGAAGGGAGTTGGGGTTGTGCCCTCGTCCCATTGGAATAAAGGAAGTCTTGCACAGCACTGCCTGTAGTCAGCTGAAAGCGGTAACAAAGCCGTTACGGCGCTGGGGATGTGCTTTTCTCTGGGATGGAAGGAGCTGCCCAGAATGATAATGGGGTCTTTTTTCATTTTTTTAAGGAGCTAACAGGCTACTGCACGAAGTAATTAACTGGACAGATGGGGACGGCAGAATTTGTAAACGTCGACAGCGACAAGAAGGCGCGTTTTGGGAAAGGCCTTGTGTCAGCAGAAGGGCTGCGCATCGGGGCGGGCGTTGGGAAAGCAGTGAAATTAATGAGACTTCTTAAAAAATTAATAACGTTAACAGCTGCATCCAGTTCAGGTGTGTGGTGGGGGCTGCGAGGAGGGGTGGAAATGGAGGGATTGCCTGTGCAGCTCCCTGTTTGTGTGCGTGTCCTTTGTGAAGGGGATCCCTGCCACGTGTGTGATGGGGCTGAAATAAATACGGCTGCTGCTGCACCAAGCCCCACCGGTGTGATTTGTCTGTCCTAAACCAGAGCAGGGTGCTGGTGGTGGCTACAGTTGTGTCAGTTTGTCCGTCTGTCAGGGATGCTGTCATCCAGCACCAGGAGACACGGCAGGATGCGTGGTTTGGGCTGTGGCAGTGTGAGTGTGTGCCCTCCTTGTGGCAGTGAGTTATGCTAAGTGAGAGCACAGTGGTTTTGATGGCGAGCCCAAGGAAAATATCTCCATCCCTGGAGCTGCTCAAGGTCAGGTTGGATGGGGCTGTGGGTGAGCTGACCTGATGGAGTGGGGACAGCCAGCCTATGGCATAGGGATGGAGTGGACAGTGAGATAGTGGGATAGGGATAGTGATTTCTAAGGTCTGTTCCAACCCAACCATTCCATCACTCGTCCCTTCTCAGCACAGCCTCTTCCTTCCCTTTAATTAACATGCAGGGCTTGGGACAAGTTGCACAACTGCAGAATCGGTTGGGGATGGGGAGAGCGGCTGCTGAAAAACGCTTTGTGTGAACGTGGCGAGCTCTAATAGAGCAAAACACGACAGGCACGTGTGTGTCTGCAGAATGGTAATGACCCTCCTGAACCACTGCCTGGGGGGGAATGGAAAGCACTTAACAGATCAAACACTGTCAGGGAAACAAGAGCGACTGTGCCCAAATCGGGCTCGGCTTAATCAAGGTAACTCGTTTATGGGGTTGTGATTAGAGTTCAATGCTCTGATGGCAGAAGCACCTTTCCTGGGGTTTGTGCTGCTGCTTTCCTTTTTCTGCTCCTCGGAAAGACGCCCCGCTGTTCCCCCCTCCCGAAAAAGAAGTTCTGCAGCTCGGTTCCAGAAGTGGATTGTTTTGATGAATTGGGGATGATTTTTAAGAAGTTGCACCGGAAAAAGGTCTTTTTTTTTTTTTAATTTTTCTTCCCAATTTTTTTTATGGAGTCTACCTGTGGTCTCTGTGCCAGCAGCGAGCCCGTCCTCCCCACGTAGCACAGCGTCTGCCTGCAGACCTGCTTGCTGCAAGATATCCTTGAGCTCAAAGTCATCCAGATTGGGCGCTCGCAGGGATGGCGAGAGAATGAGAACTGCAGAGAGCAAGGGTTACGCAGTCAAGATTTTCTTCTTTTTTATTTTTTTATTTTGAGAGGATGGAAATATTTCTGATACTGGACACGGCAAAGGCTGGGCATAAATCTCCTTTGGGACAAGTTAATCTGTTTTGCTTTGCAAGTTCTTTCAAATCCTGATCTGGTGGGTGCAGGCCTGGGACTCGGTCACCTTCTGGAGCCATTTATCAACTTTGATGGTGATCTCTTGGCTTCCTGAAACTGAGCTCCATCAAAGCCCTCTCAGTGGGGCCACTGGGCTCCGTGTTGGCGATGAGCTGAGGAAGCAGCATCTCTCAGTCCTTTTCAGCCTTGGTAGTAGCAAAGCCAGCATGTAGCAAACTGTGTTGTGAATGGATCGTCTGCAATTAGTTAACTCCTCGTGCTCCTCTTATGGGCACAGCCTCCAGTCACTTCGAGGTGACTTTGCTGTTAGAGGTGATGCAAACACACGGAGGTCCCACTCACGTGAAGGGGCACAACAGGGGTTGGGCAACCTTTGGGTTTTTGTGGCGATGCCAAAACGCTCAGGACACTGATTTGTGAAATCAAGCTCGTTCAGTTCATTACGGTTGGGTAATTAATAGGCGCTCTTTCAAACCTGCTGAAGCTCAGAGCTGTGAGGAGCAGGATGGGAGCATCCATGGGGGCTTCTTCACGGGCAGCACTGGGCTCTTCCCTGAGGTTTTGCTGCTTGCTGCATCGTAATGAAAAGATAGGAATGGGGATAACAGCAGCAAGTCAGGACAGCCATTGCAGTGTGTGTGGGGGGCAGGAGAGCTGCTGGTGGCACTCAGCTCTGGAGGGCACAGCCCATTGCCCCCATTGTCCCCAGTTCTGTGTGGCCTGGAGCAAACCCAGGAGAGCTGGAGGGAGCTCCAGAATGGCCAGTGTATGGAGGCAACAAGCAAAAGTCATGCTGCTCCTTCTCAAGACTTCTTTTCCCTTCTGCTCTTTTTTTTTCTTGAGCTTTTTTTCTTTTTCCTCTCCAGTAACCCCTAGTAAAGGAGGCAGAAAGTGAGAATGTGACTTGAGGGGCTGGTGGGAAAAAATTGGAATCTTCTTGGTGAGGGGGCTGGATTGCAAAAATTAGCAATTTTTGGAAGCAGGCCATTCTTTTGACAAAAATTAACTGAGAAATTCTCCCCAGCTCTTGCTGCAATCTGCGTTGGCCACCGTCCTGTGTAATCACAGCTCTTGATTTCTGAAGCATGGGTGCTGCTTTATCTGAAACCTTGTACGTGGGGAGTGGTTGGGCAGCAGCTGTGCTGCACAGTGTGATGGTTCAGCCCTGCTCTGTGTGTCCCACCTTTGCAGCCACTCTGGGGATAATCCAACGGCTCTGTAAAATGTGGCATGATTGGGCTGGAGATGGGCTTTTGTAGGGTTTTGTGCTCTCAAGGATGCTTTCCAGCCCTTGGGTCACATGCTGTGGTGTGGCAGAGCAGTGTGGCTGTCGAATTGGGCTTTGGAGGAGCAAGGAGCTCTGGTTGGACCCAACAGAGACAAGACTTTCCCTTGTCTCCCCCCCACCCCTGATAGAGAGACTATGCAGTTCAAAGCTCCTTCCGTTTCTTCTCCTCAAGCAGACAGGAGCGTTTTGCAAACGTTGGGAAGTGCCGTGACAGCAGCACAATAAAAGTATTGTTGGATGTGATTGTTGCTTTACCTCTCCTCCCGCAGCCCCCACTCCTCCCTGAGCACCTGCCTTTCACCCAATTTAATTTTCACACCTCCTCCTGCTGCTGCTGCCATCCGTGCCAGCTATCTGTGGTTCTGCTGTGGGTGTCTCTTATTGGAGCGACTGCCTTGAAGGTGCTCATCCCATCCCTGCTTGCTCCTATGGACCCGAGGGATTGGTCCCACAGCATAAATGCCCAAGGACCGGGCAGTTGTTCTTCTCTTTCCCTAAAACCAGAGCCAGGATCCCCGGGACTCTGTGATCTCATGGGCTGTGTTTGCTGCATGAGATCTTTATGAATTGTGATGGCTCAAAAGGAAAGGACCCAGAGTGAGTCTCCAGTGCCAGTTTGAGTTTGCAGGATTGGCAGGTAAGAGCAGAGACAATGATGTGCTCTTTATGGAGAAATCTGGGCCCCTTTGATCAGAGTCACTGGTGTGCCAACAGGGATGCTGACTGCTCCACCCCATTGCTCAGATGCAGTTACGTATGATGGCACAGCTGTGTCAGTGGACAAGGGAAGAACCACTGATGTTGTCTGTCAGGACTTTAGTGAGGCCTTTGACACGGTTCCCCACAACATCCATCCTTCTCTCCAGAGTGGAAAGATATGGATTGGATGGATGGGTGGATGGATGGATGGATGGGTGGATGAAGAACCCAAAGGGTGGTGGTCAGTGGCCAACACGGTGATGCTTTCTACAAGGGGGACCCACAGCTCTCCAGTTCATTGTCCAGTGCAGCACCAGAGAGGATGCAGTATGTTAGTGTTGGGCTCTGCTGGAGCAAGGCTGGAAGAAATGGGAGGGAAGGGTTGGCACTGGTACAAGCACAGAGCAGCTCAGAGCCATTGGTGGTAGTGCAGGAGGAGGAAAAAGCCTCAAAGCATTGCAGATGTGTCAGTGTATCCCTCGTTAAAATGGACAACTATTCCCCAGTTGTTTTTCTATGCACTGATTTTGTTCTGCCTATAATATCTTGTGTTTGCATGCAGCGATGTGCTGTGATCCAATTGTCCCTTAGAGGAGGTATCAGTCTGCAGAGAACCAGGGTTTTCAGTTTGCTGCGTAGGGCACAGGGACGTGGAGGAGAGGTGACATCCATGGGATGATGCTCCTGTCTGCCTGGCACCTCCTTGTGTTGTCTCTCTCCCAAAACCTGAGCCAGCAGGGCAGCATGTCCTGCTCCCACCAGCAACACCAGATCGATTCCCTATTTAGCTGAAATCTCCATGTGGATGCGTGCAGCCCCATGCTGATTTATCCAATAAAGGCTGCAGCTCAAGATGGTTATGAGGGACCTTGATGAAAAACCCAGAGGTTATCCTAAATTGCAGGAAGGGAGGATGGTGCAGCACATCAGGGCTGTCTGCAGCTGGTCACCTCCACACATCTCTGCCTTTTCTATTTGAAGACACAGAGAAGAGGAGAAATTGCTATCCTTATGCTCAGGCAAAAAGAAAACAAAGTATGAGTGGTCATAATTTAGTGGGCTCCTGGGTAAATTTGTATTTCATTCTGATTATTGAGTGCATTCTCTAATTGTGGCAATAAGAAGGAATCGTCCATCTTCTAAATGCAAGCAGTAGCACTGATTGTTATTTAATTAGTTGATTCCAGTGGTCGAGGGGTGAGCTTGGAATTACAATTGCAGCTTGTATTATTTCACTGAGATTGCCGAATTAATTAGGAGAACAATGGGATTCTTCATTGTTGGCATCTTAAGAACTTGTGAGGATAACTCTCAGCGCAGGAGAGCGATGCTCCGATGCATCTGGAGACCAAACCCCACCTGGCATAGTGAGTTCAGGCCAAAAAATCCCTTTAACATGAAAGGTTTCCTCTGTGATGAGCAGAAAAAATGTGTGGATGGATGCTGTGAGCAAAACCATCAGGAAAGGTGAGGGAGGCTGAGGTTCCATTGGCAGCATTGACCTTGCAGCCCCAAAATCCAGGAGGTGATGCCCTCATCCCACTGCGATGGCTTTGCACCATTGCAAGGGTCTCAGGAATGCGTCCCATCCTTGCTGAGCTGGGCAGGGTGATGTGCAGACATTGGGATGCTGATGCACAGAATGAGGTCCTGCCCTCCCTGTGCCCATCCAGGCGCTGCCTGCGGATGGGGACTCGTGGGAGGACTTTCCAAAGAGCTGCTAAAAGCTGCAGGAATCTGTTCCCCCAGCAAAAAAGCAGACAGGTCTCTTGTGGCTGTGAAAGTGATGGGCAGGAGGCGTCGAGGCTTCTCACTGCAAACACTGGCTTTGTTTTCTTCCTCTCCTATTTTTATTTTATTTTACCGAGAATGCGTTTTATGGGGCGGCCTTGCTGCTGGTTTGTTGTGATGTGGCTTTTATTGTGGCTTTTATTGTGGCTGTTGGCTGTGAGTGTTTGCAGGGTGTTTGAGTGTTATGGCCGTGCAATAGAAGAAAACACAAGTACATGTGGGGCACTGAAGTACATACGGGGCATTATTACCTTAAAGCATTCGTCCATCCTGGCCTGGCTTCCTCTTCCTGGCTGCTCTGCAGAGAGCTGCTCCTTTCTCATGGATTCTCTGTGTTGCCAGGATTGATTTTTTCAGAGACAAGTCTCCACAAGCCCCGTTTTATCTTCTCCTCCCTTTTTGAGGCAAGAGGTTGCATTTTTTTTTTTCTTCTCTCCGTGGCAAAAAGTAAGATGAATGGTTCTCTTCATCTTGGGCAGGACTGAAGGGCAGCTCTGTACAGCAGGTGATGGACGGAGCTTCTTTGGGATCGCTGATGTATTTCCCTCTTTCTCCACATTTCCTCTGGGATTTTGTCACCTGCAGAAGAAAGGGCAAGCATGGTCTGTTCCCAGAGAGCAGGACTTCAGGGTAAGGAGACAGGGACCCATGGAAGCATGGGTGAGATCAGCCTCTCCGGGTGATGTTGGCCATGTAAGCCCATGGAGGATCCTCCAGGGAGAGGTGGTGAACTGGAGAGGGGAAGGAAAGAGAGCGGCGAGGAGGAGGTGGATAAAAGAATGGCACCCTGGAGATTTGGAGAGGAGCCAGAAGGAGAGCGGTGTGTGAAATACCGGGGAGCTGGTGGTTAATTTACAGCCTCTGGGAGAGGAAAAGGAAGAAGAAAAGGGGGGAAAATGCCTCTGTTGCAAGGTATGTGGAAGAGAGTTTGCAGTGATGTGGGAATACGTGGCATCTTCCTGCCTCTTGGGTTTTCTTCTCTTTCTGCTGCAGCAGTTCCAGGTAGGAGCGGGGCTGTGGGCATGGCCCCAAAGCTGCTGGAGCTCACACAGAGTTGGGACACTGCTCTCAGATCATAGAATCGTAGAATGGCCTGGGTTGAAAAGGAGCACAGTGCTCATCCAGTTCCAACCCTCTGCTGTGTGCAGGTCACCAACCAGCAGCCCAGGCTGCCCAGAGCCACATCCAGCCTGGCCTTGAATGCCTGCAGGGATGGGGCATCCACAGCTTCCTTGGGCAACCTGTTCCAGTGCCTCACCACCTTTTGAGTGAAAACCTTCCTCCTAATATCCAACCTAAACCTCCCCTGTCTCAGTTTAAAACCATTCCTCCTTGTCCTATCAAGGATGTGTAGGGTTTGGGTTTTGGGCAGGGATTGCATGTTATGGGTCTCTTCCAACTTGGCCTTTCCACAGTTTTACAATTCTAAGCAAGAAACCCAAAGACAAGATGCTCTGATGGAGAAGAGTCCTTCCCTGGATGAATCCCCATTCAGGCCAATGGGAAGCCAGGTGCTAGGGAGAGATTGGGACGCAGCAGTGATTCAGCTTGTTCAGAAGGGGCTGCAGAGAGCTCTGGGAGCAGCGCAGGACGCGTCCAGGTGGATGGCTCCCCGGCCCGTCAACGCTGTCTGCTTTGACAGGAATATAGATGCAGTGGTTCTTTTTCACTCTGTCTGAAATTGCTTTGTAATAACAGTAGGAGTTGGAGAGGCACTTTTATTGATTAAACAATTGAAGCTATTTGTCTTTACAAAACCCAAAATATAGAGGTGTCTTTGGCTTCCCACATCTACGTTATGCACGTTTATTATATGCAACAATCTCCCTGATCAGGCTGATGTTCATAATGGGTTGGGTTACAGCACTGGATTGCAATGGTTTAATATGAACTGGAGAGCAAAGGAGAGCTGATATAAGTACACCAAAAGAAAAAACAGGGCTGGGTTGAGCAGACAGGGAGAGAGGTGCTGCTTTGAAAGGTGTGCGATGCGAGCAAACGGCGACTTGTGAAATGCCTGCTGCTCCTCTTTTCCCCCAGCGATTTCTGAGCCGTCCCTTTGATCAAACACCATTTCAGTGATTGGAAAATCTGTCGCCGCGTCTCTCTGTTGACCCCGACTGCCAGTGTTCACTCTTTAGATCTTGGTATGAAACTGCCTGAGGTCAGGAACCGTGCAGATGGTTCGTGCCTGGAGGTGGAGGCTGCAGGCTGGGAGGAAGCAGCTCACAGTGCTCTGTAGGTGTGTTTGTTTGTGCGGCGGCGGCGCGCGGTGTGGCTGCTTGCCACGGCTGCCTCCAGCCCCAAGGATGCAGGGTTGGCTGGAAGCAGCACACGTGGCACGTATGTATGTGCTGCTCTGCTCTCCCCATGCGATGCGTTGAAGGGATCTTGGATGTAAGCCCAGAAGGAGATGCGTAGCCCTGTGCAGTCGCAGCTACCTGTCTTGGTGGAACTTAGCGTCAACCAGCGCAAAGCTGCTGCTGGTTTTTTCCCCTTCTTAGTTTTTTGGGAAGGCTGTTCTAGATCCTTGCTTCCCTCAGCATTGTGGAATTAGTTCCAAACTTGCCTAGCTCCATTAGTTTTTGTGCCAATATTATCTTTGGACATAAATGTTCACATAGAGAAGTCTTGGTTGGGGTTTTGCTTGAGATTCTCTTCTGCAGGGGTTCTTTACAGCCCCACAGAGCTCCCCTTCAAAAGAACTCTTCAAAAGTTCCCGTGTTACAGTGGTAACAAGGCAAAACAAATGCAACCAATATGAAAAAAATATAATGGAAATGTATTTTGTGACATGAGAAGCTTTTGTGTGTGTAGAAAGTAACATAAGAACCTGGACTTGGTTGGCTTGGTTTGAAAACCATCAACTTTGTGGTGTCCTGGAAGTGGGGCTGCCCCATCCCTGGAGGTGCACAAGGCTGTAGGTGGGACAGTGGGCAACCTGCTCTATTGGGTGGCAACCAGCCCATGGCAGGGGGTGGAACAGAATGGTCTTTGAGGTTCCTCCTTAACCCAACCCATCTATGATTCTATCAGGAAAGGAACTCATACCAGGGCCGGGGGGTTTGCTTTGGTTCTGCTTGGCATGGAAGGCATCTGATGCTGTCACTTGGTGTGTGTGCCTGCAGCTTTCAGGCTGAAGCCTGAAAAAAGCTAACTAGCAAAATGTTAACTTTCTATATTTGGTGTCTGAGAATCTTTTTCACCTGAATGCCTTTGTGCAGCATTCTCAGAAAACAGTGTGTTGCGTTCTTGTTGGTTTTTTTTTTCTTCTTAATCTCATTGTTGTGTGCAGATTTTTATAGTTACTGTGCACGGTTCATCTTGCAATACAAGCATTTTCTCAGCAATGGGTGAAAAAAGCCCCGTGTCAACTGCTAAATGGCTCTGGGTCTGTCGCAGTGCTGGGCTGGGTGCAATGAGCTGCCATTGCTGGAAGTCCCAGTATCACTTTGTGCCTCCTGTTGCTGTTTGCAGTGCTTTAGGACCCGCCAAGTCATCTTGCACTGCGGTGTCCCTCGACGCTCGTCTTATGTCTGCTTTAATTGGATACTGCAGCAGTAGTATGCATCAAAATAAATGAACTTTTTACTGCGAGAGGGTAAGAGAAGAAAAAAGACACACGATCCCTCAGCAACAGCTGTTTGGAGGAAGAATCCCACAGAAGCCGCTTCCTTCGCTAATTAGAAATCTGCTTTCCTTCAGGAAGGATAACGTCTACGTTCTCCACTCCTCTTCTCACTTCTAATTACTTGGAGAAATGAAGGAAGGCGCCGTTTCGTAGGTTTGACTTGGAGTTGCTGAGGCAAAGAATGTCGGATGGGAGATGTTTTGTGGCAATAGGAAGGAAGGGGAGAGGATGGAATGGCCAAATTGTGAGCGCTGCTGGTGGGAGGGAGAGATGGGGGGACCCAGTGGGGTTCTGAGTGCTGCTCCGTGTTCTGGTGAACAGAGGTGACTCCTTGCCAGAAGTTCAGAGCGAATTTCTAAGCCCCCCCAAAAAAAAATTGCTTAGAAAATAGAAAGGTTAAAGTTAGAAATCTCAAAGAGAGGAAATGCGCCGAGTTCACGATTTATAAATAACATGCTTTGATTGTTTCCCATTACGGAGTAATTTTGTTTTGAAATGTGACTTCATCTTTTTATCAAGGGTATAAATACCGACTCTGGAACAAAGGAGTTTTCTCCAGCCTGAAGTGATGCTTTATATTCCCAGCGGGGTGATGGGCAGGCTGTCCCCATGCTGCTGCACGTGGGGTTTTGTTGGTCTGGAGGTGGAGCGAGGCTTTCCCGGCCCCACCGAGCTTCCCTAAGCCTTGAGCAGGTGTTGCTTTGCAATTCAGCAAAGCGGCGTTTCAATTACTCAGGGCAATAAATCTCAAGGTGTGTGCTGGGAGCTCCATCACTTCAAGCACCGATGTTTTTCTTTTCCCTCGCGGTCTTCGAGGTGGAATCATCAGCGCTGCAAGTAATGAAGCCTGGTTTCCCATGGATTTCTTTCTCGTGGTTGGATTCTCTGATAACTAAATAAGCTTAGACTGAATGCCCCGGCCGTGAAAAAGGCTATTGTGTGTAAATTCTCTATTAAGAATGGAGCTTGCGTGGCATCCTGCCTGCCTGCGAGGATGCTGAGGGACTGCCTATTGACAGCTATTTTCGTGGAACCAAAATACTGGAGGGAGCTGACCCTGCCAGGTGGGGCTGCAGGTGGCGGGTGGGTTCTTGGGGGCTGTGGGCGGCTGGTTGCCATAGGAAGGAGGGTTAGAAATAGAGTCTGGGAGGTGTGCTCCTTTGGGGTGACCCCGGGGGAGTCGGGCTGTTGACGTAAGGGCCGTAAATCGCTGCTTCTTTTCCATTTTGTTTGATGTTAAAGCAGCGATAAAAAGCACACGTGTGTGTGTGTGTGTGTCTGGGCAGTGCTGAGTGACACGTGCTCCATCTCTTGAGCACGATCCCTTCTGCTGAACCCACGGGATGGATCCCCAGCCCCAGGGCTGTTGGGTGGCAGCTGCCGTTCTCCGGCTTTGACATTTGGCAGCCAATGGAGGAGGAGAAGTCGTGGGTGTAAAATCAGGATGGGAGAGTCGATGGACAACCGTTCCTTTGCAGATAACCAGGGGTGAATTGATAACCGGTGACCCAGGTAAGCAATTAAGCCAATTGGTTAAATGAATTGATTGCGGAGGTCTCCTTTATGTAGAGCTCCGCCTGAAGCCTTCATGCCCTTTCTGGAGGAATAGCTGTGGAGAATAGACGTCTTCAGAAATTAACAGTGACTTTCAAGCAGAATAGATGATTAATGAGAATGCATTGCTCTTGATGGACAAATGAAGCACTTCCAGTGTTCTGGTGAGCCATGTTCGGCTTTCTTGTCTCCAGGAAATGATTCAGCCACTCAGACCCAGCTCTGAGCCCAGGGAGAGGTAAGGAGAGGGGAGAGGAGGGGAGAACTGCCCCCTCTCAGCTTGATTTATTATCCGACTCCTTTGTTACAAGACTTCCAGTCTTGTAAAATATTAAATACATCCTTATATTCAATATCACATTTTGAAACATTTCATGCCTCATTTGCTTCTGGAGTCAAGGACAACTTCACATTTTTCATGGCGCAAGGCCCAGATTTGTCTATTTATTTATTTTTAATCACTACGTTTTTCTTTTTTCTTTTTTCTTTTTTTTTTTACCTGTATCAATTCGGATTAAATCTTGGCAACCATAGCAACCTGTTCCTCTGGGTGGTTTCAGATCTCGGCAGTGGAGGTAGTTTTTTGGCTTGGCTGATCCCCATGGGATGCTGTGCCCATCCAGGGAGGACCGTGGGCAGCAGGGATTGTGGTTTGGGGCTGGGTGTTGGGCTCAGCTTTTGCTGGCAGTGTCTCTTGTAAATAAAAGGCTGTTTTGTTGAAGGGCTCACGTGACATAATGAGGAGGATTAAGTGGAATTTGCTGCCACAGTTAAAGGAAGATGCATGTAACTCCTGTTAATTAGAAAGGGCTCAGTATTTGTCTTTCCCTTCGTCTGTGTGGGAGCTTTTTGATTCTTGCTTCTCCCATGGGGGGATAAGCAGCTGAATCCTGATACACGGGGCTGCCCCTGGACCCAGGAACCCTGCTTCTGCATGCAGGTTGGGACAGCAGCTGGGAGCATTGCAGACCCAGTGCTGCATCCTTGTAACTGGAACATGAGGGCAACCCCGTTGCAGCTGTTTCACCTTGGGTGCATCATTTGGACCTCTGGTGTTGAGCTGTTTGCTGGTGTGGGGGCGAGATGGAATCGTGGAATCATTACAGTTGGGGAAGCCTTTTGTGATCCCCAAGCCCAGCCCACCCCCACCATGCCCACTATGTCCATAAGTACCACATCTCCACGGTTCCTAAACACCTCCAGGGATGATATTTTGAGGAGGGTTGAACTTGGAGATGCAAACCTCAATTTGAGTCCATCCCACCTCCCTTCTGTGGCGTCCCCTTAAAGTCAGCACAGAGGAGCTGAACTGTGTTCCTTTTGGAGGTGGGATCTCAGATGTGAAGCATCTTCCTGGGCTCGCAGTGTCCGATTTCTCATCACAAAATCGTGCTGGCAAAGTGACTCCAAGCCTTTGTCTAAGAAAATACAGTTAGAACTATTTGCATGTAACTAAAGCTCAAGATGCCCTGCCTAGAAATCAGACAGCTGTTTTTGAACAGTGAGAGTCGTTAAAGCTGTAATTTTGCTCCTAAGGCTTGTGGCCAGCTGTCCTTGCGTGGCAACTTGACGTTGCAGTGGGATGCTTTTCCTGAAAGATGTGCTGTAGTTGGAGTTGGGATGAGTTTAGGAAGCCCGTGGCTGGTTGTTCTGGGGAGGAAGTGAGCTGGGAGTGGGATCGGGAGGAGAATCCAGCCTTGAAGTGTTTTGTCAATAAGTTCTGTTGGACTGCTTCAGCTTTGCTGTTGGATGAATTGACAGAATGGCCAGGACGGTCTGAAGGGTTTGGCTGGATGTGAAATGTCACAGCTTTTGCCCAAACAGCTCTCAAAGGTGATAAACAAGCAGGTTTTCCCCAAAGCTTGTTTCTATACGGAAAACGCCTTTGGCTTTGGATCAAAATAGCTTCAGTGCCCTTCTTTTTAAATGGAAGTATCAATAGGAGTCGGGACCTTTATTAGTTCAGGGGATCTTAACAATCCCACAAGGTGTTTATCTGCCTATTTTGGTGGCTGATATCCTTTTAAAATCTGTCCCAGAGTGCTTGAATCACTCCTGAAAATGGAATGTAGACTCCTAAATTACCCACTTGCCTGCAAACGTTATCCATGGCATCGGCTTTTCCTAATGACCACATCAATTAGAGGGCTCTCTGCATCGTGCTGTCAGACCCATGTGGATGGGGAGATTGCAGGAGTGTCACTCAGGCTGCTTTTTATGACCCCCATGCTTTGCAAATGGAACAAAATTTAGTGAAGGAACCTGTCTTTGTTCCCCCTCCTTCCCATACAGCAAACTAATTGAAAACAACATGAATGTTAATGATGCATTTCGCATTTGGAAGTTAGAGGGGTGATTAATATATTGTAGGCTGTATATTAACACCTTCTCAGGGGCATAATGAAGAGGAAATATGTGCTCTGAGACGAGGCTGTTTATTTCTCGGTGTGTTTCCTGACTTCCACCGTCCCTTTTTTCTCATTGAAATACAAGCTTTCCAATCCAGAGGGTTTTGTTTCAAAGCATAATTTTAAATCAATCAATAGACTTTTATGTCTTAATCCCCCCCCCCCTTTTTTTTTTTCCCCTTTTGGTTGGAGAGCTGAAGCAAAGTGCACAAACAAAAGAGAGATGTGAGGAAGGAAGAGGTGGAGGATGATGAGGTGGGTTCCTGAGCATGAAGCTGCCATCTTGCTGCATTGGTGGGAAATGGTCTGTTACTGGAGAGAGGGCTGATGGAAGTTGACCTGGTAGAACCCAGGGAAGGCTTTTTTCTCCTCTTTGCCCTGTGCCATCCAGTGCATGCCATCCCACTGAGGTCCATCTGTGATGGGAAGGTTCTTTGTTGTCACGTATGCATCTAGTTGAGCACCCAGCTGCATTCGCATGGAATCCTGGCATCCATTGATCTGCTCCTAAACATACAGGGTCAAAAACATGGTATCCTGAGGGGGTGCCCTGTGAGCCCTGCGTGGGGATGGCTCACTGCCCATCAGCAGGTGTTTGCCTCTTGCTCAGGTCTCCTGGGCTTCCTGAGGACTGCAGAAGGTGACGAGCATCTGTGTTGGTTGCGTTGCTCGAGGCAAGAAGCTCTGGGAAATGATTGCTTAGCAAGATCTGCTGCAACGCTGTTGTTGGAGGTGGAAGTGTGTGGTTGTGGCTGGTGCTGTAACTCAGCTCAAAAAAGGAAGGAAGACCACGCAAGTTATAACACATCTATAATTAAGTGCAATGAATGGCTATAAACCAACAAACACTTTTAAATGTTCGTTCTTGGCCACATCTGAGTTATTTTTCTCCTTTGGCAGAATCATTAAAGGAGGGGGAAAGCATGTGTGTATCAATCTACTCTGCATGTTTGATGAAAGGGTTTTATTATTATTATTTTTTGATGAATGAAAATTGGAGCATGAGAATGGGTAGAAAGTCCCCGTGGGAAGGGCTGAGATCCTGCAGGCTGTAGGCAGCCTCTTATTAACAGCACTGGGCACTGCCATTCCCACCAATGTGGAGATACAGAGCTGCACTTCTGATGCCTTTTTCGGAAGGGGAGGGAGGAAGAAGCAACCCGTAGTAATTAAGACTTGGCAAGCTCGGTATTTATAGACTTTCTAAATATTGATGAGCGGAAATGCGCTTTATTAATTGAAACACATTAAAATCCATTTTTTCTTCAGAACTTGACTGTGTTTTTTTCTCCTTTGGCAAACCACTGACTCTATTGTTTCCCTCAGTTGCGTTTGCATGAAACTGTCTCCTTCTCCCTCAAATTTTGGTGGGCTCACATTAAGCTGCAAGCTGGCCACCTGATTTCAACCTGCTCTGCTTGGCTGTGTCTCCCCACCTTAGAAGCAGTATCCTGTGCTTGTGTCGGTGATCGATCTGACTTGTTGTGGCTTGGTTTTGTCTTAAATTACTGTCTTCTTTGAGTCCAATTTATCTTCTTATAGTAACACAGCCCAGAAGATGCAGCTGTAGATTTCAGTAGTCTCATATGGGGTCTGAAATTTAGAGCGATGGGAGCAAGAACATTCTGGGAAAACCATGTCATCCTTCAGGATGGCGTAACAGAACAATTTCACCCTTCTGTAACTTCCAGGCCAGCTGTGGTAGGAAGCAGAATTTACTGCTCCTCTTCCCTGGCAGGCAGGGCTGTTCCTCTGACCTTCTGCTCCAGCAGACGCTCGAACCTGGACATAAATCTGGGGTACTGCTTCTCCCAGGCATCGTGGTGATCTCACTGCTGCCTTCTGCTCGCTGATGAGTTTCCATCTGTCTGCTCACCGCTGCTCTTGTGCTCGGATATTGAGGTTTTGGATCGTGGGGCTGTCTTTCTGCTCATCTGTTTTGGGTTGGGACCGTCAGGGAGCAGGAAACACCGTGTGAGAGGGAGAGTTATGCTTTCACAGTGGCGTGCTTGGTTGGCTTGAGCAAAATTTGATGCTTCTGGAAGTGTGGCTGATGGGTAACTGGCTGGAGCTGGGTTATGGTAGACTGGAATAAGATGATGGAGGAAAATCTGGTAGCTGCCGTGGTGTGGGTACCATCTTGGAGGTTAATGGTTATTTCTTATGAGGAAACCCTTTTTGGGGAGGGAGAGGTACAGTCCTGTACCTCCTACCACTTGTGGTTGGAAATTTACTCTCTTGTAGGCTTTGGCACAGTGGGTGTCCATCCTTCTCTGCTGTAGAGGTGTCTGTACTGTGCTGGCCTGCTTGCCAGCTCTGCAAAGCCTGTGTGATGACACGTTCTAGTGGATGGCTTTGCTCAATGATCATGATGGGATCAGGTGGGATGATCTGATGACTGCCTCAGCAATTGAAGTGGACTGGAATGGTCAGGCAGGAGCCATAACTGAGCTCTTATAGTTCTCGGCGCATGGAAGTTTCCATATCTCCAGACTGTCGCAATCATAAGCTTAAGTCCTCATCTTCAGCTTCTATAGCAGGCAGCAAGAGCTGCTTCCAGAGCAATAACCTTGGTGATGAGTCCCCAGGTTCAGCTTAGTAATGGTCTGTAACTGCTCCTAGGGAGGGATTCCAACCTCCATAATGCTCCCAGCCTGCTGGGAGGAGTCACCCCTGTGCACGTTGGTGAAATGCTGAGTTCAGTGGTGATGGGGGGAGCAAGGGTTGCGAATCTGGGAGGGAGAGAGTTTTTCTGGGATGTGTTTGACTCAAGAAGTCAGGCTTGGTATGCGGGGAGCAGCGCTGGGCTGGCTGGCTGAGCAGGTACAGGCACACACCTGAATGTCGTATTAGAAACCTTGATCCAAAAAGTTCAGTCTCAGAGACTCTGAAGGTAATGAAGAAGGCTTGAATCAACGGGCTTTGAATGTGTTCTTGTAAAAAGGAAGAATCTGGTTTTGACTTTGTAGGCACACTGCAGGAGAATGTAACCCATTGCACCCAAAGGAGCTGTTTCCGCCCTTCTCTCATCAAGGCACGCAAGGATTTTAAAGCCATCCAGATTTTAGTGGGGCTGGAAAAGAAAAGAGCTTGGGGGAGGCAGAAATTAAATCACAAATGTTCACGATAAAATGGTAACAGAGATGGAGGTGGACGGAGAAGATGATAGCATCTGACTTCAGTCTCTGGAGACCAATAACTCTCTGACAGCAGTTTCAGACTGCTCTCAAGCCTTCTGTCTGTGTGCCACAAAGCCTGAAGTAGATCCACTGTTGGGGTTTGGTGTCAAACCCTGTGATTCCCACTCAGCCAAATGCTTGGGTGCCTTCCTCCTTCCTATTTGAGCGTTGTCTGAGCCCCAAAGCCAGGCACTGAAGTGAGCTGTGGTGTGAGCACATGTCTGGAGGTTGTGCTGGAGCAGGGCCAGGTGCCTCGCATCTTATCGAATCAAGCTTCTGTGGGCATATGTTCTCCAAATGGATGAGTTTTCCACCTGAGTGCTGCGAGCTCTGTGTGTGTATGTATAGGAAGCTTGTTGGGTTTTTCTATAATGAGATTTCATTTTTCTCTGGTGTTTCTCGTCTTAACTCCCAAACCTCCTTAGGAAGGGAGTGCGACCTTGTCAGCATGTGCATATGTTTCTGTGCACTCTGAGAAAGAGCTGAAAGCATCTCCCCTCCATGCAGAGTCACTGCGATCCACCTTTGAATCGATGTCGGGACTTCAAGGTAAGCATATGGTGTGACAGAGGAAGTGTTGCTGTAGCTCATTTGGATAGATCCATGCAGTCCCAAGGCAAGAAGACCCATTTCATAGTTGGGGAATGGTGGGAAGAAGAGGTAGTGAGTTATTTAAAGATAGGGAACAGGGCAGTTGAAGAGCTAAAAGTGGATTCCTGGAGTCTCAATTCAGTAGACCAAACTACCACGCTGCTGTGTGTGTTATCTTTTACAGCCTCACTAGCAGGCACCAGTGTGTACCCACCCACACAGTCTTCATCTCCATTGCTGTGTCAGACATTGCTGATGGGTGAACCCTGAAAAAACTGCAAGGCAATTTTGGAGGCATTACCAAAATTTCCCTGGCTGTGAGTCTAAGAACGTCTGCCCCTTGGGTCTACCAAACTGAGGTAGGAGCCCTTGGGGAAGCATCTGTTATTTTTAGTGTCTCGTTTCCTGGGAAGTGGATTCCCCTGCAGACTACTAAGCTCTGATTTTGTGTCTCGCAGCCCCATGCAGAGCCTAAAATGGGAAGGAAGCCATGAAACTTGGGCCTCTTCCCTCCTTGAGCGTGTAGAGATCTGGGCCATGTTTTGCTGGGACATCTAGAGGACGTGGGTGAGGCTCTGTCCTCTCTGTACTTCTCAACCCTGCATCGGTTGCTGCTGAACCCAAATCACGTCTGAATGCTCTGAAAATGCCATCCTAATTCTTAGGTCTGCTGGGCTCCCGCAGAGTCCTGACGCAGAGAGGGCAAAGCCTGAAAGAAGCTTGCCAGCTGCATTCGGTGACATTGTGTCTGCAGTGTTTGGTTTGGCTCGTTTCGGTGGGAAGAAGAAAATTGGGATGTTGCTGTGCCATCCAGTGAGCACAGCTTGATGTCAGGTTTATTGGGATGTGAGCGTTCAGAGAGGGCTGCTCAGCCTCCTCTCTTAACTCCAGCAAATCCACTCTGTTTGCACAGGGCAGAAATGAGTTGTAGATGCAGCAGATGACCAACAGGTTAGTTAACGTGCCATTAATTACCTCCAACCCTGTGCTGTCCATAGTGGTGACTGGGGGCAGAGCACGATCCAGTGGTACCAGCACTGCGCTGCATGTCCTCGGTCATTAGTGACGAGCTGTGAACACTGCTTGAACTGGGAAATCTCTGTCTGATGAGAGCATCTCATGGAGCCTTGCATCATCCACTTGGGCTGTGTTTGCAGTGAACTTTTACCAATTTGGAATTTCACGTCTTCAGTCGTGGAGGGAAACGGGAACGGCTGAGCTGCAGTGAAATGTGGTGAAAACGTGTTATTTCCTTGCTGTATTAGATGTTAAGCTCAGGGCACAGGTTTAGTGTGATTTGAGGAAGAGAATGTGTTCCAAATGCAGCTGGAAAAGCGTTGCTCGAGTTTTCCAGCCTCTGGGTTGTTCCTGACTGGAGCTAATGATGATGGATGAGTCCTGCAGAGCGCTCTTCATCATGAGACCTCAAAGCTCTTCACTGGAGAGCTCTGCAGTGTTATTCTCACTGAGTCCAGGTGGTGAAATTAATGCGTTAAGAGAGAAAACAGTTGATCCAAGCAGTGGTCATGTTGATGAAACCCCTGGTGTTGTGCTTTGCCTTGCTGGAGTCATTGCCTTTCCCAGCCCTGGGGTTTTGCTGGGAGTTTGATTTCTCAGTTCAGCCCAGATCAGAAACTCACGCCTCTCACCCATGTGTACTTGCTAGCCATGAGACCCTACAGAGTGTTCCTAACCCCGTCTCCTAGCATCTGCTCTGTTCTTACAGCGACGAAATCAAGCAGGAGATTATAAACAGCCTCACCCTTCTGCTGAGCATCTGCTCTGAGCACCATGTGCCTGTGCTTTTACTCCTGTAAATTGCTCACAAAGCATCAGCAGAGGTGCCATAAATTTGCTAGGTTTTTTTTTTTTCTTTTTTTTTTCTTGGACTTGAGAGCTTCTGCAGTTCACTCAACCCCTGGAAACGAGCAGACCTTGTGGCTGCATGAGGACATGGCCCCGTGCTCTCCATAGCATCACATTCCTGAGTGATGTCTGGCCCCTGAGCTCCATGAGGAAGGGGCTGCAGGCACTGAGCCGTCCCTGTGCTTATCAGCTGACAGGGACATAATCCTCACATTAGTGTGGTCACACCACGTGTAAGGGCTGAATTCTGTCTACTTTGCTGCTCCTCCAACATGCCTTTGTCCCTCTGCCAGATCACTGAGCAGCCTCTTGTCTTCCTCGGTCCAATCCGAGCTTCAGCTGCTTTGGTTTGTATGACAGCATTGCTGTTCCAGTTGAACCCTGGATATAGCAACACTCCTATGGGACTGCTGGGTGTGCGTGCTGGTCCAGGTACCCAATGCACAGAGCTGCACCAGCACCTGTAGGATGTCCCCAACACTGAGAAAATCCATCAGGTGTAGGCATTCAGCAGTGGTGAACTCGCCCTCCTGAGATGCTGACGTGCAGCATCCGTGATGATGAGCAGACCAGGGATGGTCTGAGGAGACTTTTTTTGTGTAGAGACAAAAGGGCTTCCAAGCAGTGAAACTCCTGTGTGAATAACAACAGGGGAATGGAGATGTGGTTTGGTTTGCTTGCAGGCTCGGTTCCTTCATCCTTCATGTTGGCATTTCTATGGACTGGTCCAGGTGTGACCACTGCAGCTCTTATGAGCACTGTGTGGTGGTTTGCCCAGCTGCTGGAGATAGACAGTGGCTCTCTGTTGGGGAGCCCCCTCTTCGTTAAGGACTTTATCAGCTGAAAAGATCTCTATGGTGGAAAGATCTATTTCTGTCTGCTGGAAATCCCTGCAGGCCGTGAGGTCAGCTTGGCAATCTCCCCTGTTTAGATAAAACTTGAACCCTTCCCTTTTCTGCTGCACAGCACTGTGGGTGTCTCCTCCTGTAGGGTCAGGGCAGTGCTGGCATTCATGTTCCTTGTGAACTTGGAGCTTTGCTCCCATTGCAGCCCTGCACAGAGATTCATTGCATCCCCCAGGAACTGATTAAACGCACCCACTGAAGTTCAAGGGAGCTGGAGATCACCCCATAGTGTGTGGGGCTGACAGCACCCTGCATGGCCCTGAATTCCAGCCAGGGGGAAATCAAATTAACATTGCCCAGCATGGGAAAAAAAAAAAAAAGGGAAGAGATGAAAAAAGAAAAATTCCAAACAAAAAAGCCCCCCACAGAGTTCATCTGGCGGATGGAGTTACATTAAGCGAATGGAAATTAAAGGCTTTTCATAGAGATCTTCAGCATAATTTGATGGAAGACTTTAATTATTTCAACGCGTCGAAGAAAAGGAGCTGGGAAGGATTGGGGAGTGCTCATAAAAATCTCTCTTTATAAGTGCTTTGAGCCATTCTCGGGCTGAAAAGCTGCTGTCAGCTTAAGGAAGAGAGGTTGGGCATTGGTGGAAGGCTGCAGTGGGTTTGGATCTGTGGGATTTTGCAGCCAGAAGGCTCATCTCCCCTCTGGCACCCCAGGAGCTTGGTAACTGCATGATGCTTTGCTGAACTGATGTGGTCTTGGTCTGTGCTCACTTGGTCTGTGTTGAACTGATGTGGTCTTGAGCCTGAGGACAAAACCCACAGGTGCGTGTCGTTCCTCTGCTCATAACACAATGCAGACACAAAGGGAATTTTTGCAATTGGAACCACAGAATCATTGAGGGTGGAGAACACCTCTAAGATCGTCAAGTCCAACTGTCAACCCGTCTGTCCTGCAGATCCACGTGTGGCCCATAGATGCAAATGCGGCCACCTCAAAGACAGAGCGGCCACACTTGGGTCTGTGGGGTGTGAGCTTCAGTCTCCTGCAGAGGCAGCTCAGTCTGAGTGAGTTCTGCACTGAGGAGCGGGGCTGTTGGCCCTCTGCAAACAGGAGAAAGGTGGTTCGTAACTGAGGCAGAACCATACGTGAAGCCTAAAGCTGTGTGGGATTTGTGAGTGTTATGGCAGTGGTGGAAGCAAAGCAGCAGGGTATGTGGGCAACTCGCTGCTCTGGGATGTTTTCTCTGCACGCCTGTGCAGTTCTGTGCTCTGTGCGGGCTTTCCCCCTCTGCTCCCATCCCATCCCACCCCACTGTTTGTGTGTGCTCCTTCTCAGCTCAGCCATCCCTGTTCCCACCTCCCTCAGAGCCATATGCTGTGTTGTCCCCACACACACCCCAAATCCACTCTGCATTGTAGTGTACACACCAACCAACACACCTCGCAATCTCAGCCTGTCCCACACGTCCCCTTCCAGCCTCTGATTGGGGCTTTTGGGGCTGGAATGGCTCACACTGTTCTCTGGATCGTGGATGGCACATGAACCTATTTATTTCCCTTTAGGTTTGGTGGCTGTAAGAGGAGCAGAGGCCATAAAGAGCTTTGCACAGGTTGAGGTGGTGGAGACTTCTTCGTTTTCCCTTCTTTCTCATACTGAATCTGCTGCGGATGTGCAGGAAGCAGAGCTGCCTCTTCCCTGCAACCCTGAGATCGGGCTGATGCTTTTAGGGGCTTTTTCTCCCCCTGGTTCATGTTTTAGGACTTCCCTTGTGTGTATGGGGACCTGCTGGGAGTGATTCTTCTGCACTATGGGCTCTGGAGTGGGGCTCAGCACAGTGGGATTCTGCTCTTTAGAGAGCCAAAGTGTTTCCATCACAGCATTTTGATGGAAGGGCATCCTGTGGGGAAATACCCCCCGTGGGTCAGGAGAACACCAAACGTCTTCAAAGGGGAAGTTGGTGGTTTTCAAGACCACTCCTTGTCGAAGGTTCAATGGCTGCAAACACACCACTGGGAGCAGCTTCCCGGGAGTGCACATGCTCAGCAGAACAGAACCACAGCACAGGAGAGTGACAGAAATGGAATTACTGGTGGTTTGAAGGAGAATGGAGAGATGGTTTTCTGAGCAGAAGCTACGTGAGGAGTTCCATCTCAGGAACTGCCTGGGGACACCTCCTTCCATCCAGGAGCCGCAGAGGGACAGCATCTGTACCATGGTCGCAGACATAGGTTGGTGCTGGGGCTTATTGATCTTATTGGTCTTGCCGACCCCGCTGACTCTCTCATGCCAGGAGCTAGGTGTGGGCAGCCCCACTGATGGCAGCTGCTGGCCTTGCTGGGAGGAAACCTGCAGTTTTTCTACCCACAGCTGTCCCCTTTCCCTTTGTCATGATGGTTCCTGCATGATAGCAGCCCAGGGCCCATTAGGAGTGCCTGCAGTGGGCAGAGCAGATGTGTGCAGGGCTTTTAATTGCTGCTGTTTGCTGATATGGTGGGCACGGGGGAGGGACAGAATCCCACGTATGATCTTAGCATTCTCTTTCTTATCTTTTTTCCTGTTTTCTTTCCACCTCAATGTGATGTGAGGTGATGCCAGTCCCAACCCTGCCCTGAGGCTGGATCCTTCCTGTGCTTCTAGGGCTGGAGGTGGTCGCACTGCAAAACATCTGACTTAATTCCTTGTCTGGATGAGGAATTGGGATGGAGACACATTGTTTTTACCCTGAAGCAATGAGGACAGGAGTTGGTCAGCATGTGCTGGTGCTGGGGAGGATGAAGGGGAGGAAATGAGCAGCTCTGAGGTTTTAACTGCAACAATACCTGATGGTAGTGATTTACCTGTGTTAATTACACATTTTGCAGCGGAAAGCATATTGCTCGTGGCTTTGCATGGGGCGAGCTTTCAGTTTAATTCAGCACTCATTTCAGCATCCCTGGGGGAGATGTGTGGTTCCCTTCCCCCCAACAGTCGCCTGTTGCAATGCTTTTCAGCCTTTTTCCCTCTCGTCAGCTCCGTTTACATTTGAGCCTCTCCACAGAAAAAGCTTTGCAAAAGGCAGCAGCTCTCTTTGCCTGCTGAAAGAATGGGGGAGGCTCTGAGAAGCCATTTGTTGATATTTCTCGACAGTTTTTCAGCATTCCTCACTGCTCTGCAGCTGTTAAATGTGTTGTCTCAGCTGCGAGGACGGCTCCAGCTTTTCTCGAGCTGCATTTTCTCACCATCCATCGAGGGATGCAGAGAGAGATCCGTCAACGCCAAAGCCACCTCCAAAGTAGCGTTTTGGGTGAAAGTCTGCTTCTGTAAAAGCAAAAGGAGTTCACATTGGGACTGTAGGTTTGAAAAGTGAGGTGCTTGCTGAGGCAGACGTGGCATGAGTGCCGAGCTTGCAGGGAAAGAGCAGGATTGGCAGCGCTGAGCAGTGCAGCTGTTTCTCCTGAGCACCCCTGGCAGGGCAGCTCCGGAGGGATGAAGCTGTGATTCGGTTCGCTATTGCTGTAGCAGCAGCAGGAGGGATTTATTCTGCAATTATAGCATTTTATTCTCCTTTTTGGCTCTTCGCTGTGCCAAGAAATTTTCTGCGGAAAGCTGGAAGTGTCAGGAAGATGTGGCAATAGTGATGGAGAGGAGTATTGTTGCTCGGTCGTTAAAAATGTATAAGTAGCTTCAGGAACGCATTGCTTCTTCTGAGAGGGATATTGTCCTTAATTCTGCTTGGTGTTTAGAGACTTTTATCTTCTGGGAGAGCCCACAACTGTTTATCTAGGCTTGATTTATTTTCTTCTGAATTTTCAAGGCTAAATGTGAAGAGAGAATTAAAGGGAAAAGAGGACAGGCTGGTGCTGTGTGGAGCTTGGCCAGCGCGTTGGGCAGCCCGTGGCCTGCAGCTGTCCTAAGATCCAGAGCTGAACTGCAAAGCTGTGTCCCCACAGCTCCCAACACTTTGTTGTCATAATCCTTCCATCCCCAAATTTAGAGAACAAGAAGAACTCGAGAGCAGTGAGGGAATGAGGAGAGCGCAGAGGACTGCGGTGCTTTGAGAACGGCAGCCCTGACGCTGTGCTAAGGGAGAAGCATCTGCTCCCTGCCCTCTTTCTCATCCTTGTGTTCTACTCTTCGTCCCAGGCACAGTGCTGGAGCACCTCCATCACCAGATGGTCCCTTGTAGGGCGGTGGGAGGCTGGGCTGCGCTGCTGTTTGCTGAACCCAAGGTGTGTTCCTATTGCTGACAGCTGTCCCTCGGGTTAGCGCTCACAAAACCAAGCGCTGCCAAGTTGTTCTGAGCAGTGGGTAATGCTGAGGTGAAGGCAGCCCCCCTCTGTGCTCCATGTTCCAGGTAATTACAGCCCCGCCGCTCACGGAGCGGGGCACAGCGGGTGCCCTGTGTTTGTTATTTGCCTTTGCTATTAACTCCATGCTGGTGATGCAAAGGCAGCTGCGTGCCTGCAAACCGTGTGCTTCACCTCTTCACCACGCCAGGCTGCAGACAGGAGCAGCTCTCTGTCCTGGGTCTGTGCTGCATTGGGATCAGCATGCGGGTGCCCACTGTGCTGTTTTCCCTCTACTTTTCCCTGCTGCAGCCCACGAGGCTGCTGCCCTGCAGTTGCAGCTTCGATACTTGCTCATGCATTTTGGGGCAGCTCAGCACCCTGGGGCTTTGGGAGCTTTGTGCCCCGCACAGCTCCAGTGGAGTATTTGCAGATGGGTAAATCCAACTTGCTCCTGCTGCTTTGTCAATAGCTTAGAAAGTTCTGCAATAACTGCTTCGAAATGCTCAAATGATATGTTGCTCCACAGTCTGCCTCTGCTGCTGCTGCCAACGCTTCTGAGCAACCAATTTACCACACGCTTCACCTTTTTGGGCTTTTCCCTGGTAAGCATTACTCTGTGACTCCCACTGAAAAGAGAAAATTGCCATTGCCCTTTGCAGGGGTGGGGTAATGACTTCCAGGTGGGATTGAGCAGCTCCTGCTGCTTTAACATGTGCTGAGCAGGAAACCAGAGCACACTTGGGATGCCTGGCTAACACCTGAGCCATCACCTGATTTTCTTAAATGTGAGAGCACAGGAGCTTGGATTTCCTATAGCAAAATGGTGCAGGAGGGTGAGTGAATGTGGGCTCAGCCCCTGCCTTATATCATCCCCATGGGCCCATATTTGATGAATGGAAGAGCGCAGGAGTGCTTGCCAGAAAGCTGGAGGAGAGAGAAGGCAACAGGAAACGCTCAGAGTCAGCATTTAAGGACATTACTGCCTGCAGAGATAATTTCATCAAGACGAGGGACAAGAATTTCTTTCATAAAGCAAAATCTTGATCTAACTAGTGGAAATGGTGTTTGTTAACGACGTGTTGAACTGCGCGGCGGGGATCTGTGTGGAACAGTGTGCTGTTACCTGCACCTGGGAGGGCTTTGTGGGTTCTTCATAAGCCTTCTGCATTCTGTCTGTGTTGGGATTTTGAACGTCAGAGCTCTGTGCTGGGCATGGGACTGCCTGGCAGGAGGAGGGGAGAATGGACCCTCAGGGTCTCCTCTTGTTGGGAAGGAGATGGAGCGGGAGCAGCGAGAGGAGCTTCTGTCCTGGTCAGTCTCTGACTGTCATCCCTTCATTTGTGCTTTGCTATGAGTGTTTGGTCCTATCCCAAACCCAGTAAGTTGCAGGTTGTTTTACATTTAAAAGAGGAAAAAATATATATATATATACGAGGAATGAAATAAGATGTGGCTCAATATTGATTTCCATTTGTTTTTGTGGAACTGCTGCCATTGCCAAGATGAAATATTTGGACTTTTCCTTGGGTTTCTCTCCCATGTTTTGCTAGAAGCTGGTGGCCCAGTTTGACTCCAATTCCCAAACAATTCGTGGTCTGTCAATTGCTCCCTCCTCCCCTCTGTCCAATGGATCCTCGTCGCGGCTCCAACGCCCCATCGTCGCTGCGCGGTGCTCACGGTGCTGTGCTCTCCCCACAGAGTGATGTCATGCCCAAACCACCGTTGGGCTCCATGAGGATTTATGGAAGAT
Source organism: Tympanuchus pallidicinctus (assembly GCF_026119805.1). Classification (NCBI taxonomy): domain Eukaryota; kingdom Metazoa; phylum Chordata; class Aves; order Galliformes; family Phasianidae; genus Tympanuchus; species Tympanuchus pallidicinctus. The sequence continues at coordinate 2,620,617 of NW_026294748.1, forward strand.
GCCCCGTGTATGGGCGCCTCTGGTGCTCCTTCTGCTGTGGCTGATGAGGACGGCTGCCAGCCCACACGCCCTGCGCATCGGTGAGTGCCATCCTTGGGTTCCCGCTGTGGGGCCGGGGCTGCAGCCATGTGCTTGTGTTCTTGTCGTGTTGCAAATGAAATGTCTTGGTTTTTTGTTTGGTTCTTGTTTACTTTTTTTGGCGACTGTACACATCTGCCTCGATGGCGACGGCGCTAATGTTTCCTGATGGGAACTTCTTTCTGTGTAAATGGGAAGTGAGGGCTGCTCCTGGAGGAGGCGCTGAGAGATGGAGCTCCCTCCGCCTCGTGTCAGCCCCCTGAGCTCTTTGCAGAGAAAGAAGTGATTTTGGTTGCAAATGTATTTGTCCCCACGTTGATGAGAGAGGAGTGTTTGAGCCCGAACTGAGCGTCCCACAAGAACATTAATAACTCAAAGCTGCTCCATTTGTAACTGAGTCCCAGGCATTGCTTCTCCTCTGGGCTTTATTAAAAAGTGCTTAGGAAGAGGCACTGTCATCTCTGCTTCTGCCCGTGTGGATTAGGGAAAAGAAATGCATCCAGAAACCTCATAATGAAACTTGCTGTTGGGAAGGATCTGCCTCTCCTGGCGGTTCTCTGGAGCTATCAGCTGTTCGTTTAACTATTTGTTGCAGATAAGCTAATCTCTTCCTGTCTGCATTTGCAGCTTTCATAGGTGATGCATGAAGTAAAATTACTTCTCCCCTTTGCTTGCAGAGCTCAGAATGGCTCAGAAATGCAGCTGGGCTGTTAAGGCATCCCCTTCATAGTGCTTGGGGAGCATTGAGGTTATGTCTCATGTTGGTGGCAGGTCCTCCTCCTCCTGGACCTAGGGTGAGGATGAGAAGTGCATTATGAGGAAATCAAAGGATGAGGACAGATGGATATTGAAGGATGGGGATGGATGGGATGTTATGATTCAAAGGATGGGGATGGATGGATTGTTATGAAGGTATTGAAGGATGGGGATGGACAGGATGTTATGAGGATATTGAAGAACGAGGATGGCTGGGATATTGAAGGTGAGAACTCCTTCATGGCACTAGGGCTGCAGATGGTGAGGAGCTGGCATGGCTGCCCTCCTGCACTGCAGGGGAATGAGGAGTTTTCAAGAGCTGGGACGGGAGAGGGGGATCTGCCTGCCAGATGGGAATCTGCCTGCCATGGCTGCTTTTGCCTTCTGTGCTGGTTTCCACAACTGGCTAAAGGAATTCTTAATGCTCCAGTGGGTCTTAAGTCGCGTCCTTAATATCAATTATTCTCCAGCACAGTTCAGATTGCCAATTTGTGCTGCCCAACGTCAGCACACAACTGCATGCCTCGGTGCTTAGCACAGATGCAGGGTGTGAGCAGCAGGTGCTGGTTCATGGGAGCATCCTTAGTTTCGCATGCCCCAAACTGCAGCACTGCTCTATGGGGCTGGGCTCCATCCCAGGGAGTCCAGAATAGAAATATTGGGTTTCTTCACATGGATAGGGTAAGGAAGTGCAACTGGCATTAGGATGCTGAAAAGGGAATGCAGGGGTTGAGATTTCAGGAGTAATGTTGCTGTGGGAGTGGGAAAGAACATCCTCAACCCTTCTAACAAGCACCAGAGGTCACAGCTTCTGTGTTACATGTGGGAGGGCAGAGAGCCTGAGCTCATGTCCCCATGTGCCCCTATCTTGGGGGTGGGACACCCACAGCCCTGAGCTGGGTCTGATGGACTCAAGGGGCTCAGGGCTCAGCCAGTTCCCACAGCAATGGGTCTAAAGCAGCTCCTCTGAAAACGGAGTCAGAAGCAGATGGGTAAAGAGCTGAGGAAAGGGTTGGGGTTTTGTTTCTGTTTTGTTTCTAAGATGCAGTTTTATTTAAAAAAAAAAATTAAAAAAAAATCAGGAAAAAAAGAAAACACAAAAGGAAAGAAAAATATGACTGGCAGCCCTGAAACCATTCCCCAATCAGTCGGCACTGCGTACTGAAGGCAAGCAGAACGTTGGAATATTCAAAGGAAGTGCAAGCTGACGTTTAAAATAACCCTGAAAGCCATCTGGTAATGGAATGCACTGGGGGCAGTATGTGTGTTGCATTATAGGGAGCTTTAGAGGTATTGTGGGTGCAAAATGCAGAGTGTGGCCCATGGGGTGACCTTCTTTGCATGGCATGCACAGGACCAGTCTGTAACCTGCTGTGTGCTTGGAAAAATTGCTGTCTTCTTTCTTTTCTTGATTGCACGGGAAATACGGTGCTTCAAATCTTATTTTCAGGCTTGAACTCTGCATTCCCTTCTGCTCCCATGCTGGAGCAGCCCTCCTAGTGCGCGTTGTGAGGGAGAAGCAGGCTCCAAGAACCCAAAATGACAGTGGGGTGTGAGCAGAAGAACCAAGCCTGAGGCGCTCATCCTTGCTTCTAGGCAGGGTTTCCAAAACCTGGAGTACTGAAAGGGCTGTGAATCTCATACACCTGCTGAGCTCCTGGAACTGCAATGTCAGGGAAATGTTCTTGGGATCCCCTCGGGCATGGGAAGACGTTGCCATGCAGCTGTGGGTACTGGAGTGGGTGGGAAGAGGCAGCCTGGAACCAGACCTCCAGCGAACAGCCCTCCCTTGGCTTCCTGCTGCCCTGCATGGCCCTGTGTAGCAGAGCATTGTTGGTGTCTCCTTGCATCATCTGGTGAACTGATATTTAATTCATGTTTTCTGAGTTATGTGCACAAGTCCTTATTATTATTATTATTATTATTATTATTATTATTATTATTATTATTTTTAACAAATCCCTCTTGGAGATGTGCCATGATAATAGGAATAAGAAATTATTAGCAGATTGATATCTCAGATCATTGCTGTGGGACGTGGATTTGGTGACACAGAGCATCTCCCAGCCCTCTGTGCAGAGCTATTTTGCCTTATCCATCCCTTAACTGGGAGTCAGTGCACATTGTGCTTTGCTTCATTATATGGCCACATGTGTGTGATATGGTGACAGATCCCAGTGGGAAGTTACACTGCTCATTCAGCACAAAGCAGGACAGTGGGGGTAAGGAGAGGAACTGGGGAGAGGGTTGGTGCTGCTCTGTGTTACTGCTGTGCCATCAGAGGAGGGACAGCAGTGTGTGTATGGAAAGGCATCCCCACGCCCAGGGTCAGAGGTGGGAGCCATTCCCTCTGCTTTACACCTCACACCCTGGGCAGCACTTGGGTTCAGCCAGTCAGGTGTTCAGAAAGGTGATCTTTTGCTTTCATGGAGTCAAAGCAGTCCTAGCAAGAGCTGCTCTGTCATTCCTTTCATTATTTTTTCATATATATGTGTGTGTGTGAATAAAAAGTCAATTACATGAATGAAAGATGCTTGGTTTTCTGCCCAAACAGCTGCCAGAATAAATTCCAGCCCTGAGCCCAAGCCAGACTTGTGCAGAAAGCCCTGGTGCAGCGAGAGCCCTGTGATCAGCACACACTGCAGCCCCCTGCATGCCCTGCCCCAGGCTCTGCCTGCAGGCAGTCAAGGAAGGATGGATTTCCTATGCTCCAAGTGGGTTTGGCTTTCTGGATGATGCCCACAGAGCTGCAGACTGTGCTTGCTGGCTGCATTGTGCATGAGGGGGACAAAAGAGAGTAACTAGGATACGACCCATGCATGAAATAGTAGCAGGAGGAAAAGTGGGTGCCCCCAGCCTGGATTCTATTCTTTGTTGGGAAGGTCCAAGGGCAGCACCTCTTCCCCAGAGCCCTTTGTTGGGTGCCCTGTATGGGGAGGAGATGTGCACAGGGCCAGACTGTACAAACATAGAGTGGGAAGGGACCCATAAGGACCGCCAGGTCCAACTCCTGGCTCTGCACAGGACCTCCCAAAAATCAGACCATGGTCAGCAGAATGGCAGAAACAGAAGGCAGATCCCTTCCTATGCCTTCAGCATCCTAGCCTGTTGCCCAGGAGCACTCATCTCCACAAAGCAGAGAGGCAGATGCTCGTGGATCAGCTCACAGGTGGCACTGAGGCTGCAGGAGGGCAGGTGAGTTTTCCCAAAGACACTGCTAATGAATTCCCTGTGCACCTCCAGACGCTGCAGGGGTTTGGAGAAACTAAATGGGACTTGATGTGAAAATGATGGCTGAATGTCAATTCTGCTGTGGAAACCAATTTGGGAGCTGGATAGTGCTAAAAGAATTAAGATAGTTAAATGGAAATAAGTCTACTTGGTAGAGATGAAATAAGGTTTAAATGAGTGAAATTATCTGTGGATTTACCCTTGTTGGAGTCCTGCCTTATTTAATAAACTGAGTTTTTATCAGCTGGAGGAGAAGCTCAGCCTGTGTGCACAGGGTGAAGGGATCATCTGTGCCTCCGTCCTCCAGAGTGCATCCATGAGAGCAAAGTTTGCCCACGAGTGCTTTGTACTTCTGTGAGGATCTTGTTTACTGCTTGGTACATGCTGTGGCCTTTCTTCAAGCTTCTTGGGTACTTTTTTTCCTGATGGAATAGAAGGATGGTTAAGGCAATATCTCCTCTGGGCGCTGCGTGTCCCTGGATGGCTGTTCCAGCACAGGGCCATGCAGTGCATTCTGCTTCCTGGCATGGATGGAGTCAGATCTCCTCTTGAGCAATATGTAGGAGCATTGGGAAAGGACCTCTCTGTTGTCAGGAGGAGGGGAAGAGAGAGTGCTGCAAACCTTGAGGGCTGTGATTTCATTATGAAGAGAATCTAGTAATTATTAATGGGCCTTGATGATCTCCTTCTGCAAGAGCAGGTCTACTGCAAAAGAACAGCCAGGTGCTCCCAGCTAACTGCAGCTGGCCTTGATGCAGATGTCACCTGTCACCTCACATGTGTTTCTGACTCATCTCTCTTCAGCAATAGTCATGAAAGCATAACTGCTCCAGATGCTCCTGAATTGTCCATGGAGGGAAGGACCTGATCTCAGCCCGAGCCATCAGCTCTCAGTGCTGTAGGACTCTGCTGTGTGCTGCTGGAGCTGGAACCCGGGCATGAAAGCTTGCAGCATGCAGCAGGGCAAACAGGGAGGGTCAGGATGAGAGGTGCAGAGGGCTGATGGACAAGGGAAAAGTATTGGAACACCTGCTGTCTGCTAATGCTGGGAGCTCGTGCATCCTGTGCTGCTGCACTTGCGTTCAGAGAGGGAGCTAGAGCAGGGATGGAGGGAAGGGGCTCTATTTGCACATTTGTCCTTGCTGGGGGATTGCTGCAGCACATGGCAGATGCTGGGGCTGATTGGCATGTACTGTGTCCTCTGGGATTTATTCCTGCTTTCATATCATAGAGGTGCAGTCAGGATGAATGCCTGCGATCTCGCCCTAGGCTCATCCCACATGAGCTTAAGTCTTCTGTGATGTTCCTGCCAACCCCAAGGGATAACAGAGACTGAAAAGTCACCGTGTAGTGGCAGTTTGGGTTTGTCTGAGGATCTCCTTCCCAGCCCCAATTTGTGTTCTTGGGCAAGACAAACCCAGCAGCCTGTTACTCAAAAGCTGCCCCATCTCGCTGCTTTGCAGACGCAAGTATTGTACAGGATTTGTGCTCAGGAAAAGGTGTGTGCCCTCCCTGGTGTTCAACAGATAGCGTTTGCTTTGCAGCAGGGCTGGTTCACAAGCATTTCATTGCACTGTGGCAGGGTAACCCTACCCTTTTTGCTGCAAGGCTGTTTTCGGGCCATGCCCAACTGCTCTGCACTTCTTCCCATCCGACTGTCGGCAAAAGTCCACTGTGTTGTTTGGCTTCTGCATCTCAGAACCTTTTGTTCCACATCCCTTGCACAGTTTGGCAGTTGCAGCCCTCTAGCATTTATCGTCTGCTGTGTTTCTACCCATTTTGGTGGCACATGGAATATTTTGGCTTGTTGCATTGAGGCCCTGGTACAGCCCTGGAAAGAAGCACTTTATTTTTCCTGACGTACTCCAAAATACATCAGCCATCCCACAAGAATGGTTGCATTGGCACCAAGGTATTGCAGCGCTTGTGCAAAGTCTTTGCTGTCCCATGGAAGAGCCACCCCAGCTGTGCAGGTCCATGGCAGGAGCTGGTGCTGGGTTTTGGGGACCAGCAAGCAGTGCCCCAAGCACCGCAGCTCCCAATGGAGCATCTGGGGCAATGCTTATGGGGTAGCTGCAAGCACTGTGTTTGCCCAGCTTGGCATGGCTGAGGAGCATCACCAGGGTGGGATATGGGGTTGAGCAATTGAGTTTTGGAGCAGAAAGCTTGTTATCATAGTAATGGCTGTGGTTTGATGCTTGCTCTGCTCTCATGCGTTTAAATCCCATGGAGCATCTCATTAGAAACAAATGATGCCTCAGGCAAGTGGAGCTGTAGAAAAGTAATCTTTATTAAGTACCCTCAGCGGTCAGAGTTGCTTGATGAGCTCCAGAGTTTTATTTGCAGGAGGCTTGGGTTGTCTTTCAGCAGGAAAACGCTTTGAACTCCCTCCCCTCCCTGTCTCTAGGTTACTGTTTGCTATTTCTGTGTGGTTTCAGTCCCAACAGCCCTGCAGACACTGCTGGAGGAGTTGTTGATAGTGGGAGCAAAATGAATGGAAGGGACCAGCTGTGTGTCATCAGGAACGTGTGGAAGGGAATCTGCCCAGAGAACACGAGGGGGAAGAAGGTGTCTGTGCTGGGTGGGGTGGCTCTGGGTTGGCACAGAAGCAGCCTGTGCACTTGGGTGATATCAGGGCATCTCAGGGTAGAAAAGGAGAGAGAAAAATTCATCTGCGGCCGCTGTGCTTGGCTTTATGAAAAGGAAATGAAATGAAGGCAGGAGACCCAAAGTTCATCTCGTCTGCCTTGTCAGGCATGCAGAACTCACACAGCAACAGACTCATTACAGGCTCCTGTGTAAATACAGGCTCTTCGCTATCTTTTTCTCTCCTATAACATGTCTCATTTACTTGATAGTCTGTAATAGCTGTGGAGGAGCAGGCAGTGCTGAGCAGGTAGCAGCCCCTTGGCCACCTCGGCCATAGCAGAGCAGCAGGAGCTGTAGCACCCAGGCTCTGTGGGGTGATGGAATGTGAAGCTGCCCACCGTCCTACTGCATTCTCTTCTCCACCCCCATGGCCCCAAACCTTTGGGTTTTGGTGGAAAGATGCAAGGCATGGGGGCTGCTGGGAGTGCAGATAGCACTGCAGGGATGTGAGGGGCAGCCTAAGGTGGTGGCTTTGAGTAGAGGTTGGTGCCACCAAATGCAGGTGTGGGATGCAGACCCAGCACCTGGGGATCCCTTTGCATCCATAAGGTGGGGTGGCTCAGAGAAGCACTCGGTCGATGAGTTTCCTCTGCTGCTGCTGGAAGGAGAGTGGAGCAGGGATGCTTTCTAACATGGGAAGGTAAAAAACTGAGAGCAAATAGGAAATAAAGCAAAACAAAACTCCAGAAGAATTGCCAGAAAGAGCATCTGAGTGACTAACACCCGGAGCCTGTTGGAATAGCAGCCATTTGCTGAATATAGCTCTGATTTTAAATGTCCTGGCTCTACTCTTTGCTCTCTTCCCCCCCCCCCCCCCCCCCATCTGGAAACATTATTCATGCTTGAAAAGGCAAAACTGACTCTGTGTGCCCAGGCTGCAGCCGGCACCTGCAGGGATGGTGCAACAGGTTGCTGTCTGCCTGCTTTATTTTATTATTATTATTGTTTTGCAGCTGGAAGGGAGAGCAGAGCACTCTGTATGGCAGTGCATGATCCCAGACAGTCATCTGCACTTGCTCTGCTCGCTCAGGTCAGTGCAGAATTTCAGGTGCATCAATTTAAAACGGGGTGCAATGAAGTGCAGGCATTACTTTTTCTTGCACCTCTCGTTTCTTTCTTTTTTTATTTTTTTCCTTCTGATTCTAGCAGCAATCTCCAGCCATGGGTTCTGGGCCCTTTGGATTGGCTGTAACATACAGCCACTTTCAGAAGAAATACAGGAGCTGGTCTTTCCCCGTACAGAAAATCTTTCCCTAGGTGATAAATCTGAAGGCGAATGCTTTAACAGCTGAGAGTTTGGAAGCATAAAGAAAAAAATAATAAAATAGCATTGCTTTTATGTGTTTTTCTAGCCAGGAAATGGAGGTGTGAGCACTGAGACCGGGAGGTTCCTTGCTGTGACAAAGAGATCGTATTGGAGAGCAGCGGGGGCCGGCTGCTGTGAGAGGGCATAGGGCTGAGCTCTTTGCTGCTGCCTTTGTGCCTTTTCCCTATGAGCCTGGCCACAACACACGCCTGGTTTGGATTTCAGCCTCAGCCAGTTAATGTGCTCTCTGAGCTACGGTGGAAATAGCAAGTAATTATTTACTTACTTGGTGCAATTCAGCTGCGCAAGAGCTTCATTAGGACAGCCAGCCTAGGTGATTAGTGAAGGAGGATTATTTTATCTTCCCTGTCACGCTGTCTTTTAATTTGGTGGGGCTGGGTTCTGCCCTTTGTGGGAGCCCTGGATGGGACTGTGAGCACAGAACTGCTGAACCGTGTTCTCCTTTCCCTGTATCATTCCTCAGAGTCCCTCTGATCCCACTTTGTGCTGTGTTCCCATGAAAGCTGGAGGAAGCTCCGCATCCCACAGAAGGCAGCGCCTCTCTTACAGGCTGGGATGTTTCCATTCTTGTGGCTTTGGCAATAATCCCCTTCACCGTGGTGCCCCTCTCTGAGGAGCTCTTTCCTCAGGGTCTCACAGGTCCCAAATCACATTTTCTCTATATTAAATTAAGGCTCTCTCAAGGGCTGGAGGTCTGCAAGTCCTTCGGTGTGTATAGCTTTGCTGTGGTTGTAGCTCAGCTGTCTGCTCTGTTGCCTGGTTGCCCCTCTAAGGCTCTGGCTAGGGCTGCTGGAGATGGCTTTTCGAACTTAGGGCTGCATCCTCACAGCAGAGAGCACCAACTGCAGCTCTGGGCTCCATCACAGCTTGGCACTGCTCCCTAAGGCCCTGTGCACGGTCAGAAGCTTTGAGGGTGCCATAGGCAGCTGATGGTGTGCAGTGGAAGCAGTGCTGCTCTGAGGCTCCTGTCGCTTCCCCTCCTGCTGCCAGGTGCTCGGCAGCCAGTAAATATTTTTGCTCACTACTCACTGGAGGTGGCACCTAACCAGCTGTGCTCCCACTTGGTATGGCAGGAGATTTATTCGGTTGTCCATTTATAGCTTATTATTTTCTTCTATCTGCCCCCCCCAACTTAATAGCAGTTTACTACCCACCAGGGTATACATTTTCTTCTGATTAAGTGCCATTTAGCCACTGGCTGCTTGCTCATTTTACTTTTATAGACACATTTACAGCGGCACAGACAGAGGCACCAGCGCTAGGAGCAAGGGTAAGGAGAACAGAGAGCTGCAGTGCCTTGATTAGATTGGATTCTAATAAAGTTTGCAGCTGAGCTGCATCACGGCCGTGTCTTGAGGCAACGATGCTCCGACCTGGTGGGATGGCAGCAGGATGAGCTCCAGGTCCGGCTGCATTCTGCACACAAAGTCCTGACCATCAGGGATGGATGGTTTTTGCATCGCTCCAAGCGGATCTGTGCGGAGCGAAAAGCGATTTCCCAGTTTTCAGCAGCTGCTAATTAGTTGCAGATGATGAGATAATTTATAAAAATTAGGAGCGATTTTCTTCATTGTGCTAATATGGCTTGGCAATAAAACGGCTCTTCTAAAAGGGTGACTTTTCTCTGACGTGGGGATCAAGGCTAAAAATATATACGTGTGCACATGGGGAGAGAGGCAGCGCGCTCAGCACCGCCGTATTACCGAAGTTCACTTCCACCATAAGAATGGATTGAAATGGAAATGCAAACACGAGTGTGGCTGTGGTGGAAGAGCTGTTTGGTTGTGTCACCTCGGTGCAGGGCAGTGCTGTGTTGGTGCAGGTGAGGTCGCTCCTGTCCCCGCTCCCCAACCGTGCCGTGACTCAGTGCCAGCATCACGTGGGTGCGGTGATGGCAGGAGGGATGAGAGTGGGGTTTTGTCTCCTGTTGAAATGTGCCGGGGGGGGGAATGGGGTGTGGGATCATTCCCTTTTATTAAGGGAAGAGATGGGAGAGGCAGTCTGAGCCCTGCTCGTCTGTGGGTTTGCTTCGTGTGCTGTGCTGTTGGTTGATGGCAGCTTTGGGCATCGTGTGCCCTTTGGTTGGTCCCGGAGGGGATCTGCCATTCCTGGCTGCTCTGCTGGGGTCCATGCAGCAGAAGCAGTGCTGTTGTGCTTGAAGGAAAGCCGTGTTTGTTGGGCTGAGAAATGAATTTTCTGCAAAATCTGAAGGTTTCCAAACTCTATCAGGTTTCTAATGATGTTGTCACATTGTTAATCCCACAGGTGAGTGGCAGCGTTTTGATAGCAGCAAACAAATGATGTTTCCGCACAGATAAGCCAACAGAGAGTTGAGCATGAGAGCATAAAGCAATTTGTCTGCTTGGGATGGGGTTGCAGCTTTCAGGCAGGGGCTCAGCTCTGGGGAGAAGGCAATCTGTGTCCTAAAAAGCCCTGGGCCAACCCCAGGTCGTGGTGAGCATCTGTCCTTGCAGAATGCTGGATTCCCCATCCCTGCAGGCATTTACAAGGCACGTGGATGGGATGCTGAGTGGCATGGTTCAGTGGTGGATTTGGTAATATAATGGTTGGTCTTGCAGTGTCACATCATGGTTGGGCTCGGAGTGTTGCCTCACGATTGGACTTGATGATCCCAGGAGTCTTTTCCAGACCACGTGCTTCTATGATGGTTTCATTCGCCAGGGGGTCGACATGCTGAGCTCAGAAGATGTTCTGTGTGCAAAAAATTGTTATGTTTGAAGGCACTGGACAAGCACAGAGAAGAGAAAACCGCTTAAGGAGTTATTAAATATCTAACCAACACCGGTTTCAGAAGTTCTCTAACCTGAGAATAGCTGAAGGCTGGGAAGCTATTAGCAGGAGTTATTGGATGGACTTTGGGTTTGACGGTAACATTTGTTCTCACGGCCTGGATGTGAAGCGGAGGCACAGAGAAGATGAAAGAAATCGCCTGTGGCAAGCTCTCAAATTAACACCTGCATCTCCCAAGTCCTGGTCCAAGTACTTGGGACCTGGTGCTCCCAAGTACTGTCCATCATGGCTGCGAGGGGCTGAGGTCCACAGCGAGCTGTGTCTGCAGTGCTGGAGCAAAGGGATGGGCAGGAGTCATTGGGTGCAGTGGATGCATGGCTGCACTCCCAGGAAATTATTCCCAGGTGTTGTGGAAGTAGAATTGCTTTAAACTGAATTTTAGGTGGTGCTTGGGGTTTTTTTTGTGTGTGTGTTTATGTGAAAAAAACATTCTTCTCCTGTTTCTGCAGTTCCGCATTCATTTTTTGCTTTTAATGCCATCCTTAAATATCTTCTTCATCTCTAAGTGATTTTCTTTTACGCTTTACAGTGCAGCTATCTTGCTCTCCCCATCTCTCCCTGCGTTGCATTTAGTTGCCACTTTTCTAGGAATGCTGTTATGCTTCTTCAGCCTCTATGTAGATGTTGATACATAATTCTTTCCAGCATTTTATTCGCCTTCCTTGGATCCCTACTAATTTAAACACCTGGTTTATAGTTGTGGGTGCCTGGCTTTATCTTCCTGTGCATACACACAGCGCTGTGAGAACAACCTGAGCGAGACTCCATTAGGAGGAGTTATGTCCTGGCCCAATCTTTCCTGTGATAAGCCTTTGAATCATTCCTTATTGCATGTCCTTTTGCAATTCAGTCTCTCTTCAGCCTTGTTTTTCAAATCAGGAGCCTTCTGGTGGCACTGCCCTGGAATGTTGGCTGAGATGCCCAGGTTTGCTGTCAGAAGGACTTCCTTTGAGTTTTTCAATCACAGGGGCTTCATCAGCTCCTGCCCCAGGTACGATGCAGCTCTGCCACGTGTTTGCAGGTGGCTTGTGCACTGGATGGAGTCATCCTCTTTGTGCACGTTGAGCTCAGCAGGCTCTCATGGCCTGCCTGCTGGCTAATGTTGTCTTTCTCAGTGCAGATTCATCATCCCTTTGCTGCCATGATGCTTTGCATAAGGGAGAAGACTCCATCGTTGTAACTCATCACTGTGCAGTGGCTTGGGTGAGATTTTGGGGCCCAGTGTGAGTGCTGGAGGGTTTTGTGCTTTGCAGAAGAATGGTGGGCTGAATTCAGAGCAGAAGGGCCACTCTGAAATGGGCTGTGTGTGTTCAAAGGGGGGGAAAAAGGTGGTAGGGAGGAGGCAGCCAATTTTGGGTAGGTCCATCTCCCAGAGAAGTGCTGGGAGCTGCTCATACTGAGCTGTAGGTGTGGGGAGAGCAGAAATGGGAATGATGAAGCAGAGTGATGAGGGGGGACCCGGCCCGTTTCTCATTAGCAAATGCTGTTTGCTTTTCAGAAGGAAACAATGCAACATCTTGGTCCCCTGGCCCTTCAGGTCAATAAAATGAGCACTTACTAATGCATGAGTCAGGGACTCCACAACTTTATTACACGTGTAAAATCAATTGCCATTATCTAGCTCCCTTTCTATCGATCTGTGCTGCAGTGTGTCAACATGTGCTGGGAGCAGACTGTGCTCCTGGTGTAGCCATGTGTGGTTGTGCTGAAGATTGGAAGCACGTTGGTCTCTTCTGATGGCTCAGAGCATCCCTGGGCCATCCGTAGGGCTGCTTGCATGTATTTCCCATGTCAGCTCACCCTGAGCAGCAACAGTGTGCTGAGCACAGTGGTCAGCTTGTAATGCAAAAGGCCACGCAGCCTTGTGAGAAGGGTTACTGAAAGGAATTTGTAGCTTCCAGACTGCCGCTGGGAGCCTTGGGTGGAAATGGCAACGTCGCTAATAAGGCCTAATTGGCTATTAAAGGAGGAAGCAGCCCCAGAGATGCAAAGGGACAATTAACCCTGGGAGCTGGGAGCGTGGCACTATTGCTGTGCAGCGGTGTGTGCAGGAGCTCTGAGAACAGAAAAGGAGCAGCGGAGGTCCTTACCCAAATCCTTTTGAAGTAGCTTGGAATGTTTCAGGCACGCAGCAGGGGAAGTGCTGCTGTCGTGGCCGGGTGAGTGCTGAGCATCCTACAGAGATGAAGCATCTCGGGGGGCTTTTAATTGGGGTCTGCCCAGCTCCGAGGAGCTGAGAGCCTTGTTCCTGTGTGTGGGTGCTGGGAGTCAAGACAGTCCTGGGAGGGCTGAGGTGGCTTTGGGAGCACACCAGCCTAAGGCTGCTGGAGGCAATGGGGGCCAGGGAGCTCCATCAGTTGTTGTGCCTCCAAACCCCTCCTGAGATCAGGGCTGTAGGGAGCACCTTTTGACACAGGCTTGTCAGTGATTGTCAGTAAACAAATTGCCTCTAATGGTTTTGTCCTCTAATAGATACCAGTCTGTCTTATTAAAGGCAAACAGAGGTAATTAGCATTGTAAAGGAAGCTACCTTTTTTCATTGTCTGTCTTTCTGGGAGGAGAGTGCAGTCAAAGGGTTGGGTGCGTGGGGAACTGGGAGCTGACATGGGCATGGATTGAAGCCCAGTGCCTTCCAAACCTTTGTTGCCTTGGGCTGGCAGTGTGTGCTGCTGTGCTGGTCTTCTTTCTCTCCCCTCTGTTGATTTTTATGATTTCCAATTTTTGTGTTTTTGCTGCTTTGAATTTTGACCATTAGGTATTGCTGTGAGTCCTATCCAAGCCAGGGATGGGTTGGATAGCAGGGCTCAGCTTGCTGGCCTGGGGAAGCAGCAGAATGATGTTTTCTTTGCTTCTTGCTTGGCTTCTCACATTGTAGAAAGAAGACAACTGTGCCTGCAGGGTTGGCCTCGTGGCACACCCGTGGTTTGGCCCATTCCAGTGGAAGAAATAATGCTGGTGTACCACTAATAGCTTCTCACTGTAGTTCTCCACAAAAAGCACTGCTGAGCAGAAGGAAAGAGTTGTCCCCATTTCCTGATGGTCTCCAAGGACGTTTCTCTTGTCATGTCATGTTCAGGGAGCAGATGGAGCGAAGATCCAGTGCTGACCTAAGCAGAATAGACAAAACTGATTTGCTGCTTTAAACCTCTCTCAACATCTTAAATTCTGTGCGGGTCAGGAGACTTCTGCTGGTGGGGTGTGCAGTGGTTTGGAAGAGAAGTAGCTTGAGCTGAGGGCACAGACTTGCATCCTTACCCCTGAGCACCGCAGCTCCTTTGTAAGTGCTCTTGCATTGATGCATGCATGTGCTAAGAGCTGTGTTTGGGTTCTGTGCTGAACTTTGGGCTCGCAGGGGCCAGCATGTGTGTAGGGTGCTGTGCTCCAAGCCCTCCTGGCCCTTGGGGTCTGCACAGGCCCTCATCACCCTTGGGTTTTGGGATGCAGGAGCTGCCTGCTTTCCATCTGCGCTCAGGTGTGAAAGAGACAAAAGCTGCTTTTAGCCAAATAGCCTGAAGTGCTCTCCTGAAACCATTTCTGTTATCTTTTATCTGCCTCGAAGGAACACTTAAAAAATTATCGTGCCCATAGCGGGTAACCTGATGAGCCTAATTTGGTGGTGTGAAAACACTGGCTGATTAGGAGCATTTCTCCTGCTGGCTTTTGCCCACTGTGCAGTGCTGTGTGTGCTCAAACACCCTGTGGTGAGCAGGAGGTGTCTGTGTGTGCGTGTTTTGGCTGAATATGCTCGTGGAGGTGGGAGCTGACGTTACTGATAGCCAACCCAGCTGAGAATAGGACGCGGCATCTCCAGCTATAAAGGGAGCATTTACCTTGCTGGTTCCCTGCCCACAAGCAGGAAGGAGCTTTCACAGCCCCACTAAATTGCTCCTAGTGTCTCCCTACAGATGCCACCTGTTGGTACATGCACCTCGTGGTGCAGTGTCAGCTGTGGGAGAAGGGGAAGAGGTGCAGTGGAATCCAGCTGAGGTTTTTACCTGGGCAGCAGCAAACTGGTAGCCACTGTGGGTCACTTATCCAGTTCTGCCCTCTGCCCTGGGTGCACACATCCCTGCCCACCATGGAGGTGTGCAGCAGCTTGCAGCAATGCCCTTCCCCACGTTCCCACCCAAGCTCTCCCATGGGTGAAGCATTCACATGCTGATGAGACTCATCTGCTGTGCCAGTAGCTGCCAAGCACGTGCTTAAACCTAACCTGATGTGCTGGAAAGCTGCACGGATCTCTTAAAGAAAATGAGATGTTCACAGGATGTCCAACCCATCGAGAGGCTCTACTGGCTGTGGGGTGCTGTGTTCAGGAGGGTGCTGCGGGTGGCTGTTCCAGCACAGGAACACGTGGAGAGGGCTGGGATGTGGGTGGTTTGTTCAGGCAGTTAAGCAACCAATAAAGGGGAATTGGTAGAGCTGTCTAATGTCATTACAGCAAGATGGGAATAAATGGGGTTTCATTAGATCTTGTTTTGAAGTGGGAGACTGTCATTTTCTGATGGAAAGCTGAGATGACAGGGAGCACTGGTATTTGAAGTGCCTTTTTTAAGAATGACCTGCTCTGCCTTGTTGACATCAAACATATGTATGCAGAAAGAGAGCACCAGTTTGTTCTTTCTGGTGTGGCGGAAAAGGGAATGCTCCATTTTAAGCCTTAAGTTTCCTATCAAAGCATTGTAAGAGGGAGGGGAGGAAACCTGAGATAAAAAGGCATCTCTGGATAAGCCCATTTGTTGGCCAACCTGTACTGGTGGGTCTGAGCTGTAGTGCAGTGGTCTCCTTATCATCGGGAGGAGATGAAATCTGGGAGGCCGTGGGTAGGAAAGCACCAAAGAGGGTGGGACAGCAAAGGGATGGCCTGCATTCTGTTATGGCAAACATGGTATGCCATCAAATGAGTAATGCTTATGGAAAATGTAGCAAATGAGTAACGTTGCAGGCAAGGTAATTGTTTGGAGGAGCGGCGTTTGGAGTAGGAGAAGATTTAGAGTGAGCTTTCAGTAAATACAGGAGAAATTGTTCCTGAAGTTCAGGGCCAAGATTTGGCAGCTGAGATTGGAAAAGGGAGCGCTTGCTTTATGTGTTTTAAGGAAATGAAATAATTCTTCAGGCTGTCTTTCACTTAATTGAATACAGTGTAAAGGGCTGGGTTGAAAATCTGTGTTCTGTAGACAAGCAGAACAAGCAGAACCTCACCAGGGCTGCTTGTAGCAACCAGCCCTGGTTGTTAACCTGTAGGGCTCTGTAGGGCTGCAGGGGACCTTCTGCATCCCTGCGGGTGCGATCCCATGTAAATAGGATTTGTTTCCCTTTTTGTGCTGTTACAGCCATTAAATAATGCCGTCCTCAGGCAATCCCCAGCGTAAATGTGAGGGTTTCTGGAGTTTATCATGCACAGCAGTGCTCGCTTGTCCGATCTGTGGGTGCTTTCCTGACAGCTGGGTTGTGCCATCTCCTGCACCCAGGTGGGGTAGGTGAGCTGGGAGTCCCTTGGTGACGGGCTGGCTTTGCTGTAGTCCCTCATCGGGATGTGGGTCTGCCTAGAAGAGCAGGGTTGTGTCAAGTAACAATCCCATCTTCTTGTTCCCTTTGTCCGTCTCATCCTCTCTGTTCTTCAGCAGCGCCTTTTCCTTGGGGTTAAATCAAAGTGCAGAGCTCTGGTTGGCCAAGTCAGTGACCCCCAGGTTGCTTAAGACCAGGACAAATTGGCTGCTGTAAATTGGATGCCATCGAACATCAGCTTCTGACCTTTGTTGCCCGGGGCTTTTAGCCATGGGGGTGTCTGGGTGGGTGCAGAAGATGAGGCTCGTTAACAGCAGCTCAGCAAAGGCCAGCTTTGTCCCTGAGCAGCTGCCAGTGGGGCTTTTGTAAAGGTCTTTGGAGCACATGTGGTTTTCGGATGAGCATCCTCTTGTCAGCATGGAGGGAGCAGTTCACGATGAGGACGTGGAGCCTGGGTTCATGTGCCAGCTGCCTCAGGCTTGGGTCAGGATGGGGGCTGGGGATGCCCACAGCTATCCGAGCCCTTAGTGGCTGCAGCACCAAGAAGCCATGGGATGCTCTGCCACATTTGGGAGCAAGGAGCACCGTGCTGAGCCCCGGGTGCTGCCACGCTGATTAATGCTGCAGCAGGGCTCGTTGTGCTGGAAAGGAACCTTTACTCTAGGGACATTAAATATTAATAGCAGCAATAGAGACACAGATAAACAAGAGCGAGTTATAAACTGTTCATTTTGAGGGCAGCGGTGTTAATGCTGGCAGAGCTGTGCTACAGGCAGCTCTGGAACACGGGCCAAGGGCTGGTGCTACATATAAATCCTTGGATGCCCACCTTTCCTTGGAGCTCTCGACTGTGTCCTGCAGCAAAGCCTTCTTACCACAGCAGGTCCCACTGCAGAGGGGCAGCAAAGTAACGAGCTCTTTAGCCCAGCAGGAGCACTGCTGCCTGGGCTGAGCTCCCCTGGCAGCCAACATTGGTGCATGGTGCTTTCTCTTTCTGTTTCACTGCATCTGCTCCATTCAGGAGTTAGCTCTGCAGAAATTAGGCACCTTCAGCCCTGCAACTCATCTGGTTGGGTTCAGGTCAGGCAGGTTTTAAATCTTGGCACTTAATGGTGGATGCTCCCAATGCTTGCTGTGCAACGCAATGGCCATCGCCAACCTTTGGGAGCTGGGAATGGGAGGAAGATGCCAGATATTTCCAGTGCAGACTGAGAATCAAGAACCAGCATCGTGTTTGCTGATGAGATTAATCAGTTTTCAGATAAGTGGGATTGGAAACTCTTATTTTAGTAATGCAAAGTATTATTGGCTGAATTCAGGCTGCCATCATGTATAACTTATTGTGTCCATATTTCTACTGTAGTTTGCAATGGATTCTTCTTCCTGTGGGGTGGGATAGGGAAGGCTGCCCAAGGAGGTGGTGGGGTCTGGAGGTGTTCCAGAACTGTGGGGACATGGCACTGAGGGATGTATGTGGTCAGTGGGCATGGTGGGATGGGTTGGGGTTGGGATCGGGGATCTGAGAGGTCTTCTCCAACCCTAATGAGTCTGTGAATGTGGAAACCACGGGGCTGGATGTGGGTATCTCCCTGTGAGCGTATGGAGCAGGCTGGGTGTGAGCACACAGAGCAGAAATAAGAATGGTTAACATCAAAGAAAACCAACCCCAACCAATTGGAAATGAATAATAAAAGGAGCTCTGCTCTGCTATCCGCAGGCTGACCAGTGGGGGTTGAAAATCCCCTCTTAATAATGTATACAGCAGCTAGGAAAATCGGAATGGAAATACGAAGTTTTAATATTTAAAAGAAAAAGAAAAAGAAAGTAATAATCAGGCAAATAAATCTTTGTTTAAAAATTTGCCCCACCTGTGAGAGAAATATATTCAGTTTCTTTCTTTAACACCCGTGGGACAAATGCATAATTTAATCTTTGGATTTTTTTGCATGGCCAGACTCAATACAATACAGGGATGTTTGTACAGCTCTTTTCAAACATTCTGTGATGGCAGAGCAGAGCTCTCTGGTTCAGGCTCCGTCCAACCCTGTACACAACGTTCTTATTTCCCAAAGCTGGATGTCAGCACCTGCCAAAGCCCTGTGCAGGTTTCTACTCTTGAGAGTTAATGAACGGCCCCAGTTATGTTCCTGGGTAGTCCATACTGATAAGCACAGTGCTATGAAGCCGTGCTTAAAACTTGGTTGTAATACATCATCTGTCTTCAAAGCCCGTGTCTGTTAGTGAACTTGGTGTTTACATGGAATGTGAAGGGTAAATTCTGGGCCTTTTTGCACTTGCTTAATAATCTGTATTGATGGATGTCACCCCAGGTGTGCAGCTTTGTTACAGAAGCATCAGTAATTGGCTGAGGAAAGCAGTGCTTTATCTTCTGTCAGAGGGAGCTGGTATGAAATAGAGCCTGTCCTCAGGCTCGGTCCTTGCTGAGCACAGCTTTGGCCATCGGAATGAGCTGTCAGAGGTGCCTTTGGATGCTCTTCAGGTCGAGATTTGGTTCCTTTCTGGAAGGTCTTAGAGAGGCGTTGGGCTCCCTGCAAGTGCAGTGGGTCAGTCTGAAGGGGGCTCTGAGCACCTGATGGAGCTGTGGGTGTCCCTGTTCATTGCAGAGGGGTTGGACCAGATGGCCTTTGAGGGTCCCTTCCAACCCAAACCATTCTGTGATCCCATAAGCCGCTGAGACCCATTTGAATTTGCCTGTTCTGGTCATAATAAGCAAACTTGTGGGATGTGGCTCTTAGTGCTCCCACTTTGGTGCTGCTGTGACAACAAATGTGGCTCCCTGACATCCGGCCCTGCCTCTGTCTTTCCCTGGGTTGTGATCCCAGCAGCTCCTGCGTGTTCCCATGGCCAGCTGTGGTGTGTGGACCCTGCAGCACGATGGATGGGGAGCAGAGTGTTTTAGAGAATTGGATGGTGTACTCAGAAAATGGCCCTCGTCACTTATATTTATGTTATTAATTCACTCTCCTGCAATAATTGGCCATTGTACAAGGCCCCCTTCAGCTCTCCTGGTTTGAGCACTTTAGCACGGTTTGTTTTCATGTGATTTATGGTGGTGGTGCTTTAAGGGTAATTGAGACTGCAGCAGTTTCCTGGAGAAATCCTGAAGGATGTTTCGGAGGTGGGGGGGAGATGAAGGGTACACACAGGTTTTTCCCTCGCTGCCTGCAATGCTGGCAGGAGCATCTGGAGGTCGCTGGTGCAGAAATGCAAGATAAAGCTCACTGTCTCTTCTCAAGTGAGACAGCTTAAAAGGGTGAGAAAAATATGGAGCCAAGTGTTTGGCTAATGCTCGCTTTCAGTGTTATCGTTATTCCTCCCAGAATGGTTTTGGTGGCGTGGCTGGAGATGGATGGAGCATTGTGAGCATTGTGATGGGAGTTCAGCACACGGATTCAGAGGGAAAAGGCAGTGAATCTCTGGGAAGTGCACTGCAGCCAAGCTCCTACACGGGTAACAGATGCTGCTCTGGTTTAACTGTTGATTTTTATCAATCCACGTCGCCCTTGTTTGGACGTGTTGGTAAATTGCTGCTCTTTATGGCTGCTGTTGCAGCACGTGGGTAAGCCAGCTTCCTGCTGGGTGCTGCACGGATGCAGCAGGGAGAATGGTGGGAGACCTCAACACTGAACTGTAGGCTCCAAAGTGAACCAACCCCATGGGAATCATGGCTTGTGTGCTCACTTTGATTCCAGCCATTGCGATGAAATGCACAATGCAGCAGTCATGGGTGTTTCCAGGCTTTGCTGTTCCCTTTCTGTGCACGTTGTTTGCTACCTGGGAGCTTGGTGGACCCAACTTTCCCCTTGGGGTCCAGCGGGTGCTGCCATATCCAGAGCATGCTTGAGGCTGTTGGGGTTCATAACTGCCCCGGATCAGGGCTGTTGTTCTGGGAGGCTCAGGGACCTCAAAGAATAGAATGGTCCAGAGTGCAAATGGATAAGCTGAGGGAATTGGTGACATTCCAAGAGGCTGGAAGCTCTGGGTATTCTGTGATGAATCCAATGCAAAGGACTGGGGAGAAAGCTGAGCTAGAAACCTCTGTTCTCTTCTTCCATCCCTGCCAGGGGTCAGCCAGGGCTGCTCCATCCCCTATAAGGCTCTTTAAAACCCTTTGTGCTGATATCACACTCTTGCAGCGAACGCAGGAGCGTTAACGATAGCCACGCTGGAGTCTGAGTTATTGTAATGCTATTTGTCTGAGTTATTGCAAAATACAGCGTGGTACAGAGCTTGGCTGAAGGGATCATAAAGTTTGTGTGAAAAGAGCTGGAAACAAAACAGAAAAGGGCTTTATGGAAAATAGTGGCTGGGAGGAGGGGTTGCCAGAGGGACGCTGTGGTCTGCAGCAGCTGGGACACCTCCTGGGCTCATCGTGCCCATGTGGATGTGTACCCAGAGCTGCTGTCACTGACAGCTTCCATGGATGCAGGCAGCCCGTGAGCGATTGATCTTGTTGGTTTTTTTGTGGGTTGTTGGTTGCTTTTTTTCTTATTATAATTTTTTAAGTGAGCAATATATATTCAAGACTGAAATTAAAGATACTCAGGAAATGAAATGGCCAGCATTGCTGCTGCCTGGCGGGGAACCTGCTTGTGTCCCAGCACACAGTTCTCCCAGCTCAGGGGCTCTGGGGTGGAACAGAGGAGACATAGGAGGGGGGGAGGGATGGCTGAGTGAGGGGATAGCTCTGAAGAAGTTGGTGTGTTAGCTGCACTGAGGCTCTGCTCCATCCCTTGGATTTGCCTAATATCTGGCTCAGCCCTGGGTGTGGGATTATCACTGTGAAAGGAGCTGGGCAGCCCCTGTCAAAGGCTCTGCCGTGAGCTGATCTCCTCCAGCCCCGTCTGGAGGAGTGACCAAGTAGGTTTTGAACAGAGGAATGTCCCTAAAATCCCTATTTGGTGTATCGGTATGCTTCCAGCTGCCAGGGAAAGGCCAGGGGACAGAGGTAGGGGGCGAGATCCCCAAGGCTGTGAGCTCCTCCAGGACAAGCAGAGCACTGTGCTTGCTTCCCTGGGGTCTGGGAAAGCTGTGCACATCTGTGCTGTTGTCTCCCAGGCACGTGGAATGGGGAACATTGGGTTAAATAAGCATTTTGAAAAGGAAAATCCTGAGAGGGATCGAGCTCAGAAACTTAAAGGCAGGGATTCAAATTTCTATCGCTGCTGATTAATGTCATGTGAAATGCAGAGGACAGCAGGAAGTTCTGAAGCGGTTTTGGGATTGTGACTTTCATCATAGAATCATGGAATCACAAAGTTTGGAGAAGCCCTCTCAGGTCCCCAGCCCACCCCACTTTGCCCATTGACCCTCAGTGCCACATCCCCACGGTTGTGGAGCATCCCCAGGGATGGTGAATCCCACCTCCCTGTGCAGCTGTCCCAGTGCCTCACTGCTCTTTGGAGAAATGCTGTTTCCTGACATACAGCCTGCGGGTAGAAACCAGCAGAGCACAGCTCTCAGAGATGTGAAAGAGCTCCCTTCCCTTCCCTTCCCTTCCCTTCCCTTCCCTTCCCTTCCCTTCCCTTCCCTTCCCTTCCCTTCCCTTCCCTTCCCTTCCCTTCCCTTCCCTTCCCTTCCCTTCCCTTCCCTTCCCTTCCCTTCCCTTCCCTTCCCTTCCCTTCCCTTCCCTTCCCTTCCCTTCCCTTCCCTTCCCTTCCCTTCCCTTCCCTTCCTTCCCTTCCCTTCCCTTCCCTTCCCTTCCCTTCCCTTCCCTTCCCTTCCCTTCCCTTCCCTTCCCTTCCCTTCCCTTCCCTTCCCTTCCCTTCCCTTCCCTTCCCTTCCCTTCCCTTCCCTTCCCTTCCCTTCCCTTCCCTTCCCTTCCCTTCCCTTCCCTTCCCTTCCCTTCCCTTTTCCTGAAAACACTACATTAATGCAGTAATTTTAAAGAAAATAAAGGAGCAGGGCTGGAGGTGAGGAAAGGTGCAGTTTCCCACTTAGCTGCTCCCATCGCTTGTTCAATTTGTCTGTTTCCCTTCTGATGTTCAAAATCTGAATCAGAATCCAGGCTTTCTCCTCTCCCTCTGACCCCATCAGAAGCATGAAGTGCAGGAGGAAAGAAAGCCCAACCAATTGCTGCACGTAACTCAGTCAGGAAAGCCCCATCCTTCCCCCGGGCTCCTTCCATCTGTCACCACGCTGTGCCAGCTCTGCGTTACCTCAGTAGGAAAACTTCACTGAGGTGATGTCATGTCAGGAGGGAACGATGCTGCCGTTTCCAGGCTGCTTTGTGCAGAACCACTCGGGGTTCCTCGCCTTGCAAGATTCTTCCCATCTTCTTCCTAATAATGAGCTCCTTTATGAATGCTTTCTGTGCTTGTATGGGCAAGAGTCTTGGTGTTGGAGGTTCCTCTGTTTTTAATAGCCGTGCTGCAGTCAGTGTGTGCCCACGTGTTGAACACGGAGGTATGGAATGAGGGGAGTGCTGCTGACAGGTTGGGCTCGGGGTGGGTGAGAACAGAGCGTTATCTGCTCTCGTTCAGGCAGGGAAATGACACCAGGAGGCTAATAGGGCATCTCAAAGCGACTTACAGCCCTCACTGCTCTGAGCATCCCTTCCTTTGTTACCATTCGAGGAAATGAAGAGCTTCTATGCATTCATGGTGGTAGAACCCATCATGCTTTCCCCTTTCCAGTCCTTCTCCTCCCTTTTCAGCTGATGTAAGGAACTGGGGAGCTGTGTTTCTCCCGTTGATGCCAGAAGGCAGGAAGCCCCACCAGCCCAGCTGGCCCAGTTCTCCAGGCAGACAGACAGGGCTGGTGCCATTGAAATGGGCCCGATGGGATGGGATGGCAGTCCAGGCACCTCCAGTGACCATCTGGACATGCAGGCTACTTGGATGGTACAACATCTCCGTGCTCTGCAATATTAGCCAGGGATGGGGATGCTAATTGGTTTAATTGAAGCTCTGAATGCTGAGCCATGGGTATTGGCAAATCTCTTCAGCCTAGGTGTGTGGTGGTTTGTAATATCAGAGGTGGGAAACGCAGGGTGTGTAGGAGGAAAATAGGATGGAGCTCTGAGCAGAGGGAAGGTGGGGCTGCTGCCTCTGAGCTCTGTGAGCAAAGGGAGGGGACTTTGGTGCTCTTGGTAGGGCTGGCATCCCATCAGTTGGTTGATGGTAAAGAAGTTCGTTCTCATCTCATGTGTTATTCATGTTTACACACGTGTATGCATTACATTTTGGTTATAGGAAAAAATAAAGCGATGTCCAAGTGATGGCCGTTGGTTGAGATAGTAAACATTATCTGTTGTACTGTGGTAGCATCCCATAATTCTCATCTGGATCACAAATATACGGACACACTGAACAAAATGGGCATTTCAGAGCTTCCAATGCAACGAGGGCAAACTGTGTGCCTTTGGAAAAAACTACAAAACTACTTTTGGGCTTGTTTTCATCAGAAATTATAACCTTTTTTCATGGTTTGAAATGAGCCAATTTTGACCTGAAAAATGTCAGGTTTTCATGCCAACAAAAATGCATCTGAGTCTGCCTCTCTTTTTCTTTTCTTTATTTTTTATATGACCTTTTTTCTAGTGGAAGTAATGACACAGGAAACGACCTTGCAGCAAAGTAGTCCATTAAAGGAACAGCAAAAAGTGACCTCCTGCATAAGTGACAGAGTCAGAACTGATTGTACAACAAGCCATTCCCTGGTGACCGTGGGCTGTTACTTGATGCCAAACGATATCGGTGGTCATTAACACACTCATGGGGCTGGATCAGTGGTGGATCAATGGTGTCCTTCACACTTCTCTTCTTTGTCATTTCCTGCCACTCTTATTAAGGGAAATATTTGGGGCTATAATTTTCCATATGTTTTCTCTTGTTTAAAGTAGGAGAGAGTCAGTGGCACGCGGCCTTAATTTCCTGTTGATTTTGCTCTATGCAGTTTCCTCATGAACTGCTTAGTTGAGAACACAAGAAACAGGGCCACACATTTTTGGGGGGAGAGGCATGTTGAATTTGGAGGGCTCGTGAAGGCTGGGATGGGCCCCTGAGGTTTGGTGTAAGGCAAAACCCCATCAGCAGGATGGATAGCGGGATGGTAGAGCGGTGGTTTGCAGTTGGATTGATGGTTTGATACGAGCAAGAACTGGGGTCAGCTGCGTAAATGGAAAATAGTTGTTATCCACAGTGCTTGGCAGGAGCTTAGCGTCAGGTCTCGGCACATCTTACTGTCATTAAGCCCTGTTTGAAGAGCTGGAGCAGCACACAGATGTGTCATTGACCTCTCCACCCTTGGGTTAATCCATCCTGAAGCCACGGCGAGCCGTGAGACACCCTGCTTGCTGCTCACACACTCAATAACCCTCGAGATCCCTGCAAAACCCATTGACTGATTGGTATCCAGACGATACGTCTCTGAGATCATGGGTTTGTGGGGTCAAAAAGCAGTCAGGTGGATGTTCTGCAGCATGCAAAACGTCCTCCACCATCACCAAAGGCAGATGCTGTAGGTTATGTGTTGTGCACCTGATGTCCCTAGGAGGGTCCCTGGGGAGGGACCACGTGCCAGGGCTGCCTGTGCTTCTCCAAGGTGCAGGCTGCTGTCAGGAGGCCTCACAAATGGTCTTCCTGCATGCTGCTGCACATGTTAATTGGACTTGACAAATGATAATGAAGAAGAGGCTGTAGCTGAGAAAGGGTAGGAGGAATGTCATAACTCTCAGGAGGAAGAGAAAACAGACAAGTCCAAATGTCCAGAAGTTACACAAGGTAACTCAAGACATTAATCTTTGCTATTTCTGGTGCCGGGG
The DNA here is from genome assembly GCF_026119805.1 of Tympanuchus pallidicinctus. NCBI lineage: Eukaryota > Metazoa > Chordata > Aves > Galliformes > Phasianidae > Tympanuchus > Tympanuchus pallidicinctus. The sequence goes on from NW_026294748.1 coordinate 2,645,762, forward strand.
CTGATAGCTACAAGGGAAGATTGGTGACTGTAAGGTGAGCATCCTACAAAGGTGATGTTCTTTGTGGCTTGGTTTTGCTGTTAACCCGTTTATGATAATGAATCTTTTAGTGGGGGGTCCACCACTGTTGCAGCAGTGTATGGAGGGGCTGCTTGATGAGGGGCCATCGCTAATTATTCCTTGCGGGTGAGGATGGGGAGATGAAGGCTTTGTGGGTGCTGTGTCTTCACTCGGACCTTGCAAGCAGGATGCAGCATATCTCCTGGATTTGTGCCCGTGAACTCCTCTTTGAATAGGGCTTTATGGCAATAAGCTCCTCTCACTGCTGGCAGATGGTGAATGGGGTCCTGCCACACGTGTCACCAGGGCTATGGGCTGTTCCAAAGGGACCTGAGCAATAGGTGCACGCTCGGTTGGCCTGTGACTGTGTAATGAAAAGAGCAGCCTTGTTTATTGTTGTCAAATCAGATAAGAGTGGCATCTGGCAATTGCATTTGTAGTGTGCTCAAAGGAGGATGCTGCATGCCAGAAGCAATGTTTCCCCGTGCTCAGAGCCTGCCCAAGGACCAGCTCCATGAGCTGCACCCAGGGTTAGTGCAGAATAACCTCATGGCAAAGTCATCCTGTGATCCTTCTTGCAGGGCCCCGGGGAGCACAGCCATCCTCCCAGCACAGCTCCTTCAGATGTGCGTTTCCTGATGGTGGGCTCTCCTGTTTCTCTTGTAATTGCCAGCAAACTGCCTGCAAAAGAGCTGAGATGCTTCTCCCTGCCTGGCAGGAGCACAACACCCACTGATGAGTCAGGGGAGGAAGAGCTCCCATTTTGCAGTGCAGGATAGTGGGAAAGGGATGGGAGAAAACAGGGAGGGAGAGCTGCCAGAGAGTTGTGGGATAAATGACATTTGTTTAAAGACACATTAGAAGATTAATGATGGGAGTTAAAGTATAAAAGCAACAGGGCCTAAGTGTGGTATTAATGGAACCCATTTTCTTTGCCATCTCCTGCAGGAACTCTTGGGAAATGCAGAAGGGGGAAAAAATCACTTTACAGTAATAACTGTTATTTATAGAAGAGAACAACATTGGATGTATCAAAATGTGAGGTTTCAAGGTAATAACTGGACCCTCACAATCGTTGTTATCCATTTAAAAGGCAATTTCTGGGATAGTGAATAGATGGAGGAAATAGCTCCAATCCTGCAGCTGGTTGTAAATGAGGTTTGTTTTATTATTATTGTTATTAGTCAGTTCTCAATCTGGTCAGATTGTGTTAAGAAAAACAGCAAAAGGCTGGGAGAGCTGAAGGGGGGCTGATCATCATTCTTGCAGGATTGGATGGGTCCGTTGGATTGGGCTCATTGGTGGACGTGTCAGGTGGGTCCCATCACAGCATCATTGATACACAGTGGGGAAAGAAGGGGTCAGTCGTGTTGAGTTTCACAAGGTGAAGTTTTGCCCTGGGTTTCATTAGGACTGGGGTTTTCCCTTCAGCTCTGCCCCTGTTCCAGGCCATGGCTGATGTCGAGATGTCGTGTAGGGTTCAGCTCCTCACTAAGATGGTTAGAAGTAGGAGGATTTAATGATCTGAACCATGAGTTGATTTAATTAATCAACATGAATGTTGCTTATTTATAACGTAAACCACAGCCTATGGATAACTCTGTTGTTTAATTAAGCTTATCACTGGGAACCTGATCCAGCTCCTTGCTGCGTTAATGTAACTAATTCAGTACCCTCTCTAAGAAGCATCATAACGAACTGCAGGGGATGTAATTCACTCTGCTTTACAAGATGAGTGTGGCTGGTGCTGGTGCGTCTCATCCATGACCCACAGTTGGGTGGTGATATCCTTCTGCTCCTTTGTTAGCATGGGGCTGCTTCCATCACATCTGCTGGGAAGCTGGGCAGCCTTGCCATTGGGTTTCTGTCGTTTGCTTACTAAGAATTGCTGGGTCTGGTTTCGTTCAGCCTGTGCAGCTCTGCTTTATCTTTGCCTTTTCAATTCCTTCCTTCCTTCACCCTTTCCTGCTTCTGTGCATCGTGTTTAAAACTTTTCCTTGCTGCACAGATGCAGGGGAATCTGTAATGAGTTCCCAAGCCAAAAGCAGAAGATGTTTGCCTAAAAGTTGTTTCTTTTCCTACAGCTGAAGAGCAGTGTATGGAAACCTCGGAGATCCTTTGGGGTATATTGAGTAACGTTAAAGGATATTGTGGTTATTTCCTGTTGTGGTTCTCCAGGCAGCTCTTGTCACCCCACATAAGGTCTCCAGCAGAAATTAGTGTGCTCCTCTCCAGGCTCAGAAACCTCAGGTCTCTGTAGGTTCAACAAGTAATCTTGCAACAAAGTGGAGTTGCTTTTTTCTGAATGAGAGCATCCACATGAGAGTTAAATGCACTGTAACTGATGCACGTTACCTGCAGATCTCTGGTTGGTTGAACCTCCTGCATATCCACGTGCTTCTTGGCCTTTTCAAAGCATGCTCGGCTGTGGTTGTTGGCTTTGTGGGGTATCCTGAGTCAGTGGGTCAGTGGACACAGGTGCTGATGTGGGGCCAGGCAGGAGATGCTGTGCACGAGAAGAGAGAAAAAGCAGTTTTGCATTGACATATCTAATTTTCTTAGCAAGCAAACATTAGATGAAGCAGCAGTTTGCTCTTAAGAGGGATGCACAGGGAGGGAAAGCTGTCGGAGTACAGGGAAAGAGAATCCCTGGCTGGTTCTCCTATCCAGAAGCTAGGAGGAAAATGCACTGAGCAGAGCACACCAGAGGGGAAAGGCAGGAAGACATTAAAGTAACCTATTAAATTGGCAAGGGCTGAGTGGCGAAAAATAAATAAATAGAGTCTGTGTAGATTGATGGAAATTGGATCTGAAGGGCTTCCACATCTGGTGTGGCAGCTCTTTAGCATCTCATTTCGCTGTGACTCAGCAGGAAAAGTTGTTTTTTCGACAGTAAAACAAAGAGATGAAAACTCTCCTGAAGGGCTCCAGTGTCGTGTTGTAATTGGATTGAGTTCTTCCATGGAGCTTAATGCATCTGGGCTGTCTGCAGTCGGGGTGAGGTCTCCAGTGCTGCCTTTTCCCACTATTGCCCGTTTCTGTGATCATCTCCTGCTTACAGGCTGCCCTCTTCCCTTGCTCACCTGCACGCCGACATCTGAGCAGTTTGCATCTTCCATCCAGGCTCAGGCCAGCCCCTGACCCTGCTCCTTATCTTCACACGTTCCTCTTAACGTGCCCCTTTCTCCTGGAGCTTCCCTCTCCCAGAAGCTCCTCTAACAGCACTCACTTGGCTGTAGCAATGCATTTGGAAGCCTGTGCATTGAAGCAGAAGTGCCAAGTTGCGATGGCACTAAATAAAAAGGTGCTAGGGAAGAGCTTCTGAAGTCTTCTGGCACATTAACTGTGATTATTTGCCGTGTGGTCTTGCAAAACCTTGGGGAGACAGTTTATCTCTTGGTGCCTCTGTTCTCCATCCATCACAAGAGAATGAAAGTCATCGCACCCATCATTTGTCTGTCTGCTGTCTTTAAAGGCACTGTCATGTCTGATATCTGCACCCAGCGTGGTGGGTCCTTGTCCTTGGATATATGTCTTAGAGATTTGTAACAGCAGCAGTGGGTAATGGTTTGTAACAGGAGTAGAACTGGTGCAAAATGTCTATGAGTTCTCCATACTGGTGAAAGCAAAACCCCAGATCTCTCAGCTAGTGCAGTTTTTTTTTCTGGTTCTCACTTTGGTGTTGGGGTTCCATCCAAGGCTGTTTGCTGTCCCACTGTATGCCGTTAATGAGTGTTAATCAGCTGGCTGGGGGAGGCCAGGGCTAAGGCTGGCACTTTTGTGCTCCAGCATTGTGTCTGAGCTGTGCATCCTCTGCAGTGCATTCATGCTTGCCAACTGGGGAGAAATCAGAAAGCACTGCCAAAAACCCAGCGTCCTACAAATGAGGGAGATGCAGAAAAAAGATGAAATTGACAGTAGAAAGATCCCAGGAAGGGTTAACAGGAGAATGCTCATGAAGGGCCTTGTCCACACCTCACTGCTGTGAATGGAAATCCATTGGCTTTAGGGGGACCTCAACTCCCTGTCATCCCAAAGCTTGCTGGAGATTGGAGAAATGGCTCCATCCACAAAATGTCAGTGTTGGAAATGTTGCTCTCCTTCCGTCACTGTCAATCAGTAAATCCCAGAGTGCTGCAGAGCTGTGTGCACGCCGGAATAGCCTTGGCTGCCACTGAAATACAGCTGCCACCCCCGGGACGGAGCCCTGTGCTGCTGTGATGATCTGTCTGTAGGTACAGGACATGCTTTATGGTGTGTACGTGACCAGGAAAGCATCCTGTGTCACTGGGGGGTCTGCAGCCTCTGTCCCACAGAGTCCCATGGCCACGGTGTGCATTGCCATCTCTCTGTGATGATAGCCGTAAATCCGGGTGGATTTTTCCCATTTGTTTGTTGGATTTATTATTATTATTTTCTTTATATATTTAAGCTTAGGATTTTACACGTTGTTTCTTCCTTTGTCATTCTTTCGGTTCGCCTGGCAGTGGCACCTGGGGGCTGTGTGGTTGTTTTTCTTGTATTGATGCTCTCCACTGACTTAATTAAGATCTTTCTCCTTTCCTGGGCTTGCTGAGCATGCTGGCCCCAGCAGGGCTTCCCATTGCTCTCCTCCTGAAAACCACAGCTGCAGCTGGTCACCGGGGACCACAAAAATGGGCTGAAATTCTTCTTCTTGAAGCACAGCTCAGCTTGGCGTTACTGAAGCAGAAGACAGGCAGAAAACCACGTTCCAAAAGTCAGTGGTTTTGGGCTGGTTTCCTAAGGCAACAAAATGTAGGCACTACTAGCAATTGTGCGTGGGTAGGGGGAAATGTCCATCCAGGAGCTGGAATTGTGTAGCAGACTGCAGACTGGTTGGAAAGATGTGGAGGAAATGGGTGCCCATGGAGCTTGGAGCCCATCCTGGTGGTGCTTCCACCTGACCCACCCACAGCCTCCAGCATCCCCACCCCCCCACGACTGTTCATCCCCAGCCTCACCTATGCCTCAGGAAGGTGAAATCATTCATCTTTACTTCTCCCTGCTTTTTTCTTCCCCGTTGGTGGGAAGTCTCTTGACAGGCTTTTTGAGGGATTAAACAGGACTTAGCAGGGCACAAAGGCATGATTGGAATCTGCAGCTCAGGACTTTATCCACAGCTGCACGTGCCTCCAACCTGACTCTGCAGAAGCCAGCAGGAGCGCTGGGTGCTTTGCCAGGGGCTCAGTGTGCTGCTGTGCTCCTGTGCAAGAGGAGAGCTTCACATCTGGATATGGCATTTCCATTTCATCCCCATCCTCATCCCTCTGCTCCCATCTCCTCAATAAGGTGCAGAAGGAGAGGAGATCCACCCTGTGAGGGACAGTGCCAGCTGGGATGCAAAGCGAGCTCTCCCCATGCTGGGAAAAAGAGAGCAGCATCTGTCTTGCAGGAAGCTGCCGTCCTACAGAATGCCATTCTGATATTGTGTACACAAAGCAATTATTAAAGAAGAGAATAGAGGCTGCATTTCAAGCAGGAGGAACTAAAGCCCTGAGCTGTTTTTATCACATCTCCCTTCCCCTTCTCTCTTGAATTCACTCTCTCTGGATAGCAGAAATGAGAGGGAAGCTCCATTTAAATGCAGATTTCCAGTGTTGGCCAAGAGCAATAAATAGCCCTCTGGTCCCCTGATCAGACAGACGTTATCAGGTCCCTTTGTCTGTGAAGGAGAGAGTTTATGTTTTTAGTTTTCCTTATTCCTCAGTGAGATCCTCCTTCCTTTCAGGGGCAGCGTATTGACGACTCCTGATTTTGTTTTTAAGCAGCACTTCAGAGCTGATAACAGAAACATAATCCCACCCATTCCAATGCTGGAGCCGGGCTTGGCATCCCATGATGGGGAATCTGCACATTCCTTATCGCTCCTTGTAGTGGCAGCTGAAGGGTTGGTGCTGAGCAGTGCAAAACGTGGCCATTCTGTGGTTATCAATGGTCAGTTTGGGTCTGGAGGTTCATGGGTTTGGGACTGGGCTGGGTGTGTGTCTGGTTGATGGGAACAGAATATGGAGAGCTTGAAGTCTGTGCTTGCGGTATCAAGTGGGGCAGACTGGGGGTGTGATTTTAACCTGTCAGAAGAGAGACCTGGGAAATCCTGTAGGTGACTTTGTGGCTTTTTGCCTCGGAGGGACAGGCTGTGGGCTGTGCCAAGCCAGGGCTTTGCTGAACCTACACCAGAGCGAGGAGGCAGCTGCGTTTCTGAGCATTGCTTTACATCTTAATGGTGTGAAAAGCATCTGAGGAAATGTAACCACGCTTAATGAGGTTAACAGGGAAAGGTCAGCTGAGCTCAGGTTGCTGTGGCAGCGCACAAAGCTCCTCGTAACATCTGCCCCATGGAGCTGCCCCATGAATGCTGCTTCGTTGGGTGCTGATGGAGCGCTGCTGCACCGGGGGAAGGAAGCTCTGTGCTCCTGTAGCACTGCTTGAGAGCCAGCTGAGGGGGAGAGCCTGGATCTGGGTGCCTGTGAGCTGGCTGCTGCATCTGATAGGGCGAGCTGCTGTGTCAGAGCCTGGCTGCAGAAGACAGCTGTCTGCATCGCTGAGAGCACCGCTGACAGCACTGCCTGTCCGCCGTCAGCTCTGTGCTGAGGAGTGGGGCTGAGCTGCTCAGCAGAACGCGTATCCTTCATCCTCCTGGAGAGAATCCTTACAGCGAGAGGAGAGCATCGGCCTCTCATCGTGCTGCGCTCTGCTGAAGGGCAATGAGATGCCACAGCCCGGTGCCATTCACACCCAGCAGGGCAGCCAAGCATGCCCATGCTGTGGGGCTAAGGAATTGCACTGCTGCTTCATTGCTGCTCGTGTGCCCCTGAAGGCTGGGGACAGGGCAGGTGAGTGGTGGGAGAGGTGATGGATCTGCTCTCAGAGGGCACCGCCTGTGTGTAACACCCAGTAACACTTTCCTTCTTCTGGTTCTTGTTCAGTCCTTCACTTGGAGTGTTTAATTTGAAATCTGTGCTTGATGGGGTTTATAATTGAGAAGTTGCTCATGCTTGAATCCTGAGCAACTGTAACCTGGCTACTTTCAGTGCCTGTCCAAAGCAACAAACTCTTCTGATCTGCAGCCTCTGGCATTGGTGGGCTTTGTGTTAGCTGCAAAGAAAACCTGTGCATGTGGTCGAGAATAGGAATCATTAGTGTAACAAGGAAATTTATCCATCAGGATTGGAACATCCCATGGGATAAAACATCTCCAGCCATCTCCTCCCAGGAGATCTCAGCACCTCACTCCCCACTGCCCCCACCTGGGGCTGCTTCCCCATCCCTCATCAGGCATCCATCGCCATCCCCTCTGCTCCTCCCATCCTCCCAGTATTTTCCCCATCATTCATAGAGAAGGCGGTCGAGGTTTGGGGATGTTATTATGACGGGGAACAGAGAAGTGAATTTTGAGGCCAACGAAGTTCAAAGACTTTGCTGTAAGTTTTTCAGGATTAAAGACGTACTTGATGCCGCTTCCCATATTTAATAGACAGGAGTAGATGAAAGGGAATTTATGTAAAGATTTTCGTTCATACTTAATGATGCCGCTATTAGATGTGCTGCGTCCCAAGACATGAAGTTTTAAAACCAACCTTTTTCAAACTTTAAACGACCTTTTCCATCTGCGAGGTCTAATGCATAAAGATGAGCTTCATCTCGTTACCCAGTCCATCCTGGGGACTGGTTTAAGGTCTAGTTAACACTAACCAGGCTCCCAAAGTGACCGAACGCTGCCATGGGATCAGTGGGTCGGGGTGGTGCCACCACCCATGGTGGCACTGTGGGGTTTGCCCTTAATGTGAGCTACGAAGCTCAGATCCAACCAGAATTGAATAGGTTGGGTGGGGTTTTTTTTCATCATAAAAGGAATTTTCCATATTTTCCAAAAGGAAAGCTGAAAAAAAAAAAACCACCTCCACAACCCAAGAACAACCTGAATAGAGACGTCGTATCGTTGTGCAAACATTTGTGCTTCAGTGACCTGGGGAAATTATTTGAAACGCTTCAGTTTTCGACTCTTTTGGTTTTAAAATACAGTTAACTATGCATTCGTTGAAGGGAGCTTTAGAAACTGGTGATTGAAGCGTGTGCTTGGAGGCGTCGTCCGGCGCTGTGATTTCTGAGCCTCTAAAGTGCAGAATAATGAGTGCGAGAGCGCTGACGCCGCTCCCCTCCGTTCTGCTGGGTCAGCTCCTGGCAGCTGGAGGCATTGCGATGCTCGGCAGCACGAGAGCTTTGCTTTACCCTTTCCTGGAAAGCGAGCTGCTTGCTGGGGCACCTTCCTTTCCCAGCTTCTTTGTAATTGGAAATGGTCACCGACCGTATCAACATCTGAACTCTGGCCATCCGTGCTCCCGGCCTCAGAGGAAAAGCACAACCTTTGTGTATAATGAGGCCAAGATGAACAGCCCCAGCTCTGCAGATAACGGAGGTGTTACGTGGTGCTCACCCAGACGTCTGCGTGTCCTCCATGAGAAGCATCGCTGCATCCTCTCTGGGCTCTTAGTTCGGCCCTGTTCCCATAAAAACAGGGAGAGAGGCATTGGACTGCACTTGGGTTGGTGTGGGCTTCGCCAGCATTGCTGGTACCTGGCCACCATCCATGAGGTTTGTTTTCTGGTGCAGAAGGGTGAATTTCTTAGCTGTCCCTTAAGTCATCTAGATAACAGGACTGCTCAGATGCCATCCTGGAGTCCAGGTACGTCTGTCCCCACAAAGCAGATGGTTTTCCTTTTACCTATGGCTGTGCTGCAGTCCCTCCTACATTTTCTAATGAGCTCTGCGTGCTCCCAAGTTTGAAAAATGCAGAGCTGGGTAAAGAAGGGTAAGAAGAAAATGGGGAGAAAACAGCACTGGTGCAATTCAAGGCGTTAGCATGCACACAGACCAGCAGAGCCCCACTAATCCGTGCTTTGTTCACACTTCTGAATGGCATTTGCTCCCTTTGGAGTGATGTTAGGAAGGGGACGAGGCCATGGGTGCCTTTCTAAGCACAGCCCATAGGGAAAAGCAGTGTCCTGGAGGAAACCCCCCCGTACCCAGAGCTGTGGGGGCAGTGCCAGCGCTGCGATTTACGCTCGGCTCCGATCGCTTTTTGCCTTCCGTCACGGAAATAAAAATAATCCCACTCTCCATCTCCCTCTGCTTAACGCAGCTTTCAGTGGGTGGGCCCAGGAGCTGAGTTCAGGAGTCGAGTGCTTTCTGTTTGAAAAATATTTGTCCCTTCCCACCCACGGCTGCCCACGTGCTTCCCGAAATACTCCCGCTATCAGCGCCGATTTCGGCGCCGTACCAACGCTTCCTCATGAATAAAACGAGGCTGTTTGGGGATGTTGTTTCATTATTTGCGCGCTGGGATGGGGGGCAGCATTCAGGCGGGTGCTGCAGGGCGCAGCTGGGTGCTGTGCTCCAGGGGGGCTGCAGCATGGGCAGCACAACGTGAGTAGCGCAGCGCTGCTGCAGACTTCACACCCACTTGTCTGGCGAGAGCTGGAGGTGGGCGAAGCTGCGGGAGGGAGGACGCGGCAGGAGCGCGGTGCTGCTGCTGCAGTGCGGGGTTTGGGGAGGCGATGGGATGTGGGGCGTCCCACCAAGCCTAACGACTGTGCTCTGCCCCCGCAGCCGCCATCCTGGATGACCCCATGGAGTGCAGCCGGGGGGAGCGGCTCTCCATCACCCTGGCCAAGAACCGCATCAACCGCGCGCCCGAGCGCCTGGGGAAGGCCAAGGTGGAGGTGGACATCTTTGAGCTGCTGCGGGACAGCGAGTATGAGACTGCAGAAACCAGTGAGTACCCTGCAGGGCTCTCCTGCCCCACGGGGCTCTGCCTCCCGCTGCTGCTCAGGCTGAGGAGTGTTGTTCTGCTGTAGGCTTGGCGCCAGGTCCCCCACCAGCATTGCCGTCACTTGGCTCAGCAGCCTGGGACGAGTTATTTTCTTTAATCTGCGTGTCAATAAGCAGAAGCAATGATACGGGAGGTGATGCTCCTTGATGGCGTGCAAATAAGAGACTCTGGGCAAGTTCCGTGCAATTAAGTTATTTTTAAAGCCCTGCGGAACTTGCCATGTGTCAGCTAACATGATGGCTTTCTCGGTGCTGTAGATTGGCAGTGGATTTGTTTACACAAAATGGAATTTTCAAGTGGTGTTTGAAGTCCCGTGGATTGGAAAGAGCTATTTCTGAATAGCAGCCGCCTCCCATGTTGCAGTAACATCCCTCTATGCAAGCAGGTCGTTGCAGTCGGTGATCCCGGCGATGCCCGATGTGTTAACAGCACAATGACGAGTAAAGCATCCTCGATGGATTCCATCCCACAGAGCAACTGGGAGTGACAAAGCCACAAGGATCTGTAGTAGCTTCTTCCTTAAGAGGGAAAAATGCTTTGGGATACGATAACTTCCTTTTAGGATCAGTTGTGAGACACCATTGAGTTCAGAGGAGGGCTATGTGTTTTTTAATAACCAGTGGTCTTGGAAATGCTGGAGGAATCATTTAAATAACAGGGGTTTTAGATGTGTTTCCCTGCAGCTCTTGGTTCCGGGGCTGTGTATCCGCAGAGCATCCCGGGAAGGCTGCGCTTCCATTTTCTCAATTAGTGTTTGCATTATTTATAGACACGTTCAGTTAATAAAGTGCATTTCAGCAAGTACCTGTGCACCTATTTATAGAGCCTCCGAGGCAGCCTGGGTGGAACCGCCACGTGCAGCACTGCTTAAAACAAGCAGCCCTCCATCCTTTCGGATCCCTCGTCTCTTTGTGTCGGTTTCCCATCTGCTCAGATCCTGTCTCGCTGCGGGGTCACCTGTAGGATTGCAGGAGGGATGGGGATGGTCTGCTGTCTGCAGTTTGCCCCCAGAGCCATCCCAGCAGAGCAGAAAGCAGAGCACTGCCAGCTTGCCATACCCCGCTGTGCCTTTGAAGGAGTCCATTCTTCTCCCTTTCTTGCTCATCACGGTGTTGCGATTATCTTGGCTGAGGGATTGCGGGAAGCAGCAGCCAGATTGCTTTGTGCCATCGCTCAGGGACTGCTCTGTCGGTGTGTTTTTCAAGCAGAAGAATACCCGTGTGCTGAGGGGAAGTATTCTGCAAGAAATGGTTGTTTGCAGCGAGCGTGGTGTTTGGGGAGAAGGTGGGTAATGGGATAAACGAGGAAGAGGCAATTTTCCATTTTGAATTTCTACCTCAGGGTGATTTTCTTTGTTTTCTTTACTTTGATTAAAGTGCGTAAGGAGTAGAAAGCGGAGCAAAACAATTTGATTTTGGTAAAGTGAGAATTCACAGAATTTTGCAACATTATTTGCCTTTCTTTCAGAGGGAAAAACATCTTGGAGCGTTTCTTACAACAAGAAAAATCTGGATTCTGTGTGACTCTGCTATTAATGTCACAGGAGTTACTCCTGATTTATACTGCTGGCGGAGCAGAGTCCCTTCCCTTAGTGGAGATTTCAGGACTTCCATGGCTCTCCAATATCCGACCTGACAGCTTTAACGTGCTGCTGATGTTTGTTAGCACACGTCACGTTAATAAAAGCAGTTTAGATGTGTCAACCTGCGACTGCAGAGCAGTTAGCTGTTTAATCACACTGTTCTCCAAGCTCACTCCCTGAGCTCATCCCTGACTGTCACAGCCTGCATGCCTTGCTGACCACTCCAGGAGCAAAGCTATGACGTCCCATCAGTGATCCTGTGTGCAATTAAGGCTGTGAGAAAGGCTTTTAGCGTAGCACTGAGCCATTTCCCTTCCCCGTTCCCTGGACTGACTCAGTGCATCTCAGTGTGAGGGACTGCAGCATCATGCTCCCTGCAGCAGGTACAGCATGAGTCAGTCTTAATCGCATTCATGCATGGTTTGCTATTTCAGTTTTGGATGTGAATGAAGACAAACACTGACTGTTCCCATCGGTGACATCCGTAAAGTCCTCTGTTTTGAAACGAGTTTGTAGTGAAAGCTGTTTTCCCATTAGAAGCAAAGCTTGCTTGCAGTCTCTGTTTGACGTTTCAGCTCCTTTTATGGAGACCCAAACCAGCTCGTTAAACGTGTCTTTATCTAAAACACCCTGTTGCTTTCAGTGCCCAGGGAGAGCAGCCAGCATTCATCTTCTAAGCATCATTCCATTGTTTATCCAAACGTCTTTATGGTCAGACTTGATGATCTTCAGTGATCTTTTACAGTGATTCTGTGATCCTGGGGGCAGGTCAGCATTTAGCAAGCAACCAGGTGGTTCTTAGTTCTGTGTATTCACACCAGTGTTTCCATGTCCACCCAGATGTGCTGATCCCAGCAGATGTGTGATCCTGTTGGATTTCACCTATAAGCCAGTTCCAGCTGTGGGACTGGCTGCAGGTTGCTGGTAGGATGGATGAATGGTGCTCTATAGCATCGCCTGTGTATGCAGATGGCATTTTTTGTACGAGAGGCCATTCGTGATCCTCTGATATGTTTTGCAATCATAGAAATGTTGAGGTAATCTCATGCCTTCCCTGCTCGTTTATTTTCAATTAGAAGCAGAAGTCTGTACGTGCCGTTGTGAGCCTCCGCATCAGCGCAGGGAGGGAGATGCTGTGCTCTGCAAACAGCTGTGACCAGATAGGTGTGTGTGCTCACGTTGATCTTTGACCGTGGAAAAGCACAGGAAACGAGTAATGCTCAGGGAGGGTGAAATTGCACCCACGTGGATGGCTTTCAGCTTTCACATGCACAAGAAGTCATCTTGGTGCTCGGTGTCCGGTGGGGTTTTGAGTTGTTTGATCCACGAAGACCAGGCAGGATCTTGGATGGATGTGTCTGAGTGCTGCACGGCAGCAGGGTTCTGCCTGGTCTCCCTGGGGAGGCTAACAGCATCAGGTGATGTTTGAAATGGGAAATGTGTTTGGATTACAAGAGCTCTCCCAGTGCAGCCAAGGCCTTTGCCTTGGGCATCTCCACTTTGTTTCCATTCATTTCCTTTAATTCTACTGAACGCCTCGGCCTCGGAGGGCTGAGCGGGTTCTTTTTCTTCTGGCAGTTGTTGCAACTCCATTGCCATGGCTACTTAACCTGATTTTTGTTCTCAACGGGCGAGATGAGAAGACAAGTGCTCGCCAAACTTTGTCCTGCACCCACAACCAAATCCGTCCCAGGACTCTGGCCCTGATGACCTGTGGTTGAGCAGCACTCATCCCCTTCTGCCTAAGCACTGAATTGTAGAGCACCCAGCAGGGCTGTGCCTGTTGTTGAGACAGCATGCAGGGCTTGCGGGTCGCTGGGGTTCTCATCTGAAAGGATTTTCTTGAAGAGGGATAAGCGCTCATGAAATTTTAAGCAGGGAGAAAAAGTGAGCGCCGCGTTCCTTTGAAGATGCCACAGAAAAGTGTTGTTCTGTGTGCTGTAGGAGATTGAGATGGTGGAGGGAGAGAGAGCATGGGGGGAAGGAAAACCCCAGAGAAGGTGTTTGCATGTCATTGGCACTTCTGTAGGAAGTCAGGGCAGTGGTGCCCCATTGCTGGAGACACTCAGGGTCAGGGGATGGGGCTCTGAGCACCTGATGGAGCTGTGTTGTCCCCGTTCATTGCAGGGAGTGGGACCGGGTGGCCTGTAAGAGTCACTTCCAATCCATTCTGTGATTCTATGGGAAGTCCCCAGAGTGACAAATGAAATCCTCAGCTTGTGGCTCCGTATCCCAGCCATGAGGCCATGAAGACTTCTGACATCTAATGCCACCTCAGTGATCTGATCTCCTGCAGAAAACAGCTGCAGTAGTTCTCTTGCTAAGTGCTGGTTCAGAAAATCCTGAGCACATGATGAGCTCCTGTCTCACATCCAGTCTTGAGGCCTGAAATTGACAGAAAACCTGCTCTGTTCTGTAGTGTGCCAGTCCTGATGATGAATTCTCTTTGCTACAAAACACGTGTCCTGGTTTGAAGTTTCCCAATATCTTTTCCCAGCCGTTGAACCTATCTAACTTTCTTCAGCCACTACAGAATCTTGTCCAGCATGTCAGCCTGGAGGAAGAACCGCTCTGAGGCGGACCAGCAGTGCAATACCAAACAAGCAGTATCTTCTCAGCTTTTGGAGTCGTTGGTTTAGCTTTTACAGGAAAATGTGCTGCCAAGCACTCTGAAGCTGCATTTCTGGGTGATGCAGTGGCAAGGATTGCAGCTGGGGCCGTTGGGGGAATTCCATTCAGCTGAATTTGTGCTGGGAATTAAAAGGACAAAAGGTTACGGTTTAACCCGGGGAGCTTGAGGAAAGAGATTTAACTCCTTCATTTTGTCAGGGCCTTTTTATTATCCTGCTAACCTTGGTGGCGTGGAGCCAGAAGATTAACTGGTGCTAGAAAAAAACAGAAATGAAAAACAGTAATGTGATTCCTTATTATTGCCACTGAGCTCTGCAGAAGATGAGGGAGGAAATTCAGACAAGTTTGTTTGCTGCTGGATCGTGCTTTGTAGCTGGGTCACTGCTGCATTTAGTGCCTTCCATAAACTTTGCTTAGCATCGCCCTTGGAGTGCAATAGGTGAGGCTGGAGATGGGAAAGTTCTGAGAGAGAGACCCTTGTTCTGAGCTGGATTTGGGACGTGGGGAGGGCTGAGATGGAGTACGGAGATGCTGGGGAAGGATGGTGTCAGGGGCTGGGTGTCAGAGGGAGCAGACGGATTTGTGGGAAGGCAGGGAATAAGTATGTTGTGTGTACATATAGCAGAGTGAAGCAGGTGCTGCTGGCATCTCTGTCAGTTGGAACAGGGCGAATTCTAATGCAGTTTCTTCTCTCTGTGCCCACAGTGTGCCAGATCCTTCCCAAAGGGGTGGTGGGCGTCCTGGGGCCTTCCTCCAGCCCAGCCTCCAGTTCCATTATCAGCAATATCTGTGGGGAGAAAGAGGTGAGTGGACACGTCCCATGTTGGGTGGGTCTGTGCCATACCCCCCTCCTTTCCTTCATGCTCCCCAAACCCTCTGCTGCTCCACGTGCCCTCTATCCCGTGTCCCCTGTCCCTGTATCCCAGCAGCAGGGATGCTGCCTGCCTTAGCTGGGGGCAGCGACCTGCCTGCAGCACTCCAGGGCATCTCTGGCAGAGGTGCCTTGCTGGAGTCATCTGTTTGCTGCACAGTGCTCCCTCTGATCCGCTGTGCTTCCTAATGATCAGAGCTGACAGCTTGGTTTATCACCTCTTCCCTTATTGCTCGCACTCTTGCAGCTTCTTCTCTTTCCATTTCCTCTCTCATTTCTGCCTCCCTTGTCCTTGCTTTCATCTCTGTCACCTTTTCCTTCAGCTTCCCTCACGTGCAGCACCAATGTGAGCCATGTCTCTGCTGACAGGGCTGCAAAGACCCTGGAATCCCTTTGGAAGGCTGCTCTCCTCTCTGTTTGCTGCTGCTGCACTGATGCAAGCAATCTGTAGCTGTGTCCAGACTACGTGCCTGATTTAGTATTGTATAAGCCTTGAACTGTCTTAGACTGATCCAGCTCTGCTCACGGGAGAAGAAATTGAGTTCCCTTCTCATAGTTCATCCCTTTAAAGCCAGATAACATCTGAGCCACTCAGTGAATGCTCTCTGGAGCCTCCAAGCGAGGGGAGTGCCTGAACTGAGTGCTGGAAATAACTTGCATTCACAAATGAGTGCTGTCCTTTGTTCCATGAGAATCAGAAGTGTTGAGGAGATAGAGGAGGCCTGTGAGTGCTGGTGCTCTGGGCTACAGCATGATGAGTCTCTGGAGTGTATTTTGTAGTGTTTCTTGCAGTTAAATGTCCCAGGCATGTGCTCCATTCCAGGTAAAGGCAGCTCTGCAGTAACAGATTGCAAGTGTTTTTCCCCTAAAATTCACATTCAAACTGAGTCTCTGATCTAAGTCTCTTTTTCAGAAATGAAAGGTGAGTGCTAGTACACTTCTAAGGTATTTGATTCTTGAGCTTGATCCCAGCTGCCCTCCTAGTGATGTAAACCTGCAGAAACTCTCTATGATTTATATCACAGGAGCATCACTTGGTGCTGTTGTGTTAAATGCAATATAGCAAACAGCCAGAGACGTTGTGCTTCCAGACCTCTGCCAGGTGATGGAAAGAGCATCCTGGCTGTGCTGCTGGCGCACCTGCTGGAGGGTGCCTGGCCTTGTGCTCACCTGGAGCTCGTGGGAAAGCTGGCAGGTGCACCTGCATTGCATCTCCTGCCTTTCCTTCCACATTTCATTTCTTCCTGCACAGGGAGGAGTGGAGCAGGGGACCGAGCCCTGGGGAAAGAGGGGTGGCTCAGGGCTGAGCACGAGGTGGTGGCTGCATCCCTGTTAGCGGCCGTTGCTGCAAGCCTCAGGCTCCATCTGGCTCCCAGGAGTGATCAGCAGGCTGGTGCTGGAGCTGCCCTGTCTGCTCTGCTTACAGGAATTTGCTTACAGGCTGCTCCTCTCCCTGCAGCAGAGCCTGGGATGAAGGCTGCAGGGTGAAGTCAAGGCAGAGAGCAGCTTATTGCTCTTCAACTTTCCTGTTGCTAACCGAACGGTTTATGCTGTCAGTACAGCAGCCATCACAACATACTAATGGCCTTTCCCAAGTGGAGAGAGATTGGAGGCACGGATGATAGTCTCTGGAAGTGCTAATAATGGAAGAAAACAGGACTTGACAGTCCTCTAATGAAACACAAGCAGATGTTTCCCTTTCTATCTTCAGTATCTTCCAGATAATTCACTCAGAAAAAGGAAAATGCCATTATCTGTCATTGCTTGGCTGAACCCTGGTGCCCAGGTTCCTGCGTTGCAGGGTTACAGCAGGGCTCAGGTCAGGCAGCATTGTGCTCCTGCTCTGCTTTATTAATGATAAACGTTATTAGAGCTCAGGGCCATGGCTCGACTGGAGCTTGTGTGCTGCATGACCACCTGTTGCCTCTGCTGATCAAAAAAGCCCAAAGCTTCTGGCTGCCACAGCTGTTCCACTCTCTCCTGAGCCTTACCAGAGCAGGGTCATCTTGTTCCTCCCTTCATCTTTCCTAATTACCTGGTGGCACATGGGGACTGCAGGCAGAGGTGGATGGGCAGCACAGAGCAGCACAGGCTGTACAACTGCCTGACAGCATCCTCCATATCCACCCAGGCAGCGAGCCCAAAATGAAGGGTGGGCCTGACTACAATTAGTACCCAGACTAATTACATTGAACTCATCCAGAATGGTTTCCTGTGCTGTAATCACAAACCCCATTGCCTTTCTCTGAGTGGCTCAGCAAGACTTTTCCTGATCTACTCCTTCCCGCAGCTTCTTGTTGCTGTGATAATTATTTCCCTCTGCTATTGCACAGATCCCGCCCTCCTCTCCTCACTTCAGTGACGCTTCTGCAGTTTTATTGGGATATTTCACTTTCTGCATGCTGTGCATTTCACACCAAAGGTCCTTTATGGTAAATCTACTTGTTTTTATTCCTATTCTCTTAATTCTGTTTCCTTCTTTCTCTTCCCTATTTAGGTTCCTCACTTCAGAGTGGCACCGGAAGAGTTCCTGAAGCTGCAGCTCCAGCGCTTCACCACCCTCAACCTCCATCCCAGCAACACCGACATCAGTGTGGCCGTGGCAGGAATCCTCAACTTCTTTAACTGCACCACTGCCTGCCTCATCTGTGCCAAAGCTGAATGTAAGTCATTCCCAGGACGGGTAGTGGCCCTTCTGCTCCTGGTTGCCTTTTTGTTTCTCTCTGCGTGCTCGGTGCTTGCTGCAGGAAGAGCAGGGTGATTGGTGCATGGCAGCTGGGGGCTGTGCTACTTGGGGGTTTGTATCGTGGGGCCTCTTTGTGCAGAGCAGCCCTGCAGGGCAGTCGTCCCACCTTGCTGCCCCACGGAGCTGTTTGTTGGAGGAGGAATGGGAATGGACGAGCAGAGGCTCGTCTGCCTTCTGTTTGACAATCTGAAGAGCGTTTTGCTTGCACAGATGGGTTTTTGAAATGGAAGGGGAAAAAAAAAAAGGCTTAAGCTTGTTTCTGGAGATTATTTTAGGCAAGCATCACTTTTTGAAATATATCTCTCCCAAACCCACGTGCAGTTGGTGGCCTAAAAGCAGGACTTGATTAATAGTCACTACATTGCACACCCTCTTGGGCTCTGCAGCCATACATCTGCTGGTAATTGTGCATCTGGATGCTGGAGTGTTCACCTCAGTGAGCCCATTTTAGCTCTGCATAACTCTCACATGGCAGGAGCGGGCTCTGCATCCTACTGCTTGAAGCGTGTGCTATGTTCTTGTAAGGCAGCGGGCAGGTAGCTGGTGTGTAGTACCCCAAACTACTTTTCTTTTGCTCCCCTGCAGCCAGATTCATTAGCACTAGAGTTAAGCATCCAAACCAGCCTAAGAAGAGAGGCTTTGTGAAGGCATGTGGGTCCAGAGGGAGCTTTGGGACACAGGCGAGAGCTCTGCAGTGTCAGGTGGGGGGCTGAGCTTGTAGGAAAGGCAGAATCCTTCCTGAGCAGGCTTGGGCAAACTTTACCCCACAGCTGTGCCAGTGACACACTGCTGAGGCAGACCTCAACACAGAGTCAGAAGGAACAGCATAGTGTTTGCCTTCTCCTCGTGCTTTACGCACCCTGGGGAGATGACATCCCGAGTGTTTGTAAGTCATTAAGTTGCCTTCAGCAGGCATGCTCAGATCTACCCTTGCGGTGGACCTGACCCAAAATTATGCAATGAAAATAATGCAAATAGTCTCTTGCGTTACATTTAGCTAGGACTGAGGCACACCATGCTCTGACTGTTACAGAGTGCAAGAAGGGCCTGATTCAGCTTTGTGTAGGAGCACAAGCCCTCGTCTTCCCTTAAGGCAAGCACTGCTCCTAAGCACAGTGCTTTAGACAACTAACCGCAGGCACTCAGGGCTTTCAGAAGGTTCCCTGGAGGCTAATAAGGGGAGCATATGAGCTGTCTGCTCATCAGTGAGGAAATCTTGTTTTGAAGGATGTTATTATTTAGATCCCAGGAGGGAAAGTCGTAGCTGTTGTGGTTTAAGTACAGGGCTGCGTGATGGGACTCCTGGGTCCTATCCTGTCACGCTCGTGCTGTCACTGGAAGAAGTCGCATCCTTCTTCTGTGGGCTGATTGTCATTTCTTCCGGTGGAAGGAAAATATGACCTCAAAGTCCATGGAGTTAGGCCAGTGTAAGTGGAACACGGTGGTGACTAGAAGAAGATTACGTGACTCAGTTTCTCTGTGGTGTGGAATAATAAGCTTGTTTGTGAATTGCTCTGAGGTCCCAGCCTGGAAGGTCTGTGGGATTCTACAGAATCCTTGACCTGAAAAGGCAACCATTACTGGGGTGGGTGGTCATCATAAGAGCAGCTCTGTAAGATCAGACTACCAGAGGGCAGAAATAGGAACTGACCACGAGGGTGAAGGATTACAGCAGCACAAACCCCACGAGCAGAGCTGGTGAGCAGACAAGCCTGTGGTGCAAAGGCAGATTTGTTACTTGGTGTCACACAGCAGCCCCTGGGACTTGGCTCTGCCGAGTTCCTGACTTCTCTTCGTGTCTTACTGGGACAAGTTGCAAGCAAAGTGTCCACCAGACTACTGTGCACAGCAGCCTGGCTGATCCTTGCAAGGTGTGGAGTGAGATGAAAAGCGAATCAAAGAATCCAATTCACTGATCACTTGAAACCAGCATGCTGAGCAGTGCTCAGGTGAGGTCTGGGCCGCTGCTGTTGTGCAGTTGCTGAGTTCCTACCGGAGTTGGATAAAATGCAAGAGGCAAATGCACTGTGAAGAGTTCAATGCACAGCTTGCTGGCAGCCTCTCGCTGTGAAGGGGAGGCTGCTCATCTCAGATCTTTGCCTTTTAACACCGCTTTGTTCCCTTTGTGAGGCACTGGCAGTCCCTGGAAGCAGGACTCGTGCTAATCACGTTGCTCTGTGTGTTTTCTCCAGTCTCCATCCCATGTCTGGTTCTGACCCCACGTCAGCCAGGCTCGGATTCTGCTCCCAGCCCTGCTTTTCCAGCCTCCTTCACCCCAGCTTCACTCCTTCTTTTGCACTGTATGACCACGTGTGCTGCCTGTGTTTTGCCAATGATTAAATCTCGTGCTCTCTGGTCAATCAAAGTTGACAGAGGAGGTTATTTCCTGAGGAAAACCAGCAGCTACCTAGAAGAGACAGAATCTATCAAATAGTCTTTCTTCAATAAGAAAAGCCACAGCAGGAGGTCTTGTTAGATATCAAAAAGAGCCTGGAAGGAGACCTGACTGGGAGAAGCCTCAGCCAGCAGTGGGGGAAGGGGGGAGGCTGTGGCCTGGGTTGACCCAAGTAGGGCTTAGGATGCCTGGTTAGGCATGGGGAGGCCTGACCTCATCCTGCAGTTCTCCCAGGGCCAACCTGCAGCCTTCCCAGAGCTGTCTGCAGGTGCTTCTGGAGCCAGCTGTAAAATGTCAAGGCGTCTATGTTTTATTTTTATTTTTATCCTCTCCCTGTGATACGAAGGCCTTTTAAACCTGGAGAAGTTGCTTCGGCAGTTCCTCATTTCTAAGGACACGCTCTCAGTCCGGATGCTGGATGACAGCCGGGACCCCACGCCTCTCCTCAAAGAGATCAGAGATGACAAAACAGCCACCATCATTGTCCACGCCAACGCCTCCATGTCCCACACCATCCTGCAGAAGGTGGGTGCCTGCAAATGCTGCTGCTTCCATTGGGCAACATCCGAGATGTGTGTGAACGTGTGCATGCAGGTGTTGTGTGATAATGGAGCACAACAGTTCACTGGAAGTGCTTTCTGCAGAGAAGAGAATTGCCACTGGTGGAGTTTCTAGGGAAGATAATTTGCTTGTTCTTTTCAGGGCTGTACCTACAGAAGCAAGGGTTTAATTGCTCTGAGCTGATGCGATTGGTGGTGCATGCCCATGGCTCCCGATGCCATCATATTGCTTTGGGGGGCTGCTGAGCTCTCTGAAATTACTCAATTGGTGCAATAATTTATTCTTTTTCCTAGTACATTCCTAACTTTTCACTTCCATTTCTATTGCCTTATTAACCGAGATTTTATTTTAATCGTGTTTATTTTTAAATGGTCTCTCGCTGCAGTTTTTAGCATTTGTTTTGATAGCCTACTTCAGAACTGAGCAGTGGCTCCAGATGGAGCCTGAAGTTGGGTGTAGTTTCTCATGTCCTGGAAGGAACAAGGAGTACTTTGAATCAGAGCAGGATCCAGGCAGTGGGGTCTCCCCTTGGCTGCTGTCGCAGCATCACACATGGAGTCCTGGCTATGTTACTGGGGAGTTTCATCACCATTTCAGATTTATCCCTGATGACAGCCAGCAGAAACCACTAGAGCTGTTTTTTGTTATTTTTCCCCCTCCGGAAGGTTTTTTTCTTCTGCTTGCCATTTTGCATTTCTAAATAGGCAGTTTGGGGTATTTTTTGGGGGCTCCCTTCCTGCCTTTTTTTGGGGAGCCGTTTTCTTCCTCCATGCCTTTAGGGTTTTCCTAAGTCCCCGTGTCACTAGGAGCATGCAGCTTGGCAGCTGCAGGCTGTCCCCTGCCTGTTGCTATAGTGACTTCCTGCAGACCTGCAGTTCCTCCGTGCTTGAATATTCTCCTTCCACTGATAGAGATGTCAGAGATTGCCGTGATTTTTCAGCACTTCAGTAAAATGTAATGTAGTCTTCCTGGCCGGAGGATTGTAGGAGTAGGAGGTAATAAATAATGAGCTTCTGATGCAGCTGCCTCTTGCATCTGGGGAGGCTGAAAAAATGTTTTCTTTATGGGGATGAGGTCATGGTGAATCGGTGCATCCTGCCCAAAGGTCACCAAAAGCAGGAGAAACATGTCATCAGTTTGAGAGTGCTGTGTCAGACCTTCTGGACAATGAGAGAAATGGCAATTTCTCGTGTCTCACCCTCTGCATATGGTGTGGAGACACATGGTTGCTTCCTCCATTACCAACCTGTCCCACTGCCCACCTGGCAGCGGACGCACCGAGCGGCTGTGAGCGATGGGAGCAGGAGATGCTTTGTTGCTTGCTTTGATTTTCTGCCCTTGAAATCGAAGGCTCTGACTCCAAAGTAGGTCAGGGTGAGAGCTGACATTATCGCAGTCCCCAGGAAGGGAGAAGGGAGGGACAACGAGTGCCACGTTTTGTTGTGGGGGGGTTCAGAGATGAGGCAGCGGTCTGGGAAGCTGCTTGAAAGGCTGCTGTGGATTCACGGTGCTCTTTTGGCCAAATGGCTTTGCTGATTCCATTTTGGCACCTGCACAAGGGACAGGGGGACAGCGTGCAGCCAAAGCCACCGTTGGTCCCTCGCTGCCTCCGGTGCCTCCAGGTGGTTGGGATGATCAGAAAACCGCCTTGCCAAGGTCCCGGAGCAGAATTGAGAGCAGCTGTGCTTGGCAATGAAACACAGGCTTTCAGAAGGATTTGCAGATTAATGCTGAGCATCTGTTCCACCAACCGAATAGTGGGCTAGAAAGAATTCTGAATTTTGGATAATAACTTCAGTAATCTGGTCTGTGGTCTCTAGAAGGGATCATCCCACAGAAAAAATCTTCTTTCTCCCTGCATCCCCATACACTTTCACCCTCTTCTTTTCTATTTTTGTGGCCATCACAACCCTGGTTAAACTCTGGAGAACTGTCAGACTTGCTAGGTTTCATCCATGCTAGTTAATTCTCAGGACCGGAGTCCAAATCTGGCTGATGCCTGTGGGGAAGCCATCACTGAGACAACTGACTGTCCTTTTTCTGTAATTCCACAAGAGCTTTCACTGCCTTGCTCACTGCATCCCGGTGCTTGTAGCAAAAAAGGAGATAAGCACTGAGCCCTCTCAGCTGCTGCTTTCCCTCATTATGTTCAAAAATCATGTTAAAAAGTTTTCCTCATTATGTTGATCCTTGAAGAGGAGAGAAGTAGCATCAATTAACAATGAAATAAACCCCATCTAATCTCTCTCCTCTCAAAACCCGCAATAAAGCCAGGAACCTCCAGATAGGCTGGGTCCTGCTGGACTCTAATCCCATGGATCAGGTTGTGCTGTTGTGTTCCAGCTTTCCCAAGAGTGGCAGTGAGGGTGGGAAAGCAAATCTGGCCCTGTCTGCTCTACTGGGGCTGAGATTGCAGATTGCCAGGCTCAGGTCTAATCTTCTTTCCTCTCCTTCGCAGGCAGCCGAGCTGGGAATGGCATCTGCCTATTACACATATATCTTCACTAATCTGGTAAGACATTTTTCTTGGCTTTTCTTGGCTGCGTGTGTTGAGTCATGTTAATGAGAATTTGGGGAAAAAGCTGCCTGAGTGTGGGGTGGGGGGGTTACCTGCAGTCCCTCTGCAGTCACCCTGCAGTCCTCCTGCAATCTCCAGCCTCAGGTAAGGCAAGGCTTGCTGTGGCTTCCAGGAGGGGAGAGCCCACTGGTGCACAGCAGCCCCACACCGTGCTATGAAGCAGAGTCTGGAGCTGTGGTTGGTGTTGGAGGCTGTGTTACGGGAGTTGGGGTCCTTGGAAAGAAGTAGATGGATGCGTCCTAATGAGGGAGGTATCAGTGCCAGAGGCTGCTCCATGCACGGGGAGAAGGGCGGGCAGCAAGACGGAGGAGGGATGGAGCCATAAATGTGGAGAAGCAGAGTGGGCATGCCTTCAGCACAGCCCCTGGTGATTTGGCTTTATAGCCACTAATAACGTTAATGTGGGGATCGTGTGGCTAAATCCCTGAGTGCTGTGCTAAACAAGGAGTAATGGGCTTAGGCAGCAGCAGGGGGAAACCCAAAATAAACACTGGAGAAACTTCTCTTGCTGCAGCAGGCTTGAACGGGCTGCCAAGCAGCGTGGGGAGAGCTCAGCCCAGAGGGAGAAGGGCCCTTACTGGGGACTGGTGGGATCCTGGGCACGCAGGACAGGCCGGGTGATTCAGTGGAGGTGCCTTCCAACTCCCAATGATAGTCATATTCTCTAATTTCTATTAATATTTATGCCAGGGTGTGTGTGTGCCAGGAAAGCAGAGAGCTGAATCACGCTTTGTGTTTGGGTGGGAGACAGACGGCAGCGGATGGAGCCAAACGTGTGGGAGGGGGAAGGCGAGAAATGCAGGGGCTGAAAGCCCAGGGAGCAATTGGGATGGAGAGTGGAGAAGGGATAGGGAGAGATGTCAGGAGAGAGAAAAATGCAAAAGAAAGAAAAATCCACAAGTGCCTAGCAGAACTAATAGCGTTCTGGCTGCTGCCCAGCACTTGATCCATAGGTCGTAGCCTCGCTCAACAGCAGTCCAACATGAAAGAGCTGCACTGCTCCTGTTTATCCTCGCGCACACGGCCAGCACTGGGCAGGCAGGGATGGACCTGGAGGGATGGAGCTGGTGAGGGACAGAGTCTCCATCCCGCTAAATACCTGCCTGGCACACGCTGCGTGTTTGAGGCACGTAGTGATGCTGGAAAACAGAACAAATTTTGGGTAGTCTCAGTCACAGCGGGGCCCCGATCTGTAATTTGAGCTTGTCAGGCCTGTTGTACTACACATAATGAGGGATTTCCATTTGTACATCACCAGCACAGTGGAGTCTGTGTTCATAGATGATGCTTGGACAATGGAAGCAGCTACAGAAATTAAGCTCCCCGCTGCTTAATTAAGCTCGTGACCACCCTGGTTTTGAGCATGAGTGTTATTAAGCATTTTCTTGAGGTCAAGAGGTGGCATATGCCTTTGAAACCCATTCATCTAGTGCAATGAGGGTATGAGGCAGGTGAGACTGAAATGAATTTGGTTGTCATTTGCTCTCACAGGATATTATTCTGTTTAGCGTGGTTTATTTTACCACTTTGTCCAAGAGATGAGCTCTGAGCAGAGCTAACTGGATTTTTGGCAGATCTGCTGAAGAAGAAAGGTGACATCGGGCAAAACCTGGGCAGATGGGCGAGATGTTTAACGAAAATTAGTAATATTTAAATGGGGATGAAAGATGGGAGTGAGCAATTTAGGCTAATAAATCTGGAGGGATTATCAGGCTCCTAATGAACCCTCTGAGGTTTTACAATCACTGCCTAATAGAAAAGATAAAATCAGAGCGAGTTGCTGTGGAGGGGAGCAAGCAAGAAGATGGCTTTAAATGGAGGGAGAGCCCATCAGAGGGGGAATAGGCAGTGTGTACAGCATGACGTTACTTGGAAATGGAAAAATATGTCAAGCCAAAAAAAGAATAGAAAAAGGGCTCAAATGCCAAATTAAACACCTGCCCTGCAGCACTGGAAGGGAATTCTGTTTCTGTCTTCTGGCATTAATTTTATTTAATGAGCATATCCCAGCTGACAGCGAGGTCCATGTTGCAGCAGGGCATGGGGCGGAGGCGAGCGGCTGCTTCCCCCCAAGTGCCATTCTGTGGGGCAGGACTGGGGGTCCTGGGGTGCTGCGGGTGTCCCCAACATGCTCAGCAGGAGGCAGAGCTGCATGCAGGAGCAGATGCCAGCCTTTGGCAGGAGGCTGTGGGAGGAAATGAGGAGGAAGCCCTTGGCCCCCAATGTGTTTCCATTGGAGCCGAGGAGAGCAGAATGATGTAAAAATATCCACAGGCTAATTTACTGCGTGCAAATTCATTATCAGCCTCCTTCAGCCAGCTCAGGGGACCCTTTGTGTCAGCAACAGAAGCTCCACACATTTTCCTGGAGTCCTAATGAAAGTGGCAGAATGGAGCAGGTCTGCAGGGCGTTCCTTCCCTGCTCCACCACTCCCATGCCAGGTGCTCCTTCTGTCCGCATCCTCCTTGCAGAAAGTCAGCTCGACTCGAGCGAGGTGGTGTTTGGGAGGGGAGGGGTGGAACTTGGAGCTCCATCAACAAATTTGGTTTATCATAATCCTACTAATAAGGCCACTGTTGTGAATTGGAAGAAATATAAATAGTTTCTGGAAATCCTTGAGATCAGCAGTTCCTAGCAGGAGGGATGCTGGATGCCTCCAAAACCCTGTGGTACAGTGAATTCTTGTAGCTCGTTAATTCTGGGTAGCTTGTTGTTGTTGTTGTTTTCTTTCTCTTTTTAATCTAATACATAGACTTCAGACTGGGTTTAAACTTCAAAACATTTATCAAGGAGATTAGACGGAAATAATCAAAACAATTAAAATTATGACTGTAAGAAGGGAGGTGTAAAGGAGTTTTACTAGTGCCTTGAGTCAGTCTATTCGCCGGGTATAGGTTTGTTCTCTGACAATATTGTGCGGAGGTGTTGCTGATAAAGCAGCTGCCGTATTCAATTTCCAGAGACCAGATAAATCAGCTTCGCTTTGTTTATTTGTTTCCTGTTTTTCCTTCTTTGTTGGATTTATAAAGAGGTTGGTCTTTCGTATAGGATGAGTTTTCCAAGGCTGTGTTGTCACTCTGGATGCCCATCAGAACAGGACACATGCAGGCAGCCGTGCAGCTCTGAGCTCCATCGCAGCCCACTGTGCTCTGCTGCTGCATGAGGTCGCCAAGCATCCCTTGCTCTCCCTAATGCAAGCGAAGGATGCAGACTTTCTTGTTAGGCTTTGACAAATTTTACCTTGCAGACCTTCCTGATTCCCAGTAACTGATGAAAACCTTTTTGCAGAGCCCCGGCCATTCCCTGGATTTATGGTTCGTGTTTCCTGCAGCATGCGGTAGGAGGGCAAACAAATCGGGCTTGTGCAAGGATGCCAAAGCAATTTCTCCTTATTTTCGTTAGCATGAGAAAAAGATTTAGGCAAAACAGTGATTTGTGCCTGCTTGTGCTACCTTACCTGTCTGGAGTCTGCTTTGTGTATTGTTCCAAGTCCTGCAGGAAGTCCAGCTTGTGTTTGATTGCCAGTTGTTGAGTAAATCACGCTCTCAGATACAGCCCAGGCCCTCTGCTGTGAGAGCAAACCTCTTTTGTTCCTCTGCCCTCACGCTGTCTCATCCTCTTTGCCTCAGACTCTCTGCCCCCCTGTTCTCTGTGCCCTGTCCTCAGGTCCCAGTGCAGTACTGGACCTCTTTTCTCTTTGCCACTCCTCGATGCCCAGCCTCCCTGCAGAGAAGTTGAACTAAATTGTATTTATGCAACGTGTTTTCCTGAAGTGCCCTCTTTTGAAGAACAGCCTCCAAAAATCTTAACGCCTCTCCTTGCATGAGGAGATAAAATGCCCATCCTGAGTGGCATATGGCACACTCTGATGCTTTTGTGTTGTGTCAACGTTGTAAGAGCAACCTGGTTATGGATGGGCAGTTTGCCTAAACTGTCCCCAAGTTCACTGAGACCACAGCTGCTCTGTAACTGCATGCATGGCCAAATGACGTGGTGCATTGGGTCGGTCCTCCTTACCCACTTGCCCGCTCAGAAGGCTGCAATTTGTTGCTGTGCTGAGGTTTATTCCTTCCAGAGGAATTGATTTTAACACGTGGCCCATTATAAACTTACTGACTCTGTCAATAGTTTATAAATAAATTGTGCCTTTCGAGAAAGCCATAAAATGCTTAACATAATATTGTCCACTTGAGTGAATAAATAAGTGTCTTCTTAGAGGAGCTTAGGGATGATTAGCACATTCAGTTACGCAGCCCAGAGGGCAACAGGATGCTGAGTGCCAGCATGGGAGCTGTGAGCTGTGCTTGAAGGGTGACAGCTTTTCTGAGCAGCAAATACTCCTGCAATGGAAGTTTTCCAAAGTAGAGTCTTAATAATAGAGAAATGGAAGTTCTGGCCCAAGATTCTCCTTCCTGTCCCATATAAAATTAGAGGAAGAACAGTACAGCCTGTTCTGGAGCCCCTAGTGTAAATCAGCCTTCGCCAGGGGGCCGGATCCTTGGCTGAGCTTGGGGCTGAGCTCAGTGCAGGTGCTGAGCAATGGCAATGGCAGCATCAGAGAGCATCTGCAGGAGGCTGTTCATCAGCAGAAAGCCAACCAAGCCCTTGCAGTCTCTTCTAGGCTGAGCCTTGCAGCCGTGTTTCCAATCACTTGCCTTGTTCTGCTCAGTGCCTCAGTTTCCTCCCCTGTCCAATGGCTGCAATCCCTCCCAGTGGGTGCCCTGTGCTTTGCTGTTGGTGTCACGGGGCACCAGGCAGGCCATGAGCGATGGAGCTGCACCGTATGGGTTTATGATACTAATGGAACAGAGATGATTGCCTGTAAATCTCCCAGTCATAACTCACCGCTGTGACGCCAGAAGCTCCAAGCTGGTGGCTTTAAAGCTATGAATTACTGAGCCTGGCCGTGTGGCTTTTATTAGGCAGGTTCCCCCAATGATCTAAATGCTCGGGTCACCTCAGAGGTTGTGTCTGCTGCTGTAAAGCGAGAAGGCAGGTCGAGTGCTGCATGAAGCACAAACCCAAGAGTGACTTCATCCCCTAATAACTCCTCCAGTGCCGTCTCCCAGGGAACCCCTTTGTATTCAATTAGCTAATGTGTGCCTAGCTCTTTGAAAATATAGAGTGCCATAGAATAGCTAAGTGTTGTTATTTAAAAGCACATATTTAGTGGCTGCAGCCCAGTAGTAGAAGTCAGAAAATCTACACTATAATTGCCTGGTGCTGCTGCAGGCTTTGCTGTGATGTGAGCAAAGCCTGGGGACTTTTCTTCTGTAAAAGTTCATTAATTTTGGCTGCAGACCTTGAGGGCCCTGTTTTTCTAAGATCTCATGAAACAGGATATTGACTTTTTGGTGGGTGCTCTGAAAAACAGAACCGAAGAGGGGGAAGAATTCAGGCAGCTGGGATTTGTGCACCTGAAATTAGGCCTGGCAGGAATGTTTGTGATCTTCTTTGTGCCTCGGGTTGCACTGGTGGCACAAGGTTGAGGTCCCCCCCCCTAAATAGAGTCTGCTGGCAGCTAGGAGTTATTTTGCTAATGGCTCCTTGCTCTTACTGCGTTGGAAAGCAATCCTCAGTCCTGCAAAAGCCTCGGCCAGCACTGCAGATAAGGCAGAGTAAGCACCCAAAATCTGAAATGTGGAAAATTCCTCCTAGTTTAGGTAAAAGTCAGCCTCAGTGTGTCTCGCTGAGTCTCCCTCAATGAGCAATTCTTGAATCTGACACCGATTCCCCGTGTGCCCTCTGCAGAGCCTGTCTGAGACTCATTGCTAAAATATGAACAGCATTTCTCTACCTCAGTGTGATTGTTGAGGAGGTGAATTATGCTGATACTTGCATGCAAAGATGTGGTAGGAGAGGCATCTGAAATCGCAGCCACGAGCAGGATTTCCATCGCTTTTTCTGGCCCTGGGAACCTGCTGAGAAGCGCAAGTCCTGAATAGCAAATGAGTTCATGTTTGCAAACACAGGTTTGGAAATGTCAAGTGTGGTCAGTGACTGTGTGGGAAGGGAGAAAGCAGCCAAGGACAGATGCCACTGGCAGCCTGACCCCTTTGCCAAACCTATCTCATCCCATTGCAGAGGAAGCATGTGACTCAAGGAAGGTTTGTGTGTGGTTCACTGCTTGTTTCTGACCTGGAGTCACTGAAACTCTCTTGTGGGATGGACTTAAGGAAGAGGGTTGGAGTGTAAATGGCGCTGGGAAGGGGCTCCCCCAGCTGCTGTGGGCCCCATGAGTTGGGGGTGGCTGCTTTATGAGCGTGGCTGCAGCAGAGATGGGGCTTTCTGTAGCAGGAAGTTTGCCTGGAAGATGGCAGATATGGTGGCTGCTAGAAGAGACAGAAGCTCGCAGCGAGCATCCACCACCAACACGAGATGAGAAAAAGCTGATGTCAGTATTAGAAGCAGCCCAGATGTGGGGCTCTTGGCACACAGCATTGCATGTTCCTCCCCCCGTGCAGGGCATTCGGCTTTGCCCCTTGCACCATTTCCTCCCAGCCCTGGCTGAGAGCTGCTGCTTGCAAGGGCTCTGCACATCCAGGAGCTCCTGGGGCCCTGCTCCTCATTAGCCATCTGCCCTCCCTGCACCGGTTGACAGGATGCCGTGGGTAAATGGATAACCTGTCAGGAAGGCAGGAGGATAAAATCATTCAAATGAATCGATAGTTTGCAGGCAATTTCATGTTACCTAGCGTTAATGCGGTTATGTCCAAAATGCACTTAATCCTGTGTCTGGTCACATCCTCGTGGGAGTTTGCCATGCTGGAATGGTCTTGTAAGTCCATGTTTCAGAGATTTACAGACATTGTTCCTACGTGCACACATATGCAGGAAAGATAAAAAATGACTTGACTCGCTGAGTCCGTGGAGCCAAAAGACATTCATATTAGTGATGGAACAGAATGGGTATCCAGCAGTTTCTGAATGTATTACTCCCACCTTCTCACTCCATTGTAGCAATTAGCAAAAGAGGAATTAGTGAGGAAGGCACCATTATTTCCTGTTAATAGGACAGGGAGGGCTGGACGCTTCTCCAGGAAGCTGACGTTGTTGTATAACCACTTCCATTGACGTGAGCAGCAAGTAGAGTTCTCCTGTTTTGCTTGTACTTTTTCTTAGCACGGTTCTTGACTACTCCAGATGCAGGTCTTCGCAGTTCAGTCATCCTAGTGACCTGAGGATTCCTCCTTGCAGGGCTGGGATGGACAACCAGTGTCTGGGGCTCTCAACCATGGCAAGGAGCAGTGGTCTCATGGGTGAAAACAGAGCTGGGGTGTTCCCTGAGCCTCTCCAAGGGGTGCAAACTGGCTCTGGCTTAACTACAAAGCAACAAGTCCCTTCTGCAAAGCCTGCTAGCAAGTTTCTGGTGTGGTTAGCATGGACTGTGGCTCAGAAATGAAGTTTCCAGAGCCTGTTTCAGAGGATTTGGGTCTTATTGTGGAACTTCATTTTTGCTGACGTTTTCATGAATGGCCACGCAGAGCCCAGTTGCAATCAGCAGCTGGGGATGGCGGATGGATTTGAGCCCCAGCTGGGAAATGATAAGGGCAACTTCTTGTAGTTGTGTGACCTGTCTTCTCTTCAGTTGTATCACGCAGCTTTGAAGTCTTTGGTGCCTATTCTCTTTTCCTGATCCTTTTATCTCTTTGGGGATTCTTTAGGAGTTTTCACTCCAGCGCCTGGACAGCCAGTTGGATGATCGAGTCAACATCCTGGGATTTTCCATTTTCAACCAGTCTCATGCTTTTTTCCAAGAGTTTGTCCAGAGCCTCAACCAGTCCTGGCAGGAAAACTGTGATCACGCTCCTTTTACTGGACCAGCAGTAAGTAAAATCCTTCTCACCACCTCTGTTCATTAGAAACTTCATCATCCATTGGGACCACGGGGTAAGGCAGCGAGGGGGGTGAGAAAAACTTCATAACAAGGGACCTTTGGGAACCAGGTGGATGTGGAGCTGGAGAGAGCTTGCCTGCACTTGACTGTCTGCACAGCTTTAAAGAAAACCTAATCCTGATTTGAATTAGATTGAATTAGATTGCAGGGGGTGGTGCAGCCTCAGTTTGGTGTTTCCCTTGTGAAGTTTATCCTTGTGTGTTTGCCTTAGGAATATGGCTCATGGAATAGGAAGGGGGAGTCTGGGTGCAAACAGCATGGGAAAGGCTGGGCTTAGGCAGATGCCAGGAGACTGTGTGGTGTTGCTGCCCTGACATCTTCCTGATGATGAGTGCTGAAATCCTCCCCAGGGACTCCTCGCAGCTGGGAGTTTTCGCACAGCAGCACGGCCAGATTGGGATGCAGGGGTTGTGGCTGCAGCTGGGGGAAGGGAGGGAGAAAATACCATCCGTGGAACCGTTGGCAGCTTTTTTAATGAGCTCCAAGTCCCCTTGACAAGCTGCTGCAGCTTGTGCTGCTGAAAACCTCCTTATTATCACTACAAAGTGATCTTGAGTGGACAAAACAAGGAGATTGATGCCCTTTCTGTCTACATCCTAGTGGTCTGACACGATGTTCAGGCCATGGCGGGTGCGTGGCTGGGACCAGCTGCTCTCCCACATCCCAACCCTGCTGTGGTGTGTGGCTGCCTGCCCTGCTGCAGCTCTGCAGGGTCACAGCTGGGAGGCTTGCTCTGTGTATGATGGCTGCAGGTCTGTTCTGAGGCATGAAAATAAATTTCCTTCTGATAGAACAAACAGAAGACTGTAGGAAGAGGAGCTTTGCAGGTGTGATGGAGGAATAGCTGAGCTCATTGCTCCCTTTTAGGCTGCATTGTCTTGAACGGCTGGCAAAATCTGTAGGTGGAAGGATGCAAGAGTATGTCTCATTGCGGCACTGTTGGGTTTTTTTTTTGTTTTTTTGAAGAGTGAATGAGTTCAGAGCTGAATGGAGCTGTTTAATTCGTGAGCCTGAGCCTAAATCACCCATCAATGCAGTATGAAGCCAGCTGGATGTGCCTTTCGTCCATTCCCAAGCACATTCAGCAATACAGTGGGCTTCCTCCAGGCCAGGGAGGACATGGCTGGACAGAGGGGCTTGGCCACACTGCATCACCCTGCACAAATCACAGATGTGGAATGGAGACATGAAGGGAAGCAATTTTTCTCATTGTATCAGAGCAAGAGGGCCTAGAGCACTATGGAAAAGTGGGCTTGGTCCTCCTGAACTGATGTGAAGGTTCCCTCAGTGCAAGGGTGGCCATCACCCATGGTCATGTCCCAGGTGGTGAGCACAGTGCCTTGCCCAGTGAAGGTACAGAGCAGAGGTGATGTGCAGAATGCCCAGATGTGTTTCTTCTGCTGTGTCTGCCAGGGAAATCCATTACTATTTTGCAGCATGTTGTCTCTGCGTTCGGAAATCTGGCAGGTCTCATCTCCTGGAGTGCATCCCTCTGTCAGAACATCCCCCTTGTGTCCTGGGAAGCAGATATCTCTTATTGAAAAGAAGGAAGCTCAACAGCTGGAAGTGACAGGAGGGAGGTTTCCCGTGAGCTGCAGCATCCCAGGGCTTTCTTGATGGAGCTGAGAAAGTGTCTGAGGGAGGAGGAGGAAGCTGCTTGCTCTAATGCCATTCTCATTAATCACGTTGCAAAGAAAGGAAATCAGAGAAAATCATTCAAATTACAGATGGCTAGATTAGGTAATTAGAATTTAGACTAAAACAGATGTTTGTAATTAAGTGTTTATGTCATTGAATAAAATCCAGATTGTAAAGTCTATTTCATAGGATTTTAATGGTTTTAATTCTGTGTTATGTTTGGGGCAAAGATACAAATGACAAAAAAAAACCCTTGGCCAAACCTGGACTGGCCAAACCTGCTCGTGTTTCCCTGGAGAACAGCTTGCTTTCAAGCATGGCCTTTACGTGGGAGATTTCTGTAAATACCAAATAAAGCACTGCCTTTCACTTAGCTGTGTTTAACCTGCTGCAGGGGGGAAGGTATGCATCCACCGAGGAGCTGTGGCACGCTGGGATGGAGATGAGAGCCTCCTGTTCCCTACGGAAAAGACTCGATTTTCTGCATCACAACCCCCTCCCCAGTTCCTAAATTGAAATTGCATGAGGTCTACCTGAAATCTCAGCAAATTGTTCGAGGTTAAGGAATAAAATATTCCAATCAATAATGTCAAATGCTCCACTAATATCTACAAGTCTCTTGCTCGCCAGCTAATAAGGGATCATTAACTGCTCAGAGAAAATGGAAATCAAAGTCTAACAGGAGGCAATTAAAAATGTGAGGCCGAGGTTCTGGTTTGGTATGAGATGGCAAAATTTTCGTGTCACAGGGGTTGCGTTTGTTGTCATAATATTTTTGATCAGCCAGCTGTGATTAATTTGGTTCCTGATCCAGGAAAAGTAATTGGTAGCCATGTATGATATCCTGTAGCTGGAATGGGAGTCAGCCCACCGTTATTAAGTGTGTGGTAAAGAGCTGCACTGAACAAGGGCCAAGGAGAGGATGGGTCAGAGAGGTCCTTCTAGAAGAGCCAGTGTGGAAGAGAAAAAAGGAGGGGCAGGGAAAAGGATTTGCCAATTGCTTTAAGAAGCAATTAACAAAAGAGACATGGCAGACAACGAGGTTCTAGTGCTGCTCTGAGTAGGACCGGGCAGGGTTAAGTCTGGCTTGCTCTGTTCAAATTAGCGATGTGATGAAGTCCAGGTTTCATTGGGCTGATGGAACTGGGAGAGATGGTCCCTGCAGGGCAGTGGGAGGAAGCGAGCCAAGCTCTGGGAGGAGCAGAGGATGCTGAGCTGCTTTAGGTCACCAGCAGGACAGAGCAGCCCTGACTGCAGACAGACCCGTGGCTGAGCTGGAACGGGGAGGGATGCGCTGTGAAGTAGCCATGAGGAAAATGTAGCCTTGATAGCAATGAGCTTCAATGGCTTAATTCCAGCAGAGTCAGGAAGTGATGGTAATTAAAAGTGAGATCTTATTCACAACAGTGAGCACGAAGAGCAAATGGCCAATTATTACCTAGATCAAAACCCCCGGAACGGTTGCGCGTGGGCAGAAGACACGGTTTGTGAGGTTTGGTGGACAAAGGAATCCGATGAAAGGCAAGCAAAGGTGAAAAACAGAGGGGACGAGCTCCGTGGTTCTGGATGTGGCTTCATAGTGCCATTACAGAGAAGGTAGCAGTCAGCAGGAGAGTGGAGGCTGCAGTGAGGGAGGAGATGATCTCAATGGGAAAATCAGTTCTGAGAAGCAGATCTAGCAGAGCCTCATTTCCCATGGATCTGTTTCTCCCAGCAGTGCAGGAGGGGAGGTTCTCTGGTCCCCAGTGGCGGCTCGTGCCGCTCAGTTGTCTTACCTTCTGTGGGTTCAGCATTCTCCTTGACCAGGAGATTGAACAGCTGTCCCCAAAGGACCGAAACCCAGAAGGCTCATTTCCTTTCGTTCCTTTTCCCCCAGCTCTCCTCTGCCCTGCTGTTTGATGCCGTGTACGCCGTGGTGAGCGCCGTGCAGGAGCTGAACCGCAGCCAGGAGATCGGCGTGAAGCCGCTGTCCTGTGGCTCTGCCCAGATCTGGCAGCACGGCACCAGCCTGATGAACTACCTGCGCATGGTGAGGCTGTGAGCAGGGAACGGGCGCCTTCTGCTCGTGCTGGAACAGCTTCCGAGCACAGAGCATCGATCGCTTTGCACGTAGCACTGGGAATGAAAGGAGAGATCTGAGGACTGGTTTGTCACTGGCCTTGAAAGGACATGAAACTCCCATTTTTTCAGGCTTTGGTGTAGAAAAACTGAAGTTCAGTCTTTTTTTTTTTTTTTTAACGTGTGAATGTTTCTAAGTGATTTGAGTTCTGAGTGAACTTGAGCTGATACAAGGTCAGGCAGTACAACTGCTGAGAGCTCAGTGCCAGAGGTGAGCTTTCTATGAAGGGGGCTGAGCTATTTGAATGTAGAAGTGTAGTTACCAGCAGTGACCAAGCACAGGAGCAGACCCCTGGATTTCAGCCTGAGTTCATCAGTCTGAGCCTTCAAACTGAACCAGGCCAGGCAGAAGGCGTGTGTGTCGTGAGTCTGCTTGGGCCACAATCCAAATGCCATTAGAAGAGGAAGTTCCATGAGTATTTCTCCCCAAACAAGGATCAGCTGAACCTAAGCCTTCTTGCTGTGACCCACACATGCGAACCCCTTAGCCAAAGACAAGTGCACCCCATCAGCGTCATGCTGCTGCTGCTGGGAGGGCAGCCAGGTGTGTAACTCACTCTCTCTTGGACAGGTAGAATTGGAAGGTCTCACCGGCCACATCGAATTCAACAGCAAAGGCCAGCGCTCCAACTATGCCCTGAAAATCCTGCAGCACACACACAGTGGCTTCCGGCAGGTAAGGGTGGGTGTGTGAGTTGGATCTTGGCAGTGCCTGTGAACCTTGTGCTGGATGTAAGATCACATTCTGGTCACTTTTGTTCTGAAGCTTGTGGAGATGCACTAAGTGATTTCAATGAGGAAAAAGTGTGGGAGTTCTCCAAGAGAGGGCAAAAATTGGTACTTCAGCTAAGGCTAAGGATGCTGCAGGGGTCAGAGCTTGGTGTCACCTATAGCAAACCGTTGACATTGTGTCCGAGGAATACAGCCTTTACTGGCAAACCCAAAAAGCATTGGAAACCCTAGAAAAAGACTTCATGTGCCTTACTGCCATGGTGACAGCTCTTCAGCTGCCCTTTTTTTCTGAGAGCACCGCTTCTCCTGGATGCTGGCAGAGAACCAAAGCTGCAGTACCTTGCTATCCCACCCTGCTCCATCAAAGCATCGCAGTCTTAGGAAATCTCTCCTGGTCCAGCAGCAGCGAGCTTTAGCCTTGGCAGGACATGGCCTGCCAGTTCTTACCTGTCCAGTGACAGCTCGGCTTTGATGCTGCCTTTAGCTGGCTCGGAGTGAGATGGGATCAGGACAGCCTTTTCCCCACAGTGGGATCTCTCATAGCACCGATGCCCTTTTAATCATTCCCCAAGCCCTTCACGCTCTGAGTAAAAGTGACAGATCCAAGCCCATCCACATTAATAGGAGACTGCGTTCAGCTGGAGCAAGGGAAACAAATGCTGCCAACCTCACTCTGACTGCTGTATTTTTGATGTGTTTCAATGTGGCAGGGAGTTCACATGGAGTGCATGGGTTCTTCTGGAGCAATGCTTCTCCAAGAGCTCCACAGAGAGCCCTGGCTGCAGCATTCCCCCTGGCAGCCCTGTGATGCGGCTCAGATGACAGAAGTGATGGGTTTTCCTTCCCAGCAGCCAGTAACCGACCTCAGAGTTTGGAGGCAGCTGATTTTCCAAGCCTCAGAAACGCTCTCTCCTCTCTCTCCTTTTCTGTTTTTTTTTGCAGGTCCCAGAGGGATCTGGAAGAGACATTGATATGACAGTGATTTAGCATCTCTTATAACACAGAGCCCCTGTTTAAAGAGAGGATCTTCCCTCTTTAGCAGGGGATGGTACAGGGGCCTCTGCTTGTACTTCAGTTGGTGCTGGATTGCTCTGTGTGGTCTGTAGTTATGCTTTTCATAACTCACAGCTTGCAGGCTCGCTTTGGGGATGGGCTTTCCCAGCTGGAGCTGTGAACTCCATTGCTGCAGAGGGAAGCCAAAGCCCCAGAGGCTGCAGCCGTTCCACCACACCGCGGATGCTTATCATGTTCTCGCCTAGCGTGCTTCTTGGAATAAAAATAACTAAATAAATCATTAAAATCATTTAATTAAACCCATCGTGAGGGGACAGGGTAAGGAACAGACATCCACATCCTGGGGGCAATCGTGTTCCCAAGGGTTATATTAACTGATTTGTCCAGGCTCTTGTTTGAAACGCTCCTATTCCCTTATTTTTAATCAAGCTCACGCTCTCTGCCCATTTCTCTGCCTCTCTCACTCTCTTTCTCTCTTCCACCCTCTCTCCTTCCATCTATCGAAGCCACAGGGACTTCCAGCTCATCAGCTTTGATAGAGAATTCACCGATCTTGAAGCTGATCCAGATCTCAGCCAGCAAACAAATTAGAGACAGTTAGGTTTTAAAATTTGCTGTTGCTTTTGGGCAAGGAGAGACGGGGCTTTTTGACATCCAATTTTTAATACATTTATGTAATGTGCTGAACGTGTTTTTTCCCAGTTTAGCTTAACTAGTGGAAATTTTTCCCCAGCCAGATGAAAGCTGCTCTCTGTTCATAGAATGCGCGATAAAGCACAGACTCATTAATGTGCCGGTGATCCATAGATCTGACAAGGACTGGGTTGGTAAATGTCATCTTTTTATATTCTCCTTTTCTTTACCAATACAAAAGAGCATCTCTAAGGTACCCGGGCAGCAATTTGCAGTAAACCAAGAGCTCAGGTTTAGCAGCTCAGCAGGAGGAGGAGGTGAAGAGGGGCTGGGGTTTTCCTGGCCCCAGGGAGAGGCAAGAGGATGCCCCACGATGGGCACACCACCCTAACCCCACCTTTAGCTGCTGTGTCCTGCTATGGAGCAGTGGAAGCGATGGGGATGCTTAATTGTTACATTGATGAGCTACAGATGAGCAACCAGCAGACAGCTCTGAGATCTGCTGCAGTCCTCACTGCCACATCGATGCTTTTTAGTTGGCAGTCAGCTAACCGGTGCCTGTGGGGCTCGCTCCTCTTCTGCATGCTTTCAGGGACAGATCCTGCAAAGTGCCAGGAAGCTTGGTGTGTGTCCTGCTTGGTGATGCTGGGTGTCCTTCTGGGAGCACGGGGGGTTCTGGGGGCTGTGTGCATGTCTTGGGGCTTGCAGGTTTCTGTGGCCACCTCTCGCTGTGTCCCCTGCTGTCTGCTGCAAGGGAGGTTTCGCCTTGGTGTCACGGTGTCCTTCAGGAGTGCCTGGCAACAATGTGCAGTGTCCTCTGAGGGTCTTCATTTGTTTGCTTAATCCCCTTTTCCACCCCTTCCAGAAAATCATTCCCTCCTTTCCAGGCTGATGAAGGCACCATGTACCCAGCACCTACTTAATTACATCTCCTACTGGCACAGTCCCTTCTCTGTCGGAGCCGACAAGGATCTCCAAATGGAGGCTTGATGAGAAATGAGAGCATTTTGCACTCCTTCCTTTTCCCGGGGCCACCGCAGGACAGAGGGTGATGAATGCAGTCTGTAGGACAGTGCTTGCTAACCAGAGCCTGGAGGAGAGCTGTGCTCCTTGCAGCGGTGTCTGCTGTGAGACAGATTCAGGACTGCCTTTACCTTAATTCTTAGGTAGAAAATAATTAAGGAGTGATAAAGGCCTCTGAAGTTTACGGAGAAGTCTTGCCTTGTCATCTCTCCCTGCCATCAGCTGCCATTCAAGCCCGCAGGGCACTGGGCAGAAGACTTCATTAAAATCATTAGTCCGAGTGGTATTTTGTCATCTCGTACCATGAGGAGCTCGCAAGCCTGGCCATCACTGATGCGGTCTGAGTGGAGGAGCTGCAGGCGCAGGGGAGCCGGCACTGCTGATACTTCGCTATGGAGATGTGAAATCTCTAAGTGCCACTGATCCCCTTCTGCAAAGCAGCTGATGGGAGGGGTCTTGTCTGCCTGCGGGGACGCAGCAACGTCACGAGCAGTGCCACCTCCTTGCTTATCCCAGCCTCGTGCTCCTGCTCCTTGGGTGGTTCACGCTGAGACCCGGTGTTTCCTTTCTCCAATAACAAAGATGAAGAAACACCTCCTGCCCCGTGGCGCTTTGCAGGGGCATGGAGAGAACTTCTGCACCTGGCCACAGCCTGCCACCAGGTGGTACCATGCGTCTCCAAAGGTGGCAGCTCCAGATTGCAGCCAGGTGGCTGCACTGCCCTCACTGCTCTCCTGGGAAAGCTTTGCCATCACTTCAGCTCTCCTGATCATTAGAAGCCCTCCTCTGATTTTCCGGCTTGTTTATTTCTGGCTGGTTTATATCTATTTTTTTTTTTTTTTTTTTTTTGTGCTAAAGCTATCATTTTAGCTTCAAAAGCTGTTCTACCTCACTGTGATGGGCCTCCTCCACCTGCTGTATTTATACAGACCAATCGCATCCTCTACTAAAAACTCCCGCGTCCTAAAAACCATGAAGTCCCAGTTCACAGCCTTAACAACGGGAGCATCTCAACCACGTTTGTGCAGAGCATTTGATTATTTCCTGACGAGCTTCGCAGATGAATTTGTTTTCTGTTTTTCAAAGGCTCTTCATATGTAGATAGAGATTATTAAGATCACCTTGACATCCATCTTACAAGACAGAGAGGGATCTGACAATCCCAGACATCCCCTGACATTCAGCTTCAGCTCTGGCGAGCAGCAGGAGAAGTCAATTAGTGGTATTGTCATGCTGTGAGGGGACAGTGCGAGCTGGAATGGGGCTCTGTGAGGTGAGGGACCCCGGCACTGGGAGCACTTGGCTTTGGTGCTGTGCTAAAAGCAAGGTCACATCCGCTGCGCTGCCAGAGGAGGAGGCGGTCAATTAGTCTCAATATGCCAGCAGGGGAGAGATGAATTGGAGAACAGTGAGGGCTGTTGAAACCGAAGTTAATCTGTCACTAATCTATGGTTGTGAAATCTAGGGGGGAAAAAAAACAACAAGGAAGCCTTGTTTATGGCTGATCTCTTGCTCGCAGAGCGGTTGCTGCAGAGGGGTGGTTGTTCACCATTGCAACAAGAGGCAGTCCTTCGTGCAGAGGTGGGGAATGCAGGCTGGGTCAAAGCCGCCCTGTGTTCCAGCTGAAGGTGTGCTTCAAGGGCTCCGTGTCCATGGATGAATGGCAAATCTCCCAGTTTAGGAGCGTGATGTCTTCT
The DNA here is from genome assembly GCF_026119805.1 of Tympanuchus pallidicinctus. Classification (NCBI taxonomy): domain Eukaryota; kingdom Metazoa; phylum Chordata; class Aves; order Galliformes; family Phasianidae; genus Tympanuchus; species Tympanuchus pallidicinctus. Next base: position 2,685,788 of record NW_026294748.1, read on the forward strand.
GGTCTACCTAAGGGAAAAGACAAGGCTCTTCTGGAGGGCATAAGGGAGCAGGTTCCCAATCTGCGTGCTCTGAGCTGCGTGCTGGAGGTGCCGGTCTCCCTGTCCAGAGCTCTGAGGGAGGCAGATGAGACTCTTGGAGTTAAAATTAGGATTTTTGCTATTCCTCCCCCTTGCTGAAACCTGCGTCACAGCTGAGTCATGACACTCTTCCCAGCACTGGGGTCAACTCCCCAATGCTGCCACCAGAATTAATGGCAGACACCTGCAGGGGGACAGCAAGGGTTCTGCTTGCTTTCAGACGTGTTACAGAGACGGAGCAAGGCGAGGCAGCTGTAGGCAGGAGCCCCATCTCCCCATTGCTGAGCTCTCACCATGAAATCACAGCACTTCAGCACCTCCTGAAGTTCTCCTCATTCAAGGGAAGGTTTTGGCCAGGCAGTGGGCCACCAGGCTCGTGTACCAACCCACCCATCCCCCTGCCATACCTCTGTCAGGGTGCGTTGCAAAGATAACAGAGCACTCTTAAATTCCTTTTACAGGGTCAGCCTGTTGGCTGTCAGTCACCGGAGCCATATGGTGGGTGCATACAGTAACTCGCCCTGTAAATTTCATTATTGTGTTGTTTATCTCTCCAGATCGGCCACTGGCACGTTTCTGAAGGACTCAGCATGGACAACAGGATATTCTCCTCCAACATATCTGACAGCCTGTTCAATACCACGCTCATCGTCACCACCATCCTGGTAAGTGAGGGAGTCACCTGCAGTTCCCATTAGCCCGTTGCCAGCCCAATGCTTAGGGGTGTCAATCAGGCAGAGTATTATTCTGTCCTCCTACCCCTCTCTGCCCCCATTACGCAGTGCTGCACACTGATTTCATAAGGAACAGACGATCAAATCTCTAATTACAGCACTGAGGACAATTCATGACAGTGTAATTAAACTCAAGTTGATGTTTCATATGGAAATGATATTTGATGAGTTCAGAAGCAGCTGGGGAGAGGGCTGGGATGGGGATAAGTTGCCATTTTACATTCATCTCTGAATGATGTTCTTGTTTTCTGTACAGCTGGTAAGTTGGAAGGGACAGTTGTCCCTTCTACCCATAATAATTACTAAAATTGGCTAAGATGGGTGCAACTTCTATGAAGCGTGACTTCACAGGTACAGGCACCACCATCCTCATCTGACAGATTCCCCTTTGAGGTGCTCCCTACCTAATGCTGGGCTGGCTACCCCATGGTTTTTCCAGTGCTTCTGCTCCTGCCTTAACGCCCCTCAAAATCCTGAAGCACTCTGAGCACTGTTCCTCTGTTCCTCATTAAGTTTGAAGAAGAGCCCAAGGTGGGGAAGAAATTCTGTGCCAAGAGTCCGGGCTCTGTGCATCCTTTGTGAGCTCAGGTGGTCACTGGGCTGCTCTAGCACGTACCAGAAGCAGCCACCAGAGGCAAATCCCTAGATTTCATATCCCAGATTGGGATGAACCTCCAGAACACCCCGTAACACAAGTGGAGCCAATGAACATCGGTGCAGAAATGGCTCTCCTGGCTTTTCCTTGGGTTCCCAAGCCATCTGGTGAGCTGTCTCATAGGGATGGATGGGACAAGAGATTGGTCCTGGTGCCTCATAGCAGAGCCCCCTCCCCTCCACACCGTGCTGCCCCGGCTAAGATGGGAATGACAGCTGCCCAGTTTCGATGCAGGAAAACCCTTACTTAATGCTGAAGTGGAACCATCAGGAGCTGGAAGGAAACGACCGCTACGAGGGCTTCTGTGTGGACATGTTGAAGGAGCTGGCAGAGATCCTACGCTTCAACTATAAGATCCACCTGGTTGGCGATGGTGTCTATGGAGTCCCCGAGGCAAACGGCACGTGGACAGGGATGGTCGGGGAGCTGATTGCTCGGGTAAGTGAATTAACTGCTCCTTTTAGCTGGGTTCTAGTGGGACTTGGCAATGAAAAGCCCCAATGCTTTATTAAGTGCTCCAGGATGGATGAGGGTTTTAGCCTGTGTGCAAGGCTCTGACCGGAGGATCCCTCATTAATGTGTTCTCCGGGTTGCAAATGCATTTGTTGTGTGTGAAGCAGGCAGAGCAGGCATTGGGACCTCTGGGCATTCCCAGGGCTGTTTGTTTTGCTCAGACTCTGAAGTTCTTCTGAATGTTGTGGGTTTTTCTTTTTTTTTTTTTTTCTGCCTGTGAAAGAGGTAATGAAAATTTGAAATGGAAGAAAACACAGGGACTGGCAGGGGTCAGAAAAATACACTGGCTGGGGCAGAGAGGGAACAAGTAGAAATCACATTTCTACCTAGAAAGCTGTTGGCATTTCGGTGCCTTGGCTTTGAGTGTTGTTTTCTGGAGAGGAACGTTTTGTTTGTTTGTTTGCAGTGTGTGCATTGAGATCTTGCTGAGGTTCCACTCTGTGGCGTGCAGCTGGAAGGAGCTGCTGGCTCTTGCTGGGTTTGGTAGCATTTATGAGCTCCTCCAGCCTGAGCCCCCCCCGCTCACACTCTGTTTTCCTCTGCAGCTGAAGGTGCTTCTTCCCCAGGGATCCCAGGGCTTAAATGCACTTCATGAAATGCTCACAGATCCTTAGTAAAACAGGCTTGGCTAAAGCTAACATCAAGATTGATGCTATTTAAACCGCTGTTCCCTTGCTCACTGGTTCCTGCACTGTCCTGTCATTACCAATATGCCCATGAGAACTCAGTGACAGATTCTCAGCTGGTGGCACATCCACAGTGAGGTTGTTTTTGAGAATGTCAGTACTAGAGAAGCACCTGAGCTGCCCCATCATTACCTTCCCAACATTGTGCAAAGCGGAGGAGCAGGGGCCCAAGCCCATCCCCTGATTCTCCGGGCAGGGATTTGAGCTGAGCATTCCTACATGATGTCCCCCAGTATCCATCTGATGTCCCTTAGCTGACTGATGCTCAGTTCTCCCTTAGGAGCTTCAGCTCAGAGCCAGGTGGAGCAGCTCTGGGGGTAAGGGAGATGCTGAGGGCTGGGGCAGGGCACAAACCAGGGGTCTCTGCTCAGCTTGTGTGTCCCCTGGGTCACCTTCCCCAGCAGTGCCAGCTCCTCAGGCCAGCTGAGATCCCCTCTGTCTGCCTCTCCTGAAGAGCCTTCTGTACAGTTGTTTGCAAATGCTCAGGGCTATTGGCATAGTTTTTAGACATCATTCACTCTGCGTATATATATATACACACACACCAAGTACATATAAAGCAGTTCTGCAGCATTTCTTCTGGGAGGCGAGCAGGAAGGCGCGTGGAGCAGCGTGTGATCTGTGCAGGCAAAGGAAGGGAGCAGCCGTCAGATTTTTGGCCTGCTGACCCTGGCAGTGCCTCCCCATTAAATGTGAGCTTCTGGAGGGTGTTTTTTGGTGGAGATAAGTGTTTTAACTTCATCTTCACACAGAAACAATTTGTTTCTTCTTCAGCTCGAGCCTTATTTAGGAGGATTTTTCTTTCTGCTTTGGCAGGAGCTGGCAAATTCGTGTGAGGCTGAATCAAAAATTGAAAAAAGGGAAAAGGTTTTGTGTGCTTTGTTCTTCCTAGGTTGTGATGGGTACCAGGGTCAGGCAGGGCAGAGCTGGCCGTGTGCATGCATCCCATCCTGGGACCATTCCAAGCAGAAGAGCAGGTCTGCTGGCTGCATGCCTTCTTCTATCAATGCCTTCATTCCTTCACTCCCTCCAGCTCAAATCCGTGCTCCCTTTAGCACAGGGAGGGCGTTTGTCAGGACACAGACCTGCCAAAGGTATCAGGACATCCCAGACCCAGAGGTGAGGTTTGACACACACATTGTACAGGGCTGGAAGCTCAGAAGCTTATCCAGCTCCATGCAATACCTTCCCACTGTTTTATTTTCATCTCCGGAATGCCCCCGTGGCAATGAAGCTCACAGCAACTACAGGCTGTATGGGAAAAGTGTTTCATTTTACTGCTTCTGGATGAACCAGCTATTGATTTATTCCTAAGCGTTGAAAATTCTATTACAGCTAATTGTACGCTGTGGTATGATTGAGAAGGGCATGGTATAAATAAACATAAGTTTGTTGTTGAACCAAATTGACAAGTATGTATCTTATCGACCTGCTCACAAAACTGCTGAGGAGCTGAGGACCGCAGGGCTGGGCTGGCTGTGGGGCAGTGGAAAAGCAGCAGGGGCTCCTGGGTCTGTGCCCTCTGTGTTCAGATCTGGAAACCTCTAAGCACTGTGGTCTGATGGAGACGTGGCTTGGGAGGAATCAAGGACTCAGACCCATTCCTTAGTGAAAGACATCTCAAACTGGGAAAGTAGCAAGCTGATCAATCGCTGTGGGCCAGGACAGTCAAGCACAGCTCCTGTCTGTCAGGCAGGGCAGTGAGGCTGCTCTCAGGATGGAGCAGGTTTCCCCTTGAGCCCTGCTGGCTCTGGCATCAGCAGACTTCAGCCTCCAAAAGTCAGGCTGACACCTTACACACCTGCTATCTTTAACAAGCAAACAAGGGGAGCAGCAAATCTTCCCACCTCCTATTGTTCGGAGTTGGAGCCTTTGGGGACAATAGGCCTGAAAGAATTATGGCTCACTTCTTCCCACCACACTACAGAGCCTGGCTTTGACTCCCTGATGCTGTCTTGTCTTCCCTTTCTCTCTCTCCCCAGCACGTCCTCGAGCCGAAATGAATTCACTAGTTAGCTACAAACCAACAGATGTATTCTCTAGGCAATGTGACAGCTCTCTCTTTGTTCCGCCACGGCTGGATTTGCTGTCTGGGTAGTGGAGCCCTTTGGTGGCTGTGCTCGGTGCCCATACCCCAGCTTGCTGCGCGTTGCTGGTGTTCAGCATCCTTACTGGGTGTTAAATGTCCTTGCTGAGTGCTCGGTGTTCTTGCTGCTCCTTGAGGAGATGGCTGGTATGAGGCTGGTGCTGCTGCAGGAGGTGTTTTAGGGTGCATCAAGGGAGAAGAGGCTGGTGAGAGCAAGGTCCTGCTTTTTGCTTCTGCACAGCATCGCTTGGGGAGCAACATGAAGTGCAGTAACACCAAACCTTTGACTTCTGCGTCAGTTGTCTGAATCTGGCTGAGATTAGCAATGATTAAAACTCTCTTTAAAGTGAGGGAGATCACGGACTGTGCACCTCATGCCTCCTGTCAGAAGCACCAACACCAAGAGCTGGAAGAACTATAAAGCTTTTGGGATGAGATTTTCCAGCTCAGTCTCTAGTGACCAGTTGCATGAAGGTGCTTTACAGTCAGACCCTCTCTTCCAACTGCTCCAAAAAGGGAAAGGAAGGAAGGGAGAAAGATGGAGAAGTTATCCGCAGATTGGCAGAGTCCTGCAGTGGGTGTTGAGTGAGAAAAGCTGTGCGTGGGTGATGGAGGGAGGGGGAGTCTGTGTGCACAGTGCAGCACTGCAAACGTGATGAGAGAGATGGGAGAATGGGGGTGAGGGAGATGGGAGAGTGGGGGGAAGAGGGTGGGAGCGTGGGGGGCTGTGAGTAAATGGGGTCTGCACGTGCTGCTGGTTTTGGCACATGCAGGTTGGTCAGTGCAGTGGGAGCTGAGTGGGTGTCCCTGCAGGCTTATGGGTCCCATTCCCAGGGAATGGGCTTGTAAGGGCATGGGAACACCTGGCACAAGCTTTCTCCTCCGGTTCCTAGGGACAGTGCAGGTGAAAGAATACAGATGGAAGCAGACCTTAGTGCTGATGTCTGCTGTGATTGCTGATTGCCCCATCCGTGTTAGTAATTTAAATGGAGGGTGGTAGCCTCTGGGGCATTCTGGCTGTCACTTTGCCTGTGGCAGGATTCATGCATGTCCTCAGAAAAATAGTTTGGAGTGACCAGTTAATAGTCTGAAGCAGCAGCACTCATCGCATTGGCCCAGCAGCCAGCATCTCTGCTGCTGAACAGGCTCAGTGAGATGCTGCCTGTCCCAGAGTTGTACTGGTGATCAGGTGGGTCCTGGAGGCTGACAGCTGATATTGGCTTTGGAGAAGCCACTTAGAAGGAAAGCTTTCCCTGCCCTCAGCCACACTGTATTGTGCTGGCAGTGCAAGTGGAGAGGGCACTCGTGTGCCTGGGGGATTTATGAACCGAGGTGCTCCTGCAAGAAATCCCAGCCTCGTGTTCCCAGGGCTGTCCCTGTTTTGTCAGCACAAAGCCTGACGCTGCTCGGGCTCTCCCTGCATGCTGTGTCATACCTGGACAGTGGATTGCCACTGGGCTGACATCGGCCCCATTCATCACCACTCCCTCCTGATGAGCCTTGTCAGCAGCCCCAGTGAGGAGATGGATGCCTCCTCCAGGCTGGCAGTCCCTGCAATATCCTTCTTAAAGCTGCTTAATTGTTGTTCCTCTTCAGGAGCCTGGCTCATTCCCTGTGCTTTTCTCATCCTTCCCAGTGGCAGCACCAGCTCGGCTGCTCCCACAGGCAGTGCTGGGTACAGCCACAGCAACTCCTGCCTTTATCTCAGGCAGCTTCCCCTCACCTAGCAAAAAGTTTGGCCTCGTTTGAGAGGTTTCTACTCCCCGAATGCCCTAGGTCTTTTAATAAGCCTATTCCACGCTGACATTTATAGCTGAAATTGTGCTGGAAGGCTGAAAGTCGCGCAGTGTTTGCTCCTCTTTCCCCCATCCTTTCCCTCCTGATTTCCCTTTTCCCAGGAGTGGATGGAGCTCAGGAGCAGAAAGCAAAACCCATTTATTCCCAAACACACCATTTGGGCTCAAAACTGTAACTGCTACCCATGCTCAGGTGGGGAGGATGGAGAGCAGAGAGCTGCAGAGCTCTGTAACCAAGAGACGCTGACCTCACTGAATCACACAAGTTTTGTGAACATCAGGGAGCAAAGTCGAAAGCATGAAATTGATGATATTCAGGCAGAGAACACATCGCATGCCATTCCCAGATCAAAGTTTAGCACTGTCAGAAATCAGCCCTTAACTTCTGAGCCTGGGAGAGAGGAAGGGGGAGTCTGACAGAGCGGTGCTGCAAGCAATGCCAGGTCTGTGCTGCAGGGAGCAGGTGGGGATGGGCACAAGCTCCAGCAGGCTGCGTATAGCTGGAGCTCCAGTGGTGGCCCTGCAAGGGCAGAGGGTGGGCAGGAAGGGGATGGGCAGAAAGAAGGGGGCTCTGGCAGGGTTATGGATGCACTGCACAGATGGTGAGTTCTGCAGGTGCTGCTGAGAGCAGCCAGGGGAGCACAGGGCACCCCCAGATCCAGCAGGTCAGTGCTCAGGGCCTTTTTCTTGGTTGCACCTTTGGTTGCAGCACACCTGACGTCTGTTGGTGTGTGGATTTGCTGATGGACTTCTCCCAGCTCTCCAAACTGAATTCAAGTAATCCATTGTCAGAATTAAGCTGTATCTTTGCAAAGGGCTTTGCTGGCAGAGCTCCCCCCAGGACAAAGGTACCTGCAAACCTTTATAAGCAATAGACAAGGGAGATTTAGTGAGCTTTAGGCTTTCCCTGCAGATAAAATTCCTTACACACCGCGTTCCACAGATGACTTGATTCCATCTTTGTAATCTGCTGCTGTTTACACGGGGCTGAACTGCCCGTGCACAATGCTATGATTACCAGTGCCTTTTAAAAACCCTGTGGGTAAATGTCTGGCTAGGCAGAAATTCTCCCCAGCTCATAATTCATTCCAGCCTGAACCTCGCAGGAATCTGTAATAGCTGCTTGGAAACAATTGCAGAAATCTGGCACCAGTCTTGTCCAATAAAGCCGTCCTGCGTGGACTGTGAAATATCACCTTCTCTGTGACCTGTGCACCTTATTTGCTGGTGGGCAGGCTTGCCAATCACCGTGCCTTGCTTTTGCCTTCCCTTCCTCCTGCAGGCTCCAGAAGGGCTTCTACAAGCCTTGCCTTCTATTGGCTTTTCTCCTCATCTGCCTTTAAGCGTGGTGGAGATGGAAAAACATGGGGCAGACCTTGGCCTGGAGGCACTTGGCCCTGTTTTTCCTAAGGAAATAGAACAAGAGCAGGGGCAGAGAGCACGGTGAGAGGGGTGCACCCGCAGCTTTGCCTTTGTGCAATGCATTTGAAAGTAGGGCACGGATCCAGGGAGATAAGCTGCATATTTTATCGAGTCGTCAGGCCTGATGGTGCCTTGGCTTCTGCACAGACCTATGAAACTCGGGGACAACAAGTGCAAATAGCTTTCCTTTTCCCCCTCCCCTTCTTTTTCTCCACATGCATAATTGTCATCCTGCAAAGCAGGCAAACAAGCGTACAAGAGAACGGGGGAGGTTTCGTTTTTACAGAAAGCAATTACAGACATTAGAAGAGCTGTGGTAATAAAAATAATGTTTAAAATTCAAATCCCTTATCTCCATTGCGAGGATATTAACGTCGCAAGAAAGTATTTTATCTATTTTTTTTCTTTTTTTTGCCCCAATCTCATTTGCCTTTGCGAGTCAATCTGGAAACATTTGCGCCCTGTCTGGAAGGAGAGCACTGTGTTAAGCTAGGGCTGTGGGAGCAGCAGGCTGCAGCGGTGAGCAAAGAGTGGTCCAGAGCACGAAATGGATGTGCACGAAAGGGTTTGTGTGAAATCCATACAGGGTGAACTGCTGATCTCCCCAGAGCCCAGTCTTGCAGCACTGTGCCATGTTCCCTGCCCTTCCCTGCACTCACCTCCTCTGCTTCCCTCTGCAGAAAGCCGACCTGGCGGTGGCGGGGCTGACGATTACGGCGGAGCGGGAGAAGGTGATTGATTTCTCTAAGCCGTTCATGACTTTGGGAATTAGCATTCTCTACCGAGTTCATATGGTAAGAGACTTCTTTTATGACCGTTTATGCGCCTCCATTATTTGCATGCAAACGCTGCTCGTTATAGAAGAAAAGTGAACGGCTCATAAAAATATTTGGTTTTCCTATTTAAGCACAAATGCGCTGGACCTTCATTTCCTTCCTCCTGCCCTGTGGCAGCTCAGTGCATTCAGTTCTCATTGCCCTGCTGGCTCTATCCCTGGGCTCCCAGCTCCCAAGCACTGCAGAAGGCAGGCACTGACATCCCAGTCCCTTCCAGCAGGACGTCCCACTGGTCCCAGTCTGTGGTTGGGAAACGTGCTCTGCACAGTGCTGAATGTGCTGAGAATTACAGTCCTGATTTCCCGTCATCTCAACAATAACAGCCAAAAGGATAAAACAATTAGAGCTGCCTCTCCCAGCCCCCTCTCTTCACTCGTGATGCTGTTAAAGATGCAGTGTTCAGTACAAATATAAACAAACTTGCGCATACATCTCTCTGCACTCAGTTGCTGCTGCCAAGAACAAACAAGTAATTAAAATCTAGTTAAAATTCCATTTCTTCTGCTACGTGCGGGAATTAGGATTGGTTGTTAGCTGATCAAGAAGGGCCAGACCTTTAGGTAACCATCCCTTCCCAGCCACATCTCTTTGCACCCAGTCGCCCGTGTATCCAGAGGTGTTTCTGCTGGTGCCGTGTGGCTGGGATTATAGTTGACTTTCTTGCTTTCTCACGCATCTTTGAATGTTTGGGCATTGATTACCAGCTGTGCTCTGCCCCCAGTCCTTCCCACAGCCCAGCAAGTCCCTGTGAGGCCCCGTTCCATGGACAGTGTGAGGCTGCATCACTCGCCTCATGGGACGTGCAGCAGTGTCAGTGCAGGGCTTGCATGTAAGTGCTGCTTAAGTGCACGGCATGTGCTGCTGCCACAGCGCAAATGTGTCTGACACATCCACTTTGAGTGCAAGTTCTTGAGGGCAGGGACCGTCTGCTCCTCGTAGTGGTACAGGCATGACACTGGAGAGCTGTGTCCCAGCTCGAGCACATCCCAGAGTGTGCAGGGTTCATACTGAGGGTCACAGGAAGCATTTGGCAGCCGCCCCCCTGCTGTCTGTCAGAGCTCGGTCTGCAGCAGTGATGAGGGCTGTGGCTGGGACACAGAGGGCCCCATGAGGGCTGCAGAAGGGATGCAGTCTCCCAGAGCTGGGAGCTCCCTGGCTTCTCCTGCCAAGCTGGAAGTGGGCAGTGATTAACTCATTAAACTGGTAAATATTGAATTAGCGGGGAAAGGCAAGGTAGCTCGCTGCTGTGTCTCTCCATAGAGATGGGGTTTGCAGAGCAGCTGGCGGCAGCCCCCAGCCCTCCTTTCTGCACCCCACCAACACCCCTGTGATGTCAGAAATTGCAGCTGACGTATGTTCATCACAGCTCAGATCAGACGTAGCCTCATAAATAAGCACAAACACATCCCTTGCTGAGGAGTAGCCTCCATGCCCCAGTCTCCTCCCAGTGTGATGACATTTTATGTGAATTTTCATTTAACTCAGGTTGCAAATGCTTTCTCCCCCCTCTTCCCCTCCCCACCCACCCAACCCAGCCACCACACTGCGTCTCTTATCACACATAACTGAAGATGGCAGCTTTAAATGGGGCTGTCATTTTTCTCAATTTCACTTGTTGTGATATAATCAAGTATGGATTTCTGACGCGGGGACTCTAATAGGCTTTGTGACTTGCAGGCTGTGAGGAGAAAAGGCTTTTTTTGTTTATTACATCCCTGCTGTGGTCCTGCGGAGGGCAGGAGGTAGATGGTAGGTCCTGAGCTGTACCAGGCTAAGGGAAAGGGCTGGAGCAGGTGTCTGGTGCTTTGCACTGCACAGAAGTGCACTGGAAGGCAGGGTTGTTTGTTGCATGCACTTGCTTTTGCTCACACCTGCCTTTCTGAAAGGTACTGAAGGACCAGCTGGCACACGGTCCTTGTTGATGCGCCTTGAAAGTCCTTTGTGTATGAGATAGCATACATTTGGTGAACTGAGTTTAGGACAGGTGTACTGAGCCTTGTAGGGGTTGAGTGCTGCAAAGATACGAGCTGGGAGGACCAACTGAGCAGCCAGTTCTTGGGTTCTGCAGGCAAGCAGCGAGCTGCAAGGCTCCTGTGGAGCCAGCTGCATGGTCAGGCTCTGCAGTCACCGACATCCATCCTTCCAGAAGCCTGCCCTTGCCTGGCTGAGAATGGGGGCTTCCAGGAAGCAAAGAAGCACAGAATGGTTTGGGTTGGAAGAGACCTTGGAGATTAGAGAACCAGAGAATGGCTCAGGTTGGAAGGGATCTTAAAGCTCTTCGAGCTCCAGGAACCGTTGAATGAATCTCTCTTGCCTCGATCTGAGGATATTCAGGAGGCCTTCATCAATTATTGGACACTTTTAACATTTCTATTCCAGGAAAAATAGCTCTTCCAATTAACAAAGCCGTACTGGGACCTGCTAAAAATATCTGACAGACGCCTGATATTGTCAGCCCCATCTTCAAAACAGACAGATAAGAGAGAGTTTGTGCCCTCCGTGGGAACAGAATATCTTTATTCTTATCCTCAACTGTGAATGAAAAGAATATGTAGCAGCAGCCTGAAAATGACTGTAGCTGAAAAGAACCAGAACTACTACTACTGTAATGTCACAGGAGAGAGTCACTGCCAAGCTGGAAACTTAAAGCTTCCAATGCAATTTCCTTAATGAGCATAATTTATTGACAAACTGCCCTAGAAACACAGAGAAGACATGGTGGCCCTAATTACAGCGAGGAACTTTGCTACAGGAGTGTCTCACAAGGGAGGCTCAGCTGAGACATTGCCAGTGCCCAGGAATCCCCCATCAGCTGTGGGATGCGGGGAGGGGTGTGAGCTGCTTGGTTGGGGCTGCTGCTGGGGAAGGGGGGTGGAGGTGGTCACACCTTGCTGTTCCCTTTGATCCGTCTCATTTCTGAGCATGTAAACACTTGTGAAAGAGGGGCAGCTTTGCTCTAGATAATAAAGGGAAGCAGGTTTCTGCAGGGCATCCTGGAATGCCGGGTGGTTGCTGAAGAGAAGAATTTTGGCAATGCCTGCCCTGGGCTTCCAGCTGGCATCCAGGAGTCCAGAATCCTCAAGCTGGGACCAGCAAGGTGCAGACAGGAGCAGCTGAGAGCAGTGAGAGAGGTCTCGCCTCCCAGCAACAACAAGAATTGCTGCAGTAAAGGTGAGCAAGGGGATGACCCAGAATGAGAAAGGACCATAAAGAGAGGCTCTGGAATGAAAGCTAGGAGAGGATCAGATCATTTCTTGGGACGTGACTTTAATTTGACTTAAAAATGGGCTCCGCAAGGTCTGAACCACTGATTGCTCCCTTATCTATTTGTTAAATGGCTCAGTAAGCCCAAACCACTGAAAATACAGATGTAGATCCCAGCCTCCAAGTCCACCCCTCCTTAAGGACCCAGGAGGAGATGCTCTCCCAACAATTTGCTGTCGGTTTCTGAGAGTGCAGTCCCAGCTGGTGACTGGAGTTGGGAACATCACAGCACCCGAGGTATTTATATTCAGGAAGGTCTCTGTGTAACAACTACTGCCTTTTCTAGCAACATCCCAGTTTTTAGAAGAACTAAGGAGACCTTGTGAAATTCAGTTTTTGCATAAGAGTAGGAATATTTCAGTAGTAAAACAGTGTTTTTATGGAAACAGAATTTCAAATGCTTCTCTTGGCTCTGGGGAAAGAAGAAAAGGCAAAAAAACTCAACTCTGTTTCCCAAAGACTTCTGTGAAAACAGAAAATCACTCACTGCCTTGGGATTAAGTGCAGCTCTGAAGCACTCGGGTCTTGGATGGCACCGGGTTTGCTGTGGCAATTGAAGTGAGCTGTTATTTATTACCAGCTGCTATTAGTTTATGTAGTGTCATGAGCAGAGTTAAGGCAGCAGACTAAGAAAAATGAGGGCTCTGTGTATCAGAGACAACCCCAGCAGCAGCCTCTGTGTAAGGGAGCAGCGAGCAGCACGCAGCCCGTTTTGGGACAGCCCTGCTCAGGTGACATAGAGTTTGCTCAGAGATGAACTGGAAGCTGCTTTTCCCCCACTGGGCAGAATGGGAGTTCAGCTTGAGAGAAACGTCTGGAACTTCATCCTTCTCTCATCCCAGTGTTGACAAACTTGACAAGATTTCAGTGGCGGCATGTCCTTGTGAGTCGAATGCACTTGAAGAGCTGAGCAGCCCAATTTTCCTAGCAGCGAAGGTGTTACTTCTCAAGGAAAGGTGGCATTGCTGAGGTAGAAGCAGGAAATTCTGACGCATCCTGAAGATAAAAATATCATTTCTCGGAGATAAAAGTAATAATTGTATTGAGTTTTGTAGAAAAGGGATGTCTGAAGGCAGAAGAAAGCGAGCCAGAAATACTGCAAATATATTGTGGTTTTTTTTTTCTTCTTTCTTGCATTAAAATGTGTTCTCCCCACTTTGCTTCCTGCAGAGGCTCCCACCCACCCTTCCTCACATTGGGAGCTCCTTTGTGCCCAGCAATCCTCTGTGGGCGACCAACAGCTCCAACCCTGTGCTCCCAAATCCCAGGTCCTGCAGCACAGCACATCCCAGCAAAGTGCTGTGGGTGCTGTCATTTTCCATCTCATTTTCCATCGCTTCACCTGTTTGATGTCCTGGAGGAACAAAGGAGGCTGTGCCAGGGAGAGGAAAGGTCTCAGGAAGGGGTCGCTGCAGGGAGCTGCTGCAGGGCTGGTTCACCTGTGGCACTGCCTCAATGCTTTCTTTCCCTGCAAGCCTTTTGCAAATCCCTGTTTGCTGTGTTTCCCTTCTGCCCCTCCCAGCCATCGTCAGCAGCAAGGCAGGTGCGTCTCTTTGTGTCCTTTTCAGGGTGATTCATTCTGAAAAGCAGGTCAAACTCTCATCTGTTTGCCTTCCAGGGTCGCAAGCCTGGCTACTTCTCCTTCCTGGACCCCTTTTCCCCCGGTGTGTGGCTCTTCATGCTGCTCGCCTACCTGGCCGTCAGCTGCGTCCTCTTCTTGGTGGCTCGGTAACGTGACTGCTGTTGCCTTTCCTTTCCTCGCGGTGCCATCTAGCGTCACGCTCCCAGCCCCGTGGTGAGGGGCTGCACGTGGGGGTGTCCCCCAGGCCACCAGCATGGGGTCCTGCTGTCCCCCGTCAGCTGGGGACAGGGCTTTGCTGGGCACGCGTTGGAGCTGGATGGCCACGGGCATGGCTGTGAGCAGTGCCAAAAGCAGTTTGGGAAGGGCAGGAGGAGCTCTGAGATGAGGTGCAAATGAGGCTGTTCCCTAGAAGCGCTCGGTCTGCAGCAGAAAAAGCAGAGCACTTGTCTTGGCCGTAAAGGGCAGATGTCAGCACAAATGCATTCAGAAATGTTAATGCAAACTCCAGTACTGGTGTCGGTCCTTTAAAACGCGACGTATTCAGAAAGTGGAAGTTCATGAATATCCTTCAAGAGCTCCCAGCTGATGTGCAGAGCCTCGCCTGACAGCCCTCAGTCGATTCCCTATGACTAATTTAAATCAGCTTTAAAAAATGTCACCAAGCACTTTTCTGCAGCACATCTCCCATTGAGGCCCGAGGGTTGCGCTCCAGGGCTGCCTCCCCTGACCTCATGGCAAAACGTTGCCGTTTGGTGCCACAGGTGAATCTTTCCACACTCAGCTCAGCTGTGTCCTGGAAATGCATTCCAGAGCTGTGCTCAGGGCTCGGACGCTGCTTCGGGACGTGGCAAATACCCACTCCTCATTACAGAAATGGAACCGTGCTGCCACTTGGTCCCTTAGCATGGCTGAAGTTGTCACGCTGACAGGGCTTTAATGCTTCCTTTGAATCCCATTGCAGCCTCACATGCATAGTCCTGAAGAAAACACTGAATAATGGAGCAGGGCACTCTCTGCAGGCTGAGATGCGGTGCCCCTCCAACCCCTCTCTGCATGTTTTAAACATTGTCCTCCTAAGTCGTGTGCCTCTAGATGAGGTGAGATGCAGAAATGAAAGCCTCATTTTGGTGAAACGCCGCAATAGATCCCTGCAGCTGCATTTGCAGGAGCCCCAAAATAACCCTCCCGAGCACCAGCTTTGTTAACCATTAGCAATGTAATGAATGGCAGCGTAGGATTTAGAAGACTTTCTTAGCAACCGGGGAGCTGAAGAGCGAGAACAGCCCAAAAAGAGAGCCAGGCTGCCATCACTTCAGTGACATGCTGTTGTTTATTTGCAATTACCACCCCTGTCCCATCTCTGCGAGCTCTGAAAGCATGAGGTTGTTTTGAAACAAAGAGCACATGGCCTCATACTAAACCCATGCTTAGATCTTGCTGGGGCCACCAGACCTTGGAGCAGCCAATTGCAACCATTCTTCCTCGATGATGTCGTGCAGTCAGGTCTTAACGTGTTCCACTTTGGAACTTGCTATGGATGCTCATTATCTGGCAGGGATCCCAGCAGGAGATGTTTGATTTCAATTTCACATCAAGACCATGAGCTTCTGGAATTATTGTCATTGTCTGTGATGCAAATTGGCACACAGGACTCCAGCCTCCCTCCAGCCCATGCCCTTCAGCAGAGCCTCCCAAAACTTCTGCACATTTTACAGCAAAGCCTCTGGCACCTGAATCTCAGAGTGAGCATTTCGCACAGCTCTGTGCCCTGAGCAATAACTGACAGCAGTTTCCTCCTCAGAAAAAACCGCCTCCGGGAGAGTTAGGGCTTTTCAGCTTTTCTTTTCCTGCTGTGTTTCTCCTAAGTGCCCCATTTCCCAGCAAATCACCTCTGTTCCCTTCTCCTTGTCATTGCAGCTTGACACCCTATGAGTGGTACAGCCCCCACCCCTGCTCGCAAGGCAGGTGCAACCTTCTCATCAACCAGTACTCACTGGGCAACAGTCTGTGGTTTCCTGTTGGGGGGTTCATGCAGCAAGGCTCCACCATCGCCCCCCAGGCGCTCTCCACGCGCTGCGTCAGTGGAGTCTGGTAAGGTCAGCCTTCCTTTAAAGGAGGGCTTCTCTTGCAGGGTGGGGATGGGGATCAGCCCATGGGCAAATCTCAGCTTATCGTCTTTGCTTTCCCTTCCCTTAGGTGGGCTTTCACCTTGATCATCATCTCCTCCTACACGGCCAACCTGGCTGCCTTCCTCACGGTGCAGCGCATGGACGTCCCCATTGAGTCTGTGGATGACCTGGCAGACCAGACCACCATCGAGTATGGCACCATTCACGGCGGCTCCAGCATGACTTTCTTCCAAGTAAACCCCGTTCTTTTGCTAGCTAGGGTGGGGGTTGCACCCTTGAATCAGATTTGGATGTTGCTCAGCCTGCCGTGCCTCTCACTGGTGTGTTGCATCCCGCTTTTTGGCACAGAGGGGATGTTTGGGGGGGGCCCTGGCTGCTTGGTAGCACAGCACTGGGCCAGTTCTACTGGGGACATTGAGGGGCTGAGTGGTGGAGGGATCCTTCCAGCTCAGTCTCGGAAAGTAACTCAACATTGGGAGTTCCCTACCAGGTCGGCAGGAAAGTGGTGCAGATGCACACGTCGCAGCGATGGCACAATGTTGTCTTCAGCAGCTGAGCATTTGCAGTCAGATTTCTGTGGGTCCCTGTGCATGGTCAGCATGGTCTTAGGTTCTCCATGAGTGTCACTTGGGTTGGGTAAGCAAAGAAGCATTTGCAGTCCCTTAGTGGGATGTCTTATGTAAATGTGCTGGTGCAAACCAGAGTCTATATGGGGTCAGTGACTCTGAAATCGTACGAGTCAAGTGTGTGCCAATGTAATACTGGTTAGCTCAATTTCCTTTCTGTCTTCCCTGCTGTATTCAAAAAGGGAAACAAATGAGTGAATCCTTTTTTGCAGTGCTCTGAATGCACACAGAACTGCTTGAGGATTATTTGTTTATTGAATGTTGAAATACCAAGAGGGCAGAAAGCTCTTCTCACTTTTCCTCTGAGTCTGAACTGAACCAGGAAGCCTGAGAAACCTCTCAAGCGAGCCTAAGCTTTTCAGCTCAACTTTCCACCCTTCAGGGGTTTGGCAAAAAAAAAAACAACCAACTTCTTTTGAGCAGAACATCACATCTAAAAGCTGAAGAGCCCAAGTGAATAAAGTGGCTGCATGCGAGGCACTCATCCTTTTTCAGGCAGACTTTCAAGGTTAAAATCCTGTCATGGCTCTGCACTGCCTGGTGCCCGTGTCAAAAAAGAAATGAGCACAAGGAATTCTTGTACCATTTGCAATACCTTCTGTCAGGGCGGTGAGTCAGAGGCTGCAGCGGGTTGCACAGACATGGCTGAAGCTGTCCTCACCCCTCGGCTCTTGGCTGCGTGAGACATCCATTGCTGAAGCACCTTGCACTGCAACCTGTCCTGGCAGCAGTTTCCCTGGCTGCTAACACATGGGATTGGTGTAAAAGAGTGCTGTGAATTGTGAGTGAGCTCACCCTGCCCACCTGTCCCTGCACGAGCGACTGCACAGAGGACAGAGCTGGGTGGAGAAGGGCAGCAGCAGTGTCCTGAGACCCTCTGTGACAGTGTGCAAGCCACCAAATTAGCTCCTCTCTCCACCAAAGCAAGGCAGGTCCGACTACCAGCATGTTCTGGAGATTTGGGGCTTGCTGAGGTCTAGTTCACTGCAGCCAGTGAAAAGACTCCAGGTACAAAATCCAGATTGATGGAGCTTTGACTCCAGCAAGCTTTGACTCTGCCCTTGGACCTCAGTGCTCTTCTTGGGTTGGCAGCATCTGACTGTAGTGGACTGTTTGAGCATAAGGGTGTGGGAAGCACAGAGTGGCTTAAACCAAACGGGAGCTATTTCCTCTGATTCTTCTGGGGTGTTTTTGATACACCTTTACAAAAATTAAGTCTTTTTTCTAAAACATTTCTGCCAAGAGATTTGCTGGAGCCTATTGAAATTAGGTATGCATTTCATGCCCAGCCTCGCCAACAAAGTCTCAAATCCACCAAGACATTCAGACCTCTAAATCTCATTGGAATAACTGGAGATTAGGCATCCGAATCCCTTTGTGAATCAGGCACCAACCCTGTTTCGACTCCCCTCCGCACCGCAGCCTTTTCAGGCGGCTCTCAGGAGGGCTGTACGGCACCACAAGCTCCCCTGCCTTACCTGCACCTCTCTCTTGGCAGAACTCCCGCTACCAGACGTACCAGCGGATGTGGAACTACATGTACTCCAAGCAGCCCAGTGTCTTTGTGAAGAGCACGGAGGAAGGGATCGCGCGTGTGCTGAACTCCAATTACGCCTTCCTGCTGGAGTCCACCATGAACGAGTATTATCGTCAGCGCAATTGCAACCTCACGCAGGTCGGGGGCCTTCTGGACACCAAGGGCTACGGGATTGGCATGCCCGTCGGTAGGCAGTGAAGACAAATTCTAGTCCTTCTCAGCTGTCAGCAGAGGACCGGAGCATTTTGAAAGGCTGAGCCGGCTCTAAAGCCAACCTCACGTTTCACGGCTCTGCCTGGGGTCCTTTATTAACCTCGGGAGGAAAATCAAATGCACTGCAGTTGCCCACGGTGCACATTCAGAGCCATATGTGCGAGAGCCAGCTCTGGTCCAGAGCCCCGTGACACGTGATTGTGGCTCCTTCAATTATTCATGTGCAAGATGTTTCAAAATTGCTGCTTGTTTTCTGCATATATGCTCTTTGCTGACGGTTTCCCTTTTGGAACCAGTGTTTTTGAATCGTTTTGTGCTCCTTGTTTCATCTCGGAAGTGCCTTAAAAGTAATGCTGGTGCAATTGCTGTAGCATCTTAACACCCCGTGGTTCTGAAAACTCCAGGACAGAGCCCAACAATTCAGTAACTATCTCACCCAGCAATCAGCTTTCAACAAATGCAGGTTTTTGTCTTTCAAACAGGGGAGCTAACAAGAGAACGCCATTTCCCAGGGCAGCAGAGGAAAAGGAGGTAGCAGTTGTTATTCCAGATGACTGACCGATCTCTGGGCCGGTTCCAGGGCTTCAAGCACCCACACTTTGCAATACAAAGTGAAGCCGGATGACGCAGAACCCTCCTGCAGGCAGTCACTGTAGTTTAGCTGACATGAGTAAGCTTGTAAAGTCACAGTAACCCGGTTGTGAGTACAAAAGCTCACTGTCATGACTAAATTTGTTCTGACATTGTCTTGTTAAGCAGCGAAATCGTAGCAGATAAGAGGAGCAGAATGCTGCTTGCTGGGACAATAGTACAGAGTTACCAGTGGAGCTGTGGGCTTTCCCACGGCCCTTCAGCACCCCTGGGAGCACGGAGCATCCTCTCCCATGCCTTGCTTGTGTGTTGGGTTCTGTGCCATTGCAGTGCACCAGTGTGAAACATGAGTGATAGTGCAAGGCTGATGCTGGAGGCAGATGGACAGGAGAGGGACCTCTGTGGTTCGAGGAGCAGTTTGGTACCGAGCTGCCCGCTCAGCTCCTGCCCATGAAGCTGCAGCTCTCCCTTCTAACTTGTTTACGTGCTGTCTGTGGGTCTTGGTGTGCAGGCAGCGGTGTCTTAGCGCCCACCTCTCGCTGTTGCAGGCTCTGTGTTCCGCGATGAGTTCGACCTGGCCATCCTCCAGCTGCAGGAGAACAACCGGCTGGAAATCCTGAAGCGAAAGTGGTGGGAAGGAGGCAAGTGTCCCAAGGAGGAGGACCACCGGGCCAAAGGTACGCCGTGCCGCTCTGCAGGGAGCCTCCTCTGCAGCCGTGCGAGGACGGAGATCCATCCGCACGTGTGTGTTGCTGGGTTTTCTGCCAAAGAATTACTTTTTCCCCTTCTCCTGACCTGCAGTTCCTTCCCTCACAATTCAAGGAGAGAGCCAACCAGCTCTGCGGCGCCTCATGCTGTGTGTTTTTGCCTGGGGCAAAGATAGCAGGAACAACCAAATGACAAATATTGGAGGCATATGGAGGGTAAATTAGCTTCTAATGAATGTCTGCAGCATTACGTGGGAAAATGGATGGCTAAAGAGATCGGACCAAAATCCCGTGTTCCTTCAAGGGAGATGGATCTCCACCACGGGCCCACTGCTTAGTGCCCCTGAGTGAAAGCACCATGCACACAGCCGAGGGAAGGGACACAAGGACATTATTAGTGCATCTGTAAACTGAGGAGCAAATTCTTTTGGGTAATGCTATGCAAATTGCCATAAAAGCTACCACATTAGGCTGATGTCCCAGAGTGCAGCAGTTGCCAGCTTCCTGCAGTTGCTGTGGTTTTTTGCTTTTGGCAGTCGCCCTTTCCTCAGCAAGCATTTTTGGGGAGGCCAGCAGGTTCCCAGCTGAAGGGAGAGGCTCCTGACCCCTCTGAATGCAGAGACGCAGAGCCGAGCCAGCAGCATGGCTGCTCACGTGTTTCTCTGACATTGCAGCAGTTGTTGGGGTGTGCGTGCAGCTGGATGAGACCCTGCTGGGACTGAGAGAGCCTGGCTGGTGGTCTTAAGGAGGAGCTAAGACATCCTGGCCCAGCCTGAGGCATCCAGCCTCAGCACAAGGCAAGGAGGAGTGAAGTAGTTGCTGAAGAAGGCAAGCATGCAAGACGGAGGCTCCTCTTCTGTGGATTTCCTCCAGGCTCCATGCACTCAGAATTCTGGGCTGTGAGGAGGTGGTGGGTTTGAAAAGATGCTCCTGGACCGGTTCTGCCAATGCCCAGCTTGCTCTGTGACCCCGGATGGGTTGTTGTGGTGCTTTGTGCCCTTCTGTTGTGTTTCACTTTCTCAGTTGGGGAAAAGTGAGAGACTGCAGTCTGCTGGTCGTGGTAATGAGAGTGCTGTCACATAGCTAGCAAAGAGTGAGACGGGGACGAGACGATGTTTTGGTGGCTTGCTTGCCTTCTTCATAAAAGCCCAGCTATATCCTAGCTGAGAGAAAGCACAAGTGTTTTTGGAGGACTTGAGGCAGTAGAGGGAATAAAATGTGTACACAGAGGAAAGAGATAGCTCCCAGGTGAGCTCGGGCACCTGAGTTGACATCCGGGTGAAACCACGGCAGGATGATGAGAGCCTGATACTGGCCTGAGATTCAACCAGGAGAGATGCTGTGAGGAGAGGATGGCCTTTATCTTGGGTCTGAGCAGCGATTATGTGATGTGTTCTGCCCTGCTATTGCTGTCTTAGTGGAAATGTCTCCCTGCGAAGGGCTGATTTACGAAGTCACTGGATTGCTCCAGAGGCAGTGCCAAAAGAATGACGGAGAAAGAGGGAGAAATGTGACCTCTTGAGTTTTAGAACAAAACAGGTCAGCGATTTACAAGGATTTTGGTGAGATTTTATGTCTAAGAGCCATGCAGAGATTGTCAATAAATCATTGATTCCTGCACTTTGATTTAATGTTACAGAGGGGAGAGGAAGGTTTTTATAGATGTTCTTGTTGAGTAATGGCCTTGTAGCATCACCTCAGCACTAAGCACTGCATGCTTTTTAGTAATCAGCCCAATCAAGAGCCCTGGCCACTTGAGGCCAAGCCTATGAGAGAAGGAGAGCAGTTCCTTGGGCAGCAAGTGCTGAGAGGTGGGCACTGCTCCTCGACCACCAGAGAGCCCCCAGCCCCATCCCAGGTACCCCTGTGCAACATGCCCACATGGTCCCCATCACATCCAACTGCACTGGGATTTGGTTTTGCCTGGATCCTCTCCTCACACTGCAACACAAGCAGCTGTCATCGTTTTCCAACAGCACTTTGTAGTGCAATCAAAGGAGGTTTTCTCAGTGCCAGCCTCCTTTAAAGCCCTTTCTTGTCTTCCTCATCTCTGCTCCTCTAACAGCGTTGCTCATCCGCAAAGTTCAAAGCAACAAGAGCTGGGTGAATAATTTGCAGGTATTAATGTGCTCGATTGATCTCCCGTTTTTCCCCTGCTCTGTTCTTGGTTTGTCCACAAATTGCTTTGTGCTTCCCTCCAATGCAGTCACTGTTTATCTGCAAAATCATCGTTTCTGAGAGCGCATCTTCGATCGTGCAGTTATTGCGAGGCATTCGCTCTGCCATCTGAGTCATGCAGCTCACTATTAATAGGACAGTGCTGGCTCTGTGCTTTTGGCTCCTGGCTGGGAGCACGCAGTGCTGAGGAAACAGCAAGGGACTGCATTTTGTTGTGCCTGCCTCCCCGCGCTGTTGTCTCTTCTGCTTTATTTTAGGCCTGGGAATGGAGAACATTGGTGGAATCTTCGTGGTTCTCATCTGTGGCTTAATCGTAGCGATTTTTATGGCCATGCTGGAATTTTTGTGGAGCCTTCGGCACTCCGAGCAGTCAGAGGTAGGACCTGACAATGTCCTGAAGGGGTATCTGTGCTTATTGCTGCGTGTGAGGTGCTCAGCTGTGCTCTGCTCAGCCTGAGATGAGTGCTCCAAGTGCTCAGACTTCAAGTGCACAAGAGCTCTGGGTGCACATGGCTGGGCGTGAAGCGCACAGACATCTCAGGTACTCCTGCATCCTACTGTGGTCGAGGCCATAGGGATGCTCTGGGGCTGTGGAAGGGATCAGCTGTGCAGCACAACATGCAGGTCCCTTTCCTGAAGTGTGGAACATCTGAGGATTTGGGCCTCCAGTATGTTTGGGTCACACACTGCTCTGGGAATCCAGAATCCAAAATCAGGAGGGTCTCTGACAAGAGGTGGTGTCTCTTGGGCTGTAACAAGCATTGGGGTCTGAGTGCTGGCATCAAAATCCAGCGGCCAAATCTGAACCTGAGCCCACAGCGCTTTGGCATCGGGATCCAGAGCGGGCGCGAGGCACTGAAGTGAGCAGCATCTCTCGGGTCTGCCTTCCAGGTGTCGGTGTGCCAAGAGATGGTGACAGAGCTGCGCAACATCATCCTCTGCAAGGACAGTTTCCACCCCCGTCGGAGGCGAGGGGGGATGATACGGACTCGCCCCGCTATCCCCGAGGAGCGCCGAGCTCGCAGCACGACCACGCTCAGCAACGGGAAGCTGTGCAGTGGGGGAGAGCCAGACCCCCTGGCACAAAGACTGGCACAAGAAGCTGCTCTGGTCGCCCGAGGCTGCACGCACATCCGCGTCTGCCCTGAGTGCCGCAGGTTCCAGGGGCTCCGGGCACGGCCGGCTCCGGGCTCACCTGCACAGAGCGAGGAGAGCTTGGAGTGGGAGAAGACCACCAACAGCAGCGAGCCCGAGTAACGCTGGGGCGGGGGGAGCCGGGGTGGGCCGAGAGGGTCCTGTTCCATTTTACAGAACACGGACTTGTACAATGTCAAACTTGTTTTTAAATTAAAAGCAGTTACCCAGCTTCTCCAGAGCAAGGCAGAGCGCTGTCGGGCCGACGCAGACGCCTGGCCGGAGGGTCGGCTTTGGAGAGGATGCACCGGGAGCGGGGTCCTCAGGTGAGCTGCCCCCATGCAGCTCTGAGGTGGGACGGAGGGACGCGGTGGGGATCGGGGCAGCAGCATCACCCACCCCTGTGGGGGCGAGAGCTGATCTCAGAGCTGCTCCATCCCGGGCCAGGAGGAAGGATGCTACGCTGTCTCCCCATCACACAGACTCACAGGGGATGATCTCAATGGGCGGGAGGGAGGGAAATTTTTATTTGGTACAGAGGAGGGATGGGAAGGGGAGAGTCGTTAATTTCGTTTTGTTTCATTTCGGGGTACTTCAGGACTTAGTCTCCAAGGCACTGGGTGTCAGGTGCTGGATTTCTTCCTTTCTAGAGTGTGGCACTGGGCTGAGAGAGGGAGGAAGGGGTGGGACACACTCCCCCTGAGAAGCAGCACACGCTGACAGTCTGAAGAGTTGTTAACATACATATATATATATATAAATATATATGTATACATAGATATATATATATTAAAATGCCAAAAAACAACCAACACACACAGTGATCTCAAAGAGGCCTTGAAACGCCTGGAATTTCAGGGGTTCTGTGTCTTCTGTTTAGTTCTGGGGTTATCTGCTTTTTTTTTTTTCCCCCCCTTTCTGTTTTTCGGGGGTGTGGGTTTGGGATCCCTTTGAGGAAGGTGAAAGGAGAGCAGGGAGCGCAGGGGAACCCATCCAGCTCCCCACGTCGCTCTCAGCAGCACTGTGAGAGCCATCAGAGAGGGCTCTCATGTGAGAAACTCTGACTTCCCCAGCAGCAGCGGCAGCTCCGCGTGGTTCTGACGTGTGGTTCTACAGTGCCGAGTTCAATTTTCTGATTGAAAAAACAAATTCTATGCAATTTCTGACTGTAAAAGGGAAGAGAGGAAAATGGAGAGGGGCAGGGGAGATAAAGCCTTGAGTGAAGGTACATCCTGTTCTCGAATTGTTTTCTTTTCTTTTTGTCTTGAATGTACTGAAATAAAAGATGTCCTTGTATAATTACGCTTTTTATCCCTTTTCTCTTCCCTGTCCACGCTTGAAAAAGTTACGAGGCAGCTTGCTGAGGGCCAGCACATCCCCAATGGAAGGAGCTGGGGGGGAGGTGAGGGCAGGCGCCTGCACTGGGTGTAGAGCTCAGCACAGCCAAAGCTGACAGCAGCCCCTGAGCACACCGTGTTGCCTGTAAAGGCCGGTATGTTCTTACCAACAGCAGAATAGACTCATCAAAAAGAGGCTGCTTTTTAAAATTTATTTACAGATTAGCAGAAGAAAAGGCTTCATGAATCATTGATGAGAGCTGATGTTTTCTCACCCCGTCACTGAATAAAGACGGAGCTTGTCAGAGCCTGATGTGATTCCTCTGCTGCTCCAAAGGTCTGCAGTCATCTGCTCAGACAGGGGGTGTCAGGTATGAAATGATGAGAAGCCGCCCAGTTTCTCTGTGCCTTTGCTCTTTATCTCCTCTTTATGTTACCTTTCTCTGCCTGTATAGTATTTGATATCCAGGTCCAGATTTTAGGGAGATATTTTTTCACGTCCCTTTTGCACCCTGTCATTCTTTCCCCCTCTGTTCAATGCGTGCACTCCGAGCAGAAATGCAGCATGGAGTAGCAGTGGATGGGTAAAAGCTGCTGACAGGTGGATACCTTTTATAGGGCCTTGCATTTTCTGCTCGCTGCTACAATCCTACAGATCTCACAGTCTGGAGGGGCCCTCTACAGAGGCAGAGTTGTGCACATTTCCTGGGGGCCGTTGGCACACGTTTCATGCCCAAGGATGGGTTACATCCCTCCCCCCTCCCCAGCTTCCTGCTCTCATCTTTGAAGCTATTGTTGGCCCCCTTTTGCTCAGTGCTAAAGCAGTTCGAGATCTGAAGCACTTTGCTGCCCAAAAGGCACTTTCCCAGAACGGCCATCTGCTGATAAAACTGGGGTAATTCGAGTAAGATATCTCTGCAAATTCCACCGGGAGCCCAAGATTGGATCGATTAACTCTGTGCTTTCTCCCTTCCTACCCCTGGCTCCATCCTCCTGCCCACCCCAGCTGTGTTCCAGTCCCTGATCCCACTGCCTTTGGGCACATTCCCGACCAAAAGCATCTCCCTTCCTGCACCAAACCCCAGCTTTGTGGTAGTTTCCCAGGCAGTGCTGTTTTCGTTCTAACGCTAACAAGTCTGGGACAACCAGGGGGCATTTCCTGACCGGAATGGCACAGGCAAAACATAAAAAGAGTTTTTCTGTGGACAGTGAGAGCTCAGAGGCAGGAACAGTTTTAACTACTTCAGCTGGGACTCAAAAGGAGCCAGCAGGAGAAGGCTGCAGCGTGCTGGAAGTGCTGGAACATCTGCAGAGCAGCACGTAAAGCACTCAAAGTCCCAACGACCCCATTAGAGCCTGATGGGCCCTAAGTGGTGGAAAATAGAAAGCTGGGCTCTTCTGGGCACAAAGTAGCGCTGATGAGTTCAGTATAAATGAGCTCCTGGGGAACCTGAGAGCGCACTGGGAAAATCAGCCCTGTCCCAGCAGGATCAGACAACGGGCAGTTTGTGCATCTTCCAGGAGACTTTCGTCCCTGCAGAGGGGAATCTGCTGTGCTCCAGCCGAGCTGATTGTCTCATTCGTGGTGGGGCTGCGATTTCCTGGCCCGGAAAGCAGTGCAGGAGGGACGAGCAGCCCCAGGGCTGGAGGCAGGGAGGGACACAGAGAGGGAAGCAGGCTTTATTAACCAAGGCTTGCTCCTCTGCTGAGGTTAGGGCTGCAGTTACCGATGCAGCTGGCAGTTCCAAAGACTGAAATGACAGGAGCTGGCTGTAAAAGAGATAACTGTCAGATTAGCCAGCACATATTTCCTGCCTGGGTTTTCTCTATCAGACCTATCTTGAAGGATCTCCGTGCATTAAAGGGGCTTCGTGGCCATTCGCCTTTTAAAAAGTGCCTTTCTGATGCGATAAACAATGCTTTATTACAGTGGAAAGACCTGGCATTGTTTTTGGCCTTTGGTGTGGCATAGCATTTTTCTGCTTCAGTCAGTTGGTGTGGAATAGCCCTTTCTGTTTTTCTTTTGTGTCGTGGCTGTATTTTCAGTTCCTCAAATATTGAGCTTAGGGTGCAGGGGAGACAAAAAGTCAGTGCATTGGTGAGGAGAAGGCAATTGAGATGCGCCATGGGCGAGACCCACACTCTTTCAAGCCCATTATCTTCCTTCTTTTCTCTTGCTCTATCTCTGCCTTCCAAGCACCTTTCTCTTTCCTATTCACACCCCAAACACCACTCTTTGCGTTCTTCAGCCTCAGAACAACCCACCTCTGATTGCCTTTTGCCTGAACTCCCAGCAACGGAAGTCGTCCTCTGGCTTTTCAGGCTTAGCTCGTGCTGAGCCGAGATTTAAAGCAATTTATTTCTAAGCCGAAAGTGAATGCAAATGAGCACAAAGAACTGGGGGAGGAAAAGAAGAAAGACCTCTCGTTCCCAGGAGAGCACTGGGTTGGCTGATCTGTCTGCCTAAAACCAATTGTTCTTCCAGCTCTACAGCAAACAGCAGCCTGCGTTACCGAGCACGGCCAGGAGGACGCTCTGATTGTTGCTTTTGAACTAAAATGGGGTAGGTGAGCACACAGCCTGTGGTGCTACTCTCCAGCCATCCACCGCTCTGTAGCCCCCGGGCAGCACAGATGGAGGTCACAGCACAGTGGGGAGCTGGGTGATAGCAGGAGGTGATGCCATGTCCATGCTCAGGGGTTGTCCATGGGGGGAAGGTTTGTTGGCTGGGCATTTAATTGGCCCTGGCACAGTGCTGGCCATGTGAGGGGGTCAGATGGATGGATGTCTCTCCGTGGAGCTTGACTTCAAATGGAGAAGCAGAGTCTTGGATGGGAGTGTCTTTGTAGAGGTTTAGCAGACGCAGAAGCTATATTTCTGGTTATAATTCCTTCAGACAGACACTGTATTTCAAGAGGGAGATCATTATTCTGGAAAGCAGCCCTTTATTTTTGTTCAGCTTTGACCAAAAGATCATTCTCTGCAAGGAGCTGTTAAGAAGCAGCAGCAAGGAAGGCAAAGCCAGATGGCCGTAATGCCACCAGGCCCCAGTAGGCACGATGGGTGACGTCCTGATAGCAAATGGCTTGAGAGCAGCACCGTGCTGCCCTGGGTCTCAGCTCTGCACCACACAGCGGCGCTGATCCAAACTCTTCCAAACAGCACCACGCATTCTGAGTCCCCTGTTGGAGAATGAAAGTGTAGGATATTCTCTGGATTAACGCGTAGGACTGGAGGGGGTCTTGGCAAGGCTTAATCTGTTCATGTTTACAAAGGACTCTGAGAGCTTCAAATGAAAGCTGGTGGAGATTTGCCAAGTGTTTGCTAACATTAATGGTTAATTATTATGAATGTTGGCATGCTCAGCCTGCATCGTACTCCGAGTGAGATCCAAACCTGCTATGCACACGAGACAGGAAGAGACATCTCTCTTTCTGTCCTCTGCTCCCAGCCAAAGTCCCGTCCAAAATCAGAGAGCTTCTCAGTCTCATTGTAACAACTAGGTGGGAATGCAGAGCATTTGGCAAGGGAAAACCTAACCATTTCCACGGCTGGGCTCATGTCTGTCTGCTGGCTCCTTTTCTGCCTGACCGAGCAGAGTGGAAGCAGTGGTCCAGATGGAGACAAGCCCTAAACAGGGCAGCACACAGCTGTCACACTGCTGCACGGTGCAGGCAGATCCCGAGGCAACAGGAGAAGCCCACATTCACGTTTACTGGGACTCAGGCTGGGTCAGCATCTCTGGGACAGCCCAGGGGGACTCCCCATAGCTGTGGGATCAGACCTGAGGGTGAGGCTGACACAGCAAGGCACACTTGGTTTTGGGGAGCAGAAGGGCGATCCTGTGGGAGAAGCCACGTTGTGATGGAAAGGACAACAGAAAAGCCAGCAAGTGCTGTACTGAGTGCTGGAGATGCGATTTGCCAGCTGCCAGACATGATGTGATGGCCAGAGCACCGCAGAGGTACCCGAGGAGCTGCCGTTATCTAACAGTAGTCATCCAGAAAATGAAATCGGATGAACAAAAAAGCTCAAGGTCCATTTGGTCCCGCGAACACGGCCAGCAATTCCCAAATGATAAAAATCCAATTGATCCTCAGGCTGCACCGGCAATGATTTATTCCTTATTTTTTTTACATCTGAATTTGCAGGCTGAGTCCCTGGGGCGTCGCTCCTATCTTTTGGTCTTTTAGAATTACAGCAGCAGGGCGATGTTTGCTCTAAGAGGTAACTTCAAGGTGCGTTAGTCGCAGGTAATTGACAGAGAGCGAAGATGTGATTTTGGGAAGCACTTATGCAGAACAAAAGATCTAAGTGAATTGTTACCTTAAATTAATGGTGCGGCGAGGAGCTGCTCGGAGTTGATCTGCTGCAGGTAGAGCTAAATGAAGTCAGGCTTTAAAGTTATTAGCGAGACAGCGCTGCGGTGGATTTATGTGCTCACGCTGTGTTTTACAGGGCCCAAATCTGCACTGAGCTTTGTGTGTATGGGATGTGCCCGACCTCAGTGGGAGCACTGAGCACTCAGCACTGCGCAGGATTGGGCTCTTTCACACATTGCAGCTCAGGACAGGAGAAGGGGATTCGCACCTTTAGCTCCTGTTTAATCCCCGGCTGAAATGAAAGGTCTTCTTTCGACACTTATTAAATCTCCAATTTTATTTCTCATTATTAAATCATGAAATTGGCCAAAAATGTTTAAATTAAGTGAAAGGAAGAGAGATTTGTGAGAAAATTGAAGACTCTTTGAGGAATTGAAGAATAATCTCTGTGGATGAGGAAAGCTGCAGTTGCCAAACCCATAAGCAAAAGGATCAAAAAGCGGCAGAGAAGGAGAAAATTGCGTATGTTTCAAGTTCTCTCCTCCGATCCTCCCCTAAAAACCTCTGGTGATTTAAAGAGAGGGAAAATCATTCCGATGAGGGCAGAGGCTGCTGAAGGCTCCTTCCAGCACTGCATTAACTGCAGTCATGGGCAGTGCAGTGCTCTTGGTGTGTCCCCAAGTGTGCTTCCCTGGGCATGGCGAGAGGTGTTGGATGCTGTTAGCTAGGGAATCCGTGGGTTTGTGCACATCAGACCACAAGGAAGCTTGCTTTTTAAACGATTGTTATGACTGGTAATTCACTTTATTTTGACACAGACCATGTGCAAATCTTCCTTGTGGGTAATTTTGAAGAGCACACGTGTTTATTTTTGCCTGATGCTTCTGCTCCAACTAAGAAAGGAGTGAAATGAGGGGAGTGCGTGGCTTGTATTCTGGATGTTAATGGGTTCCCTTGTGGTGCACAAGCTCAGGAGCCAGCTCAGACCCCAGTACCTGACTCCCTTGATAGGAGTGATGTTTATTGGTGGCACATGGGAAGCGTGAAGTAATGAGAAAAGGACTGTGAGCAGAACTTACTGAAATATTGAGGGTGGTTTTCCTGCTCAGGTTGCTCAAGTCTAGCTCTATACGTACGATAATACCCACATGTGGCTTTGATGGCTCTGTCACCTCACAAGGATCCCACTGGGCTGAGTGCTCTCCTGCCTTGTCCTCGTTCTGTGGCTACACTGTCGATGAGAACCGCTGTCAGTAACCCCTTTTGGGAGGTGACTCTGGTTCCCATGGCCTGCTTAACCCTAGGGGAGGTGGCTGTGGGAACGGGGGGAGCCTGCCAGGGAGGTCACTGGGGCTGCAAAGGCTTTGGAAGGAGATACTCATCCTCTGAGGAGGAGCAGATTGAGACCCATCAAACTCAGTTCCCCCAGACAATGAGGCATCAAACAGATAAGAGCATCCCATTGGGGTTAGCCAGGGCTGTATTCAAACTGGCACCTTCATGTGAAAGACTATATTGTGCTAACAGGTCCCCGAGTTGTACTGTCCCCATTAACACTGTCTTTAATTAATGCACCGGTCACTTTCTCACACTTACAGCACTGACGGAGCGAGGCTCACACAGACGGCTGTTATATCCAGTTAATCTGTAACTATAGAAAGCAGCACCTACAGCGTATTTAAAATTAAAATGTAGCCTGCTGGTGCAGGTTGCCAGCTGAAGTATGTTCTTTCTTCCTTCTAGCAACTAAATAGCACAGGTAAGCTGTGCAAAATACAAAAAAAAACAGTGAGGATTGTTAGAAACAAGAGTGTAGGCTCTGAATGCAATGGAGTTCTTTATCTCCCTGAAACAGATACGAGAAGTGGCAGGGAAAGGAAAACCAAATGGAGACAAAGCACTCCCTGGAATGTATAAAAAGAACCAAATAAGCCATTCAGGGCTTGTGGGGAGACGTTTTTTACAGGAACGCCAGTGAGGCAATGTTCATTTCTGCCGGCCTGCCTGGGAACAAAGCAAAACCAATGTTGTGTCAACAGGGTAATAAGAAAGAACAGCAAAGGGCTTTTTTTTTAATGCGTTAAAGGGAAATCAAGGCATGCACACATCTTGGTGCTGGTGGCTTGGCGGGAAGCTGGGCACAGCCAGGAGGAGATGTGTGATGTCTGCCTGAGCTCTGACCCCTCCTCACAGTGCTACGGCTGGCCCCAGGATGCACGGCAGCAATGCCTGGGAAATGGATAGCCAAGGCTTCGTGTGCAGAGCTGCAGCACAGCTTGGGCTGTGCAGGATGGTTTGGTATTTGTTGTGTCATCCTGGCAAGGATGCAACCCTCACCTCAGGTGAGAAATGGGCAAAGTGCTCATAAGGAGCAAGGCAGACCCAGGGTGCTGGGAGGTGACACCAAGCATCAGAACCGCAGAACGGCCCGGGTTGCAAAGGAGCGCAATGCTCATCCACTTCCAGCTCCTGCTGTGTGCAGGGTCACCAATCAGGCTGCCCAGAGCCACATCCAGCCTGGCCTTGAATGCCCCCAGGTCCTATCCAGCCCAGCCGTTCTATGATTCCATGATGGCTGCTCCCGGGGCCGCGCTGGGATGAGGCCCAGGCTGAGGGCACGGCGTGCCCCCCTTCTTCCTCCCGCCTGACGACACCACAGCGGTGCGGGAGGAGCAGCCGCGGGGCAGCATCTCCGTTTCCATGGCGACCGACCCGGCCCCGCTCACGTGACGGGGGGGCAGTCACGTGATGTTTGGTTGCTACCGAGTTGTTTCCGGGTCGATGCGGGACGCGGCCGCCGGGCCTGGGTGAGAGCGGGGCGAGCGGGGCGGAGGAACCGTGAGAAGCGGGCGATGGGAACCGCGGACCGGGCACGGAGGGACTGAGGGAACGGGGGCTGCAGGGGGTGCGGGCGGCGCGGCGGGATGCGGAGCGCGGCGGCACCGGGCTGTGCCTGCGGGGCTCTCGGCCCACGCGTGTGGCTGAGCGGCAGCACGGCGCTCGTAGGGCCGCGGCTCCGCTCCTCCAGCCGCCCCGGGGTGCTGCATCGATGGGCTTCTCGGGTGCCCGCTGTCCTTCCTGCTGCTCACGGCGCTCCTATCCCGGCCCTCACCCCTGGCTTCACCCCGCCGCTGGTTGCGGCCACGTGCGGTTGTGATGTTGTTGACCGTGTTCTGCTGGTCGCATTGGCTGTGGTGGCGCTCAGGGCCTGGATTCGATGCTCTCAGTGACCTTTTCCAATCGTTATGGTTCTATGAAAATGTTTTGGGTCGCATCGTGGAGGAAGGATGGACTGACTGCTTTCTGGCAGATGTTTGTCATGCACGTGGACGTGCTGAAATGCATTGTGTGTGCGCTTGGGTTCAGCATGGGAGGTATCCGGGTTGCACTGGAGTTTGTCATCTATGAATTAATTCCTCTGAAAGATCATCCTTCATAGAATGGCCTGGGTTGAAAAGGACCACAGTGCTCATCTAGTTCCAACTCCCTACTGTGTGCAGGGTTGCCAGCCAGCAGACCAGGCTGCCCAGAGCCACATCCAGCCTGGCCTTGAATGCCTCTGGGGATGGGGCATCCACAACCTTTGCTCCGGGTTGGTTTATAGCACTGTCACAGTCATCATCAATGTTCTTATGCTCCTCTTTGCAGACGCTGTGCCTTGTGCCACCTCCTTCCGGCAGTGCTCAAGTATAGGCAACAAGGGCTGCTTGTCAGCAGCTCTCAAAGACCAGGCACAGCATTTGCAGTTCATGCTGTCATTTGGACAGCCCAGAGTAGTTTCAGGATGAATTGTTCCTCGCGCCATCAGTAGGACAGCACACAGAAACGTGTGCCCTGCAAATTGCCCTGTCCTGCTCGTGTGCAGGCAGCATTCATGGGAAATGTGTCATGTTTGCTTTGCGTGCTTTGTTAATCCTTGCTCTTAAGTAATGGCAGTGATGCAGAAGTGCCACGAGTGTGACAAGTTGTTATAATTAATATGAAATATCATAATGAGGGGTTGTGGAGAAAATAACTGCCCTATGATGTTGTTTGGCATCGGCTTGCCAAAGTAAAGCTTGAAAAAGAAAATGTATGCAGTTCAGAAGTGGTGAGCATGAATGTCATTACGTCAGGATTCTGATGCTGCAGCTGAAAAGGACAGGATGTGTGAATGCACCCAAGTTGCTGAGGACTAGAAAAGGTGTTTTGTTTTTAAATAAGCCTGATCTCTGATGTCTCTATGTGTAACTGTAAGCTCTATGGATCACATAAAATCACATAAAATAAAAAAAACAGTCTTCTGTCATCTTGCTTCTTACTGTGATGCCAAAGTTGTTTGAGATGGAGGTGTTCTAGGCAGTAAGATCACGAAGTGTGGTAAGTATGTGAGTCTCAGCAAAGGGAACTTTTTTGGATTCACTTTTTTGTATATGCCATTGCCAGTAACAAGTCTAAGGAGAAGTTCATCGCAGTGTACAGAGATGGTAATTTGACGTTGGTTAGCAACATTGTTTTTGTTCTTCTGTCCTTCTGTCACCCAGAGTGATGTGAAATGCCAAGTTCAATGTAGCTGGGGCAAAGCAGGCCAGCAGGGTCCATTCCTGTGGGTACAGCAGTGTGCTGACCCCCATGGTTCCCTTGTGCCAAGTGGGCTTCCAGCTGACCCTGCTATCTCTCTAGGCAAGCCCATGCATGGTGTGTGGAGTCCTTTTTCCTGTGCTGTTTGTTCTATGGCCTGCCTAGATATGAAGGGCATGTTTATCTTTGAGACACATTAAACAGCTGCAAAATGGAATTGGCAGAACGTGCTTTTTGGCCTGGCCAAGTGATGCTCTCCTATGTTCTTGAGAGCATGGTGTGACACAGCATTTGTGCTCTAATTAGAAGCCCAGATCTGCAAGCAGCACAGAACAACTGCAGCTCTGTGTGGAGTCAGAGGGGAAGTGATGATACTTGCCCTTGCATTGAGTGAGACACTGCTGTCAGTGCAGATGAGAGTCCTGGGAGTCCTTTCCTCTCCAACTTGAGTAGCTCATGACATGCTGTGTTCCTGCTGATGGAAGCCAGCTAGCTGAGGCTGTTGAGCTCCAGGCTGTGTACTGCACTGGCCTGATTTTAACAAACCAACTGGAGGCTGCTTTGCTTAGTATCCTTCTACAAACAGAGTGCTGTGGGTCCCCCTTCCCTTTTTCCCCCCACTCAAAAGCTATTTATTTCCTTCATTCTGTCCAGGTGAAATGCATGCATCTCTGGGGCAGAGTTGATCTGTGCCATGCAGGTGTAATCATGAGCACATCTTAATCTGACAGTGCATGGATAACTGCTGGTGCTCCAGCCAATGACAGAGTTGTTTTGCATCAGGACATAAAGACCTTGCTGTGACTTCAGAGCACAGCAATTAGGAGTCCCCAGGCTGATGGTGAGATGTCCTTTGGTAGAGAAAAGGGAACTGGGGGGATGAAAGCACCCCTTCGAGCAATCTTTGCTCTTTGCTATTTCCTCAGTTCTCAGCAGCCTGCAGATGTTTGTGAATATCTATGAACATCTCACAGTCTTTTTGCAAGGCATGGAAGTGAATCTTGTGCACGCATCCTGTGAATCTTGGAGCACAAGAAGGTCCTGTTGGGAAGGGTCCTGGAAGAGTGTGGGGCCCAGAGGCTTTTCATGAGGACTGTATGATTCAAAGGGTGTTTGTTCAGCTCTGGGATTTCTGTGGTTTTGTTTTTCTTATGATTTTCTTTGTTTTGAGATGTTTTAGTTATTTTTTTTTTCTTCCCCCCTCTGATTACCATATCACTCTAATCTTTAATTTGAAAGATGGAGAAGTAAAATCCATGAGCTGGATATGGTCACCTTCTGTCCTATGTTCCCAAAACTGGAGGTGATGAGGACTGATTGCGTGCTCTGTTTTCTGTGTTAACCAGAAGTCCAAGAAAGGAGCATGGACCAACCCAGTGGCAGGAGTTTCATGCAAGTTCTTTGTGAGAAATACAGCCCTGAGAACTTCCCATATCGCCGTGGTCCTGGTATGGGTGTGCACGTCCCAGCAACTCCTCAGGGCTCACCTATGAAAGGTATGTGTCAGTGGGAGCAGTTTCTTGGATGTTTTTGCTTATGTTGAATGAAGAATTGCCCTGAATTGCCCAGAAGAAATGTCCTTCTGTGTTACCATGTGTTTCTTACTAAAAGCTGAGAGACTAGACTAGCAGAGACTGAAAGCAGGTTGAGTGCTTGAAGGTTGCTGTAAAAAATGAACTGAATTTCCCCCTGCCAGCACAGCAGAATCAGAATCTTTTCAGGGAGAGATGGAAGGTTCTGTGCAGCACTGAGTTCTGGGGGCTCAGCAGTCCCTGCAGCTTATTTTTGATTAGCCTAATGATGTTAACTGCTCTGCTAGTGGCTGGAATGATACAAAAGTGCTTGATCTGTATTTGAGGTTGCTCCACATACCAGTGGTATCATGCAGTGCCGTCAGCTCACGTTGGTGCCTGTGGGTACACAGGGAGTCCAGTGCACACAGGACTGTATATCAAGCCAGGTGCTGAGCTGTGGAACCTCCAGCAAGGCTTGTTTGTGTCTCAAGTGGTTTGTGGTCTGCTTTGGTTCTGGTCTCACAGCATCAGCTGATCTCTGAGCATGATTTTGCTGAACTGCAGGAGAAATCCCTCTCCTTTGCTTCTGACTGTACTGCCTGAAGGCAGTATCAAGACAGACGTGTGTCTGAAGTGCTGTGCTGCTGATGTACATCCTTCGGTCTTCTGCACTGCAGAATCTGTGTTGCTATTTCATGCTCTTTGAACTGGGTTAGTTTGATGCCCTTTAGTCTTCCCTCAAGATCTGATGTTTGCATTCAGTTCTCTGTTTGTACAGATGACTCTGAGATGCCCGTTTATCCCACCGACCTGCTGCCTCTTTGTATAACCTCTCGCCCATCTTTGGTTGTGAGTTTAGTTTAAATTTCTGTCAGGTCAATTTGTGCCATAACCAACCCCAAGGGGGGGAAAATAGACACGGAAGGGAGCTGGATGGGATGTACAGTAACTGATTTTGACAGAGGAGAAAAAAGGGCCTGAGGTTAGTTAAGGATAAGATATACAACGCCACTCAAAATTAAAGCAAACAGAAAATCAGCCCAGTGGAATCTTCAGTGAGTGCCCTCATGCTGTGTGCTGGCATGCGCCTACCTGAGTTGTTTGGGAGCTGAAGACAAGGCACTTGGGCCTTCAGATGTGCTCAAGGCGTGACCTACATGTCCATCACAACCAATCCCCACAGTACAACACCATCCTTTAAAAAAGCCAAATGGTAGTGAGCCAAGAAACTGGAAATCTCCATTCACTCTGATTACTGCCTGCTGTTAGAAGCCCTGTCCAACCATGCAGCTGTGGAGTATGAAGGACACAGAAAAAGGGCCATCTCTGTGGTCAAACCTTGTTGTTAAATGTTGCTATTCAACAGAGATGAGAGAATGCTGTATGGGGAAGAGAGTAAGGCTGATGGCTTGCATTGCCTTAATGGGGATTTCTTGGATCAAAGAGGTTTCCTGTGACAAATGCATAGCTTTTTAGTTTGTCATGGTTTGGCCTTAGCAAATAGGCCATGACAGTGCTCTAAGTCCTTGTCTGCAAAATAGCTGAGAATATTTACCTGCACGAGATGAGAGCAAAACTGAAGCAGAAGGCAGAGCAGAGACTGAAGCTTTTCCAGGCTGTAGGATCACACACGTTGTTGAAAAGGAAGAGCTTAAAAAAGAAGTGTTTAAATATACCCTTGGCCCATGTGGGCTAAGCACAAGAGGATAAGAGGGCCTGGCTCTGTGCAGCTGGCACTCCAGCTAGTGCTGTGTCCTATCTGCAATAGCAGATGCCTGAGGAGGAGTGTAAGTTCAAGCCAAAACTGGCTATCGAGTCCAAGGGACTGTCCTGGCTGCTGTGCTGTGGGCAGAAAGTAATGCTGTAAGTGAAGAGCTTTGATGCTG
Organism: Tympanuchus pallidicinctus; assembly: GCF_026119805.1. Taxonomy (NCBI): domain Eukaryota; kingdom Metazoa; phylum Chordata; class Aves; order Galliformes; family Phasianidae; genus Tympanuchus; species Tympanuchus pallidicinctus. Next base: position 2,722,174 of record NW_026294748.1, read on the forward strand.
TGGGATGTGTCATGTTTAGATGCAAGAAAACTTGTTGATTGACATTGCTCATTTGTCATGTGAACCACACTTATCCCAATATCTCTTAAGTATGTGTAAATCGTGGCATTTTGGGCAGATCATTGCCTTGTGATGAATTTCACACCTCCTTTGTGTTCGCTGAGATGGAGGTGTTGTTGTCTGTACCAAAGGCGTGGGCTGCTGACCACAGGGCATCTTTTCTTTCACCCTTTCAGATCGTCTCAACCTTCCAAGCGTGCTGGTGCTGAACAGCTGTGGCATAACCTGTGCAGGGGATGAGAACGAGATCGCTGCCTTCTGTGCTCACGTCTCTGAACTCGATCTTTCTGACAATAAACTGGAAGACTGGCACGAGGTAGGATGGTGGTGTGCACCTCCCTGCATGGCCTTGGTGGCTGCTATAATGAGTGCAAATGCGTCACGGGTTATAAGAGTACTTCATTCATTTGAAGGAGAGAAATTTCTGTTTATTTGGTGAGTTCTTACTCATTTTTGAAGATGATGCTTATTTAGTTTGACAGCTCGAGAGCCATAAATGTGATAAATTTAATCCATTCGGGCACTTGACTCCATTTTCTTCTTGACTTATGATCTTGGCCTGTGGGTGACAAATGTATATTTTTTTTATTGTGCAAAGCACTGGAACTGGCATTTCAAAAGTCAAGAGGTTAATGAGCAGGGTGGTTTTCAACAGAGTAAGAGCAGGGGAGGACTGAGGAGCTGGAGTTAATTCCCAGCTTTGCTACCAAATCTGTAATGCTGGGCAAGGCATTTCTTCTCTCTCCTCTTTTGTTTTGGCACCTGCAAAACGGGTTTAATAACATCTACATCAAAGGGCACTTTTGAAACCTCGTTAATTAGTGCTGAGTGCTGCTGTAAAATGCTCTGAAATGCTTGGCTGAAATATGCTAGAAAAATGCAATGTAACGTGAGTAAAATAATTGCAATCTGTTGTTGTTCTTCACCAGCTTTTGCTCACTTTTAACTCAGTGTTCAGTGTTTAAGTACAAAGGACAAGTAATGTAAAGGTACTTTATTTCCATCACATTAAGCTCCTGTGTCTTTGAACAGGTAGCAGAGCCAGTGTGTGCAGAAGTGCTGCTGCCCTGTTACTGGAGTTGCCAGTACTGGAGATAGGTTTCCTTGTTCCTGTTACTTCCTTACTGACCTAAAAGGTGGGGAGCAGAGAGAGCTTAGTCTTGTCTGTTGAGATCGGAGCCGGGGAAGATGATTTTATACTGAAGACATCCCTGTTTTGAGCTGGGTCAGAGCCTTGCTGTCCTGTGACCCATAAAAGCCTCATCCCACAGCAATGAGCTGCCTCCCTGCTCCCAGTTCACCTCCCTGTCAGACTTGGAGCAGCTGGGGCTGCTGCACACCCACATGTCACACAAGCTGCATGTCTCACACGCTGCCCTTTCGTCTGTCTGCTTAGGCTGCCCGTGTGAACCACAATAAAGCAGGAAATGAAAGGTTTTCCTTCTACTTTGGCCCCTTCTTCTAAGCCAGGATTAAGTTTTCTTAGCCTGTCTCCAGCAGACAAATACCTAATCAGCTCTTACAAACTGCCAGAGATGGGGATTCCAGATGCCCAGCTAGCTAATAACCTCTTAATCTAAACCACGTCACATAAGTCTGCCATGCTGCAAGTTAAGGCAATTGCTGGTGCCCTGTACACAGCAGCCATGGAGGAACATTTGCTGCTGCTCCCTTTGTGGCAGCCTTTTCTACCCACATTCAGGAGCTTTCCTGTCTGCTTTTCCAAGCTTAGGACAATAATAAAAAAAATCCAGTTACTCCTACTTCTCATTGCAGGCCATTTTTGTTCTGAATCCCATATTGTTTTTGTTGTTTCGATGTCCTTCCAGTCTGACTGTTTCATTCTTAAATCTTGTAGTGCCCAAAACATGACATCACCCGAGCTGAGGCTTCACCAGCTCAAAGTGAGGCAGAGTAATTCCTCTAGCATCACGTATGGAACACATGAATTACAGATTTGCAAGAGACTGCACTGTGTTGTTGACCTGCGTACGTCACAGTCTTCCCAAATGTCTCCCATCCCAGTTGCTTTGTGGAGTGGAGCTCTCCAGCAAGGTGTTTTCTGACTCCTTGCTGTGTTATCAATAATTTTCTTTTCTCCACTGTTGGTGCCTTGTCCATCCTTGCACCTTTTGGCCTTGGTCTCTGCTTGTGAACATGCTGGCAGTCCTTCCCACCTCGGTATCAGCCACAGAATAAGAAAGCACAGAGTGTTGAACAATTCTGCCCACTGGCAATATAACAAGTGGCATTCTGCAGGAGGATGCCTTCGTGGTGTCTGCTGGCTTTGTACTGAACTCATAACTTAGAGCAGTATTCCAGGGGCTGTTCAAAGCCCTCTGCTTGCTGATGTGACCGGCGTGCAGATGGCCTCGGAGGCTGCCATTCCATTATGTGACTTGTCACTGAGTCAGTTACTCAGTCAGAGAGGAAAATTAGATTGACGTGATGTGTTCTTTACAAATTGCTGCTGCCTGGCTGTTCTGTTCACTTAATCGTTTTTAGGTGACCACAAATTGACCACTTTAATAACCTTGCCCCATATCTTTCTGTGTATTGGTGACATTCAGGTCAGCACCTACTCTGATCCCATGACCTGTTATGTATGCTGCACACCAGAGCTGAACCCTATTGCCTTTGTTTTTCATTCTTCTTTCTGCATCTTCCTCACCTCTCTGCTGCCATGCCCTCAGCACCTGATACACACAGAGAAAGCAAGGAGCCCCAGGCAGAGGTACCCAGCATTTGGATCGATCGCAGGAAGGCTGCTGCTTGCAGAGTAATGGAATCAAATATGGAATTCACTGTGTGTGTACAATGAGCTTCTGGCAAAACAGTCAAGTCTGTGGCTAGTGGGGAGCAGTGGGAAGCTGAGCGAGTGGTTGGTGATGGCAGGAACTCAGGAGATGTGCCCATGACTGCCCTGCTGAACGTGGGGATGGCAGCATTCAGAGCTGCAGCCCCAGAACTGTGCTGCTGCTGCAGCTGGGCATTCAGGTGGATTTTATGACCTCTCCCCAGAGAATTTCTTTCTTTCTCTTATCAAGCTGCCCAGAGATTTTAATTAATTGAACCATTGAGGCGAAGGAGCAATTAACCAATCAAACCAGATCAGTGAATAGCCGGAGTATGAATTTCAGGTAGTTATCCACAAGCCTAATTTCAGCCCCCTCGTATCATTTCCTTGAGCCTCATGGACATTCCGAAGGGGCTCCTTTCAGGAGGTGGGATATTATTGCACAAGGTCTGATTACTGCCTGATACACATCTTTCTTTCTCTTTTTGTTTTCTTCTTTTTTTTCTTTTTCCCTCCTCACTTAGGTCAGTAAAATTGTGTCCAACGTTCCCCACTTGGAGTTTCTAAACTTGAGTTCCAATCCTCTCAGTTTGTCCGTTCTAGAGAGAAGGTGTGCTGGCTCCTTCGCTGGTGTCCGCAAACTTGTGCTCAACAACAGCAAAGCTTCCTGGGAAACAGTCCACACAATCCTGCAGGAGTTACCTGAGTAAGCACTGGGCAGAGAATGGGGTGCTCACTGCACACAGCTCAAGGCTGTCCTAATAGCTAATGTGGTGAGGAGTGAGCGGGGTGTGAGGAATTAAGTGGAAGAATATGGAATTTCTTCTTGGAGAGCTTGGGAACTGGCCAGGTGAAGGCTTGAAAACAGCTTAAAAGCTGAACTTGTGCAGTGCTCCAAAGCCCACCAAGGCTGCTCTTCCACATCCAAATGCTAGTGCTGAGAGATGGATAAGGATCCCGACAATGCAGGACGTGACTCACTGCAGAATGAATGGTGCAGTGCATACCTGCACTAATAGCTTTTGAATGGGATGTAAATCTGAGGGTCTGGCCACTAGTCAAGTAATATTTCATCATGCTTTTCTGTGCAAATGAGTTTGTTGATTTCTGTGGCTTGGCCATGGTCCACCTTGGCAGTGGCATTCAGTTTCCCCAGATGTCCTCGGTGGCTTCAGTTTGATACCAGATTCCTCCTTGCACAGTGTTGTAAGCAGGGAGGATGGCAGCAGTGTATCCCCTGTGACCAGTGTGTGTATAAGAGGAATTAAAGGAGTGAGTGTACCTGTCTGAAAACTTAGTGAGACCTCTTTTCTTGAATAGGAGACTTTGGCAGAACCAGCAAGGCGGGGAGAAGCATCATATATAATGAGATATATATATATATATATATAAAAAAGCATCTCATTAAATTAAGTGCTAAGCACTGAGAGCAAGTAGCAGTCACCACTGGAGCTGGGCTGGTGGCTCATCAGGCACAGATGTGGAGCACCATCCCAAACGATCTGTTAGACAAGTTGTACAGCTGAAAGTATTTGGGGACCTAGGGGGGCATGCAGAGCTGTGGATGAAGCTTACAAATGGGAGCAGAGCAGAGTAGCTGAAACATTAGGAGTGCATTAGGAGTGCTCCAGAGGGCCTCTCTGTGCTGAGGTTTCAATTTGAGTGGGAACCATTAAAGAGAATTGTGTTAAAGCAGTGTGTGTGTCCCTGCACCCCAGGTGGTCATCATTTCACAGGGCATGTTAAGATGATGATGTGATCTTTCTTCCCCATGCAGCTTGGAGGAGCTCTTCCTGTGCCTTAACGACTACGAAACAGTGTCTTGTTCTCCAGTTTGCTGTCAGTCTCTCAAATTACTCCACATAACTGACAATAATCTTCAAGACTGGACTGAAATTCGAAAATTGGGAATAATGTTTCCATCTCTGGACACACTTATTCTGGCTAACAACAACCTCACCACCATCGAAGAGTCAGAAGATTCCCTCGCAAGGCTGTTCCCCAACTTGCGATCCATCAATTTGCACAAGTCAGGTGAGCACCCTGAAGTGATGCACTTTTTGCGATGGCTGTTGATCAGAATGTTTCCTCCTGAGGAGGTGAAAAACACCCTTGGAGCTGCTTGAAACTTAAGCCTGAGGGTTGGTTGCTTCCTAGGCTGCATTAGCAGTAGGCTGCAGTCAGCAGTGAGTCCTGCAAAGAAGGCAGCTGGAGACAGCAGGAGCCTGAATCTTCTGGATGGTTCTGGTGCTGTGGCAGAGATGAAAATGGCCACCTACCTTTGGCCCAGTCTGTCCTGCCATTTAACCTGAGGCACGCTGACCTGAGGAATGCAGTGTTAGTGAAGGAAAACAAGCAGGAAGTGCACTTGCTTATTTCTGTTGGCTTTACCTTTTTGTGGTCAGTCATGACCTAAGTGATGAGCCAGAGCAAAATGGACTGGTAGTTACTCCAAGTGAGCTGGCAAAGGGCTGTTTTTGTTAGCAGCTTCCTTCCATTTCCTGTCCCTGCCTCAGGCAATTCTGAGGAAGGATAAATAAGTGTCTGACAGTGGAGAGGATGAAAGAGTTCTATTTGCCTTTCCATCTCTGTGTTTTATCTTGGGTGAACAAGCACAAGTGTAGGTATGTGGTGTGTAAGGGTCAAGTGTACACCAGCCTAAGCTGTCTGTCACCTGTCCTCAGATATCAGAAGAACACCACAAGTTTTGCTCGAGGCTGCTTTACACTTCAGCCCCTGGGATTTTTCAGCTACTGCTCCAGTAAGAAAATTGGAGTGTTGGGAAGTGGAGAGGAGGCTGCAGGGAGGGCTGTGACACACTGGTGAGACAGCAGATCTGCCACATTTTCAGCTGCAAAAGTACTTAATGCATCATCATCTTTTGTTCTCTGCAGCCTTAAACACTGTGTGAGCAATAGCTGAGACTTAAGCCTGTGTGGAAGGCACTTTGTTAACCTGCTTTGCAGCATAAGCATCAAAGAATCCTCATAAGAAGGGCTTAAACTGACCAAGGGAAGCAAAGCCTGTTCACCTGAGTTTGAAAGCCCTATCTCACCGAGGAGCAAATGCTCCTGTGATAAGTGTTGGCAATTTTGATTCCAAGTATTTGAGATGTTGGGATTCTGCGTTGCATTTCTGTGGCTTGTGAACTGATAGTTGAATAGAGTCCAGAAGTCCCAAGGAGTGTGTTAGAGAAAATGACAGGGCAGAGACCGCTGTAAAAGCTAAGCTCCCAAATCACCAGTGTAGAGCATCTTTCCAGATTGATACAACAGCACAGGAGAATTAAAACTACTCTGTCTTGCAAGCAAATGAATGAGGTGTTTTCTGTGTGTCATGAGAAAAGAGCTGACTTGCAGAGAAGCTTCAGCAGCCACCTGCCTGTCACATAGATTGTTTGCCTCTGTTTGGTAGTCTTGGATACATTGCGTATTGTGTGTAAGCAAATCTTCTCTTCTGAGCAGGTCTGCATTGCTGGGAAGACATTGACAAGTTAAATTCTTTTCCCAAGCTCGAGGAAGTGAAATTGCTTGGAATCCCTTTGCTGCAGTCCTACACCACTGAGGAGCGCAGGAAGCTGCTAATAGCCAGGTCTGTTGTTTGGCTGTCCTGTGCAGTTTTGTTACATGACAGTGAGTGGCTGGGAGCTGGTGATTGGAGGATATGGCTGCTAGGAGATGGAGTTCTGTACGAATTCACTGCTCTGAAAGACTGGAGGTTTTGTTGTTGTTTTTTTGGTTGGTTTTTGTTTTTTTTTTGCTGTTTGGGAAAGAGAGGAATAGAAACCTGCACTCTTAACTTCTCTGCATTCCCAAGAATGTTTTCAGTATGTTTTCAGCAATGCATGCATACGGTGAAACGGGAGCGTTCAGTTCTGAATGCGCTTGGAAACTGCATTCCCTTTCTCCTGGGGGCAGCAGTCTCCTGATGGTAACATTATGGCACATAGCTCTTGGGGGTGACTGCCTCCTTGGTGACCCTTATTTGGGTTTCTTTTCTCACTGACTGTACTTGGTGTCTGCAAGCAGGTTGCCATCTATCATCAAGCTCAATGGGAGCATTGTTGGTGATGGGGAGCGAGAGGACTCGGAGCGGTTCTTCATCCGGTATTACATGGAGTTCCCAGAGGAGGAAGTGCCATTCAGGTATGAAGCCTTTGTCTTGGAATGGAGAACTGGGAGTGAAAAGGCAGTGAGGCCAAAATGAAGGCAACCAAAGAGCTGATGTTACATGGGAAATCCGGGCGAGCTGGTCCGTAAAAACACGCTCCTCACCTCTCTCCTGTTTCGCCACCTTCGTTCCGTGTGAGTTGATGCTGTTATGTTAGAGTGTTGTCTGATGACTGGTAGAATCACTCCCGAGTGACGTTTGGGCTTAAAGTGTCTGTGTCAAGTGCCATTAAACAACGCCACTGTTCAGTTCATGATCTTCATTGCTTCCTGTTCTCCCAGAGCTGGCTTCATAATCTACCTGTGTTTGGGAGTCCCCAGAAGTCAGTTCAGACCGTGTTCTCTGGTGCCAGGCCAGGGCATCTAATTCTCTTGGCCATCTGGTGTGTGGAACGAGCCTGGCGATGGGAAGCTGTCCCCTCACTTTGAAGCTCACAAATGGAAACTTTGATGGTTTTTCCTTGCCAAAAAGTGTGCCCAATGACCTGTTAATCTTAGTAAACTAATGAACTTTGACAGATGTTGCTCAGTCGGTATGTTCTCTACACTGGCATCTACTTACTGCTTCTTAATGGGCTGAGGAAGGATCGTGGAGTGCCCAGCCACTGCACTGATGTGCCTTGTAGCCCATGACTCTCATGAGCTTTCCAAACAGCAAAGCTTCACAGCTCTTTCTTTACAGAAAAGAGGACAAGAGTGACTGCATGTGAGAGCTGGATGGGGGGCAGGCAGAGGTAGGGACAAAGCGAGGAATTGAAATGTAAGGAGATGGCAGAGATGTGAGCAGCGTCTGGTAGGTGTTTGCACTGGTCAGTCAGCGTTTCCCTTAGATTAACTTGCAGGTGAAACTGCCTCTTGTTTTTTGGAAGAGCTGTGTGTGTATGGCCTGCCAAAACGGAGAGGAGACGAGACGGTTGGAATGGGGAATTGAGGGCACGATGGTTTGTACGAATACTGATGAGTCCAGCAATGCTGGTATTTGCTAAAGGCGTGCTGGGGTCAGTTCAGAGGCGAAGGGCAGCAGTGTAGTCAGGGAGATGAGACTGAGAACAAGTCCTGGCTTGTAATTTAAGGCACTCTCTAAGCAGAAAAATTGAAACAAATGTTGGAAGTTATAGCAGCGCAAGCAGAAAATGCAGGGGAGAGGAAGGAGGAGGTGGAAGGGGGCTGTAAGCTCGTGGTTCTGCTCCTAGAATGGGTTTTTCTCAATAACATCTTACTTCTAAGAAAGCTGTTGTATTCTCAGTATTTGTGGCTCCATAAGGAAGAGCAGGGTGACCAGATGCAATGGCAAACAGGCTCAGGGTGCCTGGGGAAGGTAGCTGGGAGAAGGCAAAGAAGGCCTTTGGACTGGAAGTGGTTTTTCAGGTACAGAGTGAAGAGGGAAGGTGAAGTTTGAGCAGCCCTTTGATTGTAGTGGCACAGGTGTGATGCTCTGAGCTTAGAAGGAAGGATTTGGGCAGCAGAGGGAAGACAAATAGGTGACAGGCTCAGATGTTGTTCCTGCTTGTTGTTCTGGATTTGTGTCTGTAGGCACTGCAGTGACAGGAGCCTTGTGTGTCTGGGAGCAATGTGCTGTGGAGGAGTTGGCTCCCTGAATAGTGCGAGGAGCTCATGAAGCATATTCTGGCCATGTAAGAAGTTACTAATATCTCACCTGTCTGGTGAGGCTGGGCTTATCTTGAAGAGCATGCTAACTGTATGCCTCTGCAGCAAGGCAGGGCAGAAATCTGCCTTCAGTTCCTTAACCTTTAAACACCATTAAAGCCCTTTCCTCAGTCAATGGGCTCATTGTCCGAATCCCTTCATCTGTGCAGCGTATCCAAGAGACTTGTGCAGTCACTGAAGGGGGTTATTCTGTTCTGGAGGAGCTGTTGCACTACAGTGTATTTTATAATGAGGCTGCAGATGGCTGAGAGCATCCCTCGTGCCTGGGTTCAGTTCCTGGACCTGAGCACAGCAGCCCTCGCAGCCCAGAGAGCTGCTATTCTTTGCAAAAGGATTTTGCATATGTGTTTTTTTTTTGCTGGAGCTTCCTCCTCTTTGCTTCAGATCTGGTGTGGTCTCTCTGAAGGCGATTTGTCATTAGAATCAAATCAGGACACATGCATTTTGTTGCAGGGGGCATAGCATCTGCATTGCAGTGCAGCCTCAAGTGGAGGGAGACAACAGCAATGCATGGAAAATGCACCAGTGTAAGCAGCCCCCCCTCCAGGCTATCAAGGCACAGTGTGCAATAAACAAACAGTGAGTTCTGTCCCTGTAAACCCCCCAGTTTGTGTTGTTCCACCTCTCGAGCTGCAGCTTGAAAGGATTGCAGAAGGAGTGAAATGGACAGAAATAATCTTTCTCTGTGGATGACGTGAGTTAGAAAGGAGTGCTGAGTGTACAATCCAATATTGGCTGGCTTCTGGAGTGACGTTGTTGTGTCTGTGGGTTTTTAATGAGTCCTCTGCTCTGGTCCGCTGTTTATCTGCAGAATATCAGAGGCACTTTGTAGCCAGGCACCTTTCTCCAGCATCCTCTGCTCTGGCAGCCAGCGCCTGCCAGGCTGCAAGGGGCGATTATAGGAGTCTGCAGGGTGCCAATTACCAGGGTACCAAAACACTCATTGTGCCTTTGTCCCTATCGATCTGAGGGGATCCGGTCTTCCACAGAACCACAGAATCACGGCCAGGGCTGGAAGGGACCTCAAGGACCATGAATCTCCAACCCCCTGCCACAGGCAGGGCCACCAACTCCCGACTTTCAGTACAGACTGCAGTTAGTGGATGAGGAGCATGCTGCAAAGCTTCTTCTGCCTTCTCTTGATGCCAGAAAATGAAAGGCAACATTATATATTCACAACATGCATTTGGGTAATGCTAGCCCATTTGAGGTACTTCTCCCTCTCAGCCTGCTTGGAGCTTTGTCCCTCTTATTGCACTCTGTATCCCACCGGCCTGTGGGCTCAGCACTGTGAGGATTTCCTTGCCATCACTGATGCACGGTGTAGCACTTGTGCTTGCTGCAGGCATAGCCCAGCAGGTAGAGCATGGGGAGCACGTCGTCTCCTCCCAGCACTAATGGCTTTTCTAAAGCAGCCCGATGGTATCGGCCAGGTGACTGTGAGAGCAGGGCACCAGCCTGCATTTGGACACTCAGCCCTGGTGAAGGCCCATTTTGTCTGTGAGACAAGGGAAATCCTAGTGCCTGGAGGCCCTCGCCTCATTTCCCGGCAGACAGAGGGGCTGCTGTTCTCCAGGAACGTTCCTGCCTTGAGCAGGACTCCCAGGGGTCGCCATCCTGCCAGGACCCATCATCTCTTGACAGGAGCAGTGACACAGCACCGATCACATTCGGCCTGGGCTCAGATGGGGAACAAAAAGAGCTTTCTGTACAGCGCACAGTGGAGGGCCTCTGAAACGTTACCTTTTCTCTGCTTCTCTCAGCCTTTGTCATTTCGATTGCATTATGTGTTGTGCTGCCTTTTTGCCCCTTTCCCAGCCTGGCAAGGGAGGTGCTGCGTTCCCAGTGGGAGCAATACCAGCTGAAGGTGGCGGGGGGGTGAGATGGGCTTTGCACTGCCTGCATGGTTCCTTGAGCTGGACCTTAGTTAGGAAGACTAGAGAACTTGCCTTCAATGAGAAAGTGTCAGTGGGACTTGTGTCAGAGCCACTGCAGGTCTGCTAGCAAAACTGCGTCACCAGAGTGCATTTAAGAGATCGACTGGCAAGAAATGGACAGGAGGTGTAGAGACTTTTGAGTGTATTATCCTCCCTTTCTTCCAAAGCCCGCTGTAGTCACGGTGTTTCTGGAACTGTAGGATCATGGCATAGAGCACTGCTCTCAGTTGCCCTCATAGAGCTGTTTTGAGAGCAGTCAGCCTGGATGTCTTGGGGGGTTCATGTTGGTGCTGCAGTGTGTCTGGACACCATGAGGCAAAGGGACTGGAGTGATGGGCTTTCTAGGTTGTATTTGCATGTGTTCAGTGCTGTGCTAGAGAAATGGTTTGTGCTCTGTGAAGTGTCAGACTAGCAGAGCAGAAAGCAGGCTCCTGCCAGTCCAGATTTATCCCTGATGGATGTCTGTTTAGGTTGTCTGACTCAAATCAAGGGTGAATTTGCCTCGTATGAGAAAAACACAGCTCCCTAAAGTAGCAGAGATGCGGTGAGAAAAGGAGAAGGAAGCCTGAGTTGTTTCTTCAGTCGCTGCAGACGTTAAACTGTGCTTTGCAAACTAATAGCGTCCTTGGATGACTGCAACCAAAGTGAGACAACTTGTGAAGAGTACGATGGCCATCTGAGGGACTGTACTGTAACTCTGGACTTGTTTTTGTCTGCAGGTACCACGAGCTGATCACCAAGTATGGGAAGCTGGAGCCCTTGGCAGTCGTGGATCTTCGGCCGCAGAGCAGCGTGAAGGTGGAGGTTCACTTCCAGGACAAGGTAGAAGAGATGTCAATCCGTCTTGATCAGACTGTGGCAGAACTGAAGAAGCATTTAAAAACTGTGGTGCAGCTGTCAACCAGCAACATGCTGCTCTTCTACTTGGACCAGGAAGCCCCCTTCGGCCCCGAGGAGATGAAGTACAGCTCACGAGCGCTGCATTCCTACGGCATTCGGGATGGAGACAAAATCTATGTGGAGCCCAGGATGAAGTAGCCTCTCTCGACCTACACACCCCACACACCCACACACATGCATTTAAGGAGTTTTTGCAAGGTTTTTATTTCGGTTGGTTGGTTGAGGTTTGGTTGTGTTTCTATAGCAGGTCGTGGCTTAGCCTGGAGCGAGTGCCCTGATGGCAGAACCATGCCCACCACCCACTGCAGGTGACCTCGAGGTGACAGCTGACTTCAGTGCGTGTGTTTCCGTGTGTGCAATACCCCCATGTTTTCTTTGATGCTCCGGTATACTCGTGATTTGGCATGAATGGTCAGTTGTTGAAGCTGAAGAATGCTAAGGCCCGCGAGGGAGGAGGCAGCTTGGTGTGGAATTTGACCTGTTTATTTTTCTTTCTCTAAAAAACGTGTGCTTTTTTTTGGCACCACCAGAGCACCCTAGCTATCCAACTGCGGTTTGAGCGAGCTTGGTTTTCCATCTGGGTGCTGTCTCGTAGCCTTTTGTCACACTCAAGCTCACTGAAAAGGTCTGAAATAATGTTCAGTTTGAATCAGAGCTCAGGTATTCAGCATTCAGCGCATCCACTTAGCTCCACTGGTTGGTGTGAGCGCACAAGATGAGGGAAAGACGGGGATGTTATGAGAAAGAAAGGATTTCTTTTAAAAACTCCTGCTTCTAGCCATGCTGTCCTATCATGAATTTGAAGATTTGCTTTCTGTGTCCGTGTCACAGTGTCTGCAAGCTGTAGCACTGTCAGCCTGCAGGCAAAGCAAGCCTGGCCCTGTTTAATTTGTGAAAGGAATTGTAGATTGGCATTGTGTTGAGAGCTTTTAGGGTAGTGGGTCAGAAACGTGGTGAGGAGTGTGTTCCTCCTTTGGCTGGGAAACATCCCTGCGATGCCGGAAGGTCTTCCTATGAGCACTTAACCTTGTACCGCCGTGTCCCGAAAGTGGAATGGCTGAAATTGCTCTCTTGGAAGGGAGCAAGACTCGAATTGAAGTTTGTTTGTTGTTGTTGCACCAGAAATGAAACCTGGCACTTTCTCTGGGGATTCCTGGCTGCAGGGTCTCCATTTAGGGTCCAAACTAGCAGAATGTGTTGACTCGGATCAGTTTCTTAGGCAGCAGGTCCAAAAGCACCTATACCCACGTGTATTGTAAAGCAGGTGTTCACTAGATCCCCCACCCCCCACATGCACCTTGTAGGCATTGTGTGCTGCTGCTTAAATTCACCCTTCTATAATGCAGCGCAGATTCCTGTGCGATGAAACCCTCAGTCCTTTATATCTCTTGTAAATCAGGCAGCCGTTTCGCTTTACTCTGTCCTCCCTTGTTCTTCTGTCATCCTGACAAGCTGAAGACTTTTCAAATTACCTTGTTATAAGCAACTGCATCAAAGTTTCTGAGCTGTGCAGTGAGGGCTCTGGTTACACGTGAACTCCTGACCGTAATTTTGAAATGCTCCCTGTCCCCACGTGCACTTTTTTCCCCGAGATGCTTTTGTCCATGCCACCAAGCTCCTTTATAGCCTTGGAGTTGTGTGTTTCTCTTTATGTTTTACATAGATCGTGGGGTGGGGTAGGATGGGGAGGGGACAAAGTGTTATCTCGTAATCTTCAGGTTGTAGGGACTGTTGAGAGGGGATTCGTTCCGCATCCACGGTAAGGATTAAAAACGGGAGGACTTAAGACAAGGTAATGACTTCTGCCTCATCTCCCTGCCAAAAGCATCCAGCTCCTGGCACCATCGAGACGAGCAATAGCAAATGGAGCAGGAGCCACCATAGGTGGAGTAGAGGCGACGGCCACAGCTGCAGGGCCGTAAGACACGAGCAGGGAGATGGTGGCAGTGTACCATAAGATGATGCTTTTATAAGCTAGAGCTTTACTGAAGATGTATTTTCCATTCGGGCAGCGAAAGGCATTTTGCTGCCTTATAGCGGAACTCTTAAGCCAACACTTCTGTATGATATATACATAGATATGCATCGGGAAAAGTTGTGTTTAATAAGATATTTTGTTATAAAACAAAGTTTTATGAAGATATGGTTGTTTAATATTAGAAGCCTATTTCTCCCTTTGACCTCCTGTTTGAGTACATCGTCCATCGGTCGCCGCGTTGTCCGAACCAGGCAACCAATGCAGATGCAAAGGAATCTCTGATCTAATTCTACAGAGCAGTAATTGCCTACATGGATATATTTAAGGCGTTGTAACTGGTATTAGTGAGATGCTGTAATTACTGACCAGCTTGCTCAGCACAATTAGATGTCTGACTCGCAGAAAGGGAAATAAACAAAGTCCATTAAACAACTAAAGGGGATATTGAAGAAGACCCAGCTATGTGCTTGTAGGTTTGTTTCCCTGCTAAGAATTACCCTCATCCATGCAGGGAGCAGTGCTGCTGCGCTGGCTAGGAGCTGCCAGTAAATAATGGCTTTATTTATGGTGGAACTTATGGGAACTGGAAGATGAACAAAGAGGATTGCTTGTTGCTTTCAATGTGGACACGCGCCGTGTATCACTGAGGATTTGGCATCAACACCCAAACTGGCTCCTCGGTATGAATGTGTGCCTTGCCATGTCGTTGGGGAAGGTTGTTCCTGGATGATGTTCCCAAGCTGTTCAGGCAGCAGCAGAACATGCATTGGGTGGGAACCAAAAGCATCGGTTGGCTTCCCAAGGAGAAAGAGCCACATCCAAAAGCCAGGAGTGACTGATGTGTCTACGTGATAGACTTTGAAAAGCAGGATGGAGTGGCACGCAAACAACGCTCCAGGATGTCCCAAACTGGATTGCTTTCCTGTTGTAATACCTGCTGGGGAAGGGTTTTGTGTTTGGGCAGTGCTAGTGCTTACCGGGTGTCTTGGGGGGACCGAGGGCTCTGAACAAGAGGGGTCTTGGGGCTGGTGGTGGGCAGTGAGAGTGTCCTGAGATGTCAGGAGGGTCCATGTCAGGAGGGTCCATGTCAGGAGGGTCCATGCAATGCCACGAGGTGCTGCATCCCAGCTTTGTTGACATGCATCTGCTTTCGAGACAGATCCCCAGTTCTGCCCCATTCCTTCGAGAAAACAAAATACAGGCTTGCAAGCTTCTCTAGCTCTTGTGTTCTTTTCTGATAGTGCTACTTTTGTCAGGAAAAATTTTGTTGTTCATGCATAAAAATCTGCCGTGGGCAGTCTGCACAGTGGAAGAAGCACCTGGTTCGTATGGAATTGGGTAACAGCTACATACCAAAGTTTTGCAAGCGTGTTGAGACGAGATGCTGCGCCACTGTTTCTTTTGGAGACGTCCTCATTGAATATCCGTGCTTTGACCAGATGTTACAAGCGTGCTGCTTCGCCGGCGATGCTATGAATATGCATGGCGTGGTGGCTGTCCCCCCTCACTGCGATGTGCCACTGTGCTCAGTGGGGCTCCCCTGCATCCTGGTGGCCGATGGCACCGTGTGGTCCCCAGGGCTTGGGGCAGCTCGTGGTCTGTGCACGGTGCTCTTGGGGTTGGCTCTGGGTTGGCTGCGCTCTGCCATCGCTCCGTCTCCGCCGCTCGCCTTTTCTGCTTGGAAATGAGATTCTGTAGGTGCTGTTCGTGTGCAGATTGGAAAATGCAAACGATGTGCTGAAAGCAGCCCGGAGGCTAAAATATGTATTCCTGGCAGCTGTGCCACCCTCGGTGCTCGTGGAGCCTTTGTAGGCAGCGGGCAGACGCCGTCCCCAGAGCGGCACTGGGGCGGCTGCAGCCATCTCAGGCCTCCGCCGCTGTGATTGCTGTTCTGCACTTACTGGAAACTTCAAACATGATTTAAACATGAAGGTCTATTCTCGCACCCTATTAATTATGCATCCATATGTAATTCTAAAGAAAAAGGGAAAACTCTAAGTCTATATCCGTTTTTATGCTGGTTTCTCTCATGGGGATTATACTTCGCGCGCCGACAATTTGCCTTTGGTTTGCTCGCAGACTTAGAGGTGGAATTCAGGCCACTTAGGTCATTGGTTTGGATCAATTCAATAAACCTATTTAAGTTTTTGCACAAAACAAAACGTGTCCTCAGCTTTGAACTCTGTTGTTTCCTGAAGCAAAAACGTTTCCCTCCATCTCACCCACAACGTGCACCTCTGGGCAGAGTGCAGGGGCCAAGTCCATGGTGTCCTGGAACAAACCTTCGCACAGGCTTTGTCCTTGGGCTGGGCAGAGTTCTGCAAAAGGAGAACGCAGCGAGGCCGTCTCGTCCTTCAGTACTTGCTTTTCTGGAAGCTGAACACGAGAAGAAAGTGTTATCTTGGAAATAAATAAAGAGTGGTTTGCTCTGCTCCGATGCGCTCAGCTCTGCAGGATGGGCGCATCCCCTGGCAAAAGAAAATAGCTTAGAAGAGAAAGTCTTCCCCAAAGAGGCAGTGAAACCTCATCAAACTTAATCAGTGTAGACTTGCCCTGTAGAACAGGACCGGAATATTAAACTGCAGGAGGAGGAGAGGGAAACATGTTTTCGCCAGTTTTCTCTGTCTTACAAACAGGATGTGAAGAGTCAATTGATTTTTTTCCTCTGCTGCTACCTCTAGAAATGGGAGGGAATAGTTGGGGTGCATAAAGCTGCAGGATGGGAGTCTTCCATGGGAATATCAGAGCCTTAAAATCCCCCTGCCTCCTGAAGGCAGTGGGAGGGGATCCAGCACCAGCCTCCCTGCGTGCCCCATCAGCTGTGCAGCCCTCACGAATCCTGGCTGCGTGGGGATACTGGTGCTGAGGCCCCCACCAGTCCCATTCCCCCATCAACCCCAGTAAAACCTGACTCTGTCCCTGCACAGCGAGTGGGAATGGGAGCACCAGGGCATGGTCTTCAACAGACATGGAGAAATGTGTATTGCTGGGTAAGGCTTTCCTCTCCCACCTGTAACAGCAGAGGTAAATCGAGATGCAGAAAGTAGAACAAGTCTTGGATGGAAAAGTAACGCATTGAAGCCTTGGGGCGCTGCCTTTGAAAGGTGCTTTAAGCCTCGCACTGTTAATGCTAATCCTGTAACACTATATAGATGGCTTTTTTTCTGCACTTACACAAAGGAGGAAGGGGCTCGATTCTTTGAGGCTTGTATTTTTTTTTTTCCCTTCAGCAAAAAGCAATGCTGAGCAGAGCGGCTGCGGGCAGCTGACATCACAGCCGAACCCAGCGAGGGGCGAGTGCTGGGAAGGAAGGGGCTTCTCCCCATCTCTGGGCCCGAATCCGATCTCAGATTAGTGTGCTGTTATCAACAGAGGCACCAGGATTGCAACCCTACACTCCTCCAGCCCCGAACCAGCATTGGAGGAATCACACTTTCAGTTGGGAGAGCACCAGGACGGGGACATAGCTGCACTCCTCAGCAAGAGTTGGCCAAGAGCACCGGCATGAGCTCTGCGTTGACATAGGAGTGCTGTCCTACAGAGCTGGGCTACAAGTTCAGACCACGTTGCTCCTGACGTCTACAAAGCAGGTTGGTAATAATGTTTTTCTTATACCTAAAGAAATGCAGTGTGTTAAGTAACCTGTCCTGGATTTTCTGCTCCCAAGCAGTGCTGCTCTTGTGCTTGGGCTGCTGTACTGTTGTCTTCCCCATCGCTGCTAATAAACCCACAGCTGCTCTGATTTACAATAGCTATAAAATCCTGTTGTCCTGCTTTCAGCTTTCCAAGATAGGGAATGAAGTAATACTCTGCTCTGGTGGAACAAATTTTTCTCAACATGGGGTAAGGGGGATTTTGGCCAACACAGTTGACCACTGGAACGTGGGACACATCTGTGCCATTGCTCCTGGCAATGGGGGACGAACAGGAGCCGTGTGGGACAGGTGGTGACACATCCCCTGCTTGCTATAGAGCTGTGCTGTGCACGGCACATGTATGTGGGGATAATTAAAGTAACTGGAGCTCTTGGTACGATATAGAAATAAACCTATAGGGAGAGCATACAGAGACCTTCCGTGGCCATTGGGTGCACGCAGTTGAAGTGCGTGGGGATGTACAAAGAAGAGACATTCTGGAGGCTGCTGTAGAAGCTCAGGGTGTACTCAAGGTAGAGGTGCAGTGTGAAGCTGTTTGCATGCTGCTACAGCATGGTGCCTTCCTGCAAGCCCTGCTATGTGCAGAGAGCCAGAGAGACAGGCGAAGAAATCAAAGCAGGTGTTTTAGTGATATTTTCTATTGGATTAATAATGACTAACAAATTGCATTAGGCACGGGAGGAATTAGAGCTGGCAGAGGAGTTTGCTTTCCTGTTCCTAGCCTTGTATTTGCTTGTCTCTGTCATTGATTCTTGTTCAGCATGAAGTTGCCCAGCTGTGTAAGTGTTGGCGTCTCCAGTGCAAAGAGCTGAGCGATTGTGGAGCGGATCAGGCAGGAATTGCCTCTGAACAACAGGGTGAAATGGGGCAACACGTTGCAGTGCTGCAGCTCCCCCACGCAGTGACAGCTCGCTCTGCCAACACCTGCAGGGCCGTTAGCCATTAGCAGTGGGATGGGCTCAGTAGGGCACTTAACAGAGTAGGCAGTTTGGATCTACTTGATGCCTGAGGGACCCTCTGCAGTGCTGGGATGGATCGCTTGGGATGCGCTTTCCTTTGGAAGTGATGCATGTTTGGATTTCTCTGTGCCCTGTAGGATGAACCCGCGATCGTTGCTCAGCGCCTGGGCAGCCCTGCTGGTGGTAACCGTGCGGCACCAAGGTCAGTGCGGCTCCCCTGTGCCCCAAAACTGCCCCCAAAAACATCCTGTTTTCCTTGGTCAGAGTGTAACAGCAAACAGTGTTTCCCTGGGTCTGGAGGGGTGGGAGCACAGGCGCCAATTGTGCAGTGGTGACAGAGTGCACTGAGGCAATGAACCTCCTGCCCACACAAATGGCTCTCGCCTCACTGGGAGCAGTGAAGCAAGATTAGTGCAGGTTAAATGAGGAGCTGCCGTGCTGCTGGGAATGTGAAGTTGGCAAAGCTGATAGTTACAGCAATCCCAGCAGCTCTGCTTTGCTCTAAGCACGTCACCTAAGTGAGCATGCATAGTGCATGCATCTGAGTGCACATATGGAGGTGGCTGTGCTTTTGCTGTGGTACAGAATGGGACCATGAAGAATTCCCAATGACCAACAAGTGCCAAGAAGATGATAAACTGGATGAGCAGCGATCTGGTGTGAGGCTGAATGCAGGATCCCAAGGAACTCAGAGCTTTTTTAGGGTGCCAGCAGGGTGAGGCCAGGTTTCCCCTTGTCTCTGTCAGGTCAGACTGGGTTGGAGGGGTTCACTGGTGACACTGTCAGGCAGCCTCAAGCAGGGAACATCCTTGGGGTTGTGTAATTGAGTATCCCTGGTGCCTCTGAGCAGTGCACCTTGGGGCTGCTGGGTGGTACATCCTTAGGGCTGCCGAGCACAGCATCCCCAGCTCAGGCAGCACAGAGCCCCATTTCTGTAACCAAGACCTGTGAGCAGGCTGTCTGCAACCAGGGGCCTCTGAGAGGTGCAGGTTAGGACCTGGGAAATAAAAGCATGTTCCGAACTGAGTAAACAGAGCTGGGATTGTTTGGAAGCATTGTGGCTCCCTTTAGCTCTGCTCGAATGTCACAAGGGCTGTGTGCTGCTTTTCTACATCAAAGAGAGGAGGAGGGGAAAGAAAGCCCATCTAAATCTCTGTTTGCTCAATGAAGGCTTTTGCTGGGTGCCCCACTGTGCCCTCCCCAAAACTAGGACAGGTCCCTGTAAGCACTGAACCCCTCTCTTTGCAGTTCACGCCATGGCAAGTCTGTACCCATTTTGGCCAAACGACACAAAAACGCCCAAAGTGGATGATGGGAGCTCTCCTGAGATCAAGCTCTCTGTTCCGTTCATCTTCTTTGGAGCCCCATACAGGACAGTTTATGTAAGTGGAGAACAGACTTTCCTTTTATTCTTTTCTTTGTCATTTGGCTGCACGTTAAACGCGCTCTTGCTGTCGTCAAGAGTGGGAAGATTTATTAGCACCCACCTGACAAGTTCTTAGATTTCATGAACTGATAGGTTTTATGATTAAGAAAGTCAAAGGTATAGTTAATGGGCTAATGTTCATGGGGAAGGAATATAAAAGGCAATAAATTTTTTTTGTAGGTGATTAAATGGTATAACGAAGCTCAGGGCTTGACACAAGGAACATTATTCCTGTTCCATGACAAGAAACGAGAACATGCAGAGACCCATAGGAAAAAATAAAGGGTGGTTTGGAGCTGTGTGGAGCTGCCTAAGTCAAGGGTGGGATGCTGCCGTGCTCAAATGGCAGAGCAGTGACAACTGGCACTGGGAGGGCTCCTGGAGTGGGCTGTCAGGGGTGAGCACTTCTCTGTGTGTCCCTAAATGCATCATGGGGTCATGGAATGGTTTGGGTTGGAAGGGACCCTAAAGACTGCCTAACTCCAAGGCCTGCTAAAGCGCCATAAGTCTCACTAAATAAGGTTGCCCAAAGCCCCATCCATCCTGGCTGCTGGTTGGGGCACACACTGCACATGCTGTGGCATAATAATCCATTGCCCTGCAGCTACCCAGCCGTAAAGCCAGCTCTCAAAGGCTGGGTGCACACAGGGACCAGAGGCGGATCCCAGCTGAGCTGGGTGCCAGCCTGCATGGCATTCTGATGTGTCCTCCACTGGTCTGTAGGAGCCTGGTTGTGCAGACTTCCCAAGGTTTTGTTCTGCCTGGGGTTTTACGAGTCCATCTGGCCAGGAGCTCTCATGAGCTGCCATCGTTACAAACCATCCCCTACCACAAAACTCTCACTCCATGTTTTGTGATGGGCCAGCAGCTTGCTTAGGGCTCTCTCCAGTGACCCCATCTCCTCGGGCAGGTGAACAACAACGGCGTCATCTCCTTCAACTCGTTGGTCAGCCAGTTCACACCTGAAGCTTTCCCACTGGCTGATGGCCGGGCCTTCGTTGCGCCCTTCTGGGCCGACGTGCACAATGGCATCCGTGGGGAGATCTACTACCGCGAGAGCACCGACCCCGAGCTGCTGGGCAGAGCCTCCAAGGACATCCGCAAGTACTTCAAGGACATGGCATCCTTCTCTGCCAGCTGGGTCTTCGTCGTCACCTGGGAGGAGGTGACTTTCTACGGGGGGAGCAGCACGACGCCGGTAAGAGCAACAGCTGTGGTATGCATGGTGCTGGCTGTGAGGATGGCCATGAATGTAGGGATGGCCATGGGCTTGACCCTGGGGATGGCCATGGCCATGGGGATGGCAGTGCAGTCTTTTTCCCAGCTTGAATGCCATTTAAATTGCTGTAAGCTGTGACAGCTGCCACTGTGAGGTCTGCGCCATCCTACAGGAGATTGGGGTGCAGGCAGTGTGTGAGGACTCCCTGCCGTCGTTTGGGGAAATGGACTTTTTGTATTTGTTTGCACGCTGCAAGTGCCAGAAGTTGGCTGCTTCTGTCTCGAGAAGTTGGCTTCAATAAGCCGTTCAGCTCTTTTCCATTTGTTAGAGAGGCTCGAGATGTAATGCATATTTTTGTGCCAGTCCTGGCAGCTCTTGCAGGAAAAAAACACACACACACACATATATTTCCAGACAGCCAGCAATATAGAGGTTCGTGTATTGCCTGAAGAATCACATTTGCAACACAATGCAATTTATTTTGGTACAGAGCAGCATTCCTGCTCGATAGTGGCCAAGGCTCTGGGTTGGCATGCAGAGCAGCGCAATGCAACTTAAGCAGGAAATTCATCGCAATGCAGAAAAGCTGCAGAAAACAATTTGGGGAATGCAGCCTCGGGGGCACGGTTGTTACTCCAGTCTCTTGGTGGCCACGGAGCAAAAGCATGTGGCTTCTGATGGCATATTTGTATGGCATGGATGCCCAGTGTGTTTTTGGCCACAAGTGCCAAACTGGGAAGTTTGTGTTGGTTGAGATAAACAGTTGTGTTTGAAGGGATCCCGTGGGAGACTGTTGCATGGAGAAAGCATGCAGAGTACAGGCACCTTCTGTCTGTATAAGTGTAGATGTAAGGAGCAGGGATTTATGCTGCTTTCCCAGCCAGCAAAGTGTGTCCTTCTTGCACGGGGCCTGATTTTGTCTGAGTGTTTGGGGCTGGAAATGCAGAGTCATTTCAAGTGAAAGGAAGGACAGATTGAGCAGGTAGTGATGGGAAGTGGCAGCCAAGCCAAACACATAACGTACATGGCTGCCTCGGCTGCAACGCACCGTTAATCGCATTGTGGAATATGAATGCTGAAGGGAGCTGGGTAAGATAACATGTCGAGAAATAGAGCTAAGAGAGGGTAATGGGAGAGAACGGGTCATAGCAGCCGGCTGCTGGTCTCACACAAGCTTATTCTCTTGCTGCCATCTATTGGCACAGAATTGGATGGGGAGCAGCGCTGTGATTTCCCCAGACTGAAGCACGGGAGGGGATGGAGTGGTTGGGGTCACTGTGTGTTGGGTCTCATTTGGCTCCTACTGCACAGCACCATGGTGCTCCTGCTGTCCCCCAGGGCGCGGGTGGCACAAGGGTGGGCAGCGGGAGAAAAGCAGCCTCACGCTGTGCATCTGTTGGTGCTTTCCCAGGTGAACACATTTCAAGCTGTTCTCATCACCGACGGGGTGTCATCCTTTGCCATATTTAATTACCAAGAGATCAGCTGGACCACGGGGACGGCCAGCGGAGGGGACCCCCTGACTGGGCTCGGTGGGGTGATGGCCCAGGTGAGGCTTTTGCTCCCTCTCCAGCTCTCGGATGGCTGCCCACAGCTTTCCTAATGTACCTGTGCTTCCTTGTGTCTCCTGTCCGTTCAGCATCCCTGGCACTGTAGATGGGCATCGCAGAATTTGGAGCTAGCAGCCATGCCACAGCTACCCCATTTGCCAAAAATGTGCTGCTGAGATGTGTCTTAAAGGCTACAGGCATTGAACTGTCCCTTCTGGGCTTTAGCCATGCCCAGGAGCACATATTTGCATTTATATGTGCATAAATATGTAAGCAGAGATCTGTTCTGCTTGTTGTGCCTGTGGAGTTTTCACTTGCATCCAAACTACCTGAAAACAGATTCCTGAAAAGCCCCATTAACACAGCATGCCTGGAAATCATTGCAGGGTGCAGGGAGGTACAGAACTGCCGAGCTGCTTTCCTGCAGCAGGATACCTGACAGAATCTGCTCTCTATCCATATTAGGCTGGCTTCAACGGCGGAAATATCAGCAACTTCTTCAGCATCCCAGGCTCCAGAACCCCAGACATAGTCAATATAGAGCAAACAACCAACGTGAACATCCCGGGGCGCTGGGCTTTCAAAATAGATGGCAGAGAAATAGATCCAGCCAATGGCTGCAGCCTGAGAGGTAAGGGAGGAGTGGTGATGCCTTACATGTTGTGGGATGTAGAAAAGCAAGAGGTCCTGCAGTCTGAGTGCCCCGGGCTGCACAAGTGTGGTTTTGCCAAGGCAGACAAGGTCTGAGTGGGCAGCTCAGAGAAAACAGGGGGGCTGACAGAGCACTGGGAGCACTGTGCCATTTCAAACCACCAGCGAACAAAGCTGTCATCGGTGCTGGCTTTGTAGCATCCCTGCAGATTTATCA
Organism: Tympanuchus pallidicinctus; assembly: GCF_026119805.1. Lineage (NCBI taxonomy): Eukaryota > Metazoa > Chordata > Aves > Galliformes > Phasianidae > Tympanuchus > Tympanuchus pallidicinctus. The sequence goes on from NW_026294748.1 coordinate 2,745,361, forward strand.
GCAATGCATTGTTAAAAGCTTTCATTTCTGCTGTCCAGGCCTGTGATGTTAAAGGCTGGTCAGTTTGCAGTAGTCAAATACCACTCAGGCCATCATCTTGACTAATTTCTGCAGTGCTGATAGGGACAATGGGAAGCACCTGGGGACAGTCTTGTCCTCTTGCCCCTGGGATGGGAAAAGCTGTCAGAATGATCCCATGTTTGTGGATCTTGTGGGTCTTTTCCAACCTTGGTGATTCTATGATTCCATGATTCATGTCCTCTCTTTCTGTGGGAAGAATCATAGGTTTCTGAGCAGGATAAATTCCATGACCCTGCACCAATTACAGTGTCTGCATGTGCGTCAGTTCTGCTGTGGAGATATAGAGGGATGAAATGCACAGAGAAACAGAACAAGGACTGTGGTGTGGAGAGATAAAGGCATTGCTATTGGGCAAATAAAATTTATCAGGAACATGTACTGTGCTCTGGGAGTCTGCACAACAAGCAGGTTGTCACCTGCTGCTAAATGCTGTCACACCATGCTGGGACATTTGGCTTCTTCACAGGCAACATTTAGAATCGTACCAAAGGAGACCTGCACACCCCAAAGGCTCTTTCAGCCCAAGAGAAGCTTAGATTCCCACCACCCTAACAGCTTCCAGCTGCCACCAGAAGAAGAAAGGCCGGGTTTTGCAATGGGGCCAAAGCCAGCCTCTGCTTCCAGCCTCGAGGGCAGTGTGCACATCCCACCAGAAGGTCTGTGTGTCCCAGCATCTGCTTGCTTGCTCTCACAAGAGGCGATGAACCATGAGATGCTGGAGATGATGAGGCTCGCCATGCATAACAGAGCTCATTTGGCAAAACTCCATGCACCAAGACAGCTGATGCAGGAGCTGCTGAGCCTAAGAAGAGCTGTTGTTTGTTGCAAGAAGTTGGGAAATGGGTTTTTGTCTTTTGGTTTTTTTTGGAGGCATGGAAGAGCACAAAAAGTTTAGGAGAGGTAAAGCAGGCAGCTCACACATCCTCCTGAAAGAGAGGTGTGAAAGTCAACCATATGGAGGAGAGGGAATCTCTCAAGACGTCTGCCACCCTTTGCCTGTCTTCTGCTGCTGCTCACGTCTCTCACCAGGGAAACCTGCCTCCCTTACAGAGCCTCTGTGTGACAGCGGGCTGAGCATCCCCTCCTTGGTTCCCATCATCACCTATGCATGGATAGGAAGTTACTCATCAGCAGATCTTTGATTCCCTAGTTATTGTGAGCTCTTTTGGATTGGAAATGAATTGTCTCTTAACCTCTGATGACAGAGGCACTCCTTGATGGGCAAAGCCACTTGAAGGGAGTTATTATAGGAAAAAGGGCAAAGCTAGCAAGCACAGTGGCACACAAGCACAGTGCTGGTGTTGAAGTGCTCTCCCCAGAGCAGCTGCAGAGCCCCCAGCTCTCTCTGCAGGTCACAGAAGCAAACCCAAGACTTGTGTGACTGAGTGACATTGTGCCTCTAGCTGTGGATGGAGTTCCAATGTAAGTGTTTTATTTCTTTTCCATGCTTTTTAGGACAGTTTCTCCATCAAGGCGAGATCTTCTGGGAGAACTCAAACTGCAGCACCAAGTGCCGCTGCCTGGATTTCAACAATGAGATCTTCTGCCAGGAGATGGCTTGCGGCCCATTCGAAGCATGCGAGCCGAAGATCAAGTTCTTCCAGTGCGTGCCTGTGGAGAGCAGCACCTGCGTGGTGTTCGGAGATCCGCACTACCACACCTTCGATGGCTTCCTCTTTCACTTCCAGGGTTCCTGCTCCTACCTCCTCGCCAGGCAGTGCTGGCCAGGCTCCCAGCTGCCCTACTTCAACGTGGAGGCCAAGAATGAGAACCGAGGCGGCTCCTCCGTCTCCTGGCTGAGGGACATTTTTGTGGAGGTCTACTCGCATAAGATTGTCCTCCCGAAGGGCAGCTTTGGGAAAGCCAAGGTAAGAGCTACACTGAACAGCTGGAACTTGCCAGGTCTGGTCCTGATGGCGAGATCCTGACAGTAGTCTTGTGTATTCCTTGGGAAGGGTGGAAGGCATGACAGCAAAGCCATGGGTCAACCGAGGCCTGAGGTCTGGCCAGCCTTCTCCTGGAATCATAGAATCATTAGGGTTGGAAAGACAACTGAGACCATCTTAGTCCAACCATCAACCCATCCTGTGACCACTTTAGATCATGTCACCCATCTATAAACATAAGGCCCTGCAGTGGGGTCCTATACCCCTCACATGAAGCCTTCAGCTTTTTTCCACGGTGGCTCAGTCCTCTGCTCATGTTCCCACAGGTGGATGACTTGGTGGTGTCCTTACCCATCTCCCTGGAGTTGGGCGCAATCAAAGTCTACCAAAGCGGCTTGTCCACAGCCCTGGAGACTGATTTTGGCCTGCTGGTGACTTACGATGGCCAACACTATGCCTCCATCTCCGTTCCTGGCACGTACATCAATGGCACGTGCGGTCTGTGCGGGAATTACAACAAAGACCCCGAGGACGATGCGCTGCGCTCAGATGGCAGGTTGGCCTCCTCCGTGCCAGAACTGGGCGAGAGCTGGCGAGTGCCTCACCCCGAGAGGAAGTGCTCACCTGGCTGCGTGGAGAACTGCAGCGTCTGCGACGTCTCCACCGAATCCCTCTATTTCTCCTCTGAATATTGCGGCTTCCTCAACAAGAGCGGCGGGCCGCTGTGGGAGTGCGGCTCCGTCGTGGACCCCACTGCCTTCGTACACAGCTGTGTCTATGATCTGTGCAGCGCCCGGGAGAACGGCTCCGGGCTGTGCCAAGCCATTCAGGCGTACGCTGCGGTGTGCCAAGGCCTGGGCATCCCGGTGGGAGAATGGCGTGCCCAGATGGGATGCGGTAAGTGTGGGTGTGCTGGTGCTGGGGGCAAGCTGTGGAGTCTGCCTGAGGTCCTGGCGTGGGAGAGAGCCGGGATGGGGGACCATGTAAATGGGAGAAACAAAAGAGATGAGGGAAATGAAAGGAATGATGTTGCCTGAGGTAGAGGGGTTCTGGCGAAAGCCACTTGGTCCTTCTTGTCTGCAGTGTGAGAGTTTCATGATAGCCAATGGGTGGCAAGAGTCAGGCAAGAGGGGGGAACTCAGGGATGCCGTGTGAGCAGTGGGCTGCTGTGCTAACAGCCTGCACCCGAGCTGGGGCTGGCTAGCAGTATGCTGGTCAGTGCACCCTCCTTGCTTTGGGTAGCAAATAGTTGCAGGAGGCTCAGTGGTGCAGGAGCTGCTTCAGAGGAGTTTTTGCTTGCATTAAGAATGGCCAACAAGGCGTGGGTGAGAAATGGAAGATCCAAGTCTACCTTAAAGTGGGAATGCTGGGTCATTTTACAACGGTGTGGCTTATTAGGTTGAGGTCCCTAGCTCAGAACCACATGGTAACACGGTCATCCTGTTGTTTGTGTCCCTTCGGCACCTGCAGAGGCAGCCGTGCAGTGCCCAGAGCACAGCCACTACTCAGTGTGTGCCAGTGGCTGCCCTGCCACCTGCTCAGACCTGACAGCCCCACTGCGCTGCACTGCACCCTGCACCGAGGGCTGTGAGTGCGACGATGGCCACGTGCTGAGCGCCGACCGCTGCGTCCCTGTGCAGAAGTGTGGCTGTGACGTGGACGGACGGTACTACGCCATCGGAGAGGTGTTCTGGGCAACAGCAAACTGCACAGCAGAGTGCCAGTGCGAGGACGGCGGGGAGGCCAAGTGCTTCAACACCAGCTGCCCAGAAGGAGAGGTCTGCACCATTGAGGATGGCTACCGGGGTTGCTACCCGAAGCGGGAGGGCCTGTGTTCAGTGGGACAGAACCAGGTGCTGCGGACGTTTGACGGTGTCACCTTCCCCTACCCTCTGGAGCACTCTTACACGCTGCTCAAAACCTGCCTGGAGAAGCCTGACTTCATCGAGGTGGACATCAGCCAGAAGAAGCCGGGATACGCTCCCAATGGGCTGCGTGTCGTGCGGATCCAGGTGGTTGGCCAGGAGGTGAAGGTCGGAGGAGCCAGCCTGTCGGAGGTCAAGGTAAGGCCGTCACCAAGGTGGGAGGCATAGGCTTGTGCCATGCCACGGTGTCCCCGTGGAGAAGAGCTTATAGGTGTACGGCTCCGGACTGTTCCTTGAGATCAGAGCCATCACAAGAGTCAAAGTCTACTCATCTCTCACATCCAAGGCAAGAGGTAGAAGGACTGGGATTGCATCCACCCATGGTCCCCATCCCATAGACTTCACAGCAGCTGCCAGCACTGGTGAGAAGACCACAGGTGCTCACCAAGATCCTGTTCTCACAACCCAGCTCATGCAACCCCTCCACACCAAAGAGCTAGGGGAAAGCAGAAGATATCTTGAAAACACTTGTATTTTGATTGAAATACAAGTGGCTATAGTCAGCAAAATAGCTGTGGAAAAGAAGTAGTACCCCAACATTGAAGGTCTCCATGCTTTCTGAATCCTAGCCATACCCATTTTTACTCTGTTTTGCAGCTGAGGTTTTGCTCTTTGTCCTGTCAAGCCAAGACAGCCACAGTGGAGCAGGCAGAATGCTGTGCTGTCACAAACTGTTAACTGGAACCCCTGCTAAAATTCCCAGCTATTTCCTATTTGCCAAGCATTTATTAGCAGTGAGCAGTGGTGCAGGATGCAGGAAGGGTGCAGTCAGGTGAGGCAGCCCTAAGTTCCAGGCTTCATTGGGAGCAGATGGAGCAGTTGCCATCAAGGTAGAGGAGAAGGCAATACCATAGTGTCTGTATGATAGGATTTAATGTAGGGTTGCATCTGTCCATGGCCATTCTGCCTTGTAGCACTGCTATTCCTATTTGCTTGCCAAGCCAAATCAGGAGGCTTTCTGAATGCTGCTGTTTTCTCCTCTAGCTTACTTGAATTTGCTCTTCGAATGAAATGCAAGGAAGTTACTGCATCCTGCCATGTGAAGGAGATTCCCAGCCTTCAAGGGTGGAGGCCAGGTTTAGCCTTCCTGTCGTGGTGCAGAGGGAACCACCTTGCAAGAGTCACGTTGCCCTTACTAATGCCTTCCCTTGCAGGTGAATGGCTATGATGTGGACCTGCCGTATTTCCACCCTTCTGGCCACCTGGAGATCTACCGCACTGACAACGGCACCGTGACGGAGTCAGAGGGGCTCCTGAGCATTGGCTATTACGATTCAGGCCTCCTGGAGATCCGCCTCTCCACCGCCTACTTCAACTGCACCGGGGGTCTGTGTGGCTTCTTCAATGGCAATGCCAGTGATGAGTTTTGCACGCCCAAGGGCAAGTGCACGGACAACCTGGAGCTCTTCCTGGAGAGCTGGACGACGTTCGATGAGATCTGCAACGGGGAGTGCGGGGACCTCCTCAAGGCGTGCAACAATGACTCGGAGCTGCTCAAGACTTACCGGAGCCGCTCCAACTGCGGCATCATCAATGACCCCACCAACAGCTCCTTCCTGGAGTGCCACAGCGTGGTCAACGTCTCAGCCTACTACAGAACGTGCCTCTTCCGCCTGTGCCAGAGCGGAGGCAACCAGTCGGAGCTGTGCGATGCAGTGGCACGTTATGCCAGTGCCTGCAAGAACGCCGAGGTGGACGTCGGCCAGTGGAGGAGCCACAGCTTTTGCCGTGAGTCTGCAAAAGCTTTTGAGTATCTGGGGCGCTAAGGAGGAGATGTAGCCCCCTCTGCTTTGGCATGGGTCTTTTTCTTGGAGCTGATGGGTGTTCAGAGGTCGGTCCCCATTTTTTATGGGACCTTGCCCTGTGCCTTGTCGCTGGTGTGTACCTCGTAATGAAACAAAACTGAAAAGCATTTAAAAGAGGCACCCCCCAACCTTATTGGTTGCTGGGAGCAAAACAGCACCACAGAATGTACAGCATTTATAGAAGTCTGAAATCACAGGAGTGGGTGGGCAGACTTGCATAAACTGGAGCTGTTTTCTTGCTCTGTTGGCTACCACAGAGGTTGGTGTCATCAAAAGAGCTACATCCAACGGAGGCATCCTCAGCAATGGAGACTGAGGCATACAAAGCATCTCCTCAGTAGCACACCAAAGGGAGAGAGGCTGCATTCTGCTCCCATACCAAAAGTCTCTCAGCTGTTTCACTTGCAAGGCAGGATTTGCAAAGCTTGTGCCATACCACGGTCAGGAGCTCACTCGTATCAGGAAGGGCAAGCCAGCAGGTGACCAGTGCATAGTGAGACCACAGCATGACCCAAAGATGAGGATACTCCATCTCACCTATCACTGGTAGTTTCTAAGTGGCACCTTTGCCCACAGAGACAGATTTCCCCATTAAGCAGTTTTGTGATGGTGTTTCAGGAGACACAAGGAGGTTTACGATGCCGTGCAGGAGCGTTCCAGGGCTGCAGATGGTGGCTGACAGTACAGTAAGCCATCATCAGAGGATAATTTGAATATAGCATGTTTTAACTGTGGCTGTAAACTTACCGTTGATGGGAAAACATTCATAATTCAGCAGCGAATGTGAAAAATCTCCAGCATGGCTACACAGAGTAGGCAGCCCACGTCTCTGCTGTGCGAGGTGTAGAGAGGCATCCCTTTGGGAGTGGGGCGTCCTTTTTAAGTGGGGTGTCCATCTGGAAGAGGGAAGCAGGATGTCCTTTTTGGGTTGGCAGGAGGTGGCATCACTCGGCATGTGAGGGGGGAGGTGGCAGAGAGGAGTAGGAGTAACTGAGGGAGTGGGAATACCCAGTGGAAGGCAGGCTGCTAGGACTAGTTCTCCATTTATATTGAGTGGGTCGGAATTCACCCCATGTCCACCTTCTGTCTGTACCCCACCTCGGTGCTCCTTGCACCATGGCTGCGGGAGCTGCTAACTCACATACTTCATTTGATGCCCCCAGCCCTGGCGTGCCCAGAGAACAGCCATTTTGAGGAGTGCATGAGCTGCGTGGAGACCTGTGAGACTCTAGCCACGGGCCCTGTCTGCATGGACACCTGCACAGAGGGCTGCCAGTGCGACGAGGGCTTTGCCCTGCGTGGTTCCCGCTGCGTGCCCCGCGGTGAGTGCGGCTGCAACTTTGAGGGCCGCCAGCTGGCCACCAACCAGACCTTTTGGATGGACATCTCCTGCCACTTCCTCTGCTACTGCAATGGCTCAGACAACAGTGTGTACTGCGAGAACATCTCCTGCAAGGACGATGAGTACTGCCTAGAAGAGAATGGCCTCTACTACTGCCACGTCCGCACTGATGCCTCTTGCATCGTCTCTGGCTATGGGCACTACCTGACGTTTGATGGCTTCTCGTTCGACTTCCAGAGCAGCTGTGCCTTGGTGCTGTGCACCACCATCTCACGGCCGCGTGCAGAGCGGTCAGACACCTTCCCCACGTTCACTGTCACTGCCAAGAACGAGGATCGTGACACCTCCCTGGCGCTGTGGGTGAAGCAAGTGGAGGTGGAGGTCTTCAACTACAACATTGTCATCCACCGTGCCTACAAGTACACAGTGATGGTGAGTGGGGCCGTGAGGGTCGGGCGGTGCTGAGGGGTGATGGCTTCCCACCCCAGCTGTGGCTCCTGGAGCAACAGGTGGTTTCCCTAAGCACAAAATCTTGCTGTCTCATTTCCTTCCCCACAGATCAACAACGAAAGGCTCTACCTACCGCTGAAGCTGGGCCAGGGCAAAGTGAACATCTTCGCCTTTGGTTTCCACATTGTGGTGGAGACCGACTTTGGGCTGAAGGTGGTATACGACTGGAAGACCTTCCTCTCCGTCACCATCCCGCGCAGCTTCCAGAACCTGACCTACGGCCTCTGCGGCCGCTACAACGGCAACCCTGACGATGACCTGGTGGCTGCGGGTGGCATGCCTGCCTTTGGCATCACTGACTTCGTGCAGAGCTGGGCCAAGCGGGACACCTTCTGTCGGGTGGGCTGTGGCGACCGCTGCCCAGCCTGTGGCAAAGTAGAAGGCTTCTGGAAACCCCAGCAGCTCTGCAGCCTCATTCCCAGCCAAAGCGGTGTCTTCGCCAAGTGCCACAGCAAAATCAACCCCAGCTATTTTTACAAGAACTGCCTCTTTGACACGTGCGTTGACGGGGGAGCCATGCAGACAGCCTGTGGCTGGCTGCAAAACTATGCCAGCACGTGCCAGACGCAGGGCATCGCCATCATTGGCTGGAGGAACTTCACCTCGTGCTGTAAGTGCTGCCCTGCCAGCAGGCTCTTATTTAGCCCTTAGCTCTGAGTCCTCAGTTTGATCACCAATATAGAAAGGTGGTCAATTGGAAGCCCCTGGACAATGGAAGTGTCAACGTCATGGCAGTGGCACCATGTCAGAGTTGACCAGGGGCACGCCAGGGCCACAGTGGTACAGGCACATGCAGGTGAATTTGTTCCCCAGGAGTTTTAGTTGTGAGTTTTGCAGCCAGCAGTGTTTTCTCTAATGAGGTTGCTTGCTATTGTCAATGAGATTACACTGCAGCGTTCAATTAGGCTCCTGAGGGTGGGAATCATGAGTCTCCCTGGCAGCCGCTCTATCTGGCAAATCAGCTGGGAAGTAATTGCTATCAGTAACAAGACCAAAAATTAAATTTATGTCGTTCTTCCTCCTAACAAACCATCTCACAGCTCTGGAGGAATTGTTACAGCAGCACAGGGGCAGCATGGCTGCGTGCCTACATCCCATGTCCCTGCCCCACATGGTTCCTGGTGAGCTGGTGGCACCTTTGGGTGTGCAGTGGCCAAGGCGAGCTGTCAGTGGCACATACACTGAAATGTGTCCCCATGCTATCTGGGAGTCCATAGGACCACCAGGAGCACCCCTGTCACCCAGCATGTGGGTCAGCAGAAGTGACCAGTAGCAGGGCAGCAGACAGCAACAAGGGTTTGTGCACTGTATGCATCAAGACACAGTCTTTGTGTGCCAGCAGTAGGACTCAATAATCCCAGTGTGACCTTCCCAGCACACAATAATCTGTGATGATTCCCCGTGAGATTATGGCTGGAAGGAGCAGGTAGGAGAAGTCCTTAATCTGCAGGACCTCCCTCGTGTTCTCCCCTCTCGTTGCAGCTGTCAGCTGTCCCCCCAACAGCCACTATGAGAGCTGTGTGTCCCTGTGCCAGCCCCGCTGCGCTGCCATCCGCCTGAAGAGCGACTGCGGCCACTATTGCGTGGAGGGCTGCCAGTGCGACCCTGGCTACGTGCTGAATGGCAAGAGCTGCATCCTGCCCCAAAACTGCGGCTGCTACTCTGATGGCAAATACTATGAGGTATGCTGGGAGCATTCTTCCCTCAGTGCCTTTACTGTAACCCTTTGTGATGATCCTTGATTGGGATGTGCGATCCAGGGATGTGTTGTAGGGTGTCACGCTGTGCCTGGTCACCATGGTATGTGGTGAAGGGTCTAAGGATCAAAGCAGGGCTTGCATGGGAAACACTGACCTCCCCATGCAGGGTTCTGTGTGACTCAAGATGAGCAAAAAACAAGGGCAGGATATGACAGGGTGCCAGCAGGCCCAGGGGGACAGAGGAGAGCAAAGTCATTTCTGGCACATCATACATCCTTCATCGTGTGGTTGTTGGATGAGGATGCTTTGGGAGAGGGTGCTGGGATGCTGGGACAGGGGATTGGCGAGCAGGGATGTTCAGCACTTGCAGCCATGTTGTTGTGCATGCAGTGAGCATAGTGCTGCTTATGAAATCTACTTATCTGTGACCATGTGATGTTCGTTGGGATTCTGATCTATCAGTGTGATGCATTTATCACCACCACACCACAGTACAGCAGTTGTAATGCATCATGGGATCCCAAAGGACAGAGGCAGCGCAGAGGCAGGATTACTGTTATGGTGCAGGATACTGTTATAGTGCTGTTTTGAGGAAGGAGTGGCTTGAAGACAGCTAGGTGCCATTGCCATCCTCCACATTTCCTTTGTCAGACATTCATGTTCCTGTTGTCTGTTGGGTTGGAAGCAGGTAGGTATGACGTCTGCACCGGTCTCAGGAAGAAAATACATTCTTGGTATTATTTTGATGAAGAGCTTTACACAACCAGTGGGTTGCATGATGCACATTTACAGCAAGATTCCCTTCTGGTCCTCAGTGCATTGAGATTAGTGCAGCCCTTCCCTGTAGCTGCAGTCACTTGCTTCGTTTTGTGCTGAGATGCTTGGGCACATCCACTTTGCTCGCCCACTTTGGACTCGTGCTCACTGTACGGCTCACTCTAGAGGCTTATCTGTTGCTGGCAAGTTTGGTTCTGTTCCGGGGAGTTGCTCGGTGTGTACTGAGCTCTCTGCTCAGTCATCATCACCCGATTTCCCTTTTTACATGGAGAAAGTGAGTAAATCCATGCAGAATGTCCACAGCGGGCCTCGCGGAGGTTCCCACCCCCTTGACCCGCCGCCCCTTGCTCTTGCAGCCCAAGCAGCTCTTCTGGAACGGGGACTGCACACGGCGGTGCCGCTGCTTCCGGCGCAACCTGATCCAGTGCGACCCGCGGCACTGCAAGTCGGACGAGGAGTGCGCCTCGCGCAACGGCGTGCGCGGCTGCTTCAGCACACGCAGCTCCTTCTGCCTGGCGGCGGGAGGCGGCGTCTTCCGCACCTTCGACGGCGCCTTCCTCCGCTTCCCCGCCAACTGCGCCTTCGTGCTGTCCACCATCTGCCAGAAGCTGCCCGACTTCTCCTTCCAGCTCATCATCAATTTCGACAAGTGGTCCTCGCCCAACCTCACCGTCATCTCCCCTGTGTACTTCTACATCAACGAGGAGCAGATCCTCATCAGTGACAGGAGTACGGTCAAGGTGAGGTCTTGCTGAGGTCGGGGCACAAATGTGCGCAAGAACTTCTTTACAGTGAGGGTGACAGAGCACTGGAACAGGCTGCCCAGGGAGGTGGTGGAGTCTCCTTCTCTGGAGATGTTCCAGACCTGCCTGGATGCCTACCTGTGCGACCTGCTATAGGGAACCTGCTTTGGCAGGGGGGTTGGACTCGATGATCTCTGGAGGTCCCTTCCAACCCCTACGATTCTGTGATTCTGTGATTCTGTGATTCCTCCTGTGACACTGCTGGTCATAGCGGTAGAAGCAGCTTCATGTGAGACCAGCAGCCGCTCTCTGTTGTGCTGGGCTGGGACATTGGCCAGGTTGAGAGGAATGTTGGGAGGCAAGGTGGTCTGATGGAGCGGGGTGAGCCAGTGCCCATCACTGTGCCCGTATCTCATGCAACCCCTGGGTGAGAGGGGGACGCAGATCCAAGGGAATAATCATGCCAGTGTAATATAATCCTGCAGAAACCATCATGTAATCTGCCATAGTAATTAAGAAAATTTGGAGAACACTGGCACCTAAATAGAAGGGGACTGCTCTTAGCATCAATATCTAATGGACTCTGTCTTTTTACATGGCTGGAACACTAGTTACGGTAGTACATCATCAGAAGTTGTAGGGAAGGCTTAGTTCTTATATAGAAATGTTCAATGGTTTTAAACTGAAAGAGTGTCGATTTAGACTAGATATTGGAAAGAAATTGTTTACTGTAAGGGTGTGAAACACTGGAACAGATTGCCCAGTGAGGCTGTGAATGCCCCCTCAAAGTCAGACTGGATGGGGTTGTGAGCAGCCTGGTCTAGAGGGAGGTGTCCCTGCCTATAGCAGGGGATTAGAACTGGATGATCTTAAAGGTCCCTTCCAACACAAATCATTCTGTGATTCTATGATCTACTGGATCTTGCTGTGCATTCATCACCTCTGTATCTATTTAAAGTTATCCTTGCTTGATTTTATCACAGAATCTGCAGGTGGAAACAGAGGAGGATGTGGAATATGCATAGGGGCATTCTGATTTTGGGGTGGAGAGACATCACATGTGGCCTGTCTTAGCAGGAGAGGACTTGTGAGCTAGAGCCTATGCATGTTTGTATGGGCTGGTTTGCACTGTGGCCTTATGCTGGCATGTAAGGGAGGCAAGGACTTCAGAGTGATTCGCTGGAATTAAGAAAGGCAGCTGTTAAAGCAGAGTTCTCGTGTTTGCATGCTTGGGGTGCTGGAAAACATCAGTGGAGACTGCAGGGAGGCGTTGCTCCTGCCCAGTGGAGGATGAAGGGATGTCATCCTTGCGTCCTCCCAACTGTGCCAGGTGAATGGCAGCCTCGTGAGCATCCCCTTCGTCACGGGACTCTCCACCAAGATCTACAGCCAGGAGGGCTTCCTGGTGATCGACTCCGGCCCCGACATCCAGATCCGCTACAACGGCTTCAACGTCATCAAGATCACCATCGGAGACCGGCTGCAGAACAAGGTGTGCGGGCTGTGCGGCAACTTCAACGGCGACCCGGCGGACGACTACGCGACGCTGCGGGGCAAGCCGGTGGTCAGCAGCGTGGTGCTGGCACAGAGCTGGAAAACCAACGGCATGCAGAAGAGGTGAGGTGGATGTGGTGGGGGGCACGGGGCTGGGAAGTTGGGGACCCTCCCCCCCACGACGTGTCTGGTGCCCGCAGCTGCAACGAGCTGCAGTACTCCCAGTACGCCGCGTCCTGCGACAACGTCCAGATCCAGAAGCTGCAGAGCGACAACTACTGCCTGAAGCTGACAGACATGAAGGGCTTCTTCCAGCCCTGCTACGGCCTGCTGGACCCTCTGCCCTTCTACGAGTCCTGCTTCTTGGATGGCTGCTACAACCGCAAGCAGGTGCAGCTGTGCGGCTCACTGGCTGCCTATGGTGAAGCGTGCCGTACTTTCGGCATCCTGGGCACCGAGTGGATTGAGAAGGAGAATTGCTGTAAGCAAGATGGGCTCCTGTGGATGCTCAGAGTGCACTGGGCCCGGAGCACAAGGGTAAAGGTGCGTCTCGCGCTGTTTAGCAGGAGTGGTGGAGGACCCCTGTGCTGGCGCCGACTGCCCCAACCGGACCTGCGAGCTGGATGATGGTGGGGAGCTGTGTGGCTGCATTGAGCCCCCACCCTACGGCAACAGTGAGCCCGGGGCTGGGAGGGATGTCTGGGATGGGGACCTGGGCCTGGGGTGTCTTTTCAGTTGGTTCCATGAGCCTTCTCCTTTTCTCCTAGCCACCCATGATATCATTGATGCAGAGGTGACGTGCAAAGCTGCACAAATGGAGGTGTCCATCTCCAAGTGCAAGCTGTTCCAGCTGGGCTTCGAGCGCGAGGGCGTACGGGTCAATGACCGCCACTGTCCTGGCATAGAGGGGGAGGACTTCATCTCCTTCCAGATCAACAACACCAAGGGCAATTGCGGCAACTTGGTGCAGGTGGGACAGGGTGATGGGCTAATGGGCCCAGGGGTGGATGCTGCAGGCACTGGGTATTGTCTCACCTGGGAGCAATGGGGCAGGAAGTGCAGCAAGGGCACAGTGTGTTATAGGGTGGTTTGTCAAGGGTGAAAGGATCCAAGAGGTGGCCAGCACGTGGGACGCATCTTGCCTTGAGCCTTGGTCATATTGGGGTAGGAGAAATGGTATTTTCAGAGCTACACCACATGTTTTGGGTCTGAGGCATCTGCCACAAGTGGGAGATCAGAGACGGTCACTTTAGAGGGATGCCACGTTCTGCCTTCTGCAGTCCAACAGCACTCACATCGTATACAAGAACACGGTGTGGATTGAAAGTGCGAACAACACAGGCAACATCATCACCCGGGACCGGACCATCAATGTGGAGTTTTCCTGTGCCTATGAGCTGGACATCAAGATCTCTCTGGACTCAGTCGTGCGGCCAATGCTCAGGTCAGAGCAGGGCAAGCAGTGCACGTGTGTGCATGGACAGCAAGGTTACAATATGCAAACAACAGCCAGTGCGAGGTCCAAGACTCATTTTTTTTTCTTCTTTTTATTAGTGTGATCAACCTGACAGTGCCAACGCAGGAAGGAAGCTTCACAACCAAGATGGCCCTGTACAAGAACTCCTCCTACAAGCACCCGTACCGGCAGGGGGAAGTGGTGCTGACCACGCGGGACGTGCTCTACGTGGGGGTCTTTGTGGTGGGGGCTGACTCCAACCACCTGATCCTGATGCTGAACAAGTGCTATGCGACACCCTCACGGGACAGCAATGACAAACTGCGCTACTTCATCATTGAGGGAGGGTGAGTGACCGCAGGCACCTTGGTTTGGTTATCTATGGAAAGCATAGCTCCAAAGGAGCTACTACAAAGACACCTAGGTCTATCCTAGCCAAAACTGGCATGTGTCATAGGGGTGCAGAAACATGGGTCCTATGATGCTCATATAGGTACAGTGACATCTAGGAGAATAGCTGAAAGATTTGCCCAAGGGGGTCTCATAGGGACAGAAGCAAGAAGTATTGCTTAAAGGAGGGTCCCGGTCACAGAAGCACCATGGCCAGCTTTTCTCCTGCTCGCAGGTGCCAAAACTTGAAGGACAACACCATTGGCATAGAGGAGAACGGGGTGTCCCTGACCTGTCGCTTCCATGTCACTGTCTTCAAGTTCATCGGGGACTACGATGAAGTCCACCTGCACTGTGCTGTTTCACTGTGTGACTCGGAGAAGTACTCCTGCAAAATAGTAAGGGAGGCTAAGGCTGAGGGTTGCTGGGGTTGGGAGTTTTCTGAGGCGGAGGTGGAACATGTTGTGCATGGCTTGTATTCAAGAGGCAGCCAGAGAGGCAGCCTTGAGGAAGAGATAGGGAGGATTGAACCTCCCTCTGGCTGCAGGGAGGAGAGCTCTGCTGTGGGAAGATCCTGGCTGTGTCGGGGGGGGGGAAGGGGGTCTCTTGGGGGTCCGGGTTGGAGGTGTGTAGAGAGGGCTTGGTCAGTGGCCAAGAGTAATAAATGTGCTGACATCTCCATGCAGAACTGCCCCCAGCACCGGCGTTCAGCCAGCGCCTTCACTCATGAGGCCCATGAGCAGATCCTGTCAGTGGGGCCCATTCGGAGGAAACGTAAGTGTGTGGCATCCTGAGGACAGGCATGACGGGTCTTCCACCTTATGTGATGATCCCCTTGGTGCAAGGAAAGATGGCCAGGACATGGGAGTGAGCACCTGGAAGGTGATGGGGGAGTTCCAGTAGGACTTCCCATCACTGGAGGGAGTAGGCATCCTGGGTGGGCAACTGAGGGCTGCTCAGGATCCAGCAGCATCTCTCACTATCTGTCATGCACAAAGGATCAGACTGGTGTGAGGACAACGGTGGCTGTGAGCAGATCTGCACGAGTCAAGCCGATGGACCCCTGTGCAGCTGTGTGACAGGGACACTGCAAGGGGACGGCAAGAGCTGCAGGGGTAAGCACCAGGGCTTGGCCCTGTCATCGTGTGGGGTGGGCAGGGACATCTGTGCAACAGAGAGGCTGCTGGCATCCAGAGAAGGAGGGAAGGCAGCCTTTTTTTGGATCCGGACAGATATGAGGCTTGGATAATGCACGCCTTGGGTTAGCTGGAGTGGGATGGAGGCATTTGGCTGTGCGGACATGGAGTGCTGCAAATCTGGTGCTGCTTTACCATGAAGGGCTCGTCAGGCAGTCAGTCTACAGGGAGCACGTGGGGCTTTGCTTGGGGCGGTGTGGGTTTGGCAGCACGCATCAGTATCTGCAGAGGAGCTGGGCTATATGGAGGAGCAAGGCAGACTGGGCAGTGGCTTGTTGATGGGCTTCCCAGCTGAGAGGTGATCAGCTCATTGGGGTCTGTGGAAGGGGGTGCCTGCAGGTCCCACCTAACTTGCAAGTGTCTGTTGCATCGATACACGTAACCTTTTTTCATTTTGCAGTCTCCAGCTCTTCAGCAGACAGCCGAGCCCAAGCAAGTCTTCTGGTGGTGGCACAGCTGTGGCTGTGGGCGGCTCTGCAGGACCCAACCTCATAGGGGTGGCTCTGCTGCCCAGCCATGTACTGTTCTCGTGTCAGCCTGAGTTTCTGTAGGGTAGCAGCCAGCACCCCCAGCGACAAACCCACTGCCGAGCCGGCCCCACAGATATAGGAGAGATTGGAATCGACCTGGAGTGAGGAGGGATGATCACTGGAAGCACAGAATGCACCTTGACCGTAACAGAGATCAGGAAACTCACAGGGCTTGCAGCTTTTCCCCAGGTTCTGTCCTGTAGCATTTTGCCCAGGTGGGCAGCACCTCTGTTAGCAGAGGGGGATGGGCTGAGCCTCATCCACATGTAGCATCTGTACCCTCAGAGGGGCTTCTGCCCCTCCTGGGACAAGGACAATCTCTCAGAACAGTCGGCATCATCAGAGCGCTGGGATGCAGCCAGAGGTAGGTGGCACAGCGCAGGGTGCGGAACGGAGGAGCGCGCTCGGCTCGGAGGACGTTGGCACAGCATGGGAACTCATCATCCTTCAGATCTCCATCCAAGGGAGCGGTGGGGGTGTGGGGCAGAGGGCTGAGCGTGTGTCTGGGGGTGGCGGAGAGGCATGGGAAGTGCTTTTGGGAGAGAGAAGCGTGCTTAAGAAGAAGAGAGAAGGGGTGAGGGAAGGGTGGGAGCACCGCACAACAGGGGTGGTGCCGGGGGTCGGGGCGAGGGTCGGCGCTGGGGGTCGTTTCTGTGGGTGACTGGTCTGGTGTTGGTAAATTGTGACACGGCTGCGTGGGAATAAAAAGCGTTGTACTCCTTCGTAAAGCAGCGTCGTCCTGCGTGGTGGAACAGAGCGGGGAGAGAGGCCGGGAGGCACCGATGTTAAGCAGGGGGTTCGGGCAGGCGGGCTTGTGTGGGAGCAGAAGCTGTGGGTATCACAGCAGAAAGGCTCCGCGCGGATTCGGGAGGCGAGCGAACCCCCCGCCCGCCCCATGGCACCACCCGGTACCGCCGCCCCGACTCCGCGCGGATCCCCGCCCATTCGCCGAGCCCGGGCTTCGAACCCGCGGTCTCCTCTGTCGCCCCACCCCCGCGTGACGGCACGGCGGCGGTGGCGCGAGGTGGGCGGGGCCGTGACGTCACGTGGCGCTAGAGGGCGGCGCCGCCCCGCCCACCGCCGCGCTCGGGCCCCGCCGGCAGGTAGGGGATGCGGGGGGACCGCGGGGGGATCGCGGGGTGGGAGCCGGGAACGGGGGGGAGGCAGCCCATCGTAGGGCTCCGGTACGGCGATCTGCCTCGGGGGAGCCCACGGGGGTTCGTCAGCCCCGCAGCACCCGAGGAGCGCGCCGTTACCGCGCCCAGGGCACCGGGACCGGCTTCACCGCCTCCGTGTCCTGCAGCACGGCTCAGAGCCGTGCAAGATCCCGGCCGCAGCACTTTGGGGTTCCACGCCAACCTAACACGCTGCTGAGGTCCGCAGAGCCCAGTGTCCAGCACAGTGCTCTGGGAGGAGGATGGGCCCCAAGGCAGCACCCCTCTGCCTCCCCGACTCGCTCACCACGGCAGCCTCCTGTCCATCCCTGCTCCATCAACACATGGGCATCAACAGCACAGCCCCGCTCCTCTGCATCCTTGCTCCCATCCCGCTAACTGCATCCCCTGACCCAGCACAGCCTTCCTGGGCCCCATCCCTTGTGCCGTGGGCTGGCAATCCTGCCGTCCTCCTCCTCTCCCCTTCCATGAGGACCGCACAGCCTCCCACCCCTTCCCAATGATCCCAGAGCCCCCCCCATCCTCTCCTCACACAAAACAGCCCCACTCACTCCTCCCAACTGCCCCACTTTTCCATCTCTTAGCCCAGCCCCACCTGACAGCTCACAAACACCCCACACCCCTATAAAAGCACAACTGCCTGCATAACCTCCACTCAGAACACCCAGCAAGGCCTCCTCTCCATCTGTCTGTCTGTCTCCCCCAGACCCACCATGGACCTGGTGCTGGAGGTCGCTGACCACCACCTGCTCACACCCTACGTGTACCCCACGGGCTGGCCAGAGGACGAGCCCTTTCGCCAGCTGCTCAGCCTCTTCGTCATCACCAACCTTGGAGCACTCGCCCTCTATCTGCTCTTCGGCACCCTCAGCTACTACTTCATCTTCGACCATGAGCTGAAGAAGCACCCCCAGTTCCTCGAGGTGGGTACCATGGCTGCACGCACCCCGCTCCCTCCCAGCACATCCCAGATGCTGCTGGCATTCCTTTGCCACCCATCTCCTCCAAAAGCTGCCTGACACTCCCTGATGGAACATAACAGGGCAGGACTGACCCCCAGCCAGGGTCTCTCTGCTTTCAGGACCATCTTCTGATCTGTTACCACTCAGATAATGCCCCACTCCTATCACCTGAACACAGGGTGCTGCCTTTCCCCATACAGAAGCACCCTGGCTCTCCCCAAGGACGCTGGCACTTGCCCTAAGCCCCTCTGCAAGCCCAAAGGCCCCATTTCTACCTTGCACCTCCCAGTCCTGACCTTCTCACTCCCATCCCTGCTGCCTCCATACTCTCCCATCCACAACACTGCCACCCCACAGACAATGCCTCTCACACCCTACACTCTGGCACCAACCTCACCTGCCCACCTCACTCCAGACTGGGGGTCCTGTCCTACCCCAGTAGCCCTACACATGCATTGCCCACATCTGGGCCTGCTGTTTCCCAGCCCTGCATTCACACCTCAAGGCCCCAATGCCCCTTAGCTTCCAACACCCAAAGCACATGGCCCTTCCTTCTACCAAAGGCACCAAGTCCAGCTTCTCAGCAACAGCCCCAGAGTGCTGCCAGCACCCACACAGCTGGGCCTGGTGGTGATTGGGCAGCTGATGACAGGTGGGTGCCCATCCCTGGCCTCTAACATGTGGTTGGGAACAGAACAGGATGGGCCTGAACTAAAATACAATAGGCATTGCATAGAATGGGTGTCACACAACACAAAAGGCATCAACTACAGGAATAGAATAGATGAAAACTCGCATAATATAGACCAGAAGTCACAGAGAAAAAAGGTGCCTGATTGCTTGAGGGCTAACCTAGCGATTTCTTCGGGGCAGGATCCAAAGGCCTCGTGACCACTGACATCAGCCACCGTGCCCAGCAGCTCATCCCTGCATCAGGCAACCCACCTTGGCCTGAGCAGCCCAACAGCAAGGCACTGCACACAGCACCACAAACCACCTCCTTGGCTGTCTGCAGCTCAGCCCTCCTCACTGCTGGACTCAGCACACTGCTCACACAAACTCATCAACCTCTCACCCTGCATGACAGCCTCACTTCTGCACTACCAGGTCCAATGCACCCGAGACCCTTCTCTTCCCCCACCAACATCACTTACACTCCAGGCTACCCCGGCACCTACTCTCCACACCCACAGCACAGCTCTCCTCAAAACAACCTCTCTGCACACCCTGCCCCCAGGTATACACCTGAACATCTGCTCCAAATACCAAACAGCATGCCAAATGCCTGCCCTCCCTGCCTGCCCATGGCCTCAATGGCACAACAAGTACTGTGTACTTCACTCTGCTTCCACTCATGCTGTCCCCTAACCTGGCTCCCTCTCTGCCTCCCTACAGAACCAGGTGCAACGGGAAATCATCTACGCACTGCGCTCCCTGCCCTGGATCAGTGTCCCCACCGTTGCCATCTTCTTTGTTGAGGTCCGGGGCTACAGCAAACTATATGACAACATTCAGGACTCCCCCTATGGTGAGCTGCTGCCCAGGCCCTGCTACCCCCCTGCCCTTCATTCTCTGTTGCTCTCTGCCCCCATCTCCACACATTTCTTCTTCATTCTGAACCAAAAACCTGCAGACACCTCCCATACCCCCTCAAACTCCTGCCAGAGCTGGCAGCCCATAATGCTGGCAACATCAATAGAGGCCACCTCCCAGCTCCAAAACATCTCAGCTCTGAGTTATGCCCTTGGCACCCTGTCAGCCCACGCACATGACAGCCAACCCCCTACCTCAGGGTCAAGAGTGCCAACGGGATGCACATCCTTTCCTAGCTGCATGACATTCCATCCCTTGCTGTATAATCCCATAGGACCCAGCTCACTTTTTCCACCATGACCCTGCTCTCTTTCCTCCACCTCTGCACACAGGAAGCCCCAGCTTCCTACTCATTCTCACCCTTTAGAGCTATGGCACATGCAGAAGGAACACTGACATGACTTCCCTCCCCTAGGCTGGCCTGGAGTCTTCCTCAGCATGCTGTCCTTCCTCTTCTTCACTGACATGGGCATCTACTGGATACACCGAGGCCTCCACCACAGGCTGTTCTATAAGGTAGAGAACCTTCTTGGGGGAGCTGGCTGTCAGCAGGGTATTGACACCACCTGAGAAATGGGGATGGGTGCAGGTGGGGGTGGGTCACATTTCCTCATCTGCATCCCCACTGGCAAGTGAGCTCGTAGTCTGTTAAAACCTACAAAGATTCTCTGATCCCAACTTTCCTGTGTCACTCAGCCACACACGACAGCTATCCTCAGTGATGCTGACAGGTAGCTATCCCAAAATAGGTGGGCCTGGAGAGGGGCTCCTATCCCATGGGCCTCAGCCCCTCGCCTCTGGCCCAGCACCTACCCTTTCCCCACAGCGCTTCCACAAACCCCACCACCTCTGGAAGATCGCGACGCCCTTCGCCAGCCATGCCTTCCACCCCGTGGATGGCTTCATGCAGAGCCTGCCCTACCACATCTACCCCTTCCTCTTCCCCCTGCACAAAGTCACCTACCTGGGCCTCTACATCTTCGTCAATGTCTGGACCATCTCCATCCACGACGGCGACTATCGCGTCCCCCAGCTGCTGCGGCACGTCATCAATGGCTCTGCCCACCACACCGACCACCACCTCTACTTTGACTACAACTACGGGCAGTACTTCACCCTCTGGGACAAGATTGGTGGATCCTACAAGAGCCCCACTGCCTTTGAGGGCAAAGGCCCCCACGATTACATGCGCAAGCTGCGGGAGAATGGTTCAGCGTGCCCCAATGGTGACACTGACAAGACAGAAT
This sequence comes from Tympanuchus pallidicinctus, assembly GCF_026119805.1. Lineage (NCBI taxonomy): Eukaryota > Metazoa > Chordata > Aves > Galliformes > Phasianidae > Tympanuchus > Tympanuchus pallidicinctus. The sequence continues at coordinate 2,766,173 of NW_026294748.1, forward strand.
AGGTGTCACCAAATTGGCTGCAACCCCAACAGACTCTGTCTCATCCCATCCCTCCTGAGCCTTTTCGGACAATGTTCCCCCATAAAAGGAGTCCCCATCTCTTCCCATCGCTCAGCAAGTCTCAGCATCTCAAACCCTTCGCTCCCCTGGGCCAAGAGGTGCACATGGGGCTGATGTGCACATGGAAAGGAGGATGCCACACAGTTCCCTCCACTTCTACAGCACACAGCCACCACCCATGGATGCTCATTCACAGCCCATCTTTTCAATCTGAGCCGCTCTGGGACCTTCTCTGCTCGTGGATGGGTCTTGGACCCCTTCCCCCCCTGCATTCCCACCCCTCCTCATGGCACACAGACACCTTAACGCTACGCAAAGCTGCTGCTATTCAGACTTCTTGGAAATACACATGCCATGTTTGTGCCCCACATCAGTTATGTGCTCTCTCCAACCTGTATGATTGTGAGTACTGCCCACTCAGCAGGACACGTGCACTGACAGCAGCTCCAAGAGCTCCATCCCTGCTCCCAGAACAGCACTCTCCATCCTCGCTTCACACTGCAAACCTCGGCTGCAACACAAACTCACCCCATTGCCATCACCACCTGTGAGTCCATACAGGAGCCCTGCACACAAACAGCATTGCAATGTAAGCACAGCAGTAACATGGCACGTCATTGGGTCTCCATCCATCTGCACCCATCTCTCTTCCTCCATGAGCTGCCATGGACGCCTACAGATCAAGTCACATCAAGATGAGAGGCAAACAGCATCTTGCATTGTGTTCTCCAGTGTGACCTGCACATCTGTATTCCCTGAAAAAAACACCGTGACCTGCTATCTTGTGCAGCCAGCACAGGTCTTCCTCGTGGCTCCTCGGCCTCTGGACATTCTGGGTCTTCTTGGCACTGGATGAGAGCTCCTTCACCTCACCTGAAGATGCCACATGAGAACTTAACACACAGGGGCACTTCTGGAGATAAGAGGCAGACATTGAGCCCTTTGAACTCACAGGGAACATTAGGGGAGGGGAAGTGGGAAGGCTTAGAAGCTGGGGATGGGGGGGAGCTGTGGTTTCTGGCTTGTTTCCCCCCTGAAAAGCCAATGTGCTTCCTTTGAACACCTGACTGCCCTGCCTTCAGTCAGGCTAACCTTTAATAAAACTCATTTGCCAACTTTGACGGCATGTGGCATCTTCACTATCAGTCTCCAGACAGTACAGAGACCATCCTGGCACCCCATTTCCACCCACTCCCACCAATCACCCCACAAGTTACCACCCAACAGGTCCCTCTGCCAGCTTTGTACTCTCATGCCCAAGCCACAGAGAACAACAGAGCACAGTGAGCATTGCTCAGGGCTTTTCCGTGCCTAGTCAGCTCTGTTCTGTCACCCCCTCTCCCTAAACCTCCCCATGCTGTAACACAGCCTTCTGCCTTCCCAGCCCAAGGCAGATGATAGAGCGTGCCCCAAGGTGACGCTTTTCACCTCACTCTGCAGCAGCCACCTACGCCTTCACCCTCTCTTCTCCCCTTATTCTTTGCAGAGGTTCCCAGACACACAAGTAGGAGAAATCTCTTTTCACTGCCCCACAGCAATACCAGTGCATTCCATACCATACAGGGTGTAACACTATAATACGTGGAAAGTACAGCAATAATAACGGGGTGGCAAAATCCTTGGCTGCAGCAAATGAGGACAAACCTAAATGCAGCAACTAAAGATGCAGAAACAAAGGAGAAAGCTTGTTTACCTTCAGGAAGCCTCAGGTAGGCAGGGATCTTCAGTGAGACCCCCTTCTCTCACTGCCAACCCTTAAATGAGGGCTGGGAAGGGGTGGATCCTGGCTAGACCCCTTCCATCAGTCAGCACATTGCATGCACCTGAGCTCCCCTGGGTTAGCCCTGCCCTCTCACCAGGTGCTTAATTACTGCTTCAGGCTGTCACTTAGCATTTCCACTGCACAGGGGACTCATACAACACTCTGCTTCCTGAGTGCAGTTACTGCAACAGATGCATGCATCCACTCCTGGGACAGAGGGCCCTCGTGCAGTTCCTCTGTGATGGGCACGCACCTTCTAACCCCCAGGAACTGTATTCCCCCCACATCCATGGCTCACCCCTCATTTCCCTGCATCCTGCCCCTGTTCTCCCCTCCCCTCAGTTACTCAATCCCCACGTGCACATGAACTCTGGATGGGCAGTAGCTTGGCGCTCAGGCAAACACCAAAGGTCGAGGCAAAGGCTGGATTAAATGTGACAACAGCAGCACAGACCTTGGCACATCGGCACAGGGCCCTGTCAGCATCAGAAAACCTCTATCCCTGCCCAGCACCCTTCTGCCAGCCCTCCTGCAGGGCAGCACACAGCATGACCCAGGATGTGCCACATTCCTCTGGCATGCGACCTTCCCCTGCACCCTGCATGCAACAGCCCACCTCCTATAGAACCACCTCTCTCCTACACGTGCCCCCATCTCTCAGCAGAGAGGCTCCAATTTACACTGAAAACAAATCCTTCTCCCGGTTGCCTTGGCCATAGAAAGCTCTGCCGCACCGCGGAGCCCGCGGGCCTCATGCACTTTTAGGAGCGGCCGCCAGGTGGCGCTGCTGAGCGCTATGCCCGCACCGCCGGAGCCCAAAGGCCGGAGCCGTGTCCGTGTGTCCGTGTGTCCGTGTGTCCGTGTGTGTGTCCGTAGGCTGCGACCTTACTGCAGATATGGCTGACCATCGTTCCTTACAGGCTCTCCTGCTCTTGTAGGCAGAGTGATGCTATTGCTACACCCAGCAGTGGGACAGCCGTGCCAACCCTGCACAGGGGATGCAGATGCCCAGCACTGCTGCCTATGGCATGCCAACATGCCAGCACACACATCCTACAGAGCTCCTCACAACCTGAGAAGCGAGTGCTCATACCTTGGTAGAGGCTGCCACAAAGGAACATCCCTCAGCACATGAACACTGCACCACAGAGCTTTTCTACTGTGAAAGCGACGTGTGCACACAACCAAACACACACCACCCCACAGCACGTGGTGTTGCTGGCTCCCCTGCAGGGAGATGCTCTCAGATCACCGAAGCTTTTTACTGGGGTTGTTGTGATATGGCCCCAGAATCAGGTATATTCTTCAGTGCAGCTATTGCTACACCAAAGGGAATGCAGACCAGGGGAAGGGACATACCGTGCCATACCATACATGTGATATGTGCCCAGCACAGCTGAGGAAGGGTTCCTGTATCCCTGCACACCATTAATTCCTAGCAGACAGCCCATAGGGGGCCACTGTGCTGCCTGCACATCTGCCCACAAACCTCCTGTGTGCTGCCTCTTTGGAAGATGCTTGAGAACAAAATGGGGTCTGCCACTGACATACACCTCCTGTCTGGGAGAAGAACCTGCTCCCTATGGCCTTCCCAGCCCCTCTATAAATGTGGTCATTTCAACACAACTCTACCTTCCTCTGCAGGCAGGCAGCAGTGCTGGATGGGGAGACTCATGTACTTTGGGGACTTAAAAAAGGCCAATCTGCTCAGGAAAAGCTCCCTGGAACATGACAGTACATTCATATCTCCTTCTCATATCATAGAATGGAATGGCCTGGGTTGAAAAGGACCACAGTGCTCATCCAGTTCCAACCCCTTGCTATGTACAGGGTCACCAACCACCAAACCAGGCTGCCCAGAGCCACATCCAGCCTGGCCTTGAATGCCTCCAGGGATGAAGCATTCTCCAGCAAATGGCTCTTACTTGGGGCTGTGCACAGAGGAATTGCAACACCCAGCCTCCCCAAGAACAACCCTGGGGCTCAGACTGGGCAGCAAATGCTCACACAAAGAGCAAACCATCCTTGGGCCAGTTCCTCATTTCTCACCAGTTCCTATTCTACTCTGAATCAGTTTCTTCTTTTTTTTTTTCTTTCTTTTTATTTTTTTTTCTTATTTTTTTTTTCCTGGGGATTGGGGCAGCACTTTGGGGAAGGGATGCTGTTGTGTGTTGGGTCCCTGCTGGTCCCACCTGCAGACAGCAGCTCCACGGATCCGTGCACAAACATCTATCAACTCTCACCCCTGTGACCTGTGGTCCTCCAGGGGGACATTACCCTGAATCGAGACAGCTAAGAGCTTTATTAGGAGGGCTTCTAATTGTATTGGCTCCGTAATTGAAACACGCTAACTAGGTTTCTAGGCAAAAGGTACCTCTGGGAACACTCTGGGCAATGTTTCAGCTGTTACAGACAGCAAAATGCAGGGAGCTGAGCCCCCCAATGGTGGTCTGCACTGTCCCCATGTCACCATACATCACCTCCACCATGCAGATGGGTTACAAGGTTGGCAAACACGGTAATCCCTGCGATGCACAGACTTTGTAGCAGCTTTGGCTGAAAAGCCCTTTTTTTTTTTTTCAATTTAATGTTTATCTTTCACTGTTGATTTTTGGTTGTGTACTTTGCCGATTTTCACTGTTGATTTTACACTGTGTACTTTGCAGTGCTCATTTCTATTACCGCTTCAGACAGCTTCCCTTTGACCAGCTCTTCCTTATCACTGCTTTTCTTACCACCGACCTCCCATCACTTCAGATTGCCAACTTAGGACCACGTATCTCTTTTTTCCGTGTTTTTTTTTTTTTTGTTTAATTGCCGATTTCTGAGCTCTGAGTTTCTTACATCCGATATTTAAGCCTCGCTCTTTTTTCCACTCGCTCTTTTTTCAATCTTTTTCTTTTTCCTCGCGTGTAACGGCTGCTCCGACACCCTTTCCGCTAAGCCTATCGATGACGTCGGACTTTCCCCGACGCCCGCATCCCTCGGGCCCGGTTTACCCCCGGGATGATGAAGAGTGGAATGGGGGAGGGGGGGGGAGAACACATCGTTCTGGGGGCGGTCGCGGGGCGGCGCGGCGGAGCACATTGCACATTCTGACCGGGCGGCGGCGCGGCTCCATCGGTCCCGCACGGCGCGGCCCGGCCCCGCGCCACGAACATGGCGACGCGGTGCAGCGGCGGGGTGAACGGTGCCGTTCTGTCCCCGCACCGCCTCGCCTTGCTGCTGCTGCTGCTGCTGTCCGAAGGGGCGGCGGGGGGCGGCTCCTCGTTGTTGCTACGCGTCCCTCCGGAGGCACCCGATGAACCCCCGCGGAGCCGCCGTGCCGCGCAGGAGCCCATCCAGGTGTACGGACAGGTGAGCCGCGGTCGCGACCTCCCCCTCTTTCCTCCCTTTCCCCCCCCCTCCCCTTCCGCATCATTTCTAATTTATTTATTCCTAATTCATTAAACCGACCGCACGGCAGAGCGGTGCGTTACATCACCCATGCAGCGTTTCTCCCCCCCCCTTCTCCCCTCCCCGCAAACACTGTCTGTGTTTCTCTCTCCCCCCCCTCTCTCCCCCCCAGCGATGTGCATTAGCAGGGTGAATGCTGCGCTGCGTGGTTCCCCCCTCCCCCTTTCCGGGGCACCGCAGCCCCCTACTGAACCTACGAGCGCCCGCACTTGCCCTGTTCCAAACGGAGCTGACCGGGAGATGCTGAGCGCGGTTACATCTATCCCCGCATCTCCCCCGGTTGAGCCATCGCGACCCAGCCGTGCCGCCGGGTTGGCAGGGCACGCTCGTGGGTCTGAGCCGGGGACACGGCCAGCTTGTCCCCAGGGGATGGGAACCCCACGGCTGGGAGCTGCAGCTGGCATCTGTCTCCCACTAGACGTGCTTAAATGGGACGTTTCGACCCTGAAACTGGGCTGAAAGGGAGACTTTAGAGCAAGATTGTGCTGTTGTGAGGTGCTGAGCCTGCTCTGTAAGGAGGGCTTCTCCCTGGCTGCTTGTCTGCCCGGTTGGCCCTTGCTTATTGGTGTGAGGAGCTGGCTGACCACAGAAAAGCATACAGATGGCCGTCCCTGAGAGCATCCCTGCGCAGGCTCCATTAATTAGCAAGTTTTGCTGCCGGGACCAGCATCCTCCTCTCCCTTTGCCTCACGTTGGGGGGGGGTGTCAGAACAGGACGCGCTGCCCGTGTGCCTGCCCTGGGAGTCTGCAGGCTGCCATTGCCTGCCCATTATTTTTGTGTTTTATTCCATATGCCAAACTGTGAGCTATTGCCTCGTGTGACCCCGCTCGCTCCGGCTGCTCATGTCCCACTGTGTAGCCCGTGTGCTGCCTGAGGGCAGCGGCCACATCTGCATTTCCCTCCTATGGAAGAGGAGAACTTTCCCTCTTAACCTTCTCCGTTCCCAATGATTTCCCCTTCCTCTGTACTGTCAGGACGTATGTGGGGCATTTTCCCTTCAGCCCCCCCCACAGCTGTCATTCAGGCCACTCTGACAGGTCAGGGTGGAGAGCAGCACCCACAGCCTGGACTTGGAACACTTGGAAGGCTGCAGTGACATCCAGAGCAGGACACAGAGCAGGCAGGGGGGTTTTTGTATACAATTGGCCTCTGCCGGGTCTTTTCTCATTGCCTGAAGCTTTTGGAAGGGATTCGTTGGAGCAGTGAATTGCTCTCACTGGCAGCATTACACAAAACAGTTGCAGACTTTAATGCTTTATTTTAATTTTAATAAAAATTGGCTCTTCTGTTGCTTTTGGATGCAAGCATATTAAAGCCCAGGTACCAGACCTCACCAGGACTTCACTAGGCCTTACACAACCCTTCTGAACCATACAGTGCTTTACATCGTGGTGTCTGTTACAACAGGAATTAAGACATAACCCGCATTGTGGTGTATGAACAAGAAGGAAAACAAAGCCACATGTTATACTGCTTGCTTCCAGTCGCAAGCATCGTGTGGTCCCCACCCCTCCTGTATCTCTGTGGCTCCCCTGATGCTGGCAGGGTTAGCAGAGGGACATCAGCAAGGTGACAGTGCTTGGAGTGAGCCACTGAGAGCCCTGCAGGAGACCCTTCTCAGGGGCATGTGCTGCTCCCTGTGCTTGGCAGTGTGCTCAGCCATATGCTGTGTGTTGGCTCGCCCTGCCCTGGTGTAACCTCATGGCACTGCTCGTGCAGAGCTGCCCATCACTGCTGGAACACAGCCAGGGGACTGATGGAGTGACACGTTGTGACAGCCAGAACTGGAGCTGGGGGTGCACTCCAAAGCCACCACGGCTTCTCCATGGCACTGCACAGCTTGGGAAATTTGGCAACGGGCTCTGGACACTGGATGGGTCATTTCTGCAATGCCACTGATGGGAAGCATCCCCTGAGTAGGATAAGTGCTGCTTATGCCCTTCAGCACTCCCTCAGTCCCTGTGAGCATCCAAAGCATTGCACACTGCCCACCCTATGGCTTCATTACAGCGGTGGAGACTTATCCTCATCCCTCTGTCTGGTTTTTCCATCCCAGCCATCCTTCAAATCCCATCCCATCCTGGGGATAAACCAGCAAAGAACCACTCAGCCTGTGGACAGTACAAGAAGAAGGGCACATGAAGCTGCTGCTCCTGCTGCCTACCTGTCAGGTGACGCTATCTCATGGGTACTGGTGTGGCAGCAGCAGACAGTGATGGATGGTACTGGGCAGGAAGTGAGCTCATCTGCTGACCCTGCAAGGGGAAGGTGATGTGGGTTAGGGACAGCATTTGCAGCCATCGCTGCCCACCTCAGCATCCACCTGTCTCTCCTAGGACCATGGAGTCAAATCATCTCAGAACCTCCTTCACTCTCAGGTCCTACTTGCTGGTGACAACCTCTCCTGCCTTAGAGGACCACCAGGTTCCATTGTTTTCTGGCTATTTACAATTGCACTGTAGGAGGACTACATGACCTTCTCTCAGCCCACCTTTGAGGACCTCCCCAGCTGTCAGTGCTCAGAGAACCAGGCACTTCTGCATCCCACATGGATGACCACCAGCTCCTCCCCTGTGCTGTTACTCAGTGACCTTCATCTTTATGACAGCTTTGCAAAGCCCAGCAGAGAAGAATTCATCTCCTGTTAAAATCACTGCACTGAGACGACTTTGTGCAGGAGACATTCCCATCCTTGTTGCACTACAGCTCTTACAGATGACCAAGAAAGCAATGCACTCACTGAGAGAGCAGCCTCCTTCCTTGCCAGAGCAGACTGCACGGTGCTGGTGGGCAGAAAGGTGTTTGGGTCCATTGGTTGCTGTCTTGAGTGCCCCCATAAGCTGCCAGCATGCAGCAAGAACAGCCCCAAGCACAGAGCACAGGAGCTCTTCTGAGGCCATGAGCATCCTACAACCCACACCATGCTGCAGAACCTTTCTGCTCTCCAAAACAGAGAAATGTGCATTGCAGGATAAACACCATCCGGCTCCATGACCAGAGAAATCAATCACAGCCCATCGGACGTGAACCATAATTAATTGTGTCCTACATTACCATGCCCTGGGTGCTGGCCGCACATCCTGGTACAGCCCCCAGGCCCTGAGCCCTATCCTTCCTCCCTTCTTTGACTCAGTCCTGGGGAAAAAAACAGTGCTCCTGACCCAACCTCAGATTTCCCCCACTGTCCTTTTCCTTTCCTTCAGGCACAACAGCAAAAGGAGAGCTCTGTTGGCGGTAGCAGAGAGCAAACAGCTCTGCAAGCAGATGATTTTGGTATTAACACAATTAACAGGGGCCTGGCGCTCGCTGAAATGAGTCACTCGTGTTTCATATGGGTGATTTCGGGCCCTGGCATTTTCAGCCTGAGCCACAGGCAGAGCCGTGGCAGGCACAGGAGGTGGCTTAAAATACCACGCAGGGATGGAACAGATGCTCTGTGCTGAGCAGAAGGTGCAGGAATGGAGCGTCGGTGGGATGCACGAGGAGCGATGCGTGCCACCAACACAACCACTGCAGTGCCACCAACGCAATGCACTGCAGCCCCCCATGATGCCATGACCCCCCCTTTGGCTTTGCTCTTCTGCCACCCCAATGCAGCTGGGGCTCAGGGAGCACGAGGGCTTGGCACCTCAAAGCCTCAGAGGCTTCATGCCTCGCCAACACGCTCATTTATCCTTGTAACAGCCCATTAATTATTCAGGAACGATCTCGGAACGTGTTTGTTGTTAAGCATCCCATTTGCTGTTGCTTAACAAGGATGGGAAGAAAGAGCCACGATCCCCACACGTCTCTTTCCCTCGTGCAGCCCTGGTGTGGTGTTGACATGGAGTGCTTTGTTATTAACAGCCCTTCCCTAGGTCAGGTCAGAGTCGTGCAGCACAGGACGAACCCTTCGATGCATGCTTTGCTCCAAAGCCCACTCTGAGGCAATGCCATGCACTGCAAGCACAGCCCATGTCCTCCATCCATCCCTGCACAGAGCTCACAGGGATGCCCTTCATGCTTGCTCCAGTGTGATGGCAGCTCCAGGGTTGCTGTCTTGCTCTAAACCAGGGGTTTTGGTTGTGGGGAGATGCTGTTAACAGAAAGAAAATATGAATGTGAGCAACACTACATAAACTGTGTTAACTAGAGATACAAGCAGCCTCCTCTACATCTTGGCTTCATTTCTCCCCTCGTGGACTTCATTTGGCACCTTACATATTAGGAGGACAAATTAGAGTTTCATGCATATTTCATATATCCTTAATCACTTGGCAGAAAGCAAAACACAGCCCCATTACGATGATTTTCTACTAAGTGCTGTTTCCATTGGGCACCAGCCATTGCCTGCTCGTGGATCCAGGCAGCTCCTTAAGGAGGTTTCTCCAGTGGCTCTGTGCAGAACCAGGGCTCAGCTGCTGCCCAGGCCTTGGCTCTGCCCGCACAGCCCTGGTCCCCTGCTCAAGGACGGCACTCTGTCTGCGGTTCAGTCTCTTTGCTCACGGGGAATAATGCTTTAGAGGTCATTTGGCTGAGTTTAAAGCAGGGCACGGGTCAGAGCCTCCTCTTGTTTTGTTTCTCTAGCTAGCCTAGTGTCAGATTTCTTGCAGAACAACTTGCAAAGTGCTACTGAAAATGTCATGGAGGCGTCAACAAACCCATCCTGAGAAAACACATGGGGAGGAGATCAGGCTGTCCCCAGGAGGGGGCTTTGTGGGCAAGCTCAGCTGCTGACCCATCATTGCTGCTGCCTTAGACCCAAACGAGTGACACTGAACTGCTCCTGCTTGTGGAAGAGTCAGATCTGATGGAAAAGGGAAAAGGGGGGATGCTGGGGTGGGGACACAGAGCTGCCATGGGTTTCACACTGCAGGTTGTGTGTGGGGAGCATCACCCTCTCCTTCCTCCCTGCATCCCCAAGGTCTCACTGACCCCCACTGCTGGGGTGCAGCCGCCTGCAGTCCTACATCTCTGCTCTGAGCCCCAGGTGGAGGCACACAGCCCAGCAGCTGCAAGCACCAGCCCTGGGGGATGCTCACTGTCCCCCTGTTTGCTTTCTAATTTGCTCCTTTTTTTCCTTTTGCACAAGCCCATTACGTAACAGGGATTTGGGGACTTCTGTTTCACTTGCCTCTCTTGGACTAAAGCCATCGTTTTTTCCACACGTTTCTTTGCCCATCACTGAGGGGGGGGAGGGAGGAGGAAACTGCTGGGTACCAGCCCTAAGCAGGGCTTAGCCCTGTATTTCTACAGCTCCCTACAGACGCTGTGTTTTGCAGAGCAGCACCTCCAGCCCTGCTGCAGCAATGCTGCGATTATTTCCCCATAGAAACCAGTCCTCCAGGTACAGCACGAGCACAGGCAGCAGTGGGTTTGCTTGCACCTGTTTTGGATACCTGCACGTCCTTCTAAGCACGGAGATCACTGTAGGAAGGTGACTCTGTTTGTGTTGGCCCTTTGCCTAGCCAGCCCGGTTTGTATCGCTTCTCCTTCCTCGGTTTTAGTTTTGGTTCTGGTCATCTCACAAATCCTCTTTCTCTGAGGAAGAATAAATGAACTTCACGCTCATGGGTTGCACAGCGTGCTCGCAGCAGATCCTCCTTCACCACCTCCTCCCCAGGGAAGGTCTCTCTCAGTGCTTTAACCGCTTGGCAGCTCACAGTGAGCACTGAAATCCAAGCAGTGGTCCGTGCCCTGTAGCCCTAACCCTCCCCCTGACCCCACAGGGTCCTGTTGCCCCTGGGATTGCTTCAATCCTCTTCAGGTTTGAACGCCTTATCCCATTACATGCATTCCCCAGGAGGAGGGGACCCCGTGCTATGGCTCACGGTGCCCATTCCCTTTGCAGGTCAGCCTCAACGACTCCCACAACCAAATGGTCGTTCACTGGGCAGGAGAGAAGAGCAACGTGATCGTGGCCTTGGCCAGGGACAGCCTGTCCTTGCTGGGCCCCAAAAACAGCGACGTAAGTGCTGTGTGCTGCATGTCCCCTGCCTGGCATCCTGCAGCCCTGCTCCTGTAACCGGGTCTCTTGCTGCAGGTCTACATCTCTTATGACTACGGGAAGAGTTTTAAAAAGATTTCGGAGAGGTTCAGCTTTGGGGATGGGAACAGCAGTGCGGTGGCCATCGCTCAGTTCTACCACAGCCCAGCCAACAACCAGCGGGTGAGTGGGGCTGAGGGGGGCACGGTGCCCTGTGGTGCCCCTCGGGGTGCAAGGGACTGAGGGAGTGGGGTGGTGGGGGGCTGCACCCACAGCGGCTTGTGCTAACAGAGTTAGGGGCTGTGCGCCCATCAGCATCATCATAGAATCATTAAGGTTGGAAAAGATGTCTCAGATCTCCAAGCCCAACCCCAGCCCATCCCCACTGTGCCCACTGACCATGTCCCCACGTACCACAATTCTTTCAGGGACTTCCACCTCCCTGGGCAGCCTGTGCCAGTGCCAAACCACTCTTTGAGAGAAGAAATTTCTCCCAGTACCCTCCCCTGGGACAACTGAAGGCCATTGCCTTTCATGCTCTTGTGGCACACTTAAGTTTACCTACACCAAAGCCACCTCTCTTCTGGCCGAAGCTCTCCTGCGGTGGTTTGAGCCATCCTGGCTCTGCAGCTCTCCATCCCCATGGATATTCCCATCTCCAAAGCTGGGTTGGGAGCACTGGGGCATGGACACACTCACCCACATCGCTGAATCATGCCAAAAAACTCCACTCTGCACACAGCAGTTGTTGGCTTCAGGGACCTCAAGGAGCAACAGAGTGTGGTAGAAGTGTGGGAACAAGATCCTCTCCTCCAGAGTTCTCCCTCTCAGGTGCTCCCCAGGACTTGTTGCTGTCATGGGTAGCTTGAGCCCTGCTCTGATTTTCTTCCTTCTCTGTCCTTCTCTCCCCAGTATATCTTTGTGGATGCCTTTGTCCCTTACCTCTGGATCACCACTGACTTCTGCAAGAGCATCCAGGGCTTCTCGATCCCCTTTAGGGCAGCAGATCTCCTTCTGCACAGCAGGAACCCCAACCTCGTCCTGGGCTTTGACAGATCCCACCCCAACAAGCAGGTGAGCACAGCTGCCAAGGCACGAGGGTCTTGGTTTTATCCCCGTCACTCCTGACTCCCTCATGGAGAAGAGAGGAACCTAAGTCAGAAATCTACAGTGCTTAATGTGTTTTGCCCTTGGAGACTGGGATCCGGAGTGGGGCTGGTGTGCCTGCGGGTTGGTATGTTTATTGCTGCTGTTGCTGGTGAAATAAGAGATACCATCTCTGCTCAGGAACTTTGCCCTCCTCCCACCCGCAGCTGGGCAGTGGCAGAGCACTCCTATGGCTGTGACATGCTCCAGGAGGGAGAGGCTCTGCCCGCAGGTTTATCTTTGCAATCACACACACCACGAGCACTTTAGAGCAAGTTATTTTTATTTCTGAGTTCCTATTCAACCAGGCAGCTCTACAAAGTGAAGGCAGTGTTTTCCTGCTTGGGTGGTTCTCACCCAGGTGCAGCTTTGAGGTGGATGTGTCCCTGTCCTCTTTCTGCTGCCTGAGCTTTGGTGTCTTGGGGGTCTCCCTCCCTTGGGTTGCACACTCTGAGAGCACTGCACGATCCAGGCCCATCTCTCACCTTTCCCATTGCAGCTCTGGAAATCAGATGACTTTGGCCAGACCTGGATAATGATACAGGAGCACGTGAAGTCCTTTTCCTGGTATGTGCTGTAGCTTTGTGTTCCATCCAGCTCCCTCCCTCCTGGCTTTCTGTCTCCCTGTACCACCGTGCTCCCAACCCCATCCCTGGGCTGATCATGTGGGCCATAGGCTTTCTTCTTTCTTGGCCACCAGAGCTGCTCTGGCCATCAGCTGTCACCAACATTCAGGTCCCTCCTGTTCTTATCCCCACCATCTCAGCCATTTCGCCACATGCTTTGCAGATTTCCAGCTTATCTCCTCAGGGTCACACAAGAAGGGACATCCCCTGACAAACAGGGCTTGTAACATCTCCAACCACATCCTTCCTGGCCTTAGCTGAGACACAAATAGGAAGCACAGAGCCCCGGATAACATCAGGAGGCAAACACACCCATGCAAACTTCATTACAATCACATTCCCCATACTGTGACCAGTCCTCCTTCCCCTCTTGGAGTTCCTGGGCCATGCAGAGCTTTATCTCCCTTTCTGGGCTCTGCACCCTGCTGAGGCCAGGGCTGCTCCCGTTTCCCCAGACCCTGCATGCCAAACACATCTCTTTAAAAGGCTTCGGCTCCTCCGTGCCTTCTGCACTGCTCTGTGAGTGCAGTGGTGATAAAAACCTTTTCATTCTTTGCTGTCCAGGGGTGTCGAGCCCTACGATAAGCCCAACACAGTGTACATCGAGCGGCACGAGCCCTCTGGCACCTCCACTGTCATTCGCAGCACAGATTTCTTCCAAAGCCGAGAAAATAAAGAGGTGATCCTGGAGGATGTTGATGACTTCCAACTCCGGGACAAATACCTGTTTGCCACAAAGTCTGTGGTGAGTCCCCGCAGCCTTCAGCTCACCACGCTGATCCTGCAGATGGAGCAGTGCTGGCCGTGCTGTTGCTGCCCTGCACGTCAGCAGGGTGGGCAGAAGTAGGTCAGGCTGTAGAGCACCGGGACTGGAAACGCATGGGGTGGATGCAGAGGCAGGAGGGGGGACAGGGCTGGGTGAATGGAGGCCACTTGTCGTCAGGGATTAGCTCAAACGCGAGCTGGGACCAGGCAGCCTTACATGCTGCAGCTTGGCTTATCTGTGCTCTCAGTGAGGGCAAGTCCTTCACAGATGACCGGAGACACCATGCTAGAACTCAAGGAGCAATTTCCTTTTTGTAAGATGCAAGCATTGCTTTTCACTTGCTGCTGCCACCGAGCCTTTTGCAAGGAGCGCTTTGCCCTTTGCAGGTGGCTCTTACATGCTCTCACCCTGCATCCCCAGCAACGTCACCCCAATTTGAAGAGCGTTTTCAGCTTCTCAGAAATCTCTCTTGCAACTTCCAGGGCGCTTTGCCTTCTTGGCTCTGTGCCTGCTTTGGTTAGCAGGAGATGCTATCTGTGTGCTCTGATGGGGTTTGGTGAGATGTTGGGGATGGTTGGTGTCCCCATGGAGATGGCAGCCCATCCTCACAACCCTCATGGACCAGAAGGGAGCTGGGACTTCCTGATTCCTGCTCCCCTCCCCAGGAGCTGTGGTTGCTTGGTGATGTGGAGCCGGGGAAAATCAGGCCGCTTATTTTTGGAGCCTAAATCTGGGTTTGGGTGCTTACCGTTGGCAACCTGCACAAAACACATTGCCCCCAGCTTTTGCTTTTTTGGCTCGGCGCTGGTGTCTTTTCCTTCGTGCAACTCATTAAAAATAGGAAGGCAAGGACAGGCTGTTCTGCTCCAAACCAGTCTCTGTGCCTCCACCTGAGCTGCCAGAACAGGCAGCAGGAGGCATGCTTGTGTTCGCTGCTCTCCGGAATGCCGTCCCCACAGTGTTGGTTCAGGCACAGGGATGAGGGTGATTCTGGGGTTTGTAGCCACTCCTGATGTTTCTCTCTGCTCCCTGTAGCGCTTGCTGGGCAGCTTGCAGCCATCATCAGTTCAGCTCTGGGTTTCCTTCAACCGCAAGCCGATGCGGGTGGCCCAATTCGTTACCAAGCATCCAATTAAGGTAAGCAGTGGATGACCTCCCTGCTGCAGGGTGGAGAATTACTGTTAGCTATCTATGAGGAAATGCTACACTGACCTGTATGCAAACCCTGCTCCTGTGCCCATGCACTTAAAGCCTGCACACCACTCCTTTGCTTCCCACAGGAGTACTACATCGCCGATGCATCGGAGGACCAGGTGTTTGTGTGCGTCAGCCACGATGACAACCGCACCAACCTCTACATCTCGGAAGCAGAAGGCCTGAAGTTCTCCCTGTCTTTAGAAAATGTGCTCTACTACAGCCCAGGAGGAGCAGGCAGTGACACTCTGGTCAGGTAGTGTGCTCCAGAGTACACAGAATCATCATAAAATGCCTTAGGTTGGAAGGGACCTCAAAGATCGTCCAGTTCTATCCCCTTGCTGTGGGCAAGGTTGCCAAGCACTGCATCAGGGTCAGATTGCCCATAGCTCCATTCAGCCCAGCCTGGAGCACTTCCAGACAGATCCCTGGGCACGCCACTCATCACCAGCCTCCACCTGGGCATGGAACTGCTGACCACAACCCTCCGACTGTGGCCATCCCACCAACTCTTAATTCTTCATCCCCTTGGCTTTCCCTTGCAGATATTTTGCCAATGAGCCTTTTGCTGACTTCCACCGTGTCGAGGGTGTGAGAGGTGTGTACATTGCCACGCTGCTCAACGGCTCCTTCAGCGAGGAGAACATGCGCTCCGTCATCACCTTTGACAAGGGAGGCACCTGGGAGCCCCTGCAGCCCCCGGCAGAGACACGCTATGGGGAGAAGACACACTGTGAGGTGAGAGCTGAGCCAAGCTCCCAAAAGACAGAGGGGTCCATGGGCTGAGCTGCCTGCATGGGAAATCCCATCATCAGATGGTATCCTGGGCTCCATCAGCAGAGGGGTGGCCAGCAGGGACAGGGAGGTGATCGTCCCTCTCTACTCTGCTCCTCATCTGGAGTACTGTGTCCTAAAGGAAGCCTACAGACAGGAGGGGAATCAACTCTTTGGGAAGGTAGATAACAGCGGGACAAGGGGAAATGGTTTTGAGTTGTGGGAGGGAAGATTTAGTTTGGATGTCAGGGGGAAGTTCTTTACAGAAAGAGCGGTGAGGTGCTGGAACAGCTGCCCAGAGAGGCTGTGGATGCCTCGTCCATCCCTGGAGGTGTTCAAGGCCAGGTTGGATGGGATCCTGGGCAGCCAGGGGTTGGTATTAAATGGGGAGGTTGGTGGCCCTGCCTGTGGCGGGGGGTTGGAGCTTCGTGATCCTTGAGGTCCCTTCCAACCCTGGCCATTCTGTGATTCTATGACTCCAAAGCAGAGGCTGCAGGATGAAGTGGGACTGAGGCACTGATGACGGTGTGCTTTGCTTCCCCAGCTTTCCCAGGGCTGTTCCCTCCACCTGGCCCAGCGCCTGAGCCAGCTGCTGAATTTCCAGCTGCGGAGGATGCCCATCCTCTCCAAAGAGTCAGCACCAGGGCTGATCATTGCCACCGGTACCATTTTTCCTTCTGTTGCTGCCCAGGGGCTTGGGAGCACGTTGTTTTAAAGGCATGAGGAATTGGGTGGCATCTCATTTGTAGATGCAATTAAAAGAAAACGGAGTTTACAAACATGAGTTGGACTCAGTCATCCTTACAGGTCCCTTCCAACTCAGAGTGTTCTGTGATTCTATGAAGTGCAATTAAATGGTGCATTTTGCTGCCCTGTTCTGCACTGCAGTCCCTCTAATGACTGTATGTACATGTCAGTGCAGTGTGGTGACACTGCAAACCTTGCCTGCTTCAATCCACTCCTCTTTCCTACCCCTTCCCAGCTGGAGGGTTCCTTGGACGTGCAGGAATTGCTGTTTGTCTCACTTCTTCGCTGTAGAAAACAAATGATGGAACATTTGCAGAACCACCAGCTCATTTTGTTTGATCATGTTTACAGCCATATGTTTTTCCCCAGCTGCTTTTAAAACTTGTGATCGTCCTTAACATATCAGCTCCTCCATCACGGCATTTTGCTCACAGACCAGAATAGCTTCGAGGCATCTCCTTCATTTAAGTGGCTGCTGTGTCTACCTGCAGAGGGATGACTGTTCTCATTCTCCTAGGCTCCATCGGCAGGAGCATGGCGAAGAAAACCAACGTCTACATCTCGAGCAGCGCTGGGGCGAGGTGGAGAGAGGTAAGGGCTCTGGTTGGCAGCTCAGCACACTGGCAGCAGCACGGATTGGGGAGCTGCAGCCCATAGGCAGTGAAGGTGACCCGTGTGCACACATCAAAGAGCTGCAGCCAGAAGATGCTGAATGCCCCTTGTAGCAAAACCATCTTTGGATGCAGGAGCAGGCGCGGTCGCCTCGTGCTGAAGGCAGCGGGTTCAGATGCAGCTTGAGCTCTGTTTGTTCAGCTCGTAGAACGTGTCCTCAGCACAGGTCAGCCGGTCCCTTGTGGACAGGACTGACAGGCAGAGCTCTGCACAGTGCCTGGAGAGGCTCCAGCCTCTTCCCAGACCGCGGGATGCTGCCCTCAGTGTATGCAGATCTGGTGCTGTTTACTGAGCGGGTGTTTGGTCTGCGGCGGTATTTTTGGTCTGCCTGTGCATTCTGCTGTGAGCATAATATGGTATTTCAACATCTGCAAGCGGTTTCATCACATGCATTAGGCAGCCTCCTTTTCCTCCCCTTAAGTACCCCGTGGGCAGGGTTAGTGCTGGGCACGCCGCGGGTCTGGCTGCTGTCACAGCCTCTGGGTTTCAGTGGAACTGTAGTGTTCATGGACAGAGAGAGCAGCCGACTGCTGTGTCTGTGCAATCCTCCTCTGGCTCGCAGGCAGTTTTGCTTTGCAGAGCAATTAAACCCCATGAGGAACAAGCAGAGCCCGGGCACACCGCACAGAGCTGCACGTTTGTGCTCTGTGCAGAGGCGTGGAATGGCCTCGCACTGCTGTTGCTCAACTGGGAGGAGCAGCAGCACATTTTCTTCCTGGTTTTGGAAGCTGCTGGAAGGCTTATTGCTCTGCAGAGCGCTGTTTTGGTCTCAAAAAGCAGATAAAAGGCACCAAAGTGTTCAGTGACCCTAGCAGAGCATCCCCAGGCAGGTTGGTGCATGGTGGAGTTGGGTGGATCTGTGCTTTCTGTTTTGAACCCGGAAAGGAAAGCGAAAGTGTTTCTGTGCTGAGGGGAAACACAAATGGTTTCCTTCTGGAGGTGACATGCTGTGCTGCAGGTGATCTCAATGCTCCACTGGGGCATCCTAATGCACAGGAACAACGTGGGGTCTGCAGAATGCCCTGGCACTCTGTATCCCCATGCCTGACCTTCTTCCTTTCACCACTGTTTCTCTTCCAGGCACTATCAGGACCCCACTACTACACCTGGGGTGACCACGGGGGCATCCTGGTGGCCATCGCACAGGGCACGGAGACTGACCAGCTCAAGTAAGGGCTGCAGCACAGAACTGGGATGCCAGGTTGGGTTTCCCCATTGCAGCCACCCCCATCCTTTTCCTGCAGGTACAGCACCAACGAGGGAGAGACGTGGAAATCCTTCACCTTCTCAGAGAAGCCAGTATTTGTGTATGGGCTGCTGACAGAGCCTGGGGAGAAAAGCACCATCTTCACCATCTTTGGTTCCTACAAGGAGAACGGCCACAGCTGGCTCATCCTGCAGGTCAACACCTCTGACGTGCTGGGTGAGCATCCTGCCCTGGCTGTTAATGCTGTCACTGAACCCCAACCATCATCACTGAGGGATTTGTTCGACAGGAACGTGGAAGAATAAAAGCCTTCTGAAGGCTTTGCCCATGAATGTTTTATAACTGGATCCGGCTTTGATTGCGAGGCAGCGTTTTAATCAAAGAGCAGTTAAGCTCAGCAGAGGAATTTGCTCGACTGAAATTCGTAGCAGATTCCCCTGATGTTTTGTTAGAAGTGGATCTGTTTGGCATCCAGAACGGCTCCGGTTAAACGAGGCACTGCAATTCCCCATCAGTGCAGCAGAGCTGCTGGGCTGAGCATCGCTGCTGTCTGTCTTGGGCTAAAAACCTTGTGATCCAGGGCAAAACATTCGTCTTGTGCCAACAAAGAGCATCCTTGTAGGGTGCCAATGGTCTCCATAGAGCTGCTCCCACATCCCAAGTCCAGGTGCCCCATAGTGCAGTCTGGGGTGCCCACCTTTGACCCAACCTTGTCCCTTCTCTAGGGGTCCCCTGCACAGAGAACGACTACAAGCTGTGGTCGCCCTCAGATGAGCGAGGCAACGAGTGCTTACTGGGGCATAAAACTGTCTTCAAAAGGAGGACTCCTCATGCAACGTGTTTCAATGGGGAAGATTTTGACAGGCCTGTCATGGTCTCCAACTGCTCGTGTACCAGGGAAGACTTTGAATGGTAAATAGCAATTAATTTCCTTTGGTCTGGGTTGTACGTCTGAGATAAATATCTGTGACCAATTGCTCTGAGTGGACACATGTCCAATTTACTCTGCCCTTTGTATCGCTGCTTGATTTTATAGCAAGGAGGAAACTAAATAGACTGAAAGCATCCTTTCATTAATAATGGGTCGTGAGACTTAATTAATGTCCCTTGAGCCTTTGGGGAACCTCTGAAAGGCTCTATACAAGAGGAAGATATTGTTAATCCATCACCTTCTTTCAAATGACGGCAGACAATTTACTGTCACACGCAGAGATGCTCTGCAGTGCAGCCCTGTGACCCCACAGCCGCAGGAATGCAGCTGGCCCTGCAGACTCATTTCATCTGCAGCTGAAACCGCACAGCTGTCGGGATTAGGGAATGGGTTCTGGCACTCAGAGGCAAAGGCTTGGGGTTAGGAAGTGAATGGCCTGGCTGAGCTTTCACCTACAGTCCTGTCTGTCCCTTGCTGAGATCTAAGAGGAATCTGGCTCATCACAAGTCAGCTGGGAGCCTTTGAACCACAGCAAAACCAGAGTGGTATAGCCTCCTCCGCAGCGTTTCCCAACCAGCAGCACACCACAGCTCCCATCTTACAGATTGGAATGCTGAGGTGCAGACATGGGCCAGCTGGCAGGGAGCCCAGCCCCAGCGGTTGGCATGGGGAGGCTCATTGGTGGTGGAGAAGAGTCCTAAGGAAAGAAGCTAAGATGCACAGCTAAATATTAGTGTACAGCTAGATACTGGACTTCTGAGATCTTCACACTTTGCAAAAATAGCACAGCAAAGCAGCTCTGTTGTCCTTCTCTCCCTTCCCTGCTCACATCACATCTCTCCTTGCAGTGATTTTGGCTTTAAGCTGAGCGAGGATCTCTCTCTGGAAGTTTGCATCCCAGACCCCGAGTTTGCAGGGAAGCCCTATGACCCACCAGTACCGTGCCCTGTAGGCTCAACCTACAGGAGGACTCGAGGGTAAGCGTTGTGCTTGGGAACCCCATCCTCTAAGGGCTGTGATTTATGGTGATACGACCAAACACATGCACACACACCTTGCAGGTGACAGTAGGTGGACTGCATGCTGAGACATACAGCACAACGTCCAGCTTGTAGCTAAGAAGCACTGGCTGCTTCTCAATGAACACAATGGTTACCAGTGCTCCTGCAACAGCAATGAATTCTGTGTGTTGCAGCTACCGGAAGATCTCTGGGGACACCTGTATGGGTGGTGACATCGAGTCGCGACTGGAGGGGGAGATGCTGCCATGCCCACTGGCTGGTGAGTGCATAAGCGTGGCTTCAGCCCATGCTGCATTCATTAAATGGAATTATCATGAATTAGGCACGAATTAGTGATGCCTACAGAGGCCACGCCAAAGGCTGCTCTTTTGTCCTCATACCCGTACCCAGTGAGACATCACCTCCATGCCTACTTACTCTCAAACATCTAAGGCACTGACTTGCTCCTGTGCCTGCACGCTGCCAGCTATTTGCATTCTGCTCTGTGCTGCTGTAATTTAATCTGCTGTCATGCTGCAGCTCCAGCCTGGGGCTGTTTTGATGGAGGCTGGTGTAGGTTCAGCCTTTGTCCCTGCTCAGCACCGACATGCTCCTCACCCTGCTGTGCCCACTGAGCTATTTGGAGAGTTGCAAAGAGCCCGAAAAACAAACCCTTGCTTCCTCAGTTCCATGGTGCCTCACACCATGGGAACACTTTCATGTGCGGTGTCTGTTTCTTAGCTCCATATAATCCCATTTGGGGTGTGTAGCCAAAGCTGCTCTCTGACATCAGCCCCACTTGTTAATAGCATTAATGGACTTTACCTGCAGCACGCAATGCCTGGGAGCTCAGTCCCAGGCCGGTTTGGTTCTGCGCAAACTGAGATCACAACCCCTCTGGGGTATTTCCCATTGGAAAGTGTCCCCCAGGACTCCCAGGTTTGCAGCACATTTATGTTTTTTTTATGAGAACTCAGAGGAACTGGGAGATGAGTCTTTTGTTTCTAGTTGGCAGCATGCTAATGCGGCAAGGTACCGGTCACAGTGCTTTCTGCCATCCCTACCTCCTCCTTCAGCCCTCTGAGATAAACAATAGCTGCAGTGTTGGTGCGAGGGAATAAGGGGAGCCGTAAGGCTATTAGCGTATTCTAATGAACCTAATCCCATTGAGACAAAGGGCCTTTGCCTCCCTTCCACTGCTCTGCTGGAACACCTGCTCACTGCCATGAAAAAAATCTCCAATTCCCTCTTGACCCCACGAGCACCCCAAAAACCACAGAATCACTAAAAAAACCCCAACTCTGTCCCGCAGAGGAGAACGAATTCATCCTGTATGCCACCCGCTACTCCATCCACCGCTACGACCTCGCCTCTGGGCTCAGCCAGGAGCTGCCGCTGGCCGGGCTGCGCGGCGCGGTCGCGCTCGACTTTGACTATGAGCACAACTGCCTCTACTGGGCCGATGTCACACTGGACATCATCCAGGTGAGCAGGGATTCACCAGGGCAGAAGCGGCAGCCTGAGAGTCAGCATCTTGTTTTGAGCGTTTCTCATCTGCCTGCTGTCGTAGAATCGATCGTAGAAGGGCTTGGGTTGGAGGGGAACTTAATGATCAGTGTGCCGGTGTAGTGCATTGATCTCAAATAGTGCTGAGCTCAGGGCATTGGGCTCCACAGCTGAATTACTTCCCACAAAATGTATAATTCTGGATGGTTTGATCCAGAAATTTTGGGATCTTTGGTTGAAACCTGACAAATCGAGATGCTTTTGCTTCCTGTGGCATACACTGATGTGGATATCTTCAGAATTATTCCATTTCCCATTTTCTTTCCTAGGGAAGTAGAAAATGGATATACACACGTGGCTGTGCTAACCTCAAGGCTGGGAAGGTTCTGCTTTTTTAGTCCTTTTTTTCCTCCTTTTTTTTCCTCTAGCGTCTTTGTCTCAATGGCAGCTCTGGGCAAGAAATAATCATAAGCACTGGGTTGGAAACGGTGGAAGCTTTGGCCTTCGAACCACTCAGCCAGTTGCTGTACTGGGTCAATGCTGGAATTCCCAAAATTGAGGTACAGTCACACCACCTGTGCTGCAGGGGGGACTGCCCCAGTGTGCCTTTGGGGTCCCACTGCTGGCTGCCAACCTGCTCCCCACACTGCACTGGGTTCACAAAGCATCTCAGAATCATTTCTGTTGTAAAAAATCTTCAGGATCACTAAGTCTAGCCATCAGCCTGCCCTACTGAGCCCCATCACTAACCCATGTCCCTTAGTGCCACATCAGGACATCTCTTAAATACCTCCAACACTGCCCTGGCAGCTTGTTCCATTGTCCAGCCACCCTTTCCATGGAGAAATTCTTCCTAATAACCAACCTAAACCTCCCCTGACACAGCTGCGATCCACTGCCCCACAGTGCAGCTCCTTGTGCCCATGGCACCTGTTTGATTGGGATAATATGATTTACTGCCACAGTTTTCATGCAGTTTCCCTCCATGCAGCCTGCAACCAGCACAATCCTCTTCTTTTGTTACGACTCCAGGTTGCCAATCCGGATGGAGACCTGCGTCTCACTGTCCTCAACTCCTCCATCCTTGAGCGACCCAGGGCCCTTGCGCTGGTGCCCCGAGAAGGGTAAGCAAGGATCTCCCACCTGCAGTCAGATCCCTTCTACCGTGCAGATCAAGCCCTCCCCTTCAATGCCACAGCCACACAAGAGGAACCAGGGGGAGATGCTGCATGGAAGGCTTATCGCAGATTCATGGAATGGCTTGGGTTGGAAGGGACCTTAAAAATCATCTAGTTCCAACCCCCTGCCATTGGCCGCTTGCCCCCAGCAGATCAGGCTGCCTAGGGCCCCATCTGTAGCCTCATGTACCTCCAGGGATGGGGCATCCACAGATTCTCTGGGCAGCAGTTTCAGCTCTAGGAGGGAGCAATGAGGACCCCAATGCCGTGACGCTGATGTCACACTGGTAGACTTGAGCTGCCTCTGGCTATGTGCACATGGCCAGCAGAGCATGACAACACCACCTCTTCAACATCCACTTGTGCAGCTCATGGCTAGGTAACCTCCAGCTGCACTCGTGCCCCACAGACTGCAGCTCTGTCAGCCTGCCTTCTGCTCGCAGATCCAGCGCTGCTCTCATTTGAATTGCAAAGAGCTCCTTTCCCCAAAGGCACATCTTTCAAGAGACAGGGAATGCAAAGCGTTCACGTCTCTGCTTGATAACCTGCTCGCTTGTGACAAGCTGTGCTGTTCCTGTTGCAGCTAAGCTCTTTGCCTGTTGCAGGCTGATGTTCTGGACGGACTGGGGAGACTCCAGGCCTGGCATTTACAGAAGTGACATGGATGGCTCCTCGGCTGCCTGCGTCGTCTCAGAAGGTGTGCGGTGGCCCAATGGCATCTCTGTGGATGACCACTGGATCTACTGGACTGAGGCTTACATGGATAGGATTGAGAGGGTGGATTTCAATGGTTTGCAGAGATCTGTCATTTTGGACAGCCTCCCACACCCCTATGCCATCGCTGTATTTAAGGTATTACTGCAGCCAGCCATTTCCACTTTGTCCACATTTCCATTGCATGGTGGGAGCACTTAGCACACTGGGTAGGTTTGGTGGGAAGGAGCTAGCACATTACTCACTCTATTTCTGCTCTGGACATGTTCCCCAAAATTCCTGCACGTAGCAACTCCTGCTTCCACTCCTGCTCAAATCCTAGTCCATGTCTTCCTCATCATCCTCACCATGGGCTGGGAGGGATTTGCACTCTGCTGCCCTGTGGCTGTGGGTGCTCAGGTGCTTCAGTACTTAGCAGTGTGTACCATTCAGAACGAGATCTACTGGAATGACTGGTCACAGCTGAGCATCTTCCGGGCATCCAAAACCAGTGGCTCAAGGATGGAGACTTTGGTTGGCCGATTAAACGGGATCATGGACATGAAAATCTTCTACAGAGGAAAGACGACAGGTAGCTAAGAGCACAAGATTGTCTTTGCTGGGGATATTGATCCAGGCACCCACCCCGTAGCTCAGGACACAAACCATGGCTTTCCATGCCAAGTGCTGTATGGGGTTTCTGAGCTGCATCACTATGATTGTCAGAGCACTTCCCTAGCCTACAGAAACATGGGGCTGCAACCTCAAACTGGGATGGGGTTGGGATGGGGCTTCCTGCTTGCCTACAGCCCCTGTTGATGGTGTCCCCTTCCTCCCCGGTGCCAGGACGGAACGGCTGCATTGCCCACCCCTGCAGCTTGCTCTGTTTGCCCAAGTCCAACAATGGCCGGAGCTGCAAGTGCCCTGAGGGCGTTTCCAGCACCGTGCTGCCCTCAGGGGAGGTGAAGTGTGACTGTCCTCATGGCTACAGCATGAAGAACAACACCTGCGTGAAGGAAGGTAACACCAGGCTTGGTTCCTGCTGTTGTTGTTAGAGTTGGCAGCTTCTTCCATTGACGACCTTCCCAGCTGCCCTTGGAACAAGGAGTGCATCTGATATCCAGGAACAGGGCGTCATGCCTCACCCCAGCTTCTTTTTGTTTTCTCCTCTGCACCAGAAAACACGTGTCTGCCCAACCAGTACAGATGCTTCAACGGGAACTGCATCAACAGCATTTGGCAGTGTGACAACAACAATGACTGCGGGGACATGAGCGATGAGAAGAACTGCCGTGAGTGTCCCATGGTGGCATTTGCCCATCCCAGTTTAGATGTCTGCTGCATCGGCGCTGCATCTGAGCTGATGTCCTGTGATCCCTTTGTAGTCATGGGGAGCAAGAGGTGTTCAGAGTGCAGTTCCTGCCCTAGGAACTGAATCTCAAGTTGGCTGGGTGAGCTGTAGCCTGCAGTGTTTCCCCTCTGCTGGGGACACATTGCTCCCAGTCTGCAAGCAGCAGTGAGGTGGGATGCCCTTAGTCCTGCTCCCCAACTCTGACATGCACCTACACTAATAACCCTGCAAGCTGTGTTGAGCACCTCTCAGCTCCCCTCTCTGCTTCACTCATGGTGGATCAACACAATCCATCCTTCCAGCACCACCTTGACCTCCTCCTCTCCCCCATCAGCCACCACTGTGTGTGATGCCGAAACCCAGTTCCGCTGCCGGGAATCGGGGACCTGCATCCCCCTGTCCTACAAGTGTGACCTGGAGGACGACTGCGGTGATAACAGCGATGAGAGTCACTGCGGTGAGCTGCTCTGCTGCATGCCTCCTCTTTCCCTGTCCCCATGCGAGGGACCAAAGCCTGGTGCCACTGCTGAGAGGTTGGGCAGTGCAGTGCTGCTCCAGATCCCCCTCGTTACTCCCAGCCAACAGCTGCCTCCTCCTATCACTGCAGGAGATGAGAGATGTTGCAGTGATTTCCCCCATCGCTGCAGTCTGGCAGGGAGGTTCTGTGCTGTTATCATCTTTCCCTGCTCCTTGGGCCTTCCCCTGACCCAAAGCCAAATATTTGGTTGAGATTAAAGGCTCTTCTTGGGCAGCCATCCAGCAGGCACATGGCAGCGTGGGCTGCTCAGTGTTGCTTCTGAACTATCAGCCTCCTCTCCCTTTTCAGTAGCCCGTGTGAAATTTTCCTCCTCTTTTCCCTGGGCCTCAAACTCAGCTGACAGCTGTCTGTGCTTCTTTGCAGATGCTCACCAGTGCAGAAAAGACGAGTTCAGCTGCAGCTCAGGGATGTGCATTCGACTCTCCTGGAGGTGTGATGATGACAATGACTGCAGGGACTGGTCTGATGAAGCCAACTGCACCAGTAAGCACTTTGTGGTGATCAATAACATATCGCCATCCCTCTTTATGGGCTCACAGCCTCTCCCAGTAGTGTTCAAGTTGTTGCATTGGAGGTGTTGCACTGGAGGAGTTGCGTTTGGTTGGCTTTGCAAGAGCAGTTTTGCACCAGTTTTGCAGCACTGGCTGCTCCCAGCACATCCCCAGCAGCCCGAGGTGCATCATGGCACAGTGCCGGCTGTGCCTTTGAGGCTGTGCTGAATAGGGAAGTGGGACTTGGCTGCCAGGCAGCCAAAGAATCCTTGTGTTTAGAATGGGCTCCTTTGTTGCAGGCAGGCAACAGACAGGGCAGTGTGCACTGATCTCATTTCAGAGCCTGAACTCTGACCATTTTCTTGCCGTGAAGCACGTTGCAGAAAACTGACATTTCCTTCAGACTCAGTAATGGTGGAGAAGCTGCAAAGGAGAGGCAGGTTCAGCTTGGGAAGTGGTTCCTCTTCGTAGCAGCCTTGCTGTTCTCAATGGGTTTGGGAATGTAAAGCAAGTGCCAACTCCAAGTGGATTTTTAAGGCCATCAGTGAAAGGCACGTGGCCGTGTTTTTAGAGCAATGTGCAGGATAGAAGCTGGCCTTTGGGTGCTGAGCCCCTGGGGGATCACATCTGCTGTGCTGAGCTCCTACATCCTCTATCCACAGGGTTAGATGTGCCTCCAGCACATGAGGTGCATAGCAATGCTCGGGGGGCTGTGGTCGTTGGCACTCTGTGCACGTTGCTGTCTAAGGAGGTTTAATTTATATTGGTATCACTTATCTCTCGTGTGAGTTTCTCCAGAGAGAATTTCTCCTGGAACAGAACCTACTTCAAAAAGCATCTCGGGTTTGTAGAGCCTGAAGTTGAAATTATCTAAGAGGATCACAGTTATTTGAGAAACATTTCATCTGACTCTACTGGCTGTATTTATTGCTCTTATCTGAAATAATTACATTTCACACTGAATACCTAATAGAATATTACTGCCATGAAACTCAGGCATTTTGAAATATCTGCACGTGTCACAAACCAATGTGAAATTCACGAGCATGCCATTTAATTAAGCTGCAGGTTGCTTTTCTTGTTGATAACACTGAGTGCTCGCTTGGCTGGAGAGTGATATTTGTCTCTAAAGCAACAACACATGCTGGGCTTCAACCAGCACACCCTGCAGCAGATCCTTGGGTGAAAGAAGCCCGAGGGAGGCCCTGATCCCTTTGAAATTCCAAAGTTTTCTCATTTGCATTGGCCACACAAATAACTTTTGCCTGCCCTAATTCCAGACCATCTCCAAAGCTTCTGACCAGTGATTCCCCTACCCTGTGGTCCCCATACAGGGACCCTACACCCCACCAAGGTTCGCTTGCTGTCTGTGCCACTTCTTGCCATCCTAAGATGACCACATCCACGTGTGCTGGCACGCACCAAGGGTTGTGCTCAAAGAGCCTCCCGAATCTGGAGGGCGCAGCGGGTTTGTGAGCAAATATGGCACAGAGAGAAATGGATCCCTCTCTGCTCTGCTCCCATCAGTGTTCCGCACCTGTGAGGCCTCCAGCTTCCAGTGCCTCAATGGGCACTGCATCCCACAGCGCTGGGCTTGTGACGGCGATGCTGACTGCCAGGATGGCTCCGATGAGGACCCCACCATCTGTGGTACGTGCCTGCAAACCACAAGAGCTGCAGCCAACTCCCATGCCTTCCTATAGGGGTCAGGGGAAAGGGGATAGGGGCTGTGCTTTTGGTACTGAAAAGAAAACGGGCAAAATGTACCTCATTTCAGAAAAAAAGTGCAATGGCTTCCAGTGCCCCAATGGCACCTGCATCTCAACCAGCAAACACTGCAACGGCATCACTGACTGCGCCGACGCCTCAGATGAGCAGGACTGCGGTGAGTGCTGGGGGCTGCTGAGAGGTGTGCCCACGGTGGGGTAACTGGTTGGTGCTGAGGAAATGGGCTGCTCCCTGAGCATCTGCAAAAGGCAGATAAGAGGTGCTGCTTAAGGAGGATCGAATCCTCCCGGTGCCCGTGCCAAGCTGTGACGTGTTGTTGAGTGAGGACAGGCTGTGCAGGGCAGTTCGCAGTCCATGAGATCTGGAAATCTGGACCTTCACACATGTCTGTGCAAATGACAGTGGCCTTTTTGCAGGCAGTGCCTGCCATGGTGCCATCCACTCCTCCTGAACTTTCCCCAGAAATTCCCCTGTGCACCCGTTACATGGACTTCGTGTGCAAGAACCGGCAGCAGTGCTTGTCCCACTCCATGGTGTGTGATGGTGACATCCAGTGTGAGGATGGCTCCGATGAAGATGCCAACTACGCGGGATGCGGTGAGCGTGGTGTTGTGCATCTCAAGGCACTTTGTGCAGGGAGGGCTGGAGAGTGGAGACCACAGGTGTGGGGAGGGTACCACAAAGCTGCCGTGTCTCCTAAACAGTGGTCCTGCTGTGCTTTCAAAAGTCCATGACAGCTCCCCTCCAACCCCACACTGACTTTTACTTTCCTCCCCTGCAGCCCAGGAGCCTGAATTCCACCGCACCTGTGACCAGTTTAGCTTCCAGTGTGCAAACGGGGTGTGCATCAGCCTGGTGTGGAAGTGTGATGGCATGGATGACTGCGGTGATTACTCAGATGAAGCAAGCTGTGGTGAGCAAACCTTCAAGGTCCTTGTCATTATGGCTTCTTACTCCTTTGGATACCAGGAGCGCAGGGAACAGGCTCTATGTTCTTTGTACCTACCCATGCATCTATGTATGCACGTGTACATGTGTGTGTGTGTGTGCACTGTTTTGTTTTCACTTTGCAAAGTCTTGCGTGGGGATCAGCATCATTCTCTTTCTGCAGGTAGATTAGCTGCAGCATGCTGCACATCTGACCTGCGGGCACATGTTGTGGTTGAGTGAGTCTGGTGGGACCATATTGCCTCCAGATTCCCAGCCCAAAGCAGACAGGCAGCTCACAGCCAAGTTCAATATTTATCAGTGTTCCCTGGGCAGCAGCAGGAGCTGTGCACAGCCAGGCAAAGCAGCTGTGCCTTCATTGGAGAGCTGCAGGGCTTGCTTCTCTGCTTCTGCTGTGCTCTGTGTGAATTCTGCTGCTGGTTCTGTGACTGTTGGTGCTGTTTGGCTGCACCCAGTGCACATACATTGTAACGTTGCCAACAGAGCAGTGATAGATGTGAGAAGTGGGGGAGTTGGAGAGGAAGAGAAAGGATCTAGCCCAAAATGCTGGGGGTGCTCTGGGGGGGATGCCCTGTTCTTGTACCTTGGCTGTGTCAGAGGCTGTTGAAATAGCACTGGAGCTCAGAGAACTCTTCTCTCCTGGCCAGAAAACCCAACGGATGCCCCCAACTGCTCCCGGTACTACCAGTTCCAGTGTGGGAACGGGCACTGCATCCCCAACCAGTGGAAGTGTGATGGAGAGAACGACTGCGGGGACTGGTCGGATGAGAAGGAGTGCGAGGGTGAGGGTCCCTGATGCTGCACTGAGGCTGCATCCCAGCATCCTGCACCAGCTCTGGGGCTCTAAAAATCCCCCACGAATGGCTGTGTGCATGCTCTCAACATCTTTACCTTCTGCCTGTCTGAAAATCCCAGTTGGGATCCAGATACAGATAACACCACGTGTCTTGCCGTGCCTTCCCCGCTCCCTTCTGCTGGTGGGGCTCTGACACCCATCCGGTGTCTTTCAGGCTCCCCAGTCCTTCCCATCACCACCGCCATCCCTCCCACCTGCCTCCCCAACCATTTTCGGTGCGGCAGCGGCGCCTGCATCACCAACAGCTGGGTGTGCGATGGCTACCGCGACTGCGCCGACGGCTCGGACGAGGACGCCTGTCCCACCTCCCGTAAGCATCCTCACCCCACACTTCTCCTCTATCACGTCTGGGGACATAAACGGGAGGGAGCAGGGGTGGCTTTTCAGCTCACACCCGCGCTAAAGGCTGCAGAGCGGTTGCTTTCCCAGCCCCCTGCAGTCAGCAGTGAGGATGGTTCAGGCAGCCCAGCTAGCTGCTAGATGGGAGGACATTGCCATCTAGTGGAACCGGGACCAATGCCATCTAGTGAAGCTGGGACAGCTGTCGGTGCTGCTGGGTTCTCTTCTCGCTTCTCCCACCCGCAGACCCCAATGTGAGCTCCAGCCCCCCAGCGCCACGCGGCCGCTGCAGCAGGGCCGAATTCGAATGCCAGCAGCTGCACAAATGCATCCCCAACTGGAAGCGTTGTGACGGCCGGCGGGACTGCCAGGATGGCACCGACGAGAGGAACTGCCGTGAGTGTGGGGCTGAGAGCATCTTGGCTGGTTCCATCTCTTGGGATGCTCTATGAGGGGATGGGAAGGGTTAATGCTGGTGGAATCCTGGCAGTAAAAATGGGCAAAAAGCCCCACATGCCAATGTTTTGGTTTTTTTTTTTTTTTCCATTAGAAGTCCAGCTATTAGTTTTATAGAATCATAGTCATTAGATTGGAAAATACCCATGGGATCATCAAGCCCAACCATGATGCAGCACTACAAGTCCAGCCACGACCCAGCATTCCATATCTAACCATGATGTGACACTACAAGTCCATCAGTGAACCACGTCCCTAAGCACCATGTCCACACATCTCTTAAATACCTTCAGGGATGGTGACTCCACCACTTCCCTGCTGGGTCCTTCTGATGGTGGGTGTGATCATGCCAGAATACGCAGCAAAGTGAAGATAGGGCTGTTAATGGCACTCTGTGCTCCATCCATGCATCATTCCTGCTTTTATGCCAGCACCCAGCCCCATTCCTGCAGGGACCTTCTCTGCACTGAGCCCTGCAACTTTTCTGCTTGCAGCAACGCACAGCTCGCTGTCGTGCCCCCAGGGCTTCCGCTGTGAGGATGGGGAGGCCTGCCTGCTGGTGACTGAACGCTGCGATGGGTACCTGGACTGCTCCGATGGCAGCGATGAGAGGAACTGCACAGGTGAGCTGCAGCCTGACCCCCCTCCCTGCTCTGTATTTTCATGCACGTGAGCTCTCCTGCATGCACAGCTTTTAAGTCACAGACCCTGGATGTAGCATCATGTCCAGATTGCTTCTTTGCCCATTCTTAACCAGCTGGGACAAACTTGCCAGCCAGCTTCTGCACTGAGATTTTGTGCTCCAACAAACTTCAGACACACAAACCAGCTTTAGGATGAAAGGGAGCACGGCTGTCCATTTCACATGGCCCATGGATGAACGGACTGTCCCCAGCCCTGTGCTCCTTTATATGGTGACCCAGCTTGCACCTCTCCACCGTCACCCCTGGGCAGATGACCATGATCAGTTGCTGCCTGTGTGCAGCCACAAGGTTCAGCATGGTCCTATTGACCTGCTCAGGGCTTGAGCATCAGCCAGGTTTTAGTGCTTTAATTAAATGTGGATTGGGAGAGGTTGGGGGAAGGCACTGCTGAGATTTGTGGGGAATGAACACCCCAGGAAAACCATCTGTTTTCCCCTGGAAATCTGCACCAGGGCTCTGCCCTGCTTTGCAGCCTCAGCTTTGGAATGCAAGATGTGACACCATGCAAAGAGGGGCCTGGTGGGGAATCTGTCATAGCGCAGATTCATCACACAAGCAGGGGAGTGACTTAGCCTGCATCAATACACTTCTGAAACGTTGATAAAGAGTATTTTCTCAGCAGCCAGGATTTGTATTTCTTTGGGTAATAGCAGCACAAAGGCAACCACAAAATGTTCCGGGGAGAAGCAGGAGCATCAGGGTTACGTTCCTACTCTTCATTGCCCACCCCACCTACATTACATCCCTCATCTGCACAGTGCCAATGCTCCCTCCATGGATTGGCAGTGGAACTGAACTCCTGTTCTGGGCAAAAGGCTGAATTCCCTCCTGCAGCCTGACTCTCTCTGTTGTAGATGACACCATTGTGTACAAGGTACAGAACCTGCAGTGGACGGCTGACTTCTCAGGTGCCATCACCCTGACGTGGGCTCGGCCAAAGAAGATGTCCTCGACCTCCTGTGTCTACAATGTGTATTACAGGTACCCCACTGCCTCACTGTGATCAGCACATGTGTTTACAGCAAGGCCCCGTGCTGAATCAGATTTCAAAAGGCAGAGCTTTGCAATCTATTTCTAGTTGGAAAATCTTCTAATGCTTCGTTGCAAAGCAGCCCCAAAATAGCTGCAGCTAGGGGACCTTTGTGAAAAGCTCTTTGTTTCCTTCAGATTGTTTACTCTACAGAAATGTGGGCATATTGGGTGTTCTGTTTCTGCTTGGGTCTTGTCTTTGTGGGACTGCTAACAATGAGAACAAAGTCAGGAAATTAGAGCACAGCAGTGAGAGCAAACCTCAGAGGATAGTGATGGTGCCAGTGAGGCACCGAGCTACACTTAGTTCAGACTTTGAAACAGCTTCCCAAGCTGGTGGTGGGCTTTGCTGCTCAGAAAACTAAGCAGCAAGCTCTTAAAATACAAAGAGATTACATGTCCTCCTCTGTCACTAAGTATATCCCTGACCAAAGGGGTTTGAATCTCGTGCAGGATGGTTGGAGAAAGCATCTGGAAGGTTCTGGAAACCCACAGCAACAAAACCAGCAGCGTGTTGAAGGTTCTGAAGCCTGACTGCACCTACCAGGTGAAGGTGCAGGTGCAGTGTCTCAGCAGAGTCTACAATACCAACGACTTCATCACCCTGCGGGTGCCCGAAGGACGTAAGCGGAGCTGTGTGGTTTGAGCTGGAGCTTGGGTTAAGGAAGGGGTTCAAAAAAAGCAATGAACCAGCACACCTGGCATCACTGCTATCACTAGAAGGGTTCATTGGCCAAGTGAGGGTTGAGCAGGGCTTGGGTGCACACCAGAAGGCAATGTCTAAGCTCTGCTTTGTTGGCAGACCCTGCCCTCCTATTTCTGCTCCTCAGGTGACAGCCGTGACCAAACCTAATGCCTGTGCTTCTCTCCCCAGTGCCGGATGCTCCATTTAACCTCCAGTTGGCCCTCAAAAAAGAAGCTGAGGGGGTGGTGGTGTGCAGCTGGAGTGCCCCTGTGAACGCCCATGGCCTCATACGGGAATTCATTGTGAGTCCAGCTGCTGCTCTGAGCACAGCCATCTGCAGGGGGCTGGAGGGCCATGAACAGGGTATTTAGTGGAGCAGATCTGCTGAGAGCAACGCTGTGGGGCTGTAGACAGCAACACAATCCTCATAACCATAATTTTCTTTCTGGCTTCTTTTCTAAGCTTGATTAATTCTTTTTGCTGACATTTTGGCATAGAAAGATCTACAGAATTGTTGACACTGGAGTCCTCATCCCCAGTTTTGGTGCTTCTAGGTGGAATACAGCAGCAGTGGTTCCAAGGAGTGGTCATCCCTTAGAACCACCAAGAACTACACCGAGATCAAGAACTTACAGGTCAACACATTGTACACAGTTCGGGTGAGTATCTTCAGAGCTCAGTCTATAGGAGAGCTCTGCACAACCTCTTACTGTTTGCTAGGCAGTTCTAGTCTTGTGCAGCCAACTAATTGCTGGAAAAGTATGATGTTAAAATCCAGCCTTTTAATATCAGCCCTCAGTGGGGTGCTGGCATTTGCGCTGACAGTGTGTATAGATTTAAGACCAGAGTTGTGCCCCTTGATTTGTTCCTCCACCGAAGTGGCCTGGCTGTGTTATGAAACCTATGCTACCAATTGCCCATTCCAGTGTCACTGCAACTGCTCCAGATCTGGGGCAGAGATAAATTTGCTCCTGGCTACATGACTGCAAAGAGCAGCAGGTAGGTGTGGAGAAGGCACACACATAGGAGAGGTTGGGTGATTGCAGATAGAATAGTTAAGAAGTGAAAGCGTGCCAGCCCTGAGGAATGTTGCTGCCAGTGTCCACGTGCAGGATGAGCATGAGTAGCTGTGGATACAGGCATGATTCTTACCTACGCTGGGGCTGATCCATTCCGTTCCATGGTTACAGGATTTTATAAGACAGCAGTTATCTGCAGAGCCCCTTCCTCCATTTAGATTCTTTAAAGTACTTAAAGTAGACTGCTTTATCTGTGTAATAAGCATTTTATTGCCAAGTAATTTAGCTATTGTTTGCTTCAAAGTCCTTTTCCCTGAGCTCCGCCGTGTCCGTAACCTTGCTCTCACCTCGCTCTGTTTGCATCATGTATGGCTGGTGACATTCATTCACATTAACTGACCGTCTCATCTGAAAGGTTGCTGCAGTGACCAGTCGAGGAGTGGGAAATTGGAGCATCTCTAAATCCATAACCACCATAAAAGGCAAAGGTGAGTGCTGTTATTCCAGTAAATGTTGCTGTGCATTGCCATTGACTCATGTAGGTCCTACACTGGGCTAGGCAGGATGCACCTCCACCAGCTCTTCCAGCATCACTCATTGAGAGAATGCTTGCTAATTATCTTCTTGCTTTGTGGTTGTGATGGTTGCTGCATTTCATGTAGATTAGACCACTGAAAGACTACTGAGGCTCCCAGAAACTGTTGCAGCGTTGCAGTTGACAGTAGGTAAACCCAAACAACACGATAAATTGTTTCCCTCTGAAGTGCTGTTTGATAAGCCTTTTGAAGTCATTTGTATTCCTGACAAGACTTTTTCCTAGTCTATATTCTGATGTCAAAATTGTCTGCTTTCTAGTTTGTTAGATAAAAGTGCACGCTCACGGCGTTGACAAAGAAAGGAAAGAAAACATCATGCTACTAAAAATGCAGAATGCTTGCTTGTGTGAAATGTGGGAGTACCTGATCATTGGAGATAGCTGGAAAGCAGAGGTAGAAGAGCCATCAGAACTTGCTATGAAGTTTCTTGGGATTGCAATAACAACCATTTCTCCCTTTCCTTCCAGTCATTCCTCCACCTGTCATACGCATTGAGGGCTACACTGAGGACTCCATAAGCTTCAGTCTGAAAATGAATACTAATATCAAGGTAAAATTCTACTCTTTACTTCTGAAACATCAGTAACAGAAAAGTTGGATAAGTGGTAAATACTGGATGGGATAAGCTATCACCCAGTTTAGTACTGCAATCATATTTTGAAACTAATTATTCCATTCCCGTTTATTACTTGCTACTCATCAGCTGTCCCAGCTCTCTTAATTACTATGGAAAATACGACTTAAAGACAGAAGTGATGACTCTTTCAGTGCATCCAAAATAGCTGAACTTAAGTCAGTTCATATCGTGTGCCATCGCTGCTTGACAGGTCAGCGGTTACGTTGTCAACATCTACTGGACATTTGATGCACACAGGCAGGAAAGAAGAACTCTGACCATAGAAGGAGAAAAGTCAGTCCAAAAAGGTAAGTTGTTTAGATGTAAAGTTTTGCTTTGGTCACCCCCCAAATGGAGGGTTTTACTGACAGCTGCAAGGTTTTCCTTTTTGTCACTGCAGCTCAGCTGAGTATGTTAAGAGAAAATCCTGGGAGGACAGACTGGTAAAACTCTGGTCTCTCTTCTTAGCAGTTTTCAAGCAGATTTGGGATTTATTCCCCAGAGCTGCACTGGCCTTTTCTCATCACAGGGATTTTGTTTATTGATTCTGCAAAAAAGTTGGGCTTGTCTACAGTGTGCGTCCCTGTTAATCAGCTTTATTTGGGGTCTGGAGGAATAGCTAGCATGCACAGTCAAGATTTGGGAAAGCATCTCAACATGCAAGCAAGGCTAGCTTAGATACCTAGGTGATTCTGTGCAAAAGAAACTAATCAGAATGAAGGACAACACATAGCAAGAGAGAGACAATCCTGTCTGAGACCATTTAGTGCTGCTGACCATTTCATGATGCTTCTACCATATAGCACTGTGCCTCACCTAACAGTGTGAATCTCTCTCCTTGCT
This sequence comes from Tympanuchus pallidicinctus, assembly GCF_026119805.1. Taxonomy (NCBI): domain Eukaryota; kingdom Metazoa; phylum Chordata; class Aves; order Galliformes; family Phasianidae; genus Tympanuchus; species Tympanuchus pallidicinctus. The sequence continues at coordinate 2,802,057 of NW_026294748.1, forward strand.
CAGTGGCCAACCTGACAGCTCAAACCCCGTATGAAATCTCTGCTTGGGCTAAGACAGAGCTGGGTGACAGCCCTCTGTCTTTTGTGCACGTTGTGACCAGCGGGACGAGACCCATCCCACCAAGTCTCAAGGCCAGGGCCATCAACCAGACAGCAGTGGAGTGCACCTGGACCGGACCGAGGGATGTTGTAAGGCCATGAGGCTCTCCTTTCTCACTCACTGGGATGGGGTCTGACTCAGAGCTTAGGAAAAAAAAAAAAGATATTTTCGAACATTTTGTTTGTTGGGGCTGAGTTCAAAAACCCTGAAAAACTTCTGGTAAAAAAATGTAAGGAAAAGTGCTTGCTGCCACTACCATACCGGCACAGAAAGGCTTTTTGTTGTTTGTTGGTTGAGCTGCTGTTACATAGAGAAGTGGCTGAAACACAGATAACGTCATGATGCTCTCGTGGCCTTCTAACTGATGGATGTGTTGTCAGAGGTGGGAGCAGGTTCCTCAGATGAGGACCTTAATCAAAAGAAAGTGCTGCTGGGCAGCCTGGTTGGCAGACCAGAGCTAAACTTGAACCCAGGAGGAACAAATCCCTAAAGAGCAGCAGCTCACTATGGTTTGGGTGGGAGCTCTGTGCCGTGACAAGCTTTGTACCATCCCTCTTGTCCTCTCCTCTGCAGGTCTATGGCATCTTCTACGCCACGTCCTTCCTGGAGCTCTACCGGAGCCCTCACAACACCACCACAACCTTCCACAATGCCACCGTCATCGTGCAGCGGGACGAGCAGTACCTGTTCTTGGTAGGCTGCTTTTCTGATCCCCTCCCACACGCAATTTGGGCTCGGGTTTGGCACCAAAGCCTGAAGGCACCGCACTAACTGCTGGGTCGTCCCTTCAAGGTCCGTGTGATGTCTCCCTACCAAGGGCCACCATCTGATTACGTTGTGGTGAAGATGATCCCCGACAACCGGCTTCCCCCGAGGCACCTCCATGCAGTGCTCACAGGCAAGACCTTCGCCGTCATCAAGTGGGAATCTCCCTACGATTCACCTGACCAAGACATGGTAGGACCTCAGAGCCTTCTCCTCTTCCTTTGCACACAAAGCCCCGATTCACAGACAGATCCCTGCCCCACCATCGACTTACCCCTCCTAAGCTGGTCCCCAGCAAAGGCTTAAATCTGGTTTAATGATGGTGGAAACTCTGAGAAGGCACAGGCTTGCATTGCATCTCTGCTCACTGATAAATACGATCTGCAATTTTCCTTCTGCCCTTATCATAGAATCATTAAGGTTGGAAAAGACCTCTCAGATCACCAAACCAAGTTCCAACCCATGCCCACCGTGCCCATGTCCCCAGGTGCCACATCCCTGCTGTTCAGGAACACCTCCAGGGACAGTGACTCCAACCACCTCCTTGGGCAGCTGTGCCGCTGCATCACCGTCCTTTTGGAGAAGAAGCTTTTCCTAACATCCAGTTTGAACCTCCCCGGGTGCAAATGAAGCCCTTTACCTTTTGTACTATCCTAGTTACAAGGGAGAAGAGATCAAGCCCCTCATCTGGGACACAGGTCCCAGCAACTGCATTTTGTCTATCTGCAAATAGCCATCTCAGGCAGGGTTCCAGCTTGTCCAGCAAGGGGCTCAAAGTCTGTCTATCTGCCAGCCTTCTGTAGAGCACAGGCATGGCTTAATGCCATTTTTACCCCCCAGTCTGATGTCCTGACATTGCATGAGATTTCTAGTGAGTCTGCAGGAAAGTGAGATCTGTCATTCACTGTGCCTGCCTTTTCTCCCTTCAGTTGTACGCTGTTGCAGTTAAAGATTTAGTAAGAAAAACAGATAAAATCTACAAAGTGAAAACACGGAACAGCACGGTGGAATACACCATTAAGAAACTCGAACCAGGAGGCAAATACCACGTGATTGTTCAACTGGGAAACATGAGCAAAGAATCCAGCATGATGATTAACACAGGTAAAGGAAGAAGTATTGAAATGCCCTCCTACTGTAAAACCCACCAGCAGATCCTATCAGCCATACCCTCCCCTCCAGCACAGCCTGCACTGTGCTGACAAATAAAGCCCCTCCACCCCTTTTGGAAGTGCCCCCCTTGCTGCTCCTCAACCTGAAAACGAGTAGCACTGCTAACCAAACCTAACCTTCCTGCTGTTTTCTCTCATTTGCAGTTCCACTCTCTGCACCGGATGCCTTAAAAATTATAGCAGAAAATGACCACATTCTGCTCTTTTGGAAGAGTTTGGCATTAAAGGAAAGCAATTTCAATGAGAGCAGGGTAAGGGGCACTCTCCCCCATCCTACAGGTAGCATTTCATTAATGCTGAGAGCAGAGTTGCTTGCAGGGCTCCTGACATTACCCTGTCAATACAACAGGATGCTCTGCTCTCTGAGCGTCCCTGCTGAGCTGTGTTGTTGTTTTTGCCCCACTCAGGGTTACGAAGTTCTCATGTTTGACAGCCTGCTGAACCGCACGGCCTATCTTGGGAACACCACCGAGAACTTCTTCAAAGTTTCCAACCTGAAGATAGGTCACAACTACTCCTTTGCAGTCAGGGCCAGGTGTCTGTATGGTGGGCATATGTGCGGGGAGCCGGCTACGCTTCTCTATGATGAGCTGGGAGCTGGTAAGTCACTGGCACAGCCCCCTCTTCCTCCGTGAACACTACTAACAAAAGCCTCAAAAATGGACCCAACAGGAGATAGTGAAGTATTATACAGATGGCCACTTGGTGGCTTTGCATCCTAGCAGGTTTGAATAGAAAAAACCATCCTGAAGTCATAGGATGGAAATATTAGCAAGTTGGATGCATTTGGGTTGGGTTTGTTCTACCAAAACCCTCAGGACACTGCACAAGTAGCAGCGGGAGAAATGTCATATCAGTTACAAGTGCTTCCCTGCCTCCCTGCTCTGTAGGTGGAGACTCCTCTGAATCTCAAATAGGCAGATCCACTGACGTGGCTGCCATTGTGGTCCCCATCCTGTTCCTGCTGCTGGTGGCCCTGGGGGCTGGCTTCGTGGTGCTGTACACGAGGCACCGCCGGCTGCAGAGCAGCTTCACCGCCTTCGCCAACAGCCACTACAGCTCCCGCCTGGGCTCGGCCATCTTCTCCTCAGGGGACGACTTAGGTATGTAGAATCAAAGAGTTGTACAGTCACTGAGGCTGGGAGAGAGCCTTAGGATCATCAGGTCCAACCATCAGCCTAGCATAACTTTTGGGGTCGTGCATTGGGATCTCAGGTACTCCAGATCAGCAGATGACCTAAATCCTTCATCATGCTTTGGGACATCTTTAGTGTAAAACTCCTTATGGGTTTGATCTGATTCTAAGAGCATAGACCTATCTCAGGATTGTGTTGTTAGCAGCTTCACTTAAACACCCCCTACTAATGAAAATTCATTAAATCCTGGGCATCGCAAATACAACAACTGGTAAGAGCAACATGCTGATGCACTACTGTTGGGGCCAGTTCAGCTGCGTCTCACAGAATCATAGAATCATTCAGGTTGGAAAGGACCTCTCAGATCCCCAAGGCCAACCCCAACCCATCCCACTGCCCACTGCCCACGTCCCTCAGTGCCACATCCCCACATTTCCTCATCGCCTCCAGGGATGGTGACCCCACCACCTGCCTGGGCAGCTGTGCAGTGCAGCACCACTCTTTCAGAGAACATTTTTTTCCTGATATCCGTCCTGAAACCAAGGGCAGTGTAAAAGAGCTCTGGGTTTGTTTTCCAGGAGATGAGGATGACGAAGCTCCCATGATAACTGGATTTTCAGATGATGTCCCCATGGTCATCGCATGAAGCGCGCTTCTGACTGTAAAAACCAAATGGTGTAAATATTTTATTTGATAAAAATAGTTGATTGTTTATTTTAAAAATGCACTTTGAGTTGCAATATGTTATTTTTCTATGGGCCAAAAAAATTTAAGAAACACTTTGTAGTAATCAACTGTGAATTGCAAACTAGTTTGGTTTAGTAACAAATTGCTTTGATTTAACATTGATTTAGTCTTACAAGGCTATGCTTGCTGGGCATGCTTTTAAGTCTGTGAGATATTTTCCGTTGACTAAATTGGCTACTCAATTTATTTTTCTAAGACGAGAATAAATTTATTTTAAAAAAATTCAGGAGATTATATATGTAGAGAGAGATAAGTAATATAGTCCCTGAAGGTTTTGCTTTTACTTAAAAAAAAAAAAAAATCCTTTGGACTTTGTTTTATATGAAAGAATTTTTGTTGTGTTAATTTATTGGGAAATCTGCTCGAGAACAGATTTCTGAAGCCGTCAGACGTTGTACACATTCTTGTGTAGAACATGTGCCACTTTATCTTGCAAGGCAGTAGTATCTTGGCATCCCCACCATTGTTCTTGCCATGAGAATAGCAATCCTTAGTTCTACATATTTTTCCCCTTGTTCAAAGACAGTCTCTCAGCAGTTGCCGACCTGCTGGCTGTGATGTAATCGGTCTGTAATTCATGTCAGTGTGACAAATTGCCACCACCTTAGCACGTTGTTCCCAGGAAAGCTTTCCCTGTGTTGCTGCTCGAGGTGTGAGGATGTTGGAGGGGTGGAAGTGGGACCTCCACCAGCTCTGCAGCCACAGAGCTGCAGGTACCACACATCTCCACCCGTCTCGCAGCAGGCGTTGCTTTCCTTCATCACCATTTCCTACAGGTAGCTGCGGTTGCACCTTCTGCTTCTGAATAACATATCTATAATATATCCCTATCACTCATCGTGCCACACGTGCTGTAGCCATAATACTGGCTACAGAGCAGTAGAAATGTCTCTTTCCTGTCGTTGAAGTTATTGTTTTGGTGAATCTCCCCTCCAATCCCACTACTTGCCAACCCAAGAGCGCGATACGAGCGGGTGCCCACGGCTCACGCTCGGCCATATTCTATATATGCAAAGCCCAGGAGCTCCGTGCCAGTGCAAGTAGAGCACGCTGTCTTGTCACACCTGTTCCTTGGTTTAAACCAAAAAGTATTTTTGCTGTGTAAATTGCAGTCTTCCTACAGATGAAATGAGAGAGGCCAACTATGTTTTGATACGCAACCGACCCGTTTAATTTCATTTACAGAAGATGTATGAAGCGTTGAGGTTCTGTAGGGTTTGATACGCTATAGAAAAACTGACTCTATTTTTAATTACTGGTGTTCTCATTCCCAGTGACAGATTTCCTCCCCTGGAGTTGGGACCAAATCACAACCAGATTTTAGGAGCAGCAGCAAGCTGGCCAAGTTGCAATATTTTTACCATGTTTGAGGGTCAGGTGCTGTTCTTGGGCAAAAATCTCGAGTAGATCAACCCAGCTTGTATATCTCAAGTTGTCTGAAGTGACAGCTGCAGGGAGAGCAGACCCTGACCCAGAGGCAAAATGATCCTACATAGATATAAATCAGAAGATTTATTATATTTCTGCAGGGATGGGGGAGGCTGAAAGCAGAGTTTAAAAGCGTTGCATCCCTTCCTCGTTAAGCAAATATTAATTCTGGCACTGGTATCCAAGAACTGCAGTGTGGTATCCCAGAAGGTGGTACCCTCAGAGAGTGAGTAATGGCTAAACTCTGCTGCTCTGCTCCCCTGGGGAAAACTGCTTGAGGGAGGGCTGCAGAAGGTGGATGCCAAAGGGGAACCTTGAAGCCACTTTGCATACTGCAGCAATCCCTTGGCTGGATGCTTTCAGCTGGGATGGGTCACCTCTGGCTGCAGTGAAAGGCTCCTTTGTGCTGCGATGCTGTGAGAGCTGCCAGGAGGCGGTCTGCTGGAATACCATGTTCCAAAAATGTCCCCAATGCAATGCAGGGAGGGCTTGTGCAGTGCAGCCCTTGCCTTTGTGCAGAGCTCCTGCACCTCTGCTCGCTGCACTGCAACATGTGGGGCGCTCCCTCACAGTGCAGAAATCCCCTCTGTGCTCTCAGCAAAGCAACTTTACAGGGCTAGTGTATTTTATATATAAATAGAGAAGTCTAAGCTCCAGGCAGGGAATGGGCAGGATAGATGCAATTCTGGACAAATTGTATATTTTTATGAACTTTTGAAGCACGGAATCTTGTTCACAGAGATGTATATGGGGTGGGAGGGTTCTGGTATACATGTGGTACATGGATGTGGATGCATATTTTGTTCCTTTTTTTTTTTTTAGTAGCTTGATGCAATGGGAGATGAATCCTTTCCCTTTTGGGAGGTGGCCTGGGTTGACCTGATGGGAACCCAGAGAAATGTTGGGATCTGTGACGAGAAAAAGGGTATTGGAGGCACAGGGGCTGGCAGGAACTTCTGGTACCTGTGTTTGAGCCCACTGCAGATGCTGGCTGATGTTCTTAAGTCCATTTGAACAACAAACTGAGGCTGTAAAGGTCCTTCGTGTTCTCAGCTCAGAGTGACGTCGCAAAATGTGAAATCTTTTTGTCGAGGCAGACTTCAGCAGTTCACAGGTGGAAAGGTAAAACTCCATTTGGGAGAGACCCAAATGGCATTTCCCGAAACAACTTTCAATCTCCTTCAAATGGACTTCAGAACAGGCAGGGTAGCATGGAGTTATTTACTCTGGGATCCACAGAGCTCCTGGTACAGCCCTAACAGTGACAGCCCTGGAGTGGGCTCTAAGCAGCCTGGTGAGGTTTGTAGTAGCATCCACTTGTAATCAGGTTCCTTGAGTGATGTGTAATACTGTACTGTTTGAATTGCTACTCTGTCTCTTTTTTTTTCTCCTCTCCATTCACTGATTTCTGCTGTGTTGTTATTGCACAATTTTGAAGGAATTTTTTGTCTGGTTTTTTTTTTTTTTTTTTTTTTTTCTCCCGCCCCCCCACTTAATAATAAAAATGGACTGGGTAAATAAAACAGCTCCTGGTTTCCAAAATCATTATTGAGCCTTTCACGCAATAAAAGGCAAAGTGTTCCCCTGAACCAGCTTTTTGCATCCATGTTGCACAAGATGCCACTGCTTTCCTATTGCTGTTGGCAAGCACACCTGACACCCCAGCAGCTACAGGCAAAGCAGAGTTACGACTCACAGAGAGGTAATGAGCAGGCAGCAGTCTCTTCACACATACCTCATGCTTTAACCTACATAATTAGAAAGGCAACATGTGAGCACGGTGGACGTCGCTGAGGCACGCAAGCATCTTAAGTGTTGCACTTCATTAGTGTTTAGCTTAAGGCAACGTTAACAAACAGCCGTTCCTTCCTCCCCCGTTTGCTTCCTTCCTCATGAATGAAGCTGACTTTTCCCTGTCGCTGCTGAAACAGATCGCTCCCCCTGGAGGTACGAGAAGTGACACCTCGTTCCCATGCACCCACTTCCCTCTCCATGGCAGCCAGGTGCATGGTGAGGACAGGGACATCTCCAGCCAGCACCCTGATGGAGCTGTGGGTGTCCCTGTTCTTTGCAGTAGGGTTGGACCAGGTGGCCTTTAAAGGTCCCTTTCCAACTCAAAGGATTCTACGCTGCTATGACTGCAGAAGCCCTTCCCAGCGGGGGTTAAGCATTTCACAAATAGATGCACTCTGATGTTGAGTGAGTGCAGCTGAAGGTCTGGCTCACTGCTCCTCTTTTGAGTAAGCAACCCGAGTTCCTCGTGCCAGACTCCTAAACGGTTATGTTTAGCCTTTCTCAGCAGGAAAGATGAAATAACCGAGGATATTTCACAGCAGAACGCAAGCTGGAATTTAGGATGGGGAGCCAAGAGCTCCTAGATAGCCCAGCCCCTCCTTTAAGGAGCAAGGGGACGGTCTGTGGGAAGGAAAGAGCTGTGCTCACCATCCATGCTAACCATCACAGCCCTGCCACAAGCTCCTCAACCTGCCAAACGTTGAGACAAGAAAAACGGCAGCCCAGGCTCTTCTAAGGCACATGCTTCTTACTTCCCTGTGAATTATCAGCACTCAGAAGCCCACATCCTCCAGATCCTCATGGCTGAGTTCACCCAGTGCCTGGAAGCATTACCCTGCCCGGGTCCTGACCTCCTATTTGGTGTGAGCACCTGCCTGGGGCTGTCTGGAACCCATCCCACTGCTTCCCAGATGGAGGATGATGACGACTAGACAGCCACGGAGGGAAGAAGGCCAGGAGGACAGCCAGTGAATGGGGAGTGGGGCTGTGAGCTGAGTGGCAGTCAAGTAAACACACCCTGAAGCTTGCTGCCACCTGACACCGTCTGTGCAGGAGGGCAATGTGCTTTAGGGACAGAGAGTCAGAGGCAAAGGTGGACAAAGTGTGGCATTCCCATCGCCCAACTTCACAGCTTCAGGAGCCAAAGAGAATGTTGACTTTCCCTGGATCTCTCTGTTGCCTGTGGAGGGAAGCAGACACCCTCTGAGAAAGAATTCACAACCTGATCCAGCTGCGCTCAACATTTTTTTGGCACGTTTTCATTCCCATCTGACTGTGAGAACGGCTTCTTGAGCACTTTGCATTACCCCAACCCTGAGAACACAGAGGGTAACGGCAGGAGAAGGAGCTGGGGCTCCTCCTGGTCTCCCACACAACGCAGCCAGGCCCAGAGGTCCCTCCTGCAGCCAGGCAGAGAATGGCACCGCAGTGATGCTCTCAGCAGGGCTGCCCTGACTGCAAGCATCCTCCCTGGCTCTGCGAATCCCACAGCTTCCCTTTCCCTTATGGTGGTGAGCTCCTTCATAAAGCCAGGAACAGAAGCCCAGAGGCCAATTCCCAGTTGTTTGTTTTGTCACAAGAGCAGCTTTATTTTTAATCCAGTTCCACTTCGCAGCAACTCCTAGCCAACATGCCGATGTACCCAGGAAATGACCGCGGCGGGCTCTGAGCTCCTCAAGACAATGGTGTGCTTGGCTCCTTCCTTTGGATCAGCACCATCTCCAATGTACTTTTCCTCCTAAACTTATTTAACCTCGCAACCAAGAGCCGCAGCGCTGGTGAGCTATTTGTTTCGAGACCACATCTCCTGGGAGAATAGGCACAAAGAACAGAAGGCAGCCCGGAGAGATGGAAGAGAGAAAATTGAGAAAGGGATTCGAACGCATTGCCCTTGGAGACCATGCCAGCGACCTGCTAGAGCCCAGCCATCATAAATAAACAGGCTCCCTTTATTGTCTCGCCAGGCCGGCGAGAACCGTAATGCTTGAGCTGGCTCCAGCGCGTGGGTCCACCACCAGCACCCGCCTCTGTGCTGCACTCTGAGGCAAAACAGATGCTGGCCACCATGTGCCCGTGCTTTTCTGATTCGAGTGAGGCTGGGGAGAGCTTTGTTAGCGCTCCCATAGTGCAGAGCCAAAATCCTGGAGAGGGGTGACAACACCGGGCTGAGACCTGCGACCGCGCGAGCATCGCTCTGGGGGTTTGTGGCATCCCATCCCAATGCTCTGCGGTGCTGTGAGCGGGGGTTGAGGGCACAGCTGGGGGCAGCTCCCACCCCCCCAGTGCCCATCCTTCGCCTTTAACCTCTTCTGCAGCCTCAGTCCCAAGCAAGCGCGCTCGCAGCCGGTCCCGCTGCCACCCACATGCAGTAGATGGCAGCAGAAGCTTTAGGCACCGGCCACCAAACTCACCACCATTCCTCCCCCCACGCTTTTTTCTTTTCTTTTTTTTTTTTTTTTTAAACTTTTTTTTTTTTTTTTTTACTTTTGGTGGCCTCAAAAATTATTAGTTCCAGATGAGCTCCTGCCATTGTAATAGTCCATTTAACCCGATGTACTCTGCACGGAGTCAGTGCAAGTTCAACTGCAGCGCTCTCTCAAGTAAACCACACAGCAGAGACAGATTTCTGCACAGCTTTGGGCACTCCTGGTGGAAACACAGGAGGTTAAAGCTGGTGTGCACAGTCCGGTGTGGGCCATGGTGGCGCGTTGTGAAGAGAGCAGAGCCGAGCTCCCAGGTCTGAGCTCAGCGAACCTCAGCTCTGTGCTTCCCTTTGAAGATTAGTGCTAATAAGCCAAACCAGTGGGTATTTGGTTTTATAAGGAAGCAGCGTTTCAAGTCACGTACGCCGCTATTGTTGGACACAAAACACGCACTGTCTCTGCCCGTGGTGACTCTGGTAACTGCTCCATGCTTGCCTTTTGTTGGGATTACCTTTATTTTTGCACTGTATTAAATTCACCTCCCTCCACCTTTCAGTTAAGATTGCTGATGTTTCCCATGGCTGAGGGATACGCATGTATAGTTATGAAACCTGTTTCTGCTATTTTACCATCATATTCAAATTTTATGCCTTATGTGGGTTACGTATTCAGAAACGATAATCACAACTACCAGATTTCTCTCCCACTGGAATAATAAGTACATCCTATATAAACAAGCTATGTGCAAGAGGTACATTACACGACTTGTTTCTCATAAATGAAGACAGCTATAGCAAAACACACGCAAAATTTCACACTGTTTGCTTTTTTAACTCACTGTACACATAGTCTTTAACCTGAGGAGCTCCAGCACTCTGAGTGCTTCCATTAAGCCCAACCACTGCCATGCTGGAAACTACGTTTAGTGCTGCTCTGTTGATTCCTTCTAGATGGATGGGCTTGGGGACCAAGCTGCACGCACTGAACTCCCCTCTCCCCAGTCAGGATCATTCACATAAACTCTTTCATGCAACCTACCCAAGAACAGCTAGAGAACAACCATACTTAAACCCCAAGCCCCCAGGGAGATGCAGCCTCCATTGAAGGCTGAGATTTTCCATGGCATGTGTTCCCAGCAAAATGTCCAAGCAGGTTTCATTCCATCATGGAATCACGGAAGGTAGGAGAAGACCTCACAGATCTCCAAGCCCAAGCCCCAACTCGTCCCACCATGCCCACTGACCATATCCTTCAGTACCACATCCCCACGGCTCTAAACACCTCCAGGGACAGTGACCCCTCCACTTCTCCAGGCAGTTGTGCCAAGACCTCAACACTCTTTTGGATAAGAAATTATTTCTGTTAACCAACGTGAACCTCCCCTGGCTAATGAATGCTTGTGGAAACCTGTGTTCCTGCCATGTTGATCAGCATGATCTTAAACAACGTCCCGTGGTTTTGTTGGCCAATATGCAATGGATTAAACCCCAAACCCATACCTTGGTGAGCTGTCGGTACGGGCAGCCAGACACCATCACAAAATCAAGCGTGCCAGGCTCCAAAGCTGTTCTTTCACTGCAGAGCTGGACAGAAGCAAGCCATGGCTCTTGGCTCATAAAGCCCTAGTTTCCCATGGTATTCCCTCCCAGAGGACCTAAAGGGAACCCACATGCACTGCAGAAGCAACGGGACAAACAAGAGTGTGACACCACCCAACCATTCCCTGGGGACCCAGTTCTCTTAGCTCCCAACCCACAGTGGGCACCGCTTCCTTGATGGCCTTGGGAACGTGCTGGTGACCACCTCCAGCAGAGGTATGAATAGGTGCTGAAGCAGTTCAGCTTTTCCCAACATTGTTTCAGCTTTGGTTGCTTATCAGCTTTCCATCTCTCCCTTTTCCTTGTTCTGTCCCCCTCTCCTGTGCAGGCTCCTTTGTTCCTGTGTTTACAGTAGCATCGATTTACTGTCAGAGAGCGGCGCGGCCTTGGAGTAAAAAAAAAATGCTGCTTCTCTCATTAGAGGTTGGGGATGGGGATGTGGCCCCACGCAGAGCTGTGCCTGCCCTCCTGCCAACCGCACGGGCTGTGCTGGGGACAAATCTGTGAGACCCATAGCAGCCCTGGGGCTCTGGGTAATGGACACAGGTGTGGCTGTGCGCTCACAGGGAGGGAAACTGAGGCACACAGAGATGAAAAGGAAGCGAGCAATGACAGAGAAACTCGACTTTTCTTATGGCCAAAGCATGGCCTTTTGCTCCTCTTTCCACCAGCAGACCTCTAGGCTTTGGCCTTGTTTTCCTATTGCAGCTTGATAGCATTTCCTCCCTACAGCCGAAACTACAGCACGTGTTACATTTCATGGTCAGAGCTGTTTGTCCTTGATCCCTTCCAACACCACAGTGACTGCTTTTGGACTCAGAGCCCCCGGCAAACTGGAGCTGGGCATGGGGCAGCCCTGTGAGCAGCTTTGTGAGGGCTGCAGCCTACACTGTTACTCTGGTTCCAGTTTCCTATTGCCCCTTCTTTCCCCAGCTCCATTGCTTTCACATGCTTTTGTTCAGCTCTCTCATGAAAGGAGGGGTTTGAAGAGGTGACAGGTCTGTAAATATATAGCATTGTCTGCAGCAGGAAAGAAAAAAAAGGATAGAAAGGCAGAAAGAGTGATGGATATACCGTTCCCTCCCTGCACTTGGGACAGATGAAGAAAGATGGCAGATAATTGCTCTTTATTGTGCCCTGGGTTCACCTTAAGATGAAGAAAGCGATAAGATTTCAATTAATGTCATTTTAGATTCCCTGCAAGCTGTCCCATTCCTTTCTTGGCTTCTTTCCTTCCCCAAAGTGGAGGTGCTCAATGCTGCCTTTGTACCTCAGGGACCTCCCCAAACAGCCACGTCCTCACCTGGCGAGCACTGTCAAGGCGGAGCAATGCTAATCCAGACCAGATGACAACCCCCAGCCCCTCTCTCAATTTATTATAGGGCAGGGTAGATAACATCCTTCACTGTACAGAGCAGGGATCATTTTCCAGCTTGCCCAGGAATAAGTCAAGAAATTTCCTAATCAGCTTCACCCACTGCAATACCCATGCATAGGAAGCACCAGGTCTGGGTTTTGGTGCGGGATGCGTTGCACAGAGCCTGGGTGCTTCCCTGGGGAAATGCACCCCATTCCTTGGGAGGAGAGAACACAAAGGGCTGAGGAGCATGGAACTGGCTCCTTGATGAGTAATATTTGCACCCCAGAGGAGAATGAAATTTGCATTACCTATAAAATGAAATAATCAGGGAAAGGGAAAATAAAAGGGAAGGGAAGAGGGAGTGGAAGGGAAACAGAGAGGGAAAGGGGAAGGGAAAAGGAAAGGGAAAGTGGAAAGGGAACGAGAGAGAAGAAAGGAGAAGGAGGGGGAAAGGAAATAGAAAAGAGAAGAAGAAAGTAAAAGGAAAAGAAAAGGAAAAGGAAGCAGAAAAGGAAAGAGAAGGAAAAAGAAAAGGAAATAGAAAAGGAAATAGAAAAGGGAAAGAGAAAGGGAAAAGAAAAGGGAAAGGAAAAAGAAAATAAGGAAAAAGGAAAGGGAAAAGGAAAGGGAAATTAAAAAGGGAAAAAAGGAAAAAAAAAGAAAAAAGAACAAAGAGGAAAAAAAAACCCAACAATCAAAGCTACCTGTGAGATTTTGTGTAGTAGAAACACTGTAATTTAGATCTTATCTAAAACCAGAAAAAAGCACCCAATCACCAGGATAGTCCAGAACCAGACTCAAAATCTTGAAATTATCCGCATTGGTCACTTCATTTTCACAACGTGTCCTCATTCAGAACATCTTTCTTTCTTACTGTGCCTTTTTTGGGAAAAAGTTTGACATTAAGCATGGCTCCTGGCTTTCACAGGCTGAGCAATTCAAGTAAACGATCTATTTTTTAATTTATTTTTTTTGCTAGTGGAGAAAACACCCCGCCAAGCAGCACGAATAGCTGAAATTCTTGCTTTCCCCCCACAGATACACTAATGTTTATTGTTCCCCAGAGCATCCATTCTTGCTCCTCTGCTATATATACCCGCGTGACGTTTCCATATGTTCCTTCACTCAGCTCCCTGGTAACGCAGCGCCCTGCTGGGATCAGGGCAGGGAGAAGAGGTGAGGATTTGGCACGAGGATGTGAAACTGATGCCACTGCACCACCAACCTGGCTTTCATTTCCCAATGGAAATTATGTGAGATGGTTGCGATGGGGAAAGGTGCAGAAGGGTTCCAAGCTTTGAGCACATGAAGTCTTGCCAGACTCAATGCCACTTTCATTTTGGATATTTTGAGCCCTAACACATGTCTTTGGAGTCTAATTAATTGCCTTTTCTTTTCTTCATGAGACTCCTGCTCAGCTGTACCATGCATCGAGTGCAGAGCTTCCAACAAGGATGCTCCCCGCAGCACCTGGGCTGAGACGTTGCTGGTGCTGACTGGAGAACTGTCTTCAGGGCCTTACAAAGTCATTTTTCTACTCCCAGATCAATAGCAAAGCAATGCATTTACCTGATCTGCAAAAGCAAGCGGAGAAAGCTGTGACAAGGAAATTGCAACCTGGCCACACACCGTGGGAGATGCCCAAACAGGCAACAGCACGAGGCTCAGAACTTCGACTTACAGTGACTGTGTGTTCTTGCCTTTAAAATCCTTCACCTCAACATCTAATAGGATTTTTTTTTTTTTTTTTTTTTTTTTTTTTCCATTATGAGAAGTTTTTCAAGACAGGAAAACCATTTCCTGTCCAGACCAGACACCGACTTCCTGAATGCTTTCAAGCAGATCATGTAATCTTATGCCCCTGTTTGTAAAACGAAGATGATCGACTGCTTTTGTCTGTCTTGTCCACTTAAACTTACACGCTGTGGTCCTTCACACACGCACGTGGCCAGGCATAACTGTGCCCTGATCTCATATAGCACCGCAGCAGCGCTCATAAATAACGAGAGTTACGAAAGTAGGATTTACAGTAATGCGTCAGAGCGGGGAATGACAAAATTGCATGGGTTTACTCAAGGTTTACATCAGAATAAACAAGCCCAGACTTTTGCCCTAATTCTGCAGCAAGGCTTTGGCTCATGCACCCGCATTCCCTCTTCTAACCCCTCTTCCCCCGTCACTTACACAGAAATTAATTTATTTTTGACTGGTGAAACAGCACACAAACGTGTCCCGAGATGCTGGGGATGGATGGGGACGTGGGTAAGGGGACAGCAGGGCAGTGCCACCCCCATCTGCCTGTGCACAGCTATGGGACAGCCTTGGTGTGCGAAATCCTCACTGAAAACACCTTACATCTGCCACAGGGAGAGGAGAGTGCAGTGGTTAACTGAGTGCCTCGAGGCTCTGGTTGCACAAAAATGTTTGTAAAAAATTGTATTTTTATTTTGTCCCTATTTGTTGGACACGGGATACAGATGCAAATGCTCTGAGGCTGGAATGGGCACTTCTGGGCTGGTGTAAATAAAAGTTCCAGCTCTGCAGTTGGGGCCTGCATGGCAACCCAACCATGGAAAGACACGTCATCAGTGGCACCCACCTCTCCAAGGGCCATGCATGGCCCCATGGCACTACCACAGAGGTGGCCATGGAGGGGACCGTGTGCCACTGCGGAGCTTTGTGTTGGCACGATGGCGCGCGGAGGCTGGGATGATGCTCCAGGTGGTGGATGTAGACAACATCCACCAAAAAGTCAGAGGAAATCACTTCTACCTGTTCCATTTCTGCAGGCAGAAGGTAATCGAGCCCTTATATAACCTGCGTTGGGCGAGTGAGAAGCGTCCCTGCTCCGAGTGCCAACCTGAACAGACGGCAGCGTGTGGCTAATTGCTCTGACCCACGGCCGGTCCATTAGGGCAGCATCAGCTGCCTGCACTGGGGAATGTTTGGGGTTTAATTGCACCCGTGCAGCACTCTGCGCCACGGTTTGCTCCGACACTGCAAACACATTAATTGTCCCAGCCAGCAGTTCCTCTGCTTCTCATTTCTATGCCGACTGCTCCATGCTGATTTGCTGCCTGACAAACCCCCGGCAGCCAATAGGCCACAGCTTTGCCGTTCACGTCCTAGCAACAAGGCCTGTTCCAATCTCTCTCCAGCAAACTGACACCTGAAAAATGACATCATGAAGAGCAGGGCGGCAGCGGGGCCAGGGCGCTTTTTTCAGCTGTCTGCTGCAGAGTTCATTTGAGGTGTTCCAGTCTCGATCCTTAAAGCTACACCACGCAAAACGCCGCCTGCACTTTTCCCCTTTTCCCCCGGCCGCGGATGTGGGTTAATGCTTCCCATCTCCACCCTCTCCCTTCCAACCATAGGACAAACCCCAAACTGCTGCTGCACGAGCAGCCCTCGCTGCTGTGTCACAGCTCCTCCCTTCGCCATCTCCATACAAGCATTGGGAATCGCATATTTCTGCCCCATGTCCGATCCCACCCGGGCAGGTGCAGCACTGGGAGATCCCAGCCGCACGCTGAGGTTGTGATCCATCCCTGAAAGGGTTCAGCAGTGCCACACGCAGCTCCTCCACTCAAAGATCAAAACCTTTCGCTTGCTTCCTTGCTATCATTTTTAATTAATGAAGGCAGAAATGCCTGCAGACACGGAACAGGGGACTGAACGCCCTCCCTGTCTCTGCGCTGTATTTTCTTTAGAGGGGGGGGGAAAAGATGGCAAGGAAAAAAAAGCCCTGCTCAGCAAAGGCTGCAATCAGAGCAGCTCCAGGTGATGAGAGGCTGTGGTTATTAATTTTCAGAGCACTGTGGGGTGTGGGGATGAGGGGGTTACAGCTCAGAACCGGTCTGCAGTTTATGTAAAAGATTTCAGGGCACTGGAAAATAGACAGCAGAGAAAATCCCATTCCAGATGATTCAAAGGCACAAAGACAATGGAAGAAAAGGACTAAGTTCAGCTCATTTAAATGTTGTTAATTGTTCATTCCCATAGTGAGACAGCTCCTTCTGCAAACGAGAGAACAAACCCTCTAACATTTTTTTTTTTTTATTAGCGCCATGCCAGAACTGAAATGAACCCAAATAATCTTAATCACTGAATGGTACTTGCTGTTTTATGGCTTTTTAAAGAAAGCGGGAGAAGAAAAAGAAGCAGAGCCGCAGATAATGCAACGCTGGCACAAAGAGGGGCTGGAAGTCACTGCAGTGTGCTCCCAGCCCTCTTGGAGGTCTCGAGCACTGCTAGAGAGGAGCAGAACGGGAAACGAACCCACCCACCCTTCAGGGAGCAAAGTTTCGTTGACTGCTCACTGGTGAGAGCTGCAGTGGGGTGTCTGCACCTCCAGCTGCAGGCTGCAGGGTGTCAACCACTGCGTTTATTTATTTTCCTGGGTGTTTATACAAACAGCATCTCACGAGGCAGCAAATCGTTGCAGCGGAGCCCCGGCGCTGGCTGGATTTCTGGTTCTCGAGAGCAATGGGTGCTGGCAGGCTGCCCGTGTTCCTCGGGGCCTGCTGGGCTATATAAGGCGAGGGGAGGAAGGAGAAGGGGCACCGGGGGGAGAAGCACTGCACACATAAACATGGACACTGAGCGGAGGGAGGGAAAAGCTCATCCAAATGCCATTTGTCATAAGCAGCGAGTCGGGGCAGTGGCTGCCATGCTGTTTTTGTACCATCAGCAGCAACGTAGTGTGGAAATACATGCCAGGTATGGGCAATTGTCTAAAGAGCAAACCCTGTGGTTTGCCATACCCAGCCCTCACATCTCCTGTTTCATCTCTGGGAGGAATCCCTGGGTCTCAGAGATGGGATGGGACTTCTGTTTGGGTTCCCTTTCCCCATTGGGAACAACATTGGGAGCAAGGAGCACACTCATGGCTGTATTCCCCCTGAAATGCCACCAGGATTCATCCCCCTGCCCATGCAGGCTACAGCAGAGCTCAGGGCTCTGCCTCTTCGTTAAGGACCTGACCATCCCAGTTAGTTTTCTGCTGTCTACCACTGCCTTGTATAACGGGAATGCATTGGATATTGCAGATCACCAAGCTCCCGAAGGAACTGCTGTCATTAATATCTCCATACATCACGAGCAAAACATTTGTTTTTGTCATTAGAAGAGGCTGAAACATAACATCCCTGCGTGCCCAACAGATTTTGCCCTGATGCAAAGCGTGCTGGGGGAAGCAGCACAGCATTCAGTGCCTTTCAATGGAGTTTGGAACAGGCCCCTCATGCAATATGCATTTAGTCATACAGTGCTCACAGAAAAGGATCCTGAATGAGACAAAATATCTAATCAAGTGCATTTACCCCGTGCTTCAGTCACCCACCTGCACCAGGATTATATTTGATAGCATGCAAACTGTACCAGAGTTTTCTCTATAGCATCAATCACGACATTATGCTGCCGCATTCTGCGTTGGTTAGGGAAGCAATTTATAATTTGAGATGACTTCAAGTTAGGAAGCAACTGATTACAGAACTTTATAACTCCATGGAATTACAAACCCACGGCTTGAGTGAATCATGTGCAAATTTAAATTGGGCATCATTAAGATGGCTGCCGTATCCCACTCTGGATGTAGTAAAATGAGCGAGGAGTTGTGGATCTTTATGAATGGAAATGTCACCCGAAATACATCTGCAGTCCCTCTGCCTGCCAGCGGAAAGGTGCTATTTAAAAACCTCGCCACACTGCCATCCGACGGGGGTGGTCGCATTTTATGAAGATGAAACATAGATGTGAAAACAGAGCAGGACTGGGAGGATCTGGGGGAGCTGCTGGCTGGTGGTGGGCTGGGTGGGAATTCCGCTCCTGCTGCTTAGGGCTGCTGGATTTGGGGCATCAGATCCCAACTGTCGTCACGCTCCTTACCCTTGTCACTGGCTTGCCTGAGCCCACATTGAAGAGGAATTATCTTGGGCCGGCTGCTCCGAAAGTAATGCCTCCTATTTATTCCCATGGAAACTACTGTAAGTACAGTGAGCATAGTAACACTATTTGACAGAGCAAATTCTCAGCTACAGAACGCTGTTTTTTTTCAGCACAGTCACCACCGTTAGCTCTGCGCTTTCGCCAGCAAGGAACAAGAGCCTGCATGCTGTGCTCATAAAAGTCTGTGCCAGAAGAGGCTGCTCACTGTCACTGTCACCGCTGCTGAAATGCACCACCCACCCCTCACTGTGCTCACATCCACTGGTTGGTCACCATCAAGTTCAGCAAACATCGATGAATGTCAGTCACAAAGAGTTGTTCACAAACTGCCATCAAGCATTGCCACGATCGAGGCTGATTGTGAAGAGAGGGATGATTACCTCTGGTCAGATAGGGCACACAAAAGTTCAGTAGAGAGACACGATCAGATTTTTGAGTTGAGCATCTGATTGCAGCTCTATACATTCCAATAGAAAATTTGCAGATCATGCATTTGTGTGGACCGAAAATGGAGGCACCAATAAACAAAAACATTGATAATGCTTTGACAATTTTAAAACCTGTTCTCAAATTCCTGTTTCAAAAGGGAAAGTGCAGCTGTGCATCTTTTTTCTGTTCACAGGACTGTGTTCAGTCAATGTACCAAAATGCATAAAATTATTTTCCATAACTTGAGCTATTGCTGCACAGTGCCCCATGTACTGGTGACCTGCAGGCCACGGGTTGGATATGTCTGTGTCAATGCTTTTCATAATGACCTTAAGGAGATTATGTTCATTAAATGTGTGGACAACACAGAGACCCTCAGTGTACTGAAGGGCACAATTAGCCTTCAAAATGATCTGGGAACACTGAGATCGTCTGAAATGCCTGGGTGAAATCCAGCAGGGATGTGAGGACACGATGTCAGACATGAGCACTGGGAGGTGCGGTGACCTCCCTACATGATCCATGGAAATCAAGGTAATTCCCATCTCAGAGGTGCTCCGATACCCATCTCTGAGCCTGTCAGCACTCCAGAGAATACCATATCTGCTCCTGCTCCACCACCAGCCCCAAAATCAGAGCAGATTTTCGAATGGAATCTTTCCTCCAGCATGTTCAGGCACCAAGCTGGATTTGTGCATCATGGACAAACCCTTCAGGGCTGCTGCTTCCAGGAGGCATGAAGTGATTGACTCCCTTTATTTCTAAAGAAAAGCTGCTCTGCCCCAATCTCAGGCCTTTACGTGGTTGGGTACCTCAGGCATAAAGCAAAAAAAGGCAAATTCCAGATCAACATAGCTGGGTACCCAAGGACTGCGCTCCCGTTTCCCTATCCCACGAGCACTTTAATGGCTTTGGGGGCCAAATTAATGTGAGATCTGTTTTTTCTCAAGGCATCACCATCACCTCAGAAGTGAAATGCTGTGAAGAGATCATAAACGTGTCCTTGAGGTGTAAAGGAAAGGCAATGAAAAAATATGAGCGCAAATAAAAACACTGGCTGAGGCTGCACACCCTGAATATTAATATTTTTCCAAAATACTGCCTTCCTTTTCAGCTTAAGGGTATATTGCTTTATAGATAACTGTTAACTTGACACTGACTGATAAAAGCAATCACATCCTGGGGGTTATTCTCTTCCAGAGAATGCTTAAATAGCAATAATACTCATAAACAGGAGCCATCACCTGGGGGTGATGCTGCCCTGACTCGGGGTGGAAAAATCATAGAACATAGAATCACTAAGACTGGAAAAGACCAATGCCATCATCAAGTCCATCCCCACCCCATGCCCACCATGCCATTAAACTCCATGCAATCCTCTTCCAAACCTCCACCTGGGCTGGTATAAAAGGAGGGAGTTGGGTGAGCTCTGCTGCCCCATGTGCAAAAGGAGCAGAGTGAAAGTGCTGTAACTTTTGCTTTCTTGCTTTCTTTCCTTCTTTCTTCTTCTTTTTCTCCTTTCTCACAGCCTAAAAAAAGCCTGGCCTAGCTGCCTGTGCCAAGCCTGCCTCGAGTTTCTGTGTCCCCCCACTATTCATCCATGATTACATGCCCCCCGAACACCTGCGAGAGCTGCTCATAAAGCACGCATTCATGGGGCCTGGCAGCACCAGCATGGGAACTGCAGGCTACAGGGCGACAGTCATTGTATCTTCAGATAAAAACATTCTCTGAGCAAGGGCTCTGAAAATAGAAGCTGGCTGCAATTTCAGTTCGGCACCACAGGGTATTTAAAAGAAAAAAATAATAATAATGGAGAAAAAGGTTCCTTCACCTCGGTCCCTTTTAAAGTCACTTGAGAGCATCTTGCAAGGCTGTTGGGAGCCCTGGTGCAGCAGCAAGCCCCACTCGGGGCAGAGGAAAGCTCCTGGCTGCAAGGTGAAGGGGAGAGGTGATGCCTGCAACCACTGCGATGAGAACAGCAAAAATAAAACTAGCGCTACTACTAATAAAAAGCAAGCACAGCAAATTGATAACTGCCTCTGCAAGAGGTAGGAATACCAACAATAAAGCGTGGGGAACTGACCCGGAACAGCCAGATAGGTGCATGATGCAGGCACAGCAGGGTGAGTGCTGGCAGAGATCTGCAATAGATGCACAGGGCACCAGTGCATAGTGCTGCTGGGCAGTGCCACCCCTGTATGCTCAGCGTGGGTGGATTTCTCTGCTATGCTCTGAAGTAGCAGAGGTATATCCATTGCTTAATGCAGGATGCAGCAGTGCAACGTGTGAAGAGGACGGCTGAACAAACACCCTCTGGGTGGAATGGTGGGGTTATCGTCCTTGCTCAATTAGGTAAATCCTGAAGTCGTGGGGCTGAGCTGTGCACTCAGAGTCATAGAATCATAGAATCATAGAATCTCCAAGGTTGGAAAAGACCTAAAAGCTCATCCAGTCCAACCGTTCACCTGTTACCAATAGCTCTCACTAACCCATGTCCCTCAACACAACATCCAGTCCTTCCTTGAAAAGGGAGTCACATCCCTTGTGCCCTCCCCTCCCACGCCAGAGATGTTACCTGTGCAAAACTCAGTGCCATGTCCCAGACAGAGGCAGCCCAGCAGTCGTTACATGCTGCATCCCAGCCTGAGGATGGCTATTTTAAGACCTGTGACTCCTGAGGATGCATTAAATACATCTGCATTTTTCAAAATCTGTTCACGGCTTCACTCGACTCTGGATTTCCCAGGCTGGGGTTCACCTCATCTAATTTTTATTCACCTAAAAAATTCAGCATCCTGCATGAAGCAGCTATTAAACTCCCTATCCAGTCAGCGCAGAGGCATGGAAAAAAAACAGAGGGTTGTTTTTCCCATCCTAACCATAGGATACAAGCAGAAAATTGCAATACTCCACAGATCAGGACCATAGCAGCTGAACTTGAAGCTCAGGCAGAGCACTAACACTGCTCTAGCACAGCCCTGAAGAATTGGTGCCACCACAATCCTTGGAAAGGCTGGGCCTTGCCATGCTGTCCCAGGTCACTATTTCATCCCTGAGGAGAAGGAGGAACCAGAGATAACTCCACTATCAGTACAGAATCATAAACTCATTAAGGTTGGAAAAGAATACTAAGATCATCCAGTCTAACCACCAATCCATCCCCACCATGCCCACTAACTACATCCAGTGCCTCATCCACCCTTCTCTCCAGCACCTCCAGGGACATCACATCCTACTGCCCCATCCGTCACCAAATTCTGCTATTTCAATTCGCTTGCAATTCAAGAAAGTGGAGAAAATAACATCTTCTTTCAAAGAAAGAAAAAAAAAAAAAGGAGAGGAAAATATGCAGCAAACTCTCCTGCGTGTGTTTTTGACTTAGCAATATCTGTAGCCAATTTTCCCAAGAGACACAAACAAACACATGCCGAACCGGAATATCAATGAGGTCTTTTTTAGAGCAGGCACATTAAAATGCAAAACAGGAGATAATGAGATAAAGCAGCGAGTTACAGGTTCCTAAATTCCAGATTTTTAAAGCCCAGGGAAGAGAAATGGGTTACGACTGGTGGAGGGCTCTGCTGTGGGGCAGCACCTCCAGCTCCTGGTGGTGAAGGAGCACAGGGAATGAGGCTTAGAACAGAGGGGCAGAGAGCAAGAGGAGCGTGTGGGGGACAGGTAGGGGTTGTGGGGGTCTGCAGACAGTACGTGTTGAGGATGGGGAGATGGAAAAATGCCATTTTGGGGGCATAGCTGCAGCCTGGGCTGAGGGGCAGAAAGGTGGTTTTGTTCCTCTGTGCCCAATGAATGAAGCTGCCTTTTTTCCCACCCCCCCACCCCCTACCCCCCCCCCGACCGCCCGTGCTCCAGCAGCCCCGTAGGTGACACTGTAAAATTTGGGGTCACTTTGAGGAGGTGACATTTTGGATCCCGGTGCCAAAAAGATCATGAAAGGAAAATTAAAAGAAGAATGAATGGGAGGAAATGGAGAGAGGGGGAAAGCGTAAGAAAGAGCCATTATTTAACCAGACCTGGCCAAGGGTAAAGGTTTTAATTCTTTCCAAGTGCCATATGTGGTTGCCTGTGGGGGAAAGGCAAAGCCATATTTATCTGACTGAACCAATAATTCATATCTGTTTCAGAAGCCGACTTTGGTGGATTGTAGATCTACAGCTGTTCCTAGTCTAGGTCCAGACTTTCCCGGTGGGAATCACTGTAGCAACACGTCTGACTTATAGGATTCATATGGAGGGGGATAGGAGACCCAGAACTGTAAATTCAAACCGTGTGTACATTACTTCTATGTATTCAATTCAAAAGCATTTAGGGCTTTTCAAAACAGCCCTTTCACTACAGGAAAACTCCCCCACACTCACAATTTAAAGGAAACAGATCTTTCATGTTTACCCTTCCTGTTTCTTGTAGGAGGTCTTGAAATAAAGGTAAGAATGCAAAGCCGGTTTATATTTTTCCAATAAAACGCAGAGCAGTGGCCCTGGTGTGAGGGTATGTGTGTGTGCACGGGGGGATGGGGGTGATGGGGGGAGCACAGCAGCGAAACAAAGAAATATTTTGCCTTCCCTCATTGTGCCGAACGCTCTCTCAACATTGCATTTCTTCTCCTGTTTGTTTTTTCAGCGCACACCTCCCATGCAAGGCTCCAAAAAAGCGATTTTTGGTCTACAGAGACCTGATGCCTCCCTGCTGTATATTTTTACCTGGATGGGTTTCCCTTTTTCTCCCTGGGGATGCTTCACCAGAGCCCTGTGCAGCTCACAGAGCTGTGCTGATCCCAGCTACCGAACCACATGGCGTGGATCAACTCCAGCGCCCACGCTGCAAAATCAACCCTGCCCCTGGGGATAGGGCGAGCAAATCTTTCCCCCTTCCCTCATAACAGATTCAACCTCATTTCCTACAGCAAAATTCGGAAACTTGCACGGAAGGGGCAGGAGGAGCACAGCTGCTGCTGCCCTGCATCGCTGTGCATCCCCTGCATTTCGTCTCCTTTCTGTTTGCTTTCTGTCTTGTTGCTTGTTTCATGTATTATGTATGATTGTCGTGTTAGGTCTCATCTCTCGCTCTGCCAAAGAAAATAAAGGATTTTTAACTCGGAGTTATTATGTGCTCTGGGCGTTAGAAAATAATCACTGCTGAGCTGCTCATCAGGTCAGGCCCCAACTTTACAGGAATCTCCCCTTGCTCCTCTTCCACCAGCCCAGGGTTTCCCCTCTCTTTGCTGAAGCACAGTGGTCTCTCACCCCCTTCACAAAATACCAAATAAACATCAGGCTGAAGAGAATGCCACCAGCTCCACTTACAACACAAATCAGACACCTTGCACATTGCAGAGGAACACCACAGAGAAAATGTTTTATGAGGTCCCCCTTCTGCTAACCACTTCATCTCCCATGTTCTGCAGCAGATGGGACGAGTGTAGGCTGACTAAGTGCTGAGCATCCCCAGCTTCAAGAGCAGCATCTCCCCTGCTACCACAGAGGGCTCGGCTCGTGCTAAAGCAAAGCTGAATTTGGAGGCAGGCATCATTTAACTGGCAGGTAAATGGGATGGGCACCTCCAGCAAAGCAAGAGGGTGAGGGCCAACATCTGCACAGCATGAGAGATGGCAGAATCATAGAAGCATTTGGGTTGGAAAAGACCTCTCAGATCCCCAAGTCTAACCCCAACCCATCCCATCATGCTCTCTGACCATGTCCCAAAGTGTCACATCCCCACTGTTCTGGAACACCTCCAGAAACAGTGACACCACCACCTCCCTGGGCAGCCTATGCCACTGCATCATCACCCTTTTGGAGAAGAAATATTCCACTGGCAAAACTTAAGGCCATTACCTCTCGTCCTATCACTAGTTATCTGCAGGATGGGCTGTCTTGAGGTGAGCATTGCCAGGCAGAGCTCACTGTAGAAGGAAGAGGAATAAAAGGAGCCCTGGATAACCAGCCAGAAAATGATATTTATAGTGATGTTCAGACAGGCAGAAGAGGAGCAGGATTGTAGCTGTCGAGGGGGAGGTTAATTTGGGGGGAGTTTTTAAATCTGAAGGTTTAGATCCAGATGTCACATCTCTGCTTCCTGTAATGTTGGCTGCCTACAGTCCTCGGCCTGAAGAAGCATGTGTCTTACTTGAGACCATATGACAGCACTGTTTTACTCCTGGAACCAAATGTTTAAAAATGTAATATATCAGGGATAATATAGATGCGTTTTAACAGAGGCATGGCACTTATATGGCTGCAACACATCCATTATCAGTCCAAGCCCTCACTTAGGCTGAGTGATGCTAACTGTAGGCAGTCAAAGGAAGACCTGGGCGCACAGGACTGGGAAGCATTTATAAGGTTTAAGCTCCAACAATCCTAGCTACAGCCGAATCTATTCTTTTATGGCTCCTAACCCCTCCTCTTGAAAGTATCAAGCAAGACTTGCTGCTCAACACCAATAACTCTTCCTTTGTGAGTCCTCATGGGTAGGTGGGAGCTGGCTGGGCTGCTCGGATGCTTGGCCTGAGATGAAAGCTGGGAGAAGGGTGATATTTCAGGACTCAACCCTCAGTAAAGCCAAAATCCCGTGGTACTGCTGTCCCTGGAGGGGAAGGGATGAGGGGAGAGAAAGAGGGGAAATGGTGACAGCTGCAGTTTTGGCCCAGCGCTCTTCCAAGAGAAATGTCCCGTTACGTCTTATAAAAGAGGTTTTCATCGAGAAATATAGTCAGCTAAAGTCCTGTTTTCAAAGCCTCCCTTGCTCTTTGTTGGTAAATTGGAGCAGACAGAAAACTGCTTCTTTTTGAATTTCTCTGGCTGAGGTGTCACTTTGCGGCGTGTGATAGATGGGAGCGGGGACGACAAGTCACGGTAATTATGGGGTCGGCGCTGGCTCACTCTGAAGGAGGTAGCTCCAAGCAAGAGCAGCTTTTTGCTGCGTGTTGGAAGGCTGGATTAAGGAAAACTCAAACAAGATGGAGTTGTCAATACAGTCCTTAGCACTGGAGTGGAGCTGCAGGTTTTGGCTGCAGCGGTAACGCCGTCCTGACATCAGCCTGCTCTCCGAATAGCTCCCAGTAGTTACATCCTTCCATCATTCCCTCTCTGCTTTCCTGTGTTCAGCATTATCTTTGCTAAATATATTCTCGCAGCATTTTATTATTTTGGGTCTAGAGCTTGGAGGCCTCCAAGAGTCTCCTCCTTCCCGAGGAATTTTACGAATAAATCCCTGGCAGAGAGCTAGAAAAACATGCTGATGCTCTTCATATGGGAAGTGATTTCCTTCAGATCCCAAGCTGTGCATATGCTCTCCATCATTCACATCACAGGGGGATTTGCTCAGAGGATCTCGACAATTGCAGCTGGTGTCAGCCCTCCTGGTGGGAGCTGAGACACGGCAATGAATTCCATCAGGTTATATCTGCACACCTTGAGCAGGGAAGGAGTCTACATTTGCACCCAGCATTACAGAAACCTCCCTGAGCACCTCAAAAGGTGAACATCACCATGGTGAATTCAGTCTCCGTGATTGCAAAGGCTTGGAAGCACTGAGTCCATGCAACCAGCTGGGAAGTCTGCATCAACCATAATCATATGTCTTCATAGAACTACAGAATGAATCATAGGGGTTGGAAAGGAGACCTCTGGAGATCGTTGACTCCAACCCCCCTTTTCCCCCTCTGCTAAAAGCAGGTTACCTCCAGTAGGTCGAGCAGGAAAGCATCCACATGGATCCTGAATATCTCCAGAGTAAGAGACTCCACAACCTTGCTATCATATTGAGAAGGTGCTAAGTAATATTTCTATGCAATAAGGAGCCAAACTGCATTACGGGGCATCTAACCTCATGCTGAGGTGGGAAGGGAATACACTGGGTCCCCATGTAGAGTTTCAGAGAGGTCTCTTCTTGGCATTGCTTGTACTGGATCCAGCAAGGACAAGCAATTGCTACCTCCACTATTCTGGGGTTTGGTGGGACCCCCTCTTCACTTCTCCAGGTCTGCTGGCCACATGGCTCAAGATCTGGCCCTGAGTGCCTACAGCGCATTAGAAGCTTTGCTGCAAATTCTTTAATAAATTAAAAATAAAAAATCAGGGAGGGGATGAAATGATTTCCTTCCCCTCACCCAGTCCTGCTGTCCCCCACCTCCTCCCAAAGTGGCCCTGGAAGGGGTTTCTGCCTTTCTGCAGGTGATGGGGGAGGGATCCAACCGTGGACACGGAGGCCCCCAGCTCAACGCCGACATCGCTGCCCGAAGCACAGAGCTCTCAGAAATCACAGATGAAAGGGAAGCTGGGGGAGGGCTGGAGGCTGGGAGAAAGAGCCTCGTGGCAGGTCCTTGGGCAGGGGTCAGGCTGCGGGGACACGGAGGAGGTATATTAAAAGGGGAAACTGGAGGAATCTAAATAATCAGGCTCCCCACCGGATAATGCCTTCACAAGAGGAGATGCTGTGAGAGCCAAGGAAAACCGACTTGCACAGAGGAGCAGAAAAGCAGGACACCTTCTCCGAGGGGCTGCAGTGCCGGGGGGGTTGAGGAAGGGAAGGGGGAAGGGCTCAGATCTGGAAGGAAATTAAATAATAGCCTGAAATTCCCAGGTGAGGAGCAACGGAATTGGAAACAGAAAGGCCCCCAAGAGATGAACAAATCAGGACTGGGAGGTGAAAAGCGAGGACAGAGACCTGGATGCTGCCCAAATTCTGGGCTCCTTCCCCACACTGGCACTGAGCTGGGGTTCAGCCCTGCCAGGCACCCTACAGCAACCAGAGGGATGCTGGGTGCCTTCCCCAGCAGTGCCTACAACCAATTGTCCCCATTTTACAGGCACGGAGCTGAGGCACAGAAAGATTACGACTTGCTCTCACTCACCATCACTCTTTTACCGTATGGCATTCTTCTAAAAAGACTTTTAAGACTAAGACGTGTCATCATCCTGCTTTTGCTGGGGCTCACGTGCAATCAGAGCTCCCTGCTATCACCCCTACACCAACACTCCGTGGGCTCAGCTCAGCAGCAACAGTTAAGCCATAAATATGGAAATGGTGCACACAAGTCCTGAGCAAAAGCATAAATGATGGCTTTGTGCACGGTCCTATGGGGAGTCTGCAGCAAGATAAAGAATTAAATCTATGCTTGGGAATCTCAGGAAATAGCCCTGAATGTGTAGGCTGTTCACAAGGCGTATTTCATGGAATATCCATCAGGAAACAAGTAGGAAACAAAGATGGGTGGAAGAGCTGAGATAAACTCCTGCCATAGGTGTTGTAAACTGATGGGGCTGTGCTGACTTCAACAGATGTGTTTTGCTTGAGGACATGGTCCTTGAGGGGGTGGAAATTACTGATTTGGAACAAAACCACAGATTTTTTTGGCAATTCTGTTCCGTTTTAAAAATTTATGGATGAGCCCTGAAAGCACTGCACCAATTAACCGTTAATATTCCCCGAGGAGAAACTGAGGCTTAGGGAGTGGGACTTAGGGAACCACAAAGTGACACAATGCAAGAAAGCAGAGAATTGAAAGAGCTTCCAGATCTCCTCCACGCTCGCATCCACGCTTGCAACATGCGCATAGTGCCCACTTTGGCAGCTGCCCTACAAGTGGAATAATTCACCTGGACTCCCTGCCTACATTGCTTTGGAAGTGGGGATGTGGATCTCATTTTTTATTTCAATTCTCAAAGATTTAATCATCTTTCTTCCTGAAAGAGAACAGGGCTGTCAGCAAAACCCCGCATTCCTATAACACTAGTCCAGTTTGTGTTCAAAAGCTTTTTCTGTTTCCTTTTTCAGTGCCACATGCTGCTTGGTCAACATAATACAGGGTCTTCCTAAACAAAGGGATGTGTGTTTAGAGACCGTCCACACAGATTGATAGCCAGAACCCTGCCAGCAGAAAAAGAGGAGGTCCCACACTCCCTTTTACAACACAGCCTAAATGGGGACAGTAGCACAGGAATGCAATTGCTGATGCTGTATGCAGTAGGTACAGCAGGTAACTGCAGTCCAACCCAGCCCACATTAAGATGGGTGCATGGCATCAGGAGCACTCAGTGCTGGAAGCCAGTGCTCCCTCTCTGTGTCAGGGTGAAACAAAAGATATGGCTTACAGCTGCTGACACGTTTCAGGTGCAGGATGGATGCCTGGCTGGGAAATCCCAGCACACCGGAGGTGTTTCCACGCAGGAGCTTACATCTCATCTCTGTGATGTGCAAGACTGCAGTATTCAGAGAGGAGTTTGGTTTCTTCCTTCTCTCTGCTCAAACGAGCAGACGAAGGTGTGTGTGGCACTAATGGGACGGATTGGCATTGGCTCCACGCTCATCAGCTGCAGCAATAAAGAACCACCCGTGAGTCAAGACCCTGTTCCAGTCCAAGCTTCACTACCAACTTGCTATTTCATCTCGGCCAAGTCATTTCCTCTGTCTTGTTGACTTAACTCAAGCTGGTTGCGAGGCTGCAGCCAAAAAGGTTTTCATCAGAAAATATGGTTCAGAGGGGAACATATGACCTGCAGCTGAGCTCTGTTGGGGTGTGAGACCATTGGATTGCACAGTGGCATGCCAGACCTCATCATTACCACATAGGAGATATTCAAAGCACTGCCAAGAAGCTGTAGGAAGCATATGCATTTGTTTAACATGGTGGTAGCCCTAGAAGGAAGCTCAGGAAACATCAAGCCTGCAAGAGACACAGCTATAGGAAGCTCAGGAGGAAGCAGGAGCATGACACAGCCCAAGGCAGGATGGCTTCTTCCCCAGGTGCAGAGCAGGGCACGCCATAAAGGACATGTGGAGTCAAAGCCAGCATCCCTGTAACTGGATAACCTCATCTTTGATGCTTGCTTATCGCACTGAGATCTAAGCTGAGCAGAAGGGTGAGGACGTGCCTCCACCGAGGAACGCAGGCAGTATTCTTTGTCTGTGCTTTTAGAGTTCCTTCGTATTTTAACATAGGTCCAGTGTGACTTTTTAATGACGTATATGACCTTTGTTCTCCTCGAATCTTAGTGCCATTTGCATCTGTCATGAGAGCAAGGGAAGCCTCTTTAGCCTGCTCAGATCTGCCAGACTTTCCTTCGGAGGACTTGGCCGCTCCATTTAGAAGAAATCCTAAATATTTGTTTTAATTGCGAAATGGATTCTCATAAACCAGCAGGCCTGTGCGCTATCAGGCTCTGGATTGCATCAACCCTGGCATGTGGGCTCATCAGGCAGATGGTCAGAGAAAAGCACCTTGGCACAGCCTTCCCTGGCATCTTCCAGACAAAGGGCTGCACCAGGGGCTTCGCTGCCATCGCCGTGCGGAGAATTCTATCTTTCATGGCAGATTCTGAAAGGCTGAATCCAGCAGGGTGCTAAGCTTCTGTCAGTCTCTGTCAGCCCTTCGCTCCCAATGTCTTTCTCCCCACAGTCTGGCTGCTGGGGGAGCGAGGGCTCTTGGCAAAAGCCGCTTCCATGGTTCTGCTTCCAGAGCTGCCTGCGTGGCTGCAGGCAAAGCAGTTTCTGTCTGCACCCCTCTGCTGCTCTCCCTTCCTAGATATTTTGATTGGCTCTATCTAGATACCAGCCAACGCCACCATGAAACCATAAGATGTTCACAAGCCCTTCAACCTTGGCTGATCCTGACCCCAAATTCTACACTTCTACCATTTCCCATCCCAATTCTGACCTCAAATCCTGCAATTATACCACATCCCATTGCAATCCTGACCTCAGATTCAGCACTTTTACCATGTCCCATCCCAGACTGCAGAGGTGGCACTGAAAGAGCTCTGCACATTTTTTGGGGGGGCAGCCTGGCAGCCCTGCACCTCTGGGAAGGGAAATGCCCACCCAGTAGTGACAGACTGTTCCCTTCTCCCCTCATTTTCCTGGTAGAAATGAGCTTCTGCCATGTCTGTGTGCAAAGCAGCGCAGCTCAGCAGATGAAAACCTCTCTATTTAAATCTTTTAGGGATGAGGGCATCACACTTACATCGAGAAGAAAGTAGGGTGCACTATAGGTGCACATGATATTCCTCCCTGTCTTTCCTATTAGTGGTACAAATGAACCTCAATTGAAAATGACATCAGAAACCTTTTTATGCCTTCTTGTGTCCAGCAGGGCCAATTTAGCCCACTGTAGAAGATCCTGTACAGGCAAAGTCACGAGCACAGACTGTTAAAGTACCAGCATTTGAAGTATTAATTTAACCCAACACATTAAACCTACAGATCTTTCTGCCAGTTATTTTGGATAGCTGTAACTGCCACCACAAACAGCTGGAGATGTACAGTTATCTGTATTCCTCCCTTCCCTCCACCACCACTGGAAAGGGAAGGGATAAGAAGTAATACCACCAGGGTACAACAGAAAGCTTCCATTTCCCCAGCGGAGCGCCTGATGTCTCCAAGCACTTCCCGAAACAGATTGTCTAAGGATAAAGGGGATGCACGAGGGGCAACCCATTTGCAAAGGTGAAGCTGGAGAAAGCCCTGATGGAGAACGTGAATAAAAAGAAAACGAGGGAAGCAGACAAATAATTAAAGTGAAAGAGCACATGTTGCTCAGAGCAGAGCAGGTGCTGCATGGCATTGCTTACAGCATTTTGCTGGGACGTGAAGAATCATGTGGGAGGGAGAAAGCCAGGTAGAAAGGGCCATGTCTCCATCCTCCAAACCCTTTTTCCAGCCTAACACAGCACGGCAGCCCTACCACTGAGGGGTCGGCGGCAGGGGACATTGGGAGCCACTAGAGGGCCCCTCGGGCAGCGGAATGCGACAAACCGCACCTCGGGGACCTGGCGTCGGGGTCTGCGATGGTTTGAGCGTCGCCAGCCCCCTCGCTGGTCCTCCACCTCAAAGGTCCTTCATTGCCACTGTCGCGGGTGGGAACCTGCAACGGGAGGAGCTGGAGCAGCTGAAGGCTCCTTGCACAGGCTCCGGCGTTGCTCTGGAGGTCTTCCATTCAAACAGAGCCTATTTACCATCTAATAAGTCAAGCACAGCCTGCAGAAGTCTGGTTTTCAAGCCAGAGTAGCATCTTGCACCTATTTGAAACGTCCATTTGGAAATTCAGTGTGAATAACACAAACATAAGGCAGATGCTGCCACTTACCCAAATGTCTTGAAGGAACAAATGGGAAACGAATTTGAAAGCAAATGAAGCGACCAGATTGCAGCTCTTAAGTGGACTATGTACTCCAGCGAGTGGAAAACTTGGCAGGAAGGCACTCAATGTTCACCACTTTGCTTTATCTACATAAAACATAAACGTACGCCTATCTGTTAGCTCTGAATCTGAAGACATAACCAGAAGCAGGTGATAGGCAGGAAGGAGAACGTTCCTTTGGATTGCTGGCAGTGACCCTTCCCAATTCAATGGAATGGTCAAGACAGGGGCTGTGCTTGGCCACCACAGGCACCAGTAAAATGGGGGCACAAGGGACGCCTTTGTCACCACCCTGCACAACATGCTCATGCTCAGAGATGCTCCAAGCAGCACCAACACCCAAAAAGCTACAAAAGCAGCACGGCCACACTGGCGGTTCAGCAGGATGGGAAACCAATGAGCTAGAAATGGGACCGGCTGCAAAAGCTGGTTTTGTGTGCAAGTTATCAGCCACCCAGACACTGAGCATTCACTCCGAGAGCACATTTAGTGCAGCTGGCATTGTGTCAGACTAGACTTGGTTCGTGCAGCAAATACTGAGCACTTGGACGCTCCGAGCGAGGACTGGGAAAGCGTCCAAGATTATGCTTCACATCTGCTCCTGCGAAGCCAGTGCAAGCCCTGTTTTAGCATGTAGTGTAAACAACAGCATCACTAGTGAAACACAAGCACAAGCAAACGTGCGTATGCGGCGGGGGCCATCTTGAGCGTGGCACCTTCACAAATGGAGATCTGCCCGTGGGCAAAGCTTCTGTTGCAGAGGGATTTTGGAGGGGAGGGTTTGCCAAAGGGGATGGAGTGAATGAACCCCTGACGAAGGCATGGAAAAGAAGGTCATTGCAATATCCTTGCAGCCACCCCTACAGCCACCCCTTGATTTCTCCTTGCTTTTCCTCCTCACCTCCGTGCAGCACGAGCCCATTACATGCTTCCATTCCTATTTTGGGCACCAATAAATCTAAATTTTCCAGCTTGGCAAACCAAGTTAAACAAGTGGGATAGAGATAAATGATTCTTCCAAGATAATGTACAACTCCTCTTTACCCGAGGATTTTCTCAATCTCACCCTCCCCCCCCATAATAAAAAATTAAAAAAAAAAATAAAAAACACCCACACAACTGATTTTAAAGACCTGGAACACCAAGGCTTTCTCCCCCAGAAATAAAGGTACCAGTTCGATATAACACAGCATTCACTGCAAGCGTGGTGATGGATTCTCAGTCCTCGCCATCGAAAACGCCTCGCAATAGGGCAGCTCTCATCCAAACCGGGAGCAAATTCCGAGTTTGAAAAATGCAGCCTCCCAGCACAGCCTTCAGAGGGGAATCTTTGAAATGAGCCTTAGCAGCCAGCGCACACTCCAACAATCTAATAAATAGCATTCAGCTCAAACTCTCCAGCACTGCAAGGGAACAGGAGAACAAAGGGATTTGAAGCATGGATTAGATCATTCCAAATGGTCTCAACATTGGTGGCTTGGGGGTTTTCTTTTTCTTTTTTTTTTTTTTCCCCAGCCTCGTGGCAAAGAGTGGATTTGAACCGTTCAGGACAATGTTTTGACACAAATATTTAAGCTATTTAAAATAAGTAATAACCTTCAGTTCCCTTGAAGAGTATTATATTAAAAACAGAGAATGGGATTAAAACAGATTAGCTCCCAACGTTTCTTAATGTGGCAAACAGCATCAATCAGATCATATCAATGAAAGCTGACAGCTCAGGGAAATCCAGAGGACCAGATTCTCTTAGAAAGATGAGATATTTGATCAATTCTTTCAAATTCACTTTTTTAAAGCTGTTAGAAACGGCACTGACTTTATAAAAATGTAATGACAGCTCAGCCTTTTTTTAGCATAACAACCTGAAGGCGCGTGAGAACATTAAACTAAAGCAACTGGTTAACACTGCACAATATATAGAAGTAAATGCCACTGTCAATTTACTGTCCAAACACTGCTGCCCACTGATTTTCCCCTAGGTGAAATAAGCAAAATGCCCTCCTCGCTATCCTGCAGTTTCACATCTGGAGACAAACTGGCGATCAAGTTTTTGGCACATCAAGCCATCAGGTAGGACCTGAAAGATGAGTCCCAAGGCAGCGACAGGAGCTCAGGAGCTGAAGTTGAGGTATGCAGGATTTCCATGTCACCCTGCCCATGCTGCTGCCCGTGGCCAGTCCCACTGCTTCCCATGCATCCAGTCCCACTGGGTGCATCTGTGTGCCCCATAGGAAGAGCTGGGTGGACACAGCAAGGGCTGCCTAGACGCGCTGATGCAGTTGCTAATGAAGGAAAGCTTGCAGACCTGTGTATCACTGGTTAATTAGCCAACACCATTCTGCACACATTCTGGCCATGAGGAACAGCACAAGAGCTCCTCTGGTGAGCAGCACAGCACAGCAATGCTTCCATCGCATGGATGCAGCTCACCAGTGCCATCAAATCAAGCATGAACATAGCAGAGCCCCGTGCTTAAAATGGCATTATCAGCACGCTCTGTGGGAACCAGAGCTCCAAATCCCTCTGCATTCACTTGGCATAATCTTTGAGAAATCTCTTCCCAACTGTTTTTCAATAAATCCTGTTACATTCCACAGAGAATTCTCCTTATCTCTCCACACCTGTGTGCCAGCCCTGGCTGCTTCTACCTTTTTTTTCCCCCCACGTTTGGACAAAAGAGAGCGTATCTGCATGTGTCAGTGTGTACGCACGCCTGCGAGGAACTAAAGAGACAATTATCTTCAGCTGAAAATAAACATCACGAAACTATAGATGCCTAATTTTTGCACCTGGAAGATCCTCTTACAGCCATTCACTGCTAATCACTCTTAGCTAATAAATGAATAGAATAACTAATGTGATTAGAGTAATTTGCCTATTCATCAGGAATATTAAATGAATTGAATATTTTGCACTGGGCTATCTCTCCGCATAGCCCTGATACTGTAATTAGCCCCATCTCTATTTCTTTGGCAAAGTCACCACGTGGCCACTTGGGTTCACTCTGCACAGTGGGACAGACAGACCCCACAGCCCACGGACACTCCTTCTACCATATTTCCTAGCTGTGACCATGGCAGCCCTCAAAGAACAGCAAGGCAGTGGGAATCTTGACAACAGGAGTGGCAGCTGTGCTGTGATCTCGCAGAGGGCTTGGGCTGATGTTGAATTAGGCAACAGATAACACAGCATAACCAGCAGGCAGGTATTCAGATGGGGATTTGGAATACATGTGCATAAGAGAATCATTCAGATCTGGGATATACCTCAAATCCACGCAAGATTTGTTTGGGAGAGGACAGGAGAGGCTTAGAAAAGTAATTCTGGTTCTCATCCATGCCTAGCAAATAATGGCAACCTATAGCACAGTATAGAAATGATACATTAACAAAATTGCCAAAGATGATCTGTCACTTCCTCCTGGTAAGGAGCCAAAGCATTTTATAAAATGCATTTGCACTTAACCAGAATGATATCATAATCTGCCTCAGCCCGATCTTCCCATGCCTTCCTGATGCTCCTCAAAGCAGACATCAAGGTTTGCAGGAGACGTCCTCAAAAACGCTGCATTAAAATTAAAAGGGGAAGAGGCTGCACCGAAAAGCAGCACAAACAGAATCACCTTCAGCAAAACCTTGAGCATGAAATACGTGGCACCGTGCATGTTCGTAGCAGGAGAGGAAATTAAGAGGAGAAAACAATGAATTATTGAAGGCTTCAGGGTTCTCTAGTCTGTCTGGATAGATCTGAAATCAAGATGTCACTGTGATCTCTTTCGAGGTCTCTTGCTGTCTTTGATTGGAGTGATGCAGATGTGAGCCAGGGCATAATGAGGGTTCGTTTGGGTTTTGTCTCCCTGCTTTACATTAACATCTGTTTGCATTGACCTCATGCAGTCCACATCTTTCTGTTAATGTCTCTCTGTCTTTTCTTTTTTTTTTTTTTTTAATTAGATTTTTTTTTTCCTTAAGAAAAATGGAAGAAAACAAAAGAAACAGAGGAATACAAAGACCTGGGGAGCTGAAAACCTGCTCTTGCATTCCAGCAGGCAATAGCCTTGCTCCTTACTAAAGACACCTCCCTAAATCTACACCTCATCCCTCAGGTGTCCCAGTACTGAAGCAGGATCTGGGTTCCCAGCTTCCAGGCGAGGCACAGAGCTACCTGGAGAGCATCCCCTGCTGCACAGATGAGGCAAAGTCCCTTCTCAGTGCTCTTTCATCTGACTTGACACCACACAGCAGCTTCTTTCTCACCTACCCACAGCTCCTCACCATTATTTAGCTTCCTCCTTAGGCCTGGGGTTTTCACTGTGCTCCCCAAATGCATCTCACTGATTTACTTTGGTATTTGTCACCTCTTTCCCCACACCTCTACCCCAGATTTCTCCTTGCAGATTGCTTTCAGACTGCAAAGCGTAGAACACCAATTCAGGGGTTGTTGTGGGGAAATGCTAAACAAATGAATAAGTTATAATAATAATAACAATAACACATTACAGTGATAATGATGGATGTGTTTTAAACAAAGCCTCTGGCTGCCAGTGTGGAGGAGCTATGGAAAAATCAAAGATAATCCTGCATGAGGAGAATTGTAATGAGGAAGACCTGGAATATGTTATCTCTCCGAGCCTCCCCTCCCTGCTCGCCCAGAACAGGATGCCCCAGTTTGCCTTCAGACTGTGTCAGGGCTCTAGCTAAATTTAGGGCCAGGTGCTGGGCTGGTGTCAGCTGCTGGAGGGCTGCTGATAGAAGCAGAGCAGCGTGAGCTCCACACTGGGTGCCCTTCTCCTGCAGCGGGGCTCCAGCCCCAGGGCAGGACCCCATTGTGCTCAGCAGCCCGTCCCATCCTCAAAGCCTTTATATATATACACATGCATCTATAAATAAATGAGAGCAAAGAGATTGGAAGCCATCCAACGGGTCAATGGCGGAGCCAGGGTGAGCTCCTGCACTTCTCGCCTCTTTTTGCTGTCCCTTCCATCGATTGCCCCCATCCTGTCCCCAGAAGAAACCTGCTCTGAGCGCTGTGTTTTTTCTGCTCAGAGGAGGCTGGGCTGTGGTTTAATGCAGCTATTGTCTGGAGACAAAATGCGGATGTTAGGTCAAACGCATTGCCTGCAGAATGCAGCAGAGATTGAATCAATTGGATTCTTAGGAATACTGGAGCAAACTGCTGGTTTCCATGGATAAGGCGATTTTATAACAGGCTCCTCGTGCATTGTCCCAGGGCTTGTGTGTACAGCACCAGCTGTTTGACAAAAGATCACCTCCAATACAGGTAAAACGTGGACGGAGTGACACCCACCATTAACACGGACATGTGCAGCTCAATGGTGGGCACACAGCATCACCTGCACCATGGGGTTTGATATGCAGGGATATGGGTCCAGCACAGCACAGGGACAGGCACCTCATCCATACCAGTGTCAACATCTAAAGGCTGAGAAATACTGAGGCTAAAGGATCCTTATCCTGTGCCCTTGGGGGGCTGTGGCTGTTCTGAGCTGTTCTGAGCCAACTTCCCCATTCCATCTGCTGCCTACAGCTCTCCACCCGTAGGACAGCTTCTAGGACCCTGAGAAAGTAATCTCATGATTTATTGGGTTTTATAACAATGGCAATAAGCAAGGCAGCTTTTTAAGCAGCTAACTGAATTGTGATGTGCTTTTTTTTTCTTTTTTTTTTTCTCTCTTCCCCTTCTCACAGCACAATGTGGATCTATTTAGCCTTATAGCTACAATTTCAGCCTTTCTTTGCCCATGAGAAAGTCTGGTAAATGGGATTTGTGCTAGAAGCCATAGGGAAGAATATCTTTTAATTAACCAGGAGGGCAGCTTGGGGAAGATCTAGCACCATCTCCTAGCTGAGTTCCCAGTAAGGTGGAATAGCAATAGCGAGCCAATTCCCGGTGACACTGATCTCCCTGATGTAATGGGGCTGTGGCAGTGGGGATGACCCCAGGGTGCAGCACAGCAGGGATCTCATCCCATCCCGCTCGGGGTGTGCTGAGGATGGGGGCAGCTCCCTGCCCTCTGGAGATGCAAATCCACTGTGCTGAGGTCAGAGGAGTGACGCTGCTTAGCGGCAGAGGAAGACGGTCTGTTTATTTTCAAGGCAAGGCAATCTAAACCTCTCATTACGGTACTGGTGGAGAAATATTTTTCCAAAGAACACAGAGTTCCTCTGTCCAGAAAGCACAAACTCTGCACAGGTCCTGTCTGCATCGGTGGTGCTGCTGGGCTTGGCTCGGGTGCTCAGTGCGCACCACAGCTCCATCCCTGCCTCATTCAGCACCTGCTGGACCATCCCGTCCCACCAGGAATTACATCCCTGTGACTTTTGGAACCGCAGGGAGGTCAGAATGGAGGCAAACCCTCTGGTTTAGGGAAAGAAAAGCCTTAAAACGAGCAGAGAACCTACAGCAGAGCTCACTCCACAAAAAAAGCACTGCCACCGCAAAAGCATCGGCAGGAGCCCTCACCTCCTCGGTGAAGCTGAAATGAGGCACAAGTCCAACCAAAACCAAACCCCATTAGCACCAAGACTTGAGGGAACAGAGATGTGAGGACCCAAGGGATGGCCACAAGCTCACAGCCTGAGCTGCCATACCCCAGCACTCGGGTTCATCTAGC
Source organism: Tympanuchus pallidicinctus (assembly GCF_026119805.1). NCBI lineage: Eukaryota > Metazoa > Chordata > Aves > Galliformes > Phasianidae > Tympanuchus > Tympanuchus pallidicinctus. The sequence goes on from NW_026294748.1 coordinate 2,840,747, forward strand.
CCTGGAGCAGCACCAGCTCCATCCCTCCTGTGGCCCCATCTCACTCTCTGCATTGCCCTGCAGAGCTCATTGCCAAACTCTCACTGTGTTTTACTGGACGAGGCACGCAAGTTCAATTTACATTTTATTTGAGCAATGTTTCATCTTGTTCCTGTGTGTCTCTGCTGGTGATGAGGCAGCAAGAAGCCGATGAAATTTATTTCTGCTCTTTCTGCCACGCTGTATAAATAAAGGAAAAGAAATAAAATACTTCTCCAACAGGAAGTGTGAATGCTTTAATGCTTTGTTTAAGTATGCAGTTGAGAGACTGTATTTATCACACAGCATCTGTATGCGTCTGCAGCTGAAATTTGCTCTCTCAAATTAAAAGATCTCAGTGACATCCATTTTATACCCATGTCACAGCGCTGAGCTCAGAGTGTTTGCTCCTAAATCTGTGCTGGGAAAGGCATAAGGTTCATAAGATGGAATATCCCACGGCATGCTTCACAGGTACCACGGATCATAGCTGGCAGGCTGCATTTCCTGAGAATAATTGGTGTACATTGGCACCAAGTAAGATTTATATCCCTGCACCTCTGCCTATATACAATACGATTTAGGCAGCACGGGCGCTAGAGAAAGTGGACAGTAAAGCATACAGCATTTGGAAATAAACATGAGGTAAAATGGCATGACATCCTATTTCACTCAAAATGTAAATGGCAAGGCGAGATTTACAGCCTTTTTGAAAGCACAAACGTTTTTCCTTCAGGACCCCCAACTCCGTTGCCACAAATCAGGGAATATCTTTGCAGCACCAGGAAATCCCCCACGCTGGGTTCCTCCTGCCTTTCCTTGCTGCCCAGAGGGATGGAGACATGGATCCCAAGGAGCAGCTGAATGCCATACTTTTCCCCCCTGGTGTCTTGAACTGAAACGTGGACATCTTGGTGCAAGCTTAGCCTGTTCTTACTGTATTTCCCACCACTAAGGGAAATTCTTTTTCATCACTGCAGGTGATGCGAAAACCCCAGTGCCAAGAGGGTGCCTTGGATCTGCCCCAGAAGAGCCCCCACACATCCCAGAGCCCTTAGGACAGCTGACAAGGACCAACTGAGGTTCAATCTCCAGCAAACACACACTTCAACAGGGTCTTTTGCTTCAGAACACAGCACGCAGCACAGACATCATCTCTACTATGGCAAAGCAGCAGCCATAAACCAAATGTGGTGCAACAGGCATGTTGGAGTCTCAAAGGACAACATTTGGGGTACACCAAAATGATAACCCCAAGTCATGGTACATTGAAAGGATGACCCTGAGTCACAGTACACCAAAAGGATGACTCCAATTCATGGTACATTTAAAAGGTGACCCCAACTCACGGTATGCCAAAAGGAGGACCTCAAGTCATCGTACATCAGATCACGACCCCAGCTCATGGTACATCAAAAGGACGACTCCAGCTCATTTCTCCCCATCCTCCTCTCCCTCCCCAGGTTCTCAGGGAAGGAGTGCCCTGGTCTGATCCATGCTGGGGCTGCTCTGGCTGCACATGGAGTTGCTTATGGGGTCTTTGTAGGGCCTGAGCAAAACCTGGGGCTGCCGCCCTGCTCCTCGCAGCACCACCAAACAAGCCCTGGTTTCTCAGCCCTTAAATCTTTAATAACCTTTCCTTTCTCTACTCAGAGCGCAGAAGTACAAGCGTACATCTTCGGAGATCAAACCGAATCCTTAATTTAACCAGCTATTAATAAGGGTTAAATCTGCTGGCTGCCATGGCTCCCTCAGCCAACACTGCCTCGGCCGCGCGATCAATGGAGCGGGGAGCCTGAAGGGCGTCCATTTTGCAAAGCCATAATGAATCATTTTTCCTTCGTAAATCTGGCAAACTTCAATCCTGGTTCCTGCAGCCTCCCTTTCACATGTCCAAGCCCTCTGTGACACATCAAATTTAATGAGACTGCACAGACCTCAAATAAGGCACTGTAGCACTGCTGGGATACTTTATTAAGGAGGATCAGACAGAATGCGTTTGCTGTTTAAGAGCCTTTAAAGGCAAATTACACTTCATTTTGGGGGGATGAGAGGAAGAAGGGGGAAGCCTCCCTTTTTTTTCCAGTCCTTCGCCCTTCTCGAGAAGTTATTCTACAGGCCAACTCAAATAGCATTAAGGTTTCTGCAAACAGGGAGAGCAGTAAAATCGGCAGTGAGGTGCTGAGAGTTATGGGGCAGGAAACAGACAAAGAAATGCGTTATTTCACAAAATACTCATCGGCACAACCTGCCTCTGACATGCCCCATGAGGCAATGCTGTGCCCTGCCAGCAGGCACTGCCCTGCTCAGACCAAAGAGAGGCCACGTGGACCCTCCATCAGAATTCCAGGGGAGAAAGGGGAAAATCCCACATTATTTTTACAGCTACACAGAATCATAAAATCATTAAGGTTGGAAAAGACCACTGAGATCATCAAGTCCATCCGCTGACCCATCACCACCATGCCCACCAGCCATATCCCTAAGCTTCTCTGCATCCATCGTGGCCAATTCAGCTCTGAAAAGAGACCATCTCAGCACACGTTGTCTGATGGAGATGCTTGAAACTCAACTAAAATGCACGGAGATATGGAAGAAAGTGATTTCAAAGAAAACCATTTCTTTATGGTTTTCTGCTGCTGTTTCAATACATCACCTGAGAAGGCTACAGAAAGCCAAAGGGTCTACCAATGGATTTCAACTTATTGGCCTTTTTAGGAAGATTTAAATCTGGACTAACTTTCAGAGAGCTCTCAGGGGTATTTTAAAAGTGAAGCTAATACTGTTAGGAAATGCGAGGTCCAGACCTGGCTTCATGCCCTACAAGCACAGAAAGCAGAGTTCTCAGAGCTAGGGAAGCCTCAGGTGAGCACAGGTGGGCTGAGAGGGCTGGGACCAGCTGGAGGCAAGGAGATAGTCCTATTTTCAATGATATGATATAAATAGAAGAGAGTGATGACATTCTCATTTTAACAAAGGACCCAGCCTTCCAAAAACTGCCATTTGAAGAAACGAAATCATTAATATATCAGACACGCAGGATGAAAGCAGAGATGCTTCTCATGTCAGGACCACTTAAACAGAACATACAAACAGTCCATGATGATGACTGGCTCTGCTTTTTGTTCTTCAGCTTTGGCAATCTGAGGAGGTCTGGAGCTTTGGATGATGAACTCAACGGTGATTTGGATCCAGGTTGCATTTTATCTGAACCACTCACATTTGGAGTCACAGGAAGAATGTGGTTAATGGATCGGTTTAATGGCATCAGTTCTGATCCATCTCTAATTAAGGGCTCTGCCAGGAATACAGTCAAGCAATTCTAATGGCCCAGAGGAAAAATTGTGAAGTCAGGTAATGAAATTTGCTTATTAGACAAAATGGGAAGAAAGAGTGCAGGGGCACAGAAATCAATATGGTAAGCAGGATGGCAACATTTAAAAAGCACTGCACATGGAAAAAAAAAAACAACAAAAAAAACCCAACAAAAACCCATAGGTAATGAAGTCATTGCTGAGAAGTGTAATAACACAGATAACAAATCCAGCCCTGATAACATCCCTGAAGATATTCACCTGGAAGAGGTCCAGTTCATGTGAACTTCAGAAGAATTCGTTCTGTGCTTACTCAAGTGGAGAATTACCCCAGCTCTCACTTTTTTGTGACTCGTGGTGCTTTTATAGACTGCTCTGGCCACATCCCTCTCATAGCAGTGTGTATAGAGGAACATGCCTAGTGTATGTTAACAAGATGGTGACCTGACTCAGCTGTGCCGGTGGAGATGGAGAAGGTCAGGGTCATTCCTGAAGTCTGGACACAGGTTGGGCCCCGATAGATGAATGGCACAACTACGCCCACCAAATTATTGGCCCCGTTTTTAACCGTTCAGATCTGGTCCCGCCTCATCCGTCAGCATGAGGAAGAGACAAGAAAAACTCAGAGAGAAACACAGATATTGCCAAAAGGAGGGTAAGAGTTCATTCCGTGGTGATCTACAGAGTGCTGAGCAGGGGAACATTTAATTGGGCTAATTACAAAACCCTCCCATCGCAGGCAGGTAATAGGAAAGCAAGGAGCAAACCTTGTTGGCAACTTCTGCTTTTTGGGTTTTTTTTCTTTTTTCGTTGGTTTTTTGGTTTTTAGTGCTGGTGGTTGTTTTTTTTTCTTTTTTTAATGAAGGAGGAAAAAGTTACCTCCAGTTTCTGAGCCGTAGCTGCGGAGCCCTTTGTGTCTCGTTAGCCCACATAATTGCGCTCCCCCTCCTCTCCGCCGGTGGCAGAGGAATGTAGGTGGAATGTCTTTACATAGAGACCAGCTCACGCAGGGGCTGCACAATGAGGGGAAGAAACAGGAGCCAATCTAAGTAAAGGATCAGGCAAGCACTGGAAGGAAAATAATATTGGGCTGTCTGCTGCCACACCAAACCCTACAAAGTGCCTCCGTGAATCCCTAGCTTCCTTCTGCCCTAAAATGTCCTTCTCATAGGTTCAAGGGACAGATCTTCTTACAGTCTCCTTTTTAACACTTCGCTTTCTCCCCCCCTCCCTCCCCAACACTACTTCTTTCATTCTGCTGCTGCATATATATTTACTGGCAACGGAAAAAATCAATAAAGGAGAAGGAAATGACTTGGCAGCCTTCCGAAGTGTTAAAATAATTCTCATCTAATTGAGCCCCATTGTTTTTAAACAATATTGCCAGCAGTGCAGCTAAGTAGCTTGGCCTCAGATTTCAAAAGCAACTGGTGGGTTGGGGTGGCAAAGGGGGTTTTTTGGGTCTGGTTTGAAGTCTCCTTAAAGGGTCCCCATGTGGTGCATGAGATGCAGAACCCTGCAAATTGCACGTCTCCCTCGATGGTGGGATCCCTTACATTCAGCTGTCTCACCCAAGATCTGGCCCTGAAAGCAAAAGTGCAACAGGAGGGCATCTCTCAGTAAGGCAGGTGAGACTGTGTGTAACCATGAAGTTGGCTGTACCAGAGAAAACTTGGAACGATATTAGCAGCAAACAGCTTGAACCAGGTGCATTCCAATCTGTCGATCCTTCGTGTGAATTATTGCTATTTAAATATAGGATTTCAGCCCCAACCATAGAACACGTTGGGCTGCTGCAAGACCACATACTGCTGATCCTGACACTGCACTGCTTACTGGGATGAGTGGCAAGCTGGAAACTCTCCTGTGGGCAATTCGGGTTTTTCCACGTGTTGCTGTTGCTGAGTTTTAAAACTTAGAGGAAGCAGCACAGAAATATTGGAAATGCCAAAAGATCCTCTCTGTTCCCAGCACAAAACAGTCCCTCAGAATGGTTTTGCTTTAATAAAAACCCAAGTGCTTCACTTCATAACGTACTTGTATTATACAAAAATGGCAATGAAAAGTCATTTCCAAATGGAAAATTGAAGCATTTAATTTTGAAAAGGATGGAAAGCATGCCTCAGCTTGGCTGGAATGCTCCATCTTGATTTGAAACAGAGTAAATAACTATTTTTTCCCCTCAAAACAAAAGCTTTTTTTGGGAAGGTAACAGCTTAAATGAGAAATGTCCCATCAGAAGAGTTTCAGCCAGATTATGACACTCAGATCTCTGCTTCCTACATCTACATAAAGGAAAAAGGACACCTTGCTGAATCCTGCAGAAGATGGCCCCATTCCTCACCCCAGCCTTGCTGTCCATACGAAGCACAACCTCTGTTAGAGCAGAGTTTCTCTTGTGGAAGCACCAACCATTTGTGTTGCTGTTGCTGTGTTAGACGCCCTTCAGCACACCAGCACCCCAAGGCTCTGCTTCATTTATAGAACAAGTGGCCAACATGTGCAGTGCCTGGATTTATTACAGCTCCTTCTTACTCTCCTAAAACGTACCTTTGAGTGGACTGTGTCTGCCTGAGCTGAGCTTTGTGTTGAAAAAAGCAACGCGAGGAAAGAAAAGACATTTGCAGCAGCAATTGCAGATGCAGAGTTAAATTACTGAGCTACAGAAGGATTGGGTTGGAAGGGACCTTAAAGTTCCTCTGCTTCCAACCCCCCTGCTGTGGGCAGGGTTGCCAAATCACTACATCTCTGTTGGTCCTTGAGCTCTATTTATGAGGGTCTCAACTTGCGACAGTGAGAGCTTGGTTTTCACCCACTCTGCCTGCTGACCTCCCTGCCTTCAGCGTGTGCCCACCTGGGCGCCAATCACCATTGAAAACCCAACCTCCAAAACTCTGGGCAGCCTAAAGCTAGGCACTGCCTCATAAAAATCTGAGGGTAAGGTCTCAACTCCTCCAAAAGTATTACAGAAAATGCACCAACATAAGCACAACCGATGAGCAAATCGTTCTGATGTGTTTCAAGCTCCTACAGATCCAGGTGTGCTCATAGTAAAGATGGGTGCCGTGTTCCTGCAGCCCAGCTGAGAGCAGCCGCTCTGCTCAAGCTCCCTTCAGCCTGCGTGCATTATTTCTGCTGGGAAACGTGAACAAACCACACAGGAAGGGGGTTATCTGCTGTGACCCAAGGGGCAAGGGGCTCGTGTGAACAAGAATGTGCACCTCCGCCCTGCCTGCTGCAGCAGTCCTGGGGAATGAGAGGTCGGGTGGGAAACATCTGCCCTCCAGCTCACTCTGGTGAGGTTTCTGGGTTTATTGGCAGGAGCACGGATCCACATGGCACGCATAATGTAGCCCATTGTGCGTGTACAACCACAAATAGGTTAAATCAATAAAACGGGAAAACCTCAGTTCTTGTATCAAATGCCATCCATATCTAATGCCTCCAGGATGCCTTCTGATCCCAGAAGGTCCTGCCTATTTGATGCCTTTGCTTCCTGGGTATCCCACAACCCTTCCCAAAGGAAAGAGCCAAGATATTAGCTTTCCTTCACGAAAAGAAAAAGAAAGGATGCTTGTGAGAACGTAAAGCCAGTGAAAAGTTTGAGCTTGACCAACCCCAGTGCCTCCATTTGCCATATGTTGGCACGACATGCCTCAGCCCTGACCTCATGGGAGCACAAGAGGGGTGACGTGGGAGCACCGCCTGATGGGAAACTCCAAAAGTCAATGGGACTGCTGCAGCACATCATGTGGACATCCCAGTTGCCCTCAGATGGAAACGAACTTCATCTCAATTTAGCACTGTGGAAATGACATCCGTCATCTCTACTGCTAGTGTAGAATGGGTGTATTTCCAGCTAATTAAAAAGCAGCCTGATTTAGAGGAGGGAGCAGATTGAAACTATTCTAGCAAGTGGTGAAATCCCTGTCATCGTGCTGCCCACTTTAACCACAGCTGCCCAGCACCAAGTCAACCTTCATTCCCTGTGAGCTGGCACCAGGAGAGCTTTCTGTATTTCAAATCAATACCAAATGCCAGCATTTGGCAAAAACCTTAGAACAGAGTGATGATGATGGGATTAGGAAAGAAAGAATTCATAAAAACTAAATTAAAAATCACACCTCGCTTCACACTGGAAATTGGACTCAAGCACCGCACTGTTTGGAGCAAGCCTCTTTAAATGCAGCCCATCATGCAAAGAAATTCTCCCTGGAATCTGGGTCTCAAGCACAGCACTACCCTAGCTCCCTACGCGCATGAACTCCCCAGAAATATTGCAACCTGGGCTCCTGGTGGGTCCAGCAGTGGCTGGTGTGTGTTACAGAACAAGACCCAGCACAACCCGCTCAGTTGGGGGTGGCAAAGGCACTGCATTTCACAGCATCTGGTAGGAGATAATCAACTTGGTCTAATTTTGAATCGCCCCCCTCCCCCAAAACACATGTACCTTTTTGAGTAAGAGATAAAGGAAGATGCGCTGCTGCTTTTTGGTTGTTTGTTTGCTCCTTGCTTTCTCTTTGGGTTCTCACCCTGAGAGCAAAACGGGGAAGCAACAGCACAAAGAGGAGCATTGCTGCCCTTTCTGATCCCCTTGATACTCCCAAACCAACAAAATACAAACAGACATCAGAAAAGGCTTTGATTTGCCCCCCCCCCCCCCCCCCCCTTCTTATCCTCCCAGATCGATAGCAAGGGAAAAGCAGGAGGGGTGACGGCAAACTTGTGCACCTTTTGTTCCAACTCCAGAGCTGAAGAGTTTCCCCTTTGACCCATCAGAGCACAACGGAGCAAACTTCAGAATTTCCCTCCAATAAAATATTAACTTCCACCCGTTATTATTCCTGCACACCTGATGTTCAGGGCGTTTGCTGTGAACTGTATCATACAGCAAGGGAGAAATGGGAGGATTTATTCCTTGTTTATACCCTGCATCACAGATCTGCCCTGCCACGGCCTGTGGTTGTGCAAGGAGCTGTGAAAGGCAGAACAAGTGCCGAGCAGTCCTGCAAGAGGTTTTCCATACAGGTGCTTAGAAGCAGCCCTCAGGGCTGCAGTCCCAATAGCACGCTTGGTCTTTCAGGGCTTTAAACCACCACCAGCAGGGAAGAAAGGACACGGGGTTCGTTTCCATTTTTTCTTAGAAAGAAAGGGAGCAGGGATGAGGCATTCCCAAGGGGAAGGAGCAGTGGGGAGGCAGCACCCCTCCTCACCGAGCGCTCAGGTGGAAAGAAAGCACTGCCAAGTTATTTGCCAATAGAGCTTCTCGTCTGGGGATATAAAAGCCTCCAAAAAAATAAATAAATAAATAAATAAAATAAAAAAAACCCCACACAATAAAAAGGAAAGCCTGTCTGAAGTACCATGTTTTACACATTGTTAGGCTGCAGCAATCTGTTCGAGTGAACCCTTTTAAAAAGGGGCCGTGGCTGTGTGAAAAGCCAGTTGTGCGGAGCTGGGAGGCATGCAGCTGCAGCCAGCTGTGGGGCTGGTACTGTAACCAAAGCATTTTAAGAGTGAACTCTGGCATGTCAGCGGGAGGCCCGGCAAGGGTAGCGCAGCCGGGAAGTACAGTTTGCTTCTGTGTTCGTCAGGATGCAGCCACCTTCTTGAGCTGCTCCAATAAACGAACGCAGAGCCGGCTGGAATTCAATTCCTGCCGATTTCTCCTTCCCCGATCTCTTTCTCTCTGTTTTTTGTTTTTTGTTTTTCTAAAGGAATTTAATTCTGGACAAACCTCTCCTTTTGGCCTCAGTTTCCTGGCATGTCTCCTGGCTCTCCAGGGACAAGATGAGATGCTGGTGTCATCCTGGGCTGGGAGGGTTCAGCCTCAGTGCTGGGGGAATGCTGCTGCTCTTTGGAGCACCTAAATCTTTCCACACTTTCCCATAAGGACAAACCAGATCCAGAAGGACGCATCTGTTCTGTCTCCTTAATCTTTCCGAAACTGCACCACTGCCACAGACAAGCAGATATTTGGAATTAATGACTATTTGGAGGAGTCGGTATTTATAGCAGGAACGGAGCCCAAGTAGAGCAGTGACATAAGGGTGAAGTCAGATTAGGATCTGGTCTGCCCTGTTAGCAAAGGGATGCTGGTGTAAGATGGTAGAAAGCAGGGAACCCTTGGGAGGAATGACAGGAGATGGCCATGGTTGCTGTCACCTGTTCCAGTAGCCGTGACACACTGACACAAATCAGTGTTCCTTCACTAAAAGCAACAAAACATCAGTGCCTTTGAAATACCAATGTATCTGATGTCCAGAAGAAAGCTGTTAAGAGAGGGATTAAGCTGAGATCAAAACCTGCTCTGAAAATGGGTCTGTTGGCCAACCAAGTGAGTCTTCCTCGCCCGGTAGGCAGTGGGTGTGCAGCGCCTGTGAGGGGGTCAAAGAAAAAATTAAAAAAAATAAAAATAAAAATTTCAGTTCTAGCTTCCATCCAGATGTCCGAGTCAGTGGAACAGGAAAACAACGTGAGGTGGATAACTGGCTGTTTGAGCCCTACCAGCTTACAAGGTGCTGCTTCCATAGAGATGGCAGTGGGGGAAAGGAGAGAAGCACCGCCTGTGCTCAGAGGAGGAAGAAAAGCAACAGATGTAGGCAAAGAGTTTGGTTAAAGGGAGTAGTAGGAACCCAGAGGTACAGAAATGAATTCACTAGACAGACATTGGAAGGGTTAATGGGATTTAAGCTTTGATCTTCCAAGAAAACATGCTGAAAACGTAGCCCAAGGCATGTTCACCATTTTGTTTGCTAGTAAAACAATGCAATTTGATTTTTGTTGGCTTGTTGTTTTTAAGTGGAACCTCATGGGTGTTCTGTTAAATTCAGCCCACAAAAGCAATTTGTGTCATTTTAATGCAGCTCCTGTGCTAGAAATGTTTGTTTTTAAATGCAAGTTTTATTGTTTTCATTGTTTGCACATTAAAAGCTAGATCAATAAGAAAAGCAATTCATGATGTCGCCCTTCAAAATTCAAGCCTTATCTACCCCATAAATTGGAGCAAATATGGGAACGTAAGAAATAACCAAACCTCATTCTTTTGGGATATGTAAAGGGTAATTCTGGTTCTTCTTAGCTTTGAACTACCACTGTCTACAGTGCATGTTACTGTTTACAGGAGAGTCAAGTAAAGACGCTGCCCTGTGGCTGATAGGATGGAATAGAGCATTATTTACTGGCAATTTCTTACATCCTAGTTTGCAGATGTGTGGGCATCACTTTTGCTTCACTAAATTGAAAGAGCCCTCCTTTGTGCAAGGACGTACCAAAATGTTTACCAGCCAGTAAGTTCTTATATATGCATTTTTAATAAAAACGATTTCAATTCTTGTGGGACTTCACCAGCAATATTGAGCTTCTGCAAACTCTTTCGTTTTTCTGACACATGAAGATGATTGCAAGTGTTTTCATTAAGCACTTTGTTATCAGTTTGTTCCTTTCAAACAGAGTGAATCTTATTTCAGTAAACCATTCCTCGTTATTAGTTTTTAATGAACAGAAGCAAAAGAACATGGGAACAACCTCACAGAATAAACGTGCTGCATACGCTGGGGACAGAAGTAGAGAAGAATCAGGAAAAGTTTCTTTTAGAATTGATGACTGGATTCAAAATTTAGGAAATCTTCCAATGGTTAAAGGGAAGCAGGACAGGGTCAGCTCCTGCAGCAAGGGTCACATCTGGGAGGCAGAAGATTTGGTTCCATCTCCTGGTCTGCTACTGGCTTTGCATCTCACCTTATACAAAGTTTTCTACCTCTTGGAGCATCACAGCTATACCTAGGAGATAGCACTGCTATCTTGCTCTTTGATGTTTGAAACGTGCCTGGAGATTCCTTAGCTGAAGGTACTCGAAAAAAAAGTCATTCTTATTATGTTTTTACAGCCCATTTCTTCCTGCACATCCCAAAGATATTTTAAAGTCTCTGTAGACCTACATAGGAGGGAGCAAAGAATGCCTTAGCATATCCTACTCTTCTCAGGTGAAAACCGGTGATCCCATAAAAGCACATGGTTGATAGATCCACATAATTCTTCCTTCAATATATTTTTCCTTAAATACGAGGTTGGTGTTACCATCAGGATCAGGGACAGGTAAAGATATGACTCCTCACGCCTTCACATCCCATGAAATCCCATCAACAACGGTAAGACTAATGAGGAAAATTGCCTACTGCAACAATTTTTGAAATGGCTGTAAATATTTTATTGCTTAAGTGCATGCTACAGCAGCTCCAGCAAGCAAAGTTGCTCCACTGAATGCAGCTGACAAAGTACACACAGGGTCTTTTGGAAAAGCAGACCATGGCTGTATTTCCAATGGAATCGGCATTAATTAGCTAATGACTAGGCAGCATGCTGCAGCAAACCACACCAGAAAAGACACATTGCTGCTTGAAAGAAGAGTGGTTTAACTCCTAGGTGTCCTAATAATGCCACCTTACTGCTCAGTAAGCAGTGTTGGTTTCCAAAGCATGACTACACTGAGAATATGCCACCAGATCTGCTCAGCATCTGAGAACCAAAGGGGTGGCCAAAGGTTTTTGCCAGAACCCTGAGAAGCGCAATGAAACCTCCAGCGAAATGGGCACCTTGCATTTCCCCATCACCACCACACACCACGAAGTGGTTACACTTAGGGCAAAGATAATATCTTTCTGAATTGGAGATAACAACTGAGCTAACATTGGTGGGTGGCTCTGCCAGCATCCCACAGGGGAGGAGATGCTCTCCTGCATCCATTTGGCTATCCTGAGCATCCAGGACCTGCTATAGTTTTGGCAGAAGAGAGGGACCAAGCTCCAGCTGCTGGGATTGGCTGTGTCTTCTCATCCACCTCCCCCATGGTATCACACGCTGCCTGTCCACAAAGCAATCAGGGCAGGGAGAAAGTGCCAGGGCTCCTCAAATTGCCTGAGCACTTGAGGCAGGAGGATTCACGTCACCAAGCTGAAAGCCCTTGAGAGTCTCTCTGTTAGGGAGCAGAAACAAACCCACCTGATTTAAGTGGCCACTCCACACCGTGCAAATAGGATTTCAACCAGAGAGGTGTAGCACACTGCAAACTCCCATTTGCTCAGACCATAGCACGGGGTGCTCGATAGCTTTTGGCATCTTGCAAGTTCAGCTCAGAACACCAAAAAAAGCTGATGATAACTAATCTATATGCTAGAAACTGCCCTCCTGAACCATTTGCTGAATAATTTAGGGACAGAAAACCAGTAATAATAAAAAACAACTGAAGTCTATTCCCAGATGATCTGCAAATAGAAAACACTAAATATATGAAATAAACACACCAGTGCTGCTCTCCTGCTCCCCTGCCACCCTACCATTTCTTTTGATTCAGCAGCTTTCTTCCTTTTGGCATTTCTGCCTGGCAGTGCTGGATGTACTTGGTTAGAATTCAATACCACGAGGGGGTTTAGCAACTGAAAGCTGCTTTTTCTTTTCCCTTCTCTCCTCAGCAGCTCAACAGGAGGGGAACAAAACTTCTAGGAGGGTGACATGCACGATCAAGGCTGGCCAAGCTGAAATTGCTTCAGCCCTCATCTGGACCCACCAATGCAAATCAGAAGCTCCCTTTGCTTTCTTCAAGTTTAAATTTAAAGGGAAAAACGAAATTGCAATATGAATTCTCTGGATCCGCTGAAAAAATATCCTGCACTGGGATAGCAAAGCACTTCCCTGGGTTCACTCAGTGTGAACAGATCTTGTCCCCGCTGACTGCTCCATGGCACGAGGTGCTAATACAAATGCAGATCATGTGAGGCAGCTGTGCACCAACTTTAACTTACTTTAACGAATCAAAGCAAGGAAGAGAGCGAGAAATAGAAATATCAGCAGCAATGCCTTGCAAGAGGCTCACACCAAGACTCAGCAGTAAATTAGACACCACTCCTTGTTAGCCTTGACCTTAGAATCCAATTGTGCATGTTACCCAAAAGATTGATGTCACTCAGTTGACTTCCATCACACATCTGCTTTCTGTTGCCATGGGTGGGCAGCCACTCTCATGGCTTCAGTCTCCATTCTGAACCCATCCCTCAGTAGCAGCAGCAAAGTTCTGAGCTACAGCACCCAAACTTAAACACTAGCTTCAAAAGTATCACTAAAAGTAGAGGAAACTGTTAAAGGCAAAGAGACAGCCAGTGACATAACAAAATCCCCATCTCTACACTTGCATATCTGTAATGCTTTTGCTTATCAACACAGCACCCCAAGATGTGCACCATGTTTGCACTTTGCACATTAGATGATCCAAAGAAAGTACTAGAACCCCACTCCATCTGATGGCATTATTCTGATGACCTGATGAAGCTCAAACCAAGAACCTGTTACTGGGAAATTCAGACAAACTGTGGCTGCTATCCAGAAGAACTCATAAATCTAAACATCTCCCGCTCACTCACTGGTAACTGCTCTAATATTTCTTCTGCTTTTACTTTCTGAAGATTGTTCATCATTACTTTCACCCCTTAGCCTCTCTCAGGATGTCAGCTCCATTTGCCACAACACATCTGAGTGAATTGCAGTAAATACAGCTCAGGTGCTCACTTTTCCGCTCCTGAATTCTTACACTTGACATATGACTTAAGAATATAAATATACCCACACGTATACATATGCACACATACAGATATATATATTTCACAACAAACATTCTGCAGTCTCCTCACCTCCTGACTTCTTTTTGTCTCCCTTTCAATTCCCAGCCACTCTTCTCATCCTTCACTTCATTCTTGCCTTGAAATTACTGAGAGTGATACAGAAGATGATGCATCATCTTGCATAGCAATGTTTCTGCTGATTATCTCAGCACCGCTTTAGTTTGTGCATTAGCAACCAGAGAATAAACTCTAATTGTTTTGACACTTCACCATTTGGCAGCCCTTAACACAGTTAGGACTGTAGGCTTCAGCATTCAGTACTGTTTCTATGAGCCTTTATTGACTTGTACTTGGCTTCTCCCTTACAAATGTTTTCTGAACTTCTTTCATCTTTATCTTACTGCCGCTAAGCATGTCATTTTCCATTCCTTGTTATTCAACAACTTTTATACTCATATGCAGCCCAATTTTCTGCCAGGATCATATTCTCATTGATGTCAACTGGATTACACATTACTTCTACCTGCCTCCAAGTTACTGCTCTTATTTTTTGTCAGATAAAGTTATCGTGCAGTGGAATAGATTTTATTCAGCAACAGCATTCCTTTCTGGAACTCCTCTATGGTTTCAAGTGGTCGGCCTTTGTAAGCTGTAATTCTGGTACAGTTCAGCGAGATACAAATTAGAAATATGGGAACTGGCGCTAAGAGTTATGGTCAGCTGCTCTTTCAGCGCAACATTCTCTTTCCAAGAACTACAAGGAAGGACTGACAGATTGCACTGAGGAGAAATCTAACATCTGTGGGACAACTAACCTGTCAGTAGGTGAGGCTTTCTCTTTTGTCAGGTTAATTAGCAGTCATCTCCATCCCCTAAACATAAAACTGTAATCCTTCCAAGACTCCCAGCCTCTCTTATTTATTTTATCACTGTAATTGGGTTTTCTCCCCATATTGCTGTGGCTGGCGTCAGTAGATGGCACTGTGACATACGCTCTTCCAGGTTGGTTTTTGTTAGCCTGCACGCAAAGGTTTGGTTTTACGATTTATTTTTTGTGTGCGTTTGTTATAATTAGTTTTGTTTATGCAAGGTTTGGGAGTCCTTCGGGAGAAAACTGTGGAAGCAGTGAGATAATTTGCTTTCTGCATTTGCCCTGCTCTCTGATTGAGGTCAGTTCTCGAGCCAGAATCAGTCTCTGGGTACCAGTCACTAAGGTTAGGTTGAGACTCCTCTAAGAAGGGATTATCCTGCATATTATTTGACCACTCTTGCTTCAGCACTGGTGCACCAGTCCAAACAGGGCAATTAAACTGAGAATGCACCAGTATTCCCCTCCAGCACTAAAGCAATCTGCAGTGCCCAAGCTATCTTTTCGCCCTGTGACAACAGATAAATGCTGCTATATTTAGAAGAGGACTCTGGTCTCCAAAGCAGCAAGAACGGTACATGGAGAAGGGAAAATCAAATTTTGAAGTCTTTTGCTTTCTCTGGTTGAATGAGGCATGCTGAAGATCAGAACCATCCATTCAAGAACCCACATGTTCAAGCAGTACCACGAGCAAACAAAGTGTCCTGAATGACGCTGCAAAATCTGTTTGAGTTTCAGAGCTGTGGGCTATGGCTAGAGGCCCTCTGAATTCATTAGGAGGCAAAAAAACCTGCAGAATGCCCAAATGAACAAAAAAGTAGTGCCAAGGTATGAACTGCAATGCCTTCAAACGACTTGATGGCCACCCCATGTGCAGTCAGGTGCCTTTACTTATATCCCTTCTTTTTAGGAGGAAAGAGAGTAGCCAAATTTTTTTTTTTTTAATCTCAGCTTCAGTTGGGAAAAAAAACAAAAAAACAAACCAAGATGCCTAAAAATCTCAGAGAAGGTACAGAGAACTATTGGGCTGAGTGCTTTTCAAAGATGAGAAAATAAACGCTTTTAGATGAAAATTTCATCCGTTCATTTCTAAAAAACTCTCTTTTTATGAAAAGAGAAGGCGAGTGAGATTGTTTATCAACAGGTTTTCACAAAAGTGCTTTTAAAGTTTCCTTACATTCTTCACAGGTTTAAAGCTGAAAGATCAGCTTTATCTTTAAAACTTTGTTAAAGATTTAATTATGGGCAGCATCTGATGAATTAAAAAAGATATCAACAAAGAAGAAGGAAGCAGTATCAAAATATATCAACGTAGTATTGCTAGCATAAATATATTTTATAAGTACAGACAAAAGCACATAGGTTCATGCAAACATGAGCACAGTGCATTGCCTAAAATATCCTTATGACTTCATAGGATGAGGTTTCCTTTGTATAAATGATCAGAATTATTACTAACTGCTGATGAGCAAGTATCAAATTGGCAGAAAGCGATCAAGAAATATAAATATACTTCGTATAAGCTATAGAAAACCCTTATGGAAAGGTATCACAAAAATGATGATTCCTTGCAGCAGTGAAGTTTGGTATTCTACGTAACTTTTTAATCAAAGAATGTCACACAGAGAGAAAAAGTTTCATACGTTTTCATATCTGGCCGTGAAGAATAAAACATCCTCTTCTAGCTATGATAGACCCATCATAATGCTCTTGAGACAAGGACAACTTTGAAAAAGTTGCAAGTTACTTACAGGGAGAATTTCTTACATCAGAGACCCCAGGAACGTAGCTGAGAATTATTTTCCTTTAACATGCTTACAGCCAAAGCGTTGGCTTCCGTTCAACTAATAGAAATGTTAGTACTTAGAGCCCGCATGCCTTGCATTCTTGCAGTAATACAATTCTGTATTAAAATCTATTCCAGTTGCTTGATTTATGAAAATTGTTAAAACGTGCTGCGCTTGTACAAAGCTCACGGGGTCAAAAGAAAAAAAGACAATTTTAAAGCAGGAAGATAGAAAGATAAAGCGAGGGAGAGGGTGCCACTGTCCCCATCTAATACGAGACGCTTCAGACCTTTTTAGAGTTGCCTGTATCCAAAATGTGACAATTTCATTTCAGAAGGTGACGACGTTTTAAGAATTTGTTGCAACTTGCGGATGAATTCATGGCTGATTTGCTCTCCAACATTCCTTAGATTTTGTAATATGTCAATACATCATGTTAATGCAAGTTTTTAAAAAAGGAGAAGAGAAGGCAAAAGCTCCCTTCCTTTTTAAGTATGAGTAATCTATCCAAATCCTACTGAGACACACAAAGGAACGTCGGCAATTTTCCCTTTCATAAAATGCGGACTTTCTTTAAATACTTCCTCCCTACATTTTCAAAGCACAGTTGTATGAAATGAAGGGGAAATGACACCCTTACCCATTGAAAAGGAGATTATGTAAAACTGGTTGGAGAAGCCAGCCGTGTTAATGCAAATACAAGTATGATCTTATTCATAAGTTGCCATTGTGCTGGAAGAACACGCGTTTCCTAGATGCGCCTACCTAAAACTCCGCGCAAGGAGAAAAACATTTTTTCAGGATACATTACCCTGTTTTGCAAATAAATATGAAAGCCAAAAGATCACTTTAAGAAAGTGAAGGGCTTGGTTTTCCATTGTGCTGCACACTCGATTCCACTTGAAGTTAATGAGAGCAGTCAGAAGCCTTGACAATAAGACACTACAAGGATTTTGCGTGCCCAAAGGTGCTGGAGACGCTCTGCGAGGAGCCAGGGCTTGGCTCCTTTTCCACTCACAGCCTTAGATATCTTTGTGCTGATAGCCAATGCTGTTGTTTCTGAAGTGGCAATGGGGGACAGCCTATCCCTAATGGGTACTTTATGAAGTCAATCCCTACAATGCCATTGAGATGCTCTATAAGTACCATTTGCATCGGACCTAAATAGTGCCTAAAACTGGCTGGGAAGTACAACCAAGCCATACCCGTCCATTTCCAACGTTCTCAAGTAGAGGATATGCTGCATTTGGTCTCACTCCCCTTTAGTGCCTTTTGAAAGGAGATTAGTTGAAACCCTAGGTCTGAAACCGCAGGAGCAAATAACAAGATCACTCCAGAATTCTTTTGAGCTCTAGACAAAACAAAGTCTTGGAGACAAACAGATCTGAGAGAATAGATACAGTTTCAAAAGTCTTCAATCCACATTAAACTTAGTTCACACCATGGATTCAAGGTGAATAAAGAGAGGTTTTTGAAAGCATCCTTTTGTGTGGCAAGAGAAGACCATCAGGTATATCTGAGTATGTCTTATGTGAAATGAAGGGGACAGGATGCCCTCCACCTTTGAAAAGCAGATAATATTGAAATGGTTGGAGAAGACAGATGCATTAGTGCAAACCACAACATGACCTCACTCCCTGTGCTGCTGTTGGGCTGACGGTAGAGGTCATGGGGTTTTACATATTGTATGTGAGCAAGCGAAGTCAACCTTGGTACATTTTTAAAGTAATTGTATGGGGGATTTGTTTCTCTTTCTTCTGTCGACCACTTTGTAATCTCCTTGGCTTTCCATGGAAACTGTTCAGTAGTGTGAGGAAGCCTGAGGCCTTGGATGCATGTATTTAACTTTCGATAGGTAAAGACGGTCTAATTAATCTTCATTATGTGGAGTCTTTTGAAATAGATGCCTATATTGAGTGCCCTTCCTGTTCAGCTCTGGTCCAGATGAGTTTCTGGCTCATTCTGTAGGACCCTGGGGTCTTATCATACGAAAGGCTGTTCAGCATTTGATGAGGAAATGATTATACATTCTCCTAACCTCCTCCCTAGCCTTTTTAACTTACACATATGACAGCTGGTACCAGTCAAAACTGTCTTTTGTTTGTTTGTTAGCTAAAGGTAGCCCAATGGCCAACCTAAAACAAACATCTGTTATTTCTTGGTGATAAGAGCTTCTACAAATGAGAGAGGTTTGGTTTTCCCCAAAACATTTTTCTCATATTTTATTTAGAACTTCTAAAAATGTCCTTTAATAGAAAAATCTAACCATTTTGAATTCCATTTTTTTCCTCAGAACCCGAGATGCCCAGTTTTTCAGGCTGAAAGAAAATATTCATGCACTGACTTTAAACATGTCAGTGCTTGACTTCATCAGTTTGAGGCCATTTGAATATATTTGCCCCAAAAGGAGAAAATTCCAGTATGCTCAGAAACCTCAGGGTCTCAGCAAGCAACAGAATACATGGGCAAAGTGGAAAAAAAAAACAAAAAAAAATACAAAAAAAAAAATCCAAATCAGCTGTGATTGAAGGTCTGGCTCTTTGGAGACGCATCTGAGTTCATAAACAACTACATGGTGGAAATACTGATTTCTAAATGTTCAATTACTTTAGATCAATTTCCATTGGACATAAGCACATTAGATCATTGCCCACAACCTTTATTTGAAGGGGTCACATTTCCGACTGCTTTCCAAATGGTCTGCCTATAACATGCTGCACATCCAACACCCAAGAACAGAGATTGCACTGAGAAAAGCTTACTAAACTTAGGAATTTGCTCTTTTTATTTACTATTTTGACAGAATCAGGAAAAGAAAGTTAACTTCCTCTCCTCCCCCCACCCAGTTTATTCTTTAATCTATCAAAAGAATTATTAAATCTTTTAGAAGATCAAGCACGCAGATTCTTCACAAAGGTTGTCACAATGAATTCATTTGCAGAGCTTTCATCCCTTCTTCCCCACTGTGCTGAAATAATGTTGACTATTTTTCGCTGTCTCTCTCTCTCCTGCAGTAAAGATCCAGTTGCAAAGGTTGTTGCAAGGACTCGATCTCCCACTTTTTTCCCCACCTGGCACCAATATATCCCAGAAACTAAAAACGCAGGTGTTGATACCTTACTGCTCCTATGTCATCCAAAAATTATCTCATAAAAGAAGGCTTTCAAAGGGTGGTTTATGATATCGCAGAGCAGAGAAAGGAATAGCAGCTATGAGTGGGATCCTCAGATTCCATTCCCTAATAGCGCTCCTCCTGTTTATGAGAGCAGATCTTTTTATTGTTCAATACCAGCCTCATCATCTTAACAACTGGTCTTCAAATGAAAGGGATTTTTAAATGAACTATTTTTTTAATCAAGACAAAAAAAAATATCTTGGTTTTCAAAATTCTTATCGAGATTTACTGTGTATCAAGTCACTCCCATCAGAACAATAAATTACGTTGTTAATTAGTTGTTCTGTGGAGATGGGGTACATCCAGAGTAGCTATGCATCCCGTTTTGGTCTCTTGCCTAATAGGTCATGTCCCCCTCACAGATTGCATGTGTGTTATGACTGAGAGCAGCCATGAGCTCAGGAGGAATGCAGGAGAGAGTGAGATGCTGGTGATAAAGGAGAACTACAGATTGTTTAGTCTCTCACGTCATAAATCCACCTCTCTTACTGATTACAATATACATTTTTTAAAGGACTCAGAAAGAGGGGATAATTCTGTTTTTAAGACCCTGCTCTTTGATCTAGGAGCATCACATTCATCTTCAAGTTTAGCCCTCAACTTCTTGTATGACATGAGGGGACCACACTGTTGTTTGGAATAGCTGTAGATGCAGAGCAAGCTATGTAATGTAATGGGAAAAAAATTGAATGGCCTCTATGATGCAACAGGTATTTTATAGGTCTTCTCCTTTGCTCTAAACTACATACAAGTTCCAATCTTCATCAGGAGTCATCATGATTATAAGGATGTTTTGGGCCATTCTATGCGATTTAATACAATCAAAGTCTTGCTATAAGTTTCTCTGAGCTGGAAAAAAAAGAAAATCCAGGAAAAGCAAGAAAGTTGTTGTCTCTTAAGTACTCGAGGTGCTCCAATATATTCTTCCACTACTGATTTTATTATCGTTAAATTTCATGAAACTGTTCCATAGGGGTCTCGATTTCATGCGGCTCCGCACCCAGAAAACATTGATTATATCATAACCACAGGCTTTGTTTTCCTAAAGGTTAATTTGCTCAAGGACTCCTCGATAGGTGGGCACTGAAGAAATGCGTACAAATATGCTTTCTGCCGTACCTCTGTGGAGAGATTAAGGTTTGAGCTCATTTGTTCCTAAATCTTTCTTGACAACAGCTCTGTTGATAGTGAAGAACAGAATTGTTCTGCTCTGGATGAGAGTCAAGAGCTCTCACTAAATCCTGGAGTCACAGAGACGCTCCTTGGGAATCAATCTTGTTTAGCTGGTTAGTGAAATACAGCCTAAGTCAACGTATTTTGTCAAAATTCAGAACAGAACAGTTTATAGTTGCTAATTCTTTACTGATTTTCTACGAGATGCAGTGTGGAGGGATCATAAAAATCAACACAAATGCATTTCAGCTCCCAGGCAGGCTGAGCAAATGCTGAGCACTTGACCTTGCTCCCACCCCTCGTCCAAACACCAGCTCTCTGCTTTCCCCATCCCATAGCTGGATGTGCTCGTGTTTTGGCTGCCATTGCTTTGTTACTTGCTGCTCCCAGCAGCTGTAGGCAACTCTTTCCTCTATACCATCTGCCCATCCTGGATTGCTTTACTCTCTCCTGCTGTGCTTTAAAAAAGGTCTCACACAAAGCTAGGGTAAAACGAGCACATGCTGTAACTTTACCTGTGGAGGAGGACAGAACAGTTCCTAGACACAGCCATGCAGGCCTATGCCAACAACCAAAAGTGCCTGGAGTCATCCAACTTCCTACAGTCCTCCTCCACCTGACCATGCCAAGGTTTCCATAGCCAGGTGCACCCACCAGCATCTTGTATCTCCCCACCAAGGAGAACACATTACCCCAGCACTCTTCCCAAGGTCCCTGAGAGCCAGCGCTGTGCTGCAGAGCAGATGATGCTCCCATGGTCCCTCCAGCCCTCCTTTGGCATCAACCAGCTTCAGTCCCATTATCTGTCTCCTTCACCAGCATGTGAGTTTTGCATTCATCTTTCACACACAAATAACCCCAAATTGCATTTCAGCTTTAGCAGAGAAAAATCCTTAGTATGCTGCAACAGCTGACTTATGCAACTTCATCATGATCTCACACTAACAGCATCATGCTTCTGACTTATCTGTACTGAAAGAGAAGGAGATAAAACACGAAGAAAATGAAATAACCTAAAGAAAAAAAGAAATACTGGATGGAGATAACTGTTAAAAAAAAAAAAAAAAAAGGAATTATTTTGCTTTAGACTGAGCAGCCAACAGCACAGTTCAATACAGAGAATTTCGCTACTTTGCAAAAGATTTGTAATAAGCAAACTCAAATGTTAGCATTAAGAGAAATCCCTTCTCAGCACGTAAGCTCTGTAACACCTTTAGAAGATTATTAGTTTACTAGACCCAAACACACTGCATTTCTTCAAAGGGAAAAGTATCCAGAACTGTTTGCTCATCAGGAACCTCAAGGTCTGGTCCCTTAGCTATGCACCCAGCCAATGCAATAACAATGAGAAAAACAACAACAAGTTTTCCCATCTGAATATATCTGCATAGACATCTCACAGTCCCAGGAACAATCTTTACAATTTTACAGGTGCACCTATCACTAATTTTGGCAGCTGGGAGAGCCGTAACGTGCTGCAGAGGAGCAAAAGTCTGGGGGGAATCCTGTGCTCAGCCACAAATTCACTCTGACACGGGCACAGGGAGTAGCCATGGAGAATCATTCACCTTAAAGCTAAGCACATGCTAAAACATTTCCAGGATTTGGGATCCTCATGCAAAGCAACTGCAGACACTCAGCAAATTGGATGTGATGCAGTAGAACTGTATCTTCATATCCACTTAAGGATTGGTTCTAATTTGTTTGCATTAATTGTATTTTTTAAAATTTTTTTTAGTGCTGGTCCTGTAATGAGGCTGGAACAGTGTATTTCTATGTTATAAAACGTATGTTAACGTTGGAGGTGTCACATATCACCTAGCCAGCATTATAGTTAATAAAGCAACTGCAGAAGGGGAAGAAAAGGAAAGCAATGGGACTTCACACAGCGGCAATAAATCTAGATCATATGACAGACATACAGAAAATCATATTGTCATGACTTGGTTCAATCCTACAGCTCTTTGATTCCTTAAAACAGTGAATTCACCGTTGGCTTAAGGAACAGTTGAACTGGGGCTTACAACTGTCTCCCACCTCCTTGCCAGTGAGAGCCTCTAATTGTTCTGCATCCCATTGCCCTTCCCACGTGCAGGCAGCGGCTGTAAACCTGATGCCATGAAATCCAGGCCAGTGTCCCCACCTCCCCCACAATTCACTTCAGTGGAGCCAAGATTTCACTCAACATATGGTCTAGAATTTACTCCCATAAATCATTTTGACTGTCAACTCCTTCAGCAGATTGGGTCAGACCCAGAAAAGACATAGGGGGTCTTCAGGTACCAAAGCCTCTAGCAGGGACCCAAAATTGCCTTGGGTTGCAGCCAGCTATTTCTCGGGAGGAGCCTCAGTTCCCTTTCACCCTTTGAAAACTCCCACATCTCCATTCTGCAGCAGCTCAACGTGCAGAATTTCAGCAAACACATCTGATAAATTCATGGTCTGCTGTAGGATCCAGAAACTAGAGTTGAGCCTCAATGGGAAAAACAAAGAGCAAACTGGGGAGAGACAGCATGAGAAATCAGCACACACACGAGGATGGGGAAGCAGCCCTGGGCGCCAGTCCCTGCTTCCTGGGTGTTGATTCAAGGGCTGTTTAATGTAAAATGCATAAGCTGTCCCGAATCCATGCATTTATTGTTAATGGCACTTGAAATCAAAAGCATACTGATTCATTTACTAGGGAATAATCATTTACCATATTAGCTAATCTATTTATCAATATGAAGTCAATTATTATGAAGCATCGGGAGTGGCTAGTAATTACACAATGCAAACATAAAGGATGGAATCAGTAAGTAATTACATTTATTCATAATCCAAAACATTGAAAAACATTCGTAATTGCCATGCAACACAAAGTCCACCTTACAGAAGCACGCTGCTCTCCCAATGAAGATTGTTCTGTAAAGTGTCATGGCATTTTAGCATTACATATGGGTCAGCCATACAAGTGTATGACTGACTTATGCACACCATAGCATGAGTTGCAGCCAGCATTCTGAGCATCCTGCTGCCTATGGTTTGGATCCTCCCGAGGTGCGTGCCAGTGGCCCATTGGATTTTGGTCATTCCTTTTAATCTAAGAACTCTATACATTATTTACCTGGGAAAGGAAGCTTTGCTGTGAAAATAATTTTGGCTGTACTGCCAAAATTACAGCTACAGTCTCTCAGAGCACCATGCCTTTAATGTCTGGCTACTGCAGTACGTGAGAAAAAAGCCTTAAGTAAATACAGTCATCTCACCTTCCATGTTTGCTTATAAGCACCAAATCAGCTGAATTGAGCAGTACTGCCGTGTTGTTGGGTTTTATACATTTTATTTTTAACTTCTGAATCTGATCAGTTCACTTTTTAATTCAATTCAATGTGAACCTTTCAAGTCAGACTACCTTTTAACATGTGATTTACTAAAGCAATCGATATTAAAGGTTCCAAGAATTGCAGTCGTCTTGTTTCCAATAACTTGTAGCATTACACTGAGGTCACCTAGCCCTTTCCATGCTAGAATTAGGAGCTCTTCAACAGCAAGCAAATTTATTGGTCTTAACCTTTTTAAAAGTTATCTGTACTAAGAATAGCACAACATTACCGTGCACTCAATTTTTAATGGAGTTATAACAGAAAAGTCTGATCTATTCAGAGTCTATATTGCTTCAGCATTCACATCCCTCTTCCCTCATGCTCTCTGCCATAGGTAATACATAATTAGGCAATACTGTACATCTGTGGTGTAGAAGAAAATACTGGCACATAGAGTCCTGATTTCTCCTGGTCTCAGGTTGGAAGAACCATCTGAATTCCTTTTCCATATGGGGTCCCCTACCCATAGCTCCACTGATCAACACCCAACGCTCAGAATGCCAAAATTTCTCTACTGGCCACTTCACTAGCAAAAAAAAGATCTCCCAACTCCACGCAGGTATGATCTCACCTATAGGATAGGGAACTGTGCATCTCTATCAAAACAATTGCCTTAAAGTGAGAGTTCCCAGCTAATGGAGAAATTCTCGTTTCATAGGTGGGATCAATGCTTTAAAAACAGAGGAAATTCAGCTTGCCTCCTTGTAGTGCTGCCACTGGCAGCATGCAGAACAGCTGTTGGCAGTGGAGCACCACACTCTTTGCACCACAGTGATGATTATAGGAGTAGTTCTCTATGCTGGAGGATAAGCACCATTCAGTCTCTACTCCAAATATTGCAATTTTAATTGACTAGTTGTTTCCATTTTCTAATATTCTGGATAGGTACAGGATTGCTGCTGTTCCACAGACAAATCTGCTTATTTTACGTGTATAAACCCCAAAATCTACAGAACTGAGAACCCATTATTCCTCCTCCTTATTCTGCACATGAAACTCTACAGACTGGCTCATCAGTTACTAATAACGTTCCCAGATGTACATAAAGTGTGTTTTGAATAAACTCTGCAAGGAGGACTCATCTGGAAATTTTAAAAGCCTGACAGCACCAATGGACAAGGTAGTAAATCCTTTTTCTCCCTCCTTGGAGAAGTGCCCACAAGAGGATTTCCTTGCAATAGGTAACTTCCACCCATTCATGGGAAACCCAGGCCCAAGCTTTGAAGACTCGGTACATACCATCAAAATAAAGGTTGGTTTATATGAAGAACTGCTTTGGGATCTCACATCAGTCCAGACCAGACAGGTGAAAGAGCATCACGTTGTATTAGCTTTGGCCAGATAAAGTTCTATCAGCAACCCTACCTACAGGAGAGCACCAATAGCACAGAGGAGTATTTCACACACTGTGGGAGAGCTTTGACACCGTTCTCAGATCCTCCATCCTTCCTCTAAAAACATCTGCAGGTTGGTAAAAATCTCAAAACAAAACGTTTGCTCCTCAGTTTTACGTTCAGGCGTACATTTCCACTCAGTGTCAGAAACGGCTGAATTCCACGAGACGCAGAGAAATCACCCCAACACTTCTTCCAAACTGCTATAGGAATTAACGAACCACTCTTATTAACCCACAAACAAGAGACTGCATTTCTAGTGATATCAGAAGGCGCCAGGGGGCACAGAAAGGATGAGTCTTTTGCCAGCAAGCTTTAATTTCATTATTTTCTTAAACTCCGTGCTTTTCCAGCAGTCTCTCAATGGGAAAATGAAACAGGAGACAGAAGGGGAGATGCCTTGCAAATGGTGTAAGAGAAACTTTCTGCCTCCTTTCTCCCTTCCCTAATCCTTGTCACCCTCCCAGCAGGGCTCATTAGAAACGGTGCTGGGCAGAGGTCCCATCAGAAAACAGAGCAGCAGAAGATGCTGAAAAATCACAGCTCGCTCACTCTGCCACCCCCCACACTCACTGAATGAAGGGGAAATGGTGGGGTTAAGAAAATAAAGTTCTCTCCCAGTAACGCTGCCACATAATGAATACAGCATTATTATGCAGAAGGCCTCTTGAGACATCGGCCTAAAAAATTCCACTGAAAAAGGAAACACCTGTTGGAATATTAACTAGGACAAAGTCAAGCAAGGAGAAAGAGGATAGGTGGCCAAGAGGTTGGAAAAACTAAAGGAAACGTTGGAGGGATTTTTCTTTTTTTTCAAAGTGTAACATTCTTAATGTGCAAGTTCCTAAAACAGAAAACTGCATTTTCTTCATGGAAGCATTTAGAGGTAATGGAAAAGACAAAAGAAAGCCAGCAGTAGGTATGGGAACTGAGTTTCTGAAAACACAGCTACTTTGGGCATCCTCATACCCTATAACCAATGGTTAGACACCTGTAGAGCCACTGGTACCTGGGCACTGGAAACCATTTACAGCTCCTATTTAGTAGGAATATATGTATTAAAGAGAACTCTCAAGGTTGTTTCTAGTTCTATTTTGGCTATAGGAAATGTTTCTCCTAAACTACTTTACTGGCTTGCAAAGATTGAATACCATTGAACAGATACCAGTTTGTATTCACAAAATATCCCCTTTTGTCCCTTGGGCAAGGCCAGCCATGCTCCTTCCCCATCATCCTACCTGAGAGACTGAGGCACAAGCTGAGATGAACCAAAACATCCTGAGATGGGTGAGACCAGAGAAATTCCAGCACTGGGTGCCCCGCCAATCTCAGAGCATCTCAGAGCCAGGCCAGTTCTCTGCAAAGTGCTCATTCTTTTTGCCTACAACCTTCCAAGTTTTGCTGCTCAAGCTCAGGCAACAACCTTTCTGTGTGGCTCTGGGCAATTAAAACTTGACTGCTAAGAATTCTAAGACAGGAAAGCATTTAGAAAGATGCCTGAGGTCCATCTTAGTCGTAGTCTCAGCACTGAGCAGCACATCTAGGAAGCAAGTTAGAGCCTCTGTTACACTTCCCAGGTCCAGCCATCCCCCACGTAGCATTGCATCAAATGAGTGTAGAAAGGAGACTGGAGTTCACCTATTTTGCTGTACATGCTACCTAAATGGAAGATAAATCTTCAGCTGGACCCTATCTTAAAGCAAACACCCAATTCAGACTGAATTCAGGAGGACTTTGAACAGGTTTTAGAGCACTATAAAGCCTGGGAGCCTGACGGCAAGAGCACTTGGCACCGTGCTAGGAGATGCAATACTTAGTTGTAGTGCACTTATGAGCATTTTTTTCCTCAGATACTTCTATTTTAAAGGGAATAACATTTCTTTTCATATAATACACAAGAGAAGTGTCTTAATCCTCTCGGAAAAGTCCCTGCAGAGCATGAAAATAATGTGTTCCAAAGGTTTAAACTTGGCATACCGAGTGGGCTGAGGAGACCAGTGCTTGGCAGGGCAGACACACTCAGATACGTAACAGAGGCCGATAGCCTTCCTATACACAGGGAGGTAAATGCTTCACCTCCCAGCATCACAAAATGCCTGTTTCTAGAATCTCGCCCCTTTTGAATCGTCTGGATGCAGAAAATAATCACGATGGATGTAAAGCACAAAGCTTCATAGGGACTCTTTCAGCCAGGCAGCCATTTCCCACTGCCTTCCTCAGGAAGAAGACAATAACAACAGTAATAATAAGAACAAAAATCAGCCATTTACAGGGACCCTCTTAGCAGCTTAACAGAGAAAAAACAACAACAACAACAACAACAAAAAACCCAACACGAAACATCACAGCTTTGCAGCAGTGCTTTCAGATCAGCCCATTCACCACACCCAGGATGTATGATCACCATCAAACCCTCCACTGCAGCGTATCGATTAGCCAGCATAGCCTTGCTGTGGACATAATAAATGAGCAAAGCAGCCATCCTCAGACCTATCCACTGGAGGAAGAAAGCCTCCCTCCCTCTGTCCTTCCTTCCCTCCCTGCTCTCCAAGAAAGCCACCCCACCCTGTGTGAGGTGCTGCTATCCTACAGACAGCCCACGCTCATCCCATTTATAATGAGCTCCAGCTTATCCCCGTTACCTGGAAAGCACATCAGCCTGTCATCTCCAGCCCTGGTAATCTTTAACCCTTTGCACACCATCTTTGTCAAACAATAGCGCTCTAGGAGAGAGCTGCATACCTCATTTCCTTTGGGTAATTTTATGGGGAGTATCTGTAGCTACTCCCAACATCAGCAACTGGGAGCACTTTCTTAATAACACGCAAGGTTGTTTCTTTACAAGAGCAGCTGCTTTCACACTCCCAGTGAATATTTTAGCAGAAGCACGTGTGTGAAGGAGAGAGCAGAAACAAGTGTGACTACGGGTGAAAGAAAGGGAGGAAGTACCTACAGGAGGCCTAACAGGAGAACTGTAGCCCAGGGGATGCAGCACTGCCTTAAGCATCACAAGATCCATATTGTCCCCTAAGTCTGTGTGAGACCTTGATTTCCAATGCCTCTGTTTCCCCTTCTGTGCTTTGTTTGTTCAGCCTGTAAATACGCCAGCAGCAACTGCTCCCCCCCTTTGTATTTACCAAGAACACAGCTGGGGGCAGGGGAAAATTATCTTTGCTGCTGCCTACGGGCCAGTAGCTCCTGCACCAAAATCCACAAACAGACAAAATTCAATTTCTTTTGATTTTTATGTGGGTAATTGGAGTTTTGCTGTCATTTCAGTTGGGGGCTGCATGCAAACAGCTTTGTAAGGAACCACAACCAGGAAAAGTGTGGGAGAAGCTATTACATATGCAACTGCAGTAAACATATTATTGGTACAGACAATAATAATAAAATCAATGTGCCCGAGACGTGGGGTACATTCGGGTTCTTTACCACTTTGCATTCCTCTTCCTAACAAACATTGATAACAGAAGCAAAACAGTCTTTAGAGATACCAGCCCCAAAGAAATCAAAGCACAAATAATGTAAAAGCTGCTTTTTTTTTTTTTTTTTTAGCCCAGTTTCTTAACAAAACAATGCATACTGTTTTCCAGCTCTCTGTGTTCTCCAAATCCCAAACTTTCAAACAACCCAAAGAGATGGAGTAAAGGCATGAAGGATCCTTCATCTCATGCAAATTTCAATAAAATATGGACCAGATAAAGGCAACCAACGCTGTGAGCAGCTCCACTGAGAGAAAGAAGTTCACTCTTAATTCAACACGAGCAAATCCACATGGAAACGGTGCTGGAAATTGGGCTCCTGCAGCTCTGCTAACCCCAAACTACCTCTGTTTGAAACGAGTGTGAAAAGAACAACAGCTCTAAAGAGTGGGCTGATAACACCAGGACAAAGGGCAGACCCAGAACGTGGACAGCTTCACTTGGAAATAGGGAAAAGCCTGGACACACCAAAAGGCAAATTCCCAATTTGCATCCACACATCACAGAACAAAACCTCCAAGCAGCTCCCTTAGGCCTCCTGCCAAGAGCCTGGTTGGACCAAGAGATGCTACAGCAACTCAGAAATTACACAGCTAACCGCTTTGATGAGTAGAGTTCTCCAGCATCTACTCCTAAGGGAGGCAAGCAGGTCTGCCCTCTAAAAATCACAACCAAAGAGCCTTAAGTAACTCTTTCAAGTGACAGAAACGCACAAGCATGCTTATAAAAAGAAACAAATTTCAAGAAGCTTTTTCAGCACCACAATAAACACACCATCAAATGATCATAGAAAGAACCCAACTGGCTTACCTTGATGAGATGAGCTCTCATGCAGACGCAGGCCTCCCCTCTGCTGCATCACAACTGCCCAAGGAACACAGGTGTCATCTATCACCTAATAAACATTTGCAACCAAAAAAAAACAAACCACCCCAAACAGAACTCAGGTGATCTGCAATTGGAGAATGCTTTCTGGGCTTTTCTGCACCAGCACAGTGATTGAAAGGAAAAGACAATGGGATTATTCTTTTGTTTAAGGAAGTTTCCCTTTTTACGTTACTACACATAAGTTTACCCATCACCTGTTGACTGCAGAAACATCAAACACCGTGGGTGCTTTAAATGCCCTTTTAAATCCACCTGACCTCTGGAAAATAACTCTGTGCCACCAGACAGAAGCAACATTGCAGAGAGAGCTTGAAGAGACATTGCAGCCACACAAAATCCAAACATCATATGCTGAATTACACACAGGGTGAAGAATACAAAAGGAACACGAATTAGGGAAATGATAAAATACTGCTGACTGGTGTGTGGTTTTCTATTGAAAAGGCAACATGGGAAGAATCCATTTTTGCAGGTGAATTGTGCTACAGTTTTAATGCACCTTTCTCTGAAAGCAACTTCTATATGGCAACTTCTTTGTGCCAATGTTCCCACGTACAGAGACCTGGCCAAGTTTGACTCTTCAGGTGTGCTTAGGCAATGTCCAAGGAGCTTCAAGAAACCATCTCTATTCATTTGGACCATAACATGATGGCATTCCTATGGCTCCATCTGTAACTGTCATATAAAAGGGCAATCTTCCCTCTTGCAAAGCAAAACTTTCAGTGATGAAATGCTGTGAATGCCTTTTAAAATGCGCAGCGTTTAAGGTTAACTTCAGCCTAGCAGGAACAAATACCTGCTCTGCAACATGAGCATAATTTTAGGAAAATCAATTTAAATGTGAATTTAAATATGGCCAAAGTACAAGCACAGCTCCATAACAGGCAATGTGCAGGGGACCATGAACTTGTCAGAGAGGTCCAGATCTTTACTCTTGTACCTTTTGCAAAACACAGGAACCCAAACCTCGAGGTTCCCTATACGATGCTGAGTGTGCAGAGAGGGAATAAGAAAGGTACATAGCTGGAATTAGAAACACCACGTTCCTCTCCTGTGTGACTGTGAGCAAACTGTTTAGTCACTTGGTGACTGTTTTCCCCATCTGTGGAAGAAAATAATATCAGATGCTCACTTTGCCCACACAGCATTACGTAGAAACAGTTTTAAAAGGTACATTTTCAAGCATGGCAGCATCATCAGAAGTTACATCCCAGCTGTCATTCTGCTCAGATACTCCTGCAAAGCAATACCCTTTGAGAGTCAGGGTGTTCTTTTCTTCCAGTTTTGACAGATTTGCATTATGGGTTAATTAATTTTTGTCAAGGGCCTTCAGAATGTCACAGAAAAAGGCTCTGCGTAAGTGGAAAGTCAGTATTAATAGTGCTGAGACGAGGCCAAAGAAATCAGATTTGGATCAGAACCTGCGTGGCTGTAAGCCTTGGGTTGTTTGAACCGCTCACAATAGTAATTAATGAATGAGACTGCAAACATTTGTTTTTCAGACGGAACTATTACCTCAATAGGAAACGCCTGAAATCACTTCAAAGCAAAATATTCAAGTTGTAAATATGTCAGAGCACACCGAAAAGCATTTGAGTTTAATCTCCGGAGTTGTGCTGCACACTTAGCTCTTCTTGTACTGCTTTTATTATTATAATCTTAATAAAGGTGAGAAACGGGGCTTAATAATTCACTGCAAAAGGCAGCGCTCAGGCAGAGCCCTGGTTGTGACTTATTGCACCTGAAGTCACGTCCTGGAGCGCGCTCCAATAGCAAACCTGGTTGTGGGGCTGAGCATGGGTGAGGAAAAGGATGCTGAGAACAGATCCACGCTCAGGTGCTTTTCTGCAGAGAGCAAAGCAGAGGGTGGGGAGGGGATGAGTGCAGGTGGGAGCCGTGCAGGGCACACTCAGCCCCAAAGCACTGCTGGCTGCATCAGCCTAGCAACTGTTTATGCAAACAACCCAGCTGACTCGTGAAAGTACCGCTCTGATCAGCTATTAACTGTAGCTGACAGATTGAGAGAGGAACAGCGTGAGACAGATACTTGAGAAGTGAGAGCAAAACACACCGGGAGCTTAATCTATGTTTTAATTCCAGCACCCTGCTCCCACCCCCAGCCTCCCCAGGGCACATTTGTTGCACATTGTTTGGTGCATATCTTGGTGCCCACCTAGATTGGCTTCGCATTCCCAGCAGTGCCCGGTGGCACCCACGTGTTGGTTGACATTCCAGCAACCCATTGCAACAGCCACACATTCCTCCTTGCCTTTCTGAGGGTTCCTTAGATCACAGATGCTGCTGGTATCACACCCACTGTGCTTCAATACTTCTCGTGTCCCATGCGCATTCCTTAGGGCCTAATCCTTTCAAATAATAGTGCTTTCCCTAAGATGCTGCCTGATACTGATGAAAAAAGGGCTGAGAGAGATGCTTGCTCTTTTTCATTCCCATAAGCTGATAGACAGGGTTTGTCAAAGGCAATCACAAAAAATAGCTCAAAACTGCTCCTGTTCTGTTGCATATCCCATGTCCTCCATGTAGCAGGAATCCCAGCCCTAAAGAATTCCCCCTCTGAATTAGAAAACCTTTCCAACCTCTGTCTGGTTCTTGCACAGCACGCTGTCAGTTTGGGGAAACTCACTGCCACAGGATGCTATAAATTCATTGACAAAAGAAGGACTTCAAATGTATTTAGAGAGGGGAAAAGAAAAAAAAAAAATAAGGCAAAAAAACCCACCTGATCTGCCAAATAAAAAAAAAACAAAAAAACCAAAAACAACAAACCAACCCAAAACTACAACAGACTGCCAGAAGTTAACAGCGTAGCCTTGAAAAATGCAAAGGCATTGCTGGCCTTGTTCTTAACTCCAAACAGCAGCTTCTGCCATAGATGGGCTTAGGAAGACCTTGGGCCAAGCAAACAGCTCTGAGCTCAAACTACAGGCAGCAGTGGAGCTGGGATAAGCTCATCCCCAGGACTGCCTTAAATACCGACCAAAGCTCTGCCCTTCCTCTTTCCCCTCCTCTTTTCCTATCCCACTGGGTTTGATTTCCAAAATGGAAACATCTGAATCCTCTTGTTGTTGTTGTTGTTGTTGTCCTGAATGAGAAGAAAACTTAAGGCAAACATACTTTAGCATGACATAAGCCAAACACTCTGATACAGGCTTTTGTTTCCTTTTCATATGGACCTCATCTACCAAGAACTCCACACAGGTACATGGCATAACCTAGAGCTGCCCTATGCCTTAAACCAGTTAGAATTCCTACAGAACCTCCCACCAGCCTTGGGTGTGGGGTCAGGCTGATGCGAGCGGTGATCCCCTTAAACTTCATCCCATAATAAGGCTGCAGTACAATTAGCCTTTAAGCCTGATATCCCATTAATAGCTGCCCACAGCAGATGTGTAGGGAAAGTCAGAAGAGCAGAGCGCGCTTGTTTCCCTACAGTGCTCTGTTTTCAAGCGATTTGCAGTGACTTTAGGGCAGCAGAGGGATCTCTGAAGATGGTTTGTGAGCTCCCTCCCCACCAGCGAGCAGCCAACCCCTGGCTTACCTCAAAGCAGCAGCTCTGGGAGAGATGGGGTGCACAAGCTGATCACCATCTTGCCCATAAATACTACCCCAAACACTTTATTTCCTGCAGAGATAAGAATATCTCCCATCTTTATCAGTTCCACATTGCAATCAATATGGTCTGCATTTAAAGCACACACACACACCAGCTCGCGTCTCTTTCTCTCTCTCCCTCAATGCAACGTGTGTGTTTTGATACATGCCATGTACGTATCGTATATATTGCCACTCTGGGCAGGATTAAGTGCGGATTTCCACGGAGAAATAAATAAATAAATACCCAGCAATTTCTCAATTTCTTCCCGCTGCGTGGCAGCGGTGCAAATTGCTTAGAAATGGGACCTATTATAAATATTCTGTCTATAACCACACGTTGCATTGGAGCAGGGGGGAGGGAGACGAGGGGGCGAGAAGGCTCGCATGTTTGGAAAACGCAAACACAAAGGAGGGCATAGAAACACATGCAGCCATTTCCACCTCGGTGCTATTTATAGCTGGAGTGTTACGAGGTGTTTGTTTAAAGGGGCACTGGTGGGGTATGGAAGGACCCAGCCCTGCTTCGAGGAGGCATGCAGACAATATTGGCTTGGCAAAAGAAAGCCATCCTAATCCGGCTGAAAATTGTGGCTTTTCTCGTAGTTTTTTATTTTTTTATTCTTTCCCCCCCCCCTCCCCGTGTTTGTAAGAATGGAAGTTTTGAACTGTATTTGCTT
Organism: Tympanuchus pallidicinctus; assembly: GCF_026119805.1. Classification (NCBI taxonomy): domain Eukaryota; kingdom Metazoa; phylum Chordata; class Aves; order Galliformes; family Phasianidae; genus Tympanuchus; species Tympanuchus pallidicinctus. The sequence goes on from NW_026294748.1 coordinate 2,875,119, forward strand.
CCTCGTTAACACTTTTGTTCTGTTAGCCCGGGGAGCTGGTTGGCTGGGTTTGGGGTCAGGGCCTGGAATGAAAAGAGGAGAAACTGGGAAATCAGCGAACATTTCTGCCATTGCTCTGCCAAATTTCCCCTCTTTGGAGCAGGCATTGGCGAGGGAGTCAAATTTCAAACTGTTCTGGTTAGCTCCGCAGTTGGTCGAAAGTAAAAATGAAAAATATTCCCTCAAACGCTGCCAATTCTTCAGCGAACGCATGAAGTTTTGAAATTAATTAGAAATATTGAAATAATTGGGATGAAAAATTCAACCAGCTCCTTCGAGAACACTTTGCTTCTGAAGAGTTATAGCCCCAACCCCTGAAGAGCTCCCATTGTTCCCTTGTGAGATGCCATATGGAGTAGGAGGGGTGGGAACTCAGGGGAAGAGTTATGACAATGAAAACAAAAACATAAATAAAATAAAGGAAGTTCTGTGTTCTCTGCGGGGACATGACTAAGGGCTCACCAGGATGGCACGAGAAATTTCTGCTCCTTGAGCTGTATGGGGATGGGATGGCAGTGGCACAGGAGGAGTCCTCCAGCCCTGAGCTGTGGATACCAACAAGTGAATGAGCATTCAGCAGCGCTTTGCAGCTCAGCCTCAATGGCCAGATGAATTCTCTCTGTTTTAGCTCATAATAGGGAATCACAGCTGGCCCATGACAAGAATAAGGCCATAGATTTGTTGGAGTTGGAAGGGACACTTACAAGTTATCTGGTCCAACACCCCTGCAACGAGCAGGGACACCTACAGCTTGATGTTCTTCCATCAGTTTGGGAAGATGTCGTACCTGGCTGTGTAGGAATGCAAAGCCACAGCAGTGTATCCTGTGCTGCTCAGGGATGAGGAACAACCTGCTGTTCTGTCCTCTCCTTCCAGCACGGGGCTCTGCTGGAAGCCTGCACAGATGCCCGCAGCCCAGCAGCATGTTGATCACATGGAGCCCGCCAGGTTTCCAGTGGTGATGTGCTATTCCCATGCAAGCCAAAGCACCGGTCCTTAAGCAGCACTCCAGCCCATTAGTTCCTAGCTCCCAGGCATGAAATTTTCTCAGTCCTATCAATTCCAGCAGAAAACCCACTAACTAGTTAACAATAAAACCACCAACTCCTCCAACAAGAGCTGCAATACAGCAACGAGCATCTGCACATGTTTTCAGAGGCTGCTTTGCAACAGCAATGCCGAATGCTTTTTTGTTTTTGTTTTTAAATAAGTTTATAAAACAGAAAGAAAACATCAGATCTTCATCACCTCTCTGTTAAACCCATGCAATGAGTCAGCCCTGGGTAGGGATGGGTGGCAGCCCTGCATTGCTCCTCCCGATGGGCAGGGGAAGGGGTTGCAGTGCCATAAATCTCTTTTCTGCTGGTAGATGCCGTGTGCTGTGCCACTGTTGCTGTTTTGGTCAGTAAAAACTGTATGTATTTGTCTAATAAAAACTGTATGGAATTGTAGTCGTAAGCTAAAGCTATCAGATTGTCTGTGCTTAATTATATGTTTTAATTGTTTAACTGCAGGGGCATTTGGCAGTCATAAATACACACTTAAAAAAAAAAATAAAAAAAAAAGGCTTGAGAGAAAAGTTGAATCAACCTGAGAAAATAAAATATCATCCTACGAAACGCTTGATATATTGTTACTTTGATAAGTTCAAACAAGTGTGACTCACTATACAACCATTCTATCAATTCTGAACAAAAAACTGCATGGGATTATTATGCTTTTAATCCAAAGAGCTGGGTATTTGGAATTCCTCGAGCCCTTTGTGGTGTCATATTAGCTAGGCCAGTCTCTCATGAAAAGAATGTATTGTTGAATAGAGTTGAGTCCGGATCTCTGCTCCATTGGGTTGATAAAATGGCAGTTGATTTAAAAAGAACCAGCTTGTCTGGAGAAAGGATTAGCAGATTAAGAGACTGCATGTAATTTTTTTTTTTTATGTAATGTAAAGTTACATTTCATAACTAAAAGGGATTAATTAAAACGTTAATAGAAGGAGAGATGTTATTTTTCCAGGGACAAATGCCTCCCCGCTCATATGAGCGTTCGCTTTAGTTGCTGCTGCCTCGACAGTAGGGAATGAAATGCTGCTCTGTGAGAGTGGGCACGGAGAGAAAGGGGAGATGTCTGTGTGGTGGCTCAGCATTTTATTTTTCCTGTTGCACTAATTTGGATTTTGGAACAGAAAAAAGAAATCCTGGTGCAGCTGTGTGTGTATATATGTACACGTACTTTAGCTCAGCCCCTTCCACTTGCGTTGAAGAGGAGATGAAAAGTAATTTGTCTGATCTGTTTTCTGGCACAATAGGATACTTTTCTTCCTTTCCACGCTTTGCTGCTGCTTTTTATTTAGAGATTCTGCTCTCCTGCATGTACCCTTCCAGCAGTGCTGGTCTTGCAGAGACAGAGGAGAGGATGCTGGGGTGTTCAGCAGGAGGAACTTGCAGAAGTGCTGCAAAATGCAGCCAGAAAAGCCCTATGTAGGTACAAACTTAGCTTTGCTTATATGGAAAACTTCAAAGCAAATCGCATCATGAGAAGCTGTCAAGTTCAGAGCTGCGTCACTAAATTCCACTCCATCCCAAAATCCTGGTTGGGGGCATCAATCCAAAATCATCATTATTTTCAGTACTCTCCCAACTGGGCAGATGATTTGAGGCCAATGCAGTCGTGCCATCTTTCCCATTATGAATAACCACGAGTGATTTCCCTCTGTCTGCCACTTACTGCTAGCACTTGCATATACCTGTGCAATAGATTTTAATTGAGTGTTACAAAGTCGTTCAGTCACTGCCTGAAGCAGTTGTGTGCAGATGTGCATTGACGATGCCATATTGCAACCCGGAGAAACTGCAGCTCACTCTTCAACTCTCCTTCCTTTCACAGGCAAAAACAAAAAGACTAAATGACAACATGCCATCATAAAGACTGCGTTATTGCTACATTTATTTAGACTGATAACCTGCTACGGTTTGGCACCGATAACTGCATTTTTTCAGAGGAAAGTACGTATCTCCTCCTGGATCACAATGGAAAACCTTAATGAGGGAGTTTCTTCCCAACCCTTTTCTCAGTCACTATTTAAACTATGCCCCGAAGTAGGAGGCTTGGTGCCCGTTCTTTGCTAAGAATGGCATCCCACCCATTTTACTGCAGATGTTTCCATTCACTGTACGGACGTTCAATGAATTTTTCAGTCCCACCAGATTCCTGGCCTCAGCCACGTCAAGAGACAAAGAGCTCCACAGGTTTTTGTACACTGTACAAAACCCAGTTCTTTTTAACCGTTCTGAATGTACTGCAATTCACCTTCTCCCTTCTTTTATTATTTACTTCTATGTTCTCTGAACAATCTCTTTCAAGAAATTATTCTATTGAGAACTTTACAGGCCCCTAATTATTCCCGTTGTCCGTCTCCCAGCTGTTTCTATTTATTCTGTATCCTACTAGGGTAGGAGTGACCGATACCATGGGACGCTGATATAATATCTTTATATTTTCAATATCATGTTCCATACAAGCAGGGCTTTTTTCTGCCACTTCACTGGTGTTTTTCTTAGCCACTGCTGCGGACTGAACAGTGATACCATTGAACCGTTCAGCTACAGACCTTTGTTGTTTTTCCCTCCAGTGATAACTTCGATAGATATGGGTTGTCCAAATACCCTTTTGAAGAGTCCCTCAGTGTTGTCAGCCAGGAATTTCCACCCTCAGGTTTCCCTTTTTCCATGTAGGGTTCCATTAAAAACCTTCATCCACCTCCAGCTTCTCTCAAATCAGCTCAAACCATCTCTGTATTTTCCTCTTCTCTTTTCACCAATAAATATCTTTTAGCAACTCCAAAAGGCACAGCATTAATTTAGGGGTTTTTTTGCCATGTTACAAATGAACCATTTTCTTCCCCTCTCCCAGTGTGTGTTGGGGGGTCTTTTACTCACATCTAATCCACGACAGTGCTTTACTAGTCAGCTCTCGGGTCCTTAGTTTTTTTAGTAGCCTCTTGTTAGGGACTTTGTCCAAAGCCTTTCTGCATGTCTATATGAATTATGTCAACCAGTTCTCCTTTATTCACCAGTTTGTTGACCTGTTCCCAAGAGTCTGTTATAGAGATGTGAATTTCCTTTACAGAAACCGCCTTGGCTCATCTGTATCATATCAAGTAGTTGTTACAGATTTCTATTTTAAATAATCTCTTCATTCAGCCTGCCCAGTGCTTAATTAAGCCTTGCTGATTTGCAGTATGCGGGATGAACATTTCCAAAGGAGGCTTCCCATAGAGCAGCTGATCTGAGCAGGATTGTCACTTTTTTGTCAGTCGCTCGGTCACATCTTTCTCACTGCAGGTACATGCATTTTGCTCCTTGCAACTCCTTCTTCTTTTACTGTTCAGTATTAGAGCAGCAGATCGGAGCCGTAAACAAGGCCTGCATTGCTGAATGCTGAACAAAAGCAAACGAAGGCTGCTGTCCACCTCACACCTCCATCCCACCTCTGTTCCCCATTTCCATCACTGCGCTGTGTTTTCCCCTCCATCCTCTGTCATAAGAGTTAATAGGCAGGTATGACTTTTATTTGTCTGCAATATTGTTATTTTCCCTGAGTGTTCTCTTAACCCTCCCCAAGTCTAGCAAGTATTTTCCTTGCAGCCCCTCTGTTTCTAGCAAATCAATAAATTCCCTGCAAATTGTTTGCGTCTTTATGTGCTCTTCAAATTCCCCATTAGTCTACCTAATTTCCATCTTGTATTTTAGCCAGTATTGTTTATATCCCATTCTGGAAATGTCACTAGGGCTGTTTTTTTCCATTTTCTGGTGATATTTGTACTGCAAAAAGCACAGTCTGATGGGATTATTACCCCTCTTTAAATTGCTGTTGAAGTATAAGGGATGAATGGCTGACAGCATTAACACTACCTTCAAATTGTCTAGCACAACCCATTGCAGGGAAATGCTGGAGAAGCACAAAGTATCAGCAAAAATTTGCAGATTCTTATTAATTAGATCAACTCTCCTTCTATCACATAACCCGTACAAGTTGTATTTCTACCACCTTGGAGCCAGAACAACAGCAGTAACCTTAGGGTTAAAGCTTTCTTCAGCTCTGCAAAGCACCACGATAAGACCTTGGCATATCCCTATATCATTTTATGCAAGTCAGACAAGGTGATTTATAAGTTATTCTCCCTGAGCTTCAATTAATTTCACTTAGAGACATTTTCACAGTTGTACAGTAAATGCTTAAATTAAGACATTTCCCTGCTCCCCACCCTGCCATGGAATGGAATCGAGTATTAACTGGTTATTGGGTGCCATTCATGGCCTGTGCAATTACAGATAAGAACATCGATCTGGCAGGAAAACAAATTGGCTCTTAAAAGAGGGCGGTGTGGATCTGACAGGGTAAGATGATTAGGCATCTCTCTAATGGCTCCTGTATATTACGCCTGGACATACAAAGGAAGCAGAGCATTCACCCCACTCTTGGGTGCCAAACAACTGCCTGCTCTCATGCAGGAGACCCAACTTGCTAATTACCTACTGGTTCCAGCCCACTGTAAAGCAACCTGCTAAGGATTAAACCCAGCACCCTGCTGCTGTAGAATTTTCTACTGTTGGGTGGATAAAGCAATATTTTATGGGGAATTTAGAGCAAGCGCCAGTCCCTGTCACTATCTAATGACTAATGCAAAGAAAACCCCATCCCACGGTGACCTTACTGTCTAGCTGAGTTCTCCAGAAAAAAGAGGGCTCTGCAACAATTTTTAGGCCCACAGAGAAACAGGCAGTTCTGACAGAGGTCTGGAGGACCTGTCACTGCCTCAGAATTTATAGAAGGATGTTGCTGCAGCCGTGAGTGAAAGAAATCAGAAGTCGTACATGTGTACTATCTCTTCTTGGCCTGCAGCAAATCACATAGCCTTTCTACGTCCCATTCGTCTTCCTGGAACGATAAGTCACAGCAGAAGTGATTGTCAACAAAATCACAGTTTCACAAAGAAGGCAGGTTTGCAAAGTCGAAGTATTTTCCAGGGAGGGTTTGTTTCTTTTCTGCAGAAGTGACATGACCCAGGGAACCCTCTCAGATTTCCAAGTACAGCCCTGGAGAGCTGCTAACAACTCAAGTTCCCAGACTGGAGAAACCCACCAGTAAGAAAACCCAGCAGATAGACGTAGGTCTGAGACCTCTGGGTTTTCAGAGCAGCTCACCACAGAAATGCCCTTGGACTTCATTCCTCTGCAGGAGGACACCAGACTCAAGGGTTTGCACTCCCCAAATAAGAATGACTGCTAAAACTCCAAAAACTTTCTGGGGGCATGAATTAGAATCCTCCTCTCGTAATGAAAAGTGCCTCTGTGTGTATGGGGGTAGGTCGCTCCAAAAGTAATGCCTCCTATTTATTTCCATGGAGACTACAACAGATAGAATGAACACCATCACGCTATTTGATAGAGCAAATTCTCAGCTACAAAAGACTATTTTTCAACATAGTTACTACCATTAGCTGAACATTTTCACCAGCAGTGAACAAGAGCCTGCATGCCTGGCTCTTGTGATGGTAAAAATCTGCAGCAGCGGAGGTGAATCACTGTTACCCCTGCTGAAATGCACTGCTCACCACCTCACTTTGCTCACATCCACGGGTTGGTCTTCATCAATGCTCAGCAATGTCAGTGGTTGCAATTTTGTTCTGCGTAAAGGAATTCAGTTACACCCCTTGGCTCTATACTCACTTCCATGTCAGACGCCAATCTGTCAGAATGCCCCTCTGCTGCCGTCTGTCACACAGCAACAAAATGTAATGGGATATTTGCGGGAAGGTTCAACCTCTGCTGCCATACCACAAATATCTACCTCTGATGTCACGGGCCAACAAAAGAAAATAGGAGGTATTTCTGTTGGAGCAGCCCTCATATATTCTTGAAAAGCGAGATTCTGCAGCTATAAAAATAGGAAAATTGTTTACTTTCTCTTTGGGAGAAACTCTGTAATGTTCAAGTTCAGGCACAGTGACCAGCAGCCGTCCCTCTGGCAGCCACACCAAGGCATAGTTCCAGTTACTCAGCTGTATTTCGATTTAACGGGACCAAACTACCAAGCTGCACTGGCCAAACACGTGGCTGCAAGAAAAAATGGTCTGAGAGTAACTGATCTATAGTTCTGCACAACTCCTGGACAGGACAATCAATTCTACGCATTCCTCATCTTCCAAAAGGTCACCAGTCATGTTACTAATGCACTACAAATACAGGCTACAGATTTCCTTTGAAATTGCTGGCTGGTCTAGTTTTTCATCTTACCTCAAAGCAAAGCTGTCTTCTGGCTGTAAGGGCTTGTGAAATGAAATGAGGATCACTCCGGATATCTCCATAGTATTTTTCTCAAGAATGGTGCTTGCATGCATGCACCACCAGTGGTGGTGACCCCAGCAGTACCAACAGACCCACAGCAGCCTGGATGGACTCATGCACAGATGGCTTTTTGTCAAGGATCAGTTTGGCCCAGATTGCCAATCATACGTTGAGAACTGGTCATCTTGATAAAAACACAAGGCTTTAATTTGATACCTCAGTCCTATGCAGGAAGACATCTTGTTCCCAACTGACCAACATTATCACTGCCTGTCTTCCCTCTGCCCATCTCTCCCTCTGGTCTCCATTGGACTAACAAGGCAACCAGCAAAAGGTTTGCAGTTCTGACTCTGATGACAGTCAAAATGAAGCATGGCTTGCCATAGGGGAACAATGTGGTCCCATGGCACCACACACTCAACAATCTCACTACAGCACGTAGGGAATCAAACTTCTCAGGAGGTAAATCCAGTATCATCTAATTTCTCCTTTCCATTGTTTGAAATTCAGCATTTGGTTTGCAACATTTCCATGTTCTTTGCAAGGTGCCTTGCTGGATTTCCTTCACATCTCATCTTCTCCTACATAACTGCAAAGACGTTGCACAATTTTTTCCATATTAATATTTTTGTCTCATTGACTCATTGAAGGTTGGTCAGGGAAAGAGCAAAAAGGTGTAAAGTAGTGAGGAAATAAAACAAAAAATGAGAATAATTCTCCTTCCCTCACTTTTTGAACAATCTCATCACTGTTCAATTTTGCAAAACCTAATGAAGTTGCAAAGACAAAGAGGTTCAGATCTTTTTTCTCCAGATTCCTCCCCTGTGTTGCAGACCATCTGTAGCTACAGTGAAAGACATTTTCCACTCAGTTAATCCAGAGACTAAACCTTCCAAAACTCTCTACATGTTTTGTGTTAAGAATACACTGTGAGATCCTGTTATCAGTGCAGCTTGAGATACTGCAGTGACATAAAATCTTGCAGATAATACAAGCTGAGCTGCATTCAGAAAGCACCTGATAAAAACAGCAGAAATTCAGAAAATCCACTTTTTTAACCAGATGACCTCCTCGTCCCTTCCTAAATCTATGCATAGTCCTTGACTTTTTATGAGCAGTTTGGCTTTACGCTCGATCCAAAGCCCTTGAAATTATTTGAAAGATTCCTACTGACCTCAACAAGCCTAACATCAATCCCAGAGACTACAAAGGAGCGTTGCATCCTTAAAATAAAAAGAGGAAGATTTGTGCCAAAAATGTTTCTTCTTTCGTAGGTACATCTGCCACTCGTCCCTTGGTATTTCAGCAGTGCTCTGGCTGGAAACTGGCTGCAGCATTTGACTGCAAATCCCTATCTGGTCCTCGCTGGTAAACTCATATTTAATCAGTATCTGATTCTGCTGTAGTAAAACCAGTGGCAGATTTGCCAGGGAGGTAAATGGGGGGAGGATCAAACCCTTAATGAATGCCATTTGTTACGTCTTTCAACATAGCGATGCAGCGTCTGCCATTCCAAATAAATGGCTGCTCATTTTATAGCAAAACATACAAACAAATGAGTTTTAGTGCACAATAATCACAAGGAAAGGCAGATTATAAATTCTAGCAGTGAAACGCGATCATGATAAAAGCCACAAATGGTACCAAAACGGGTCGGGGCAGTTTGAGTCAGATTCAGGATGATGCACATTTGGGTTGAATTGAGGTGGGCTTTAGCAGCATGGATCACACCAGGTGGCAGTTCTGGCTCTTCACTCCCAGGGCACCTTCCTGATGGGCACTACATTGCATTCAAGCTTCCTCACTTCCACCTCCCTCTCTTTGCTGCGAGGATTGGAGTTACTCCTTCACATTACACACAAATTGGGCTTGATAGTTACCTAATTTATTATTACTTTTTAACTGAAGTGGTTCATTTATATAAGTAGGCTCAGAACTCGGGAAAGCAGGCCTATTGATCAAACCCAACCTATTTTCTTGGCCCGTCCACTGCTAACGTGCCATGCCGCAGCTGCAACACAAATGCTGCTCCATCAATACCCCTCATTTGCTCCAGCAATGACAAGATGCACGTTTGGTGTTTGAAGCCTGTTCAGCCATTGATCTTATTAATAAAATTGTCAATGGGAATAGACGGGTGAATTATTATCAATTGCAGAGACAGCTTTTGGAACACAGGTGTGGAAACTTGGGTGTGCTTTCAGGGCTGAAAGCAGCAACCCATTTTCACAGGCATGGAGCAGCCAGCCAGCAAGACCCTCTTTTGTTGCAACTCTGCATAATCAGATGAAGACTCTAGAAATGAAATACAGTACAAACAAAATAGCTGAAGATGCCTATACCCACCCCTGTGTGCCCAACCCAGCACACATGAGCACTTCAGAAGGTTTTTGCTTAAAATACAAAAAAAATAAAAAAATCCCCAACTTCTTAATGAAGAAGAAGCCTTTAACAGGTGTGGATCCAGAAACACCAAAAGACTTCATGATTCCACAGCAGCTCCATGACTGCAGTTCCCAGTACTGTGGGCAATACTGGTGATATGTGGATGGTTGGGGTCTTAGGGGTCTTTTCTTACCTTAACAATTCTACAACTCTAAGATTCAGGAAGCAAATTCAGATCTCCTGAAACGTTAATGGCGTGTTAACATTTAGCTCCTTATTCTGTCTTTCTTGAAGGGAAAATACAAGGCTGTTGAATGGGAAATCTGTACAGCTTCACAGCCCCATCCAGGCCTCCTTTAATATTTTTCTTTATTGAAAACCAGCACCCGTATTCTGAGGAATTGAAGTCAACATTCTATGTGACACTCTTTCTTCCAAAATAATATTGCAGAAATCCGATATTTATCAGAAGAGATTAATTGAATCCCAACAGTACTGTACATCAAATAAAGGAACAGGGCCCCTATTTATCTCTTAAAGTTCTGAAAATGAAAAACATCTAATCACTAGTTCCCTTTGATGAATGCCTCATTGTTCGCCTCTATGGAGAGGCATTTCATATGGCACTGGCAATACAGTGCTGTTGGGGAGGGGGAGCTTGAGAGATTGCTTTGAGAATTTAAGTATAATTACATTTATGTCCAACCAGAACGTATAAGTTTCCATGACACAGTATTTTTTTTTTTCCTTCCCCTTCTCAAGGAAAAAAAAGAAATTGTTCCTAAGGCGGAGCAAGCGGAAACCAATACAATTAAATACTTTGCTTTGCCTGCCAAGGACATTTGACTGCTACTGTGCTACATCAGGTATGTAATGAAAGGCAAATGACAACGAATCTTAATGTGGCGGGGAGCTTGGGTAACTGTAGTTTTATGTCAGGGATAGCTTGCTAGAGAAAAGCTGCATTGTATCTAGGATTAGCAGAACTGCAGGATTTCATTAATGACCAAACAGCTTTTTAGCAAAACAAAGATAGTTAGGGAGTAAAAAGAGAACATGACTAGAATGTGTACCACTAATTGGAAATGTATATTATCTTCATTTCGGTAGGGAGGAGGCGCAGGGGTGCTCTGCATTGTCATCTGGAGAATGTCAATCTGTAGAAAAGTTCTCCCCAAATTGGGATGCTGGAGACGAGGCAGCAACAGTTGGAGATGCCCAGGTTTGAAGGAGACACGTTGAACAGGAGGCACGCTGGAGTCGGGTGGGAATAGATTTCCCATCCTGCCAGCACTGGAGATTTCAATCCTCCACCTCCTCACCAACCCTTTCCTCTCAGGTCAGGATGATCTCAGTGGGTTTTGCACACAAATTGGATTTTTGCCCTCTTAAAAATAAAAAATAAAAAGAAATTCCTCTTTTTCTTTTTTTTTTCCTTCAGAGCAGAAAAGGAGACTTCCTCTCGGGCAGTTGCACTTTGTGTTTCCAGCCTTATCAGTGACACTTTCTCACAGGCAGCTTCAGTTCCACTCAGCTATCATTTTCATTCGCAAAACAAACTTCACTGCAAAACCAGGGCTCACATTCTGCATGTGAACTCTATTGAATCCAGCAGGAATTGCTGCACAGAATCTCGTGCTAGCCTGCTTTTTTCAGTCCTTAGCTCTGCCTGCTGCCACTGAACTGAGTTTTTAATCGTTGTTTAAAAAACTTATAGGAAGAATAATACAGTCGTATCCAACAACTTCATAAAGACAGCAAGGAAAAAAAGGAGAATAATTAAAAAAAAAATATCATTATTTTGCAAAGAAAAAAAAAAAAAAAATCAACACTTAATGGAACAGATCCTTTGCAGTGATTGGAAGTGTGAAACTTACACCCCCTCCAATGCTTTTCTACACTGCCAAAGTGGTGTAAAACAGCTCAAGTCAAATGACAATTAAGCTTATTACTTAAGACAGCTTTTTTTTTTTTTAATATAATTTTTTTTTTTGGCCATTCTCCCCCTCCCCATCCCCCCCTTTCCTTAAACTGCTTGCCCTTGACCACTGGGCAGAAAGGGGGATGGGGGGAGGAGGAGGAGGAGAAGGAGGAGAGACTCCTTAAGACAATTTTGAAACAGTCCAGTACTTTCCTGATCACTTTGCAGAGTTGAAATATGATTACAACCTTTTTGCATACAGAAAGAACCCATTTAAATGAAAAATTAGCTGCCTTAACAGGTCAAGCACACAGTTACATTAATGTTGTGTAGAACAATAAATCAACTTCGATCTCCAATTGAAAAAATGCTAATTTAGCTGGGTGATTCACTGATTGTACTTCCCGTGCACCCCAGCGATAGAAATCTTTTCTTTTTATTTAATGCTAGACAGTGATTTGACGGCCCTCCTAATGGTGCTCGCAGACTATCAGCATTTCAGTGGAATTCTGATCATGGTTTTAATATTCCATGCAGCTTTGCCCCCTCTGATTTCATGCTGAAACATTAACAAGAGCTGACACTGGAGATTAGAAGCAGACAGCTGGAATGCCAGGTCTTTGTTGCAGCATGGACATGAGCCAACATCGTTCAACCGCAGCCAAGAGGGACCTGGGAAAGTCTTCTTAAGAAGGGGAGGTAGAAGGGGGGAGACAAGGTAGTTTACTGAAGGGCATATACAAGTAGATAATTGCAGAGTCCTTTCATCTTTTAAAGCCAAATTCTAATCAATCCTAGTTTATTAAGGGGAAAGAGGGTCATTAAAGGTAAATTTTGCACTGGAAGAGGGGGGGGAAAGAAAAAAAATCTCCATTTAAACTCAGCGAGCATAAAAGTTTGCATAGAAAGCAACTGCGTGTCCACAGGCACCTCTAATTTGTCTGCCTAACAATCGTGATTATTTGCAGTGCTTCTATTTGAAAGTGCAGCGCCGGTCTCCTTTAAAAAAAAAAAGAAGATTTAATCCACTTAGTTCCAGGTGAATAAATTGAGAAATAAAAATGGATTTATGTGCTGGTGCAGTGTGTGAACTGTAAATTCCCAGGCCAAAAGGAGGAGGTAGCATAGCAGAACATTCTTGCGTCTAATAAATTGTTTCCTGAGAACAGAAACCTAATAAAGATACATAATTTCATCCAAACCATGAAGCAACTCTTATTCTTCACACATTCTTTGGAGAGAAATGTGGGGAGAAGACAAGGGATGCTCTCCAGAGCAGATTTTTATTATTACTTTTTTCCTTTTGAATAAGAACTTTTGAAGCATGGAAGTTGGAGAGGGCAAGCAGAGCTGATATTCAGGCAAACCCCCAGTTTGCTGCAAGTTCTAATTAATAAGCACAGAAAGAAGTTTCAAAACAAGGTGGGACTGTAGGGGGGCTTCTGGGGGAGAAGCTGGAAATTGTAGACCTGGAAAAGCATGGGAGCCCAGCAGCAGGGCTCCAGCAAGAGGATTTTCCACTCTCCACCAAATACATAACCCTAGTCCAGCCACTTGGTCTCTGCATCTCCCTTTTGAGCTTCCTCTCCTAAGTGCATGACTTTGCTTGTTTCCTGCAGCACACCTTGATGGCCTGGCATTTCCCAGCTCAAGCATACAGCAATATTAATTATTTTCCCCCCAGCAACACTTTATCTCTTGCTACAGTTATCAATTGTTCTGAAAGTGAGTCAGATCACCTACCACACAGCGTGCTACCCAAGCACATTGGAGCTTATAGGGGCAGATGAGTGTGAGATGCAGATAAGGAGCCCAGACCTTCAGCAACCTGAGAACTGCCATGTTGAGGCACAAACCTTCATGAACAACTCTGTGCTCAGGGAGAGGGGCTCACAAGCACGGAGACCTTCATATAGTGATTAATGTGAGCACTGCCCTTTTATTTACTTATTTAATAATTCCCAGCTGCCCCCTCAGCTCCCTTCCTTTCCAACCTTAAAGGGATGCGGAATAAAGAAAACAAAGAGCAGGTATTTGCACTAATAGCAATCAAAAGATGATCTACAGACTCACAGTTTTAGTTCAGGGGGTTTGAATGGCAAGCCTTCTGCATAACATTTCCTCTATAGATTACTTTCCACCAAAGGCATAGCGCTACTTCCTGAAAATGATTAACAATTCCATTCTGCCTCCTTTGATTTCTGTGTAAGCCCAGTTTCACCGTGGCAGCCCAGATAGTAAAATCCCACCGTTAATTAGTCATTTTCATAACAGCTCCCGTTAGGGCCATAAAACAAAAGTGGGTATGCCTATCAGATGGGGAAACTGAGGCACAGGGAGAAGGGAGCCCCACCAGAAGGAGGGATCAGTAATGGTTACCGTTTTGACTGGTGTTCTGATGGTCCTCCAGTGCACATGATGCAACAGCTCCAGCCTAAAGCTCTAGAACAGCAAAGCTGAGTGGATCTAAAGGTCCACACATGAGCTTAAATGAGGCCATGGGGGCAATGGGTCCCAGCTGAGGCTGGGTAAGGCCAGTAACACCTGGGGGTGCTCTCACATCCCTGACCAATTGCAAAATGGAGCCTATGGGCCTACTGAACAGGTTCTTCTAACTGATCACCCATCCTTTAAAATGATAATAAAAAATAAATGTGCTTCATTTCCATTTTGGATTTGTCTGGCTTGGTAACAGGCTTTTGTGCTTATCTCTAGCAGATTAAATGGCCTTTTGGTATCTAGCATTTTCTTCTCATGAATACACCAGTGGAGTGCCAGCATGGAATAATCAAGTCATCTCTTCCTATTCTTTTTCCTAAATAGACAGCTCTTTGAGGCTATCACTGTGAGATGCTTCCTTTGCACCTCAGACTACTTCTGAGGCTCTTTACAGGGACAGTGTTCATATCAGAATTCCATGCAATGCTGACTCCTGTCCTGGCTTTGCATAAGGGTGGAAATACCCTTCCTGGTGCTATGTGCTGCCTTAGAGGACAGCAGGGGACCTCCAGCCAAACCCCCATGTGACAGCCTGTTTTGAAGCATTATCCAGCATGACCCCTGCAACCTTCTCAAGTTCCTTTCCAGGATTTTGCACTCCTCATTCCCATGTAAGGTTCCATTCTACTGACTTCTCTGTGCTGTGGAGCAAGCTCACGGTCCCTGACCACGGATATATTAATATGGGTGGAGTGCATTGTAGTCTGATGATATTTCTATGCGAGCAAATGCCTTTTAAATACCAATGTAAGCACTTACCACAGCTCTAGACCTTCCTATTGTGGCAAATAATCTCAATTTCTTAGCACTGCATCTCTGTTGGATCTCACTTTCCCCTGGCATTTCCCTTTCCGCAGTCACACCCTGCCCCTTGTGGCAGGGAATCTTCTGAGAAGAGGTGCTATATAAATGCAAAACATTGTCATTGTTTGTCATGGCACCCCCTGTTGTATCTGCTTTCCTTCTGCTAATTGATTAGCTGTTGTCTAGACTGGAGCTCATTACATGGAGTGCTGAGGCTCAGCATCATTTACTTTGCAGCTAAGTCAATCTGTGAAACAAGTGTAGGCTCCGAATTGGATAAGGAACAGATTCTTTAGATGTAAATGGCTTAGAAAGGGAAAATAAAAGCTGAACTAGGTAATGAACGGAAATGGAACGGCCATCCTCGAATCCACAAATACCATTGACCTTTCTCAGATTTACATCATTATCTAAAGTTCACCAGAGACCTTGCATGCTTGTTATCATTATCCCTCATTAGAAGTCACTCTAGAAACATTAACAAGCTTCTGAAATGCTTGGCTAATTGCTCTAATAAGGCAATATCAATACTAAGTGATAGTTCCCATGATTAGATATAAGGCGGGGGCCCTTCAGGCTGTATTCTTGGGTTTTACATGATGTGTTTTGGGGCCTGAGGGGGAAAAGCAAAAGTCTACTTTCAGAGTAGAGCACTCACAGTGAATACGAAATGCTCTGATGTTGCAGATGGCAACTACACTGTAAATTATTGGGGCTGTGCCATTCTGATCATCAGAGGACATGAACGTTGCCTGGAAGATGACTTCATGGTTCTTCACCTAAAACTGCTTTGGCATATGTGAGCCACCCAAATTTAGAATGGGGAGATGGGTGAGTTTCCAAGGGAAGCCATTTCTCCTACAATTGTACAAAATAAGTAAAGCACATTCATATATTTCTCTAAGCCAGCCCAGAGTAGCAGAGCTCAGTTAGACTCCAGCAGAACTTCCCATTTCATGCCAGGTAAACACCTGACCCACAACAAGCCTGAGAAATTGTCATGAACCGTGTCTTTCAAAGATGGATTACATTACTGGGGACCAAAGGTGAGCTACGTGCAAGCACATACATATCGACACACGTACACGAAACTGCTGCTGTCCCTGAAGCCACTGAGCAGCCATTCTTGGAGCCTATGAAAATGTAAAACCCAGGACTTGAAATGCAGCAGTCAGTGCTGGAAGAGCAGTGGAACCGGGGAGGTTTGCTCCCGTGTCCTGCTGCCGTTCTGGGTCCCATGTGGGATCACGCCGCTCTTCCCATCAGCTGTCAGCCCAGCTCCTTTCACATGAAATTTTTATAATGAATATTTCTGTATGCCTCACCTCTACTCTCCTTGCTATCTGTCCCTAATTTCCATTCATGCTTGTGGGGTGCTGCCGGGGGGGGACACGGTCCTTCAGGAGATTCTGTCACCATGAAGATGAACCATTCCTGTGCTAGCTGTCACTTACTGCCTTCTAAAATGGAAGGATGAGATGGGTCTCAGAAAGCCATGCACCAGCACTGACTGTCTGCAAACTCATCAGCTCTCGTTTGCTGATTTGCATTCAGCGCACAAACTTGTAATCACTTTAAATGGGGAAAAGGGAAAAAAAATACACATACAACCACCATCAATACATATTTAATGAGGTTCAATAGCTCTAAATTTACTCAGATCGATCTGAGCACAGAAAGGCTGACTGTTCAAACTTACAGGAACTCAAGTAAGATTGCTTGAAGATGCACAAATGAAGTTTCTGTGGCCCAGGAAAGACCTCCAGAACACACATTGGTGCTTCTAGAAGTACTCCCAACAAGGTGACAAGATGAACTTCAGCTTTGCTCAGCAGCTTGAGCCCTTCCACCAGTGTCCATAGGCAGCACCAAGCTGTCTCCCATGCTCAGCTGCCAAGGAGGATGCTTCTCCACTCATAGTGGTACAAAACCCTCATTTTTCTCAGCAACAGTGACAACTTCTGCAATTAGTTCTGTGCTTTCTGAGACACAAGTCTACAGTACATATAAAATGGAAACAATAGAGCCCTCCCAAAATAGCCTGGATTTCATAACAAACTAAATAGTGAGCTATCGTCCAAGAGTGCTATTGTATAGGGCCATGGCAGAACATTTAACTCTAATACTCAGTAGTGAGGGCCATGACTATTGCATTGTAAAAAATGGTATGGCATCAATTTTTACTTTGTGATGGTATTTACTTGGAGATAATAGGAAATAATTCCTCTAGCCATCCTGACAGCTTCAGTTGGTCAGCTCATCCAAGTTCAGGTTTCTGTACTGAAGAAGTATGTATACTTTTTCCTGTTCATTTTTATTTCTCAAATCTGTTTTGGCACTTTTAGAGAGGGGGGGGGGGGGGGGGGGGGGAAGCCAGAACAAAGGATATTAATATTGTTGAACCTGAAGGCAAAAAAAAAAGAAAAAGAAAAAGAAAAAGAAAAAGAAAAAGAAAAAGAAAAAGAAAAAGAAAAAGAAAAAGAAAAAGAAAAAGAAAAAGAAAAAGAAAAAGAAAAAGAAAAAGAAAAAGAAAAAGAAAAAGAAAAAGAAAAAGAAAAAGAAAAAGAAGCTAGCTTAAATATATATACATCTTCTTCTACTTTTGCCAAGGGTGTTTTATTAATATCTACTGTTAGGCTTCTACAGGTTCTGTTAAAGTTCTTGAGATCAAGTGGTCATAAGCCAAATAAAGAGTCAGTAATTCCCTCCCAGAAAACACACCAGCCTGGAGCTCAGCCTGCCAATAGGCATTTACTGTGCACGTGGAGGAAGTGCATCACTTGGAAGGGAAGCCCACCAAAATGAAATGAGCTCTGAGGACAAAGTGCTGCTGAACGTGATTGTATACAGAACGGATGGTTTCCACTGGCAGAATACAGGAGCCTGGAACTGCAGCCAAAGACCAGTGAAGTCCATCAAAAGGCTCACTTTGATGATTGTGGGATTAACCCCTACGTTTACGAGTTCCCAGAAGCAGAAGAACATAAACTTCCCTTCTCAATAATCCTAAATCTTGTTTGCAACGATGAACCATGAGAACAAAACGATCTCCAAGACCTGTTTGTTTCTGGATCATCCCATGCTCCACAAACTGCATTTCCCTGCTACCGAGTGGGTTTGTGCAAGTACATTCTGGAAGTGAAATAGTTACCTAACTATTTAAACTATTGTGTGGGGGGAGAATCAAACTAGCAGTTTTGTTCATCAATTCAGATTAAAAATTTAATTTCATGGTACAATGAACCCATACAGAGTTATATCTATTAAGGTCACCTATTTCATGTACTTCAGGTATTGGTGACTGCAAAACTCTTCGGAAGATAAGAACCACAGCTTCAGACTTCTCTCACTTTTAATGTAAAACACAATTTTCCTGACTTTCAAACACCTTGGACTTTATTTTTTGAGTGAGGGAAAAAAATACCCTGAACCCTCTCCCTCTCTTTCTTTCTCTCTCAGTTGCTGCCTGGAATTTTTAAATAACGGAGATCTGGCATTAATTGAGGTTTTCATTGTTTGAGAAGGAGCTACAAGGATTTCTGAACTAAAATATTTGCATAGTTTCTCTCTCTCCCCACTCAATCCTGAGAGGTGCTGGATGTTTCACCGCACTGTCGTTTCTGGAGAACACAATTACTATCCTGTTGCTGCAATAGAAAAGATTTGAAGAAAGGTCTTCTGAATACATATTTAACATCTAAATGTTTTCCTTGCTGTCTTTGGGCCAAGTCCTTATTCAATTGTTACTCAAACAAAACTCCCATTCATGTCAAGGCAAGCCAGCCTTTCATTAGCTCAGGAATTTAGCAAATTTGTGGTTAGTGCATCCAGAAATTGGTAGCATTTAATTAATCAAATAAAATAATTTTTAAAAGGGATTTTCACCACTGAAACAAGGATGTGTGGCCATTTGGAAGCACTTCAGAATAAACTCAGTGTGCAGGCAAATCTTTTTTTAATTATTTTTAGTATTTTAGCTCTCAGGCCCTTGGGTACCAACAAATACATTGCCTTGGAGAAGCGCTGTTGCCCCAGTGACCCATGACTTGGGGGGTGGGGGGGATTTTTGATAGAACCAGACTCACAGAGAGCCTTAAAGATCAGGTCCTAATAACATCCCAGCAGTAAAATCATAGAATCATAGAATCATTAAGGTTGGAGAAGCCCACTAAGTCCAGCCATCAATCCATCACCACCATGCAAAATGGAATCATGCACAGGACAGTACAGTTTTAGAGGCAGGTACCACCATTTTCCATACCACCCATGCCATCTGTGGTTCTATGATTCTATCATTTTGCTATGGCCTATTCATTCTGGATTTAATTCTGGGACTCCCATACCAGGAGCTCAGGACATTGTGGCACGATTTGCTTGACAAATCAATGCTGTCTGCTATTCCATTCCTCGTTACCCTCCAGGTGTGAACTAATACATGCTTCAATTATTTTTTTCTGATCATTTTCCAGGGGTTGGAACTGAAATGACTATCTGTGATTCTCCACTTCCCGGACTTCACACCTCCCCTTCACAGTTTTTTTTAGAGCTAAGCATCACGTGTACCCTTCATAGTTGTTTCTCTCCTCATCCTCCACATACTCTCAAAGATAGCTGCTAACATTACAGAGATTACATCAAGCAATCTGTAGCTAACAATGGGTGAAGTTCATTGGGCCATCTGAATTTCAGACATTGAACTTTCTGGCATCTCCCTGCCTCATTCAAGGCTGCTAGCTGTTCTTTTGCCAGAAGCACTGAACGTGAGGAACGCATGCTCCTGAGCTTTGAAACCCATGGAAAAACAAAAAGAGGCACTAAGTTCCCATTTTTAACCATTACAAAATGATACTGCACAGAATAATCCGAGCTGGACATCAGCTGGTGCACGAGTGTTAGAGAGGGTCTTAGAAATGTTTCAGTACCTCTGTATATTCACAGCTGCAATTTCAAGTGACTGGCAATTCAACTTCGGATGCGTGCCGTAACAAAACCTGAGCCTCCTGGAACTGTCTCATCTGGACTACAGAATGCTATTCAAAATATAAAACATATGGACACGTCAAGACAGCCAGAAGATCCTTAGAGGCTTAGAAGCAATGGGAACTGAGGAAACAACCAATTGGCAGGACAGGACTAATCCAGATAGGGTAACCCTCAGTTACCAGGCTCTGAAACATGGAAATTTCCATCTATGGGACAGCAAGCATCTCTGCGCTGAGTCTGTCACACATCAGCAGTGGAGCTGGAGAGCTAGAACAAACAAATTCAAAGCCCCCTTTGATCAGTGTCCCCATCCTGCAAATAGGCAGTAACAACTTGTATAACGAGAAAGAACTCGCTTGGTTTTGCACTGTTATTTGAGAAATAAATGCATAAATAAATAAATACTTGCCTGTAGGAAAATTAATTTCTCTTCTACTGCTAGGAAAACAACAAATTTCTACATGGCCTTGCATCAAATTTAAAACATACCCTCATTTTGAAATGCTGTGCTGGAACTCTGTGCATGTATGTGCGCATGTGCATTTGTGTCTTGTATTGTTTAGTTATGGTAGGAGAGAAAATACGAAGCAGACCTCAGCACGTTTTTGAGCTGCTGGATCTGCATTTTCTCTTGTAAATCAGAAATGACTCCACTGAAATTATGTTCTCAGATGCAGCAGCGTTAATCTCCATCTCTAATTGCTGTCATTCCGCCCTGGCTGTGATTCAGTGCTCTACAGCAGGGTAAATCTTTGACTCCGCGTACCTACACACTCCCTGCCCTGTACATATGCCAGGGCCCCGTCCTGTGACTAGATACACCAGCAAACTTGATTCTGTGGTTGATTCAGTGCAGAAACATATGCTCGTTTCATATCTAATCTGTGACAGCATATGTGTCTTTTATCCGCTGGCCTCAGGAACTGGAGCATATTTGTGCCATGCTCAGCCCCATTAGGTATTTTGTGCAAGAATGTCTCTGAAAGAGCTCTCTTGTCTCCGAACTGGTGAGATATTTTCACTGCTGAACTGGAGCAATCTCCATATTCCTCCTTCTGACCAACGGGGAATCTACAAAGATAGCATTCTTGAGCAGCTGGAATGACTCACGGCACGGCGATGGAGCCGCGTCGTCTCGGCATACGGGCAGCTATTAGTCTGGATTCAGTAACACGATTATCTACGCTGCTACACATCAAGTTCATCATGGGGAACCCAAAGATGAGCCCAGGCAGGAGTGCCCGAGGGAATGAGCAGAACCCCCTGAAGTTGTAACTTGGCTTTGCAACAAGGGGGAAATCCATCTGACTGTGGAAGAAGCGTTCATTTGCTTTTTAATTTTACTGCAGCCAGGTAAAGCAAGAAGGGGGACAACAACCCGTGATGTGGTCAGAAAGGATGTTAGAAATAAGCAAGAGGGCTTCCTTAAGGAAGGATGGAGAAAGAAAAAGAAAGCTTGGGGCCAATTCCCATAAGGAACATCCTCCTCCTTGTTCTAGAGCATACCTGAGGGAAGCCAGGAGAGGTGGTGGTGTTCTTTTCTCCTGCCTGTAATCTGCATAGAACCACTGTAGAATCATTAAGGTTGGAAAGACCACAAAGATCATCTAGTCTGACCATCAACCCTTCCCCACCATGCCCACTAACCCAGCCATGGGCTGCCTAAAGAAAACAGGGGGCTTTGTGTGTTAATAGGTAGTGGCAGTGGGAAGTGAAAATGCACTTGTGGGGCGGGGGGCTGGAGCTTCCCTTTGTGCCCCCCAGGGGAACTGCGAGGATCGGTGCATGCAGAGGTGAAACACACAGTTCAGCAGATGTGTCCACCTGTGACAAATCACCACCTTTAAGTCATTCCTGTCCTCCTTTTGTGGATCAATACTACCTCTTTTGTGTCACGCTGCCCAGGAATGTGTACTGATTTTATATTTATTTATTTTTTTAATCATTTAGATTGCTTTAACCCTACTCGGCACAATGGGATAGATTAAGAAAGTCTTGCTCAATTAAGATTAACGACCTATATATTCTGCTTTATTACATGGAAGTTGCTCATCGTAACTTGAACATTTTCTTACCTGACTGTTACACAAGCAGTTCAGTTTACTGCAATTGCTTTCTGAGAACTCATTTGTTTTCAAACAATGAAAACAGTCCTAGAAAGTGCACGCATTGGCTCTGGATGCTCTAAGGACTGAATTCTGACTTCAATTCCAGTTAAGCAGCTCTAGAGAGAAAAAACTCAAATTGTTTATTTAATTAGCCACCATATTTATCATATTACTAATCTGCCTGTGTTATCTGCTCTGCTTAAATTCAGCTCTCAAATCCTTCTGTGCTGGTTTTGCCCGCTGTTTTGTGGGTGCTGCAGAGGGTAATGTTGCAATGTAAGATACTGGGAACAGAGAGCTCTGCAATCTTGCTTTGCAACCTGAGCTGGGGACCGCTGGCTTGCAGGGCAAAGAAGTGCCACTGAGATTTAAAGAGCATCTTAAAGAGTAAAAGCCAGTAAGTTTATGCTTCTAGTTCTCACACTCGTCCCAGTGTTATTGAATCTCAGGGCTCTATGGTGCAACCAACAAAGGGTAAGACAGCAGCCAGGTCTGACAGAGAAATAAGTCAACCTGTACAGTGCCTTCACCTGTGCTATTCATCACCTTCATCGCTCTCAGCCCAATCTGTCTGGGACTACGATGGATTTGCAGAAGGGATTAATTATTTCCCTTCTCACAAAGTTCTCACTCCCCAAAGCTGCTTCGTTTTCCTCTGAGTTTTGAGCTCGTAAGCTGTTCTCCCTTGGAGTTTGGCACTTTGGTTGGAAGAGCCAGGGAAGCTGAGAGACACAGTAGGTTTAACCTGGATCTAATTGCAGAGATTTGACATCTTGTCTTAGTAATTAATCTCTCCTATATTGCCTCCCCGAGCCAGAGAGGAAATGGAAGAAAGAAAGCGGGAGTGAGTCTTCTCATATGAAGGCATCGCTCCAGGCAGCAGAAACTGCAAAATACACATAGATGTACCTATAGTGTGTCATATGTACACACCTATAGTGTGTACAGTGAAGGGGTGGTACTGAGGAGTAACTCACCCCATCCTCCTAAGCACCCCAATTAGGACAGGATAAATTGTCCTCTGTAAGGGTTCAGGTATCTCCACTGAATGCAGATCCCCACTGAATTGGTCCCTCACTGAAAGTAGGTCCTGAGCTATCAGACAGACAAACCTGTCTGGGATTTGTGTCAGAAAAAGGATGCTGCAAGACAAGGAAGGTTTAGATGCATTTAAATGGCAATCCCAGATGGAAAGCCATTCTCAGTGCTACGGAGACAGTAAGTGGGATAAAACCAATTGGCTGGAGCTGGTGAAATGGGCTCCTAGATAAATTCACTTTGTCTTCATAAGAATTAGGCAGATGTAAGAGCGTGCTGTGGCTTCTGCCTTAACAACCTGCCCCATCCACTGAGGGGCAGCCACCAGTCAGCAACTCCTACTGAAAGAAAAGGAGGGGAAAAAAGCAGCTTCCCAAAATGCCTTGGGCTCCTTCATTGGGAAACAGAGACTCATCTGCCCGATGAGCCAGGGTTCATTGTGGGATGGGATGGGTTAAGCACAAGTGCTGGAAAACGATGTGGTAACACCAAGTATTTGGGGGGATTTTATTTATTTCTTTCTTTATTTGGTCACAAACTGTCCAGCCTGAAGCAACGCATCTAAGATGCCAGTCAAAGGAGGGCTGATTTTTCAAGAATTCGAGTTGCATTGGATGCCTGTAACCTGCTTCAAAAACACTGCTGCTGAGGGTGGCTGATTAGGAAGAGGACATCAGAGCCCCAGGGCACAATTAACACAGCCCCTTGCACCTGGTCTCCTGAGCCTGCAGTAGGGATAATTAATAAACCAGTACCTGAGTCCCACAAGGTGCAGGCTGGCTTAGAAGCCAAAAAAGGATCAGAATGGATAACAGAGGATCTGTGCTCAGACACCCTGCAGGGTGAGAAAAAAGGGCCAGACCCAAACCAGAATGAAATTGGGTACTAAAGTAGGACGTGAGGAGGTCTGCTCTCACACAGCTATTCTGGGGGCTGCAGACCTCCTCCCACCAGCAGAACACCCAGACTCATTGCTGTCCTTCACCACAGTGAATTACCTGTGGGTTTTTTAATTCATCAAACCTTCCTGTGCCTGTGAACCATGGCACCGTCCCCTGATCCTTTGAGCTTTGCTCCATGAGGTTCTGTTCTCCTAGACAACACAACAGAGAAGGTCCAGCTTTGTATCAGCCTCATCCAAACCCACCTTCAAGTGGCTAATGCCTGATCCCCAGAGCTCTGCCTTGACCTTTACTGATCCTGCAACTTCTTTAATTGTAGGTAATTATTTTCTACCATTTGGGTTATACTGAACCTCTAAGAACAGAGAGTGCTGATTTCTGGCTTGATTAATATAGAGGGCCAGGCTGACTTGTAACAACATGGAACTTCCTCCTACGTAGAGCTTGAATTTTACTTTTCAGGTTTCCTCTGCTGCTGTTTGCCACGGACATTTGTCTACATCCTGTGACAGGTCCTCATGTCCTGACTTCAAAATGGTGACACTGTGCCATTGCACCTCCTTGCAGCCATTTCTTCAGGAGAGGGAATAACAAAAACAATTTGATACTTAGCCATGACATTTTCCAGAGGAAAATAATAATATTCCCATTGTTTCAAATCTTCGGCCCTGTAGTTTAGAGGGTTCTATTTTATTTTTTTTCATTTGAGGAACAGAACAAAACGCTGCTTTTAAAAATCTCTCCCATTTTCCGCTCTTATCTCTTGTTGTGATACCAGTGGGAAAAAGAGAACGACTCACTACACTCTATTTGCAAATTATAACAAGCTTCCTTCTGAAATGCCCATTTTAATAACCTTCTTTTTTTCATACTTCTGCGTATTAAAAAGGAAAGGAGTAAAAAAGTGAGCAGAGATAAGATGTTTGAAACGATTTTTTTTGGAAAGAAAACAACTCCAAAAGGTTTCCAGCATCTTCCCCAGCACCTTGTCACTTCTGTCTGGCACACAGCCGGGCAGGAAATGCGTTTTGTCTCAGCACACCAGAAATTGGAGAGACTCTTGCATTTCTGAAATAGCAAATAGCAAGAGTGCAGGTTTCTTTGGGCAGGGAGGGAATAGGAGAAAGAATAAAACTTCCTTTGAAGGTTAGAAAACTTCCCCAACCCTCAAATTCTGCTTGTGTGTTACTTATCTGTGCATCCATCTGTTATGTACACTGGATTATCCTGACCTTTTCGGCATTCTGTATGCTGATTATCCAGCAGCTCCATTCCTCCGATGATTACAGCCCCCTCAACTTGTGGGGAAGGGCTGGGAGAGCCAGTCCGTCAAACTGCAGAATAATGAAAAGGTCAGACCAGCATAGCATACAACCATATTTCAGAGGCTACATCATGCATTAAATTTTGGTACCTCATCTTCATAAGAGAGACGGTAATGAGGTCAGAAATCAGCATGGTGGTTTCTTGACCAAAGGCACAGGAAACAAAAAGCAGAGAGGCACTGCAGCCCTGAAATCTTTTGGAGTTCCAAGCAGAAGGGCAGAGAATCTGGTTCCTATCCCTGGGTTGGGATGGAAATGCGATTGCTGTGTAATGGCATGAGAGGCAAAACTAAGCAAATTTTACAGTGTGTCATCAGTAATGGTGAGTTGAAGCCAACTATAAATTTCCCTCTCTTAGGAGAAGGAATTAAAACAGAGCTGAGGGCTGCCTTAACTACCTACAGCTCCATGCTGGCTCGTCCCAACAGAGTGGATGGTTTTTGTTTGTTTGTTTGTTTGAAATAAACAACAAAAATACTACTGTGCTATCAACTCAAGTTGTTCTACAGTTGTGAATAAGAAAACAAGTCCCCCCCGTCCCTCGGTGTTCAGGACAGCAGGGGAATGGGGGTTCACCATAACCCAGGGCCTTGTGCTCCACCACGGCTTCCCATCCTCTTGCCTCCCTTTGAAGAGCATCACACTTCTGCAACCTGGAGCCCCTGGCTTGAGTCTGGCAATAGCACGGGCAGACCTGGGAAACTGTCCTATTTGTTGTTTGCTCCTGGAGCAGAAACATCCAGGGGAGTCCTGCTGATCCATTTCAGTACAAACTAAGCCAGAATAGGAGGGAAACGGTACTAGAATAAAAATAATCACCATCAGCAGCCAGCAATAAACAGCATGGTGTGTTACAGCACTGACCCAAGCTCCACAGCAGCACATCCACAGACATCACATCCTTAGAGAAGGAGCTGCCCACTACTCAGTGCATGACAGGGGCTCTGAACCTGCTTTAATCCCAGATGCTGATCCTAAACATCATGTAATAATGCGCCCTAACAAAATGCACCGGGCCTCTCCCATGTCCAGGAAAAATAAATTAAGAGGAAAGAAAGAGAAGTGAAAAGTATAAAGGGGATTTGATGGGATTTGAGTGCCAAACTCCAACAGGCCCTCCTGAAAATCCCTGCTTAAAGCAATAGACTTGTGTTCTTGCATTTCTTTCTCCTGATGTCAGTAATGATGACCGCCGAATTAGTTTAAAGATCTCACATATTGCTCCGGGTTTTGTTTGTTCGTTTATTTCCTACATTTTATTCTCCTAAAAGTTAATAAAGGGAAAATTCCCCTGCAAAAGAAAGGAGGGGAAGAAAGATAAACTCTGAGAGAAAAGACTGAGTTTTCATCCCATTTAAATCCACAGCTGATAATTGAAGAGGAAAGCTCTTTTAAATGAAGGATCTATTGGAAAGATTTTCCTGTGTTCCCAATTATGTTCTGCATATTCCAGAAACAGGTTCAAGTGAAGGGCTTTGGCAAAGCCTATGCTTAAAATTCAGTACAGGCTTGAAGTCCATTGACTCCAAAGAGACTTTTTTCTATTTGCTAAAATTTTAGCATGAGGCATGCTCAAGAAAGCAGCTGAAGGTAAATGTGCAGCTAAGCATCTGCTCAAGCACTTTGCCTGGTCAGAGTATTTAGTGCTCAAATCAGCAAAGGACAAGGCTGGGAAGGGAGAGGGGGGGAAGCACTGAATTGCTGAGAGATCGGAAAGTTCCCCACAAAAAAGTTCCTTAAATTTTGGAGTCAAACCGTCTCCAAGAAAGGGTGATGAGCTGTACCCTGAATTTCGCCTGAATGAAGCATCCAGGAACCGAGAACTCCCAAATTGGTCTGGAGTCTGATTCACCATGAGTCGTCCACCTCCCCGTTTGCCCACCGTTTTATTTCATCCCGGTGGGTTGAAAACAAAATGTGCCATAAAACCACACGAGAGGCTCTGAGTTTGGTAAGTCAGCCTTTGATGTGAAGGCAAAGCTTCCAGAAAGGCAGCAGGGAATTTCCCTGTGGGACTCTTCTCCAGTTCACTTGGAGAGATTCAAGACCTCGGGAGGAAGCGTGCCGTCCTGTATTTCAACCACAGACCTGGCCACAATCTCAACCCTGCCCCTGCCCTTCCTGAATGACTCCATGGCCATGTGAGAGCATCACCTCCAGCCAGATCTCCCCATGTCCTCGCATATGTGACCATGCAGGGTGCCAACGGTGCTGGCCATGTCAAGGTGGCTGGGAGAGCACTGCTGGCCCTCGGCGACCTGAATCCTTCCGGGCAGACACAGGCCCTCCGTGCTATGAAATAACATGAAGACTCAAAAATGCAGACAGTGGTCCGAATAACATAAAAACCGAGTGTGTTATTAGTGCTGTCAATTTAGCCAAGAATGTTATGGCATGTGTGTCACTAAGAGAGACAGAAGCTATTATTGAAATGAGATTAGAATCGTTTTGAAACATCAACAGTGGCATTATAGTTGGTAACATTTCCATCTAAAATAGATGACATTGATGCTATACAATCAACAATGCCACTGGGAATACGATATAGAACAGAAGACTAGATTGTTTTACTCCATATTGATTTTCCCTTAGTAGTTTTTGATTAACTGTCAAATCAATTAGCATTCCCCACCCAAACATTATATCACATTGCTATATTTTTTGGTGTTCCCCTCTCAGACTCCCTGTTCAATAGCAAATAAGCAGAAGAAGCTTGGGTTCAAGTGTTCAGAAGGGCTCCAAAACAGAGGTTTTGCAGGAGAAGATAAGGCCCTGCACATAGCCTGCTTCTCCTCACACTGCTGGAGCCCAGCCATGTTTTTATTGAATCAGGTTCTGAGGCACTAAGAGATCTGATTATAGCCTTGCCATAATGTCCTTTTAAAATGAAATGCGTGGCATTTTCACGGTGACATAATGTTCTTTCAGCTCAGAAGAGACACTGTGTCTAGAAGTTTTTGACCAGCTTGGCCTTCCCATACTGCAAAGGGAAAGCATCTATCTTGTCTATCTGCCCATCCACCTACCTACCCATCACCATCTCACATCTCCCTATAACCAAACACCTCACCAGCTTCATTACATTTTCGCCCACCCATCCCAGGGGCTGTGCTGCACCTGCTTGTCTGTAGAAGTCAGAAAACAGCACATATGCAGAAGCTAGCCATATCTTTCACTCGCTGGGAAACGTGTTGAATGCCAGAGATAGAGAGCATCGTACTTTTCTTTGGGACCTCTACCTCTTCCTCAGCATCGCAGAACTTTCCCAAGGCAGTCTGGCTGCTGCTCATCCAGCTCTCACCTTCGTGTAACAGCAAATGCCAGCACGTAACCAGAAAGTTCCATTCCAGACTGAGTCTAGGGCTGAATTTTTCTGAAGCGACATGCTGGACCTCATCCTTTGTTGCAGTACTTATTTGTTAACCCCATCTCTCTTCTCCTACACTTTCCCTTTGTTTTTCTAATTCAGATTATGTTTATTGTAGTCACTGAAAGCCTCTCGGGGACACTGTACCATCTAATCTATCTACTAGGCTGATAAATTGGATGATATCTATTACTGTTTGCGTTGCACCAACTCTTGTATGCCCAGATGGGGCCGGATGCCTTTTATGTCAGAAGTCAGCTCCAGCTGTGAAGCTCTGTTGGCCTGAATGGGCACAGCAAGGCAAGGCAGGGAAAACTCAGTCACACAGCAGGTGAGTGTCTGGGACAGACTTGGGGTATCTCAGTTCCCAGTCTTGTCTCCAATCCATTCAACCCTTCTCTTCCTGTTGACGGATGCCTCAGACCAACACGCAATAAATAAACACCTCTAATAAAGACCTCTGCGCTGTTCCATTACAAAAAAAAAGACCAGGCCAACAACGGTGCAATATTTCCTAAGGAAAAGGGTCTTTATCTCAGTCAGAGCTGCCCCAGTGTTAGGTGTAGGGAGGCACAGCGAAGCCAGCTGCTGCTGCCACGCCGCCAGCCAAGACTTCATTTGTTTTGGCTAGCGCTGAAGAATCAGCTTCGGCATCTTTGAGAACAAAATGGTGCATGGAACTGGTCCAAGCTGCAAAAGATAAGAAGCAATAAGAGTCGCAACAGATTATTTGTCTGGGAAAACAGAAGGAGAATTCTATCGAAAGAGAGGGAGGATGCGGGTCCAGCGCTGCGAGCATAAGTTCTGTTTGCGGCGTGCCAGATGATCACTGCTTGGGCTGCACAACAGGTGCTGGGCTGCAGCTATGGCTGGCTGACACTAAATTGCTGCTGCCGAAAGGGAATGACAGAGGAAAGTGATTTCTGCATGACTGCTGTAAAGAGAAAAGCTCTGCAGCAACACTGCAGTGAGGACGGAGGGAAAGATGCAAGTGCTCGGCTGGAATAAACACGAGTCACCATGTAAAATAACCAGCTTGCTCTCCTGCCAGGCTGGAGGCTGGGTTGAAGATTAGCCACAGCCTTCCCCACTAGATTATCAGCAATTAACCTCTCTGAGGGCTGAAGAAGTCTTGCCACTACGTTGCCCATGTTTTCCACCTCCTTTACACAGGAGAAAGCAGAGCAGAAGTGAGAGGGTGTGTATGCAGCAGGATCTAACCAACCAGAAGGAAAGGGGAGAAAATAAAATTCAGTAACCAAATATAAACCTCATAAGCAGCGAGGAAACACATGCATAAAATCTGGGGTTAAATTCTCACCTGATCCCTTCCTCGGTCAAACATAAACACGTAAAGGTACCATCTTCCTTTCGAAGAAAATCCACAGTGAAGTTGAGGTGCAGCACCTCTGCCATTACACATCAGGCAGCAACATTCTGACGTTCCCTTGCAGATCTGGTTCCTTGCAAACCCAACCTGGGAAGTTAAACCCAGAGCTCATTTCACCCTCAGGTGAGATGATTTCAGGTGTGTTTACTCCTGCTTTGGTCCCTCCGGTCTTTGTGCCTGGAAGTGTCTTCTTTGTTTTTCCTACTGTTTCTCAATTCCATGAGATGGTCCCATAAAAGATGCTGCTCCTCGCTATGAGCCCTGGATCCCTGTGCAGCATTTTTTAAAATTCAGGATGTTAAAGTCTTTCTAATAAACACAACTCTGCAGCCAAAGGGATTTTTAATCTCCCTTGATTTACAAGCATTTCATTGCATTTGAGTGTAAAGTATTTTAATAGCATAGCAGAAATTGCAGCAGGGGCTAATTAGAGCAACTAAGTTAGTTAGATTCCTGTGCATTTGGAAAGCAGGCTGCATCCTTTTAATAGGATAATCAAAATGGATCATCCCGACTTGTGGAGTTGCTCCATAGATACCAGGAGTGCTTCTGCATGCATCTAAATGGGGTAATGGGACAAGGATGATGGATCCCTGAGCGTGACGCAGCCCATGCTCGGGTCAGATCCTGCCAAGCACTGGACACCTTCATTTCTCACAGGAGCAGAGGTCGCACTGGGTAGCTGAGAATCTGGTAGGACTGAGCCTGGTGCATAAAGCCCTTTTCCCAGCCATATTATCAGCCAGTGCTCAACTCACCCCCAAGACACACAGTTGGGGATTTTTAAGACTCACAGTCATGGTCTTAAACTAAATTACAAACCATTTGGCCTCAACCAAGTCTGACTTGCTTCAATCCCACCAGGCTGTTTCGAATTTTCCTCAACATGCAGCCTTAGCCCACAAGTAATGTGAAACACATTGGAAAGGTCAACAGACCTGTCCCCAGCTCCCTCCCTTTGTCACTGCTCCCCACGGTACAGCCTTTACACTCAGACCCTGCCTTGGTTCCTACACAAGTAGATTGGCCACAGAAGATAACCACACCTGGGGTACAACTCACACCCAACACAACTCTCTACCCTTGAAGGACGAGAGCCTCGATGGATCTGATTCTGCTGGGCTCCACACAAAGTAAATTATCTGTCTTCCAAAAATTACTTGGTTTAAGATAAAGAAAGAAAGGGAAAATTCTACCTGCCTTCTGCAGAACTGTTTTTCCAGTGGTTTCCTACCTTATAGCTGGGAAATGTTCCATCTAGGGTTAAAGGAAAAGCTGGGGAGCATCTTTAATCCCCTTTGAAATTTCCACGGAACGCTTTCATTTAATTTTCCAGGCTTCTTTGCCTTTCTCATGGAATAATAGCTGATATCATTTAGTGCAAAGCACAACAACAACCATTCAAAATGGTTATTAGTCTGGAACTGCTTTCTTAATACAAAACACACATGTCACACTCTGGGAGCTCAATTTTTCTTTTTTTTTTAATAGACTTCAAGGTAAATGCCACTACGACCCTTATTTTTAAGGAGAGGTGGAGAGGGAGGAATCTGGTGCTTGGGTTGAGCTCGTGCCCTAAGGCAGAGCCTGGGGCAGGAGGTGGAGAAGCCTCACCTGCTGTGTGCTGCTTGGGGCTGTGCTCAGAGCCCCTCAGGTGCACATCTCATTGCTGCTGGAGGGAAGGAAGATGCAGCAGTTCAGCAGCATCCTGCTGCTGGAGCAGATCCCTGGTTCAGCATCCTGATGGCTGTCCCTTCCCTCTGCTCACCCTTATCCTGTCCCTGGGAAAGGCATTGCAGAAGTGGGGTGCCCTCAGAGGTCACCCTGATAAACATCAGATAGGCAAGGAATGTTCACGTTCCTGAAGGGTGGCATTAAGGCTGACCGCTGCCTTGACTCAATGACTGGCCAAGCCCCACTCATATAGCAAGGAAGCTACAAGTTCTTGCTATGGGAAAGAGTAAAACACAATGCACTAACCTTCAGTAGTCCAAAATGCTTCAATGGGAGTGAGACCACATGCCACATTCAGAAGTAACATTGGTACTTCAGATCACCAGAGGTTTCTGTATTTGCCATCCCCTCTCCCACACCCGTACCGAGCATTAAAAGCAGAATCTGAAATGAAAACTGTGCCCCATGTATACTGCACAGCCAGGCCACGGGGAGCTGGAGGCTGTTCGACCTGGTGGGGAGACTCCGAATCCACTGCTTTACCTTCCCTAACAGAAGAAATCCCCCTTCCTCGCAGACCTATTGCATTAACATTTTTGCACTGGCAGAGAATATTGAATGCATATCTGATGTTTGCGTTGGGGTTTGTTGTTTTTGCTCCTTTCATCACCTTATAAAGGCCACGTGGTGACTGCGTGATGCTGAGACTTTTGACAGATGTAACATATGTGCAACAATATTTATCATTTATTTAGCATGCTGAGTATAACGGCTGGCAAGGCGCTGCCATGCCTGACTTAAAGGCTGCTGGCATTTCCATTAGATAAACTCCCATCATGCAGGGGGTTAAGAACTCAGGCATTTCAAATCGCATCAGGCTGAATCATGATTCAAATCAGAAAAGCCAGTTTTGGGTTCACCAAGGGCTGACGACGTGGGGGCAGGGGGAGGTCAGGGCGAGCAGCGATGGATGGCAGGTCACGAACACACTCCTGCTTCCCAGCCGATGACCAGGCAAACACAGCCTGGCTCGTGCCTTAAAATAACAGGGGAAGCAGGGGGTGTTGTGGGATTCAGATGAGGCTCTCACTATTTTGAGGTGGGATTTTGCAAAGCATTTGTACCTCGGCCTCACTGCTGCAGACAGTTGGGGTGGAAGCAGACATAAGCCAGCAGCCAGCCGCTCTGGAAACCCCACCGCAGAGCATCTGACAGTTGCATTTTCAGGACCACATGCCTGCCAGACACACAGCCTGCTGCTGCACACCAAGGTCCTGCAGCTCTAAAAGGAAACGTCTGTGCTCACCCAGACTGAGGGCAAGATGCAATGAGACTGGGATGGACAGACCCCAAACCCTTTGTACCATCAAAGTGGAAAAGGAATGGACAGATGCTGCAGGTCCACATGCAGAGCTGGGAAAGTTACTGCAGTGACTGTAACCCTTTCTTCCACCATCATCCTGAGCAAGCTGATGGGCTTAGTGATCATTTCTATTTGCTTTGAAATACACATAGCTTAAACCTATATATTTATATATATTAAACTACACATACTTATATATATATATATATCTCAATAGAGCGAAACAATGACCACCAGCTTCCTCTGAACCTGTCTTGCCCAAACAGAAACAAGAAGCATTTCCTTGGATCCCAGCCCCACCGCAGCACCGTGCTCATGGCACAGCAGCATGCCACACATTTCATAATTAGAGCCTTACAGGGAGATAAGGCTGTGGGTCGGAGCACATGAAAGGAATGTGCTGGGTGTGGGGAGACGGTGCTGAAAGGGGAAGAGCTGAGGACAGGCTGGAGGGGGATTGGGATGAGCAGCGTGGCAGCAGCGGGCGGCTTCTCCCAAAGCATTGCTCTTGCAAGCATTCAGAACGGGTTGGTAGGAAAAATTACGTTCATTTTCCTCCCACTTGCATTTCTGGTGGACGTTTGGCCTTCAGGTGAAAGGAATCATAGAATCATAGAATCACCAAGGTTGGAAAAGACCTAAAAGATCATCCAGTCCAACCGTTCACCTATTGCCAATAGCTCCCACTAAACCATGTCTCTCAACACAACATCCAGTCTTGTTTCGCTGTGCTAAGGGGAGCCCAGCCGCCAGAAATGAAGGCCACTGCCACAGCAGCACTGCTAGCTGCAAAGAGACCGCCCTGCACAGATCTGCTTCAGGGTAATGTTGAAAAAGCCCAGCATTTTGGAGGGCTTCTCTGTTTCGAATAACCTCGGTTTTGGCATCAGAGTGTAAGAAACCTCACATTTTTATAGGCTTCCAAAGTGAAAAGAGACCCCAGCACCGGTGAAAGACTCAAAAGCACAAAAGCTTCTTTGGCTGAGGCAGAAGATAACATTATTTGCTGAACAAAACCAGAGAAAAGCCAGGAAACATCGTATCACAGCACACTACACAACCTGTGACTTCTGGTTGCCATCCCAGCCCCTGCTCCCAGCCCTTTGGGAGCCCTCGGTGGGTCACTTGATGCCATTCTTGGCTCCTCTTGGGTTTGTTTCGTCCAAACAAACTTTTGAGCTCTGAGCCCCCAGCACTGGGCTCATTTCTGGCAGCAGCGAGAGCTGGTGGCAATCACTGCTCCACCTCCAACCCGTAATGCCACCAACCACAGCCAGAGATACAGGAACCTCAGGACCTGCAGCTCCATTCCTAAGGATCAGCAGCCGTGTATCGGCTCACAGCCTGACACAGATACTGTGCATATTTTTGGCCTCGTTTTTAACATCAACCCAAAACCATTACAGGGATGGCGATGCCAGGGCAGGTGTGGGAGCCCTGTGTCTTTGTGTGAGACAAAAGGAGCATCCTTCCATGGCACGGCTTCCATGCTTTGACAACACTAAACCACTACTAGATGACCTAAAAGCAATCCACAGCTCCTTTATTTTTAATATATATTTAAATGCTGCATTGCTACCTGACCGCCCTTCGCCTGGCTGTTTTCTCCTCTGGGCTGAGAGCAGCAGGCTGGCTACAAAGACGCTCGTCCCAAAGCTTTGCTTTGTATTAACAAAAGCAGCACATGAACCCCCCGGTATAAATGGCGTGGAGCATTTTCCTAAAATCAATCAGGCTTTATTATTCGGTTTAAGCCCAATCTCATTGTCTACTTCTTCCTCCGGAGGCCGATTTCTGCCAGGTAGAAAATTAAGTTTCCTTTACTTTTCTTCCCTACACAATTTTTCAGTGTTTCAGCACTGTTGTTCGGTGTGGGAAACCGACTTCCTGTCTCAATAAACAAGTGCACACAAGGCTTTTCTGGACACATAATGGGGTCTTTTTTTTTTTTTTTTGTCCTTTTTTTTTTTTTTTAATTTTATACAAAAATCATTCCACACTTAACACATCAATGAAGCCACTTAAGCTCTACTGCATCTGAATTAAAGGGGGAATTGTGTGATCAAAGAGTGTGAAGGAACCACACATGGAGTTCTTCAGACACTCCACTTTTGTTACATTTGATACATAACAAACCCAATAAATATGCTTATCCCAGTAGCCTGTTTCATTATCTCATGTCCTTACGTTGAAGAGCGTTTCCTATAAGAGCTTTCTTTTCTCTCCTTTGTTTTATAGCATCATAGATTTGAGGCAGTTTATGTGAAATTAAGATGCAAAAAAGACAGAGAAAATAAAAAAAGCAACATATTTTTTCCTCCCTATGCCCTAATAAGATCAAAAATCCCTCTGCTCTATGAGTGTGTTGTTGTGCTCCAATTGAGCACATGGCAGAATGCACAGACAGGTTTGGTCACCTCCACAAGGTGTTATTGGAGCCCTGAGCTCATGGCACAGGAAGGGAAGGGAATGTTTCCTAAATGCTTTGCAATGGTTCCCTGCATAGCTGGCTCTCCTTCCTACATCACTGATCGATTTGCTTAGAAAAATGAAGATTTCATGCACCTTTCCTGTGGTTACAGCTCTGGGAACAACCACAGATTTGCAGTGTATCTCCAAACTGCACCAAAACTATGAAGATTGGAGTATGTCCTTTTTTGCTTCCTGTTTGTCCAGCCAACAAAGAAGCTGCAATGGTTGTTTTTAGGGTGCGTTTATCACTCATGGTCACAGTGTTTCTCAGTCATGGTTACAAGCTCTGCTTTCAGAACAGCTCTGGCTGAACCCAAGCAGGGCATCACAGTACATAACACTGAGCATCCATGCCCAGTAGATGGCCAACACCAATGCTCATCTGAGCAACCTGTCTTGACACAAGGACTTGCATAGGATTGCTGTTGCAAACTGCACGCTCAGAGCTACAGATTATTTGGTCTGCTGCAAACAATCGTTGCAAAGGCTCCACAAGACAACTCATTTCCAAGTAAATGACAGGTGCTTTTAGCAGAGCTGCTCATTAATTGGTATTTTAAAACATAATTGCCTTTTTGTCTTTTTGTTTTTCCTGTCTCCCCCCTTGCTTTCCCCAAGGAGCCCTGGCAGAAATGCTGGAGACAAGATCTATCCACTAAAATACGGAGATCAGAATGCATTTTGGAAGCCTCACTTTCTGCCATAGAACATTGCTTGCTTTCTTTTTCTAAAGCTGGATGAAAAATTATCCTGTCCTGAAACCACAGATGGAACTGAACACATCTAAATGCTTCTCACGGACTTCTGTGCAGCAACAGCAGCACCTGAACTATCAGAAAAATGTGTTTTCTGCTCTGTTTAATTCCCATCGTCAAATATCGTGCTTTTGTAATGAACGTGGCCCGGTTATAGCTCCCTTTGTTTCTCCAAGCAGTGTTTATCTCTTGTCGCTTCCCAAATGAAAACAACCAAACAAAACAACCCCCTGCCAGCAAGGCAGAGCCCAAACTTATATGTAGGACACGGCTCCATCTCCAAGCTCCCACTGAAGCCAGCAGGGACTCAAGGGTTCGGATGAGATAAGACTTGCAATATCTGACCCTGCGTCCCTCAGCTGCAATCTATAAATGCTTTTTATAGCCCCGAGACATCAAACTCTGCTAACAGAGCTTTTCAGCTCATCTGTGCTTACCACAAGCCCAACCACATTTTTAAGGATCCTTCCTTGAAACCCAGGTCCTGAAAAATCACATACATCATTGGGAATATCAGTTTTCATTAAAAGGGGGGGCAAGAAAAAAGAGGAAGTCTTTAACATTCACAGCTAAGGAGAAAAATCTTGTAAAACTTAACCAAAGAGAGCCAGCAATTTCGAAAGCCAGAAGGCAATGAGAGTACATCTAATTCCCCCACCTCTCAGCTTTGGGCACATGATCTTTGCCTACTTCTAAGCACATTGATTTGTAGCACCACCCCAACACCTCCATGCTACCAAAGCAAGCATTTGGGCAGCCAGGAAAGGAAGACAGAAACAGGCACAAAGTTGGTGCTGGAGAGTAATGCTAAAAAGTCAACCCATGGTGCAAAGGGAAGCATTCAGTTATAGTCGTGGTGTACACATACATGAAATTTTTGATATTTTTTTCCTTCCTGTGGTCTGGTTTTCAAAGCAAATCCAAGCTGGTCATTAAAAGAAAATACCAGAAGGTTTTAAGAGCCAACAGTTGAGTGGCAAAGTCTTGCTGTAACTTGACTGTGTTTATTGGAGGCATGAAGCACCCTGTCCTACGCCTCCCCATGTCTCCACATCTAAAGGATCTAGCTGAAACAAATAGGAAAAATGTAAGAATATTAAAGGCATTTTTGTTCTGCTTTTTTTTATGTTTGAAATCCTCATCTGAATTTGGATTTTTTGTCTCATTTTCCAAAAAGGAGCTCTTTAAAGGCGATGGTGGTAATTTGACATTACCACTTTCAACCACCTTGGATTCACTTCTGGGCAAACACATAGAGGAATAATCAGACAGCAGTTTTTAAAACAGCCTGTTTACAGGAGTCCAAGGAAAAAAAAGTGGAAAGCCTGTAATATCTAACCCAAATCCTTGCCAAAACACTTCAGTGATTATGAAACAAAGCAGCATTTAGTTTTTAACAAATTAAATTGAGAAAAGAAACCACAGAAGACCCACAGAGCCACAGCAGATAGCTGGTCTAGCAAAACACTGCATCCAATGATTAAACCAATTCCCCACTCAAATTTTTAATCTTCATCTAAATTGTGAGACAAATGTCACAAAAAAAACACAACAGAATGGATATTTAAATGGGGTGGTTTGGTTTGTCCTGCTGTAAGAAATAAGGACTCCCTCATTGCATTAATTCAATTAAGCTTAAAAACAGCCATGGGAGGAATGAGAAAAAGATTAGAAAACATTTCTTATCCACATGTAAGCTAATATATGGCTATGGATTTAAAAAAAATAATAATGATGATGCTGTCCACTGTGTGGGCAGAGATGATCTCTCATTGATTTTGATATGACACAGGAAGATTATTTAAACATTTATTTTGACCAGTCACGTATTTCAGGTTTTAAAACTGTTTCTAGCAATACCCACAAAGGTACCTGCATAGCACTGGAACTTCTTTGCTGTTCACAGTTGGAATGGTTCATTCAAGTGCTTAAGTACAAAATCCTTCATTATGATCTGCAGCCATTGATTCTTATGCAGGGAAAGGTATTATTGAAAGGAACAACCATGGAATCCACAAATACTCCCTAATTTCAGGCACTCAAGCTGCCCTGCTCAGATGGTATCACCAGGATACGTTCATAAGCAAACTTTCAACAGAATGAAGGAATCATAGAATCACCAAGGTTGGAAAAGACCTCCAAGAACATCCAGCCCAACTGTCTGCTTACAACCAATATTTCCCCACTAAACCACGTCTCTTAGTGCAACAACTAAACCTCCCCTGATCATGCTGAAGGAGAAGCCAATGGTCACCATGCTGTCCTGCAGAAATGCCCCTCAGCTCTCCAGATGTATCTTTGACTCACTTTCATTCCCTTTTCACTGATTTAAAACACAGAAAATAAAAATAAAGTCTGAAGTCTGTCTTGTATACATCCGTCATCCTCTAAAACCAGGGGTGCTCAAGGGGAAAACCACTGCACAGCTCTCCTGCCCACAGGAGTGCCTGAAGACCCCAACTCCGACCTCTGGAATAGCACTTAGGAAAGCTGCAATCTGAGCCCAAACCCCTTCCTCAGACCCAGACCTCCTCATGCAATGGTGCCACCAAATAGAGCAGTGCTATGCACTGAACAAGAGCAGCAATGTATATGGTTTCTACAGATGTGGAAAAAGGACACAAGCAGTCTGAGCCGACCGCTCCCTGTCCCACCACTGCATCCTGCCCTCAGAAAGCACTGCTCAGTGCAAGGAAAGCTTTGTAGCACAGGATATAACTCATCACGAGCCGAAGTCAGGAGCTGAGCCATGACATTTTAATTTCAGACACTTCTGAAGGTAAGAGAATCTCTGTTCTGACTGAACTTTGGCTAAGCACACACTGTGCCACGATTTTTAGTCTGCTCGCAGCACTCCTCATATTTTCACTGCGGGAGGAGGACAGAGAGAA
Source organism: Tympanuchus pallidicinctus (assembly GCF_026119805.1). Lineage (NCBI taxonomy): Eukaryota > Metazoa > Chordata > Aves > Galliformes > Phasianidae > Tympanuchus > Tympanuchus pallidicinctus. Next base: position 2,914,381 of record NW_026294748.1, read on the forward strand.
AAAGAGGAAAACAAAGGAAAGGAACAAGAAAGAGCAGGGAAGTGAGAGAAAGAAGCAGAGAAAAAGAAGGAGTTTGGTTTACAGGAGGTGTTTTATTGTGTCAATACCCAAAGGCTGGATTCAATAAAACCTCCATCTGGCTCTCACGCAGAGCAACCTCCTCTCAGACCTCGCAGCAGCCCTCCTCACCTCCACAGCCAATTTTTGAAGGCTTGAGAGAGTTTGCATGGCCTTCCCTCCCGCCACAGCAGGACAGGGCTCTTTATTGAGTCAGACCCACAGAAAGCATCTCTCTGACTTGCACTCATTGCTGAGATTAAGGGTGACTTCAAACCCAGAAGATGTGCCAAGTGCGCTTTAAAAACTTGGCTTCAGAGCATCAGCTATTCCCCATGTGCCAGAGCACAATAAAGCCAAAGGAGTTGCTGAAACACTGCACAGAGAGTTTGCTGAGCGAGGCTCACAGAGGGGCCAGACGAGCTCTTTACGAGGGTCTCCAATGGCCTTCCACCCAACAGAACCTCCAGCTAACACATTTTCCACGGTCAGATCAGAACGTAGGGTTAAAAACTCCCAGAGCTACATAAACCTCTGTCCCACAGTCCTCATTTTCTGATCTATCACAACCTCAGGTGTCAGAGCTACAGCACAAAATAAGAGTCCGGAAAGACAGCGAGATAAATGAAGCTCACGTCGATAGACAGAACCAATTAATTAGGTGGGGCTGATGTGTGCTTAGGCCTTTCTCAACTAAAACTACCATAAACTCTCAGGGACACTTTTTTCCTTGTGCTGCAAGGTTTGATCAATACATCTCAGCTAAAATACTCCTTTCCCTCCCCAGCAAGTAGACTTCTAATTTTTGAGTCAGTTAATTCCTTTGTTAATTCTCATACAGCCCTTTCTCCTCCCGAGAGCACATATCATAGCTGGCGTTCTGGCTCCCATTTTGTCTCATAGCAAAGAACACACAGACAGACAATAACAGAAAAAAAAAAACCAACCCTATTCCTTTCTCAACAGATAATTCTCGTGTCTTGTTACAGAATTTTCAGGCTGTAAATCAACTTGAAAAGCTAATTTAAGGATATTCACTTGCACTATTCAGGGCTGTATAAACATTCCGAATTCCAATTTTTCATAAAGACATATGCGAGCATTTAGAAGGGATTTAAAGAACCATTTCGCAGTTGAGAAGCTCGAGATCCAGCGTTTTAATTTTTTTCCTCCACCAGATTATCGTGTAATATTAATACGCAGGAAAAAAAATAGATATGCGTATGTACATTTCCAGGGCCTCTATGTATTTATGAGATCCTGAGGGATGGGAGAATTCCTTCAGCCAGGAGGAAGGCCAGAAGAAACTGCAGGACTGAGGCTGACGGCGGAAACATCAAATGCACGGCAGCGTTCGCTCCGACGCTGCGATAGCTGTGCAAGTGCTGCGGTGTTGGTTTTCACTGTATCTGCTGGTTTAATTGTTTCTGCCTGTTCGTTTCTTTGTCCGCCCAAACCGCTCGCCTAAGGGAGGTTTAGAAATCAAAAGGTAGGGCCGGAGTCGAACAGGAAATGAATGCCGGTGTTGCGGCGTTATTAAAGCAAAAAAAGTTCAGGAGTGGCTCCAGGAGCCGGCGCTCAGCGAAGGCTTCAATGCCATCTCCTCCTCCAATCTCTCTCTGCTCTTTCTGTCTCTGTCGCGACTAAAACCGAAATCAACAGTTGGTGAGTGTGTGGGATGGGAAGGATGTGCCCACCGGAGGTTTTCCCCTTCTGACGACTGTTCTGCCTTGGATTTGGTGCAACCCCAGCTGTGCGTTTCCCCATGCAACCTCAGCCCGCGTGGGAGGTGGTGCGGACAGAGACGGTGTTTGGGTTGGGTTGGGGGAGCGCGAATGGAGCTCCCGAAGTTCAGAGCACCTCAGCTCCAATTATGGTGCACGGAATGAAAATAAACAGAGCCCAGAGGATCCCAGAGAGGGATTTCCCCCCTTTTCTAAGTGCACTCTATCTCTCCCCTCCACTATCTCTCCCTCCTTTCCTCTGATCTCCAGGACAAAAGAGCCAACCATCACAGATTCAAAACCAAGCGAGGAGGATATGTGCTTAAAATACCACATGGCCAATAAAACTTATTTTACAGCGTATCCCACCTTTAACAAGCACATTGACCAAAGCAAGCAAAAACTCTGACCCAAAACCCCTTCATAAAACAGCAAAAAACAAACACAAAAACCCACCTCCATTGCAGCCATTTAAGCAGCTGTACGATTACCAGAAAAAAAATTGCCCCAATTTCAAAAACCCTAATGCTGCCAATCTCACTGTCATCCTGTGCTCCCTAACCAAAAAGTACGAGGCCGCAGATTTCAGGAATTAATTTGGGTTAATTCAGATGGCAAAGACGAGGTAGGCAAAATAACAGGCAATTACCTTTTCCTGCCTTTGAAGAACAATGAATTTGGGACCGGTCCAACTCCAGAAAGAGTGATTACAGATTTTATGCCCAAACCTCCACCTTTTTAATGCATACAATATATGTATCTGTACATGCATGCCATGTGCATACTTTCTCTTTACGTACACTTATCTGTATTCTGTAACACCCTACACTTGGAGGTTTAATTAAAGATAAAATTCAATTATTTATTACATGCCCTGCTAATTATTTTTGAAGCTCTATAAAAGAGAGCAGGAAAGCTACCCAACACAAGGCATAATTAAGCAGAAAGGCAGCGTTTGTGTGGTCACTTGGTGGATTCGACATGCAAAACGTTTATCGTTTAACCATTTCCTTTATATTGTGCACCAGGGTGGAAGGGCTCGAAAGAGAGGCAGAATTACCAAATTGACTTAAATATATTTTTGAGGGGGGAATATCTATTGCTGTGAGTATCGACAATCACTTTAGAGGATAATAAGCAACGTTAAATAAAACATGTAACTAAATAGGCATTAAAGGCCTTTTACATACTTGGAAGAAAAGAAAACAGTTTTTCTCTTTTTTTCTTTCTTTCTTTCTTCCTTTTTTTTTTTTTATGCCGCAGACTGCAGGCATTTTGGTCTATCTCTGTCAAGTGCAATTCTTTCTTGATGAATGACAAGGTACGATAATAGGCTGCCGTTACCAGGGCAACCAGACAGCAGAGCTGTGTGCCTTGAATTTTGTCATCTGAAAATGAAACCAGAAGCAAAAGAAAAGCTGAGAATCTAGCGACAGATTAACTCGGGGAGGTGCGGCGGGGGGAGAGAGCGGGAGGAGGAAGGAGAAAGCAAGAGGGGCAGGGGGGCTAGATTACAAGCAATTAAAATTACTGTAATATGTAGTATCTGTGTTGCGTGCCTGTATTGCCATTTCAGCTACCATTTGTCAATAGGCTTTCACCCATTTTCACTGCCACTCCCTTTGTTCCAGAAACATATAGAAAGCTTTAAAAAGTACCTTTCAGAGAGTCTCTCCAACACACCCACCTTCACCATAGCTGTCCCTGAAGTGCTGGCCTCCACCCTGCACCCAGCTGCACCTCATCCAGTTCCTCCCAGTTCCACCTACCCAGCTGAGGCCGCAGCTTGAAGCTGAAGGTGGGCAGACCACTCTTTTTCTGTGGTTTATGCTGGGGCAGATATTGTAGGACCTTACATGGAGTCATTCATCCCATGGCTAAAGAAGAGTCTCCACCCAACCCAATGCAACGCAACGCAACCCAACTCAACCCAACACAACCCAACACAACAAAAGGCAGGATCCATGTATATTCCCTGGGGTCGGGACCCTCTCAGGGAAGCCTCTGGAAGAGTCTAATTTGTCTTCACAGACACAGAGTTAGAGGGCACTCAGCAAAAGGTTGAATGCAGGAAGACTGAAGAGGAGTCAGTGGCCAAACTCTGACCTGGGACCAACTTTCAGACGTCAGGGCATCTGGATCTGGGCTATTAGTTGAGGCCTGGACCTTTTGGAGATGAGCAGAAACTGCAGTAGACTGTCTTCTCTATATTCTCCTTTGCACCCCAAAATATGAATAAAATAAAATCGAATGCAAGTGAGTCTTAGACCTGAAAAAATGCCCAATCTGCAATGCAAGTATAACATACCCACAGACCCTCACAAACAAGCAGTAATATTCATAACTGAGACAAAACCTCTCTGCTCAAGCCATATTAGCTGAAGCTGTATCATGTTTCCTCAGCAATGTAACCTGAATCCTCATAACTTTCATATTTCAGAGTCACCATCTTCCACTCTCTTCCTGGATTTTACAGACATCTCTTATCAGCCTCTTGGATTATAAGACAAAACCTCCTCCTACCATTTTGTGGAAGAACTGCTGATAAAATAAGCCTTCTCCAATTTCTCTGGCCCTCTAATTTCTTTGTCCCTTGGGCAAAATTCCCCATGATCCTTGCACAGTGTCGGTGAATCATTCATGCTCTCCTACCAAAGAAGGCAGCATTTTTGCCAACTTTAAGATGAGGAAACTAGCACAGAGAAAAGCTGCCTGACTCAGATCCTTTGAAGCCAAAGGGACTCTGGTTTTCCATCAGTCAGCTTCAGACCAAGCCTGACGGCCTCCCATGGCTCTGAGTAGTGCACAGGGGAATACAGACTGCAAAACCTCAGGCCTCTGAAAGCCAACTTTCTTCCCCACAAGCTTTCTGTTAACAAACTGATTTAAAATGTATTTAATTCAATTAAATAAAAAGGCAAAGCAATAAATGTTGCTTAACCAAAATTACCCCACCTTTGCACAGGAAAATTACACCCTAAGAATTACAGTAGTAAAGATGATGTGTTCTTGAAATAAAACTTCATCACCTGTGCATGTCTTTGCATGGGAAGATCAGTGCCCTGCTTTTAAAGTATCTAAAGAAAGTGACTGTCCTTACTGTTTCTCCATAGACACCCAGTGTAATGGATTATAGAAGAATGACTTAATTTTTTTGGCATCTTGACTCTTTGAATATTTTCCATGGAAAAATGAAGTGATTTTTCTCAATATCATCACTTCTATGATTGACTTTTTTGCCATGACAAGTCCAGGACATTTCAGTTATCTTGATTTATTTTTGCTTGACTAGCATCCTACGACTATGTCTACATGGCACTGAGGAGAAGAACCCCTGCTAGATCTGGCATCAGCAGCAGTCTAGTTGCATCAGCAGCTTCATTCCACATGGAGTAATTAGCTTTGGTTCTCAGGCTGGAATGATGCATTAAGCATCGTTCTGCTAAGTTTTGGAGCTGGATGAACTTCATCTCTACGTGACGCATAGCTTTAGCTGACATCCTGCACAAGTACCAGGAAGCCACACGTGCCACTTCCCCAGCTATGACATGCCAGTTCTACCTTTGCCCCATCATGTGGGACTAAGTAACACAGGGGACTTTTTCGTACAGCAGATCACGTGGCTGAATGGCAGAGCCATGAAAACCAAAGTTGGGAAGTGCTCCACTTAGGGTGCTTGTCATACCTTGTCATACCTGCCTTGGCCAGCTGGAAAAGCAACCAGGCTACGTACAGAGGTTTTTAAGAGACGGCCTATTTACAGGAGAACGTCCTTTGAATTGTGCCAGCATCCACAGGCACATCTGTAGAACAGGACCCAAATGATGCTCAGGACTGTGAACATTCATAGTAAAAGGTGGTCTCACCTGCCTCACAACTTACATATCAAAGAATGAGCTTGGATTGCTGTTAGCAAGGAAAAACACGGGTGTTTTTTCCCCCAGTTTAACAGGTTGCCCAGGTACACACACACATGAGAGTCATATGGACTGATCCAAAACTAGCCCTGCCTAAGCCCCCGGTTGTCCAAGTCTCACCATGACAGTATAGAGCCCAAATTCCACAGATGGGAACTGAATTAAGACCTCTTAGTTTCAGAGCCATATCTTAACCATTAGCCCATCCCACTCCTGATTTATACTCTTCCTTTCGTGTTCCTCTGGGTTAACTCGGCCTGAAGCTGAATTATGGCTCTTCTTATCCCCAGCGAGTCGAAGGAGCCGTGGAAGAGCACACTGGAGTTTACTCAGCCTCGTGCATCCATCAGCAACGTGTCAGCCAGTTTCCAGTTGTGGAATCCTTATTAGCAGTGATGATGGAAGAGGCACATGGAATAGGCGGGGTATTCAAACCCGCCATTGAGCCCGGAGAGGTGACAGCTCAACAAATCACCTTTAGATTTGTGAATTCAGCAGATTGTTTCTGGAAGTTGTTGAGAGAAAATAAATATGGAAAACCACAATGTCGTTTCTGAGAGTCACTTTTCAGAGCCTGACCACATTTTAAGTATCTGTTAAGTGATGTCCTTTCTCCTACCGTGCTTCTCGCCAAAACCAACCTCGTATCAATCTTCTGACAAAGACAAGTTTGACGTTGGGATTCCAGACACCAAAACAAATAATACCACCTACAGCTCTCATGAGTCACAGAACTCATGTGATTTAAAAAAAAAAAACCAACAAAAAAATACTACTAATTCTTAGCATCAGAGGCGCAAAAAGGGAAATAGCTCAGCTAGTGAGGCTTTTTCTATTTGTGAATGGTCCTGTGTTCCAACGAGAGAGAATGATTCATAAATACACTGATGAAATAGCACAAAGAACACATTTTTATGTGCTCAGTGGACCCAAAGCGCAGCCCATTTGGGCATGGTTTGGCCTCCCCTACACCCTTTGGGAGACCTACTTGCCTGAGATGCACAGCTTCCCTTCCTTTGACTTCCGTGGGAGCCCATCTGCTCTGGACCTGAGCCAGCTCCAGCCTCAGTTTCTCTCTCCAAACAGGTTATGGTTGGCAGACTGCAGTCATCTCGGTTTGGCCAGCTCTGGACCAGAGAAGCCATGGTCTCTTTGCACCTGCCCACATAGATAAGTGCTATTCTGCTGCTTACAGTCTGTGGGGAGCCAGCCCAGAAGCGTGCCCTGGATAGGCAGGTCCTTAGCAAGCTTCTCCAGAAGTCCTTCCTGACAAACATCCCAGGGACAATGCAGTATTTGTAAAAGAAAACTGGGGAATGTGATTCTTCTGGAGACATGCAGAGCTACACTTATATCCATGGCATCTGGATGCTCTGGTTATGGGTGCATTAAAATGTATTTGATTGCTGGTATTAAATGAGAGCCTTCCTAGTGCTTCTTGCTCAGAGTGCAATGTCCAATAAATTAGTTTGGAAATGGCTTTAGACTTTTGCAATAATAGGTTTTTGGCAAGCAACAGGACTCTTAAAAGGACCACTTTATCATTATGAGAAGATCATAAATGAGAGTTAACTCGCAGATACGGTCGTTTGCTAACCATCAGAGGTAATAACAAAATATGAGCCACTTTCAAATGGACTGCCAAGGAGGAAGCTGGGGAAAAAAGCCCTGTCACCAGCTCACAGCAGACCAACAAATGCAGGCAGAATATACTGCACGCCGCAGCCCGGCAGATCCTCCTTCTGCCAGATTGCACTGGCACTTTTCTTTCCTCTTTTCTTTAAGCAAAATCACGAGCAGAAAGAACCGCCTCGTGGGCCTCATCTGCAGTGTGTGCTGGAGGTTGGTGCTTCTTGCTTGCTCACAGCATCCCAAAAGGATGATCGTGCTGACTCATGCTGAGACAGCTGGTTGTAGGGACGTGTGTTAAGGAGCTAGCAACTGCTAGACTTCGTTGGTGATAAAGTGGCCCTTCGACATCCAGCAAAGTGGTGAGCAAAATGAATCCGTTGTTTATGGAAATGCACCGCTCTGCAAAACAGCTCTCTGATGCTGCAGGGAGGGGGGGATGCATTGATGGGGGATGGAGGGGCTCAAGCTTTAGTGACAAAGGAGACCAAATATTTGGAGTATGACAAGAAACAGCCTATTCAATTAACTTATCTGCTTTCATAACAGTTGGAGAATCTCTTGCGTCTGTGTTGGTGAGTGGGTGGGGGTTAAGATAGCTGTCACACTTTGATAAGTAGGGCACTCCGTTATGAAAGATTAAGGCCAGAGATGCAGATACAGCTGAGTGTAAATGAGACTCCCAAGAGTGAAGATCAAAGTTAGTAGGAATACCCCAGCAAAGCATGAAAACCAAACTTCCTACCAGGGATCTGAGCACAAAAAGGCCATGGTGACTCTCAGCTTCAGGGCCAGAGGCTGAAGGCCTCATGGAAAGCTGCTGTGCCAAGCTCAGAGGGTCCTCTCTGGGTACAGACAGGAAAAGAGGGGCTTCCTCATGGCCAATCGAAAGAGTCAATTTTGCAGGCTGGGGAATCATGTTAACAAGCCAAGAGGAGACACAGCTTTGATATTTCTTGGCATTTTCCTCCTATAAATATGAAGACCACAAGATGTTAATTCTTTGGCCAGAAAAGATGCTCTGGTGAGCAGCAGTTTACGTGACTACAAACAGACAGGAACCCTCCAGGCTTTCTTAAAGCTGTGCTTCCTTCCTGGCCCCACTTGTTCAAGATTTGTCTCTGCATTACAACCGGCTGCGACTTTGTAGGAGTTATGGGAAACCACTTCCATAGCACAGCAATGGTGATGCCCCCATTGGTGTAAGAGCACATGGTTGGTCCAAGCATCACTCTGTATTTATTGCTCTCTGCATCCACTCCTCAGTGACCACAGCCTAGATCTACCTGATGGAACATTGGCAGGTTCTCTTTGCTGTCAACAGTGCTGTGTTATTACCTTCGCTGTTTCCCTCACCCTGTGAATGATTCATCTGAAATTTGGGGCAAATCAGTCAGTTGCCCCATGCTTGTAAAAGAGGGATTTAGAATGCTTGCTTTATTTACCTTGTGAGTTGTAAGGCAGCCATCAGGCCCATCTTGCCCGAACATCTGGTGATCTACTGCTCATTACCACATTGTAATCATTAAGTTTGTGGAAATACAGTTTGTCAGCGGTGGGAATGAGGTCTGCACTGATGTTCTGGTCAGAGGGAACAATAAGGGAGACAGTGAAGAGCTGGTTTGGCAATGGCACTTCTCACTTTTCATATCCCAGCCTCCTTTAATTAACTTTTCTGAAGCATGTCGAGAAAGAAGGATGGAACTCAGAGCTCTGCTTGCAGACGCTCTGGTTGCAGCAAGGCTCTGCTCTCAGCAGCTGCTGCTCACTGCTGCTTTCAGGGCAGGGGGAGGCAGGAGGAATCTCCCATTGAAATGCCAGCACTGCGTGCAGTAACACTGCTTAACCTGGGCTTAGAAATTGTGCTTGAAACAGACAGTTTAATGGGCAGTGGAACATTCTGCAGCCTATTGGAAAGTAGGGCTGCGCCCTGCACCAGCTCAGGACAAGGTGGTTAAATGGGGGTACAAAGACACATTCTGCCCTCCATCACAGCTGCATTTTCCCCTGCACTCTTCGGGGTAGAGTTTACAGCAGGAGATACGTCCATTGCTGCCTTATTGCCCACTTTCCTTCATTTTTCTGCTCTGCTTTCCCATTTTACTCTCATCCTTCTTATCACTTCTGAACTCCCACTAAATGCCTCTGAATTCAGGGCAGTGTGACATTCCTCCTTACCCTTCAGCTCTGGGCACCGCAAGCAGAAGCCAGCCTCGCTCCACGAGGGATTCCAGCTGTGTCATCAGACTGCAGCCATAAATCTGGCAGAACAAGGGGCTCGCTGCCACTGCCACCAAGAGCAGGGTCTGCATCTGGCTCAGAGCTAGCTGACCTGGGTACTTCAGCCAAAACACGTGGCACGCACTTCTCGGTGCTCTCTAGCTCAGCAAGAGCCCTACAAACTCAATCTGAACTCTGCACTCCTGCATTCCTGCCCCATTACCTGCTGCAGTGGCTTTGGCTCTGGCAGCCCATCCCTCTGACGACCGCCGTGATGGATTTCCAGCAGACATCACCCACAGGAGGCTCCGTTTTGTTCCCCTCCTCCCATTCCTGCAGGAAACCATCCCGAACTGGGTGCGCATCCAGCAACTTCCAGGAGAGCTGGAATGATTTACATCAGCTGGGGATTGAACCAGATTATGTTTAGCTTTAGTCCCCTGTTTCAGAAACAACAATGTTATGAATAATCCTTTTATGTTCATACATCTTGTATAAATATCTGAAACATGTATAAAACCGAGGGGAGGAGGGAATTCATTAAGGTGGTCCAGGGGAATATCGCTCTGGGGAAGAAGGGGCTGCTTAGGAGATGTGAAATTATTTTATCCCGATGCTTTTAATTAATTAAAAGTCTGGGCTATATGTAAGGAGAGTTTTCCAGCTGGTGATTGGCATTGGTTGGTGGAAGCATCTTCCTGAGGAACTCGTGGGAGCACCGCTGTGTTAATCCAGCTGCCCTCAAATATGCAGAATAGTGATTCTGCCGTATTTTACAGCAAAATTCCCACCAGGCCAGGTCCAAATCTGGAATCAATAGTAATCCTTCAATGGAGTTCAATGGACTACAGGGCAGGCCCCATGTGCTCATTATTTAAAGTAAATAAAAGGGAGAAATAGTGAGTCAAAATGTGACACCGGCGGTGATTTTAATAAAATTCCCCTCATTTTTTAAAGGACACCTCTTTAGACCATTTCTTTTTTTTTTTTTTTGAAGACAAAACAGTGCACGCATTGAATTTTGGGATCAATTACATCATGTCACACTGATTTCATCTGGTTACCGCATGTTATTGGTGGGAATGTAACCCGATGCAGCTCAATGCAGCTTGTGGCACGCTGTGATTTATTACGATTTCAATGATAAAGCACCCAAGAATGTTCAGGCAATTGGATTACTCCATTGACTGAATGTTCAGACGGCTATTTTTGGAGGAGATGTCAGTCTGTGTGATTTTGGATGGACCGATCCACTGTTACTGAGGAGGTGAGGTGAAACCCCTTATCTCACAGCGCTCTCATTGTTATCTTCTGGCTTTCTTCCTTCTAAGAGTTTTGTGAAGAGCTGGATTTTAATCACCAAAGGTGGGACTGATGTCTTGACAAACTTCACTGGGACTCCTGAAGGAAAGGGCAAACTGTAGGATAAATCAAGCCCAAGTCCAAATTTTGCCTGAAATTCAAGTGGAATGAGGGTATGAGATGTGTTTTTGCCAAGTTTTCTAGGGATGGGCCATAATGACCACTGCCCTGGGGTAGAAACAGGAGCAGAACTTGACTAGAACGCACCAGGTCCAGGGATGCCAAGCTCTGGGCTCACCCCATCCCATACCCTCATAAATCTAGATTCCCAAAGCTGGAAGCTGTTTAGACCCACGGCTCTAGACAGACAGACAGGAAGTGGAAAAACTGTTCCTTTCTTTTGTTTGACAAATATTTTTAAACCGGCTCCATGCCAAAACAAAAATAACCACGGGGCTGGAAGGGTTGGTGAATAACATGGCACGACAATAAAAGGTTGGGCATTACTGCAATGGATTCTTTAATTCAGCCAAGAGGAGAAAGTGCTAAAATCAACACAAAGGGATCCCATTAGACCATTAGTAGATGAAAGGCTGGTTCCAATCGCCTGGGTTTACTCAGCTGGATCTCCTTAGGAACACTGGATGCTGAGGTGGGGCCTGATCCTCCGTTTCTGTGTTTCTAGGCATAAGCAGGGGGCTGTGGGTGTGTGAAGGTGGGAAAGGAATTTGATGTGTGTGCATGGAGAGGTAGTTACCACTGCTAGAACAATCCATCCTATGTCAAATTAATCCATCTCTTAGGTACACCAATCGGAGAATGTTGTGTGAAGGCTCCGAAAATCGGCTCCCATCTTGACAACAAACTCCTCATCTTACATGAAAGCGTGAGCAAGTTCTGGGAAATGGATTAAATTTAGTTCCAGACTTCCTTTTGATACGGATTAAAAGCCCTGGGGAATGAGCTCTGCTAACCTGAGCAGGATCTGCTGAGGAGCTCTGGGTTTAGTGCTTTAACATCCGATTCTTTGGGCCAAATCTAATGCTGGTGCCATTCAGTCAACGACACCAGAACCCAAGTAAGAAAGATTGCTTTCCCATTACTTGTGTGGTTTTTTGCATGATCCAAAGTCCAGCTCCTGGGAAAGAGGCAAGGCTCTGACGGTGGTGGATAAAAGGGAAAAAGCCAAAACTCAGAAATAAAAGCATAAAAATAACATGATGATAATAATATAGAAATACCACCTTCAAACGCTCGTGATTTTCAAGGCGCCCATTTCTGCATCTCTTCTAGAAGGGAAAATGTTTGTCTTATAGACAGGTGGGGGCACATAGATGGACCAACAACGGTGAGGACTTCATGAATGCATCTCTGTGTTTGCTCCAAAGCAGAACTGGAGTTAACGAAGTGCAAGGGATGGTGTTGCCTGATCTATGTTAATACCTCACATGTCAGAGTCATGCCCTATTCTTCTGTAACTGCTTCACAAGGGCATTCCCCAACTCTTGGTACCTTTACCTTCTTGTTGCCTTTTTTTGCAGATCCAGAACTTCAGATTCCATCCCTGTAAAGGGACCGAAGTGGGGCTGAGCTCCAGTGCTGGGTGAAGCCTGCATAGAGAAAAAGCTCCTTTTATCCCAAGCTAACAGTGCACGTGATGGGGGAGCTTGTCTGAAATGAGCCTAGCATGACTCAGCAGATAAAAGAAGCCTTCCCAGCTAGGATATAACATCCTTACAGGTGTAAAAGATATTGGGGCTGTCAATGCAGCACACTGAGCCTTAGGAGCTCTTTTATGGGGAGGGTTAATGCTGGGTAGAAGTCAACAAGTGGTGGAGAGCTGTGCTAAGAGTGACCAAAGGGGCAGCTCTGTCCCCACCGCCCTATTTCAGGTTTATTCCCAGGCACAGAGGGAAAAGGCCGTAAAGGAAACATTTTAAAACTCAGGGTGCATTAGACAAGTGATTGCAGGCACTGTGATTTATAGCTGTGGTAATGGACTGGATCGCAGAGGACTGAAATCCAATTATCAGCTCTGCCATCTCAGGCAAAGCGCCTTGGCCAAATTTCCTAATCAGGGCTTTTAGGCACCTGCCCACCCTATGGAAGCACAGAACCAGGCATGGGGAGAGCTGAAAAGCAGCCCCTGCCCACACCATGCAGGGAAGAGGACACAGAGGCAAAATACCTTGAAATTAAGGGACTCATTACCAAGCAATGAGGTACAAAAGCATGTGAACAAAACACATTCGTGCATTGCTCCATGTTTCATAGCTTTAAGCCCTGTGTTGTATTCTGACAGACATTCCAACCTGGATTGAATGCATCCCAGGATGTTTTGTCCTTCTAGTTCTGTGCTGAGGAGGCATTCCCGACAGGTGTTGTCTCCTTTTGAGTATTGAAACCCAAAAAGGAATTAAAGCAAACAACAAAGAAGGGAAGGTTTCACACGGTGTGTGCCAGAGGAATGCAGCTTCTCCTTGGACATCTGTCCCTGAACAAGAGGGACCTTGGGTTCTGTATCTCAACTGAAAAGATAGATGTGCAGTCGCACCTCCCTGCTGTCCCACCACGTTCTGGGCAAGGACTCAGAGAATCCCTCACAGGACACTGACTTTAAGCCTTCGTTCCTCCCCTGGAGCTCACTTTCACTGGCTGCAGCCCCCCAGATTCACTACATGGGATCCCAGCTATCAGGCTCTCCATGCAGGCACAATGGCCAGAGGGTTGTGCTTGTTGTGGGTGGGCTTTGGGGACAATTCTTCCTAGGACAGGGCAAGGAGAAAAAAAATAGAGCATTCCTACTTGTCTGTCTTTGCAGTGTCAGCTCGTGTGCCAGGACTGTGAGACAAAGGAGCGTTTGGCTGTGCAGAGAATGTGGGGACTTCAGGTTTCACTGCATCCTCCTGGCGATTTCAACGAATGCCATGTGCTTACATGTTTATTATTTCCAACTCTTCTTGTATTGCACTGACATAATGGCAGCGAGCAGAGCATCAGCAATGCAAAGCTGTGGCTTCCCTCCTTCTCCAGTTCTGCTTAAGCATCTTTCAAAACCCACATTAAAGCCCCAAAACTGCACACGGGATGGGAGATCACGTGGAAAAGATCAAAGGGAGATGAAGGAGAAAAGAATTATGCCCAACTTGCAATGTTCCTCATGAATTACCTGTGAAATGTAGGCGAGAGAAATACAAACCCCACTGGTTTTTAGTGTAGTTTGGCCTTAAAAGCTGGAAAATCTCTTTTAAAGCGCCTTACCCTGCTGAATATCCATGAAGGGAAAACACATCCGAACAACTGGAGGCCAATTTGGACCCTCTGTGCATCGGGTGCCCCGAGCTTTGCCCTCAGCCCTCCCCACCCCAGCCCCAAGCACTGCATCCAGGTGCTCCAAAGGGGGAACCCTGGGGGGAAGGGAGAGGGGATCAAATGAGACAAGCACACTTCGGGTCACTGATTTACAGATTCACCATTTACTGGATTCCATGCGAATAACCACGCATACTCTTTGCAAGTTCAGGCACGACACAAACACAGGTGCATACGAAAACCAAAGTCCACCAATCGTTTTTTGGTTGTCCTTTCCCCCCTCTTCCCTACCCCCCCCTCCCCCCCACTTCTCACTCTCCCCACAGCAGCACTCAGGTGAGCCGCAGACTCCACGCAGAACGGCGTCCGTGCACTGAAGCAGCTCCTCAATCTCTGATGCTTTGCAGCATTTCTCACATAATTCATCTTAAAAGTGATGTCAGCAGCGAAGAGAGCAGCGTGTGATGGCTGGGAGTGCTTTCAGCCTCTGGGGAGGAGCAGCCGCCGTTCAGCACCTTGCAGGAGCCAGAGGAGCTGCTGGGGATCTCTCAGGTGCTGGTTTGGCTCGTCCTCTGCTTGCCATACGGAGCCCTTTGTGTCCCATCTTCCACAGTCACACAACAGCACACACAGCCCAGGTGGGGCTCAGCGCGTTGGATTTGAGGTGAGCAGTTGCACTCTGTGTACATTTTGCCAGAGCCCAGCCACCCCTCGGAGCCCACAAGTGTCACAAACCATCCTGGGCCATCGGCTGCTGGATGCTATGCCTTACTTACAGGACAGAAGCAGATATTACACAGCAAAGCCTATGCTCACCCTTACACGCCCTCCCTCCTCCTGACCACCTCCCTCCATCCAGGCTGCATAAGGATACAAAGACCATACGCTCCAGATACAGTGTCCCATCCATCAGCCCGCTCTGTTGGGTCACTGCTGTAGGTCCCACCACACTGGCAATGAAGGGTTCTGTGTTGGGCACTGAGGATCGGAGGGACATCAGCTGCTGCTTGGGAAGAGCAGCTCAACAGCAACAACTGCAGCAGGCGGTCTCAGCCTTCCACTTGGCCTGCCTTGCAATGCAGAGACTCAGCTTTCATCTTGAATATATATACATGTGATTTTAATTGGTCGTAACGTCGTCAGATAGTAACATAGTTAACAAAGAGTTGGGTGAAGGGCATGACAAAAAAAAAATTTTAAAAAAAAAGGGAGGGGGGGGGAAATGTGTGACTTGCTCACAGAAATAACACAGTCATAATTACATCTGGGGGACCTAAGAGGGTCCCATGGTGTTTCAGTAACCTTACTCACAACCTGGAAAGCCCCACAGGAGAAGAAGGTACACTATGAAGTACCGCAGCCCTGCAGACATGAGTTGCTGCACTGCTGCAGGTGTGCTGATCTCCTTCTGCTGCCTTTTCTCCTCATACTCCTCCCACCCACCCTACAGAAAACGGCCTCCATCGTTGCGGAGGAGGAAAAGCCTCTCTGCACGTGCAAACGAGTAACTGTGAGGCAGAGCACTGCACCCCCAACAGCATCGGGCTGGGCAGTCCATCACTGCAACACCGGAGTCCATCACTCAGTTTGGGACTGGAGCAAAGGCCAGAAGCAGTGCTTATCACCTGAGTGCATCCGACGCAGCCAGCAGATCAGCTCCTAAACACATCACATGGATCTACGCTAGGATCGAGGTCATACAATGAGATGCTCTGACTAACATCTGATGCACCAAATTCCTGAGAGCGTGCTGTGGGTTCAGCAGCACTGCCAGAGCCCTGCAGGTACCCGTCGTGCTGTCCTGCACACCTGCAGGCTGCCAGCTGGGGCTCGTGAGCACACACAGCCACTGCTTGCTGCTGCACAACTCATACAGCCAAGGGGGGGGGAAGCGTTGGCATGGCACGGAAGCACAGCCATCCTGCAGGACACCCAAAGCACTGAGCGCTGTGTTCTGCCCAGCTGGTACCACGGGCCTTGATGTCAGAGCAGACACAGAGCAGAAGGCACAGGCCTCACCCCAGCCCTGCCACGTGCTGCTCGGTGGCAGGAAAAATCAGAGAGCAGGCAATCCACGTCCCCAATTAACTCTATAGAAAGATCTCGGACACCGGCGTTAATTCTCCGAGCCCAACTCAAAGTGAGTCAGCCCCACTGCAATCAGCCCAAAATGGCTCCTAGCTGATAATAATGGATCATTTTTAATAGATCCAGCTTTTATGAAGCTACGGCTCTTCTTATTTTTCTTTTTTATTGGCTAATACTGAAAATTCCAGCCGCATATATTGCCCTCCTCTAAAGAGCAAATCGCTTTGTGCAGAAAAGACGATCCTGAAAAACAGCCCAATTAAACGTGCAACTATTTGTAACCTTTTGTGTTATTGCATGGGGGGGTGGAGGGGCAGCAAGGCTGGAAAACAGAGCATCGTGGGGAAATGTAGCGTATTATTAGATTTGATGAGATCCATTTTCCTGATGGCTTCTGAAAGATCTCCGTGCTAATTAGCTAAGAATACCGCTGAATTATTTAATTATCTCTACTTTTGTGCCATGAAATATGTTGTCATATCACACACGCTACCTCGCCATTGCTGCTCACACTTAATGATGCCTTTATAGTTCGTGATTTCCTTTGTTCTCCCTCTGTAAGTGGGCTTTGGTGGTGCTGGGGAGGGCGCAGAGAAGGACAGCAAAGCAAAAATATCTGTTTGAGAAGAAAAATCTGACGTGGGGGAAAAGCTCCGTGCGCTTCTCTCGAGCTCCAGTTCCATTTGCCACACAGCTTTGCCTACACAGAATGTCTGAGTGCTACAGCAGAGCTGCACTCATTGCTAACGCAACAGGGAGAGCTTTCCAGAGGAAGAGCAAAGAAAGCATCGCCTGGCCAAATTTTAAAGCAGCAAGGAGCGTTTTTAACAAGGAAGAGGTAGATTATGATAATGACTCTGACTGGTAGGGTCCTTAAGCATTACTAATTAGCATTTATTGCCTGGATTATTGAAACAATGTGTGTGTTCCCAAGAGTGAAGAAGAACCGGGATGCTCTTTCCTTCCGAGCGCTGGGAACGGGGCCGGGCAGCAGCGCTGTGCAGTTGGCAGTGGGTGAGCAGAGCTGCACGGTGCCAGCAGGAACCCACAGCCCCGCCAGCTGCTCCACCTCACAGCCCCGCTCCGTTCTGCTCCCGGGAAAGGAAAAAGAAGAAGAAAAAAAAAAAACCAGAGCCCAAAATAATCATTAAAATAATAAGGTGGCACAAAAGGGAAGCGGCCGTGTCAATGGGCAGCTGAGGAGCAGGTGAGCGTTTACCTGATACTCTGCCTTCTGTTATTACCAGGGCTGTGAGCAAATGTTTATTAGGAATAAACATTTCATCACGTTAAAGCACTGAGAAATGAAAGAGTTAACAGCACCGACAGCAAGAGGTGCAGAATTCTGCCATTTGCAGCAAGCACTCGGCTGCCTCGCAATGACTTTGAGGCTGCAGTCAGATCTCCTCCTAAGCTGAGCCTTCATAGCAAAGATTTATACCGAGAATGAAGTTTTGAATTAGAAATCAATTAGAAATTAATCAATCATCTAATCAGCACCGGCCTCCATGCTCTGCTATCGGATCTCAGCTACAATTTGGTGGCCAGCCCAATAAATCCTTACGCGCTTTGGAAATGATTCAGAAGGAAAAGACAGAGTTTCTTCCAGGTTTGGAGCCACAAGGCCGCGCAGCCTTGTGTTAAAATAAAAGGGCAGCAATGGAAGAAAGCTGCAGGACTGCCTTGGATTATATTTATCCGTTATTTCTTTTTACAGCCACCAAACCCCAATGCCTTTCAACTTGGGAAAGCAAGTTCCAACTCAGCTACAAGGAGGTCAAACTCACAGAGCTGGATGCTGCAGCTGCTGCTCAGACACAACTCCCAGATATCGGAGTTGTGCAGAGTGGAGGGTTGTTTTACTATTATAATTTTTTCCCTAAGTGCAATATTCCAAAAAGGCAGACGTTATTTTGTCCTCTTTATCTCCCTTTAATTATCTGCAGTACGTGTTGCACAAAATACTTGGGAGTGTGTTAAATTAAATGTCAGGATGGCATATTCCACATATCCCTGCCTGCAACGAGCCCCAGCCTGGCATTTTGTGGAGCTGAACACAACCTTCGATCCACACCGAGCCCGATTCCTTCTCTCTGTTAATTCAACTCACGCCCAAACATTTATTTTTCTCTGCCATTTTCCTCTTCAAACACAAAACTGCTTTTTGCCCACAGCTTGCTTTCATTCCGCTTTAAACGTACCGGAATGAAATCAGCACTGAAGGAACGGCGTCAGGCTAAGACGAGCTCTGCCTTCACCTCTACGGCCACCACGCCAAAGCGAAGCCCGAACACAACATCCCTCCTTTTGTCTGCAGAAGGCAAAGAACGCCGCAGAAGCGCAGCGTTGAGGCGCAGCTCCCTGCAAAGCGCTCCCTCCCGTCGGCTATTAATAGGGGAACGCTGACATTGGCGCAGAGCCCCGCGGAACCTGCGCTGGGAGCCGATGGGAGAGAAAACGCCTTCCGTTACGCCTGGAAAAGCCTGGAAAAGCAAAGGACGGGGTCCTGCTTCGTGATCTCCCTCCTTATTTTATTCCCGTATGGTTTCTTTACTCTCGGTTCCCCCGTTCGTATTATTTTTTCCCCTTGCAGCAGCAAGGCCCGGAGCGGCCGCTCTGTCCCTTTAAGCCGCCAGCCCCTCTAATTGATGTGTCTGGGCGAGTCTAGACTGGTAGTGATTGAACCCGCTCCCAATTATGTTCTTCACTGCGCCGGAGCTCAGAGCTGCGCGCCCGGCGGGGAGGGGAGCGGGCGCTGCCTCTGCAGCACGGAGAGCCCCCCCTCGTCCTCCTCCTCCCTTCCTCGGTTCCCCCCCCTTCTCCTTTCCTCAGGCTCCCCCCCCCCCGGCCATTGTTTTGCCGCAGCTCCGCGCATCCCCCCCCCCCTCCGCAGCCGCGCATCGCCCCGCGGCAGCGCGCAGACAATAGAGCCGAACCGCCCCCGGGGGGCTGCAACAAAGCGCGGCCCCGCGCTGCAAGCTGGTGGGGGAAAAAAATAATAATAATAATTAATAATAATTAATAATAAAAGGGAAAGGAGTTTTTGTCTGTCTGTCTGTCCGTGCCCTGCGCGGGGATGGGGTCAGCACAAAGGTGGGCGGGTTGCTGCGCGCTGCGCTCCGCTCCCTTTGCCCAGCAGGTAATGGGACGCTCGGATAGGTTTCTCGCTTTGAAATTCGGGCTGACAAACGCGGTACAAACGCGGCTCCGTCGGCATTGTTTTCATAACGGTCAGTAATGTTACAGCGTCAATAAAAAGTAAAAATACACAGCACCAAGAAGGGAGCAGAACCTTTTTCAGTTCGATCCCTATTAAACAACGGTACCGTCGGGTGGCTGCGGAACGCTGAGAGAACCCGACGTTGCACCATCGATTCGCTCTCGGTGCATTGTGGTCGGAGTTAAAGCATTTGCATTCAAATATCAGACAGCAATTCGGTGCCGTAACAAGGTACAGTAACTTCATTACAAATCGCCTTGCAGAACACAGATAAGAAATACAGTTCCAGCCATAATTAGTTTTACAGCAGTATAAGAAAATCTAATAAGGAAAACAGCAGCGGGAACACTTTTAACATTTCTCGTTTGACATTTACATCGCGTTGGGACTGAAAAACCAGGAAAGCTGGACGTTCCAGAAAAGGACTACGATAAAAGTTCAGCGTTTGCTGGCGATTTCTTTCAGTCATTTCCAACCAGGGGTGCACGCAGCCATTTTATTCTTTATTTTCACTCTACCAAGCAGCGAGATCCGACCCTTCTCCTGGCTGGATATATATATATTTTTTTTCCTCTCTCCGAAGAGCACATTTCTAAGATTAATCGTTCGGTTTTTAAACTTGGAAGCATGAGGCATGCTGGGATTTCAGCTGAGGTCAAGCACCAATGTACCGAGCTGTTACTGTTACGCTCTCAGGGTACTCCGTGCTGCTCTCAAGGAGGAAAATAGCAAGGAGAGATGATGCTGTGCGCCCGCACCGGCCTGCAGCGAGGCACAGCGAGAAAACACGGCTACGGCTCTTAATACACCTCCGTATGTAAATATATATACATATCTCGGGTTTATTTACCCCCATACATATTCATACACACCGTGTGCGTCTCTATACACACACCTCAAGAGCTGTGTTTCCATGCATCCGTCCCGCGTGTCTCTTATCTCCGCACGCGTGGATGTAACACCGCTGTGTGTACACACAGACACCCCCGTGCAGCATCACTGCGCGATCAGCCCGTGCACACGCACACACACACACCGAGCGAGAGAAACCTCCGGCACCACCAACGCTGTGTTAATGCGAGGTTGGGAAGGTGAGCGGCCACCTCTTCCCTGCCATGAGGAGAGCTGCACTTTGCTTTGCTTTTTTTTTTTTTTTCCTCTCCTTTTTTTCCCACCCCCTCCCCCCCCATTAAAAGGAACGGCGTTGTATGTGTGCGTATACGTCTCTATGTATCCGCGTATACATTCGATAGATAGATTTATAAAAGAAAATAAAGATGTCAAAGCACAACTCACAGCTCCCAAGAGCCTAACCCGTGGATTTAAAAGCTAAACATCACAAGTTAGGGTCTCAGGGATTGAGAGGGGCGCAAAGAGCTACTCCTGGCAGAAACCGGGGAGCAAAAATAAAAGGTAAAAAAGGAGAGAGAGGGAAAGAATAGCAGGCAAGTTCAATTCCTGGCTCAAGATTACAAAACAGGACACACAGGTGGAAGGAAAGAGCTTCTCTAAGGAGCCTGTGTTGAGAGAATACATTCCATTTTTAATCGTTTGCACAAAAAAACGACAAGGCGCGGCAGGTTCCTTACAGCTCCCACCAAGGTCGCTTGCGACAAATGCATTAAATAACGAAGAGGAAGAAAGAAAGGGAAGTTCGGGGCAGTGACGGAATTATTTTCATTGTTTCAACGAAAAGGAATGCAGAAATAAGAGCAGGAATATGCAGGCTCTCCCTGTAGCCGCCTGGCACAAAGCGTGCAGCAGCATAAAGGAGCTGCCTCCCCGCCCCCTCCGCCAGCCCGCGGCCGGCGGGGATGGAGAAAAACCCCGAGCCGCGAGAAAATCAGGTAGAAACTCACCATTTGGAAGCGGGGGAGGCTCCACTCTTCAGCGCCAAGAGCAGGGGGGAAAAGCTCGGGGGGCGGCGGGGGGGCCCCGGGCGGTGGGGCAGGGGAAGGGCAGCGCCGAGCCGAGCCGGACCGGGCTGCGTGCCCGCCGGGTTTTGACACCCGAGCGAGCGCGGGCGAGCTGAGCGAGTGCGAGCGTGCGGTGTGTGCGCAAGCCGGGGGAGGGAGGCGAGGGTGGGTGTGTGCAGCTGGGCAAGCCGCTTGCATTTTTAAAACATTTTTTTTTTTTTTTTTAAAGGGAATATATCAAGGAAAAAGGGGGGAAAAGGAACCGAATTCCTCCGCAGCTCCTCGCCCCGCCGCCCTCCTCCCTCCTCGCTCCCCACCGCCGTTGTTGTTATTATTATGATCGCTGCGGAGGGACGGGGCCGGGGGAGGGGGGGGTCCGCAAACCGCGGCCCTCTCCTCACCCCCCAGCGGCAGCCGGGGGCGGCCGGAACGGGACCAGCCCTGCGCTGTCAGAGCTGCCGCAGCTCCGTTGCGGCCCGGGGGCTCCGGAGGGAAACCTGGATAAAAAACCCCGGGCAGGACGGACCCCGCGCCCCGCACGCACCCGCACACACAAAGGGACTCCATCCCGCACCGACTCCTCTCCGAGCACCTTGTGCAACCCCAGCCAATGGAAATTTACGCCGGCCATAACCGAGAGCAGGATTTCGTCCCCAGCCTGCCACCTCCTTCTCCGCTCTTCTCCCTTTCCCTCCCTCCCTTTCCTCCCTTTCCCCCCCCCCTTCCTCTCTCCCAACCCCCCCCTTCTTTCCCTCCCCCCCCCCCCCCCCAAAAAAAAAAAAAAAAAAAAAAAAAAGAAAAGGATCTGCACCCTCCACCCATCTCTGGGGCCGCTTTAGGCCCAGCGGCATAACCGGGGAGAAGTCCAAACGTACCGGAGGGCCCGAGTTGAAAAATGCAAAATATCCGTGGCTCCTCATCCGCCGCTGTCGAAAGCAGAGCCCCCCCCCCGGCCCCGCCGCTCCCCGCCCCGCAGCCGCCCCGCACGGCACCGGGCACCGCCACCACCGCCCCATCCTCACCCACCCCGTCCTTTTCTCACCTCGGGAGTCTGAGCCCATTCACCAAAGTCCTTCCACGTCCAGGCTCTCAAAATCTTTTTTTTTTTTTTTTTTTTTTTTTTACCTTTTTTTTTTTTTTTTTCCCCCTCTTTCCTCCTTCTGGATCAGCCAGTCCCGACATCATTAAACTACAGTCCTCCTCTTCCTCCTCCTTCCTTCTCCCCCCTCTCTCTTTTTTTTTTTTTTTTTTTTTTTTTTTTTTTTTTTTTTAATTTCGAAAAAGGGGGAGTGGAAGGGGGGGGACGGACTGGGGGGGGGTGGGAGAGCAGACATAGCTGCATGAAGTGGCTGCCTTTTAGAAAGCACATTTAATCTTTACTGGCTCCCCTAGGCTTCGATGAAGTAGAAGGGAAAGGAGAGGAGAGGGGGAAAGAAAAAATACAGGCAAGGGAGGCTGTTGAGGGACAGCAAGCATCAGGCTCAAATCAACGACCAGATGAAAATGTACTAGACCACACTGCCCCCTCTCTTCCTCTCGCTCTGTCTCCGTCTCTCTCACACACTCTCACTCCTGGAAAGCTTCAGTGTCTGGTTACAGACTCTTTTGGATCCTTCCCCCCCCACCCCCCCTCCCCACCTTCGCCCTTTGCCAACTATCCTAGAGATTCCTTGCATGCCTACTTAAATCTTTAACAGAATAAGGACCCGGCTCCCCCCCCCAGCCTCGCCGCCGCCGCCAGCCTCGCGCACACCCCGACCCGCTTCCCCCCCCCCCTCTCCCCAATAATCCCTTAAGCTCCCGGGAGGAACCGCCGCGGCCGCCCCGGCCCCGCCGCCGCCGGGCAGCCCCTGCCTGCGGCCCCGGGACCCCGCCGGCACCTTCCCGCGGGGCTGAGGGGAGAAAGGAGGGGGGAGGCGGGGGGGGGGGGGGGGGGGGTGGAAGAGGGAAAGGGGGAGTGGTGGGACCGCAGCTCTCCGCCGAGCATCCCTCTGGCTGGAGCTGGATTTTAAAACAATAAAATCCACCGCTGCTATCTCTCTCTCTCGCTCGCTCGCTCGCTCCCCCCCCCACCCCGTTCCCCTCCCCGCCACACTGCAGCCCGCAGCCGCCCGTGGAAATCGCACGCCCCGCGTCTGCGTGGAGGCAGGCGGACCGCCCGGCTCCTGCCCGCCGTGACTTTAGAGCTGACGATCTCCTCTCCTCGACCCCCACCCCTCCACACCCACCCCCTTGCTCGACGGCAGAGCCGCTGCCTCTCGCACCAGACTATATTTGCAATATGTGCTAATTTACCAGCTAGATGCCCTTGGATTTTAAAATGAACTCATCAGTCAATGTTTCTAGGACCGATGCTGCTCTCTCCTCACACACACCCTCCACTGCAGACATGTTACTCATTCTCCAAGCATTTCCTCCCCGAATGTCCGTCAGACGTATATACACTTCATTGATCAAACCAAATCCCTTGATAACAATAAATAATAATACAGACAGTTAACATCAGCGGGGAGCTGGGCGGGGGGGGGGGAGACAAAGATGACGACTAAATCTGCATTGTGCTCTGCAGGGCTGATGCCTGCAGGGATGCAGAACGCAGGTACGCCCCAAAAGATGGGCACAGCCCTGGTCAGAAAGCACCACCTGAGACACCCCCCAACCCGAACCACGGGGCGGGGGGCACCGATAACAGCCAGAACCGGACCGTATCCAGGGTTCTTCAGTGAGAACCGCAGGGGAAAAAGCACCTAACGCAGCCACGGAAATAAATAAATAAGGCAGCTCCTTTGTTAGGCTGGGCGCTGTGCAGGTGCTCAGCACTGCAGCGTTAAGGGCATCTGCGAGGCCAGACATCCCGAGGCTGCACGGTGGGATTTTCAGAATCATCTTCGTTCCCACTTACATCGATTTCCTTTGTGCTGCAGACGGCGAGTCCCGGTGTGAGACACCAGGTTAGGAGGACAGGCTATTCAATATCCCTCTGTTCTAAGCCAGGTATTTCACAGGCTTTGGTTTCGGGGCTCTCGGGGCTTTATTTCCTATTTCCCCGGGGCTGAAACGGGGCAGGCAGGACAAGCTGCCTCCTGGGATTTTGGCTGGCCGTGGCGTCTTGTGTGGGTCTGGCAAAGAGAAAGTGACTGCAGTGTAAGTGTTCGGGAAGTTGGGGAGGGTGGGGCTATCTAGAAATCTTTGACTCACTGGGGTAACTCCCTGAACGCAGGAATTAAATTATTACTCAAAGCGAGCTACATTTTACGAGCAGCAGCCCTGGAATGAGATTCTGCATGCATACAGAGTTTGAAACAACTAAAATAAACATATGGAAATACATATACAATGCATAATTCAATTATTGGGTGCAATGCAGAAGTCCCTGAGTGACAGAGGAGGGGGAATTATGCAGTAAAGGCAGCCCAGGAATCCATGCATACAAATTTTCTCATTTATACCGACACAACCCCGACTGACAGCAGCCTGGATAGAGGAAGAATCAGACACTATGTACTGAGGGATCTAATCTTTGGGAAAAGCAGAGGATGAGAAAGACTGCATCCGCCAGCCATCCTCTCCCTCCCCTTACAGATTCCATCCGCAGCATGATAGCTGTGTGCGAGATGTTGCCATCACAGAGGACAATTCACATCCATTGTCCTGTCTCTGTTCCCCTCTTCCTTCCAACAACAAAAGTTTGCTTTTTTTTTTTTTTTTCCTTTTAAGTTTTGCTGCAAACACATAATTTCTTTACACAATTTAACCAAGTCTTCGGAGGATACTTATTTCAAGCAGTTAACACCTGACCCCAATTTTTGTGGGTAATTAGTGAGCTAGATAACCACACAAAGTGGGTAATTATTTAGTACCCAAGGGTACTGTACAAGAGGGTAGAGGCTGGCAATGTTAACAAAAGCACATCTCTAATTATTGTATCTATACTGGTGATGTTTTAAGAATAGTTACTCCATCTAATGATCCATGATAAATCAGTAAACTGTTTTGCTTCCCTTAGCATATATGCCTGGTCTAATGAAGGGCACAGCAAAGCCAAGCCCCAGCTCTGGACCACGTGCAGACACCAAGAGAAGCAAAAGGCATCCAACGCAACAGGCAGAGCCAGCAGCATGGCTGGGAGCTCACAGGTTAGTTAGGGACTGGAAAAGCCATGCAGGGAGATGTTTGCCTACCTCTTGCTTAGGCCTTGTGGCCACGCTGGGCATCTCTGCACACAGCAAGAATCCCAGTCGTGTTGTAACACAGCTCTGTCTTGCTTATTGCAAATGGCACCACAAGTGGGCTGCTCTGTGCCTTGTGGAAGGTCAGGGCTGGAAGGCAAGAGGGTAGCACTGAAAGAAAACCCAACTCCACGACTAAACCACGTTTGATGAACTTCAATTATTTGCCATCTCTGGTATTTAAATTTCAAAGAACCACATTTCTCCCATGGAAAATATTACAATAGATGTTCTTCAAAGGAAGGAAGGGATGGGAACTATTTTGAAGCAATGGCTCAGCAAGGAAAATTCAGCTACCAAAAAATTATATATATATATAAATATAAAGTTTTGATCATGAGAACCAAGTGAAGAGTTACACTGGAAACAGATTGGTTAATCTTAAGCACAGCGGTCACTTACCACTGCCCACTGTCTGCAGCATTACACAGTCCTAAGGACATCTTCAAGACATTACGCTCAGCAGCAAGGCACTTTCCTTTTTTAATTGCTTTTTATGAATCATCTCTAACATCCGGACACTTTATTTACTAGAGTCCAGCAACCTTGTTTTTCAAGGACTTAAACTACAGCACCTCAGGGCCTCCAGGCTGGCACAAAGAAACAGAGGCATCATCCTCTTGTGGTCACAGACATGCATTTAACTCTGCTTGGGACCATGCAAGCCAGGCACTATAGAAGAAAACACAAATGGCAGCATCACCCAGCACTGGGAGTGCCAGGAACTTGTAATTAAACAAAGTTTGAGGGGTTGCCCTAACTCTCCATATCTCTCTTTAGTTCTTTTTTTCCTCCCCCCCCAGCGAAGTGCAACTGAGAGAGGCCCGAAAACTGGCCTTGCCTTTAAAAAGGGACCAAATCTCCACGGTCCGTTTGTTTCTGAGCACACCTGTTCATCTCACCAATGTGAGCAGGTCAAAAAGGAAGAAAATAACCTTGCCAAAATTGAGGATCAGCCCAGAGCAGCTGTGCAGCAGACACCTGTCCGCTCTGAACCGCACCAGAAGATTGAAGCTCCTTTCATGTGCTCCAGGCCATTTAATAATCCAGCAACTTACAGTGTTTGGCTGCTACCATGCTGAGGTGAGTATAAATAAATTGGTATCCCCTTCACTAATCCTCTTAGGGACCCGGTTTGTGGGAAGAGTTCTCACAGAAATGGAGTGAGAGCCATTTTGCAGAGAGGAGCTGGAAAACAGAAAGGAAGAATGAATTTAATCACAGACCCGGGTTCAAAGCAGACCTTGGTAGGTGCACAGTTGGAGCAGAAAGCGGAGTGCAGACAAACTATGATGATTTTTTTCTGAAATGAATTGGAATTAGAGGTTCAAAGGAGAAAACACATAGGGGAAGGGAGGCTCAGCCAGAGGGGATGCTTTAGGGACTTAAGCATTAACTATAAAACCTTGAGGTGTTTTTGAGACGAGTCAGTAACTTTGCTACAGACCAACTTAAAGTTGTTGTTTTTTTTCCCCCTCCTGTAGGAGAAAAAGATAAAATTGGTAATTTTACCACACCGACACCATTTTGGAAATATTTGTAAAAATACCAGTTCTGCCTCAGCTCTACGGGCAGCAGATATGAGAAGATGTGGGAAGAATTTTAAGAAACAATAGCAAGTCTTCAAGGGAGTAAAGAATATCTGCCAATATCAATGAAGAGTTCTAACAGTGACTGAGGAAAGGTGCAAATTCATGGTGTGGGGTATATCCATGGCAAAAAAGGTTGGGTGAAGCGTCCTGGTTTGGGCATGACCAGAATCTCTAAATGCCAAGTGAGGAGTTGGACAACAGAAGGCTTCCAATTTGAAGTCTTGTACAGCATCACCCAATTCCACACCCAGGCAGTTTTTCACCTCTTCCTACCCTGCTTCCCCACATATAAACCCATCACATCAAAGCTTACCGTGTCCACAGGGAGTCCTTGGAAGAAAGCTGCTCTTTCAGTCCAGATAACTCTTGTTATCCTCAACCCTGTTAGCCGACAAAGAGGATGCAGTATGGCTGATGGTCCCATAACTCCATTTCATCCCCAATAAATCCTTTTAACCCAACCCACCCATCAGCTCTCACCTTCAGACCCAACAAGGTCTATCCTGATAGCGATTCGGCATAGAGAGGGGATGGTTGTATTTTTTTCTACCTGACTCCAATTCTGCTAACATGTTTTTAAAAGGCTGTTGAGCTCCGAATCTTTCAACCTCTAGACAATGGAGGACAGTTAGAATAATACAGCTATTATTTTATGGACCAAGCCATATTTCTTTATGGACAAAGCCATGAAACAATTTATCCTAGGGTGAGAAAAGCAAGGAAAAAGCCAAATGAGGCAGAGTTGTTCACCTCCAGGCACGACAGTCTTGGAAATCTGCATCATTCCATGCCTTATTTAAAACCAAGTTTGCGAAAATGGGAAGGGTTCAACAAAAGGTCAGTGGATGTAACAGAGATTAATTCATTCACTACCAAAGAAAGAGCATGGGAAGCAGGAATGCAGTACCTGGAGTTATGTGTGTTTTGTCCATAGGGAGTTCCCAATCCGCTCTCGGATGTGAGCTCTTCTGCACATACTGGATTTAACCAAACTCCAAAACTCAAGACGAAACTTGAACTTGCTTGGATGAAGTCACGCACTGATGTTTAACATCTACTCCTGCATGATTTGCCATTTCCACACCACATCAAGTACCTGAAAACCCTCGTATTTCTCATGGCTTCTGGTCCACCAGGAATTTCGCATAAGGCTTGATTCACATAAAACATGACCAAAGCTACAAGAAACTCACTAAAATTTCAGTACAATCTGATCATTTCTGAGCTGGTGGTAATGCTCCTTCAGATCTGAGGTCTCACACCAAAGGGCTGACTGATTTTCAGGTATTTCAGTTACTAACTGACGGAGCTTCATTAGTCTGTTAACCTACGGTGAACATTTAATGCTTTTTATTTAAATTTGTTTGAAATTTAAATAGAATCATTGCATGAAAAAGGTGATGTCCTTTAATTAATCAACTCTTTTTTTTTTTTTTTCCTCTTTCCCTAAAAGTCACTAAAAGTAAAACACAGACTGACACTGCTCCATTAGAATCTCAGCGACTGAACCCGGATCGAACGTCAGTAACAGGCACAAAGTTTAGTGACATTTTGGGAATCTGATCCAGCAGGAAGAGTAGAAAATCACATTAAAATTAGAAATCCATGAGGCGAAAACGGAGCTAGAATGAATTATGTTGCAATAGGCAAAAAGTGTACAGGTCACTCTGCACTGAGATGGAAAGCCTCGCTTGCTGCCTGCTGCAGGCCAGAGATCTGTTATTTCTCCTCCATGAACCCACTGTGGATCCCCAGTCTGCGCCCATTTTTCCCCTGCATAAAACCAAAATAGGTAACATATCTATCTCACATGAGAAAGAAATGACTCTGAGCCATAATTCATGTTTGTAGAGAGCCCTGATAGGTTATAAGGAGCAGAAGGACCTCAGGGCACAGTCATCCTACACATCCCCCAGACCTCCTGTCACAGCCTTTCTCACCAGCAATGACTTTCTTTTTAAAGAGAGGCTGGAATTATTTCAAAGATAAACAAAAAATTGTTTTCCAGTTGTTCCTGTACTCCAGCTATGGCCCACGCTTGCCACAGTTTGAAAAAATAAAATTAAATTAAACAAGGGGGGCATATTTCTCCCAACAGCAACAAAAATATTTGTCTCATCTATTGCTTAAGAGTTAAACCAAAAGGTAGAACACCGAAATATTTTTGGTGGTGGTGACAGTGGTGAGAATTCAAAAGGTCTGTTCCTATTCCCTGCCCTGCCACTCGACGTGCTCAGTTGGTCAAGTTTCTCCATCTCTCTGTGTTCCCTCTCCTGCTGGCCTTATCTGGTTGGACTGCAGGCTCCTGGGGGCAGGAAGCCTCTTCTCACAGGGCATCTACAGGATGCCAAGCCATTTAGGTCCTGCTGTCAGATAAATAACAGGCTTGGGAACCTGAACGCAGGGCTGAATGCAAGTCCTCTTACCTTTGGAAACTAGACACAGAGCTCTTAAAGTACTATAACTTGTTTTCACTGGTGTTGAGAATACTAAAAATCAGAAGGCCACATATCAGAGGCATGTGAGAGAGAGCACGAGTGTCAGAACGTGTTGAAGATGCAGCCGTGTCTGAGGACTTAGGTTTGGGCCAGCAGACACTGCTCAGTCTCTGCATGCCAGAAATAGCAGCAGGATGCAAGCAGAGCAGCCAGTCTCCCCACTCCTGGTGCCAGTCTGTTCTTCTGCATCACTGAACATTGCAGTGCAGGCTCTGTTACATCCTAAGTTTAAATTCAGTTGTTTTTACAGCACAGAGACAGCGTAACATTTGTATGAGGTAGAAAATGAGGAAAACAAATAGAACAATCTGAATACGAGGTTACTTAACCTATTATGATAATAAATGACATTCTTTAAATAGGATTTTCGAAGTACAATAACATCCTTTTTGAGTTGATTGTGTTCTTATCAGAGTAGTATTCGATTATAAATATTGTCAGTTCTAAGGCTGTATAGCTAATGAATGTATATGTCAGCATGGCAGCAGTCCATATGAAATCTATCTTCATGCAGATACACAGTATGCTCACTTGCAGTTTCAACATGACGTGCAACACAGCAGACTGAACAACTCACATACGATCTGCACCTCTGCCTTTCCTTCTGCGTTAGAAGGACCTCCATCTAATAGACAGCGAGTGAAAACAAAGAAAAATAAGCGACTCATCAGAGATCCCACAGGAAGACTGGTGCAGAACTTCAGGACTTGCACCAGCAGCTTAATCAAAGAAATAAATCGTTCCATGATAACGGCAGAGGCTGTGCACAGTAGCCTTCTCCTCATTAATAATAAAACAAGACAAGCCCCACGAGCTGAGCACAAACAAGAATCCTTCACACTGGAGAGGACTGTAAAATTACAAAGCTAATTCACCTGATGCCTGAGAGAAATCTGAACTCCTGTTTCCCAGGAGCAAACTCACGCCAGGCACGATGGTGAACATCCATTCCTGGGTGCCTGCAGCTGCAGAGAGCCAACATTCTGAGTCCCGTGCACAGAGGAACCCTTCCCAAACTAACTTATACTGTGGCTGATTAGCAACACCTAAGCTTTACAGCCTGACCCACAGACAGATTCCAGCTCTGAGCTAGGAAGGGTTGTCCACATGCAACCAACTGCAGCAGTTGCTCCCACGCCATTATTTGATCACTGTCCTGCTCAATTACCTTTTTTTTTTTTAACAACAAACAGACAATCTAGCAATGGAAATCCATTCTTTGAACAACTCCTGCTATTTTTCCCAGATGTAAACTATTGCTTTATCAGCCTTTCCCAATTAATATGGGGCCCCCATGGGAAAGCCACTGCCTGTCTACTGATTTCATTTCCTACATCTCCTCTTGTTAAAATCACAATTCAACTCTCCAAAACGCAAGGGCAAAGGATCCTTTGCTTTATCTTCACAAGATGACAGTGCTTTTTCCCTTGCCATTTTCTTGCAGGAAGATATATTAGCACTACATTTGCTCCTCCGTGTGGTGGGATTTCTTAAATAAAAACTTATGTTATATATGTATGGACTTGGAACCAGAGCTGCATTAGCCTATTAACTATCCACATTTGCTTCAGACTTGGCCAGCCACCTAGAAAACCTGCCAAGACCTTTCTGGCAGCCTTTTCCCAACAGTTCCAGGAAAACATGGAATATTCAAAGAATTTTAGGGCCTCCCGGCTTCGTTTGTCACCACTCTCCTTGCCCACTTATTACTAAATCACAGGCAAATTGCTCTAATGCCCTATTAAAGATTTAAAAGCAGCCTTCTCCACAGCAGGGTATACGAGGACAAACCCACACTCACACTGAAGAAGGAAGAGACTGCAGGTCTCTAATTTTGACATGAAGTTCTGAGTGATCCTTTAGGACATACAGCCACCAGCATAGGGCCCTGATGATTTATTGCAGCACTACAATCAGAGCTCACTGACCAGTGCCATGTATGACAGAACCCTACAAACAGAAATGATTCAGCAGTCAAACTGCATCATTACCAACACAGCGAGCAGCAGACCCTGGTTGTATTTTTTCCACTGAACCTACACTATTCAATTTCTTATTCAGTAACTATTCTCACACACAAATGAAGGGAAACACGTGACTGAAATATCTTAGCTCCTTTAATCGTAAGTTCTCCTTTCACATTTCAAAAGCCACTGGGAAGGCAATTTCCAAATCAACTCCAACCACAAGATCTGTAGCAGATAGCAATTGTGCCTCGCCTTCTCCCCTTCCCATTTCCTTCCCGTTCTTCCTTTCTTCCTCATTCTTTTTTTGAGATCCTGTCTCCAAATCTAACAACTTCACTTATGGGAGGAAATAGAAAGCCAAGGGGAAGCTGTGGCATTTGTCAGACTACAAACAGCATTACTGCAAACCGCTCTTGAAGCCACAACTGCTACTCCTCCTCAGACGAGATGAGAAGCCACTTCAAACACAAGGAAAAAACCCAGCTCTTTAAAATACACCCACATCAGGGGCATTAACCCAGGAATGGGTTTGACCTTCTGCTTGCAACAATTATTTAAGCTCACTAAGGCCAAAGAACGCAGACTGTTTGCCTACAGCATTCAGGGACTGAATGGAGTGACCCCAAAGCTCGTACCAAGCTGAGAGCCATGCATTTCCAAGCAGCACGATTCAGAGGAGCCAGCTTCACCTGCCTCTGTATCCTTTACTCTACAGTGGTCACAAAAACCTTCCCCATCACGCACAGCAGCTGTGAGGAACTGCAGGTGGACCAGGCTGCTGGGTAATTATTATCAATATTGCTCCATCAACCCTTCACTCATTTGTCAGTGTGAGCCACGTGCTTAATAATCTCCAAGAGACAGATGCAGGCTGGGCAGAATGCAAACTTCTCTACCAAACCTGCTCCAAGTGTGACAGGTGTTGGCGGCTCTGCATGACCCACAGTTGTCCTTTGCACTGCTTCACTTCTTGTCCTGAACTGCTGCGCTTCATTCATGCTTCAGGTCTTGAAACATGAAGTCTAAACTCAGCTCTGAATTAGCATAATTCTGCATATGCTTATTACAAACTTTAGTATCTAACCTGTTCTAGGCTTGCAAACTTCTTGGTCCCATTAACTTCTAAAAGCAATTAGGTTCATTTTTTAATTAAGCGCTGGTGAAAAAGAATTGCCTTTTAAAACATTTTCAATTTGTCACCATTTGCTTTCACCGCGTGTCTCCTTGTACTCACTTTGCAAGACTACAAGAATTTCTCATTCTACCTCCTCATTATTTCCTTTCTGTTCATTCTGATGTAAATTTGTTTTCCTTTCTAATGGGAATGGTTCCACTATGCCGATTTTGGATATCTCCATGCTTAGGCCCATTTTTGCTGGCATCTTTTTGAACACTCAGGCCTGGTAGCACAGCTCCTGCTCTGCATGCCTCACTGTTTTTGCTCCCAAAAACACAGACAACACTCAGTTGAATTTCACCTCCCTACTGTGCAGGGGTTCATCCACTCTACGTTCATAAGAGGACCAAGCTCTGGAATGCTCAAAAAAGCTCCCATTGATGGCTTGAGCTCTGAATTGGTGTTGGATTTAGCAACAGCAGGCGACAGGGACTGACTGCATATCAGACTGCACATCATATTTTCAGGAGGAAAATGCAAAAGCAAAAGGAAGAAGAAGAAAAAAATAGTCTGTCTTTATCAAACGTCTGCCTGACTGGTTAAGGCTTTTTTGGACGCTGCCAGTTGCACATGTGAAAAAATGGCCCATTCACAAAAATACACTTACACTACAATTGTTAGACATGACATTTACACATCACTGTTAATTACAAATGACTTGATCCTGACATTTCATTAATACGTTATGAAAGCCATAATGAAACCCTATGAGCCGTGTGTCACACCTGTAACAAAGACAAGCTTCAGAGAAATCACAGTCATGTCACCAGACCTTGGCAAAGGGTGGAAGGGGAGAATGGCAGAGGGGTGACTCATGCTTGGAGTGGGTTTATCCTCAGCAGCCTGAAAGGGACAGGGGGAAGCCCTGCACCCCAACATTTGCTCCTCTGCAGCATGATGCAGTTGTTCCGTTACCTGAACACAGGAGAACGTAGATAGAAAAGGGAAATCGAGGATCCCATATTGGCTACACCTACCCTGCCTTTAAAGTGTCATTTTAGACAAGGCTGGAGCGCCTAACTGGAGATGAAACTGTTTTCTGTAGAGATAGAGGGAAGCAGGGAGAGATGGAAGGAAGCGGGAGGCACTGTGTTTAGCACCGAATTTCAGAATCTTTCCCCATCTGCCCCAGAAACCTGATTCTTGAACTTATTTAACCAAGAAACAGGGCCATGACATTGCACAAAGAGGCTAATTTCACATGTAAAAATCTGATTTGCTTCGGGAAAATACATTTTATATTATGAATCTTTGAAGCTAAATATATGCAGCTGGGACTGCCTAGAGATCAGTGGAGTCAGGGCAACCAGAAGTCCTGTTCTGGTCAGAAAAGAAACATGTGAAAAAAGAAGCCATTCCCCCCCCAGTAAAATGCTTTGGATCTTTTGGGCTATACAAAATTTCCAACCCTTGGAAGTTTTTATCAATTAAATGCTGGCAGCCCAACACCACGCACCCAGGAATCTGGCTGTGACTGAAGACTCCTGAAAACTCACTCTGGAAGTGCTGAACTTCATCTGCTTTCATTCCTAAGCTGCAAATCTATGGCAAATCTATGATAAGGTGAAAGTGAGAAAGGGAAGAAAAAAGGTGGTCAAAAAGAGACGAGTGCTCAGGTCTCTGCTCTGGCCTCAAGCCCTTCATTTCACACAGATGGGTGTCTGAATGCAGAGCTGGTTCTCTACCACCTAATTCTTTCATTTTCCAGCTGCACTGTAATCAATATCTGTATCTAATGGAAAGGATGTATTTTTCCCTTATAGGTTATACTTTGTGACTTGAACACAGACAAAAAAAACTTCCCTCCTTCAGCAACTTGCAACTTCAAAAGAAGAGAGGAGACCATTTCTGAGGTCCGGGCTTTGAATCTCTGTAATGAAATTGTCTTATTTTTAACTGTCTGAGCAGCTTTCAAGCAGAAGCGTGTTAGAATTCATATTAATTTGTGCAGTACCCTATCATCATCATAATTTAGCTCACAAGGTTGCTGTGCTTGGAATTCCAGTTATGACATGAATTCTATACATTTTATACAGATTTATAAATGGCATCAATAGAACACTTAGGGCCTTATTCATTAAACAATGAGTCATTCTGGCATTCCATTCTATTTCATCCCTGTTCTTGCAAAACTTTTATGTATAAATTTGACTATACTTAATGCATCTGATTTAGGAGCAGAAGTGTTGCGGCATAGTTTCAGCTGGGTGTGGAAGCAGATGAAAGGCATTGTTTAAGGAAAAGAAAAAAAAAAAGAAAGAAAGAAAGAAAAGATCCCTCCAACACTGAAAGTTTTTGAATTTCAGTTTCCTTTCTAAAGGATGAGCATTCAAGGCCCAGGAAACAGCCCTGCCCAGATTGCTCACTGCCACAGGTTGGCCCATCCAAGGACAGCTGTGAGGCAGCTCAGAAGATGCTTGTGGGGCTGCATGCAAGCAAATCCCATTATCTGTGGATAAGCAGAGTTCCTCCTTCTTCATCACCGTTGGCTGGCACCTTTCACAGCCACCACAGCCACGTGGAAACACAGAAACAAAAGAGAATTTGCAATAATGTGCTGTTTCCAGTAATACCTTGCTGCCCAGCAAACCAAGAAATTACTACTGAATGCAAGACCTTATTAATTATTCTTTAAATAAATTAGTGGTGTTGAAAGATACAGCTGAGCCATAAGAGGCTCCAACACATTCCTCAGTAAGCAGTTTACAACTGTGACATCAGCAAATCCTTATACTGATACTGCAGGACCACAGGAGGCAGTTTTCAGAATAACTTCCCTAGTGACCTAGAACAAAAGTAAGACCCAGTATCTTCTTGTGAGGAACCTATATTGCTAGTAGTGACTTGCAGTATGTCTACCTAGCAAAATATAGGACAATTTTTTTGTAAATACCAGCTTCATCTGCATAAAACACATAAAATAGCAGTGAAGTCACAATGTCTTCATGGGCTGGCCACCAGTCAGTGGGAATCTGTCCAAACTGTTCTCATCCCAACCACTTGCTCCAGATAAACCTACACATACTACAGAACTGTTCCCCAGCTTACAGCTCTGTCACTTCAGAGCATCTCGTGATATTTCACCTTCTCTTTATCCTTCCAGCCATCCTCCCAGCTACACAGGGTGCATGGTTGCAAATTCTGTACAGCCTGCTGGAGCACAATGGTCTCAGGAGTCGCTGCTGCTCTATCAAATTTGATTGGTGATAGAATACGGCTTCAGAAGTATTGGGGAAGGAAGAGGGCATGGATACAGAGATGCACATGAGCCAAGTGAGCACATTAGCTGCCTTTTCATTGGAAACCATTCCAAGACCTTATCGCTCCTTGGACGCTTGCAGTTTTCTTCATGAGGTATACAGGCATCAGAGCCTATTTTGGGTCTTAGTAAGCCACAGTAAATTTGGAATCCATTTCACTACGTATTCTTCTACATTATCTACCAAGCAATCACCATGCCAAGAAATGCACAACGCTATTTACACTCATTGCCCATAATAGAGAATAGGGATGTGTGCTCAAACAAAGTGCACCAGCTCATTTTCATTAGTTCTCCCCCCATGACATTTCTAGTCCTTCCCTTTGTACGTCAGACTTAAAAGGACAAAAAATCAGATCAAAGTTTAGATTCCATTATCAAAGGACAAACAATTTTCTAGGGGGTGGATTGTTTCTTTTTCATTTTACATTCCAATGGAAATGTTCTCTGAAAAACAGTTACTATCTCTCCTACTGTTCACAGGAATAACTGAATAAAAACTAGGAATGGAACAGCAATGGAAGAGAAGGAAATTAGGACACTTCTGTCTGTTCCTTGTGCAAGCAGGGAGAAACAAGACTGGCAATTACAGGAACCGTTCAGAGCTAGACACCTTCCTTTTGCTTCCTCCTCTTCTAATCTACAGCTCATGAGCTGCTCCTTTACTCATTGCAAAAGGTCCGTAATTGTAACACTGCCACATTCTCCTGGAAATCTACTTAAATGGCATATGATAGAAGCCATATGATAGAAGCTTAATTACACAGAGGGCATATGGAAGGCATATGACATAAGGACATATGGAAGGCATATGATAGAAGGGCATCCGAGGACATATGATGGAAGTCTAATTAATTGACAATACATTCCTCTCATCAGGGGGAAAGCTGGAATGCTGCTTTGTTCGGAAGAAAAATATGCACACTGAATTATGGTTATTGTTAACTCCACTGTACCACTGACCATCCTCCTTCTTCATTGTTACCTCTTGTTCTTTGGAGCAGATAGATTATTTGATTTACATATCCATCTGGCATTAAGTTTGATAGCCACAAGTATGTGTATTAGTACACACAGTCAGCAACTTTCAACCTTACAAAGTACCCTTATACTTGCATGAAGCAGGTCTACAGTTCTGCCACCAAAAAGGAAAGCAAGCTGTTCTTATTTGGGAACCGTCACCATTAATATGTAATGTTTTTCCTAGAGAAGTACCAAGCAGCTAAAGAATCAACCATTGCAGAGTGGTGTCCACTAACTCTATGCTGGATGTGGGTCAGCACAGTTTGTGGATTTACATCAGTTGAAAACGTGCACTTCCAACAAGATCTATGGGCAGAGAAATAAATCAGCCTAAAGCATATGCAGAGCAGCAATGCTAAACGAAACTGATACGATGGAGAAGCAAACCACCTTTACAAGATGTGACCAGAAGCATCAGTCTTTGAAACGCCTACTTTAATTGTAAAAGCCTAGGAAAAAAAAAAAACCCAAAACTTGAAAACCACCATTTTAGCTAACTGTAATCATTAATGGAGATTCCCTAAGAACAGCTCTCCTGGGGACTGTGTAGATTTAGGTACTTTCACACAAACCCTTGCAGGTTTTATCTGGAAGCATCAGTGCCAGCCTCCTACCTTTCTGAGAGGCAAGGAGTGCCAGCTCCCACTCTGCTGCTGGCACAGCCTCGCTCAGCTCCTGGGGCAGAACTAACCCAGCTAACGCCAGGGGAAACCCACTTGCACATCTCAGTAACAGACACAGTGCAGGACGTTTTCCTTGTTACCTTTGGAGACTTCTGCTTGCTGACCATGAAGGCAGTAACACTGCTGTGTTGTCATGGTGCTTTTTAGGAATGTAGCACATAGCGCTGCTCGAATGCTAATAAAGGAAGACAAGCATTACTAGTCCGCTGAATTTGCTAAATATTCAATAATATGGCACCAGTAGGTAAAAAAAAAAAAGGAAGTGCTGAGAGAACGAACATCTGTGAAGTTCTAGAGAGGCAAAAGAAAAGTTTTTCCAGCTCATCTTACCTGCTCTTTCCTGTTCCATGTGTCCAGAGCAAACACTGCTGAGGAATTATGGTCGCTCATCACGCCGCTTTGTGCAAGACCCAAGGAAAGCTAGGAGGTTGTACAGTTATCTCCCTTGGTGTAATTCTAAACTATACAACCTACTACCTCAACCTGGATGCATGCAGTCAAAAATGCTGAAAGCCACCCACACTTCACATTATGTCAGGGGTTCAATTAAAAAAATAGTAATGATAAAAAAAAAAAAAAAGGCCTCAACACTCTCAGTGCTCTAATTTGGAAGTAATAAATGTTGTGTTGGTGAAAAGGCACCAAAGCAGACGCAGCTCTCCCGCACTGCGTATGTCAGCACATAAGACACAGTAAGCCATGGTTATTGCTGCTAGGTATAAACAAGATCATGGACACTTTTCACACAAGAAGGAATTTTGCTCCTGGCCAGAAAAATGAGGCTTTTTCCTCCTCTGTAGCAGATGCATCTGGACTACAGCACAGAACATACACATACATTTTCTAAAGCTCTCAGAAAGGTTTAGGGTGAAGTTTGTCCTAACATGTCTTTTCCTTTTTGAACACGTATAGCATCGACTCTGGAACACTCATCTTGGCTCCTGCACATTTAAAGCATGATTGCAGAAGTGGGATTTGGAGAACTGCAAAAGGGGGTTGAAACATTTAAGTAAGTTTTACCCTTGCATCGATTCCTTGCTCAGATTAATGCTTTTAGATAAGCAATACTGAGCCTGTCTCAGCAGTCAGAATAAGACAGTGTTCCCTTAACAAGGATCTCATTACATTTTTCACTTGTATTAGTTCACAGTCAAACAACCAGGATGTTATCTTTGTGACTCATTCCCATTACCCACCAAGCTAGTGCTTAAAGCAGTATGCTGCCTATTTATTACAGCTTACAAACAGGGATTAGCATCTTAAAATACGCCAGTGCAAACAGTGGAACTGAATCAGTTCTGAGATCCTGCTCTCAGGTGAATGCATCCTCAGGCACAGCGGCTCTGTGCTGGAAGGGGATTACATTGGAATCAGAGCTCATGAATGAGTGCTGAGCTGTGCTGAATAGATGGCATCTTGGTTGCTCCTATTTTCCTCGGATAAAGTAGTGTTGCTGATTATGAAGAAGCCAGTGCCCTACCTCTGCATTCAAAGCCTGTCTAGAAAGCAAAGAAAGAAGATGAGAAACAACACCACGTGCTGGAATTCAGCTTGCAACAGTGGAAGAAAATTGGAAAGAAAAACACTATTTCTGCAAGATTTAAGTGTAGAGATTTAAATTTAAATAACAGCAAGGTTTGCTGTTAATAGTATTAGTAGAATTTCTAATAACTACGTATTCAGGAAAGTTTATTTTGAACTGACAGGCTCTGGATGGCACAGTATCTCAGTTAGTGGCATAGTATGGTACCATAGCAGGACAGTCACTGTTGACCACTCTGTTTCTCAGAACAATGATCCAGACACACAGATGGATCAGGACACCGCAGTTCTCCAGCCCTGCTCCAGACCAGCAGCTTTCCTGCTTTCCAAAAGCACCCTGAATCCTTCCTGGACACAACTCCACCCTTTTGTGCACTGAGCATCTGCCCTCACACATGACATCCAGAGATGTAACCCGTGCAGCTCTATGGAATCCAATGAACCTCACCTATGGTGGCAGGAGGCCCCAGATTCCACTCAGTTATGTGACACAGGAGGTGTGTTGCCTCTCCTGACTTCTTCAAAAGTCCTATTCCACATTCTGCAGCTAACAGAGCTTACTTAGGAGCTACACCATTTCAGTATCACGAGGATAGGCCACACATGTTCTCTACAATCTATCTGTGCATCTCAACCTATCTTCCCTGCATCTCAACCTTCCTATAAAGGTTAGAAATAATGCAATTCAAAACATTTAAAGAACGGTTATTAGCATCTAATCATTCTAATGAAAGAGATCACTGCTAACATCAGCACTGTGATGGAACGCCTTGCAGACCAGGCAGTTACAAACAGTGCTGAGCAAAACATCCTCCAAGAATTCGCTCCAAAACAGAAAGGGAAGAAGGAACTGGTTTGCTTCAGTCGCATCCTCAGCTCAGCAAAGGTCCTTTCACAGACATAAGAGAAAATACTTCATGAGCAGTATTCTCACCTTGAGCCTAAATAGCCTAAATTTTTCGCAGGTTGGCAAATGCCACCGTGACTGCTTTGCTCCTGACTCGCCACCTCTCCCTGCCTCCCTTCCATCACAACTTCAGCTTCCTCCTCACTGCCACATTTCCCAAGCCCTGAGCTGTCAGCTCTGCGCTGGCACTCACTCAAGGAGCGTTCTCGCTGCCTCCCCAGCACTGTAGGGAGCTGGGAGCTGCACCCCGCTGGGCTTCCTCCCACCCCAAGGTGCTGGAGCTGCATGCCAGCATGGGGCAGGGCTCTCACCAAGACAGTATTCGTGTCCCACTTCCTATACATCCCTCTGCACCAGCTCCCATATATCCAAAGCCCCTTCAAAACAATGCGATAGGAATAAACAAGCCTTTCTGTGGACCTGTATGTGACCTATGCTTGCTTCAGAGCTGCTTTAAAGAAAGAAAAGAAGAAAAAAAAAAAACTAGAGACTTTAAGATGAAGTATTTTTAAACACTGAAGCAGTTTCTGTCCCATACTCACCCTCTGGTCAATTTTTAGACACCCCCACAGTTGCTGCACAAGGTGAGATTTGCCATCAATGGGAGCCTGGTCTCAGAATGAGATATTCTGTTCCCACTATTTCAAGCTCAGATGAAGCCAGGATGGATGAAAGTGTATTTGCACCCCGGAGGAACAGTCATTTCAAGCAGAAAAGAAGCATCACGCAGCTAGTCATGCCGTCAATTAGAGTATCTGCTGCTACTACTGACACGAGGAGCTGAGATCAAATATTAAAGCACAAGTCACCTAATTACCATCACCCAGCACCTTCACTACATCTGCCTGCTTGGTAACTGCCTATGAACCAGGAATGTTCCTCTTCTGGGAGAGCAGGAGAGATCTCCAGCACTGCTGTCTATTATAGCACTGCCTTTCGGTGGCGTGACTCCCCATGTTTGTTTTTGGGTGATTTTAGTCAATTATGTCTTTACTCAATTAGCACAATCATACCTAATTATGTAATTAGGGTGAATATGTAATCTAATGACAATGTTCAATTATGATACGTATCAATGTTATAAAAGTCCCTATTAAGTATAGTTGTGGGGAGCTTTGCATTGCAATGCAGAGCCACACATTCCTATGTAAGTTAATGCATCTTCAGAGCGAAAGGCAGCCCACGGGACCCAGACAACATCAGATGGAGGTGCAGGTGGAGCCTGGATGGGGAAGGGATGCAGAGCTGTGCTCATTTTACCTCCTGTTCCCCCCCAAGAACTTCAGGTGACAGCAGAATACAGAAACCTGCCTCTCTTACTCTGTGTTGGAAGAAGCCAAACTTTACATTTGGTTTCCCAAGAATGTTGGCAAAATTCTAATCCAGTGCTGCTTTTCAAGGAT
The DNA here is from genome assembly GCF_026119805.1 of Tympanuchus pallidicinctus. NCBI lineage: Eukaryota > Metazoa > Chordata > Aves > Galliformes > Phasianidae > Tympanuchus > Tympanuchus pallidicinctus. Next base: position 2,956,046 of record NW_026294748.1, read on the forward strand.
TTAATGGAATATTCCATTCTTTTAAAACATTTTGCAATGCAAAGCAGCACGTTCCACAGAAAAACAGCTCTTCAGAGGGCATAATATCCCCCAAAAACACTGACACAAAAAGCAGTGCCCCACGTATTACTCCTCCTAAGTTACACCATACTGTGTGTGCATTTGCAATTGCTCCTATTGACCATACAGAGTTGAGACAGCAATGATACCAGCAATGGAACTTCAGGACACATGAGCTCAAAGAAGCAGAATTCTGTTTTGTTACGATCAGCTGCAAGATCATCAGCTGAGATTTGGCTCTGAGCCTTTTTGACCATGAAGGCTACAGAAGAAAGAAGAGCCCACCTTCACATTCAGATCCCAGGCAGGCAACCGCAGGGCTTGCCAAGGAGGAGGTGGAAAGCAGAAAATACTCTTGAAGCAAACACATTTCCTGAAGTCATGGAGAAAGAAAAATAAATACCCAAACCCACAAACGATATCGTTCCGGTTTGAGGTCAGAAATCTTGTTTGCTAAACTTCAGCTCGGAGTGATCTGTTTAACAGAGGACTTTCAAAAACCTCAGACAGATGAGATTTTACAATGGAAATGCTGATGTGATTCCATCTGATCAGCTCACCCCTCGAGGTTTGCTTGATGCAGCTTCACTATTAGGACTCGGTTGAGGAACCTCAAGAGGTTTGAAGGTTTACTCCAGCTCAGGTTTACTCCTAGAGGCTGGGCTGAGCTGAGACTTTCAGAGCATGCAAATTAAAGTAAGAAATCTCATCTGGGCTCAGCTGACATCCAGAGCAGCTACAATATTATGAAAGCAACCCAAAACTTTTCAACACATTACAAAAATGGTCCGTGCTTGAATTTTTAGCAAGAGTTACAGCAATCTGAAGATTTACTCAATATCACATTTCGGGATCTGGTAGTTTCTAGGGGAAGGGTAGCCAAGCACTTACTGCTGAAGCACGAAGAGCTTTGTGTCAGTAGCTGGGCCCAGGAGTGATGCTGGTAGGCAAGCTGCAGGGCTGATGACTCTAAATAACCCCCCAAACCCACAGGCCCAGGTTTGTTGTATGGCTGAGCAGCACCATACTGCTTCATGGGAATGTGGGAAGCTCACAGAGCCCAGGTTGAACGTTCTTGTTGGAGACTCTGCATAGCATGAGGAGGTCCCAGAGCCAATGCTGGTTTTGCATGGACGTTCCTCCTTCAGATCACTGGGGCTGAAGTGGATGGAGACTGCCTGGCTCAAGGATGGGGGTCTTAGTCCCAAACATCCATGTCTAAGAACATCCTCTCCCTGTTTTCTCCCTCAGTGATTAAAAACAAATAAACAAAGAACAAAGAACTGATTAAAACAATAAATAAAATTCAGATTACTGAAATAGTTATCTATCTGCCTTTTAAGAGTTCGACGAGATTTGATTATCTGAAGAAGACTGTTTGGATAAGGTTCAAATTCCAGGGTACACAATCACATTCTGCTTATCATGATTCCCATTTGCCACTGCATATGGTTCTCCTAATTACCCGAATGCTACTGTGTGCTCCTCTCTGCTGACACCGCTCGCTGTGCTCTGCACCAGATGAGACTGGGAAAAGGGGGAGCACACAAGTGAAATCATTCTTGCACCCCAGCGGATGCTGTGCAACACACCTGTCTGCAAATGGCCTTTCAGTGAAAGATGTCATTAACAGAAAGGAGAAGCAGTCTTGTTATTTTGAGGGAGAGAACCGTGATTTACCAAATCTGAAGAACAAGAGGAGCTGGCTTTGGTAAAGGTTTGCTTTTCTTCTTCAGGCAAGAACCTTTGCCTCTGTACTAACTGGAGAAACGGAGCACTACTGTAGCAGAGCTTCCCTAGATGCACACGTAGCCAGGTTAGTTCCATAGGAGGCATTTTTTCCTGGGAGGTGCTAAAGCAATGACTGCCTATCGCTAGAGAATGCACTGTGCAGATCAAGGTAGCAATTTCTGAGAGGACATTGTGATTTTTTCATGTCCCGGAGGCCCTCCTGCTACATTCTGCATGAGGGGCTCTGGTTTGTTTCCAGCTCCAGTAGCTGCCTTCTCTTTCTTTCTGTTCCCTGCAACATCAAACTGGGCAAAGCATCCAGCACTCCCTGCCCATGGTGACCCTGCAGCGCGCCGGCGCAATGGGATGCAGCCGCTGTGCCTCGGTGACAGATGAAGAGATCTCTGTGCACTCTGTCTGGCACTCAGATCAAAGCTGCTGCATAAATGTGAGCTCCTCATCAACTAAGTGAGGGAAAATATTCACGAGAAACATCCAGGTAGAAGCACCGCAGCCTCCAATTAGTTTCTTCCGTCCTACAGGGAAGACACATTTCAAGGTTCTTCCCATCATTTTGTCAGACTCGAGTTTCACTCTAAAACTTAATGAAGTGCAGTGAAATACAACCAACGGAAAAGAAATACAAATTAACACCAAAAACACAATACAGCTCTTTTCAAAAGGCTGAGCTGAAAAACAAAGGCTGGGAGAGTATCAGAGGCTACGGCTAAAAAAAGACTGGCGGGAGCCTAGCAAGGAAAATTAACTAAAATAAATTAAAAAATTAGTGACGTGTTGTGGGTGTGCTCTGCAGCACGTCCACTTGTCCCACAGACCATGGAGCATCTCCAGCTCACACCGGGCTGAATTGCTGCATCCCTATGCAGGGGCACAGCTGCCCTTATCCTTTGCCAAGCAGCAGAAAACCAGCAGCGACCAGAAAGCAAGCTGAGCTCCAGAAGGGAGCCCAGCAGCATGGGCAGGCATCTTGGCCCTGTGTTTGATGGCACATCGCTCATGTTTGCTTTCTAAGCATCCAGCCATGGTTAGGTCAAGTCTCTGTCCGAAAGGAGAAAGCTGGACATCGATCAGCAGAGCCCAGCATGGTGAGGATCTGCACTAAAACATTGTACCCAAAGTCGTTTTGCACTCTTCCCTTTGACTCAAATACTGATTCTTCTAATCCAAAAGTGTGCTTTCAAATTCCCCGCAAGCCCAAGGGTGGTATCTCATTTTGTGACACACGAGCCCAATTCCTTTGCCATGGGTTTTTGGCACTCCCAACACAACGTCACCTGAAGTGGCAGACTCCAAAATGCTCAGCGACAAATTCCAGGTTTCTCTCAGCACATTGCCAGATGCCTGATGTCTCCAAATGGCTTTGCAGGGAAGAGACCACCATGCACAAATACACATTATATTGGGAGCTGCATTTGGCCAGATCATTCCTCTTCAGAGGTCAGACTGAATCAACCAAGGCTTCCCTGATAGCCACAAACACAGGAATCTAATACACTGAATATTCACAGCATTTAAAAACAAAAGAAAAACAGCAAAACCATAACACCCTCTCTAGAAAAAACAAACCTCACTGTCACAACATGCAATCTCATCCTCCTGCATCAACTGCAGGAGAAACCCTATTCGTTCCACCACAGATACAACGTCCACCAGCAAAGGGGAAGGAGTCAGGAAGCACTGTTTGAGCACTGGGAGCTTTCAGCAACTTCACAGGTGATGGCAACCAATGCCCAGGGGAGATCTGGACTCCAGGTGCATGTCCAGGGCAGTAAATCACAGCAAGGCTTCACTATGGAAGAGCATCCTGCATCCTTCTCGGTCACCTCTTGCTAGTTTCAATCCACACGAAGAAACAAAAGCAGTTAGACTGCAGTTCTTGTTAGCTCTCTGCCATTGTTTTATGCATCTACATTAAGCAGAAAACACACAGAAAACCCTGGAAATTCAGCAAGACAGGGGGAAAAAAAAAAAACCAAAAACCATTTTTGGACCGCAGCAGCGTGTGTCAAACCAGCCAAGTTCAAAAACAGAGAAATTTAGAAGTGGAAATACAGACCAAATCTTTGGTGAAATTAACACTGGAAAGAAACAGTCAGACTTTATTTTGAGTTCACATTCTAATTATTTTCACATAGGATCTGTATGTTGGGGTTGAAAAAAACTTCTTCAAAAGTAATTGTTCCACTTAGAAATGTCAGTTTTGCCCAGCAGGTTTCATTACTGCGTGCTTACATGGGTTTTTCCCCTGCTCTACTTTAAAAACCATTTAAAACGAAATAAATACCACAAAATTAAGAGAACCTGGCTTCTATACCGAGCTGATTTTAGAGAGAGAAAGGAGACGGAGAGCCAACGGGCGGCTCTGGCACTGAGCTGCACTGTGCACAGGGACTGAAGTTACCCAAAATAAAGAACAGAACAGAAGCACCTCTTGCTCCCACAAACAAATCGCCACTGAGCAAAGAATGGATCCCCCTCACTTGATAAATGAAACAGCTTTCTCTGCTCCCAGCAACCTCAGAACCACCCCTGCCCATGCCCCACAGCCAGACCCACGTGTAACGTCGCTGCGATTTCATTTCTTCAGGCTGATGTCACAGACCTCCCCCGTCCCATTTCGTTCAGGCACAAATGAGTTGTTAGTTGGTATTTTAACATTAACCCAAGCCAGAAACTGATACGGTAACTGCAGAGCGAGATCTGCAGCTCTGCTTTTACATTTCTTAAAAAGAAAAAAAGGAGGAGGGAAGAAGGCATTAGACGAAAGACACAAACAGCAGAATGGAACATCATCAGTGTAAATGCAGAAACACAACACTTTGTGCACTTGCCAGACAGACACATACCTATAGATACAAGCTTGTGTGGAATATGACCACAAGTTCGGATCTACGGGTTTGTGGCAACAGGCATGGGTCTCTTCTGCAATTTGTTAGGTTTGGCTTTGGGCTTTGGTTTGTTGGTTTTGTTTTTGTTTTAAAAGAGGAAAAGCATTTCTGCAAATGAAATGTCAGAGCTGTTAGCAGGCAGCAGCCTTCGTGCCCCTCAGCACCTCAACACCGCTTCCCCCAGGGGGGAAGAGCCGCCTCTTGGCTTTGCGACACCATTAGCACTGTTGCTACAGTTTCCTTCAAAACCTCAGTAAAACAAAACCAACTTTAAAACAAATAAAAGAAAGCAGGAGATCAGCGGGTTTGTTGTTTTTTGGGTTTTTTTTTTTCCCTTTTTCTCCTAACTACTTCCCTGGGCAGAATCGCTGGTGGTTACACAGCACTGAAAGAGCCATGGCCAACACCAGCAGCGTATCGCTAACGGTGCAGCAAGTTAAGAAAGAGCAGTTTTTGTGTGCAGACAGCAGTGCAATAAACACATACCCCCATCCCGCAAGAAGTGGTCTCGTTTCCATGCTGGCAGCCCGGTGGAAGCAGAGCAACTGCCTCTGAGTTGTTTTAACTTTCAGAGAAGTCATTACAGGGCCGGGTGCTATTGTCATTCTATTTTTAAAGAGAAAGAATCCTTTTGCTTCACGAACCGATCCAGAAAATTCCCCCAGCTCCAACTCACTGCTACCTGACAGCATTTCTTCCTACAATGACAGAGACAGATATTAAACTGCTTTAGAATTTTTTCTAACCAGTCCTCAAAGAGAATCGTAGAGCAAAGTTACCAGCAAGAAACCTCCCCTCCTTCCCCCAAAGTTTCCAAGTTTTCTTGCTGGCGTAACTAACATTTCCCATTAATGAAGTTTTATTGGGTGGGCAACTGGTGGGGAATTAAGCCACAGAGCAGGCTGCCTGTGCACAAAATCAGTCAGAGCAATTGTTGCTTAAAGTGTATCCACATTTTTACTTGCTGCGTCTCCTCTTTCTTCAGATTACTGCCTATAAAATGAAGCAGTCAGCAGGTGGAAAAATATTTTGCTATTTTGATGCTTTCAAAAGTTCCCCCAGTTCTTGTGTAGGCTCTTAAAACGCTTCAACCTGCGCACCCTGTAAGCATGCAATTAATATACAATTTCCTTTTGTTGGAATACTGCTTTAACTGAGTTATGTGCAACTCTTGCTCCACATCCAGCAATAGAGATGTTAAACTTTCACCATCTGTCCAAAGGTTACCTACTAAACTGATTGCCTAAATTTATATTCCTACACTTCAGACTCCCATACCTACCTTGATAGCATTCAGCTTTTCCACAGTTCTCAGAGCCCAAAATTCAGACCAAGAACAGGAGGTGCAAGAGTTCAGCATCTGTGCACAACCAGGAAAGCTTTTAGGTAGGAGCCGGCGTGCAATGAGAATCCCCAGCTTTCCAAAAGCCTTCACCCTGCAGTGCACTCGAGGCAATGGGGCAGAGAGCACATGGTCCTGCAGACAGAACAGAGTCACGTCATGCACAAACACACTGACTGTGCACTCCTTTGGAACTGAGCTGCAAACGGCACAGAACAAATGCTGCCCCACCAAAAATAACCCAAACCCTCCAACCACGGAGCTCATTTATTTCAGGGGAGCTAAGATTGTGATTCAGATTGTCTCTTGACCCTTCCGATCGAGCCAAATAAGCACAGTATTAGGAGTCAGTCACACTGCTGCTGCCTCTATCAGCATTTCGTACAATGACAAGGATTTTTTCCATCAGACCTTTGTAAGTCACTCCCATGCTATAATGCAATATTGCATAACACAGTATTTTTTTAAGAGTGCATTTTGACCCTAATTTTCTCTACTCTGATGTATATGCTTTAAGGTATGATGATCTGCACGCCTCTGCTGGCAAAGAAACCCCTTATTTTTTTGTGTGAGAAGGGACTGATCTCACTGAAGCACACATCCTATGCGAAGGTTACACTTCCACTAGCTTTCCCTAGCTCTAAATCTTTGTTTTTCTCCCTAATATCTCATAGACTCATTTTCTAACCACTGGGATATAATTGAAGCCCTTGAAGGCAACCAAGTCGTGGCGTGTGGGTGGCCTGCACAAACCTCCTGTGGCAGGACGTGTGCCCTCAGCTTGCACTGGTTTGAATGGAAACTGCAGGCACCCAATGCACTTCAGCAACTCGTCCTCATCGTGGAATGATCACAGAGACAGAACAAGGCAGACCGTCTGAGAGCTCGTCAGGGCAGCTGGGAGGTGTCGACCAAAAACCAAAATATGCTCTTTCTTCAGCTGCCTAAAAGAGAGCTGCTGCAGTCCTGGCCCTCCATCTCCCAGCGCCTCTCTACCTGACTGCTTCACAGAACAAAAGGGAAGAACGAGCGTTAGGCTCCATCACCATAGCTTCAGCTGTTAAAAAAGGAAAGAGAAGGCAGAAGGAGCTATCTTTAGCAAAGCACCTATGTGTGCCAAAGAAAACACTCCGTCAGGCCCCCACCACGAATCTCATCGACCACTTCTGTGCTCCCGTGGGCCCCGAGGAAAGGCAGCGTGGTGGCACACGGACTGCATTCAGTGGCACCTACGTGCTGCAAATGACAAGTGCCCAGCAGCCAACCTCCTCCTTCTCATGCCTTTTGCAAAAGAAACTCATGGACAATTTCTGAGACGGAGAACTGATAGGGGCAGCAGCAAGTGAACAGGGAAACACAAGGGTTGTTATTGTTTTTAAAAATGTTTCTGCTTGAAAAAAAAATTCATTTCACTTATATCAACCATATTCAGGGAGACTGAAGGAGTGCCAAAGATTACACAAGATGTGGGTTTCAAAAGGTTTCCCCCCACTGATCAATCATACAGCTATTGTACCTTTTGAAAACCTGATGAACATACACACAGTGGCAGAAAATCTATGGTAGGCAAACAAATCAATCGTCTTCGCACTGTATTTGACTGGAATGCTAAGATCACAAATAAAAAGTCTCCACCTGCACCTCACGGACTGTACTCCTTACATAAAGGATTGTGATATCCTGATCCCAAGGATGCTTTGCTTCCCCATTAATTTTATAACATGTCGATGAGCACAGGATCAGCACAGCTTTGGTTCTAGAGCCTGGCACCCAAAAAATGCACAACACCTTTGTTTAGCATTAAGCCCGCCTGAGATTGGCATGCTCTGGCTTTACAGCCAAAGGAATATAGGAAGCAACATGGAGAAATAAAGTCTCTAAAGACACAACGTTGGTTTGGGTCTGTGGGTGGTATTCTTGCAAACCACGAAGCATAAATGCCCTGTCCAGGAAAATCGATCATTATGGAATGCATTGTGTGCCTGAGCAAAGCACTGTTTGCAGCCATTTCGTACTTCTGCCACGAAAATAAGTCAAATAAGAAAAACAACCACAAAACAATCCCCATTCTTTTTCCTTACCTCCCTCCCCAGTCTATTTAGGCTTGTAAATACATACAAATATATATACACATATATTTATGTATAGACACACACACACGCTCTCTACTTTCAGCACAAAGACCTGTATCAATAGATTTCTGCACTGAAATAATGAAAAGAAATTGTAAGGAAAAGGAAGGCAGTGAGTGGAGAGGCGAGGAGAAACCAAATTACCTCGTAGCAGCACTTGATGAGATTCCTTACCGAACGTGCGCTGCCATATTGCTAGGCCCAACTCGACGAGCAGTGCTTTCTGGAAGACAAAATATTTACGGATGCTTTCATGGCCAAATCTCAAGAAATGGATCCCACCTTCACACATGCCGAGGCTGCAGCCTCAGAAGCGAAAGGAACAGGCAATCCTACGGGAGGAATTCCTCCCCCCACCCGACTTTCCCCCTTTTTAATTTCATTTTTTAGGGAAGCTGATTTTCCACGTTCCACCTCGGATCGATCCATTCCTGCCCTCCCCAACGCAGCGATTCCAACCCACGGAAACAAAACATCTCTTGCAACACAAACATCTCAGAACTTTGCCAATTCTATCGGCACCAAAGCGATTAAGACAAAAAAAGCGCCGTGGAAGTTGTAACAGCAAACGCATCCCCTGCTAGTTAGTAACACGCATCCACTTCTCCCACTGATTAGTTATCATACAGAGATCCTTATCCAATTAAAGTTTGATAAAACAGAATCAAATAGGAGGATCGTTACCTGCTTTTGAGAAGGTTCACCAAGCAAGCATTTTAAGCTTTTTGACTCTTTTAACACTGATACAAGGAATAATTATTTCTCGCTGCCGATGCGATTGTTAAAAGAAGCGAAACCCCGGATTGTGGTGGCTTCGTGGATGCTATTCTTTTTGCACCACAGCAGGATTCTTGGCTGCCAGTCCAAGCTGCTTTCACTTGCCAAGTTTTAAGATGCCGGTTTTGCCTTTCATTTTATTGTTCCTTTCGCAACGTTAAAGACCGACTTAAAAAACCATGCACAGCTGCTATCGGGGAGGGGGGGGAATTATTTGAATTTTGCACAAGAATGGAGATGAGGAAGGAGCGCTCTGTGATGTAACCACAACGACACCCACAGAAATAGTCCGATATTGGGGGGGACGGGCTCGGCGCTCCGAACCCTGCCGTCTCCCTGCAACGCGGTTGGGATCTGGCAGAAGGGCAGGGAGCCATAAAAGCGCCCACATCTACAGCCAGCCATGGGTGGAGGGTGCTACCTCACCCCCCTTCACACTCCTAAAATCCACTTACAGCCATTCCTCCCCACCGGGGATCTCACGCAGGGGGAGCTGAGGTTGGGGAGCAGCCGAACAAAGGCATCCCCCCCTCATGCACCCAACATGCTGGGAAGAGGCTCAGCACTACGGGGCCAAAGCTGCCACCCCAACCCTGTTGGGGTCTGTGAACCCCTGCACCAAAAGCTGTCATTTATCAGAAAAGAATGATTTATTATTATTATTATTTTTTTTTAAAGGAGATTGTGTAAAAGATGGGATGCGTTCCTTTTTAAAAATGCTGTAGATGAATTTAGTTATTTCATTTTACTTAATGGAAAAAAAAAAAAGAAAAAAAAACAGCCAAACTATCAGGGTTGGCACCAAAGCCCAACGCATTTCAATGACCAAAAAGCCACCCAAAGTTACTCGTGATCCTCCCCAGACTTTAACCAGCCATGAAACACATCGCGAGGGCTCCCACGCAAGACACAGATACACCGTAAGGCACAGAGTGATGCAGCCCTTCCGCCTGCTGGTGCACACACACTGCCTGCAGCCGGCTGTGCACCTTGTATCCGGGCACAGAAATCCCTCCTGTGCACATGGCTGAGCACACAGAGGTGTGTGCAACCCGCTGGGCAGCGCATGGAAGATGTTTCCAAGCGGCGATCACCCAGGGTGCAACCAGCTCTGACACCAGCTGTGCTGAGCAGAGGTTTACGGCTGGCTTTGCAGCAGAGCAAAGCGCAGAAGGCGAACGCAGCCCCGGTATTTCATATTTTTAAGAGGAAAAAAAAACAAAAAACAAAAAACAAGCAGAGAGAAAAAAAGACTACAGACAACCGAAAGCTCCCGTGAAAAGCAACGGGCTGAAACAAAAGCGGCGTGAATTATTAATAAGAGGGGAAAGAAAAACAGAAGCTTTGTTCTAAAGTGGAGCCATAAGATGTGAAATTTCAAAATCAGATGGCTCGGTCTGTGATTTCTTTCATTTAAATGAATTGATCTGTTGCTAAACTGCTGCTCCCGTGCCAAGAAACTTTAACTCTTTCGGCTCAGAGCTCCCCACGCTGTGCTGTTCTCTCTCCTGACGATGAAATCGGAAAGCAGAAATTAAAAACCAAAAAGGGGGGAAAATAAAAAACGAGAGCATAGAAAATGAGGGGGATTAGACCCGCAAGCGCAGACAGAACACAAAAGAGCCACGGGATGGAGCGTCTCAGTGCTTCGTTAGAACTTCTACTGTATAAACAGCGGGATTCTTGTTCCTACAGTGCTGCTAAAACTTGGAAAGGAGACAGAAAGGCCTTCAACCTTCACGATCCCACATACAGCACTGCGGGGCGAGCTCAGCAGAAACACAGTGCCTGCCCTGAGTCGTGGTGAACATTCACTTACCGGGCCTTAAACATTTCCAAAATACCCTTCTTTCCTACATGTGTTCGCCTATGGGAAAAGGAACAAAAAAGCAGACTGAGAAGCTCCCCAGAGCAGCCCGAAAGGCTTTGGTAATATTAGGGAGAGTTCCCAGTGCTTTCCCATTTTGCTCTGGGTTTGTTGTGCCCGCTGAAAAATAAATATTCAAAAAGTACCAAAAAAAAAAAAGAAAATAATTGAAAACAGAATTGAAAACAGACACGTAATGAAGGATAATTCCAGGGGAAAAAAAATACTTATGTGCAGAACAGCGAGAAAAAAGGTATTTCTATAAGGCATCTCCCACTTTCCAGGTCTGCTGCAGTTCCCCTGAACTGCTGCTGCTCGCTGCAATCTGCTGCCTGCTTAACCACGGAATGACAGGCAACATCTGTTTGTATGGAAGCCAAGATCAAGCCTCCACTGTTTCTTTGGCTCCGTTTCTTTCTTTTTTTTGTTCCCCTCCCCTCCCCCCCATGCTCTACCAAAAAAAAAAAATAGAAGAAGTAAAAGAAAAAGTAAAAGCGCACAGCAAGATTTTGAAAGCAACTCAAGTGAGGCAGCAACTATTTTCCCTTGGGTTATTTCAAGGTACAGCACTTGGAGGATAACTCTTCCCTCTCTCCACCCTCCCCTGCTCTCCCCACCCCACATCCTTTCCCTTGCCCCGTGCTCTTCATACAGTATCACACACACACACAAATCCAACGTACCTTCATCGCTATAAGGCCACTCCCTCCTATGGGGAGGGGGTTCTTCTGTAGGCAACTACAAAAATGGTACGGGGAGGGGAATGAAGGGACAGCCGTGCCACAATCCTCTCACCTTCTCTCATTTGTTTCCCTCCTTCCTCCATTTTACGGGCTATAAAATGCACGGCGCATATTTTCAAAAGCAAAGAATGTGTTTCGAAGTAAATAAACGCACCTCCCCCCCCCCCAAAAAAAAGTAAAATAAAATAAAATAGAATAAAATAGAATAAAATAGAATAAAATAGAATAAAATAGAATAAAATAAAAATATCAGCTCGGATCCAAATACAATTCAAATGACTAACCATGTCAGCCCACTGCCAACTCTGTGGCAAATCAGGAGAAAACGCAATAATTCCACATGCTGAGATGTGAGCAACTGGAAAGAAACCAACTCTGGAGAAGTCACAATGCAAAGTATTACGGTGCTCCCACCCCCCCTCACCCCCCCAGCCCCGCTGCCACCCCTCCACGGGTCGTCCCCCCCCCCCCCCCCCCCGCCCTTCCCCTCCTCCCACCCTGGGAAATCAAATTAATTAATTAATTGATAAGCCACTCATTTGACAAAAAGGGCAGGGAGAAGGAAAAAATACACATGTAAAACAACACAAAACAAGAGAAACAAGCAGAGCTATTTAAAAACTTAGGGAATGTTTTATCCGCCGGTGATTTGGGACAGCGTGTGCATGCACACATATCCCATACAAAAAAGAAAAATATATATACACACACACACACACACATATATATATATAAATCAGACAAGTTGCTAAGGAGACTTGTGTAAACTCGGAATACAGGCACAGTTCTGGCCTTTCCCCCTGTATTCCATCTCGTATTCCGATCACGCACCACTGCGGCACGATTGCACCAATGCACTGCATTAATCTTGGCCTTAAACGGGCTGACTGGCAAAGCAAACTGTGTGTATATATCATCTTTCAAACTTAACAAGTTAAAGGGAGAGAGGGTGGTGGTGGGTGGGGAGGGCTGGGGGGGGCGGGAACCTTCATTCTGAATATAAAATATAGGAGCTGAGCTTAGTAAGGGAATTTTAAAGAGGAAGCGCTGTGCGGATGCATGAAGACAGCCACGCTCCCTCCCTGCCCGCTCTTTCCCACCTCTCCCCTCCCAGCCCCATCCATGGCACATGTCTGACACCCCCCAGCCATGGCAATCCCCCCCCACCTCATTCTCCCACCACAGTGGGGTTAGTCATACATATTAAACAACTTTTATTTACTTCTTTTTTTTTCCTCCCCCTCTTCCCCTCCCCTTTGTGTGTGCCCCTAAACCATTTTTTCACCTTCAACTTTTAGGAAGAGGGATATTAAATCAAGCCTGAAGCACTTGTGGAAGGTGACTGCTGCTGCGCAGCACAATTCATTCCTCAGTGACTGACAAAGCATCATTTGGCCAGGACAAAATCACATCTGTGTTGGTTTTCTTCCCTCTTCTTTGTTATTTGGGTGCAGGAAATCCATCACTCTCCTTAAACCCTCCTTCCAATTCTCCATCTCCAACCCTCTCCCACTGACAGTCAGCCAGCGCCCGCCTTTCACCGCTTTGTGCACCACATTTCACGAGATGGGCTCTTCCCGTGGGGAATCCAAATCTACAGTCTGCAAATTCAGCAGTGCAACACACCAGAAAAGCCAATGCTGCGGGCGGTGCCCTGGAGCAAACCCCAGCACACTGCCCTGCTTTCAGGTCCAGCTGAAGTCTTTGCATGCTCCAGAATGGGAACCTAACGAGCATCTCTTCCCTTCAGAGCTGCAAAAACACGAGAGGCGAGTCCATTAGCCCAGCTCCAGAAGGACTGCCACGCAGCACATGGGGTGAGATGCTCACTCCCTGCCCCAGTGCTTGCTGTTCACACGAGGGCCCTGAGCCCTGTGCTGTGCGGGGCTGAGGGTGCTGAGCAGCCGCACATCCCGCTGGCTTTGTCTCGGCTGCGATACACGATGCAGATGGACGGCTGTGACTAATGCTCTTGACAAGGCATAAAGGAGGGACAATATGGAAATGCGAAAGAAAAAGTATAGTTGGACTCCGAGCACCGTGTGGAGAAAAGAGAGGCCGGCCATCGAGAACAACTCTACTGGCATCTTCCACTTAATCTAATGACAGTCTCACTCATAAGAGCATTATCACGGCGCCCGGTGGGGCCAGCTCGAGCAGCATGCTTTCCTTTCAGCTCCAAATGACAGTGTGAGGGCATTACCAATAAAGGAGAAAATTATAAAGTTCTAATCGCTAAATGCCGGCTCCAAAGCAACCCAGTCTGTGGCACTGCACAGAAGACAAAGAGCAAAAGGTGTGTTTTAAAAATGGTGGGTTAGAGGTCAGGAGGTGATGGAACCACCAAAACCTCAGTCCCTGGGATTCAGAGGTGTCCAGCATTGCTCCCACACATCAATTCTCATTCTCAGCTTAGAGCTGCAGGAAAGCAAAATACTGGGCTCACCTGACTGCTTCTTTTGGTTTGAGAAGAACCGCCTGAAACAAAAACACCACATGAATGAGTAAAGCTATCCACTTAAAAGAAAGGTCTGCCTTTTTTTTTAACGCCCTAACAAGTAAGGGGAAAGTAGGAATAGTCATAAAAATATTCTCTCTGATCTAACCGTGTTTTTTCCACTGAGACCAAACCACACAACTGAATGCTTCTCAGCCCCTGTGTACAGATGCTCCAAGGCCTGGATGCAGAGCTGCCTGCAGGACACCAAGGTCAGGTCCACACATTCACAAATGGCTGAAATGGACTTTAAGAAGTTGTTGGATCTTCACTACGCATCCAGCCCTGCTGAGGCTGAGCTGGTCCCTCATCTCAGAGAGAGATAACTGAGATAAGAGCCCTGCCTGAAAGGGAAAGGCTCAGCACTAAGCAGAGCTACACCACACCAGCTCTGTCCAAATCTGTGCAGACCACAGAGAAGACAACCAGGCGTGCATGGCCCAGACACAACTTCAGCATTTTTCCAAGGAAAACAGAACCCAGAGGTCTCAGACCACTGTGCAACGATTAAATAAATCTTTAGTCCCATAAGGAAGGTTACAGCCAGGTGCTGTTACAGACAGAACACTGCAAAGAAGTAAGGCAAGGTGGAAAACACAAAAACATGCTGAAACCACTGCAGATGCAGTAGCAGGTATTTCACATCCTTTCCCAGCTCTGGGCCCTTTGGTTTTTAGAGGAATTTCTAGCACTGAGGTTGACTAAGTGAGGCCACATTTGTGTTTTGGTTGCAATTTGAAAGCCACTATTTTTATCCACAAGTCCCCCAAAGCATCTGTTTCTCTCCAACTATTTAAGACTTCCTTTTGTAAGACCTAGTTAGAGGTATATCCTTATTTTTAAACGTTCCTCTTTACAGCAGCACTTCCATTCTATCATCATTACGTGTCTCATTAGCTGTGTGTTTGAACTCGGTAATTTGAAGATGAGGGGATAAAATCCTTGCAGGGGGTCTCAGAGGTTACCTCTCCTCAAGCAAATATTTTGGGGTAATACCCACTATTTGGTACAAACTGGTGCATTTCCACAGTGCAGTCTTTTTAAAGATCACTCTTTAAAGCCACCCAGAGATAGAAGCCGTTTGGAAGCATCCAGAGAACAGGCAAAATCCTCAATAGAGAAGGAAAACACCCCCCTTGCTCCTAGCCTGTAGTCAAGTCACAGCCATCTGGAAAAATCTGTGCTGATATGGTTCATCTCTCACTGAAAACACTGCACTCACAGTAAGTTCTGTTCCTCCTGAAGAGTAAAAGATGGATATATATCAAATCGTTCCACAGATGGACAGTTGGACAGAGGATAGTTTGTCTTGGAGTTACACGAGTCACAAATACAGCAGATCCAACAGAGAAATAATTTTGGACCACTTTGTGTTGCCCCTATCACCAATGTCTCCAAGTGACAGACAAATGAGAAAGACCTTCTCCAATCTCATGCAGGCAAAACACACCCTCACATCACTTGAAGGTGAAGTACAGCACTGCCTTCCCAGAGACCACGAGCCCCTGGCAGTGGGATTTTACCACAGCACAGGGGAAGCAACAAGAGACCCAGAGTCCCAACTTGTGGGTCTAATCTGAGAGACAGAAGCACGCAGGTGTAAAACCTCACACAGCTCACAGGGGAAAAACAAAACAGTGTCAGATGCAAGGGACCTTTTCTACTATCCAACCTCTACTATGCAAACCCAGATCACAGCTGCTTATCCAAAAAGCAGCTGCTGTGATGCTCCAACTCCGGCATCCCAGGCTGTATGATATATCCAAGGATGTGCAATTTTGTTTTCATTATCCAGGTGCAACAGAAAACATCTTGAAAGAACGTGGATGAGCATCAATCTATGGCCAGCCCTTTGGAAAGCCATCAGCACTCAGCAGACCCCCAGCTAACAGCAGGAGGCATGCAGATTGCTGAGTTCACAGCGGGCACGTGCAGCTCATCCAGGCTGCCCAGCCCTACCTGGAGCTGCCACTGCCTGCCACGTGCCCCCAGGGAGAACGTTTGCACACACCTACACATTCCTTATGCATTATTCCATGGGAGGTTCGCTCCTTTGGCCACAGATTTGCTGAGCTCCAAGCAATGCAGTCCTCCAGGAGAGAATGCAAAGAAATAGCTTGACTGGCAGCTCATTGGATTTGGAAGTCGGACATAAACCATGTGAGACAGATGTTTCGTTAAACGCTGATGTTTGTAAGACCTCAACACTTCGAACCAGAAACATTACAGCCAAAAACTGGACAACTGTTTGTACACATTATTCTAGACACCCAACGCTATGGAAGACTCCAGTCTTCCTTCCCTCTTGGCACAAAGGTGGGAGGTTTCCCTACCACATACCAGGGAGTCAAACCTTCATCCCATTCAGGGCCATTCTTCACAAAGTCATTCTCCAAAGAATTAGATCTCAGTAATCTGATCTCCTGCTTTTAACACATACCAAAGCACAGCCATGTGGGCATGCAGAATTGTCTCTTCTTGGTCATGCTTTCAGAGTTATTCACAGACATTCATTTCCTACATCTCCACCTGAATCCAGAGGATCCAACTGAACCCTACCTTCATTTCTTCATTTCCCAGTATTGTTAACCTCAACCATCCTGAACCAGGCTGCTCTTACTGTCATCATGCTGACTAACTAGCATTAATCACTGGGCTCTAGAAGTTTGTCTAAGCTTCTGTGCCTTTTTTTTCATATTTTAAACTGTTGGCCCCTTAAAGCTGCACGGGTTAGAACACCACTTTAACTTGAAAGTTAAGATGTTTAGAAAATAACCTGAGTCACGTATCAGGAGCTTTCAGAACTGCAAATTCACTATTAAACTCGTGAGAGCAGAGAGCAGTGTTTTACAAGCAGGGAGTGGAGGCACAGCGAGAAGGAATGGTTTTCAGAAGTTGTCACAGAGGAAGTGCACAACAGTGTCTGGAATTTATCTCACGTCTATTGGTTCCAGTCCAAAATGCTTAAACCACAAGATCATCCTTTGGGCCCAGAACACCCAAAAAAAAAATCTTTAACTCTCACACTGAGCCTATTTCTGCCTCAGCTGTGCCAGGACAGTTGGTTGGGAGCTGAAAATGGTCCAAGAGATTTTTCCAGATGCAGTATCTTAATGTTCATAGGGTCCCCCCTGCACTCCTTCCCTCTGCCACCACAAAGGGGCAACAACGAAGCCATCAGAACTCCTACTCATATTCTTCATAAAAGCTCAAGATAACTTAAAAAAGGATTATTTAACTGCAAACCTGCAAGTTCTTGGAGAAGATTGCAGAGAGAAAGAAAGGAGGGCTTCTGCTGTCCAAAACATTGCTTTTTAGTAGGTAGTGCTGCAACTCTATTTCATTCCAACACAGAAGCAGGCAGAAAATGAAGTGAAACGTGTTGATCATCATAGCAAGAGTGATGGCTGGGGAGGAAAGGAAGGAAGGAAGGAAGGAAGGAGGGGTAAAAAATGTGTCTGCATGCTTGATAGCAAAGCAAGGAGGGTTGGAGCAAAGCAGATGTGTATCTGCAAGTTGCCAGTCCTATTTAGGAAAGAAGGAAAAGAACCCCCATGGCCACTTGTCCACATCCTCCGTGGTGTGAGCCCAGAGAGAGGACAGGTGAAACCAAGGAGATCACAGCCTAGCTCACATCATTATTGCCACTTACTTGGGAAAGGCAAGTTGCATCTTTCACTTTCAGACGACTCAAAGAGAAACTGTTTCAGCGCTTCGGCTTTTTGGCCACACATCCCCTTAGAGCAGAGCACAGCAAACATTTTATCTCATCTCCATTTTGTAAATCTAGGTCACCACAACCCATGGCTGTGCTGCTGGTGATACATCCACGACTTGCCACACCGCCCAGCTCTGGCTTGAAATCAGCACCAACTCTAGCAATACTGAAAGCTGGTAGCCCATAATTAGTAAACGGAGGGGGCACAGCTGTCTGTGCTTCCTATAGCCTGGGCCCTGCTGAGGCACTGAAAGAGGGGGTCACCCATCTCCAGTGATGGGTCGCTAAAGGAGAAAAGCCTCTGGTCCACAAGCAAAAACAAAGACAATTCACCTTGTCGGCTGCTGGACACAACCAAGAGGAGAACACATCGTTTGTGAGCACCATGGATTCCAGAGGGCGTACAGAACTTGCCTTGGGTGAGAGGGAACAGGGATGGAGCAGACAAAGTGCTGCACGTGTTGCTGTCAAACCTTCCAGAGATAAAGTGATGCCTCTCTGAGTCACATATCTAAAACCAGAGCAACTGCAGTTGAAATTGTAGTCCAAAACTAGCCCTCTCAGTTCAAGTAATGCCATATCATCCTATTCCTTGCTTTTGTGTAATCGCTCCTTAAAAAACCCTGAGGATGTACATGTAGGAGATGGTTGGTTTGTCACAGCAATGTTTATTGTTGCAGACCAGAGAGAGAAGTGCTTCAGACCTGCTTTAGATTAGGAAGAGACAGGAGAAATACAAAGAGCATCTGACACCAAAATAAAACTATTTTGGTCACTGCCATCTCCCTTATTCTAAATGAAGCAATTGTGGGCTACGTTTGCTTTGCATTCATAATTAGCAGACAGAACAGATGGCAAAGGCGTCACTTAAAGCCACACGTCCGACAAAATAACCCAGGCTGCCAGTGCCATTTTTTCTAGGAACAAGGAATACTTTCCCCTCTTCTTCCCATTGAAACGTATCCCAAAGAAATGAGGCCAGAAAACATTTGCATCAAGTAGGGGATTCACCGCAGAAAGGAACCCATTGTGTTTTGGAGTGTGTTGATTACTGGCTGAGCGTGGAAGAAAAGGGCAATAGCAAATAGATTGCTAAGAGTACAAAAAATAGGAATGGAAACTAGCAATACATTGCCAGCAATGCAACGAGGGGCTCAAATAAACATATATTCACTCCTCCCTTCAGTCTTGTGGTTCAGGCATAGACTGGAACTCAGGACATCTGTGCCTCATTTAAAAGACAGCTGAATGGGAGAATCTCTATCAGTGAAGGCATCTGTTGTCCCACGCCCATACCTGATCTCTTCTGTATTAAATGCTGTTACACTCTCAATACCTATCTCAGCTTAAGGGTACTGGAAAACTCACTGACAAACAGGAGGAGCAGGGCTTAATGCATTACCCGTCGCGCAGCACAGCTCCTAACCTCAGCCAGGGGAGCTTCTTTCACTAGAAAGCTGGAGCAAGGCCAAGCAACGTGAAATGCATGTGTGGCACTCCCATCCTATTTCCTCTGCCACAAGCACAGACAAGGACTCACATATTCCAAAACTACACACTACTTGCTGAAAGCATTTAAACGCTGGTTTTTGATCCACTGGACAGTGCAGTGCTGTGCTTGGCTTGTGGCACCCAGAACATCGGTGTGTGAACCTCTCAGAGGAGCAGCATCTCTGGGGAATCTCTCCTGACAGCTCATCTCGTGTGACAAAGACCCTTTGTTAAGCTCTTAACCTCCTACAAAGCTCCAGCAATGTAATCACGGTGAGTATCCTTGGTTGTTGGAAAGAAAAAGAGAGACTGATACAATTTCATTCCTTTTAGAGTCTCCTGAGGTCCTCCAGCAGTGCTGCTGATGGGCTACAAGAGGATTGTGACACGCCATTCCCTAAGCACTATGTTCCCAGCATGCATAAGTGAGCAGCATCAGAACACAGACTGATGGGCAATATAATAATATAATAATAATCCTGAGCTTTGACTCTCATATTGCAGATGTGCTTGTAACTGTGAGTCTATCACAGCCACAGCCCTCCTTGCACAGACACTGCAAATAATTGTCTCAACAGCCACTGCAGAACTCTCCTCTCTCTGACACTGTAAATGTGCCAATAATAATAATGAGCCTCAGTAGTACTACAGCCTGCTCAGCTGATGCCCTGCAAAAAACAACGCCTAGAGAAAAAACCTCCAGGAAAGCTCAGGTCTTTTGACTTGTGGAAAAAAGTACAGAGAATGAGGGTAGACCTTAGGGGAAAAGAAGGTGTTTTTAGGAGAGAGCACAGACCTAGAGAAAGAGGAGATATCTCCACAAAAGAGCTAAGCCCCTAAGAAAGTGTGGAGACCAAGGACAGAAGTCAGCAGGATTCAAATCACAGAAACAGAGAGCCTGGACAACACCACTAAGATCCCCAAGTCCAACCCCAACCATCCCAGCCATGCCCACAGACCACATCCCTCAGTGCCACCCCTCCACGTTCCTTGAACATCTCCACGGATGGTGACCCCATCACTTCCCTGGGAAGCCAATGCATTACCACTGCATTTCTGAGAATAAATTGTTCCTCATATCCAACCTGAAGGCTGCTGTCACCACTCCTCTCTGTGGCCAACCACCCTTCTGAAAAAGGCAACCCTCCCATGGGACACCCAGCCTGACCAAGCCCCCCTATTTCCCAGGCAGCTCCATTTAGGAACCACACAGCCTCTTCTTCCTTCACCTTCTGGTTCTGCCATTTATGTCCCTTCCTTCCCTTCACCCTAAAAATAACACATTGTTCACACAATCCACCAGCAGAGTGATCCCATGAAGTCAAGGGTAGGCTATGAGACTTCTGAGAAATCACTACACTTCTAATTTAAGCGAAACAAATTCAGCAGATTAACAGGTGTCAAAATATTCATCCACAGGGCTCAATGAAAGCAAAAAGCATTTGGACCCAGAATCCAACAGCAGCAGAACAATATACTTATCACATAAGATGCACAGTTCACAAGCTATATTATCATCCTATCTACAGCCGTACTTGTTATCCACTATGCTACATGGTGGGCAGATATGCATTCAATATTTCACCTCTGATAACTTCAAGACATCAGTTAGATGTGTTACATCTCTTAGAATATGCGTAAGCAGAGAAGCAGAGAATCTCAGAGCAAAAGGGAGAATTTCAAATCTCCACAGGCCCTTTACAAACCACAGAATCGCTCAGGTTGGAAAAGACCTTAAAGATCATCCAGTCCAACCATGACCTAAAAAAATGGGTCAAGTCATCTTTATGTCCTTCTAATTCTTAAGCATCTGTTGCTGTATGGTGTCCTGCCATTCCTCCATGGTGGGAACATTACCTGGTATGCCTAACACAGAGTTATTTTTTGCCCATTGGCAAGATTCTCAGAAGGGCCATAAAGTGTGCAACCACCTCATTGCTACTGTCCAACCGTAGCTTCAGGAGAGTGAAATCACCAATCTCACCACCAATATCTCTCCTACCAATGCTCAATGCCATTTGCTTTATTTTCCTTCATTTATTCTATTAAACCTATTGATATCCGAGGCCCTGTATTAATGCTACGTATTTATGGCACTTGGAATAATTTCTGCAGCACTACTTCAGTTTCCCCTGTGGCCCAGGTCAGGCAGGTTGGTTGTTTCCCAGGTGTGATTTTTGCACAACTTTCTCCTCAGTGAGGCTGAGATACCTTCTGAAGGCCTCAGCATTTCTCATAGCCTCTTGAAACTCAAGCTATTTCATTGATTTTTGCATTTCTGAGCACATCAGAAAGCTTCAGGAATGTGCATTACCAATAATTTGACAACAAGACCACGATGTTGCTTGGGGCTTGAATATAGATAAAGAAGTGCCCTGGACCCAGCATTAAGACATACTTTCTGGTACCAACTTTAGGGTTCCTTTGGCCTTCTGTCCTCTGATTGCAATGAATTATTGCCCAAATTTCTCAGTAGGGCAAAACTCAAATCCATTTAGATGTACCCATGCAGAAATATATAAAATAATAATTAATAGGTTACTTAGATAAAGGTTTTCCATCTTAGGGCAAAGGCAAGTATTAGTTAATTAATCATCAGGTTGGCATTAACTTATCTTTTGGCACCTACAATAAAATGCAAATCTAAAATGAGCCGTAGGGGGGAACAAAGAAATAGGAAGCCAACAATAGTTTTGGAAATGGATGACAAAATCCAAACGTTCTGCCTCACTGCTGCTAAATTAAGCACAGTTTTATCAGTGCAAAGATTAAAAAAAAGAGAGAGATTCTCCTCTGAACCTTAAGTCACATCTCTTATTTGCACAGGGTGAGACAGCAACAGTAAAGGCAAGCAAATTTACTCACCCTGAGATTGAATGGAAATAAAAAAGGATCTGCTCAGGTCTTGATTTCCCCACATGCAGTCCTAGAGAACAGAAGACAAAAGGAGAAGATCAGTTTGCTGCATTTAGCAATCAAAGAAGTGATCCTCACACACCTTCCCTTCCAGACAGCCACTCTTGCCTTGCTCTGCCTTCACTCTTCTTCCCCTGGAGGGCACAGCACAGGGGATTATGGCCAACCTGCCCTTTTTATCTCCTGCTAAGTGGAAAGGGCTCTAACAAGATCCCAGCCTTAGCTGAATATTGTTCTGGGAATTATTTTGGTGCAAAAAGGATGAGAAAATATTTTTTCTCACCTACCATCAGAGGCTCTCAGCTGTTGAACAAAGATGAAAGAACTTCACATGGAATCGACTTTTCTCCAATTGATTTTGTTTAGCTTCCTCTGCAGCAAAACTCACTTTTTCAGAGAGGCCCATTCCAGAAACACAGGCACAATGTTCAGTGCATGCACCGTTTGAGTATTATGGGGTGCACAGTTCTCCCACGACTGCCCTACCACTGATTCATTCTCGGTAACATCCCTTACTCAACCTATGTATCTCACCATGTGCTTCTCAGATAAACCTGATGGCATCATCCTCTCAGAAGAAAAATGGTGAGAACAATTAGTGCTTTGTAAAATACTGCTAAAAAGATAACTATTCCATCTGGCCGTCTCATCCCGAATCCAGATGAGAACCAGCAAGGGAAATGATGATACACATTTCATTCGGAACTACAAATAATAAACATTCCATTCAGATTCAAGTCAAAGGTTTCGCAACCACCTGTTGGTGTTTATTTGATCAAAGTAACTGTACTCCTTCCTGCCCAGGCACCAGCAAATCTCTGCCTGCTAAAACAGAGCCAGCAGGATGGATGTGCTCTTCGCTCCTCCCGAAAGCCATTTTATTAGCAAATGAACTGTGAATATGGGACGGGTAGAGAGACAGCCTTAAGGCATCCTTTCTCCTGCCTTTCATTTGAGAGGTTTTAAACTGCAGTGAATCCCCCTGAGAGTCCCATCAGCATCCACAACTTTCTGGAGCCCAAAAGCCCAGTGTTGCCAGTGAGCACGAAGGCATCTGATGCAGAGCAGCTCCCTTACCAGAGGAAACA
Organism: Tympanuchus pallidicinctus; assembly: GCF_026119805.1. Lineage (NCBI taxonomy): Eukaryota > Metazoa > Chordata > Aves > Galliformes > Phasianidae > Tympanuchus > Tympanuchus pallidicinctus. Next base: position 2,979,317 of record NW_026294748.1, read on the forward strand.
GTGGTATTCTGCAAGCCAGCTTCAATAAGCAAAAGATAATATATTATTCTCAGAATAAAGAATTCTGATCAGCAGGGCTACTTAGGCATAAGCACAGAACCCAGTGCTTCTCAGAGCCCCAACAACCCATCCACATGAAAATCTGGTACTTTGGTAGATCCACATACAACTCTTAATCAACCTTTTTCTTCTGCTTCCCTTTCGATCATAGAATGGTCTGGGTTGGAAAGGACCACAGTGATCATCTAGTTTCAACCCCCTGCTGTGTGCAGGTCACCAACCAGCAGACCAGGCTGCCCAGAGCCACATCCAGCCTGGCCTTGAATGCCTGCAGGGATGGGGCATCCACAGCCTCCTTTTGATACCAGCACGATCTCAAATCCAGCAAGTAGGTGTGTTGTGATCTAGTGCATGATTCCCTCCCAAAACTTGCCTTCAGCTGCACAGTCAGCTCAGAGGCTGTGCTGCTTTACCCCAAATCCTCCAGCCACAGCAACTCACAAACCCACAGTAAAGAGAAGGATGCAGAAAGAAAGAGAGGATGCGGCTTTAGGTGTTTGGTTGTTTTTTTGGTTTTTTTTCCACTGAATCTTGCATTCATTAATTTCATTTCAAGAATGAAGTCAGATTTATTTTTTTTATGTGGCTGGTTATTTGACGAGTGAAGCATTAGATTTGTGAGTTGTTCTGCAAGCCAAAACATGCTCCCTCTCATTCATAACACTGAGCTGCTCTGCGTTAAACAGCCGATTATCATGAATGAAGTGGGTGTAACTTCCTTGAAATCCTCCAAAGACCTGTCAAAGCAGAGCTACTGCAGCTCAGTTTTCCCCTTGAAGCGCACAGATCATTGGTTTAATTGTTCCACGCTGATCTTGAAACGCGCTTTCTTGGTTCAAAGCATTAGGCAGTATCACTTTTTGAAGAGGAAAGGGGAAGGGTGGAGAACGGTGCCTCGGGATAAGAGAGAAAAGTGGGTCTATGTCTCAACCATCAAATTTAGGTTTTCATTTGGAATCTAAATTGAGCTTCATCCATTTAAAAGTGTGTCAGACAAAACCTTACAAATCAAAGCGCTGGCCTGCTTTGCATGGATAATCAAGAGCCTCTGGCTCTTTTTGTAAGAGGAAATGTTTAACCCTGCAGAGAAGAGGACTGATCTGACGGTTCTGAGCGGCCAGCCACTTAGAAATTGAATTTGAATCAAGGTCTGCCATTCTCCACCCCATGTCCAACCTTTTGGTGCTGGCCCAATGTTATCTTGTTACAAAGGAACATGCTGATATTTGCAAACTTGACAGGCCTGTGTGCCTGCAGACAGAAAGGTCGCACGTATACAAATAAATAAATGTTATCACCTTCCTCTACTAACCTGTTTAACATAAAGATCTCCCCAAGGATAGCCGTGGTCCTTAAAGAAAAGTCCCTCAGCATCTCGGCTGCTCATCGTATCACCCTTTAGGACACCAGCAGAGAGCTCTTGGCCAGTAACAGTGATCACACCATTGACTTTGGTGGATTGACTCAATATCTGACCCCTCACCTAACATTTCCAAAGGCTGGCAAGCTACAGATGACCACAGAAAACTCAGTAAAGAAAAACATGAGTACCACCCTTGTAAGGGGCAGTCTTGGGAAATAAAGGGAAAGTGGCACCAATGAAAAAGTACATTTTTTAGATTTCAGCTCAGATTTTCTGCTAAATTTAATAATCTCACCCACAACAACAACAAATTCTGACAGCAGTTTTACACACAGCTCTTAACAATGATAATACTAACAAAGTATCATAGAATGGTTTGGGTTGGAAGGGACCTTTAAGATCATGCTATATGCAGGGACGCTTCCCACTAGACCAGGCTGTTCAAAATCCCATCCAGCTGGCCTGGAATGGCACCTGGATGGTGCTTCAGGGGGAAAAATAATAATAATAATAATAATAATGTGGAGATAAACAAGAACTGGAGATAATTTTGGACATCTCAGTAAAGTGATTCAAACAGCCCCAGAAACAGCACCTCCATCCCATGCCCTCACTGAAAGGACATCCACCAGGGACCATTCACCTCTACCTGAAGCCCATCCTCCCCCAACCACCCATGGTGGGGCAGGTCCTCTCCCAGGTAAGAACCCAAACCACTTCCATGCTTATCAGCAAAACGCAATCAAATCACATCATCATGTCCCGAGGTTTCTATTCTGCTCCCATTACAGCAAGCGAGAATTTTGACACTGGTTTAAGCAGCAGTGAAAGCTGGCTGATGTACAAGCAGGTCTGACAGGTTGCATTTTTGCTCCCATTACTAGGATGGGCATGAGGGTTCGTTCCCATTTTCTTTAGCTGGCATTCAGTCCTGGATTTAAACTGCATCTGCGGTTGCATTGCTGTGAAATGTATCACTGCTTATGACTCACGTTGCAAAGGACACATTTGTAAACTGACCCACCATTGACAAAAATCCTCTCTTTCTTCATTTGTAGGAGGCGAGATGAGGCATAGGTTCCTTGTCTGATTCATTTCCTGAGGAAATTTTTACTCTCTGCATCTTTTTCAGTCCTCATTCAGTCAGAGAGTAGCGAAGTGATTAATACAAAATCCATGCCTGACACAGACTGGAAGAAAGATGCAAATTCTTTTATAACCAGCGCTTAATTAATCGCTTAGAAAAACAACCCACTGCCAAAAAATGTGTGGGGTTATTTTTTGGCTTTTTTTTTTTTTTTTTTTTTTTTTCCTCCCCTTGTTGAGAAAGCCTTTTCAGTTGAAAAGCTAATTACAAGCAACGGCACGCAGCAAAACGCACGGAGGACAAATCCAGCACCCTTTGAAATCAACCCCTCGGAAGGAAGAATTAGCAACCTGGACAGAGCTGCAGGCAACTCCAGCCCTCCTGCATCTGCTGCTCGATCACACTCACTCACAGCCAGCTCTGGTCCTTCCTCACCACACTGCAGAAATCCTAGGAGAGATGCGTATCTAACACCTCAGACAAACACAGACAATGACCCGAAAATTAAAACTGCCAGGAATAAATGATAACACAAAGAGAGCCCTGAGGAAACTGCAGTAAGTTTCTTGACCATTTTTATCTACCTGATTATTCATTATCAAGACAGTACTAACCAAGTCCAGATCGGGATGGGGATGTAAGCAGTCCCTGGGGCTGCAAGGCTGCTCAGAACTTGGCACTCGAGATCAGGCTCATTTCTCCATGTATGAGGGTGGTAAACGTTACCCTGCAGAATTAGGGGAAAAAATGAGTGCGTCCCTTCCCTCCATTTCTTCTCCCTCTCTCCCTCTTTCTCTCCACATTCTTCTCCTCTTGTCTTTCTCCCTGCGAGCACTGAATGATGGGATTTTTGACATCAGAGGAAAGTCATCCCTTCTCCACTCCCCCAGCTTCTCTCTGCTTCCTCCTTATGCACGTCCGTCCTCCTGCATGCTATATCCCAGCTCAAAGAACAGGATCAGCTGATCCGACCACAGCTCCATCTCACTAAGCATCCTAAATCCTGCCCACAGCGACCAGACTGACTGGTTCATTCACCCTGGCAGCCTGCGACCAGCAAGCCTTTAAAGCACATTTTGTAACTGTTACATAGCTGGCACCAACTATAGCAAAGTCATTGTTTGGTCAAGGTAAAGTGACCTCTATTTACTGAGCTCAGCAGCCCACGGGGAATAACTGGATTTGAGATAAGTGAAAATTTGCTGGGAAAGTTTCACTTTGGCCAGGCTGATGCTTACTACAATAAGCTAAATGTTTGGTCAGTTCATGCCCTTTCTCTTGCAGTTTCTTCAGCCCTTTGATTTATTATCTGTGACTAGACAGCAAATGACCCAGTCCAATTTCAGCGAGCCTGCGGTAAGCCAAACACAGAAGAGAGATTTGTTTCACCGAGTGTATTTTCTGATCCCAAATAAATACCCTGTTGATTACCCTAACCTGCCAGGCACCTGCCATAAGTTGTTTATTCGTGTATTAAAGAAGAGCATTAACCCAATCTGGCCATTCCTTCCACGCAGCCTCCCACGTCTCCCTGCCATCACGGCCAGCAGCGGCGCAGCAGCGCACGCTGACTCCAGCTGTGCAGCAGGGCTGGGGAGCCCAGCACCACCCCAGGAACCGCGTCCGCAGTGACTCAGGAGTGACTCAGTCATGGCTCTGCTTCGGCTTCCTCCTTACTCCGGGGGGTGGAGGTAGGAATTTCCTGCTGGCCCCGTCCTTGTAAATCACCACGTCCTGTTGCAGTTGTGCTGCCGGGAGGGTCAGCGAGTGGGAGAGCTGGAGCTGCCTCGTCACCTGCATGGGAGGAGGAAGGATGGGGCACACTGCTTGCCTGGGCGCACGCTGAGATGATGCTCAGGGACAGCACAGCAGGTCCCTGGGTCTCCCAGTCCCACATCCAACCTGTAGCACAGCCCCGACCCCTTTGCAACGTGACTGAAACATCACGCTGTGCATCCAGCAGCACAAGAACCCGATCGCCTTCCCACAAAACCACGAATCACTCGGATACAACCCAGCTAATTTCTCATTAGGATCCTTTCTGAACTGTTCTACGATTCTGTGAAGGCAGCATCATAAATAAGAAGAGCATCCGGTCCTACATCCCTGCATGGCATCCCCTGCACCTGTGAACTTGAAGAAGAAAAAGAAGGCATTTGGTGGAGGCTCTGGGACAACTCCACCAACTCAACAGCACCCTGTGAAAATCTTCCCTGCTGTCCCACAGAAAAGCTGCATTTAATGACAGTTGTGGCTAGAGGGGCTTCCCTATTGCAAAAGAACCCAAAAACATGGACGAGTTGTGCCACAGTAACCTGGGGAAAATTCAAAGTACAGCTAAGAGAAAATGGGTGATATGTAATAGGGGAGGGAAACGGATTAGCCTTGTGAAGGCCACCTTCCAGAACAGATCCAACCTGTTCACTGATGAAAATCCACCTTTGAAGGGAGAAACTGAAGGAATGAAAGGAGAAGGAGAATGCTGGCAGAGATGCTGAGCAGAACTCCTGGTTGTACTCCAGGGATGGGGAGGAAAGACCACGTTTAGCTTGCATCAGATACATGCAGCACATACAAGCTACGTATGCCATGGGAGCCCTTCCTTCCAACTGCACAAACAGAATTAGACTGATAGAAAGTACTCACCTGATACACAGACGTGTTGGATGCAGCTCAATTATTTCACTTAAAGTAATTGTTTAGTACCACACAAATAATACAATACAATAACATTAATAACACCTACCTGTAAGGGGACCAATGAAAACACTTTCTGGGATCAGATCAGGGCTACAGCAACAGAATTGTAGCTCTTCAACTATCCTGGTGTAATTATGTGACTTGTCACCAAGTGTGGACACGATGGGATTTTTCAGCCTCTCTATATTTTCAATTGTGTACCTTTACATCAGTTTAATTTCATCTTTTCTGGGGTTAACACTGCTTTAGCTATAGCAGGGAAAGATGTAACAGTGTTCATCCAGTGGAGGAACAAAGACACATGCATGCATGGCTTGAGACTAAGACTACTAAATGCATTCTATATTTCTGAAGGCAGAGTTTGGGTGCAGTCAGGAGGTAATGGAATAAACTGGAATGAATTTTGACACATTCCTTAAAAACTACGGGTTTCGAGAGATCAAATGGTTCCATTCTGACCTTCCCATCTTATTAGGAAGATGACAGATCTTGGAGCATTCTCTGGAGTATATCATATCTGGACATCAAAGACATTAAAAAAAAAAAAATCACAAGGGCTCTTCTGCCTACAGGTAGTATAACCAGATACAGTGACAAGGAAAATGAAACTAAGTAGATTCTGACCAAAAATAAGATGCTCATTTTGAACAGTCAAAGGCAATTATCCCCTGGAAGTGCTCCTGAAGGACAGTGGGTGGTTTTCCATCACTCAGTGTTTTTAAATCAAGGATAGATGTTTTTCATCTGGACAGATGCAGCTCAGACAGGGAAGTCTTATGGCCAGCCCTATGCAGAAGGTCAGAGCAGACTCTGACGAGGATCCTGGCTGCCTCCATAACCTGCTCAGCCGTTCACCTACTGACTCCCCAGCACTGTTCCTGCAGCACATAGCCTTGTTGTTCAGCCAGTCTGTTTCCCCACGGATGACCAGACCTGACCCTGCTGAGATTACAGAAAGCCAAAGGGTTCAGAAGTGAGGAAAACAGGAAATCCAAACAGTGAAAATCTCAGCAATAACGTTTCCTAACAAAGACCTTCAGATCTCCCTCTCAGCCAACAGCTGTCTTCATGACGTCCAAAAAGGACGACGTTCAGCGTGATGAAGACTATCTTTCTGCCATTTATTTTTACCCTGTTTATTTTTCTACACTATGACATTTTCCTCGTCAAGATCCTGATCATAAATGAGGCTGCTAATCCAGATCTAAGAAAACATACACAAATACATGTACTATATACGCTGCAAATCCATGGGCCCACAGGATGCAGTTCATGCTGCATACAACCAAACCAATACCTGCGAGCACCCTCAACTCCCCTCTGGGCTACAAAATCAGCTGGAGTGATGCAGAGCCTCTGTATTTGTGGAGAACTGCAAAAAGACATGCTTTACTTAACCTACTGTGCCACAAGGCCTAAGACTGCAAAGCAACTCAAAACCCCATTATCCCACGAGGAAGCAAAAAATGAAGAGTGAGGAAAGTTTAACTTGAAGGAAAATATTGTGCTTATTTGCTTTACTGCTTTTGTATTTTAAACCTTCTCCAAATTTCCTGACATAGCACTGCATCCAAAGTGCAAGGATGGCTGTGACATCCACTTGAGCTCTGTAGGCTGAACCTGGAGGTGCTGTAAATTGGTGTAGCAGCCATGACACTGGGTCATTAGACTTCGCCCTAGGTCTCAGCAGTGAGTGCTAAGGAAGTTGAAGGTGGATGAAGCACTATCTTCTGTTTTAAGGGTTGGAAGTTGCCTTGCACTCAAATTTTAAATTTCATCAACTTTTTAGGTGAAATTTGACTTTTCTCCCCATCAGTACAGGCAGGGCACGTGTGTGCCATTACACTGCCATCTAGTGATGTGAGTTTGCAAGGCAAAAGAGCTGGCAAAAGATGGCTGACCAACAGCAAGTACTGGAGCCCAACTTGTGAAGGAAGGGCCAGAATTAAGTTAAATCATACTAAGAGAATTGCAAAAGGCACAGCCAGTGGTGGCCCTCAAACACCTTCAAGAGAGACAGACATCATGATGCACAGGATAACAAAATGCATGCAAGCCATGGGGTTGCAAAGAGGCTCATCCATTATCCAGCTGCTACCCATTGCAGGGCACCTCCAGAAAAGACAACTACAAGTCTCAAAATCCAGCTTCTCGACTGTGCTTGGTCTTCCAAGCTCATGTTCTGCCAAGCTTATGTTCAAGCAAAGACTCCACAGAAGTTTTTCCCAAGAGCAACCATCTTTCACGCTCCTAAACCTCTTTGGTCATCTTTCTTCCAGCTTTACTAGATGTATTTCTCAGTCTTGACCTTCACTCAGTTGCATCAGGGTATCTGGGCCAAATTTATTCTCTCTGTAATCGATTTCAGCAGTTTCCACCATGGACCATTCTGACAGTCTCTATGCACAGCCATTACTATGGTCAATCAGGATGCAGAAGGGATTTACTAAGCAGCACATCGCGCCGTTTACAGAGATCCTCCTTTAATCCCCCTGCTCAAGGACTGGACAGCAAGGCTAAGGTTTGACACATGAACCTGATGTGAACTGACCTTTATGAGTCAAAATCTCAATCCCAACGTTTTACTCATCGTGAGGATATTTGTCCTCAGTGGTATGTGTGTCAGAGGGCGTGAAAGTGAGAGTGTCTTGAGGTTAACAATTGTTCGTGCTCATAGTGGATGAATCATATGATAACACCACAGCAACATCCTGTATAATTGTTGGGAGCCTCTATTTCTGGCAGCGTGTCCCTAGGCTGTCTCATGGGTAAACGTTATTTGTGCTTTACTGTATAAAACCAAAAGCAAACAAAATTATACAATGGGACACTCTTCTGCAGGCACTTGCCAAAATCACAAGTGCCTAATTGAGCCTCCTGTTACCCGCTTCAATGATAAATTGTGTGATGAAGTTAATAAGGCTGAGATGGATATCTCTGCTCTTCATCTGATTAGTGTGTGAGCAACTCTCCACATGTGAGTAACAATATTTGTGTTTCCTTAGCCACCACTGAACTCAGTGGGACTATCACATACATAAAGATCTGGGACATTGCTTGTGAGGCAGTGGGTGCTGAGGGAGCAAGCATTGCACTGCAGGTCAGAAGATTTATGCTTTCCTTCTGGATGGCTGTAAGCAAGTCACTCCCCCCTGTTCTCTCTCCCTTTTGTCTATTCAGATCTACAATCCACAGATTGCTCTTTGAGCAATGGGGCTGCACCGAGAGCGTACCCAGCTCACTTCACCAACTTAAACACATACACATACCTGGGGAAAGCAAAATGTAACGCAGCAGGCAGTGCCAGAGCATCACAACAAGGCACGGATTTTATGCAAACTCCTTGGGATGCAGTAAAAGCACCAACTGCCTCTCCTGCCCTTGGCACAAAACGCATCCAGTCTGCCTTGGATCCCCAATTCTGGGGTTCCAAACATGCACTGCCACACCATTACCAGTGTGCCTGCCCATGGCACCAAGGTGCACAGATAACACACTTGGCTCCTCTGGGATGCACGCAGGGCTGCTATCATGCGTCCCTGCATTGGGAAACACAGCGGATGCTCTTGCAATACTCACATTTAGGGCAGAGGCCAGTTCTTGTTAGCACTCATAAGGTGATGGCAGGGCTTTGGCCACTACCTTGTGACTCCAGTTCCAAAGCACAACAAAACAACATGCTGGCAAACACAGTTAACATTTCACCCCTTATCACAGAAGCTTCAGGTGAATGCCCTGGGAAAAGTTGGGCAAATGGCACAGCCACTTTTTTTGCATGGAATGGAACCAGGAAAAATCTTTCAGCGATGTAGAACTAAAATGTTCCAAAACTTCAGAACAAACTCTTAAATTCTCATTAAAGTCTTGGTTTTGACACTTCCTAGCTCCACTATTACATCTCCATATCTTCAAGAAAAATCACAGATCTTTTTCAATCCTTCTATACTGAACACAGACATACCCTAAAAATAGAAAATATTACAAGAAATGATAAATTCTGTTCAAATGTGTGGCTTTTTTTTTTTTCTGAGGGAAGAAAGGCAGAGGAAAAATCTTCCTCCAGAGCACTTCAAGGCACAGGTCAGTTTCTCAAAACAGCTCAATTGAAATCCTTTGCACGGACCACCTTCTGTTTAGCTCTGATAATAACACACTTCTCAAACACCACCCAAGTTCACTCAAAGATCATCACTATTGCTTTTCCATTCTCATTGGAAACGCTCGCTCGCAGAGCTACCCACCCCCTGCCATAGAAATGGATGGGATACCCACATGACTCTGATTTTTAGAGCCATTCAGGGGGTCAGCCACACATCTTGCATAAAAATAAAGCGCACTTGCTCGCTTTAAATTCTCATGAGGTTAATTTTAAGAAAGTTCTTAATTTCATGTTAAGGTAGAAGTGGGACAACGGTAGAGCACAGGACCAGAAGCCCTTCCCACTGCGGTGGCAGCAGATGAGCATTTCCACGCGTGCAGCCCCGAAAGGCACAGCTCTGCCTTCTGAAAAGACTCTGAATTATTCGCTCCTGCAACAAAAATAAATCCACAGGAATCAAACAAACGAGCAAATCGGCAGCAGAAAGCGGAACCGCTCCTCCAGCCCGTGTTTACTATTTTGGCTTCCAACCTCGGGGTCGTTGGCTCACATCTCCCTGTGTTCACATCCCCACTGATCCTGCACCGGTCCCCAGACCTCGTCTAACCCAGGCTGAAGCTCTGCCTCCCCGGCTTCCAACAAACCATTCGCTCCCTGCTACAAAATAAGGAGAAAAAAAACAATCCCGTCAAATTAAAAAATATATTTCTTCATGGCTGCCTCCTCATTTCCTGGCTGCAGCCGGGACCGGAAATAGCTCAATTTCCTGAGAAAGCTGCTCCCAGGGGAGCCCAGGCCTGCCTGCAGCCGGCCGGGAGGCTCTGCTCAAGTTTGAGCTGGAAAAGCAGAGCTCCTGTTTAGCAAGGGGCACCCAGGAACAAAACGCGATGGGGGAGGGAGGGGTGCAAGCAACAAAATAGGATAGGAATAAAGAATATGTGTTTGTGGCCGGGGGAAGCGTTACCAAGCAGCCATAGCAGGTATTCATGATGAATTCTATGACCCTTTGACTTCGCAACCCCAAAGTCCACCAGATTTTAAAGGAGAACGTCTCTAAGCTGCACTCTGCACGCAGGGTATCTGTTTGGGCCTGATAATCCCAAATGGCAATTCTTTTCCTGCAGAGAAACCCAATTTATTAAGACGATGTGAAGGTTGGTTTCAGCAGAGCGCAGAGAGATTTAGTAGTCTGGAGGGACAGGGGAAAGATGGATGAACGTGGACTACTTCTGAGAAACCCTGCAAATAGGTGGAGCAATTCACAATCCAATAAGCCCTATGGGGAAAGCTTTATCTTTCCTTCCCACTCTGGAAATCCATTCTTCTGTGCCTTTTCATGGCCAGACAAGTCTCTAGTTATCCAAAGAGATGAAAAGTCCAAAGGAGCCCGTATCCCTTTCAAGTAGTCACATTAGATTGTCCTTGCAATAGAGAAGCTGAATTGTACGTCTGATTTTTTACCACGTTGTCTTTGTAGTGCCTACAGGAAAAAAGCACTCCTGGCTACGGAGAGGCAGCTTGGGTCACATTCATCTCTCAAGTGTGACCATCTGAAAGTTGGATTTCAGTTCTCATCTAATTGTTTGGGTGCTTTCTGTCACAAGTGAAGAGATATAACCAACCTTAAAGAAGAGGGAAACGACCAACACTATCTGCTGCCTCTCAATGGTAGCAGCTTGGTTTCAGTACCTGCATCTTAGATGTCTAAACTTATTCAAGAGAAATCTCATTCATACAGTTTAAGGAAAAATAATAAAACACCATGATATACGGGCTGAGCTTCCACTGAAATTAAATAATAACCCCAAAAAGTGGCTGTCAGCAACCTCAGGTCACACAGCTAATGTGCAGCTGCAAACCACGGAGTCCTGAGAGCTGATGTTCAAGGAAGCAGGCTTGGACCTGACCTGCAGAAAGGATGTTGGTGGACAAACCTGTGCTGAGTTTAATCGTTGAAAATATCACCTCAACCTGACCAATAAATGACCCAATCAAACTACTGAGCCTTCACAATTTTTACCCACAGAACATCTTTGCTTTGGTAATTATCAATCACCCTTATGCAGAAAGGTTCCTCCAATTTTTAGAACTGCTTAATCCTTTGAGAGACAGATGAATTTTAATGATTTAGATTATTAACCTAAAGGTTGATCCAGACTGGGAGGAACAGAATAATTTGTTTAATCATTATTATTATTTATAATTATTTAACATAGGGGAGAAAAATATCACCTTAAATGTCATCGTGAAGCTTTTTAATTGCCTCAGATGAAATTCAGAATAATCACTGCTCTGTAAACGTATACAGATCTAATTTTACGTACCTTAAGATGCTGGATATTTATCTGAAAGATGCAAAGAATGTATCTTCATTACTGCATAGGCAGTTACAAAGACAGAAAATACTGGTCAACCATTTCTTGAAAATGAATTAGTTTCCCAGTTCATAACTGTGCTATAATTTGACTTGAGGCAGAATAAAAAGCTGAGCTAGGTGTTTGTTCTTATTTCTTCATTCCAGGACTCTAACATGTGTCCTCGTAGGAAGAAGTATGTCTTACAGATGCTTAAGAACATAATTTGGTGGGGCTATAATTTGTAGCACATATTTTGTGGAGAAACACAGAGTTACTTGCATCTAAAATGGTCACAACGAGGGATGCCCAGGAGAGGGGGAATTTCAGTAGATGACAAATATTGGTACCTGGGACCAGATGGGGACTATGAGTACACAGGAAATACATGAGACTCGACAGTTTCAAAGGGATTTTTTGTGGGGCTTTTTGTGGTTCACGTAGCTACTTGAGGGAGGTGAGCATACATGCAAAAAGTGGTTCTTGAGATGGACATCTCTGCAGTGCCAGCAACCCAAGGGAATGAAAAGCATAAAACTGGGATGTGGGTAAGGCAGGATGGGACTCCCCAGGGAGGTTTTGCTCCCACGCTTGTATTCACTGCAATCTAGCAGTGAGGCACCCAGTGTGATTTACTCTCAAATCCAAGGGAAATGGAAACCATTTTCATTTCCACATGGAAAACACAGCGTTGTAAAAAAGTGCTGGAAAACAAACACCAAGACTTAAGCAATTGTCTTTCCATGTTTTAAGATAACGGCAAGCTTGGAGCATAACAACAGTCATGCCAGTAATTCTGACTCCAACACCGAGCTGATGCTTTGAAAGAGAACACAGCTTACTTTACATCTGCTCTGGACGCAGAACCATGGCTGCGTGGATGCACTCAGCCACAGCACCTCTGCAGCTGAAGGAACAGCTTTCCTTCTGACAGGAACCTTCAACAGTAAACAGCAGCTCAACAATGAAACAAAGCCAGAAAGAAGGAGCCATCAGGCTTCTCTGTAAATCAGCAAAGGAACCAACAGCCCCGCGTAGGGTGGGAGGGCGATGGGCCTCATCGCAGACAAGCTTCTGGTGTTGCAGGAGCTCCTGTAGGCACCCTGCATTTCGCTGTGCCTTATTCATGCTTTATTTTGCAAAGCCCTTTGTTTTCTGAGCGGAGCCAGATCAAGGCCTCCCCGTTTCCCACCACATACATGTCTCTGTGCCCCTGCTGCTGCTATCAGAGCTGGGGCACAGGCACTCCAAGTGCCTCGTCTTGGGGAAGCATTTGCATTTTCATTGGCACAGGTACAGCATTCAGAATTCTTTCAGGCCAGGCCAATTAAAACAAGCTGAAAACTGCTGAGTGCAGCAGTTTTAGCAAGGATCTGCTTACATTCCCCCTCTGAAAAAAGCAGGGGGCCCACTTTCTGTAACTCTCTCCCTCTCTGCACAGTGTGGGTTTTGCTTTTTTTCCCTTTTCTTCTTCCCCTTTTCTTTTTAAGGTGGAATGACTTGTGCCCTTTACACAGAGGCTCCAAGAGATGGGTGGCAGAACTCGGGAATGCAGCTTCATTTTAAAACCAGGGCCCGCTCTCTAACACCAAGCTGAGGCATGGGAAAAGAAAAACAACAACAACAAAACCAGTAACCGTCTCCACATTAACACACTTTACCTCCCTCACAAACCTTGCATGGCATCTTCTTAAAAAGGAACAGAGCCACATAATTGGCAATCAGTTGAAGCCTAAGGCTTTTCTACCACCACAGAGACTATTCAATGCTTACTGGCCCTACAAGCACACTCCTATTACTCCAGGTTTCTTTTTGGACAGCCTCTTTCAAACATCAACTGTGCTGTAAATGCGTGCTGACAGGTTAAAAGACACCGTTTTCACTCCCTTGAAGAAAAAAGCTGTGCCTATGCTACCAGTGCTGCTTTCGTCCATACTGATCATTGCCAAGCGCTCCAAGAAGATGTGGGGTTTTTGGAATTCAGGATTGCAGGGAAGGAAGGAGGCACACGTGCTCAAGGAATTGGGTTTCTGCACGCACACCCTTATCCTTGCAGCCTGGCAAAGAGCATCTAATGGCAGAGGCTGTGCTCGTGATGGTGGCCACTGTTCCAAACACCTGCAGGAGCCGGTATATAAGGCGACTGTCCTGGAGAAAACACCTACAGACAGCCTTGCAGGTGCCTGAGAAAAAGCAGGCTAATCCAGCAGGGCAAACCACAGCATGGGGATTTGTTTTCATCTCCCAGAATGAGGCAGCGTCAGTCTCAGACCAGCTGAATTCATCTGAAATCCATAATATGAGTAAAATTGGGATTCACTTGGAGCTGCTTTGGGTTTCAAACAGCCACAGAACACGCAGGATTCACATACAGTGATCTCACCTTATAAGCACTGGGTTTATAGAGCAACCTACACAGTACAGTTCATTCCAATGCCTGCACATCCAGGAGTTGCTACAGTATAGCTGGAAACAAAATCACAGTGCAACACCGCCACATAATCCGCTCACCTAACCATCACAGCACTGCTAACACACTAATGAGAAAAGCCTCTAGAAACAAAACAGGTGACAGTTGGAGTAAACAGTGTAAAATGTGAGACAACAGAAATACCAGATTTCTTAGCTCATCCCTGAGAGAAACAATTCTCTTCAGCTCTTTTCTTTCTGCTTTCACAGCCCTGCTCTAGGAACGAGCTGGCCCAAGGGACCAGGAAACTGGGACATCGTGACTATTCTGGATCAAAACCCTTTTGTTTTTCAAAGGCAGCCGGGATGCCCTCTGCAGTGACCTCCAGCAGCTCAACTTGTAACCTGCTACACAGGTGACTCCAGGGGCCATTTATTGATTTAATTAGGGCAGACAAAGAAAAGACCTAATCAGTCCTTGAACTACACGGAACATGCGAGGAGCACGCTGCGATCCCAGCTCTGCCTGCTTAGAGAAAGTGAGATCAGTGATCTTTAAAAGCATGAGCAGGTCCACAACTTTCATAATAACGGGTACAGAACCTGACATTCACATGGCAACCTTTGTGTTGAGGTGTCCTGAAATACTTGAAAAGACATGCAGCTCCACACCTCGCTTCCTGCCCTGCTTTACAGCTCCACCTGCGCAACAGCATCTCTTCTCAGATGTCCTGCAGGCCTGAAACAATCCCCAGCCCTCTGATCCAAAACCAGCAACGTTTTTTATCTTATAGAAATCATTCCTGTTTTCTTTACATCACCAGTGAACCTTAATTAGTCCCTACCTGGATAGCCTTCCTTCAGAATAATAAAAACAACAAACAACAGCAGGCAAATATATATTAAATTATCCTCAATTCAGAGAGCTGTTGAGACATAAACACAGAACAGGTGATCTTCAAGGGAAATCCAAATACCCCAGAAAACAACATGCAGACAATCACTGTAGCTGAGCTGTTTCGGTGGGTCAAGATTACCTCCACCTGGGACACTTGGTTTTCCAGTGACATTCTCTAAGGGCATCACCCATTCTCCCATGTTGGGATTCTCCCAGTAGTGCCTACAGGCATCCGTTCTTCCTGGCCCACAGGGAAGGAAAAAAAGAAGAGAATCAGGAAACACTCACTTGGTCATGTCCTGAGCAATTCCCAAGATGCGAATGAGCCCAGACTTCCTGCTGTCCCCTCAAATATGTTATTTTCCACTCCCACCTTTTTTCCTCCTACTTATCTCCCTCCCCCCTTGCCTTCTGAGGCTGACTGAGTCAACTAGTGCAGATTAGATGCCAAGCAATGCAGGCTCTGTACAAAGATTCAACTCCCACAGACAGGCTGGAGAGATAAAAGCAGTCTAGTCAAACACTGTCCAGAGACAGCACGGGGAGAGCTGGGTTTCCAGTGACTCCCACTGGGTGATGTCTCACACTGGTGACAGTCCAGCGACTGAAGGACCAGAGGTGTGCACGCTTCTTTCTGGTGCCTATGTTTAAACAGAAATGAAGCGGGTCACATTTTCCAAAACCACTCTTTGGAGATCAGCTCAACTGATGGAAACTGTGATTCAGAGCTCATTGCTCAGAGGCGCAGTGAGACGGCTCTCCTCCTTGCACTGCTTTGCTGGGACGTCAAGGCACTGCCCCATGGGAAAGCTCTCCAAAACCTGCTGTAGCAGCACGTGCTGCAGGTAGGCAGCCTTGCCCATCTGCAGTTGTGCCGTTCAGCCTTCCCTTGCAGCGCTCCCCTGCCATTTTGAGCAGCATCATTTTCTCCTTGAACGATGCACAGAACATCACGGCATTTGTTGTGGTAAATAGTTCAGTGGCAAAGTGCCCGTTCCATCTGCGGACCTCCAAATGACCCTGAATGCAGAGGTACAGAAAAGCCTTCCATGCTCATCCAAGCCCATCTCTGGTTACATGATAAGAAACGAGGCTGACACAGCAATATAAATGTTACTACTCGCAAAGAATGACCGCGGGTCAGGCCACAGGATCCAGGGGATACCCGGTAACAGAAGCTGTCATATTTATCGCTGGCGTTTTCAGAGCCAGCTTTAGTAGCTGGAGACAGAGCACACAAAAGGACCATTCAGTGCAGCCCATGGTCTGAAATGAAACAGATGCGCTGTGGAAGTTTGCAAACTCCCCAGCACAGAAGGTTGGCAGATCTCTGCTCCGTAACCAGGGCCCATCTTCTTGGCAGAGCCCTCCGCACCCCGGTGCCAGCAGCACTGCTCCTGCTGTGCAGACGAAGGGCGATCTGGAGGACAAAGCACTCAGCTTGGCAGTTAAAGGCAGGGAGAACTAAACCAAGGCTGAGAGCCCACTCGAGCTTTTAAGCCCTCCCACCAATTTTGGATGGTAAGGTAAGATTTTCTGTTGTTTGGGTGGGTTTGTGGTGGTTTTTTTTCCTCATTTCTGGCAAATTACTGAGCAGAACGGGAAAGCACATCGCTGTAAAATCTAGCATCTTTCTTCCTTCTAGTTTTACACCGTGTAAAAAAGCCAAGGTCAAGGTGCAAAGAATGTATGTAGAGGTCAGATTTCAGAAAACGGTATGGCAGAAAGCAATTTTGATGATCTAGTAAAAGGTAATACAGTAAAATAGGTAAAAGACCAAAGGAGGA
Organism: Tympanuchus pallidicinctus; assembly: GCF_026119805.1. NCBI lineage: Eukaryota > Metazoa > Chordata > Aves > Galliformes > Phasianidae > Tympanuchus > Tympanuchus pallidicinctus. The sequence goes on from NW_026294748.1 coordinate 2,996,074, forward strand.
ATTAGAAAAAGGTCAGTTTTGTGTCTGGAAAGTGTAAGACAAAATTCTAGTGTTTTAAATGAGGAAAAAAAAACATTCCAGATTGAAATTAATTTTATACCCTTTCTAAGACCAAACCAAAATGCTTTTGTTCGTAGCTGGTATTTCAGGAATTAGTACAACCAAAGGCACCTGGTCTGGTTTTACGGACTGGAACGCTCTTGGAAAGCAATCAGATACGATTTGGACAAAAACAATGGAGGCCCAGACACAGAGGCTGCCCTGGGAGAGTATACCAGCTGTCTGCTCAGTTTCAAACCTCTAATCATGTTCTTGGAGAGAAAGCAAGGGGACCTGTTAGGGGTTGCTGAGCTCCGAGCTCAGGGCCAGGTCCAGGCAGTGGAGCCCACGAGAGGGAGTCCTCCCAGCACAGAGGCAGCCCCAGCGCCTTGGACTTGAATTTCTGGCACCCGGACAAGCAGTAAATGAGACCAAGTTTCTGAATATTCACCATGGGCTGGGGACGAGGCAAGGGGATTCAAAACAGTGGCACATGCAAAGATGAAATAGTGGAAACGGGGAGAGCAGCAGGATGAAAGCTGGCAGCACATGGATGGGCAGAGCACCTGCTGGCATGGCACGCATTGCTCCCAGGGAATCCGGACTACTGGTACTGCCTCAAAGCAAAGCAAAACCTTGACAGAAATATTCGAAGCCCTGCCATGCCCTCCTTCAACTCTTCAAAAAAAATCTTTACCCCTGCTTGCAAACTACACAGGAGCATTCAACAGCTGGCAGACTGCAAAGCCGATCCTCCACAGATCATTCCAAGAGACCCTGGTGCTCTCCCCATTGATTTCCTTTGGCCATGCTTTGTCTCAATGCAACGTGTGACATCACAGGAAGATATTTCTCACTTTGCCTTCCATTCACCCCGATGAGATACAGGCAATTACCTGAGCCCTTTGTTAGGAGTCTAACTCTCTTGGACCCCGCAGAGAATCAGCAGTGTTTCCAAAGGTGATTCAGCCCACACCATCGGCCTCTGTGCTACTAACATGGATACACCAAGCACGAGGAGGGGTGAAGTCATCCAGCTTTGTGCATACACAATTCTGATCTCTGTACAGGACCTCCTGTTGCTGCTACTAAGCTCCCAAAGCAGCACCCCCCAATACAGAGCCCTGGCACCTTGCTCTACAGCATGTTCAATACCCTGCAGGAATGCCCTGAATCTGTCCCTTTTCTGCTGGGCCCTGGACCCTCTCTGTCATCACTGGGAGAGAGGGGTTCTCTCAGAGCAATATTCAATCTGCCAGGAGTCTGAGTTGCCTCCTGCTCCTTATTTCTCTCCACTGACCCAAAGGTATGCTTGGTGGAACAGGGCTGTCACCCAGGACATGTAATCTTGTACTTCATGTTACAGCAAATCTACAACTAAGAGCTTGCACACACAGCGTGAGAGAATGAGAACAGCTCTGGAGTACTTGCACTATAAAATGCTGCACGCTTGAGAGGTTTTTGGAGTCCAAGTAAGCCACAAATATGAAGTGTGAATGGTTTACACTGGCACCTGGTCTTCTCAGCAGCTGAATATGCATAAACTGTGCTGAAGTTAACCAAAGGAACAATCAAAGCACCAGGAAGCTATCATAGAAGTGAGTCCTGGTTATGGGAACTGTAAGAAACCAAACCTTTTGAGGAGTGTGATTCAAATCCTGACCACCAGACTAAGGCATAACTTCTCCTGAAGCCACTGAAGACACAGGCTTGCACCAATTGCAGATCTGGTCCCGTTTGAAAAGCTTTCAAAGAAACCAAATTGCATTCAGTTTCTTAGGAACTGCCCCAGATCTCACCTTACCAGCATCCAAAGACAGAAATCAAAGCACAGCATACTTCAAGGTAGTAATCAGCACAAGAACTCCTCCATTTCTAAGACGGATTTGATAAGCTGCTGTTCCCTGCACTGCTACTGTTATTTGTATTTTTCAGAGATCTCATAGCATTCTCAGTACTTTGCAAACAATGTCAGAATTCACATCTTTTTCCACACAAAGTGCCCATTGGGGTTAAGGCAAAAAACTAAAAGCCATCCAAAAAAGCAGAAAATCCAAAGCTGACCCAGCTTGTCTTATTATAAAGCACTTCCTGAAGCATCTTCTCATCAACCATTTCCTTACTAGAAACCATTTGACTTAACACCATTTTTAAAACCTTGTCAGTCTTACAGCTATGTAACTCCTTCCTGAAACAAGCCAACTGCAGTTGTAGCATTTTTTTAACACCTTCACATTGGTATGCAGGCCCAGATTCAGCCCTCAGGATGCTACTCACAGAACTCAGAGTCACTCCAGGGAAGAGGCTGACTGATCACGGTGGTGATTCTACGACATCTGCAATGCACAGCACTGCTGTTGCCTTTGAATACAACTTCAGCCTCGCCTCAGCGATCCCTCCTTTGTGGTGGCATTCCTTTCTCATCCAGCTGCCAAAAGGAGATCTGAAATGAACATCATAAACATTGATTTTTTTTCCTGCTAAGCATCCAAAACCATATCCGAGATAAACAAACAAAGCAAAACACTTGGCCTGAACCATATTCTGGCTCCAAACAAATCTGGATAAGAAATTTGTGGTTGAGATCTGTCATATTAAACCCGCTGAAGTAAATCTATCTCAGATGTGTCCATTTCTGTGATTCCGGGGACCCAAAACATTCTGTGAGGTGAGTAACATCCTTTGCCATCATTCTGGATGTGACTCATGGGTAGGTCTGTGCCACAGGGTCAGGGACACCCCGGTTGTCTGTGAGAGCTAATCCAGACCCAGAAACACCAAGCAGCATGTAGGAAGACCCATGTAGATTTTACATGGGCAGTCCAGTTTCTGGAATCAGAGCATCTCTGCGACCCTGTGTCAGGACTAGCTTTGGGATCTATTCTGCCCCAAGGACATGCCCTTAGGCCTGGGCACATCTCACTTACCTTTAGGAACCTGCCTGAAGTGCCTCAGGTGAGAGACATCCCCAAGGCACTCATGCAATCAACAGCCAGAGGTACCTTTGGAGATGCCAATCTCTCATATTAGCTACAATGCCTTAGGGCAGTTCAAGCCCAATGATCTAAGCCAGCCTCAGATCCAGCTTTCCTTTGTGCCGTTATCCTGGCAGTTGTTTGGCTTCTGCCCAAAAATGGAGCACCTTAGGGATCTCGCATCACAGCCCAAGCTTTCCAAATAGCATTATCTGCAAAGCTGTAAGGACGCATGTGGATCATCAGTTCTCACACAGAGCATCTTTCCTTCCCATCGATTTTCCATCATTGCTCTGACTTCCAGGAAACACAAGGGATTTCCTGTGGCACGTGGGACTCGATGGCAGCACTCTGCTAAAACCAAAGATGACGAGAGGCTGCAGAGCTCCAAACATGCTGCACCTTGCACTCGTAGCCTCCACCGAGTTGAACTTTTCCCTAAAAAGAACCAATGAACGCTGGACAGCCCCACAGCAATTCCTCATCTGCTCTGGAGCAGAGTAGTCCATCACTATGGTGATACAACATTAAAGGGTTGGGTCCAAAATGCTTTTCTGGCAGGAAGATGCATGCACCAGGCCAGGGTTGGGGATGCCAGGCGAGCTGCCTGTAACTCTGGAGGAGATGCTCCAGGCTTACCCCAGCGTCACTGAGATTAGCCCTGGCCCACAGCCTTTGAGGACAGCTCCATCCTGGCAGGCAGATGGCTCGCCTTCTAATTTGGAGGGGCTGAATGACTTTCCAAACCTTTGATTCCTGACTGATGTATTCACTTCAGGAGACACAAAAGTACAAAATCTCAGCATGGAGTGACTCCCGTGCTTTCTTTTTCCTTCCTTCCCACCCCCCCTGTGCCTTGTCTTTTCTTTTCTTCTCTCCCTGGACAGTTTTATAATTTTGGCTTGCAGCCAGAATGTCTGTCCTTATTAGCTTGGGCTGGCTGTGAAACACCTGCAGCCCATTATAGCGGGAGGATGAAAAAAAGTCAACTGTCATAGGTAAAGTAATGACCACTTATTTCTTTGTTTTAACATACTAAAGGGACATTCGAGAAGGGAAGGCAAAAATGACATAGCTTCCCCATCATGCCTGACACTGACTGGACTCAATTGAAGACACTGGGTCATATTTTTATCTGATAAGTGGCTCCAACAAACAGTAATACCTTCACACCAGTGAGGATCCCAGTTTATTCAATGTGACAAGCACTTGGTGCATTTGAATAGTGTCTTGCACACCTTTTTTTAATTTATGTCTTTATTATGACCTAAATAGGCATTAAGAAGAAACTTCCCTCTGGGCAGGTTATAACTAGACTGCCTATGCCATTTCCCTCTAATATCCCAGCTGCAAATACTGCCAGCTCTAGCCAAGCCTCCTTAATGGCAGCACAAAAGGGCTGTGGGAAGGGACAGATGTGTCCAAGACCCACTGGCCACTGCCTCTACCAGCAGGGCTGCAAGAGTGACCAGGGTACAGACAGGGACATTGCCCAGTGTATCACTACAGGCTTTGGAGTTACACCTTTTACAGCAAACACAGAAATTGCTTTCACAACCTAGGCACAGGGCAGCACTGGGGAGCCAGTCACAGGCAGTATTTACTCACCCAGCTCCCAGCCTGCAGAGCTCCACCTTATCCCAAAGTCCTGCTAACTGACCCTGAAGACCCACTGGTTGTAGGTCTGCACTATCCATCTGGAGAAGAAATGAGCCCTACTCACAATTACAAAGCTGTGTTGGTGCTCAGGGATGGCTCTTACTCTGTCCTTAATTCCCGATGAGATGCAGACAGCAAGGAGATCAAAACATCCTTCTGAATCCCCATTGTTTAGCAGTGCCACAAAAAGTATATGTGCCTATATTGAAGGAAAGGGCACAACCAGACCTCCTGCTATAGATGCCTAACTAAAGCTGCATGCATCTGAACAGCCAGAGAGATAGGGGCTGGCGGGACATCTAGAGGTCTAAATAATTTATCATGCTCCTGAACTCTGAGAACAAAGTACACAGGCTAAATGCAGCTCCAAGAGTTTTGCTGCTGGCAGCAGACTCACTCTCAAAGGACTACATGGTATTTCAATCCCAGCTGCCCATTCAGTGAAAATGCCACAGTCATGATGTTAAGAGACCCAAGGTTCCTTCCAAAACTTTGCTGTATTTTAATCAAACTTACTTGCCTAGCTGCAAGGCAGTTGAGACATTTACCCCAGCAGCTCATGTTTTCTGTTCTGCATCCAGTGGAGTGCAGCCACAGGAAAGAAAAAAAAAGAGATGAAATATTTGTCACCACAAGGGATTCTGCCAAATACTCCCAACTGCTCTCCTGGAGCATGGAAACACAATTCTGCTGTTGCACACAGGTTTGACTATTTGCATTTTTAATAATTCAAGAGTTTAATTAGTATCATGGCCTTAATCAGAAGCTGAAAATACAGCTGAAGTCATCAGAGCTTAATTAGTTTAAAAAAAAAAAATACTGCACTCTGAAAACATCTTTAACATGAAGGTCTGTCCTTAGCTTGGTGACTTAGGGTTCAGATGAGCAGAACCTGTTGTTTCTTGTTCCCTGGATCAGTATAACTGAGGATAACTCAAAATCCCTCAACAATACAAACTCAAATCAGGTGCCTTCCCCTCTTTCTTCCCACAAACTGCCCTAAGGACTCAGGAAAAACTGATCAGATTGAAGAGAACCTCTGGGTTCATCCCGCAAACTGCATGTGAATTTCCCCTGAACAGGAAACAAACACTATTAGCAAAAATACCAACAAGCATCACTGGATCTTCACTCACGTGGGCAGGAACGCTGCCTTGAGAGCAACGACTCCGTACAGCCAGCAAAATCACTGCTCAGCAGTGGGACCACGGAAGCTACCCTGTGCAGGAGCTCACAGTGCTCCCTTGCAGCCCCAGATGGGTGCTGTAGCACTGCAGGTCTGGTGCAAGGGATGGAAGTGGTCTGCTGGGCATTGACCACCAACATGGGGCTGAGGGAATCTCAACCCCTGGCAACAGCCATCCATTTTCTCACCAGACAGATTGATAGCATTGTACAGGACATCCTGGATGAACTTTTTCAAACAATATGTGATTTAATGGTGGGATTCATCACCACCCAATGCTGTGGAGGCCAAATATATAAACAAGTTCAAAAATGGATTAGCAAAACTCATGCAAGATAGGTCAATCATAGACAATTAAATATGGTAGTCCGGATGCAACTTCCAGTTCAGGAAGTTAGTCAGCCTAATGCCCTTCCACCTCTGATTTACTTGTAAAAAGGAAGCCTGAAAAATTCTCCTGATGCCAAAACTGTCCCTCGGCTCCAAGCATTAACTACAATCACAATATACTCTTTTTTATTTGGCAGGGGGAGGGGATTACATTTTCGTTCAGTAATGATATTACAACATGCTATCTATCTCCCTCTGCAGCTCCTGGACCTCTGTGTAACCTCCCATCTCCCTGTCCCCCTAGGAATATCACAAATAAATTAGTGAAATTTACTGGAAGGTGATAGCAATCACAGATACTGCTAAATTCCATTTAGCAAGGAATAAGGAATCCAATCATTTATGTACATAGGAGAGGTCTGAGTGGATCGTACTGTTAAAACATTCTGTCCTTCAGAGTAATGCACCAGAGGAAGGTGCTGGAAAGCCAGGATGGAAAAAATATGAGCTGGTTTGTCCCCAAGGAAAGTTCTAACTTCAGGACAGTTAGTGCTTGATTTATTCCCTGACACATGCTTGCACAGAGGCTAATTTTATACATATACACAAAATACACACAGAGTACATCGCACACCGTGATGCTGCGTATCCCCGTTCCCTTTGGATCCTGTTGAACTCCCACAGGACCCAAAGAGCAGCTCACAGCACAGGTTATCTGCTCTCCATCCAGCAGCCCTCCTACCTGCTGCACTTCTACTCACTCTCTCCTTTTTGAGAGTGTTTTGGGGTGTTGCTGGAGAGCAAAGGACAAGATGACAAATGAGCTAACACACAGCAACGGAATGTAAGTGAGTCTCAGCTATTTTTAATTAAGAAGCGATGACAGCTGGCTAAATTCCCTGACACTGCAGTTAAAGGCTCCCTGACCCAGACATCATTGGACACTCTCCTATGACCAGTATATATTGGTCCCGACGGTGCTTCTATTATTGTCCCCGCCGTCTCGACAGATGCAGGACTAACAAAATCTATGTCTATTACCAGCATGCAAATAGTGAGATAGAAGTGTGAATGCTTATGAGCCAGAGGAGGCAGCAGGTGAGAGGAGGACAATGAAGGTCATTTTCAAGGGAGTGCTGAAAGTGCCGATGTTTGGCTTTCAATAAATGTTCAGAAGGTTTAGACAAATTTAACTGCCATTTTCATTTTCGGTTGGTTAAACCAATGATGGATTGACCATGAGAGAGGCAGAGAGACAGAAAGAACAGTCCCTGCTGTAAGGCAGATAAAAGATAAGAGGTAAGGCAGCATGATCTGCAGACTGACTTCTCTCAGCCCACAGATCACAGGGAGGGCTCCACAGAGAAAGCTTATCTTCTCATTGCCAGACCAAAGAACCCAGCAGCCTGGTAAGGGAATCTGGATTTGAAGGCTAGGGATACACCTGACTTTATACAAGGATTCTTTAACGGAGCTGAGAACACAACAGCTCTGTTAGTCCAGCTCCCACTACCACAACAGGCTGCCTATCCTGCAGTGCAACGATACACCATGAAGCTCATGCTAGGCAAGGTGTCAGCCCTGCACTGCTTTAGCTGTCTTGAAAAGATGTCAAAGGAAGATACCAACCACAAAAAGACAATACAAAACTCACTCACTTACTCAGGGCTTGCATGGGCAATGAATCCAGCATGAGATCACTTTACCTTGAGCTCATTAGTTGGTTTCGGTAGGACAGACAAAGAAAAGATGCCCTTCTATCCTCTCCAAAGGAGAGAAAGGGGTAAACTGGCAGGCACGTCAAAGTCAAACAAATCACGTACAAACTTGGCATGAGCAAGACAAATAGATTAAGGAACATCATCAGGAACTTTCCAGTATGGTTGCACAGTGGGAGGGGGAAAGAGATGCTTTCTGCTGTTGCTAAGACCGTTCCCCCAGCCTTACTCTCTCCCAACCCAATCCACGGGTGTTCTCCTCCCATTGGCTCACCAGCTGCATCGAATGATCATGACAGGTTTTCGTCCTCCTCGCCCTATTGGCTTCTGCCTATGGCCTATTATCAGGGGAGAGCAAATCAGACACGTAATCAATAGTTTGCGAGAAGGAACAGGGCTGCACGATGCTACATTTGCATGAAATCTCTTGCTGCTATGCCTCTGCATTCAGATAAGCACAGATCAGCTGCATCAGCTGCGCTCGCAGAGGTGAGCGTAGATGGCAGACGGACAGCAAAGCAGCACTGCAGTGAGCTGCCAAGGAAAGGCAGCACTGAATGCTCCAGTCCTGCTCTACAGAAGGTAAGCCAGTGTGAATCAAAGACCACGAGCATCCTGCCCCAGCACCAATCCAGATGTATGCAGAAAACTTTTTGGTGGCCCGCCTGAACTAGTATTCTCAGCTTGGGTGCCCCTCAGGGCAATGAGCTGCAAGAATAACAAGAAGGTGCATAGCAGGGGAGAGATCTTCCCTGTAGTGCCATAAGTGATGCCCTCTCCTGCAGGAATGTATGAAAATGCTTTGTTTGAAGGCCTCCAGAAGCGTTCTGGGGTGGACACACAGCATGGAAGCAATCCATAAAGCCACGGGCAGCTTTCCTGTCCAGATACAGGATGATGTGTGACAAGTCAGCCTCCACAGCCTTGGTCACCACTGGCCTGCAGACAGGGAGACATGGGAACAGTGGTTTCTTCATCTTGCAGCTACAAAAACACTTTATTAGGCAGAAAAGCACAGCAGCATGGGATGGTTTCCAGTCCCACCACAGCCCAGGTCAAGGCCTGGAACAAGAAGAGGCAGATGAGTTGCAATCAGTTTCCAACTATAAGTAATGCTGCCTTGAACCGACAGCACATGTCTGAAACACCCATGTAAAACAACCAGATGTTGCCAATGGCTTTAAAACCAACCACAAAATAAAACAACTTATTAAGGATGGGAACCTCAGACACCAGGAGATCAAGTGCATCACCAAGTTAACTAGTGAACAGCCCCAGCCTTCCAGCTTTAAATTCCCTGATCAAATATCCCCAGGCACGTTGGGACACCAGGGAACAACAGCCCTTTGGCTATTTTCTTTTGCCACACAGGTGACTCAGTATCCGGACTACAGAAGGAAAACTGGTGTTTCTTTTTCTGTCCAGGACCGCAAGTGACTGACAGCAGAAGGAGCTCAGTCCAGCTTCCAGCCTGCTCCTAACAGAAGAACACACAGCTAAAAGAGGCTGGGGAACCCAGCAAACCCATCCACTGTGGTTGGACATATGCACAATCAATGTACATACACAGTTCTTTTTGTCCTTTACAATAAGCAGGTTCATTTAGGAAGAGTTATAACTTAAGACTGTTACAACATAATACAACTATGAGGCAAGACAGGAAAATGTTCTCTGGAAATTTCCATTTTTTTTTTTACTGGGGGAGCAGTTGGACAAAATACATTGGATCAGTTAAAAAAAAAAAATAAGTTTTTGACCTGAATTCATTCATATTTCTGACATCCATGGGGACGGTTTCTTCAACACAAGATGGACCTTGAAGTTAGAAGGAAGAAAGAGAAAAGAGCCCGTCTAATGATCAGGTTCAAACCCCTACTTGATCTCACTCTGTAAGGACCTTGAATTAGGTCTGCAATTACCTATTTGGCTTCAAGTATTTTGGGATCTCTCTCCAGCTGATATGGTCTAAGTTTCATCCTAAGGCAGAACAGGAAGAATGTACTGAGTTCTCAAAAACGTTCATGACTTTGGACAAATACATTACATTCAGCTTCAAAACAACTCTGTTCTCTTTTTGATCTTATGTAATAGTCTAGATGTCTGTGTTTTGATTCCTCCCAATTGTGCACTCAAACTGGTACAGAGCTCCATGAAAGAAAGTTAATGGGCTGGAAGGAAATGTACACTTTTTTTCTCTCTCTAAACCATGTGCCTCTTTCCAGAGAAGAAAAGCATGAAATTTAGCAACAACTGAGCTGATAAAACAAACTCAAATAAGAACTCCTATCGCAGGCTGAGTCTGCTTCAGCCACTCGAGAAGACAGAACCGATGAACGAAGCCTTGTAGATCAATAAAAACCTCTTAAATAAAATGAGAGCTCTTCTGGACTAATTCAAGAAGCATCCTACAATGAAAAAAAATTCTGTCCCTGACAGCCTGGGATCAGACTTCTTTTCTACTTACTCTTAGTGTCTACGCAACAGCATTTATCTGAACCAATTAGACTCCTACCAGGAACATGTAGGAAATACTCTGCACAAAGGGGAAGCTGGCATATTCCAACCTGTGTTGCTTTGACTGTTATGGTGATCAGTTCCCTTTTGATTGAGCCCTCCACCACCTAAGTAGAAAGCGTTCTCCCTTACCTGGAAATGCATTCAGTCCTGAATGGCCTTGTTGGTGAGTCTGCAACAAGAAAAAAGGATGGATGCGCATTTCTTCACCCCCACCAGGCAGCAGGCTCAGCCTAGGGGAGCAACAATAAGAAACATTTGGATATAAGCCTAATGGATGAGCAGACAGCAAACATAGGGAAGGAAATAAAGCCTCTACGCCTTTCCCAGGGATACAGAGTGCTCAGACACCTTCTGCTGTTTGTGTCCCACAGCAATACTGAGACATTCTGCACAGCCCCAGTGGCCGCACGCAGCACTGCTGGCAAAGGAAACAAAGCTGGAGCTCACTGCTGTTCACACCCCAGTCCTGCTCATGGTATGTCTGTTTCTGGCTCACCACTTGGACCTCAAGGCTTTCAGGCTGCCATTTACCAGCAGTCTGGCATAGCTGGCAAAGGAGGAGGAGTCAAGAAAACCCGCTGTGAGCCAAAAGGTTTTGTTCAAATTCATTTTTCAACTTTTCATTTTGAAATGTCTGCGTAATTCCCAGCACCTCTCTTTTCAGATTTGTCTCACTTCAAAGCACCCTGGAATGTCACTGTTCTTCTAATTTTTGTTTCAAAGAAAAACTATTTTCTGTATGCACTTCAGAATTTTTACAATCCAAGAATACAGCCATCCTTTCTTAGTATGTTGTGTAACTGTTCATGAAGGATTTCAACTTCTGTCTTTATCTGCTTCTGGTTTGTTTCCCAGCTTCATTTCATTGGTACAATATCAGAAGGAGTTCACGTTATTAATAAAGCCAAACCACAAGAATACATCTTGCAACTGCTCTATTTCTCTGATGCCAAAGGCTAGTAAAGGGTCTCCAAACATCATTTTCAACTTTTAATTGTTCTATGCAAGGTAACTCAATGTTACTAGTCCTGTTTTGCTATGAAACAGAGGCACAGAAGAGTGATAAGAACAGTCCCAGGCCATAAAATAAGTAGAAAAAGACAACCAAACCCTGAGTCCTGATCCACAGCCTCCTGCTCCGTCCCAGTGGACCACATTCTTTCCTATGACTACTAAAAATATTGGGGTCTTCTGTGAACCAGACTACGATGCTAATTTTTGAGGTGAAACGAGCTGCCCAGCATGGGAAACCACAGAAGAGAATATAATCCTCTCAACTTCCTGAACCATTGTACAATAAACACCTTCAGAACTGGTTTCCCCCAGAGACACCTGTATTTTAGGAACAGATAAGAAATGACACGTGCATATACATAGTCACGTTTTCTTTCTGTTGTTGTTTACACACACATGGAGTCAACAGGCACAAAAATAAAATACATGTGTGAATATTAAATACACGTCCCTCTGTATCAAAGTTACTACAATCAGAAGGAAGTTTGACTCAGCACGGTCTGAAAAAACGCAAAGAAGCACAAGAGCCAGCAAATCCTGAGCCCAAACCCAAGATCCAAGATATGACTCACCAGGTCGTCAGGAGCAACTCAATACTTTCACTGCCTTGGTTTCCCCAGCTGTAAAACAGAGCTAATTACACCACAGCACAGCTGTGGGAATGAGCTGCCTGCTCTGTGCACAGTGCTTCAGGCACAGAAAATGCAAAGATCTGCTCGAATGAGAGCAAGGAGCCAAAGCACTTCCTTCAAGATGCCTTTCTCCAGCAGTCGCACCTGCCCACAAAACGCCTGAGCTTCCCACGTGTCCATTGGTCACAGCTTTATGCCCTTCCCTCAACACGTGCCACCACAAAACCTGGCTACCTCTCCATTATGTAGGAATGGAATGTTGTTTCCAACAATTATATTTCTATAACTGAAGTGCTACGTAAGCCCAGAGTGCCTTTGGTACCAATGCCAGTGGCTCTCATGAATGCCACCTCTTCAAAATAAGTCAGCTAACAAGTTTCCAGGCTCATTTGTTTTGAGTGACAGATTGACAAACATGGTCTCCTCCACTTTCTTCTTTTTTACAAACAGCTTTTTATATCTCATACCCCAAAATAAGCCCTGACCCAGCTGCACCGCCATGTTAAACAGTAATTACTCTATATAAAGCTGACCGAATGGGAATATTTGTGGGACAGAGGAATGGAATTATTTTAGGACTTACACAAACTCTCTCTGGGAGTGGCGAGGCTGGCTGTGGGCAATGCGGTGTACCTAAGAAACAAGTGGACACAGGAAGGTTTTTGCTTCTTCTTCCAGGCCTCCATTAAAACACACTAGCTGACATTAAACCACTTTCCCAAATTTCTGCTCAGGTGAAATGATAAAACTAAAAAAATAAAAATAAAAAATGCACATTAATGTTTAATCCTGGCTACATTAAGGATGCACTCATCGTCTTTTGGGCACGTTTGGGCCCACTCAGTTGTTGCTGCTCTTAGAGGAACCATCAGTACACCAACCCCTTCCACTCTCAAATACTCAGAGCATCATTTCCAAGGACATAAGTTGAAGCAGGTGAGAGCTTGCAAACAGAACTGCTCTCATCTGGGGCATGGCCTGCCTTGTAGGAGGGTGGGGATCTCTATGGGGAATTCTAGAGGAGGCTGACAGAGCCTACAGAGTGGCAATGCTCAGTTCAACAAACCTGCAGAAATTAGTAGCATGCCATTCTGGTGCAAGAGGCAGTTTTCCAGTTTCCAAAATATCCCTCCTCCTTATGTCATAGTAAAAAAGTGTAAAAACAGAAAGTGGTTTAGCAAATAGGAACATTGCAATTCAAAATAGAATCAGAGAGGATTAGAGCAAATACCCAGACTGTTCTAACTTGTGTTTACGGTCCAAATACTGTACCAGTTCTTGTTATTTTCAGGGCTTTCTTCCTGTGTTGTAACATTCTCTCTGGGATTAAACTTGGCCCATACTACATGTGACTCATCTGACTGCAAGTCCTTGGGCATGTGCTGCAGGTTTGGTTGCTGCTCATCACCAGCAACCCATCCTACAACTTCAGAGCCCAATGCAACACGTTACACTGGGGCTTTTGCTGAAGGGGTAGGAAGAAAATGACAGCATCTCCCTAAGGCTAGATTTTCATGCTTAATTAAGGGCTTCAAAAATAAGTCAGTTTTCTGAGCAGGATGGTGGGTAAAAAATTAAAGAAAGTGAGTTTTTAATGATTTCAGTGAAACATGAGCCCATTTTCTAGTCAGTGTGCACCCTTGCAGCCAGGGATTTCAAGCTAAAAATTTGTTGCTATGGAATTTGTGTTATCTGCAGCACGGAGCACTGCTGATGGCCAAGCTAATCCCAGGTGGCACTCCTCTGCCTTCACTGATGTAAAACAGATTCACTGCTTTCAGGTTTGCCTTTCATTCTACCTGACTTTCTTTCTTCCAGAAGATAAGTCCTTTTTCTGTTCCTGCTTCTGATTAGTTCTTTGTGTTACCTCTACATGATGCTATTCTTCAATACTGAACCTAACCTGCTGCTCTTCATTTTCTGTCTGTAACCTGCACAAGCACCAGCACCCCACCAAAACTCCCCTCTGACACAGTATTGCCTTCAGATTTAGTGTGAAATTCACAGGTGAGCTCAATTTTAGCTGTAACGAGGCACAAGATGTGGCAGGAGCTAACTGAAAGAATAAGAATTCAAAGAATAGAAACGGGGAAAAAATCAACTATGCAGAAGCAATGGATCTGTGAGCCTAGCAACAGGCTAAAAGGTTTTCTAGCTCTTAATTATCACTTCAGATCACAATTAGCAAAGGTCTTCCAACAGAGGGGAGGAAAAAAAAAAAAGAAATCACTTCCATTGACTGAATGCTGAATATCTCACCTGAAAGCAGATCCCCTGAGGTTGTTTTGCCAGTGGAAAGGAGCAACCATGAACTAGGAAAGCAGCTTCTGTTGTCTGGTTCAGAGAAAGGACTTCACCAGTGCTGACAGATCCTGAAAGAGAAGGAAATTCACACTCAGTAGTGGAATTAGATGTGATCTCCACATTTTCCTGAGCCGTTGACTGCTGCAGAATTCAGCACTGCTCACATGCTGAACGTTTGATATCTGCCTAAACAGAGCAGTGAGTCCAGGCCTGGAGAATGCAGGTAACATTGGTACAGCACATTCCACCCTCAGTAATTTTGCAGATAATGCCTTGCTGGGAGGAAGTACTGCACACCAAGTTGGGAGGAAGCTCTGACGTGCCTGGGGGAAGGAAGGCCTGATGCAGGGATGCAGACAGGCTGCATGGTTGGGCTGAGGCCAGCTGTAGGAGGTTCAACAAGACCAAGTGCCAACTTTCAGATTCACTCTCTTAATGCTGACAGTGCTGACTGAGCACAACTCCGTGCTCAAACTTCTACTTTCATTGTTTGTGACCAGACTCATGTGCACGTCGCTCTCAATCTCTTCTATTTTGAAGCTGTGATTCCACAGCCCTCCTTTAAAAACAATCAAATGATCACAATGTAGGAATTAAAGACACTTAAACAGAATTAGGGAAAATAAACATACATGCCTTCTGTGCTGGGTTGCTGTAAAACTCACTGCTTTATTCCTTCTCTCTCAGCCAACGTTCACCTATGTGGGACAAAATATTACATTTAGTTGCTTACCAACACTTTCTAAATAGCACTGAATCTCTTACACGGGTACTTTGTGCTGTAACACTGAACGATGGGGCTGACAGAGCTACAGCTAACAGCTCTCAAACAGCTGGTCTGTATTCTGAATTAAAATGTAAGAAATAAATAAAAAAGAAGAAAAGAAAAAAAAGCTGCAACAGCAAAAGTCTGAGTTGTGCCAAAGTCGATTAACTCCCAAATCCCATCCGTGAGAGATGCAGCTCCTGCAGTGCCAGCAGTGCAGCCTTGTCTTACAGAACCTTTATACAAATATGGTGCAGAACACTGTACAAATATTCATCACTTAATTTCAACAATAACTGAGGCAGGTAGGGGATCACTAACAGTACTCCTGGTTTTACAGAAGGGAGAGGATTGTCTAAGGTAAATCAGTAAGGAACAACAAGAACTCCAAAGCATCCTCTTATCTCTGAGAAAACACATGGTTTGTTTACAAATAAAAACATCTTGGACCCAAAGCCAAGTGAAGTTTGAAGATTTGAAAACAAAATCATTAGCAGACTTCAGCTCACACTCCGCTAGAAATGTGACTCAGCTTAAGAATCCATTTCAACTATAAACTGTTCTCCCTGTTCTGTTATTGTTCTCCTGTGACATCAAAGCAGAATTTCCTTCGTTACAGCTCTGATCTTAATTAATGCCCTTGGTAGTTAGGTACTAATTAAATAAAAGTACTGATACAGACTCTAGGTAAAGCAAGGCATGCCAGTACTAAGAGGGCAAACTGCCCGGCATCGAGTACTAGTGACAGAGCTGCAAATACAACATCAGAGCCCAAACTCATCTTCTGTCGCCTTTTAGACCTCTGATGATGTCCCAGAGAGGAAAATACGAACAGAACCTCTGCTTAGGCTTCTTTCTACCTGTAGCAGAGCTCCATGCACGGAAGGAGTGCAATCACACGGGGCCAGATGTTCAGCACATCAAAATCCATCAACGCCAGTGCCTAAAGTGAAGCTATGCCAATTTACATCAGTTGACAGTGTGACCTATATAACGAAAACTTGCTTGAAGCAGCTAAGGAATATAACCTTGATTTATTCCAAATACATTATATTTAACGCTGTCACTTTTCTCTTTCATGCCAACATGCAAGCGCAGGAGACAGACACATTTGGATCCTCTCAGCTGGGAATCGTGTTCTTGCAGCACTCCTAGATGATGCACATACTGTCTCTATTTGTGTTCACCCTTTCAGATGGCATGGTGCCCATGAAAAAGCTGATTAGCGCTTGCCCTGGGCTATCAAGGCAAGGCAATGGTATGTTTAGATCAGCAAACTGTATAACAATATAAATGTCATCTCTTCTACTAGAAGCTTTGGCAGTATTTGCATCTTGTACTTCGTTGCATGTATGTGCCAAAAAGAAACCCAAGGACACACAAGAAAGACAGGCATGGGATTCACCAGCCCTCCTTATTGCCAAAACACGCTGTACAGCAGTGGGTGCCTCATTAATCCCCAAAGACCATCTACTGGGTGTCAGATTGTATGTAACATGAGCACTACTGGTACATATACATACAGCCTTTTTTGTTCAGCCAGGCTCACAAGCAGAAAATGAACCACAAACAGTGTGTCTGGCACAGTTCAAGACACGATCTGTACACTTGCCCAGAAAAGATGGCATTCAGCCTAAACAGAATAGCCCTGGGTGGTTGTGCAACATCTCTGCTGCTGGGGCAAACTGTAGCAATACCTAGCAGATACAATGGATAATGGGCTGAGGACACTGAGTGTGGGACACTACTGGAGTGCACGCCAGGCCTTTAATGGCCTGGCACTCATTAGCGTTTGATTGTTACTGGAGACCTATATGACATGAAATTATGGTCTCTCTCCAATTCCTGGTGAGCGAATGTCAGCACCATTATCACAGTAAGCATCCATCTTAGCCATCTTACCAAAGAAGCCAAGGGCAGAATGGGAAGAAAGGCTGATCTATGTCTCATTGTCAGCGCAGGGGGCTTTCCAGGACAGAGCTGGGGTGAGCTAGCAGGGTTTGGAACTGCTGCCTTCCTAAGTCCTACTGAATTGCGCAGCAGACAGGACAGGATGCAATAAGATACAACGCAGCAAAGATGTAACAGAAGAGAGAGAATGCAGACAAAGGTAGGAAAGGCGATTCTGCGATTGGGCAGAAAATTGTCACAGAATGACACACTGAAGGGATAGCAGAACAACACACCAGATCATCAGAAACAGCACTGTCAATACGTAACTCATCAGGACACTGCAGCAAACACAAGGAACGTGCTCTGCAGTTCACATGTTGTTCAACCAGTAAGGAGCAAAGCAGTTGCATTGAAGCCAAGCCCCAACCTTCCATGTCCACGCACCCTGCAGTCTCAGGCACTGCTCTCAGCACTCTGGGGGCACCCCAACAGTTTCCTCCTCCAGCAAACCAAGAGCTTTCCACATGCTTTGTAGGAACTGACAACCGAATGCTTTATCTTGACCACTGATGGCTGTCATTTGCTTTCTCAGTGTTAGACTTTCATGACAAACACCTGAACCAACAGCCCTTCAGGAGTGCCCATCTCTGAGATGCCCTTCGTTGCTCTGTGTAACTGCATGGAATCTCTGTTTCGTTGCACAAGGGCTGGTGTTTCTGAACCACAGCACGGACTGTAGGAGCACAGAGTGACCCTCTAAGCAGATTATGCAAAGTGTCACTTAGCATTAAACCTCTATTTGGAAATGAGAGTTTTTTATTCTTAGCTATGCTAACAAAAATCAGAAAAGATACTTTGGATTTCTGATATCAAAATGGAGCCTTCAGCTTTCTGAGAACCCTTAGTCATGCCCTGACTCTATTGCATATCTTTCAGAAATTCCTATTTACACCGCTTTATGTTGGCTACTTCTTTTATTTCTGCAAAGAGAGATCTGTCTGACCTGCTTTGTCTGATAACCAATACCCAGATGCATTACACTTAGATTGCATAAGAGGACTTTCACTTTGTACTAAAGTTTACAGGAGAGAGATATGAAATGTGATAGTGGGGGGAAAAATGCTGGAACATATCCATCAGAATTCCAGTACAAATTGTTGCAGCACCAGAATTACATTGCAAGTGAATGCTAATTAAGATGTTGGGAAGAATTCTGTCATCGAATAAAGAAAGCAATGCACCTTGTGCACTTGTATGGAAGCGTTCTACTGCTCTGAGCGCACTGAGGATAAGCAGCCCTTTATGTGATACAGATGCTAACACAAATCTTTGCCTGATGCTTCGTGGCTATTGTCCAAGGAGCAGATTCAGACTCTTATAACAAGCATTGCCATCCTGCACATGGAAACTTAACAAAGGCACTCCAGGTACTTCAAGTGAGCATCACGACTGGAGCTGCCCAAGAAAACACTATGTCAAATGACCTGGATTTCTCTCAAGGCTGGTTTTTTATTGTTGGCTTTTTAGCAATTAGAGACCGTTCTGTTACTATCTCACTGTCAGCCCTTTTTGGTTTGGGTTTGTTTGGTTTGTCCCCACTTATGTTGGATATTTGGAACAATTTCCCATTGCCTGTACAGTGATCAGCCTACTTCCAAAGTGTTTGATGGATCAGTTTGGGGTTTGATCACAAACTGTGTCAATACTGGGTCTATTTATGGCATGTATATTTAAGATGATAAACAGGGCAGGTTTTGCAATGGTAATGTGGAACATAAGAAGAGCCCAAACAAAGAATCCCATTGACATAGTTATGTTTTGGATCAGGCCCACTGTGAATCTGAAGACAGAATAAGAAGCAGGATGGCTATTCCCTTCCAGTAAATATGCAAAGTTCTCTTCTCACATACAATGGAAACAGTTTTGCACTGATGTAGATCGTGGTCCATGGATAATCAGCCCACTATTCACTTCCCCAGCTTTGCGGAAGCGTAATCAGGAAAGCATTATGAAGAAAAACCTGCCCTGCAGGGATAGACTTGCTTTAATAATGTTTATGACTTGTCCATATTGTATTTATGTCTGGAAGTTGATTTCCTGGGTTTTCCCACCCTTCCCCCAACTCTCAGCCCCAAAGACAATCTGCAAGCTGAGCCTCCCCTAGGATAAATGGGGAAAGCTCCATGACTCTGATGGGCAGCACTCTGCTTCTGCAAGCTCAACATCAGACACAGAAATAATGCTGATTTTACTGAACACAAAGCTCAGAGCTCACCTTTCCCTGAAGCGCATGGCCCAACAACAAGCCCACGTTTCACAAATTAATGGATCAGGACTGTAAGAGCAACACTGCGTTGGCTGCTGGCTGCCCTTCTCACTTGTCTTCAGAACAGTCCAGTTCCAGGCCGTGGACAGCAATACTAAAAAAAAATGATGTAAAGCTCCCCCAGTACCTGCCAGGCTCACCATTTTCACTGAGCCTTACAAATGTGCCATCAGTACCAGCTCTTCTATGGCCATCAATCTTAGTCGCCCAAATCCATCACAGAACAAACCCCAGAGAGGAGTCAATCTGCAGAGCGATGGCAGAAAAACACCGAGAGATTCGTTCCATTTCTGTGCTCTCAGACGCATTCCTCAGGCAGAAATTTGCTGGGTTTGTTTCTGCTGTTCCACTCTGCTTTCACTGCTCATTTCTGGAAAACCTGCCTCAAACTTCCCCATTTTCTGATGCTTTCCAAAGCCACCAAATATTAAAGCCTGCTTTGGCTGCATGGCTGTTAACATCTGATGGTGCCTGAAGGCGTGCGCTGCGGTGAGATTTCCAGGAAGAAGATACATTCAATAGATATTTCTTGTTCATTGGGGTTTTTTGGTGCAATTTTTGTTGTTGTTACATGGCGCTGTTGCCAAAAAGCTTTGAGTAACACAGCGTAATGCTGCAAAAATTCCCAGGTACTGCTAATTCGCCTGCTTGTTTAGACTCAAAGCTGCCCCTACCCAGGGATGGCTGCAGCCATCACACAAAGCCCTGCAGACACATCTCCTCAGTGAAGGGCCACTGACCTCCCCTGGCCTGGCAAAGGATCAGCAGTCCCGAAAACGGAGCACAGCTGACTTCCACACAGACACCTCAGGATGAGTTAGGGCCAATTATTGCCCATTTTGGACCCAGCCCATGCAGAAGCACAGTGGGTTGGGCTGCCTGAACCCCAGGCTGTTCTGCAGCTCCTCTGAGCCCCAGATCTCCTAACTGCTCACATAGAAATGCTGCAGAGGAAAAGGAGAATTTGAGGCACTGAGCCTGGCAGAGCTGCAGCCCAAGTGAGAAGCAAGGCTCTGCTCATGGCCCTGGGCACTCCCCAGCTCGTGCAAGGAGCCCAGGGGCTGTGTGCAATGGCTCTGCTGTCTTCTGCTTGGCATCAGGTATGTGCCAGCAAGCAGAGGCAGGTGGAAAGAAGCACCCACTGCTTTTCTGCCTCACACTGCACAGGACTTAAAGCTCTGCTCCATTTTATAACGCTGAAGTTCTTCCAGAACCACACAAATAAGCCATGTTTTCACTTTCCTATGCTCCACTCAGCACAAGGATTTGTCTGCAAGAAAAGCCCCTGAAATCTACACGGTTCCTTTTTTATTTACCTTTTTTATCTTTGCTTCTTTTCTACAAAGGAAAGTAACCCAACCTCGGTTTAGTACAAACCTAGGGAACAAAAACCCTCTCAATTCCTCTTCATTATAAATGGATTGTCAAAGTGTTAAATAAATCAGTGAAAATGGAAATCCAAAAATAAATAGCCATCCTGCTGTTGCTATGACAACTCAAATTTTTTACCTGGACGGAGATTCTACATTTCACAGTTAGCAGTGGCTGAAAAGGAGGGTCACATTTTTTTCCAATCCTGGCTCATGTCACCACCTACCCCATGTAATAAGAGGGATTATTTGGGGTTACTTTTTAGCAAAGGAGGGAAGATCAAAGAGAGGAGCTATTTTTCATTCTGGACAGGAGAGATACAAACACACATGCTCACAACAACACAGCCCAGAGCAGCTATCAGCCCAGAAAGGACAGAGAGCATAAACACTGCAGCAGCACTGCAAAGGTCCTGAGCTGCCCCTGCTATGCTAAATGCAGAGCATGCTTAGAATAGGATTAACGTAGTTCAAAACCATATTTTGGCTCATACTGTAAAGCAATTTCACTCCACTCAAAAGCAACGTTTCAGAGCATCAGCTTGAAGTAAATGCTTGGCAGTTTGTGCTGCCCCTCACAGCAGGGAGATGTGTGCCCCAGTGCCCCAGCAGCAGCGCTGCACAGCCAAACCACTGCCTGCTCCTTATGGCAGCACAAGTGCCAAAATCCCACGCCAAAGGAGGCCCAAAGACAGAAAGAATCAGGGCCACATGCTACAGTGAAGCTACCTTCTGGGCTGCCTCTGCCATTTGTGATGGGAATGAATGCTCTCTTGTTCTCTGGGATGGCTAAAAAGAGGGAAATTGAGAGGAGTGCTCCCCATTAGAAGAGCACCAGCTGCAGAGCTGGGATGACCAGGGGATCCTTTGGCCAGCACGGGGAAGCCAAAGGATCATAAATGTTGGAAAGGACCCCTAAGATGATCCAGTCTGACAGCCCTTGGAGCTCCTTGGCTTGGTTCTACGGCTGTAAATGGGTGACTCTGTGCCTCCTGTCTGGGCACTGCGTTCTGTGCCATCATCTCTGGGCTGGCAAACATGTCTGCAAAGCAGCCTCTCCTCCACCCCAAGAAGAGACAGAAAATCCAAAGCCTCTAAAAAGTTCCAAAATTCAAAATGTCATTTTAAAAACAGAGTTAAAATCTCTTGAAAATCTCTTTGGTATGTTTCCATTGGCCATTTTCTTCACTGTAATAAGATGAGTTTTCCAAACAACACCGTCATGAACAAAATATCTTCCTCCATTTGAAACTTAGTAACCCGTTTCCAAAAAACCATTTAGAACTGGGAGCAGTGGGAGCAGCAGAGCCACAACAGAAATTCTCCATCAGCCACCAAGAAGAGATTTTGTCAGAAAACGGCTCAATTAAACCCTCTAAACATCTAATGGTGATAAAATGTCATGGAATCTCTGAAACAGGCACAACAATCCTGGCAGAGAAAGGCTGGACTTTCACAGCCATGCACTGCATACCTGGCCGCATTTTTTACAAGCAAATCTTTGCTGCTTTTGAAGCAATGTACATCCAAGCAGCCCAAGCCTGTGCCCAGCTCCTCTTGTTTTACACAGCTACACACACCCACATGTGCACACACACTGGGATTGTGCAAGTGCTCTCAACAAATATGTGTGTTTGCATCCTGGCTTGCCCGAAAAGCAAAGCAGACTGTTCAAGCAGCAGCCGGTGAAAGCGAGCATTCAATTCTGCTCAGAGGCTCATTTTCCTCTAAATGGGCCTCTCAGACTCAGTGACAACTCTTCGCTGCCTGAGAAAAAAAACACTGGAATAAAAAAAAAAAAAAAAAAAAAAGGAACCTATTTTCCAGTGCAAAGTAATCCCCGTTCCATTGCCATGGCACCAGACATCCGTCTCTTTCTTCCATTGACCAGACGAGGTCCTCCTCAGCCCCTTTGCTCCTTTAAAACAATTTTTTTTGTTGTTTTGTTCGTGTGTGTATGCGTGTGTGTGCCTGAATTTGTTTCCTTGGGAGGGAAAGGAGTCATTAAAGTATTAGTTTAGGTTGATTGATTCTTCGGGGACAGAAGAGGGTTGTGGGGCTTTGTAATCTCTGGCACGATCTGAAAACAGAGGCTCTTCAGCGTGATACAATATGGAAATAATAAAAGGAAGATGCAGCTTGCCCTGCAGATAGCAGATAGTACTGCTGCAAGTGGAATCTCTGCCATGAACTTTGTGATTTCTTTGGAGCACGGTGAATATTCATGAAACGAAGGAGCACAATGCCACCTCTTTTGGCTACAGAGCAGCTTACATAGATGGAATCATCCTGAAACGCCCTTTGCCATGGCAGCAGCTGAAAACCTGCCTGTGGGTTACAGCAAAACGCATAAACAGCAGCAAAAAAAAAAGAAAAGCAGCCACCAAATCACATAAGGCACCACCTCAGCTCTGCCCACATTTCTGAATGCCCACCCGTCCCCTCTAAGCTACAGGAATGGACTTCCAGCTCTTCCAGCACTGAGAAAGCACCGGGTTGTGACTCAGCAGCTCCTGCTTTGCTGCAGTAGATGATTGGATTGGTTAATTTTAAAAGATGTATCTGATTCCGTCCTTGTGTTTCTAGGAAGCCACGTGGGGGGGAAGCTGTGGTGCCTTCTCAGCACTGATTCAGCACCTCAGCAGGGTGGGGGTGCAGGGAAGGAGCCCCCCGTGCAGCTCTTTGTACTGCTCTGCAAAGGAGAGAGGACCTGGGCTTCCCGATGGCTTTGGGGGGAAAAAACAAGAGCAAGTTGCTCTCTCACAGAAGGATTCATCTGCGGCTGAAACTTATTTATGTGGCTCTTTTTAATGAATAATTTTAACTAGCCATCCTGTGTGCCCTCCCTCCAGTCAAGACAGATGGCTCAGAATTGCCTACTGCCACGGTTCACCTTTTTTATTTCATATTTTATTTCATAAAATTATTTCATGATATTTCAAATAATAATAATAAAAAATCGATTTTCTGTGGCATCTGCAGGCTGGTGCAGGAGGAGGCAGAGCAAGGCAGCAAATGTAAATGCAGTGCACACCCAGACTGCAATGCCGACGCGCACGCGCCAGCACACAGACACACACTGCATTGATTCCCTGTGGCTCCTGCAGTCTGATCAATTTTGCATTCAGCACAGACCTGGAGTGAATTTATTACTCTTCGGAAACTTTCTAGCAGAAGGGAAGATGGATCCATTATGGCACAGCCCAGGGCTTCCATCAGACATCTCCTGCAGTCCCCAGCTCCCGCCCCTTCCTGCACTGCACCCCCCAGGGTAGGAGGAGGGCACCTGATTTAAGAGCTTGTGGCCAACATTCAGGGTCACCCGAATGCTGCTGGTGTCGTGGCATTTCCCAGAGGCTCCATTTGGTGTGGAGGCCCCATTATGCCGCTCTAACTTCAACATTTATATTGCAAGACACTGCAGGAGGGAAGAGGAAAGGAGAAGTGGAGAGGTAAGGTGACTGAAAGCACACAGCAACAAAGCCAACTCACCCTGAACCCGAACCGTTTATCAACCCACAGTCCACCATCACCTCCTCCTACCCAAAACCAAGAGGATTCCTTCCTCGGTCACACAGCACAGCGTTGCCTTGCCACATTCTGGATGCTTTACCTTTGACATCCCATAGGAGTCCGCTCCCACTCCAGTAGGAGAAACACAAATCTTCCCCCATTGACAGCTGTGAAACTAACTTCTGTCTGGCACATCCCTGCAGGACAGGAGACAGAAGAAGCCAAAAGAAACCTTCTTCCATGACAGGGCTCCGTTTCAGGCTCAGGTAAGACCCTGAGAAATAGGGGAAACGTTCCTATTCCAGGGAACTCTGGGCTCCAAGAAGGTTCTCCAGCTGATTCTGCATACAACAGTGGCTTCTGCACCCACGTTCAAGCCCTTCTGCCATGTGCAGCCAGGAATTACAGTAAATGGAGCCCAGGAGGAGGAAGGAGAGGACTTCATCTCATCACTCGACGTGGAAAGGAGGGAGAGCAATACGGGAATGCTACTGCCTTAAGGTGGGGGGCACTATGAGCTCTGTCTTTGCCTTCAGTTCTCGTTCAATTTAAATCCAGTTTGTAATTCAATACCTTCCCCAGAATATTTTCCTGCCTCCTTTAAAACGTCTGGGTAGAGGTTATGAACTCCAATGTGATTACTGCTGCAAAAGAAAGAGGAATAGGACGGAGCAAGATAGCAGATATTAGACAATTAGTCAGGAACATGTCTTTAGCTCAATGACCTTTATGATTAGATTCAGTTTCTGGAAGATGAAGCTCCGATATGGATATAAAGTTGGCTGCTTGCCTCTGCCTCTGCTTTGAGCCAAAGAAAATCTCAGTACCTACACCCAGAAAAATACCACAATTCCCCCAGCCCCAAAGTTTCGATCCTAATCTCCCTTTTCATTTTCTCACCACCACATTTGCTCTTGGCTAACGACACCATCCATGCCAGAAGCATTGGGCACCTGATGTGAATATATTTTTTTTCTTGTCTGCTCATCCACAACCCTTCCTGAGGATGCTGTGGGAAGCAGGGCTCTCAGCTGCCTGCTACCCACCGGGATTTGTATCCAGACAAACAGAACGGAAAGGCAGCACCGAATCAGAACGGCAGCGTTTCACACCTCGTCTTCTCGCAGGCACCAACGGCGATGCCAGGTGCCAGACAGAAGGACAACCAACCTCCTCCATTGTCAGCCCTGCAAAACAGGCTAAAAATAGAGGACACCAAATATAGCTGAGCTGCATCCGGCTGCGCGCGGATCGCAAATTAACTGCAGCAAACGGGTTATGCAGGGGTGAATGTGATGCACGGGGGAATTACGCCGTGCTGCGCCATTCCAAAAAGGTCTTTCGCCGGGATAATGAAAACGATACCACTGCAATCACATTTACCAAAACCCCATTGTCTGTGCTGGTCTGCAATGCTTCCACCGCAGCCAATTCCACGGGCTGCCAGAAGAGGGGGATCGCATACAGGGCTGACCGAAAGGGGAGTTTGCTACCACAACCAGTTCTCCTTTCACAGGTTTTATTATTATTATTATTATTATTACTATTATTATTATTATTATTAAATACATTTGATTTTGCCCTTCCCCCTCTCCCCCCCCCCCCCAATCCCCACTGGCAGAAAAGCAGAAGGAAAAAAAGCCCTCTTTTCCAAAGCTCTCCAAGCCGTGGGGACAAAGCTGCAGTCAGTGGGGTAAGGTGATAACACTGTAATTTATTGTGGTTCAAGCAGGAATGGTCTTACATCAAGCCAGGCTAAATTAAATAAAACTTGAAACATTTAGTTCCTGAGACAAATTAATAATGGGAAAATAAAAGGAATAATAATGGAAAAGTAGTGAGGCTCCCAGCAGCTTTCATGGACCTCACTGAGGTTGCACATAAAGTTGCAGGGAAGCAGCGCAATGCTGGGAATTAGAGGCTGCCTACAGGGGCAGAGATCAGACAGTGATCTCACTCTTCATTTTCTGGAGGGAGCAGCAATCCAGCACATGGAAGGCACCGAGCAGAAACCGTGCCATTATCACCTCAAGTGGGGACCCCACCAACCCCACAAGTAGCCAAACTCTTGCAATACACAATCAGAGCTAAAGAAACCGTGCTGCACCAGCACAACCCCTGAGCTCTCTATGAAAAGCCACCAGCACACAACAGAGATGCCTTCAGCCTCTCCTGCACTGCCTGCCCCCACCTGACCTGACCTGCTCCCATTTCCCCAGCCCACACATGCCAGGACACCAAAGCAGCCCAATCCCTGCTATTAAAACATCCCAAAATATTCACTATGGTGACACACCCACTAAAGACATCTAAAGAGTTGCAATCAGATTGACACAGAAGGTTTTCCATGCTGGTTTACAGTGATGCATACTGTTAGAAGAGCAAGAATGCACAATCTAGGGGAGACTGGCATAGGTGAGGTGGATTGGGAACCTGAATCCCATAGGCTGCCATGCAAATTTCTGTCATAATCCTTAGCTGCTTCCCCTTACCTAGCAATGCAGCACACCTCTATGCCCCAGATGTAAACTCTTCATACATTATGGGCTGATTCTCTGCTGATAC
The DNA here is from genome assembly GCF_026119805.1 of Tympanuchus pallidicinctus. Lineage (NCBI taxonomy): Eukaryota > Metazoa > Chordata > Aves > Galliformes > Phasianidae > Tympanuchus > Tympanuchus pallidicinctus. The sequence goes on from NW_026294748.1 coordinate 3,022,881, forward strand.
AAATGAAAACCAAGGAGGGAATGATGCTGCTTTACTCAAGGCAAAGCCCACCTGCTTCCCAAGACCTCCCAAAACCAAGCCCTATTTTCACCATATCACAGAATTGCAGGGGTTGGAAGGGACACTTTCGCAGGAGAAAGAAGCTGCTATCAGACCAAACCCAGACAGACCCCTGGGGTGCAGGGGAGGAAAGGCAAAGCCAGCGGTGCTGGGAGCACTGGGGCAGGCAGCAGGGAGCCAGGGCAGGACGGGGCACACCCAACTAACCCCAAACAATCGGATGAGCAATCTTTGTCAGGAACAAAAGACATCTGCTGAGTAAAACAGGAATTGACTGGGAGCAAGGACAAAGCCAGACGGTATCACATGACGCGCCAGTCTGTTCCAGCAAGATGCCAGGGTCAACGGCAACTAATGCACCCAATAAGTCAAGAGGAATCAATAATGCTAAATAACTCAGCCTCTTCTGTTTGAAGCAAATCAGTGCAAATGCAGTTAAAACGTGCTGCGTGCTCTGCACAGCGCAGACCGAGATGTGATTGAAGCCCATCATGTGACACGGCCCGAGGTTCCCACAGCTGCAGCAAAATGTCTCTGCTGGCTCCATGCGTGCACAGGGCAGGTTTGAATAGGGGTTTGTTATCCGTCTTTTTTTAGAGCGCTGAAATGGGAGGAGAGAGGGGAGGCACTGGGGTTTTAAAAACACATAGACATCACCCACGCAAAGAGGCTGTTTAATAACAAACCCCACTTCCCAACCACCTCCTCACCGTTAAAGTGCATCCCAGCTTCCAGACGCCGTCTGTGCATTTGTATGAGCGGAACACACAAAGAAATGCGCGCTCACCTAAACTGTCCAGCAACAAGCAGCCCCACAGGGCAGATGTTACAAGCAGAAACCACCGTGCCATGAGGAAGGTCTGAGCCTAAAACTTGGGCAGGTCCCCATTTCGGTTGGGAGCGCAACTTTTTACATGGGCAGCAAGTGATAGGACAAGGGGAGGCAGTTTTAAACTGAAGAGGGGAGATTTGGATAGGTGTTAGGAGGAAATTCGTCACTCAGAAGGTGGATATCAGCCTGGATGGGGCCCTGGGCAAGCTGGTCTGCTTGGAAGTGTCCCTGCCTACAGCACAGGGTTGGAACTGGGTGGGCTGTAAGGTCCCTTCCAACCCAAACCATTCTGTGACTCTGTGACATCCCTGAGCACCACTGCACTTCGTCTGACTTTGAGCCACGTCACCCGGCCCCTCTGTGCCTCAGTTTCCCATTTGTCAAACAGGAACTTCATTCCACTTTGGGGATGCTGTGAGAACAAAGCAGTCAAAAATAGGACACTCCCTGATATGAAAGCAATATAGGCCATGCAGAGCCTACATTTACGTGAGAAGAATTATTACATGGCTTAACCCAGTTATTAACCATCATTTACTCAAAGTTATCTGCAACTCAAGAAAGTACATCAGTTGAGGTTAGCTGATATTTCAAAGATCCTTCTTTTCCAAGGCAGGCTGGGCACGCAGGTGACTGTGCACCATCATGACACAGAATGGCTCACTTGCTTCCATCTCTCGTGCTGGATGGGCAGGAGGCATCGCTGTCCTGAGAGCTGACACAAACACCAACATCCCCTCTTTGCTTTGATTCCAAGTGGAGAGGACACCTCTGGGAAGCAAAGCTCAGCTCCCTCCCCAGTACCTTCTCTGACTGCCTATTACTCAGCACAACGATTGCACTTCTGTATATTGAAAAAAATTAACATTGATTTTCCCTTATTGAATCTCACAAAGCTGTGGAATCATTTCTAAAGTTTATTAAGTTTCACGTTTTGGGGCTTTTTAAACTAGATTTTCCTTCTAAGAACACTCGACCCAGATGAGAAAACTGCAAAGAATACAACGTTTAAAAGCTTCAGTTTCTGTTTTTTTAACAAAACTGCTTCTATTAGCAAAGACTGCAGCGTGAATCTTTCTGGCCACGTTCAGCTGTTCCTGGAACTATAATGTGAATTTTATTGTTCATTTCCTTTATAAATTCTGGGAGACAAGTAGTTGTATTACAACACAAGGAGAACTACTTGAGTCTCCTATCAGTTCCAGAAACCTCCTGGGCTGCAGCACAGTGTGAGTGTAGGAGGTTGAATGGCACAGCCCTTAGGGAAAACCACAATCCAACACACATGAAATGAATTCTGCCCAACTCAGATCAAGAAATACAGGAATGGGAGGCGATGCAAAGGGAGGCAGCACTCCTCTGCAATCCACATCTAAGAAAGTAACTGAATAGAAGTAATCTGAATCAAAGAGCAACAAAATGGCATCACAGCACACATCTCCACTTTCTCTGGTTTCTCTCTCACAGCCATCTGAGTGGTTCATCTAACCTGCTCCTAAGTGCTGCTGTGGAGGAAAATGCAAATTTTTATGCAAGTAAAAATGACTCATCACTTAATAGGAGGCTCAGAATCCAAGTCAGCAAATACAAGGAACTGCGGTAACTTAGATAAGCAACAAAACCATGAGTAAAGAGGAGTACACATTAAAAAAAATGGAGCAGAAAAACACGTGTGAGGTTACTGAGCCAGAAGGTCAGGCCTGGGCTGCAAGCAGCTCCCAGCCCAATGCACAGCCCTGCTGCCATCAGGGCACTGAGACACAGATCTCTGCAACCTGCAGTGAAAGCCTCTGTGCGAGAGGGCGGGTGGTGATGGAGCTCTGCTGCCATGAGGAAGGGGCAGGAAGCGCTGGGATTTCCCCCATTTGATTCCTATTTCCCCATCCTCTCAAATATCACAGAGCGTTGCTGGCCTTGGTCGTTCACACACAGCCCTCCATTCCAGGAACAGCTGCAATCCAGGACGTGCAGGTTGAGGAAAGCACATGAATGCCTCTCCACACTGCAGACATAACAAAGCACAGAACACCACACAGAGGCTTTTATACAGCAGGAGAAGGGAAGGAATTAGGAAAACCAATACCAAAGAGGCCCCAGTGCTACTTGTAGCTCTGCAAAGCAGCTGGGTGAAGGATGAACAGGACCAAGCATGGATATTATTGTTATTATTTATTATATAACAGCCCAGATTGCTGCATTTTCAATTCACCAACAACCACCTCCTGGAGCACTTACACTGTCGCTCCATTCTTAGGCTGCCCTAGTTTTCCAGTTTTCTTCTATCTAGGTAAATACACGTGCCCCATCTCTGAAGCAGCCGAGTACCTATTATATCCTGCTGTTTCTCCCTTGCACTTATCCTATTACGCTATTACAGCTGGTGCAGGGTCGTGTGTTTTCTATTTTGTGACATAATGTTGTGGGCCCAATTCCACCAGCACTAATACAGTGTATAATAAGGGTGAGACACGCAAGAGTGCTGGTAAGAGCACTTCATGTGGCAGAGTCAGGGCTACAAATGGCGAGGCTGCTATCACTCGGCAGGAACCAGGATCTGCTCATTCCCACAGACACTGTTATGCCTTCCATCTATATATAAATTACCATTTTATATCTGAAGACAGCACCGACCTAAAATAACAACCATAGCCAGTTAATATGTGCAAACAGACACAACTTGGATGCATATCAGAGTGAATAACCCCTCTGCCTCTGCCCTCAGAGCAAAGGAAAATATTATTCCAGTTCTGTTCTCAGCCCCTTCCACTTCTGCAGTGGGAAATACCTGACCACCAAAACAGAGCTCAAGCAGTGCCAGCAGAATGGGGGTCCTCCTCCTCTCCCAGGCTTTGTGCAGAGGAATTTTTGTGAACTTCTCTTCTTAAAATCTCCACTGATATTGTTGGAACAAATTCTCAGTGACCTTCTGGGATGCTCTGCTGTGGTCAATGGGTCCAGGAGGAGTTTGCTGGGCCGGTGTCCACCAGTGTCCATGAGGACTTTGAGCATACACTCATTGGGCAGCTGAGGACAGTGCAAATTCCAGCTCACTGACAGCCCTGTAAACTGTGGGTGGAGAAAAGTTGATCAGGAGCTCCAAACGATATTAAAAAAACACTGAAATGAGTGAGGATTGAGCAACTCAGACAATTCTGCACTAAAAGAGCAGTGCCATTTCTGAGCCCAAGCTGGTTCCTTCTTGACATCAGGTCATACAGGGGGAACAATTAACTTGCTACTGTAGCAGCAAACAAAGGGAAGTCAAGGAGCACTGGTACCACATGCAACAGAGCAGACCTGGCGACAGCAAAGGCTTTATGCTTTTATTTCTGCCTGAACAAAACGCAGTGCAGGTGATGAGCATGGCCTCCAAAATCATCACCAGTGTCCCTGTGACCTGCTCCATAAATACCTGGGGTTTATTATCGCTGCTACTGCAAATGTGGAAGGCACCAAGCATGACTGGATGCTCATTTACTGAGCTCTGATGAGCTTGGAAAGTAACGGGAATTAACTGCCAGTAATTAAAATCACCTTCTGAGCTAAAGCATATATTTGTCTTTAAGAACAAAGTAGGTTCCTAAATCCTTTTCTCAAAATGTTGCTTTCAGAGATTTTCCTGCAGTCCCAGAGAAAAGCCAGTGCTACCATGCCCAGAGCCTGAGTGCTGCAACTCCAGCCTTGGGAACAAGAGCAAAGGTCCTGGACTGAGGCTGACATCATGGAAAAGGAAGAACCAGCTCATTTTATCCTATTTAAGGCTATCAAATGTCTGCAAAATAGCATAATTATTGATTAGTTAAGGCCTTTTCTCAAAATCTTCATTTTTTAATGTGGAATATAATGAGAATATAAGTTATATTATAAATATTATGGTGAATACGTATCTTCTGTTACGGTTATAGTGAAAGTCTCCTGCTTATCAGAGAAAAAGAAGAGATATGCAAGTTGATGAAGAGCAAATTCTGCTTTTGGGTTCCTTCTCCATCTCTGACTTTTAAACAGGCTGCTCTAATCCTCCTCAGTGATACTGAAGAAGGGAAATAAAGCAGTAAGGCCAGTTTGTCATCCTGAAGGATATGGAAGCTACTGAGCGAAAGGGACCAGGAGAGCATTAGAAGAAAGTGAGAAAGGAAAGGAGGGATATTTGTGGTGCTCAAGGGCTTTAGCTCAAATCAGCCCCATCCCTAAGCTCAGAGGATTATCTCCACTGAGATTATTCTGTCAACTAAATAAAATAATAAGAAAGCCCTTCATAACTTCAGCAGAGTGCTAAGTGAATTAACCACCCTCTGCCTGGACCAGGCCAACTTGGGGAACACGCTGAGGAACTCCTGTATTTCTCCCTGTGACCAGACTTGAAGCCTAAACCAAAACGTGGTTCCACTCTCTAGGAAAACTCAGTGGTTAATGAATGCTGTTGACCTGATAATGACTTTCCTGGCACAGCTGAAATAGGCTTACTGACTAAGAGTGATGCAAAATGCAGTATCAATTTACTGAGTACTATTCCAATGAGTGCAGTGGGTTTTAAAATAATGAGATTATCACAGTGAGCTCACTTTTGTCTATCTGCCGTGCCATTTGGTGGCTGATTCCAGCCAGCAGCTTCTTGTTTAGAGGGTGAAAACCCCACTGTAAATAAGTAGATATGGGATAATCCACACATTAGGAAGAGCTTGATCCAAATTCCACTGGAGTTCCCTGAAAGACTCCTACAGCTTGCTGGCTGTTGGATCAGCCTCCAGAAGATAAACCCCTCTCATTTAAGACTCTTTGGAGGGAATTTCTTTTTCCCCAAGTGAAGATTGCCTCTTACTGAGCAAACTGCATTTGACCAAGATTTGACTGGTGTACAAGTTACTAAATCTCTCCAGCTGTTATTTTATCCAGAACAACCCTCTCAGCACACGAAAGTGGAGCTGTTTTCCCCCAACATCTTCTCTGCTATCCTGAGTGAGGGTTCAGCCCAACTCATAATTTAAAGGTACCGATGCTTTGCCACAAACTATGCAATCCTTTCAAAGCATCATGGCTCCATTACTGGCACCTTACAGAGACCTCGACACAAATTTGCCTTTGCTTACAACAGGCTTGCTCTTCTTGCCAGTGTCAGTCAATCTTTTAATAAAGCCAAAATCGTTTCCCAACAAACATATTAAGCTCCGGGCTGCTCTGAAACCCATCCAGAGGACTTCAAGAACACACTCACAACTTGTAGTAAATACATAGCCTGAGCATCTTATGTTTTGTTCAACAGTTCTTGTGGCAAGCATAGCCATCTAAACCGAAGAGCAAAATCTGGAGGCTGCCCTTTAGGTGAAGGACTTTGTAATAGCACAATGAAGAATGTATTTCTAAAACTCCTGCTTGTTGGAAGAGCACAAATGTGAAACCCACTGCCTTAGGCAAACACCAGTTTGCTCAGTTATCTCTGCTTTTTGATTCTCATCTTATTTTCCAGTTCCCTAACATATTCTCAGAACTTGGGTGGGGGAATGGGGCATCATATATTCCTTTCCAATCAGACTGATAATCTTGATTTATACTCTGTAATAGAGAATCCCACTGAATGGGAATGATATTACAGTGGGGAACAAAGCAGTGAGAGATAAGAATCAGGTTTACTGTTCCTATTTTCTTGTCATAAAAAAGTTAGCATCATAGTCGATGCCCATATTAATAGTGAACACATGTGAAGTCACTTTTCTTCTTACGTCAGCCTGTAATGGCACAGGAATGGAATAATGTTAACAGCTCATAAGCTTTTTATCTACAAATGTGCATCTTGAGACTTTGGAGCTCGCTAATCTGTCATAGCTGGGACTGTACTTGGGATCTCCAAAAGTAACCCAACCATTCTGTACAGTGTGGTCTGTGGGGTGCAAGACCAACAGCCAAGACAGACCCCATTGCTGTGAGATTTGGGCACTCAAGGGATGCTCAGTACACACTGACCAACACACTGCACACAGCAGACTCTGGCGTGGGGCATCACAGTTCACCTTTCACTAATTGTGGTGACTACAACGTCGGCCAGAACGCACAGGTAATTATAGCTTGATCTAGAAATGGGGGATTTGGGGCAAGTCTCCATTAGCAGCACTGCGTCACATATCTGAGCTAACTCCAAAAGAACTGCTATGCCTATATATCTCAGCACCGCTCCAGGGAGAGAGATCAGCTCAGGTCCTCAAAAGCCACTTTAACGTGGCATAATTACCCCCTGCACCAGCCAGGCTGGTCCTGCTCTGAGTATGTGAACTAGCCTGTCTGCAGTTTGGTCTCCTTACATTAGCGATACCCACTGAGCGGAGTAGCCAGCTGGTGAGTTCAGGGGCCAGATCCAGTTCATGAGGCAGAAAATCTGGTCCCTGGGGAGGCTGGCTGATCAACAGGCCAGCCAGACTAGTATTTCTGTGCGCCTGCTTAAGAGCGTGAAAGGGCAGGACACAGGTCAGCAGCACTTATTAAGTTGCCAGTAAATCGGGACATACATCAGACACATACCAGTGGGTTACACAAACACATGTTTACAGAGCTCGACTCGTATGTGATTTCAGCAACTTCAACCAGACCATCCTCATCAGCACAGCACACCAGTGCAGAACTATCTGCAGCATTACGGACTAATTGGGTGCACAGCCAGCCCCCATATGATCCATACATTAAGGGAGAAATTAGCATTTGATGTCTGTTTCAAATTGTAAGCAGCCCTGCTGCAATTAATCACAGCTTGGTTGACAAAGCGTACTGCACTGAAATGACAACATGCATTCTGGGAAACTAACACTGTCATCTTCAGCCGCAACAAGTTTATTTTAAACCTCAGAACAATGAAGGTTTGTCACCGAGCCCCTTGCCTGCTCCATTCTATGAACGCAGCTCTTTAAACAAGTAAGAGGCAGATGGCCCAAACGATCATTTACCAAGGTTTAGATTTCACTATCACCTTCTGGAAGGAGGCTTCCAAGCCGGAGACCTGCGTCCTCAAAGCAAGTATGTTGTCTCAATGACTGAAAGCACCCAGCTCATTCACTTGCACAAAGGGCAGATATATGCTATGTGATGTTCTACCTGTCTGCGCACATGTAACTGCTGAACGCTCACAACGTGATAACTACAAAACTATAGACTGGACTAATTACTACTCATAGGATAGTTTAGGTGGATGAGACCTCAGGAGGTCTCCAGTCCAACCTCCTGCTCAACACAGCTTTGTGATCAAGCCACGTTACTCAAGACTCAATTCAGTTTCTTGTCCACCCCATTGTTTTCAGCAAGACACAATCCTCTGCTGGTAATCATCACCACCATTTGATTTCCATCGCTCACTGGGCGTCGCTGAATCTTAATGCCAACTGAGCATTTTTCTGAGCTGCAGCTTGTATCTGAATTATTATTTTTCACCATTCACCTATTATTTATGCAGAATTCAGCATGTACAACAAAGACAAATGAAATCACTTGACACAAAGTTCTAACCCAAGCAGTTAATCAGCTTATTTCTCAACAAATCAAATGAAACAAGAAAGTTAAATGAGGGAAGAAGAACCACACCACAGCAGTTTATGCAGACACGTGGCCACTGTTCAGCTAATCTACCTACAGCCTTGTAGGCAAGAAAAAAAATCATTTTTTGTGTTCCATGCTGAAGAAGTGAGCTTTGAGGTGGGACTTGTATGTCTAGAAGATAACAACTGGGCAAAGAGTGGAAGGGTTTCCGATGCGCAGGCAGGACTGTGAACCAGAGATGGATATCAAGGTAGGTATCACTGGTAGAATGGAGGAAGATATAACCAGAAACAAAGCCTGAAGTAAATTATGTAGAAAGAACATGACTTCCAAGTGACTTAACTGTGCTCTCAGAATTTAAACTTAATGTAGGCACATTCCTTAGACACTTGGAGCCAGATTACATCTGCTTCCACTGCTCTCTCAACTGAGGGTATCGTCTCCCCACACAGAACAGTATGTAGTCTCATAATCTTGTTCCCTCTCCTTTGGCCAAGTCATGCAGGATGAAGCTGGACAAGGCAATGAAAACCTGTGAGGGACCAGAAAACTATTAATGGTACACAAGTTTGTTTTTGCTTTGAGAAAAGCTTGAACAGGCCTCTGAACTTTAGAAAGATGACTGCACGCTCAGTAGGAACAGAAAAAAACAGGCCAGGACCTACAAGGTGACAAGTGTCTTCCATTAGACCTCATTCTCTCCTCAAACAATGGATGAAAAATGTTGCAAAACCAAAGGAACAAGTGGCAGTTAGAAACACAACTCATGTATTGCCATTTTTAAGCCTAAAACATATCCAAACCAAGATACCATTATAGCCAAAGTCGATGTCAAGAAACAAAGTAAGTGTCCATGATTTTCAGCACAGGCACATTTCCACACTGACTGGTTGAGATCAGAACAAGCTATTTACTTGAAGTGGGACTTCCATACAAATGCTGGAGCGAGCACTTGACTACATTTCAAGCATACAAATGAAACTGAAGTTATGCTACAAATGATTTTCCTTCCAAAATCAACTTGTGGCACCAAAAATGATGCTCTGAAATCTGAGTTAAGACTGAACTGAACATATGAGGCAGTCCTGACACAATATGAAAATAGAGCCATTGCCCTGAAGTAGAAAGAAAGCAACGACTGTTAAAAAAATCCTTTTCTCCTTCTTGCCCAATACTGTCACATGAAAGTCTTCTGTTGTGCTTACAGAGTAACGGCTGTCAAAGCTCTGTCTTTGTTAAATCACATCACATGTTTTGAATAAGGAAGAATGAAATTTACCAGCACAAAACTCTCAACCTCGGGGAAGACCAGACCAAGCAGGACAGAGTCCCTAATTGTTTTGGACAGGAACTTCCATCTGCCTTACATCTTGCAACTGAAGCAGATTTCCAACTGATGTTGAACATTGTGGCAGTTTTCATCAGTTTTCCCCTTACACTCTCTGTATTTACAACTGTTTCAACAGACACAGTTAACCACAGAGCTGTGCTGATTTACTGAAAACCAACATAATCTTATCCATTAGCAGAATAATTGTCTGGCTGGTCTTTCACTCCACACCTCTCGCCCAGCTTCCCATGGCTTAATGAGTCCCTTCAAGCAGGCTTTTCCCAATGGAAGTTCATATATTCTTCCATGTCTTATTTTAGATGCTTCCTCTTTCAGTAGGTATTAACCAAGCTATTTTTCTATCTACTAAGCTGAAATCACTTCACTCCTATTGAATAATACCTAATGCTACCTCCAACCATACAGAAACCAGTGACATTCCCTGAGGAAGATGCTACCCATGATAAGCAAAGTTTATCTGGACACAAAATGTGTCCTGATGACTTGCAAAACTCAAAAGGTTGGCAAGAGTAATGGGTTCTATAATCAGTGCCTGGAAGTGGTATTGTGCTACCTATGAATGTCTCGGTGGTAACAGCATATGGATTTGAAATTAGTAAAAGTTTGATTGAGATTTTCCTGACCTGATTTATTAAGGTTAGGTCTTCTTGCACTTTAAAACCTGCCATATTCATGACCACGTGATGCCATGAAGGCCATTGGCAGGGTGTGAACGAATGCATCCAAATACAAGAACTGCCTTCTGATCCACTGCAAAGCCTCACTGAGCACGTTTATACAGGTGAGAAGAACAAGCACTTCTAAGGACTGCTAAGAGAAGTTCCAGTGGGAGAAAAGCCATGCTTACCTGAACCTCGGTGTGGAGCTGTAGGAGGAGAAGAGGCGGCAGGTGACATTCTGTGCCTTAGGAACGTTGTTGGGGCCTGTCTGGCCCTGCCTCCCATCTTCAGGAGAACTCAGATGACCCTTTCTCCTTCTTGTCCATGAGGAATTGCCAATGAAGTCATCAAGGCGTTCCTAAAGAAAAAGAAAAGAAAAAATGTATTCTTCTGTAGAGCAGGACTGTAAGGGTTGTGCTTTGCTGCAATCCCACGCAGAAAAGTAAAATAGGAGTCTGGGTCAGGAGCTGATACTCTGCACAACTTCAGGCTCTGGGACAAGAAAGACCCCTTTGTTGCTGCAGGTTTTTTTTGAATTTTAAAAGCAACATGAACAGAGTTACCTAAATGAATAAGGACATAACATTTGTTTAGAAAATGAAGAATACAGCCAACCTTCTCCTCCTCTACCCAAAACAGTTCTCTCAGCCTTTATCCCATGGCTGTATCAGTTCTCCACTCAGTCCCTCTGAACCACCTTCTTTATTTGTAGCAAAACACTTCTTTGGGGCCAAATGCTGCCTCTGCTCTGGCTAAACTTCTTTTTCCCCCAAGTCAATCCAATATCTCAAGCATCAACAGTTCTCTCTGATGCTGTGGAAAGTCCAGACACTCCAAATTCCACCCCAGCTCTTCGGAGAGGATAACGTTTCCCTGCCCAGACCTAGCTGAAGAAAAAAACCCATCAACTTATTCAAATATTTGTTGCTAGACAGGAAAGGTCAGGCTCTGACCTCGCTTCCACAGGAGTAAGGTTGGAGTAACGACTGAAGTTCGGGCGCTGCACCCCTGTGTCTGCCGCCAGCGTGAAGTCACTCGGTGGGCATCTATCATCACAAGTGTAAAGGGAGAGCTTTGCATGCACAAAGCTCTGTAAAAAGGAAAGAAATGAGCCAGGCCTGATCCTGACGCTGCATCAGTATTCAGCGGTGCTTGCAGTGGGGCACTTCGGTCCTTACGCTGGAGTAAGGAAAATCAGGATTAGGCACCATCTGTCTCAAAGAGTCAACGAGCAGAATTGCTCTACATATTTGAATCCTCTTCCCCGTATCTTTAATCTCTTGCACACTCCAGGTTTTCCATTCAGCTCCGGTGACAAAAGATTTTTGCAAAATGACAGTCCAGATTGAGAGAACAGAAACGCCAACCTCTGACAAAAGAGATAGCAAACTTTTATCGGCGATAAGTGCTCCTCGCCTGCCGACATCGGTCTGCAGCGGTAAATATAAGGCAGATGTCGAATGGAAATTAAACATTGTGCTCTCAGGGTGGCCTCGGCCGCATTCAGAGCTTGATTTAAAACAAGGCCAGAGTTCTTTCATCATTTCTTCAAAAAGTTTCAGTTCTAAAGATATTCCAAACTGACACACACTTGACCTAGAACTTGGCAATGCAGGACAATGTGTGCATGTGAAAACATCAGTACCGGGGATGAAAGGCAAAGCAAGTTGTCTGCGAGATGGACCAAGAGAATTTCTTCATCAGATCACTTCTATCTCAGCGTTCTGAGGGTTAAGAGTGAATTCAGGTGAAATATCTTCTCCCTTCTCTTTCAAAGTAAATCCGCGGCGGTCGTTCATCATTTGGGAGGCGCAGGCAGCTCGGTGTGCTGAAGCACCACCAGAACAGCAGCACTGCACAGCAGCTTTAGGAGGATTTCTCGGCACGCTCCTTTACAACTCGAGCTGTTTTTACGCCCCTGAAAGCATTCTGCCTGTTATTATTAGGCATAGTAAAATTGTTTAGCACTTAAATAGCTAGACTTGAGAAACACAGATTTGAATGGCCCGAAGAATGTAATAAGAAACTCCTAAAAATGAAACCTGAACACTGCTGAGCATACTTTAGTTAGGAGAATAAGCATAAATTTAAGGTTCAAAAAGATGCTCATATTTATAAAATCAGCTAACAGCATAAACTAAATAGCATCCACTTCTCTCCTACTTTGTTAGATTTCCCAGACAATAAAATACAGACAGTGAAATAACGGGATGATTTACCATTGGAATATGGAAATAAGGTTGTACTCTTCTTGGAATCTGTATTTTTAGAAATCTTTTTTTTTTTTTTCCCCCTAAACAATTTCACATCAAACAGAGCAAAACAAGAAACTCCTGAGGCCATGACTTTGTCACCTCCCCAAAGTTTGGGTGGCTGCAGCAGCCGGCCTGCGCCCGCACGGCCATCAAACACAAACCCAAATGGCCATAACGTCCTGCCTGCATTTCTCCCCCCTGAAAGGACGAAATCGTGACCGGATTTTACTTTCAGATGACCTGACAAACCAGCACTCCCTGGCACGAGCAGGGCAGTCATTTCCCCTCCATTTCCCAGTACAAGATTTAATCAGCTGAAACACAAACCTCCTTCTGCACTGAGATCTTTTAGAACAAAACCACGCTGCAAAAAAGTCTCTCTGGCCTTTTTAAAAATCATTTTCAATTGCTTTAAAACACAAAATAGAGATGGATGGATGAATGGATGGACAGCCAGAGAAATGCTTTCAGTCATGCTTCCCCCCCAACCCTTAAAATTGAAAAGCATCGGTATCCAAATAGCAACAGGAAATTTTTACCTTGTGGCTAAAAAGCTCACTGTTCACTTTGCAGCTGCCTCTATTTTTTGCTGGGCAAAGCACCAACACAAAAGTCTGTCCTAAGAAACCAAGCTTTTGGCACAAGGGCAGCGACAAAACGCAAACCTACAAAGAATTCCCCCCCCCCCCTCCCCGTCCCATCGTTATAATTCCTAATTTTGTGGGATGCATTGCTGGGCTGTTTATCATAACAGTGTGCAATAAAAAGGACGAGTAACTCTTGCAATTTTCTCCCTACTCCTCCCCTTGACAGGGGCCACTGATAGGGAAAGAGGCTCGGAAAAGCAGAGCGGTGAAAGGCTAAGAAACAATAGGCAACCATGGCTTTGACAATGCAGCCCTGAACCCTTCTTGCTCCCGCTGTGACACTTGCATTCAAGAGCAAGGGCGGCTGCCATCATAAGAATGGACAATGGCATGAGGAATACAAGGGAGAGGGGGGATAAAAAAAAAAAAAAAAAAAAAAAAAAAAAAGGAAATCAGATGAATTCAGAGCTAAGATGGCAGAGCTCTCACCTTTTCCGCTTTTTTCGAGTAATCTGGATGGAGACGTCCCGCAGAGAAGAGATAAAAAGGGTGTGCTGAACTGTTGGATGGTTCTGAAGACTTCTGCATTTGCAAACGCATTTTAGAACTATTTGTAGGGGTATATATGCTGCATGCCATCTCTCTGTCTCTGTCTCTCTCTCTCTCTCTGTGTCTCTCTCTCTTCTGTTTTATGTCCTGCTATCTCCATCACACACCTCTAATAGTATGAAGACTTTCTGCCCATGTAAGTAAGTGAGAGTGTGTGTTCCTTAATGTTTGAATCAAGACACACGTCTGCATGCATTTCTAATCTAAGGAGCCTATAGCAGTTACTACAACTATCAATTAGTCAGCAATAGCTTGAGATCCCCATGTGTCTGGGTGAACAAAGGTGAGAAACACATGCAAATAGTACTACAGCACCTGGGTCACGTACAGTAACTTAGCTAGCAACAAATAATTGCATCTGTTTCTGCCTTTTCGATGCTTCTTGCTCATTGTTATGTAAAGTTACAGCTTATTAATGTGAATAGTAACACAATTAGACATGGCATTGTATATTTTCATTTGAACAACACAGTAAAAGGAAATTAAGCTTAACTAGATGGAAATAAATGGTGACTTAAAGGCTTTAAACGAAAAGATTCTCTGATCTGCGGCAGAGTGCTTCCATTTTTTGATCAATTGTTCTTGAGTTAAAGATGCAAATGAAGTAGATGTATTTGGACATTTCATATATATTAGATAAGAAACTGATTATTCCGGAGGAGACAGAGAGGACGCCTGATTTCCTGAAGTTAAGTCCATAAAAAGGGTGCACTCAATCTGTTACTATCTTTTTTAATTAAGCGACTGCTACTTTTAAGAACATTTAAAGGGTGTTTTCTCCGATGTTTTAGACGTAAGCCAAACAATTAAGAAGAAAGATACGGTACCTTTGACTCTCTCCTTCTTCTTAACCTCAAAAAAAAAAAGAAAAAAAAAAAAAAAGAAAAAAAAAAGAGGATATTACCCTTAAAAACGGTCAGAGGTAAAATGGACTTAAAAAAAAGAAAATTAGGAAAAATAAGAAAAAGAAAGGAAAAAAAAAAAAAAAACCTGAATGAAAGAGCAAAGCGATAAAATAGAGACGCTCCACGATCCAGCAGCACCCTGAGTGCAGCACGAGACGAGCAGAGCGCGGCTGCTATCCGTGAGCAGGCAGCATTTCAGAGGTGGCAATGGATTCTGTGGACAACGTTATTTACACAGATTTGATAAGAGCGACAACGGCTCCAACCCGTAATTTAATTTGCAGAAATTATATCCCGCGTGGCGAAGTGCGGGGAAGTCTGAGAATTAAGCAGTGTGAGAGGGATGGTTTGGTGCTGAGCTTCTCCCCACGTACAGCGTGCGGGCAGGGCTGCAGGGATGCACTGCCTGACCCTCTGCCGGGAGCTCGCTTCCTACTCCTACCAGCTTCCTTGGGAGGCTCATTAGTGACACCAAAGGAAAAGCGTTCTTCCCAGTGTTGGGCTCTGAGAACCTGCCAAGTTTATTTAGCTTTAGAAGCGACAAAAAGAATAATAATTAAAATAATAATAATAACAATTAAAAAATCTTCCGATTAAAACAACAGAAATACCTCCTTCGGGAAATCAATGCCCAGCTCCCTCACCTAGCAGACTGCTATGCGTACAGCAGGTGCTCGCGGAGAGGCAGCGCTGCAGGAAAACAACGCAGCGTCCCTGCAGAACACGGCTCTGAAGGCTCTGCGGGCGCAGCGCTGCCTGCCATGCGGCTCCGCGTCCCAACCGCGCCGCTGGGATGTGCGGCGCTATGGAGACGGCGCGCTATGGAGACGGCGCGTCCCACGGAGCGGTGCTGAGCTCCGGGTGAGAGTCACCAAAACTACCAAATAATCGCGCCCTTCGCTGAACAATGGGACCTTAAAATGTACGTGCAGGGGTATTACATGCAGAACAGGCAGGGGGAGGGGTGGGGGGGGGGTGGCGAGAACGTTTCCCATCGAGGCGTTTTATTTTGCGGCGCTGAAAAGGCGCTTTCTCACTTTAATGCGAATTACTCATCTCTGTTCCGCTGCCTGCGAATGCACAGCGCAGGTGGAAGGGAGCGTTTCTCAGGAGTTCGGATGCAAACTCATCGCTCGATGCTTATCTGGGGGTGAAAGATAGCAAAGCGGGCCAAGAAAGGTCACGGGGTGGCTGTGTGCTCACACCGCTATGGACAGCTCTGCGCTCCTCCAGCGCCTGTCCCAGACCTCCAACCCAGCGCACCACATTCCGACACAACGCCTCTTTCTTTCAGAAAGAAATCAGTTGAACAGACAGCACAAATGGGATGTAATGTAATCAAATGCTCTCCTTCACCTGATCTGTCTGCTCTGTAACATCGTCATCCCACCAGCACCCACCACAAAGCCACGCCATCGATTCGGGTCTCCTATGTTATTTTGCTATTCTGTTCTCCAACAAGGCTCCAAGTTGAGTGGCTGCTTTGCATTCCAAACTCTCTATCAACTTTCCAAGCGACGCTGTGTGCAAAGAGAACCGATCTGCACCTCTCTGCTGTGTTTTAATTGATGCATTTCGGAATATTGCGGCCAATTCCCAGAGCACAGCGCAAATTTTTAAACCCACCAAAGACCAACAGGGATTTAACAACAGAACGGCCCAGGATCAGCCACAAAAACCAGGCTTCTAAACAGCATCTTCTTGGGTTTTCCCCAAAGAAAAAGACACCTCGCCTCATTTTCCAGGGCAAGCAGGATTTTCCCATTAAGGACAAATCGCTCTGCGAGGTAAATGACAGCAGTTGGAAAAACAAACAAGCCCTCCCCTACAAACAAATATCTCTGAATGCAATAAAAATGTTGACAACAGTTACGTGATTAAAGCAGTTGTTTTTTTTTTCATTTAGGGCCTTACCATTGGAATAATTTAAAATTAAGTGGGAAACATCAGCCCCTTGGGTTTTGCAGCAGAGATTTAATTTGTAGAAATAGTGGTGGGTTTTTTTTTTTTAACGTAGCTATTTTCAACGTTGTGAGATAAAGCTCTCTTTTTTTTTTCTAATTTTATTTTAAGAATAGACCCCATTTAGGATTTCACGTTGTAAATCTCCCTATGTCTGAATGCTGTTACAAGGTTTGACAATGAAAGAATAATTCATGTCAGACAAAAAGAGCCCTTCAATCAGCTTCATGCAGCTTTTCTCCTGCAGGGCTATGCCAAAACGAATGTGGAATCCTGAACTGAACCATCCATCACATTTCCCGAGTCTTTCAATTAATGACACTGCAATCAGATCGATGGCGTGTAATAAGAAAAGAGCTTTGCATTTCTATACCTATTAATTCGCTGAGTAACTCCAGTGCTAAAACGTGACCAGAAAGGGAAAAGAAAAGAAAATTTCATCCTCCTAGCAAGATTTTGGGGGATGTTTAAGCCATTCTGTACAAGCCTGCGTTCTACATTCCTGTCTCAGCCCAAGCCCTGAGCGCTCAAAGAAAAAATCACCTTGGGTTTCTTTTTTGGCTAACAGCAGGGCTGTCTCCTTCCCAGACAGGTATTTCTCATTCTGCTGCTGCTGAGCACGCACAGCGCTAAGGAAAAGGCTCTGTCTGACACCAAGGAGCCCATTTTCCCTATTTCCCCCCCAGCCAGCCGTGTGAGCGCCCTGTGTGAGCCAAGCCGTGCCAGCAATACAGGGCAGGACTGCAGACCCTTCTCCAGCACGATGGCAGCAATTAGAGACCAAATTTCCAACTCACAGAGCATGCTAAAGATGGAGCTACACCACACAGTGATGAACCTCCAACCAAATGAAGTGGGGCAGAGCTGGGCAGGCGGGACATGGCAGTCCAGCAGCAGCCATGGGATGGGATGGGAGACACCTCACATCGGGGAACTGCTGTAAGATTTGGGTCAATGACAGAAATGATGGAGGCTGCGCAGAGCAGAGCTGCCAAGCGCCTTTCAGTCCCCTCACAGCACATGGTATGGATGCTGTCTGGAGGATCTGAACACTACTGGAAAGAAAACTGCAATTAACCACAACATTGAGTTTATTCAAGGGATCGCACTTGGAATTGTCATTTCATTAAAAGGTAGCTTTGCAGCCATAAAATGCCCAAGTTACCAAACGTTCTCTCTTTGAATGTGATGCAGTGGCCAAAAAGCTCCTGATTCCCTTCTCCTTGGGTGACGCTGGGTCCCCAAAGGCCTTCACCAATGGGCCCCTGGGCAGGAGCTGGAAGAGCTCAGGGTGCAGCAGGTGATGGGACGCCTCTCACCCACACGACAGAGTGGGAAATGGGACAAGAACTGCCCAACAACCTTAACCCCATCCTCTGGATCAGACAGAGCTCAGATCTCCAGCGCTGATACTTATTGCGGCAGCTTTGGCTTTGCCTCAAAGGAAAGAAGCTGCAGCTGTAATAGGAGATAGAGCTGGGACAACGCCTACAGAAAGATGTTCTTTGGGGAGCAATAGGCTTTCAGTGAGGTTGTGGATTTTGGAAGTCTTCAGAAAGGGAAAAGAAATCCTTACATGAGAAAATGAGAAATGGAACAACACTGAGGCTTTTAAGGTTCACTTCACCAATCCCTTCCACCATCAAAGTGCACTTTTAAAGGATCACTTCTGGCCGTCCCTCTTGGCATCCTACACAGTCACATCTCAGCAATTTCAAATCTCAGCAGCACCTCCCAATGAGCCCTCAGTCACGGGCCTGCAGGGATGCAGTCACACCTCAGTGTGGTTGTGCACAGCCAGGGGATCTGCCAGCACCACGGCAGTAGGGCAGGAGGACACTGCCCATGAGCTGGGCAGCAAAATAACAATAAATAAATTGCAGAAGCAAAGGCTGCTCATTGAGAATAAAACGTGAGAGGTGAATGTAGGCTAAAGAAGAAAAGATCTAGGCAGAGAGATTCGTGAAACAGAAAGGCAGCTTTGGTTAGGAGGCAAGATGCTCGTGTTCAGTGTCACTATGCCTTCTCCCCACCCCATGGAGTACAAACCATCCTCCAGAGCTCAGCACATTTCAGCAAAGCGAACTGCAGAGCACACCCACTGCAATGTGCAGGAGCCCAGGCGAGCTGCAGGAGTCTGAGGATCTCTGGCTTTACACACAAACGTCTCACAGTGAATATGTGACCAGAGATTTACAGCTCTGCACAGTGTCCAGTTGCAAAGCACAGTATGTGCTCCACAGCTCCCCAGTGTCAAAACGTCTGCTGGCAGGTCAGGGAGAGAGAAGGGGTGCTGCCTCCAGCCGTTTTTCCAGCCCTGGCTGCCTTCCAGCAACACACAGCACTTCAGAAGATGCAGGCAGGCTTGCTTACATCTGCTTCCCTCCTCTGTAGCTGCAGACAGACTTATGCACTGATATTTTATTTCTCTTTTTTCTTTTTAAATGAGTTTGGACAGAGCTTTCAGTAGGTATTCACTGGATTCTTTCCCTCATCTCTCTGAAAAGAGCACTGGGAGAAACTGCTGTAAATGAATTTGATAAAGAGATGGCTTCTCTAATTGTTTGTCTTGCTCAGTGGTTGGGGCAGAGGCAGCATCTGGCCTTGTGGTAATGCATCTGTCTGCAACAGCTTTGGGGCCTCTGTTGGCTCCTATCAACAGGAAAGCCAGAAAACCTCTGCCTGCAGCACAGACAGGAAAAACGCGCCGGGATGGTCCAAGTCAGCAGCAAAGCCTTGGGAACCAGACCCTGTCTCACTGCTGCGATGAATTTTGGGCAATTTAGCTACAGGAACACAGAGCTGCAGCTAGCAGGGTCCTGGGTTCAATCCCCACTGATCATAACATTTAAATAACGTCATTATTCAATTTGCTTCCTTCTGCTGAAATAGTAACTAAACAGACACCTTCACAGGGCTCCTGGTGCTCTGGCACATGGTTAATACTACAATTAAATTTCAGCATTGAAACAATCAATTCAGCCACCATCTATGCAAAACTCCCATCTCCTCCCCGTCCTGGGATCCCACCCTTGGCCTTCTCCAAAGCCCCATCCAACCACAGCACCGCCATCACTGCCTTCCATAGAAATAAAGGCAAGTACCTGCATTTTACAAATAACTATCTGGCAGTGCAATACTATTAAAAGGTATAAATGAGTACTAAAGGAAAACTAAAGGGAAGCGCAATGAGAATAGGAATCCAACAAGCAAAGAATAAGAAAAGTATCTTCATAAGAAACCTTGACCTTCAGGCTCTGGGATTCAAACAATCCAACAGTTTGCAGACAAAAAAGACCAAGTTCCCAACTGTTCCAGTAACTGTCCACTTACGTGACCCAAGTTTGCTTTAGAGAAAAACAGGCTTTGCTCAGGATTTATCTACTCAACCAAACAGAAATTGCTATTTTAATCCAGAAAAGCAATTTCTTGAGTTCCCAGTAGAAACAACCCAGGCCTCAGCTCTTCAGTAGCAGAGCTCCATCACGTTTGACTCACAATGCCCAGGTTAGGTCTGACTGCCCCATCCAAAGCTGCACCTGACAGACATCTTTCAGCATCCTTAAGCTTCACTGAGGACAGAAGATGATAACCCTCACAGGTTCAATTCAAGACCAGCTGTCAAGCAATCAACAACCAATAGCTGTGTTGTCAAGACAGGGGATTTCCAAAGGAGGTAAGGACGTCTACTGGGACAATTCTGCATTTTCTACACACCTAAATGAGCCAGAGAAGCACAGGGACCTTTAGAAAGGGTGGTAGTTGCTGCTGGAATGGAAAAAGATTGAGGAGCACAGGGTTAGGAGCCATACAGATCCCTGCAGGGTGGGGTGGGGGGTGACCCCAGTTTCACATTCCTCATGATGCTGCAGAATAAAAAGGAGCACTTCAGTTTTGTTCTGGGCTCTCTCCCCCATCTGATCTCATCCTCAGATAAAACAATGGAATCACATATACAAATATTGGCACTCAGCATTCAGCCTTGTTTTTCACTGCAAGCCCAAAGCACGCGGCAGTGAAACTGCAAGTTCTTCTGAGCATGTCTAATCAGCTCTGCCTGCCAGATTTTCAATCTCTGGTGACCAGCTCTGTTCCCAATTTATACAAAAATGCAGCTTCTAGTAGTATGCGTGGTGTTCTGAGGACAAGCCCCAGTCCTGGGGCCCATGTGAAACAGGAGAAGAACACACACAGAGGGAGCCGGCCCAGAAAGGAGCTCATCATCAGCCTCCTGATCTCCCTGCTGGGATCTCTGCTCATAGCACGGGGCTTGGCAAGGACAGCTTCTCCGACCGATGAACTTTTCTGCTGCTCATCCTGGAGGCACAGCGCTGGGACGCCGTACAGGAGGAGAAGGCAGAGCCACAGCACAGCTCCAGGCTGCTGCCAGTGGAATTTGGAGGCTGCTCCATGGAGGAGAGTGAGAAGAGTCACCCCACACACCCAGGTCGGAAGCATCGTCACCCAGACCTGAGCAAACACCAGGGGTGTTCTGTTCCCTTAGTTGTTTAATTAACGTTAATACTTCACTAGTGCCAATTTGCTCTTAAAGAACAATGAGACCTCTTTTTTGTTGCTGGTATTCTTTGCTTCCTTTTCCCAACTAAACAAATGACAACATTATGCATTATGCTGAAACTACTAATACAAGCTTTGACATCAGGAATCAGTTCTGCAGTCACCTTCAGTAAAGAACTGAAAGAGCAGCGCCTCCAGCAGACAGATGACTTCTTAAAGCAGCCAGCATCATTCCCAAATTGAACGTGCCTTCTCCTCTCCACTGGCTATACAGGGAGCCTAATGGACCAGCATCACCTTGAACTACAAATAGACCTTTAACAACAAGGTGAATCTTCTCCAAAGCACCCAGCTCTTGTGTAAGTAACACTGAGATCTCCTACAGGGACGCAGCAGCCTTCAATTGATGAAAGTCATGGAAATTCAGTGTCATTTGAAAACAACGCCTTTCACAAGCTCTCACCAGTATTTCAGCTGTTCCACGTGA
Organism: Tympanuchus pallidicinctus; assembly: GCF_026119805.1. Taxonomy (NCBI): domain Eukaryota; kingdom Metazoa; phylum Chordata; class Aves; order Galliformes; family Phasianidae; genus Tympanuchus; species Tympanuchus pallidicinctus. The sequence goes on from NW_026294748.1 coordinate 3,044,621, forward strand.
GTTTCTGATGCACAAACTGGTATCTCTCGTACCTTCCTCCAACATCTCAGGAGAGGAACTTTCTGAGAAAGAGGTTATGGACAATGTTGCATAGGCTACTGAAGCAAATCCCATACTAATTTCAAGTGCCTAATAATTACCTTGTGTGTTGCCTTGATTCTCACCTTCTTATTGCACTTCTGTCCCTATTACACTTGTGCTCATGTACTCACACATATATTTTGTCTCAACAGATATGGAGATAACCTATTTACACTTCTGTGGGCTGATAAATAAGCCTTATTGACTCAAAAGCTGAGAAGTGAGATAATTTGAGGTACTATCAGATGCGTATCAGATTTATGCCAATGCTTACCGAGCCTTAACTGCAAACACAGATGTATCACTGTTCTGCAAGTCAGCTGCTGCATGCTTTAAAGGGACGTCACCTCTCCTCCGGGAGTACATTAGTCACATGTAAACAGTTGAACCTACAGGAATAAAACTTTCCTCATGGTCACAGTATGCCTGATGGAAGACTTTATTACCCTTATATTAGCCTGTAAAATTACAATTATTATCCAGCTCAAAACTAACCACTGGTGTTTCAGCTCAGCAGCAGAGTACAACAGGCTGGCCGTGTGCTGTGCATGTGATTCATATCTTCCAAGGCAGAAGGCAAGCATGATGTACTGCTTTGGCTTGCTGCAGGATTTGTGTGAGTTTAAATACCTGTATGTTAGTGTTAGAATACGTTAGAGAAACAGACTTTTGATTCCCTCTGAACTGTTCAGGGACCCAGGAGCTGGGCTCCATGATCCCTGTGGGGCTCTTCCAACTCAGGATATTCTATGATTCCCTTTGGTCTGAAATGGATTTATTCAAACTATACATTCTAATACAAATTTGATTAAACTACAATCCTGTAAGTGGTTCAGAAAAGATGACCCTACAGAACAAACACAGCGAGTCCAAACTCTCGTCGTTTACCTTAATCCTTTATAAGAAACCCAGAGGCCAACAACACCAGAGGAGGTGGATACAGTTCCACCACCCATTTCCTGGACGTTTTCTGCTATTTATGCAATCATTAAATTGGATGTTTGGCTATTGTATGATTTTCCAAGTTAAAGTCCAGGGTTTTTTTCAGCAATTTACTTTCAGAACGTGCGATGAGAAGATGAGAACGCAGAGCCTTCACTGGTTCTTGTGGTGCCACTGAACTTGCTCAGCCCTAAAAGAAATGCCAGGAGAATCCCTGCAAACCACACAGCCCGATGTAAGCAGGTGTGGATCCATGCACAGTTCTGAGCTCTCAGCCCACTTTTTTGATTGGAAGCATGGTACAATGAAGCCAACAGAACTGAAAAAGCATATACTAACCATGATCGGAGCCTTAGGTTTCTAAACCGTATTGAGGTTGCAAAAACAAATTGACATCAACATATGGAGAAAGTCTGAAGTTGCAGCAAACATTCGCATATGTGAGAAACTTTGACGTGTAAGAGACCCCATTAAATTCAAATATACAATGCACAAGATTAAAGTTATTCAGAGGCATTGGTGTTTGCAAGATCAGGCCCTGAGATTTCTCTGTGTAGTAACAGTTACTTTAGGTTTAATCTGTTATTGCATTAATATCTATAAAGAGCGTATATAAATACAAATCAGATGGCAGCTGCAGTCTTACCAAGGAAAAACAAAAAGACTGGGGGGGCAGGGAAACAAAAATTTCCACAGTGCCTTTCAAAAGCCACGTATTTTAGGATTATCATCCGGCTCAAATTGCAGCTATTTTTTTCCTCCCATACGTAATACACATATTTATAAAGATATACCAAATAATAATAGTAATAATAAAGGCAAAGAAATGAATTTCAGAAAGGAAGACAATACCGACAGGAATAAATTGCCTCAGAAAGGACAGATTGCCCCCACACAAGGAGCAAGCGATGGTCTTAAGCACGGCCATCCCCTCAGATGTCTGTGAAAAGCCTGATGTGCTCTACTTCACACTTAAGAAAATTCACTTGGGAATAATGACCTTTAATTTATTTTGGCTACAGCGATCTTCATCTGCGCTTCTGTTAATCTCACTCTGAAGATTTCAGGGCACTTTTTAGCTAGGGACTGACTCATTCTCTAGCTGCCTGGTAGTTAATCTGCTCAGTTATTTCTCCAAATAACCATCTGCTCTACCTTGTATTTGTTTCCCTCTCCGACTATCTCAGCTCTTGGTCTGCCCTGCTGGCTCATTCAGCACTCTTTAAGTTTCTCCTCTGGCCTTATGTCTGGTTGCTTATGTTTTGGACAGACAATAGAGGTGATACAGGCCATTATTCATGAGAAGCTTCAAGTGTAACGTGAGAAACATCTCATCTCCTGACCCCTGTTAGCATAAGAATTGCTGATAAAATTCTGGACTGAAAGAGAAGAATCTTCTGGGAAAAATATAGGCAAAAGTTTCACTTGAGAGATGTGTTTTGTAAGACGGGTCCAGATGAATTCTCTGCCCAAGGGCCAATCCAACCCCCAGAGCAGCTACTGGGATCTAGAGGGGCAGTGAGGGACAGACCTGTGAGATTTCCAAGAGAAGGATATCCTTTATCCTTATCCTTCAGCTCTGTGCCCTTGCATTTTATTTTACTTTATTTTTTTAATCAAAGGATCACAAAGTGACTTAAATGCTTTGTTAATTAAGGCCCATAACAGTCCTGGAGAGGACGTAAATGTAATTCTATTGATTCCTTTGGATCACCTAGGTTAAAGACCGAAAAGATCTTGGATTTTTATGTGTTACCAAATTAACAAGTTTTAACCGGTTTCAATTGATTTTAGCAGAGCTGCATCTGAAAGAAGTTGGGGTGAAAATCACACGTACTGAAAATAAAGTCTCTGCTAAGGGATCATCAGATACTAAACAGCTCATCTGATTGTGGAAAGTAACATTACAGTATGTATCTGTAATTAATAAGCAAAGGCAGGAACTGACCCACTTGGCTGTTGAAGATAGGTAGGTAGAGGGAAGGGAAGGGAAGGGAAGGGAAGGGAAGGGAAGGGAAGGGAAGGGAAGGGAAGGGAAGGGAAGGGAAGGGAAGGGAAGGGAAGGGAAGGGAAGGGAAGGGAAGGGAAGGGAAGGGAAGGGAAGGGAAGGGAAGGGAAGGGAAGGGAAGGGAAGGGAAGGGAAGGGAAGGGAAGGGAAGGGAAGGGAAGGGAAGGGAAGGGAAGGGAAGGGAAGGGAAGGGAAGGGAAGGGAAGGGAAGGGAAGGGAAGGGAAGGGAAGGGAAGGGAAGGGAAGGGAAGGGAAGGGAAGGGAAGGGAAGGGAAGGGAAGGGAAGGGAAGGGAAGGGAAGGGAAGGGAAGGGAAGGGAAGGGAAGGGAAGGGAAGGGAAGGGAAGGGAAGGGAAGGGAAGGGAAGGGAAGGGAAGGGAAGGGAAGGGAAGGGAAGGGAAGGGAAGGGAAGGGAAGGGAAGGGAAGGGAAGGGAAGGGAAGGGAAGGGAAGGGGAAGGGGAAGGGAAGGGAAAGGGAACAAAATAGCATGTCATACCTCCAAGCAGCAGAGATATTCAGCCTGTGAATGCATACCCTCACCTTCAGCCAGGGGAGCCACACAAATCAATGCTGTGATGGCTGATGTGCCAATCTGCCCTCTGGTACCAGGCAGCAGGAGCCTTGCAGAAGGTCTTTAGCTGAGTAGTTATCAACCTGAGTGCAGCCTTTCAAACCAGTTCTGCCTGCCGCTGATACTTAAAGGTTCATCAAGCATCCAGACTCAACAGGGTAAGGCCTGGCACAAATGTCAGAGATGCCAATGAATCAAAGCAACTCACACCAGATGGCCCCACTTGGCTCCACTGAAGCCCAGGTTCCCATCCAGCCCCCAAGCCATGCGTGGGACTCACAGAACAGGTGCAACTCTGTGTCTGCACTGTGTGATCCCACCCAGGCTGATACGTCCAGATTTCAGGTGAGTAGGGGCCAGAAGAAGAAGGGAATCACTACCACAAATAATCCCCTGGCCTAAATGTTGGTGCAAGTTTAAACAAAGTGATGGTTCTATAGGCATATTCTCATCCAAGAAAAGAAACTTTGGACCTGGGAGAAGCCTCCTCTTTCTCCTGCAGACACCCTGGAATATTCTGGGGACTCTTGAGGACGTAAGGCTTTCATCCAAACAAGTCTGGGAGGAACCTGGATGCCCTGCACCAGTCCTACGAACAGCTCATGGAAACACAGTGACTGTTTGCACTGACCTGCATCAAGTTAGAGGAGGAAATTTTTTAACACCCGTCAGCAATTAATGACAAGGGGGAAGATTTTGTAACGATTCTGGCAAGGAAACTGTCAAAAATAATTCATACATTTGAATGTATGCACCTCTGAAGCGCACCAAGCTCTGCCATGAATAAAACACAAGCACCACAGTTTCACTACCATACTGTACCAGTACTACAGACATCTTAAAGCATTCAGGAGGGGGAGGTGCTACTTTTGCCTTTTACAGTTGAGTGAAGTGAGATGCAGAGGTGTATAATGTGACCCAGGACATAAATCACGGCTGTGTCACACACAGACCACAATAGCTCTCAATTTCCAGCACTGCAGAGCTTACAGCTTTCGCTCCTGCACTGGATTTAGCACAAATTACACTAACACCACTGTGAAGGAAGAGCCTTAAATAAATGGCAAACAACAAACCAAATGGGCAATTAATATTCTTGGATGGATTAAAGGAAAAATCCACGTGTATATATTCAAAGTACTCCAAAACAAAATCTAAACATACTGAGAAATGTTTATAGATGTTCAAACTGCTAACAGCGTGTGAAGAGCTTATATTTCAAATACCATAGGTCAACAAAAAGGAATATGTGAATTTCCAAGCGCTCCTTGCTTGGCTGATCCATCAATATGATAACTAATACATACTTAAACTCCTCGATGCATTCCCTGAAATTAAAACAACCAGATAGCACAGAAAGAGCTTAAATAACCATTATCAATGGATTTCAGATAAAAATCAAGAAATAATTTCAGAGAGATCACTCAACACAGGCAAACAAAACAGCTTTGGGAACGGGACGGATGGGGAAGTGTGAGCTGACAACCAATTTCATGTTGCAGACAGAGGCACTTCAGCAACCCAAAGTCTCCCCAGATCAACAGCTTGACAAAGTCAATCCACGCTGCACTCCCCATTAATTGAGGGCGTGGGAAGCATCAGTAAAGCTTAACAACGTTCCACTTAACGATAGCATTCGCGATGCAGGGCAGAACATGCAGCTCCTCAACATGTCCCCAATAAGTGCCAGCCACGCTGCAGCAGGAGCTTCAATGCCCACTTTGTTGGCAGCTGCACGCTCTGAGCACAACAGCAGCACTCCTGTCCAAACTCCTTGAGTTAAGAACACTGCCTTAAGGGACACGATAGAAGAAGGCTGGAATGCTTACGTAGGTCACAAGACAGCAGCACTCTAATTCATTTCGGGCTCTACAGGATAGAACCTCACTGAATTTTCAGCAATACTGAAATGCTACATTCCTATTTACTTCAAGGGAGTAAGTCTTTGCTGTCTGTCTTTTGTCTCATTTTCAACCTAGCCCTCTCCTTGTCAACTGAATACCTTTCCGATTCTGGCCCTTAAGCCCTTTTTCTTAAATAGGACTTGGGGTCCCAAGTTATTTAGGTGCTTTTGTAAATGCTGCCCCGCTCCCAGCAATGCATGAGAAGAGTCCTAGAAGATCACAGTACAGAAAAGGAACTCAGAGAAACGAAGGGATAGAAATTACAGTCCATGATGTCACTGTACAGCACAGGTCCTTACAGAAAACATCAGACTCAACCCACCACAGAAGCAAGAAAGCGAGGAGCTGTGGGAGAGCAAACTGCTGCAAGAGAGGGCATTTCAAAACAAGGCAACTCCAAGCACGGGTCGAGGTTAGCCCTGAATGTGGCTGGAAAGGAGAAATGCTCCTCGCTGGGCGTCTCTTCCTCTTAGCACTGTGCTGGTGCTGGCTGGCCCAGCCGCCTCTCGCGCCCTCCTCTCTGCTGGGCGGAACCCTGCAGCTCTTTGATTTCCTTCCATGTTTGCAGTTATGTCGTTTCTGGCTGACCCTTCCCAAACCTCGGATGTTTTCCTCTCGGAGCTGTGGGAGCACTGGGGACGCTCATCTGGAGCTGGGCTGCTAGGAAGGTTTTGAGGGTCTTCGGCAACTCTTTGACAATTCTGGGAAGCTCAGCAAAGCTGGGAACCATTTTCCCCATAATTTCAGCCTTTATTTTGCTTTCCCCCCCACATGCTTCCAGAAGGATAACAACACATATTTTTCTGGCTGTAGAGATGTTTCTTTCTTGTATACTGGGACAGTTGCTCACAAACATCAGTTACTGGAAATGGTGTCCAAAACTGTCCCATCTCCGCTCCCTCCACACAGATCCTCTTCCAAAAAAGAGTACGAATGACTATCATTAGAGATGAAGCTTGTGGCTTGTTTTGGTGCTTTAGAAATCAGACAGACCAAACCAGCTTCAAACACAGCCTCACAGGACATGGCCAGGCCACCACGGGCATCACAGAGAGGAGCCCAAGCCACACATCTGCACTGCATCTGAATCCTTTGGGTTCCATTTAGGGCTGTTCAGACTGAGACTAAATGCTTCAATCCCATCTTCCTAGAAACACCACCCATACGAGCCTAGACCAGCCTCATGTCATGCAAGTGAACGTTAAACACTCTTTGTGAACATCACCAATGCTTACGCAGTTAAATGCAGAATCATCCAGCTTGCTCATGGAAGCCCACCAATGCAATGCCAAATGGCCTCTTTTGGGTATTGGGTTCTTTAAGAGTCTTTAAGACTCTGAAATGAGTCCTACACATCTTGGATTTTCTGAGGAGAAATATCTCCAAGAACAAAGTAAGGAAAGCAGGCTCCCAGGGCCCCTCATAAATTCTGGCACTGAAAGGCATGTGCTTCCATTGAGCACATTTCAGAACAATATTTCCTGAGGCATTCTGAATGGTATTGATTTACATGCAAAAGATTATGCTTGCAGCCATGCAAAAAGACTGGATAACAAAGGTGGACGAACAATGCGTCAAGAAACCAAGCATGGACTTTTCTTCTTCAAGTTAATTAAAAGAAGCTAGGTCTGATTCCCTTTGTTTGACACCATTAGGGCACCATTCACTGCTCGGGAGTTAATCCTGATTTACTGCATCAAATCAGAGCGATCCGCACTCCGCATCTGAGCCATTCTAAGCTGTAATCAGAGACTTCAGCACAATGCTCCTACATCTGCAACAAACTCGGATCAAATTTTACTAATCACCTATCTCTTTTCAATCCATTATGTTGACCATTAAGATAATCATATGAATTTGTAAGTCTGAGCTGGGGAGCCATGTGAGCCTCCTTAGCTGTGTTTCTATGGAAACAATTCCCCTGGCATCTTCGGTCCACATTTGGTATTCCTGCCTGTCTTATTCGCACACTCAAATCCTCATTTTCCAAACACTCATTTCACTTGGGCTATGCTTTCTTTTTCTTCCATCCATCCATTGAGCTGGATATTGCAGGGATGCTGAGATATCTGGCAGGTCGTTGTGCCAATCCTGACCCAGCAGAATCAGGATGCAGACAAAATGGCAGCACGGTCTCCACAGGCCCTCTTAGTGCTGGGCCTTTTTGGTGCAATGAAAACGAGTCTAAATCATGTTCTAGTGGTTTGGTTTCTGCTATCTCTCAGTCAAGATCACCAGTGAATTACAATGGGAAATGACATCTGCAGGAATATACATTCAGAAGCTTCCATGCTCCAGTCTCCTTCCTCTGCTCTCTGGCAGCTTCACTCCAAAGAGCAGCCACTTACAGAGGCAGCAGCTCCTGAATTCCAGGTGCAGCCAATGCACTCCGGCCCAGGGACAGAATAACTCCTCACCCAAATGGAATGAGGAGCATGAAGGCAGCCAGAAATTAACTTGATGGTTAAAATCTCATTGTATGCAATCAGTTAGACTCCATCCCTAAGAGAAGGACCACATCCCAAGCATCGGGGCTTCCACCGCCCCCCTTTCCGAGACCACAGCACCGTTACCCCAGATCAGGCATCAGCAAAGGCAACAAGAGGAGGAGTCAATGTGTTTTCTGCACCTCACCACACTGTCTTCTGAACGTACCAGGAATTAACTTGCAGTATCCAAACCACCACTTGCATTCCTAACCTCCTGGTTCTGCCTCTTTAAAAAAAAAAAAAAAGTGTATGGGCCACATTTTCAGACAGCCTAATTTGGCACAGATCCCTCAGCTCCATTGTTTTCACTGGAACTGTACTAAGTTGCACCAGATGAAGATATTGCTCTAAAGAAGCTTTTTTGCTTTAAAACAAACACGCAAACAAAAACAGGTTCAGACAAGACCGGGGATTCTCAAGCTGCATTCCTGCCTCCAGAAACTTCCAATGACTTGCAGTAGTCTTTGCTTAACCAAGCCACAAATTTGTAATGCCTTTAATCTTCCCATGTAAGTCAGTTCCTCTGCTCCCTTAATCGTTTTTGTTGCTCTTCTCTGAATTCCATCCAATTTAGCACACAGTACAGGCTACATTACATCTGAAAGGCCAGAAGTATGGCGTACAGAAGCTCATTTTCAAATTCTACGACCTCAATTCTTGGGAGGATTTCAGAGACCAGACACCGGGCTATAATTGAAGAATGTGTGCCCGTATAGCTGGGTAATTTAAATGCATTTTCTGTGAATAAATCTACTCGGTACTTTCTTGATCTGTGCAATCTTCTGCCATAGGGGCCTAACATAAAAATACTTCAAAGGCTCTAACAAATTCCCTCAAGATGTGATCTTCAGCATTTCAAAAGCTGAAAGACGTAGACAAGGCTTAAAGTGATCATGATATATTTTCAAGGTAACACTTTTCAGCAACTCCCGTTCACCCGTTTCTTGAAAGCAAAATTATATCACCTCTCCCTGTATGCATCTTTTTAACTTATTGTCTGCCTTACCAGCAACGCAAAGGTGTGGATTTGGCTTTAGGTTAGGGTTTACAATAGCTCGTTATCTTTAAATGAGGCACAGCAATGCTTCCTTCCCTCCCCTACACCTCCTGGACAGCCCTGCATGGAAACGCTGCAGCACCACAGAAGTTTTGCTTTGGATTCAAGTTTCAGCCATGATCTCTCTCCCCATGCAGGGCTGAAACCAGACCCGGCGCAGCCACACTTCCAGATTACTTGTGCATTACACCTCCGTCCCATCTCTGATACTAATCACACAGTTTGAAAGTTTGAGCCAAATGTATTTTGAATCCGATGCTCTTGGCTGAATTCAAGACTCCTCGCGTCCTCCAAGCAGCTTTATAACAAACCTCCTAGACAGCGGCATATTTAATGAGAATGCAGATGATCAATTGCAGCCCGCCCTGCACGGTTAACTCAATCAACAAACTACTAATGACTCCAGCATGCTACAGTTTTGGGTTTTTTTTTGGCTAATGAAAACCGCATTGACCAGATTTTTCCCATTCTCCCAGGATCAAACGCCAATATGGAACCAGTTCTGCTACAACTGTAACATCAGCCTGCCAGCCAAACACTGACCAGCAATAGCAGGACACAACGCTGCCAGCTGCAGGGAGCAAAAGCTCTCCCAGACTGCAGGGCAGCCCTTCCCAGGTAGGTGTCTGTCTGCTGAAACCAAACCCAAAGGAGCACAAAGCAGTGCGAGCGCAGAGCTGCCACCTCGGCACACCGCGTTCCAAGACAGAAAAGCCTTTTGTTCGCAGCAGCAGGCTGCACCGCCCGGCCCTGCACTCCTCCTCCTCCTCCTCTCTGCCTTCTGCTGCCATTGTGCTGCAGGATAATTTGTAGCAGGTGAGAGCAAAATATGCCCTGCTTCCTCTTTCTTTCCCTTCTGCGCTGCCTGTTGCTGCAATTTCCTCTCACCTCCATTTCTTCTCCTTCCCTCTCTCTTCAAATAGAAGGCAATCAGCCACCCTGTGCATGGAAATGTAACGGCTGACCATGCTCTAAAAGCTGTATTTATTGCAGTCAGAGATGGGAAACAGTTCATCTTGCCCATTATCTTCCTGTTAAATAAACATTTGTGCCCGTGGAAATCAATGGAAAGAATTCCAGTGACTTCAAGTCATCTTTGGATCAGGGCTTTGTTTCCTTACAAAATAACCTCCCATTTTCAATACTGTCTCATTCCTAACGTGACCAATCTCTGAAATAGACTTTCCATGCCGTACCTTGGAGAAAATGCTGTGGCCTCACAATTTCTCTCCATCAGGAGGAAACCTTGCCTCCATTTCTTGACTCTACCACCACTTAGCTGAGTGCCTTAAGAGATGCCCCTTACCTTTTCCAGTCCTTCGCTTTCCTAACAAGAATCACATGGAATGCTTCCTCCTCCAGCAGGCAGAAACACTACTGAAGAAAACCAACCAACCAGGCATTGTTTTGCTTTCGACCAGCTTCATGCTGGGCCACCACACACTGCCATGCTGTCCTTCCCAGCCAAAACTAAACAGAAGGTAAAAACTCACTGGGAAATAGAAGTATTAATTAGGACTTGTGAACCAACTGGAAACGGTCAGTTCCCCTAAGCTGCTTCTCAGACTAAGCTAAGGCACTAGAGTCATCTTGAACAGAAAGCAGAGAAACTGTGCACAGCTCATCAACACGGACTGTGCTCCTTCTTCTTTAAGATGTGCTCCTACACAGCTCTCTTCACTTTAAAAGGCTTAAATATTAAATATTGTTCTGCCAAGACGTAGTGGGGGTCCATGCTTGACTTCATTCCTCTCTTAACAATGTCCTCAGGCCAGCCGCCAGGAATTCAGACACTTAATGACTTCCCTGGGCTAAGAGCTCTCCATCTCAGGCATGCTCTCCTCTTATCTACAGTGGGAAATGTTCCCATGAGTTTCATGGTGTGCTCTGACCACAGAACTCCTTGCTTCACTGACTTTCTCATGGGTTACTCTCCAGGCTCTTCCTGGCTTCACCTGCAGTCCGGGTGCACTGCTGTTCTGGCAGCTCCTCAGTTCCTCCTGACAGCCTCAGCTTTCATCCTACAGCATCTCAGCCCCCAGGCCTCTCCTCCACCTTCACTTCCACGTCTTGTTGGGTGCCACCAACCTCCCCCTTGAAAAAGCTGCTCCGCCCAGACTTAGGATTCTGTTCCAGTGACCGCTTCTGATAACGGATCTCTTACTCAGTTTTGTATTTTCAATGCTGAAGGACCTCATTTCAATGTCATATTTCTAATGGCATGTCGCCTCCAGCTCATACTCAGCTTGCAGCAAACCCAGTCAATTGTGAGTAGAACCAAAGGAAACTGCTCACACAGAATGGATTCTAGAGGGATGGATTCTGAGCTGGATTCTGAATGGATTCTGAGGCAACCAGGAGAAAACCAAGGACTTCTATGCCTGTTGGCCTTTTTTTTTCTTCCTTCAAACAATGGAGAGAAGTAACTAGAAAGTTATCTGGACAAAACAATGGAACTAACAACCAACTATGTCCTTTGTCTTATGAGTATCTGTCAGCTTCAGGTGTGCCACCACAATTGAATGGAGAGGTTTAAAGGCAGACTATTCACTGGAGAACAAACATTCCAGAGACTTCAATAAACTGGCTGGTGCCCAGCTTCCCTTCCAGCACCACTGAATGAAAAGTGGCTGCTATTTGGTTTGCACAAAAGCAACGATAAGAAGTCTTGAAGAGGAACAAGCAGCAGTCTGCACAGCTGATGATGATTGGACACCCTCACAAGATGGCATGAAGGGTAAGCAGGGACACAGCACAATCAGGATAGCATGAAAAGATGTGATTGTGCATGAAAAGCATAAATCTGAAAACACCAGAGACAGCTTCTATTTTACAGCATCACTAACAGTCAACCAGCTAACCGCACCACAATAAACACATTCATAGAAGAAAGAGCTGGGAGGGTGTCTCAATAATTCCATGTTATGCTTATACAGTAGGTATTACTGAGTTGCCATATGCAGTTCTGAATTAAAAGCCAAATCATTATCTTCCCTGATACTGCTCACATTTGCATTAAACACTAACTTGCTAAGTAGGAGTTACAATCCTCACCATTAATCATCTGTTTTGCATTAAGTGATATGTCGCCTTTATCTCCCTAGAGCCTTTTCCTCAGGATGACCTCCTTCTCAAGTTCCTCTTCTAAAACCATTATTTACGATGGCTAGGGCAGAAGTAAAGGAGACGAGCAAAAACTCTGCTGCACAACATCCCTATTTTGTTGGTACCTGCGATGACGATCAACGATCAGGTCTCATGGCTCTAAAGTAGCATGCAGGGTCCTCAGGCACTTGGAAGACTCTGACTTCATGTCCACGTCACGTTATCTTGGTTGAAATAACTTCCTTTTGCAGGAGATCCCATTACTTCATTGTATCTCTGTGCTAGCCTTATTCAGATCCTCAAGAACACCAAACAGAGCTACTCAAATGAGCTGCTCTTGCTGCTATGCCCGCAAGTGGTTTCATCTGCATTAAAACACAACTGTCTATCCTTCCATACCCCATTTCTTTGCCAGTGACACAGAGACTGCTGCAAAGCAGCTTGATGCTTCTGCTGCCCAGCCCCACTGCCAGATATTTTGTAAGGAAACAACACTTTCCAGTGCTCCGTTCCTGACATCTTTGAGAAGCGTGTGCTTCAAGTCCTGCCCTCCACGTGTGATATGGCTGGCTTTCCCCCCTGCAGGCTGTGCTGTCTCTGCATAGGTTTTGTTCACTTTAAGTGGATGAGGAATAGGCATTTGTGTCCATAAGATCTCTGACAAATGCCATCGTCCTCTTTGTCTTGCAGGAGGTTTCTGCTACCACATCCCTACCACACTTCTATTCACTCATCAGTTCGTTTGAGAATTTACTGCTCCCTGGCACATCAGCGGAAGCTCGTGGCTACTTGTGGGTTTCAGAAAGGAAGGCTGCATTTCAGATGACACACAGTAAAACAGTTGGACCATGTGTAAAAATAAGATTATACCTCGCAGGCTATGGTTCCAAGCAGTCCAGTTTAGCCACAGATAAGGCAGACTGAGGAGGTTTAGGATGCAGATTGAGCAGTTTTTCTTCAAAGCCATGCCAGCTGCTGAAGGTGCAAAAGACAGACTTTTAGGATAAGCTTTATGGTGCAATTTGTTTCCATCAAACTCTGCTTATGATGACTTAGCTGAGTGGATCCAGAATCTGTTACAGTAAAACAGGTCAAAGAGGATGAGGAAAGAGATATTCCCATTCTTCAAAGGAAGCAAAACAATTTTTCATCTTTTCTGACTGGATATCGTTAAAGAAGATTACAGCTGGTATGATTACTTTCAGCAGCCTGGTGGTTGACCTATAATTCTGTAAAAAATATAAGTAACCCTTCATATATTGACTGTCAAGACTTCTCCCTCACTCTTTGTTCCTTTCTGTCTACATTATTTGGAAAAATTTGTTGCATTATGGATCTTCACACGAAGACTCCTTGTGCTCATTTCACGAGCGGGCAGAACAGACTGAAGCAAGCTGAGCACAGCTAGTTCCAAACTACGCCTGGTCATCTCACCTACCCATGAGAGAGTGCCTGCAAAACAAACAGGGTAAGGAGAGGGGCAGGTGGGAGGGACAGCCTCTCTTCCTTCTGTCCCAACAGCTTTAAGACCACTTCAGTGGCCTCTTCACTGTAAGATGCTGAACAGTGGCCACCCTGCAGGACTGCAGCACCGCTTCCAAAAAGGAATCCACACAGTAGGAACATCAATGTGGAGGCAACAAATCAATCTGGCTGATCTGTCCTGTGACAACAGGCAGCGCCTCGACCGCAACGCGATGCGCAGCAGCACCACATTACAGAGCTGTCTTCTTCACACATGGACTTTGAAGCAAAGGAAAACATTTGTGCAGAAGCCTAACCTAGTGTGAACGTGTTGACAAAGCTCAGAGGAAACAGCCATCCCACCCAGAGACTCTGCTCTCCCACTGCAACAACGAGGGACAAAACCAATGAAGGCTGAAAGCTGTTCCCAAATGCTGCTGCTTTGTGTTACTGTAGGAGCTTTCACAGAAGTACCTCAGCAAGGACAGAAAGGTAAATTAACTGTTCTGTGTCTGTGAGTTAAGTCAGAGCACACAGAGGGCAAAATTAGCATGCGGCACCTGAAGCAGCCTCTTGTTTAATGAGCCCTTAACTGTGGATTGCTGGGAGATAGGAGGGTACACAGCCCTGCTTTATCCGTGTCCCCACAACCAGAGGTGCAGTGGGATGAGGGGTTGCCATCACCCCCACACTAAGGGCCAGCAGCTCATTGCATCCCAACGTGCTGAGAGCTCCCAGCAGAGCCCAGGCAGAGGGATCCCTGCTGATGGGGGAAGCACAGGTTTTGAACTTCCCCTGCTTTCCTCACAAAGCCTTTATTCACATGCAGCAGCCTCAGCTTGGCCAGCTCAGCAGAGCTGAAGGAGCTCGCGGCCACACAGCAGGCGCACGGATTGCCTCGTGATCCTTGGGGGCACGTTGGTGATGGCCAAGATCTTGGCACACGATGGAAAAGGAAAGTTAATGCAGCAAAGCACAGAGCAGGCCCGACGTATCTCCACGCTTGCCACTTCAAGTTTAACTTTCTCTGTTTACTTTTTAATTTAATGTATTCTTTTGATCTCTCTTTCTCTCCTTTCTCTTGTCTCCCTGAGTTTGCTGACACAGTAGAAGCATGACAAGCTCAGACAAGCTAACCTACTTTTTCTTTCTCTCTTGTACATGTTAATGCTCCCACTCTTCTACCTAGCATATGAAAGCACGTTGCAAGTATCATTATAATGATACTTCCAATCCCCTGTGAAGTAATTCCCCCAGCTGACAGGTGAAGAAACTGAGATGCACAGCTCTTAAATTACTTGCCCCTCCAGCTTACAGAGCAAGCCAGCAACACAAGTGGAAATGAAACCCAACAGACTTCTGTTTTTCCTGGGTCCCAATCTATATAAAATAATTATACTTCCACCCATCACAGGTCTGTCAAATGCCTCCGTTTCCAAATACAGTAGTAATAGGAAAACTTTAGATATCCATTACAGACCTAACACATCTCTGTAATTTAATTGCATCACGTCCTCTGTGCCTTCAGTCTGCACTGCAGTCTGTTAGCTCAGCAACGGGCCCACAGCACTGCAGAAAAACTGAAGCTGGAGGTACGTGCAAACAGGAAGGGGCTGTAATGTATTCACTTTCTGTAGCCCAGTCCCTGCATGCTGTGAGGAGCAAAGCTTCTGTGCACAGTAAGCCGTGTCATGCACTCCATTTCTTCCTTTCAGCTCACCTTCCAGAGCCTCAGGACTCAGCTCTGTGTGTGAGTGCTCACGTTTTGGGGTCACAGCTGGATGTGGGCAAGTTCAGACCCACACCTAACTGAATTTCATCCTAACCATGGATCTCTCCCAGCCAGGCTGCTTTCCCTCTATGCACAGAGTAATGCAGTGCTAAGCCATGAGCTCGATTTTGCAGAGATTAGATTTTCAGTTATAACACTGACTAGAATTCAATATCCATCGCTCCCTCCAGGGTACCAAAGAATCTTCAGCATTTGCAAAGCTGAACTTTCTAAAGCAAGTGTACCTTTAAAATTAGTCCGACACGACTCAAATTCAGATATTGACACCTTTGGGGTTAATATTCTCAAAGACATTCCATGCAACAAACCACACACTTTTTTCTTTCTTGAAAGCTGAAATCAGCTCAGACATAAACGCAAACTACTGCAACAAACCAACGATAAAATCAAAAGCAAACTTCAGCCAAGCCACGAATCAAGCTGAAATGAAAAGAAATCACCTTCATGGTGAACAAGATCGACCACAAAGGGGTTTGGCGCAGTTTAACTGTTGCACTCTAAGTATGCATCATTACTTTAATATGAATTAAATTCTATCTATCCAATACAAACAAGCACACGGTTCTTTACATCCCTTTGTCTGGCCAGGTTGAGCTCTCCTGAGCCATCATAGTGAACACACGATGCGAGCTGCACTCAGGCCTGGATCTCCAAGCGCTCAGAGGCGTGCAGCCCTTGCCTGTTAGCAGCAAAGAGCCCCTCCAGCTGCAGGAGGCTCCCACACATACCTGCAGGACTGAAATGAAAGCCTCGAGCCATCCAGCATCACAACACCTTCTCACATCTGCACTACTTTTGTCCAAAAGTTTCGTCTGCAGCCTCCAACGCTGACGCACCAGGGTGGACCTGTATGTGTGCATCTCACTCCTGATGCTTAATGGTCTTGAGCACAGCGATCCACACCGCTCTGGAAAGAAATCAATTCTCCCTTTGCTCTGAGGGATAAATGCATGTATTCCATAATCAGCCTGAGAGAACACACATAGGGGATTGGTACATCTGGGAAGCATATGAGAAGCCTTTTCATATATATATATATATATATATATATATATAAAATTATTTTGTGAAGCACCTCTCTCAAACCCACCTTTAGGTATTTTTCCTTCATTTGCACGCTGGAAAAGTTGACTGATGTTTTCAGTTTGTAAGATATAAAATAATAACCACCCGGTTGCATTACTTGAATGCTTTTCATGCCTAGAATCTCCCACTACACCTTATCCATCTTATCTGCAGTGTTTCTTTGACATCCTCATACCCTGTTCCTGCCATTAGCCTTGGGATTCAGTTCTCCCAACATGGACATGAGGTCGCCTCAGGGGTTCTACTGAGCACACAAATACCTTCCTAGGACAGAAAGTGAAGAAAGATATCACATTTAGCTGAAAAATCACCGGGCACCAGGACCAGCAAGTGGGCACAGAGCAACCAGGGGCTGCATTTGGACGTGTTTCAGTGCTGAAATGGCTGATTTACACTCAGAGCACAAAAGCACTTTCCGTCAAAATATCACCTTTTGATGGTGGCAACACAGGAGTGGAAGGAAGACTGAAATCTTATCTTCAGGGTGTCCCTTCCATGTTATAAACTACTCAATATTTTTCCATTTTGACCAAAAATTCAGCTTCTAGGTGGAAAAAAAATGAGGAAATAAAAACAGGCAACTCTTTTTCCGGTGATTTGCTGCAGAATAACACGAGGTGAGCTCCAGTCTGAGTTAGTGTCTGAATCTGTTACCAGTGAGAGATAAATGAGGCCTCAGGGCAACGTGCTAAATCACAGGGGTGCCTGCTACCACCTCGCAGTTACGCATTTCTGCTTCTCCCTCTCTCCACTGGGTTTACCTAGGAGGCCCAAAAACACTTTTACAGGAGCACGGGGTCTTTGCTGTGCTGGAAATGCCTTTCTTTTCCTCCCTCCCTCTGTTTTAGGAGAGTGGCAATGCTATGAAAAGACCGGATCTTGTTTTACTTTATTGCCATTAGGGGCAAAGGAAAAAAAGAGAGAGACCCATAAACACAAAAATGCCAGGAAACAAGGAGACTGCATGCTTGAACGCCCAGCCCTGGCTGCCTTCTTCCATGAGTAACAGCCCATATGTTGACAGAGGTCACGTGTGGACATCCACCACAATGCAGAAAGAGGAGGTGCAAAAAGATTCACTTTATACCAACAGAGCCTTTTGTTTCCTGTGGCAGAGCATCGCTCTGCACCTTGCGTGAAGCACAAACCTTTTTATTCCCATTTCTCCCCCAAATTGATCCCTTCTGTTCCACTTTTCTTCTCCACAGCAGTAAGTGCTACAGAAATGTTTCCAAGTGATTCACTGCAGAAAATATTTGGGGAAACCAAACCAAACACTTGCAGCTGTGTGGCACAGACCCACTCGGAACCCATGGCAAGCAACAAGATTTATCTATAAAATCTGAATGCAGGCCAGACTGGTTGATGTTTCACTAAGTTCAGTTATCTGGGGCTAATTCAGTGCTGTCTGTGGCAGTGGATCTCAGCACAGCACCTGGAAATCTCCAGTGCTTCCACTGCAGAGCTCGGTGCATTCCGCTGCAGCCCAACCTTCCCAGCTGGCCTCGCTGCCCTGTCCTGCAGCAGCAGCCCCAGGTGGGCATCCTGCAGTAACTGCTCCACGAGATCTGCATCCCCCAGGAAGGCAGTTACTCTGCTTTACGTGCAGCTCGTGTTTTGATATGGCTCCTTTAAGTCACCTCTCTCGATGAGCTCAAATCTCAGCACCAACCTGCAGTTTCAGCCAGCCTGCCTGAGCTACGATTCAGTATCACCATCGTTACATTGCAGATCCTTTTTGCTCCTTTCTGTCCCCAGTTTCAGAGAGCTCTGTGCCTATGGATGTGGAAACCAAGCAAGGTGGGAGGAGCAATGCATAAAGCACCACATGCTCTACCCCATTCCTTGCACGCATCCCCAAGGCACAGCACCAAACCAACAAAGTTTTCCATCCAAGCCCTCCACAATTCCTATAGGGCGCTGTGTTTGCCCTATAGAAATCCAGGACTATTGATGAACTGCATGGGGCAGGGGAGAAAGACTTCAGCTACGCAGTCAGGTCATGAGAGCAAAAACCACATATTTCAATAGAATAATGAAAGGGGCCAGGTGCTTAATCTCACTATTTGTGGAGAGTTTCAACTCGTGTGCTTACACATCACTTATTTTTCACTATAAAAACCTGAACAGGAACAACTAAGTGCAAAAAAAAAACAAATGAAAACAAAAATAAAGCAAAACAAAGAAGATCCATCACACCACTGCAGTCCAAAACAAGTTTCCAACACACACGCAGAAAAGTTTTTGTCCTTTCACATTCCACATTACAAATCTAGAGACGTTAAAGCAGCAGCACTCAGATCCGAAACGACTCAAGGCCATCAAGGTGAGACTTCTGATTCGGGCTCATACACGAGGATGTCATTGAAAAACGTTCAGCAGCCCAAGGAAATCGTGGTATATATGGCAGTCTGTGACCAAAGGGATTATCCCAGAATGGCTCACCTGATTAGTTATACAAATGCCTTTTATTTTTTTCCTTAATCCAAGACCGTGCAGAATGCCAAACGGGAGAATGGAGCGGGCTGCGTGCTGGAATGTCTGAAGGCTACAGACTTGGGATTTATATTCCATGTTGAATTCATTGTTCTCTCTCCTACCCCCGCTGCCCTCTAAAAAATGCTGCAGCCATGACAGAAATAAATTAGCCGGAGGTACAGGTCACACCTTCAAGGGCAGTAAGCATTCTGGGTAAAATCAATAGAGAAGATGGGAGTCTCTAGCAACTGAAGCAGAAAGAATGACGCATTGATGGCTTTACATATACTCAAACAAAGGCACTTTGGAGCAGCCCTCGTCCCTGCTGCCTTGTGAACACAAAGCTCGTTTTTCCGACCACCTGAACCCCAACAGCAACACAGAGGCGATTCAGAAATTGTTTCTTTGGGCAATTTGCATATCGATGAGAAAATTCTGCTCGTTTGCAGCTCCACCCAGGGAGGAGCTCCGGACGATGAATTCCAACCCGAGCTGCAGCTCCCACAAACTTTTACAGAGCTCCCAATGCGCACGGAGCCTCGGCTGAAATGGAGCAGCTCTCTGCAGCCCTTCGAGTGGCAGAAGTTGAAGCAGCAGCCGAAAACTCCCACAGAATTCAATGAACACACAAACAAATCCAGAGGGCACCACCAGGCAGCGCCGCTCTGTCTTCTGTTCATTATTTCCCCCTCTGGTTTTAAAGCAGAGTCAAAATCACCTACATTAGTCAGAATCACCTCCATTCATTCAGCACCTTAAAGGCAGGCTGTGGTATTTATGAGTCACAGATCCCCTGAAATAAGGCGATATCAGGCTCACAAGGATAAGGGCTATATGAAGATTCATGCAGAAGTGGCTTTTACTAACAGCTGAGTTAGGTAGGAGCTCTCGGTGAGACACACGACCTTGGCAGACACTTCATAGATCCCATGGGGTTCCTACCTGCATTTCCAGGCTCCTAAAAGCTTTAAACCTGATCTAAGCTTCCACAATGCTGCTAAAAACAGGACTCAGACTCCGCAGTCCCTCGGGAGCTGGTGAAATTACTACCCAGGAGATCCATCCCTGGGCAGAGCTACAACCTCTCCTCCTGTTCTACGCCTCCCAGACTTCCCCAGAGACAGCTCTGGCCCAAATACAGCAGAATCCAAACCCAAACCAGCACTGATTTTGTGCAGAGCCAGCAAGGGAATGCCAAACAGCACCACTTCTCCCTACCCTCCTCATTTGTTTGTTCTTTTGAAAACCCACACAACGTTAGCACGTGCATTGCTCTTTGATCATTAAGACACCCATTTCTGCCTACGTTGAAATACAGTGCAATTTGGAACTATATTGGTACTTACATTTACAGAGCCTGAGAACAACATCGTAAATGGAACTCTTTTCATTTCCAGTGCTACCTGTAACAATAAATGAGGGGATTCATCATTAATGCCAGTGCTGCATTAAACGATTATCTTTTGCATACAGTCACTGCCCCATCTTATGTCTCCAGCACGTAGCAATGATGTGGCAATACCTGCAGATATCTCTGAGTTCTGGGGAAATTAATAAAAACAAAATCAATGCCTGAGGAAAAGCATGCCTCAGAAATCAGCTGTGCTTTGCTGCTTTTGCTCTGAAGGCCTTTGCATCTTTGGATGGTTCCTCAAATCCACCAGTGCAGACAGCAAAGAGATTGCTTAGTTTTGGTCTACAGAGAGGAGAAGGCACAATTTCAGCTCTTAATTCAGGTGCTCTGGAAACACCCCCAGCACAGCCCTGCTGCTGAACCACAGGAAAGAGGTGACTGATGGGGCAGGGAGGAGCTGGGGAAACTCCACTGGTGAAAAGGCTAAAAGCCTTTGTAAAGAAGACCCAACAGCCCTCCTTGGGAAGTGTGACCTGTAGGTGGGCAGCCTCCACATGGAGTTACAGGTGAGGAAATCAGTGCTGTTATCAACTTGCCACGATGGCTCCAGCTGGAGTGCACGGCTCTCCCTGCAGCCACAGCTGTGGGCTGTTTTGGGGACAAAGAAAGCGGGGAAGGAAAGGCACACTCAGCATCTTCCTATGAATGACCAAGATCAGCTCCTCCAAACAAACATCAGATACAATGGCCTACAATGACTTGCCCTGCTGTGGTTAAACTACTGCTGCGGTACCTGCTTTCATGTTAGACCTTTAAAAAAAAAAAACCCGCATTATTTGCACACACATTCTGAAATGCAGCACAAAATCTGTGCTTTGAATAAAGCAATGCAATGCATCTAATGCAGCTCGTGCCAAAACAAATCATTCCCCGTTTGTTTTACACTTCAGCGTGTTCAGCGATAAGAGAAGTCCTGCCCAGCTTTGGAGAACATTCCAATAATCCCACAAGCACATTATCTGAAGAGATCACATTTAACATCTGCAGGTCAAGAATGACCCAGCAGAGATACACCCATTGGCGCCTGCTTTCCTCCAGCAGAGCTGGATACCAGCTGACTTGCTTCGCTGATTGCCTTATCCAGGGTGTTTCAGATGGGTCTTGACATCCTGATACTCACAATGCTCCAAGCAAACCCCCGTCTTCAAAGAAGGGCATCTCTGTGTCAGCACTGAAACAAGGAAGCTGCCACAAATAACTGCTCCCAAAACCTAAGGCTGCTGCTCTGCACATCCCAGGGCTGACGCAGACTCCCAGCAGAGGTAACTGCTGTGACCCACTGCTCAGTGCTGCAGGGCACATCCCATGCCCACACCTCCTCTTTCTCTTGTCAGATTTCACCTCTGCCTATCGACTGTGGCTGGTTTCAGAGGACATGCCTTCATGGCAAAGAAATGCTTACTCTGGACGCAATGAAACCTTGGGAACACCTGGGCCTTTCCAAGAAGTACACAGACCCCTTCCCTTTGTTTAAAATACACGAGGATTTAAATTCAATCAGTGAGCAGGTGTGGATTTGCTTTGGGAATACCTGGAAAGATGATGGATGAAAACAGAGATGGGGATGGATCTGGCTGGTACCCATTCAGCAGATGTTACAGTAATGGATCACAGATAGGGGTGTTAAGATATGGGCTCCGTGTCCAAAGAGCTGCTTTTCACTTGGAACATCCGCACGCCAATGAATTGCAAAATCTTAACCTTGGGAGGGGAAACGAAATAATTTAAAAACATTTCCTGTCTCTAATTATGTTTTGCATGTGAAGTGGATCCATACAGAACTGCTGGATTTGGACACCTGAAAGCAAACAATAGTGTGGGGCAGGCCGTGCAGTTTGCATCTGGATAACGGTGCTATTTTGCCTTCCTGCAGTGACTAAAAGGATTTAAGCTGAAATCTGTGGACTCGAGAGGTCCCAAAGTTCATTTCTGAACCCAAATCTGGATGTGCATTTTTGAAGCTTGGCCTTATCACTTCCCTGCAACGCAAGGTATTTTTTCTGCCAGAAAATACTCAAAGAGCCTCACAGGAATCCCTCGTGGTCACCCGCCCCAGTGCACAGCTAAGCAAATGGAGGGACTGCATGCAAAGAAGGCAGAGAGCGTGCTGTGGTCACACAGGGCCCGTGTCCATCTGCAGCACAACCCTTGCTGCCTCCATAATCCCCTGCAGGTTGCTAAATCAAAGAAGTGAAATAAGGCAAAGCAATTTTCCCAGCCTCCTCTCATCAAAAAAACTTCCTAGGATCTCAAGGGGATAAGAGTAAGGCAAGATCAGAGAGCTTCAGCTTTGGTCATTTGCAGATTCCTTCTGCTTGGCCTAGCTGCTCCCCGTCCCTCCGTGTGCACGCAGCAGGTAATCCTGGTGGGAACCAACCCGAAGCCCAGAGAACCCAGCACTCCTCCTTGTTCTCTACCCTCACCCTCTGCAAAGAAGAGATGCTGAGGGGTTTTTTCCCATGCTGCGAGTGGCGAGCAGCAGCACAGCCCATTATTGTACTTTGCTCATGGATTGTGCACTTCCCGCCCCATAACCAGGACTGGACCATCGTGACTGACCTGTTACCCTTTCTCCTCCTGAGATCCTTTGCAAAGACAATCGATTCCCACCTTAAAATAACCAAACGGTAAGCACAAGGATTTTGCATTTGCATATCTAGTTATTTAATGATCTCGAGTCTCTAAAATCCATGTGATTTGAATGCTGAAGGCTGCATACACTTTTCACACTTAGAAAACAAAATGCTCACTTTTAATAAGCAATACGACCATCCTAAAGAACACTGGAGGACAAAATCTAACCAGATGTTTCTGACCTATTGCAAACAATCATTAACTACACACAGTTTCTAATTATTTGAGTCCATTTCACTTCTTACTCTGTGGTCATTTTGTTCCTTGGCCGTGTGGCCTATGCTCAGAAAAATCTCCATTAGGCAGCACAGAGTTGCAGAAGAAAAATGACCCTTTTTCCTCTTTCTAAGGTTGTTTCAAGACCTCTAAGCACATCTCCAAACCAAAACAAAAAAGAAGTAGAAAGCACTTAAAAATTTAAAAGCACAACAGTCTGCTACATTGAAACATGTTGTTATCAAATCAAATTGCTTTCTCTCACCCCTCTGCTAGCAGTTTTGCAATTCATTTTCCATAAAAAGCTGTGAACGTATTAAAAGGCATAACATCTCTGCTGAGACTGGGAGCGATCACATGAAGCAGCCACAAGATTTGCTTGATGACATACAGAGTTCATTATTCACGAACGAGTCTCATTTTCAGCCTTAAAGGAGAGGGTGGGGAGAGCAGGGGGAGCAGCCTTTTACAGCACACACACTTGAAGGAAAGGATTGCATTTATAGGAACCACTGAAAAGAATTAAGAGCAGGGAAAGTAAAAGAAAACACACCCCTGTGCTACCAGTTTGCAAGAGCCAAGCTTGGATCCCCAAAACACGCTCGCACGTTTTTCACTTCAAACAAATTTACCTTCTCAGAGCGGCTGAGCAATCAGAAAGCTGCTCAACTTTCAGAAAGTTCAGCTCTGCTGCAGATGGGAAGGGACAGAGAGCAGAAAGCACAGCGTCAGCCAAAGCCACGAGCTGCAAAAGTTCCTCTGCACCCCCCACCGACCTACCAGCCTTCGTCTCACAGGTAGCAAAGTTTGTCCTCCTCCTCCACTGCCACAGCCGCACACGCACGCAGGCTGAGTGCACTGAGCATCAAAAGAATATTGTTTCCAATCTTCCCATGACCAAGGAGAGCGAGAAAAATGCGGTCTGGCCAGGTACTGCTTCTTCGTGAAAAGTAAATCCGGCATTCTGGAATGAGTTCAAACACAGGGCTTGACAGGCAAGGGAGAAAAGCTTTTTCACTGAGCATGCTTAGTCCTGCACTGCCTGCACACTTAATGAACATTACTTCCTTCCCAGTGGTTACTCCTAGTAGAAATCCACACCCCCTACTCTTTCAGAAGTCAGGAATGCAGCTGAAACCAAAGTCCAGAAAACAAGCCCGACACCCAGACATGGCCCCACAGATCAATAAACCCAGGTTGTGACCCGCAGGTCAGTTTGTCAAACAGGACATCGGGCTGAGTTTTTTCTACACTTGGTATAGTTTGCTTTATGCTTCAGCTAATGCTACTCGCTCCCCAGAGAAAATAAAACTGCACCGGCTTTTAAAGGATGATTAAATGCTTCAATAACAGCTGGGAATTCTCTTTAAATCTCGTCTTCCCAAACCTGCTTTAAAATGAGGAATGAGCACTGCGTAAAAAAGTTCTTCCGATTCTGAGATTCCTGAACAAAAGTTGTTGGGATTTGTCCTAGGTGAGGAGCATCTGCTAAGCAAAAATACAGACCCTTCCCTTTAGTGAGAGCCCCATCCCGTTCCCTTTGCAATCACTCGCAGTTTTGTCATTACCTTCAGTGGGAATCACACCACGGTTTTAGATTTCAAATGCTTTCAGGCAAGAGCTGTGTCTACTTCAGTGACCTGTACAGGACAGACTGGTTCTGGCACTTCAATTTGCAATTTACAATATTGCTGTGTCTGAGTGTTTGAACACCGTGCAGCAGAAATCTCCCTCCTTCCAAAGCCCGCAAGAGTGGCTGAAGAAAAGCAATTCTACAAAATCGCATGTGTTATTTTTAAAGCTTTTCATTATATTTCAAGCTTTTCAGCTGCTTGCCAATTTTTTTTCCGTCAGGTTACACTTAGCTCTCACATCTCAATTCTCACCCACAATAGGACCAGGAGATTTTTTTGTAATGAAGGCTATGCTGGCCCAGAGTGCCGTGTCATAAAAACACCAGGCGGCAAACGATGAGTTACAATGGAATAACAAGGGCTGTGGTATTGTGAGGTAAAGAGCACTAATCAAAATCTAAGCTGTCATCATTTCCAAGGCCTCTTAGATAACGACTATCACACCACACTTTAAAATAGGTTACAATTCGATTGTGACCTCTGCATCTGAGCAGCTGCAGACCTCACGTGGCTCCGGGGCTGGGTTTGAAGGGGGACAGACCACGGCAAAAATCAAGTCCCTGGATTCCAAACGTCCCATTTAGACCCCATTTAGATTGCAAATGGTATTAGTGCACACTGGGACTGAACTCACATGGGTACGTTCAGAACCACTCTGTTGGGCAACCAAGTTTGAACAAAGTAATAATAAAAAGAAGTGCCCACACAGATCTGCTCTTCCTCATTTCCTTCAGGATCACACAAGGAAAAGTCCCCAAACTGCACAACAAAAACAACCATGCTGAATTTCTAATGTGCATAACTTGAGGTTTGGGAAATCCCCAGAGAAAGAAAGTTTCCTGTCGATGTGCAGAAGCAGCCGCATAAGGCTGATCAACCCCAGCACAACAAGCAAAAGGCTTTTCCCTTTGGTACACCTCCATCTCGCCTCCCTAAGCTTTCCTTTGGTCAGGGAAGTCCCTAACAGCACAAAACAAACTGTCAGCCCAACTGGATTTTTCCCCCTGGACCATCTCTGGGCCACTTTTCATGGCCTTGTCATTCAGCTGCACAAGAGAATGAAATCTGTTGGATTCATAAAGCCTGAGGCATCAAAAGCAGGCAGGCAGCGCACCTTACTCGCATCCAAAATGATCCTAAAGCTCAGAGGTGATGAACCCAGGGCTTAAAAACAGGCTCACTCAGCAAACAGT
The DNA here is from genome assembly GCF_026119805.1 of Tympanuchus pallidicinctus. Taxonomy (NCBI): domain Eukaryota; kingdom Metazoa; phylum Chordata; class Aves; order Galliformes; family Phasianidae; genus Tympanuchus; species Tympanuchus pallidicinctus. The sequence goes on from NW_026294748.1 coordinate 3,070,689, forward strand.
TGTAGTGCTCTGAGCCATCCTTGTCTTCACCCATTGCTCACAGCAACTCCTGGGTGAATGGAGTGCCTGTATGCTCCAGCCTGGAGCCCAAGAGCTTACACTGAGCTCCAGCTGGGAGCAGGAGCCAAACCAAAGCACAGAGCACTAATGCATCTTAGGAGCACACCATCATGGCACGACCTTATGACGGCAACTTTGTCAGAGTGCTGGTAACCTGCTAGAGAGACACGGTGACACAAATCCCACAGCTGCCCACAACCAGACCCTCCCTGCTGTGCTCCTGATAGAACAGCAGCATGAAATGCTCCAAGCTGCAACCACGCACTGCCACAGCAGGGCTCTGCCATTCCCACCAAGCCCCTCCAGGCTGCTGCATGCTCAGGATCCATCTTCCTGTGCCACAGCACTGCAGGCCTGCAAGCTGAAGGCACGCTGCAAATCCGCCGTCTGTGAGTCACAGCACAGGGAGCAGACTGCTGATTCCCTTCATGCCTAATTAGCCATAAGAGGTTGGCACGACCATTTCTTTAGCACAGCGTTGGCCCAGCGCTCAGACGAATCCCGTGTCCAAAAGGAAAGTGCTCTAGCTCCAGTTTTCTTCTGGAAAGAAAAATCATGTAGGGGCATTCGAGTCCACAGAGCTCTCCTGTTAATCATTTGAAGACTGTTGGAGCACTGTATGCCAGTGGTACAATGTCTGTCAGTGAAGACAAGCCTAGCTATGCACATTCTGTCCTGCCACAGGACTGAGTCTGGTTTCTCTGAGGGAAACTGGGACCAGCTCTACCTGCCTTTGAGCTGGGACTGCAGGACAACAGACCAAAGTGAATTTCAGCAGGAATGAGGCATTTAAACTCCTTCTAGACTCTGCAATTAGGGCTGCTGAATAGCAAATATTTGGGCAGGGTTGAAAAGGAGCAGAGAAAGAAGACTTGTGCTGTGCCTAGAAGCCAACAAGTGACCCCAAGATGGATCATCAGCAACTGGAGAACTGCATCCTTCAGGCATCTGTGAGTCAGGACAAGGACTGGGAAAAGCCTAGATAAGTGAAAAGCCTACAGGGAGCTGCACAAGCTTTGGACTGCTTGATTTCTGGGATGATGACTACATATCCTAACCAGAAAGCTGTGCCCTAAGGCGCAGACCTGAAACAGACTTTGGCATGGCATCAGTCCTTTCCAGGATGAACGACAGAGCCCACCAGCACACATTCACCAAGATCCAATGGGGAACTATTGTTGCCACTTTTAATGAGAGCCAAATGGCTGCCCCTCCCAGAGCTCACAACTCCAGCTGGGGCAGCTTTGCTTCCTTTTTCCCCCTAGGATGCATAAAATACATTTTTGCTCTCCTTCCTGACACCAGAAAAGCCTGGATCGCTTCCCACTGTACTGTGAGAGCTTGAAACTTGGCCATGCTATTTACAGCATCGTCTTTGCCCGGAGGAATTGGAGCCGCATCGTGCTTTTTCCACCATATGCAAGCAGCAGGCACGGCTGCATGTGCCAGCAGCACGACATGGCGAGCTCAGCACTACCTGTCGGTGCTTCCCCACGGCCACTCCAAGCACTACCAAGAGAGAAGAACAGGACTTCCCAAGGGATGCTGTCTGCTGGCTCTCATCTTCCTTGCTCCTGGTGCTCAGACGCATCCATCCTTCAGTTGTCGGTGGGAAAGGATAAATTAAAGAAAGACTGTAAAGGGTGGGGCTCTGTTTCTGCTCCTCTCAACAGTCAAGTTGGCTTTTGTCCATAGAGAAGCTTTTCAAAAGGAGTTACGTGACTCAGAAGCCTCTGTTCCATTGATTTTCAGCAGGAATCGGGCTGGAACTGCAGCAGCCCTGGGTCTGAGCCCCACGTGGGCTGTGCATGCAGTGACCCACAGTCAGAGCATCTCCACCAAAGGAACGTGGCACCTCAGCTCCGCCAGCAGCAGTTCCCCACCACCATGGGGACACCAATGGCCCCAGGAGAGCTGCTTCTGGGACAGCCTGCCCCTGGACAGCAGAGCAAAGGGTGCTGCAGGAGGAGCCTCAGGGCTGCTGCCAGCAGGGAGTACACAGCCTCAAAGGGATGGAGCTGCAACACTGTAGGTTTGCCCCTCTCTCCTCTTTCATCAGACCCAAGAAGCTGAGCTCAGAGGCAAGAAACTGAGAGAAACTCTATGATCACGGACAAAAATTTGACCAAACTGTCTATCTTTCAACCTTAGGATCTGTTTCAGAGGCATTAATGCATTCATTTATTGATAAAATATTAAATATGAGTAGCTGGCAGGTTTCCCAGAATGCAGCAGGTAATCTAAGTGTACTAGAAATAAAAGCACGAGAAGCTTTAACTTTAAAGGCCTTGCTTTGCTAGGACAGAATGACAGAGCAGATATTGAAAGTACAGCAGTTCCCAGATCTGCTCTGGTCTTCCACGTAACTTTGGGCAAATCACGTCTCTGATTTATAGCACCCAAAAGGAACTGGATGTAATTATTACAAAGATCACTACGATCAATCTGAGACAGCACTGGCAAAAGGCTACAAATAATGCAGGAAAGATCAAGCCACAGCCACAGTCTTACCAGAGATTCAAACTCCACTTTAAACAAGGCAAGCCTCACACCGCTCCCCTGTAGCACTCTGAAATGAGCTGACTGCAGGACATTTTGCAGCAAAACCTCTTTCCACCCAGTGTTGCAGAGCGTGGGGAGGGCAGTGGTACCTTAGCAGAGCAGAGCACTGCCTGCACCATGGAGCTCAGCGGTGCAATGCTGTGAGGTCAAAGTGACCAGTGCTGATCCGCTCGTATCTCACAGCAATTCAGAGCTGTGGTTCACGGATTTTTTAGATTTCTCACCAAAAATGTGGGCTGTTTGTTTCCTCCTGACCTTTTTTTTAAGTCTATTGCATGAATTAGCTTAGCAGAGTCTTCTTGCAGGATAATAAATAACAGCAAGTATTTCCTATGACAACCTAAGGTTTCTATTCCAGGCACAATAAATTTCATTGAGGGAGGAGGAAAGACAAACTGCATGAGCAACAGCATTGAGCTCAGGGAACTTCATTTTTCCCCTCTCACAGGAGAGTTGTTTCAAGGCTAAATGTTTTCTGTGCGAGGTATATATGATAAATATTTGCAGAAGGATGTTGGTGCAGTGCAGTTCTCCTGAAAGGATTGTGCTACATCATCTGTGCTGTCTCTAAGCTGCAATGAGACATGATACTTTAAAGGACAAAAAATGAAGAAAGGAAAAAAGCTTGTCTACCTTAATCAAGATTTGTTAGTAATTTCTGATAGAAGGTAAAACATTCCGAGTTTTGTTTCTGATTAAGTGTAACTAAAAGCCATTATCTCATCCTGAAGGAGTTTTTGCCGGCACAGGAAGACTCACCATCTATCAGCCTCTGTAGGATTAATGAGTTGGCTGGTACCTAATCCCAACAAAGCCAGCAGTCTGATAAAGACTTCAGCTGAGCAGTGCACAGTGCAGTGAATACCAGCATCCAGCCATAAGAAAATGAAAAGCAGATAATACACATCCATGGCATTGCAAGGCACAGGCCAAAAGGCAGGACTACCTCAGACATCACAGTGCCTTAGGAATTGAACTGGACCCTAAAATCTGACTGAAGGTCCTACAAATTCCAAACGTGCTCGAGGGTTTGCTTTTCTGCTCTCTGTGAGCTTAGAACCTTAGCAAAGATGGAAGATTCCTTTGAATGGTGACTGCTATGTTCCTGTATGGACCATTCCAAAGGCAAACACCCTACTGTGTGGCTAGCCAGCAGCTTGCCAGAGCTCAGCCTATGAGTTCCCACTTGCCAATCTCCAGATGTAGCACCTCCAGGAACCAGCTGCAATGCAAGCTCCATATTTTACCCATAAACATTTCAGAGGAGGATGACAACTGTCAATATGCACAACAACAGGGTCAAGCCATTACAAAACAAGACGGTAATACCCTCAGCTACAGGCCAGTACGGTCTGCCTTAAATTCCTGCTCCGGTGCTTTGCACAGGATACACATCATCCCCATGCAACAAACGGATCCATTTCATTTTTTCCACTTAAAGCTGCTGGTGAGTTCAACTTTGGCACTCCAACAAAAAAGGTCTTCATTGCCAGCGTGCGCAATGCTCCGGAATCAGAGTGGGGTGAGAGGAGTGGAAAGTCATTTATAAAGCAAATTTTGCAGCAGAGAGAATTATTAAGCTTTACCTGGGGATTATATGTTACATTTCTTTCTAAAACACTGCGTTTAGCTCATGACAGTCCGCGGGGGAGAGGGGAAGAAAGGTGAAAGTTTACTTTTCTTCCTTTGTTTTTGTTCCTTATCAATGTTTGATTTTGTCAGTACTGAATTTTTAAGCCTGTAAGGATTCTAACAGCTCCCTTCTGGGGATTCCATCGCTTTGTTAAGGCTTTCCCACATGCTTTGCAAAGACATGGGGCAAGGTGAAGGGCAGCAGGCCTCCCCCAAGGAGCCTCAATGCTTTAGGAGGATCTCAAAGAGCAGCAGTTCTGCAGTGGCCACAAATCATCCCCAGCAGCAAGATGGACAACCTCAAGTGTGACCACCGTGATTTGGGGACCTCAGTAGTTAATTTCCCAAGATCGAGGAAGAGAAGGTGAGACTCTTTATCAAGCCATCTGAAAAGGCTCATGGAAAGCATCATTAGAACTGACACCATGAAAAGGTTGGTTTGGGATATACCGATGCTGATTCTTCATTCAGAAAGTCCCAAGCAGCCTTCCTCAGCTTGCACCAATCCACCTCTAACTTCCACCTGAACACATCCGTTGTGCTGGTTGTTCCTCCTCTCTTTCAGACCACTGATTGCTGATTCATTCGAAGCACTCTCCTTTCTTCTTAAGACCTCCCTCATCCCTTCTTGGGCTGATGATGACTTTTCTTAGCTGATCCCATTTAAGTGGTTTGCAGGGTCAAAGTGAGTGCCACGGTGTGTTTGTCTTACATCCCATGAATTTAATAGCGCCCTGTCCTGCAAATACTGTTGTCTATTTATGCCACTGCCACCACTGTTTTACCTCTGCACCTCACCACTGCACGTTGCATGTTTCCTTTTGATCAGATCCTGTATGGATTTAGTAGTTTTTAAAGTGTCTGGGTGCATTCACGTATCTCTGTATCACTGCAGACCTTGAAGTAACTACTTCAGTAACTGCTAGGGGACTGAAAGCCTCTCATTTGTTACAGAGGTAAGTGCAATCAATACATGCACGTCTCAGTAAAGCTTTCCATGCAAACAGTTTTGTCTTGTGTTTACTTGGAAACCACTTTAAAATGTACTTCTGCCATAAACACATAATTGTAAAAAAAAGTCAGCAGGACTAAAACTGCTGGTATTGAGTGCTACACCTAGTGGTGTTTGCAGGATTTGTAGCATTTCTGACATTTAAACAAATAATTATGCAAAAACAACATTTAGAGAAACAAGTCATAACACAAGGAGAAGGAGAGGAAAAAGCACTCCAGAGCACTTTGCACACTTAAGCAGGGGGCCTATTCTTCTATCAGCATGCAAGAAATTTATGCAATTAAATTATAATCATTAATGAAACTTGCCTACGAACTCAGCTGGTACGTAAGAGAGAAAAGCACAGCTACTTAAGCTGCAGTGTTACTGTAACAAAGCAAGGGCAACGGGAGGTGCTCTGCTGCCCTGCTCCATGGGATGAGAAGATGCTGCACTCTGTTTTTTTGTTTATCAGCCCACTCACCCCTCAAAACACTTCAGGCAGTTTACTTCCTTTCTATTTGAAACTTCTAAGGGAAACAGTTTCCTCCTCTAGGAGCCTTCTTCAAACCGAGTGCCTCTGTCCTGTCCCCTCACACCTAACACAGCACTGAGGGATGTAGGCCCATTGGGTACAGTGCAAGTTGTGTCTGAAATTTGCAGATGTCAGCCTGTCCAGTGAGCATCGGTTAAGAAAGCCTCTCCTGAGCGCCTGCCATCTCCTGCTGGTTAATTACAGCGCATGCAGATGCAACGCCCCGGTGCCTGGCAGTGCTCAGCCTGGCTGCCTGCCCTCACCTGAGCTGGTGGAGCATCAGCTGCCGAAATGTCACCGCCTGCAGCACGGCAGTCCCAAGTCGCCCAGCAGTGCCTCCAGCACTTCGCTGCTCCCTGCAGCGGTTCAGCAGAGCTCAGGTGCCGGGGGCTGGGGCAGAGCGATGCGCGGGCAGTGGGGAGCCTTCACTTCAAGGCATACCGAGCGATTCCACTCCCACCCACAGATGAGAGATTGTGGTTACGCGCCCAAGGTTATGCAGTGAAATTAATGGAAGAGGTGAGAGCGTGGAACATCGCCCAGTTTCCATCTCCAGTCATCACAGGCCCCTCAGAGCAGCAGCACGCATGGGCACAACGGGACACGTGGGGCAGAAAGAGGCAGAGGTCTGCAGCTTCCTCTCCCCTTTCCCTCCCAAAAGCAGAGCTCTGCTGGAGGACTCGCTGAGCCATTCCCTGCACCACTACACGCTGAACACTGTTCACTTGCCAGCTGGAAGGAGACACAAGTTTCAGGGGTCAAAACTCTTAAGTAACACTCCAGTTTCCAGCTCTTGTCTCCCCAGATGCAGGAACACCATCCAACTCACTGTGGACATCATTTCCTTTTTATGTTTCTCTACTTTCAAATTACTAAGCAATACAAATGCTTTTAGCAGCCATTCCCACATGCTCAATGTACTCAACAGTTTCAAATAAGCTCAGCTTATCTCAATCACTTTTTGTTGGTGTTCTTAACACACAGGAGTTAAGCCACTGATTGCAGAGGAAACAACTGCCTGCTGAGTGCCTGATACACCATCAGCTTGGGACTGCCAGGAGAGGTCCTATCCATACCAGCAAGTGGGGAGCAGTGGGTTTTCTGTGGGCACAGAGGCCATGGATGGGCAGAGGAGCATCACTAGGCACAGCGAATCGGACTCCTCCCACCTCACCAGGACGCTGTGCTCCTTCACAGTGCTCTGTCCCATCGCTAAGGAACAGCTACATCTGTAATGTTCCCACTGTGAGAGACACTCTCCAAATACAGGATTAAAAGCAGACTGGAAGGTTTTGGAGCAGAGCAACATTCACATGGCCTCATATCCACCTCCTGTTTCATCTTACCTCTCAGCTGGCCTCAGGTGTTCCGAGGAACCTGTGCCAGCAGAAGGCACTCTGGTGACTGGAGGTGGGCTTTAGTAGAGCCACAAGGACACGAGCAGGAAGACAGAGGTGATGGCAGTGTATGGAACAACGTGTAGAGTCAAACACTGGTCCTGAGCCTGGAGTGTGCCTTTGCAATGGGCAGCCCCACGCTGCACACACAGCTGTTCCTGGGTGCAGTTCTCAGGCTGGGGCTGCTCCGTGCACCATTAGGAGCCTTTGAACCTGAAACACTCAGCAGAGGCCACAGCGACTTGAGTTACAAGCATAACTCCATTGGCTGCTAACCCATAATATGCCATTATTCCTTAACCTGAGCAGCCATCAAAGGCAAATACACTTCACTTCTTCCACTGCATCATTTTTTTTTTCTTCTTGATAAAGAGATCAGCGATTTAACACCGCTCCTTTTCTTACTCTCCCATTCACATATATTTTGAAAATTAGAGGCAGGTTTAATGCCAATATTACCTTGACAGATCTCAGCCCACTACATATGAAAGAAACCAGAAATCTTTTATGATGCCACCACCGCAGACATTCAGACAGCTAACACTTTAACGCGCTCAGGAAAATACAATCATCACTTCACATAGCCACGCTTTTCAGGCAGTAAACCATGATTTGCCTTGTCCTTCACCTGCAACAGTCATTTAACCCACTCAACTGAGAGTCTGTTCTCTAAAAAGAAGAGCTGGAAACCCAGGTAATTAAGAACAGAGCTCGAACCTGCATTGGAGAGTGAAAGTAATCCTAAGTAGTTATGCAATATTATTCAAAATGTAAGGTCTCTAAACATGATGCTCTCAAGGCTGGGAAGAAACAATCTTGTTATAAAAGCGTGCCGACAGCAAACTGTGGGCACGCACAGCACAAGAGTGTAAGCAGATGATGAGGCTGAACACCCCAAAGACTCCACAAAGGGACTGTGGCTCCCACTGCCATATCTTTATACCTTTCTGCCTTCAGTAAGCATTACTAATTCATACACTAAGATTTGCATATCCCAAAGCAAAGGGGAACGGGAAGTATTGAACGTATGATGCATGGTGGATTTTAAATTGCTAATGTTAACTTTCAGTGAAGCCCAGGACTCCTTCTTATTTTCCACTGTCAAAAGGTGGTACTTCTATGAAATTTCAGGGGAACTGCAAGAACTCTGTCTGACCAAAGCCTGGAAACCATACAAGTTCCCCACCTGGTTGCACGATCCCCCACGTAAATTGTATCAAGGCATGGGAGACAAGGCCAGGTTTCACATGGTGCTTTGAGGCTTGTCCCAATGGTTAGCACCTCGCTACCAACCATGTGAAGCAAAACAAGCTGAAACTGCAGAGAGGGCTGCTGAGATGTCCTCCTGAGCTGGCCCATCCTTCCCTCCACCCTCATCCACATTGCTGACAAGGCATGGAGCTGAGATAAATACTTGGAAGATCAACCTGAACTGGTTTACAAATGGATCTTAGTAAAGGAAATGCATTACCTGCGAGGTACAGCAGGAAACAAAGCGCTTGTGAGTTCTGCAATGCATTCTCAAAGATGCAGAAGAGAAAACAGAGCACAGTAACCCAAGCAAAGAGCTGCTTCCTGGGCCAAAGACCCTCCCAGGGAAGGCCTGCAGGGCATTGAAGGGCTCCATTTCCTACATGCAGCACACCTGGGCAGGGTGCCTTTATCCTAACAACAGAAGGTGTGGTCACTGCAAGCAGCAGCCATTTCTGCGTACAGCTGCACTGAGCCTAACAGGCTCCTTGGTCTGAGAACTTCAATCCATCCCCAGATATTGGTGACAAGTCTGCACACGTGCACTCATCTGAGTGTGGGGCAGAGCAGGGAACCTCCAGCTGGCCCTATACAGGGCACAGCAGGTCTGTGGGGCTCAACCTGAGCACAGGGATGTGCTCTGCAGCACGCAGTCCCCCCTGGGTGCCAGCACAGGGGCGTGCAGGTGGCACAATGTGCATGGCAGCCTGGGTCCAAGCAGGACAGTGAAAATCTGAGCTAACAAGCTCCCCTGGATCTCGCTCAGCGCTGCGTGCAGCCATTCATGTACTTCTGCTCCGCATCCTTTAGTAACCCTATTATCCAGGTTTCCTCATTGTCTGGGGATTCAGTCACCCCATTATTTTGGACAATGGGGAACAGACCGCGCTGCGGTTCCTTTCTGGACACTTCAACACCCACCCCTTTTCCTTTCTCTCCAAAGAAAGAGCAGAACAAAGTTCATAAAATAAAATGAAATAAAAACCATATCTTGGGCTCTGACCCTCAGCTCTGATCTGCCTGGGCAGTCTGACAGCCCGACCAGCAAACGATCTGCTGAGAGAATGAAATACGTGTATATATATTCAGCTTTTATTTAACAGCTAATTAATTAATATTTCTATAAACACGCACACCTCTTTATCCAAAGTTCTGTAAGTCAGCACATTTTTTCACCGCAGACCGCTGCAGCCCCTTCTCTTTTCTTTTTTCTTTTTTTTCGCCTCCCAACTTTATTATAAAGCCCCCGAGTTCACATAATGTTTGGCTATTGTTTCTTTAAAGAGGAATTCTCCTCCCCGCCTCCTCCTTTCTCTGTATCTCTGAGGCACCACATGGCACAATAAGAGCCCTTTCATGTTCAAGATGCAGAGTCGTTGCTGTGGTAACTCACCCAACCTCGCCGAGTATCCAAATAAATAGTTAACATTATAAAAAAAATCAAATCAAATAATAAAATAAAAACCCAGCGGGTCCGCCTGCAATCTTATCTTTACCGCGATGGCTTCGAGGGACATTAAGGAGCAAAATAATAACCTTGTGGCCGGATGGGCAGCCTAGAAGTGTTGATTATTTAAGACAGAAGGACGTTTGTGCTGCTCCGACGTGGGTTTGGCTGAAGCCGGAGCACAAAGGCAGCAGACGCAATGCGGAGCCGGTGGCGGCCGAGCGATGGTGCGGGGCTGCCGGCCGCTTGCAGACAGACTTCCCCTCCCTGCCCCTCCCTCGTGTGCTGGGACAGACACCGCAGGGAAAGCTTTGGAAGGATTTTATCTAACGGGCAACGAGCGGCACAAAGCGTCATTAATTGCTACCTTGCAGGAAACGCTGCTACAAAGAGAAATCCATGTTTTGCCTATGAGGAAAGGAGGGGGGGGAAGAAAAGGGAAAAAAAGAAAAAGGATCTTTCTTTCTGCCCTCCCTCTACGTGCTCAGACAAGCCACCGCTTGAGGCCCCCGAGTATCTGCTATTATCAGTTAAGTCACGTCTAGTGCCAGGCAAAAGGTCATTTCAGGTCAGCCCCGAGATGAAAGGAAGGGGTAATGTATGTGAGAATGCAGGGAGAAAGGGGCGAGGGAGAAAGGGGAGGAAGGAAAAAGGATGCGAGAAGAGGAAGAGAGGGGAAGGCAGAGGGAGGGAGAAGATGAGAGGATGATATCAGCTTAAAAAGGAATGTTCTTATTGCCAGGAAACAAATAAAAGACCAAAGCGCAGCACCTCTGCTGACACGCTGTATGAACTTGATTCCTCATCAAATAAAAAGGCTGCCACGTTTTCCGGGGTCATCTTTTTAATTCATTCCTTCAATGAGGGGGGTTTTGGGGTTTTTTTTGGTTCTTGGGTGGTGGATTTTTTTTTCTTTCTTTCTTTTTTTTTCTTTCTTTCTTTCTTTTTTTTTTTTAACCTTAACTGCTGAGAAAGGCAAATGCTTAGCAGATAAAGGACCATCCATTGTCTGGACTGTCTGCTGCAGCTTTCTTTGTCTGGGCAATGTAAGAGAGAGGCAGAGGCTTTTTTCTTTTTTTTTTTTAATTCTTTTTCTGCATCTAAAAAAATAATAATAATCAATTTTGCATTTAGCAGTGAAAAATAAAACCCCGTGCTGCTGCAGCGCACAGCCCGATCTCCATTGGCCTCTCCTCCCCTCTCCCCCTTCCCCTCGCAGCCCCCCTCCATTAGGTATCACTCGAGTAACATTTGCAGCCCGGCCCATCACTCATTCCTGACTCCATTCCAAGGTTCCCCCTCCACCCGACTCCTTCTCTCCCCCTCCCTCCCAGCTCTCAGCTCTGCTCCACTTGTCTAACAAATCATTGCTGTAGGACAAGCGACCGGAGACTGCACACACAACCCGACAGACTGCCAGGGGAGGGAGAGCTTTGTGTTTTGGTTCTTTTCTTTGTAAAAGCATTCCCTCTCCGGGACGCCCTCCTCTGTGCTCCCCCAGCCCTCTCCTTCCCCCCTCCTCCGCCCCCAGCCTCAAGCTGACCGCGCTGCTCGGCGGTGTCGGGGTGACATCACAGCAAACGCTGCCTTTCCCAGCGTGTGGCAGCACGGAGGGATCCCTTCAGCGCACAGCAGCCTCACCCAGCCTCGTAAAAGCAGCTTTTGTGCCTTCTGCCCGAGGGCAGCTCTTGTGCCTCCCTCAAACCAAGGCTACACAGGTCAGGGCAGGCAGGGAAACGCTCAGGAAAATGATGCCCAGCAAAACGCCCTCTGGAAACCGGTGGCATCCCCACGTTCAGAAGGCTTTATTTGTTATTGTTCCAGCAGACATTGGAACCAATCAATTAAAATTCTTTCTAAGATTTTGTAGTCGGAATCCTCGGAGATGCTGCCTGGCTCCGTGGCTAGAGCTGTGGAAGACCGAGGCTTAAGTCCCACACCTAATTAATCGGGATGAATGGGGTTCACTCTCTCCTGCTGATGGGTCTTCATTGACAATAAATTGCAGCATGCTTTTTTTCCATTCAGAAAGGCTACGTTTCTAGCAGACGTGCTACTTGACCTCATTTCTCATCTCCCGTGGCACCTCCTTGGTTGCACACCGTACACTCACAGTCAATCCTGCTGAGCTGTTTGGGCTCTCTGCACCTTGTGCACCTCTGATGAAAATTCCTCCACGATTCAAGGTTTCTATTGGAAAACCTTGGAATTCTTGTCTACGTGTTGTCTCATGCTGAAAGTTAAGGCACTCCATTGTGCCACCCGTATCTTCTTAAAGCTCTTTGCCAAACAAAAAGCATTCCCAGCTTTGCTCCACTGACAACTCCCAAAATCACAGAATGGTTTGGGTTGGAAGGGACCTTTAAGATCAGCCAGTTCCAACCCCCTGCTACAGGCAGGGACACCTCCCATTAGACCAGCTTGCTCACAGCCCCATCCAGCCAGGCCTTGAATGCTTCCAGGGAGGGGGCATCCACAACCACACTGGACAATCTGTTTCAGTAAAAAGACATGGATAAAACAAATTCAAACATCCCTTCTTTACACTCATCCCAAATCCAGAACCGATGGGAATTTCTCACATCTTCACATTTCCCCAGCTGTGGCCCACTGAAGGGTTAAAGCAAGGGCACATTTGTAGATGAGGACACTGCAGGTGTGAGTAAGGGGACAGTAATGAAAGCAGGAGCAAGGGATGGTGCAAGGACAACAATTGCAAGTGTGGGGTTCTGTGACCGAAGACAAAACCATGACCAAGTTCTGTGGCTTGATGCTGTCCTACAGCCAACGCAGGCAGCTCTCACAGAGCCAAGGGGAGCTGTGCCTCCAACAGCTGCCATCCACAGTGAGCAGATCTCTGGCTCCATTGGGTCCCACTGACCAACGTCATGCAGGGTCGCGCGTCCAACCCAAGCCTGCAGATAAGAACAGACCTGAATGTCGGGGCTGTGGTGGAACAGCACGTCTGAAGTTTTCAGCCAAAGGCCAGAAAATAAAAAAGTTTGATGTTTGGCTCAGTTTTCACAGAGCTAAGGAAACAAAGGTAAATATTAACAGTGATTACAAGCAGGTAGACAGAAATGCCAACGGGAAAGAAAAAAAAAGTCTCACCATGGCTCAGGCCAAGTTCTTTCCTTGATGCCTGGCTCCAGTAATACAAGAAGCACCACGGGAGCAATGTCATTCTGCACACACAGCAGCAACCACCTCTGAGCTTAGAGCAAGCCACAAAAGAGGCAGGGAAGTGCAAGAGCTGATGCTACAGCAACACCTCGACTTTGTGTCTTCAGGCCACAGGTGGTCACCTGCAGGCTGAACCCCTTGGAATCAGGGAATACTTCCACCATCCTGCTCCACAGGAGGGTACCCCACTTCCCCATAGAGAGCTCTGTTGGAGGGAGGCAGTGTGCAAACACAGCTATGGGGGGGAAGTCACAGCAGTCTGGAGTGCAGCTCTCCTTCCAAAAACCTTTCTTTTTTTCCCTCAGATGAGCGTTAAATGGAGCAGTGCACTCCCAACTCAGCATCCGTTCATTACTGCCAACTGGGAGTGAATCTCAGTGACTTTGAAAAGAGGAATGGCAAAGGACTTTCAGTGAAATTAAAAATGTAAATGTATTTCTGATGTTGGTTTCAGATTCCCTCCCCCACCGCACTTCCTGAACATTAGTGTGCAAGCCTCTGCCACCAGATTTCCAAGATAGCTTCCTGCAATACGACTGGAGGCATATGCCATCAGCACCTGAATATCACTTTGTTGTTAGGGCCCAGCCATATGTTTCCTATTTAAAAAAATTACTTTATATCACAGGAAGCCACTTTTTCTTGCAACAATAGTGGAGGTTCATGTAACCGTTTCACCCATACAGGGAAAAAGAAGGACTAACCACCAGCAGCTTCACCGAAGTGCAGCCCTTTTTTATTTCCCCACATGCAACAGATTTTACGTTCTGATTAATTTATTCAGTGAAATGGTGCTATTGCAGCCAGTGGAAAGGAGAAGGCTTTAGGATGTGCTGGGATGGGGGAACGGTTCCTGAGTCCTCCGGCCTCAAAATAAAACTCAGCTTTACACAGGGATGGGAAAACACCCCTCCACCATGAAAATGGAGAGAGAGCCGACCGCCTGCCACACAACCTCCAACATTCCCTGACATTGAGTGCCCAAAGTTCTATTCAAAATAGCTCCTAATGCTGCACAAAACCACAACATGGAGCAGGCAGAAGGGCAGGCAGACGGGACTGTGCCAAAATGGTATTTTTTATTCAAAAATGAAGGTCTCTTTCAAATGTTATCCTCAGTGACTGATTACTTTTCCCCCTGAAGAGCATCCCGACGTGACAGCCCAGTGCTGCCCTGTGGGACAGGGGCCAAGTATCTCCCACAGAAGGAGAGAGACCCAGCATTGGAATTACAGTCCATGAAACACCCCAGCGTCCTCATTTTGGAACATACATCATTTAGGTTTTCAGCTGCAATATTTTGTGTTTCATTTCTAGCAGGAACAAAATAAACGTCTTCCTTAGAAGCTTTTCTGGAAAAACTCCACATCCCTTTCCCCTGTGGCAGCAGAAACACAGCCCTGTGGTTACTGCTCTCTGACACTGAGGCAGAACTTTGCTGTGCCTCAGACTGAAAGAGAAGGTGTAAAAAGTTGTGAGGAAAAATGAAGACAACGGGGAAAGCTTTCCGGAGATGGAGGGCTCAATATTCCCATCTTTTCAAGGTATTCCAGTAGTGACGGGTGTAGCTTCACAAAGAGGAAGGGATCAGAGTCACAAACTCCGCTGTGTGAGAAGCAAACCTGTTGCTCAATTAGAGCTGGGAGTTGTCAGAGCATCCCCAGGCTGACACAGCCGAGCGCCGGCGGTGGTTCGTCATCAAACTGAGGCTGTCAAAACACAGAGCTGAATTGGAGTCGAAACTCTCAGGATATTTTGGGGGGTGAGGGGGGACAAAAATACAAACTCTGCCTCGTTCTGAATGTAAGCGCTGCAGGTTTTATACCCCAGCCTAAATGTCTTCCTGAGGAACAGAGTGCTGCTCAAAGGATAAAACTCAGACACACGTGGTCTGCAATCCCACCCTGCACCTCTGAATCCCCACAGGTTTGGAGCAGACGCAGGACAGCCCTCCCAGCAGAGCTCTGGCCGAGCTCCTCTCAAGATATTTTGATGTTTCCACTCCCAGCTGAAACCACACAACTCCCAAACGTGTGAAAATCAGCAAAACAAACAGAGAGGGTTAAAAGCACTCGCAGTCATCTGCCAAGTGGATGTTTTGTATGAGGGTTCTGGTCGGCGCTGGGTGTGCAGGAGCGGCTCGAGCTGCCATCTGCATGGGAGATGGTAATGGGATGTGATGGGAGCGCAGCCACCGCACGCGAGGAGCCTCTCCTGCACCACTGCTATTGTCCCCCAGCCTCTGGGAGCTCTGCCTGCATCTGGCAGAGAAGTTGATCAACTTGGGGTAGCTAATCAGGCTGCTGCAATTTCCGGCCCTTTCTTTCCCAGATTCCTCAGATCAAAGTTCAAGTCCCAGAATTATTATTCCCCGAATGCTTAATGAGCTCCAACCGAGGGACACCAAAGGCAAAGCTAAAACATTGACCGTGCACTTCACTGAGTTTGGCCAATGCAGCTAAAAACAAGAGGGTGGGATCCATAGCATGCAAAATCACAACGTGCACGTTTGTATTTTAATCCAATTAAGATTCCTACGTGTGAGCAAAGCGCTTCAGACGCTTTGTAAAGAGACGCCTGCTTTCCTCGCCGCCTTCCCCACATTAAAATCGTGCAAAGGTGGAATTGGCCCCGTTGTCAATCATCTGCAAAGAACTCTTTGGGGAGAACAGCAGAGCCCCACAAGCACAAAAGCTTCCTTGAAGACTAAAGTTCAGGATGTTGAAATGCAAAAGTCAGCTTTTGCCAGGAGGCACAGTTTCTGAAGCCAGATGATTCCACCTCAGATTAAGTTATTGAAGATCTTTACATGCAGAAACATTTCTTTGTTCTGGCAAACACTCCTCGCGTTTTCTATTCACAAACGTGACCCCTAGGAAAGCCAGCCAAGATTCCTTCGCGTTATCAGGTCAGAATGTTCAGGGCCCAATTATTTTAATAGTTATTAAAAAAAAAAAAAAGCCCTGACAATGGCTCAGTACACCAGTGAGAACAGTATTCAGGGACTTAACAAGTCACTCTAACATCTGGCATGCTCTTTCGAGAAGACTAAACACATGGAGAGCCTTGCTGCAAAAGTCAATGGAAAGGAATGATAATTGCTCATTAGAATGCCTCCTCCACAGGTTATTTTTAACTTCCTCTACTCTTTCTAATCACGGTGCATGCATCAGATGATGCTGAAAAGGGTCAGTGCATAGGTTTCTCTTCTCCAAAAACGCTCTTCCAGCAAAGCCTATTCACAAGGCTGGGATTCTCAGGCATGCTGATGGCACCTGTTTTGTTATTATGCTGCAGGCAGGGGCCCAAAGCAAATGCTCTCTAAGAGCTGTGCCTTGCTCAGCAACCAACCCATACTGCAGGGCAAAGAGACTGAGCCTAAAAACCAGGAGCTTTCTTCTGGTCTATGAGGAAGGCAATCCTTATCCTTTCCCTCAGCCTTAAGAATACCATGCATGGGAAGAATGAGAGATACCCAACCAAATGTACTGGAAGATATTAGACAGGGAGAACAAGGACAGAGCCTGATGTCAACAAAGCAATAAAGCTGAAGCCACTAAGTGTCACATGAAACAGAACAGCTATTCATCTGCTTCTGAAGGAGGAAGAGTCCGCAGTGCTTTTCACCTCACTTTTCACCTCCAGACTGAGATCTGGAGGTTCCTCACATTCACCAAATCACGGATCACCAAAGAACATCACGAGTGTGCAGAGAAGGCAGCAAGCTGGCAAGTGCTGCACAGCATCCCTGAGAAGTCGGACCGCATTACCCAGCAGGGCAGGGATGCCTTCATAGCCCCAGCTGCACATCCTCTGCTTTTCAGGCAGCGCAATGCTAAGGCGGCCCAGCTCAGCCCTGGCTAAATGGGTTCAGATCTTTTCGCTGAACCCATCACCATAGCATCTGGGCCTTTGTAAGTGACACAAAAACTATTTGCATGGGTCACCCCACTTCCTCTCAGCACAGTTACATAAAACTGCTTTTTTTTTTTTTTTTCCTTAATGGGGTTCAGCGGAGCATTAGGAAAAAGGGGAGATTCTTTGTGGCACAACATCAAAGACTGCACACAAGGAATCTCGTTCTGAAGCCTCTCACCAGGAAAAGCCAAACGAATGAAAAGCTCCCATCAGCCAGACAGCAGACAGCAAAGGCAGCGGACCTAGAGGCACAGGGAAAGCCTAAATCCAATAGTTTGCAGCCAAGACTCAGGAGGCTGTGTTCTTATTTAAAGCTTTTTTAAAACAGCATCAAGCTGTTTGAAGAGGAACCGAAGGACGTGCTCAAAACGGGGCTGTAATTTGTTTGTTTATCTGTCTGTTTTTAATAAAGGAACCGCAGAGCCTACTGGAGAATGAGTTTCACTTCTGTCACTGTCCCAGCCATTCTCTTTAAAGCAGCGAGACCACATCAATAGCAGCCAGAGCTCCCCAGGAATGGGCCCTGGAGTGTGGCTGCGAGCCCTGAGCCCCTGGGGAGGCAGCAGCCGGAGCTGCTGGAATGCAAATCCCCATCAGCAGCCAGACACGACCCCGTGCAGGCAGCCCTCCTGCACCAACCTGCCCGGACCACCCTGGAAGGATACTTTGCAGGCTGAGGAGCTGCAAGCAGGCGCAGAGGACTTTTCAGCCCCAGTAAGCAGAGTGGAGCTGTGATGAGCAGGCACTGGTGTGCAGCCAGGCTGCTGGCACCCCTGCCCAGCTGCCACCTCCACCCAACTGGCTGCACGGGGAAAGCCTGCAGCTCCCAAGGTGGTTCTGACCCAACCATCCCACCAGGGTGCCAGCACCCAGCTCTGCACTGCTCCCATCCGGCAGCTCTTCTTCCCCGCTGGCACAAAATCTCCTTCCAGGAACAAATTCCTCATTAGCACAGGGCTTCGCGGAACGCAGAGGTAAAGCGGACAGCAAAGCACGCAGAAGTGCCCACGACGAATTAACCCTTCTCTCCGGGTCAAGTTTTCCTCCAAGGCCGTGCCGCCTTCTTGCAGCCATTTGCACAGTGCAACACTGACCTCGTGTGGCTGCTGCTCCTCAGGCACGACCCGAGCAGAGCAGGAGCGTCTCCTGCCCTCACCGAGCGACTATTTGGGTTCCCTGGGCAAAAGGGGCTGAAAAACCCCACTCTGTGCGCAGCCCTCTGCTTTGGCTTTGCGTTCTGCGTGTGGGAGGATGGAGGAAAGCCTGTACAGCTCCTGGCATCAGTCCCACACCAAAACCTACCTTCAAGAGATAAAGCTGGTCCTCCACAGAGACGCAGCCGTGTCTTTCCCAAAACAAGCTTTGCATTGTCCAGCACTCATCTATAAATGGATGGAATCCACTCAGAGTTTAGTGGGAAAAAATGAAATGGAAACGGCACCTTGTGGCAGAGGGGGTGCAAGGAAGCAGGGATGTCCAGTCATTCCTACTGGTACCACTCCTCTAAGCAGCAGAGTAGGAAGACAGCATTTGGTTTTTTTTGTGGCTGTCACAGCTTGCAAGAGCTGAAACAACTTCCATTCTGTGTTTATCCTTCATGCAAACCTGTGCTCTTTCTCCACAGGCAATCTGAAAATCCCCTCTGGGGTCAAATGCTGACTGGCCACGAATTTTCACCCTAAAATCACACTGACCAGCTGTGAAGCTCAGAACTCCCAGAAGCAATCAAGCAGCAAATTGGAATAATTTAAAAGATGATCATGGTAGAGACTCCCAGAACTCAAATCCTACTCAAAAACCATTGGGTGATGCAGCCTCAGCCACCTGTCAGGTACTGCCCTGAATGCTCAGCATCCCTGGGAGCCACACACACCCCAAGAAGCACAGTGTGACTGTGCACAGAACCTCCTGTCTCCAGATATCACAAAAAGCCTTTTGTTCCTGCTGTTCCTATTCAAACATTTGAGGATTCTCTCTTAAAAAAAAAAGCCTGGCATTAGAAGACTTAATACTGAGTGGTAGCAACTCATCACCTGTAAAGACAAACAGCTGTGCCTGAGATGCCAATGGGAAACCAGCAGGGGCTGTGCTTCAGAGAGCAAAGTTAAAGCTGTTTGATTGCTTGAGGTAACCCCAAAACCTGATGGGGTGCTGCAGATCAGAGTCGGAGCTGGGCAGAGGTACACTTGGCTGACAGTAGTGCCTTGCCATAGCAAAAGGCCACTTCTTCTGCTGTGCCAGTGAGAAGCAAGAGGAACCAAGGGCTGCTGCCCTTGCCAGAAGCTGTTAATCAGATGGTTTTTTGCCCCAGCACAAAACAGTGGCTCCTGCTGAGCTGAGAATTACAAACCTACATTTCCACTCCCTGCCCGTCCCCAGCCTGCCCCTTATTTTGAACACGAGGTTTTAAATGATGCATAACCCTTCCGGGCCTTCTGCCTGGGCACAGAAACTTTCCCACACCGAGGGAATTCAAAACTAGGTTAAACATGCGTGTCACTCCAGAAAGTTCCTTAAAGCAGATGCAAGAGACTTTTTTGGTCACTTCTCATTAGAGCTCGGTGCCAAGATGCCCTGCGAAGGCTGGAGGTGTGAGATTGCAGCTGAAACGCGGTGGCGATGGTGGGCCATCCTCCTCCGTGTGTTTCATGCGCTGGGTCCCCACCAGCTGTCAGCCCTTCCAGAATATGAAGCCACAGAAGTCATGTAGGACATTAAACTGACAATCCCTGAATGCTGGATCCTTCACTGAGCTCAATGTAGGTCCATCACCCCAGAAAAAAGCAATGGCAATACCAACATCCTGATATGAAGCAACCCAAAGCACAAAAGATCACGTTGCCACATGGGGCATCTGCTCTGCCAATTCCACGTCACTTAAAGGCAAGGTAGAAGCACTCAGATTCTTCCTGAAAACCCTCTTCCCAACACACAGTATACATGTCATCGATACACAATTAACTGCATGTGTGCAGTGACGGAGACATTGGCAGAAGAAATGTACATCTAAAGGAAAAGAAAAGCAAAGAGACATGCCGTGACATGTTATCATTAGGGAGTCATAATTTCCTTCCTGTAGTCATACAACAGCTGTCACTAACATCTTGAACACAGACCATGTATTAAAATACCATAGCAAATGCCTTTTCAGGCAAAAGAAAGAGAGGGCATGTTAACTGGGTGAATAGCAGGAAGAATATTTTGACAGCTTGAATGCATTAACCTCCCTGTAGAACGCCCACAACTTTTGCTAGAACTTCACTTGGTAGACATCTTTGGTGTGCTGGGTGAGCAGACTGGGACTCGACAGCTCCAGAGGCCCCAGGGCTGCTGTTGGGAGGCAGGGAACATGCATGGCCCTTGGGCACCTTTGGCATCAGTCCAGCTCCAGGCGCCCAGCTGGACGCTTCAAGCTGGGATGCACAAGGACCAAAGTGGAGGCCTGAGACTGCCTGAGTGCCCTAGCATGTGGAGAGAGGGAATGGTGCCACAGGTTGACCTTGGATATGAGGACATCTCCTGCAGCCTTGCCTTCAGAAGCAAGGAAGGCATTCCCTCGCCTCCCAGATAGCAGCTGTATCCAACACAGAAGTCCCACCAAAGATGCTACAGTTGGTGTTTCAAAACAGAAGGAACTCAACCTAAGCAATTGGATTTGTGGTGGTTTCTGTCTCATTCCCACACCTTCTTAGCAAGCTGCACATCACCAGCTTCACCAGAAATCCATCTTATCTTAGCAGTAACATCATTCAACACATTTTAAGAGCACATTTTCCTCACACAGATGAGGTCTCCAAATGTTAAGGGACGTGTTGGAGGTTTGCCATCAGTGGTTTCTCCAAGGCACTGGTTATTAAAGCCTTCAGAGCAGCTTTTGCAGGAACGTCAGTCCTCCTTACAAGGCAGACTGCAACAATTCATCAATCTCGGGCAAAAGATAATTAATCAACACCCAGAGCCATTTCTGCAAAAATAAAGCCTAGATGGAACCAACCAAAGTAAGAAAAATAAAAATAATTAAAAAAAAAAAAAAAAAAGCCATGACAGAGCTGTTGGCACTTGCCAACTCCTCTTGATTAAACTTATTTTCACCTCCAGGTGCACACACAGGATGAGTTTTGTTAATTAAACCTGTCAGTCAACTCATTATGCATTCAATTAAAGAGCCCAATGCCTTGATTTTATGCAGCTGGCGGCTGTGTGGTGACAGACTCACAGGCCTGTGTTGTTAGAGTGCACAAGTTCGAATGGGAAAGGGAGAAGAGAAGCTCCAAAATATGGCTAAGTGCGATATTTGCTAATTGGGCATCCTCGTGGTGTTTATTCTCTTTTATTTTTTTCTGAGGCTGTTTCGGATGGGCTGTTTATCAGACACAAAGCCTGGCTGTGCTCAGCAAAACTCAATGCAGAAAGTGGAAGAGCGCGTTCATCTCATTTGGAAACCCAGATAGATGCTCAGAATATTCATGATAGATGCTGGCAAGGTTAAGAGACGACGAGAGTGGCACCTAGA
Organism: Tympanuchus pallidicinctus; assembly: GCF_026119805.1. NCBI lineage: Eukaryota > Metazoa > Chordata > Aves > Galliformes > Phasianidae > Tympanuchus > Tympanuchus pallidicinctus. The sequence continues at coordinate 3,092,181 of NW_026294748.1, forward strand.
TGCCACGGTGATGAATGCTGTGTGAATAGATTAGACAGAGGCCCTGAAGCTTTTATAAAATGGTGGGGTTTTAATTTAGATGAAAGATAGCCTTTCTTCTTAAGGCATCACGCTGAGTCGCGGGTGTGGATGCCGGCCCTGGCTCTGCCTCACGCTCCTTGCACGACCTTGAATCAATCCCACAGGTCTGCCCTTTCAAGGTGCCTACAGACGGATCTTCCATAAGCAGCCCTCACCCCTCTGCTCCTCATCCCTCTGCTCACAACCAAAGGCTCTCACTGCTCTCCAGCTATCTGCATTCACATCCCGGAGAACACGCGATATTGCTTGTTATGTACTGCAAGCAAACCTGTTACGATGGATCTTCCCAGATGGAATGAAAGCCTCTAACGTTTGTGACAGAAGAATTTGAGGCTGTGTGCAACACTTCTGCAGTTGCCTCACACTGACATTTGTAAGTCTGCTTCACGCTGGCCACAAATATGAGAAATGACCCACAACAGAGGTGACCCATCTGTTGTGCTCTGCAGCAGAGAATTCATTTCCTTTCCAGTTTCTGTTGTTTCCTTCAAGTCTGTGGGCTTTCAGCAGAGCTTCTTGCACAGACAAGAGGCGGTCAGTTTGCTTGTGTTACATGCACCCAAAAAGTGGGACATCTGGCTTGTGTTCCCAGACAGAAGCCAGGAGATTATTTCTGCTCATGTACACTACCTAAGCTGGCTCCTGGGGGACAGGGGATTTCTGAAGCACCAGCATCCAAGGAGAGCTAAAGACAAGGTGCAGGCACGTGGAGATCCTGCTCTCAGGCTGCCTGCCATTTTCAGCCCAAGGAAGAGTTTTCTTCACAGGTCAGGGAATTTCAGCCAGGTTGGTTTCACCCTCTGTCTCAGAGCATGCTCCAGTTCATGTGATAATCTGGGAAATTTAATTAGGGTGTACATCATCAATGCCCAGAGAGGTGGTGGGTGCCCCATCCTTGGAGACATTGAGGGTCAGGCAGGATGGGGCTCTGAGCACCTGATGGAGCTTTGGGTGTCCCCTGTTCATTGCAAGGGGTGGGACCAGATGGCCTTTGAGGGTCCCTTCCAACCCAAACCATCCTGTGATTCTGTAACAGGCAAGCTTCAGGACACCTGTAAAAGCACTGCTTTCCTCTGCTGGCTTTTTTGTGCAGTGCTTTATGACCATGGCTTTCCATGCCTTCACTGTAGCTCTGCAGCTTGTTAGTGGATATTCTGCAACCGAAGGGGAATGAACCAGATGTTCCATGGAGCCCTCTGACTACACCTCAGTCCTTGAGTTGACTGTGAATGTGAACTTTGACCAGAGAGGTCCCGCGAGTCTTGTATGTTTTATCAGACTATGAAACTGAGAGGGCTTTGTTATTACTATTGTGAGCTGCTTTGCTATCTGGTTTCATGCTCCCTGCAACTGCTGGAAGCAACGGCTCAGATTCACAAGGATGTCTCAGGATACAAAGATGCACCAAATACTTGGCGAATCCCCACAGATATCTGTAGTGACTTAAATCCCATTGTCCACCAACATATGAGAATTGGTCTGAATCCAGAATGACTTTTCCTGGCTCCAGCTCGATGCAAATCAACTCCCAAGCCCCTGTTCCCTTTCTGGATTTTGCTGTTAGCATCTGTGTCCCTCGCAAAATTAGCAAGCAATTAGTGGTTGGCAGTCGCTATTGCAGCTGGCCTGAATTTTTTATTTCAACTTTCATTGAGATACAGTAGCTTGTGAGAAGGAAAAACAAATTGTGAAGGTTGTTGGGTCAGCATGGACCATAGTCTCAGAGAGACACTGAAGCCTATCTAGCCAAATACCTTTGGGATTGAGCCTCCTATTTGGAAAATGTCATGCTTGGGTTCGAATCTCTTTTCTGACTCAGACTGGAACCTTCCAGATGGCAGATGAGAGTCTTCCCTGTCAGGTCAGCAGCTGCTCTGCCCAAGGAGTCTCATTTCCCTACAAAGGTTTTCTAAAAATCACGGCTCAGCCTCACACCTGGATGGAAGAAAGTGATAACACTCCAGCTTTTTTAAGCAACCTGTCATTCTTGACTTCCAGCCAACCCTAGATGTTTATTATCTTCTCCGGTAGATGATGGTTTGCAATTCCACCCACATGTGAACAGTTTATAAACACATCCTAAAAACACAGCAAGCCAGCAGCTGCTGCTTAAGCAATCCTCATACAGTATCAAAATTCCAGTGCAGGAAGGTAGCTGGGTTGGTATGGAGGCTATTTGGAGTATCTCTTATCAAAGAGTTGCTGCCCTTGACTGGACTTACAGTATTGCCAGAATGATTTGCTTGGTCCCTTCCCAAAAACAAAATGCTCTTGCCAGCTCAAAGAAAATCCAGAATTAATATAAAATAAAAAATAACAGTCCAAGAGAAGCTGGAAGGCCTTTTTCCATCCCATCAGTGTAATTACTGCTGTCTTCTAATCACATTCATTTGCAGGATAAAATAGAAAAAGAAAATTACTGGTCTACAACTAATTGCTTTCTTCCTCTGACCTAGAAAATAATAATAATAGTTTGCATTGCTACAGCTCCTTCTATCTGGAGTTCCCATAGCACTGTAAGTCGTTTGTTAATCGCTGCTCTCACACTCCTGCAAGTTCAGTAACCAAAGTACAGTTCCTTTGACATGCCTAGAGATGCACCAAGCCCACATGGGACATTCAGGTAAGGAAGAAATCTGACAGAGTCCCTCTCACCGAGCAACCAACCACACTCCCACATGGAAACAGCCCCACTGAGTGCAGCAGCACAGCAGAGGTTTGTCCCCTGTCCACACTGGAGAATCTGCACAGTCCATGTCCAGTATTGCAAGGCTGCTTTGCAAGGGTCCTTGTAAAACACAGCTCATCCTGCCTTTGCTGTCTGCTCTATGACCAGAAAGATGTTTGCAGCACACGTTTTGTGTCACTGCTGCAATGAATGGCCTGCACTCTGGTTCCACACTCAGCGTGTTACGTGCCCAAGAAGGCAGCCTTTAGGGAGCTGAAAACTGAGGAAAGGATCAGAAAAGGGAAGAGCAGGACGTGGCCTGCGTGTAAATTCTTCTCATCCTCTAAAGACCTAATACTGTTATTTCAGTTCCTTGTTCCTTTAGGTAATGATTGAAAATGCCATCCTTATTGTGGGTCGTTGTCAGCAAATTACTGCTTCCTAAAGATGAGGAGGCAATGACTTAAGAAGCAAGGGAAGATTAACATAACCAGAACAAATTCTGAGTTACTGCACTTTGTAATGCTAAGCCCTCATTTCTCTAGCTCCTTCCTTCTTGTATCACCCTCCTGGTGAATCACATCCAATACTTAACCAGATTTAAAGTATGCCTGAAAGCAGACAATCTGTTTTAGCGTATTAGAGTAAATCAAATAATAATTGTTCCCTTGTTACCACGCTGACTTTGTATCCAAGAATTACAACAATGTTTTACAGGTATTACATTAGGACTCGGTCTCTGTGAGGTAGGAACATTCCCACTTGGTGGAATCAGGAGACAAAGGGCAAAGAGACAAAGGAATCAGGAGACGAACACTGCCTGCACTGCTGGATAGGAAACGTGCCCCATCTGCAAAGTGCTGCCGGTGTCAGCTGAACCAGGAGCTTCAGTTCAGCTCTCAGAAGGTCTCCAGGCCTTGCAGTTCATGTTACCTTAACACATTTTTGGAAGCAAAGTTGTGCCTCTGTTGGCTGCCTCTATGGCAGTCCCACCCTCAGCTGTTCAGCTTCAAGTCAGACAGTTCGTAGAACAAACTGAGCTCTGGCCCACCAGCTAAATGCATTAACAGCATTTCTTGCAAGAAATATCCTTCTCCCTCACGAGGTCTGAGAATGATTCTCCCTCCTGGCAGATGGCACATCCTGGCACCGCTGCAGCTTGGCTCTGCCAGAGGTTTCTGGAGCTCAGGACCATTGTGAGCCTCACAGAGAAGTTTGGCAGCAGTCAGCGACACTGAAAGACGGGAAAGAGCCTTCGAGTCTTGGGTGTCAGTTCTGTAATGGTGATGGGAAAAACAAAACAAAACAAAAGGAGTTGGAGATCAGATGGGAGATTGCAGACGTTATATTCACTTCCAGCATCACTCAGGAAGCCGGGTTAACTTTGTGCCAGCACTTTAATGCGAGTAATGCTCATAAACAGCCAGGAGGCAAACTTCAAACCAGGCACTGGGAACTGCGTTAGGTAAGCAGGACTCTGGAATTAAACTATTAGCACGGAATCCAGACTCAATACACCGTGTACCCACTAGATGGGGCAAAAAGCTCTGTTCTGTCTCCAAAAAACAGATCTCTTCAGGCTCTGCTTTCCCTGCTGCACTTCACTGGCCTCTGCGACCAGGGAGAAGGGCAGGGCAAGCGCTTGGGTGCTAACCCACAACACAAAGGACAGGACAAACCTGCTTTATAACTTCTCTAGAAGTCATATTTCTCCCTCTTCGGTATCAGGACTATGTCTGAAATTCACCTTCCACAGGATGAGCACCAAGTCCTAACCAGAGTGATTTCAGGTACACCAGCATCAGCAAAGTGCCAAAGCCAGCCACGTCCTCCTGCTTTCACACTGCTAAGATGCAGGAATTGACACGCAGTGATGTTAGCAAACCAGACACTGGGGAGGCCAAAAGCACAGAATCCAAAGTCCATTAAAAATAAATAAGAGTTATGGGAAAGCTTCCACCGATCTGCCACGTGCTATTCAGAAAGCCAATGAAGGTTCCCTGCACACTGGGAGGGTCTCCTCCAAGATCTCTCCTGGAAAGGCTTGCAGGATGAAGTCCAGGAATAAGGCACCTCACAGGCTCACAGCTGAAATGCCAGCTGCTCTCACACTGCAGCTGCAGCCCAGCAGTTTGCTCAGCACCCACAGGCACACTCCACCCTTATCTCTCTACCTGGCAAGTCCTGCAACAACCTGAGCAGCCATCAGCAACATCACGATGTCAGTGTCTGCTGCAAGCACCCACCAGCAGCCCTGATGGCCAGTCTCCTCTCCAAAGGAAATGCCATCAGCCTACACCCAGGGCTAACAGCTCATTAATGACACTTTCCCACCACCTCAGAAGGCTTCCTTTCATCTCTGTGCTTTAATTTACAAGAAATAAAACTGCACTTGACAAAGCTCCATGGGTAAAAGAAAAGAAAATGAAAACAACAACAACAACAATACAAAGTACAGCAAAACAAACCTCAGTTTGCATTACTGCATTCTTCCATCCCAAAGCCAGGATGATCTGATTCACCAAAACCATCGCTGTGTCCCTGTGGCTGCTTGCACAGAACAGCCCCAGCCTGCAGGCAGTGACTGCCCACTCCTGGCTACATCTGAGCACAGCCTGTGCTGCAGCTCATGCATCACAGCCTTCACCTCGCTCAGTGCCCTCACATCGTGTCTGAAGACCTCATCTCCTGTTGGCCTGCAGAAGCTTGGTTCATGTTTTTTCACACCTGTTTTGTAACGAATAATTTTGTAATGAACTACCAGGTGTTCACGGAGGGGGATGGATGGAAACGAGGCATCGGAGGCTGCATCGCAATCAGCCACTCATCTCTACCTGACCTGTGGAAACTTCCTCTTCAGCCTTGCTTCACATCAATAGCACAGTGCACACCAGGCAGCACCGAGCCATTGTGAGAACCTCTGAGCTGCTTCCTATGGGAACAACAGAAAGCGAGTCCACCTGTAAATGCTGCAGCAGAACTTTTGGCCAGCAGGTAACTGTATCTCCCTGTGGAGACAGATAAACTTCAGCAGAGCAACTCTCAGCAGAGTGAAGATAGAATTAGGAGATATTTCTGTACAGTATTCAGTGCTGGAAGTCTCCTTCAGCATAGTAACATCAGGGAAGCTGATGGTAACTCCTATGTGTGCCTTCCCTATGGTGTCAGATCCAGAGCTGAGGAGGAAGGCAATCTGCCTGTGTGTGTTATGAGGATGCCTCATCTTGTGCTCCCCATCTGCTGCAACTCTGTGTTGCAGTTGTTGGGTTTTTCGGATTTGTCAAAAGAGTACTCAAATATTGTGCAGAATGCAGTGAAGTCATTCAGAAATAAAGCAGAAATAAAGCATATGTGCCACCCTTTCAAAATATCTCTACGGGCATGTTGACAGGGCTGAGGTGAACCTCTGAGCAAAGACTGGGAAAAAAAGCATCAGTCCCAGTGATACCAAGTATCTCTGCCCTTCTTATCCATCCTGGTGAGAAATAGTTTGCTGTATTCGCTGTGGTTTTGGGGCTTTTGCTGCCACATGACTGTTCTTTAAAGCAAAAAGTTAGAAAAACCCGCTGGAACACAACTGCTGATGGAAAACCTCATCACTTCCACCTCTTGCCTGCAATAAGCAGGGGGGACGCAAGCACACTTCAGCCTTAAAGCTCCGGGACCAAACTCTGGCTCTGCAGTATTGCCTATGGGCTGCTCAGCTCCCCAGGGCAAAAGGACAGGTGGATCTCTGCCTCCTGGAGGAATCAGCCCTCACGTGGACATTGATTGCAGAAGAAAGACAAAATGTCTCTGTCTCAGGGCAACTTCTCTTCCTGTGGCCTCAGCCATATGGTGTGCAAGCTGGTCAGCATCCTATTGCTGTACTCAGAGGATGAAAATAGGGCTCCTGCCTTGAGAAAAAAAATGAACACCAGAGGGAAGTGCAGCACCAAAATGCAGCCTGTTACGAGCAATGCTCAGCTCAAAGGCCTGTGCTGTAAAAGAGGATCTTCCCACGGCTGTGCCTTTTCCCCTTCCCCTTGCACAGATGCCCAGACCCATGAAAGGTCTCACTGCCTTTCTGCAGCTTCAAGGCTGCTTTTTCAGTGGACACGAGGCACCTGGGCAGCCACAGCCTCCAACAACTTCAGCAAATGCTCCCGTTGAGGCTCTCAGTTAAATGCAATTGGGCCACGCACTTTTTCAGAAGTACAGTTGTAATTATCCATACCTTTCCTTGCCTAAATGCAAGGAATAATCTAATATCTCTTGTCAGGATGCCCATAAAGGGGCAAAAGAATAGGAATCAGCATCCAGTAGCTTAGGATCCCAGCAGGATTAATAGAAACAAGCTCTTAGAGTGTGCTTTGAACAACACTTCTCCTTCTTTGTGATGGCAGAGAATGATTCAGAACCCTCTGGTTAAACAAAACTTTGTAATTTTGGGGTCATTTTTTGATTGTAAAGAGGATTTCTGCACCAGCAGCCATCCTCAGTGCCTGGGGTGGGAGCCACTCACAGCCAGGGATCCTGATGGGAAGTAGGAAGCTCAAAGCCTTCGTCCAGACTTCGTGTTGGTTAAAATGAGATGTATACAGTGGAGAAATGTTCCCCGGAGTCAAACAGAATGAGAAACAGATGGGAAATTATTTGCAAACAGGAACTCTTTTCCTCCCTTGTTTGCCTGCTTTGTTTTGTTTATCCCCCAAAATCCTAACAAGAAACACAAGTAGGATAACACCGCTACTTCCCACCAGCAGGGCTGGAGGAACAAGCGCACAGAGCGCCGACAGGGCAGCACGTTCCTCCTGTGTGATGTGGAGGAAGGCGTTGGGCTCCTGATTGCAAGGAGCTCCACACAGAGCCATGCAGGGCATAATGCGATGTACAGAGAATGGCCCCTGTCTTTTAACCAGTCCCTAATGAAGATTTAAATATGAAAGCAGTTGCAAACGCCTGCAGCCAAAGCAAGATGTTGGATTATGTTCCCTCACATTGGAATTACACCTTCAAGACCCTCTCAAAGCACAGAAATGTGTCAGTAGTGGACATACACAAACATGTACAACAATCTTCTGCCATACAAACACATGCACTATTAAGGGGTGGTTTGCCAGATAAAATTCTTACCAGAGGCATTAAAAACTGCCCTCGTATGTTCCTTAGCATTTCTGAGCACTGCATTACAAACACCTTCTTCAAATTCTCCTTATTTCCACCATCCCTGCTTTATCACCCTCTTTTTCCCATTTCAAGGACCTTCATGGAATCTGATCGGCCGTTTTCATGTTTGCTTGTATGCACTCCCATCCTCTGCTCAAAGACCATTGCAATGCCCAAAGAGAGGAAAGCTAAGACCAAAAATAAGAAAAAAAATGAGAAAAGAAACTGTAATGATCCATAGAGTCACTCCTCCACCTCCTTTGGATTATTGCTATCCATGAGACAAACCAAACCACCAACTTTGTATCTTTTCCAGTAATTAGAATTAGGAAGATTTCAACTGATCATAAGCACTCCCTTCCTTTCCTTGCCAATATCAAATCAAACAAACACGTTTTTTTGCTCGAAGTAATCTGACAAAATCCCCTTTAATTACACAGGAATGCAGCTAAGCAAATCACGACCAAATTAATAATTACACCAAAGGAAGAGTCAAACAGAAAGGCCTTTTCAGAAACACTGCAGATTCTGTACAACCTCCAGCACGTCGGCATACTTTACTGTGTGTGGGAGTTGGGGAAATCCCAGCAGCTTTCTATTGTATCTCCTTATTTCTTGGCTTATACCCAAGCAAGTAAATAATCACCACAATAAACTACATTCATACAAGTGTAGCAGAAACAGACATGAAATCCAACGGATAAGATAGTTCAAGATGTTTCTTGGACGTGGGCAAGTGAGAAGCTCAGAGCTCATCAGTGTTTTGTTTGCTCAACGTCTCTTCTACTAACGGAGGCCAGGATTGCACAGGGCAGACCACGAGCTGACCATGATGCCCCAGTGGGTTTTGTACCACTATGGCGGTGTATTGGTGGCTTTAGGTCCCTCTGAAATCCCACCTGTGCTAATGCAGAGCTCCTGAGAGCTTCTTGCACAGCACCACATACATCACTTCCCCATCTGCAAGTCATCAGGGGGAATTAAAAGGAAGATTTGCTGCACGCAGCCATTTGCTCAACCTATGGAAGAACTCAACGGGTAAACTTTGAATTTGCAAGGCCTCAGCTGCTCACTGCCCATCCAGCAGTGCAACCCATGGAAGTCCATCATGCCAAAGGAAGCTGCTGTCCCCCTCTGCACCCCCAGCACCATCACTGCACAGGACCATAGAGGCGGGGGGAGGCTGGGCACACATCCAGCCTGGGGGCCCTTCCTCATGCTGAACCCCCTGTTGCATTCTAACTACAAATAGCTCCAGGTGTTTCAAAATACACACTATTGTATCTTTCTTCTGAGTGAGAACAGGGCTGGGAAGTGGGGCTCCATGTCATCCCTGCCCTCTGCCCTCCAGTTGAGCATCCCAAGGACGCCTTGCCTCTTGGCTTCACCGCACAGTCCAGCTTGACTCCGCAACTCCATGCACAAATGAAGGGATTATGGTGAAACCCAAGTGGATTTTATTTGTAATGAGGAAAATACACCCCAAACTTGATGAAAATCCAAGCTGGAAAAGCCAATTCTCCATTCCCTGTGGGCAGCTTGGCTCCTGCAGGCCAAAGGCCCAGCTGCTCTCTGCTGAAGCCAGCAGTGCTGGGACCCCCCAGGGCCCAACGCATCCCCACACCTCCACCCCCACCCATTCCCTGTGCAGATGGATGCTTAGCAAAGCGAGGGGACCACCCCTGTGGGACAGAGCTGCAGCTACGAGCAGCTCCATTACTGGAGGCAGAACACCTGGGGAAAGGTGTTTTAAGCTTTAAGACTGATCTGCTCTCAGGAATGTGGCCCTCTGGGACACAAAGCCCAGCAGTCACCAGCGCTGCCGCAGAGCAACTGTGAACTGCAGAGGAAATGGGCTGAAGTTTGCTGCAGCGTCTCAACTCGGTCAGAAATCTGACTAATAATTTTGCCTCAGTTTTCATGCTGTTTTGAATCAAGGGTAAGGCAGCTGTTCACTTTTCTCAGTGATAAATCACTGTTTCTCGACATTTGGGAACGCCGGAGACAAAATAAGAGGGGAAAAAGTGCTTGGGGCAGACTCAATTTTTAATTATTTAATGCTTTCAGACGCTCGGCCCCAAAAGCTGACACAGATAACACAGGGGGTGCCAAAGCAAGATAAGGGGGGAGGCTGTCACCCTCCTGCAGCTGCAGATGGGCCATGGGGACAATCCGTGTGTGTGAAACGACTTCAGCATGCAAATAACTGCCAGAGCAGGCTGAAGGCTGGGGAGCGGTGATCTTGCTGTGCCCTTCTCTGTGCAGCTTTTACTCGGTGTTTCTCTTCTCCAGGGACAGGCAGGGGGGGGCACAGCCATTCCTTGCTGCTTCTCCCTCCTGCCCCAGTGCAGCTGGGAGATGTCGGCAGCTCAGCGCTGGGTCAGGGCTCTCTGATGGCATTGAGCTCCTGGGAGGGAAGCTGAGAAGGAAAGCAAAGCCTCTGCTCCGCTTCCTGCTGTTGTGCTGTTTATTTCAGAGTATTCCCATTGTTGGGGAATGGACCCTTTGCTGTGTGCTCACAAGGAGGCTGCATCAGGCTGGAGAGACAGCGCAATTTGGCTCAGATTCCTTAGGGCCTGATCGCCTCCTATGGAAGCACACAGCAGCACTCCCACTCACTGTCCATCGTGCTATTCCTACACCCCCTCCAATTAATGCTGTGTTGTCTTTTTTTTTCCAGCATTGAAGGAAGTGATGTAAAACATCCCCCAAGAATGCATCTTCCTGGAGTTGGAGGGAACATGTGTGAGTTTCACAGAGGAACTCCTAAAGCAGAGCCCAGGCAGCAGCACCCACAAGGTGGGACAATGATGATCAGCACCGGGTTCTGCACACACATAGAGTGCTGTGTTTGTGCCAGGTGAAAGAGAAAGGCCTCACATGAAAACCTGACAGCATCTTAACATGAAGTGTGTATCCCCAGTGTCGCATACCCACAATTTCTTTACCTGTACCCATTTTTTCATTCATCTGGGGACTGAAACACAATTTTCCGGGTGTTTTGCTTTTTCTGTTTGCTTTCCTTTCGTTTTTCTTTCCCCTTTCCTATTTGATCATTGAAACACTTTCACTTTCAGCTTTCAATCACACACACACACAAAAAAGTATTATTTCAAGGAACGCATTCTAATGCAAAAAGCCTCACCTTGATCCAATGCAGAGGCACTCACAGAAGTTGCAAAGACCTGAGGCTGTTTCAGCAGGCCTGAAAAGCCATTCCAATCAGCTATGCAGCCACTTGAACTGACAGCTTATGAATTTCAACACTGTATTATGTGATTTCTTAATTGATTGGATGAATCTGGAGCAGCCAGAGGGAAGGGATTCTCATCTGGGCAAAGTCCCTGGAAGCCACATCCATAACAAATTGCATTTTTATTGTTACTTCCTGACTGAGTAATACAGACAGAGCAAAAAAGCACGCAGAAATGAGGCACATCGAGTTAAGCCAAAACACAGCAACGCTCTCCTCCCTCATAGGTTCTGCTGGTGTGAATTCCTGGATATTGATTGGATTCTGGAAGGTTCTGGGGAGGTGTGAAGGCTGGGTCGGTACCTCACCTCTGCAGGAAAGAGGGTGTTTCACTGATGCCTCATTGATGCTACAAACCAGCAATGATAGGGATAGGACTGTCACTGCCAACACTGCTTCCTTTCCCAGCATAAACTGTTGCACTTTATAGAACAGCATCTTCACTGTTTTTATTTATGTGCAGGGCTCCGCTCTCACACCGCTCCCTGCGTTCCTGGGTGCCCAGCAGGGTGGACCCGGCTGCCTTCAGATAAGGAATTGGGGCAGGAGGGGATGTGGGAGAAAGGCAAAGGAGAGGTGAGAGGAGGGAGAGAAAGAGGATAACTCTTGACCGGAGGTGCAAAGTCCTCCAGGGGGGGAACTCCGAGGCCACATACTGCATGTAATGGCCCGGAGAGGGCTGCAAAGGATGCAGAAACCGAGGATGGAGGTGAAAAAATCGGAGCGCAACTCTACTGCCTCTCACTAGACCCACTTCAAAGCTCCGTGTTCCCACAGTTCACCCTGCACCGAGCCCTGGAGCCACACAGCACCACAGCCCCAGAGTTCCATCCTCCCCCCTCCGCCGCCTCTCCTGCGCGCTCAGGGCAGCATCGCGCAGAGCTCTTTCCTCCGGGAAAATAAATAAATAAGCAAACAAAAATAACAGCGCGCACCTTCCCCGCTTTCCACAAGGCTGCGTGCGCTCTTCCAGCAGAAAGAGAACCCCCCCTTCCTTCCCCCCCCCCCCCTCCCATCTCCGAGCGGAGCCCGCGGCGCCGGGCGGCGGCTTTAAGAGCGGGGGCGGGCTGCGCGGGGCCGCGGCGCGGGCGTTCGGCTCCCGGAGCTTCGGAGCGGCCGCCGGGCGCGCACGTGTGGCCCCGGGGCCGCGGAGCAGCGCGGAGCGGAGGCGCGGAGGAGGGCGCAGCCCCTCGGCTCTGCCCCGGCCGCGGCCCCCGGCGGGGCGCTGCGGTGTGCATGGCCCTGCGCGGCCGGCGATGGCTGCGTGATGGCCCAGCGCGGGCAGCCCGCACCGCACGCCATGGCTGCCAAAGAGGAGCTGTACAGCAAAGTCATCCCCCGGCGGAACCGGCAGCACCGCGCGGGGACCATCAAACACGGCTCGTCGCTGGAAATCCTGCTGTCAATGGGCTTCCCCAAAGCTCGGGCGTAAGTCTCCGCGCGGCCCCTACCTCCCCCCCACCCCCTTTTCGTTTTTCCCCGCCGCGGTGATGTGCGCTCGGAGCCGGGCTGGGGGCTGCGCCGCTCTCCGGGCCGCCCGGGCGGGGATGCTGCGGCCGAGCGGAGCCGTGGGGCCGCTGCGGGTCCCGGGCGCAGGTGGGCTCCGCTGGGGGCAGAGCCGCTGGAAGCTCGGGGTCACCGCGGAGCGATGCTTCGGTTCCCCCTGGCTGAAAGCGGAGCCCGTTCCTGCGCTCTGAGCGCTGCCTGAGCGCTGGCGTTACACACAAGAAAGGAAAGAGAAGATGTCAGTAGTGCGAAGCAGTAGGGTTTTCTCGTCTAATTTAGCGATGCCCCGCTCTAATTTTCCTGCTCGTGCTTTAAATGAATGAGGCGGCACCTAATGATAGCTTAATGATTCTCCCGGTTTAAATAGAGTGACTCCTAAAGTGGGACTGTGCGTTAGGATGGAAACGAGACCGGGGGGGATTTGGACGTTTCCTTGATCTGCTTAAGTTTCCCTGTTGTTGTTGATGCCAGTCAGAACTCGTTGGTTTTTTCAGACATCCCTGTGCGGTTTTTGTCCATAAATACAGAGATGCACACATGCAGTCCTAAGGACAAATGTCAGGCTGCTGTGGACCGGCTGGCACAGCCATCAAGTCCCGTGTGCTTTCCATTGTCCTACTTACTCTCCTTCTCCTTGTCAGTGATCTGTAGTCATGTACAGAAACCAACGTACAGCACTTACAGACAATGCCTGCAAATGAAGATAGTTCAAAACCGGTGACTTCATGCTCTGCGCTTGTTGGAAAAAACAGATGTGCAGCTTCCAGAGTAGCTGGAGAGAGAAGCAGGCTGAGTGTGAATGAAAGTGGCTGTTACCTGTGCAACAGTGCCGTCACAGCTGGCAGGCAGCCCTGCTTGCACCTCGCCATGTGCTGAGGAGCTGTGCTGTGGTTTATATTCCTGCCTAAGAAAACTCCAACATTTGATAAAAACGAAACCGAAGCTTCACGTGTATAGGATAGAAAAGTTTAAACACAGAATGCAAAGCAGAGAGAGGGGCGAAATATCCCCTGCTGCAAGGAATGCTCACTGAAAATGCCACCAGGCAGCAGGGTAAACCGCCTGGATACGAAATCCAGGATACTGTGCTGTAACCCTGCTGGACAACGTGTCTGTCTGCTGGAACGGGTCTGCTTTCCCCATCGGAAGGAGCTCGTAGTGCCCTGTTCCAGCCTGCTGGAAATCCTGCAAATAGTTCATCTCCGAAGTTCACATAAGTAGCAAAACAGAAATAACAGCAGACAACCAGGCTCTGCCACCGAGGGTGTGCTCAGAAGCGTGAGACGGGCAGTGAGGCAGCAGGACCTGCCCCAAGGGGCTCTGCTGCCTTCTAACTCCTGCCACATTGCTGTGCTGTGTAAATGAAGGAGATTGGCAAGTTGCTAAAGAGGCAAAACCCCATCCCCCCCAGAGTCACTGTGGCACAACAGCCTTAGCAGAGAGCCCAGATGAGTCTTGGCCCAAAGTTCTCCCAGCCATTCTGCATCTCAAAGCCGGGGTAACGGCAGGCAGTGGGAGCCAGGTGAAGCGGGGCTGCAGCTCTGTGCTGGGCGGAAGGCAGGCTGACACTGCAAAGGGGCAACCATCTGCTCCAAAGCCTTGTGACAGCAGAGCTCCAAGCTGTCAGACTCGTCTGCCAGGCGTGATGCTGAGGGCCATCGCTGCTGGCACCTCCCTGGGCTGCATGGCACAGCTGGGCCAGGGGAGGTGCCTGGAGATGGCATGAGTGCTGCTTTCAGGTGACACCTGGTACTGAAAGCATGCTGAGACACTGCCCAGCACCCACAGTGCCTAACCTTTAGTTTCCAATTCCAGCAATTTCAGGTAATTCCTACCATAGGTCAGAATGAGACCCCGAGGTTTCTCTTCTCTGTTGGTCTCTTTTCCTCTTTCCCAGCAACAGCCGCAGTTCAGCTGAGCTGCTGTGAGCTGTGGTGCAGTGCTGTGAAAACTGGGGATATCACCTCTGGATGGCAGCTGCTGAAACCACAGCACTGTGCCAGCGTTTCGGGCTGTTACTGTGAGAAGTATTTGTTGGGCTTTTCCTCGGAGCACAGGTTCATTATTTTTTTATTTTGTAATTAGCCCATTGCATTACGTACTGTCTAGTCACAAAGGAGACTGTCCTGATCCCAAATAGTTTCTGACTTAAACCAGGAAGGAGGGCAGAGGCGATGCTATTGTTGCCATTTTGCAATTTGGGCACTCAAACATTCCACCCAAGGTCACACGCCATCCAAGCAGATCCTCAGTGTCTCAAGACCCTCAATGCAACAACATCTTCCTTTGGAAAGAGATTTCATACATTTCCCAACAGTCCTGTGATGTTGCACTCATTTGTTATGGGTCTGCTGCCAGTGCTCGCACCCACAGACCTGGCCTGGCATCCCATTGCTGCATGTTAGTCCTCTTATACGTGCTGATAGCCTACCTGAGAGCAAGCACAAGGGAAGCACTACATAGTTTACAGGCCATTGAAACCACAGGGGAACAACCAAAACTATCACACATGTATGCATAATCAAAAAAAAAAATAAAATCTACTGCATATTTCATATCTCTGTACAATGCTGAGCATGGGAAAATCTAAGAGGTGGATGGCTGCTTCTGCAGGCTGATATCCTCCGTCCTGCACAGAGATCAGCGCTGCCAGGAGCTGGGAGCTCAGCGGTAGTCGTGGCAGTTTCGTGTCAGAGCTGAAGCTCCTCCAAGCCATCCTCAGGAACAGAAAGTCAGAAATGTAATATGAGGAGAAATCCTGCCTTCTGCGTCTTAGCGTGTCGTGTATATATAAACATGTAACATTTAGAATGTTACTTGTGGTTCTGAATTCAAGCCACAACCCCATGTGCTGTTTCAGAAGAGAACTGGATGTGGAGAAATGAAGATAAGTGTCAGGCCCCTATCATTACTCAAGCTAGGTAAATCACCATCCACAAACAGAACGCTGAAATTGCAGCCCTCGTGCTGTTTTGGTTGCCAGGCTGTGTGATAAGCATAAGAGATAAGTGACACAAGTGACAACACTTTGCAGAACTGAGCTGATGCTCCTTCCCATCATCTCAGCCCGAAGCACCGCAGCCATCCCTGTGGACAGGCTGCCCATAGCTGCGGCTCACAGCACAGTGGGCAGATCTGAGGCACTGGGCATGACTGCAAACACTTGTCGCTCACAAAGCTCACACAGCCAGGAATGTGACAGAGCTACCAGGGAACCAATTTCACCACTTCCCTCTGTTACATATTTCCTTCCTCCTCCCTCTCACAGAACATCACCTGGGTGTAACTCCACACTCACATGCATGAGAGGCATCAGCTCACCGAGCTGCACCGCATCTTCTTGGACCCGAGCAGAACAGAGCCAGTCTGATTTACTTCCCAGTAACTACAAGAATTTAGGGGTATCAATTTCATTATTCTCAAAGAAAAGAAGTTCAAGTCCAGTTTACAAATGCTAATATCTTCTCCTGTGTTTTGAAAATGTTTTCTCTGCTGCTCAAACATGTTTTGCCTAGTAACAGGCTTAGCAACATAGCAGTATTGCAGCACGGAAAGGCTGTGAAATCCCTCGCTCCTCCAGGGTTTGTGCTGGATTTGGGAAAATACTGCACATGCAAACAAGTGCTGCAGATAATCTTTGGATTTTGAAGTGGTTTCTGTTCCTTCTGTTCCTTCAGGGTGTTATTCTGCAAATACTCTTGGCTGAAATTCATCTTACTATAAAGGGCCAGCCCAAAACACTGGCATCACACAGGCCCCAGTTAAGCCCAACCTTGGCATTTTCATGATTCATAGTGACCTGTGTTGGCCCGGGGGATGGAGGGGAACTCCATCTCACATGAAGAAATGGACACAAAAACACACTGCTATGAAGGCTGCACTAAAAGTGCATTTCCAAGCTTGTTAACAGCACTGGAAGAAATCTTCAGCTTCCAAACAGAAGATTTGGGCATTGTTGCCCCAGGGGCTGAGGAAGAAGCTTTCTCCAATGCCCTCTGTGCTCATCTTTCACAGGGCAGTGGCTTTGGGTTGAGCCACTGGGCCACACACCGTTGAATCGCAAGGCTTCTCTTTGTAGTGCTGCAGATCAGCCATCAGAGCAATGGAAATGCTTCACAGGCAGCATTTGTGAACTCTGTACCACGTACAGGTGAAGACTGCTCAGAGGAGACCTCCTTTCCTTGCTGCCACCCTCCTGCTCTTTGTGCTTGCTGAAATCTTCCAGAAGAGCTGGGAACCCACAGCTCTGCCCACGCCAGGGTTTAACGGATGAGATTCTGCACTGTAACTTGAGCAACAGTTTGAGCAATTAAGTGCTCTCGTTGTGTATCGCAGTTCTTAGGGTCAGCACTGAGGTCTCTGAACAATTGTACATCTGTGCTGGAAGGGGTCCAACAGGTCTGCAGCACACCGAGGACAGGAATGGAGTTAGCAGCTGCCAGGAAGGTGTGCTGGAGGAGAGTTCGAGCACAGGCGTTTGGGACCAGGTCCCGTGGCTGCTCTGCATATGGATTTTTTTCATTGGCTTTATTGTAGATTTCTGCTGTGGGACTGAGAGAACATTTCCGCACAGTTTGGGCTGCTATGCACTCCGTGTGTTTGGTGCAGGGAGATCTCCATCAGATTGCTCATTTCTTTAAAGATATTAAGTGATAAAACATAGAGGACTCCTGACGTTTGCTGTTCCTCTGGAAGCTGAGTTAAGCTGGAAACCATAGTGAGGCTGGCACTTGCACCTCAGTCTGCACAGTTTATGTCTATTAGCTTAACCACGAGGCTTGGGTATCTGGTCTCAATATAACATCTATTTCCATGACATTGTATCAAGTTTTCATATGGAGAGAGATCTTCTCTTACCAGTGGCTGAAGAAGTCATTTCATGATCAGGTCTCAATCTAAAAAGGTACTGGCAGCAGCAGTGCTCCACAGCACCTCAGTCATTTGGGATCCATGACTGCCATTAATCATATCTGACAGCTGGGAGAGCAGAACAGTCAGATATTCAGGGCTGATACCATCAAAGAAATGTTCCTGCCACAGCACTAAGAGCTGCTCAGGAGCAGAGCATCCCTGGACACAGACTGCTCATGGTGCAGCCAAGGTCAGCACATCACTGCAGTGCCTGCTGCATCAGCACTCACTGCACAGAAGGCAAACTTGCATGCGTTCAAGAGGAGAAACAAGAACTCTACAGTGCCTTCAGCTACACATCTAAGTAGCATCACTGTATGCAATGAGTTCCTGGTTCCATGGCAAGTCAGCCTGGGGACAGCTATCCCCATGTTCTGTGCTTCTCCAGGTTGCCTAACTTCAGACAGAGTTGTTAGAAACCTTCCTGGGCCCCGAGTACGTCGTTGGTTTTGGTATTAAAATACAAAACACTCTGCATGTTGACATGGCTCTGTGATGACACCACATCCCAGACCCAGCCCTGCCCAAGAGAGGACAGGAGCTGCAGATCCCCAGGTCATGGACAGGGCACAGAGTCACCTTCAGCTCACAGAATCAAAACCCATCGCGTTAATAACTCCACCCTTAGATGCAGTTCCCTTTCAAGCTGCATATCAGCTGCCGAGTGACATAAAGATATCGCTGTTACCTTTTCCCTTTCTGTCCCTTTCTCTCCCACTCTCACACTCAATGTCATTGTCAGGAGACCACACAAACTACTGCTGAGATTCTCAAGACAGAAGCTCGCTAGAGAAACTCGCGATTTCAGACGCCCAACACGAGGGATTTGAATGAAGCCCTGCTTGCATAAAATGCTGGTTATTCCTCCCCTGGGAGGCACGGTGACAGTGGCAGGTTGGGCTGTTCTTGCAGAACTTTGCAGTACTTCCTGATAAAGCCGTTTGGAAGTTTACCCTTCCATTTCTCCTGGTGTTTGCAATGTGAGAGCCGTGCTCCATCGGCACAGCCAGCTGCTGCACAGACACACTGACAGACATTGGGGAAATTCCATCCTCTGAGAGGTTTTGAGCAAAAGTTTCAAAACCAAAATTGAATGCTTCTGAATGCTGCTAACCCTGCTGGATTCTCTGAGGCTTCTGTTTTCAAGGCACCTCTGATGGTAAACCGGCCTCCCGATTCCTGTGTGTGCTTGCAAATGTTGCCCTAGGTTTAACTGGTGCTCATAGTGGATGCACAGCATGTGTTCTGTGACTGCAACAAGAATAGAGACATCCGTGTGTGTGTCTGTAATGCACCAGCCTAATTATCCTCAACAAGCAGAGTCATCAAAAGAGCTGTAGTTCAGCAGCTGACAGCGTTTTGGATTCCATCACCAAGACTCTCTGCAGGCTTTGTGCATTACAATGGGGTGCACCATGGTGCTTGTGTTTTACTCACCACTGTATAAACAGACCTGAAAAGAATAGGCCTTGGCTTCCCTGGGCATTATTTTGTCCCTGCCATCTCCTGCACAAAGGCTGAATTTAGAGAGAGGTGTAAACTGGAAGGGAAAAAAAAGGAACTGCAAGAAATAATAAGATAGGTTGGGGGAATTGCTGAAAGCAACAGAACCACTGACAAGCTCCACAAACAGTATTTAGATGTTTTGTACCTCTTCTATTTGCTCATGAGACACAGGTGCTGCTCTGCCCATGCATTCCTCCGGTATTTTTCCTGAAGCCTTGATATGTCCCTGCTGCAAAAGGCACTTTTTAAGGTCTTCCCCCATGACTCACAGTAAGCAGCCAAGTGATGCTCACCCTCACACCCGGAGCCATTGCTCCTCCGCTCCCCAGGAAGCCTTTTCCCTAAAAATTCCCAAAGGAACCAAGATGAGCACAGCCAGCAGAGCTGGGTGCAGAGATGTGGCAGCATCCAGCCGGGACCTGAGAACTTTCTGGTTCAAATAGAAAGAAAGCAATTACACACTGGAGCTATGAGAGGAGATGTTGCCAGAGAGGAACATGGGGAAAGGAAGAGGAGAGCACCATCCTCACCTCCTGCTGCCAGGCACCAGCCTCAGCATGGCCCCCAGTTCTGTTACTCCTGGTTGTTACCCCTGGTTACAGCGAGTTAGACTGATGGGCGACATTCACAGCTGTGTAAGAATGCCAGTGCTGTGAACAGCTGCTCTGAAACAAGCATCGTTCCTACTCTACAGACAGCAGAATTGAAAATGAGACCATATAGCCTGATGCCAGAGAAGGCACCTTAATGAATGCTTGCCATCCACTCAAGACAAAGGGTGCTCCAGAACTGCAGACTAAATGGTGTCAATGATGTCCCGCTCCCTTGTTCCACTACGATATTGAATTTATTCGTTGCAATCAATATTTCTTTCTGAGAGCGGCTGCCAACTCTTAGCAAGTGTCAGATCACAACGCATTACCCACGGATAAGTTGCAGTCCGTTCTCCCAGGCGCAGTTCAGAGAAATCTCAAACTAAACAAGAATTGGATCAGGTTCATATTTACTCTGGTCCACAGGCAACACAAGCAAGCCTTGGGATAAATGTGATTACAGCTGCACCTTATGAGACACATTTATATTCCTTCATAGCCTCTTCAACCCCCCACAGAGGAGCTGCGTCATAAATGCATTCACATTCTAAAGGGCAAAGCCTTCCAGTAGCATCAGTCAGCCGAGCAGCATTGACTTTGTTGGAGCAATGCTTACATACCAACTGAGGGTTGCACCCAGCCATTACCCGACTTCCATTCCTACAAAAGCTTCCTTTAGGGAGATACTGCCTTAACACCTTCAGATGGAGCCCATGTGCAAGTAAGAATCACTATCAAGGCCTCTGGGAGAAAAACAGAAATTTTGGGTTCCCTTCACTTCTATATTGGGGCTACAGGGGTAGGCTGGGCCACAGAGCTCCATCACACAGACTGAGCTGAAGTGGCACAGGAGAGCTGATGCTGTTCAAAATCTCACTTTGGTTTGATAAAGGCAGTGCCATTACACAAAAGGAAAATCAAACACACACACATACACACACATACTATTTTCTTTCTTCTCTCTGAAGTAAAATGTTCTGCTTGCCAAGGGAAATGTCAGCATTTATACAAATTCTCCATTTCGTCATCCAGCGTCCCACACAGGTCCATCAGATGCCACTTCGGATAGAGGAACTCACCTCCCATGGAGACCCTCTTTGTGGTCAGTGTCTCTTTCTGACTCCCACCACTTCCTGCCCCAAAGCTGCTGATGCTCATCTGAAGCACCTTTTACAGAATGCAGCCTCAGAATACAGAAGTGAGAAGAGGGGCACTAAAAATGAGTTCAGTAATAGCCATGAAATGTTGTGATTCCGTAGGTTGAGTGTAAGTAATGGCAAGGGAAGAATTCTTGTAGCATGCTGCTTTATCTTTCGCTTACTTGTAGCCCATTAGTTTGGAGTGTCAGGGATATGCAGTCAGTTTATTTGTGGAATATCTTTCTAATGACAAAAGCATTCGAAGCAGTTGAGCAATTTAGTTGACATTATGCAAATGGCATTGAGTGTTGTGACTAGATAATTGTTCCTTTGCTTCAAGGTACGCGTCAAAGCAGAGACAAGTTTTCAGTTGGAATAAAAATTCCCGAAAAAATACTTCTTTTTCACTCATTTGCTATCGTTATTGATGGTCTGGGTGAGAAGTGGTGAATTCCAGGAGCATCCAGGCAGCCCTGGGCACATTAGTTACCGCTGCTGGAGGAGGGTTGGGGGTTTGAATTGCTATTACCCCAGTGCATGGCTGGCTCAGGGGCTTTGCAGCCATTCTGATTTTGAGTGCTGTGACACAGGGCAGATTTGTGCAGCCATTCCTTCGCTGCTGTTGTTAAGGTAGCTAATTGCCATTCCACCTTACAAGTGCTCAGTTGGGCTATCCGGATTGGCGTCTCCCTGATTTCATTTCCTCTTGGTATTTTAATGCGTATGCGTGCATCCCGTTAGTTCTGAGATGTGCAGTGCCATGATTTGGCTCTAGCTGCTGTGCCCAGTCCTGCCCCAGAAGGGCTCAACCATCACTGCCTGCTGGGGCTCAGCAGTTCTCTCAGCACCATCTCAGCACGTCTGTGCAGCACCTGCCTGCTGCAGCTCAAATTAGCCCCTCATACCTGTGGTTCCACTGCATCCATGCAGAGCTTAATAGAAAGAAGAGGCTCACACTGTACCCACTCAGGTTAACCTTTCTTTTTGCTTTTCTAAGCACGCAGAGGCAAGGGGATCTCACATCTAAACGAGGAGCATTCTTTCAAGATGTAGATTGCATTGTAGGACATGAGAAGCAATAATCAAAGGAAGTTCTTCGTTCTCATTATCAGTTCTCACCGTCTCACTTCTCACAGTAGAGTACTTCTGTGTGTGACGCACAGCCCCTCTCAATTCCCTTCATTAGAGACCGAAGCCGGTCTGCCTCTCATCACTGCAGACTTTGCACAGCCTCCAATCACTTCCCCAACTCAGCGTGGATTCTGCCTTTACTTTGCAACAAGTCATTTTCCAACCTAGCGAAAGGCACAGCTCCTTTCCCTCGAAAATCAATTGCTGTCAAAGCTCTCCTTTGTCCTGCCTCATTCAGAGAGTATTGACTTGAAGAGAAATCATTCCCTTGGATTCAGTAGACTTTGAATTGGATTGTAAGCATTGATTTTCCTCCCTCACTCATGTGCTACTGATATCCAAGTAATCTATAAACCAGCTTCAGCCAGGAAATGTGATCAGCCTGCCAGAGTGTGCCAGGTCAGAACTCCAGGCTGAGACATGTCAGTGTTGGCAATGGTGGGTGACAGTTTGTGCTGATGGCTGAATGGGTTCTGTTAAGACATGCAGAGGACACTGGCTTCCCATTCAAGAAAGCCCTAAGCAGATGATTACATCCCATTGGTCCCAATGGATGGGATGGACGGAGGTACAGAAAGGTTTTGCTCTCTCTGCAGGCTAAGCACAGCGGTCAGCCTGTCAGAGCAATATTTTCCCCTGCTTTGTGTCTGCTTAAAATGGCTGCATGAAGGAAATGACAGTGGGCAATCCAACCCTCTGGGTTTCAGAAAGCAATGAGCTGCACCAATTCTGCTTATACTCTTCAGACAGTAGCCCAGCAACTAGAAGCTGTGCCAGAGAAGGGTTCTGAGTCACGCTGAGCACTCACCTCTATGCCATTTTTGCCCCCTGAGCTTCCCACACCAGCTAGCATTTCTGCAGAGGTTTGTCTCTGTGAGCAGACAGACATGGCCATGGCGACCTCTCACCCTGCAAAGGTCACTTGGCGTTAATTAGTGCAAACGTGCAGCGAGACTTTCCTCCCACTGCCCTACCTTAGGTGAAATGTTGAAATACGGAATTTTAATGTCTTCCTCTCCCCTGCTATGTATGATGCATTCAAAGGCGAGGAATAATAACTTCCCTTCCCAAAAGTCTGCAAGATTTAAACCTGTTATGACTTTCTATAAGTCCTATTCTTATGGTGTCTCACCAAGACCAGGGCGGTCCCTGGAGCACCCCTCCTTTTACCATTTCCATAACCTTCACAGGCCTTTCCAGGAGCACAAAGCATCCAGAAGACAGAGGCCCCTTGCTCCACCCAAACGCTGCTCTGCCTTCCCTGGGGCACTGTTCTGTTTCCTGTACCAGAGGTATTTCTGAATCTGGGAAAGAAAGGAAAGGGCTTCCTCCATTTCTGTAACCCTGCTGCAGCTCTCCAGGTTACACATCTTAGCCCAACTGCAGACCTACTAAAGACCCCCTAGAATTTTAGGGCTAATAGTACGAATATATGGCAAGAAATATGCCTACTTACGCATACACCTACTATATATGTATATACACACCTATGCACACATTCATGTATGCATGCACAAGCATGCACTCCTATAAGGTATACAGTGAACAACGCAGGATATGTACACTTGACATTGTGCAGCAATATGTGGTCAACGCGTGGTTTTCTTTCTCCTTTTTTTTTTTCTTTTTCTTTCCTTTCCCCTATAACACAAACCAAACCATCAGAATTAGCAGCAAAAGCCAGGAGAGCTTCTTGGTTCACAGAGGAACCTGTAGGATGGCCTGAGCCTTACAGCAGCTGAGCTGCATGTTGCTGCAGGGCTAGCGGGCGAGTCCAGCTGCTGCACGTGCAAACCTGTCCCATGACAGCTTCTCTGAGTGGGTCTGTCCTCCTGGACACAGCCACAGCAAGGTGATTCCTGGTGAATAAGGTCTTGTGTTTGCACAGTGTCTTACATTTGTTACACTCATGCTTTGCAATTGTGGCCTGGATTAAGAGCGAGCTGTTGTGGGCATGAAAGCTCACAAAGCTGAGCAAATCATCCTCAGTCCCTTATGGAGAAGAACAGAGCTTTGGGGAAAGTGGTGTGTAGACACGGCCCTGCAAGGCCCGTTTCTGTGGTTTCACTTAAAAGATGCACACCACTGCATGGCTGAACATGTACAGGATGTGAGCCAGTGGTTTCAGGAAATGAATGGGCTTAATTCTGATCGCATTTGCACAGTGATAAATGAGCAGTCGCAGGCCCTGCAGCCAGCAGGGCTCTGCCACCGTTATCACCCTGTGCTCAGTGACCAGCCCTGGCCTGCTACGATACGAATGGGATGCCAGAAGTCATTCTTCCACACTGCAAGAAGTAACAGCTTGCCCTTCCTTTAATGCACGCACATAAATAAAAGCATCAGGCTTGCACAGCCCATTAAATGAAATGTTTCTCTAGCTTAATATGCCACTAAAAAGCTCTTCCTCTTCTTTTCCTACTCTGTGCCAAGCAGTGACTCGGAGATTCAGTGAGCCAAACTTTGCATTTGGCCCCCGATGCTTGATGGCCATCATGAAGCCAATCCTAATTCATATTTCATCTTCTTAAACTATTTACACTTTGGCCTCCACCACTCCACAACACGTTGTCCTAAAAGTACCTCAGTTTGTTTGCTTATTTTTTCAAGCACAAATAGCCTTACAATCATAGAGTCATAAAGGTTGGAAAAGACTTCTCAGATCATCTTGTCAAACCGTTCACCTACCATCAATACTGCCCACTGAATCTTGTTCCTTAGTGCCACATCCATGGATTTCTTGAACACCTCCAGGAATGGTGACTGCACCACTTCCCTGGGCAGCCTGTGCTCTTGATTTCAAAGCTTAGGTCTTGGGTTCCCTACATAACCATCTCAAGCAACTCCAGAAGGTGCCCCAGGTTCCTAAGCTTTTCTTTTAGGCATATCCCCAGTTATGTGAGAAGCATCCTGAGTTTAGAAACACAGTTCAGCAGAGAGGACTTTGAATTTTGGAAGGCTAATGTCTGCTCACCCAAAAAGACACCTAAGCCACTAAGGTGGGTCTATTTAAAAGACTGACACATCGTGGAAACAGCACAGACTTGGCACACTCTTAGTTGTTTTAAACACTTTTGGCAAAGCTTTAGCTATTACTTTTAGCTCAGGTTTTGACAAAATAGGAGGTACAGAGTCAGATATGTTTTGATCATAGCCTTAATGGATGTTAATTCCATAGCTGATGTGCTTGTTGTAACCCCACCAAATCCTACAGCAAGGCCACTACCAGGTTTGGAGAGGTCTCAAAGGCAGTGCCACAAAGCCACATAAAAATCAATGGGAGCACAGTTATGACTTGTAATCAAATCACAGCTAATACAGTATGGATGAGCCTGGTCTTATTGATTTTTTGAAGGAAATTGAGAGACCCTGAGGATGTAAGTTACCGCAAGAGTCCAGACAAATGGACATTGGTGGCTATTAAAGCTGTGTTTTCTTGTACTAGGAAGCAAAAAAGCATCCCATGGAAGTGGTCAGTTAAAAGCCCAGAAATCTGTGAGCAAGACCAGGAGTGAGCCATTAGCAAGCCAAGCAGCCATGTGTTTCTTCTCTGAGCAGCTCTGGGATGAACAGAGTTATAAACCCATTCAAGGGTGTGATATAAGCAGATCCTGGCACCTAATTTCATTGGTTCACAGCTGAGTTTATTGTTAGGGGGATGACTGAGCTTCAGGGAAAGCCACGCAGGAATAGCTGGAAGCAAAGACTGAGCAAGAAACTGGAAGGAGCTCAGAATCTGCCCCAGAATTAACGTAATCTACATTTGGAACACGAGCCAAATTGTGCAATCGCCAGGATTGTTGCCATTAAATTTCCTTAGACCTGTGTACAAAGGTCACGGCCTCTCCATTGTAAAAGTGACTGCCTGTAATAAGCAGCTTTTGATGGCAGAAGAAGGTGTCACTGTATTCACTGTGACAGTGGGAAACTCCTTATTTCTCCTAATTTATGGCTTTCTTCTATCCATTCAGCCCAGGCACCCTGTACCAGGGGTTGCTGTAAAAGCCATGCTTCAGGAAAGCCCCCTGTCTCCAGAACCTCACTTGAATTGCAAGAGGGCTTTCCTTCCATCTGCAGGAAAAAGTTGACCCTGGGCAGAATGCGTAGGAGAAGCCGAAAGGCTGGGGGCCACCAGGACAAGGACTCCCAGATGAGTTTGGGCGGAAGCACTTGGACAGTGAAGACTGAAACCTGCCCATATAGTATGAATGAATCTCTATTCTACAACCAAATGCAGGCCAGATGCTGCGATTAAAGCTGGAACTTCTCCCTGTGGCCCTGGGAAGGCAGAAGATGACCTAAACTTGGGTCAGGTCAAAGCTCAGCAGTATTTGGAAGCTGCTTCGCTGCGATCTCCGGTGATTTTCCTCTTAGCAGCAAAAAAAACCTTCAGTTTTGGAGATAAGCTCAAAATCCTGTGAGCACCCAGTTTTGGACAGTCTGTAACCACCACCTCCTCCACAACATGGAGACTCTGCAAGCCACCCAACCTTTCCTTTGATGCCAGGGACCACGTGTACTCCACTCTCCCGTTTTCTGTTTAAGCTGCACATGTCAGGGCAGGGCTTGCACCTCATCCTTTGAACAAACAGCTCCAGGCTTGAAGGAAGTCACAGCATCTCTCAGCCTGCATATCTCAGCATGCCTGAGGAGCTCTGCAGGACGGCACTCCGGGTTCAGCTCTGCAACTAACAATACTTGAGAAGGGAGAAAGTATAGTAAACAAGGCAGGGCTATCACCATTTGTTCAGTAGGAGCTTCTTTGAGATGTAGGTGGTTTGGTCTTTTTTTTATTATTCTTTTCAGTCAAACCGTAGTTTCTTGGCTGTTGGGCTGTGCCGTGTTAGAGTGAGAATTGATGGTTTGTTCCTGTGGAAATAGATGGAGCATTGGAAGAAACAGCACCCTATTAGTTATAAGCAGATTTAACACCTCTGCAAAGCTACCATCTGCCACCAAGGAAGGGAAATTAAAGCAAGATGCTTGAGATGCAGACGGCTGCCAGGGTTTGGCAACATCCTTGCTTTCTGCTCTCCCACTAAGCAGTGATTTGCTCTAGGAAAGCATCGGGGGGGAAAAGAAATCCAACGAGTAGTCCAGGTATTGTGCCATGAAAAGAGCATTTCTTTAGCTCCTTGAAAAGGAGTAGATGTTGGGTTTGTTTGGGGGTTTGTGTTTATCGTCGGTAATTGTCAGCCTTGGGGTTATAATTAGCTTTTCTGTACCATGTATTTAAGCAGGCGAAAACTGTGCTTTAAAGATCATGAGCTTTCCTCTGTTAACAAAATGGTCGTGCCACATGCTGCCTGCTCTTCGCTGAGTCTTTCAGGGCTCAGATGAATGCAGAGCTAGCAGAACCGCTCGTCTCACCTCATCAATGGAACAGGAAGTGGTTCTCCAGTATTTTCCTAGCCAACTCAGCAAGGCAGGGCTCATGAAGCATCCCACGGTGCCCAGACCAAAGGGCCGGGGGGAATTAAGTCCATGTGGGAATACCCACGATATACAGAGTATTTTCTCGGCCTACAAACAAGAGCAGCACTTATTCTTGCATAATAGTCTTAATCTAAGTGTGGAGCTTAAGCAAACAGGTCAGGACTTGGTTTCACAGCTCTCCTGCACAGTGAGAGGCCTTTGCAAGGTGAAAAAGGCTGAGAACCCATAAACTCATCCAGCAGTTTTTTCACTCTGATAAGATGCAAATTAATCTCCACAAATGTACTGTTTTGCTGATATGCCTAATGCATGACATCAGAATTTCCCGCAAGCATCTGGACCAAAGCGATCGCTATCAAGGGGATGCTCCTTACAGAAAGGATAGGCAATGCCAGAGACATGAACTATTTACCATTATTTTTAAAGTTGAGAACATGACTCAGTCGGATGTTTTCATCTCTAATGAGCTTGGATAATGTTTTGATCTCTAATGAGTTTAGATAACTCCAACATGAAGTGTTACTGCAGATGTTTCACTTGATTTTCTTTCCTTTATAAGTGATGCCCCCCATCACCCGCCCCTGCCACATTCCTGCTTATATTTTTGCCCCTTGAGCCCCTGAAATATTATTACCTATGGAAAGACATTGCAGACTAATTGCACAGAAAGACTGCACAGACTAATTGTGAAGATGATACGAAAAACAAAATGCAGCAAACAAAAGGAGTGGATGGGAGCTGAGAAAGATTTTTTGCTTCTGACGTTCAGCGAGCAGGATGGGAGGATTCCCTTTTTCCTTGTTCTCCTACTGAATCTGATGTGTTCCAAGTTCAGCTAGTAATCCTGCTGAGGCCGTGCCTTTCTCTCCATTAATGAGGGCAGTGACTGCCTGAGATAGCAGTGCAAAGCTTAATCTGAAATTCCTACAGAAGGGAACATTTACCTCCAAATTATGGAAAAACCCAACATCTTCCTAAGAGGAGCACTCTCCCTTTAAGTCATTAAATATGTAACTGCAATATAGGCACAAATAAATTATTTAAAGTTATTTCTAGTTGTGTGTGGGAGGTGGGTGGGAGTTGAAGTTGATAGTTGGTGGTTAGAGCAGCCTTTAGCCTTTACATTTCTCCCTGGTTTTACACAAGCACTTTCATTTTCCTTTTTAATTCCTGTGTCTGTGATCAAACTTCTGGGGGGTTGCAAGAGTTTCTTCTGACTGGAGGGTTTTCTCAGGCCCACCCTGAGAAAGGCCTTTGTTCTGCTGAAGGATGTGCAGTAGAGAGCTACTCATAAAGCCTGGAAACTGAGTAAAAAGCTGCCATGAATGAATGGAAGGAATCAAACCTTGGCTGGCTGAGTGACAAATACGGAGCTCGTGGTCACACCTGGCAAAACAGTTGGTGTGTAGGACTGGCAGCCCTGTGCTGTACTGGGCAGTGGATGTGCTCCCATGCTGTGGCTGCCAAAGCTCTGTGCTCCATCTCTGAGGTCCCTGGCTTCTGTCCATGTGAAAAATGTCCTTCCCTAAGCAGTCAGAAGGGAATGCAATTAAAGGTTGCCTCGTGCGGTTCATAAAAGCTAATGCATGAAAATAAGCAAAGACAAATTGCAGCAGAATATTAGGCAGAGCATTGCTAATTGTAAGGTCCGCTGGCCTCGTTCCTTGAGCCTCTGAATGCTGAGCTGAAGGAAGCATAGGAGACTGGAGTGCTGGGAACAGTTGTGCGCTGCCTGGGAGATGGGCAGGATGAGTAATATGGAAACGCCTTTTCTACAAGATAATGCACTTTTTCAGTCCTCAAGAAATCCAGGCACAGTTTCTGGCATTTTATTTATGAACCTGTGCTCATGAGAAATGAAAACCTTGTTTTTGTTGTTTTTGCAAAGCCATTTTCTCTCTCCTCTCTGGCATGTCTCCTTAGCACAGACAGGATGTTAGCACGAGCTTTATCAATGCAGAATGAAATATCTCCTGTTCCTAAACTCCCAGTCACTGCTGAAATTGTTCTCCGATTCTTGCTCACACATTTGGCTCTTCTCTTTGGTTTGTTTTCAGCTTGGCTGTGACTTCATCTTGAATTACAAAAATACCACATGCACACACTGAAAAAAAACACACTACTGTTCTCAATGTTTCCTGCCATGAAGAGCCAGCTACTCTGCCTGCTCCGGCCTTCCTTCCAGTCAGACCGTGTGGGCTTGCATGGCTCCTGCAGTTTAGTTCCATGAGGGAAGCCAACACCTCCAGTCTTTCACTGCTAAGATCACCCACTGGATTCTTATTAGAGGGGGAACAACGTGGCTCTGATCCCGAGTGGGCTCCAGAAAAGTATTTCTTTTTGTCTATTACCTCCATACCTGTTTTGCAATCTACAGAATGGGAATATCCCATCCGTCACCCAGCCACTGAAAAGCAGCACGCCTCTTTGTGAGAGCAGAAATGGGGGAATGAGCCTATCTGCCAGAAACCAACCAGTGATTGTAACTGTTTCAGGGTTCATTCACTTCTAAACAGGGAATGTGATGTGAATATGAATATACATGTCCATTTTTACTCTGTATCTCATATCTTCCAAGACAGCTGCAGGGGGCTGGGGGTAGCAGGACAGATAGTAGCATTATTCTGGAGGAGTGTGTGAGCATATCTCACACACTTGTGTACCAGGAAAAGATCATGAGACGGTGGCTAAATAAGTCTTTGTGTAATTTTTATGTATGATTTTCCACTATGAGTCACCACAATTTTCATGTTATCTAACACTGAGAGTCCCGAGCTGATACTATGTTCTTAGAGGGAGGACCCAGCTCCCGAGGCTGCGTGCTCTGCTTGGAAGAGGTGCTCTCATGCTGAAGGAGTTAATGGTTTGCTAGAAAAACTGTCATCAGACAATTGTGTTACAAAGAGCGGCAGTTACCAAAATACATTTTCGCCTGCAGCATGCAAGAACAATACAGCTATTGTATTGTAAGCACAGAACTTGGCACAAAGACAAGCATGAAAGCGAATCGTGTTTTGTTTGTTGCGGAAGTGATGGAATCCATTGAAAGGTTATTGTTTGACTTCTTTTGAAGCAAATTCCATCCCCTTCGTGCAGAGTGTTTGCAGAGGGGGTTGTTCAGTAGCGCTCGTTACCTTTGGTCCACCAGGTCTGCAGGTCACTAAGCTGCACCCAGGTGACCCTTCAGAACCACCTCAACAGCCCACCGCCTCTATCAGAGAGAACAAAAAGGGCTGGAGGAAGTTCCTCATTAGAGAGTAGCTCAGAATTTTCTATTTTCATCAGAAAAGCCACCCCCTAAAAATAAATCCTGGTTTGAGAGCAGAATAATTTCAGCAGTTTTCAACAGTGACACATTTTGTTTGCAAATGTGTAGTTCTTAGAGGAAAGAAAGAGAAAGAAGGAAAAGTTGGCTTTCAGGCCATATAGGATGCTTCAACCTCATGGACGTGGACAAGGTGTGAAGCTCTGAATTCATTCAAGCCGCACTGATTTGGGATAAGAGAGGAGGAAAATGCTGGGGATTTTAAAGACCTTCAAATGACAGAGGGTTGTCCAAAAGTGCTCTTGCGGGTCTCCCTGTTAATGCATGCACAGGATGGAGGGATAATGATAATTAGCCACCTCCCCACCATCAGCTACCACCCATTTCTCATTCGTGGGAGGAACTGCCACAGATGGAGGGGGAGAAGAATTGGAATTTCTGACCCCATTTCATTTCCATCCCACACCTCTTCCAACAGAGGACTGCAGAAATTAAGGTTTGAGAAGAGAAGATCAGGAGACAGTGGGATTTAAAAAGTGCACCACTAAAACTTAAAAATGCATTTTTCCTTCATGGTCTGTAGTATTTTAGGATAGCATATGTATTGGCACTCTGTATTCTAACGAAACTCATTGATTCTGAAATAATCACTTGACATTAGGAGCCGTGCCATTAAAGAAAAAAGAAACGCAAAACGAAATTAGAGGAGTGAGGAACTCCAGTGTTATGAATATGGAATAGCTCTTACATTTTCTCTGAGGTTATTATGCCCTCAGCACTTTGCTGATTTTTTAAAGTGCATCATTTCATTTGAGTCACTTCCCCTACAAATTACGTGCTTAAAAACCTGCTGATGTTGCCTCCGACATTAAGAAAAACATCCCACTTCAGATTTATTTGCCACCCCCCACCATATCCCTATTTTACCTCTATATATACTGTAAGGCAAAGGGGATTTTTCAATTTTTTGTAATGAGGAGCAGCACAGAGCAGCTCAGTTACCTATAGGTGTCATCCACAATGCAGCACTGCTGTAACGCTTCAGTCCTTCTTGTTGTTTTTCAACATACAGCTTGTTTTTCTACCATTTTAATTAACTTTACAATTGGTATTACTAATTTTAAGCTGTTTATACCAATAGTGTGGTATTTTATCCAAAATGCCCACGCATTTAATTAGAAATATTAAAGCCAGAGGCATTCAGGCTTAGGTTCGTTAAGTGAAGCAGCAGCACCCATAGAAAGCAAAACAAAAAGCAACAAAATAGGGTCCTCACAAACAGATTTTAACAGCGCATTCGAAAGTTGAGGCTATTTGTTGCCTTTCCTACCAAAAA
This sequence comes from Tympanuchus pallidicinctus, assembly GCF_026119805.1. Taxonomy (NCBI): domain Eukaryota; kingdom Metazoa; phylum Chordata; class Aves; order Galliformes; family Phasianidae; genus Tympanuchus; species Tympanuchus pallidicinctus. The sequence goes on from NW_026294748.1 coordinate 3,124,154, forward strand.
TGGTAAAGTTCTTGGAAACTGATGGTGACTTTGTGATGTGGGTGGTGTGCAGGAATTCATCTGTACCAGCCAATTACCAAACGACAGGGGTTCTGTCTTCACCTGTACTGCTATGCTGAAACATAGGGGTGGATGATGGGCTACTATGAGAGGCAGAGAACGGGCACAGAAAGCCAGGTGCCTCAGGTGCCAGCAGGCAATGCCTGAGTGCCCCAGCCTGGGCCAGTAGCCTCAACTCTTCCTCCAGGCAATGGGGACAAACAGTCACTTCTACAGCATGAGCCATTTGACCCATTTTAAATGCCTGCCCTCGGGTACCCACACAGTGAATTGGTGTATTTCAAAGGAAAGATTTGTTCACTTCACTGAAACTACCCACCAAATGAGCAATTGGTGCCAGCGTTGTTTGTTTTCCAGAGCAACACCCTTCAACCTTTGCTCGAAGCTTAAGTTCACCCTTCTGCTTCTCCTGTCTCAGCTGCCTTTTCAGCTGTCTGCATTTACTGCCACAAAGCAACAGATTCAATGGGAAATCCAGCCAGAAGAGAAGATGAAGAAATCTATGTGCAAAGCAGTGGAGAACCACCCAGAAACAAACAGCGCCGATTCTCCTTCCATGCTGTGTTAGTTTCCCACTAACTGCTGGCACTCCAACCATCAGCTGGGTTCTGCTCCCACTCCAGATTGGCTGTGAATCCAGCACAGCTTCTGGGGACTGCTGCCAGCATAACTGAGAGCAGCACATCCTCTCCAGCTCCCTTTGCACTGCGCTGAAAGCATGGAGCTCTTGCTGGGGAAGTGACAAAGCCCTGCGCTCACATCTTTTGCCATCCTCTGCTCACAGGGTAGACTGGACAAAAAGAAATTATTTGGAAGTGTTGAGCACAGAATAGTAGCAGTAGGGAAAGAAGTCAGGGAGCAAAGACAGCCATGCTGCAGTACTATCAGAATATGTGATTGTAGTGGGAAGAGATACAGCGGCAGTCAGTGACAAAAAGAAGAATGAAAAGAGTGAGAGCAAGTGGCAGGGTTGCTAAATGCTGATCAGTGCTTTAAGGCGGCCTTTGATTTTTTTTAATTAATTATGCATTCCCTCATACTTTGTACTGCCGTTGATTTAATTGGACTCCTTATTTTTAGACAAGTACAGCACGAGGAAGATAGGATACAGCTTTCAGAAGCTCAGCTCTAGCCTCATTCTGCCTCATTCGATACCACTGGGAGCCAAATTAGGCTAACGCTGAGCTCTTCTGAAAGCCTCGTGCTCCTGATGCAGTTCAGCACATCACACGGGATGGAGTAACCTCCATTCAGCTCCAGCCATGCAGGAATCCATACAGAACTGGGCTCAGCATCCCCAGATATCCCAAAACCGTAACGTAGGAAAGAACAAGTTTAGAGGAGCAGGGAAAGGTACTGAAGTCTGTCTGCTACTGAATAATTTGCCCAGATACTCGCGTCAGCCTCACCACATGCAAATGGTTTTGTGTAACAGCTGAGGGAGGCAGGGGTGGCGAGCAGGAGTGGTGAGCAGGAGCAGGCCAGCTCAAGGAATAGGGAAGGGCTGAGGCCAGGCTGGTGTCACCTGCCTGCACGCGTGGAGCAGCAGCTGCCAGCACTGGGAGCACAGGATGCTGCAGATCTGCAGCACTGAAATAAGTTGGTGATTTTCTCTACGCCTCAGTTCCTCCAGTCATGAGATCCCCAGACACATATGTCTTGTCAAAACACATTCTGCTCTTTCGGCTTCCCCGGGATAATCACTTCTGCTAAACTTTCCCAGTATATCTACAGTTGTAGCCATATAAAAGTGCTTCTGTTGAGAATAGTTTATCCACTTTCAAATCTCAACTGTTGTACAACAGTTTTCAGACCAAAGTCCTGCCTGCTCCCATGGACCCATGGCTCAGAAGTGCAGAGCATGCATTTGATCCCTGATGTCTGTGAGCATCCAGCTCCAGCAGTGCCAGGACTCCCAAGGCCACACTTTGTGCACGTCTGCCTGACGGCCAATGACTGCAGCATTTCCTAGGGCTTGCTTCTGAGAGGATCTTCTGATGTCTAAGGCCCTGTCACATACATACAGCACAGAACACATTGCCCTGTTGGCCTGATGGAAAGACTGAAATATTATTGCCACATTCGTTGCACTTACAAAGAAAACACACTTTCAAGACATCAAGCACACACAGAATAGATAAGATGGAGCTCGGTTGTAGAAGGTTTGCATCACGAATAATTTTAGAAAAACACCCCCACATCAGTTCTGATACTCCATTGCGGGGGAGATCTACGCTATGGAAAGGAGATGATGCCAACGTGTTTGTGTCTGTCTGCTCAGCAATACCTGCCTGAAAAGATCAATCTGGATAGCAAGGTCTTCAAGGCAAGCCTCCGAGACTCGGCCTCCCACACAGCCCTGGCACTGGGACGAGGTGTGCCTGCACATGGGAGAAGCTTCTGGTGGAGCGCTGAGGCGAGGTGCCAGCCAGCTCTGGTGAATGAATGGCAAAGGAAAAACAGTGAGGAAAACCACGTCGGCCTCAGACAGCACATCTTGTCTGAAAACCTTTATGGTCAAAAGTCTTTGCTAAAGGGAAGTACCAAACCTCCCAGCGTTTAGACACCTGAGTAATCCCAGAAAGTCAGTAGTCATGTTGACCCATCACAGAACCAGAGGCAGAGGAAGGGCTGGGTGACACCTGACATGTGCAGGAATGTAAAACAGCACGGAGCACTTTGCGATGACAAACAGCCACCTCAGAGCACAAACCAGTGAAGTTACTCCCCTACAAACAGGAGAGCTGAACACTAAAGAGACCAGTGCATCCCAATACCTGCTGGATTTGGGAGCCCTTCACTGCAGGCAGGGCACTGATCAAGGAGAATGCCGTGGTGGGAGGAGGCAGTGGGGCTGTACAGTGCTGGGGGACGCAGCTCTGGGAAGGTGTTGAGTTTTGCTTTTTGGAGGAGCGAGTTGGGGTATGTTAAATACAGTACTGCTTCAGCAAATGCACATCCCTTTGTTACTGGCATCACATCTTTAATTCTCAGTGTACTGAAAAGAGTTCCTTCTATTTTGGCAAATACTTTGACTAAAATCCTTAGAAATTCTGCTGGAAGAACAGACCCAAAGGCTTGATTTGCAATAACCTTTCAGCAAACGCTTTGCAGAAGAGCAGCTGGCGTCTGCTTATGTCTCACTGAAGTGTGTAAGTACCTGCTTGAAGGTAATATATGCATAATTACTCTTTGGTGTAGGGATGATTACAAAATCCAGGTATCATCAAGGTCTTCCTATTTTCTTTCTTTGTAATCCACTTATTTATTCAGCAAGAATATGATCAGATAGAGGAATAGAGTTAGAGCTGGCAGGCCAAATAAAATCAATAAGTTTGCAGGGAAATGCTCCCTCTGTGAGATAAAGTTTTCTCATTACATTCTCAGATCCTTCTTTATCTCGGCATTTCTCAGTTTATCACAATTCTTCATTTCCTGTTCCCTTTCAGAGTTCAAATATATATATATATACATATATCTCTGTATGTCTTCACGTGGCTTTTTTTTTTTAACCCTTCCACAGCTAACATTCAAACCTTTCAGAGCCTTTTGGCCAGACCTTACATACAAATGCCAGATAATTTAATCTGAAATTTGGGACTTCCCACAACAACTGATTTTGTAACAGGAAAATAATTATACCAGGTGTTTTTATGCTATCTGAAGTTGGTCAAGTGGGATAAGGCAGACATTAACACAGCTATGCTTCTTTCCAGTTTGGATAGCCAACTTACTTTAGTGTGCAGGACTCCCAGAAGTAGCTACATTTGCCTAAATTTATTCCTCTTGCAATGAGAATAGGCAAACTAATGGTGAAATCATTTAGAAATCTCCATCGAAGCATTTGTTACAGCTTCGTTTATCTGCACTTTTCCTAATGCCACAGTCTGCAAGGTTATATTAGAGAGTTCACCAAAACTGGCAAAGACTCACAGTAGCTGAGGGCTAAAGAATGATGAGACCAAATACCGATGCACTGAAATTCAGACCTGGGCTTGCTAACTAGCTATGTTTTCTAATGGAAACTTTGACATGAGCTTCAGTTACTGGTTTAACCACACACTTCATAGATCTCTGAGACACAAGACCAAGACCTGTACGTGATGTCTCACCTAACGACCAGCACCATGGTGCTCCCAGCCCCCAGCACTATCTGGGGCTGTTTCAGCCCTGAGTCAGTGTCAGGTCTGCCTCGCTGTCTGCTCCATTCACCCTCCTGTCCGCCGTGTCCTACAGCACTTCAGGACATCTTGCCCACCTTCTCCGTAGCAATGGTGGACAACTTGGACCTGCCTAGATGGTAAGAAACAGTATGCAAAGAAGATTTACATAAAAAATTGTGAAATAGTTGTATTGCTGAAAACAACTGAGGCTGAAAATAATTCCTGAACAGAGCTGTCTAGAGCAAGAGGCTATTTTGAGAGCCTCTTCTTGCCTCTAACCCAACTATCTCAACACCCCACCCTTCTTCCTTCCACCTTCCTTAATTTCTTAGACTTCCTTCTAGTTGCTTTCTGTGAGTCTATTTTAGGTGTGAGATTATGGTTAGCTTCTCCCTGGGCATCTACTTCTCATTTTCTGTCTCTGGGCTTTGCCTTTTCAGCAAAGTTGTGAGTCTAAGGTCCCTCACAGATAAACAGACATTGCCTAGAAAGAACAGAAAATACCTACTGCAGAAGGCAGTAAGGTGGTGGAGTGAGCTTTTCCAAATGCAAAGCCTGCATACACAGCCAAACTTGCTAAGTCCAGCTGTCGAACATGAGTGTCTGAACTCATCCATCTCAGGCAGACAGGTATGCACACCGACCACAAAATATCACTGCTTTGCTATTAGCCATCGTCTTTTCTTTTGGTAGAAAATAATTCCATCTCACACAGTGACCAGTGTTATATTCCAGACAAGCCCACAAAACCTCACTGTGGAGCTCACAGATAGATTTTGTTGTATATTCTCTTCCATCCACCAATGTGGAGAGGGTTTGACATGGACTGGATTTGGCCACACAGGCCTCATCCTTGATGTCTGACATTATAATGACAGTTCCATCGCTGTCAACTCAGAGCAAGTTCACAAAATTGTTCATTCTTCCTCTGAGGAAGCTTCATCACAAGATCCAAACTGCATTGCTCAAAGCCTTGCTTTCAGCCTTCAGCCACATCATGTTGACGTTGGTGTATGTTACGTTGGCCTATGTTACCTCCACCCCTTTCCCTCTGTGGGGCTGGGAAATCTCTCCTTAGCTCCGGGCCGTGCTCTCTGCACACACCCAGCCAACGCTGCCCTAACCAGGGGCTACAGCCACCTCCTGGGAGCAGCACATCCAGACCTCCCAGCACTGCACTGAGGATCCATCCCCCAAAGCCCAGCGCTTGGCGGCTGGCAGGGCAGTTCCTGGTAGACCCGGTGTCACCGACTTCACAGAACAGCAGCTTTCTGGCAAATTGTGCAACTGCACCACCCCCAAACTTCCTGTTTTGAAACCCCAAGAAGCTGGAAAATGTTAACACCGGCACTTTAAAGTGCTAGTTGCGGCATTTTTTTTTTTCTTCTTCTTCTTCCTAAAGATCTACACAGCACCAGCAAATTCGACACGGAGAGGAGGAGAGCGGGGACAGGGGCAGGAAGGCTGTGTGCCACCACCAGCCTCTGACAGCCCTCTGTTCGTTGCTGTGCTGTCACCAAGCAGTGGCCCAAGCAGGAGGTGACGTGGCAGATGGTGGGGCAGGTGCTGGTGGACACAGCATCCCAGCTCCATCCGTCCCACCCTGGGAAACCCACTTGGATGGGGAGAGGAGGCCCCAGCAATGATAGAACCAGGAGACAGGAAACAAGAGAAATGGCAAATCTCTCTTTCTCTGCAGCTCACTTCTATATAGGAAGAGCAGTAGTGAGAAGGAAGAAAGCATTGTGCTTGTCTTGAACAACGCAAGGGAACTTCTTTCTTTCCAATCAGCATGACAACTGCTTCCCTTTCTGGTTGTCCAGAATCCCTTATCCAGCTATCTGAAATTCTAAATGATACATCTCAGCATTCTTAAACCACTAACTTGGCTCCATGCAAAAACATTGCCTTCCTGGCTAGCTAGAAATGTATGAAAGCCACTGGGATGAAAGTTCCTGCCCTCCTGTGCTGCACAGAATATTGAATAATGACATTTAAGTCATCCTGCAGCACTCTGGCTGGCATTAAATGAGGTGTTTGAATGGGACAGGCCTCTGCTGAAAGGCCTTCAGTTATCAACTATTTCATTTGAATTGATTTGTATGATCTGCATTTGATTGTTTTGCACATCCTCAGAATTCTGCAGCCCTTTACCAGCCGCAGTCATTATCCCTATCACCTTTCCCAGCTCTCACTCTGCAGCAAAACGCTGAACCTTTGTGAATCATCCAGCTGAGCTGCTGCCAGCTCTCATGACTTTGTTACAGAACACGGGGATGGCGTTTTCTTAAACATCCAGCTGCAGGACTTGTGTTATTTTCAGAGACTGCCAGGCTGTTTCAGCAGCAGCACATCCCTACATGTGCTTGTACCCACATCCCATCTCTCCATCACACAAGGACCCAATGGAGAGGCTGTGGCAGTGAGCACTGGGCTTCCAACATCTGAGCCCATGCCCCACGTAAAAGCTGTGCTATGATTGTTTGAAAGAAAATAATATCCTGTTTCCTTTTTAAACTGTATACCTCTTTTAAAATGTTAAATGGCTGCTACATTCCTTTCTTTATCCCGGACACTTTTTACGAGTCTGTACTTCCCTCTTCTTCTGCTTTAACAAGCTGGCTAAGCTGAGGATTAAGGGAATGACTTAGCACACATGTGCTACGGAGGGGAAAAAAAACGCCTTCAAAATCTTATATAACATAAAAACCCAACACCCAAAGCAGACACACACACCCAGGCCCTCATTCTTTGCACTTAAAAGTAATGGTCATCATGGTGCAGCCAGGCTGCAGCTTGCCAGCTGGACCATCCTCTGAAAAACGAACATTTAAGTGATGGAAACTAGGACTACATAGCAGTGCTTTTCCCGACCTTCCTTTTGGTGGTGCTTCCCATTGCTCTCTCTTTCCTATAACCAAACTCAGCGTTGGCCAGCTGGGAGCAAGCAGCCACTGCTCCGGAAGGAATAGGAAGAGAACCAGTGAGCCCTGTCATGCTGTCAGGTACCTTCTGTAAATATTTATGTGACCTACAGGATGCAGCACAGTTTGACGTCTTGCAGTCTCAGCAGCCACCGTGCAGCACTGCAGCTCCTGTCAGAGCTCCCATCTTTCAGACAGGACCTGGTTCTCTGCCTGGCTGTGATCTGCTTATATCACTGCTGACCTCTCTTGGGGTGTTGTGCCGAACCGCGTGTTCGCAGTGTGCAGCTCGGGGAGGACGTGGCTTCAAGGAGAGCAACTCTGTCAAACACAGCGAGGGCTTTATGTCCTCTGTCATGTGCAGAAAGCAGCAGAAGGAAAAGCTGAGGTAGTGCCTGAAGGACTGAAGGGAAGAAAAACTAACTCTAGCCACGCACTTATTATGTTAGAGTGATTTCTTCCTTCCAAAAGCACTCGGGTTTTTCTTTTTTCCTTACAAACTGCAGAAAGGGAACCTACCCGCCCCCTCCCCATAAACAGGAACATGATCCCTAGTGATATCTTCCTGTCCCGTCCCTATTTATAACTGTAAGGTCACTCGAATGAGAACAGAAACGGTATCATATGATTTTTGGTGACCAACTGAATGAAATATTGAGAATTCTGAGGAATGCATTTGAATAACCCATGAGACAAAACGTTTGGAAAGAACACCTCGACGTGGCTGGTTTCGTTTGTAGGACAGCAAAGCAAATCTTCAGACAAGCAGTCAATTATTTGGAATTTGGCTGTTTTCCCCTACAACAAATAATCAAGTAATTAAACGGACAGAAGTTTTGCTTGCAACGTTGTTCTTCAATGGGCAATTGTTTATTGAAAGTCCAAAATAGCCACATTTCTACTACTGTGCTGTTAACAGTACAAACAATTGATGCAAACTGAAAAAACTAAGGGATCTGCAAATGTCACTGAAGGGGCAGCTTGGAAACAAAGACAGAAAAGCTGGGAATTTCATTGTTTGCAAAGAATTTATATTTGTTTCCCTTTAATTAGTGCTGTAACAGAGGATACAGATTCAGGTAGGCTGATGGGCGCTAAGTGCTGGCCTTACAGCCTGTTCTGCACTGACAGCCGTGCTCCAAGCAGCAGCTGCAGCCCCATGCTGCAAATACCCGGTGTCCTCCTATCAAGCCAGCATTTTATTTGTTATTCCTTTACCATCTACCAACACAGACTGAAAAATGTCAGGGTTGAAACAGCTACACGCACCTGTTTGAAGACTTGGTTGTATAAATGCCTATTCTACGTGCACACACAAACAAGCAAAAATAAGACTGGCTATTTTATAACCTAACAAAAACGTTCCGTGGGGCAGCATTCTTCTTTCAAACTCTTTTAGCATAAATTACAATCCATAATTCCTATCTTATCATGTCAGGCAGCTTCAAACTGAACCTAATGATGAAGAGAGCCAAGTTCTTCCATCATATTTAATGCAGTTTCCAGCAAATCTTTATTTACACAGCTAAATATTTTATGGGCCAAAGATTCGGGGCTACTTGTAATGATGAATTCATCCCTCTGAGGGGTTTTGTTCACGGATAAGAAGTTTGTCTAGGTTTGAGGTACACGATGAAAGGGAAGATTTAGTCATTCCCTTTCTTTTACAGGCTGCCTCCGTCCTTCCATTGCTCATTCACAAATCCCTGGTGCCTCTGTAGGCAGACAGCTCGTAGGTGGATCTGAGGTAGAGGCCGCTGCTGGCGTTTGTGAGCAGTGTACAGGGCCGGCTCCTTCCTACAAACCAAAGGGTCAGCTGTGCCTATGGCAGGGTGAGGATCTCTGCTTATCGTAGCAAAAGGAGAGCCAACAGGAATGGGGAAATTCAGCCCCGGGCAGCAGCCAGAGAGGCCAACTCCTTATGAATTAGACATGGCTGCTGGAGATGGCTGCTCTGCACCCAAGGGCTCAGCTCTACTGCATGACTCAGCCCCTGCATGGGGATCCCCGCTCACTGCCTGCCCCCAGCACTGTGTGCACCCCCAGCACGGCCGGGCCTCCGCTGCTCTCTGCCCTCTGCATCTCAACTGTAGGGAGAAAATGGAACCCGTGCATTTAAATACCTCTTAATAGTTCACCCAGTCCCTCTCTTGTGCAATTTGCATTAACTTTGCTGCTCGTTAGCCTGTGTGCGAGGCACTGCTGGCAGCAATGCCACCCTCCTTTTTGAAATTGGACTGGAATAAGAAAGCTGAGCAATTACAAAGGATTTCTGTGTGGTGCTACTGAGACCAAAGGCTCTCTTTATGGTTAATGCATCATTCCCCATTACAGCCATTTCCTCTGAAGTAAATGGGATTTTGCCATTATACTTTATGTTTATTGATATATATTTCCTAGCTGAATTGACATTACTCCGTTGCTCTTTTTTTTCCTACCCTGAAATTGCAGGAAGCCAAAAATCCTTCAACAATAATGAGTTAAATTCTGTTGTGTGCAGAGCTCTGCACTCTCCCATTAAGTGGGCTGGGATTAAAATGGGCACCACTTACACATTAATATGCATTCCAGAGTAGATACTATATATGACTCAGGCTGAGGGACCAATTGTTTAGCTGGGACTCTTCCTAACAGTACCTCAGTGCCATTCAACCAGAGGGAAACTTTCCTTACAACTTGACAATGAAGAGTGAGGTTGAACAATAAAAATACCTGATTCTTCGTAGTAGCTAAAATCCCTGCAGCGCTCTTGGAAGGTGCTGCTGTTGGCATCCCCCCTCTGCACACCTGCAGTTGGATGTAGCATCTCCTTCCCTTTCTCTTCTATTTGCTGTCTGGTGCTACTGTGCATTTGCTGATTGAGCATCCTGTACTTCGTCTCCAGAGGCAGCAGCAGCTGAGATATGGAGCACTGAGTGGCTACTAATGCTGCACAAGGCTTCTCACCTTTTCTGACTCCAGCTGCAGTGTTGGCATGACCAGAAATGGTCACAGTGTGATGGCAGTTGGATGATCTCTGAAAAACAAGTTATTTTCTGGCTTTTTTCTTTTCTCGTGTCACAACACCACTTCTTATCCCTAGCTGCAGTGCTGCAGCCAGCACTTGCCACCCAGCATGGGTAAATCTGAGCACCTAAGCCACAGCTAGTCACCTAGTTAAACGACCTGATTTTTTTCTCAGGATCTGAGTTTTGTCTTCCAGCTCCCGCTCAGCAGCTGGGAAAATCAGGCCAATTCTCAAAGTGGCCAAGCATAGCTGGAATGGGTTTTGAGCACTCAGCTTCTTAGAAGCGGATCCTAGCAGGGCCTCAGAGCAGGAGCAGCCAGAGGAAGGGTCCTCTCCAGGTCCTGACTATAAAAAATGCCACTTGGGAGAGATTCAGTGCCTGCCCTAACCAGGAGCTATCAGTCATCGGCAGCATTCCTAGCAGTAAATTAAAAAGAACATTTCTCAGCTTCAGGTCCCATGATAAAAATATACCTTGCCTTTTGTTTGCTTTATGCAGTATTTCCTCCTTGCGCGGAAAATTAATTTGAAAAGGGAGTTTATTGTCCCCGTGGATGAGATAGGCGCCTTCTGAAATTGCTCATGAACAAAAGTGTATGGGGCCCAGCCTCGTGCTTCCGACACCCTTTGGGGTCTTGGGAGTACAAAGGCAGTGAGGAGGGAGCTGCAGTCAAACCCAACAGAACTCCACTGTGCAGCTTTCCAAGGCAACATCAATTCATGAAGCCAACAAGTTAACAAGGGTGGGTGGCAGAGCCGTCTGCCCTGCTAGATTCCTTCAGAGATCTGCTCTGGGGGCTGGAGAGAGTAAATAGGGAGAGCAGCTTGTCTGCCTGCACTCTGCAGCAGGAGGAACTGCTCATCTCCAAGCCAGAGCTTTTCTGGGAGGGCATTCTGAATTCACTGCCTCGGACACAGCACAGATAGACGCGTTCCCTAGCAAAGCTTAGGGAGTTGAATTTAGTAGGAAAGAGCCTCAGCAAGAGGAGGAGGTCAAACAAGCAAAGCAACACAACAGAAATGTTGGATAGAACCACAGTGAGGAAAACCCACAGGCGGTCAGCAGAGGCAGCTGGCCTCCCTTACAGCTCTGCAGCCTGTGCAGAGGGAGAGCTTTCTGCAGAACTACTGCAAGCAAAGCAGAGGCTGCTGTGCAAAATGCATCTGTGCCAGCCTAGGCAAAGGTCAGCCAGGCAGAACAGAACCAACCGCGATGCTGGCCCGTCCTTGCAGAGGCAGGTGCTGGGACTAGCGGATCTCAGATGAGCGCTGGCAGATAAGGGCAGCAGAGCGCTTCAGGAGGAAGTATTTTCATAATCACACATTTGCAACACAGCCCTTTTTTGCAGCATTATCTTTCTGCCTTCCTCTTACTCTCAAAATGAACAAAAATACGTATATTCAAGGGGTGGGGAAGCCAGTGGCAGAGCTGAAACACAGCTGAGTCAACAACACGCGTCTGTGACCAAGTGGGTGACATTTCACATCGCTGCATGGTTATCAGAGCACCCGCAAAAGTCATCACTGCAGACAGAGAGGGCAACGGGTAAGCAGATGAATGTCTTATGTGGCCCTATGGGCACAAGCTGCTATGCTGGAGGGTCCCCACTGCCCTAATCCTAGAGCCGTGGATCACGACCCTCTCCCCTCACCTGGACCATTTCCTACAGCCAGCCCTCCTGCAGCACATAACATGGGGTGCTTGGTGCCCTGATCCTGTCCCTTTGGTCAGACACATTCCCTCTGGCTTCACGACGTCAGCAGGCTTTCTGAATTATCATTAAACTGTAACATACCATTTTTAGTAGGTTACTGCTTGAGGCCAACCACTGTAAGCTGGAAGTTTTTCTGTCCTCAGCCAGATTTTGTCATTAATAGCTCTGAGACACCCCATCTGTTTCTGGCACTGCCATCTATGGGATCCCTCCTCTTCCCCTGTCTTCGGAGGGGGCTGCCTTTGACCCCACTGCCAACGCTGTGTGCTCCTCAGCCCTTCCTCCTCCCACACCATTTTGCACAAGTGCGTGCCGAGGGATTATCTGTTGTGAATTAGATTAAACCAACATCCCCTTCAGTCTGACCTCCTTCCTACCACATCTGTAGCTCTTAAGAGCAACGCTGCCCTTTTTCCTTTAAGCAGGAAGCTTTGAAATGAATTCAAGGTGCGTTGGCCTCCCGACACTCAGCTGAGGTCTGATTTCTGCCCCCAAACTCTAACGTTTCTATCCCTTTCTGCCTCCTTCACTCATATTTTTTTCTTAAATATTTATGCCTTCTGGATTCTGGGTGGATTCCTCACTTTGGCAGTCAAAGCATTACAAAGCTGAGCTGATCCACAGCTGCATTTCAGTGCTGAGCACTTGGAAACACTACAGGGATAAAAAGGCAGCACCACACGGGTTTGTTCTGCAACCCAAAAACCCGCTTACCAGAAGACTTCGGCCTTGTTAGCTGGAGTGCAGAGGGATATACAGGCACCCCGAAGGGAAATAAACAAAAGAAGAGCACATTCACGTAGCAAGGGACGAAGGGAGCTAGTAAATTTTGCCAGGTTATTCTAACCGGGAAAATCTCAGGTTTGTGCCCCCTTGTGGCGACTGCATCTCTCCTGTCCTCAGCGCTGCTGCAATGCCTGCACGTCAGGGCTGAGCCTCACCCACGGTCACATCAGCAGAAAGCAGTCCTAGGACCAAGCTAAATAATTGCACGACGAGATTGCAACACAGGACGCCCATGATTTGCATGCTTGATGTGCGGCTGCAATTATTACTTTTAATTATCCTCAGCTTCACCCCCAAAGCTTGACTCCTAGTTTTTCCTGTGTGTATGCACAACATGTAACCCTACTTAGAGGGAATTCAGGCAGAACTCAGGTCGCAGTTAATGTGGGGCTAATGATGTCTATCTTGCCAGAAAGCAGATGTGACTTTATCCATATATCACCAGCACTGAAATGCTCTCTTTGTTTTGCTTTCCCTTCAGACAAAAAGCACTGGCATCGACAGGTGGAAGAAGCGTCCAAGCAGCATGCGACTGGTTGGTATGAAGTAATACATGTTAAACAGAAAAGAGTACAAGAAATGAGCAACTTTAGTGGCTAAGATTTTAGCCATTAGAAAGCAGAATGTTACTGCAGATGTTTTGATGGGAACACGGCCTGAAACACAGTTGCAATTAGAGAGCCAGTGTTTGAGGGCTGTAAATAAACAATGGAGAAAAAAGCCTTGTCTGAGAGTTGGTGATCTCCAGCAATAGCAAAAAAGGGGGAAAGAAAGGAACCAGTCCTCCCTGCACTACAATGCCCAAAGGGAAAACTGAGAGCCGCCTTCTCAGAGATGCTGAGCCATTTTCAGTGCTTTCCCCACCACGTTATGCACACTGAATGTCAGAAAGACGGAGGCAGTGAGTGAGGTTACATCTTCAGACTCTCAGTCTGAAACTAAAATCCAGTTTTCTGTATTACTTAGTAGTGGTAAGGGGCTGCAAGAGAGATGGCGCAGCCCTCAGCCTGACCTCCAAGAGTTGATTTTTTTTCTATGAAGGGAGATGGAAACAGAGCAAGGACAGGGGAAACTGATTTTGCTGAAGAAAACACCTTTCTATGCCAATCTAACCCTCCTTTCTCCCTCTCAGGCTGTTCTCCCATGTGGGTGATCCATTCCTGGATGACACCCTGCCTCGGGAGTACGTCCTCTACCTGCGCCCCACCGGCCCCCTGGCTCAGAAGCTCTCTGAGTTCTGGCAGCAATCAAAGCAGATCTGCGGGAAGAACAAAGCTCACAACATTTTCCCACATATCACCCTGTGCCAGTTCTTTATGGTAAACCAGAGCTCCTCTTTCTGCCGCCTTTATGTATGCATGCATGAGCAGCCCCTGTCAGGCTCAGGCTGGAGATGCTGCACACTTCATTCAGTTGCTGCAGAAGGGAATTCAGGGGTTATGACAAGAAGTGCCTGGGCTTGGTGAGGAGGTAATTGGGTTTTAAACAAGCTGTTTTCAGGGAAGAGCAGCAGACCAAATTCACGTAATCACAAATGATTGTTAGCATGGGAAGAGCGTGTGCGGGGGGATGAGGCTCAGGAGGTTATTTGGGGATAGCTGATCCCGCTTTGAGGACAAGGGATGGGCAGAGGGCTTCTCAAGATGCCTGTTTCTGTGACCCCCTGCTTTTTTCTCACTGTGTGCCAGCAGAGGCAGACCATTCATACATACAGCACCATTCACGCTCACCCACTTGAGCCTCTCTTTCTCTACCAAGTGCACAGCAGAGCTGAGTGCAGGCACAGGGATCAGCTGTCCACCTGAGCAGTGCTTGTCCTGTTTCCTTTGGCAGTGCGAGGACAGCAAGGTCGATGCTCTCACTGAAGCCCTGCAGGCCACCGTGATGCGCTGGAAATGCAAATTCCCTGCCCCTCTGCCCTTGGAGCTCTACACGTCCTCCAACTTCATCGGGCTTTTTGTCAAGGAGGAAAGTGCTGAGGTGCTCAAGAAGTTTGCTGCAGACTTTGCTGCAGAGGCTGCCTCCAAAGCAGGTGGGTGACACTACATCATATGAAACCCCACGCTTCTCCCATAGTGGCCATTTCAGAGGTCATCTTCTGCATTAACCTGGCAGTCTTCCATGAGCAGGCAAAGGGATAGTGCCCAATTAACATAAAGTATGAACAGGAATTTAAATGTCAGGGCTGCCCATAGGGGAGCAGCGATACCTGTGAGCTGAACCAAGGGTGGTCTGAGAGCAGCACCCCTCTGGGAGCCTTGTTTGTCAGCAGGTTTTCACTTTAAAGATCACCTCACACTTAGTGTCGAGCGCTGCTCCTGAAAGGGAAGTTGACATTTGGCGGTTCTTTAACCTTTCAGACAGACTGCAGCCTGCAGGGCTGAGCATTTCCTGCTCCACTCGCCGCCACAAAACCTTCCTCAGCCTCAGAAGGGCTACTGTGCACTTCTGAGATGCACACGGGGCTCTGAGAGAAGAGCCAGAGCGCCCTGACAACCTTAAAGGAGCCTTTCCACCAGCCCTGCTCAGTGCCAGCCAACCTGCAGCCCAGCCCAACCCATCAGTTCCTTCTTAGGGGCAGCCAATTGCTGCACTGCGGGGTGCAGCCTGGTCAGTTTATCACACTGAAGTCTGTGGGGCTTCTTTGGAGTCGCAGAGCACATTGTCTCTCACTGATCCAAAAAAAAAAAACCAAAAAAAAAGATGGATGAACTTGCAAAGCTACTCCTGGCTGGCATTTACAGCCAAGTCTATGAATAGCTGCAATTCTGACTGAATAATCAGTCAAATTTAATTGCAATTTTCAGTTGAATAAGCAAAAGTAAATTACATGCAAACAATGCATCCTATGATTTCCACATCCACTGGGAGAGTCCCAGTTTTTCACATACTTCCACCTTTCTGCTTCCCTGAATCTCTTCCTGATTTAGATTCTATTTTTGCAGGATCACTTTGAATCATTATTTTACCTATTTCTGCTTTCACAATTTGGGAACACCTTTCCCTCAATGAGTGAGCTAATAATCCAGCTAAAGTACGTGAAAAAGATGTAATCAATTTACATGAATATGGATATCCATGGATACATGGATTTGTAATTTCTACCATAAGAGAGAGGAGGGACAGTAGAAATAATGCTGTTTCACTTGCTTATTTAGGGGAGATCCTCAGCTCCTAGTGACAGAAAGGCTGCTCCTCACTGGGCAAGTCTCTTTCAGCAGAAGGCCTGTGTGTGTGCATTACAGCAGTTGTTATCACACCATCCAGAAGAGCCCCTTTTCTGAATTCAAATGACTTCTGGCAGTTTGGCAAGGATGTTTGGTCTACCACCCTGGTGTGACTAAGAACTGAATCAGACCACAAATCCCATGGCTCGATCCGAGGCACAGCACACACAGGGAGCCCACGTCTGACTTACCCAAAGCCCTTTCAGAAACTCACCTCCAATATCTTCTGCTTAGGCTATCTTAAAAAGCTACACTACCACCTCCTGCTCGTGCCCCACAGCCGCTCTCCCACCCCAGAAAAGCTGCTAATCTCAACAGCCCTGTCTTGCTAACTGACATCTTCCTGCTGCAGATGTGCACGTGGAGCCCCACAAGAAGCAGCTCCACGTGACGCTGGCCTATCACTTCCACACCAGCCACCTGCCCACGCTGGAGAAGCTGGCACAGAACATCGATGTCAAGCTGGGCTGCGACTGGGTGGCTGCCATATTCTCCCGAGACATACGCTTTGTTAACCACGAGGTACGTGCTGTAGAGTTTGTTTCAGTCCAAAAAGAAATGGTTATCATTCTCCAACACAATATATGGGAAAAAAATTATGTATTTCTATTCTGCAAATTGGGACCTTGGGTACAGAGAAAACAGACAGGAGATTGGTCTCATCTCCTGTGTGCTTCCCCAAGTCAGATGTCTAAGTCTGAGCCAGCCACCTGAGGCTCCCTTTGCAGTCAGTGCAGTGAAACAGACACGTCCAGGAAGAGCACCATCCTCCTTCCCTATGTGAAGAGCCAACTCGGCCTTTAGAAGCTGCAAGCAGTCAATGTTATCACCAATCACAAAGGGAGCTGCTGCTGAAAACCAGCTCACATCTGTGCCTATCAAACTGAAGGCAGCCATGTGCCAGAGCTTTGGCCTTGTGCTATCAGGTGACAGTGACTAGCTGACTCCCTTTGAAGATACCACAGATATCTAGGAGGATTAATGAGCAAATGGGCATCAGAGCTGATGATCCTGGTTTTTATTTGCATGATACCACTGAAGGAGTCAGACTTGCCAGGGCCAGCAGCTTGCCTGTTCTCCCCTTCAGTGAGGACTGCCACAGCCATTCCTAAGGAAAGTCACTGGTAGACATTCAACACATGTGGATTCCTCATGCTCCAGAGCAGAACAGATCACAGAATTGTAGTTACAGATCTTTACCCCACTTTTTTTTTTTTTTTTTTACTTTATCTTGCTCACATTGGAAAGCACAAAGAAAAGCAGGTGGTCACAGCTCAGTATTACTCATCATCTATTAGCACACCGTTCCGAGAGCAGGATGTCACAGATTCAGATCTGTTGTCAGCCCCAGCTCTGTTTCTGCCTTGACTTCAAAAGCAATAGCAGTGAGAACTGCTCTCGTAGGTCAAGCACAAGCGGTTACACTGGCAATGGCCACTGAGCACAGAACTGCTGTGAACTGCAGCTCACAAGAAGAGTGCTGTTCCACTTCAACCAAAAGCTGACATTTAAGCACGCAGTCATGTCTTTGCCCTCACTAAAAAACATCCCCTCCTGGTTGTCAAAGACATGACTGAGATCAGAGAGAAGAAAAGCTTTCCAGCAGTCTAGGAGTGAGAAACAGTAGGAATTCCCTCAAGGTAACGCTTCCCTGGATAAAGCACAGAGATGCATGATAAGGAGAGCTGCTTACACCGTGAAAAGGCTAAAGGTCTGGGTGGAAAGTGCCCCTGCCCCACTCTACTAGAAGTTCCCTTCCATGAACAACCCTTTCATTCATTTGTGCTTGTTTCTTCCTCAGACTCTACAAGTGATCTATCCTTACACTCCCCAGAACGATGATGAACTCGAACTGGTTCCTGGGGACTTTATTTTCATGTCCCCGGTGGAACAAACCAGTACAAGTGAGGGCTGGATTTATGGCATTTCCCTTGCAACCGGCTGTTCTGGGCTGCTGCCTGAAAATTACATCACGAAGGCGGATGAATGTGGGACCTGGGTGTTCCATGGGTACGTAAAGCTGCTCAGTCTAATTCTAGTCACTGCAAAAAGGGAGCTCAGCAGCTGAGATTTCACCTGGGTAAGTGAATAGTCTCACTTCACTTCCTCAGGGCTGCTGAGAAGGTGGCTTTGGGGGAAACATTCTGGCACACCAAGCTCCATCTGGTAAGCAAAGGAAGCGCAGGTGCTGGCGCCATGCATGGGATTAGAGAATGATGTGATTTATTCAGCTAGGATGTTACAGAAACTGTTACTCATAGGATGGCTGCTGCTGGTTGATAGAGCTGGAGCAGATGGCTGCTGCACAGACACTGCAGTGAAGGCATCTCTGTGGTGGGACCTGGGTCACAAAGCTTTGAATTTGTGCATTAATTTGGGAAGTGAGATCTGTTGTGTATGATTCCATGGGGAAAAGGTCTGGATCAGCAAGATTTCTTCAGACACTTTGCAAGACATTCAAAGCAGTTATCACCTGCCTGCCATTTGCTTCAGTGAGAATCAAGACCTTGACTTTTGAATAAGGTTATGCTTTATGCCTCTTGATTTTGATAGGAATTAGATAAACCTAGTAAAAACCTACTGCTGGACAGGTGGGTCTGGGCAAATCCCATGTCTGCATCCCTACGCACCCAAACACCTTTGGTACAACAGGAGCATAAGAAAGTAGCTTCTCTGTAAGAGCACACGATAACAAGGAGAGCAGAAAGACACATTCCTGCCTGCTGTCTGTCCAACAATCCCAGGCAGGTGCAGAGGTTTGGGTATGGTCACACAGCAGATTACAGAGGGAGAGGATGGAGATACAGAATGAGATGCAGACAGTTGATATCTCAAATTTCAGTGGGCAAACATGGTTTGTGGGGAGAGTGTCTGAGCAGAAAGGGAGCACACCCCTGTCAGCACAGGACAAGCACTGACCTCACTCAGCATTTAGTAGAAATCAATCCAACATCTCATCAAGCCAAGCAAAATGCAGGAAACAAAAGAGAAAAAAAAACAGCTTTTTTTTCTTTGTTCGTGACTTTTCAAGCTTAACACACACGTCATGGTGAGCGACAGATGGAGAGCAGACACAGGGCAAATGTAGCTTCCAGGCTCACTTCCAGATGTGATGGCAGTGACCATTCTGTGCTTCTGTAAACCAGTCCTGGCTTCACACTGAGTCCTCCCCAACCCAGAAGACCTTCAGGCAGGGATAAGCACAACAAGAGATCATTCATCCCTTCTATCACAACCATCCATTCTTTTTCTGCCTGCCCTGTGAAAAATGGTCACCACTTACAAAGGGCTTCCACTCATATGTGAGCCAAACTGAACAGTCCTATCTATCCCGCATCTGTTGCCAAACTTCAACTCATCTTCCATTATAAGCAAAGAAAAACCCTCCAGTAGCCAGGGCTTAGCAAAATTACAATCAAGGTACATGGACAAAGTCAATCAGCGAGTCTGACTGAAGTCAGGACTTAATCCAGGGCCTCCCATTTGCAATCCAGCAAAAATTGTCTTTTCTTCCCACAAAAGTTCCCGTCCAAGATGGTTCACATCCACAAATACTGCAGCAGCCTGTTCTGCACACTGCTTTTTTTCTTACAGTACCTGGAAGGATTTTGAGGCCTAGAGAGACTAGCATGGGGAGCAATTATTATTGCAGCTAAAAGGAAAGCCAAACATTTTCTAACTCCAGCACTGCTTTGTCTCCAGGCAAGCAAGGAAAGGCAAGCAAAGAAAGGAAATGCCCCTTCCCTGATTACTGCTAAAGATTATAAATCATGAACCAGAGCATGCAATATGAAGCATTTATCAAAAACATTATTATATACCCGGAAACAATCTCATTTTACACAACAGCTTCCCACAGGGAATATTGGGTTACAGAATGTCATTTGGTCAAAACAATATAGCAAGCCAAACACAACCAAAGCCCAACTGCCATCCAGGTCAACACGTTCACCATTAGATCCTCTTGGTAAGGTGAGAATGGAGCACAGATAACTTTATTCCATAGGCATGAAAGAAAGCATGGCACTACTCACCGGGATCGCAGAGCTGCCACATGGAGGAGGTGGGACCAGTGCCCAGAGCTGGGAGCGGGGCTGCTGGTGGTGAGCAGTGCTTTGTGCTGCCTCTGTGTACACAGCCACGTCCTGCTTTATTCCTGCAGAGGAAGAAAGAAAAAACAGCCATTGAGTTTTCCCTCCTAGTCTCAAGAGACTGCATTCTTCAAGTGAAAATCATGCATTATTGAGACCATTGCTAAAATACAGCTCATTCCGGGCTGCAGCACCATAGCAATACCATGCAACAGATATGGCAAGGAAAATGCTATTCTGAGACACTTGAGCAAATCTTTAATACAGCAACATAAGGTTGCTTGTGCCTGCAGATTAACTGGTTTTGGAACATTTCTCCTGAAAAAGATTTCCCTGTTGCACTATACAAGCAATGCAGAAGCTGAATTCTGGCCTCTGCAGGACACAGTTTTAGGGCTAATATCCAAACTGTGCCTCTAGAGCTCAGCTCAGCACACAAACTTCCATAGTGCTTCCATAGACAAACACAAAACAAAAAGGCATCCCTGCCCTATGAGAAGGTTGTACCTCAGCTGCAGACCAACTGGCTGCCATCACTAAGAGACGAATCTGATGAACAGTTTCTTAGGGCAGAACAGGCTTTGCTTTCAGAATGGGACAGAATGTCCACGAAACCAGACTGTGTCTTGAGAGACTTCAGGTCTGAATCCTTTCCCTGTCTCCTAAAACAGGAATGGCATTGCTTCTATTCTGCAGACCCCAAAGATTTGCCATGCATCTAAAGTGCATTTCTCTGCCAGCTGTGGCACATTGTGGCACGACTGGACCTGCTAGGGTCTGGTAGGGGAAATATTTGTTCTCTGATTGTTGTTATAAGCTGGAAAATAATTGCAGACAAATTGTTCCAGCATCCCATACAACCCCACCTAAATCCTATACCTACGTAACCCCTTCTTGCCATTCCTGCAGGAAGGGTGATGGTGTTAAGAATTTCATGTTATCCAGCAGTAGTTTCAGGCCCAGCACTAGCTATGTGGTTATGCAAAAAGAACAGCTGTTGTTTTTTTTCCCAGAGTTGTAAGAGGAAAGCTTCAAAAAGCAAAATACATGAGCCAGAAACGCTCATTTGGGAAGCCTGATGTTTGTTCTTGTTTGCTCTAAATCTTATGATCTGAAAGTCAAGGACACTTCATGACTGCTCTGCTGCTAGTTCTGCATCCTGCAAGTGAAAAATAACCTTCCTGAAATGAGCTCAACACTCCTTTAGGCTGAAACTGGCTGCATTTGTAGCAATGTTAGGAGATCTGTTCTGACTGAGCCTGGGAGGGCACCTGGCCACAGCTATGTTAGACACAAAATAATGTTGTTGGTTTTTTTTACCCCTTGTGGCACCAAAGTAGAAATCTTCTGGTAGCAGCACAACCTACTGGTGAAGTGAAGCTGCTTGGAATGAATCTAAACTATAAATCCCATCTGTGTAGTGCATGTATACATCTATACCTTAAAGCCTCCCCACTGGGGTATTTTCTACATCACCTTGGGTGCCTGTGAATTAGGGGGCTGCCAAGTCAAAAGGAGAAATACTTCACCCTCAGCACACAGAGCCCCACGGAAGTGGGAAACCCAGCAAAGGTACAAAAATTGGCTTGCCTCATAGAAGCCACAAAACCCAGGCATTCAATGCCACAGGTCTCTTGCATATACATTTAATGGCATACAGTAGGAAAAAAAAAGTGCCATCTTTGCATCTGTGCACCCAGCACCATCCAAAAGCTAAAACTTGTGACGATTCTCTGCACTGTTTTTCCATTACCAGCAAAGCTAGAAATAGTCACCTCCTCCACCCCCAAATGGATATCAGCACTATAGATATTACATAGCAGGCTATTTTGGCTCCCTGAGAGAGGCCAAAGCTATTCCTTGCCCCTTTAATAAGCCTGAGAAATCAGGCTTGGCACAAGTAGAAGGGGGAGGAAAAAGAGCCCTAATTTTTCAAGCTATTTGTGCCTCAGTGGGCTTTTTTTCCCACTGTTTTCTTCCCATTCTGCGACAATATCTGGTTACTTTCCCTGGAGATCCTTCTCACCCTGATAGCAGTGAGTGACAAGGCAGAGGAGTCCTTTCCTACAATGAGCACTAATGGCATTGTGTCATGATGGAGACCTTCCCTCCATCACCTCCATTCTTCAAGGGGTTCCTGGCCAGGATGACATCGCCTCCAGAACACAGCATTGTCACCAGGAGAGAGGAAGGCAAAGCATCTCCCCCGTGCCATCTAGAAGACAGTAGATGCTATTGTCTGCTTCAGTCTCTGTGTGCCAAGAGGAGGAACCACAAGGCTTTGGGAAAAGCTTCCAAACAATGACCTATGCTTAGAAGATGACTAAGCTGAAATAGTGTCAGTGGTTTCTGTTTTCCAGCAGTGGAAAGGAGACATGGCTGAAGGCAGGGGGGTGGCTCTCCTCCAGGCACAGTGAGATAGGATGCCTTTGCCTCATCACCACTTGCAGTGAATCCAAGCATCTATTTATAGAGAGTACAGCATCCATGGCCTTTCGGCAAGGGCTTAGGGAGAAAATTAGTCTCAGAAATGGTGCAGCAGTTCCTCGGGAAGAGGAGTAGTGAAGCAAACCCTCAGTATTCTCCTGGCTGGTGCTCCTGAAAGACTGCAATGTGGGCGAAGCAGTAAGAGGCTGAGAGCTGCAACACTGCACTAAAGACCAAGATGGGCCTACCTAAGAACTTAAGCTCCTTCTCACCCTGAGATGTTCACATTTCTGGGCTAGTGAGGATATATCCATGTGCAGCTGGTTGTGCCTGTGCTATGGGCTGACCGCTGAACACAGGGATGAATGCCGGCCTGTGCTCCCTGCTCAGGGCTTGGCACACACAGATGCACTGCAGAGCTGCTGGATCAGAGCTGCCCTTCTCCTGCCAGCTGGAAGCACAGTCTGAGCATCTCCCTGCAATACATCATATGCATGTACTCTGCACAGGAGGGTTAGACAGGATTTCTCACCCCGGCACCTGGTCAAATTTCTCACAGTTTATCCACCAAATCTCCTCCTACATTTAACTGGTTTTCAAGGTCTGCCTGGTACCTCGACTCATCCTTGCACCCCACTCCCACCAGATAAGGGGCCAATATCAGTACCAACAGTGTAGCACTTTTTACATCTTCAAACTGGCACAAGACAGATTGAATGTGCAGATTGGTTCTTTACAAAAATGCAGATGACCTACTTTTGTTCCACTGGTAGGAGCATGGGTGTTATTTTAACGGCAGTGAGAAGCTCCTCTGAGATTTTATCCTATCTAGGTGCTCATCAGGAAGCAACTTCTGATGTTTTTAAGGCACTGAAAAGCGCAAGCAAAGGCAACCATTTCTGTCAAAGCAAATGACCACGTGCATTAAATGACAACCTTTTAATGACTAAGCAAGTGCAGCCCATTCAATGTAAGCGAATGAGCAGAGGGTTACTGCAGGTTCTGTAATTGCCTGTCAGTTTGCTCCCCTGGGTCTTGGTCACAGGCTTTGAATGTCTGGGCATGAGAGCTGTACTCAGAGGGAGCGTCAGCAGATAAGCATCTTGAGGGAGAATGGGATCTATTATGTCCCTCTGGCCGCGTTTCACAGGAAGAAGCACTGGTGAGAATAAATTCCCACTGTAGATGGGAAATGGAATAGACAGCACTGAAAAATGTGGATGCAACCACCCAGACTGAACACGTCACTTCCCTACAAGGCAGTACAACTGTTTTGTGCATAGAAACCATGAGAAGTGCCCAGGATGACAGGCAAGGTTGTGCTCCAGCTTTCCACTGTACCCCTTAAGCAGCAAAGCACTGATGCTCTCCTTGCTCCTCCCAGTCAAAAGGAGAGATGCAGTCAGCTGTAACCAGCAATTCTGTGTGCTGACTCTCCATCCTACAGCTTGCTTCTTGCCAGTACCAAAAGGGACATTCCAGTTCTATTTAATATGGGTAATGGTCCAGAGAGCAATCCACTACACTGGTAAATAAACTAGTATGTGTATTTCCCATTTGTAGCACAGCCACTGACCAGCCCAAATACCAAGCACTGTACAAATATAACTAGCAGCAGCTAGAGAGCAGCAAGAGAAATTTCTCTGTAGCAATTAGCTTCCAAACTGGTCCACAAAGCCGTGGTGAGTAACATGCAGCAGGTCCCCAGATGGGGCTGATGCTGGCCCTGTGGCTGTGAGAAATGTCCTGGCATTTTCCATGAGAACATTAAAGGTCTGACGGCCTCACAGACCAACGCCTGCACACTGCTGTTCAGTGAAACTGTTCCTAAGGAAACAAGAAGCCCACCAAGACAAGGTTCATCTCTTCATGTGTGTATATTACCTAGCAAGGTGCTCTCTAGGCAGATCTAAAATACAAGTAATAAAGTAATAATGTGGACTACAGTAATTATCATCTGTTCCTGCAGACAGCGGCCCAAGGGCATGATGCCTGAAGCACTCCCAAAGCCAACACCTTTCTGTTTCTGGCAGGTCCTACTCAATCCTGAACACCACATCTTCCCCCTCCCTTCAAGCATTCACCGACGGAGCTCTGGAAAGAAGACAGCAGGAAGACCAAGGGCCTGGGGACACAGGGCCACTCACCATCATCTGCCAAAATGTGCAGGTAGGGGCCCTCACACACACAGATCACACACACTTTCAACATCAAATTTCCAGCAGCTGTTTATTTCCCCCGCTCTTATTCTCTGGTCCCGTTTCACTGCCTGTGCTGGAAGTTTCCACTTGCAATTCTCTACAAGCTTTAGAAGGACACAACAAATCACATGCAGAGAAGATTTCACTATTGCTAGCCCTGCTCTTTGCAGCCAAGTGGCAGGGCCTCATCCTCTGCTCAATTTGACTTTTTACACCAGCATAACCAACTTCAGAGAGCTTCCTGTACCTGCATGAGGCTAAAAGCAAGAGCTGGCCAGCCCTGGGTGCCATTAGCAAATCAGATCTCAGAAAAACACTTGCACTTTCATAAAGGCCAAACATGCTGTCATTTTTTCTTTCAGCCACTGAGAATAAGCAGCCAGCCAGGGCCTCAGAAGCGCTGCCTCTTCGTCTGCAGGCATGGGGAGAGAATGGATGTTGTTTTTGGGAAGTACTGGTTGTCGCAGTGCTTTGATGCCAAAGGTGAGTGGGCTCCTTTGGGTCCCTCAGGCTCTGGGTTTAGGTGAAGGAAGGACAGTAACAGCTGCCCAGAGCAAAGCTGAGATGGAAACTCTGGTTTCCAAAGCGGTGCTTTGACATTGTGACAGGACTGCACCAGGGGCAGCAACAAAAACCAAGGAGTAAATATTGTTAATGTTTAGAAAAATACTGCAAGAACAAATTCTATTAAAGTAGCATCACCTAAAGAGCATTTTCATTTGGAAGTGATGCTGATAGTCAATGTCCAATGCAAACACCTGTTAAAACTTTGCATATTTGTTCTTGGTCCTAAATGTAAAAGGGTACGTTTTGAGTGCCTTTCAGGGTGCAAACTAGAGATGGCAACCCAGTAATATGACTGTAGGCAAACCATGATCTGCCATGAGTCCCCGATACATTTCTTTATGTACATACACTTAAGACAGAGACTACAGCTACAGACCGTAATCTCAGGCATTGTCAGCTTTAGAGCTGTTTGGAAATTTATCAAAAAAAAAATTTTTTTATTTGAAGGGATGATTTTACAGCTACCTTCTTTCCAAGTCACATTTGAAGAGCTCTGATATTTTTATGCCCTGTAGAAGTGTACAAGTTGGTGTTTCAGCCTTTGTGGGTTGAAAATCACTTTCTTTTTGGCAACCCTAAAGATAACTTGAAAGCATTAGGAACATTCCTTGCAGATTTTGAATGAATACAGCTTAATTTTGTCAGGTTCTTGTTAGTTTTACATAGGAAACACTGCTTGGCAGCCAGGTCTAGGCAGTGCCTGCAAGGTGCTGACATTGCAGTGCAGGAGGGAGGAAATAGACACGATGCTTTCCGTCTCTCTGACCTAATAACTCCAGTAAGTGCTCCTGACCTCTCCCTTGCAGGCAGGTACGTGCGCAGTAACCTGAATATGCCTCACAGCTTACCTCAGAGGAGCGGCGGGTTCAGGGACTATGAAAAAGATGCGCCCATCACTGTGCTTGGCTGTACGCAGGCGAGGCTCGTTGGTGAGTTGCCCCTGGCAGGCCTGAGTTTGCCCAGGAAGCTTTGCTATCTCCCTCCCACGCACTCAGACACAGAAAGAGAAAGCACAAAGCAGAAAGAATGAATCAGGGGCCCCAAACTAACACCATTTCGGTGCTTCAAGAACCTTCCTGAAGTCTCTTACTGGCAAGCCCCTTCTTGCCTCATTCAGGTGCTGCAGCTGAATGAAAGGCAAAGCAAAAACCCCAGGCTGTGGTATAACATCACATGAGCCATGAGCAGTGCATTTAGTACTGCCCTGTAAGTGTGCTGCACTGGAAGATGGTGTTATTACCAATGTCACTGAGAAATGCAGCAATGAATGCAGACTGTGGTCTTGCCTTGATTTTGACAATCTTAAAATGTGATCTGCAGTTCACCACACCGATGTACTTTCAGCAGCATCTGGGTTTACGTTTGCGTGGCAAAAACACACTCCAAATTATTCCCAGGGTTCACCCATCCTCATCGCTGACTCCTGATCCTGTTAGTTTGTGTACAGAAAGATGATTATTCAGTAATCAAGGAGCAAATATTAAGCCCGGTGACCAGGGGAGCCCAACTCCCCAAAGGACAGAGAACAGCACTTTGCATTTTCTCAAATTCAGATCCTTCGGAGCACTTCACATTGGTCACATTCAAAGTAGGGCAGCTAAAATTATACTTGCTTTCTAAACAAAAATAAATCACCGCACGGCAGCAGGACGCGCGCTCTCCAGGCCACATGGCATCAGGGTTTGCAATATGCACATAACAGAAGGCAAATCTGGGAGCAATCGCAGCTCACTTGGCTGCCATCATTAAATGATCCCAGCACACAAGTGTGTACGTGACCAGGCACCATCCAGCTGCCTGTGCTGCTGCAGCACCGACCTGACCTTGGTGCTTGCTGGAGCCCTAATTCCTCCCACAACTGAGCAAATGAGCAGCAGCCCCATGGCAGAAGGCTGCTACACATGCAGCTCTTTCTAAATTAGCCCACTTCTCCCAAGAGATTTAGAGATTGCTTTGACATGGTTACAGCCATCATTAAACACATGAAGTCGAGGTTAATAACCCCTTCTTACTCCCACCTTTGTGCCCTGCCTCTTCAAATGGAACAAAAACATGACTCTCATAGCACAGGTCTGTGCGATGCTCAGAGCCCTGTTCTCATTTGGTTCCCTTAGGCTTCGTGAGAATATTAATAACCCTAAGAGTGGAGCTGATTCTTATCTCATTTTCAGTGATCCTCCACCTGTGTAATGAAATGGTAATTTATACTAGCAAAGAATCGAGCCAATTGAATTAAGTTGGGTTTGAATTAAGTTGAATCATTCTGATTTATGACTTTTAAATGAAATTAAATGAAATTCAAGCTCTCTCTACAGTTTTTCCCCTCAGTGCACTTTTTGGCTAAGTACAAGAGAAAAAGAAATAGAGCAAAAGCTGCTGTGCTTTTTTTGCATACTGGTGAAGTACGTAGAGGCACATGGCACAACAAACACAGAAAAATGTCCCAGTTCCACAGCTGTGCACGCAATAATAATCAAATATGATGGGTACATTCATTTCCTGAGACACAAGCAGTGCAGCTGGGAAGCTCCTGCAGCTCCTAGCTGGGTGGCACATACCTACATGCTGCTGTTGCTGCTACCATGCCATTTGTCAGTTTTTATTCACGGGCTTTAAAATCTGCTTGCAGGAGAAGCCTTGCTAGAAACTAACACCATTGTAGACTACATCTACAGCTCCCCGTCCCTTCGGTGCGTACAGACAGCACACAATATCCTGAAAGGTAAGAACCTATTGAGCAGGAAAGGCTGCATTCCTCTGGCTTTCTGGGAGAAACACTGCCAACCAGATAAAAGGCAACGTGGCATGGGAAAGCCAAACAAATGGTAGTTTAGGGTGAGGATTATTTCTGTGGGAGTGTACTTTGCAGCAGAGCAACACCACCTGGAAGGAGCCCTCTTCTTTCTGCAGGGTGGGATGAGTGTACAGCAAGGGGGGTGCAAGCCCCGCAGCCAGCACAGGTCTGGGGTTGGTTTTGTCCCCACGCAGAAGCCAGGAATGTGTTTGGGGCGCATCCAGCTCAGCTCTGTGCTGCCTTGGTGCTTCTGCAGTCGCTGCCATGGGAAGAGGAAAGCATTGCAGAAACTAGGAAGGGAAACAGCAACGAGGCATGAGACCTCCTGGTATTGAAAACAGTTGAAAAACAGCTCCAAAATGCAGGCATGCCTAAGTTCAGAATATTGCATGTAATTGCTGGCCAGCAGTTTACATGCCTTTGTACATCACATGCCAAGTATGTAGATCAACTACTTCCCTCTTTTCAGAATCACTATTAATCAACTGACTACTTAGTGTCAAAAGAAAACCCACTATTTAGAATCAAAACTAAGCATTAGAGCCACAGAGTCTTGCTGCTCTCCTCCACAGCCACTTTCAATGATGCAGAGCTTCTTTTCTGCCTTTTCCAGGTATGCAACAAGAGAACAACCTGAAAATTCGGATAGAGCCAGGCTTGTTTGAATGGACCAAGTGGGTCTCGGGGAACACACTACCTGCTTGGATACCCCCCATGGATTTAGCTGCAGCTACTCTAAGCGTTGATACAACCTACAGGTAGCACCAAGGGAGGGTGGGGGACATGGGTTGCTTTTTGGGTTTGTTTTCAAAGAGGGACACTGCTGCATTTCTAAACTTAAGCATGGCTGGCAGTGACCAGAAAACCCTCAAAGTCTGTTTGTTTTGATTCATTTCCTAAAATGTAGGAGCTAAGGCTCAGGCAGAGCCATGCAGCCCTACCTTTGGAGTACGGAGGAAACAGCAGAAGTAGTTTTGCTGGCTCAGTTCACTGATGGACTGAATAGCATCACAGCTTCAGCAATGCCTGCCCTGCCCTTTGCCAGGGAAAATTGCTTGTCTGTCTATCCTGATTAGCATGATGATGGATCTTAACTGTGAATTTCATATCATTCTGGGGAGCATGTGCACATCTGTCAGTAATTCAGGGTCTCCTGCATCATCAGCATTCAGAGGTCTGCCACCAATAAGTTTGAACACAAAACAGTTATCGCTTCTCAGCAGTTATATCTCAAATATTTTTAGTGCAAAATTCTGCACGTTCCTGACTTGAGTCTTCTCAGTTTTCAACCCCAAAAGTGATTGCTGAAAGTAAACAAAATAACCATCTGCTTGAAAACACATTTGAATGGCAAATGGATAAACACCACTGATCTTTCCCCAACATTCATGCTGCTCAGTCCTGGTGCCACATCCCCAGCTCCTGCCCACATAGCTCCGCCACCACGGTGCCCTCCAGCCCAACACACAAATGCTTTTTACTCCAAACTGCACAGAGAAAGGCTAAATAAAACCTAGCAAAAAAAAAATCGTAATGCAGCAAAGAATAGACAAGATCATCCGTTTGGGCTTCCTACTCTCAAATTTAGGATTCCTTTTTACAAGCTGGGCTCACAGAGCTCCCACAAAGAAGGAAACTCCCCAGAGGCCACAGGGCTCCAGCCTTCCACCGCACCTCACTACATGCATCGCTGGAGCTTGGCACACTACTTCAGCATGAGCCTGATAATGGGCTGAGCAACCTCAGATTGAAACAAAACCTTCATAGCAGAGCATGCACACGCAGGAGTTCCACCTAAATGGGCTTGGTGACAAACATGTTGTTTCTGGGTTTTTGTGGTTATGATATCACCAGAACTGCTGGTGTTTCCCGGAGTCCCAGCGCACTCAGCTGTGTAAGGATGTTCAAGTGAAATAAGCAGCTGGAACTGCAAAAAGCAACAGAAAGAAAACAAGAACAAAAATAAAAGAGAAACACCCTGATATTTTTCATTCCTAATTATACCATAAAGTCACCAGTGTTGTGTCCTTTTGGTCTGCAGCTAGAATTCCAACACGTCTGGCTATCTAAATAGAGGACCCTACACTGTATTTATCCCTGGGAGGGTAGCAAATGGCTCCCATATAGCAGAACAGCTGGACCACAGGAATCTCAGCTACAGAACACACCTGCCTTCCAGAAAGACAATGACAAATGCTCTCAGCATGAGAGAAGAGCCTGTTCTTATGTGGGACTGGGAGATGCCCCCTGGTTGACCTCCCATCACCGCAGTAATTCCTGCAGACAGAGCAGGTCACTGGATGAAGGAACAGCTAGCTCCCTTCCTAGAGTAACAGCATGAAAATCCATCACAGCAATCCTCACACTGAGCTCTGGGTCCCCAGGGGATTGGAAGAGTTAAAAGAACATATACTTTCAGATGAATCATAAGCAGCACTTCTAACGCTTCTTCTAATTTACCATACTTGTTTTGCTCACAGACCTCATATTCCTGTCAGCAAGTTAGTGGTTTCTGAATCTTATGATACATACATAAGTAGAAGCTACCAAGTAACGAAAGAAATCATCAGTGAATGTAAAGGCAAAGGTAAGTGCTCCACTCCCAACCTTTTATTTTTGTGTTTGCCCACAAGCCTTGGCAGCACTGTGTGATACTGGTTGTCAAGGGTCTTGGAAATGGAAGCCTGAAGTAATTGGTGCAAATCCATCCAAGTGCTTTAATCAGAATTAAGTTCCAGTTAGAAGAAAAGCATGTGCAAGACAGCTGGAATCTCAGCAGACATTTCAAAATGGAACAGCACTGAGCTGATCCCAAAAACTGAGACGTGCTCTATGTTGATAAGCCATGTCTTTCCCTGCATACACCAATTTAACGTGCTGTCATACAATGAACAGGACCCACTCTGAACATTTCTAATGGTCAGCTCCACCTCAGGCACTGTCCCTAGAGCTGGGGACACTCTCACACCTCAGCCTGCATTTCTCACTGTTTCAGGAAACAACATCCTGATAGTGGCACACGCGTCCTCCCTGGAGGCTTGTACCTGCCAGCTCCAAGGGCTCTCGCCACAGAACTCCAAGGACTTTGTACAGATGGTCCGAAAGGTAATTAGCAGCAAGGGGTAAAGCTCCCTGGCTTTAAAAAAGAGAGATTTGCAACCTGCTTAGCCAGGCAGAGGACACTTTGTTCCTCTCACCTGATCGTTCAGCCCATTCCTGAGTTTCCTGCTTCAGAAGTCAGGAGGGTAAAGCAGATTGGTTAAAGAGGCTTTATCTGATGTGACATTTCTGTAACAGAGCAGGGGGATCAGATGCTCACCTACAGCTGGGCACAAAGTGCAGCTGTTCTAAGCCTGCACAGCTCGATCCCTGCTTACTGCTTTCATTCCCTTCTCTCTTCGTGCAGATTCCATACTTGGGTTTTTGTTCATGTGAAGAACTAGGAGATACAGGTGTCTGGCAGCTTACAGATCCCCCCATCCTCCCTCTCACACACGGACCAACTGGAGGCTTTAACTGGAGAGAAACCTTACTACAAGAATAAGCAAAGCTACACGAGCAAGGAAAACCCACGGCCTTTCCAAGCGTTGGAGAATGTCTCTTCTTTCTTGTGTTTATTGACAGTGGAAAAATAGTCATAGCGTTACGTGGATTACACAAACAGCTGTTCTAGCATATCTCACACGGCCAGAGTCATGCCAAAATTCTCATGTACAAACGAGGCAAACACAAAAGGGAGCGATTGGGGTGAAAATATATAAGTTGAAATTCTTGCACCGCAGGGAGGCTGTTCAGTCAGTAGCTCAGGTAGATTTCTCCACCATGAATGGAGCTCTGATCACACCAGTAACTTCCACTGCCTCCTGCACCACACCAGTAACAGCTAGCGCTGTGTGAAAGTCCAGCATTCAGGAGGGGCTTTTTCATTGCTATTTTCTGCAGAGCAGTAGCAGGCTTGCTCAGGACCACGTGCTCAGTCCTCACTCACAGCCCCCAGGTTCTTGGCACCTTTCAGAGGGCACTCCACCACCAGCAGGGAACAAGAGGTCAGCGCTGACTCACAGGCAGCACCAGATGCTCCTCTCCTCTGGTCCAGCCCTCTGCTGGGTGCTGTGCTGGGCACACTGCTGATGCAAAGGCTGTGGGATGCTGATCTGCATCAGGAGAAGTGCTACGTTTCACAGCACTTACTGATGAAGATGGCACGTCTGAAGAGGGCATTATGGTGAACAAAGACCAGGCACTGTTTCTTTTAAGTGGAG
The DNA here is from genome assembly GCF_026119805.1 of Tympanuchus pallidicinctus. Lineage (NCBI taxonomy): Eukaryota > Metazoa > Chordata > Aves > Galliformes > Phasianidae > Tympanuchus > Tympanuchus pallidicinctus. The sequence continues at coordinate 3,156,378 of NW_026294748.1, forward strand.
ATGGAATAAACCTTTTCCAATCAAATATGGAAGATTTATGAAGTGGTTTTGTTCCCCTCTTTATTTAGAGGATTGAAATCCACTCTTGTGCACAGACCTAGCATGAAGCATTTGTGTCTTTGTCATTTAGAAGACCCTGAAAAAGGGGTTCTGCCTTTACTGAGATTTTTGTGCTGGTCATTACACAGCCGTGGCTTTCTGCCAGCCCTGGTGAAGCTCTGCACTAAGCAGCTTTCTGCAGAGAGTAACAAACTCAAAACAACACTGAAATTCAGCCTTTGCTGCCTGCTCTCCTTCCAAGTGCCATCTGTCATTAAGACAAAGCAGAGCTGAAAAATCAGGGCACTGAAATTCAGGAGCAGTATGCTTTGTTCTACATTCCAGTAAGGGAAAGGTTAGCTTTTGGGAGAAGGGAAGGGCTTCCATCTGGATCTATAGCTTTTGAAATCCCAGGAAGTTCTGCAGCAAACAGAGCTGCAGTCCTCATAGTGCAGCAGCTTTGTCCTGCAAGATGTCAACACCAGCTACTTCAGAAGAGAATGCTACAACACCCCACAGGGGAGAGTTTATAATGCTAACTGACCTAAAGAAAGCTGCTCGGAAGCTAATCAGCTAGGTCTTCAGAATGCTCCTACAGATGTTTGTGTAGCTTACTTTGAGAAGGTACAAAAAACATGCTTACATGGGACAAAAGAAGATTTGAGCACACTCCTTCCTTGGTGTAGATAAAAATAACAGCAGGCCTAAATTACCCAAAAAGGTGATTGCTACAATCCAGTCAAAGAAAAAAAGATTTGCTTACCTGTCCCAAAGATCACAGCTTGCCAAATGCTCCAAAAGAGGGAATCCCCAGGTAGAGACCCTTCCCTTAGGGCAGCTAGCCCTTAAATGAGGCTTAGGGAGGGTAGAACCTTCTGGTCTCACAGGTGAATTGCTTTCATTTGTGTTCACAGGGCTGGCTACATTTGGACCGTTATTCAGAGTATGTCCATAAAATACAATCATATTTACCAGAAAAGAGACTCTAGCATCCTAGGGTACCCCTCTTCTACCCAGTTTTCCCTCTACAGAAAGCACTAATATCCTTATTTAAAACATTTGCACAGAAGTTTATAGAGGCCAACTTTAACAAAGGCTTATAGTTCATAATAAGATCAGAGCTTGATTTGGGGCAAGTTTCTTTGGGGCAGGAGTAGTCTCACCTTGCATTGGATAAGATGTAGCTGCACTTCCAGCAGTCAGAACAAACAAGAAGTGGTAAATTGCAACAACACCTTGTTTCTAAAGCAGGTAAAACGCTCTGCAGCTGTGATGTAACAGATGTTAAGGGGCTGAACTCAGTTTTGTCTCCACTTTAACGAGCTGATCCTGAGCTTGCCAGGGCAAACACAGCAGATGCTGTACAGATGTTGACTCAGCAGAGAGCTCATCCTGTGCAATATGTACATTGTCACAATGCATATCAGTATCTATTATTTATACATTTATGACTGTAATACACGGTTGGCCATTCATAAGTGCATTACGATACCAGGGATGTATACTGAAAAGTCAGGGAAATAACTTACGAGATGACAGAAAAGAACTGCTTCTCTGCAGTTATACTGCTGTCACTTTAGTTTTTAACTATAATCTAAACTCTTCTGGGCTGTGTACAGACGTTTTGAAGAGCGTTTCTGGCTTGTTTTCCTCCAAGCTTACTCACTGCAAATTTGCAAAGAGTTTATTTAAAACCGAAGAGGCGACAATCACACGACAACTGATTTGGTTACTGATGAGCGTGTGATTCTCCGGATGGCGTTTGGTCAGCAAGGCGTGATGCAAAGCAGTGGAGGCTGCTGAAGTCCTACTGCAGAGTTTATTCAGACAGAAGCATGGAACAGAGAGGGAACAAAACCTGAATGCACAATTTGAATAGTGTACTAGCTGATCTTTGCATACAGTAAGTAATGCAAAACAAAAGTGTTCTGTTTGAGAAGGTAAAATATGTTAAAATACTCTCTTCTTAAAAAACTATATTTTTGGATGCTTGGGAAAGTATTTTGACAATTGTAGTCTTATCTCGCATTAGATTTTTCAGGTGTCAAGAATGTCAGGAAGAAAATCTTACTTCCTTCCAGCATTTTGATTTCTTGTAGGGGCTTTGTGTTAAATAATGTCATGTTGATGAGGCTTATTGGGAGAAGAAAGAAAAAAAAAAGATGTTCATTTTCCACTTTTAATTAATGTTAAGAATACACAACAGTTGCTGCTTCACTTTCACTCCATTGCTGCTCATTAATGTGTATTTAATGTCGCTTCAGTGTTCTGTCACAGAAGAATGTTAGGCTTGAGCTACCAAAAGCAGGTGCAAGTCTTCTCCTTGCCATCACTGGGAGCTGCATCAGATCCCAGGAGTTTAATTAGGGTATAGAAGGCAGGCAGCAGTTTCCAGATTTCTCCCACTCTTCCCAATTAAGGAATGAAACTGGCAACCTGCCAAGAACGTGGCTCTTTCAGTGTTTCCATAAAGCATAATCCAAGGGTTGTGCTAGAAAAATACAAGAATCAAAGCACAGAATCAAGCTCTAGCGCAGCAGTTGCTGCTGGGATGGCACCAGGGGGGGAAACAGGTGTGTTTCACCAAGTGAGGAACTGAGCAAGGCTTTGCACAGGGCCTGTATCCCTGGACAAGATGTCTCCCTGTGCTGAGGAGGCTGGGAACCCACTGCAGTGTGCCCCTACCTGCTGCCTTGAGCTCTGCATTTCTCATTCAATGCAGGTGCCAGGTCTAAAGTTCCATGAATTTTCCCTGCATTTGGTGCAGTGGTAGCTAAAAGGAGAGGTTCTCAGCAAGTGTGAATTGATGCCCTGTACTCCCATCAACAGAGCTTTGCCTACTCATGCAAACTGAGGGTGTAGGTGATGCCATCAGACAGAAGCATCCTCCCTTTTTGCTCGCTCAGTTTCAGGAAGATCAGCTGATGGCAGGAGCCTTCTCCCCTCTGTTGGTAGCTCCTGGTATCAGCTTTATTAGGCAAGTGATAATTAACATCACCAGAGAAGCAGTTGTTTAGAGATTTCTGTGGGAATTATTCTTCCCAAAAGCAACACGGGCAGTAATTCTGCAAAACAGAGAGGAGAGAAGAGCTGCTAGAAGGCTGCTGCCCAGCGCTTAAACAGAGGGGAAATTATTTGGACTTAAAATACAGACGTGAAATGATGGTGGTAGCAAACACACTTAAAATGGTGAATGAACGAAAAAAGAACACAGCAGTTCCTGTGATCGGTTGCATAGGCTCCAAATTGCCACTTAGCTCTCACCACTTCCCCAAATACACATGGGGAATAATGGTGACCCATCCACAGGACACAACAAAACACAGCCATCTCCTTTCTGTTCCTTCCCATTAAAATGTATTTTCTGAAGTTTCTCTGTGGACAGTTCTTAAAACTTGATGTTATCAGTGGATACATTTTTTTTTTCCATTTTAAACCTATTGTACCATTCTGTTTATTATGTTTTCTAGTGTGAGCAGATCGTATTTATTTGAGAAAAATGTTTGCTGTTTAAAAAACCAATAATTGTATTGCCAAAAATAGCTGTAATTACCTGTGACATCTGTATTTTTTTATTTTGGGGGGGCTGAGGGGGGGGGGAGGGTTGGTTGGTTGTTTTTAATCTCAAGTGCTAACAACTGTTAAAACAACCATTGCATTTTAAATTGCTTATTTCATTAAATGGATTTCTCTGAAGTCAAACAAAAGCAGCTCGTAGGTGAGTTAATAAAGATGTGCTCCCGCACCTTGCCCTTCCTATTTAAGAGTTGCTTTGTTGAAACATGGAAGAGAAAGGGGAACGTGAGCCCTTTTCCCCTCCCTTCACTGTAGATGAAGTTTGTTTATCTGACAGCAGATGGCACAAAACCCTCTCAAGTCTTTTCCTGCTGCACAGGGACCGGGTTTTCCCTCCGGGTAGGAGGCAGGTGGCTCAGTGTCGTCTCTACTGCTCCGTGGCTTTTCCCCTCAAAGTTTCTTCACTGTCATATTTGGATGCATGGCATTGGAAACACGACTTTTAAACAAAAGCAATGTCTACCTCTATAATACACTTTTGGGAGCTCTTAATCCAGCAGTGTTATCAGCCACTCAGACTTTTCATTCAAATCAACTAATTGCTTTGAGTTTTATGGCATACAGCTCTGTTTTCTCATGGAACTGATCATGTCAAGGTTAAAGCCACAGCTTTTATCAAGCGTATGCCAACAGAGCAACACTTCCACACACCTGAAAATTTAATGGAAGTAGGTTCTAATAAATTAAAAATGAAATGCATGATGTATTTCTAATTAACCAGTTTGTCCAGCTCGCTCAAACCCATGTCCTGCAAACACATAATGATTTTATACCATGTTTCATATCTTATTAAAGCCAGCTCACTTTGACAGTATTTACCATTTGCAAAGCCTTGGGCAGCTGCAGAAAGCTGCCAAAGGAAGACGTGCTGCAACCTTGCTGGAAGGCAGCACACACGAGTCCTTCACAGAAAGGAGCTCTGCCTACAGCAGGCTTGGGTGAATCTTGTGCTCTTCCTGCACATCACACACTTAGGAGACAAAGAGAGCTCTGCTATGGCCCAGCTTGCCTGAGAAGGAACAAGGGGACTTGGGAAACCCACTGCTCCTCTGAATGCCTTCAATGCATTCAGCCCTGCCCCACGTCTCTGCTCAGCAGTGATCCATGTGTCCTGCTGGCACTTCACCGATGCTCTTTGCTCTTCATGGAGCCACAAACCACACAGCAAATGACCTTGCTTGTTTGTCAGCATTCCTGCAAGCAGAGCAAGACTGTTTTTCCAGTGATTCAAACTGAGTTTTCAAGCAACCCTGCGATGGTTGCACTACAGCAGTACCCACCAAAGATGCTCTGCCTTGCTGGGGGCCTGCCCATCCACTGGAGTTAAACCCTGCACAGTGTCCCTACAGGATAGCTGCAGCAGGTTAACCCAGGCCAGTGTTTCTTTCAATCTTCACCCTAAGCCACAGCTCCTCCCCTCTCCCCTGCATGGGTGCTGATGAGATGGAGCTGAATGGTGCAGGGTGAGGTGCCCCCACTCCTGTCACCCACCGGTTTCACTTAGGGACCCATGAGGTCACTGGTTTCTCAGCAGTCATCAGCACATAGGAAACATGAAAAAGGAACTGCAGAAAAAAAGGAGAGCAGGCAGAGATCCCGGCAGAGATGAAGTCATGGTAAATCTGCTCCCACTGTGCTGAAAAGGGACCCGACAGGGAGAGGAAGTCTGCAGATAGTCCACGCCACCACCACAGCATGACTTTCACCACTGTGCTGCATGTCGCAGCTCTGCTCCTGCTGCAAGGTAAGCAATGCACTTCTACCTTTCTTTCTTCTTAAGGGACCCAGCCTGGAGAACTCCATCTACAGAGCCATATGTAGAGCACTGCACACAACACAGCTTTGCTGCTGTTGTTTTCATACTGACAGCATTGTGTTGTCACCCAGCTTCCAAAGCTGTGGAGCAGACAGGGTGCTGAGTTCCAGTTCATTCCTAAACCCAGGAGCAGTGAGACCAACTCATCTCCCAGCAGCTGGCAGCACGCTCAGGATAGGAAATTGAAGGAGTCTCCCTTAAACATGAGCAGCAGATTACAGCTTACTTTCCATGGCTTGGATATTTGTACATGCACTTGCTCACATATTTTTGTAAAAAGAGGCTAATATAATAAGTCAGAGTAATTTAGAAAGCACTCACAAAGTACTCTGAAAAGGAATAGCACTTTAAATGCTCAGCCTCTTCACTCTAACTCAAGGATGCATCTTATCCCTACCTTTCTCATCTCTTTCATACATGGGAGAGTGCATGAGGTTCACATTTGACCATGTCAAATATGGAAAGATTTCAAGATTTCAGTGAGGAAAGAGGCAAAACAGCTTTCTACAGCTCAGGATTCTCTGAATGACAGCTCTGGTGCTCGCCTAATAGTCTCTCCCTTCTTAAATGCTAAAGCAGAAACTGTAGCAATGCTATTGCTGATACTACAGTAATAATCTCACACACAAAGACATTATTACAGAGGCCACATCCAGTCAGTATAAACAGCAACAAAGCATTTTTTAAACACAGCACACTCGGGATATTTTATTACCATTGATCATGTTTAACAGAACTGGAGCCTTGAGAATCTGCCAGTCACACTCCAGCTGAAATAGTGCTTGCCATGCCCTTTCAGCTTGCTGCAAACCAGCAGCACCCTCTTTCTGGGTGCACAGCCCCTCTTCCCCAGCACTTCCAGAGCCTGCTGTATGACAGCTTTGCACCCGCTGAGCCCCGCTCGCTGCTCTCAGCTGTCTGTCACAGCACCTCAAGAAGAAGCTCAGGCTCCCATTCATACATCGGCAGCCGCAGGTCTGAAATAACTGGTTGAACAGGATGTCTCTATAGGCGACAGTGTTAAAGATAACTGAAATGATTGAGTTAGTGTTCATCTGCAACAGTGCATGTATTTTCTGCTGGCTAAAATAACAGCAGAGCCATGTACCATTGCACTCTGATGCACTGTGCAATTTCTAGCAAGAAACTGCTGGCCTGTCTTGCTAAGGTGGATGGATGCATTGCCACACCTAATGGCAGACATTTTTCCAGGTACTCAAGACAACTGAGATCCACATGGCATAAAAACCTGGCTTTTGGATCTGGCACAGGAGCATCCCCTGCCCCGCAGTGATTGCACTGCAGAGAGCATAGTGGCTTGAAGACATGCAAACTGCCCCATAAGGGGAGAGAAATTTGACATGGGAGCCATGATCTGCATGAAGCCATAGTCTCAAATGGAAATTACATGCATGCTCCATTCTGGGGGTTGCTCATTTCTTCTTTAAATAAGAGCAAGCAACCTCCCCCATTTTTTCTTGCTCTCTAACCTCAAAAGGTGCAACTTGAAAGACCCCACATTGCTGCTAGCAACAGGAAAGAGCCACTACGCAGCCACTGTGCAAAATATAGAAAAGCACTGTGGAAAACCACACACGAGGCCCTTTGTGTTCTTTTACCATCATGCTGCTGCTGACACAGGCCTTCACAAATGGAACCCCTGCAAGGCCATCTCCCTTTTGCAAACTCTCACAGCTTGCATGCACCCTGCGAAACAACCTGAGAAACTGCTTTCAGCATCCAAGATCAGGTCCAATAAGAATGCCCTAAAATGGCTTCGTAGTTGTTACATTTAAAATGTTTTTAAGAAAATGAAAAGCTTTCCTGAAGCCCAGGAGGATTCATTTCCCCAGACCACAGTGCTCGTGTGTGCAGTAGGAACTCACAGCACACAGCTACCTGACAAATAAGATTAAAACAGGAATGAAAAATAAAACCATCTTACTGCCTATTTTCTTAACTCTGACCAGGGCACCGATCTCAGCCATTTCTCCAGGGCATGCTATCTCTGGAGAAAGCAATTCATTCCGGGTCATCAAATGTTTTCAAAGTGTATTATGTATCTGTGAATAAGCTGAGAAAAACACATTCCAGAGCTCCTCTCTAAAATGAACTGGGAGGAGAGAGTGAAATTTCATTGCAGTAACCCATGCCAGACCAGGTTTGTGCATCCTGCCTTCAAAGCAGCTGCAGCATTACCTTTCCTGCAGAAAAAAAGCCTCATTCTCAGAGCTGTCAACCATTCACAGCTCCCACTCAATTCACCCACTTGCCAATTAGGTTCAACAGCTCCAGAAAAGAATAAGGAATGCAAAAACCGATTCATATGGGGAGCACGCATGCATTAAGGGGTGTGCTATCAATTCTTCATTGACTCATGTGGAATAGCATGTAGGGACTACATCTGGCTCTGCTGGCAGACAGAGGCAACAGACTGCTGGTACAGGTCCTACCTAGTGATTGTGGTGACCTATCTGAGGATTGTGAATTAATTCAATCAGTACAATCTTACAGACAAGTTTCCTCACCTTTACGCTCTTGAGAAAAGAAAAGCTGACTTATTGCTTCATGTAAAACATGGACACCTTACTTCACATCACATTATAATGGGTCTTCTTTTCCCCCCTCTCTGTGGCAGGGGATTTTCCAGGAGCTGGCAGTGAAACCATAACCCTACAGGAAGGAGAGGACCTGAACCTCCGCTGTACCCTCAGCGGTGACAGCAGAGCCATCAGGCAGTGGCTAAACCCCCGTGGGTTTACCATTTTCCTTGACAATCGTTGGGGTAAGTGTGAAACCCCAGTGCAGAAGTTTCCATGCAGAGCAGAAGGGTCAGCCAGCAGTGGGTTTTCCAGCCCCGGCACAGAGCGCCTCTGACTCACCCAGCCACTGCTGGGGGTGGTTTGACATCCAGCCCCTTTCTGGCAGAAGCCAATGAAATGGAAACCCCCACAAGAGTGGTCTGGCAGCAGAGCTTTTAGCGACGAACCACGTTCACCACCAGCACCAACAGATTAGCACAACACCCACTGCTGCCTCAGACAGACAGGAGCAGACCTGACTGAAAGCTCTGGGCGCTCCTCTTCTCATCAACAGTGCTGCATTTAGTGTATCAAGGGGAAATGTTTAGAAAATAAGCAATGGTTTCTAGCACGTGTTGACAGCCAGAACTACTACTGCTGGCTTCCCTTCCATTCCCTATCTCTCACCTTTCTCTGCTTGAAGTTTTGCTGAGCTGACACAGCAATTTATTAAGGTCAGGGAAGGAACAGATCTGTGAGTACCTATAGCATTGGAGTGTAGCTCAAGCAGACAAAACAGTATCTGTCTTAAACCTGATGATTCTGCCCATAGCATCAATATCCTTGACCATCCCTCAGCAAGATGCATGATACAACATCCACCAAGATAGGAGTTTGCAAAGAATTTGCAAAGTCCTCTTACAATACCAAAGAAAATAGTCCTTCTTTAGAGAGGAACCAAGTTATGCATGGACATTTTCAGTTTTTATTCAGAATCACCACTGTGAACTTTTGTCCCACTGGTTCCCCAAAACCCACTTTGTGAAGCAGTTTCTTCCGCTCTCGTTGTCTACAGTCCTTACATTTTATATTTCACCACTACCATGAATTACAGCACAGCTGTGATATTCTCCCAGCTCAGTATTTTCAAAAGACCTCATCTAAACCTTTAAACATAAAGATAGTTTTTGAGATCTTTTTATCTCTAATGATTGATTCCCATCCCCAGTTTCAGTATCCCACATGACTTGCTGGCTCTTCCCCAAGACTCCCACAGGAGGAACAAAGCAAAGGCAAGAAAACCTAGACAGAAAAATGGGACTGCACAGCAGAGCACAGTCGTCTCATAGACAGTTTCATCTAGATAATTAAGTAAGGATAGAGCAAAGCAAACAGCCAATTAATAAACCATTAATGAAGAAGTGTAGGCTGTGTAATGAAGAAGTGTAGACCGTGATGTTCATTTACACACCATAATATACACCCAAAGAGGGGAAGTGATTTTTTCAAAGCAAGAGTAAGTCTTGAGAAATAGGGAATGAGGAAGGGAAAGTTCGTCACGCATCTTTGCTCTTTGTTCTTTATTCATGAGCCATATTGTTCTGACTATATACTGTGTCCTCACCCCAATGTTTGCTTGTATTTATCTGTCTGAAGATTTCAAGACCCCAGTTACCATAAGACCTGACTACGCAGGACTAAGACTCCCTGGCTGTGCAATGGCTAGGAGGCAGCTCTAAAGCATGGAGAGCGGTTCACCTTTCACTTGCCAAAATGAACATCACAATAGGTTTTAAAAGTGAAATATACATATATATGTGTGTATATATATATATATATATATATATGCTGTTTTCCCTATTGACATGGCTTGTACCCTTCACCTTCATCATTTAACTGCTGTCTCTGTGCTAGAGCAGCACCAGCTAGGAACGCTTCACGCTAGAACTGCTCAGTTATGTCAAATGCTGAGGAGCAAACAAACAAAAAAATGCAGTAGACAAATCCAATCTCACTCATCACTGCTTTGATTATCCTTGTATGTGCCACCACACATAACATGCTGAGTTTTATTTTCCTTACAGCCTTAAAAGATCCGAGATACAAACTTACCCGTTATTCAGAGGATGAACTGTCTGTCAGACTCTCTAACGTAACAGTGCATGATGAAGGCATATATAAATGCTTCTACTACAGCACACCGTTCAAAAGCAAGATGACAACTGTTGAGGTGTTAGGTGAGTTCTCTTCCTGCTCTATTCTACAGGAATGGAATAACAAAGCCAGCTCCTCAACTCCAGGATTGCCTTTTTGCATACAATTGTACAGTACTGAGCACAGTCCCAGACTCAGCTCAGCCCTCCCAAATAACACTGCACATGCAGCTGCTCATAAAACCAAACAGAAGTACTTACTGCAACTGATTCTAAACCTTCCTCCTGCAGCTGCTCCTTCTAACCCTGTACTGCAAGTATCCCGAGACGCAGAAGGAAGCATTACGTTATCTTGCTATACCCAAGGGTGTAAACCACAGCCCCAGGTTACCTGGCTGTTGGATAATGGAATACAGCTTCCCGGTAAGTGCTAAGACAATGTAACAATTTCTATTTATCAGCCTTATTTATTAGTCTTACTTATCCAAGCGTTCACATTTAAAAGTACTGAAGGGGGGAAACATCACCAGATGAGACTCCTGCTCATCCTCTTCATTTTATACAACTCAGGCCTTGGTTCTACAGGTTAGGAGGAAAGTCGGCACCAAATACTGGGGTCTGTGCAGGGGAGAAGGCTCACCTGATGCACTTGTGTTCAGTGCAAGAATGGCAGAACTTGGCACCAAAATCCACTGAGAATCTGGAGTGAAATTCCACTGACATGAAATGAAACCAAAACTCCAAAGGCACAATTTGCAAAGCCCAAACACAAAGTCAGATAATAAAACCATTATAACTGCTTCCATTTTGTGACTGGTACAGGCTTTCCTCAGCCGTGCTGAGCAGCTCACACCCACATCAGCTGCTCTTTTCTCATTAACCTGTTCAGAGGCAGGTAAGTCACTAGCAGAAGCAAAAAACAGAGTTCAAAAAACACACAGCTCACAACCCCCTGCAACAGCTACAGACCTGCACACATCTAGGTGAATACAGATGATAGTAGTGGATAATGGGTAGCTCAATTTAACTTGTGTACAATAGAAACAGCTGCTTTGAAGGCTGTGATCCAATAGCTACTACCTTAATAGCTGTAACTGTTGCACACTGGACAGGAAATGCACCTCACTACCAACCTGTGAGGAAAACACCCCTAGGTACAAATGTATTTTCTTTTGCATGTTAACAAACTCATTTGTATTTTCTATCATTAAGCAACATTTTCATAGTTTAGCATAAAAGATTTTCCCCACAGAACAGAGTTCAAATTAGAAACAGAAAAGCCTGCTGGCCTGAATAAAGCTAGAAATCAAGACTAGAGAGTGGGGAAAAAAAAGAAAGAAAAGCTGTTGAAATCTAGAACCTATAACAGCCCAACACACCACACAGACACCAGATAACCTCCACAACATACATAGCCAACTAAGCATCTTTCCATTTAGTTCAATAAAAGCCTACACTTACCTTCATGTCCTACTTGCATCTTGAGACTTGTAACACAAACACCAGTAAGACATTAGGACCTATCAGACCAATGAGAACTACCTGGCCTTCAGCCTCGTGTCCTGCAAGCAGCTGGGAAATTAAACATCAAAGAGCTATACTGTGTTTGTTTGATTGGTTTAGCTTAGAGGTGGTTTCAGATGAAGGGATATTTGCATGAAGAAGTGCTGATTCACCATCCAGCTTGTTTGTGGCTGATGCAAATTCATGTTTGAATGGAAAAATAACTCTTCTAATTCGGGGTGTCTCAAGCTTTCTGCATGTGCTTTTCCCTTTTTGCAGGTGACTGTCTTTGAGCAGAAACTCTTTTCTCCCCACACCCAACTCCATCCCATGCTCAGCTTGAATCACTCACTGCAAATATTTATACTAATCAGAAAATAGCTAATAAATTTTAATTACTGGCAACGCCTCAGTTCCACCAGGGCACAGCAGGGGCCAACCAGCTGTAATTACTGAGCTGTTGCTGACAATTAAAGATTATTTCCTTCCTAGCAAAAACACTCTGAAATCCTTCTGAATTCTCATCTGACCCTATGGGGGATAGAAAAGAGGGCTGAGAAATACCAGTCATTGTGTCCATGTGATACAACAAATTATCCATAGAGGCTAATTTGGAAAGAAATTAAATTTCTTAAATTTCATTTAAGAAATAAAGAAGTTACCACAGTACAGATAAAGAGAAAGCATTAGGCTTTTTGTCCAGAGAACCTCTATCATAGAAGCAGACAGTCAACATTATTGTACCACTGTGGGCATTTAAGGTAAACATCTGGAAAAAAAAAAGTCCACCAGAGCAATTCAAACTTGTCTCTGTGTCACATGAAATACATCTTTATCATCCCATACAAGATAAATGAGTAGAAGTCAGTACACCTGGAGGACTGAGATCTATGACAGACATGTCATATAGCTCACTTTAATTCATTATGCCATGGTGATTTATCTTTGTGTTTCATCTCTCCCAACAGAGGGAGGGTCTTTTTTAGACCTCAACCATGCTGCAAACCAGCAGGTCCTTATGCATCAGGGCCACAGCCACAAGTAGGTGATTTATTCTGTCCAGTAAGGGCAAGAAGTGCTGCTGGGTGTTGGGACATCCCATTGCAGTCCTACAGACTGCATGAGCCCAGCAGCAGGGGAATTTCCCCACAGAATAACCACTTGTGTATAGTAATCATGCGCTATTTTAACAGAGTGAAGTAATGCAGATTGTGCCTGGAAGGTTTTTCATTAAATTGCTCTTGACTAGAAAGCACTTCAATGTTTTTTTTTACATGGCTGTGTAGGTGACACCAGGCACAAGTTAGAAGCCAACGGGAAGAAATGGACCACAACCAGCACCCTCACAGTGCTGGCATATGGGCCCAACTCAACAGCCAGCTGCCTCGTTCACCACAAAGCACTGAGAGGAGGGAAGCTGACAGCGCCTTTCCAGTTTGAGGACGTTGCCAGGACAGGTGCTACAGCACTCTTTGAACAGTAATTATTGCATTTGAGCACTCAGGTAGAGAAAGTCATGCAAAACTGAAACACGTGGTCTACCACCTCGTGTGTGGAATTTGTTTTGCCTACTGGGGCAAAAGTGGAGCTCCAAACTAAGGTTTTATGTGAGTTATTTTTCTTTTTCTACATACCTAAAAACCCACTGTTGTTTTTCAGTGACAAACACAACTCCTGACTCAACTACACTAGAGGTGGATACGTATGTCTCTGAGTATGTGCAGCCTACAGGTAGGCACCAACTGCTTGGCCTTTTTTTACACAGATCAGATAACCATAAGATCCATCACAAAGAAATACTGTGCAGTGTCTCTGTGTAGAGGTTGGACTGCAAAAGTTGCTGTTAGCACTGAGGAATATTTTGCACAGCATTAAGAACTTTGGTTTTTTCCCCAGTGACCACAGCAGAGTCAGATCTGAACAGCAGTACAGACTTCCCTCCAACCTACCCACAACATAATGGTATGAGTTTTACTTTCATTTTTTACACATTTTATGGTGTTAAATATATTCGGAAGACAGGGGAACCAAAGGTGGAAAGAAAGGACTATAAATCTAACCACAGCTCAAGACAGGGGACTCAAGCAGCCCAGAACACAAAGAATACCGCAGCAGGTTTCATTTCCATGGACTGGGTTCAGTGGCAAAGCGTGACTTCTGATTTTTATCATGTCTTTGAGGGGTTTTCCTCCAGGATCTGAAAAACCAACTATCCCTTCTGCAGTACCAGAGAATCCATTTAGCATTATTTAGCAGCACAGCATCGACGACAGCCCAGTAAAACCTCCAACCAGCTCTCACATTTACTTGTAAGTTTAGACTTAGCTGCACTCATTTATCAAACCAAGGCAGAAACACTAGAGAACAGCACTATAAGCCATCTTACACACAAACATATGACTCAGAAAAGCAGCATTTCTTGCTTGTGAGGGAAGCCCTCCATTTCACAGCCGTAAAAGCAGGCGAGCTCTCTCCCATCAGATGCTGCACAATTACATTCCCGTTGGCAGCAGCCAGATTGCCTCTCCTGGAGTGTCAGAAAGGCACGGTGAGAGCTGAGATTTCCCTGCATGGTTGCACTAGGTGGCACTGTGCAACAAAGATTATCAGTGCATACCGACGGCTGAAAACTGAAGCTATTCTACAGAACTGTTTCTAGGAGGAGAACGAAGAGCTGCACCGCACGAGTTGCTCAACCCAAACCCTCCAAAGCAGCACCCACATCTGCTTAGTGTTACAGAGCAAGCAGTGAAAAGTCAACTGTTTTAGAAAGAACTCTTTGTATTTGTTTAAAAGTGCTATGTCAGTGGTTACAAACTTCACAGCCTGGCTGCATCCTGTTGATAAACAATTCTATGAGTAGTAAGAGGGAGCATGAATCTTACAGCACAGTGTGCTTATGTACCTGGTAAGGAAGGAAATGAATGTAAAGCTCTGGCAGACACAGCATGCGTTACCATTTCAGTTCCACAAATCAAAGTTAATTATACCAAAAGATATTGCCTACATGTGTAAGGAAGTCAGAACCCACCTCTTGTGTTTCTGCAGGGCCTGGAGCAACGACATCAGCTGCAGCAGGAGAGCTGTCTGCTACCTCTGCTCGCCACATCCCTAACAGTACGTTACATCACAGACAGATGCTCTGCTCATGTCCCCAGGGCAGCCATTCTCTCACGCTGAGTGATCACACTTCTGAAAGCTATAAAGACAGCAAAAGTTAATCTGAGATAGGAATACAAGAAAATATCTGCTTTAAGGAAAAAAAATAGCTGCCTATTCTTGTATTTGCAATCAGGCAAAGCAAAGTAAGGGAGAGGAAAAGTTCAAAAAAATAATGAAGTCAAAGCTCACCCTCCTTTTAGTTTGTCTGTAAATGAGAATTATTGAGTAAGATACTCTGAGGATTTTCTGTTCATAAAGCTTATGTAGTATTTATATTAAAAAGAAATACTGTGTTAAGGAAGTGAGCATGGAGTTTTTGAGTTAAGAGCTCCAGAAGTCTCCTTCTGCTACATTATCAGGTGTTCTGGACTTCAACCCTGTTGGAAAAACACAGGATTTTCAAGCATCTCTTAGCCCTTCTTAGAAATACCATTCTCCTTTTCATCTCTCCAGGCACTGAAACAGCACTCAATGCCACAGCCACAGAGCAACTTTTCAGGACAGAAGCCTCCTTCCCAAGTAAAAACGTAACTCTGATTTCCAACAGCACCTCTGGTAAGAACTCCTAAATACTCTTCAGAGACAGCTTCCAAACATGCAGCAAGCTTCCTAACACCCAGCTGATTCTTCCTGACCTCCAAAGCTAGCATCAGTACACTAAAGTAATACTGACTTGCAGTCCTGGGGACAAACCACAGAAATGCAACCATTTTACCATCTAGAAAAAAGCTGAATGTTACCATTTGTTGTGCTAGGGCTAAGTCTGCTGACTTCAATTAGTTTTTCATATAACTAGAACAACAACTGAGCTTGTGTCTTAAAACTGAGCCCAACAAGATGTATTCTGCTCTCCCACCATGCTGATCCAGCCTGGTCCAGGATACATCATTCTTGTTTTAATAACTAGAAACTCTCAAGAAGCAACAACCCAAGCATACATCTGCCTCTTTTACAGAGCAAGATGTGAAATCTGAAGGCATGAGCAAGAAGGAGAAAGATTTCCTGCTGCCACTCCTGGTGGCAGTTCTCATTGTCGTGCTGCTCATCATTGTAGTGCTTTTTACATGGAAGCTGAAGAAAGCTCATGGAGTTTGGAAGAGAGGTGAGTGATGGCACTGTTTGAGTAACTGCTTTATTTCAGAGGGGCTGAACAGCTGAGATAAGACACAGCTCCCCTGTCTTAAACATCTGTCTACAGACAGTAGCTGTGACTTGTTGCAAACAGCTGCTGAGGATTCCCCTGTAATCAATGGCCTCACATCAAGCTTCACCCTACATGACTCAACTATATTTTCTTTTCTTAAGCACATCCCTCGTGACTGACCAGAATTACTGCATCTTCATTTTCTGCCCTCAAAAGACTAGGATTTTTATATTCAAGGAAGAGAGTGAGGAAGAGTCATGGGAAAATCTTAATTATATTTGATTTTTGCACAGAAAATGATACTTCAGACCAGACTTTGGAGAGTTATAAATCCAGATCTAATGAAGAAAGCCCAGGCCATGAGAAGAGCAGACAAGGTAAAAAGTTTCAAACCAGCATAAGTTGATCTCTACCAGATAAAGTGTTGCTGCTGACCACTGCAGAAGCAGATTGCTGCCCACCTTACTGCACAGAGACACTTCCAAATTGCACACTGTGAACTGGAATATTGCAAAATTAAGCCTTTCCTATCCTGAGGCCTACTACAGAGCTTGCAGCTTCAGCAAGGGTGACACAGAGCTGTACAAAATTCAAATTATTGCCTTTTTATTGAATAGTTTTGACTAGATAATCCCAGTGGTTTTATCTAAATTTAACGTGATGGAATGCTGTTCAAAACATCATCAGTGGTACTTAATTCAACTATTGTTAAACAGTCCTGAATATCCTGGGTGTTTCATCATTCTGTAACACTGTCATTAATGTATATTTCATGCAGGTGCTTCCCCCTTTATAAAATCAGTAATAAATATGTGTTTGTCTTTCAGTTGTCAATCAGAAGTCCAACGTGCAGTATGTAACAGAAGGATATGTGGAAGCAACACAGAAAAATCCAAGCGAGAAAAACACTACAATACCTGAGGAACAGTTTGCATGTGGAAAAGAAACAGATGTATAGCAAAGGGATCCTCCTGGCAAGCCTATAAAATGTACAGAAACACCACTGTTTTCTGGTATTTGTGTTTCAGCATTCACAAATCAGTATGATTTCAGGGAGCAGACATACAAACAGTTGCCTGAAATCCCAAAGGCAATTTGGATTGTTTTCGTCTGAAGGTTGGTAGATAGGGACAGTGCTCCTACATATCTGTTCATACATATGAAGACTGACTTAGCTCAGTCCTCAAAGGATTTAATTCACAGCTGGACTACGTGATTTTAATGATCTTTTCCAACCTTTATGATTTCATGATAATCAATCACTGCCAGAAATACAGGTCCTCAATCCACCCTAATTGCTATTAAGGTCCTGGCAAAGAAATCTGCAATTAGTCCCAAGGGACACAGGATATGCAGACAGTCAGCACTTCTGCCACCTCCCCTGTAAGCACAGCACTGACCAGGAAACTTTGGGTGATGGAAACCAATCGGTACTTCTAACAACATCTCATTCTGACAACCAAACCTGGGCACCCAGCTGTATTTAGCCAAACATCCTGATGTCAGAGGTGTTTAAAAACAACATGGCTGTCTTCTATGCAAATCTTGAGATGACAAAGGAGAAGAGGAACCACACGGTGGGACTCTGCATTCACCCAGGGGTGAATGCACTTGCGTGTGGTGGGAAAGGTGTGAGAAGCAGCAGGACATTCCCTCTGCAGGGCAAGACAGTGCTGTCAGCAGGAAGCTCTTCTTCTGCAGGAGCCTCGTGCTGAGGTTCTGTAAGGCACAGCCAGGCTCCTGAAATAAAGGGAATGTTCTACAGGACAAAGCTGTGTTTATTCTTCTCATTAGGGATGGTCATTCCTCTCCAGACTTTATTCTGCAAACTGGTCTTGGATATCGAATTAAGTAAATGCCCTTGAAGCGACTGCTAGAAATATTTCATTTTTATGTGCAAAAAATGAAAACATTACTTCATTTCAGGAGGCTGTGGATGCCCCATCCCTGCAGGCATTCAAGGCCAGGCTGGATGTGGATCTGGGCAGCCTGGGCTGCTGGTTGGTGACCTGCACACAGCAGGGGGTTGGAATTAAATGATCAGTGTGGTCCTTTTCAACCCAGGCCATTCTATGATTCTGTAATTTTGGACCTGGGGAGGGGAAGCATTTTGCATACAAACACAGATCTACCTGGCAGCTCACAGTGCAGAGCCCAGGCCAGGAACAAGCACCAACATCAAATGTTTGCTTTGCACGTATGAAACGTCCTGAAAAAACGGCAGTCTGTGCACAGGGAGGAAGCACAGCCCGCCCTTCGGCTGCGCCCCTCAGCGCCCCTCAGCGCCCCGCGTTCCCGCGCCCGCGCGCTGTAATCGAATCCCGCGCTGCCACATCGCTCTTCGATAACGTCCGCGGTACCGTTTCACCTCAGCAGGGCGGCAACCGTCGTTCTAATAAACCAACCTGATTTTACCACAGCCTACCTGTCGGCTTTTCAAGCGTTTTTATTTCACCGCAGGGAACGATCTGACTTCTCGCTCCCCCAGCCTGGGGTCCGCACCCCGGGCACGCTCCTTTCCTTTCCCGCGCTGCCCACCCCCCCCCGCCCAGTACTTGGTAGCTGCCGCGCCGCGTCCTCCGCCGTAACCATGGCGACGGCGCGGCCCAGCCCACTGCGACCGCGGGGGGGGGCAGCGTGGAGACGGGCTGCGCTCATCCCACCCTTAACTCCGGTATCCGGTCCAGGGTTGCGGATGATTTAGGAAGGCTTTAATGCAATCATAATGGAAGGAAATTAACCAGAAGAGTTCGTGTGCTTTTCGCTGCATTGTGCCAGCCTAAGGAATTGGGTAAAGGGAGCACGCACCGCTTCTTGTACCGCTCTGCAGCTGTCAGATGGCTCTTTGCCTTTGTTTTGCTTTGTTTTAGCTCTGCTTTCTTTTCCATGATCTGTTTCGTGCATGATTAGCTTTGTTACCAGTAATACATCACTCTAAGGCAAATTTCATTACAAAGTCACGCATTCCTTGGTATTAACCGCTTAAAGGAGCACCCGTGCCAAGGGTGAGGGTAAATGTTTTAACTGTAGATCACTGCCACAACTCCTAACCAACACAAACATCTTCACCGACTGTATGGCCTCTTTGGTTCACTTTCCTGTTTTCCAAACACAGGGTTGGTGCAAACCATCAGTGTCCAGCACAGCATGAACGCCTCAGATACGGAATACGTTACAATTTCCTCCCCATACACTTTCCACGTGAGTAACGAATGCTTCCCTCAGAGTGAGCTCACACAACCAAGCTTTCATCCTGCAAGTTGGAAAAGGCCACCTGCAAGTGAAGGGAGCATTGGCTCAGAGCTGCATGACTGTCAGGACTCTGACTGTGAAAGCCTTGTTCTGGAAAGGCACTATCAGTTAGAACTCCAGCAACGGATTCGTGCTAATGACGAGCTGGTAGGACTGAGTTCTGGGCAGCTGGAGAGTGACAGCTTAGAGGAAGAAGACAGCTTGGAGAAGGTGATTTCACAGGAGCAAGAAGGAGCTAAGTATGTCACAGTGCAGTATCCACACAGAGTACGAAAGAAAGAGAGCGATGGAAGGTAAGGCATAGGTTTTCAGTAGATGAGCATGGTTGTTCTAACCCCTTAAAGCCTCAGGATACACACTGCCTCTTTAAAACCAACTTAGATCACCAAAGTGCTATTATGGACACCCAAGGACCAAGTAATATGCGCAACTACTGTTGTGTCTTATCCACATTCATAATCATTATACCCATTTCTCAGTCGATCACGTTGGCTAAAACACCAGTGCAGGAGGTTAAGATGGAGAGAAAACATCCCTCACAGACTGCATACAGATGTTTATACTACAAGCCCTTTCATTTCTGTCTAAAACAGGCAAGCAGGAAGGTAGGAATTGACCAATGGTTTGTGTGGCATTTTTGAGAACATGGGAGAGAGGATTGGGGAGAAAGAAAAGAAAACACAGCATAAAACACATCCCCCTTTCATTTCCTGCAAAAAAATCCATGCTGAGCAAACTAGGTCACTGTCTGTAACAAAACGAAAAGGAAAAAGCTGATAGGTTGATAAAACAGTTTTGTTCTTAAAACTGCATAAATCTAAAATTAAGTGTTACCATCATTAAACATTCTTTAGGAAAGCATTAACTTGCTACATAAATAAAATCAAATTTGCTGTCTTATGCATGAAAGGTTTAACATTGTAAATTGGGAATAATTCTCAAGTTTATGGGGATTAAATTAAACCTGAAGTAATAATAACGTGCAGTTTCAATTTAATTGTCTACTTAAAATAAAGTGGCAAACAAATGAAGACTAAATGATTAATAGCATGCTTTTATTCACGTCCTCAACAGGCAAAATGGCCAGTTACTGAACATTTCATTGTGAGTGCAAATGATGTTAATTGTACTAGAAACATGCTCTAATTTTTAGTAATTTTTTTGACTGAATACTATGCTGAATGTGGGGCTCTTCATTAAATGGAAATTTGATTTTATTTTGTTTGAACTTAGCCTAGCAAGTACTCAAATACAGTCCATTAACCAGAGCAAATATCACAGCATATGCATATGAACCCCCCTCTCTACATCCATTACTAACCTCGGAATTTGAAGAGGAAATGCTGCATCTGTTGTCTACGTACCACACTTTTGTTGATGAGTACAGAGTCCATCTAACCTTTATATCAAGTTGGGGGGAGGAATAAAAGGTGCACTTCTTGTCTGCAGATGATTAGAGATGAAGGAGCTCTTCACACTCATTTTGTTCCCGTGCGGTGACCTGGCCTGCATAATCCTGTTGAGCTGCTGTGCACACATTTCAGCACAATAGAACTCTCTAGCATTATACTCTGCTATTTGAATCATTACAATTATACCAAATAGTTCTATATTCATTTCAAAATATAGCCACCTATTTTTGTTTACCTGCAGTGTATGGCAACTACAAATAATAATATTTTCACTGCTGTAAATCATTTCCAGTATACAGGATACCATCATGCTTACCTGAAATGAAAAGCGCTGCTAGAGAAAAAGATTTTTTTATTACTTAGAAGCCTATTGAAATATTGATATATACTTAACCAGTTAAGAAAGAAGGAATAAATGATTTGTGGGAGCGTTAATATGATTGGCTATGTTGCAGTTAAGAGAATTCAGCTTAGGCAGTCATTATTGGTTCTGCTGAGATTTGAGAGTGGAATCTTGATAGGTACATCATTTTTGTTTTTCAAAGCAGTCTCTGTTTTGTAGGTGACATCATCTGCATGGAAACAACAAGATGCAGTTGTTTTATCTTTTAGCTGATGCTGCTAGTGCTTATAATATCCGTGCCAGATTTAGGATCAAGGTTGTTTGCCACTGTGATCTGAATATTAGGCCGATTAATCATTCACTGATAATGGAAATTAAAGATGAAAAGGAGGTCCTGCCTAAATTTTATACTCAAACATGTTTTATAAAACTGTCCTGGTCCTGGTCCCACAGTTGGCCCCACTGCGTGCACTGAATTGGTTGTGTTTGCAGAATACTTGCAGGCTCAAATTGTACACTGAGAAATGTAGAATGTGTGCAATTTATACATGAATAATTTTATATTTCTGTTTTAAATAGGGAACAGCAGCCTGCAGACAAATATTTCAGCCTAAAGTACAATCCTAACTGGAAGAACACAAAAGAAGCAGTGGAATTTTCTGAAGTAGAAAAAGCACACCACGTTGCTGAAGGAGGCAGTGTGGACCTTCCCCAAGATTCCTTTTACTTCCATTCCAGTGTCTCCTCAGGAGAAAAGAATCAACAGGAGGCAAAGTTTCAGGAGTCATTCTCTGAGTTTGGTACAGAATTACTGAGCTTTCATGAGCCAAATGCCTTCGTCTCCAGTGAACCTTTTAGGTTACATACCAGAGGGAATGAATCTTCAGATGGCTATTATTTCAAAGATAGCCTTAGTACATACAGCAGTGCTTTTTCTCTTCGGATTCCAGAAGATCGACCTCAAAGAGCAAAAAAAGACTTTGTGGAAAAAAACAAGCGGACTTTAGGATTGCGTACAGACAAGAACAAATCCTATCTTCAGTTACATGGCAAAAAGCAAGAAGTTATTCAAGAGCAGGTAGGTAACTTTGGCAAGTTCTAACTGCTATAAACCAAAGTCTGCTGTTGAAATAGAGTATGTATATGGTCTTACAGGTTTGCATGAGGCTATCATGCAACTTAGAACCACTAGGTGAATCAGATTCTCATAGGAAATTGTTAAGTTCTAAGTTGCATCTGCATCGTCAGGAGGCAACCTTTCAATATTCCTGAAAGAAATGCTGTCTTCTTTCTCACAGATTCTACATCATACCTTATTTTTAGGAGCATCAGATTTTCCTCAGCTTGGCTGACATGAATTTGGTAATACACTGCTTTCAAGGGCTTAGCACTGTTATTTAGTGTCACATATTTAGGAGTATCCAGAAAAGATGTGAATTTGAGTGGTCAGGCAACCCATTACTCTACTTGCTTTCTCACCCAGACCAAACCTGCTATTTGGAATCCATCAGTAAGCACTTGTAATATGTTGTAATTGGGTTGCAGGGGCTTGGCCTTCTTATGATTGACTGTGAAATGTCAAACACTGCATTAAGGATTAAGTGGAAATGTAATAACAGTTCCTAATGAACAATTATACAAGAGTCTGTTGCTTTTACTTGCTGCACATTATGCATAATGACAATATGGAAGTCACTGAATCACTCTATGAGTTACAGGGCAGAAAATCATTCACTTGCAAAGCTAGAAACTTATGATACGTTGTATTTTTGTGGCTAATGAGTGGTTGACACAACACTAGAGGGCATCTGCCGACTGTATTACAATGAAAGCAGCAGTGGACACGCTCTTTTCTCTCAGAGCTGTTAAAAGCACTTGTTTTTTTCAGTTATAATTTACTTGATGGTAAAAATAATTAGCATAGATGGCTGCTAATTGAAGTTGTATTGATATGATTATGTTTACTATATAGGGGATTCTTAAAATGATTCATATGTAAGTATTGGAGCCAGGGATCAGGACTTTGTAGCATAGATGCTTTCTGAAGGATTTGTAGTAGGAAAAAACAACAACAGCAACAAACCCAGCACTGCTAAAATCAGGACTGAATGCCAAAATTACCTTGATGAGGTAGCCATCAGCCTACAACATTGGTAAGCATTTTCCATTTCTTACCTTCCTGTTGCAATAATCTCACTTAGCCTAACTTTCCTGTGTATTTTTTAATTATAACATCTGTATATTCATTGATTAAACACACAGGAAGGAATACTTACCTTTTTGTTCGTAATCAGGACATCCATTCCTTCATCTTGTTGGAGGAGTGCATGAAGGCCTGGTAGGAGCATCTTGTTGCTGGCCCGTTGTCTCAAGGCTCGTGATTCTCAACTCAGCAATTAAGTCTTCTCAATTAGGCCAGCCACCTCACCTGGAAAACTATTAGAAATGCAAAACCAGCATTTTTATTCTCTGCAAAGAGAAGCCAACAAACCATGTGCAGCCTTCTGGAAACGCGAACATATTCTGAGTGCAGTTTTATCCTATACTGGATTATGTTGAGCTTTTAAGGACTCTGAAGCTTTTTTACTGGTGTAACTGCTGTTAGGTATCAGGCACTGTGGAAATGATGGTTGTGGACACTTGAAATAAGTGCATTGCATACAAGTTTATTCAACTGATGTAGTTTCATGTAAAATATTTGCAGCCTTGTTCTTGCAGAGTTTACCGATGTTACCTCTGTGCATACAGACAGCAGGCTGTATGTACCAACACATACTATAAATGTCTGTTGATCCATATATTTCCTAATTTATACAGCATTTTATAAAGCATCAAGTTCTTTGCAGTGTTGCCTGATGATAAATATCAGGGAGGGAGAGAAAGAGAGAGAGAGAGAGAGGCAGACAGAGAGAAGTAGCAGCCAAATCTAGCTCAGCTGTACTCAATATGAGTTGCTTTCCTACCTACAAGCCCCTTACTTCAAAGCAAGGAACATAATGTACAATTTTTTAATGGCTCTAGACCAAGGCACTCAGACTCTCTGTGCACTGCGCCTTACCTCAGTGTAAACACCTAATCAAGATTGCCTGCGCTACAACAATAGCAGCCAAATGCAATTCGAGAACCACAAGCCTTTGAAGTCCTCACTGCAAAGGCCGGTTTTCTAGTCTGGGATAATGACATGCCATGATTGCTGTCTTTGTTGTATCTTTTCAGTAGAGAAGCAATTATGGGCCTCAATTTAACAGAATAGGCATTACACAGCTTATGATGCTCAAAATGCAATTTCATTTGATCATTTTCTCAATTTGATTGGTATTAATAGAATAGTTCACAAAAAATGCTGGCAGAGGTTATGTCCTGTTCCTCTTTCAAAGAGATAATGTAGAAGTATGCTTTACCTGCCCAGTAAACCATCAATACAGTGAGACAGTCGGTTCCACCAAAAACCTCTTGCTGACTGCCAAGCTGCATCTATCCCCGGTTCAGGAGACCTATGTGGTAACTTTCAATTTGTTAACTTATCTAGTGACAGCTAAAGAATCTGCATAGACATTTGGGGCAGCAAGTTCACCTGAAAGCTCAGCAATAGACCTTGCCTGCCTTTTTCTAGTTCTCCCGGTGTCTCAACTCCTAAAATGCAATTTTATTTCCCTCTCTTCTCTCCAAAAGTAAAGGAATACTCCCTGCTATCCTACAACTGTTAATGGTGTATTTTTTTTTATGCTTTTTGTTTTTTTTTTTTTTTCAACCTTTCATTTTCTTGTTATCTATTATATAATACCTAACTTTACTATTTGAGCTTCACTATGAGTCAAATTGTTTCTCATCCACCTCCAAAACTTTTAGACCCTTTATTCTGACTAGGCTATGTTAGCATGTGGCCTTAAACATTCTATTTCTTTTAGGTTGCAGATATTGAAACTATTGATGAGGAGCCAGTTCAGAGTGCCTTGCCATACCCAAACATGAAAATGCACCCCGAAGACAAATGGTACCTGAATTCACAGCGGCTCAAGGTTCCTTTTTGATAGAACACAGTAATTGTATTTGAATTCAGAAATGTATTTGCCAAAACATGCAAGTTTGACTGTTTCGAGCTGTAAGCTCATCACTTTGAGAGTACAAATTAATTACACTAAATTCTTAGGTGTAATCTGCACATCGTGACAAGGATGTTGTTGTATTTCCTCGGTTGTGAGGATTCTGAGCTAGAACTCAGCTGCTGTTGCATTATTTGTCCCATAAACACTGAGCAAACATCAAGGGGTGGCCATGAAGAGTAAAATTACAAGTAGAAGCTGCAGTAACCTGCTGCATACACAGAAGCATATAGATCTATTTCACACTGGCCTTTCAAACCAATAAGGCAGGATAGCCTTTGGAGCAGTGAAGAGGCCAGGTTGTCATCACCAGTGGGAAAAAAACCAAGGATTTCAGAACCAGAAATTCAAACTAACTGGAATTATTGTTAGCAAACCTAGTGAATGTCCTTGCATTAAATTTGAAGTAGTTCAGCAGACTGTTCAAATTCCTCACTGTTCGCCTAAGAGTTGAAGCTGAATTTTTATAAAGAGCAAACACGATTTTATGCTGCTGTTTGTATTAAGAGACGTGCTTTAAATTTGAAGTTTCAGAATGAGAGGCATTTCACGGGGCTCCTCGTTCCATTTAAATGGGAAAACGTTGGCCTGGTCTCATTTTGGCAGTAGCTCATGCTTTCCACCGTTGGCACAGTAAGGCAGAGCACTAATCATTGCAGCAGAGGTCGAGTTAACAAATCATCATCTTGGCACCAGGAGTCAGGATTCCCCAGCGCTAAAGCTTTCACCAAAACATGCTTCTCTGTATGTGGATTTAATACCTACCATTAAGTAGTTATTCTGAGTGCATATGTTATGCAGTAGTTGCAAGTGTTGCTAACAAAAGAACCCTAGAGAGACAGGAGGATGAAATGGAGGATTGTAGTGCTGACAAAGATTAAATGGACTGAGAATGGATTTGTGTATTACCTAGAAGGAAAGCCATGCCTTTCCTCAAATTGGGCAACACGGGATGCTGTAATTGGAAAGCAGTGAATAAACCCCAGTTTTAGAGAGTGCTGGTTTAGCTGAATACAGTAGTCCTGGTGTGCTTAAATTCTCAGTTTTTTTCTTACCATTTAGATAATGTTTTTCAAGACACAAGACAGGGAGGAGTGCTTGGTTTAGAAGTGAAATCATTTAAATCATTGACATAAGTTTGTTTCTGCTGTGGATCAATCTAACAGGGTGTATATAGCCATCTTTATGAAATTTGGTGCAATTTACTTTAAAAGACAAGAACTGATTTGATTTCTGAAACATTTTCCCCAGGAGGCTGACAGTGAGCTACCTCTTGTCTACAGGGTTCAAAATAGTAGTCTGTCTATTTAAGAGCACCTGGTTTTGCACCTCCTTCAGATAAAGTTCTCTCACTCAGTATTCACCAGAGCACCATTTCTCAGATATGTTCTGCATCTGTAAGAACCCTTTTTTTTTTAGTGCTCTGCTTCAGAACTTGTCTCAGACCACTAAGCAGTGCTTTCAAGTGGCATTATGCATCATCCCTCAGCACTTGAATGACATTTATTGTGCTGTTCACAAGTAGAGGTGCATACTTCTTTTAAATTTTGGATTAAGTCTGGCCAGCCCATCACCTGTTATAGCCACAAGCATAATGACTGAGTCAGGGTTACATAATTATACCCAGATCTCTTTAAGGGTCCTTCCATCAGGATGTGTTTCCTTAATCCAAAATGTTACAAATACCACAAAGTGAAACTGTTGTCCTACCATTCCAGACCTTAGGAAACAGATGTTTTCCCTTTAACATGTCACCTTATGTTAAAAGTTCATTTTCAACATTAACTTTCGCCCAGGTATTCATTCAGCCCTACACAACATTGCTGTAACTCCTTTCAGGTTGAGACTGTGGGCATTGTAACAGGCAAATTATCTGTGCACTTGCATGTTGTCAATCATAATAAACATATAAAAGAGCAACCACTGAAATGAACTCCACTTTCGATAACTTGTTTTAGGATCACCAGAACAAGTGGTCCCAAAGAAACAAAGTAAAGTCCAACCAGAATCTCGAGGGAAGGGCTTGTTCAAGGAGTGATAACCATCAGCAGGCAGGAAGACCAGCAAAACCAAAGTGTTGGCACTACAGGCAACACCAGATGTCAGAATTTCAGACTGCTCCTCTGCAGGCAGTGGAACAAGACAACAGCAATGCACTGCAGAAGCGCCCAAATCCTTTTTTTGGCCCTGACACCAATATAGCAGCAAATTCAGATACTTGCTTAATTAATTTCTCAGCATGTAGTAGCAAGAACAACAAGAATTGCCAGCATGACTGTCCAAAAGGACTCACACATGGCCAGCAACATTTATACAACCACGCCACTGTGCCATTTTTCCCAAGAGATGGCAGTGCCAGTGCTCAAGCACATTTAAATCAAAAGAAGAGTTCATCTACTTTTAATGCTAACTATCAAGAAATGGCAAAGGATCAAGTATTGCTTCAGGATTGCAAAAGACAAATTTATGCTACCAGTAGTTTATGGTAAGTATGTGTGCTGAAACTACGTCCTGATAACACTTGGATAAAGAAAATTGTTTGTTTGTTTTTTTAAGGTCCAAAAGATTAAATTCTTTGGTTCAAACCTACCTCTATAGATTACTACTAACTTAAGATTCATTCTAACTGTTGATTCTCTATGGGTTATTGGAAGGGGACAGTTCTAGACGTCATGCTCTCTTACACACAGAATTTTCCACAGTTGAAAGTTTTTCCCTAAATGCTAGACAGGGAAGTTTGAAAAGCAGGTGGCAAAGAATACTGTGCATAAACTCAAGTCTAGCACTACCTGCATAGAGTTATATCAAAACTTGCCCTGTAGAGTCATTCTAGCACCAGTTCTGGCCTGTCACACAAGTTTTGAAAGTTGTCCCTATTTGCCATCGTGAATAGACAGACACATTTGGGCTGATTTTTAAGAGTTTGCTGATTGCTGTAGGAGTTAATCATTTTTGTGCACAAGTTCTGGAAACAAAGACTGGACGGTGTAGACATGGTAAAGGGCGTGAAAAGCTAAAATCAGCTATGTAGAATTTCAGACAGACAAAGCATTATTTCAGTACTCAGCAGGCATGATCCAAAGCCCTCTAAAGGCAGTTTTTGTTGACTTAAGCTAGCTTTACATAAGGCTGAACATTTCCCCATCTGATTTTTTTCTCTTCACATTACTCAGTTTCTATGAACTTGGATGCAAGCGAAGTCAGTCACTGTGAGATTCCCACATGTCCATTTTCTTGTTTCCATTAGCTTCTGAGAGCAAGGATCATTCTTCGTACAGGTGACTTATTATACTATTTGCTGTATACAAATAATGTTTTTTTCTTTTTTTGAGGCCTTCCCAAGCTTCTGTTCACAGTTCACCAGCAGCCTTTTGTACAGCCTTCCAGCTACCACCAACCATGGAGCGACAGCACCAAGAAATGTCTTGTTTGAGAGAAGCTGATGACTTGCACTTGTTCAGCCCACTTCCACCTCTAATACCCCTCATAGAAAGTGATTCAGAAGTAGATCCAGAGAGAGGTGAAGGAAATCAAGTGAAAATAAGTCGAAGTAACTCTGAAGGCTATCTCATGCAAATGGAAAAGCAAAAACAGCATAAAGTCTGCAAGAAGGTAAGCAAATAGATGTAGAGAACTATACATTTCTACTTTCTCCTCTGATTAATATTTTATTTTTCTTGGTAATCTAAAGATTTTCTCTAAAAACAAGAAAGGGAAGGAGAAATGAGAACTTTCTCATTCTTACAGATAGAAAGCACATGAATGTACAATGGCTTGCTTAGAGCATTAAAAATAAAGGTAGAAGGGATAAAGATAGAAGGAATAAAAGTAGGAACAGACACTGAAGATGAAGACATTTACTGGTGTTTTTTTCTGACCAAATCATTTTAATCTAGAGAGCGAGGTAGTTCACCACCTCTCCCTCCATTACTTTGAGACTTGATTATCTCTAAGAACACACAGAACAGTGTTTGTCCTTTTGGGTAACCAGTGATAAAATGATTTAGAATAAAGCTGTTTGTATAAAGCAGCAGGTAGCCAGGCTTCAGATCTGAACAAACCATTATCCTGGTCATGCTCATTTGCTATCCAACACAAATCTCTTGGTTTCCAAGGGAATCAAACTGAACAAGACCAAACTTAGAGGATTTGTAAGGCTAACAGCATAAACATTATTACAGGTCTGCTGACAATCCCACTGTGGTCCTTATTAAAACCTGCTTCCTTTTGTTTTTCCTGCATGTTCAGATTTCATACTGTAACCAGTTACACAGATGCAGTGGAGCAGCATAGGGGTATCCCTGTGCATCCATGACAAATTAAATGTTTAAGAAGTTAGCTCCACATTTCAAGGCAGACAAACTAAGCTGGAGTAATTACTCATGTGCTTCATCTAGGAGGCAATTCGTGTATTGCTGCTTGAATGCCTCTAAGAAGAATTAGTTGGACTACAATCAGAACTGAAGAGCAGATTTCCTTCCCTTTCTGATCCCCTGAGTTCAAAACATTGTTTTGGTCCTGTATTTTCAGTAGCTTTCTCACACTTTGTGTGTGAGGAATGCCACAAGAATACAACTCTCTGTCTCACAGAGCTTTTTGTAGTAAATAAATGCAGTCGTACTCATTGCATGCACATTTTGGCTTTGAAAATACAGAGTGCTCACTCACCTCTGCTGTATACCTCTAAATGATTAGCTCTTCACAGCACCTCAAGTGAAAGGTTGGCATACCACAGAAGAGAAGGAACAGATGATCATCACATCAAATAGAAGTTTAAGTGCTTGGGTTTAGTTTCTTTGCAGTTGAATTTAACTTGATCACGTGCTGAAATTTCTTGCTCTTTCTGCATTGCTGTGTGACTGACCATCATGAGTTCTCCCTGACAATTTCTTAACATACAATCTTAAAAAAATTAACCAAGCCTTCTCAAAAGAGAGCTTGAAAAATTCTCTATAGTAAAGCCCCAAAGGGTTCAAATGGCATCACTTGTCTTCCTGTGCATTTGTAGAACTTCCTGTGCTGCAAGACATATATTTTTTAACAGCCAGGCAAGAATTTTATATTGCAGTTTGAGAACAAGGAAAGGTTACTATAACAGATGCCTAATTTTTTTTTTGCCACCAAAGTCAGGCATTTTTATCTGCTTCTCTTATAAAAATTTCTTTGCAATTTCATTCTGTTAACTGTCAGATGGGTCACTTTCACCCATTTAAAGCTCACAAAATGTCATTTTTGACTGAGAAAGCATTGCTTTGTAATTTGGATGATTGGTAATTACCCACCATATTCAAAGGAAATGCAGAATAATTTGATTTCCACAGTTACCTCAATCATTTTGGTCACTTAGAATTCTTGAAATGAGACATGGCAGAGATAACACTGGGACTGCAAGTTGAATCTTGCCCTTGAGTTTGGTGTCCACTACAAGACTGGTTTCAACTATGCTTTATATCAATGGAAAAGTGTGTGTATATATAAAGGAAAATCTGTCACTGAGGTGTGTTTTGCAGCCATATAGCTCAAAAGCCTGTATCAATCTCGATGTAAAGCTTGGAGGCCTTGGACCTGACTATGAAGCAATCAAGGAAAAAGTAAGTGGCCCCCATCTTAACACTCTGCTTTTCAGTTGAGCAAAGTGAACTTTGGCAGGGAAGAATGACAGAGAAGTTTTCACTGAGAAACAGTTTGAGTTTGTCTTTGTGTGCGTGACTCTAGGTCTAGCTTAAGATCATAAGGAGAGATATCAAATAGAAGGAACAATAACTGTAATGTGAGTCATTTCAGCCCTCTGAAACAGACATTAGTTCAACAGGAGTAGCTGGACATCGTATACTCACGTGGCTGAGCTGCACTGACATTCCCAATGTAATAGATAGTGTTTCCTAACCTTGAAAGTGGAAGTCAAAGAAGATATAAGTAGTGCAAACATGAGAAGAAAACAGCTGGGTGAACTTGACTTACTGTTAAGCTAGTGCCAGGCATTATTACCCTGTTGAAATGAAAACAGGGTAATATTCAGGGTAAATGAAAACTTTGGTGCAAATGTCAGGTTGGTATCATTTGACCTGTTTTCCTCTGCTAACAGCTATGTATCTGAAGACCTGCAAGCTCTATCCTCCATGCTTTGAGGCTATTAATCTGATAACAGTTGCTTTATTTGACCTTCTCTAGAGAAAGCTTGTAGGACAGCAGGAAGCAAGTATGATAACATGACTGTCCTTCTGGGGTCATTTCCTATGATTTCCTCAGCCTTCCCATAAATGAGAGAGATTAGAGATCCCAGATTGGAATGGACTGAGCCTGGGTCACAGTGTGTCCTTAACAGCTCCATAACGCTTGTGGAGCCTGGCGTGCTAATGTGGTATTATTGCAATGAAAGGAAATCATTGACATTGGCTGATAACTGGGGCAAGGTAGAGCACAATACTGAATTTGAGCATAATGAATTGCTGGGAACATAAAGAGACAGAGTATCAGTTAAGTAAATGAAAGTCATTCAGGGCCTCAAAAGCCAATTGAGGTTTTGAAAGTCTCTGCAAAAGCTGAAGATATTAGCAGAACCATTTTAGAGCAGAACTGATGCATTGAAGCATTTAGACTAAAGATGTTGCATTTCAGTTGAGCTCTATCCTCAATATTGTCCAAGAAAAAGCTCTTAAAAGTGAAGAATGACTGAAAAACTCATCAGGGTTTCCTGTTGTGTTCTGCTGAGGGATGATCAATACCTCAGCCAGCTTAAATAGCAGCAGGGATACAAACAGAAGACTCCAGTGGAAAAAGGTATTTCACTGATGGCTCCATGTTTATCATACACTTTGTTTCTTTTGTCAGAAGGAGAAGTTAAAGCAACAAAAGGAATATGCACAGAGAATTAAGGAGCACAACATGAAAAACATTGCTTTGGTTCAGAGGTTGCCTACAAAGCCCCAGGTCATATCTTCAGTGTCAAGACAGAAGGTAAGGGCAGAGTTCTTGTCAAATGTTCACAGGGAACGATTCTGGACTTTACCCACAGAAAAAGAAAGGCAGGAATGAAAAATGAAGGAGAGCAAGACCCCTACAGGAACACTATCCAGCGCAGCACACTCTTAACTTCACATCAGTGGTAGAGGCCATGCTACTGCAGAGTGCACTCTCCTGATGGACCACAGATATCCACTTATTAGTCTATTATCCACCTGCCTGTCAGTCTCAATCACAACTCTTTGCACTTCAGTTGCATAGCTACAGTAATTGGCCTCATTTTTCAAGCCCATACAACATTACTTCAGCCTTCACTGTCCTCCAGAAGTAATCTAAATGAGCAACAGCTGACTGTGTGACAATAGCATACACAAACAAACAAAGGGAGTCCCTTCTCCCTCTTGCAGAAAGTAATAAAGCTGTGAAAATAGTGTGTATTCTATCAGATCAGTCTGCAGCAGCTCCCTGGTAGGGGCTGAAAACAGAGCAGATATTTCTCTGAGGTGATGAATGACAACTGTCACATAGAAAGAAGTTTTTCATTTCACTATCAGTTGAATTCTTCAGTTCCATGCATTCATTTTCAGACCATGTAAACCACAAAGAGGTGAAACTGCACTCTCTACATGTCAAGAGGACTTTGGATTCCTTCAGAAGACTTTATTCCAACTCTTCTTTCATCATTTGTGGCCTTTCAGTACATCAGTTTCTTAACATTTGTCATTTGAGTGCTCAGTTTCTGTCCTTGGCACATTAACCCATGGGACACCCTGCAATGTATGGCTGAGAACAAGAGCTTAATGAGATTAGAAGTGATGTTTAGCAACTGGACTAGTGCTGCTTTATGTTTTTAAAGGAAAACCAGTATGTTTCTTTATGTAAGATAGCCTCCAGTGGTAAATGTCAGGAAGCAAATCTTGTGGTGCATTATTTTGCCTATAGCAGAGGCTTCTTGCAGTTGCTGCTGAGGCAACTAATGCGGAACACTGTCAAAAATAAAAGATCAGGAATTAGGGGAACTTCTAATTTGACTCAACAAAGAAACAACCACATTTTCTTGAAGTGTTGGACAGCTTTTCTCTTAATCACACTTTCCCCAATCTTCATGTTTTTAGGCACTGGAATATGCAAAGAAGATTCCTAAACCAAAGCCTTTCACAGCAAGGCAATCAGATGAAGAGGTGAAAGAGGAAAGAGCTCTGCTATCAACTTTAAGAAGAGACAGTTTACCTCCAGTTACACCTTTGGAAACTTTACAGAGCAGACACGAGAAGGAGAAGCAAGTTGTAGCTGCTTTCAGAACCCTTCATATCTTATAATTATCTCAGAATGATAGGGATATCTGCAAGGCAAAAATATTGGACCTGTTTAATTATGAGCTATAACATTCACACACTGATTTGCCATTCCATTCAAATATAAATTGCTTGAAGTTTCCTCAGTTTAAAGTTTTAGAATCAGTTCTACTAAATATTGAAGAAGTAAATGGTAACATAGGTAGCATTTTAAGTGTGCTCATCTGTTTTCTGGTTTTTTCCCTTGCTGAGATGCTTTTCTGAGTTATGGTTGGACTCGAAGGCCTTCTCCAACCTGAGCAATTCTATGGTTCAACTTTGCAGGCAGAAGCTTGTGTTGTACATCATCTTTGGGGGAAACCTGGCAGAAGAAGCACCTTGAATATGGGAAATGCAGGTCAGGTTGAAGGGAGTGTTTTGCATATCCAAGTCCAGCTGTGGACATTTGCCTTGCAGCTTGTGGAACAGGACTGTCCTCTGCCCCAGCCTACTTCCTTCTCTCCTTTGGGATCTTCAGCACTTGGCCCCCCTTTGATGGCACCTGCGTGCTGAGGTACAATCCACCCAGCTAGGCTGCTTGGTTCCATGCATTCCCTACTTTTCTACTTTCATTTTTTAACTAAATAGTAACACTTGGAAGCATTTCTGGTTAGAGAACCTCAATGTGTTGTTCCTGCTTAAAAGTGATAATCCCCCCCTTAATACAAACCTCGAGTACCTATTTTAATGAAACCTTCAGATGAATATCAAAGAGCTATTTACCCGTATCTAATATTTTAATTAGATTATATTCTCAATTTAACCCATTAAACCCCCTTTGATGATCTCCATGTTTAGTGTTTAGCCCCAGATGCTGGAGGTAATGAATATTGGACCTTTGGTTTAATGAGAACTTCTGCCTTTCCAGCCTGACTCCCTTTGTATCCCCCTTTTTTTATTTTCTGAGCTATAGAATTCAGTTAATTGAAGAAGTCTCTTACCACCACACATTAAGGAACCTAAATTAGCATCCCTTTTCTGATTAGAAAATGCAAGCAGACATTTTCTCTTTGATCTGAGGATTGAGTTGAAGTAGGCAACAGCTCCCTGAAAATGAGCTGATGGCCTTATTATTCGGCTGACATGCAGATGCGTCCATGTGGTGCAAAATGCTTAATGTCTTAATTGATCACCTTCCTCCCTATCTGTCATCTCACTACCTCTTAGAGCTCCCATAAATTAGGATGACCTTTGTGGGTAGGTGGTGTGGGTTTTGGTTTTGTTTTCTTAAATAAAACAGCAAACTTTGAAGAAATATTTAAATACTAAACCTGTTCATATTTATATGATGCTGCTTTTTGGGGGGGATATATATGTGTGTGTGTGTGTGTGTGTACACATATGTATATATTTTTTAAAGTCTGATCATGATCATCTCACAAACCATTTGGAAAGCACTGTATTTTTTTCCCCTAGGAAAAGACATTATTTGCAGCATACGTGCAAAGAAAATCTTTTGATCTACCTCAATACTAATGCAAATTCTTCCTGCACCTAACAGATATGGTGGCACAAAAAGAGACCGTACAAGTAAATGATGAGCATCCATCTGCTTAAAAGCAAAGGCCAAAACTTAATGTCTTTCAAATTAGGAAGGCGAGGAATTTAAATAAGAAATAGGCTTTGAATTTTGCATTAAGTATTCAGAGAGAGATTTAGTTGGAGTAGAACCTGCCTGCTGTAGCCCCATGGCTGCAGCACAGCTATTTGCAAAGCCTGGTGTTATTCACCACGAGCACAGGCTGCCTTTACAGGGGCAGAAGCGTATTTGTGTTCACCATACAGTGGAAATTCTCAACATTCACTTGGCAGGCCTCTTCTACTTTCCCAATCTGAAACATTAAGGGATGGTGGCAAGTGTAGAAAACAATTATTTGACTCCACCTCAAGTCAAGAAGGCAAACTGGGTAGTTGTGACATGTGGAATCATTCAAAGCTTTCGTGATATCTATACCAAATGAGAGACCCCTGGGTAGCATCACCTGTCAGCCTTCTGAAAACCAAAGTCTGTTCTCTGAAACACATCACTCCGAGATGGAGGTTGCAATGAAAGGCAATTCTGGATTCCCCTGTTCCCCCTCTTCTCTGAAATATGGGAGGCCCTGCAAGGGCTCAGGGGAGCTCCAGGCTTTACAAGGAGGCTGGGAGGTGCACAAGAAGAGGCAGGGGTGTGAAGAAAGGACTGGTTTTGGTGGCTGCCCCCATGGTGGGAGGAACAGCTCTAGAAGCACAAAGTCACAGTGATGGGTGAACACAGGGAATCTCCTCTGGTGACAGCTGGCAAGGGTGAGGTAAAGCAGCCTGCCTTACACAAGAGCCTGCTTTGAGCAGAAGTGATGCTGAGCCAAAAACCTGGATAGAGGAGGTGCTAAAGAAGCATCCAGCAGCTCAGCAAGAGCTTCATGTAATGGGGCAGCTGCAGGTAACACCATGGAGCTGCTCTGTGTGTCACTAGGAGCAATTCAGGGCTTGTTGCAGCAGTGACAGCAAAGCCACTGTGCTGCACAACGGTGGGGAACATGGAGCCTTCAGGAGAGCCAGGTGAGCTGTCTCAGCAAAAGCCAAACAAAGGGGAGCACAGAATTTGAACAGCCTGCATTTGCTCCTGGAAACATCTATCAGAGAATTAAAACCAACTTCTACCTTGAAAGACCCTGCAGACTGAAAGGACACTGCAGTTCTTGCTGAGATCACCCTTCCCTCTCTTGATCATACTCCCTATATCCGCCTGCCTTTCCCACCAGGTGCGACACATTGCTACTGCTGCAGCAACACGGAGCACATCGGCAGCTGTTGTCACCCCACAGCAGTTGCAGCAATGGAGCTACAGGTGCTTCATCTAAGCTTATTATGGTACAGAAACAAGACAAATCCAAGACAGAAATAAGCCACCTCTAAGCTGAGTAAGACCATCCCAGCAGGAACCTGCAGTTAATTAGGGTGATGCTGTTTGTTACTGCGACCGGAGAGGAGGATCAAACTCGCCATCAGTTCAGGAGGCTGCAATGCTTTGTGCTCGCAGTGCTGTGGTCAGCATCCTGCTCACCCCCCCCCAGCCCTCTTCTGGACCACCTGCAGAAGCTTCGTGTTGCCAATGGAAAGAAATCACGCTGCACATTGCCCAGCAGAGAGAAGGAAGGAGGGGAGGTTGTAAAAAGGAATTCACACTGCTCTCACTGTGCCTGGGTCGCTTGCTGGGTGCTGCCACAGGTTTTGATACACTGAGTGACTGAGACCACCTGTGCTGCAGAGCAAGATTTGGTAAATAATTCTCCATCCAGCCCACATACCTGATTATGTGTGTGATCAGAACACGGACTGAAAAAACCTGGCTTGGGAAAGCTTCCCTTAGAAGTTAC
This sequence comes from Tympanuchus pallidicinctus, assembly GCF_026119805.1. Taxonomy (NCBI): domain Eukaryota; kingdom Metazoa; phylum Chordata; class Aves; order Galliformes; family Phasianidae; genus Tympanuchus; species Tympanuchus pallidicinctus. Next base: position 3,193,059 of record NW_026294748.1, read on the forward strand.
AAGCAGCAGAGGGAGAAATGTTGAACATAAAACAAACGTTAATGGGGAGATTTTATAGATCAATCTACATTGTGTTTAATGACAACAACCACAAGCATTAAGCACTTTAGTGTAAATTAGATTAACAGGGAACAATTTCATTTAAGAAACAAACACACAGAAGAATCCTGCGTTAAAAATCAAGACTGCAGTCAATATCTTGCAATACAGGAGAACCACCAAGATCGATTATTTCCTGCAAGCCTTTCCGCCCGGCATTTCCCAAGCAAGGATGTAATGTGTGAAAGAAAAAAAGAAAGAAAAAAAGCCACTTCCAAACAGCCTCCTTCTACCCTTGGGGGGGCACAAAGGCATGGCAGGGCAAAACCCGCAGTGCTCACTGAATAGGACAGGAGCACAACCTCGTTTCACTGATCCTGGGAGCAAACCTCAGCAACAGGAACACGCGGCGGCTCCGCAGCGCTGCCTTCTTCCCAGGACCGCCTCCCCTCCCCGAGCGCACCGTGACCTCTTCCCAAACTCTCACCCACGCCGTTCAGACGCCGCATCCCATCGCAGTGCTGCAGCCAGTCTGCGAGGAGCCACTTTGCTCTGAGCCTTTCCTTCCTCTGCCTCGATCTCAGCCCTTTTTTGTACCCAAACACCCCGTTATCTGCAGGTCTCGGTGCGCATCCCGCACGGGACGGCGATTTCCCCAGCCGGTTCGTGTTTTGTACGGATTTGCTGCTGAGGTTATTAGCAAGGAGCGGCTTTGGTTTTAAACGCGATTTGATTTCAAGGCGCGGTTATAACTTTAGTTATAGCGGGGAAGAAAGAGGAGGGTTCGAGACGAGGACGTTTTCATTTCATCAGCCTGAGCACGTTGAGAAACGCGCGCCCCGACCCTGCAAAGGAGATAAGCACCGACTTTGGGGCGCTGGGTGCACCGCCGGGCAGCCCATCGCACACCCGGACCGCGCTGGGGCTGACAGCGGTTCTCCCAGCACCCACTGCAGTGCCTTGCGACGGGGCGGTGCGAATACCCAAAGGACAAAGCTGCCTTCGCTTGTGCGTGCCCCGAAACTCCCTCTGCCTTTTTAATTTGCGTTCTTGCCCCATCCGAATATTTTTATATGCCTTTCCCATGGCTGTCAGTGTCTTCATTGAGCAGCAACAGCAGCGAACGAACAGTTCTTTGCACCACGAACCGCACGCAAATGTACAGAAACAGGTTTTTTCTCTCTTTTTTTTCCATTCAGATGCAATTTTGGAGGATTCCTTTCACCCCTCTTGTCCTAAATCCTTTCCCACTAAACTGAAGGTGTTTCCATCGCTCATCTCCAAGCATTTCATGGATAAACACATTCGAATCCGAAGCTTTAAGGGCTGCGGGGGGAAAGCGCTCAGGTGGAGCTGCTGCATTCTTTGAAGTGTGATGGAGATGCGTGGCACCGCAGTATATTTATAGACAGATAAAAACGGCCACCTGAATTATTTCTAAATACAAGGCAAAAGACACCTAGCTATTATCCATCCCGAAAGCTGAGTGTTATTTTCCCCCCTCCTTTGTTATTTTACATGGAAAAACCACCAAGGGAAATCCACGGGAAGGAAGGAAAGAAGCACGCAGGTGTGTCAGCCTCTATTCCATGTATTAACCAGGGTCACAGTTTCCCTGCACAAACCCGCACGGCCTGTGATCCAAAATACCGCACGAAGTGCCGGCGGCACAAAAAAAAAAGCCCGCATCTCTTTCTCGTTAAGAGATTAAAGATAAAAAAATAAGGAGTAGTGAAGAGAGAACCTCTGCCCCAGGGCTGTGCTGAGGGCAGCCCGGCACACGCGGAGCCCCCACTGTGCCCCGGCGCAACTCATCCGAGGGAAAATAAAAGAATAAATCTTTGGTTACCTGGAAATTAAATCCGTTTCCCCGGCAGAAAGGGAAAGGAGAAACGAGCGCGGATGGCGGCTGCAGCGCAGAGCTCAAGGCTGTTGCAAGAGGAGAGGAAACGAGAGCGAAAGTCGTGCAGGGGAAGCCTGCAGGTTTCCCTCACCTGGAGCTGCGGAGGAATGGCGGCTACAAACAGCCGGGGCGATTCTCTCCGTGCAGCCCTACAGGGCTGGGGTTATTCCTGCTGCTCCCCTTTCCCAGATGGGAATCAGCTGAGCGATGCCCCCCGCCCCATCGGCCGCTCTCAGCACACCCGTTCAGTAACCACACCACGCAGCCACGGAACACCTTTATTGAAAACCGAGGGGACTTCGGGGAATAGAGAAAAGTCCGATGTTTCAAAGGGAAGGGAGAACTCACAGGAAACTGCTGGCTGGTTGGTTTGGTTCTATTTGTTTTTGTTTGGCTCTCCCTCGCTGGATTTCCAAGCAAAGTTCAGGCTTGGGGTGATGCTGGGATGAAGCCAAAGGGGCGAAAGGAACCCGGGGGATTTTATTTCCCTCCGTACCTACACCAAACCTTGGCACCCCGGCAGAACGCGGGCTTGGGGGAGAGCTGTAGGGATGCGCAACGCTGCCCTAAGAGCTCCTAAAGGCGGTGCGGGGCGGCGAGGATATCCCCGTCCTCCAGGATGTCCACCTCGTCCTCGGGGTCCTGCAGCAGGAAGGAGCCGGGGGGGACTTTTCGGGGCTCAGCTGCGGCCGGCTCAGGAAGCTCGGGCTCGGGGGAGCTTTGCTCGCCGTTCTCCTCATGTTTTGGGTCGTCCTGGCTTTTCCGCAGCTGTTTTTTGTGTTTCATCCGCCGGTTCTGGAACCAGGTTTTCACCTGGAGGAGAAAGGAAAAAAAAAAAAAGAAAGAAAAAAAAGAAAAAATCAAGAAAAATGTAAAAAAAAAAAAAAAAAAAAAAAAAAAGTAGAAAAGAAAAATCGGGAAAGAAAAAGGTATAGCAAAGAGGAGGAGGCTGCACGGAGCCCGGCGGCCCCGTACCTGCGTCTCGGAGAGGCTGAGCGCCGTGGCCAACTCCACCCGTTCTGGCGTGGAGAGATAACGCTGGATCTCGAAGCGTTTCTCCAAACCGGAGAGCTGCGAGTCGGAGAAGACGGTGCGGGCTTTGCGACGGCGGCAGTGCTTGCCGGGCAGCTCGGCGTGAGCGTGGTGCGGGAACAGAGCCGGCACCGGCACTCCTGCGGGGACACACGGCGGGGAGCCGGGCTGCGGCCAACCGGAGCCGGGCAGCAGCGGCTCTGCGTGAGCTTTCCCCGTGCCGTTGCCCCCCTGGATATATATGGGTCGTTTTGGTTTTTTTTGTTTTGATTTTTTTTTTTTCGTTTTCGAAATCTTTATTTTTATTTTGTTTTCTTTTTATTTTGCTTTATTTCTATTTTATTCACTTTTTTTTTTTTTTTTTTCATCTCTCTGAAAACACCCCATCCGAACCCTCCCCAGCAGGTGCGGTTCAGCCAACCTCAGAAACGGAGCGGTCACCCTCAGTGCAATTAAAGTCAACGAAATGCACCCAAGAGACTGGAGAAAAGCAGAGGGAAGTGAAGAGAGCGGCCACACGAAGAGAAACTTCGGCCTCCCGAGGAGAAACTTTGGAGGAAGCGGCCCTGGGAAGGGTTCGTGGGGACGGACGGGCGCGAAGTCTCCCCCCGCCCCGGGACGGTCCGGCACGGCCCCAGCGCTGCTGATGGACGTGGAAAAGTGAAGCCCGGTCCCATTCCAGAACCGTAATATAAAAAGAGTTCAAAACGAAATAAACGGGCAGAAGGGGAGAGGGAAAGCCTGGGGTCGCTGGGCTCAAAATCTCGGCTGGTTGAGATCTCCGATCCCCTCTGACGAAGCCGAGGGCTCGGCAAGGCAGGGACCCGAAGCCCCAAAACGCAAACCCACACCCTGCGCGAGGCTGAGGAGCCTTTCTCCATCTCGGGCTGCACCCGCAAAGCCCCGCACTTACCCGAGGTGGTGAGGAAGTAGGGGTGGTGGTGGTGATGGTGCTCCGGTTTGTGCAGGGCCGGGTGCGGGTGTGGAGCCAGCAGCGTCGGGGCGGGCATCAGGGGGTAGCCATAGTCCAAGAGCGGGACGCGGGAGGCCAAGGAGCCGGCGAAGTGCTCGGCTGGAACCTCCCGCAGGGGCTTGGGCTTGTGCAGCAGGATGTCCTCGATGAAGAAGGAGGTGGGTCGGGGCGCGGGGACCGGGTGAACCGGCGAGGTGAAGTTGAGGTTCATCTCGGAGAGCCCCGCTTCGGATTGCGGGGAACGGAGAGAGAGGGGCTGGGGGCCGGAGGAGAAAGGACGGCCGGCTGCGCGTCCCGGGAGAGGAGATGGAAAGGGAAATAAGAGGAACGATAAATAAGAGCGCTAATAAATAATAATAATAATAAAGCGATATTAGCAATAAGAAGGGACATAAAAAAAAAAACCCGATTCTCCCAGACAGAAGGGAAAACGGGGAGAGCCGGGGGACGCGGAGCTGCGGGATGCGCGGGGCGATGCGCGGCTTTGAGGCGCGGGGCCGGCAGCGCTCCGAGAGCCAATGGCGAAACGGGCGGGCGGGGGCGGCGCGGAGGAAACGCGGAACGGCTCCGCTTCCGAGCACTTTTCCCCCACCCTCATCAGCCCCTTCCCCAGCGCAGGGCCGGGGGCGGCTTCCGAAAGCTTTTGGTTTTGTTCTCCGTTTGTCTTGAAGCGCCAAAACTTAAGGGGAAAAAAAAAAAAATAATAAGAAATGAGTTGCGCTTTCCCGACCTGTGCCCTGCTCCGCTCCTAACCGGTCCCCACGCACACAACGTGTGTTGTTCCACTTGTTACCCCAGCGGGTTTTGTTCCCATCCATTCCCCACTCCGTGTTCTGCCAACATCCAACCCCCCCCAACCCCCCCTCGGTCTTTCCTCTGTTTGTGTTCCCCCCCACCCCCCCTAATCTGTAACATTCATTTCCCCGGAGTCAATTTGCTAAAATGAGGGTGATACACCACATCATAGCCGAGATAATTTCGCTTCGCATCTCAGAAAATTGCTCTAATTATTGATGTTAAACTCGGGGAAATTAAAAGAAGGCACTTCTCCTTCATCTCCTGATTTTAAGCTCTAATTTGTTGAAATCGAGTTGTCATCACAATTCCAATCACTACCGTTAATAGTAAAAGTGTTCTAATAGAGCCAGAATTCGCACAACCCATGCTATTAGATAATTAAGAAAGATGTTAGAAAGGCAAGTGCTAATCCTTGGGCACACGGACAGCGTTTCCATCTGATCCAGCAGGTAGAACAAATTAATTACCAGAATCAATTAGTCCTAAAAGTACAGTTCTCCAGGAAGTGTAAGCCACGTCTTCCATATGGATGAGCTGGTAAACGGTAAATAGATGAGGGGGAAAAAAAATCTAAAAAAGAAAAAAAGAAAAAAAAACAGAAAAACCTTTAAAAGAATAGAAAAGGCGACCGTCGGGTGACAACGAGGCTGCAGTTCGGAGCGCCCGACTTTTCCAGCTCTGTCGTCTCCGCTCCGCGGCCGCTGGGTGGAAGTGCGAGGATGCGGGGCTGGGCGCAGGGACGGCAGTGCGGGGTGCGGGCGGCCCCCGGCCCCGACCCACTGCTTTTCTTTAAGAAAACAGCGCTTAGAATGCCGTGAAAGCAGTTAAAATTGAGCTGGATCTGATTTAAAGGTCCCTTCTAAACGGAATCGTTCTGTGATTCTGTATGGACGCAGCATCGGTTGGATGCGTTTGGCCAAAGCTCACACGTGGGGCTGCCGGAGGGTCTGCGTGCTGCATGCTGCATCTATAGGTGGGATTTCTGCTTTAAGGTCAGTGCAGGCAGGCAGTGCGTGCACCAACCACATGCACACGTTGTGCTATGTGTGCACAGGAAAGCACAGTGCTCTCATCACACACTTGTGAGATACTTATGCACATTTATATGCATATACACACACATATATATATGTGCCTGCAACAGTGCCCGGAGGGGGCTGAGCTGAAAGCTGAACTCCTCCCACCACGGGGTGGGGAAATAAAATCAAAATTGTGCTGCAGCATCCCTTCCATTGCCCATCCCCACATCAGGCCCGGGTTTCAGCTGGAGAGTTGAAAATGCAACTGGTTGACAAGTTTCTCTGAGGAGCAAATGAGTAAGGAAATACATTATTAGCAGGATGGAAAGGGGCCACATGGCCAAGTTGGTGCAGGGAGCACAGCCAGGGGTGGGTAAGCTGCTTGCCTGCCCGTTTCATAAGCTGGGATTGCTTCTCCGCAATGGTTGGAGCTTTGCTCATCAGTGATGTTTGTGTGGATTTATTATTATTTCTAAAGAAGATCTGGAAGATTAAAGTGTGGTACTTGGGCCAGATCGGGTCTCAGATTTCACCTCCCTCTGGGCCTAACTCCAAAACCAAAAGCAGAGGCAGCAATGTCTGTCTGTGGGAAACCTGCCCCAGAGAAACTGACCCCACAGAACAGAACCTATCTGCACTGCATTCTCAACCATCTGGGATTTTCACACTAACTCTTCTGTGATTTTCTATGCCAGATGTACATGCCGGGCACCTCACACCCTCAACAGCCATTGGTGGCAGGGTGGCCTCTTTGCTCCTGTTTTTTCCCCATTTGGATCCATTTTTACAGTTCCCCACAGCAGGTTTTTCCCAGACCAACACCCCCAGCCCTGGGAGCAGCCCCAGGATCCCACTTAGCCCTGCTTTGCTCACTGCCTGCTTCCCTTTCCATGGGGGTACAGACCAGGGTTGCTTCTCAGTGCTGCATCCTCACATTCCCCCAAGCACCGTGAGGTGTGTGCAGCATCCCAGCCTGCAGCCTGAAATAATTCACATCTCCTCCAGAGGCACAGCTCTGTGAGAGCAAATATCCGTGCTGCTGTGGAGCTGGTTTGTTGTTTCTGCAATCAAATAAAACTATTTCTGCAGGGTTAAAGAGTTTCACGCCATTCCAGTAGTGATACACATACTCCCCCCCTCCCACTCCCCAGTACATGTATACAAACACACACGATTTATTATGTTGCACTCAAGGGCTGTGCCTACACGAATGTCAATTGCCATTATTTGAACTCTTCAGATCATTTGAAGGTGTCGTGGGGAAATTTTGCATAGGAAACATACATTTATTTGACCTAAGGGGTCGTTGGAAAGGCTGCCGTAGCAGTGCTGATGTTGGCTTTATTTTGGTAAGCTGCATTAGGGATAAATTTGGTGCAGCTTAAAAAAACACACACTTACCTTCCTGCAGCTCTTGAAGAGGCAGAGCAGCTTGGGAGCCCGGCCTTTTCATGACTTTCAAGACAAATCCACTCAAAAAGGAAAGATTAAATTAAAAACAGGCTGCCTTGATATGCTCAAAACGGGAGCCTGGCTGCAGGGAAGAGGTCTGAAGAGCTCAGTTTGAGCAACTACAGGCATAACATGCAGAGAGGGCTTTGAACACAAAGCGTGGCTTAATGGAAGGTGTTCCTCTCCATCCTGAGAGCCTCTGCACAGGCCTTGGGACAATGTGGCTGCAGCCACACAGAGCCAACCTTCATCCCAGCCTGCTCTCCTCTGCAGCTCTCCAACATCGTGGTGATTTCAGGGCTGCAGCTTTAGGAAAGCAGCACAGGGCTGCTGGTGCATGGTGACAGTGATGAGAAGCAGCTGAGGCTTCTGTCACCCCCAGTAACTCCCAGAATTGCAGGGACAAGAAGAGAAATGACACCACTCACGGGAAGAAATTGTTTTAGACATTAAATTACATGTCGTGACTTCCATACGCAGCTCCCAAACCCAAATATTTATGCATGGGCTCAGGGATTCTGTTCCCAAATCCAGAATTTTGCCTTTACTCTGAAAATCTGCCTCATCTGATGGACCTGACTATTTTCTGAATGTAGAGTGCGTCCATAAAGAGAAGGAAAACATTAATATTGACAGAAGAGATCTGAACACTTTGCCCAAAATTGTGACCCTTACTAAGAGCTGGAATCTGTGCAATCTGTTTAATTAACTCAAACTCGTATGCAACTTCAGCTGCGTATCTGTACTGCTCCAAAACACAGCAAGACCATTCTTTTCTTTCTTCTTTTTGTTTTTGTTTTCCCCCCTTTCTCTTTTCCTTTTATGGGCCAGAAATTGGGAGGGAGGCTTGGACGTTTCCCTGGGACCTGCTCTCAATTAGTGTTCTCTTCATTTGGTTACACAGCAATTCTCCCTCATCGTGTGGCCAACCCACGGGCATCACTCGCTCCCTCGAGACCGAGGTGATTATTTCATCCAGCACCATCTGCACTTTGGGATCTCAGCTAATCCTGTGCTCTCTAAACAATCCATTCTCGACGCTGTTGCTGCTGCTTCGCTGTTGCCTTCAGCACATTCATGCTCATTCGTTCTCTTTCATTCCAGCTGTGTGACAATCATGGGCACAACTCCATGTTTTGATTCACTTTTTTGCACTAACGGTTCAGAGCCCTCCTTGTTTCCCTCATTTCATGGTGTATGAACTGTGCACTTTCTTGTTTTTACCCTCATCCTTCTTTTCCCTTTCTTCTCCATTCAACCTTTATTTTACTCCCTTTGTAACATGAAAGAAAAAGGTCCCTACTGTTCTTGGTGGCTTTTTTCCTATGATTATTTGCCATACTGTTTCTGTAGCTCCAAGTTCCTCACAAAAACCTCAAATGCTTTTTCTACTTAAAGCAATTGTTTAAGGACGTCATCCTGAGCCTGACGTCAGACTTGTGTAAGTCAGGAGTAACTGCAAGGAACAGCACATAAAGCGAAGTGATGCAAATACTTGAATGCTTTTCAGTTCCATTCTTTAATTCCCAACTGCAAAGCATCTTATTCTGAAGCCTTACAAATAAGAAGCACACAAATGGTGCACGGTGAGGTCAGAGGGAGCCTGGCACGCACCTCCTGAATCACACACACACCAGAGCCTCATCCAGGAGCTCCTGTGGCACTCATGGAACACATTCCATCCCAACAGCTGGTGGGATAAAAAGACCGGTTGTCTAACTCTTAAAACAACGTTTGATCCATCTTGATCTGCAGATGGCAAATACTTGCATGGAAACAGAGTGAACAAGCAGTTTTCTCTCTTCTCTACATCTCCAGCAAGCATCTCCACTCCTATGTCTTTATATCTTGCCTAGCTCCATGAAAATCTGCATCTGCATGCAGCACCAAGCTTTTGCAGACTTCATTTGCAAGATCCAGCTCTTCTAGGCAGCAGATCTTGCAGAACATTTCGATCAAGTCCCAGCATAATGGCTTTTTTTTCCTGCTGTTGTATCGGTTCATCAGGATAAACAAGATGCAGATAAGCCCCACATCCTACACACACCTCTCACACTGCGTGTGTAACCCACAAACTGTGTAACGGCCGCAAACTGATGCTGCCTCAGCAGATCATTTCACTAACAGAAAAGAAATCGTTTCACTTTGCAAGATAATTAAACCTTTTTCTTTCATGTTTGCTCCAACCAGATTGCAAAACTAGTTGGACCTGGTTTACAAAAAAGATAACCTTTTTGATGTTCAAAGGAAGAGATTGGTTCCATTACTTGCATTAGTCAGAGCTGTCCGTGCTGTGGCCTTCGGAATAAAGGAGAAATGTACTTTAGAGAGATCTGAGTAACACACTTTACTCACCACATTTTTGTATTATATTGCTTCTTGACTGTTTCAGCTTACTCTGTATCTGTGCACTTTATTTTAAGCACTCCAGAAGTGGATGACAGGTCTGGGGGAGAAAAGATAGAATCCAGCCAGCGTCCTGCAAATGCATCTTCAAATAATGCTTTAAAACCGAAAATTACATTTGAAATGGCATTTTCTGTGTTTCCAAGGGTGAAGTATTCCAATGGTGATGGATGGAATAGAACATTGCCTGACGTTAGAAATGCTTTCCATGTTTGTCGATCTTATTTTCAGCTGGAAACACTAAAATGCTCCTGATCACCCGGAACAAGTAGTGATGCAAATGGATGTCTTGTAATACATTACTAAGTGAATAGTTGCATCATTTTCACACACTTCAAAAATGTGTTCCCTTTATTTTGTTTAGCAACATTGGATTCAGTTCAGCTCTTCCTCATTCTGGTATTTTAATATGATTTCCCTCTAAAAGAAAAGAATTGCACATCCCCGTCTGTGTCTCCTCTCTCAGTTTAACACGTTGATATTTTAATAGCCAGGCTCAGTCAGATTAGTTGGACAATTAGCAGTTCTAACACAGACTTTTCCAAAATGTCTCAAAACCAGGTGGTGGAATGGAGGTAACATTGCTAGTGCTGCATGGGCTCCATTCCCTAACCCAGCACAGCCCTCAGTGCTGACCTCAGGGTCTCCTGAATGCTGGCAGTGTTGGAGCATCACCCTCCGTCAGCCCTTAAAGCATACAGGTATTCCTATAGGAGGAACAGTTGCTTTCTGACAAATGCCACCGGGTCCTGAGATCAGTTTTGCTTCTTGCACACATGTTGAAGAATCCCAAAGGGGGGTTAAATACATTCCTGATAACACACGGCTTGGATGCCACGAGTTTTTCAAGGTTTTCCTATTTTGCAAAAGAAAAAATCCTTAAATAACAGAGTTAGGCCCTTTTTTTAGAAGAGAAATGAGATGGAAAACTGCACAAGCAGAACTGTGCTACGACTGCTTACATCAGGATGCATTAATTTGATTTGTTGTCGATTTGACTTCCACCCATTTGGTGTTTTGAATAACGAGTTATGGGCTCTCCTATGTCTTAAACACATCATCCACTCTCCAAAGCTAACGTTAGAAATTCTCAGCACAGATGCAAAGTATTCATTCTCTGCCAAAACCTGCTTTTGTTTTCTGTTGGTTTGAGGGGGATTCATCAGCCTGCAGCCGCCTTGGCCAACCAGTTACCATTTGTTATGATACATGGAAAATTAAACTTTAAAGTCCAACAGGTCAAGAGCCATAAGCTTGAATGGAGGAAGACAGCAGTACAATTATGGGAAACAGCATCTCACACAAAACGTCCTCAGAGCTGAGGGGCATTTGGGCAGGTTGGAAGCACGCACATCTTCCTAACGGGGTCCCAAATAAGAGCTGTGTGTGTGCACTGCTGTGCGTGCATCCCTGTGCATTTCTGTCCAACTGAGATCAGTGCTTGAGTTTCAAAATAAGTACAAAAAGGAGAATTTTCCAGTTTGTATCCTCTGGCAAATGCAATTTCCCTCCCAACACACATTAAATTCATTTAGCCTAGTGCATTTTTAATAGACATTATTCATCTATTACCTTAATGAGCTTGTGGTGAAAGCATATTGCCTCCCAATTTTAACAAAAGCAGTCTAATATTGCTACAGCTTTTTCCCCTTTTGCCTTCTAAGGCAGCAGCACGGAGAGGGGAAGAAAAAAAGCTATAGAAATGGATAAGGTTTTTATTCTGTGTCACAACACTACATTAAGAATAAAACCTTCCACTTAAACACTTAAATGAAAACATCGAGAAACTAATTTACCATTTGTAACCACATGATTTAAGTAGGAGCAGCTTTAATTTTCTTCCCATTTTCCTCATATTCAATGTGAGCCCACATTAGATTTCACTGGCTCAAATCACAACACTTAAAGCCACTTTCATTTTCTTTTTGATTAAATAATTGAAATTCCTGTCACTGCCTGCACTTTACTAGCACACAAATTTTATGTGTAAAGATAAATACTCTTTCTTTCTCCCTTCTCTGCTTGTAGGAGTTTTTTTGTGTGTGTTTTTTTTTTTTTCTTCCCAGTTTAATCTTAAAAGCAGGCAAGGTTTACTTTATTGATGGTTCCATAAAATGGATCAGTACTCCATTCACCTATTTCATGGAATTATACCGCTCCCATTAAGTGATTGTTTGGAGAAATTATGGAAAGCCATCTTCTCTAATTTAGCTGCCGTCGTTGTGAGGTTGTTGCCATCCAAGCCGAAAAGAACATGAGGCCGAGTTACCCGTGTGCACATCGTTGATGGCAGAAGCCTTGATTTTTATTGGAGTATTTGTTTCAATTAGGGTAACAAGTTTTATTCATGCCCCCTCATCAGTCAGTAAGGCTTGGAGGGACGCGGCGCTGCTGCGCCTGGCTCTGCTGTTGGGCAGACACAGCAAGGCTGGCTTCTTCCCTCTGCTTTTCACCTCCAGCAGTGGTGAAGAGCCTCTAGGCCAGCCCTCGATGGGCATTCTGGCCCAGATTTGGGCCATGATAAATCCTGCTGCAGCTTTGGGTGTCGTGGTGTCACTGCTTTGCAGTGTCAGCTCAGGGTTTGGCTCCGAACGCAGCTTAGTGCAGGAGATTCAGTGCACGGTAACAGGTCATCGCCTGGAGGTCAGCAAAGTGAACTTGGAGAGGTTGGAGCACCTGTTAATTCTCAGTGCCTCCACGTGCAGCCCCACAGTGAGCCTGGGGAAGCAGTGGAGACAGAAAGCAGTTGGAGCTGTGCTGGGCCTCACCGTCAGCCTGCAGCCGTCTGGCATTGGCTCTGCTCACCCACAGCCATTGCAGGGCCATGAGGGAGTGAGGACCTGCTGCTGTGATGGCAGACAGGAAACATAGACACACATCAGTAAGGAACCAGCCTTCCAGGAACAACCTGCTTCTATAACCGACATGCATCGTGTTTCCCAGCAAGAAACTGCCATTCCATTGCTATGAGTTCTCTCCTTGTCTGACACTTTTTTTTTTCCTGGGTGGTGCTTACAAAGTATAGAGACCCTTACAGCATCACACAGGAGAAACAGCAACCAGAAGGAGGCATCTGGAGCAGGAAGATTTCTCCCTTTTCTACAGCAGTAAAAATAAGGGCGCAGTGCATTGCCTGTTGCTTTGCACCAATATGAAATAACACAGGGCATAGACAGGTATGGCCTGAAATGCAAACAGGCCCTGTGGATGTGTCTGCTGTTACCCAGCACAACACAGGCTTTCAGAGCCACAAACATCAAGAACAAGAGTGCTTCTGCTGATATTACACACAGAAAAGTCAAATGAAGTCAAGCCAGTTCGTAAAACTGTTCAGTGCTAGGAGCCACATTATGCTCCAGCCTTGCAGACAACACTGCATGAAGACAGGCTGGCAGCCAGCTACAGAGCTCATCTCACCACCTCTCTGCCCCTGACAGCTCTGACTGCCACCTGACTTCTTCTGGTTCCCTCTCCCATAGCAAACATGATTTACAGGTGCTCCATAACTTGGCAGCAATGCCAGCCCAATAAGAAGTTTTGCACACTTAAATGCACCCCTGTTTTCTTAGAAGGAAAAGCCAGGATATTTTTACAACTCCTATGGAAGAGTAATATCTTACTTCTGACCTCACACCCCCTTTAAGAGCCAGTGGCTATTGAGAAAAGATTCAGGAGCTTCCAAGAGCACTCAGGTTTTCAAACTGTACCAGCTGAGCTTATGAACCTGCTGCCTTTCATTACCAACCCTTCCATGCTTGCCACAAATGAAAAAGGAAAATTTTGTTTTTATCTCGATGTCAATCCCTTTCCAAACAATTGGAAGCCTTCCTGATATTCTTGAATATGCCTTTTCAATTAAATGTTTGAATATATACATATATATTAAAAATATATATACTTTTTCAAGGGAAATCTGTCACCTGCATTTGCAAGTAAGTTAGGTCCAAAAGTTAGAGGCCTTTCTGTGAACAAGGTCAGCCTCAGCTTTTAATTCTGAAAAGAGGACCGAGAAACAGAAGAAAAACATCTTTGTTATCACCCCTCCTTTTCCCTGCAACTATTCACCCTGGAGGACATTGTTACCATATAATAACTGGCCATGTCAGAATCAATTAGGCAACTCATAATAAAGCAGATGCTGCTATTGTGAAGATGATGCAGCGAAAGTATGGGGATAGGAAGATCCTCAGTGCAGCCCAGGCTAAGCAGATATGATGCTAATTGAATTCTTGTTGGCAATTTTTCACCCCTAAGTGAACAAGAAAGAGAAGAATCTTTGAGTCTCATCTGTTCAGCTTGTGAACAGAAAAATGTTTTCAAGCCAGTAAATGAGCAACCTAATCCACAGAGAAGCTAGCAGGAGGGGCTTCTTTCAAAACAGTACCACCTCAAAACCCTGCTATGTTGAATGTGAGCCGTGACCCTTTACCAACCAGCAGCAGTAGTCAGGGAGCTGGTTATTTTGTTTAAGCAGAAGGAAACTCAGTAATGCTGTGTTTTTTGCTTGGTTAGAGGCTGCAGATCCCACACGAGGGAGCTTTTCACTCTCCCACCAGCCTGCTGCTCATGCCAGGGCTCTTAAGGACTTTAGGAGGTTCCAACAGCACCAAGATTTCAAACACAAACAGCAGAAGGACTTAATTGGACCCTGAACACCCAAATTAAAAACCACTGCTTTTTATGCCTGTGTTCTGCTAAAACCACGGCCAGAAACTTGCCAAGTTTCTCTCCTTTTCCTCTAAAACTCCTCAGGGAAGAGGAAAAACCAACTCAGAGCCCCACTGCAGAGATCCTGGAGCCCAGGAGAGGGATGGAGAGCTGCCCAGAGCTTCAGGTGCCAGCTGGCAAGTGGAGCCTTACCAAGCCAGAGGTGAGGGCTCCTCGGTTTTAGTGTGGACTGAAGCCTGTATTGTATGGTTAAATCTGTTGGGTGTTATTATTATTATTTTTTTTTGGCTAACATCCTTGCCTTTTAATGCTCCTGACACAAAAGGAGTGATTTCTCCACCTCACAGTCATCAATGAGCAATTAAGTCTCTTCTAGTAACTCTATGCTGAGGAGGCCTTTTAAATTAAAATATTTTCTGTATGATTTTGTTAGCTGCTAAATGAAGATAGGGAAAAACAGGCTAATTACAGCTACCCTAATTAAGCTCCTACAATAACCCATAATTACACCATATTTATCACCTTTGTGTTGGACTCCTTAACCTGTTGTGGTTTGTAAGCATCATGTCTGCATCGGGGGCTGCAAGCTAACATCTCTGTGGCCCGGCCAGATTTTTCATTGAAAGTGTGGAAACAAACTCTCTGTTTGTGAAACTGTAATTAGGGTAATTTATGAGGCTACCCTATGAACAGCAAAGCCAGGTTAGTGAGTTGGGCTGGGTACACAAAGTGACTCTAAGTGTACTTTAATAAAGAGAAAGTGCAGCATTAACTTCTGAGCAACGCCGACAAAAGGGGTTTGAGGAGGCAGAGCAGAATCATACCCAGGCCTGAGGTTGATGCATCCCTGAAGCAGCCACAGGCACAGCTCCTCCTGCCTCAGTTTCCCCACCTGCCTGGCCTGCTCCCACAGCATCCCTTCCTCACCCCAGCCCCTGCTGCCTGTGCTGAGCCCACATCAACCAGCGCAGCCCACCTGGAGAAAAGGAAAAGCTCAGCTTACAGCTGCTCCAGGTCTTCCCTTGCATCCCTTCATCCTTGGGCTGGGAATGAACATGATGGGTCAAGGAAGGGAGCACCCAAGAGAGCCATAAAGCCATCAGCATCCTCCAAAGGAACTGCAGTGGGGTGAGCTGGACACGGGCACAGCATCTCATCTCTCAGCAGGGCTGGTGCCACTTTTCCAACTTTTCCCCTTCTGCTTACAGCCTGCCCTGCCTCAAAGCTCTATCACCACTGCGGTGGCGTTTGCCCTGCAGCTGACAACGCGATCTTTCAGCTCCTTTTCTTTGACAAGAGAACAGCGAACAGAGAAGCAGCCCTTCTCAAGCAAACACCAGCCCAGAAGGGATGCGGTGTGCGGGGCACAGCGGGGCCGGGCTCCATCTGGCGGCCCCGCAGCGAAAGGTGCAGGGCTGCAGCGCTGGGGCTGCGCTGAGCTCCGGAGTGACTCCTCTTCTCGGGTTGCCCCAAGCGCTGCCCCCAGACAGAGCTGCCTTCCCCTGGGTAAGGCTCCTTTGCTGCCTCAAACTTCCCGGCGAGGTGGGCTGCTATTTCTGCATCCCTTACCCTGACATTTCTCTTTTCCCCCACCGTTTTCTCTTCCTCCTGGGTCATTTCTGTGCTCTTTCAGCCTTATTTATGTTACTAAGCTGTGGAGACTTCAGTAGAAGCCAATCGATGCCACAGTGTTTATGAGTGGTGAAGTCCATCATAAGGAAATGAAACAGCCCCCCATAAGGAAGGGTGTAATCTCTGCACTAAACAACACTGCCTTCGTGGAGATACTCAGAGGAGGAAAAAGAGAAACGTGTTAAATCTTGTCATTTTGCTGTTCTGAAATAAAGGGCAGCCAGCACTGCCCACGAGGCCATTCAGAGCTGATTTATTGCTTGAGACCACCGAGACAAAATCAAGCCATTCCAACCTTTTAAAAGCTTTCTTGCAACAAACTAAAAATATCCATCGCTGACAGATGCAGGCTGTCAATAAGGAACTTAAGAACTCAGTATGAAGAGTGGAAAGAGTGCAAAGTCTTGATAAACATCTCAAATTGGGTCTTACTCAGTGGGAAACGAGTAGTTTGTAGTGGTGATTGTAAAGGGCATTTTACATTGAATCAATTAAATGAAAATCTTTGAAACCCCTTTTAAAAAGAGACCTTTTAAAGTTAACAGGTGATTTTAATTGGAACCATGGGACTCGCATCATGGGAGGTGGGTTGGGTCTTTTTGTTGAGATTCTTTTTTTTTTTTGGATGCATTCAATACAGGAGAAAATCGATCCACTTCCATCAGCATTCGAACTCCTAGAGTCTTGCAAGTTGAACTGTGAAACTAAGCAGGAATTGCAGTTTGCTCCTGCTTTGCCAGGGTTTTTCTAGCTATTAAATACACTTTCATCATCACTCCTTAATTGTGAAATATGCAGGAGAATTTCTCAAGGCTGCATAGCCTTTGGGTAATTATTTTCAGTCAGAATCATTGCCGTTAACTGCTATAGAAGTAGCAAACATTCTTAGAGATAACCCACCTTGAGAGAAGATGTCACGCATCCCAGCAGACGATCAAAAGCAGCAACTGCAGCATTTTGCTGATAGACTCCTTTTGGTTCTGCTTCACAACCACAAAGCCTGCCCTGCAGAACTGCTGGCAGGAGGCGATGGCCTCTGAGCCCATAGGAGCAGCAATCTGGGCAAAACCTCCCGAGCAGCAGCACCTCCTGCAATGGCATCTTAAGAGATGGTGAATTCCTCCAGTTCTCTTTGCTCTGCAGTTCACAAGCTTGTGCTCCACCTGCCCTGCAAAACTCTGGGTGCCCCAGAGTGAGGAATTGATCTTTTGGTGGAGTGAGGCAGGCAATCACATCAACCTGTGGGTCCTTCTCACACGTTGTCTGGGAGCTTCAGCCTCAGATTGCCCCTCCCAAAAGTCCAAGGAAATGGCCCATACACCTGATGGGATCAGGGTGAAGCTTTTAGGTGGGGGGCACTGTGAAAGTGGTTGCATGAAAACTCACATTTAACAAAACCAACCCAGATTCCGTTGGCACTCCCTTTTGCTAGATCTGAGCAGCTACTGCCCGTGAATTTGAGCACATCTGTTGGGGAACCAGCATCACAGGGGCAGAAAGCTGCTCCTGCAGCTGGGGGGCACCAGGCACTGAAAGCTCTGCTCCACTTACAGCTCTGCAGGCCCTGGGACACCAGAAGGGAAGGTGTTGCTCCTTTAGGGAGAGGTGTGAGTCAAAGGAGAGCTGAGACATTGGCACAGAGAACACATGGATGGGCAGAGCAAACGCAGCTTGGGATGATTTATTGGGCTCTTGGGAAGGAAAATGGTGTCTCCTAAAGCAACCCTGGAGCTACCTGCCAGTGTTACCTCTAACAAGAAGGGAGCAGTCCCTAAATGAAGCCTTCTGACTGTAGGAATCAGCCTGGCTGATGGGGCGCCCCGAACTCCTCCCTCCCTCAGCTTGGGATGAAGAAGAGGCAAACAGGGCTGAAGAAATCAGGCATCACCATGACTTCAATTTTCAGAAATACTCAGATCACAGCAAACACGAACCACCTGCCCACACCGAAACAACACCTCCTGCCTGTTTGTCCCCAGATAAACTCGTATGGCGGCAAACGGGGAAACCAAGGCAGGGCCAGCAAACACTTCATGGTGGGGAGAAGCCACCCAGCCTCCCCCAGCATCTCACATCCCTACTTCCTCTGTGGAATTGCTGTGCTGCTGCCTGGTGCTGTGTGATTACTGTGCTGGGTGTGAAGTTACAGAGTGGGGACCCAATCGCCAGCTCGGCCGCGGTGCTGCTCCATCCTATCTGCAGGGGTGAGCGTTCTGCATTTTCCTTCATGCCTGCAACAATCTCAACAAATAGGCTTTTAAATTAAGCAGTGATTTGGAATATAAGTGAGTGCATTTAAGCTGCTAAGAGACGGAAAGATCCTAATGGCTGAAATATTTGTCATATCACAAATAAACTGGCTGTATCGGGAGCTACTAATATAACTAATTTTTACCAAATCCTTCACTGCTCTGTGATAGAAAATGAGGTCAGCATAGGTTGAGGCAACACAAAATGAGCAGCTGCCAGAAGGCAGCGCAGAATACTGATAAAGGACTCTGCAGGAACTGTATCTCCTGCCTGCAGAAAAAAGGAATCGGTTTGTTCAAATTAAGGTATAGCTTTTCCAGAGGTTTTAATGACAAGGTGCCAACGAACACAGGCTCTCCATGGATCTGGAATACAAATGCATACCAAGACATTGCCTCCACGCTTCCCTGTCCCCATAGAGCAGCTTTCCCTCAGCTTTTTCATGCTTTAACCATAAGGGCATTTGGGTGTGAGAGCACAGGATGCGCCCAGAGCAGTGATGGCATCTCTGGGAGTTTTACAGCTCTTGTGGTTCCTGCAGGGCTTTTGGAGCAACCAAACCTCCTCCAGAGCTGCCTGTTTTTATGGTGCCCTGCAGCCCTACAGCAGTAACACAGCAAACTGAACCACTTCCAATTCCCTTCAGCACAGATAACTGAGGATATCACTGCCAGGAATGGGCTGTGTTTGTCCCATCATGATGTTAAGGTTGCCTCAAGTGCCTGGGACCAAGTGGGATGCAGCCACATTTCAGGTACATGAGGAAAACATCATTGTACTCATTCTCATTAAAAGAATCAGGAGTGCTTTGGAAGGAGAACATTCTCCTTCTGTTACAGACAGGAACTTTGAATAACAGGAGGATTTTGGTTCCCAGAATCTGCACAAACCTCAAATGAGTGAGCAAAAAAGAAAAACAGGTAAGTCCATTCAAGCAAAGGGGGAAACTGAGGCACAATTCATCCCCTATTAAGTAGGAGACTGAGGCCCTGTCCAAACAGCACGACTCTACCACGACACAGCCAGCTCAGAGAGGGGCCTGGGCTGCCCGGCTGTGATTTGGGGTGATGCTCCAGGTTTGCTCACTGCAGCCCCACACTCAGCCCCATCTGCCTGGGCCGTGCAGCAGCCGCTGAGTGCGGCTCTCCTGGGATCGATGGCCGAGAGCCTCGGCAGGGCGACGGGGACCACTTGGGAGCATCAGACAATTTAAGAGAAATAAGATCAACATGGATTAACAATAAAACTTAAAGCACGCGGCACTTGCTAAATGGAACGGCAGAAGGGTTCATATTTGATAACCATTAAATGGTTTAATGAAATAATTATAACTCAAACTCCTGAGCCCAGCCACAATCGATACCTATGAGCTCTAAGCAACAGCATGACCCAAGTTCTGCCATTTTCACAGTGCTCCCCAGCAGGCAGAGCGTGCGACTATAAATGCGATTGACGGTAAAGTTGCATTAAAACACCCCCATCAAGGGCAGTAATAGATTAAAGGCTACAGAGGCACTGCAGTTGGCTGGTCAATACGCTTTATTTTCTGCATCACCCCCAATTTTGCCACCCTCCTGCATACTATTAGTGTGAGTCGATTTGCTGTCAATGGCCAGCCTTGGCAAGAGATACATTAATGCAGGCTCACAAAAGAAGTGCGCATGGCATTATCACTTCACTCGCTTTCAAATTACAGCCTAATGCTGTCTCCAGGCAGCTTGTGACACGTTAACACTATGTGCGATTTGTTGGGACCGGGCTAAATATTTCATGTCTGAAGATTTCATCTGAGATTTGATGACAGAAATAAACTACTGCCCGGTGGGAAATCATTCCGAATAATAGAATTAGGTGCTGTTGGAAAGTCAACAGGAAAGGGATGGTGATGGTGAGGTGGGATGGTGGAGGAAGAGCAGAGAAAGTGCATGGGGAGGAGGGAAGCTGCCAGCAGGGCTGCCGAGTACCCATTTCTTTCTAATTAAAGACAGTGTTATTAATATATCCAGCGAAGGGGCAGATCACCCATCAGATTTGCCTGTACCTTGATCCATATCTCAGGCTGGGTGCTGTGCAGTTGCTTTCAAGAGTTAAAATCCCCACACATTGGAGGTTTTTCGGTGGAAAAACAGTAGTGCCCTCCTTGCTTGTTCTACAAAGCAGCCACAGCACTGCATCTCAGAAAACACCCCTACACAAACACCTCAGCACTTTGACAAGGAGCAGAGATTTCATTTGCCCCAAGGAATGAATGCAGAAGGCCCTCAGCAGCATCCACGCAGCTTTCAGAGCACAGCAGCCCAAACCTGGAACAAACTCCAGCCCTGTGCAGGGGATTCCTTCTCCTCAGCAGAACCACATTCAGCCCCCACTGCTGCAGTACCAAGCAAAAAACTTCCCTCAGTCCATTTACTGTAAAGTTTGTTACGCTTTCTAAGGCCTCCAACACTGGTTAGTGCTAAGAGTCAGTTTAGTTGTGTTTTACTGCACTGGCAAGTCTCTTTCTAAAGCATTTGAGAACCCTGCATACCTGTAGGAGAGCTCTTTCCTCAGCATTTCAGTTCCAGGCAGACAGACTTAGCACTGCTCCAGCAGCACTGCGGTGCTAAAGGCACAACAAATGGCCATTCCCTTACAGCATTAAAGCAAAGTGTGCTGAAAGGTGCTCTGGTGCTTGCAGAGAGCGCTCAGAGCCCAGAGTTTGATACAGGTCATCATGGGTGTAATGCAACCTCACAGCATTAGGAGACAACAGTTCCTTCAGACTTTCCAGGGAGATGAGACCCAGCATTTCCTGAGCCCCCCCTGAGCAAAGCAGGAATTAATTTTGCCTTTTCCAATGAGGCAGCAATCACAGGAGGTGGCTCACGTGGCACAGACCTTAAGGCAGGGGAATAACTGCTCTGATCTTACCAGGAGAAATCACTGTGTTGCAGAGCACAGGAGCTGAGGGGCACACATCCAGCTGTTGCCATAGGAGCTCTGCTGCCAGACTTTCTAGATGGGAAAGCTGGAATGTGAGCATGGGATCTGCCTTCCACATAGCCCTGCAGTGACCAACAGATGCTCCGGCTGCCTCTGCTCTCACCTACAGCAACAGATTTTCCTCACTGATACAGCAAATAAAGCTGTCACTTCTGAAGAAGCACAAATTCTCATGAAATGCAGAAATTAAAGCTGTGTAGCTCACTGCTTTCCTTCCCTCAGCTCCCACACCTGAGGCAGCAGCCCTGCAGGTGCTCTGCTGCTCCTCAGCTGCACCTGGGAGGGCTTCAAACCCATCCCTCAGTATTCACCTAAGAAACTCTGTACAGAAAAGGGGAAAAACAGCTTTTATTGCCCTGTGTGGTGTTTCCTTCGTTTATCCATACGTTAACCTAAAAACAGTTCCCCTACCTTGCAGACAAAAAAAAATCTTTGGGCAGCTTTGTTCTTAAGCTTGTTATTGTGAGTGCTAAAAGTTCCTAGGTTGGCCTCTCTTTGTGTTAACGCAGTCTGCCCATACTTTGGTCCAAGTGTTGGTGTGACCCCAAGTTTCACCCACAGCCCTTTTTCTCTCCTTGCCTCGTGCCTCCTGTGTGCATCTACCTGTGGTTACGTGTCATTGGTGTGAGTGTCCCCCAAGCAGACAACATTGCTCGTTGTAAATCCCTGCTCTGACTGTAAAGCAGTGCTGGTTTTACTCATCCACCATTTGCAAAGATAAAACTTTCCCCAGACCGATTTCATTTAGCCTCTGTTACAGAAATGAAAGCATTGCACGCTTTTAGTAGGACATGAATGCCTTAAAAAGATGCTGCTGAGACCTCTTAAATAAAAACTTTTGGGGGATTTGGTTTTAAATCCTGGAAAATGAGTGATTGTCAGAAATTACACAGGCAGAGAGTGGCCCCTGGTGGCAGGAGCTCAGCAGGACACTGGGGGTCGGCAGACTGCAGCCTCCCCCACAGCTGATTCGTGTTGGGACCCCTATCAGGGCTATCAGCCTCCTTCACAGCCTTTTCCTATCAGAAACCCTAATTGGAATCTAACGTGCGTGTAAGTGCAGGATTTAAACACCTGCTGAGATGCCCTGTGAAGACTTGTACCCTTTAGAAATGCCTTCTGCTGCTCTTCTCATAGCGTTTCAGCAGCCCTGAAAATCCACCTGGCCAGAGAGAGCGCCCTACAGAGGCAGAGTGGGAATGTGAAGCTGTCAGCCCTTCGTTTTCCCCCCTTTGGTTCAGCACTGCTGTAGGAGCTCAGTCTTTTCCCCGTACTGAGAAAGAAGTAGACCAGGGAAGAGAGGAAAATGCTGTCACTCAAGAACCAGGTTAAAAAATGATCACTTCTAACGGGTGCAGCCCCAAACTACAGTTCTAATAGAAGGGTGCACAGCAGTCTGTAACTAAGTACCATATTTTCCTATCACAGCGCCTGTGCGTCACCCTTCCCCACTGATGTGACTCGTAGGCAGCACAAAGCCACCTCCCAGCTCAGCAATGACTTCTCTGGATGATAAGCAATCCCTGATAATTCCCCAAGGAGCACAGGTACAGAACCTTAGAGCTGGTAAATGCTTATTTTTCCCTCCATATTTAAAAACATGTTTGCTACTGTGGGTTTACCATAGCTAGCTCTAAGAGCAGTTCATTCTGAAGCTCATGCAGTTTCAGAAGTTGATTTGCAATCACTAAGCAAAACCTAACACAAAGAATTCAAGCCATCACTGAATGACTGGGTTGGAAGGGACCTTAAAGCCCACCCAGTTCCAACCCTCATGCCATGGGCTGAGTGCATCACACCTCAACACCTCCAGGATGGGGCACTGCAGCTCTATGGGCAGCACTGCCAGGGCCACTTTCTGAGTAAGAGTTTCCACCCAACATCTAACCTAAACCTCACCTCTTCTAGTTTAAACACTTCACCCTTGTTCTATCGCTATCAGATGAGTAAAGCCAGCCTATTTCCTGCTTTCTCTCAAGCACTGGAAGGCTGTTACAAGCCTCAGAGCCTCCCCCAAGCCTAACCAAGCACAGCTCCTTCATTTCCCCATCATGTAGGGGCTCCACACCTCTGCTTCTTTTTGTGGCCCTTCTCTAGATCTGCTCCATGCCTGTCTCATGCTGGGGGACCAAGGCTGGAGGTAACCCGAGGCCAGGTTAGAACAGGCTTTGGGCAATTTGATCTTCTGGTTGCCAGTCCCACCCAGCCTGACTTGGACTCCCTGTCCCAGCAAACACCACCTCCATGGGGAACCTGTCTCACATCTTGCAATGATGAAACCACACCTCCCTCAAATCCACACTATTTTTTCTTCAAAACCAACCCCTCTCCTCCATTCCCAACAGACCCTGCCAAAGTCTGCTCCTTTCTCATAGTCCCCCTTCAGATACTGAAAAGTTGCCATCAGGCATTCATGATTAACTGCATGAAGATATTCAAGCTTTGCTTTAAAAACAATACTGAGGGATCCTAGAGCCTTTGAAGCTGGAAGTTTAGCTTATGCTTACTTGTAGAGATGCTCTCACATTCCTAACCAGCAACTCAGCACCTTTGCTAATTACT
Source organism: Tympanuchus pallidicinctus (assembly GCF_026119805.1). Taxonomy (NCBI): domain Eukaryota; kingdom Metazoa; phylum Chordata; class Aves; order Galliformes; family Phasianidae; genus Tympanuchus; species Tympanuchus pallidicinctus. The sequence continues at coordinate 3,216,775 of NW_026294748.1, forward strand.
AATCTGTAATTTACAATTTATTGCACAACCAGTTCCTTCAGAAAGCTGGCTGCTTACATTTGGCCTTTGCTGTTGGAGCCAGAGAAGGCTTTCACTCAGTTATCATAAAGCAATGAAAGCTTTATGATAAAAAAAAACCTGGAGAACAGAATTCTATGCAGTGTTTTGACACGTTAGTCCTTACCATACAAAGAATCCAACAGAGAAACATTGTGATGCCCATTAAATAGTTTTTATTCTTTAAGACATGAATTGCATTTCCACTTGTTTACAGTACTGTAAAGTGCAATGGTATTCACCTCCCCTCCTGTGCACATGTTCAAGTATCTAAAATGCCCAGAAAATTAATTTTATTTTTATTTATTTTTTTTCTTTACAGCAGCTCAGTTATGGAGTTTTAATCTGGCAATATACCCAGATGTGCCTACAGGTTTGGATCCTTCAATCTAACCCCCAGGCAGGGGTCCTCCAACACTAACTGCTAGTGGAATGCATTTCCCAGCATCTTTAATCCACCTCCTCGATGGTTGGTCCAGAAGAAGCTCCACCAGAGGGAGGAGCTCCACCACCAGGGAAGCCCCCAGGCATTCCTCCAGGCATCCCACCTGCGCTCTGGTACAGCTTGGTGATGATGGGGTTGCACACCTTCTCCAGCTCTTTCTGCTGGTGCTCGAACTCTTCCTTCTCAGCAGTCTGAAAGAGACAGAGAGCTCAGCATCTGCTGTTGCCACAAGTGGACAGATACAGCCTGAGCACTGCAAGCTAAACAAAGCCATCTAGTGCCAGTCAGCCTCAGGAACAAGGCTGCCCAACACAACCAGAGTTAGACCTGAACTAGACTTGCATGAAAAAAAATCCTACTTTGCCCAATAAAGCCAGCCTACCCATGAAGCAGTACAGAAGATGAGACTTTTCTGCTCATTAGTCTCAATTAGGAGAGGAGAAAGCTCTGTGCTCACTAACTGTGGTCGCTCAGACATCCAAGGAAGGTACTTGGACCAACACAAGTCTTTCGACTTCTGGTGGAAACTACGAATGGCTTAGGAATCACTTTCATCACTGCAACCAGTAACAATCCCTCCTTCAGAGCTGGCTTTCAACTTGGAAGAAGTGCTGGAGACCAACACTGACCAAACACAGAGTGCACCATACCTGATTCTTGTCCAGCCAGTTGATGATTTCATTGCATTTGTCCAGGATTTTCTGTTTGTCCTCATCAGAAATCTTGCCCTGGAGCTTCTCATCTTCAACAGTAGCTTTCATGTTGAATGCATAGGACTCCAGGGAGTTCTTAGAAGACACTTTGTCACGCTGCTTCTCATCTTCTGCCTTGTATTTCTCTGCTTCCTGAACCATCCGCTCGATGTCTTCCTTGCTCAGCCGGCCTGCAGAACACAGAACATTTCATGTTACAACTTCCTGGTCAACCATTTTGAGTAGAGCATTACTAACCTGCTATATACGTACAGAATTACACATTTATCTAAACTAACTTAGATACGAATGCAAGACTCATGATTTTCAAGTGCTTATATCTCAAATGACTTCACAGGCTTTGATAAGCTGAAGGATTACTTCATTAAAAGCCAAGGCTCATATGTCCTCTGGTATATGGACATGTATCATTACCTAGTCTCAGTACAAAACCAAATTGGACACTTCAGTTTCCTGAAGGGACCCTGCCCAGTGTTCCACCCTCAGAACCACAGTTATTTACCTTTGTCATTTGTTATCGTGATCTTGTTCTCCTTGCCAGTGCTCTTATCCACAGCAGACACATTCAGGATGCCATTGGCATCAATATCAAAGGTTACTTCAATCTGAGGTACACCTCTGGGAGCAGGGGGAATGCCAGTCAGCTCGAACTTGCCCAGCAAGTTGTTGTCCTTAGTCATAGCACGTTCTCCTTCATACACCTACAGTACAAGCAGGAACAAATGCATCAGCCTTAACTATGCACAGTTATCACAGACCACCGTAAGACTGAAGTGCTTTGGTCGCTCAGACATCCAAGGAAGGTACTTGGACCAACACACGTCTTTCGACTTCTGGTGGAAACTACGAATGGCCTAGGAATCACTTTCATCACTGCAACCAGTTATTCATTAGTGGTAACTAATTGCAAGATGTCTTGCATAAAATTTACGTCAGGTATCAACCACTGGCAGATTGTACAACGCATCATTGTGAAATGCCAGATCATCCGAGTGCTGCACACCTACCTGAATCAGCACACCAGGCTGGTTGTCAGAGTAAGTAGTGAACGTCTGAGTCTGCTTGGTGGGAATGGTGGTATTGCGCTTGATCAGGACCGTCATGACACCTCCAGCAGTCTCAATACCCAGAGACAGAGGAGTCACATCCAACAGTAGCAGATCCTGGACGTTTTCAGACTTGTCTCCAGACAGAATTGCAGCTTGAACAGCTGTGGAAGAAGAACAGAACATTAAGAACCTTGTACCAGAGGGACCACGTGCTACAGCTGGCCTCACAGCTCGCTCAGACATCCAAGGAAGGTTTTGGCCATCATCAGTAGACTTCTGGTGGAAACTACGAATGGCTTTGGAATCCGATTCATCATTGCAAGTCCAAGTTTCGTTGCTTTCAAAAGCAGTACCAACCCAGGTGGGAGAAACCAGACCTGCACTGCTTTGAAACCAGTTCAGACAGCGCCCTGCTCGCTGAGAAACCCACCCTAATACAGAGAACACATTTTGTCAGCTGTAATTACCTGCACCATAAGCCACGGCTTCATCAGGATTGATGCTCTTGTTCAACTCTTTGCCATTGAAGAAGTCTTGAAGCAGTTTCTGAATCTTTGGGATGCGAGTAGAGCCCCCAACCAGCACGATGTCATGGATCTGTGACTTGTCCAGCTTGGCATCCCGCAGGGCCTTCTCCACAGGATCCAGGGTGCCACGGAACAGGTCAGCATTCAGCTCCTCGAAACGAGCTCTGGTGATGGATGTGTAGAAGTCAATACCCTCATAGAGAGAATCGATTTCAATACTGGCTTGTGTGCTTGATGACAGGGTACGCTTTGCACGTTCACACGCAGTACGAAGGCGACGAACTGCTCTCTTGTTCTCACTGATGTCTTTCTTGTGCTTGCGCTTGAATTCAGCAATGAAGTGGTTGACCATACGGTTGTCAAAATCTTCTCCACCCAAATGAGTGTCACCTGCAGTGGATTTCACCTCAAAGATGCCATCTTCAATAGTCAGAATTGACACATCAAAGGTGCCACCTCCAAGGTCAAAAATAAGAACGTTCCTTTCAGCACCAACCTGGAAAAAAAAAAAAAGCCAACACACAATGATTTCCATAACACAATTCCATTGTTAATATTAACCTGGCAGGTTTACTAGTTCCACATCAGATAACTGTCACTACATAACATACCTTCTTATCCAGACCATAGGCTATAGCAGCAGCTGTTGGCTCGTTGATAATTCGCAGTACATTGAGCCCTGCAATGGTTCCAGCATCTTTTGTGGCCTGGCGCTGGGAGTCATTAAAATAGGCCGGTACAGTGACTACAGCATTAGTTACAGTCTGCAAAAAAGCAAGGGAAAGGATTGAGCTGTGCATATCTGAAATTAATGGCCTACAGCTATTTATTACACTTGGCTGAAGACCCAGATCATACCTTCCCAAGATATGCTTCTGCAATTTCCTTCATTTTGGTTAGGACCATGGAAGAAATTTCTTCTGGGTAGAAGCTCTTAGTCTCTCCTTTGTATTCCACCTGGACTTTCGGCCTGCCAGCATCATTCACCACAGTGAAAGGCCAGTGCTTCATATCAGACTGGACAACAGAATCATCAAATCTACGTCCAATCAACCGTTTCGCATCTGCAAAAATAGTTCATCGTGTAAAATTGTATTAATCCCAACATAAAAACATCTCTTCTAAAAATACTGTACAAAAGCCTCAAACGTTGCGTTTTATCTGATGTTACCAAAACTGCCGAAGCCTCAGAACAGGCATTCTGAGATCTCATCTCCTGGAGATGCATGTGCTTCATCAATATTTTCTCATAGCAAACACAGCAACTGATAAGCAGTAGCTGAATAGCCAAGGCCACTGAACATAGTGCCAAAAACAGTGGGGTGAGAAAGCACATTACCCAAATATTCAGAATAACCTTGGCTAATTAGCTCAGTTTCAGAAGTGAGAAGGAAATACAAAGCTTTTATTTTGAAAGAAAAGCACTAATCCAACTACAATTTAGAAAACACAGCCACAGCTAACACTTACTATCACAACCTTAATTCCCTGCACGTACTAATTATTATGTAAGCCCTGCAGCCTTCTTACCAAAGACTGTGTTGGTGGGATTCATTGCAACTTGGTTCTTGGCAGCATCGCCAATCAACCTCTCTGTATCTGTAAAAGCGACGTAGCTTGGTGTGGTCCTGTTACCCTGGTCATTGGCAATGATTTCCACCTTCCCATGTTGGAATACACCAACACAGGAATAGGTGGTTCCGAGATCGATACCAACAGCTGGTCCCTTCGACATCTTGTCTGGAAAAAAAAAAAAAAAAAAAATCGAAGCATAAATTCAGTTGCTCATTGCTCTTAGTGTAATAAACTAAAACCATAGAGCCCCTCAGAAAAATAAAGAGATGTGCATCTCGCTGCTATGCTCCACTTCGCCGCTAGTCGCTCCCTAGCGCACAGGCCCAACGCAGGCAGTCCCAGGTTCTGCGCGGGCGCCATGCGGCTCAGCGCACGTGGCCGTGGACTCCATTTCCCAGCATGCCCCATGGCGGTCACGTGGTCGTAGCGGCCATCTTGGCCGCGGGGCAACGGACCCGCCGCCTCTCGTGGGCTGAGCTTGGCAGCCGCAGGACCTGGCAGAGCCCCAGCCTCCTTCGAAACAGCACAAAGTGCAGGCACGATCCCCTGCCCCACAGCTCTGCAGAATCGGTCCCTCTTTCTCCCCCCCCCACGATACGGTTCTCTGATCCCCTGCCATTCCCCCAGGCAAAAAGCAGTGGAGCGGAGAGCAGCCGCCACTAAACGAAACGGACAAAAGCGAGAAGCCAGGTGAACGGAACTTTGGAGAACCGTTAACCCCAAACAGACGCTGAAAGCAGCCACCAGTGCGGTAACAGCTCTCCCTTTTCAACTCCCCAGACCAGTCTCAACTCCCCAAACCCCTCTCTCCTCCTTCCCCACCATCTCTGTCCATGGGCTCCCTAAGATGTCCCCCCCCCTCCCAGTAGGCCCCACTACCTGAGCGGCGCGGACAGCGGCAGACGCGCACAAAGACTGCTGCTGGTAGAGTGCTGCTGAATGAGAGCGGTCGGCTCCCGCCCCGGCGCCTTTATATATCCCTTCAGAACCTTCCAGAAGCGCCCGCCCCTTCTCTCGTCTCCAGCCAATCCGTTCGCTCCTTCCTCAGCCCTTCCAGCCAATGGCAGGTTACCGGAACACGCACCGTCAGTGGCGTAGCGGAAAGGGGGCGTGGCCGCCGGCCGGCCGGTATTCTCGAACCTTCATGCGCTTTCCCCTTCGTCCCCCCCCTCAACCGCTCGGCTCGGCCCCCACCCGCAACGGAAGAGGGCGGAGCTTCCTGCGGGCGGCAGCCAATGAGAGCCTCTTAATGGCAGCATGCGGATGATGACAACGCCTAGCGTGGGCTGATGGAGCGGGAGGGGGCAGAGCGAGCGCGCGGGGGAGCAAGTGGTAGCCAATGGCTGCAAAATACCACTGGATCGTTTGCATATTTTGCGCGCGAAGGCAGGAGCCTTGCAGTGCGGGCGTCCAATGGGATCGCAGAGCCGGCAGCTCGTTTTGCAGGGCGCGCGGCTTGCTGCGTGTGGAGGGGAAGGCAAAATGGCGGCGGCAGGCTGGGGGGGGGGTCGCGGTCCCGAGCACAGAAGGCGGAGTTTGGGGGAAAACAGCCTCAAGCCTGTGCAGTGCCGTGCCCGGCTTTATTCTGGGTGAACGTAATGAGCCCGCGGGCTGCAAATTCACGGAGCACACCTGAGATCCTGCAGGGAAAGGGAGGGAAGGAGCGCAGCACTCGGCCGTGCCAAGCTGGCCCCCAGCTTGTAGCTGGGGATGGATTTAGGAGCACAAAGGCTGTGCTTGTAAAGATAAGGGGCACGAATCGCCCTCCCCATGTTGAGCGGGGCTGCGATGCAACAGCCGCTCCGCCCAGAGCAGATCGCTGCTGAGCTCCTCTGCCGGCTCGCAGGGGCTGCATGGGCAGCTCTGTGGTTTTCCTTTTTTCTAAAGCACGAGCAGAACGTCAGTAGGACCTAAGAATAGCCCTGCTGGCACTTGGGAATTAAACAACGGCATTCCTATACGCAACCGTGCTTTGCACAATGGGTGCACGGCAGGGGAAGGCAGCCCGGAGCAGCGGTGAGTCAGTGCAGGGAGGAGAGCTCCGGCCAATGAGTCACTGCGTTAGAAATTAAAGGTTGTTAGCAGCCTGAAATAGCCCACAGTACAGTGCAGAAAGCAAGGCCCTGCAGTCTGGATGCGTTGGAACGGGTTGCCCAAGGAGGCTGTGGATGCCCCATCCCTGGAGGCATTTAAGGCCAGGCTGGATGTGGCTGTGGGCAGCCTGGTCTGGTGGTTGGTGACCCTGCACACAGCAGAGGGTTGGAACTGGATGAGCATTGTGGCCCTTTTCAACCCAGGCCATTCTATGATTCTATGATGATGTTTTCCCTCCCCAAGTGATGAACCCCAAAGTTGCTTTCTGAAGCCAGTTTGGTTTGTTGCAGCTCGAGAGAAGTGGGCAGTGGGGACTGTCAGAAACTCGCTTCCTATTGGTGATAATGGCAGTTTTTACTTCACATTTGCACACCCTGAAGTTTGAAAACGACGCATTTCTAATGCAGCCCTTCCTTTTCCCCCCTGTGCAGCGGTACAAAGTGATCTTGGTTAAAAATAAAATAAAAATAATCCCAGATTCCTGATACTGAACAAAAGGAGGCAGTCACACAACTCCAAACTGTCAGCAGGATTTGGGACGTCATCAACTCAAGAGCAAGCAGCAGAATGGCTGTTCCCCATTGATCAGGGACAGACAGAAGGACACACCTATGAGACCACTGCTGTCATGAGGGTTTAAATACTGCCTAATTATGTTGCAACTTCTACTCCCGGATTGCTATAGAGAAGATTGCTGATGCTGTCTGATCTCTTTGCAAAATGCCCCCAGGGGAAAGAAGGCTGAAACCACTGCAAGAGAAATGAACCAGAGCCATTATGAGTTAGCCTGAGTTCCACCCACATCCCTGCGACTGGAGATTCCTGTTAGCTGGTTCAAAGTATTTATCTGCAGTCAAGATCTCAGCTGTCTAAATGCTGCTTCTCTTGGTTGTTCAAGGTTTCGTCGCCATCTCATGCGCAGCTCAGAAGATGGAGCTGAAAGGCACAGGGTGGTTCAGCAGCAAGCTGGTGTATGTGGGAGTAGGAGAGCTGGGAGATGTTTATCAGTGCTGTGTCTGCACTGGCAGTATTTACCACATTAGCCTGCAGCACCGATGTCTTCAGCCATAACATCTCAGGTAAAGTACTGGAGTGGAAGTCCAAATTCAGTTCACCCCAACACACCCAAGATTTCACACAATTCATGCCATGTTGCAAAACGTAGGCCAGGAAAAAACCTGCAGCTTTCCTCCAGTTTTTACACAAATATACACATAGTCCTCATTAGCTTAAAAATACTATTTTTACCTCTTATCTTTTTTTTCCTTTGATTCAACTTGACAGCATGCAGTGTATCTAAGCACAGAAGATAGAGCGTGGATACGGGTTTAGTTGAGCTGTAGCACTTCAGCTGCAGCGCATTTATTTACAAAACAACCAAAAAAAATATGAAATCATTGATTCGAAGGAATCAATAATAAATATTTGCTTTCCTCTGAGTTGTTCAGACACAGTACAAGTACACCAATTATAGCAGGTAGAAGAGATGTAAGCTCAGTTTAGCTGCTTAGACATAAGAAAGCTACATAACATTGTATGCATTTAATCACACTAGTAATAACTGGTATATGACAGTAAATGCTTTAAACACACTATTCTACACAATCAAGTTTGGCTTATGATTCATTTGTTTCTCTTGTGCAACTCCTGATTTTGGAGCCCAAAAAATGTCCCTTTGGAAATGGGATACCTTTCAAATGAACTTTCTCCAGGGAAGAGGCTGTTGGGCACAGGCTGGGGGCAATTCTGCTTGCTGGCACCAAGCAGCCCCCAGGCTGCAATGGAGCACAGCACCCTTTGCTAATTGCAGGCCTGGCCTGTGACTCAAACTAACCTCCAGTATTAGGTACTTATGCTGTAACCAGCTCCACTGTTTGGACTGTTATCCTCATTTTGTGTTAATGAGGTACCGGTTGCTTGGGGTGTTTGCTTTGCTGAGAAATTCACTCCTGGTTTACTCTGCATAGAATAGGTGTCAAAGACAATCTGCTGAGGTGACATCGCAGTCAGCAAACTTAAAAGCCACAAACTTCACAAGTCCTGGAATGCCTTGGAAGCACTTAGGAGCAGTGCCTGTGCCTTCAGGGCCTACAAAAAAAGGAGCCACAGCCACTGAGCAGCTGCGACCTCCAACCAAATCCATCAGAGCACAGCTGACCCAGGAGCGTGGCTCTGAAATGGTGCCTCGGCAAAATGACCCAGTATGCAGAACTGGTGAAAGTAAAAGCTTATCAAACAGCTGATTCCCTTCTATCAATTGGTGGCTCAAGGCCCCTCCCCACAACAAACAGTATTTTGGACTTCGGAGGGGGGGTTGTGCTGACTGCAGGAGAGAGAGCAAACAGCACGTGTGATGGTGATTGCTTTAGGAAGAGAAGTTCTCAGCACGGGGCAAATTTGAAAACTATTTCTCATAGGGAAGTGGCCCAAACATGGCCTCATTTCAATCAGACCTTCTAAGATCTCAAATAAATGGAATGATGAGTCTCAGAAAAGAGTTTAGAACCTACAAGCTCAGTGTCTTCTGTGTAGCAGTGGTCGGAGTCAAGTCCTTCAGAGGAAAGTATAAACAGTTCTGGGGCTATCTGCACCCACAGGAAGCCTGTCCCTATTTCCCATCATTTCTTATTGGCCTTCAGATGGAATAAGACTGTATCTCTTGAAAACGTCTACTTTGGCAAACAATCACAGAAAGTATTTTCATGACTCCTGCTTTTTTAAGAGTCCTGCTAAGGTTTAAGCCTTGAGGATAGCGCATGGCCTACAGGTTGGTGTATGGCAGTACGCCTTCCTTCCCTTAGCATTGCACTTAAAGTTTACCTGTCCCTGGTGTATTTTCTTCACGACGTGTACTTTCACTCCATCTTACCTGGATGTGTGAAGGTCAGTCCAGGAATGCTGTTCATACACTTGAGGGAAAAGCTCTCTGAGGTCCGTATGGCTCAGCCTAAACTGGTGAATTCACAACCTGGCTGTAGCAAAGACATCTTCAAATGTTCCTCCAGGCTTTTTGGTTGGTTAGCAGCCCTCAGTTTTTGAGACATGCCTTCATTTTGGCTTCAGCATTCAATTCTCATCTCACTAAGGCTCATGTGACACAGATACAACTCTGGTGAAGTTACTGCAGCTTTTCAGTGCTGTCCATACAAGCAGTCAGGCTCCTGGCCGTATTTCTCTGGATGTATCATTAATCTCATCCCAGCAATTGAAGTATCTCTGCTTCCTTGACATGTGGGCTCCTTTCCCTTTAGTACAGAAGTTAGTTCAGACACATACCTTTGTGCTGTATCTCTTGACCTTTCCTTTCTGCTTTAGTTGCAGCTTCCAGAAGTATTTCCCTAGAAGACTGAATGCAGAAAAGGCAAGCGTGCGTCAGTTCCCTTCAAGGTTGACCACAAGAGTACCCTCAGCAAACAAATGGCCTCAAGGTCTTCAGGTAAGACTATGCATTCTTCTAGAAACTTCTCCAGAAACAGTACAGGAGACTTTCCCCTTCCCCCTAAACCTCACTGGAATATTAGATGCCTTTCTGTTGATCCCTTTTAAAAAATCCTGAGGTTTGGCTTCATTTCTCTTGTACAGCGCTTAGCTGACATTGTTTTTAGCTGTAGTTTTAAAATGCTCAGTGTTCCATTTTCTAAAAAGGTACTTTAAAAAGAAGGCTCCCTTTTCCCCTCAATTTTATCTTTCTTTAAAAAAAAAAAATAAAATAAATCCATCTCAGAACCTCAAGTGCTGGGAAAGAGTTGAGTGGGAGGGCTTCTTGTGGTGCAGATTGTCACAGGTGACTAAAATTAAGCTGACCAGGGAGGTAACTAGCTAATCTAACAACTCCTATGTGGCTGGTGGTACGTGGCGTGTTTCTGGATGGCAGAAGTCAGAGCAGTCACACGGTCTGGAACGCTCGGCTCTGGGCAGGCACCATGACCAGCGTGGCTCCCATTTTCATCAGGTTGGCATAGTCGACTTTCTTTGGCTCTGTTTCCTTTCCTCCCACCTCCCTCTGGCTGTACTGTGGAGGAGTCAGATGGGGAGTAGCTTCAGTTGACAAAGTCCGCTGGCTGCGAGAGGCACTGTTGGCTGTCGACCTGGTTGAGGAGGAACCCGAGCGTGAGCTCCTGGAACCAGAGGATGAGGAGCTGGGCTTGACAAGATGGGCTTTGGGTGCCTCTGCATCTTCTCTGCAAACATACCACAAGAACAAAAACAATTACACATTTTACTACCCTGAATTGCTGCTGCAATGGTTGCTTGCTGAAGTCGCCAAGCTACATTTGTCCAGAAGTTTGAGCAAGGCAGTGGGTTTCCCAAATTCTGTGCAAAGTAATTTCGTAGATTGAATTTGCTGTAGCTCTGCCAAATGGATTTAGAATACATGTGTGTACAACTGGCTCTTTGAGTGTGGATTTGAAGTCTGTGGAACAAATGCCCTGGATCAGTGCAAACAGTTCAGACAGAATTGTCTGCTCTATTATCTTTATTCATAATGACAGATTACCTATAGAGACTAGCAGAGACCTGTTCTGCTGGTTTAAAAAATGTGAGTAGTAAAAATAGCACAGTAACTGGGCCCAGAAAGAGAGGTGTGAAGAGATGACGGAAGAGGCTCAGATAAGAATGAAAAGGCGTGCAAGGTTTGAAAGCATAGAGAACAAGAAATGCAAGGGAAGCAATGAGCAGAGACTGCGTTCTTACTGGCCATACCAGCAACCTGATCACCAGCAGAGTAATCAGCTGCTGAATGGATTATAAAGATGCCTGCTCAACCATATGTAGGTGTCATATGAGGGCAGGCAGAAGTAAGGTGGAATGAGGTGAGGGGGTTCTTTAGGGACAGGAGCAGCTAAATCTCATTCCTGGAAATATATATATATCTTTTTCCCATAACTTTGCTCCCTGAGCTCAATTGGCTGAAGACCAAGAGGAGTGAGTGGCAGAGCTCACACACAGATGAGTTCAAAGAACGTGTGTCAGCATTCTTGGGACACCTGATCAGGGGTGAGGCTTCGCAGCTCTGCAAACAGAGGTTTAAAGGGTTTCTCACCCTGAGCTAAGTCCAGCAGCACAGTTGCTCAGAAGACTCAGGAAAGACCATGAGAACCTCAGAGCATTCCCAACAGAGATCTTAACAGTTGTGAAACTTGTCAGTGACGTTTCAGGTAGACTATAAAAGCTTTATAGAATGATCTTTTAAGAAACCAATGCTTGGGTTACTTAAACCTGGAGCGAAAAGAGACGTTAATTTGGAGCATGCTGGGTGTACAGGAGACTGAAAGACAGGAGGGGATTAAGGGAGAAGTGTTACCTGATTTCATTTGGGGCCTCCTCTTCCTCATACCTCTTCTTTTCTTTCCTTCTTATTGTCAGCCTCACCACCAGGAACAGAAGGCAGAGTCCCACCACGACGCCGCAAACCGCTCCAGCAATCATGCCAATATTTTGGGCATCTGTTGTCCAAAAAATAAACAGATTAACAGGTAAGCTCTCAGTAGTGGCCAAATAGACACATTCTATTTCACACTAGAAATTACGTCATTTATAAATCATAATTTAGACTACTTAAGTGTCTGAACGCAGTTGAGCAGATTTATCTGAAATATTGTTTCTAAACATGAGACAATACTGAGAAAGGAATTCACTTATAGAAGGGTGGGATCACAGGAGCTATGCTTTCGGCTGTGAGTCAGATCTGAGATGGGGAGGAAGAATCCTTATGTAAGAGCCCAGAACCGCAAAAAGCATAATAGAGGCAGACAGCACAACCCACGCTCAAGAAAAGTACCAAACAATTTTCTAAAGGCAAAAGAATGAACTACAGATATTTCCCCATGAGGTATGAATCCTGAAATGTTCGCTGTTTGCTTACAGAATGAATTATTCAATTTTTGGGAAAAAAGTGGCTGGAGGAGGACAAAGAGAACGGGAGAAGGGAAAATTGTGCTGTGCCAATACAAGGCATTTGTCATTCAAAATAGGGAAGTTAATGAAACAACACTTCCCAGTGTGTCTGAGCACTTGGCTGAACTTGCGTGAAACTTTTTGATAAGAGTGGTGAGGTTGGGTTTGGCTGTGAGTTGTTTCCTTGGGGCTTGTCCCTGCGGAGGCTTTACCAAATCAAAATGAGGTTTTAAACCAATTCAGTTCAATTGACATAAAAGCTGCCAGGACACTTCAGATGCCTGAGGGGAGCAGGTTTTCCTTGCTACAAGACCATAACGCAGCTACTTCAGGCCTGGCTTGGCATACACATTCCAAAGCCATGGAATCTCCATAGAAGAGATCTTTGTCAGCAGTCGTTTATTTCAACAATTCAGGCTCCTTCTTATCTCCCCTGAGATTTACACACAAAAGCCTTCCAAACTGCATTGTTTGTTTAGATTTGCTGTCAGTGCCTGTACTGAACTCCACCCGTTTCCTTGCACACAAATGCAAAGGCATAACACCTAGATGCCTACACACCTTTGATGTGATTAATCACATACATACTGATTTCATTCTCTACTGTTTGGGCCAAATATATTGAATCTGGATTAAAACCAAACTGTACCCAAAGTTGCTTTTCCACTTTGCACATTACCTCCTGTTGGTCAGCCTTTCTGGGCTGCCTGGAAATAGCTTGCTGTCTCAAATGCAACAAGGAATTTGGAACTTCAGTGACGGACTGTCCACAGAGATTTTATACTGAGCAACATTCTCATGCAATCATAGAATCATAGAATCCTTCCAGCCTGAGCTAACTAGCAGCTGGATGCTTGGCAAACCATCTCACCTGTTTGTTTGTTTTTTCCCTGTTACTCTGTTGGCCATTCTCAAAATCAGCATTTCTAACAGACCAAAACGTTTAAGCCCAAGAACTGTATTTACCACTCCAGGCTATATGGAATATTGCTGAGCAAGTGAGAAGTGTTCCATGTGACTGGAGTACAAAAGGGCAAGGGTGTGGATAAGGGTTCATCAAGTGAAGTGGGTCAGCTGAGGACCTACACTGCTCATACAGAGGTGAGAATACCAATTAGGTGCAATACTCACGCTGCACTGTCACCTGAACAACACAGCTCTCCTGTCCAGCCTCGTTGGTGGCCATGCATTGGTACAATCCTGTACTCATCTGAGTGAGGTTCTTCAGTAAGACTTGACCTGGATTAGAAATGTCTGAAACAGGAAAAACACCACTCAGATTAATCAAAAAAAGACTAAGAACGGAGGATGGAACAAAAAAAAACAAGCGCTGAACTTGCAGATCAAAATCAGTTCGAGATCAGCGATAACTCAGGAAAGATCATCTGTCAACCTTTTGCAAAGCATGAGAACTTGTGCACTTCCTTGCTCAGGGTGGAGCACAATACAGCATCCTGCTGTAGCCAAGTTCTGGTAAAGCACTGCTCTCACTGCCAGCACGCTCTCCCTGGTTACAAGATGGACACACTGTGCCTGTGGGTGGTTATCTGGCTTTCAACACTTGGAGAGCTCTAAGAGGAAGTGACTTACTGACTCTCGACGTAGGTGGGAGATGTTCAGCTTTCTCATCTTCCTCATTTATGCGCTGCCACCGGTAGGAGATGGGCGCAGTGCCTGAGGAAGAACGGCACTGCAGGGACAGGTCTTTCCCTTCTGACAGCTCTCCTTCCAGCCAGCACTTGGGCTTGGAGGGTTTCTCTGTAGAAAACAGAGCACAGGTCGTGCACACGCAACAGATCATTTTCTTGGTGGAAAACCCTTTTTTAAAATTATTATTTACACTAGTGATGTTTGTTAGTGGACTTGAACTGCAACCTTGTGCAGCTTTGTAGTGTAAGAAGTAGAAAGAACACATTCTGTTTTGAGTCAGTCTGCTTCACGGCTACTTGTGCCAATGGAGCTGTATCAAAGCATTTTTCTAGGCACGATTTAGAGAATATCCTTTCCCTGAAATCCTTTCCCTCCCCCTGCTTCTCCATTTCTTCCTTCTCCCCACAGGATCTGGCAGGTCACAGCAGGACTTCCATGGGGTGATAGTGTAGGTGCTAAATGCCAAGCCATAAACTGGAATCAGGGAAGAGAAATACTAACCCCAGTGGCTTATCCATCACCTTCACTGACTTGGATCAGTTTGGGCTCCAGGGACACAAACTCAGAGTCCTCAGCGAGAGTTCTGGACAGAGTGATGGTTGCTAGGATATCACTTTAGTTTACATGATGAGATCATAGGACAATTTAGAAAGGAGATGTTGCAAGTGGGTAAGCTTATCACAAAATAGTTCTCTGGACTCTTCCTGTATTCTGTCCTTTGCCAAAAAATGCAAAGGCAGATAAAGACTTATTGAAACCTGATCAAGAGATGTCTATGTGTGTTTATACCCTAATGTAATAAATCTCTCTACAGGAAATGTGCCTAGATATCTATATATATGTCTTTGAAAGAACAATAAAAATGATCTTACCTACAACCTTCAGGGTGATGTGAGCCCATTCGTACTGCCCAGCGTTCTTCACCTTGCATATGTACTTCCCTGCATCACTGGACTGCAGGGAGATGATCTGCAGGGATGCATCTCCAGCACGGAAGTTGGAGGTGAATGAAACACGGCCCTTCTGTTCTTCATTCAGGTCATCGTAAACGTGGCCTCCAGAGTAGGTGATCACCTGAGGAGCAGAGATGGACAGCTGTAATTTTACTTCTGTATGGAACAACAAAACAAAGTCTTTCCAGAAGCTGCAGGCTAAGGTCCTGCATAGCTAAGTGCCTGGGGGTCACCCAGGAAGCCCAGAATAAGGTGGAAAATTAGACCTGGATTTCAAATCTGACTGATACATGAACTGTATTTGCACTAAAGGTTCATATTTGAGCATTTGTACCAGCATCAAAATAGGCATCAGATGATGCCACAAGTAGCCACTGATTGTGGCTGGGTTCAACCAGAAGAGCAACGCAATCATTCCAGCTGATTCAAGTTACTGCAGATCTGATTTTATAAGTACTCCATGACTATCTTTTTTTCCCCCCAAGATTTCAAAGCCCATGCCTGTGAAATAGAATTTCTGAAAGCCTGAAGGGCACTTCTGAGGTTTATCTGGAGACGACTGATTAAATAGTACCACTGATTTAAAGAAAACACAGTTGCTACAAATTTAATTGATTTAAAGAAAGCACAGATCACTATCCCCTCATTCTAGGATAAATGAATATCAATTAACTTTCACACACTTTAAACACATCAGCTAGGCATTCTGCTTACTTCCTCAGTATAAATTGCAAAGGACTTCACAGACATCTCTTTAAACCGATGGCTGCTGTTGATGCCAACACAGCAGTAGGGCTGTTGGGCTGTTTTCCCAGCAGGTTGTGGATGAACCTACCGCTTTCTGCACCGATTCAGACGTGTGCAGCAGCCACTCAATGTCCAGGCTGCCTTGCTCCAGGAGGCCCAGGCGATGGTGACAAGGCAACGTCACGTTTTCTTCGGCCACTCTTTTAAATTCTGTCTGAGCCTCAGCCAGCCAGACAGAACAGGAAGCTGAAAGACAAATGCTGGTGGTCAGAGGCTGAGATCCATCTCTGCTCTCACAACTTTGATTTTGCTGCATTCTTTTCGTTTGCTTCATGGCATCAAAGAAAACCCAACAGCTTGGCTTCCTGCACAGATTGCAGCTGATTCAAGGAGACGTTCGTACATACACAAGTTCATTTCACACCAATATTGAAGCACGAAGAACAGATGGCTTTGCACTCCAGAGCTGTCGATGCTGAAGTCACACGATTGTTTTGCTCATCTATGCATCTACAGAGTTTCAGATTACCTCCTTGTTTTTGCCCTCACTTTTTATCCCCTTACTTCAGAAGTGGCATTTCAGTCTGGAATACTCTCCCAGCCCGTAGCTTTATTCCTATCTCAGCCTGATGATGCTTGGAGTCTCTTTCCTAACACTGGGAAAGAAGTACCAGCCTGAGTGCATCAGCCCAGAAATGGTCAAAAATAGCCTGAGAAGAGAAAGAAATTGCTAAGGAGAACCACTAGAGGGAAGCCGAGTCGTTCACACGTTGCTAAGTGTAACGGCCCAAGTGCAGCCAGAGCCCCGGATCCAGAGGCAGGAGGTGGCGCTCCGGAACGGCACCGCGCTGATAAATCGGAACCTTTTTCTGTTTCGCGTTCCTGCTCAAACCAGACCGAAGCAAGGGCTGCTTCTTAGCTTCGCACGTCTCTCAGTTTTGATAATCAGCGGGCTTTGGTAAGCTCAAACCCGATTCAAAGCGGCCCAAAGAGAAACTAGGAACAGAAAAATTGCCGTGTTCAGGTCAGGGATCGTCAAATCTGCTGCAAAACATTTTCCAATTGACAATCCATGTGGATTTCTGTGGTGTGAATGCCATTAGTGTTCTGTGCCTGAGTGCATTTGGGTGTTACATTCTGCTGTGCAGGAAGAAAGCACCCAAATGTGCTTTTTCTCATGAAAAGAAGCGCATAAAATCTCCTGGTTCTTAGACCAATTAACATGAAACTCATTAAAACTGGCAGCAGTAGGATACTCCACATGTGTATTTGAATGCACAGTGCCATGATTACAAAGCGAGATTACTGGCAACAGCTGCAGTTACAC
Organism: Tympanuchus pallidicinctus; assembly: GCF_026119805.1. Lineage (NCBI taxonomy): Eukaryota > Metazoa > Chordata > Aves > Galliformes > Phasianidae > Tympanuchus > Tympanuchus pallidicinctus. The sequence continues at coordinate 3,233,810 of NW_026294748.1, forward strand.
AGGTTGCACTTGGATTCAAACAGTGGATTTTTAACCTTGCCTTTACTTTTAAGCACAAAAAGCAGCAAAAATGACATCCAAAGAGACACTGTGTTGGCTTTTTCTGTTTCCTCAGGACTAGCACTGGTCTAAAAATACTCCTCTCTCCTGTTCCCATCCTCAGATTTGCCTCTCGGTTGTCACATCCCAGGCTCCTGATATTGAATCAATACTTGTTAAGTGCTTGTACCAAAGGCTTCTACACATGTGCACATGTACAAAAACGCCTAGAAAGAGAAGACAAGAAGAGTCTTGCAAAGGATTAAACTCTCCTCCTCTACACACATCTCTGCATGAATTGATGGCTGTGAAAGCTCCTTTTCAGCCACATTAGTTGCTTTCTTTAAAGGGAAAATTAATCCAGTTTATCACTGGGTTCGCTGGGCTCAAAGCTCCATCTGCCAAATACAATTATACCTTCTGCTAAGGGAAATGCCTGCTTTCTCCTGCAGCCACACTGCTGCTGGCTGCCTTCATTAACATGCTGACACTCACTAGATGACCGATCAATAAGTTTAATTAAAGTGCCACAATTCACATAACATTTGCAGCAGCTTCAAAGGCTGTGCCAGCAGGGCTCTGAAGCTTTGTGTTTGTCTCACAAGGTATTCTGGATTTTAAAATGTGGTTTTACATTTGATGCCTAGGTCAAGATCATATATTGCATTTTAATGGAGTGTAATAGCAATAAGCAAACTGGCTTGAACAGGCTGCTTTTAGGAGAGCTCACATCTCATTCTGTTCTTGTTGCCCCCAGCTAATGTGCTGTGAGATTCAAACTGAGCCCCAGCAAGAAGTGCCCACCAGGCACAGGGATCGCCTGCTTTTCCAAGACATAGTTGACATTTCTATTTAAAAAACTTGTCCCTTTAGTCCTTATGGTTTTCTAAGCTCACAAACTCTACAAGAAATCCAAGTTCTCCTATACCTGTGCAAAGTCAAAAGGAAGCTTGAAACATGGCTTGCTGGAAGTACTCAATACAAGGTACCAGTTGTGGATATGCCCAGCACAACATCTGAAAAGGACTGGAAGTGAACAGACCTTCACAGCATTTAGAGTGGGGTATCACTGCAGCAGAAATGAGAGCAGCCCCTCTCATAGCTCTGGGGCCACACGAGGGCAGAGCACACCCAGAGCTTCCCTGCACTCAGACCACGGATGCAGCACAGACAACGGACGGTTTTCCCAAACGTCAGACCCACTCTCTTGCTCAGTAAGGCAATATGTATGCAGGCTCCACACATCTCACCCCAAAAAACCTCTTCCACATCCTGTGTAGGACTCTGTGCCATAAACAGGAATTCAGGAATTGCTTCAGCTTTACTCAGGCCTTACTCAGACACACTGCATGACACCAGGGGGAGGTCAGTTTGTTTTTGCAGAGCAGCATCACCACAAAGCACTGGCTCGTGGGTCTCAAAGAGCCTGGCTGCAGTGGCAGTCTGCTGGCACACTGCAATCTCCTGTATCATCAGCATGCTTCAGCAGTGCACCATTGTTCAGAAGACAATAGCTCACTCACCCAGCAGCCTCCAGAGCAACAAGCATTGCTAGCAACGCCAAAGCAAGCATACATAAAGGAAAAATGAATATAAATTTCATTCAAGGCCAGGCTGGATGTGGCTCCGGGCAGCCTGGTCTGCTGGTTGGTGACCCTGCACATAACAGGGGGTTGAAACTAGTGGTCCTTTTCAACCCAGGCCATTCTATGATTCTGTGATAAAGGTGGGCCAGCTCTAGTGCAATGCAAATACCAAGCTCGATGGAACTGGGGGCTGGCAGACCTCACCGAATTGTGATCACACAAAGATGTGCTTTTGTGCTGAATAGTCATGCACGCTATCATGAAACCAGACTTATTTTCATGGCCATCCATTAACAAGTATATGCATAAAGCTACAAAAATGCACATGCATCCGATAATATCAAATATACATAGATGTCAGGCACAGAAACAGACACGCAGGGTCAGATGGAAAATACGTGTTTTGCTGAAATTATTTGTAGGCGAATTCATGTGCTAAAAGCTAAAAAGCTTCCAGAGTTAAATCTTTCATTAGCTTCAGAAGGCAGATGAATTAGGGAGCAATGCTCAATATAGGTGTTACTTTCAAAAGTAGAAGTCCATGCTTTATCACCTAACTGCTACACTTAAAAAGAAGCACCCATAAAAGCTTCAGAGAACTGCGATACAAGAAATTCACAGTGACATTTTGCAAACCTGGCCCCAACCACACCTACACTGAGATCACTCAGTGTTAAAAATGGATCCTTGCTGCTGGGACTTCTCTGATGAAGCACGTTTTTCAGCTAAACTTAACACTTCTTTTTTGTTTTGTTTTGTTTTTTAGATTCATTTTGGCTTTTTTTAATCAAATAAGACAAACTTGAATTGGTGACTGTAACTTTTCCAAAGAAACTCTGAAGCTGCAGGAATCCTTGGTCTGCTTCTAGCACATGATGTCTTGAGTCAGAGGAAAATTATAGGTTGTGTTTCTACTCCCATGCCTTAGGCTCAAGTTGGTGAGGTGAGATGTAAACACTCGCTTAAGTTAAGCCAGGTTTTAAAAGGGCTTTACTAAATGCAAACCTTAAAAGTAAAAACACTTTGCTGTGGGTCATCCCAGGGCAGTCACCTAACCTGACCTTGTTTTGGAGACATCAGTCCTGAAGGCTGTCATGCAAGGACTTTGTAGTACTGCCTGGGCAACTTCTAGTCCACCTGCAATAGGTGCTTCATCTGCTTTTGTCCATTAGCATCACAGTGTTTCCTGGAAGAAGATGCAGCAGGAGCAGTGAATGGCCACCATTGCCCCAGCACAGTGCATACTCCTAAAGGAAGAACTATTTGCTAAAGACACATAGTTTCAAACATAGTCAATGCTTTTATAGTCCTTGAGTCCTCCTTGGGATCCTCTAAAAAGAATTATTTACACACCTTGGTCTGATCCCACTACCCCAAAATGTGGTCTTTTTATAAAGGAAGTTTTGAGTAACACACTGTTTTCAAAGCCTGGATTTCTGCTTAAACAGCATAAGTTATCCCACCCCTGCAGAGTGCAAGTGCCTGCAGAATTATCCAGGCAGAAAGCATTTCTCTAGCTGAATGATCCTGCGCATACATCCTAAACACATGTGTCTTACATGTCGTACTGAGGATGTGGTTTAGTGGGGAAGTACTGGTGGTAGGTGGATGGTTGGACTGGATGATCTTGGAGGTCTTTCCCAACCGTGGTGATTGTATGATCCCACTCACAAATCTGTCTAGATACATACAAGAACAACGCCTGGGAGTTAAAGCACAGCTCGGTCTGCAGTGTTGCAACTTTGAACCACTCCTTCATGCCAGGAATTTAAGACTTCCCATCTGTTAGAGTTCCATCTCGCTGCTGCCTTGTAGGAACAGATTTACTAAGCTGCTCCATGGAAAAGCCAGAGCCAGCTCTCGCTCCATCCACTGCTTGTGAGAGCACTAGGGAATGCAACTGGAGCATTTTGCAACGGACAGGTTTTGAGTTTTACATGCTTAAATAGGATGCTGGCTGCTTTTCTGACCATGGAATTGTATCTGGAGTAAAAAATCTCACACCTGAGTGATTCAAAGCTCCAATCATTTAATTATCAATGACACTACAGACACTAATTCTACAGTTTTTCTCCATTGAGAAACCGATCATTTTTTCCCCCTCAATAATTAGTGATAGGACAGACCTGCACATCAAGTCCTGTATCTCACCTCCCCTTCCAAGCCTCCTGGAGTTTCTGCTGCAGATAATTGAGCCAGTAAATAGCCACACTGGGTTGTGCCTGAGCTATAAGGAGAACCCACGAGGTTGACACCCTGTGTCCACCATTGCCATACGCTAGCCCTAACGGCCAGTTGCACTGACAGCATTTTAGGCCAGAATAAACATAAAATGGTGTCTTCTTGCAGACAGCTATTTTGCATTCTTTGGGCAAGGGAGGAAAAGCTGGGGGCGGCTGCAAGTCTCCTAAGGATAATTAACTCAGCCAGGGCTGTGCTGTGGGACATCTGCTTTCTGTATTCCTTGGCTGGCAGAGACATAAAGGCCAGAGGTCTCCTTCTCCCGAGAGCTCGCGTGCTCCCAGTGACCAGGAGCTGCCCCCCAGCACGCTGCCTGCAGCCCGCTCCCCTCCGCCTCCCTTTGATTTCAGGAATTTGGTTGTGAAGCACAAGCGTCTCAAACAAGAAAAATGTGAGCTCACAGTCAGGCTCCCGCAGGGACAGGCTGGCTGTGTCAGAAGCGGAGAGGTCGGCCTATCCTCATCCATATCCACAGAGCATTGCAGAGGTCCCCTGTAATTGGAACCACATGTGCTTGGGCTGAGGCTGGAGGAGGCTGTTAAGCAAAAGCAAAGAGCAGTCCGGCATGCTGCCGAGTTTCCAAATGGTGACGTGAAGCCTTTGGAATTGAAACCACTGCGGAGCTAGGAAGAGAGCCTGAAGAGAAGAGAAAGCAGCAGCATTGCACAAAGCAGAGCCTCTGATTGTTAGAGGTTTGCAAGGACAGAGTAAGAAGTGCAGGAGGGGCAAGAGCCTGGCAGGTGACACACAGACCCTTACCTAAAGAAACACTGACAGCTGTAGGGGCATAGGCCCTTGTTGGCCATGCTTCCCCTGTATGGAAGCAGCCAGTCAGTCCCTGATCTGAGGTAGCCATTACCAGCACACTGTGTGCACATCAGTGCTCCAAGCACAGCGTATCTCACTGCCCTGAGGCAGGAATGAGGTGCAAGTCTGGGTCTCTCAGATGGGTTTAGCAGCAAGGATACAACATTCCTTGGGAGAGCTCAGGGCTTCTTCATTAGGTTCAGTTAGAAGACCAGTCCCACAGTACTTATGGCCACATACATGCTAAGGCTCTGACTTGCACATTCCTAGAAGCAAGAGGTAAAATTATCTCTGGAAAAGCCAGCAGGAAGTTTGCTTTCCATACCAACACACAACTGAGTCCAAAGCCTGCAGAAACTCTGGAATATTGGAAAAACATTGAAGCATTCAATTACCTGAGGATCTCCAGAGACAGCCAGCAGCTATGTATGTACTGTGGCTGTCCTTCTTTTTGCATTTTAAAATAAAGTGCAAGTAGGCAGTTTTGGGTTTATATCCCCAGAGACCACACAGAACAGCAAACAAGACATCAGAACTGCATCTTCCTATTTAATGCTTCACAGAGTGCTTGTACAGAGCAATGTGTGAAGTCCCTCAGCCTTCAGTCCAGGCATTCTACCAGTAAAATGGTCGAGGTGTCTTCTGTTCACACAGCTCAGCTAAGCTTCAGAGGTGCAGCTGGTGATTTCCAGCTGTGTGGATTAGACCTACACACAGCTTGTCCTCAGGGGGACTGAAGCACCTGAGGTTTACTGATACTCCTTTTCTCTGCAAGTATCTCTGGGCTGCTTTGCACACTTTACAAAACTTTGTGCTGAGGAAAGCAAGAGGACAACGCCTCTTGGATGGTGCTGATGGACATTCAAATGAAGGAATTGGTTGCAACAGCTGACAACTCTGAATGCAAGAGAAGGAGATGTTGAAATAGATTACTGAAAAAAGCCCTTCTTGTAGTAAGAATTCTTCTTTCCCATCGTAGCTTCAGCGTTAACAGGGGAACCAGAAAGCACTGAACTGATTCTGCTTTGTTGTTGCTTTGTCACAGAACTTGAACTTCTTAAGCACGCCAAGAAAGGTACTAAGAAAACTAAGAGGTACTCAGAAACTTTGTGCTTTTTCTGAATTTTAGGCATTTTCAAAGTTGGGTATGGCTTTAAGGTGCAGGCCTCAGTCCCTGTTCAGCACATCCACATTATTTCAGCGAGATGCTCAGTTCTGCACCCATAATTGCACATAACATGGTATGACATCTCACTTATCCTCTACAAGCGCTACTAATATGATACAGAATGAATGCCTAATGTATTAGCACTCTGTCACTTTTCATATTCTCATACTCACTCAATCTCAAACACTCAGCCACAGCCTAGCCTAGGGCAGAAAATGAACAGCAGCAGCAGCTCCTCCCCATCATCCCCATAAGTCTTGTGAAAGATGTTGAACTCTGCAGCACTGCTGGGATGAACACGAGGTGCAATCTTTCAGGCTGAGCGTAGTGCCAGGAACAAGAACAGCAACTCTAGAAGGGTTTGGGTTACAGATACTCTCTACCTAGCAGTCTGCAGCCTCTGTTTCTCAAGTCCAGCAGCAGTGAGGATTAATTAAGCTGTTCTTGACCTACTGGAGGTTAGAAAAGCTCTCAAGCCTTGTCCTCATTTACTTTAGTAAGAAAAAAAACACTTTAGTAAGAACTGTGTTCTTAGATCTCTATACACTGAGTGTTAGTTTGTGTTGTGCTTACGTCCCATCTTACTTTTGGCAAGGTTCTGTGTTCAGAATGGTACTTACGATACTTAGGAACAGAAAGCTAGGCTGAATGCTGCACTGGTGAGAACTTACTTTGACTTTAAAAAGAAAAAAAGAGGACAAGTGAATTTGGAAAGCATTCCCCTTTCAGAGGAACACATCTCCCAAGTGGAGTGCAGCAGCTATTATAACTCTAACAGCTAAACAGCACAGCTGTTACAACTGATTCTGAAGTTACAAGGACTCAAGTTAGACAGGAAGTAAGAAAATGTTGCTTAACACTAAATAAAAAGCATGATAACAGTAAAAGCCATGCTGATATGCTTTTCAATGTCTAGAAGCACAGCTGAACCTAAGATACTCTAGTGCACTGACAATAGCCAGAGATGGGAGGTCTCAGGAGGATTCCATCACCCACAGGATTGTAGTTTACGAGCTGAAGGCCAAACCTCCATGTTCCCCAGACTTCTGGATCTATTCCACATGACAACAGCCTGCCACCCGAAAAAGGACATGGCTGTACAACAGTGTCACATTAATCACGTTGGTTCAGTTGGTCTCATTGTTGCTGCAACTTAAAAAGCAGTGGAAGAAAATGAAGAATTCCTTTTTGCTTCTTTGGAAGTTTCTGAATCTGAAAACTTGTGGAAAATCTAACTTTCTTGTGTTTTTCTATGCAAATCCACAATTATTTTTTTAACCTTCGTGTAGGTTATCATCACCCTTGTCTTGTTTCAGAAGTTCAAAGAATTAAATTAGCATTTAAAATATTTGGTAAAGGCATGTCAACTAAAATCAGCCCCATTTCTCTTCCTCATGAATAGCTGCAGCTTTAGAATACTGATTTTTTTTTGTTTGCTTAAATCTCATTTTGAGTGGCTCTTTCAAATGTGCAAGTTGAGAGACAAAGCTTCAATATCACCTAAACTGAATAAAACCTGCAAACTGTTGGGAGGGACAACAGAAAGGGAACCTATTCCAGAGTCAAACAGCTCAGAATCTGTCAGAGCTAAGCCATGCTCAGCTACTTTCCAGTACTCATATCAGCTTCTGCAATGGGAGAGGGAGGGAAGCAGATTTTCTCTGCTCACCACAGGGCTCTCATGCCAGCAGCTGAAATGCACGTTACATATATTTTGCATGTTTGCAAATACCAAGGGCTTCAGAGAGCAGGGAAGTCTGTAAAAGCCTTGGGCCATTGCTAGGGGAAACCCTGAATGAGAACACGCAAGCATTGTGCTTGCCAAATATTGCTGTGACCTTTGCACAAAAGAGTAATCTAGTTCTCCTCCGGCACACGTCCCTTCTCTGGAGTGAGGGATGCCCCAAGTGTGTCTGCAGAGAGAATTGGCATCTGGGCAGCAGCCTGGGAGAGCAAGGAAGGCCTGGCTAAGAGCTACAATACATCATCGAGCTCTAGTGAACAAGGACAGTATTTCCAAGATACTGAAAAGAAGAAAGAAGGATCAAGATGTGGTTCAGGCAACAGTTGAACGAGTCTGCTAATTGGAAGTGAAAAGGTCAGGCATCTTATCAGGAAACAGACTGTAAAGGTCAGGTGAAGTATAGAGAAGTAAGCCTAGGAGGAATGGGTGGCACACATGGGCAGCTGAATCTACCTCTGGGACTCTCCATTTCCATACAGTCAATGTTCATAGGAGATCTGACCATCAACCCAAAAGCAAAGAACTTTTCCCTCATTCTTAATCAGACTGAGGTCCCTACCAGAACTTGGCCAACTCATTTCCTTAGCTTCAACACATATCAGGCAGATATTGTCATACAACAGGAGATTCTGAAGCAATAACATGAAACGTTAAAGGCTATTCCTGGAACAAAAAATAAGCAGACTATTGCATTATTCCTATCTTGTGGACATCTTGTACTTTGGAATTTGTTAGTCTATTTCTTATACATCCATACCTCATACTGGGGAGCCCCAAACTGAACCCAGTCCCAACGCTGCTATGTAGATGGGAAAGATCACTTTTCATCACCTGATAGCCACATCCTTCCCAGTGCAGCCCAGGTTGCTGTTGGCCTTTGCCATGAGTACTGTCAGCTCATTTTCACCTTGTGCATCACTCCAAGGGCTTTTTCTGCAAAGTGGAAAGAATATAAACTGGGGAACATGAGATCTCCACTGCTGGTACAAGAATACAGGCATTTCATGGAAACAAGGATCTCTGTACAGTCCAAAGAGAAATGATTGAATAATTTTGCTGAATGATTTAGGAGAGTTGGCAGTGGGCATTTCTCAGGGAACTCATCTAAGCTTGAACTCTGGGAAAGGACCTCAAGCTGTGCTACTGATGGAAGGGTTCCTAGACAAGCTGCAGCTTCTGTGCCTCACTTCTGTCCTTGTAAATTTATGTGAGTGTACCTGCATGCCTCAGGGATGAATAAGTAAACCTTACAGAAGGAGTAACAAGGTTGTAGAGAAATCTGAACCAGACTCTTCTCAGAGGTATACAAAGAATGGATGGGAGACAACAGCAGATTGTGAAAAGGGGAATTCCAGTCAGATATTAGGAAAAGCATTATCACAAGGGTGGTCAAGTAGTGGCACAGGGGCTCACACAGACTATGAAATTGACATCCTTACAGGTGGAAGGCAACCCTTCCTTGAGCTAACAGCTGGCACAGGGGCCTCCCCAAATCCCTCCTGCCTTATACATGCTCTGATCCATGCTGCAGGTCAGGGAGAGACCCAGGAGACTTAAGCACCACTCCCCAAACTTTAGGCTTTCCTGCTTCACCACAGCCTCCAGACCACCCTGGTAAATCACACCATGCTGCTCTCCTGCCTTGGCTCCAGAGAGGTTTCTGAGCACCCCAGTTTGGCCCCAGCAGCCATGACGTACTGTGTACACAGCTGCCAGACCAGGGTGGTGGGCTCTGCAATGATTAAGTCCATTGTAATGTCTGGCAGCCATCTGTCAGCCACATTTACAGTAAACTGCAGCTCTCCTAGCATGTGTGGTCTGTGGGGATATAGCTGAGCACATAATTTAGTTGATGAATTTAGCTTCTTTTACTGCTGACAGTATCTGTGAGCAGGTCACAGTTGGCTGCAGTTTCTTTACTTCAGTTCCAGTTGTTTTCTTGCTTAAATTTCTCTCCACATGACATAAAATCCAAGCTCTTGTAGTTAATCAGATATATCACCTGATATTGCTTCCTAATTGGATGAGCTTGTAAGTAAATGCTTACGTATATTTGGCATTGAGTTCTTCCTAATATTTACTTGGAAAGGGCTGAAATTTACTTTTAAGTGTCAGAAGAGTACATCATTAACTGACCACAGCAAGTTGCAAAAAGGGTCAAAGGCAGATTTGCTAGGGTAAAATGTTACTATCTGCTGAGTAGTTTGCATTATCCAGCAGTGCTGATCTTGCTAACTAGAACAAGAACCAGGTTGCTTGAACACTCCGGTTCTCTTCCTTTGCCTCCATACCCTATGCGTGACTTTGGAAACGCACTGTAACACAGCTCTTCAGAGAGATACTCTTTACAAAAATGTCCAAATCTGTTTTTCTCCAAGCTGAAATTAACTTTTCACAGCATTTCTACTCAGTGCTCCAATAGTTTAATACTGCCTTCAAAAATTCCCAACATCATCGAGCCACAATTGCCACGATGAGCAGCCAGCAGAGCACGTGGTTGGCCACTGCAGTGCTCGTGCATTTCTGCTGGCTTTGTTTCTCTAGAAAAAAAAGTTTCTGTAATAGAAACTGACACGCAGCTCTCCCCCCTCTTTAAGAGGGCATTTTCAGTCAGAAGGCAGACACGACGAAAGCACTGCTTGTCTGAATTGAGCACTCTGCTCTCTCTCTGCCTCCCCAAGGTGCAGTTCACCTTCATACCCTTCATGGAATACGTTCAGAACTGCAGGTATTCAGCACCTCTGCAAAGCACCATCTCATATCCCAGCTGTAATTTCTCTGTTTTACCCTATGCTTCTAGGAACCTTGAGCACTCAAGCCTATCTACTGCACTTCAGGAACCTGGATATCACCAAAACATAGCAAGAGAAGAAAGCACATGCCAAAACATTTTGTTACTTATTTACCTTGATTTTAAACCCAGTGGACTTTGTCCAGTGGCATTCAGATAACTAGTTTCATATTGCAGGAGCTTTCTTAACAGTACTTCTCCCAGCTGATGCTCTGCAGTCACCAGTGCACATTGTACAACTAAAAGGACCAAATCAGTCTCCCATTGATCCTCCCATACTGAGACCTCAATATTCTTTTCACAGCTATTAGCTAAATGAGCTTTGCATTCCCACAGAGAAACTCCTAAGTAATGTTATTTTCAGTTTGCAAAGGAAAGAAAGCAAATACTGAACTCATCCTTGACTAACTGGGGACACAGCAAAGCTGACTGAAGTCACAAAGAAACAGGGGCAGAGTCTGGACTAAGTTCTACAGTTTGGAAGTTTGAATTCAAGCTGAACACCCAGTTGATCCTAACCAGCAGGCCAAGCTTTCTCAACATCACCAAAATTAACCTGTGGCACAGAGTTTTTGCTGCTTTTAAAAGTGAAGTTACACTGGAACCCATGCAAGCTTCTTCTTTCAGAAATAGGAGACTGGCACCATATGCCAACCACAGTCCATTGAGGGATGAGAAAAATTGACTTATGTCAGTTTATTACTTCTAGTTTTCGAATAGGACAGAAAGTAAAGCCAGCACAGAGATCAAGCTGTGAGGAGGTAGCTGGCTTCCTGCCCAACACATCGCTTGGTTTCTCTGAGGCCCCTTCAGCTTCACATCGCCAAAAAAGGAAGCTGGAAAATGTTACACCGAAAGCAAGAAGTGCTGCATCTCCCTCTCGTTCCCTGCCTGGAGGAAACATCTCTGGGAGATCTGCAGCCACCCAAAGGAGAAGCTGACAGCTGTGATTTCCACCCCATGCTGGCTGCACAGCAGGAGCCCAGGAACAGTGAACAGACATCAGCCATCCCTGGCACTCACCACATTTTTAAGGAACTGGGCTGCAAAACGTGGGTGTCACATTATACCACATCCCCTCCAGCTCCTACAAAGAGTCCAGGTCCTGAACAGAGACCACAGTTTCTGTTCGACATGCACTGTGCCATATGAGCAGAGCTGGCAGCGATTCCTACTGACCCCAACACAGCTTTAACTATTTCCCCTTTTATTACTGAATTAGAAAAAGAAACAATTCTTACTGCAAAAGCTGGGTTTTGCAAGGCTTCTTCTGCCTCAAACTGCTGTAACACAGCAAGCAAGCACTCCAAAGCAACTCCACCAGCTCCACTGTAAACTTTCCAGTGGTCCATTTCCTCGTCAACCTCACCCAGCAGCCTGGCTGGATTCTCCTTTCACTTTAAGCCTTTGCTGTGAATGCTGAGAAAGCCCTTCTCCCTTCTGAACCAACGACACCTCCCTGCACAAGGCTTTGGGGACAGCAGGAGGGGAAGGCAGTTATGTAACAGCTGCAGGAACTGAGGGGGAGAATGAATGTCAGAACTTGCTAAAACACAAACCCGGGAGCCTTGCGGATTCCGTCTCCAACATCCATCAAACATGATTAATTTTAATGTCACAACATTTTAATGTCAATTACTTTTAATGTCACTGCTTCTTATTTACTGGTGCAACCACGTTTTAGAGCTGATAAGAGATTCCCCCAAAGAACATTTAAGATCAAATAAATAAAGCAAGAAAAATAAATGCAACAAACACGAGCAGCAGACTGGTGCCTCCCTGCTATTGTGAGGCTCTTGATACGTTAAATCTGACTGCATTTCAAAGGCTGGGGCAGTTGAAAAACAGAATATATCTGAGGCTTTTCTGTTCAGGGACAAGTTACAACTTAGCGAAAATTTGCTTCTTTGCCTGTTTTCCAGACTACATAATCTGACTAGTTGATGTCCATTAATTACATGTCTTGATGTTACTTATATTAAGCTAAGCCATCAGATAATATATTTTGTTTCAATGCTGCACAGAGAATAACATTTCTCATCCTGTCTCATAACTGGACTTCAGTTTGGCCTTTGGTGTGGTCCCCCACAACATCCTTTTCTCCAAATTGGAAATATATGGGTTTGATCAGTTTGATGGACAAGGAACTGGCTGCAAAATTGTACCCAGAGAGTGGTGGTCAATGGCTCGGTGTCCAGATGGAGGTCAGCAACAAGCATGGTCCCTCAGTACTCTTTAATATCTTCATCAGTGACACCAACAGTAGGATCAAATGCATCCTCAGGAGTGCAGATGAAACCAAGCTGTGTGATGTAGTCAGTGGGACGCCATTCAGAGAGACCAGACAGGCTGAGCTGTGAGCCCAAGAGGACCTGGTCAGGTTCATCAAAGCCAAGTGCTTGGTCACAACAACCCCCACAATCAGTACAAGCTGGGGGGCAAAATGATGAAGCACAACCCTGCTGAAAAAGTCTGGGGGTTAATTTTAAAAAATATATTATTTTCTTTTAAAATGAATGAACAGCACGCCAGTTGTTTTGTTTTTTTTTTCTTCCTTTACGGTCAGTTAAATAATGATGTATACAGACAACTGCAGCAAGCTGAATGAAAGGGTAGGAAGAAACATCATTGTATAAATAAACTGAATTGTTTGGGAACAGACAAACTACAGACTGAGTTATTGTGTTAGTCCTTTCGTTATAGCTGGTTTTAATCCTACTAAATTGTGTGTGGTTTTCTTTTCTCAGCTACGGTAATGTTATTCCTGAGCCTCCTCTGCTCTTACCCAAGATCTGCTGGTTGGAAGAGCCATCTGAGACAGCAGGCAGTGACATTAGAGCAGACTCTGTGTTGAGGATCTGCATTAAAAGAAGTTGGGAACATTCAGCAAAGCTGGACATGATGTTTGAAGCCGCACTTGGCAATTAGGATTATCCTATAGGAAATGAAGGGAGAAATATAGATAACTTGGTGGTAACTGCCTAGAACAGTCTTTAGGCTACACTAACAAGTTTCAGAACAAGAATTACCTCCAATAATAAAAGAAAAAGGCCCTTTACAAAGCTTGCCATTTTCATCCATTGAAACCAAGGCGAGGCCAGTCAGTCACCTCCCTGCATTCTATTGCTCCGAGTTGTTTCCTGTGCCTGGAGCAGGGGCTGTCCTGAGCCTGGGCTCCAGCCTGAGCTGTCGGTTGGCATTAGGATCCAGGGCTCACTCAGAACCAAGGGTGGGATTTACACGACGAGTTGCTTAATTCTCTCTTTCTTTTTAGGGTATCAGTCACAGCATCTGTTGATCTGGGCAGAGCATCTATCACATCATCCTCCTGTCTCCATCAGCCTGGACACACTGGTGTGTATAAAACAACATTTACTATACAAGGTAATCAGGTAAAACGTGCAGAGGCGCCAAGAGATACAAGACAGCACGTTCTGACTGAGCTTTGTATATATCTGACAGCTAGCATAGCCCAGAGTCATCTCCCAGTCTTAAACAATTCACATTCCTTCCTCAAGCTAAATTGTGCTTGGCTGCATTGTTTCGGAAAGCTGAAGAACAGCCTTGTGCCAGGGGTTTACTGCAGGGACCTTTACTCCGACCCAGACTAGGAACAGCTCTCCAGGCACAAGCTCCTGAACAAAGCATCACATTCCAATTGTTTACGCACTTCTGCTGACCTGAATCAGACAGACACAAACAGGCTGCAATGCTGCAGGGGGACCTGGTGTTCCAGCTTCACTAAACCACCACCTGAGGCTTAGGAAGCTCAGAGCTCCAGAAGGCTCATCAGGAATCCTATTTTTGCTTTTAACTTTTCTATCAATCAGAAATTCTTCTGCCTGCCTTCTCTATTGCAAACAATTCAAACTCACTTCAGACCCGTAAGCTCATTGCCTACACACTGAAAACCCATTGCAAGACAGCCTTGTGTTTTCTGCAGGCTTGTAAGGTGATGATATATGTGCTGTACCTTCAAAAACTATTATGAACATTATGAACCCTTTCCTACAACCTTAGAACAACAGAAGTGAGACCTGAGTGCAGTCCTTGGAACATACTGTCACCCTCCACATCTGGTAAGGAGGAGCCATACGGGGGGTAGATATTTCCTTTTCTGATAACAGCTACCTCTATGGCTACTCACATCTAGTGAGAAGACATGATGTCAAGCACCAAGTATTACAGTGTTACAGACTTGCAAAGGCAGAACAGTTTCCCTCAAGAATGCACATTAGGAAATGAAGCATCTGGCTACAAGAGAAGACATTTAAAACATTGACCTTTTGTTCAGGAAGATATATTTCAAAGACTTAAATCAAGCTACATGAGCTGTTTTTCCTAAAATATCTAAATATGGTTTTCCCTCAATGCCTAATATTCAAGAACTTTCCCATGTAAGCTTGCAATTCAGCATACTGTGAGTTTTCTTCCATTTCCACCTGACATTAAGCCACATTGGAGTGAATTTTAGTTGGGATTACATGTCAGAAAGGATTTCTCCCCAGAAGGAGTTGTCAGGCACTGCCCAGAGGAGCAGTGGTGTTGCTGACCCTGGAGATAGTTCAGAGACATGTGGATGTGGTGCTGTGATGCACCATTGAGCAGTGGACTACAGGCACTAGATGGTGGTTGGACTTAGAGAATCACTTAGGCTGGAGAAAACCCATAGGATCTCCAATTTTACTGATATTTTACCTAAGCTACCAATTCATAATCTGGTCCAGTACTTCCTAGCTCCTTGTTTTCATGTTTGCTTCCAGGCAGGAGTGTGACTCACTGACAGTCTCAGCAAGAAAGTGAAATACTCATACATGGGGGTTGCTGCAGAGTTTCCAAGGCATCTGGCAGGCAGGGGCTGATGCAATTGCGACAGCTCACAGAAATGAATCCAGGGCATGAATAACTACAGCAAACCTGTGGGCCAGAGGAAAATATGGCTAAATGTTCTTGAGCAGTTAACTAGCGCAAAGTGATGAACTTTGCACTAATGGATGCACAGTGAACTTCGCCTAAGTGTGTCTAATTATACAAAGATGTTTCCCACTGCAAGTTTCATCTTCCTCTGAGTTGCCAGGCTTCTGATTGCTGTTAGAGATGTCGTTATGGCCTGCTCCCTACATGCGCTGGCCAGAGATGCAACTGCGTATGCAGTTATATGCCCCTAGTGTAAGCAACACCTAGAAATACATTGGATCTCTGCAGCTAGACCTGGGAAGTTTGGTACTCAGTTCTGCTTTGGATTGTGGCACTATCCCAAGGCTGTAAAAGGAGCCTATTGCCAAGTCAGGTCTCATGTCTTAAATGAGATAACGGGCAGTTTGTAAGGAAGGCGATAAAGGAGAGCTGCAAACAGAGTGGTTCATACACAGTTATCAGATACAACCAGGCCACACCAGCTCAATACCACAGGTTCTTCAGCCCGATACAATATGCAGCTCAGAAAGAAAAAAGCTGCAGTGTTCTAGGAAAGAATCCTGAACAATATGCCAAAGAACACACTCAAATGCATCAAATCTAAATTTATGAAAGTCCCTACAGCATTGTTAACATATTAATGTCTATAAACACCTGGCCAGGGGAAGAGTTCACTTTATATTTACCCCATTCCTGTATTCTTCCCCTTAGATCAGCACCTAATAATTACTAGAAGCAGCATACCAGGCTAAACGGGTATCCTCACCCTTATTGCACCTCTTGTTCTATAGCACATGCATATTAGATGCTGGCATTCTGTCTGGGGCACAGTTTTAATGTGTGAATCTCACACTGATAATTAATATGCCTATTTGTTCTCTGGTTGCCTTATCTGCACTGACAGGAGCTGCACACTCTTGATCTCCCAGCTTCAAGTCTAAGTTTACCCCCCAGCCTCAGCTTCCTGCGTTTCTTCAGCTCAAATAGAAGCGTTTTAGCAGCTTTATAACAGTGTAGAAACCTGCCCAAGTTTGCTAAGTAGAGGGAGAAATTAAATGCTCCATGTTGGAGATAACAGCAGTTCCTTGGCCCCAGACCACACATCTGGCCCTCCTTAACATCTAGAAACAATCCCAGAACATCTGTCTGCCAGGTAGTGGGGCTCATTTGACATTAATGCAGAATAAGCCAAGTAAGAAAGACTGATTCTCAAAAGGCTTATTTGGATTGATAACAGGTAGTGGCAGTACTGGAGCAGGCACAACGCACGGACTGATTTGTGGGGAGTCCAAATCTCATGTAGCCCCCTAACTTAGCAGCCAGCTGCTTCTGGCATCCTTCAGGATGGAAGCTGCTCTTTGGGGGATGGTACAAAGGGAGGGCAGTTGTTGTGAGTTGCTCAGAAATGTTTTATTTAGGCTGTTTATCCTCAAAAGAGCATTTTCTTTTTAGATTAAAGTATATAGGTTTTGTATATTCTAAACATAGGAGACAGGACTCGGGCATTTCCTCTTTTAAGAGGTATGGCTGAGCATATTTCCTACAAAATTTATAAAGAGTTGAGATAAGGACTTATGTGGCTCATCTTCACTAAATGCAAGGAAGGAACTTGGTTCTGTCACAGCACAGTTACAGTGCAGAGGCAGGAAATAAAGATGAAAACAGACAGCAGCCTACAAGCTCTTTGGAAAGACCAACCAAAACATAATCAAACTATTTACCAATACTCTGCATAGTTTTATCTGAAGACCATAAACCACATGATATAACGGACAAGGCATTTCCCTTTTTACAGATGGGGAAACCAAAGCTCCAAAAGGACTCAAAGCCACCTGCTGGGATCACAGCGGAGATGACAGGCAAATTAACAACCAACAGATTTCAATTTTATCAGTGAAAAGCTTTTAGTCCAATTAAATAAGGTCACCACTGCAGCTGGAAATGGAGCCACAGATTCCTGCCTCCCCATCTATTTGACTGACAGACAGCCCAGTCTCATGTAATAAAGATAGTACAAAGCTATGTATGCCATTTCTTAGGCATTAATCACTGTATTCGTACAGGAGGTCACTATTTTCACCTTAAGCATTCTGCTCCATCTTGTAGGAGATAGGAAAGCTGGATAACAGAGTTCCCCTACCCAGGACAAACTCTCTGAACTTTCATAGCATACCTCAAAGACCGATGCAAACCTAATGTTTAATCTCTTCCAGCTGCCTAAGACATCTTCCCTGGCATCTACTCCCAACACTTATATATTATGCACTACTTTCTTTTGGATTGAAAGTAGCCATAGAGAAGATATGAACAGTGACTGCTATTTAAAATGCAGAAATAACACTTAATCTGCTACATCAACTCTTCCCTGTCTGCAGACTGAACATAACTGATGGTGTGTGTTTATAAAGCATGCGTAATCATTACCTGCTCAATTACTGTTGTTATAATGCATGGTTTGGCAATAAGCACTGCCTGTTGTGGGGCTGTACCAGTTCCCTGTATGAAGGGAATTCTTCGTGTTTTGTTTCCATTTCTACATCATAATCAAGCCCTAGCTGTATGCAAGTGGATTCAGGATATTTTTCCTTTTCTTTACATTATCAGTCTGCTTGCCACATCTTTGCTGAAGGGGATTCCTCACTTTAAGTCCTTCTCTTGGTAGGGCAAGATGGCCTCCTTTGGTTGAGGATTATAGGCTCTGACAGTGCCGAGACAGAAAAATAAAGCTCTAGAATGATTTAAAGCAATGAGCAGGGCTGCTGCCTTAAGACCAGTTACATGCACCCAACTACCATTGCCTCCTGCAACTCAGACCCACTCTAAACACGGTCTTCTCCTGGACTTTATCCAGTGGGAACACATGAATGTACACCTGGTGGTAACCATCTCCCCCTCCAGGGGCAGGGAGGAAAGGGGCAAGAAGATTTACCATTTTCTTTCGCTTTTTCCCCCCCTTTCTGCTTATATCAGACTGTCATAGAGGTCTTTAACTCAGCAAGGATGGAAAAGCAGTGCCAATTCCTCCTTGAACCACCTCCACCCATAGCAGAAACAGGAAATCCATCCCCCTCCCAAGGATGGAAGGTGTTCCTGTGCCAAAGTCACCACACAAGTGCTTTCAGTGGAGAGCTTTCCCACCCTGCTGCTACACACTGCCAGAATTTGGGGATTTACAGCAAACATCCTGGGCTCCATCAAGGGCTTATGAAACCCAAAACCCCAAGATATACATCTAGAGCTTAAAGGGCTGCAGCATACCCAAAAAACACTGCACTGGAACAAAGGAAACTGCAGCTATTGGAGTTGCTCTTTCAGGGATCAGAAGGTTTTCCATGCACATGGTTGCACAATAGGAAGTACTGGGAGGACAGCTCTGAGGACGGGGATGAAAAGAAGAGCAATAACCAGAAAGAAAATGCAATGCACATGGTCTTGCACCACACAGTATGGGAGATGCTGCAATTCTGCTCTGCATGCAGGAAGATAGGCAGACAACTTGACTCTGCCCAGCACAGCCACTAGGAAGTCACAGCTTGTAAGTACAAAATACAATCACTGAAGCAGCAAACTCTTTTTTAATTGTTCATTTAATACATATCTGAGCTGGGGAAGGGTGTGCTGCACACCAGCATTGTTTTCTTTAAAACAAAGCATGAGTTTTATCAGCGCTTTGGTTTCTGAAGACAAAGAACAGATGGCCTCTTATTTCAGAGGCAGCAAAAGGACATTCCGTGCCTTCAGGAGCCCTCAGAAGAGCACTGATATGAGAGAAAAATATGAAGTGCCAATATTGCCTGGCTGGTTATAGAATCCTTCCACATGTACAAGTAACAAACCCCTCTCCCCAGCTTTTTGCCTGTGGATGTCTTAAGAGAAGGGGAGGGATAAAGAAGGAAAGAATGCCAATTTAAGCTGGATTTTCATTCCTTTTAAAAACTTGTACACAGGTTGTTCCAGGAACAGAAAAAAAAATGTCTCTAATGTCTCTAAGAGAAAAGCACTGATTAAACTCAATGGATAGTTTGGAAAACATCCAGGGACCGCACTTTCAGAACAGTTTTTGCAGATGACCTCTGACAGAGCCTAACAGGTAAAGCCTTACAAGAGCCCTGTGCACTTGGCAGCACTGTATGGGACCTGGCAGCCTTCAGGTGCAGCACAAGTCTGCTCTGTCCCACCACAAATCACCCATTGGCTAAGTCAGCATTAAATAAAAGCACCAAGAGCTCGGTAGAGAAGAGAAACATCACAGAAATTCAATCTAGATATAATTAAGTTAATAATATAGATGATCTTGGCAACAATTTGATGGGATTTTTCACCTTGAGGTCTTCAAATCAAACCTGGCTACCTTTCCGGAGATTTCAGTCAAGTCCTTAAGATGAACATGAGGATCAAGAGCACATTCTCCATCCTCCAGTATAATCGAGTAGTTTTCAGTGCTGCTCTCAATTTCCTTCTACCCAAACTCTGAAAAGGGGCTGATTTCTCTCTTCAAGATCACTCGAAGACCCTCTGTCACTGTGCGTAGATGAGTACATAGCAATCTCATCACTTCCTTCAATCTTTAGCAAAGTAAAGCTTGCTAACAGAAGCTGCTTTGAGATCTGGCCAAAACCAAACCTGATTTAAAGAAGCCCCTCAGTGAGCACCCTCAGAGCCTCAACTAGTTTTTCAGATGCTCTCTGAGCATCTTGGGTTCCTAGCTTCCCTTGTCATTGTATGAATTACGACGTAGAATTACCTTGCATAGGTTTCACACAAGCAGATGTGAACCTGGCGCCTGATGTCAGACAGCAAGCAGGAAGAAAACTAAGTTTAAGACATCCTGGCTTGCTGTGCAAGCTTTCAAGTGTGCAGTGTTGTAGCAACAGTGCAAACAAGCAAGGAAATGGCTCCTGTGACAGAACACTTACAACCAAGAAAATATCCTGAATACTTGCATCTGGTACAGTAAGGTTTGTTCCATTCACATTTTGATTTTGGCTTCTGTCCTTTGTCCTGGTGACTTCACAGAAGAGAAGACACGGGGTAAGGAAAGATGCTTGCTGACAAGTTAAAAAAAAAAAAATGCCTCCATTGCATTCAGTGCCTTTTTCTAATGGGTATGTATTCATCACCATCCCACAATGGAAACAACATGCCCAGGGCATTACTAAATAAGAAAAAGATGGGAGCTCAATTGGAGGAAAAAGAACTGTGCAATGCAGGATCATTAACTCCAGAGCAGAGGAGCTCAGCTTTGTACATTGGTTGTACCAGGTCACATTGGGCCTGAATTAACAAGCAGCTGCAGAATTGTCTCCCTAGTTTACTCAAGGGGTAGCCTTGGGCTAAATGGAAACAGCTTTAACAAAGCCAGATACACTGGGATGCATTTGCCACACTGAGTGACACTGATGGGAAATCTCTTGAACTGCAGCTTCATCCTCACTCATTAAACCAGTGCCTGATGCGTCTTAACAGGCTATCACTCCAGACTTCTGCAGCACCATTTCTACAGTGACTTCAGAGTGTTTTACATCTCACAAGGGAAAGTTTGCTTCATTTGTGTGCTCACAAAGGAGCACGCAGCAGCTGGAGCCAACATTTTCAACTGCACCCCAAAATCCCAACACCTAACGTAGTTGGTGTGACCACATCAAGTTCATGAGACTCTGCATTTCTATCTGCACCAGTACTGGTCCTTTATAAGCAGTTTACCACTTGAAACAGAGACACTCAAAGCTAAAAGGCACTTAAAAATGGAGCCTGCAATTACTTAAATCGCAGTTACTGGCAAAACCAGCAATGGAATCTAGACATCCTGAATGCTGCTCTCACCAGCACTCCCTATTACTTAAAATTCCCCTTTGGAAAAGAAATGAGAAAAAAAATACAGCATTTGTTAAAACAAAAGCTATGCTTTGTCTTACAAAAATCCCCATTGTTTCCAAGCAAGAGCTGGAAACAATGGAAAGAGAGAGGTTTTGCCCACAGCACAGACCACATCAGAGCATGACAAAGCAGTACTGTGGAAACATCAATCCAGATCAGATGGATGTGGGAAAACGGCTCCTTATGAGAAATGCTGGGACTCTGAGGCACTGGTACTGAGCGTTCCAGTGGGACACAGCAGCCAGAGCTGCAAGGGATGCCTGCTGCAATACAGACCTACAAACATGGATGCACAGTGCCACAGAACTAACAGCAAAAGTTGAACGGGGAGAAAGGTCTTTTACTGCCCACACACAGCTAAAAGCCACCAAATATTTAAGATTTATACTGTTCCTACAATAAGCTGGGGTCAGCCTCCATCTGCCACTGCCATTGGAAATAGCAGCAGTCAACTTTGGCCTTAAGGCACGAGCCCTGAGGAATCCTGCTTCCTCATGGGTCATTCCACTGCCTCCCTGCGGCCTTCCAGTCCCAGGGGCTTTCTGAAGGGTGTAACAACTCGCAGCTTTTTACCACTGCACAAAAATCTTCACAGCAAGTTACCCAAAAATCAGCAGGGTCCCAGCAGCAGACGTTTCCCATTTTGAGCACAAAAAAAAAAGTTGGCTTTCCATCAGCAGTCCTTCTGCGTGCTCATAGTTTATGACCCGCAGAGCATTAGACAGACATTTGCTGAAACTGCATATTGCTGCTGCAAAGCGAGCCCAAGCTCCAGTAAATGCCTGAAGAAAATGAAGCAATCCCCCAATATTACCCAAGAAGGCAGGATCCCAGCAGAACACCCTGCCAGACACTGGCCTGGAGCCTCACTTCATCAGATTTGCTCTGGAATTACCCTACTGGAATGAGATTTCCAAATCTGGCATTGTACCTTTTACTGCAGAGGTTTGATAAGCCATCTTTTGTTCGGAAGGAAGACCTGATGTTGGAGAACGTGGTTTTTTCCTCTTGTCCCTGGAATTGTGATTGGAAATAATTGGAAGTGTCACTGGAAGTAATCAGAAGTGACAGTCCCTGGGCTATAAGGCTTTTGCTTCGAGTCTAACGATCCCCCCTGCCTCCTGCAAAACAAAACCTAAATTTAAACAATGAAGTCACAAAGCGATTTGCCTTCAAGGTTGAAAACCCTTCAATTTTCTTTTTTTTTTTTTGAAACAGAAAAAGAAGTAACTGACTATTTTAGTTCAATAGTCAAGCCCTGCTGTATTACACGAGAGGTTTCCCCCCCACACACACATACGAACACCCCACCCTACAGATAAAGCCTCACATCCATATTAAACACTTGTATGGCCTTTAAAATTTTATCAAGGCTTTAAAAAGCAAAAAAATAGCCTAAGCAGTCTGAGCAATGAGACTCAGCCAACATGCATCTCATAAATATTGCGAGCACTGGAAAACCACCTCGTTCTGCTGTTTTTTGCTGAGGCACACATGGGGAAGGGAACAGGGCCACTGGGTGTTTCATGCACTGGTTCTGACGAAGTCTCTTACACTAAAGCACCTGAGCACATAATGAGACCCACCTGCTGAAAACAACCTTACAGCCTCAAAAGCCAAAGGAAGTTGTAGGCAACGCAGTCAAAAAAGAACTCTGGGTTCCAGCAGTATGATTTGCCATGAGCTACAGCTGCATCCAGATTCGTAGCCCCTGTGCTTCCTTAGCTGTTGCTTTTTGATCCACCTTCAGGCACTCCAGCAGAACACACCACTCACAGGCAAACCCACTGACTGCATGCTGCTTGTTTTGCAATTCCCACACTACTGCTCCTAACTGCAGCAGCACAGGGAGCAGCTCTGTTCTGGAGTGCTGCTGTGCATGTGCTTTGTGAGACTTAAAGATGTGCCCCTTCACCAAAAGCCACAGTTAATGACAGGGGGACACCAGGCCTTCATCTAGTAAAGCTGGTTCCACATTCTCTACCAAGCAGCTCCATGCAAAGGAACAGCTTAATGAGCTGTAACTGCTCCACAGGTCTGTGATAAATAGCAAGACGAGATCATTCTACACTTGGGAGAAGGTAAACTCATTCATGAACTGAACACATGCAGCTCAATTTCTTTTGTGAGGGCTCCTCTGGTAACATTCATACTATGAATGGAGTTTCTCAGCACACTGGTGCTATAAAATCCATTATCCCACTTCTTTTTAACGAAGTAGGGATAACTCAAACCTTCCCATCTCTTAGAAGTCATCCCAATGACTGCTCAGGATACTGTTTGACAAATGATGGCTGATGGATTCAGTCGTTTGCCACTGATCACTTCTCCTTGTGTTTCAGGACACACATAAAGGAAAATAGTTTTGAATCAGAGGGTTTAAGACATACAACAATACAGCTACCTTGTCGTGTCATGCATCTGCGTCTTAGCTCCCTTCTCCATTAGAAGAGTAGGAATACTGGGAATTCCTAGGTATTCTCTACCCAATATTGGCTGGTTGGACTGAGCAATCCAGAGCTTTATACAGGGCACTTAGCACAAAGGATGCTACACAAGCAGCAGTGCTATGGCAGACCACACGCAGCCTGCCGTCACTGCCAGCAGTTGCCTCTAACTGTGCACGCTCCATTTCAAAAGACTGTTTCCAGGAGAACAGCCTCCTTTCTGCAAATGCATATTATAAGCACAACAAAATTCTCACTGACCTTTTCCTACCACAGGCAATTAAACTGCAGGCACTAAGCTGAACTTTCACCTTTCCACCTAGTCAGTCAGGAACAAGTCACACTGAAGCTTCGTACTCATTTTGCAGCCACTAAAATGGGGATGTCAGATACATAGAAGAAAAGCCAGGCTGAAAATACCCTCTGTAATGTATATTGATTCTCGAAGGACAGTAATTCCAACATCATGGAGCTGCCTGGCCCATTAAGAGAAAAAAACCACAAACGTAATTAGAACTAATGCAAAGATAAAGGAACAGGAAAAAACTTGTCGTGACTGTTTCATGTTGTTCATCACCTTCAATGCATTTCACAACTGCTCAGTCCTCTTTGCAACTTAGAAAACGTAGGTTTTCCTAATTAGTCACATGGAAAACTGAGACAACATGGAGAAGGACTTCAGAAAAGCCAGCAGTGGTTACGTTGAGGCAGGGCAGCTTCCATCCTACTCACAATCCCTGGCTGTTCTTTCCAGTACCCAGTGAGCTTCTGGAAAAGAGGACCAGCTCTATCTTGAGTGCTAATCCACAGATGGAGCGCTACTGCCAACACTTTCCTTCTCTGTACTCTGCTTTTTACATCGTACCATGTAAAAAGCATGTCTTAGGCAGAGTCTGAAGCTTTGGCTGGAGATGTAGGCTGTTGGTAGCAGCCTTTTCATTCCACTCAAGCATACTGAAGTAGTAAACTGAAGGATCCTCCTTCCTCCTGTTGACTTCCCATCACTTGCCACATTTGCCATTGCTGTGCTTCCTGCTCTTCTCCATTTCCTCATCTTCCACTACCCTGTGCTCTCAGTGTCTATTCACAGACCTCAATGACCTGATTTCACCCTTGGCTTTTTGCTGGGCTGCTTCTGTAAAATAACCATTTCTAAAAACAGATGAAGAAACAGCTTGAGGAAAAAAGGAGACCCATTCATCTTTCAGACAAGGCACGGCCAAGTTCCCACTGCACCCAAAGCAGCCTCTGTTTTGTAACACATTGGTGCAAGGAATATGCACAACATTACATCCCCAAGAGCCAAGTTTTCTTTGCACACGTATAGAACTCAGGTCTGCACTGTGCAACATACACAAGCCTTGGCTAAGAGAGGGGAGTGCTTTAGCTGGAAACCAGAACCATCCTTGGACTAAAGCTTTGGGAGCAATTTCTGCAGGGAAGAGGCACAGAAAGCAGTTTGTAACACCTCTCTTCATTGCTACTAAACACACACATTCTGCATCACATAACAATCTGTTTCCACACAAAGCAGGGTTTTGCAAATACATACTGTGCTTTGTTGGAGGCGACTGTTTACATTTCTTTTCAGGCAGTTCCTAAGAACTCAATCAAATCTCAGGCTGCAAACCTGTTAAGTTCCCTATAAAGTCCTGTGTTTGCCTTGAGGAAGACAGGGGCATCTGTTGTGATCCAGAGGATAAACATCAGGGTCTCTCTCCAAGCCGGTTGTGCAATGACAGGCATTGCTGGGAAGCCTGCTCTGCCGTTACACAAAACGTCCCTCTGAAGTGGCCCCAAGTGCCCCACAGAAACAGACCACTAATTCTGTTTAAACAGGGCCTGCTGTGGGCACAGTGGCCAAACACCAATTGTTTCACATGGGAAATTCAGAAAGCTTGCCTCCCCTCAGCAAAACTATTTCTCATGATTAAGAGATCAGACTTCAGTATTTCAACCCTAACTTGGCATGCTGCTTTCCCCCACTCCAGAGGTTTACCCTTTTTCTTTTTATGGTAAAACAGAAAAATAGGAATAAAACCAGGCCTCAAAGTAAAGCTAAGGTTTTCTAAATGCTAGAAATCCAAACACTTTCATGTAAAACACAGCACTGCTGGGGACAGAGGGGACATTCTTATTGAGTGCTCTGGTAGGAAATGTGATGCAAACCCACCCTGGCTTTAAAAGAATTTGCATCCCACGAGAAGAAGTGTTAACTCTGATATCCCATCAAATAGCAGCTCACTCAATTCTGTCTTGCCTCCTTGAATTCCCCCTGGGGCAGCAAATGGACACACATCTTCTCTTTGCTCCCTTTCCCTAGGGTTTGTTAAAGAAAGGAGCTCTTGGCCTTGTCCTAGAGCTAAATTCACACCTCCCAGCAGCTCTTGCATCCAGTTGCTGTTTTGTTGACTGCTGAAAAAAAATGAGCTCTTGCAATTACCAGCTGTTATGAAGTCGACTTTGGAAGAACAGCCTCCTCTTAGGCTTGATGCACCAAGAGTGATCGCCTGCATTCCTTCATAACCCAATGAAAGAAAAGATGAAATCCAATGGCAGAATCCTGTACAGAAGCCTTATTGACAGCCGCAGATTTATGTTTTCCTATTCCAATCCCAAGCTTGGAATTAAGTGCTGTTAAAACATGGGACAAAATCCTCGCCCTACCTGAATACCCCACGTGAAACAAACAGATAAAGCCAACAGAAAGAGCCATGAGAAAACCAGGAGGTTGCAAGTGTATCCTATATCCATAACCTCAGAAATTTGGGAAGTACCCAGAGCAGCAGCAGAAATAAGACCCATCAGTTTAATATTCCATTTGCTTAAAACATCTCCCTTGCTTTTTACTAGTTCAGGCAGAAGCAGTCTATTAAAAAGTTCAGTAACCCCGCTGGAAGCAGGAGTGCTGGGTTTTTTGTTTGTTTGTTTGTTTAAACATTGCAGTGGTTCTTGGCTTTTCTGGAACATATTGCAGTTTTCAGGAGAAAGGCTTTAAGGAAGCATGACAGGGCACCATTCAGGATGCCTGCGCTCTTAAAGCAGGAGGGGAAGCAAGTCGCAGAAGTCTGAGAGTCAAAGTAGAAAAGCACAGCCCCAGGCTGACCTGCCACTGCCAAATGCTGCAGAGCTGCTCCCATTTCAGCAAGGATTTTCAGGCTAGAAGTCTGGTGGATACCTAGGCAAATGCAAGCTGTCAGACCCAATTGCTCATGCCAACAGCACTACAGGGATTTGCACCATAACCTTTCCCAGCACAATGAGACGATCAAGTCTTGGTGTTCAGTGCAGCAACTGTGCACCTCTGGGACAGCCCTGTAAGAGAGTCACTGACCTTAAAGCTGGGAGAACAGAGCTCAGCTACACCTGCACAGAAGGCAGTTCTGCCATTACAGCTGCATCCACTTCAGCAGAATCACTCCTGTGTAATACACCAGTTCCTACCCATTGAGCACACCATATCATAAGCCAGACTAAGTGCACAGAGCTACCAGCTGCACCCCATCCATCAGCCTCAGTGTGGTACATACAATTCCCTGTACCATCAGTCACTAAATCCTACTCATCTTTTCCCAAAGATGCCACATAGAGAGGGAGCAAAGCCTTGGTTCCCAAGGCATCTATCTGTGCTATATCACAGAGGGTTGGCTTCCTTACATCCTAATGGCTAGTCAGCTTTAGAGAAACCATGAAGACAGCCCCTTTGCAGATACTGAGGCTGAAGCTAAGATACAAAAGACTCTTGGCCGTTCTTTCCTGCAGGAGAACTCCTATGGACAAGAGGGAGCGATTAGGGCACTGTGGAGAGCAACCCCTGATGTTCTAATGCAAAGGTCCCATCTCAGTAGCAGGACACGTGAAAGCTGAATGCCTGCATTGGTTTGGCACATCTCCTCCTTTGGATCTTGAACCCCTTGCTTTCTGAAAGGCAGAGCACATACACTAGCCAATAAATGATACATCTAATACCAGAGTCAAAAGTAGGTGTACAGATATCACACAACTATATTTATTTTCTTATAATCAAATACATCTTTAGCAGAAGGTTTGTTAAAAATACTCAAAATTGACTTGGACAGAGTGGTGGGAAAAGGCAAAGGAGATTCCTGGCTCCTCTCTGCTCCCTCCACCTTGCCCTTGTTACAGAACTATGATTACAGTCTTGCCCAGCCCACATTTAGTAAAGTCTTCATTCTTGTCATGTTTTTAAAGCCTCCTTCCAACTATTTGTCTCCTTTTCTTGTCTCCTCACACAGCTGCCTACTTACCCTGTAGGTAAATAGTACCAAAGGCAAGGACCATATATATACTATCAATATGAATGTTCTGAGCCAGCAACTTTCCTTTGAGGCTTCCTTGGCTTCAAACTCCTGTTCTCCACAATTCTTCACTTCAACAGTGACCAAAAGCACACGCTCAATGATACTTGTACATCTTTTCACTACCTTCTCAGGCTAGCAAAGGAGACACCTATCTCCTTGCTTTCTCTCAGGCACAAACCAGGAACACAGACAGCAATACTTCATGTTCCCTAAAATATGCTTCCAATATCAGTAAATGAAGCTGGATCGAAAGCTGGATGACCAAGTTGCCCATTGACAACACAAATACAACAAGGGTAAATCACAGGGCAGTTCAACACTAACAAAGCACCAGGAAATGAGGCATTCCTGGTTTGGCTGTGAGCTTTGGAAAGCTGCTCATCCTTCCCTTGCCACAGCTGGAACAACAACTAGAGAAACTGAGGAACTCAGATGTTTGATTAGATGCAAAAGCTCTTCAAGGCTTGGCTTGTCTTCTCTGCTGGGCTTCTGCCTTGTAAGCATTACAGAGATCCCAAAGAAGGAAGAATGGTTAAAGGCCATTGTGTGTCCCCGGATAAAACCAGCAGCAGTCATACAAAAGAGAGTTGCTCTATCACTACAACACTCATCCTGTGGCAGCAGATTATCCCTCCTGCTCCAAGCCTTCAACACGTGGCCTCTATGAGAACCCACCTGCCTTCTGCATATTCAAAACTCTGGCTGGTCCATGTTTCACATCTGTGAGACTGAATGAAGGCTGTTCCCCATTGCATTTCCTCCTATCATCCTGTCTGAAGCCTTTATTATGTGTCCACCCACACATCAGCCCATCACCCTGTGGAACTTGGCTCTTCCATGGGAATCAAAGACCTGTGCCCCATTCACACCAGTACCTGGGGTTCTGGGGGGGAGGAGGACCCAGGAATCACAGATTTGCTCAGCCACAACAGATTTCAGAGCTGTCTGCTTGTCAGCACTGTGTGGTGAGCAGAATGAAGACAGAAGCTCACTCATCACATCCCAGTGCCTCTGGAGATGCAGATACCCAGACTGCTTCTGAGTCAGTCCCATACGCAAGCTCCCCAACAGCCCTCAGGACTGCAAACCCTTTCCCCATAGGCTGTAAAGACAAACAGCCCTGTTCAGCCCTTCTGCTTCCATTCTCTTTCTTTAGTCTCCTCTCCCGTTCTCTGCTCCTATTCAACCATTAACTTATACCTTTTCCTCCCCTTTATTTCAGCAGCCTTTTTCCCTCCCTTTTTCTTGCTGTCTCCCTTTTGTTCCCCCTCCTTCCACCATTCTTTCCCCCCTTAACTCCTCCCTCTCGCACTTCAACACATCTGTTTTTAATCAGAGGCATCAATTGGAAACAATAACCCTTTTTTATTCTAAAAACCTGAATGTTAAATATTTGAGCAAAGCAAAACAGTTCTACAAATCTGACACTGTGCCTGGAACAAAGGCATTTTGTTCACCTTATTTTATCAAAGAGCTTCAAACCCCTTCATGGTACGCTGCTCAAAAACGCTGCCCTTTTTAAACTAAAAACGCATTCCGAGAGGGGTCTGTATGGCCATTACTCCTAAACAAAAAAACAAACATAACAAATTTGGATATTAAAAGGTTCCCGGCCATCAACCTGCTAATAACTAAAGCAGCACAAAAAGCACTGAACCCAAACACAGAAAACGGAGTTTGCCATAAAAGTTTTTTCCTTCGCAGATCTGAACAGCTCATCAGAAACGCATTTCAGTCGCATAGAGAGGGGCAAATGGAAGTTCGATTAAACACCAAAAAGCCAACCTACCTAAAAAGAGGATGGAAAGTGCAGACATTCCGTCTCCGTGTGAGAAAGGGACTTTTCCTCCCTTCTGCCTTCTCTCTCCCAGGAACGGCAGGCAGACCTGCACAGGATTCAAAAGAACGCCTCTGGAATGCGCCGAGAGTAATTGCATCCATGTGCCAGAGAAATAACCAACTTCACTCTTTCTTCCCTTCTGATATTCATCTCCTTTTCCATATTCTGTCCAGATACAGCGAGAGCTCGCAGATCTGTAGCTGCTAATTCAGGGCCTGGAGTTTCTGGAAGAGAAGGAACAGAGCAGCAAGGAGTTCACATCGACAGCAGCACGGAGTGATTTTGCACGTCTGAAAAGGAAAGGAGAGAAGCGGGGGGGAAAACACTGTGCTCAATGTTCACCACATGGCTGCCTCCCAGAAGAGCCCCTCCCTGCCATCAGCTGGGATTAATAGTGAGGACCAGTCATGTGGGTGAGGTAGAGCTAACTTCTAGCAGTAACATACAGAGATTTACCTCGGGAGGAGATGCAAGGATTTTACGAGCGTTGGAGAGGTTAAGTTTGGAGGCAGCGAAATCCAGCGTGGAAGAAGAACCAGATTCATCCCTTAGCGGCTCTCAGGAAAAGCACAAATGCTCTTCGCAGCTACAGACACATTCACATGAACACATTCAATATATGCAATGTGTATGTAGTGGGATAAGCTCCAGAATTGAAGCTTTTGGACTTACTAAAGGCTTGCTTCTTATCTAGTTGTTTTGTTTTGTTTTTCCTTTTTGAGTAAATCTGAGTCTCTACGAAGAAAAACCCCAAGATTTGATCAAACCATGCATGTCTAAGAAATACTAGCTCAGCTTTACCAGGTTTTCTGCTGTGAAGACAAAACAGTTTCCATAAGAGGAATCCAATCTAACAGGGAGCAGAGCTCACAGACAGTCCTGTCCACCTTTGAGCTGAAACAAACAGAACTGAACTTTTTAATGCTTCACTAAAATGCTTTTAAATCTCACTGCTTCCAGCAAGGCCATGGGAATGGTGTTGTTTTACACACACGCCTGCTCTGATCCGTTGTACTTCACACGCACAGGGCATGCTCACACCTTTACCTGTGTACCCCAGGGCACATCTCCAGTGCAGATAAACCAAGACCTTGCATCTTCCCCACACAGATAGGAACAGAAGGGTTATGTTGGCCACTTGGAAGCCCACAGGAGCTGTGAAAGCAACCAAGAAGCTGATTGAGTGTTCAGATAGCTGCTCTGTGCCAATCTCTTACCACAGCTATACAGACACTGGGGCTATAAGAAGCTCTATAGGACTTAATTACCTTAACTCCTTATTAATGTATGAGCTTTGCAAGCATTTACTGGAAGATGGGACACACTGCTACCCCAGACAAAGTAGGACCTGAGATACAGGTAGATCTGTTTGAAAGAAGTAACATGGATGGAAATTTTCTTTCTATATCATGTTTTAAGCAGTTTCCTTTACCCCTCCTTGCTTCACAGATAGAAATAAAACCATGACTCCTCTCCACAACATCTATTCTCTGTAACAGTGAGAATTGATGGACAGTGTTTGGCTAATACAGCCTGACAGCACAGGTGAATGGAACAGTTCCTACAGAGCATCACATACCAGAGCTGGGAGCTGGGTACCCTCCTAACTTCTCCCCACACACTTGATCAAAGAGGCTGCTTGCTTTCAAATGGTTGAGTGGATCTGAGGGAATATCATCAATTTTCAGTGTAGGACATAAATCAATGGAAAAAAAGTGCATTGAATCCTTTCCCACTCCCTCCAGAAGAGAAGCAGCACTGTGCCTGTCTCACTGCATTACAAGTCTGACAGAAGATGTCCCAAGCAATGCTGTAAATACCCAGCATGCTGCTTTGCTTTCATAGAATAAATGCATCAGAAACAAAGAGAGAGATGTGGTGTCACCCAGTGCCAGCTGCCCATCCTCCACAGAAACACAGAGCTGGAATAGCTGGGAGGTGACTGCAGAACAGGGAAGGAGCCTGAGAATCAGAAGAGACCACGCATGTAGAGTCTCCTCCATCATCTCAAGCAAGCCATTCCTCAGCCTGCTCCCATGCTGCAATCCTTCTAGTAAGCTCCTCGAGAGGAAGTTTACTTTGGGGTTCAGTGGGGATTCTCCCTCTGGCGTTTATACCTGTAATGGCAAGGGGATGTTCCTCCAGTGTCATTCAGTGAGGGCTGGGGAAGGCGTATGCTAGGACAAACATGCCACTCACAGAGCACATCCTCTCTCAAGACCTCTGCTGAATATTTGGGGCTTATGTAGGTCTTATCAACAATACACTTTTTTTTTTTTTAATCCCCAGAAGGCGCTAATTCTTCCAGCAGGCTCATAAATTATTTCTCCTCCTCTCATACAACATCAGCACAGCATGGAAAAGGTATATCATACATTTCTCAGCAGGGGAAGAGCAGAGTAGATGAACTGTTGCTGTCATAAATGCTAAGAAAAATTAAGGTTTGGATTAAAATAGCTGACACCTGTAGAAACCCTCATGGGCCGCACATCAACTTCTCCTGTTCTTCTGTTCTTTCCACATCAACATCGGCCTCCTCCACATTGCTTTAAGTCCCATAAGAAAAATGCACTCCTAAACCCATACATCCCAAGAACCTGCTCAGCCCTTCTTAGCTCATTCCTACACCTTAGCTAGCAGAAAGCTTGTAGACAGCTCCTTTCTAAACCTAAACATACATCTTTCTTGCACATTCAGGCAAAGAAAAAGCAAACAATGCAGCTCTATTATCACCTTTCTTTTTTATGTTTTCCTCTTGGAGCTTAGTTCATGGCAATTGAAAGCCAGCCCTCTTATATCTATTCTTTTTGTCTGCCCTCCAAAATTCTGGGTAGAAAGTTACTCCATTCAGATGAAGTTAGCAAGCAGCTTTTTGATGCAGGCAGTAGAAAGACAGGTGCCATCTACAAGGACAATCAACAGAACATGGTGAGACTGCTGAGCAAAGCTCTGCTAGGTTCAGCCTTTGGCAAAACATCCTCTGACAAAGCAAGACATGAAAATAAGTCAGCCTCTTTATGGGAGAGCTCAGAGCAAACAAGAAGGAATACTAGGGCAGAAAATAAAACCCTCCAAGTCTGCTGTTGGAGAGGTTACTTTGCACCACATCAGTGCTTAAACATTTACTTACAAACCAGTTGTTTGGAAGTCTCTCCTCTCCCATGCAGGCTTCAATAATTGATCATAAAAGCACCATTAGTCATTTAATATTAGTCAAAAGTCTCACTTCAACAAGCCTTAGCACTCGCTGTCAGTAAGTGCATCTTCAATAGGGAAACAAACAACTAAAAAGCTTCTTAAAGCTCTACTTAGTCTTAAAGCATCTCAGGCCACACAGCTTAGTTCCCAAGCATTTATCCTGTAAGAATACACCCTCACTATGAAGTAGAAGAGCATGCCACACATATGTGACTAAATTAAAAACCAAATAACTAATGCTGGGTATGATTCCATTTTCCCAGAAAGCTCTGTGCAATGCAATGAAATGCACAGCAAAGACAGCAGAGCAGCAAAGTTTGAGGCTGCAGCAAGTGAATATCTAAGTAGTAAGATACTCATTTTTAATTAGGATTTGTAAAGGGCTTTTTTAAATTATTATTATGTTTTTAGAGTAAATAAATTTCTTCTGGAGCAGGGATGTGGTTTGGGCATGTGAAGTTAGTGTCAAATAAATACAGTGTAAGAAAAAAAAGACATTAGAGGAGGACTGAGGTCGAACCCCCCAAAAGCAGTTAGCAGTGGGGTAAGGTTTTTGGGCTCCAAAAGGAAACAGGAAGATTTGTTCCAAACCAGAGAAGGCGAGGAAATGTCTTATTTGTAGAAATCTCTCTCTCATTTATTAATCTCATTACTTGTAACCATGACATGTGTAAAACCGATCTGCTGGCTGCTGCTGATCACCTAACTCAATTTACAAGTGGACAAAGATTTGTGATGTGCAGCAGCTGTTTGCAGGACTGCAGGAAACAAATCTGAAAACGTCACCCAACTGCTTAATAGGTGTCCTAATCCCCATGCTGTTACAGTGACCTGTCACAGCAAGGGCAACAAGTTTGGAATTAAAATCATCAGTGGAGATTTGTGGGTTTGCTGTCTAAAAACATTTGTTTTCTTCTAGGTCAGGGTTAAAACGTCCTGCGAAGTGAAGATGAGAGGGGGGTGATGTGGTTTTGAATGGCAGCCAGTTTGCTGCAAGCGAGGGGCCAGGCAGAAGCCCTCTGTCCCTGGGGCTTTTGGTTTAGTTCTTGCTAATACAGAGTTTGCTTGCAATATGTGGAATGTTAAAAGCCTATTTATTCAAGAATAACCAACGGGAAGCAATAAACTGGAGTTGTGTTCTATTGGTATTAAGTGGCTGGATTTGAACACCCACAGTATCAGAATCTGCTCTTTTCTCTGAGAGTCAACAAGCTGCTACTTTGCTAACCATCCGAAAATGGTCTTTCTGAGATGCTTAGAAATGATTTCATACCATAAGATGAAGGCTGTTGTTTGTAGGTTGTGTGTGTTTTGGTTTGGCATGATGTGTTTCTTCCTTCTCATGTTTGCAATTGTTGCACTTGAGTTGTGTTTTCCTTTTCAGCAGTCAAATCTTCCAAATGTGATGTTTAGAATGACAGAATAATTTCATTAGGTATCCAGTGTTGCAGGAAACATTTGCAAAGCCATAAGGATAAATCCATTTATTACCAATTCCAAATGGAACATACAGTTATACAGAGTCAAGATTAGGAGATCCCAAGAATAATATGAATGCTGAAGCATGCATGCTTCTATTGAAATTGCTCAGTATTTAGTTCTAATGACTGTGTGCTGTGGTCTTGATGTCTTACTGGGTTGAGCAGCGTTTTTGCCTCTCGGAACAGCTTGAATGCATTGCTGAAATATTCTCTTTGTTGTTATTCTGCTCTTGTATCAATATAGTGCAGTGTACAACTGTTCTGACAGGCTCAAATGTGTGGAGTCAGTTATAAGGAAACAAAAAATCTAGGATGGTTTCAGGGCAGTCTGCATGCCTTATGGTCACTGTAGTTGGCATCAAATTGCTGTGCTGTGCCTATGGTGAGAGTACCACCAGGTATTTTTCTTCTGATTACATGTATGCATTGTAGCCACTGATAAATTGAACTTTAGTCTGTTGAAAAATGACTGTTTCAGTTTAAAAGTGCTGGCTTAGTGCATTCTTAATGGGTTTGGGTTGCTGCCCTGTGTCCATATGCTCTGAAAATGCTGAAGCCTGTGAAGCTGCCCAAGCACACTTACATGTGCAAACTTGTTGTACGCTCATGCATATGTGAGGTGCATAATTGCTCAGCTTTTCTCTTGCAGTTTGCTCGAGGCAAATGTCCTGTGAGGTTATGTTTAAATAATGCCATCTAAGATAATCATTTAATGTATATTACTAATTTAATGTGAGCTGTAAGGAGCGAAGGTTCCAAGACCTGTTCTTTCAGCTCCTATTAAGATGCTAGTGTGGTCATTGATGTTCTGATGCTGCCTCTGCAATGGCTAAAAGACACTTGGAAAGGCTTACTGCTCAACTGGAAACCTTTTCTGACAGTCCCAGTGGCACAAATCAAACTCGAGACCTAGATCTTGGCAATTAGAGTGAGTCACTGCATCACCTAAGACCTCATGGGCAATATTCAGATGGGAGACTTCCAATAAATTGGCATGACATAAAAGGACACAGCTTTACCTGATGTACTGATCAAATTATAGCCATGCCTGGGAACACAGTGAATGCAGGGGTCAGCAATGAGAGGGAAGGGCAACAGCTGTATTACTGAATTCAGACAGCAGCTCTTTACCTGTGGACTAAATGAATGGTGTTCCTTGGTGTCCTTGGGGTTGGTGCTTTGAAATTCATGTTGGTGATCTGGATGATAGGACAAAATGTACCATCAGTAAGCTGGCAGATTGAAATGTATGGTTGCTGTTAAGAGAACAGTGATGGGCTGAAGCAATGGAGACTCCAAAGCATAGACAGAGGCCAATTTTGTGTGTTCTTTCTTCCTTGATTTTGACCACATTTCTGCCAGTAATGATGCTGCTATTTCTTTCCTTTGCTATTTGTTTCTTTATGATGACTTCTGTTCTGTAAACTATTGTGTCGCAGCCCTTGTTTCCTTTTAGTTTTAGTGAAAGGAAAGCAGGTGGACAAGACAGGTTTGCTCAAGCTTCTTGGGAGCTGCATTACAATAGCCCAGCATCTCTAAGGAAAAAAACTTCAGGTCCCTGTAGTAAGGACAGGCGCATAACAATTTCCTTCCTGTGCACACAGAAATATTCATGAAGTTGTTGAGATTGCTAGGCTGGAGCGAGAGCACAACATCAATAAGTAAAGAGCATCAGTATCTTACGACATTAGTGAGGAAAGAATGACATCTTTACTTCCATTTCCTTCTATTTTAGAACATTCAGGTTATAATATTCAGCTCAAAATGACACTTGAAGCAAGTTTCTGAAGATGTGACTAAAAAATCTACTTTGTGTTCTACTGAAGGAATCCATTAAGCTCAGTGGGGAATGTACAGATGTGCAAGACTTCCCCAAGCATCTCCACTGGGCATTTAGGTGTCTGAGATAGCTGGATGATGAATTTGAGTGCTTGACTTCGGGCTGGAGATGGCCTGGAGGAATGTCAGGTTCCCCAGTAAGTGTATATAGGCAAGCAAGGGAGCTGCTGGATCTCAGTATTCTGTCAGGGCTGGTAACTGTAGGCAACCTACAGGCTATTACTTGAGTCTTAGTCTGAACGTATCACCTCCAAGGCAGATCCTTTTTATTTGGAGCTATCTGCATACCTTATATGCTGTCCAACAGTAGGTGATTGCCTCTCTAATACAGTATTATGTAGTTCCCATTGAAATAGGTGTAAAGGTTTGCCAGTTCTTCCATGCTGTACCCCCTACTAGGATGGAGACCTTGATCTTGGAGAATGTGGGGAGAAAAATCCGAGTGTTTCGACGTTCCATTTCTTACAGAAATACTTTCAAATCTAAGGCTCACCAACATCCATGCTAATGCTGAATACACGCAACAGACTCTGGCAAACTCTTGTAACTTCTTAATGATTGTTTCATTCCTAATTGCAGCAGAGTTGTGGAAGTGCTGATAGATTGCATAGGAGGAGGATGTTTGCTAGGTTAAGACACAGCTCAGGCTGGGAAAAGCTACAATGCATAATCCCATAACCTCTGGAACAAAACTGCACAGCTGAGATTCTCCCCTTTCCTACACATGTGGGGGCTGTTACATTTCTGAGAAGCTGAAGGTTCCCCAACTGCTGACTTGTGGCATCTCTTCTGTCCCTTGAGGTGATCAGATCTCTATCATTTTTATCATGCTTGCTCCATTCCTGCGGAGGAAAAATCTCATTCAGGTATC
Source organism: Tympanuchus pallidicinctus (assembly GCF_026119805.1). Classification (NCBI taxonomy): domain Eukaryota; kingdom Metazoa; phylum Chordata; class Aves; order Galliformes; family Phasianidae; genus Tympanuchus; species Tympanuchus pallidicinctus. The sequence goes on from NW_026294748.1 coordinate 3,270,978, forward strand.
ATTAGCTCTAGCTTCAGACAGACAATCTGAGAGGCAGCAATCCTCAGTTACAGACAGCATGCACCTCCTCTATTAAACATTGCCACTGAAAAGCAATGCTCAGCCCAAGTACATGTTGCTGTTCTGGTGCATCAGCGGGGTGGTGAAAGAGGAGGGGCTTGGCAGACACAAACTCCTGTTCTGAATGACTTTACCTGGAGGTAATCTCTTCCGCCAGGCTGAGTCTGACATTAAAAATGGAAGAAGCCAGGGACATTTTCCACCCAAAGCTCAATGGAAAGTGGCAGGTGTCAGATTTTTGCAAATTTCTCTCTAACTCACAGGCTTCTGCTGACAGGGACTTGAAGGCTCCAACCTGGAAAAGCTCCAAACTGTATTTCTGCAACAAACTTAAAATACAAAATATTTTTAAAAGATGGAGGTGAGGGAGTGGGAAGGACAACAAGGTTAAAGGTAGAAAAGGAAATTAGAAGCGATGTGGGGGAAAATCTCATTGGTGTGCTGTTAGCTGAGGATGCTCACTTGCATGCTGGTTCAGTCATTTAGAACACTGTGCCTTTGCCAGGAACACTGAACACGGAACAGGATTTTCCTTTTCTTGTCATTCAAGATGTGCAGGAAACTGTTCACTGGTTCATTCCTTTTACTGTCCCTTCTTAGGTTAGCACCTGCACCTTCTTCTGTGTTACATTCAGATGCCCTCTGTATCCTGTATGCAGGTTAACTCTCAGCACCTTGCATCACTAGTGGTTGACCATCAAGTCAGGAATAGATGCTACAGGAAAGTAATCTCAACTTTTGGTGAGTCATTTCCTGGATCTGACAGATACAGGATAAATCTGTCCTGAGTGGCACTTGTATGTTTTGTCATGGCAAGTCATTTCATGGAATTAACCAACCCTGCAGCCTGACTTGGATAGGACACGGCCTTCACTGAAGCAAGCAATGAAGATACCACCCTTCAACCACTTACTGTGTGTCAGCTGCATAGCGGTCTTTGTTCCTCCTCTTAGGCTGCTGAAGTGATGCAACTAGGTTTAGATTGTAATTGGAGACACTGGGGAAAAGCTTGGGAACCTCTGCTTTCGGAGAGCTTTGAAGTACTGTGGAAATTGGCACCTAGGAAGAGGTGCTGTTCCCTCCCCTCCTCCCACTACAGCTTTCTTAGACAAAGGAAAGCAAACCATTGAATCTCTGAGCTTGAGGCATGCAAATGGAATCCTTGCTTCCTGGGTAGGAAGAGGATTGAGTATTCATTGCTTGGAGGAAACCACTTTGCATAATAACCTGCTCAGTTTGCAAACAGAGGAATGAATCCGTGTACAATACCTTAGGAAGCTTTTGCTTGTTTGTATCTGGACAGGAACTAGATAGAGACAACTTTCAGATGTTTGAGCTTTGGATTTCTGCAACAGAAGAAGGTTTGAAGTGAGTTATTCTGGTTCAATTAGGCTGTGTGACCTGCTAAACCTTTTTGCTTTCAGTTTGTATTGGCTGAATACCAAAGCTTGAAATACCTCATGAAATACCTTTTCTGCTTCAGCTTCTAATTTTGACTACTTATGCAGGTGGAGTTTCTTAGTGTGATATATTCTTAGCAGAGGACTAGAGTTTCAGTTCAATGACCAACAGCCATGTTAGAAGCACAAGCAAGCTGCTAAAAGCCTGTGCAAAGTTGAATTTGAGGTTATTTTTTCTCTTACAGTAATATTCATAGAAACATAGAAAGGCTTGGGTTGGAAGGGACCTCAAGGACCATCAACTTCAGCCCCCCTGTTCACTGATGTCCCTTTGTCATTTTACTCATTCTAGGTATTCTGAGAGTTTAAAGTAAAAAAAATCTTTTTAAAAAAATATGGAATAAACAAGGGAAATACTTTGACTTCTGGAATAAAGACTTGTGATGTATTTCTATCCCTATATCCCTCACATCTTGTTGATGGACAGGAATTCAGTAACTGATGCTTAAGGATCCAATGAAACATTCAGGCTTCAGTAATATTGCCTCCTTTTGAAGGAAGACTGAGCAGATCTTTTGAAGGCATCTATATCATCACCTTCCTTTTCTAGCTGGAAACTGAATGTGGGGGTGTTCAGTTACTGGAATTACTAGGCAACACTGCTGTTCTGAAAACACAGGAGGGTTGAGGTTTAGGTTATTGCATCTCCTGTGTTGCGGTGCTTGGATTTTTAACTTATAATTACTTCCTCTGTCTTTGGAAACCTGAGGACAGGAAGTTTGTTAGAGGAGAGGCAGGAATGAGTTCTTTCTGTTGGAGCAATAGTTTTGGTTGCTTTCGTTGCAAATGTTTTAGTGAACTTCTAAGCAAGCTGTCACGATGTGTTACTGTGAGAATTAAGGAGAATCTCCATAAACAGGTTGTAAAGGGACAGCAATGTGAACCACGCTGTTGCTTTGACTGTGTTACAAACAAATGGTTTTAATAGCCTCCTCCAAAGAGGACAGCTGCTGAGAGCTGAAGGCAGCCAAAGCTTCAGGTGAAGAGCTACTCAGGAATCTTGTCCTGGTTGTGAAACACAAGAATATTCTCCCTGCCTTGTGGAAGATAAAATCTGAAGACAGAACAACTGAGTTTGGTCAGGGTAGAAGCCCAGCAAATGGATTTTTCAGTGTGATGCTGATTGGTAGTGAGGTGTAATGGTAGAGCACAGGAACCAGGCAAGCACGGTTGGATCTTCTCCTTTACACCACCCTAGCTTTTTTGCAAGGAGTAACTTAAAGACTCCTTGAGCCACAGGCTGTAGCTGAGAAATGACAAATTGTAAACAGCCTGAGGCTTTAATGTGGAGCTATGCTCCCAACTACACGTTGAGATAAGGTGACCTATCAGCATCCTGTATGAAGTAGGTCTGTGCATGGTGGTGACTGAAGTCCTTGAAACACCTCCTGGTTTTGTGCTTATGCCTGTGCTTAGACTCACACAATGTATGTAACAATGCACAGATTACCACGTCTGGGATTTTTCTGTTGATGGTAAGTTGTCCTTTAACCCTGGTGTATGTAAAAGGTTGAGCATTATATGTTCCTTCAGCATGGAGCTCTGAATTATTTATGACTGACCTTCAAAAGTAAAGGAAAAAAGGAAAAAAACAACAAAAAACAAAAACCAACACAACTGGGTAATGGCAATGCTCTCAAATGTAAATATTGTTTTGTAAGTACACTGTGTGTCTGTTTGGAACTGAAGACAAAATATGTCTGGAAGATAACACAAAAAGCTCTTTGGAGCCTACACTGTGGAAGCTGTGCCTGCTGTCTGAGCTGGGAGATGCTGGGTGGTCTGGCTGTTACTGGCTGGGGAAGCAAGTTCCAGCCCTTGCAGAGCAGGCAGATGGAGCTTTTCTCTTATGCTGCATCCCATCATTCATACTGAGGCAAAAGAACAATGAGATCACTTACTGAGAAGTTCATCTCTGGGCAAACCAGATGCTCCATTGCTGATGTTGCTGGGGTTATGTAAAAGGGGATATTTCTGGTTTAACAGATGCACAGAACAAGCCATCTCCTAAACTAGCTGCTTTACTGAGTAACTGTGCAGTTATCAATCTTTAGCTTTGTTCTTGTGGACATTGAGAAGGAAAGAAGTGTTGCATCAACTGTTAACGTGGGTGAGTTCCATGTTATGCAGCTGTGGGACAGAGTAGGTGGACAAAAGCTGCAGAAAAGCTGGCATATTTGCTAGCACCTGATCTAAAGTGGCGTGGCAGCATTGGGATGCGTGCTGAAGGTAGGATTTGTACCTCAACAATTGGTTTCCATGATGCTTGCTCAGCTCTTTGGGCTGCCATGCTCCTCACAAGGCTGTGTGGGCCTTTTGTGAGCTGTCTCCTGACACCTGAGTGCAGAAGGTCTGCATTTGCTATCAACCATGTCCAGGAGCCTGTTAATGTATTTCAAGCAGACGTATCAGTTGTTACAGATAAAGAGCCAGATGTTTCCAGCATGTTGTGGATTTTTTGGAGTTGAACTGCAAGAAGGAAAAAAAAGAAGAGTTGTTTCATAAATAATTCACAGCCCTTGCTCTGTTAAGATTAGTGCTTGTAACTGGGCAGATGCCCATCGACATTGCTGTATTTCCTGGAGCTTCACTGTGTTGAAACCTTTGTGGCTGTGGTGTGGTGTTAATTTCTCTCCAGCAGCACAGCATTGTCCTACAAGCAAATGGAGGAGCAAATTGCAAGAACAATGAGGATGCATTCTGTTACCAAACATCTGTTTTCTAAGCAAGCTGGATTTCTAGAGTGAGAGACATAAGAGTTGAAGCAGCTTCCTCTTCTAGAACTTATTTGCTGAACAGATCATGAATTTGAGGATTGCAGTTGCAGATGTTTGTCTCAGTAATAGCTTGCTTTTGCCATGAGTGTATAAGTGGGTGCCCCATAAGGAAGGATAATGAAATCCATAACAATTCTCAGGATTACACCCAGGAAAGAAAGGAATCTTAAAGATGCTACAAGCTTCCTGTAAATTTTCTTTCCTTCATTCATCAAGATGCTTGTGATTGCTGGTAGTTAGCAATGCAGCCTGTTCCTATTCTGTGTTTTGTACAGTGAAGTAGAAAATGTCTCCTTATTTCAGATTCTCCTCTGTCACATTGATTACAGTGATCTTAGAGAAGGATGGGATGATCTTTAGCAGCAGAAACCCACGATTTCTTGCAGATTTTGTGCTCTGCAGGAAATGCTAAAAATTGGTCATCCTGATGGTGAATTTCCAACAGAGCTGGACCTTGAGCTGAATTACATCCAGCTACAGCTCCTTAAATTTCTTAATTTCAAGAGGTGTTAGAAGCTGATATTAGGAATAGATAAAGCACTGATGGTTAGTAAATAGCATGTGCTAAGCTAGATTGTTCTTGACAAGGATCTTTCCTTCTGTTCTCAGTGCGCTGGTTTATCACTGCTATATCCAGCACTCAACCATTCCAGTCAAATTTCTTTACCTAAGGAAAGATTAAAGCTCTGCATGATTGCATGCTTAAGACAATTTCTTGCTCTGACTGATGTGGAAGCAAACCAGGGTTGGTGTTGAGGAATGCCCTTTTTTGTGCCTTCTGTGTCTTGGTGAAATCATCTACAAAGCAGGTGCTGCTTGCACCCCATTCTCAGGCAAGTGAGGTAAAATCAAGCACTGATTTGTATTTATTTTTAGCATTTTTTATTTCAGCTGTGTGTTACCTAAGAGTTTTGAAGGTGTCAGTTGATTTTAAGGTGATTCTAGACCGAATTCTGGGGCTGCTGAAAGAGTGTAACATGGGACGTCTCCATCTATTTGACTTCATTTCTACAGGAGAAGATTAATGGGTCTTGCAGCATAACTTGATGTGCTGCTTCATTCTGTGGCCTACATAGAGAATGAAGGTATCAGAGTTTGATCCCCAGCTAGAGAACTTGTAGTGGATGCAATTTTTGCCTTCTAAATATGCCTATAGTACGCAGTTTGTAGGTATAGCCATTTTTAGGAGTGTTTATTAACCTGGTAGTGTGAGAAAGGGGGAGAAAATGGCATAGCTTTTTGCTGAGGACAAGCACAGCTGTATCAATGAATTAAACAGAAACACAACATTTCTCAGCAATTGCTGGGCACAGCATTTTCAAGGGATGTCAGCAGTGCATATGGTAAGCAAGTATGTTCATCAGTCTGAGGTGAAATAGGAAAATTCAGAGTACCTTGAAATGAAAATGGAACAAGGGACCTATAAATGGAAAACAGTCTATTCTAGTCATTAAATATTGAGGCATATGTCAAAACAGATGAAACTGATGAGAGAATGCTTCTGTTGATGCTATTGTTATGAAAATTAGGAGTGGAGTGAAGATGCACAGCAAGATGAAAGCTTGGGGGTATGTCAGACATAGGTTTATTGCAATTACTGTCCAGAGCCGTTCAGATTAAAATTACCCTGACGCAGGACTGCACGTCTCTCTATCCTGTCCCTTAGATACACAGGGGGCAGTTGAATATCATGTGTTACAGCAGCATTGGAAGGCTTCGTTCAGAACTGTGCACACTGACATGAGATCCTCTACAAACACAGAACGCTGTCCCTGGCTGTCATTTCTTCCTCTCTGTTGGGCTAAAGGAAAACTTGGCAATGCTTTTCTGGAAAATGTGTTAGCAAACCACGCAGTCAAATCTCAGTCAAATCTTCCTTGGGCTATCAGTTATGAGACAGAGCCTGGAAATTCATCATTTCCTTTATTTGTTTAGTAACGATGCCACCGTGTGGGATCGCTGAGTAGCAAGGAGGGTGGCTGTGCAATGGTGGCTTGCATTGCATTCCAATTCCCAATGGTGGTGGGAGGCCTTCAGAAGAAAGACTTTCCTGTGCTATCCTCATATCCCTAACAAAGAAAAGAAGTAAACCCCAGAAAGTCATTTGGTGTGAAGAGGAATCGCTGTGCTTTTCTTTCCCTTAGTGAAGATGTGTGTTCCCAAAGGACGGGGAGTGGCTGGGGGAATACTTTGGCCTGCAGCATCAGCACTGTAATTGTGATGTGCTGTGATAGCTGGTGACAGTGATGGGCAGAAGAAAGCAAATCTGTTAATAGGGCAGAGGGAAGCTGTGTGGATTTCTTAAGTTCTCAGTTGAATATCACATCTTCCTTCCTGCTAGGATGAGGTGTTCCTCAGATTTTTCTAAGAATGAAATATTAGAAAAATGCTCTAATTTCATAAAATGACTATCTGTAAGTTTTATTTTATTGAATCCACATTTGCTTGCTGGCAGAATGCTTTACTGTTTGATTTCAAGCCCCTGGTCTCAGTGTTTCTATGCGTAATGGCTTTAAATTTGGGGGATCACAGCCATGAAAAGAACCATGTATAGTATTGTGGTTATTTTCAAAGGGATGGATTGGAAAAGGGGTTTTAGCCAACAGACTTGGGTCAACAAAGGGCCACTTGGGAACATGAGTGTGCATGACTTGTTTGGTCACTCATACTCAGCTCCTAAACTGGAGCAGATGGATGTCTTCAGCCACTAGGCTGCTGTACAGCAGCTGACACACATCAAATTGTTGCTCTTCAGCCACTGGGTGACACATCCTCAACTCTCCAAAGCCTCCTTGGTACAGAGAAGCATCAGTACTGTGAGTCCAGTAACAGACACTTCACATCTCTACCTGTATTCCTTATCTATCTTTGGTTTGTTAGGACGAGCCTCTTGTGTGCTGGGAACGTGGTATATGTGCAGAACGTTTGTAAGCTTAATCTATATGGTCCTCCTGCAGAAAGTCAGTAGCAATCTGTCATTTCTATGTGTGCTGTGTTCTTATTGCAAAAGACACTAACCAAAAGAGTTCATGGCACAAGAAGTTTTAATCTAGACACAATGCCATTTATTTTCTTGGTAACTGTATTTTTCTCACTGTTTGACTGTAGAACAGCCTGGTTCTAAATAGGAAAATACACCCTGAAATGTTGCTGTATTTTTGTTAGCTAAATTCTTACAGAATCTTGCAAAGCATCCCTTTAAATTATAGGGTTGGGAGGGAACAAATGTCTGCTCGTTATTTCATGCTGCCACTGAAATACCAGATTTCTGTCACAAGAAACAAGTGTGTGTAAAATGAGCTTGTGGGTTGCCTGCAAACCAGAAGCATCCCTTCTGTTTTCATTTCACAATAAGTATTCCTGGGGGAGACTGCCAGCAGTTCTTACATGTTAACAGTGATTATCTTGATATGTAGAACAAGCACTGCGTGACTGGGATTTGGGTCCATCAGAAAACAGACTTAGCATACAAACTACAAATGCTATGGGGATGGGTAAGTATGAAGTGGAATAGAATGAAGAAGGAAGCTGGCTGGGAGGTGGTTTATTGTGATTTGAAGCTGGAGCTCTGCTCAAACCTGGTTCATAGCTATGATTGGAAGCCACGCTTGCCTGTTTTACTTTCATTCTCGGCTCAATGCCCCAGGAAGCAAACACCATTTTGGTTTAGCAGATGGAAAGATGAAAGATGTTTCAGCAGAGCTCAGAGCCTGAACAAGTACAGAACATCCAGTCTGTCTTATCCAGCTGTCTTCAAGATTTGCAGCTGTATGAACTTGCTGAATACAAGCATCAGTGAATAAATATGGTGAGGCAGTGGCACAGGTTGCTCCATCCCCAGAGTTGGGCTGGATGGGGCTTTGAGCACCTGATGGAGCTGTGGGTGTCCCTGTTTGTTGCAAGGGCATTGGACCAGGTGGCATTTTAGGCTTGCTTTCGACCCAAACGATTCTACATAATTTTCAGAGGAGCCTGAACTGCCTGCCAGCTCCTAACCTGCTGTGTTGCAATCTCACCAGACCCCAAGGCCTGTCCTGTGTCCCAGCAGATGGAGCCCTTGCTATACAGGACAAATAGAGTTGAACAAGGGCGTTTGTTTATGAAGGTAGTCTAGACAGTGTCAGGTTAAACATTAACCAAATGCTTTGCACAGAAATGGATGTGTGCCTGCACAATGGTGTGAGCCCATACTTAAAGCATCGTGCTGTTGTGTCTTAATTGGTATGCTGCCCATTTCCCTTCTCTGTTCTGTTGCCTTTTGCATTTAGTCCTTAATTCTGACTTAATGCTTCCCAGTTAGTGGAGTCCTGCTGACATCCCTAGAGAGCAGATGCTTTACAGTAATCAGTGTTCTCAGCAGCAATCAGCCTGCCTTTCAAGGGGTTAGCAATTCAAAATTTACATTCAGAATGTTGACTGAACATATCAGACTGCAACATCTGAAATAAAGAAGCTGAAGGCTTGTTTTGAAATGAGGTGGCTTGTAGGGTTAGCATGAGAAAAACCTATCTCAGCAAGCCAGGATGTGCGAGGAAACTTACTTTCCAGGCTGGAAAATGATGGACACAAACAAGATGAAGTAGAATGCTTGTTTGGTCTGGAGTGAGGCTTGAGTGATCATCATTGCTTTGTAATCCTCCTTTTCTCAGCAAGCTTTTCTTGGTCAAGAGGAAGACACAGGGAATGAGGCCCAACATCACCAGATCTGAAAGCACAGGAGGTATTTGGAGATGTGCTGATAAGTTTGGACTATTCCATCACCTAAAAACAGCCCCAAAATTCTTGATAGAAGCACCTCAAACCTGTTGTGCACATTGGCAGCCACCTCTGAGTGCAGTGTGGCTCTGCCACCAGACAGCTGAGGATCAGCAAAGCCAGGGTAGGTGATACAGCCTACCTGTGTGGTAAGCCTGCATTGTGGTGGTGATCTCTACCTCAGTTTGCTTTTATATTAAGACCTTGGCATGCTAAGGAGAGCACCTCCCCCAAGAGCCTTTTGTTTGCAGTGCTCCTCCTGATTTGAAAAGTTCAGTGTCGTGGCACTGTGTAGCAAAACTCATGCTTTTTCCTAGTCTGTCAGCAAGCTTAAATATTGGGCATGGATTTACTGAAGGGAGCTCGAAGGGCTGAAGCCTCTGACAGAAAACTATCAGGGTAATGTATACTCTACTTCATAGCAGTTCTTCCTCCCCTGTTCTCAGCTTTCGGGCTGTCTGCTACTGCCTGCTATCAAATGAGAAATGTAGCCCCTGGGAGCACACTGCATGTGGTCGCATAATAAAGCCAAGCAAGCAAAGGCTGTGGCAGGAACATAAGTCAAGGGAAAAGATAATGATTCTTCCACAATTTGATATGAAGCCTGCAGCTATAAATAGAACGGTCTGGAATAAAATCTTCATATGAAAGTCCATAATTTGCTGTAGTACTAAAAATAATTTTGGTTGTTCCTGTCTGGCAGTCCTGCTGCTGTCGAAACCCCTTGGCAGACAGACCGTGTGCCGCTGGCCTTGGCTGCAACATCTGATCCTTCAAGGCTCAAAATTTGCTGTTTTTCTTATACCTACTGGAGACTGGCTTGAAGACTTGTCTACTTTTCAGTTCTAGGAGACGCATTATGCATATTCCTATCGATTCTGAGCATAGTTAGCCAGAAGACTGCTCAGTATCCCACAGGAACAAATGCTGCAAGAAGAATGAAATACAAATACAAGAATTCTGAGTGACCAACTCAGTTCTGTACATCTCTATAGGCAGCTCACGCTTGGTCTTTTCATTGCACTTAACCTTAGAGAACAGACTTAAACCAACAACAAACACAAACAAGAAAACAACACAGTGAACGTGACCCAAATGTATAAAAATATTAATGGAGTTTCATAAATTAAGCAGAAGGTACCTAGTGAAGTAATTTTAATTAAGTAGAGAGTAAAAAAACCAAAAGTTGCTAGGATGTCTTCTGTGGCTTTTCTCTTCTGTTGTTGCTGAATGGATTTGTTGCACTGCAGTGGAATATTGGCAAATGACGCTGCATCTTTTTCCTCCCCTAGGATATTTGCTGATAGATCTTGCACAGAGAGATTGCTATGAATATTTTACTTTGCTGTTCAACAGGCTAAAATGTGCTACCTCAGGAAACTGTGAAATATTAATGCTTTCTATTCAGCAAACGATGAGCGAATAATCCAGGTCTTGGATCAGACATGTTTCAGATGATCTGGATCTAGATTCCTAATGCAGAGGGCTTTGTTTGGCTAATATGGGAATAATGAATTTGCATGCAATTTTCTCCTACGGTGAAGTTGAAAATTCAAACTGTGTTGTCCTGGAGCCTGATGGGAATGGGCTGCCAGATTCCTCCAGCTTACACAGCAGGCAGAAAGCTTCCTTCTCCCTTCTACCAGCCAATGCAGCTGGTGTTTTTAAGACAACTCAAAGTAGATTGGAGAATCAGGAAAGCTGATGGACCACTTCCATTTGCTTCCCCCAAAATGCTCCCTCTGTGCAGGCAGGAGGGCCTCCTGTAAGATGAGGGTGAAGGATGCTCAGGGCCTCCAGGCTGAACAGTGCAAATCTCCAGACTTGTGCCGAATTGACCTTCTGGTAACTGGGTATCTTTGGTATTTGGAGTTATGACTTGGGCAATAAAAATAGACACCAAAGTCAACAAACGCAGAAAGCCATCGCTCCTTAGATATTTTAAGGTGCAAACATTTTAAATCTGCAGGTATGTGTTTGGACAGTCGTGTTTAAATAAATCCACACGGCACGGGCCACAGGAGTTGACTGAAAATATTACAATGAGTTGATTCAGGGATCCCACTGAGAGATGGGAGCAGCTGTGACTTTGTTGCTGCATTCCTCCAATTTCATTGTGGAATTCTGGACTTCTTCACACGGTGCAGAGGTTGGCATGGTTTGTACAGATGTCAGAAACCCCAGGGTTGAAGGAGAGATGCTAAAGCTTCAGACACCTGATGGTTCTTGTCTAAATGTGTCTGAGAAGTTAAGGCACAAGGGGTTTTTTGAACATGGTGGGTTGGGCTTTGGCATCTCCAATTAAACCAGGGACAGTCAGTAGTGTTCAGTGTACCCAAGGTCAGGCTGGGCCACATTTATTCTAGTTACTTTTCTCCCTGAAAGACTAGGAAAGTTTCTGCTTCAAAGGCAGATGCTCTCCCCATATGCTCCATGCCATTTCTTTTCCAGCATCAGATTGGAAGTTTTCTTATTAGAGGATTTTGAAGAAGAGCTGTTTTACAGTTTGACAGGAATGATGCCCTTGCTACACTGGTGATTTTACACTGGCTTTGTTGTTCTCTTTGCTTGCTGCTTCAAAGATTGTGAAAAATGTTGTGTGTGTATATGGTAGAAGGAGAAAATTGAAGAACTGAATTCGAGCAGTGCTTCTTTATAGGGTTTTTTCTTGGTAGGGAATGAACAGTGTGAATATTCTAAATGACCAATAAAATGGGTTCAAAATCGCTTTTTCCTGAATTTCAGCCTGTGGGGCTGAGTGTTGTATTCCTTTTACATCCATTATTAAACACCCCGTCCTTGAAAGAAGCCTCGAGGCCACAGCTTTTCCTCATGAGCTTTACTCTCTGGTATGCATTATTGCTGTCTATTGCTTGTCTGTCTGTCTCTAATGTAATCTACGTGCACTTGTCTTGGCCTTGATGGCAATGGCCATTTGGATGGGGGGAGTGGAAGGAGCGTGCTGAAGGTGCAGTAAGACCTGTGCTTAGCTTCTAGCCTTTCAAATAGAAGTCTCCAATCATGGCTTCTGCTTCTCTAGCAAAGATTTGCTCCTTTTTGGTCCATACTCTTACACTCTACTCTTGGCTGAGGGTCAGTAAATCAGCCATTTTGTCATTTCAAAGAGGACTTGATTGTCATAATATCTTGTTCACTCCTGTTAGGCCAGCGCTGGAATGGTTGATTGAGCACCTGGGTGCAGCTGCCCAGGGGGCACAGGCAAATTGTTTGCACCTGTGCTCCCCAGGTGGCCAGAACGAGTGGACCCAGAATGCAGCCCTTCTGAGCTCATATAAGGGCCAGCCACTGAAGGGAGAGCAGTTCTTGGACTTTGGCTGCTTTCTGAGGAGTGCTGTGTTGCAGATAAACCCCTTCACCAGTTGGGTGAGTTCACCTCTTCTTTCCATATGTAACTGTTGGTCTACCTGTGAATTCTTTGCCTGGGATTGCTAATGATCTGTCAGAAGCAATTTTGCTTTCTGTGAGCAGAACAACTCTCCTTATCAAACTGTTATGGATAGCAGCAGGAAAAAATAGCTGTGAAGCCCTTTGTTCTGTGGTTCTGCTAGAACTCCACCAGATACAGCCTACAGAGTCTTTGTGCTGCATGCAAGACTTAGATAATGGGATTCTTTCCTCAGGAAAGAAATCTTGAAGCTGGCATATGCTTTGCTGCTCGGTCTGTTTTGCCTAGTTCTATTATTAGGGTTTTGGAGGCTATAGCTTTTTCTTTGTTTTGTTTCATGTTGCTCATCTGCGTGTTCTCATTCCTTTTGTAAGTGGGTATTCTGAGGGAAAAATGACTTAAGTGTGGTTCACAATGGTTCGTTGTAGAAATGTAGGTCCTATGGTTGAGCGCTTCTGCCAGGGAGTATTGAACTGGAAGCTGATGGAAGAGAAATAATTGTAGTGTACGTATTTAATCTAGTCTGACTTCTGTTGCTTAAGGAGTGGCAAGTTGTGGTGTAAGTGGCTTGTAGACCAAGAAATTCTAGAAATAGTTCTAGAGGTAATGGAAGCCTCGTGCTTCAAGTCTTCTGCTGTCCGTCTGTGCTTTCTCTTCTTCAGCAATCCCAGGTACTGAGATGCCTTTTAGCTTTGGAGTTTTCTGTTGCCTATGTTTGAAACGTTTGTTCATGTGGAGCAGGGGAGATGATGAGAAGAAACGAGATGAAAACCCAGGATCTGCTTCTGTATTGAGGCAGCGTATCTCAGAAAAATAACCTATTTCCTGTGCCATGGCATGGGAATGTGGTGCCTACGTGGGTTCTTCTAAGTGTTTTGTTTCTCCTTTGTGAAGCTGTGCTTCTTCTGTAACTTATCAATATCCCTGTAAGTCTGTGAGGTCAGTGTTCTCTGAAGCACTGGATTAGCTTTGTGCTGACTGTAACCTTGCAGAAGGGGCTATGGAGGTAAAATGGCAGAGCTGCCTATAGTGGTGCAAGTTCTTTCCCCTCTGAAGGAAACAGAATGTGACTTTATACCTGAAAACTGTGTAACTACTGTAAGTGTAGGGAGTGTGTTTTTAGTGCTGTTAACTTATTTACCTTCAGAAGTCACCATCAGTCCTGTGGAAAACCCTGTGTAACTTTGCCATCCTCAGTGTATTTTAAGCCATGCATTGACAGCTCTGTTTGCAAGGATGCTTTTCTGAGACATGGGGTGATGTGTGGAGTAGTAGTAGGCTTCTGGAAGGAGTGAGCATTGCTTTTTATAGATGAGCACTCAAAACAAGGGACTAAGATAGCCTCAACATAACAAAATTGCTTGAATAATGGCTGTATCTGAATAGCAGCTGTATTTTGGCTTCTGAGAACAGAATCCTTCAAATCCAGGTAGGCTAACCCCAAACAGTGATTATAATGTTAAGTTTGCAGAATGTCTGGATGCTTCCACTGCTGGCTTTGTGCTGTCAGCCTGCAGAACTGCCTGGTTGGAGGGAACTGGGGAACTGTGCCTTCCACAGGCTTGTTTTGTTGCTGAAGAGCATTGATTTTGGGTTCTGTGTTTGCTTGAGCACAGCTGATAGGGAGTTATAGACAAAGTTTCCTTGCTTTAATGGTCCAGGGATGGCTGTGTTTGGATCATTGATACTTCATAGAACCATACAATGTACAGAGTTGCAAGGGATCAGCTAGGATTGAGTCCAACTTCAGTAAATAATATCCCAGTATTACAGTGGTTACATGTAAAATATTCCCTGTGTAGGGAGTGACCCCACATGTGAACAGTAACCTAGGCTGCAATTTTCTAGAGTCTAAAATAGAATCAGAATGAGGGTAGAGCTTTACCACTGGAGTATGGTTCCATTTAATTAACATATTTAATGTAAAAGGTCAGGAAAATACCTCCCATTTGGACACTGTATGGGAATACAAGCAGATGGGGTAATGTAGCAGGCTGGATTTGAAGACCAAGGAGGTGTAGTCAAGCTGTTCTATGAGCAAAACTTTATTTTTGTTCTAGAAAAGTGGTTAAAGTTGTTGGGAGGTGGCTGTGTAACTTGGTAGCCAGCTGCTATCTTGTATATAAGTATTTGTGCAACCCAACAATCAGTAATCAGAAGTGATGTGCCATAGCATGTCATAATGCTGCTACTCTACATCAGATCAGATCATATAAGCTGTGCCCTCTAGATGAGAAGAGGGATCTTATACTGGGCATGGGGAAAAACTGTCCCTTCTGCTTGAAGGAACTAAGAGAACTGTTTTACACTTTTGCTGTATGTCTGCTGCTGTGTATATGAGCCAAGAAGTCTGGCTGTGCAGCGTGGGGTGTGCTGCTCTCTGCTTGGATTGTCTGCTATCCAAGATAACCTGGGTTATCTGTACTGCAGTGTAGGCAAACTTCTGGTCCCTGGCTGCAGCTTTGGCTGCTGCTCTACTTGTTTATCCCAGGTAAAATAGTTCCCAAGAACACTGCTTGCCATCTGGCTGCAGTCTGCCCACATCATGTGAAATGGGATTGCTGACAGCTGTGTGCTCTCAGGTGTTAACGAGCAAACACTGGGGTTTGCCAATGGTTGATTTAAAATGGTGGTAGGAAGCTGGGGGGTTGCTTTGAGAGCAAATGGTGTGGGAGCTCAGAGCTCTGAACTGGGTTATGAGTTGAGGAGTTCACTGGGTTGATGTTGTGGGTTTTGATAATCTGTGGTCTTTCATGTGCTGGAAGCTACACATCAATTCTCTGACCATGGTCTATTTGCATTATGGTTCGAAGGGAATATTTGCTACTCTTATCCTTTCTTTTTCCTCTTTGATTATGGTGGGCTATGTTGACCTACTAAAAACAGTTCACTGGCTTTCTTTGATGCAGATCAAACAAGTCAGTCTGTCCCTGGAGACTTGTCAGGATAGGACAGAGCATTTCTGATGGAACTGGAGCTCGTGTATTGGGTGCTGTAGTGGACTGTGGTGAAAAGATGCAGACATGTGAGAGTTTCAAGCTGCACCATAGATTTTGACTTGATTGCAGTTGATGAGAACTTTGGTGCCCAAATCCCTGGGGCATGTTTTTATGGAAGGGAAATTTGTCTGTAGTCATCGAATTAAAATGATGTGCAAAAGCAAGAAATGTGATTGGAAAAGAGAATTGTATATCCGTGCTATGAGTGTTATTTCTTGTGGTGGTTGAGTGATACCTCTAATCAGAGGTGATCCTATGCTAGAACAAACCTGATTACCCATTAACCTGGTCTAGATCAGTATCTGTGTCTTGTGTATGTCAGGTATGTAATCCTTGCACTCTAACCTTTCAGATTCTGGAAACAAATACTTACTCTCCCAAAGAACTGTAGGTGTGCTGCAGGTGACTGGGAAACATACATGAAATCTGAGCATCTCTAAATCCATCTGTGAGTGGAGGAAGTACAAACATTCAGGTCCCTTTGTAGTATGATTCAAACCAGGTAACAATGAGGGATTAAACTTGTTTAGACACCCTCATGGCGCAACAAACCTTTATTATGCTGATGCCAGGTTTTCTTTGTAGTTTCCCCATCTGCAGCTGTTTAGCTGTTGTTTGTGAGGGGGATGCTGCTGGCTTTGCAGCCTCTTTATCGTCGTGCCTTTAAATCTCTTTAAGATCGTGTTGCAAAATCCCACTTGATCTGGGAGAGGAGCAGCGCCGAGCATGGATCGGAAAGCAGAGGGGAAGGAAGATCCCTTCAGAGAGGCATTCCTGCTTCCTACCCTGCAGCCAGAGGAGGGTTAACGAGGCACACCGCTCCTGTGCGAGCAGCGTATACTTGGCAGCGAGAGATGGGCTACAGCACGAGGGGAGGCACGGAGCAGCTCCCGGCTCTGCCGGCTGCCTGTCACTGACCTCACACCTCCACAGCGAAGGGTCCCCTCCTCCCCAGCCCCCATCCTGCCCTTCCGTGGGGATCGTCTGCTCACACGGACGCGTCGGGCTCCAGCACAGCGAGGCTGCCGGCTGATGAATGGGCGCCCTCTGAGCAGAGCCAGGTAAGAGCCGTGCTCCTGTTGCCTTACTCTTGTCCCCGTGTGGCTCAGGTGATGCTGGGAGTCACTGGCAGTACTGGGTTGTGATGGTCTGTGGGAAGCAGGTTCATTGCTAATGGTTTAGCATGTGTGTGTGGGGGAAATAATAATAGAGGTTTGAGGATCTCTCTCCTCTGGAGGTGTCCAGGAGGGGATCTTGTGTCATTTTGTTTGGTGTGTTTCTTCCTTGGAGCAATGGAGCAATAGTAAAGCTATTAACATGGACTGTTGAAAAAGCTGTGATGGGGGAGATCAGCTCATGTTCGGAGGGATAAGAAATTTGCTTACTTTTCATTTAATTTTTTTATGAGATTTAACTGGCTGAGATGCATCTCTGGGAGTCCCAGTCTTAAAATACTGAACACCACATAAGAATGGAAGTGGTGTCCCATTGCACAGGAAGGATGATATTTTCACACAGTATATTTAGCAACACGGTATTTTTCTGGACCTCCTGGATATTGCAAAACACTCCTGCAGATAGTGCTTCAATTTTAAAACCAAGCTCTCCACTCTCTGTTCTGATGCTTCTTATTTCTGTAGATATTATTTCCCCTCTCATTTCCTCACTTAGTTTATTTATACCCTAAAAGCTTTTAAGCATGTATTCTTAGTCTGCACATTGAGGTGTTTGCCCGAGAAGCAGTGTGCTGAATGTGAGTTTGCAGCTTGCTGGATGCAGCAGGTTAGTCCAGCCCTCTCATTTTGAGAAAAGCTCTTCCAGGAAAGGATCAGCCTTCACTGATAGCTCTTAGAATGAACTGAAACAAAGTTGTGTTTATCCTGTGTAATTCATTTTTATACACATGTATGACAGCAGGTGTTATTTAGAGCAGTAAATGAGCAGATGCCCAAATCCTTGGCTGGGGGCATGAGTAGAACTAAGCAAAGATTTGGACCGTGCTGCTTATTGAGTGAATACACTCAGCTTGTAAGACTTATGCCTTTCTCAGAAGCAGATATTAGGCCTTAAATGGTGAAAATGTTCATCTCTGTTGGTAGCTGCTTGTGGCTATCTCAATATTAGACCAATCTTTTCAAGTGGAGGAGAAGCAGAGGACACTTCAGAAACGTCAGCCCTGTGTGGTTATGTGAATAGCACCAGCCCTGTGGGTTGGGTGAATGCAGAAGTTACAAACTTCATAACCCATCACAATTGATTGAAATGTCAAACTCAAAAGCAGGCTGAGGTTTGACTTAAGGTCTAGGAGGCATTCCCTTCTTTTCTAGGTGTTTTCCAGTGGAGAACAACCTTGAAGAAAAATCTCTTAAACCTTTGGGGGCTGAATATACAGACTTCAAACATCAAACCATGCCTTATAGTTGTTTGGTTTAGTCTTTGTTTTGCTTGAATTTAATGAAGAAGAAAGAATTCTACTAAAGAACTGTTGCAGGAATGTAGTTTGTGACCTAGATGATCAGTACCAGCTGTAATGCTCACCATGGGATGCTAACTAGCAAGTGACTTCTGCAGCTAACTGCTATTTATGGAAGGACTGTGCTTGCTGCCAAAGGGCAGAGAATGCATTATTCCAATTAATTTCCATCTTGAATTCTGAATCTTGGAGGTGACCACGTCATTCCCTGAAGGCAATCTTGGCTGCATGTGAAGTGCAACCCCTCATAGTCAATACTCCTAGTGTGCATTTGGCTGCACTTCCTGAAAGGCTTCACTTACAAAAGGCAAAGGATTCGTAGTGCTGACCGTTGTCTGAAGTACTGTGCTGTTACTAGATGGTAACATGGCTGAGTTGGAAGTGAGCATCAATGAATTCCACAACTTGTTCAACATTGCTCCTTAGTATTTTCAAAGTACCTGTTGCTCATCTTTTAAAATCTGTAAACATGTCTTAAACTGGAAACTACAGGAAGCTGTATTCCTATTCTGCTAGTTTATGTATTTTTATGAAAAGGCTTCTAAAGCCAAGCTTTTCCCTTGTCAAATCTGCCAAATCCAGCCAAATCTGATAGATACCATGTGATAGAGGTACTGGAATTCTGGATTCTTGCTTAAGGAAGAATCTTAATCTCATTTGGGATTGGGTTGTGAGGGAAAACAGCAGCAGGAAAAGGTTCTGTAGGAAAGCAGGAGAAACTAAACTTAATCCTAGCTGACCTGAGGAATGTAATCCTATGCATGAGTTTTCATGGCATGTTTTTTTTTCCTTTGGATTAAAGTACATTTGTTGACTGTTTGTAATGCTGTTCTTGACAACATGCATTTATCTGGCATGCTTGTGCATTATGTTTAACAACTGTTCTTCTGTGTTACAGAGCCAGAATGCCTCCTGTTTCATATACCTTCAGGTCATGCATGCTGCCTTCCCATGAACTTGTGGGCTGTCTTTATCATCCTCCCATCCCAATACATACAAAAGCTCATTACACCACTTCACATCTGTCTCAAACTGCTTCATGCACAACATAAACATGAGTTTACTGATAAATGACACTGGAAACAGAAATGTCTCAGGTTTCAGAGCAGTGTTGCACACTGCAGTGAGTTCCTACCAAAATGAAATGCAGTATTTGAACTCTTTCTGTACTCTGGTAAGTCTTGACTGGGGGAGCAGATGCAGGGTAAAGTTGAAGCTAAATCCTGAATTTCTTCTTTATATGATGGAAGTCAGTAAGCAGACCAACCTGGGTCCTGCATGCAGTCATAACTTGGTGTATATGCTGATTTCACAGTGTTTCTTATCTTAAAATTGAGTGAAATTGATGATGATCCTGATATAATAGTCCTGTAGTCTGCAGTCCAGCTCTTTGCATGACAGCTATGGCCCAGCCTGCTGTTCTCCTGGAAACAGTGGGATCTGCATTGTAAGCCTCATTGAAAGAGGAAACAATTGGCTGGTTTAAAGAGTTAGCATAGGATTCCTGGAGGTTTGAGCTCTGTCACTGCTTTATTGCTGACTTCTGGAGTGACTAAGCACGTCACTTGAGGTCAGCCATTGTAGTAGTATGCTGATATGAATGTCTAAATACTGTGGATTGTATTAGCCTTGCTGGTCCTCGACTTCCAGCAGGCAAAGCAAGTGTGATATATCCTAGAGGGTGTTGTAATGCTAAATACAGGATGGAGAAATTCTGTAGTTGTAACAAGAGCCAGTTGAACATCTTGGGTAGTTAATAAGCTAGCTTTAATCACTTCCTGGCTAGCATTAGAGTTCATCTCTCTGTTCCAGAGTGCAAGATATAATTCTCAGGTCACCACTTCTGCTTGTGATAGTGTGATCAGGGACTGCCTTGAAGATGTCCCATGTTGTGCACCTGAGCTTGGAATGTTTTCAGACAGCTTGCAGTGCCACTACTGCTTCTGGCTGGAAGGTTTGCCTTAAACTCAAAAGGAAGAGGTAGCCCTGCTTGTTGCTGAGGCTGGGTGGACTTTGCTATGCTATAAATGCACCTTTTCCATGTGAGACAAATGGATCGTGTAGGTCTCATTGTCTCCTGTCTGTACTGTGTTGGAATGAAGAGGGATTGAAAATGCTCTTCTGAGATCATTATGACTGTGTTCAGCCCTGGTGTGATCTGAAAGAAGTTAATGTAAAAGAACAAGCTGTCCTCTCCCCCTGTGGTGCCACGCTCATCATTGTGACACATGACACAGTGGAAAGGGCAAAGCCCTGCGAGCTGTGGAACCTTGCTGCCCTTCTGGCCCCTTCAGCAAAGAGGGAACACATCCCAAGAGGAACAGTTTACCTGATCTGACAGGCCTGGTTTTCAGGCTAACTGTATAAAATGTGGAACAGAGCATGCACAGAGAGGGAAGATGTCTTCCCACGTGCCTTGCTCGTCACAAATTGAACCAACCAGGTGGCTCAGAAAGAGAAACTGCTGTTTAGAGAGATCTTAGCTTGTGGTAAGACAGAGCACAGCTGGGTGGAGAAGTGAAACCAATTCTTGTGCTGGTGTAGGCTGCAGTGCTGATTCAGTGTGAGATTTCTGCAGCTTTCTTGCATACATTTCCATTTCTAACTAGGTCACTTACAGTAACTGTGCCTAGCTAGCAGGCCTGGTGACTGCAGTATAGCCACATGTCCCCTTTCTGTGAATATGAGCTTTCCTTTCAGCATCTCCCATGCAGAAAGTCTGCAGGGGTCTCAGGTAAGTAATAAATGTTACTTGTGTGCTCACATGTGTATTAGGTTATTGGATAATAAAATCTCACTCCTGGATCTCTGTTACTCTTTCCTTACACAGCTCACCAACTCTGTATCAGGGTAAGGGGGTGAAAATACACTTAGGTAACTGAAATGATTGATTGAGGAGTGGCTCTGTGCTGGAGATTTGAGAGGAAAACCACAGCAAGTCCAGCTAATGTCTTATTAGTTGGCTGAGTTGGGTCCTAGGAGAGGGCGCTGCTGGGTTAAGGTGGGTTTTTTTTTTTCCCTTACAAATATTCATGATCTTTTCACTTGGGAATACTTGCAGGGTATTTGTGGGTGCTACAAAGACAAGGAGTTTGAACTAGAACAGGAGCTGGAGGAAGGTGGATGGGAGAGACTTGTTCTGTCTTGAGTTCCTTGGAACAGTAATTTAAATGCCTATGGTTTTTTATATGCAAGAAACAGTGACTATGGGGCTTAAAAGGACAGCAGTGTGTTTGTGGTAGAGCTTTGACAGGGCAGATAAGCTTTGTTTGTTTGTTTTGAGCTGATAAGCACCTAAACTAGGCATCAGCTCCAGCTTGAGTTTATCTCCACCTGCTAAGCACTGTGGAGTCAGTGATGTGATGAGGTGGTGCACAGGGTGTCTATGATCTTAAAAATAGGATTCTATGCCAAGTAAATATTGCTGTGAGCAGGGGAGCAAACAGGCTTTAGCCCTCAGTTGCTTGGAAGTCTGAAATCTTCTGATGCAGTTCAAAAGAGATGTGAAATATTCGCATCCAGACATGCATCAAAGCAAGGAAAACTTCCTGCACGTTCCCTCCTCCTGTGCTGAGACTTGAGTAAATCAAGTGCTTACCAGTAAACAGGATGAGAAACCTAGCCAAAGGTGTGTTTTTTACTTGACCCCCATCTTTCCTTCCTTTGCTCAGTTTTAGAATTACAGCATTCGATACTCACAAAATGAAATCAACTGTTAGCAAACACTACGCATCCACCTCCAAATAATGTCTTAAGTGCCACATCCAAATGTCCCCAAAGTACCTCTAAGGATAGTGACACCATCTCCCTTGGCAGCCAATTCCAATACCTGACCTCTCTTTCTGGGATGAAATTCTTCTTGATATCCACCTTAAACCTCTTCTTCAGTATGTCTTGTTGGCACACCATTCCTCACACTTCCAGTCTTGGTGCTGAATTTGCCTGCTATGTTAAAAGACAATGCAGTGTTGTGAGTTTGCCCTGCAAACATGCATTCTAGGGGGAGAAATGAGAGCTCTGTTAGACTTGCTCTGTTGATTTTTAGTGTTGATGTTTTGTCCTGGTGCTTCTTTCTAGCCTGTGAGCCTCAGTGCTTTTACACTTTCTCTATGCTATGTGTGAGGAAACTAGCGTAGAGAGAGGAGGAATTAGTTGAAAGGTAAGATTATAGAAATTACTTGAATTCTCTTTTTGTCGATACTTCCAGGTATTGCTTCTACATCACTTGCAGCTCCTTTTAGCTTCCCATTAGGGTGTCCAGAGCTGGGTTCTTTCTCACAAGATTATGGATTCCCCTGGAATCATTCACTATCCCTATAGTGAACTATAGAAAAAACATGTAGTGAACTTCAATTAAAAATATTAGAAAATGGGATGCTTTCACAGTCATGCCTTGACATGTGCACAACTGTTTTGTAATTCTTATCTACCTTACTGTTAGCTCTGTCATTCTGGTGAAGTGGGAATAGAATTGGGGCTTGCTGTAACCTCATCCTGAGTTTTCAGAGCATAAATGCTGCTCTACTAAAGAGCAAGAATTTAGTGGATTAGTGGAGATTGTGCTTAATGGCTTGCTAGTAATTGTGTCAGCTTTTGTACTCAAAAAGAACCCACCAATCTACCTGGGCAGGATTACCAATGGACCTGTTGTGTGGGAAGAAATTTCAGGGCTTGGTGTTTTGACCATGCCAAGTAATTTAGGGTTTAGGAAGCCTTTTGGGAAAGTGGGAGGCAGGATGGAGAAAATCAGCAACTCTACTCCTGGTGTGTGATTGTTCAGGGTGATGTTTTCCATGGTTGTGTTCAGTGTTAATGAAAAGCATGGGGGAGGCTGCTGTTTCCAGTTAGCAGTTCCACCCTTTGTGCTGGGAAATGGTTGTAGAAGAATCTGTTTATGATCACCAGGGTGAAAACTGCAACCTGGATCTAGATACAGAGTTTACAAATGACCCTGATCCTTTCATTGTGCTACAACCCACACCCCTCTTCTACCTTTCCATCCTGAAGTTCAGCTGTGTGATATCTGAAGGAAACTTCTGCTTAATTCCCTTAGTTCATTTTTGTCCCATTATTCTGTCTTTCACACTCTGGAGTCCTCTTTAAGCAGCTTGAGTTGTGTGATGTTCTACTGTGGGTCTTTGCAGTCTCTCCATAGCTGTCATCCAGCCAAGATGTTGTACACATTCAAACTTATTAATCTAGTGGAGAAATTGATGAATTGGATGATTCTTTCAGAGCATTCTTTGTTTCTCCAGGTTTCCTCTTATCTTCAGATACTTAGACTTCCCTGGCTCTGAGGATACCCAATATTTCTACCAGTATTTAATGCTCAGCTTTGACTGGTTAGTGAGATAAAAATCAGTAGGCTAGAGAAACAAATTCCTCGGCTCAAGGGAATCTGTACTGCTGAGTTACATGGTTCTGTGACGCTTTCTACTTGGCTAAGTTGCCTTGTTTCTTCAGCAGTGTGTTTGCTTATGTTGCAAAATTAGTCATCAAATCTGTGCCACCTTCTTCATTGGCTTTCATTTTAATTTCTGTATTGTACAGCATAGGAAACCAGTATGTAATATTTGTCATGAACTTCTCTCAACTGAGCATCTGCTCGTCCTCGTCTTTGCCAAAGAAAGCATTAGGGATCCAGGCTGGATAGGAAAGAAATAAAAAAAATAAAAATAAAAATCCTGTTTTGTGTTAGAACTGTCTGTCAAAAGACTTCTTTGTAGCACAAAGGATTGAGAATGAAGTGTGACCAGCATGCATGGAGGCTCTGGGCTACCTTGGTAGTCCAATGAGAGAGAAGCTCTTTGCCTTATAATGAGACTTTGTGTGACAAAGGCAGTTCTGATCTCTAATTTAGAAAAGCCAGATGAGGGCAAAATGGGATGGCAGCCCTAAAGGTTTTCTCTTGGAACTTCTGGAAGGCAGCAGTGTGCATTGGTGAGTTTCTGCCCATGCTCTGCTGGGAGACGCTCCGTCTCCTGTGGGTTTTGGCAGCTTCTCAGAGCTGTCTGTGCAGCTCAAGTCAGGAGGAGCTCTGTATTCATGTGCTGCCCATGAGCTAAGGAGCCCACAGAGGTCTGGAATGTCTGCTCTATTTCAAAGTCCACGCAGTGTTACAGCTGGAAAGAGCAGATCGGGTCAGTGCGTCCTCTGACCAATAATAGAAGGAACTGAGGCTGAACAGAGTGAGCTGGGTGGTGTGAGTGCCCAGTTGGTGTGTGGGAGATAGGGGTCATCCAGAGAAGAAATAAGTGTTCTTGTTCTGTTTTTTAGTGGCTGGCATTGCCTTTGAAAGCAAATCTCTTTAACAGATCTAGTGTTGTTCTCCAGTTAGCAGTCTCCTTTGGCTTCACTGTCAAAATGACAATTAATACCAAAGAGAAAATCTTCTTGAACTTGGACATGAAAAAGGATTGGGTGAAGATTCTACTGAAACACTGAGTATAGAACTTCAGAAACACTGAGTATAGGACTTCAGAGCGTCTGTGCATCTCAGGCAACTAAAGAAACTTTTTTATTACTAAAAAGGGGAGGAAAAGTTAACAAAAAACCTTTCACAGAAGCTGATCCCTTGAGGTACTCTGGGTCAACATCCAGCCCCTTGAAAACACTTTCCAAGGGAATGTGGCAGTTATTCTCTGTTAATTCTGAAATGTAGCATAGCTTTCATGTGATGCTGCAGTGCCTCCTTCAATCCATTAGTTTTAAGAGGCAATTGAGTTTAGCAAGTGGGTTTTAGCTTTGTTTTTTTTAGCTTCCCTTTCCTCCATTCATGAGTCTTAAGTGTAGGAATCCAAGGAACTTGACAGTGCTGTCATGTCAGCCTGTCATTCTTCTGTGATGTTTATTGATGTATTTATTTCCTGTTACATTGTGAAAGCTTAAATGAAATTATTCTGGGCTGTAATTTGAATGTCAAGTGTAATTATTGCTGAGATGATCTGCTTTCTAGTGCCCTTGACTCTCTGGATCCTTCGTCCTGAAGAGTGAACAGAAATTGAGACGAGGTTGCTTAAGGCCAACACTTGTAGTAGTTTGTGTCCACAGGAGATCATTTTGCTTCCCCTATTTACTATGTGAACAAACTTCACATAAGGGTATTTAATTTAATATTAAAGGAACTGTTAGAAGCATATCAATAACAAATGTGTGTTTTGTGGCGTAACGCTGCTGTTAGCCTCAGGGTAACCTGGGGTTTATAGCAGCAGCCTGGGGGTCAGCATCTCCAGGGTTGGTTGTTATCTTCAGATGGGCAATAGTGATTGGCTCAGTGACTGCACACTTCTCTACCAGTTCCCTGTTTAAAACAAACAAAAAGCCCAAACAAACCCCATGAGCATCAACAAGAAATGCTGAATGGCTTTCACTTTGTAAGAACATTTCAGTATCCCATGTTTGCGTGGGTCCTGTGGCTTTCTGACCACTGTGTTAGTGCCAGGGAAAAGGATTCAGCTGCAGTAGTTGACAGCTGACTGGAAAACTGCCAAAGGGTGTTTAGATCTGCTTTAAAATGGGAACTGGGCATCTGTTGCATTGGTTTGTGAGAACAAGAATGGCAAAGATGCTCCTCTTCAGCCTCTGTAGTGGATACAGAACACATGTGGGTTTGGAGTTCATAAGAAAAAAAACATTGACAAATTGGCAAAGCATCTGAGGGCCACTTGAATTACTGCTTTTTGTGATCCAGGAGTAAGAAAAGGTTCTGAAGGTATCTGTTCCTTTAAGTGTGTGGGCTACTGTTCTTCCTTTGGCTGCTTCCAGGCTGACTCCAGACTGAAAATTGAGAGGAAAACTAATCACAGCAACATAGCAAATCCATGTTAATAGTTTTACTACAAGCATGCTCAAAGATGTGTGCTGCAGATGTGTTTAAATACGAAAATGAATGGGGTAGAGCTCTGTCATGGCAAGTAAGCTGCTCTGAGTAACAGCTTGGCGTATTCAAATCCAAATGTGCTGCTTCCAAAATGTCATGAAAATGTATGTGTAGTGTTTGACTGTCTGTGTGCCATCTGTGTGTGTTCTGGTAAAGCTCTTCAATAACTTGTTAATCGTTACTGTGTTGTTCCTTTCTTTAGCACCCTCTGGTCATTAGCAGGATTCCTCAGATAATCTTATTCATAGGGGTTTCATTCAGCTAGATGATTCTCCTTGGCTGGATATCACATCTGAGGAGGAAATTAAACTGTGAGCTCTGATGCTTACATGAGTGTTTTGGTTTGAGGAGTGATCCTATTTTTTATTTTCAAGCTTTTTTTTTTAAAGGGCATTTTAAAGGGTGAGAACACAGCTTCTATATACTGAAGAGAATATGAACAAGGGAATGCATCACGTTGGGCAGTAATGAAGTGATCTGAGGAGGGAAAGCAGAAGAGAATCTAAGCTGGCAGCTTGGGAAACTGATTAAGAACTAATTGTGCCCTGACTTTGCAGAGCTTCTTGGTGTGGCAAGAAGACAACACAGCTCTGACAGAAGATGAATTCAGAAGATACCCACAATTTGTCATATAAAAATGTAATTTAGCTTCCATTATCTTTGGGAAGGAGAGAAGCATAATTGCCCCACTGCTGAGAATGTTTTAACTTCAGACTGTCCAGGTGTCTTATACATATTTATACAATCTGTGTGATTGGCAGTCCAAAATGAGCAAGGCTTGTTTGTGCTTTTGAGATGTGAAAGTGGTTATTAGAGGAGTACAGGTGTCCATGGAAGCTGTATGCAGCATCATTTTACTTGAAAAGTGTTTACTTTTTAAAATTCATCTCTTTCACTCATGTATTTGTTCCTGTTCACTTCAGCAATTCTTTGCTGATGTTGTTTGTTTGAATGGAAACCAAAGGCTGCAAAAAAGTCAAGACTTCAAATTGTGAGCTGAGGCTGGGACTGGTTCACCCTACAATGGCAGCCCAGGTCTCAGCTTTGATTCTCTTTCAAAGCATCTACTGAAAACAACAGATTTTCAGCTCTGACCTCTGGGCTCTGTTCCAGCGAACTGACATTCACCTGAGGTTTTTGATCTGTGTTTTTCAGTGGGTTGGATTTAAATCCCTGCAATGGAGAATGTCTTCTCCAGAAGAGCAGTAAATGGGCAAGCTGCAAAGCATGGGGGAGAGGATTTAGAGAGTGGGATTTACTGCAACATAGATGAGGAATGCTCTTTCTGAGCTGTAATGAGGGAGTTTAACATGAAGAGTGTGAAGTTTTGGCAAGCCCTGTGAGGAATGTGAAATGGAGCAAGGCAGGAAGAGGTCAGAGAA
Organism: Tympanuchus pallidicinctus; assembly: GCF_026119805.1. NCBI lineage: Eukaryota > Metazoa > Chordata > Aves > Galliformes > Phasianidae > Tympanuchus > Tympanuchus pallidicinctus. The sequence continues at coordinate 3,298,169 of NW_026294748.1, forward strand.
TTGCCCCGAAGAGATGCAGAAACAAAATAGGGTCTGGAAAGCTCAGTGTAGGGCAAGACCTGCTGTGTGCCTTGGAACTCTGATCTTATTAAAAAAGGCCTTGCTGCGTGTTAATGCAATAAAAAGGAGGAAGAGCTTTTGTGCGTGCTTTGTGTGTAGTCTGTCCTGCCCTGAGCTCTTGCTGGAGGATGCCTCACCATTGCACAAGCTCAGGGTACAGCTGTGTGGATTAAAGTGAGTCTCCAAGATTGTTTGAAATCAAAAGTCCTTCTGGTTAAACATAATCAAAGGGAGTGGAAAAGGGAAACGAAACACAGGGGGGAAAAAAAAAGGGGACTGTTTTCATGTTTCTTAAATTCAGTGCCTCTCATAACTGCACAAAATGTTTCTTTTCAAATTGGGGACAAAGCAGCCAGGTGTTGGGAAAACTCTGACTTTTCTGTGGAGAATTTGAGATTATTTAATGTTTCTACAATGCCTCCTGCACTACACTTACCCTCATGAATGCTCAAGAAAGGGTTTGGGTCTTGGCTGAGATTGTGTTTTGCAGTTAGGGAATGAAGGAGCAGATAGTCAGCTGCTTGGATAGTTTCAAATAGACAGCATTAAATAATATATCTGAGTTTAGTAGACTGACATGTGCTGATTAAGGATGTTTCAGTGTGTTTGCCTTGGCTTCCATCCTAATGCTTATTTCAGCATGAGGTGGTATATTTATGGTAGGAGTAACTGCATCAGATTCAGATGCTCTTTGCAGTTGTCTTACCTGTGGAGACTTGACTACAATCCAAAAACAACATGTATTGGTGTGATTTTTCTCTCAATTTGTGAAGAAAATGGGAATTTCTGGGAAGTTTCTCCTAAACTTAGCAGTGGCACGGTGTGCTTACTGTGCCTGTGGGCAGATGTCTGTGCTCCTCCAGGACGCGTGGCAACACCTGACCTCAGGCTGTCCTAGAGCTCTGTGCTGCCAGGTTTTGGTGCCAGCTGCAAGGCAGCAGCTGTTTGGATGATGCTAACCTGGTCTGCATGGCTCCTGTTTTGCACAGATGACAGTCAGCTCAGTTCCTTCCCCCACAACCGCCTCCTTCACCTCCTCTGACAGTCAGGGCTCGTTTCCATGGAGCTGTTCCAGCCATACCTTAGGAAACCTTTTTTTCTGTTCCCCTATAGACATCATTTGAGGTTTCCATGGAAACCTTCTGAAGGAAGGCCCATGGTATCTTTAAGCAAGTTAAGAACTTGATCAACTCCATGTGTGCTCCTAACACACATGATGGCAGTGTTCACTGCCTGATTTGTTATTCTGCCTTGTGTTAAGGACGTTGAAAAAGGCCTCAGGCACTGCCTGACTTAAGCTCAAACTCTGAAAGTTAGTTTTTATTTTAAAAAAAATATCCTAGGAATTTCTGGAAATTAATGGTGTCACGTTGTGTATTTTAGATATGAAATTATATATATATTTTTTAAACTAGTGTTGGTCTTCTATAAAGGTGGGAGTGCATCCTATAGATCCATAAGAATTCTTTTTTAAGCTTTCAATATTAATTTGAGTGGGAGAAATGAGGTAACTCATTCACTGTGAGTTGTTGGGAAGCTGTCAACAGGAGGAGCAGCAGCATCGTGCAATTTAGGAGAGCCAGCAGGTGGAGGTCACTGGTGGTACAGGATGCACAGAGATGAGAAAGTGTCTGCAATTTCAGTTCCTCAGTCTCTGATCCAAGGGGCTGCGTGTGATGGGGTTGATGCAAAAGGTCTGGATGATAGAACTGGTCAGAAACAGCTGAGGAGGGGAGATGTGTGGGAAATGACCCAAGGGAGGATGTAGAGTTGGATCTTATGTGGACTGAATCAACTGTGCTGCATTCATCCCCCTGCACTCCATACTGGTCCTATGTAACCTCAATTTAGTCTGAGAAGAATTGTATATTTTTAACAGAAACTATTGATCTTGTGTTTGTGCTGCTTAGGTCAAGAGTGAGCACATCCTTTGTATCTCTGCTGTTCAGTTCATTTGCTCTTAAGTTGATTAGGTTTTGTTGGTTGTGCTGATTTTTAGATCAAATGCTGTGACCTTAGTATAGAAAGATACTTTGAAGAGTTCTAGAGATGGTAAAGATGCAAGAAAAAACAAGTGTGTGTCACTTCAGTGACTGGGAAGTGCATTTCAGTGGTGCTCACCACGAGGAGGATGGGAGGGCTCTACTCATGACTCATAAATAGAGGGAAGGCAGTGGGAAGTTTGAGTTTGGCTGAAGTGCTGTGAGTGTCTGGAGGTGGATTCTCAATTATTGCATTACAGAAATGCCTGAAGAAGAAAAATGCCTTCAATCTTCTGTTACAAACAAACAAAAAACTCAGTCTTGAAGCACTTTGTATTTTTGTCGCTTGCCTTTTCTTGAATTGAAGGTGTCTAACATGGAGTATGTCCTGGTAAGCAATCAGATGAACATTCCTGTGCCTTTTTGCTGCTTGGATTACTAACAGCTGTTGTTGCACGCTGTGGGCTTCAATTCACTTTTTGTTCCCTTGTGTTGTCACTGCAGAAGCTTGAGAATCTCTTGATCAAGTTCCCTTTATTTTGTGTGCAGTCACTTGCTATCCTGGGCTTCTAAACTTAGACCCATGAATAATTTGTAATCTTTTAAATGATCTTTGCACAGTCCTGCATGTGCTGAGTGGTCCTATGGAAAAATGCCCTGGATTTTGAAGGGAGAATCTTGCAGTTCCTTTTTATAGCTGATTGAACAGTCCCTATTAACTGGAAGAGAACCTGTGTGCTGAGTATTGTATGAAGGCAGCATCAGAGAGGGAATGGTCTGTGCCTCCCATGTCATTTCATTTCTGGACTGGAGTTTGCTCAGGTCCTATGTCAAAGGCATAAATAGAAGACCTTGGCTTTGTTGGTATCCAGATCCCATGTACAAGAGAAGCACTGCCCTGGAAGGGAAATAGAGCATTGCCTCTTTAAGAACAGCAATATCCTTTCAGAGGATTCCAGTTCAAAAGCCACCACCAAAAGCTGGTGGGTTGACAGCACAAATAAATAGTTTCCTATGGGGAGGGATTCATGCAAGTGTTGATCTTTAGTTAGATAGCATTGCATGCTCTGTCATAGTGCATATGAAAGGTTGTGCCTGCATATGGAAAGTTGCTTGTGTATGTGCTTGCACATTAATGATCCAGCTGCAGAATAGAGAGGACAGCTATATTTGCAAGTCTGTATTTCACCTGTGTGCTTATTTTATAAGCAGCACCTGTGAGTGAAGACTTGCTTAGGAGCCCAAATCCTGCAGTCCAGTAGTTACTTTTTGAGGGAGAGCAGTCAGGAATGTAACTTCTTATACATCAGCTCATACTACTGATCCTGAAAACGATGCATGAAATCCCTAGTCCTCTACAAAAGGTTGTCTTCGTATAAAAGATATTTCTTCACGTCTCTTGCTAGTGCTGCCTTCTGCCATAGAAAGGGATCTCTGCAGAGAGGTTGCTTGCAGGAGGGAGCACTGTGTGAGAGGAGAACCTTACCCAGTGGATGCTGCAGGCCCTGGTCCTGCTTTGCAGCCACTTGCTTTCCTTCCAGCCCTGTGGCAGCTGTGTAGCAGCAGTTGGTGCTTGCAGTTGCTCTCTCTGTGCTTGCTGAAATGCCAGAACAGGCTGTTAACTCACTGCAGTCGCAGACAGATTAGGGCCAGTGTTATAAATGTGAACTTTATTAGACGTAGCCTTGTCATTTGTTTCCTCTGGCTTTGAAACTGCTTTTTGGATAGTAGTGAGGGGGGAGGAATGGAGAGGAACAGGAGATCCTGTCTGAAACTCATCCTCCATTCAGCAGGATTTCCTATGATCCTACAATCCTTCCTGCTCCGTTTTCCCCCACCTCCCTCTTTCCTGGCCACATGCAAGTCTGCACACAGTGTGCCTTAACTCCACCACTGCAGCTCTGGAAGGTGCTGACATGAACCCACTGCTGTGCTTTAGAGGTTTCCCTGATGAAGATGGCCACGGAAGACTGCCTATGTTTCCTGCTGTTCATTTAACCCTGTAAGTGCTGCACCACCATATGCATTTCATACTGGCTGTTTCAAATGTGTGCTGTATTGAGCACTTAGACAATTCTAGTCCAGAAAGGATCAGCTATTAAAAAGGAGAAAACCACAAGTAGAGGATACGCAACAGTGGGTGTTACCCAGGTTTGTTTGTTGTAGTTGGGTTTTTTGGATGCTGGTCTGCATGGAGCAATAATGGCTTTGTAATTGCAAAGGAAACTGTTGGATGAGGAGTTGTTTGCTAGTGAAATTAGTGTCAAAGTGGTTTGTAGGAAAAGCATTATGATGTCACATGCCAACTTTGGATGACAAGAGTTCTTAACAAAAGTGATACTTAGGTGAGTTTATTTAAATGCTTTGGTGTGTATTTGGGATTTCAATCAGAGTTGTATTTATATGACTGTTAGATGCTCTTCAACCCTTAAAAATAAGATGAGTGATTAGAACTTGCTTGGACAGATGGAAATATTCAGGAAAGTATGACAAAGGATCTCAAGGATCTTCATATGTTTGATTGCTGCTGGAATGTTCATATCTTCTAGAGGAACTGTGGTTTGAATGAAATGGATCTGTCTCACTTTTAATTACACCTGGCTTTGAGTTTTGTTTTGTCTGAGATCCCCCAAGATCTTTGCTGGAAGGTATCCTTGTCTTTGTATAGATGTATGGAAAAGATTTGATCAAGGGTATGGGCAATACAGGGCTAGGGGTGAGTTGTTTGCTTCCAGTGGTCATGTTGACCCAAAATTAGCAGATCACATTGATGCTAAGGGAAGTGTTATGCTATCAGACATCAGGTGTTGGTGGCAGTCTTTGAAGAGCTAGGATTTCAGTTGTCATTTTTTCCTATGTCAGCTGGTCAATCTCTTGTAAGAGTATATCACATAACCAGAGGAAACTGCTCTACATGAAGGGGAGTTGTTTGGTAGCAAATAACAATTCTACTTGAACCAGAGGCTGTGCTGCTTCCAGGCTTTGCATCACTGAGGTCCGCTGTCGTAATGGAAGGGGACGAACACTGACTCAGCTTGCATTAATGTTTGAACAGCTGTGCTGCTGTCACTGGGCAGACACTGCAACACTGAGCTCTAATTTTACATCTTCATTCATTTCTTTTCTCTTGATTCCTTTCCTAAAAGCGTCATTCTAAACAAGCCCTCTGAGGTGAGTTGTGGTTTTGTTGTTGTTTCTTCATGTAGGTTCATCTGAGAATGGAGTTGTTGTAAACAGCTGCTAGGAAGTGTTCATACTGTTCCCACTTCAGTAGATACCTCACTCCTGCCTCTGCCTTAAAATACACTGATGTGGGGGGAAAAAATGACATGTCACGTAGATTCCTGCTCCTGGGGGCTGACTTCTGTGTTCAAAAGCTTGGTGCAGCTCCTCTGGAGAAAGAGCAGAGTTTCTGACTTCCAGAATCTCAGTCCTGCATGTGAATTGGTTTGTGAGATGTGAGACTGTGGGATGATGCTTGTCTTTGCGTGACAGAAACCTTCTGCATTTCTTGAGCAGATGCTGTCACTGAATCTTTGTTTCTTGATGGGGAGAGGCCCAGCCTGCCTGTCCATCTGGCTGTGCCTCACTAAGTGCTCTGTTCTTTAAACAGGGCAGATTGTTGTGATCTGAGCTGTTAGAAGTGGTTTTGTATCACGGGCAGACATCTGCATGGCTGTTTGTATACTGGATTGGACTGTCCTTTTAAGGCTGGGGGGAAAAGGAACACTAACTTCTGCACAGCATTTGATTTCTACGGAGCCTGAACACCTTGGGAAAGGTGCTTTGGGAATTCTTATCATAAAAGCTACTTGATGCAGCAGAACAAATTCCATTGAAGATTGCTGGAAGTTCTGTATTATAAAAGGATTATCTGAACAGAGGCATCTTGAACTGTGACTGCAGAAATAACATATGACTACAGACATTCCTCCCCACAGCCCCATGCCATATTTATGTTATATGAATATTGATAGAAGTGTTAATTACTTGTGCTGTACTGTAGGATTCTGATGGTAATTCTGTGTAATTTAGATAAATGCTTGATGCTCATCAGTTGCTATCCAAAGTGGTTAAACCAAGGCGTAACTTAAAACCAAAGGGATGTGACACATTTGTGTAAAGGTGAAAGATGTAACAGATGCCATCTCTTAAGTAAGGAAAGAAATCTATGGCCCTTCTCTTTGGGAAGCAGTGACAGCTATCAGGTCTATGGTCCCCTCTTCCAAAAGACAAAGATTTACTTCTTAGTACACATTTAGGATTTAAACAAAATGCTTTACTCTGAGAACTATTCAGGAGTTGTTTGGCCATTGGCAGCCATGCTACTGCTATCAGTACTCTTTAAACTGTGCCTAATTATAAAGTCCATTCGTTATTTTAGACCCAAATCAAGCACTTACATAAGCTCTGTGCCTTGGATTTAATTACTGGATGTGATTCGCATCAGACACACTGATTCATCCAAAGAAGATAATTGCCAGATCCCAGTGTATTAAAGAAAGACATTTATCTCATGCCTCGCTTCCTCTTGCTGGGCTTTCTTCTTTGCCTTTTGACGTGGGCCTCTTTCTGACACCTTTAAAAAGGTACTGTTGTACAGGTTAGCCCTAGGCATGCTGATGAGAGGCCCTGAAATAGCTTTTTTTTCTTTTCTTATCTAATGAATGTCATTGTTCACTTAAAACTTTTACAGGTTTGCTGAGAAGTGGGAGTAAAACTGAGTGCAGGCAAGAGTGAATGGCAGGTGTATTTATAACTAATGAATAGATGCTGCGAGTATTCATTCCTGCAGAGACTATTGACTCAAATGCTGACACTGGGCTGAATAATTTTCCAACTAAGAGTCAACTTTGGAAATGAAATCCAATTCATGGTCCGGAGCTTTTTTGTCTATTCCTGCTTTCAGATTCTTTTCCAAATGTGATGGCATTGTTTGCTGGAATTGTTGCTTTTGGTTTTTTTTTCATCCTACCATAGGTAGAATTCAGCCCTGAGGAACAGAAGCTGTTCTGCTTGTAACTTGTCCTTTAAAAACTACTGAATGGCTTTCTGTAGAGAAACTAAGACAGTTCTAAGAAAGGTGAAGAGTCCCAATTAGAAATATCTGGAATGACGCTTTCCCTACGCACATTCACACGTCTTGCCTGCATCCCCATCCCTCCTACTTGAAACAGACTTCTAAAATCAGCAGTGCTTAATATTTTAAATCCTGGAACAGTTTGCTCCCAGAAGAAGCTCTGGGTTTGTATGTTCAATAGACTGGGCAGAATGGGAGATGCAGGTACTGATTCACCTTGCAAAGCAGCTCAGTCAGTGGCAGATGGCAAAGTACTGATTTGCTTTCCTTTCCTTTCTCTCAGTGATTGTTCTCACATTCCACCAAAATCTTGCCTTTTAGTTCTCCTTTGCTTAGCAGAAGTATAAAGGAAAGGCCAACCTGTCCTATATAATTCAATTTTCAGGTGACAGTTGGTTTCAGCTCTTCAGAAAGTGGTGAGGAAAGGGGATGAACTCCAGAACAGTCTTTCCTGGTGTGATTTGACTTTGCTTCTTTACAGCAGGAATTAGTTTGTTTCTCAGCAAATGCTACGCACCGAGTCTTGCACACGTGGCTAGCAAAACCTTTCAGCACACAACGAGATCCTTCAGCTTCCTCTACAAATGTCTGCCCAGGAGGAGGATTTTTTTATTCCTAAGGCTGCCTCAGAATAACTCTTTAAAAAAAAAAAAAAGGAAAAAAAAAAGGAAAAAATCCCAGTTCTAGTCATGTACATTTTGCTGTTTTTATCTCCTCCTCCTCTGACAATTCGGTCCATGATCTGTTAGCACCCGCTTCTAAGATTTGTCCTTTGGAAGCAAACCTGGCATAACTGAAGAACATCTTGTACTCAGCAGCAAGACCCACGGGAAAAGCCTTAGTGTCTGTATGAGCATGAGAACTGCTGATATCAAAGAATATAAGATGAGCAACTGGAATGTGCGAGGAAAAGCAAACCTCGTAAGGGCAAGAAAATTCTTTTGTCAGTTCCCAAAGACTGAACAGTGCTAACGACCCAGCTCTTGGAGAAAGGCTGACTTTGGCAGGCATGTCTGGCTGGCTTGAAGACCTCTCTGCATCCCCTGTGCAGACCCAGCCATGTCTGTGGAGCACTGGTTATCTGTCATGCAGTGGCCAAGTGTTCCCTTATTCCATGGGATGTGGTAGCTGTCTGTGGCTGTTGGCAGAAGGAGATGTCAGTGTGTGGCTTGTAGGGGCTGGAACTTTTGGCAGCCCATAACTCGATGCTCCAAGGAATCTGCTCTTGTCCAATGAGTTGATGGACAGATTTGTTAAGGGTTGAGAGGTCTTTTGTGGATGGGACTGTGGGCTCTGGGTAAGATGTCTTTGACTAGAGGTGACAGAGTCAGGTAATTGTAGCAGCTAAGGATGTTGAACACTTGTAACGTTGCATTAATAGTATCTTCTATGTCCACACAGGATGCTGGAGGCTAGGAACAATCTTAAAGCGGGTTCTATGCAGGCTGTATCTGAAGCTAATCAGTAACCTTGCCTGCAGCTTTGTAGCCACTAGAGAGCAGCAGGGCCCTGTTGGGAGAGGTTCCCCCAGAAGCTGCGTTGTGCTGCTGCCCTATTTGAGCTAAAGAGAATCTGCTGGACTGTGGACATGGGGAGGCAGGAGGAGGAACCCAGACTTAATGTGAAAATGCATATTATTTCAGGGGCTCATGACACATCAAGAAATCTCGGGGCAAGTGAGAGGTCTGCTGCAGGTGCCTCACTACTGAGATGGTCAGAAAAACAGACTCACTGTGAGCTTAAGAGGCTGCCTCTTTAAACTGAATTAGGTGGCACATAAAGCATTTATTAGGGGAAATGAAGGAAAAGGTAGAACAGCCCCATTAGCAAGTAGCTTGTAATTTGCTGCTGTTAGATATGGCAGCTTTACTGCTTAGTTTTTTTCTTCACATTGTCAGTGCTCCATGTAATGGTACCACATGCCATTTATTTTGGCTCCTGGTTTAGAAAGGGCTTTGAATATAGGTTCATGTCCTTCCGTTTTGTAACTTGTCCTTTACAGAAGATTATATTAAATGTGTGGCAGTGGTTATGAAACTCAGTAGGAGCTGTGAATAAAGCAGAGGGGTCATATGAAAACAACCAGAGTGATGCTTAATTTGAGAATATTTTCTTCTCATTCACAGCTTCTCAGAGTTCAGATGTGGTAGGAGAAAAATCAGCATACTGTGTAATGATAAAGCTGGAGATGCTGAGATATCAACTCATTAAACAGTGCAATCTTCAGTCTGAATTTCATAATGAATAAGAAGAGGTCAGCAGGGTTTGGGAAACTTATGGGTTCTTAATTTTCACCAAATCTGATGTCCTCTGAAAGAGCAGTGGGATTTCAATACTGACATCAAGAGAGAAAGGAACTGTATCTTCTGTATCCATCTTTCAGGTGGATCCTTGATTTGGACTGCAGTCACTCCTGTGGGTGACAGACTGTAGAACCTTCAGCTCTGTTAGGTCAGGTGGGCTCAGCTCTGCACACAGGCTACACTTTGATTGTCTCAAGGATGGCCATGTGATTTACATACTTCTCTAAATTAACCTTGCTCAGTTCCAATGCATCAGACAGCCATCTTAATCTCCATTAAGGGAGGGCAATGGAGATCCAAAGTGGAATGGCTCTTTCTGAAGGACAGATGAGAGCAACAGGATTGTATCCCTGGAACACAGATAGCCAATCTCAGCAGCAGTCCTGTCCAGCCCTAAGCCTCATCTCCCTGGCATTCAGTGAGTAGGGAAAAGCTTTTTAAGTAGCACTTGGTAAGCTGAACCATTAACACTGGTGGAATGCATGTAGGATCTGTGGAAGATCTGTTTGTAGGGTTTATGTGTGGTACAAACCTTTCTTTGGCCTCTAACGTGCTGTTAGAGCAACTGATGAGCATCAATGTGTTGGGTAAGATCTCAGTTTAGAAGCGTAGGAATTCCAGTGGTTCAGCATTACTTACAAACTCAGCTCAGTATCACCTTCCTGATCCTGCTGCTGCTTCTATATTGAAAGGCAAACAAAACAGTAAGCAGACTTTTAGCTGACTGTGTTTGTTGGTGTTTGAAGCCACGCAGACAAATGAAAAAGAGCACTTTGAGGGTATTGTTAGTGTGAGCTTTGCCCCAGAGCACTCGGATCTGATCTTGATCGAGTGCTTCTGCAGAGTCTGAGTGTAGCTGCATGGTACTGGGAAGGAAAACATGAGAAGCAGATTCCTGGCAAGTGGGACATAACCTGACAGCTATAAGCTGTTTCACTGAGGGATGACCATTGGACGCTGTTGTTTGGAACCAGGTCAGCAAGAGAGTCTGTGGTACCTGCATCTTTGTATGTATCATCATTCTGCATCTGTGTATATATAAAAATGAGCTTATTTCCAGCTTGGATCAGTAGGTGTGACTGACTGCCATGGTTTGGGTTGGGATGGACTTGATTTCAGACCTCAGCTGCCTGCTGGGTTAAACCACAGCAGTAACAACCACAATTGCAACCAAGGCATTGCTGATCTTAGCAAATGAACGTGTAATGGCAAAAACACTGCTGGGAAGGTGCTGCTGCAAAAGGGTGGGTGGCATCTATCACGTCTCCAGATGATCTGCAGTGACTGTTTCCAAGGTGTATGGTATCAGCTGCATTCCTGCCAGTGGATTGTGGAGGTGTTTATCAGAGATTTCACACCTGCGCATTCATTCTCTGGTGAAACTTGTGCCTGAGGGTCATATTCAAAGCATTCTGCTTGTATGTGATAAATGTGGCATCTCCACTGTGACATTCTTTGCAGTGATGGTGCTTTTGATCTGTGTAGAACCATCCCTGTTCCTTCACTGTAAGTATTTGCTACCTGCTGGTGGTGCATGTACCATCTTACAGATGTGCTTGCAGTTACGCAAGCAAGAAACATGAGTTAATTTTGTGGTTGTAAATATACCTTGCCTCAAACAACTTCATGGCATATAACCCAAGAGGAGAGAGAATTTCTGTCAGCATTACATGCTGCTGTGGTTTGTGCTGTGTGTGTCGGGGAATGGCCTTGCTTTGTCTCTACATCAGCAGTGAAGTGCAGGATTCAAAGTGTGAGTGGCAAAGTCAGCTGGAGGAGACGTTTTTCAGCATTGTATGAAGTAGTTCCCAAATAGCTCCGTTCTGACAACTGTGAAGAGGAATGACAGCTTTCCTCAGGCATTTGTCTAATTGAGGAAATGAGCTTCTAACAGCTTTGCTGCAGAAGTTGGGGATAATTGAGGTGATGGGCAGGAATGATATTTTTAAAGCAATCTCTCTACACTAGCTGTAAAATGAGTTGACTAGCTGCAGAAAACCTTTCCTGTCCTTCCGTCATTCAGTGGCTACTAGGATTTCAGGGCTAGTTTTGGAATTTCCATTTGATTTTGTACAGAATAAGACTGAGGAAAATACTTATTTCTTTTTCTCAATATTTTGTAGGGCAAAGCAATATTCTGCTTTTTGCTCTTCCAACAGGGACGGGGGGGGGGGGGAGGGAAGGACTTAGCTGTTACATGTTAGGATTGCTTTCAGTAGCCATCAATGTAAGACAGAACAGAAATACTTAAGAACATTTCACTTCTAACCATGCTGTTGGTACAGAGGAATGAGTTGCAAGTAGCATTTAGGATCAGTTCCAACACTTCAACTTGATTTTTGTCTAATTTTTGGTGTCTAAAACCCAAGAGGGGTAAGAGTTCATATTGAATTGATCATATTAAGGCTATTTCATGATGGTGTCACAATAAAACCATGCTTTTGTTCTGAGGGTGGGTGCTTACGATGCTTAATCAAGGTGAATGCATCTGTGTAAAATGGGGAGGAAATTCAGTGCAGTCTGATGCTCAGCTCTGTGCCTTTCTGTCCACCCCTGCTGTCAGTTCTGCTTCTGTAGGCTGTGTTTGTGAGGCTTGGTTGGGTTGCTCATGTACTGACAAACCCAACTACTGCTGTGCTGAGCCCTTGCTAGGGTGTGTGTCTTGGAAATCTCAGGATTGCAGCTGGCTTGACAGAGGGAAGCAAGGATTTATTGAAATCCAGTTGGTTTTCTTGGGGGAAAATAAAACTTAGCTATGCTTATTATTTTTAAAGAGGGCTTTGAGGATTTGTGTAGGCAGTTTTATGTCTCCCCAAATGCACACTGAGAAACTTCTCCCATGTTTCTTTTTGTGTGGGTCTGGGTTAAATACAGCAAGCTGGACTGACTCGAGCTAGTGAAGCAGATATTTTAGCTGAGTAGGAAAGAATGTACTGTTCAGAGACCTTTTGTACTTACAGGCTTGTTCTGTGATTAATGGTGTGTGCTGTGAGCTGTGACACATTAGGAAAGTGCTGAGCAGGTAGTGGAAATCCAAGGAATTTGGACAGAGTCACTTATTTGTGCACTGTGCATACAATGCAAAGCAAAAATGCCAGGCTCCCTCCCATGCAGATTCATTCAAGCCATCACCTGTGCTTTGTGTGGGACCACACTTAACCTGTGCTAGAGGAGGAAAGAGCCTTTGGTGATGCTCGTGTGATAATGCAGCAGTGTAAGTAGGCAGTGCAAAATTATAATCTGCTCCAGTTGTAAATAGAAAAGAAAACTGAGGAGAAGGCCCTTGATCCTTTGCTCCATTGCCATATTCTGACAAATCACTGCAAAGTCATGACAGCAATTTCACATGTTTTGCTTGCTGGCCTTTGGCTCAGCTATCCATTTCAGTTTGGATGGAAAGTGCTAGAAAAGAGTTGTCCCACTGCTGGAAGAAATAGGTGGTGTGCTGTGCTGTTTGTGGATGGTGGTTGCTGGCGTTGTGGATGATGACTGAAGAACCTGGGGTTTGCAGCTGTGCACAAGGCTGTGTTTGAATGCTTCCAGTTGTGTGATACTGTGTTAGCAACAATTAATAGCTAGGAGTCTTTGAGAGTTACTGTTGCTGTTAGAATTGCTTCTTTTGGGAGGTGAGAGAGAAAAGGGTACAAGGTAACTTTCAGCAGAAAGCACCATGGGGATCAGACTGCTTTCAACCCCCTGCAAGCAGTATATAAAGCAATAAAATACTCCCAGAAGTTCTATAGATGTGATTCTTTTAGGGAGAGGTGGCATACAGTGCAATTAAGCCTGTTGCAACCCACGTTATTGCTCATTTCTACTGCTGCTGGTAGAAGTGGGCTGCTTCTGGCAAAGGAGGCAGTGGTGGGCATGGAACTTCAGCATCAGGTGAACCATGGGTAGTGCACCTAGTGCACATATGGGCTGTGCTTTGCGTGGGGTAGGATGATGTATGTGCCACTGTTTAATTTCTAAGGCTGTCAGTTTGCTGACTTGCAGTCCAGGTGTTTCACTTCACATTGAGGTATGTGGTGTAATGAGACAAAGCCCTGGCACAAGGTAAAGGCTTAGGAAATGTGAAGTCCAGCAGCAAATAATCCAGGCTGCAGTCATAGTGCAATATTTCTTGTGGCAGAGCTTGTCATATCAAATTGGACATGATGCCTTCTATTGCTCTGTGGCCATTGTAACAGACATTGGTTTCCCTGCCTTGGTACTGCCTGCACAATTACTGACTGAGATGAGACATGCTGAAGTCTTTGGCCACTGAAGTTCATGTAATTTATCCAAAAGTCACTGTTTTATTTTTTGCCCAGTGGAAATATGGCTGGAAACTGTTCCGTTACCTTTGGTCAAACTGTAAGTAATTCTTATTTGGCTATGTGGAATGGAAGGTGAAAAATGCAGTCCTTTCCTTTCCCAGCGTGATTTTAGGAAATGAAGAGGTGCAGAGATCTTCAACCCAAGTAATTAGGATTGGTGATCATTATACAATGTGTAGAATTGCTTTCTCACTTGTGAAAGAGATGCCTGCATGTCCTGAATGGATGTTGTAGCAGGGGTGGGAGAACTGGGGAGTGACTGGGCTACAAGATTGCTTCCATCTTGCCTTGTGATACACTGAGGTCAGCCTGCTGCTGGCATTTCTCACCCTGCAGCCTGTGAAATTTGTGGCATCTGTCTTGTAATGCAGTGCCTGGGTTTCAGAGAACAACACATGCAAGTATCTGATGTCATGTATCCAAAATAAAATTGACTGCATGTGTTCAGATGGGAGCAACTGCTGGCTGGTGTGTTGTGACTTAAAGGGACAGATTTGTAGGGCACTGAAGTCAAGAATGGTCAGCTGGTAGGTGTTCCTTGCATGTATCCACAAGTTTGGCATTTGTTAAGATGTAAAATGTCTCATTTAAACACCAAGGCCAGAGGATGTCACAGTCAGCCCTGCTGTAGGGATATGCTGTACTGTCACTAGTATGATTATTCTTGCAGAAAGCTCTTGAAATAGAAAGGTAAATGCAGATATATATTTATCTTTTTCATAGCACTGACATGCTGTATTCATCTGCTGGGGATGATGTTTTGTTTAAGACATGTGGGAAGGAGGTATTCTTCTTGCCAAAGAATACAGGCTGGCATTAGTTCGTGTTCTCAACTCAGGAAAGAGACTTTTAGTTTTCCTGGGGATGTTTTTCTTTATTCATCTTATCAGTCCTCTTCTACAGACACTGGAAACGTGTTCAGAATGCTTGTGTAGGAAATGAGCAGTAATCCACAATCTCCTTGATCAAGCTGTAGGACTGACGGCCATTTGCTGCTGTGCTCGCTCTGGGCAGAGTCCTGCTCCAGCAGCAGAGGCTCTTGTGGAAGCAGTTAAATAGTGCTGCCATTGTGATTTGCACAGAAATAGCACTTGATCCTGGGTGTTAAGTCTCACTTTGTGGGTCAGGTGCTGGAGTGGTCTCTCCTATTACATAGCTCCTGTTTTTCTCTTAGAGAACTGGACAGGTGGCCGGCATCCTCTCTGCTCAATAAGAATGTCCTGAGAATGCTTGAGAACAAATAAGTGTTGCTTACTAATCAGTGAAGCACTTGGAATTAAAGGGTACGTGTACCCTGTGCTGACCAGGATCTCTTGGCACTGCCAGAGGGGATTATTTGTGTTTGTGTGTGAGCGGAGTGGGGATGGATCCCATTTGAGGAGGTTTCCAGTGGGGTTCAGTGAGGCAGAGGGTGCAGAAACTGCTGGAATTAACAAGCAGATCAGTGTGAGGGTTCAGCCTTGCCAAAGAAGCAGTTCCAAGCAATGGTCCAAATTAATACAGTGCGAGTCTGGTTGACTAATTTGTCATTTGTAGGGGTTTTGAGGGTCAGCAACATAAGCTGTGTGAATTATTACTAAAGCAAGAAAGCATGCAAAACTGCAAACATTTTGACCCTGTTAATTGCTGAAGTAGCTGTGAATAAGTATTAAAATCTTGCTTACTGGATTAAATATTCCACTGGAAATCAAGCTCAGTGTATGGGACAAAACTTCTTTGGGATGGCCTGCAAAGGGCTGCTCATCTGCTTGCTGCATTGGAGAGGAATGGAAGTACTTCTAGAGGATGGGATGTGGGTGAGATTTAAGGGTAAAACACTTTCTGTTCTTACCATCTTTTCTTTATCTGAGGAATAAAGCAGGAAAGATTTTTTCCCCCCCCAGTTGCAGTTATTTGCTCTTGGTTAAGATTTAGCAATGATTTTGTGCTTTTGGACACAGGTGTGTGGCCATGCACTGAAAGGGGGTTTTCTGTGAGTTAACAGCTGGTTGATAATGTTCTGTATGTACAGGTGGCAGCAGGTGGCTGGAGTACTTGATTGCAGGTTGCTCCCTATTTGAGTCTCAGATTTAACTCTTTTATTCCCTGCAGATTTTTAATTTAAACGGGATGTTTGTGGAAGATGTTCTGATCGTGCTTGGCATATTGGTACCCAAGTGGCCAAAATTCTGGATGTCGATTTCAAGCTTGGCTCAAGCTAGTAACTTAAAGGAGAAGCAGAGCACAAAAAAGGCAGTGCTACAAAGTAGGATTTAGGGATTCTTCCCCCTTTTGCTCCTGACATTCTAAATCTTCCCTTTTTTGACATGTTCAGTTAGGTCTGTCCCAGATTCCACAGTTTCTGATGTTCCAGGTTCATGTGAGGTTTATTTTCAAGCAAAACTTTGAGGCAGCTCATGCAAAGCAAAATGTTTTGGTTTGGGTCAACAGAAATATTTTTTTTAACCTGAAATCAGTGTGTTTTTTAAAGGTTCCAGCTGTTGAGTGAAAATTAAAGCTGTGCCAGATTAACTGGGGTATTTTTTTTCTGACAGCATGCTTAGAATTCATGCAGCTGAATTGTAGTTGCTCTCCTTAAGTTCTATCGCTCTCACCTAAAAATCCATCTTGATGCAGTTTCATCCAGGAGCTTTTGAATAATAGGTGATCCAGGGGATCTGAATGGTGAATCACTTGTGGTGTTTGTTCTTACTGATTTGGTTTCATTAGCAGAATTTTGCAAGGCTGGTCCCAATGCTGCTGTTCCTCCCAGTGCATGATCCCTGTTTTTGCCTCCTTAGCATACTCGAATCTTCCACATAGCATGTATGTTTATCCTGGTCTGAATCTGTCCTGCACATTGTCTTTGTGGTGTCTTTGTTCCTGAACCTTGAGACCATTCATCACCCACTGTGCCATTTTGGAAGCAGCATCGCCCTACAACGGCTCCCTTTTGTCAGCTTACACCCACATGGATCTGAATTAGAAAACCAGCCAGCCTCCCAGTTCTGGTGCCACTTGCTGCCACTGCCTCTGAAGCTTCTCCTCAGTCCCTCTCCTTCGCTGCCCTTTCTGTGAGCAATCAATGGGGACAACAAATCCTCGCCTTGCAAAAAGGCTGTGCAAGCCTGAGTGTGCTTGCTCCCTCCCTGCACAGGGTGGGCTGTCCAAGCAGGAAGGTGGGACGAGGGGAAAGCCTGTCCAATTGGCTTCTACAGAAAGTTATTATTCCTTCGTACCCTTGTCATTCAGTTGATTTGCAGCAGCAGCATATTTGGTAATATAAACCCTGTCCATTGGGATTATGAGTGCGGTGATGCTTGGAGCAGCTGCCTGCACATGTCTTATCTGCTACAGAAAAAGAACATGCTGCTGCTGCTCCTCCTCCTCCTGATATTATCTAGTATCATTTCTTCCCTCCTTCTTTGTCTCTCTCTCTGACCTCCTCACAGCTCCACGTCGCTCCATGCTTTCTTCGTCTCTTAAGAAGACCACAGCTGAGTTTTCCAGCACAGCACCAGGAGAGTTTATGAACCAACTTTAGGCAAAGAGGACAGAAAGCAAAAAAGGAGGGGAGAGGGGGGGAGGAAGGGAATCTGAAAGTGAGCCAAGCTTTTGCAAGCAAGTCCTGGTGCTAAACCTGCTGCTTTCAGAGACCAGGAGGGGAAGAACCTTGTTTGGTGGAGAGGGGAAGGACAAAAGAAACTTGAAACTGGCTTTCCTTGTGGCATGTCGGTCCTGAACAACCCCCCCTCCCCACCCCCTGCTCGTTAAATGAAAGCACCTGAGGAACACGAGATTGCCTGCGTGAGAGGGAGGGCTGGTGCTGGACTGGGTGAGGGAGCAGAAAGGCGACTTGTGGCTTTGTGGTGTGGCTTTCACTGAGATCAGAGCTAGCGTGCCTTGGGGGTGGGAGCAGAAGGAGAAAGGGCACCTGATGCCAGCTGCCAATATGACAGAAACCCTGCAGCTCCCTGCCCTGCAAGTCCCAGAGCAGCAGGTGGTGGAGGGCAGCCGTGCCTGGTCCAGCTCATCCACCCCCACCCTGCGCAGGAAGCGCTTCAAGATGAGGCGGATGAAGAATGTGCAGGAGCAGAGCCTGGAGGCCGGCAGTTATCAGGATTCTCCTTCCTCCAGCAAGGAATACCTGCAGCTCCCATCCATTGAGATCACTCCCTCCAGTGATGAGGACACTCCCTGGTCCAACTGTTCCACACCCAGTGCCTCCCCGCGCCGCAAGCGCTTCCTTCTGCGGAAGTGGCTGCGTGTCAGAGAGAAGAAGGAGTGCAGTGAGAGCAGGTAGGTTGGTGGCCATCTCCATTCCCTGCTCCCCAAACAGCCCCTGGCAGTGGGTAGGGCCTGCTGAGCTTTTGGTGTGGCTCTCCAGAGCACTTTGTCCTCACCCAGTGGTTGGAATGGGTAATACGATGGGTTGGGCTTGGTGATGGTGGATCAGATGGTACCGCTGTATGTGCAAACAGTGGGGATGTTGGAAATGACATTGCAGTCCTTTGTTGTGGCCTTCCCTGTATCTTTTCTAGACAGTGCAGGTCAAGTGAAAAGAACTCATCTGAGTGGGGGAAACTGTGCTTAAGGATTGGGTGGTGGGACTGACTGCTGCGGGGTGTCCTGCAGAGACCTTCAGGAGAAAGGACAGTGAATCTCAACCTGGACAGGGAGTGGTGATGCTGAACCCTTGCTGGTGTGGGTTTTCTTGTTGTTGGGTTGTTTCTGTGATGATGGGTCAAATCTTTCCCCTGAGATTGTTTCTGGAGCTCTTCATTCACTTGCTGGCATTGGGTCAGGGAGGGGAGGATGGACACCGTGGATGTGTGTCAAGATGTCTGAATTCAACTCCTGGCTTCTTTCCAGACCTGAAAGTTACTCTGTTCTTTGGCTCAAAAGCAGGGGACAGATCATTCCAAGACTCCCAAGGGCTTGTCAATGCAGCAGAGTGGATGCCCAGTGAGTTATTGCATAGACATGAAGGAAAAGCTTTACCTTATCGAACTGTGCAGGTGTGGTTGGTGCCTGCATCATGCAGTGTCGTTCACTCTGCTTTTAGTGTCTGAGGGGAACAATGTACCTGTCATGAAGGGCCTGAAAAATACAGCGTGCTTTCTCTGTAGGAAGTTAGCACTTCATTAATCTTCATGCTAGCTTAGTGTGGGCTAACTTGTCTTTCCCTTCAGACTATGGCTTTATGCCTGAATGTGGGGACTGTTTTCCCCTCCGAGCATGCAGTAACTCTTCTTGCAGAAATTCCCTTTGGCAAGCTCTGGCTTCCAGTCATTTCTTTTTTTAAATTTCAGGGAAGTGAACTCATGCCATAAAACCTCAATAATCCCTCTCAGAAAAGCAGCCTTGGAAAACATTTCTTGGCTGAGGAATATTACTGACTTCTTTCACCTACCTGTGGTGATGTAGGGAGTGATACAGGTGATGGTGTTGGGAAGATGGGAAGGGCAATGCATGGGGTGGAAACTGAAGTGTCAGATTCACAAAATTAAGTTCTGAATTTCACCTGAGAACAGCTTTTCAGTTCCGAATTTCACTTAAGGACTTGAACTGGGGCTTAGCAATAGTGAGTGATTGAGGCAGAGGTGTGATGGGGTTCTTTGTAGATGTGTTCAGGAAATAAAAAATAATAATTAAAAAAAAAAAACAGTAATAAAGCAGTAAATCTGTGTACATGTGGTATTTGCATGGCTGTGCTGAGCGACTTCTTACTCATCTTCACAAAGGCATCTGTGCCTTAACCTTGGTTATGTTTTTGAAGTGCTGAATGGAAAAAAGCCAGCAGTTGATGGATTAGTTGGCATTAGCATACCAATGCCAGCATGGCACCTCCTTCCTTCAAATGTGGCAGGCTTCAAATCTGCCCCTTTACAATGGAAAACACATGATGTTTTCAAATGGTATTTTTCCCTTTCCAGTCCAGAGGGGAAAAACCTGACATGGTTTTGGTCACTGTGCACTGAGCCACTGGATTCCTAATAACTCAGCTCTTTCTTGCTGCTGTTTCAGAGTGTGTGGCTCTTTGCAACAGGTACTGGTTGTCACTTCACTGTTTAAAAGCAGAAGGGAATACTGTGCAGCAATTAATTATTATAATCTTGGAATCCAGCAGCCTGTACCCCATCACATGGCCGGATTTCCACAGGGCTCTCCAGAGAGAGCTGCTAGCTGAGAGCAAGCTGTGCTCCAGCTGATGTGTTGCACTGATGCACGCACTGCTTACAGCCCTGAGCCACAGCAGCAGCTCTGACCGTGAGCATCTGAGTGAATAAACTCCATTCTATAAAATATTTTAGGACACCGGGTAGTTTTTAGTAGCCTGTATAATTTTTATGGTTGTTTACTGTCTGCAAACTGGTGGTTGATAGTGAGAGTCAACCAGCAGCTGTTTGTTAAACAGAAGGGAGTGTATGTAGGAGCCCAGCACTGCCTACACCACTGAAACAGTGGGAAGAAGCTGTTTTCTGACAGGGCTTTTCCTTTGGCTGATGACATGACCTGAAAACATGATGGTCCAGACAGCAGGATTACTCCGAGAGGCCTGTATGGGTAACTGAATGATTCCTTAGGTGATGCAGGAAGCTTCTCACCAGTGCTCCCTGTCTGTTGCTTGTCATCCTGGTAGAAAGAAAATCTTGCAAGTGGTTTAAAACTGTTTTTGGTCTCAAGATTTGAATGAAGTGGGTTCTGTTCCACCAGAGCATCTGTTTCAAAGATGGTGGAAAGAAAAGAATATTTTGGACTTAAGGAAATTGTCCAGGCAGCCAAGCTTGCTTTGTGGGAAGTAAAGGAATGGTGAGATGGAGGAGCAGTGGAAGTGGGCTCTGCAGATTTAACCATTAAGAGACATGGTTCATCTTATTGCTTGAGAAGGTACTGAAGAGTTTTAGATGATGTTTGGAGCCTCAGTGTTGGTGTGGGGTTTGAGAAACAACTTTATGAATTCTAGTTGTAACATTGCAGTGCCTCGGAATGAAATGAGAAGCTGTTTGCTGATTTCCTAAGACCTTTAACCACTTCTAGTATAAAATTGCAATGTCTGTGTATAAAGCTTTCCCCTTATATTACTTCTCAATGCTGTTCAGTCTCCTCATAATCATGTTTAATATCACAGCAGCAATTTGTTGTTCCACTGTCTCGGAGGAACACTCACCTTAAAAGCAGGTCAGTTTGCAATGGACTGAAATATAATAATAATAAAACAATAGCTCTGCATTTCAGCCACTCTGTACTTCTTAGGGAATTCTATAGCTGCACTTTATAATATTCAGAATGCTTAAATGACTTTCTCTTCATGTGAAGGGCTCCCAAACTTGAATGGAAAACTTCCATGCCAAACCCTGTTGCAATGAAGTAGGTAAGAGGGGAAGGAACTGATTTTTGTTTTTTTGTTCCTCTCCCACACTGAGTTTCTTGAATTTCTTGTCTTGAGCATTGACCAGTGACAAGAGGGCAAGGTGTCACAATACCTCTATTCCATTAAACTTTAAACCTTGATCGGAGGGACTTCTTGAGCTGTGTGAATGAGCATGGAAGGGTCAAAGGTACACCTTGTATGACTGTAGTAAACCTTCAGCAGGGACTGCCAGCATTGCAGGAGTGGTAGTTGGGCTGTGCTATATTGGACTTCTCTTTCTGGTAAGTACCACTGCCTGCTTAATAGAAATGGATGTGGCAAAGGTTTGTGATAAGATTTTCATTTATGATTAAGAAGCTATGGATGTGATCCCTGCCATGAATTTAATTTCAAAAGGGTGATGATACTTCCTTGGAGTTTAGAGTGGAATTCTGTCTTCTCTTGCACTCTTTCCAATGTATGTAGTTCAGTCAGCCATAGTTAAGGTCAGAAGTACAGGGAAGAGGTTTTCTTTCTGATTTAGGATATATTGTTGTCACCCAGCTGGATGCTAAAAGACGTAAACAATTTTGTTGTTACTCAAAGAAAATAGACCCCTGGGTGCTCCATTCACCATGCAGGTGAGAGCAGAGCTGTTGGTGTGAGACAGGAGACCCAAAGAGCAACCATAGATACAGAGGGCCTAAAGAGCTGTCTGTGTATCTCAACATCCTTGCAAGAATCTTTTGAGTGACAGATAAGGGTGCAGTGTTGGACTTAATGAGTACAGAATGGGGAATTCTGTGGGAATTGTATGGATATTTGTATGTGAAATGTATATAATGAGGGCCATTGAACTCTGAGGTGTGCTTTGTGGAGAGATCCCCATGCACCCAGTGCTGTAATAACCCAGTGTTGGCTTTCTAAAAAACTACCCCTTGGTTTAGACAACACTCTTGGTTATGGTTCTTGGTAAGAAGCTGCTTCATAGCTTGAAGCCAATAAAGAGTTCTTGTTCTTGAGTTGTCCTTTCTGCTATGAGATGCACGGGAAAAGAAGAATGGAGTATGTGGGTGTGGGAACAGCAAGTGCAGTCTCTCCCCTCTTGCTGTGTGCCATAATGTTTACCTGCCTTGGCTCTGATGGAAAAACCACATTGTGTGCATTGGGGAAACGAGGAAAGTGCTCTTTGTGGGATTAAGAGGTTGTGTATAGATCTGATGCTCCCCCCACCATACAGATGGAAATGCGTGCATTTGTGTGTATGTAAGCACCCAGTTTAAACCTCCAGCCAAACATCACGAATTTGGGTAACCTTTTTATCCCAAGTCCGATCTCAAAGACCAATTTCTGCTCAAGGATTTCACAAATGATTGGTTTTTCTTGTTGTTCTTTCTACCTTAAGAATAATGATTTTTTTCACTGTATGGAAGCGGACAGATTTGAGGGGTTTCGATTCCTAAAATCAGTAGGGGGGCTCGTTGAGCCACTTATTGTACAGAATTGCTGAAGAAATGATGTCTAGTACCAGAGCATGTAGTTATAGGTGGCAGATGATGCATTTTCTAGCTCCTGGTGTCAGGGAAAAGCACCAGGTCCTGGGTGGCACTGCGCAGTTTGTGGTAGGGCTGTGCTGCCCTGGCTCACAGGTGGGTTCCCAAGCTTGGCAGAGGAAATCTAGCCCAGGGATAACTGCTCTTTGTGCTGCAGCCTGTTGTCTGAAGGCAGAATCGGACCCTCTTCAGGGCTTGGAAGGGAAGCTTTGATAAGAAACAAGCTATAGAAATGAGCAGCAGGAGCTCTGAGGCCTTGGTGCTAATGGGGGCTGCTAGTAGAGAATCAGACCAACTCCATACAGTGCTGTTACAAAAACAAACTAATAACACACACACAAAAAAAAGCAAATCCACAAAACACTACAGAACCCCCCGACCCGTTTACAGGGGAAGAGTGACATCTTGTGGGCTCAACTTGCAGTTCTCCACCAAAACGCAGCGGTCGCTGCTGCCCCCTGAGCTGGGGCTCCCTTCCACGGCTGCCTTGCTGCCCAGACACGGGCACACAGCTCACAGGGGCTGTGAACACACAGCAGGCTGGTAGTTGAACGTTAGGCTGTATGAAACCATTTTCGGGTGGTGTGATGAAACGTGCAGTGTTACTTCTGTATCTCCAAAAGTACTTAGGGAAGCTTTACTAGATGAGATGAAGAGGCTTTAAACCACTCGTGCCTGGTGTACATCAGATAGGAACTTCCTTGGTTTCTCTTTGCAACCCCAGTGAGATGAAGGATGAACCTTGCGGTGTTTTTGATCTAGCTTTAAAACTTGAAGTGTCTAATGGGGAAATCTGTCTTAATTGCTTGTCTTCTATTGCAGCAGCCAGCAGAGCAGCCAGCAGAGCAGCCACGATGACGACTCGTCCCGATTCTTGAGCCCTCACACACGTGACGACAGGTAGGGCTGGCAGCAGCTGAACTGCAGGGGATTTCTGCAACCAATCCTGATGGGCCAGGCTGGTTGAGACCTCACTTAAGTTTGTTCTTGGAGTTATCTAGCAAAAAAAAAAAAAAATTCACTTGCATTTTTAAATGTGATTTAACAGGTCTTAGCGATGTCTGAAAAGATGCATTTTCATGTAGTTAATAGCAGAACATTTGAGACAAATGCATCGCAAGCAACTCTGATCCTTGAAAATGCACAAGTGAAATTTCATATGTAATTCTTCAGCATAACATGAACGTTGGCTGTTTTATTCTACTTGTTTTGTGTTGGGACAGTTCTTGGGTATTTTTTGCAATGAGGGTGGTGAGGCACTGGCACAGGTTGCCCAGAGAGGCAGGGATGTCCCATCCCTGCAACAGCGAAGGTCAGCTCTGAGCACTGGTGGCCTTTTTGAGGGTCCCTTCCAACTCAAACAGTTCTGTGATCTGAGCTCATTTGTAGCAGCTATGATGTTCAAGAAGAAAAGTTTCTTGTGCTTAGGGTTGATTTATGACTGCTTTAAGCTGCAGCACTGGCACGGAAGCTGTTGAAAAATGAATGCTTATTTTGGTGTGTGATTTATTATTGTTACTCTGCCCAGAGCCCTATGATTAAGGGTTTTGCTGTATCTTGTAGTTCATCTTGTGAGTCTGAAAGTGCTTTGTTTCCTTCTGTGCCTGAGCCTTTCTGTCCTGGGTTGGCTCCTGCAGGTTCTTTCCCTAATAACACCCTGGTCTAGGTTTTAGATTCTACTATTTTTTATGCTGTGACTGTGTTGCATTTTTCTTTAATGTTGCCATTGTGGATCACAGCAAAACTGACTGGAGTGCATATGCTGGGAGCTGGGGAGAGGCGCCTTTCTGCTGCTGCATAGTGCTTCATGAGAAGCATCTGAATGTGGCTTGTGCTCGATGTGTGCAGTCAGAAGAGCTGTGCTCCTGCTCTGTTACTCAGTTACCCACCCAAGCTATCCTTGAGGCCAAAGGCCCTTTTTTTCTGACTGTAGGAGGGCAAACTCTTTGTGAACTGAGATTCCCCACTGATGTCAAAGACCAATGGATTGAGTAAGGACTGAGTATCAGCTAAGGAAGCATCTGAGGAATCTCTCACTTGAGAGAACATCCCAACCCTGGAGAGCTAATTAATATCCCAGCAGAATTTGACTCTGAATTAGTACTTGGTAGTCGCAGTTGACCTTCTCCTCCATATGCTTCCCTCCAATTATCAGTCTCTCTGGTGCTCTGGAGCCTGGCATAATTGACTGGTGGGGAGCAGTGTTTGCAATTGGTAAATAAAGAATCTGACAGCAAAGCAGCTGGTACTTAGATTATACCTGGGCTTTCTATATTATATTGTATGCTGCTGTACTAACTGGTCTGGGATTTCATAGGTTTAGTAGAGTTAGGCTTCCTTAACACTCAGATGGGGGTTTTCTGGGCGTGGAAAGAAGAGGCACTTCCAAATCGTTCCCAGGTTTCATATGTAGATTAAACCAGAGCCCTTAGCCTGGTGTTGAGAGCATCTTTGTGGCTGGAGGAGATGCATGTTTGATGGAGTGCTGCCAGATATCAGACCAGAGTGATGGTGAGCCTACAACGTTCTTGCAGCCTGGGTTTAATTTCAAGTCAGTTTTGCTTTCACAGAAGAATACTGATCCTAAAATGACCCATATGGCTACACTTCACAAAGTAACAGCTTCACTGCTGCTGCTTCCCTTTGGATAGCAGAGACTCTTGCTCAAGTCACTTTATAAATGATTTTGAGATAACTTTAGCGTTTCTTGTAAAATGCGAAGCTGGGTGTGAATTCAGCTAGCAAAACTATCAAGAGCTTTCTACCTATTATTCCTATTAGCAAAGTTGAAGGTTGTTTCTGAAGGACTGTGAATCTACCAGACTCTTTAAGGTGCTGGTCTTGAACACTAACAAAGGTCCTCCATCCATGAGCTTTCACGTCTTCTCTGTGTTACACTGGTGAAGGCCTACAGGCAGCTGTGTCTGCTTGTTTAATTGATGATATAGGAGCTCTAACTAAAAATACCTAAGAGGTTTCATAAGTCCTGTAAGTGTTGACAAAAGCTGAAGAGAAGGGCAGAAGAGGGAAGAACAAGAAGTCTTGTAGTGCGCACCTTCTCTTGGCGTGCTGCCTCTGGCATCACAGGCAGGTGCACTGCAAGGAGCAGAGAGAGAGCATCCACAGCATCCACAACAGTTTGCCTGGAAAAGGGCTGAAAGAAGCTACTCCAGCCAAAATGAAAGGATGCTGAGTTGCTATGTGGACTGCGGGATTTAAAATAAAAATGGAGAGAAATGCATAGGTGAAGATAACTGATATGTGGACTAGGCATAAGCAAGATCTTAGCCTGCATGCTCTTACTGTGAATTATGGTACAAGGGAATGCTGCTCGTGGAGTTAACTGCTCAGTGATGGGATTCCAAGGATCGTGCTCCAACCCCTGGGCTCTTCCAGAGAAGACTCAGTGTTTGCTCTGCTGGCAGATGCGCTCAGTGTCAGCTAATGGCTCCATTTCTTGAGTTGTGAGCGGTCTGTCAGCTGGTGAATTGTGAAGTACAGCCATGGTCCAGAACCCACACCCTGAAAAGGTGTCCTGCAGCACAGCAGTGAGGCAGGTCTGTCACCTGCATGTGTCTTCTCTGAGGAAAAAGCTTTCCTTCTGCAAAATCATGTAAGTTGTTATGTGCATCATGTCTGGTTGCTAATGCTGGGAGGGAGCCTGTACAGATTTGATTTTTATGGTAAATATGTGGGTATTTTCTGGAGTTATGGAAGGGAAAAGTGAAGCTAGGAAGACTTAGTTTTTGCCTGAGCTTGGAGCTCAACTCCCTGCTCTCTGATCCTGGGTGAGTTTGGATGAATCACTTCAGTGATGCTGCCTATGAAATAAGGAGGAAGATTTTCTTACCTCACAGGAGATGGATAAGAGATGTTGGATTAAGCTGGTGAGTTGCTGAGGTACTGAGGCACCACAACCATAGGAGTACGAAGTGGTAGAGCTGAGTTGATGTCCAAATAGTTGTTCTCACAAGCAACTTAAAGTAATTTGGAGTGGGTAGGGTTGGGATGGAGACAGCTGGAGACCTTGATGTATACATATACATATCCTTGTCTTGTGACAATGATTAGGGAACTATGTAAGTTGCCTTGAGCTCTGGATTAAGTCTAAGGTCATGAGCCTGCTTGTGCTTGAACCAAGGACTTGTTCTTCCTTGTGGCATTGAGGTGCCTATCGGTTTTAGGGCATAGAGATACTTTAATGAAGAGTTTAGGCTACTGAGCTGGGGGGCAAATCAGTCCTCAACCTTGTATGTAATCTAAGGGGACAAAATGCTAAAGTGGAGGCATAAATGTGGGAGATATGGGGATGGAGAACAATAGGGCACAGATCTGGGAGAAAAGCAGCAGTTCACTTCTTATGGGTCTTACTAATAAAAATGGAAGAAATGAGAAAAGCTACTTCTAAAATGCCCCAGATTTTTATGCCCTCCATCTTAATTAGCCCCCTACTCTGTGCAGTAACTTATTCTGGTAATTCTGGGGCTGTGGGGCTTGTTTTACCTTTGCATAATTTAATAAGAGTTTCCTCAATGGATCAAAATTGAGGACTTGCAGAAGGATTAGAGAACAGCTTAAGAATGAGACAAGCTGAAGAAATTCTGCCATTTGAGTTTGCAGGAAGTTGTGGAAAGATTGGAGGGAGGACAGACGTCTTTTGTTAGTGCCAATGTTGTATTTTAAGGGGATCTGTTTAAGAAGCTAGGAGAAATTCAGTGTTTCATAGCATACTCAGGACTTGCTTATGCTGCACCTTCCTATCCCATGTCCTTTTTCCCCTTTACGTGAGGAGAAGTTGACATCCATTAACTCTGCTGATTCAGTTGGACTTGATGTTAAATGGACTAACTTTGTAGAAGCTTAACCAGAATGGCACAAAGCTCCTTTGTCACACAGGAAAGATGGTTAACGTTTAGTCAGAGCTCCTATCCTCCCTGAACCCTCCTCCTCAACTCCTTGCTGCTGATTGCTGGGCCCAGCACTGATTCTGAGCTGCAGAAGACAAGCAGAGCAGTGTAAGAGCAGCTCTCCTCCACTTGGGCTGCCAGATTTGCTGCTGTCAGCAGAGCTATTGTGAATGGAAATAGCAGCTGCCCTGTTCCTCATGCGCCAGCATTGTTCCTTCCTTTGAAGATGGGCTGTTGTTAATTACAGTGTGCTTGAAGCTGCTCTGGTGGATAAGGCAGGCTGCTACCAAGCACATGGAATAAGATGAATTTCTTCTTTCTGTGTTTAGCTGAGAAGCTGCTTTTGCACCTGGGTGCCAGCTCAGTGGTTCTGCCCTGTAGAGGGGTAAGCAGTTTGGGAGGAAAGCTTTCATCCCTTTTCCCTGAAATCCTGGTGTTCTGTCAGTGAAGATAAGGATGTGTTTTGTTTTCCATTCTTACTGTCTTAATCTTAAGGAGACTGATCTTGAGAGCACTTTGTGGTTTTTGAAGCAAGGGGAATCCACCCTATGCTTCCTCCTTCAGGACAGAGGGATGTGGAAGCACAGGCAGCTCCTCTGCCTGCCTGGGGCCAGCAACCAGGAGGAGACCTGAGAGGATGAACTGGCTTTCTAGTGCCCACGTGCTCAGTTGATGCCACTGCTCAGCATGGCAGTATGAAGCTTCAAAGAGTTCAGAGCAATTGGCAAACTTGAGAGCAGGGTGATTTCATGCTTCCTATAGTAATGTAACACATCCTGCCTCTCTGTGTTAGCTGGTGGCTGCTGGTGAGAGGCAATTTGATTGATATCACAGCTTTTGTACAGACAGTAGGTAGAGTACAGAGTCCCATCATTCTTCTTAAAATTTGGCGCTCTGTACCAGGCTGCTGTGGCACAAAGGTATCTGCCTGTTGCCCTTTTGAAAACTCAGTCAGCTCTAAGCTTTTAGCATGAGAGCATCCATGCAGATCAGTAGTGGAACTTCACAAGGAAAGGAGTGATCTTACACCAGATGTAACAGCAGGGTGAAGCAGGATTTGGATCTCACATCTCAATTTCCTTATCAGTTCTGTCTCTACTGGACTAGTGCTTTATTGTTAGGTGAAACCCTGCTGTGCCTTGCATATCTCTGAATGCAGAGGAGTTCTGACAGACCTCATATGGCTGCGTCACCAACTCGTGATGCTCAGGAACAGGAGGAGGAGGAGAGGTTCTAATGTGTCTCTTCGCCCTTATCTGTGATGCAGGGCAGACTCCTTGCTCTGCTTTTCTGCCAGTTCCCAAGAGCAGAGGGCTCAGTTGTGAAACTGTATTTCTCTTGGAGGCCTTCAGCAATGGTCACCCTATCAGCCCTGCATCCTCTGGGAGCATTGGGATATTCAGACTATCACAGCTTGAGGGATGCAGAGGTGGGGGGCAGGCTGGAACCTTTGGCATTGCTGTAAACCATCCCATTTCACAGAGCTCCAGTTCACTAGGCTGTCAGCAGGCTTACATGCAGCATGCTTTCGGCTGCTAAGCCCCTTGCACAGATTCACCTTGCAACAGAGCACTTACTGTGCCTTAGAGCAATACTGCTATAGAAGCAGCCATCAGAGGGTTTCAGAGGACTTAACTGATTTTAGTCTCTCACAGCCAGAGCTCAGGCTTTCGAATGCAGGGGAGTGAGGCTTTTTGAGGGAGGCTGGCACTTAATTCAGGTAGTGGTTGGCCAGGTTTATACAGCGATGCCATATAACCTGAATTAGAGTTTTTTACTTCACAACTGTAGGCCAGAAGTTCTTAAGCTGTGGAACACATCTCTTTGTTGTATAGGTAGCTGCATAAGCTGGGATACATCTACATATGTATCCTTCCAATTGCATATATGCAAAGGTGAGTTATAGGAGTTGCAGCTGTACCTTTTCAACACATAAAAATGAAGTGGTGGTAGAAGTACAAGGTTTTCTCAGAGCACTGTGTAGGCACTGCTTCTGTCTCACTGTCAGAGAAACCCACCTTCCTTTGCAGAAAGTGTTTTAACTGAGATCTCATGAGAAACCTCCGTGCATTTGCAAGTCCTGTAGGGAGCTTACTTGGCACTCCTGTTGCAGAGATAAGATCTGGAAGCATGTTCTTCCTTTGTATTTTGTGGAATGATTGATGGATGAATGCAGTGCAGTAAAACAAAGGTGTTATTTTAAATAAAGGAGAGGAGGAGTGGGCAGAGAGATGATGCATTGCTCTCCAGGTCCCTTCTTCACAGCAATTCTTCCTTGTGATGAGAAAGAAGCTCAGGAAAAAGCAGTGCTTGAGGTCCCCAGTTGCAGCCAGGGCCCTGATGTGTTGTTTAGGCGTTACCTGCATGGAGCTCCAACTCTAGGTGTACATAGAGACACACAGTTGGTAGAGAGGATGGTACAGAAGAAAGGGAACAGAACCTGTCCTTTAGCTTCTTGGTGGAGAAGCTTGGAGCCAAAAAGCCCCAGATTTGAAGATGTTTCCTTCTTCAAATGCTTCCTGAGAGCTCGAAGTGAAGCTTTTATGTTTCTTAATAAAAGATGAACTTGTGCTGCCCAAAAGAAATCTCAGTGGGAGAGGTGACTGTTCTGTTAGTCAACTGTGCTACAGCTGAGCTACAACTGACTATTCAAGTAAGGAGATGGAACTGCTTCTTGTGTCTGAAGGAAGTGCATAACACCTCTTCTGCTGTCCATAGTACAGTGCTTTGTAATTAATGGCAAGGGTGAGGTGAGAAGGGTGCCTTGAGGTGTCAGTCCCTTCAGCTGCTGCAACTGAAATCTGCTTAGCTTGCTGTTAAGGTCTCAAAGCTGTCAAGCTTTTCCTGAGAGCCTTGAAGATGAGAAATATCTGCTAATTTGTAGTGACTTGTTGGGTGTGCAGTGGGCATGGAAAAGAAGATAACTACTCAAGAGAAGAGCTGGGTTAACTATTCTAGGCTAAGCAGGTTAAAACCCATCTGTTGAGCCAGTAGATGAACAGGCAGGACTGGCACGTATCAGAGGGGAGAAACTGGAAACTTCTTAAAATTTTAATGGAGTTCTTGTTGCTTTACTGTGGCCTTTTTCATGCTTTTAGTGCTGTTTATCTTTGGCATATGGAAGTATTTGCAATGTTTATCTTGGAAAATGTGTGCGTATTTGCATTTCATAGTTGGCTGCCTAAGTGGGGAAACATCAAGCACTGAAAACATATAATACAAAACAAAGGAGCAGAAACGAGATTGGGGCTGCCTGGGAGTTCTGCAGTGTTTGATTCTTGATGCATTCCATGAATGCTGGAAATAAGATACTGTTTAGAAATGCAGTGCACAAAAAATAATGTAAGGAAGAGGTGGTGAAGCATTAAGTGCTTTACAGAGAGCTGTTCTTGCAACTTTGGGTTTTAGTTGCCTCTTTTCATAGGCTTTCTCTCCACCCTGAGATTCTGTCTCCATTTAGCAAAGTGCTCAACCCAACGAGGAGCTCATCTGTGTGTCGCCCCCATAGCAGGAGCATCCGTAGCAGGTTTGAGGGATGCTGTGCCTTTAAAATTGAATCGCTTGTGATAGAAGAAATCTGAGAGCACAGAAAGGAAACCAGTGCCTCTTGCGCAGAGCAGGCTCTTTGGAGATTTCTCCATTGCTCTGCATTCTCACCAGCCTGGTCACTGCTCCTTGCCTTTGGGGCCAAACGGCAGCCACTAGGATAGCATCGATGAAAGCCATCCCAGAGCCATCTTAATGGTGACATTACATCTTTCTGCTGTGGACTCTGAGGTCACCAATCTGTGCCTCTTTTTCCCCAAAACTGCTGTGTGTGTGTGTAAGCCAGCTGGGATTCCATCTTCTGACTAAACAGCGTTTCACTCCCTCGCTGCTGAAGCAACACTTGCTCAGGTTTCTGGGGAGCACATGGCATTTGGACAGACTTCCCTATGCTGATGACTGTAACCGTGTGAGTGCTTACCGACCTCATTTCCTCCTTTCCTTCTCCTTCTTCCTTGTTTATCTTCCCATCTGTTTCTTTCTTGGCCTTTGCAGAGTATTTGTTGTGCATTTCGGTGATAAGATGGCAGCATGCGTCTCCCCACCGCGCCATGCATCGTGACAAGGTCAGCTGTTATCATGGGTACTAACCAAGGTCTGTCCTTGAGCCCCTCTGCTGGACCTCTGCTTTTCTTCGTGCTCCTGCAAGTTTCACTTTGAACTCTTCCTTAAGCCCTCTCTGCTGCTCGTTCTCCCTTCCCTCTTAAGTACCCCACTGCAATTCTTTGGTTGTAGAATGCCTTTGTGCTCTTTCCCTTACCCTTTTCTTTTTGTTTAAATAGAGGGTCGTGGGTAAGCATGGGCCTTGCTTGAGGGATGCTGGTCTGTCAGAGTTTCAGGTGTGGTAAAGTGATGGTATTTCTCTGTTGTGGATAAGGAGTAGCTTCACTTCAGGCTTAGACATGGAGGTGCTCAGATTTCCTTACCTATCCTGAGCCTAAGAGGCTGTTGCTTTCTCTGTGCAGCAACTGCCATGCATCAGTGCCTTCAAGCTCAGAATCATTCTGGGTTTCTGAATGAAGGGTGGCTTTGTGGTCTGTGACACAGTGAGATAAGTCATTCTCTGTATCATACCCCTAATTACAAGCAGTCACTCTTTGTTCCACCTTGGTGATGCCACTTCTATTGGAAGGCCCCTCTAACATGTGAGAGTGTGGTGTGCTTGGGCTGAGATGCCTCTGTCTGCAAGTTGAAGGCTTGAAGTCTGAGAGCTGTGTCTGGAGCAGCTGCTTTCTCTGATTCAGAAACAAGAGGGCTCTTTTCCTTCAAGACTTTGCAGTGATTTCTCTAGTTGCTCATTCTTGAAGTCAGCACATTGTGCACATGTTCCTGCTACAATACTTCTCACCCCTTTATCTGCAGCATCTGAAGTTATTTTTTTTTGCCTGGGAGAAGATATTGCATTAGATGCATGGGTCAGATCAGTACAGACAGCTTTGTTTCCCTGATGTGCTACCTCTGTGCCTCTATGGATTATCTTTTTAAGCCGTGCCAGCCCAAAGGCTAAAGTTCATATCTTATTTAAAGATTTAGCTTGACATAACTGAAAGCTGTCTTATTACAAAGGATCCAGGCTGTCAAGCATTTCAGAGCACTCCGATTTTGAGAGATAATTGTTGAGCATTATACACTCATCCTGTTGTCAGGCTTGGGCATGATGTATCCCATGCCTTGAGTTACTTCAAGTAACTGACAAAACTGACAAAAAGGGAGGTGATCACTCCATAGCACTTGTGCCCAAACTATGAAGCCTTACTGCCTTCCTGTTGCTTGCTGCAGTTTACTTGCAATGGATGGTAAAATTCAAACATGGCTTTTCAACTTCCTGACAAATTGAGAGCAAGGAGTCTCAAGGCATAATCCATATGTTGTGAGTCCTGAAGCTGCCTTTTGTTAGCCTGCCTCTTCCCACAGTGAATGAGCCTTGTTTGGAAGGGCTGTTGCACTGTTGTAGGCAAAGGCAAGTTTGAACTCTTAACCTTCCAAGACAGTGATGGGAAGAAGAGCCAGAAGACTGTGTGTGAAAGCACCAGGCCTCTTTTGTTACAGCATTGCTCTGAATCATCCCGGTTTCCCTACTCTGCTGATATTGATCATCTTTCTCCTTTTGAAAAATATTCTTCCCTTTCTAAATCTTTACAGGAAATTACTTTCTTTTCTTCTCTGTACAGAGAGAAGCTTCTCTTCATGTTATTTTGTGATAGCCAAAGTTCTCTCTTTCCTGCTGCAATACTCTTTAGCCTTGTTCTCCCTTCCAAGACCCTCAGACGTAGTTTTTGTGCCCTGCTAAACCACACTTAGCATAGAAAGAAGCAGCTTGGATGCACTTTCTGTTCTGCCTATGGTGTGACTACACCTCCCATGATGCCAGGAGTGCAAAATGCATATTTTATTTCTGGAAATGAAGTCTCACGTGACTTCCCAGCTGCTGCAGCAAACAGGGAACTCCCTTCTGAGGTTTTTTTTCCCTGGGAAATGGAGGTGTGTCCTAGCTTGCAGATGCTGTGATTGCGTCTGACAGCAGAGGCTGTGGGGCTGCAGAACGCTGCTGACTTTGGGAAGGAATTGGGAATTTATCCATCTGGCTTGTTTTCCTAAATGCTAAGGTGCAGAACAGTCAAACTACCTCTTCCATACGTTCAGCTGCACTTCATAGTTTTTTCTCTCTCCCCCTAATGTTCACTGTTTATTTATTCCCTACCCTTCCCCTCCACTAGCCCTGTCACTAACAGGGTTTTGTCTTGCCTGCATATTCCACGGAAGCTTTGTATCCATCATGTAGGTGCCCAAACCACTCGTGTTTTGGTTCATGGGGATCTTTGAGGCTTTGCAGGCTCACATCCCACAGTAATGCAGTGCTGTAGCTGTATCTATTCATAGAGCTTTGGATCCTTACCCAGAGCTCGGTGTGTCACACTGGGTTGTTCGCTTCCGAAAAGTGGACTTCCTCAGGAGATGTTTCCTGTTTTGCTCTTAAGTTCATGAGCTGGAATTAGCTGCTGTAATGAGAGTGCAGAGTGGGAACTGGGCTTTTTTTCTGAAAAGCAAACTGTTTTTTATGAGGAGGTGACTACGTGAAAGGCACCAGAAATACACCCTTTTTATATGCATTTAATAGAATATAGAATGTAGTACATTTAATTCAATAAAACTCAATGAGATTGCTTTATGGGGTGTGTGCACGCATGCCTCTGCACAAGAAATGAGTAGCACAGCTTTGCAGAAAATAGGTAGCTGCCCTTGAATTCATGTAAACTGTTGAGTGCATTGTAAATTACATGGCGCTGCCCCCTGGGCTTTGTGTACTGTAGTGTGCAGTGCCTGCCGTGTGCTGGAGCACCGCTTGCTGCACTGCTCTATGAATAAGCACTTTCATGCAGTGATGTTTCTAGCCCTTAGAGGCTCTTAATTTGACTGAGCTCTGCAGTGGTTTTTTTCCAGCCTTCCTCTCCCTCCCTCCCTCCCAGCCCGGATTGCTCACGTCTCTCTGCTCTGCCAGCACTGGGATGCTCTGACCACTCGCATGCAGCAGCTCCTGGCTGGCTCACCAGCTCCAGCCTGGTTTTGTGTCTGGAGCAGACTGGGAAGAGCGAGAGGGAGAGGCTGGGTGACGGTTGGGGCTGGCTGAAGTCACCCCGTGCCACCAATCACTGCCTCAGCAGCTCCGGGTGCCTTTTGACGCCAGCACAGATTCAGCTTAGAGGATGATTTGATATTTGCAGTGTCTGAGCTGACAGTGTGCACCACAGAGTTCTTAGTTTTAGGCCCAGTCATTTCTGTGTGTTATCCTGAGGTGAGTGCTCTCAGTAGGGTGCAGATGACTAACCTCCACCTTTTTTTTTTTTCTCTGCACGTGTTAATCTCTCTTTAAATGGTCTCTGCTAAGCTTATCTTCTCTTGCAGCATTGCTTCTCTGGCTGTCTTCTCTCACGCTTTCCTTTCCTCTTCCTCCTCATCTCACCTCATCCCTCCTCCTTTACCCACTGCGCTGCCCAAGCCCCACTCACCACTCTCCTTTCTCCTGATTTCTGAAGCACCCACGTTAGTGGTTTGTTGCCCCTCTCCCCTCCCATAGAGCAAGAAGGAGGAAGAGCAGCATGGCCTCTTACCCCCAGGCAGGGGTGGGTCGCTGCCTTCTCCTTGCAACAGCTCAGATTTGAAGTCAAGGGGGAGGAGGCAGGCTGATCCCCAGCATCCTACAATAATTTGGGGGGGGGGGGGGGGGGGGGCAGCAGCAGGGAGGGCTGCCAGATTTCGTGGATTTTTGTGCCAGCCTTCAGTTGGGAATCTAAATTGGGACCATCAGCTTGAGATGCTTTTCCTTTGTTTGGGGACAGCATGGTGAGCTCTTCCATGACCTCCATGACACCTGTCAAACTGTCTGTCCTCTCTTCACCCTCCTTTTCTTGACTCTCCTTTTCTCTCCCCCTTTTCCTTCAATGCCCTTGTTTACTGATAGGCCAAGCAGAAAACATGGAGACGTCTGATATGGCGACAGCAAAGGTAGGATGGAAATGCTGCCGGCCTCACTGTGCGTAAGTGGTTTCGCTTGGCAACTTCTTATTTCTCTCACCCTTTTTGCTTTCTCCAGACCCTGTTCCCTGAAGCTGGGAGTGGTTTTAGTGCTGGGATTGGCAGCAGGGTTTGCATTCCAGAAGGAAGTTGGTATTGGGGCCACGCAGTGCTTTGCATGTAAGATTTCAGATAGAATCTTCCTGCCCTAAAATATCGATGCTCCAGGCTGATGTGGGGATAGGAGAGACATGGGGGGTCTGCATTGCTGCCAGCGGCAGGGCTTCTTTTGTCCAAAGGAAAACCTGAGGAGAGAGCCGGGATGCTGGCTGCAGCCTGCACTGCTGCTGTATGAGAAGGGATCGCTAGAGGGTGCTTAAGAGGAAGGCTTCCTACCGAGTCGGTCTTGTGGAGCAGAAACGCCTTTTGGCAGCTTAATTTTCTTCTTTTTCTTTTTTTTTGGGGGGAGGAGGGGAAGGGGGGGAGGGAAGGACCTCAGGGGAGTGCTGAGTGATGCAGTAATTGGAGCTTGTAGGTGCATCCGCCCTTTTTGTGCAAGGCTTCTCTGCTGGCTTTGCCCAGGCTGTAGGTTCTGCTCTCTGTGCTGGCAGATGGGAAATGTGTGGGGATGGAGGGGGAGAGGGTGAGATGGAGGAGGGAGATGGATGCTACACATGGCTTCAGCATGCTCCTCCAGGGAGGACTGGGAAGCATTAATCCAGCTCACTATCTCACTATTAGATGGCTCTCTATCATAGCAGGGGATGTTGATGGTGTTTTCATAGCAAATGGTTGTCTTCTATCACGAGCCTGCAGCTTCACTTGGCATCGCAGCAGAAGTAATGTGCAGATTGTCTGTGGACATCTCTTGGTGTGCTGTTGTGTCAGCAGCATTTGCCACTGAGCAGGATTGAGAAGGCAGAGCTTGGAAAGATTGGGAAATGTCATTAGTGGTTATAAAGCACCTGCACTGAACTGAATGCTCAAGCCTGGCACTGTGGTGGTCCGTGCTCCAGGAGGCACCTGCTTCACATGGAGGTAGTCCTCAGTTCAAAAACCCATGGTGCTGTCCAGATTAAAGGGCTTTGTCCTATATCTTAGTTAAAATTCAAGTGAAGTAACTATTTTCCCTTTTCCCATTTACTTCTGCTGAATACTGTGTATTTTCCAGTTCACATTGCCATAATTCCCTCAAGACTGCATGATGCTTGTGAACAGCTGCCCTGTTTAGTCCCAGGACTGAGTTATAGGATTTGAGTTTGTGGCATTAGTTAATAAGTTCTATGAAATGCTTCAGAGTAAACATAATTTTATAAAGGCAAAATCATTCTCACTATCATGTTTGCGTAGACTTCAGCTGCCTGTCACTGCATACCCACAAAGAATTGGAGGAGAAGGCTTAACTGGTTTATTTCTGTCAGCCTGAGTGCTGGGAGCATCCCAGGGCTGTAGCACAGGATGTAGCTTACTTCCATTGTATTGCACCGCTGCTTCCTTTGCTGCTGGGACACCTTCCAGGGCATCTCAGGAACTGGCATTTCCTGCCATGCCAGAGAAGGGTCCCACATTGAGTGCTTCAAAAATAGAGGCATAGCTTTGAGCAACCTAAAGATTGTGGCTTTAATCTTGGGGTGATCATTCACTCATGTTATAAGGCTTTCTGGAACTGCTCTTGCAATCAAACACTGCTTGCCCTGTGCATGCTGTGGGACACTCTACAGTGGGATTGTGACACACTGTGACATCACCTCACAACTTGGCTTCTATACTGTCCCAATAAATGTAGAAGCACTGTTGTGTTTTTTTTTTTCCCTCCTGCCCCTTGCTGAGAACCAGAGGGTAACGCAGTTAACCCATTAATAAAGAAAATTGGCTTGACGTGATGCTCAAATGCTTCCCAGGAAAGCATGAATCACCTTCCAGGTAATCAGTGAGTGGAAAGGTGGAATGTAAGTCAGAGAGATGGCTTCCATTCCCCTCACAGCAGAAGGTTTCTGCTTTCTGCACTGCAAGTGTGCACACGGCAAGTCCTCAGTGCTGCTGGTGTGGTGCAGAGGTAATTAAGCACCTGATTTACGTGTTCTGTCTTGAAGGAAATCTGTTTGTCTTATGAGCTGTAGCTCGAACAATGAGTGAAGTGAGAAAAGATGCCTGTTAGCAGTACCTCAGGGCTCCTGCGTGGGGATGCTTGTTGGCTTCTATTAGATGGCTCTTGCTGAGACTGGGACTGCTGAGGGGAGTAAGGGGAGAAAGATGATGGAGTAACGCAGAATAACTGGCTGCTGTTTTTTTTTCACCCAGAGGGTGGTGAGGCACTGGAACAGGTTGCCCAAGGAGGCTGTGGATGCCCCATCCCTGCAGGC
The DNA here is from genome assembly GCF_026119805.1 of Tympanuchus pallidicinctus. NCBI lineage: Eukaryota > Metazoa > Chordata > Aves > Galliformes > Phasianidae > Tympanuchus > Tympanuchus pallidicinctus. The sequence continues at coordinate 3,336,127 of NW_026294748.1, forward strand.
ATTCAAGGCCAGGCTGGATGTGGCTCTGGGCAGCCTGGGCTGCTGGTTGATGACCTGCACACAGCAGGGGGTTGGAACTGGATGAACGTTGTGGTCTTGTCCAACCCAGGGCATTCTGTGGTTCTGTGAGTGAAGCACTGCCAAACAGTAATGGCTGGTAGGATTTTTCAATAGTGGTCTCTGTGCTTTTAGTTCAACCTGGGCCCTGACTGCAGAGGTGGCACAGTGTTGGACACAAGCACATCTGGACACAAGCATTTAGTTCTTCTTTCATCCCAGGTGGGGGTCAGAAAACAAAAAATCAGCTCAGTTTTGTGTATTACAGCCTCTTCTAAAGGGTTTGTTGTTGCAGGTCAGGAAAATACCCATTCTTTTTTCTAACCCCCTTTTCCTGCTGCTCAGAATCCCTGAGTCTGTCCTTGGTTTGGGAAAGCTGGGCATGTTTTGATGTTGTTGCTGTATTTAGCATGTGTGTGCTGTTTGACTTCCTCATCCTGACCAGTGCTCCCCAAGGGGAGGCTGTGTCCATCATATTCTTGCTCTGGATCAGAAATCTCCCAAATGCTGCTGGCTGTAGGCCAGGATCCAAATTATCTTATTGAATCCCTATTGAAGTTGATGGGAATTCTGCTTGTGGGGAGGGACAGGGGATGAGTTGGACACTGTGTCTGTTTGTTGTGGTGGTAGTTGCTGTACATAGTAGTAATTATGTACACAGTACTTTGCAATCAAAAAGATGGGATCCCTTTCCTAAACAACCAAAATTCTACTGCAGTAAGGAAATAATTTGCCTTAGTTATTTTACAATGAGAAGGAAGATGATGAGCATCTGATCTAACATCCTGTATGAAGGGCAGTCTCCAGTGCAAATACTCATCTGGCTCCATGTAAAATAGGTAGACTGCAAACAAATAGAAAGAAGAAAGAGGAGGTTGGACTGGGGCAAAATAATGCAAAATTGGAGTTGAGTGAGGGGGGGAAAAGGTGATGTGGTGATTGGTGTGTGAACGGGAGCTGAGAACAGAGCATGACACTGAACAAGATGCGGAGTTGTGATCTGGGTGCTGTGGTTAAGCATTGGAACTTTGGACCCCACTTCCTTCCTCAGCAGAAGGGCACTTCTCACTGTTTCCAATCCACTGCTGTGAGATGTGAAGGAACCAGGATTTTGTGATCATTAACACTGGCCGCATAGGTGCCCACTCTCAGAAACACTTCTGTTTTCAACCACTGCGCTCATTCTTCTGAAACATCACAACAGACAGAAGTGAAAACTCATTTATGCTGCATTCTTATTTTCAGTTACCTTTTTTTTTTTTTTGCCATTCACGTGGAAAAAGTTTTTGCCCAAAAGAAGGAGATTTTTTGAGGGCTCTTTTGCATGCAGGATGTGATTATCAAAGATGATCTACGTTCACATTGACACAACACACAGCCTGCCCTTGGAGCTTCTATATCACAACATGAGGAGCATCTCCTTGCAGTGCAGTCTCACATCAATGAGAAGGCACGCACAGCTTGCCCAGTTTCCAACCAGAGCTTTACGGCAGAGCCAGAACTGCTTTTGATCCATGAAGGCACCGATTCTCACGATGCTTTTCTGCTTTCCCATTCTCCTGCTCTGTGGGATGGATGCTCAGGATGGAGTAGGTAGATAATTTATCTGGAATTCAGCTTGCTTGTGACTTCTAAGTATTCTTAGCACTGTGGAGGTGGGCAGGGTGGCTGCAGGGAGCCTACCTCTCTTGATATGTACACGTGCTCTTTTGTTACCCTATTTAAATGTTAATATTCCTTGTTCCTCTTGAGTATCACTTGCAGATGAAGGAGAAGAAAGGAAAGGGTTTGCCCATGCAGTTCAAACTGCCACAGAGGGGGCAGCTCAAGGACTGTCCCCACCATAGGTGACATAGGGTCACCTATGAGCATGGGGTTTGCTTTGGATGGTGACCTGTGGTCCTCTCTCCCTCAGGCTGCTGCTGTGAGCATTGCAGAGAGCAGACTGCAGCTGTGATGGAGATGGCAGCGCCTGCCAGTCTGCTCATACAGATACTTCCCACTTCTAAGTGATCTATTTCCTTTGATAATTTCCTAACCATCACGTTACTCTTCTCTCTATTTTTTAAAGTAAATGACTGCTTATCTCTTAATACCTTTCTTGCCTGAGCTTTGATTTCTAAACATGTGACTGCAGCATTAGTCTGTCCCAGATTTGCCAAGCTTGCAGGTCTCCTGACCCATTTTACAGCATTGTGATTTGCTTCCCTCCTTGCAACCTGCAGGCCACAGATGTGCAGCATTTCATGGTGAGAAGCAGCTCTGGAGCTGAGCTGAGGCCAGGCAGCTCATAGAGGATGGACCAAATGAGGGCTGAGATTTGAGTGTTTCTCCCATGTTGTTTGTGACATTTGGAAATGCATGTGTAAGTTGTCAGTGGGTTTTGTCTGGAAATAAAAAGGCATGCTGCAAAGCTCATGTTCCAAGCAAACTTTTTAACTGCTTGAGAATGGAGTTTTATCTCAAACTCCTTTGCCTGGCATGGCTCTCCTGAGGCACTCACTTCTCCTCAGCCCTTCGCAGATGGGAGCAGAGGGCAGCTGTGGGCAGGATGCAGTTCCCCATTCATTGCTTCCTTCTGCAGACAGCTCAGTATTAAATGCTGAAACAGAAAGTGCAACCTGTCACAAGCCTGGGGGAAGCCATCTGGATGGGGTTAGCATCGAATTGCTTTTTCCCTTTTACAATTCAACTTCTGAGAAAGGCTTCTCAGCATCACTGGTGTGCTTTCTGAAACTTCTGCCCCCTGCTGAGAATCCAGTTTCCTTTCAGCTGTGGGTTTTGAATGCGAAAAGCTATTTCTAGCTGAAATCAGAACTAGAACTTTGCTTCTGCTTGTGCTTCGGGGGCATCATTCAGGGGGAAAAAAAAAAAAAGTCTGGTGCTGCTCTTGAGTGGGATGAGGTGGAGGTAAGGAGGAGCGTTTGGTGCTTTGTGCAGGTTGATGTGCACGATGTGTCAGTGATTCCTGGCTACTCAGGCCCAATTTCACAGAAAGCTTTTTAAACCAGAAGTGAAGAACTCGTCCTCCCTGCTGCTACCCGGGGAGCTGAATGGAGCTCATGCTGTTGCAGGTGGGGATTTTGTGTTGCAGCCATTAATAGCGGTGTCACCCCTGGACCGTGAGGTTTGTCATTCAAGGTGTCACAAAAAATCACCTCCCAAATACATCCTTCAGGCTACAACGCTTACCCCGAAGTGTAAGGAGAAGGAAAGGAGGGAGCCGGTATAGCTAACGGGTGCTTCTCCCCCTTCTGCGTCACTCGTCGCCCCGCAGCTCCGGCTCGCCCCGGCCACCACCGCCGCCCCCCATCACAGGAGCAGAGCACAGAAGCGGAGCCCAGGCCGGTGCCGGGGGCGGGCCGTGCGGTGCCGCACATGCTCAGCAGGCGGCGGGGCGGTTCGGGAGCCGGCGGTGCGGCTGCGGGCGGCCCTGCGCCTCTCGGCCGCGCTCGGGGCGGGCGCCGGGGGCGGGAGGCGGCGGGGCCGCGCCGCTGGGGGGTTCGGTGGATGGAGCGCGGCGGCCGGCTCCGCTCCAATATGTCCTGGGAGCTGCGGAGCTGGCGGTGGGCACGCGAGGACGCGGGCAGCGGCTTCTCGTGACTGTACTGATGAAAGGCTTCAAGCTCGCCTGGTAAGCGGAGCCACGGGGGCGGGGGGAGCGCTCCCGAACGCCGCTCCGCCGCAGCAGCCCTGCGGGCATCCACCGAATCCGCGGTGCTTTTCCTCCTGCTCGGGCGTCTCCGTCTCTCTGCGCCGTCCTCTGCTCCGGGCATCCGCTGCCTCCGGGCCGCCGCTTCTCCTCCTCTGAGCGCTTTCTTCGGGGCTGTGCATGAATTTGCATCCCTGGATGCGCGCACATCGCATCCGCGCACCTGAGCGCCTGGAGCGCACGTATTGAGATAGAGAAAAGAAAGCTTTTCCCCGAAGAAAGGTGGAGGATATGGCTTGCGTCCTACGTGCGTGGAATGGCTTCTGCTAGGCTTGTCCTTTAAATAGCTGCTTTCGGGGATATACGCACCTTGTCGACATCTTTCCGTAAGGACGGCTGGGAGTTGGCAGCGCCCTGCAGGTACCGCGGAGCTCCGGAACGCCGTGATGCTCCGGGGGGTTTGGGGGAGCGAGCCGGGCTGCACCGGGGGGAGCGGAAGGGATGGGTGTGGAGGTGGAAGCTGGGTGTGTATCTGAAATGTTTGCACGTAAACATTTTGATTGCGATTTTAAGGTCGGTGTTCTACGTATGTAGGGGATATACAGTGCAGTTATGCATACGGTGCGCCTAATAAAACTCGGCTAGCAGAGATCTGTATAAGATCTTGAGCATGTCAAAAGTACCCAGCTGCAGTAAATAGCCTTTGAATTACAAAGATGAGATCAATTTAATTACAACTTTATCAGATGGGAACGGTTCCATCGTGGAATGATGGAATGTGACTTTGTAATTTGGATTGAAATCACCGAGGGGATGACAGGAGCAATGAAGGCCTGTTTCTTAATCCTCTTCCTCTCTAATGGTAAAGGGAGTAATCATAGGGATAACGGCCTCTTGCTGAACTCCGCAGTTTCACATCAGTTTGAATTTAGTACTCTGAGATCCTTGCCCATAAAGTGTGAGAAAGCAGGAAAGTTATTTTTCATTTGTTATTTTATTTATTGTGGTTATTTTTATTATTATTATTTTTGCTGTGGAAGAGAAGCAGTAGGGCACAGCAGTAGGAAGCATCCTGTGCTGGGCCCCAGGGGACGGGCTGGAGCCAGGGATGACTCAATAGGGCATCTCTTCTGATTTCTGTAATTTTGCCTTTTATTTAATTGCAGCTAGAGCCTTTAGAGTTTTCCTGCGTGCATACGACCATACATAAGGCAGAGTACACAAAAAGCATAGCTGTGTGTAGCTTTTTTGTCCCCTTTTGCTGCTCTACGTGGTGTGCAGTTGGGCTGATGAGTTGCATAATAGCTGAGCGTACTACTGGGTAAAGCTGAGCATGTGTTAGAAATGCCATGATGGTGTGGATCTGCAATAACATGGCACCCTGCTGCATTCAGCTCAGCCCATCCGTGAGCAGCACCGGCCGTTCCTGTTAGTTGTGTAACTGGAGCACTTTTGCACGCTCAGTTCCATTGCAATGCTTATCATGATTAGCACGGAAGCCAATCTGTTAATTTTGTCAGTGCTGGGGAGGAGCAGGAGCTGGGTTGGGGGCATTCCAGCACTACTGAAATGGTCGTGGTGTTTTAGCAGGTGATGCTCTTTCCTCTGAGCTGTGTGTGCCCAGCACTTGTGGCCAGCTGCTGGGTGCACAGTACTGCCCTGGGGCTGTGTGGGCAGCAGGGAACTGTGCAAACGGCCTATGCTGTTCCCTGGGAACGCTTAGAGAGCGCTGCCCAAACCCCAGCACCCCCTTCATCTCCCTCAGAATCCCAAGAGAAACAGGTGAGCTGTTCTGATGGCTCACTGTGTTTAAGAAAAGCCCGCAATGTTTTGAATCTCTGCAGCAGTCGTTATGTTCCTCCTCAAGGACGTCTGTATTTGCACACAGTTTTATTTACTTTATTGTTCAGCATTATCTGGGCACCAAAGGGTGTGCTAAGGATGCTGTGTAAGTCCTGGGTCACCTATGTAGATGTGCGTGTCTCTGCTGGGCTGGTCAGTGTGGTTCCAAGAGCACAGACCTCAAGAGAGACCGCAGAGTTCTCTGCTGCTCATCAGATGTGCCTTGGATACCTCCACATGGGTCAGATGGCCTCAAATATTCATAATAAGCTTGCTTTGCAGGCTTAGCATTTGTCTCGAGTGAAAAAAAGCGCCTCAAACACGGTTTGATCCTTGCTTTAGAAGCAGGGATTCCAACTTGAGGCGGCACTGCTGGGGTTAATGCAGATTTCCGCATGGAACAGTTCTGAAAGGACACATGATTTCTTTCTGTACCAGGAAGGGCAGCAGCACGGGGACAGAGTGCTGTCAGCAGGAGCTGCCCTCCCTGACCACGAGGATGTGCACCCGCCTGCCTTCAGCCCAGCCCTTGGTTTGGTGCTCCTGCTCTGCTCAGGGTGCTGCAGGGCATTTTCTCGGAGTGTCTTTGGCCACCTCAGTGTCGCAGGGGGAGCATTGGTTTGGCACAGGACCACGTGCTGAGCCCTGAGACGATGTCATGCATTTTTTTTTTTTGCAGCCTTAATTTGGCCCAAAATGATCTCATCACCATCTGGTGTCGTGTCAGAGCTGCGTGCTGTCGAGTCACTGGGCTGTCACAGCACACTGCAGCACAGCACAGTCCTGCTGTGTAACCATCACAGCTTCGTGACATCGCAGTGTGACAGCATGGTGTCCATGCAAGGCCATGGAGTACCAGCACTGTGTCTCACTGTTGCAGTCCAGCATCCCATTATCCAAAATGATCCTGCAGTTCCCCGGTGCCTCATTACCACCCCACAACATGCATTTGTCTCATTGAGGCCCCGTGTCCTGGTTTGGTAAGTTGTCTTTGTGTCACAGTGTGCTGCTTTAATGCTGTGAGAGGACTTGTGCTTTTTCTCCTCTTCAGTCCCAGGCATTGCTGCTTGCTGCTGCTGTGCTCCCTTTCTCAGGCTTCTGGGCCGAAGCAAATGACTGAAGAAGTCTTGCAGGGACCAAAGCAAGCTGGTAGCTGAGCTCCACATCCCATAAATAGGATGCTGAGCAAAGCTCTTCTACCTCCTTGTCTTGTTCCTCTTGCATGGCTCGTTTGTTGATGGGGGTATTTCTCAGCCTCAGGACCCACTGTATGGAACTTAAGGAGAAAATAAAGGCCAAAGGCTCTGCCTAAAAATAAGCCTGCAATTCATTTTTCTCCAAGTGCCTGTGAGTGAGAAAAAAACTGTGAATGTTCCAACACCCTACTTATGTGAAGGAAGGATCTATTATATAGTTGTGGGGGTGGGATGGGAACTAGGTAGGGTTACAGAACAGCAGAGCTAAAATTAGCCCTTGTTTGATGTCAGGGAGCAGGGAAGATTAACGTGGGGTGGTTTCAGTGAGGCGTGCTGTAAGGCAGCGACTGCAAGATTCTTTTGCATGCAGAGCTGGTCAGAGGCACCTGCCCTTGCAGAGGGTCCTAACAGGGTCTCAGGGCCACAGGTATTTAGGAGAGCAGTGAGGGGTTCCACCAGCATCACACTATTCCTGTGTAACTTTATCCTTTTGGTCCAGCCTTGCAAATTCTTCCAAGCCTGAAATAATAGGGAAAGCAGAAATCATAGAATCCTGTGATTCTGTGATTCTGTGAATGCGATATAGAGGATGTGGACTTGCTGTAATGCAGTGAAGTGACACGTGTGGGTGTGTGGTGTCCAGGATTCACACTTCCTTAATTACGCAGTGAAACAGTGATGCGGCGTAAATAATTTTTAGCTTCACCTCCACGCTGCAGAGATTTAAAGAGCTGCCCTGGGCGGTGGAAATGAACTTAGTTCTGTTGCATTGCAAATGAAAGATGGATTTTAAAACTGGTCCTTGCTCGGATTTGTTGGAGGAGGGGAGCAAAAGAGTTCAGCTGAAATTACATAATTGTGCAGTTGTGCGTATTGTGTTTGACCTTCCTGTTAGGAGTTAAAGTGTTATTTGTGTCAGTGTGCCCGGTGTTAACCATGTCTTTTTGCCTCTACATCTATTTTTTTTTTATTATCCCTGTGCTTTTTGTTCAAAAGGAATAGAATAGAGCTAGACAATCTTCCCCTTACAGCCATCAAAGATGACCCACATACGTGTAAGTTCTGAATGGGGCTCTACCATTTGGAAATGAGGTACTTCCCCTCTTTACACCTCTGCACACGGATCTGGGGAGCCAGAATGTTCCCGTTTGCTGTGATGTGGTGGGAAGAGGGAACCACATTGGTGGGTCAGTCTGCATGATGTTCTGCATCCAAAATACTCTGGGTATTTGGCTGAACCTCTGACAGGTATGGGCTCTCTGCTTTCTCTCTTAACAGGGATAAATGTTACGGCGTTGTGTCAAATGGCTGAAAGAACTTGCAGTGGTGTTGCTAGATTAATTTTTGTAAATGGTTTCACGGAACGATCAAGCGATTAGCAGCAGGTTTTGTGCTAATTTCTCTGGGCTTTTAGGGAGTGGGAAGCGATAGCAAGCAGCTGGGAGCCCAGGCCAAGCATGCTGATGGGAAGGGAAAACCTCGCATGCGATTCGCATGGCCAGGCTGTGCTCAGCAGCAGTAACAGCCAGAAATAGAACCGAGATCGGCTCATTTCCAGTTTTTGTCCTGGGCCGCACTTTGAATTAATACCTTCAGTGCTAATATGGTATGCAGTACAATCAAAGGGACTTTTTTAGTTCAAAACGAACAAAAAAATACAGTGGAAGTAGACTGCGTGAAGAAAAACTGAGTCATTGTGAGCCCCGTGGTCTGAGATTTGGTTTGCTCTGGTTCTGTGTGATGGCAGACGTGCAGAACTCCCCTTTGGTTTTATTTTGTTTGCAACAGGGTTTGCTTTCGGCATCAGATTTTGACTCCAAATGAGACGAACAGCCAACGTTTTGTTCTGTAATGTACATGTGGTGATGGAGAGCTCAGTGAGCACAGCGTGACGTACACTGTGGCAGCGCAGAGCTGTGCTGCCAGCCCCAAGCATCCGTCCCCCAAATTTCTCCTTGGGCTGCAGATTATCTTGACTGATTGAATCCCAATCATTTGCGTCCTTCTAAAATTGCCTTCTCTGCTTATCGGATGGTAAAATCACCTTGCTGGCTACGTAGTCCTTCAACAGCCTCACAAATGTCAAGTGAAGGGCAAACTGCTTGGAGCCGTCCTGCAGTCCTGCAGCCACTGCTTGCTCAGAGCTGAGAGCAGTGAGGCTGCAACGTGGCTCCTCCTGAGGTTCCTCTCCTTGGGTAAAAGCATGAAAAGAGGTAAATACAATGAAGAAGTGGTTGTGGGTAAGATTTATCAGGAACTGGTTATCTCTGTCAAGGCATAAATTGGAGTGGAGGCTCTGCTTGTGCTGTTTAACTGCTGGGCACCTTCCAATGAGAAGCAAGGCCCAGGCTACAGGAGCTGGGAATTGGAAGAGATCATTTATGCCAGTTTAGTGCCAAGGTCTGTCCACATGGGCCACAATCTTGCCTCTGTGCTGCTTTCTCTGTCTGCAGAATGGGGGATGCCAGTGCTCTCTCTTCTCCCTTGTGCTCCCTCCTGCTGAAGCCATTTGGTATTTGCATGTGCAGGAAGGGGATGGAGAACATCGTTCAGCAGTGTGTGTGTGATTCACCCCACATGTATCAATGGTTCTATTGAAGTAAACAGAAACACGTTTTAACTTTTTGCTCAATCAGGGCTGTTCTGTTCAATAAGTGGGCAAGGTCAAAGCTTGAAAGAGCCAACCATTGCCATCAGAGATCTTGTGGCACATTGCACAAGAGTCAGCATCCCGGTCAAGATCTCTTTTGGTTGATCACTTTTTGCCAACTGAAAGTTCCCTTGGGAGCAGAGCTCCTCAATCCCAACTCCAAGCTCACCAGTGCATTCCTTTGCTGTGTTTAGCAGCTCTGTGCTTGTTCTTGAGTCTTCCTTTGCTTGTTGCTCATTTCAGTCCTGGTTGTAAAGTGTAGCTCAGTATCAGACTGCTGTTATGTTTATAATTGATGCTTACTATGCACAGTAACCGTTAATTTTCAGTATTTTGAGTCTGGAAAAGTAAATTATATAAATTGAGATATAATAGCAGTAATACTATCCAAGCATAAAATAAGCAAGTTCAGAAAAGGGTACTTGAGACCAAAACAAACGCTGTGCATAAGTTTGTTGCTTTTCCTTCTGCTGCTCTTTCAGAGCCACATGCTCAGTGCACAATGGTGGAATGTTCTCTAAGCTTCTCCTTTACTGGAGTTTTCCCTTTGGCCAGCTTTGGGTCTGTGCTGGTGGTTACATTTCACTTTGTGCAGTGGTTTGCTCTCCATAACCATTTCTCTTGGACAGAACGCTCTCTGTGGTTAGCCAAGGGGCCTGACAATGGATGTTCTGCTTTCTGTTTGCAAACATGGGATGTGAAGCACTGCCATCCCCCTTGGGTGGAGTCACAGCCACTCTATGCATGTGGCAAGGGAGCAGAGATGGAAGGATGTTTTTTGGTGGCAGGGTTTTGGTATTTTGGGAGATTTTAAACCACTTGGAATCTCAGGTTTGGATGAATGTGGTTTTGCCACACCTAACTGTGGAACTAGAAGGAGAAAAATGGAGAACACGAGTTGAGTGAAAATGATGTAGGAGAGAAGAAGGAGATGTGCAGTCAGGAGTAGCAAAAAATGTGATTATGTAAAAAAAAATAAATCTATACATTTACATGATATAAGGCACCAAATTAGCTGCGGGGCGAGGAGAGAAAACAACTTGTTTACCTTTGGTGTAGAGAACAGCTCTCTCTTTAACTAGATGTATTCTTTAAATGAAATACTAAGCAAACAAGCCTGGGTTTAAATGATGGCAAGAAGAGAATCCAAGGATTCCAGGGGAGTCGTTTGGAAGCTGTACACAAGTGAGGGATGGTGCATGAAGTGCTGTGAATTAAAAGGTTTGCTCTGGGGACAGGCATTTTAGAAAGCCTGGAAAGATAGGGCTGTAATTTTGGTGTCTCTCTGACCCGTTAGGAATAGAAATAAAGCAGCTATGCAGTTCTGAAAGAAGCATCCTTTGTTTGTGAGGAAATTGGGTTGTGGGTTTGCAGCCCTCGGTACTGCAGTTTATGTTTTTCAGATCTGTCAGTAATTAAGAAGCAGTGTGGTGATGTGGTGGCCTTCAATCTGATGTATGTTTTAAGAATGAGGTTTGGGAGGTGAACTGCTGCTTAGCTGTAGGCCTTGGAGGATGGTCTGCGTGTGTCTCAGCTGCAGCTCAGGGACTCTGGCCAGCATTCAGTGGCTGTTTCAAAGCAATGAAACTGCGTCATCAGTTCAGATACACGCAATATTGTTTTTTCAAGCTTTTTTCCCTTTGACTCTTGTGAGATTCTTTTTGACAACAGGTCATAGCAGGAGTGGTTTTGGAGATGGATCTGAAATTGTGTTGTGTTTTTTTTATGAGAAGGTTTTGCAAATAGCTCTTCACCATGCAAGGAGAGTTTCATGTACAAGAGCCAGTGTGAGTCCTGAGGACTTTCAGCCACTACAGGCCATGCAGGCAAAGGGTAGAGAAAATGAAATGATAATAACCTTGGTTTGCAGATGAGACAAACCAGCCTACCACATCACTGCCATTTCTCATAGCTGACATGGCTAGAGTTGCAAGCTGAACCCACATTGCCCAAAAGCAGCCTGTGTCTTCTTCACAATTAAAAACACTGTATGATTGTAAGGATATTTGTTCTTTCAAGGTTCACAATCTTAAATACGTCAGATGAAAGCTTTGCAGGTGATTCACTAACACAGAGTAACTCTAAATTGTGATGCTCAAAGATCTGTAACACTGATCCAGCTGAGCTTAAACGTTTAAGGAGACTCACAGTGCTAGTCAACAGCAGCAACCAAAAAGTTATTGGGTTGGGCTGCTGCCTGTTAGGAAAGTGATGAGAAGCAGAATGGAGAGAGAGAAAAGGACTTGATGGAATTGAGTCATTGATCTGTGCCCCTGACAGTGCCACGTGTTTCCCCGTTTTGCCCTTATTAATGGTTACCTAATGCTATTTACGAGCATGGCTGTACCACTTCTCTCATTCTCCTGACTGCAGTGATTTGCCTTCAGCCTCGTTTTTTCTCCCCTCAATTTAGTTTCATCTCATTGCTCATTGTTATAAAATCTTTTAATATAGCTGCTCTTTCTCCGTGGCATTTGCATTCCTTAAATATTTGTTGACTGCTTTGCTTTGTTTAACCTTCAAGTGTCTTTTCATAAATGAGCCTCATGAATAATGTGATGTTTTTGTTGCTTTCCTTTGAGCTTATTCCTGTACAGGAATGTGGAGCTGTGCTGATTCTTTGCTTTCTCAGTTCCTTGACTTGATGTACATGCTTTGCTGTTGCCTCTGTAATGCCTGTATGGACTAGGAATAAAATAAAGGACTGGGGGAGGATAGCTATCTTCATGCTTTGCCCGGAAGAGAAGCAATCACAGCCTGTTTATTTTTCTTATGAGACAGGCTTTCATATACATTTATTTATAGACTTTTATATGTATGTTTATATATGCTTTCAGTATGACTCACGTTGTTACCTTCTGTGTTTTATAACCTTTCTGGCCTTTCCTAGAGCTTATATTTGGAAACACCCCTATGTTGAGGGCAAGTGTTTCTCCTGCAGCTGGCTGTGCTGCCTGCTGATGTCTCAGGGAAGCAGAAAGCTTGGGCTGTGCCTGGTGGGGTAAGAGGCTGCCCAGCACCCAGGGTCTGCAAGGTGAACTCCAGCTGTCTGTGGGAGTGATGGTGTGTTCAGACAAGAACAGCTTGTGGAAGTGAAGGGAGGTGAATCTAGAGGTATTTAGGATGCTCAGATCAGTGCTGGCTGCTCCTTTGTTGTCATAGGAGTCCTCCCTGCATTTCAGAGCACTGGGATATTTGCTAAAAAGCACAGCTCACACGTGGCGTGGGATGCCAGGGATGTGCAGTGAGGAAACTGTGACATCTGCAGCTGCGGCCAGCAAAGAGAGCAAGGAGCAGGCAGGGTTAAGGAAGCCCTGCTGATGTGGGATATGAGCATTCTTAAAGAGACAGTGGGTGCGTTTCTTTTCAGTGGGCAGCAGCCAGTTGAGATGCCAGGGCTGGTGGCACGTTGCAAAGAAGGCTTTGTTTCAGCTATGCTGGGCTGCTATCAGAGCAGGGAATCTTTATGTCAACTACTTTTTGAGAACACAGAATGCATCGGAGCAGGGAGAAGCTCGCGTGCTGTAATGGTCTCTCCCTCAGCAGAACTGCTGCTGTCTGCAGTTTAAAAGGTTTCAGAATTGGAGAGCAGAGGAGCAGGGAAGACACAGTGCAGTGCCTCGGGAAAGCGATGTGATAACAGGCTATGCAAGCAGTTAGCTCTTCATTGCTCACCTCCCCAGCAGGCAGCAGGACTCTCCCAGTGGATGCAGGTTTCTGTGTGTTTGAGTGTGTGCAGAGGTCTGGCAGTTCCTTGGGAAGATGTCCTGACGCAGTGCGGGGCTGGGATGGGGCACAGGGGGTTGCCAGGAAAGTGGAAGCTGGGATGTAAGGGTGTGGGGTGTGGGGGAGAAGCTGGGCAGAGCTCTTAGAGAGCAGCATGTCCATGCTGTGCAAGAGTAAGGGCTGCACTGAGTGACTGCTCAGTGGGTTTCTGGGTGAGGCCAGCAGGATTACAGGAATCTGAGCCCATCCCGGAAGGAAAGGGTCATACAAGGTTAAGAAAGTCAATTAGTGAGAGTGGGGATGGATCCATTGTGTCTGAATGGGTGGCTGGAGAGAAGATCGCTGGTGGTTCAGGGGGGTCTGAAAGCAGTGATTGGTGGAGGCTTTCAAAGGCTGATTTTGGCTGGAATAAAGAGATTTGAGCAGCCCGGAAAAACGGAGCAGCTGCTGTAACTGCAGCTGTATGACACGATGGAGAAGCGAATGTTGCACCAGGCAGTGCTAAAGAAAAAGATGACACCCTTGTAGTGCCCTTTTCCCTTTAAACAAATGTACTCATGGGTCCGGGCTGTTCCTGTGCAGTGAAGTGTGGGGCAGGGAGCAGAGAGGACTGCAGCAGTGGGGCATGGCTGTACCAGGAGGCTGGTTGTAGCCCGCCGCTGGCACCGAGCAGCTGATGCACATTCTGCTCTCTCCAATGGCAGCTATTGAAGCTTTACCCAGATGGCAGGGAGTTCTCCCTTTGTGCTCGGCTTGCCTAAGGGCAGTGTACATAAGGGTTGCTTCCCTGCTATTTGGAGCAAGAGTGGATGTGGCTTTCTCACGTTGAGTGATGTCCAAAGGATGGGATTGGTGTGCTTTGGGTTTGAGGTGATGTTTTGCTGCTGCTTTTCTGATGTTGGTCTAAATATAACTGAAAATACAGTGGTGTGTGATGTTTGCCTCCATCCTGAAGGGGTAAGAGAAGAAACACGCAGATTACAGAGGCAGTTTTGTAATGATCCTGCAGGAGCTTGTCATTAATGGCTGATCTCCTGTTTCTGCTGCTATTTATCTGTGTGTATGAGGTTATTACTGTGGTTAACCCGTTGTTCTGCTTTTCCCTTCATCCTCTCTTAAACTTGGCACGCTTCCTGCACCCAGGATGCCCTCAGACCTTGCAGTTGAAGCTATCTCCTTGAGCACAGTGAGGTTTGGACCGAGCACAGCCTGCTGTCCCCATGCCCTTCACTGCAGGGTTGAAGGCTGGCACTGCCAGCTCCTCGAGGTGAGGGCTCTGTCTGTCTGCAAGCTGCCCAGCCCTCAGCACAGTGCTAACAGAGAAATGCAGGTGTTACATTTAGTGCTCGAGCTGTGAGACTTCTGCTGTTGTTATTGATGGGCTGGTTAATTTTCATTTCCAAGCACACCGACTGCTGTATGCATTATCTGTCAGTGCAGCATGAGTGCTTCTGGAGAAAAACATGCAACAGCTTATCATCAGTGCATGGGGCAGAGCATGCGATGGCTTCAGAGGCAAAAAGGAGATGGGCTTAATATCAAACAAAAATTGGCAAGGAACATAAATACAGAGCAATGTAGGCGAGGCTTACAGGAATGAGCTTTTTAAGAAGTGCGTTGCTTTTATACCTGCCTTCAGTTTGAAAAAGTTCAGTATTTCAAGTGTTTTGAATGGTTATCCCTTCACTGAGATGCTTCAGTCCATTCTGCAGGTGATCAGCATATACAGGAGTGTGTCAATGAAAGTTTTCATCCAAGTATTTGTGAAGTTACAGTTCTGCCTTTGATAACACACAAACCATCAGAAGTTCAGAATTTGGCATGGGAAGAGATGGTACAGTGTAATAGCTGCACAATGTAGAATATAAATATCTTCTGTCACATCAGGAATTGGTGCACTCTTGCAGATACACAGTTTGCAAATAATTTTTGGAAGATATCATTAGAAATTGAGGGCAGGCTGTGGGAGGTCAGCTCAGGCAGCCTTTTCCACTGCGTCAACCCAAACCAGTGGGTTTCAGGCTGGAGCTGTTGCCTCTGTGTGTTGAGTTGGGTATTTGCTTTCTTCTGTCTATTTGTCCTTACCAGGATGCCGTGCCAGGGAGGGATGTGATTCACAGAATCACAGAATGGCCTGGGTTGGAAGGGACCTCAAGGATCTTGAATCTCCAGCCCTCCTGCAATACGCAGGGCCACCAAACTCCACATTTAATACTAGACCAGACTGCGCAGGGCCCCATCCAACCTGGCCTTGAACACCTCCAGGGATGGGGCATCCACAGCCTCTGTTTTGGTTTCAGTGCATAGAGCAATGTTGGGCCTATGGAGAGACATGGGCTGATTTTCCTTTTGCTGTCCCCCCTCCTCATTTTCAGATACTGCACTGATTTAAAGAGGGTTACAAGTGCGTATAATAGTTTATGAAAACATCACTGCAGAGTTTTTGGGCAGTTCCACATGTGATAGCAGTAGTTGATGATAAAACTGCATGGAAAGATCCTGGGCACACTAAAGTCACTTGTCCCCTTTGAAGGAGACTCCAGCCCTCCCTCACATGCCTTACCCCTTGGTGCTGTCCCTCACTCCCCACATACTGTCATGACATCTGTCGTGATGTCATCATGTCACCTTTCCTGCTCTGAGCTCTCCGTGTGCAGTTTGGAGCATGGTGCAATCCCGACAGGTAGGACTCTGTTTCCTGGGTGAGGTAGGATCTGCTGCTGTGAATGCCTTGAATTGTGTGTGGTTCCTTTTGTGCAATTAAGGAGAGCTAATTAGCTCCTTTTAGTGCAGTCTCCTTGCAGAGGTAGCTGACCTCTTGTTAATCCTGGATTAAGTTCTTAGTAAGAACTGGCTCTTTGTGTGTCCCAGTTAAGATGTTGACACTTTGTTCTCTTTCTCCTTGTTCTCCTCCTCCCCCCTCAGCCTTCCCATGCCTTTGAGCACACGAATGCCTCTTTCCTCCCCTATGCTGGAGGAACCCATGTGCTCTTAGGAGCCATTGCATCCATAAAAACGTTGTCAGTTCTGAGTACTCCAACAAGATTTTGACTTGTTCTGGTACCCGTCTGGGAGCCCCCTTTTTTTTTTTTTTTTTTTTTTTTTAATTTTTTGCAAAAGGAGGAGGAAGAGTTCTGGAAATTCTCTTTATTGCTTAACAGAGTGAGAATATTGGAGTTTGAAGTGCAGCACCCACTTTGCATGTTGGATGTTCTATGGGCAGGAAGCAGCCAACACGACTGCACCTCCCAGTCGCAGAGTAGAGGGTGTGATGTAGAAACGCAGCTTCTGTGCTGCAACAGTGACGCGAGCAAAACTTTAATTACCATCCAAATAAGTCGGCTACCCATTAACAGTAATCTTACTTGCAGATCCTGAGGTTGTAGTGCTCTGCTGAGGATCCCCTGAGGACAAGCATTCGGAGATGCCTGCTGTGCCTTGCTGCAGCTGACAGCAGCGCTGTGGAAGTGTAACTGTCCTTGGTTCTGCTCTGAACTCAGCTGAAGATTTGACCTGTTGGGTGAAACTCGATCAGTGGCTTTCGGTTTTTCAAAAAAGGTCGTTAAAAATGAGCAAGGAATTGTTGGGGAAGGAGCAGTGAGAGATCTTACCTGTTTTCACGCGTTGCAGACAGATTTGTTTCATTCCTGTTGCTGGTGTGGATTGCACAGAGATTGCTCCCCTTGGATGCAGAGTGCGCCTCAAATCCACCCCTTCCTCTGTAGACCTTGTGTGTTCAGACTGTCTCTTGTGCATCCATTGTCAGCCTTGGGCTTTAATTACATGACCAGTGCATCATTTTCCCTCACCTGAGGTTCAGTGTGCATTAACATACTTGAATTTTGGCTGGGCAGTGCTGTCTGGTGTGCGTGCTTGGAACCAGAGCTCCTTGCTGTTGTAGGAGCTTCCACCCCACTGTGGGGCTCACTAGTGTGGTGTTGGGCAGTGGTGTGAGGCCGTGCCGTGAGAAGGTCAGCAGTCAAGGCCTCCCCATGCCGACCTCACAGGAAATCATGTGCTGATGCTTGACTTGGTTTTCTAACACCATGGCAAGAGGTGAGAGCATGATGTGCAGGCAGAACTGGTCAGCGTAAAATGTGTTCTGCAACTTGAACTGAATAGGAACTGGTAGTTTAAGAAAACTTTAAGAGCTTCCTTAAAGGGCGTGAAGATCCTTTCCCCAGTGCACTGTTACCAAAACATCTCAACAAGCTGTCTTCATAGTGACATGAATGGTGCTCCAGAGAGCCAGAAACATACCAGTATGTTTCTCCCTCTGTTGAGTTCTTGGTTGAATTTCAAAGAATCTAATTAAGTTCTTAAAGCACTTGAGTTATCATGTGATTTTTTTTGAGTTACCCATAACTTTGCCTTCTGCGCACCACCCGAGCAAAGCCAAAGAAGCTTTTCTTCAGGTAAGCCTTGCATTTTTACAACTGCTCTTATGGTGCTTTTAGAAACCAAGATGAATCTTTGGATTCGCCTTGCCTGATGTCTCTCTGAAGAATGGGAAGGTCTTAACCTCAGGTGCTGGACCTATCTTGCCACTTTATGACCTGCTTTGAGCCTTGATGTGCTCTCCATGCATGACTTTGAATGTCATACAGAAATAAACAATAAAGATTCACAGACTGAAACAGAATGGGGTCATTCAGCTGCCTGCTTTGAAGTATAAGACTTGCCCAAACTGATTTTTATTTGAGGTACAGAACAGAATTTAGAAAAGCATGGAACCTTTCTTGGTACTGTTTTTCAAAGGAGGATAATCTAGCCTTGAATTAAGTACAGTTTTTAGTGCTGTTACTTCTAAAAATGCATCTCTTTCATCTTGGCAGTTTGCTTTGCTGCAGCCAGGGCAGACTTGCAGAGTTGGAGTCTGAATTCAGACATTAATGGGTGAAGTGGCAGTTATCTCTTGTGGTGTTATGGATTATTTTTGGTGCTCTTTGTAAATCTCAGATGATTGTGAACATGTAATTATTTGAGAAACGTCACTGTCTCATTTTAGCAGAATTTTTTCTTGTAAGCAGGGATAAACCCTTGAAAACACAACCTGAATGAATGCGTACTGATGGAATTAGGGGAATAAAACCAGGTTTGCTTTCATTAAATTAGGTTTTGGGAGCCAGTAGTATGTTTGGGAGGTTGTTGTGTTTTGATGCTGGTGATGGGCAGCGTTGTAATGGGAAAACTGTAGAAGGAAGTATGTCCACAAGAAGGATGTCACAAAATTAGCATTGAGCTGATGGTTCTCTTAATGATGCACAATGCATTTGTTAGAACAATGGCTTATGCACAGGGAAGGGATGTGCACGTATGTGCATTCTTTCAGTAATGTTAAAAAATGCTGTTATTGTTCTGCTATCCTAATCTGAGTAGGTGTATGATGAGAGTGTTTTTCAATTTAAAACCATGCACAGCATTTGAATTGCACGGGGGCACGTGGGCTGGTGCAGATCATTGATTCATAGGAGCAAAGCACCTCCTGCTCCCACTGCTCTTGGTTATAGTGAGGTGCTGGATGATCAGCCTTTTTTGGAGAGACGGTCTGTTGGGACGTTAGTGCTGAAAGTGGTGACTGATTCTGAAGAGAAAATTGTCAGCCTTGTTTCAGTGGCTGGAGTGGATGAAATCAACACAAGGAAGCGGAGGACAGAGCAGTGCATATTTACATCACTTAAGGAGCAGTGGGAGCAGTGCATCTCCAAGGGGTCATTTGCAGCATCTAAATTTGGCTGCAGATGCCTTGCTTAGGTAGTCTGAATCATGCTCTGGAGTTGCCTTCCTGGCTCGATTGACACCACAGGGAACTCTTACAGCAAACATCCCTGATAGGTGATGAGAAGAAGGAATGCATTTTTAAACCACTGTGGCCAAACTGGTGCAGCATCTTTGGCCTGAAGGTGCCTGGGAGCAGGTGTGTGTCCTCCAGACACCTCACTGACGCTACAAAGTCACCATCTTCCCATGATACAACTCTTAAAAATCCCCAGGCCTGTTTATACATGGCTAGGCATGAAAAATTAAACCTCATTAGCTTTGTGGATGGAGCGAGCTAAATTGAGTTGAGGTCACCCTAATTCGGAATGTGTCCTCACGGTGTTTCATTCAGTTTAGATAATCCACTTTGCCTGTTAATTAGGGTTTAATTTTCCTGACTGTTCTTGTATTGACATGCTTGCAGGTTTTGAAACTTTCTCCTGCACATAGGACTGGATGGGTGTGTGCACAGGGAGGATGAAGGGATATATTTTTTTAACCTGCAGGATCTTCACTCACAGGCTTTGCCAAACTCGACGAAGGGCACCCAGAAATGCCAAGATTGTAATCGGGGGCCGTTGGGAAAAATCCCGGGAGCTCCCCCCTCCCCCTTCTGGTGGGCAGGGATGGATCCCCAGGCATTAAGGGGCTCGCGTTATGTAAAGCGGCAGCCCACAGGCTGCGTGCATGCGCACGCGTGTGTGCGGGTGTGAAAAAGCCGGCGGTGCGGGGAGCGGCACCCGGCATCACCAGCAGCACAAAGAGAGGAGCGGGGGGAGCGAGGGGCTGAACCATGGCAGGAGCCCGGGCAGCCTGTGGAGAGGCCAGGAGAGAGGGTTGGGGGTGTCCGTGAAGGACCCCTGCCCCTGTCCCCTCAGCACGGGCTCGGCGATGGTGCTGGAGGTGAGCTGCCTCCCCCCCAGCGCTCTGCTCCCACCACATGCGAGTGAATGAATGAATGAATTCTTAGCTGCTCCGCGCCGCGCTCCGGTCCCTAATGGCTACCAGGTTAGTGTTCCTCTCCTGTTCCGTTGCCAGTGTCTCTCTTCCTCTCTCTCTCTGCCTGTGTGTGCAGTCTGCCGGCTCCGAACGTGTGTGCCTGCGTGTGTATGTGTGCATATATGCGTGTGAAAGATGGAGCCTGAGGGCTGCATGTGCCACGCTGGGCACAGGTTTGCTGAGCAAATCTACCGTCCGAGACGTACGCTTTCCAGGCAGATTAAATCTGGAGTCCATGTTGGTTGCCATTGCTGCTGCTCCTTTCTGTTCGGGGGACTTGAAAGCAGACAGTGTGACATCATGTTGCAGAGATGCTTCTTTTCTTTCCCCTTCCCCAGCCCGATTCCTTTCTCCCTTATTCTCCCCCATATGCGTGCGCCCTACCTCTCCTGCAGCAGAATTGCCAGAGCAGCCTTTTCGATTGTTTGAAACAACGAGGATCAGATCTGATTGTTGTTTGCAGCTTTCTCTCCCCGCACCCCTCCTGCTTTTTCCGTCACGCCTGCTGCCCACCCCCACCTCCCACCCCCACCACCAAGGGACAGCTCTGCTCGCTGGGCAGTGGGAGGCCGGAGGGGCTGAGCCCACTGTCTGGCCCCACAGCAACTCACCGGAGGCAGCAGCTGCAGGAAGATGGTGTTTTTGTTTGCCCATGTGCTCCCATGCTCTTAAAAGCTCTCAGAGCATGCACGCTGCTGTCTCAGTTCTGCTTTGCATTCCTCTCAGCGTTGATGTATTTGCAGAGACAGGGATAGACAGGATTTGTTTTGTGCTGCTCCATCCTCCCAACACTATACAGGTGGCTATTTATTTATTTTTTGGCAGGGGATAGCAATAGGAAACAAGGGCTCATTGCACTGTGCAAATCTAGGGACAGTGAGAGTGTGATGAATACTTATTCCTTAAAAATACTACTTTTCTTAGATTATTGATGACTAGCATCATCCTGTCCGTTGTGGAAATTACTGATTCAGTACGGAGAATCTATACCTGTGTCTTTGCTCTGTAAGTCATGTGCATTTTCATGACAACCCCTTTTGAAGCTGGTAGGTTTACCATGGAGCTCCTGACTTTGTCTCAGTAGAGTAGAAGGAAGTTTTAAGCTAAAGTGCAATAATTCTTCATGCCCAACTGCTCATGCCACTGAACACCAGAAAGCTGGATGAAGCAAGAGAATATATCACGTGGGGACAAGGCTGAATCAGGACCTGAGGACAAAAGACTGTATGTGAGTGATGGTTTTCTGCCCTTGGCCCTCTCTATTTTTAACGTTCAGCTGGACAGTGCTGCTGCACGTTTAGAGCAAAGGAGGATGGAGGCATGGAGGATGTCGGGATGAGGGGGTGGGAGGATGTTGCATTGTTGTTTTTAGAACGGTAAAATGGTGAAGCGCTGAGGGATGAGGGAAATAAACCAATTTGGTCAGGGTTGAAGATCAGAGAATCTTTCATTAATCCCTGGAAGCTAATGGTGATGTCTGGCTGGAGTGAGTGGGAGGATGTAGAACTCCAGTTTTGTCTTCCAGTCCTGAGATGCACGGTGTTTCTGTACACCTGCACCTTGTTGCTGGCAAAGCATGACGTGAGGCTTTGTTAGATGAATAATTTGTGATTTATAAAACTCTTGCTGCATGACTGGATTGCATTCAGGAGGATTCTACCTGTGCTGGGAATAAAGGCCTCTGTCAGCTTTGCTGAGGTTATGGTGTGAGGCGGGCTGGAAGGAATAAGGTTTGTGCTCTCCTTGAGGTAACACAGGAACCATCCAAAAATCAGTCTGGGTGTTGATCATTAACTATTGAGTGCATTATTGCATTTTTTTAAACTCTGTGTTGAGAAGATGTGCAAGGCGTTGAAGGTAATGTCAGATATTGCAGTTCCTGCTGTTAATTACAGCAGAGCCATTGCAATGGGAAGGAGAGGAAACAAAGCCCCTGCCATTAACCCTTCTGGAGGTGCAGCTGGGGCTGTGGCAGGGCTGGGGGTGAAGCAGGCACACAGTGAGCTTCACAGGGATATGGAAGTCTTAGTTTGCATCATTTTGCGTTGTTCTCCCTTTACTGCTGCCCAAAATTCATCTTATTATTCATCCCACTTTGTTCCAGGTGGTTTGCCTCCCTTCAGAGCAGATGTAACTATTAATTTGTGGGTGATTAAGCGGTTTAGAATGTAATTTATAACACTTTTTTGGTTCTCTGCAGATGAATGGTCCTCTCTAGCATATGCCTGTATCAGACATCATTGTGAAGATCTCTCTTGTTCTATTTAGAAAACACGTTCTGACTTTTTCTTGGGAAATTGAGGATTGTTTCAAGCGCAGTACAGTGGGAATTTCCATATCATATGAGACCATTGGAATTGCTAGTCTGTCTCCAGTGGTAACCAGTATCAGATTCAGAGAAAGACAATGGCAATGTTAATAATGCATTTGACCAACCTCACGGTGCTGTATGTGTGCTGAAGGCGAATTCCTTCCTAACGCCTGCAGTGATTTGCTGCTCCCCTGAAGCACAGTAATTGCATTAATTTTATCTCGTCAATAGGTAAACATGCTGTTGAATTTCATAGGAGGAGGAAACTATTCTGTGAACTTTCCAAATAATCTCGGAAATGTTTGGACATGGCTAAAAAATAACTGCTTAAAAAGCATGCAGAAAGTATACTCTAAGTATTGTTTTTAAAGCAATTGTCATGCAACGCTGCTTAGTGTCTGCATAGCTCTATAGTTGTCTCTCCTAATGCTTTAATGCTTTCTTTGTATCTTTTTTGCTGGGAGATGCAATGTAAGCATAGCGTTCTGTTATTGCCTTTAGGGCAAGGGATGCATGGAGGGTTTCGTTCTCAGATGATCAATCCGTGTAGGTTGGTGATGACCAAAAGTTGCTGCCATCTGCTTGCTGCTTGGTGGGCTGCATAATGAGTTTCTGAACCTCATCTTTTTCCAGTGATGTCAGACTGTATCAGTGAAAAGCATTTTTGTGGGCGTCTAATTAACCCCCTTGCTGTCTGCTGCTGAAGAGAATTAACTCTTTTTGTCAGACAGCCAGGCTTGAGGTGCCTTCTTGACCTTGTGTTATTTCCTGCTCTTTTCGAGGCTTTACCAGCACACTTCTGTTTTGTGTGAGGATATCCTTCGTCCTTGAAAGCATGTAAGCACAGGCCTGACTTTGTTTGCAGCCTAGATTTCATTGGGCCTTTACACAGAGCTAAATGCGTGCCTAAGTTCTTTGCTTCTTCACAGATGTAGCACTCAGCACTGTGCAGAATGAAGCCTGACCATTGCAGTGCTGCCCGTTGCCCCGTTTGGGGCCCCTGTTGCATGCTGACAGGTGGGTGCCCTTGGCTGCAGGGGGGACATGCAACTTCTGCACCTCTGTTCTGGCAAAGCAAGTTCCTCTGGGAAACATGGCGATGGTGGTGGTGGAGGCTGCAATTAGCTTTCCGGATCAGGACTTTCTTCAGGAAGTCTGAGGGGGTTAGAAATATGCAGCAGGAAATGGTGTCACCAATCTGCGTCTGCCTTCTGGGAAGCCGGTGGTGGCAGGGAGCTGTGTGAGTGAAGCTGCCCCTTGTTCCCACAAGCTGCCCTCCTTCCAAATCCTTCAGTACCCTCCTAACACAGCGTTTACGACCGGCTGAGTTCTAGTTCACATTCTGCAGCTGCAAGATTGAAATGGATTTGCGTTGCGTCCTCTTAATCCCAGCTGATCGCTACCTGCGAGGAGCCCAGCACTGTGCCCACAGCTTGGCTGTACCTCATGGCTGCTGCATGAGGCAGTGGGCAGAAGCCCTTCAGCAGGTGCATGCAGCCCATGGGGGGCTGTGTTGGCTGGGGGTTGCACCCAGGAGCAACAAGGGGCTGCTTCCTGGGGGGGCTTGTTGGTGTTCCGTCCCTCGCTCGGTCTGTTGCATCCGCTGAAGGCTGCCCTGCAGCGGTGTGTGTGAGAGCCCTGAATGCTCTCTGCTCAATTAGTTCTGCAAAGCATTATGTATTAGTATTATTTTTTTATTATTATTATTGTCAAAGTGGGTCAAGTTGTTTTGGCGTTTCAGGCGCCCGATTCCTGGTTCAATTGCAGGCCTCAGTCACTATGGCAACTGCAGCAAGCGTTCGTCATGGCTGTGCCTTGGGCCGGGTTCAAACTTGGGGCTGCAGCAGCAGTGGCGGCAGAGGAGGTTTTGAGGGGCTTGGGACAGAGGGCTGCAGATTTGTGGGGCTGTGCAGAGAGCTGATTTAGTTTTTTAGGGCACACAGAAGATGCTCAGTGAGTGGAAAGCAAATTCCGAGGCCAATCTGCTCTCAGAGGTTCCTTTTGGCAGAGCTGGCACTGGCACAGGCAGGGCACGCCGAGCTGGGTGAGCAGCCATGCGCCAGCTGCTGTGGAGCTTGGTTGCTCAAGCATGGCCAAAAAAATCCACTGGAGGAGCTCTGCAAGTCCTTGAGCCTTCAGCATGAGCTGGCCGTCTCACCTACACGCTGCCTGGGCTAGGCATGCTGCAAGCAGCCTTGAAGCACACGAGAGAGAGCTGAGAATGTGTTTTTCATGTCTGTGTGAGTGTGCATAGAAATGAGTATTAATTTATTGCAGCCCACAGGAGGCAAAGTCTGTCTCATTTGTCATTTGATTACATTTTGTCAGGTTTCATCTGAGTTTCACGTGTGCACGATGCTTCTCTGCCCAGCTTTTGATCTGGTTACCCTGTGCTTTACTTTAGAAACAGACAGAATTCGGTGCTCTGCCATAATTGTAATGAGCAGAGCCTTGGCTGAATGTGACCTGGTCTTTATAGAGTTGCTTGAAGTTGAAACTCAAAGTGAAACCTATGTGTGAGCTCCCATGAGCTGAAAATGAAAAGTAGGTGGTGTGTGAGGAGCTCAAGTTCTGTTGGGCTGCAGCAGAAAATGAGGATGTCTGTTCAGAGCAATCCAGCACAGTGATACGTGATTCAGGAACGCTCGATTCAAATTCTTCTCTTGTAATTTAGGGGACTCTCGAATCAGTTTGCGTTGAGTCAAGCGTGCTGAGGCAAGATTGAAGAAATTTGCTGTAATGCCAGATAAGCAATTACACAGCGTGAACAGGAGCAATACAGCCTCAGAATCTGGAATTATTAATAAGCATAGGAATGGCAATTTGAAACCATTTCCGTCTCTGGAAGCACTTCTAATGAAGTGCAGGATGCAGGGCCCTTTGCACAGCACCTTGTGCACGTAGCTGGTGATTGTGGCTGATGGACTTAGATGCAGCTGTGTTGGGTTGTTAAAAAAAATCATAATTGGTGCTTCTTAAATTGAACAGGAAAGGTAGCAGTGTGAGGGCAGAGTGAGTGCAATGCCCATTTGACTTGGGTTATCTGAAAGTCTGGAAAGAAATCTGGTATTTTTGTATGTTTTAATAAGTCAAAAAGATGGTAGTGTTTTCACTTCATGATACACCTGAACTGCTACCGGTGCTGCAGCATAGAATAGATGTGGTGTTTGGAGGAATCTGCCAGGAAAAAAGGCATCAGACAAGGAACAGGAGGGGAATCTGAGTTTTCTTGTCTTACACTGGGATTGCTGCTCAGCTCTGTGTAGATACAGAACTGGCTTTCTGCTTTAGGTGTTGAGGCATTGGCGGAAGGCATGGGATGAGAAGTTCCACTCCCTTCAACGATTCACTGTTTCTGTGAATCTCTTTCCTTTTCTGCTTTAATTTTTTCAAGTCATGAAAGCTTTTATGTTCCTGTGAACTGTTTTCATGTTAACTCCGACTGGTGTGGGAAAAGGATGGTTTGATGCAGGAAATCATGACTGCATCATCTGTGAGTGATGGTACACCCCCTTCCGTCCCCCCACAGTGCCCCAGGGGGTTTGGTGAAGTTTAATAGAGCATTTCCTAAAAGATAAGGTTCCTTTTTTTGTGCACGCTGTTGGGAAGGAGCAGTGCTGAAATAAAAAATAGAGGGGTAGGGTGAGAGTGCTGGCATCTCCCTTATTCTTGAGCACAAGTTGAGGTTTTGTTAGCTCAGCTCATCGGTTTCAAGTCTCAGAGCCTACAGGACAAAATGAGTTCATTTTCCCCTGTCTTCTCTGTGAATAGATCAGTGGAAGAGTGGGTGGAAAAAGACACTGACAGGCAGCTGAAGTTCCAATCGTTCTCAGTGAATGACACCTGTGTGCTGCCTAACTTCACTGGGGGAGATCAGTCCCAAGTGTGTGGCAGTGGGTGCGTGGCTTTGGGCAGCTTTATCTGCTGTGATACTGGAGAAAACCTCTGGGTAAAGCTTCGCCTCAAGGGACAGTGAAGCATTTGCTTTCTCTTGGAGCAGAAAGTTGACATCTGTGCTCTGTGTTTCTGTTTGCAGTACTGCCAGTAACTCAAACCGCAGCACGCCTGCCTGCTCCCCCATCCTGCGCAAACGCTCCCGGTCCCCAACACCGCAGGACTCCCAAGGAGACACCATGGTGGAAAAAGGCTCAGACCACTCGTCAGACAAATCCCCTTCCACGCCGGAGCAGGGTGTACAGCGGAGCTGTTCCTCTCAGTCAGGCCGCAGTGGGGCCAAGAACTCCAAGGTAAGGAGCGAGCAAATAACTGCAGTCAAGATGCACACGCATCTGCTGCTCTGAGCTCTGTAATGTGGTGCACTGGCTTTGTCCAGTGCTATCTTCTTTATTTACCTCTGGCTAACCCTCCTTCTTCCCCCAGCGTGATTCTAAAAACTCTAACTGGAGGCCATCTGGGGAGGTCAGACCTACCCTCTGTCATCCTTTCATTGAACTCAGCCCATGAATTGCTGATGGCTTGGACTGTGGCTCAAAACTGGCTTTTGTAGGCTAATCATTTTGCAGTCAGGGCCCTGTTTTCTTGGCAGGCTCTGTGCTTTTGAATTAGACCTTGAAAATCAGCTGTTGCAATTGCTCTTTATCAATTAGATCACAAAGGGTCATGGAACACATGAAGATTCCTCTGTGCAGACAGCTTGTAAAAAGCCCACGCATCTCTCCAGTCCTGGCCAAGCCATGTTGAGATGAGGTTCAGACTGCACAGAATCAGTTTGCTAGTCCTCTGCACGGTGTCTCTTAATGGTACAATATTACAGGTGTCTGACAAACTCCATGGAAGTCTTGGACAGATGATACTTTTCCTCAGGAAGGGCTCTGTCTTTTGGTAGTACTGGAGCCAACATCAGCCGTGTCTTTGCTGTACTGGAAGGATGAGGGTTTCAAGTGTAGGGACTCCTGATTTTCTGTGAGCAGTGGGATTTGGTGAAGCAGATGGGTGCTGTGGGAACCAAGAGTAACCTTTGATAGTAACGCTGACGTCAGTGGTGTAGGAGCTGCCAGGAGCATTTGCATTTTACTCATTTTGCAAAGTGAAATATTTCACCTTGAACCACTCCGCAGTGTCACAGATGACTGTATGGCATAGATGTTGGCTTGTGGGAAATGAGCTGTTGGGTCCTTTGCCTAGCTTATTGCAGGATTGTGTCACGTGTATAAATAGTCTTCATGCACTCCTCTTGGTATTCACCATCAGCAGAAGAAACAGGATCCACTGGCCCACACTCCCTGGGCTGAATTGCTCTCTCACCTCTAAGGAAGGAGGGTGTGTGTTGAAAAGATGGGACGAAGGGATTTTTTGGGACGATTCATTTGAGGCTAGGTAATTCTGGGGCTGCCCTTGAGGTTAGACTTGCTTCCTGTGTGCCTGATAACCTTCAGCCACCACCCCAGGGTGGAGGAGGATGCCCATGGGCGTGATGGTGCTGTCAGGCCTGTGTGCATGGGCAGTCTGTCCCCAGAAGGAAGCCATGCAGGTGGGAGGAGGCAGGATGCTCACTGTTCATTGCCACGCTGGGGGTCAGTTTGTCAGGGCATTTGCATCCTCAGCAAAGGGTGTTCCTGAGACGAGTTGCATTGCCCTGGCTGTGATGTGCTGTGATTCAAGGTCACGGGAATGTGATCACAGAATCACAGAATTCTGATTCTTGACAACGCAGTGACTAGTGAAGCTTAATAGCATAGCTTAATAGTAATTCATGGTGCTTTTAACAAGGAAAGGAAGTGGAATTGGGAGGGATGTGATGCTGTCTGCTGGGTTTGTGGGTTTTCCTTCTCTGGAATCATGAGGTAATTTTTCTTCTTTCCTTAATTTCTCTCTTTTCATTCCTGCATGCTTTCTCTCCGATTAAGTCACACAAGCGCCTCTCCAAAGTAAGCCTTCTTTTTTCTCTCCTGTGCCCCACTGTAGAATTGTCTCATCCTGCAGAAACCCCGTGGTACTGAGCAGTGACTCCAGTAAGGCATTCTCCTGGCGTGGCTGTGAGAATGTCAGCAAGAGCTCACCCCGATGCCTGTAGCTGAGAAGCTGGTTTCACTTATATCACTGGGATCTCATTAATATTTGCTCACGTGGTGTGAAAACTGGCCTGTTCCCCACCCTCCTTCAATTACTTCCAAGTAATTTTAGGCTTTGTTTTAAGATTTGTTTTCCCTCTCCCTTACAATGAGTTGTTGTCTTTACAGGGAGAGATCCTCTGGCTTTGGTAGGCTGAACTGTACCATAATCCATCCTCTTTCCTCTCTTCTTTATGCCTTTTGGAAACAGGAGTTGATCTCCCTAACTTAACTGTTAGTTTGTTTTTTGTTTTTTTCTAATGATGAAGAGTTGATTTGAGGCCATTGATCTCAGTTTACTGACCTTGCACGTTTTTCTGTGTGATGTAAATATTAAAGATCAGTGATTTCAAATGAACCCAGCTTACACCTGGTAGAACAGATTTGTCCCAAATGAATTGTGAGAATTCATGGGCTCGCTCTGAAAGGTAATAAGTAGAAAATCCCTCTGTGGGTGCTTGGATTGGAGATAAGCTCATCTGAGATGTGATCTCAAATCTCATTGCTACCCTCAGAAGAGTGTAAAAATCAGAAACGCTGTTGGGATGCTTATTGGACAAAGTGTCAGGCTGTTGGCATTTCTACATGTGAATGCAAGTGAAGTTAAAATCAGAATGGCTTGGATGGCTTCATCATCTGCCAAATCAGTGTCTTGGCTTTTTCCCAGCTGAATACCTTGGATTCAATTCTAGGCAAGCTCCTAGTAAGCAGTGAAGTTTACAGTACTATTTTACTGTTTTTCCTTGGTCAGAATGCCCTTTTAGCCAGCCTTGTCTTGCATGATTGCTGGTGGCTGCTGGGAACTTCATGTCTTTGTTTAGACAGGTTGACTCTTGCATGGTGACTGTAGCTTGGGTGCTACTAAAGAGGACTGTGGGCCTAAGATTTGAGGTGAGATGTGACACCAGTACTATGGAAGACATGGGTGTGGAGTGGCACAGCTGCAGGGCTTGCTGGTGAGTAGAAGTATGTGGGCAGGCTGGGCTGGGCTGGAGGTGCTCAGCCAAGCAGAGGAGAGGTGGGAAGAGCCTTGGTAGGGAGTGATGTGTGCAATGTGTTTGTATTGCTGCTGTGATAAGCTTACAGAGAGAAGAAATGCTTTATAACAGCTAGAGAAACAAAAGGAAGATGGAGCCGAGGTGAGTGCTGGTACATGGAAAGCAGGTGCAGAGAAGGGGGTCCTGGGCTCCGCCAGCCTGAATCAAAGCTCCTGCCCTGACCCTCTCCCCCAGCCAGAATCTCACCCCGTGCTCCACAAAGCAGCTCTTTTTGGTAGGACAGAATCAGGTGCAGTGAGCTCCCTGTCTCTCCCCACATGACAGATAGCTGCTTAAGATGGGGAAAGGCTGGGAACAAAGAAAGGAGGGGCGCACGTGGTAAAATCTCCTTTCTCAGTCTCTTCTCTCCCCAACCCCTCTTCTGCAAGAAGAAGAGTTTAATTTTCCAACCTGTCTCTCTGATGAAATGAAACAGCTTGAGCCCATGAGTTTGATGCTGTGTTTATACAACCGCTGACAGCTCTGCTTGAAGTCCCTTGCCCTCTTTTGTCTGTTGCGCTGATCGCCGTGCTGCAGTGCTGCCATCAGAGGGAGCGCTTCACCAGGAGTTTTTAAGCACTGGATTGCATCTGTAAAAGGCCTTTCCTGGAGCTGCTTTCCCTTGCCACCCACCACCGTGGCGTGGGCCAGATGATTTGTAAGCCTGTCTCAGCCTTGGGGGAACACTGCTGCTCCTGAAACAGCTTTCTGGGCTCAAGGAATGAAGGGATTTTGCTTGCTGCCAACTGTGGGATAACGTATTTTTAACTCTCTTGCTCTTGCATAAAGAAAAAAGTGATTTCATCTCTGTTACAAAGCTTTCAATATTCTTCCTACTGCCTATACCTAGTAGCAATGTAGACTCAGAAGACTGTAGAGCCATTTAGGTGGGGAGGGGTTATCTGAAGGTCTGTGGTCCAAAATCCTGTTCAAAATGGGATTGATTTGGTTAGACTGAGTTGCCCAGAGACTTCTCTGCATTTTGGATGGAGATATCACAGCCTTGCTGGGTCCCTGCTCCAGTGCTTAACCACTCCTGCTGTGAACAGGCTTTATCCAAGTAGAATTTCCCCTACTGCAGCATATGACTGTTGCACCTTGTCCTTTTAGTGTCAGAAGAGTTTGGCTGTGTCTTCCCATTTGATCCTCCTGCTGGGTGGCACAATCCTCCTTTAGGTATTCTGCTCATTTTGAACAGAGGTGAGGAGTCTGAGAATAAAGAGCATCAGTTTATTTGAGATACAGGGATACAGAAGGGAGGTGAACAGTGTAGATCTGGAGGTATGCAGACCAGGAGGAAGGGCTGTGGAATGTATTCAGAGTTCTGTGCCCTCACCTTGTCTCTGTCCCCCTATTTCCCTGGTTATAAAATGGACGTAATGATGCATCTATAGCCCATGGCATGTCATTCACTTGGCAGAATGTTTCTGTTCCTCTGGAAGCAGAAGTATGTAGGAGGGATTGTGATCCTGCTCCCAGCAGTGCTAAAAGATGGAAACTCTGTTGGCTTCAAGCTAGCAAGCCAAACTTCATTCATGTGATCCACCGCTTCCCATCTGCACTGTAAAGCTGTAACTTTCCAAGCAAATCCAGGATTATTAACACACGAAGATTCAGGGGCAGCCTTACAGTCATTAGAAGCTCATAAATCCCCCATTTTTCTCAGCTTCTCCAAAGTTCTTCCTGGTTATAGCCACCACGTAGCTCTGCGTTCTGCTGTCTGCTCCCACAGCATCACCTCTGCAAACCAGTGACATCTTTTCCACTTTTGTGTGCAGCTCCCTTCCTCCCTTCCTGCTTTATTTCATTTTTTTTTCTGTTCTAATGCTTATGGTTTCTTTTTCCAGTATGACAGACTTAACCTGCTCAAAGTAAGAATATGTTTTTCCTTTTTCACCCCCCTCTGCTGTACTGTCTCTTGATTTTCACAGTTTGCAGCCCTCTACATTCTGACACTCAGTGATAAACCTTTTTTCTTTTTAAAGCTGAATGCAGTTGAAGTTGGATTTAAGAAGTCAGATTATCACAGAACCTTAGTTTTGCTCTTCTTTGGACTCTGTAGTCTGTTACGTGTAAAAGGTAGATGACGGGAAGAAGGAACCTCCTCACATTTAGAAAACTTGAAGCAAAAGATGAGGCTTGGGTATCCATCTAAAGGTGTGGAAGAGGGAAGATGCTGCAGAGAAGCCATCACTGGAGGGACTTTTCCTCGTCCCCCTGCAGAGAAGGACAATTTCAGCTGACAGTTCATGAATGGAGGGTATGGCCAACTGTGGGGAAGTGTAGGAAGCAAGAGAAGATTCCTGAGGTTAGTTACTGAGCCTTAGTGTGTATTCAGCTCTTCAGCTCATATCTTTTCCCCTGGGTTTAGGGAGAGGCCTTAGGAGTGCTGCTCTTTCAAGTGTCAAATTGTTGTGGTTTGTTTTGTGACATATTTCCTGTTACTGTGGGGATTTTCATTAGAGATCAGTGCAGTAAACAGGATGATTTCCCAACTGGCCAAAGTTGGGAAAAGAGGTGGCAAGCAGTCCTTGGGAAGGGTTGGCTGCCAGCTGGGTGTGGGATCCAGGTGCTGGGGAGGTTAGCTGGGTGCAGTGGTGTACAGGGAGCACAGGAAACTGTGAGCAGGGTGGAAAGCAGTGTAGGCAAAGCATGTCTTCATAGCAATCTCTGTTCCAATCTGTTCTCATTCACGCTCTGCACTTACTTTCTTATGGTAAAACATAATGAATGTCATTGCTCCTGCTGTGGGCTGTCCCAGCACAGCTCATTTCTGTGTTTCTGGCAGTAGGAACTTAGCTCTCTGAGTGCAACTTTCCCAAAGTCCCTTAAAAGTCTGAGATGAGTTTGTTTGTAGCCCGGATGGGGTATAAAACTGAAAAATACTCCCAGTCCAAAGTCAGAAGTGAGATGTGTTCAAACAAAGAAGTGCAGTGAGACACTGCTTCTGTCTTTGTCCATTAAGCAGAACTCGGCCGGGTGCCATGCAGACGTGTGGCTGTGGGTTGGAGGAAGGGACAGGCGCAGCTGTGGGGCTGCTGGCACCTGCAGTGCTGATGCTGTGCCCCATGGCTCAGCACTGCTAATGGCATAAGGCTGCGGTGCCCCATGCTTTGCTGTTCTGGGCTAAATCCGCCCCAGCTGTGGGGATGCTTCTGCTCTGTGTCCTGACATTGGAAAGCCAGCTTTGCTGGAATGGGAATGTGAGGCTCGTTTCTTCCTCCCTCTGTGCTGAAAAATTGCACCTCTGGCTGGAAATGGCCAAGAGTGACTTTCCAAGCCGAGTGAGCCTTTTCAGATGCTCCACTGTGACTTGTGGCCTGTCCTGAAACCATCTGAAATGCTGTAATAAGGGCAAAAATGTACGTGTGCAGATGACGCAAAACACTGCGTGCTAAAATTTTGCAAATAAGTCCTTTTTTTTTTCTTCTGTTCAGCTTTTCTATTGCTTTCCTTCAGCAATGTTCTTGTCTCTGTACGTGTCTCCCTTTTAAAATTTAAAATACTACTGAAAGCGTTGGCTGATGGCTGCTTTGTGAGTGAGTAAAAAGGTCTCCCTGCATTCCAAGAATTCTCCAAGGGTTGTTGTTTGCAGCGGGTCCTGTTCACATCAATGTGATATTCCCAACCTAGGCAGCAGGCCTAGAAAATAAAGCCTCGACCAGAGATGTGTGGCAGTGATTATGATGAGCTCCTCTGTTGCTAGTGGGCGCTGCTGCTCTGCAAAAGGGATTGCAGCATGTGTGCAGGTTTGTGTGCGTGTGCGTGCATGTGGACATGCACACATTAGCCTGAACTGTTTCCTATTATAGATTCTTGCTCCTGGATTTGATCTTTGTTTCTGTAACTGGAAATAGCTGTGTTAGACCGTGCTGTGAAATTCACTGAAATCTCCTGTTTAATCTCACTTTCACTTTGCTAATTATGCAAGCCAGATTGGACCTACTTTCTCTGTCCATCTTTCTTTTTGATCCTAAGATCTCTGTGCTAACTAATGCTTCTCTTTTATTTTGTCCTTACAGAAAAGCCAGAGTTGGTATAATGTAAGTACTCCTGTTTCTCTTGTCCCTGGGTGAAAGTGGGCTGGGTGCTTGGGTGGGGGGGAAGGTGCAAAGGGGCTTTGCAGTGGCAGTGGGGCATACTGACCATTTCTGAAAAGATGGAAATGGCTCAGAACTGGCAAAGGACACCTGACATCCTAAGGGAAAGGGTGCCAGAGACAAGGAGCAAAAGCTTTGTCCTTCCAGTCACTCCTCTGCTGTTCTCTACATCCTGTACCTTCCAGTTCCCTATCAAAGTTGGTCTTGATGTGGTGACAAGGAGAACTGCCACCATGCAAACCCTTTGCATCTCAGGGTGGAGCGGGGCAAGAGAGGAATTACTTTCTGTTGATCTCACAGAAAAGCGAAGATGGTTTCTCTTTTGCTTCTGCCTCAATCTTATTTGTGCTCTGCGAGCATGAGTAGCAGTGTTGTAGGCACACAGCTGGTGATCTGCACATTCCCATAGTCGAGCACCTTGCATGGTTGAACCCTACCCTCAGGCTCTTCAGGGCAGCTATCAGCAGCGCAGTGCCTTTGCAGCAAAATGCAGCAGTTACTCCACGTTCTGCAGCATCCCCACCTTTCTGCAGCATGAGACAGGAGAATCAGGGCTTTTAGCTGCTGTGATGTGCTCAGATCTGACACAGGCACGAGGGGCAGACTTCAAATAACCACCACCAGGATGTTTCACCTTCTCTGCCTTGTCTAAAAGTCCTTCGTGTGGCTGGTTAGGTACCGTGCTGTGTAGTTGTGGCATCTTGTGTCCTGGCTGGGAAGCACTATGGCAGGAGGCTGAGGTCTTGTCAGCATTAACAGCAGCTCTAGTTTGTCTGGGGTTGTGGGTCTGAGTCACTGGACAGACACATCAGAGAGGGGCTCCTGGTGGAGTGTGCTCTTTGCTACCAGCAAAGGAGAAGGTGCTTTGTTGGTTTTGTCTTCTTTTTGCACCTTACTCCTTTTGCTTCAGTAAGTGATAAGTCTGCTATGTCTTTGGGGTGAAATCCTATTTGCCGATTATTCCAAGTGTCAAATGTATCTGGTTTGATGTGGGAATTCTTTGTGCTCTTGGTAAGAAGTGGGCAGGCCTCCCTCAAAAAGAGAAGGAAATTTAGTAGGGAGGGCTGCAGTGGGGAGAGAGAGATGTGTGAACACAGAACAGCTGTCCTCTTGGCAGCAGCATCACTGCAAACTCCATTTGCTGGAAAGAAGAGCCAAGGTGGATAATCAGATTGCAAGGTAGAGAGCAGCACAGACAAGCAAGGGTTGACCTCAAAAAAACAGATAGTGGCATGGAGACAATAGCATGAAGAGAGGAGGATAAACACAGGAGAGCAGGTTGGCAGAGAACTGGCAGTCAGAGGCAGCTGGGGCACGTAGGCAGCCCAGCCAGGCACATGGAGGCCATGGCCATGGCTCAAGGTGACTTTTGCTGTTGCACAAGAGCTGAGTCAGGCTGTAGCTGCTGAGATGCACACCCTGCTGCACGATGCTTTGCTGTGGTCTGCTTCTGTGGGTCTCTCGTTTTTCTGTGTCCTCTCTATCTTATCTTGCTGTTCTCTTGTTTTTCCTCCATATATTTTCAGCATGAGAGACAGTACATCCGGAGAGTAAGCACTGGCTGCATATTTTGTGGTTCGCCCCACAATTATTTTCCTTTAGAAAACAAAACATATTCTAGTGAGTAGAGACGTTCTGGCCAGATAAAAGCAGCAATGTGGAGACGCAGATGGGCTGCAAACTCCAGGAAGGCATTAAATCCTATTGGCAGTATTAATATTAAAAATTTGCTAATGTTTCTCCTCGATAGAGTTTCTTTTCTTTGCCAGCTCCTTCCCAGCAGGATTTTTCTGGCACTTGGACCAGTCTGATTCCTCTGTTTATTTTCCATACTGAGAGCAGCTCTAGAAATGAATCTGTAGAGGCAGCCCCATTGTGAAGCCTCGACGTTTCATTTATCTCACTTGCCCTTGTTTCCATTGTACAAGAAATTCTGTGTTCTTGCAGCAAACACTCTGCTTTCCGTGTGTCGCTTTGGTGGCCCTGGGTGCCAGACCAAAGGTACAGACCCTGCCTCAAAGAGCACACGGTCCTCAGAGCCCCCCAGAGCATCAGTGGTCAGAATGCCAGCGTCAGTTTTTGCTGCTTTTAACTGGTCTTTTTGTCTCTGTAGCACCATGCCCCTGTTTGCCAATTGGAAGCTTTCCTTTTCTCTCTCCCAGATTCCTTTTTTTTCTACTTTTTCCTTAATATGTTACCAACTTTTCTGCCCTTGCGTGTTCTCCTCTTGATCCTAGCAGTGCTTTTTGGGATTGGCATCCCTACCAGACTGACAAGTGGGAGAAAGGGAGTGAACCAAGCTCATGGGTTGATGTGACAAGAGACCTGTCCTTCTGTGCTCTTGGTGCTTTCTCTTCTTTGCTTTCCAGAGATGAGTACGAGCTGGTCAGGTTCACTGTGAGATTTCAGAAAAGCAACACCAGAATGAATGCACTCAACTTCCATGGGTTTGCTTTGTGTTTGTGCCCTTATGGTGGAAAAGCAAACATCTCTGGGCTGGCTGAACCGTGGCAAGGAGACGTCACTGAGGTGTTTCTCCTGCCTTTGGTTGGGAACGTCAGACATGGAGCCCCTGGCCTGGAGGAATTGCTTTCGTGCAGACTGCAGCTCATTGGCAGTGCCTCACCCATCTGTGCTCATCCATCAGGATGCAGTTTGAGTCGTCTGCGTGCCAAATTATCATTGATTGGTTTATTACTCTTAAGAGAGTTTTTAAATTTGTTTGTAAGGAAAGAACAGAGCTTCCCAAACAAGTTTTCTCTGTAATTTTGTTTACTGAAGCAGAGATGTGACTTATTCTGCAGACCCGATGTGCTTAGCAGTGGGGAGTTCACGTCCCTCTTCCCTGGTGAAATAGAGGAGGAGGCTGTGCTGACAGTGTGGGATGCAGGAGCTCCACAAGTCACCAGAAAGAATCATTCCCTCAGTACAAGTCCTTAAAATTAGAGGCAAATTGGAGACGTTTTATTGACAGAGAAAATAGTCTCTTTGTCCTTCTCTTGCTGGGCTTTGGGGGAGGAGGAGCACTTGGGTTTCATGTCTGCCCCTCTGTAGCAAAAGTTTCTTCTGTAAGTTCCCATCTCTGCTCCCAGATTTGGGGCTGCTGTGTGCTAGGAGAGTTAGCAGAGAACATCCCCAGAAAAGAGCATGAGATGACTGTGAAAGTTAAACAGTTGACGCTGGGGAAGATGGAAGATTTATTTGTATATATATGTCCACAAGGTTTGTTCGCAGTTTAATGTTTAGAACTCAAGGACAGCCCTAGCCTGTACTCCTTTCTTTTGTGTTTATCTACTTCCAGCCCTTTCACCTGCCTATTCTTTTGCAACCAGGCTTGCGTTCTTGCTTTCTTACAGCTTCTCCCTATAACTAACCTGAGTCTCACCCTCCC
Organism: Tympanuchus pallidicinctus; assembly: GCF_026119805.1. NCBI lineage: Eukaryota > Metazoa > Chordata > Aves > Galliformes > Phasianidae > Tympanuchus > Tympanuchus pallidicinctus. The sequence continues at coordinate 3,372,919 of NW_026294748.1, forward strand.
CACCCATGTGCAGGACCATCCCAGGGCACTGAATGGGAAAATTACAGTGTGAAGACACTAACTGCCTTTTTTAGCTGTTCTTAAATAGTAAGTCTGAAAAGTTGTCTTTGGGAAAGCACAGTCTGTACCGAGGATTGCAACAGGCAGGGACGCAAGTGAAGGAGGCAGGAGGAATGGCAGCAGGAGAAGCAGCTGAACAGAGGGACAAGCCTCAGTGTGGTCTTGTAAAGAGCTGACCTGACTGTGCAGTCTGTCTGTGACTACGTCAGATGATCACAGGGCTGAACACAGTAAGAAATCAGCCTTTGGTGGAGTCGGTGTGCTGACTTCTTTAAAGCAGCACCCTGTTGGAGACCTTACAGATAGCAGAGTGAAGGGGAATTCTCAGCTGCTGGAAAGAAAAGTAAGCACTATTTTAGGTAAGACATTGGAAAAGGCCAGCTGGCAGGTGGAAGCCTGAGCCTGACCAGAAACAGCGAACTTATCAGCAGGATTTAGTGCAGAAATCCAGGTGTGATGGTGAGAGAGTAAGGTGCTGTCTGTCAGTGCTGTCAGCTTCTGGGTTCCATCACCGCACGTCCAGCTGTTCCTGAAGCACTGCTAACTCACTGTCCTTCAGGTGGTTTTGCAGTCCATTCCCTTCAGTCCTGATATGATGTACTGATCACTGCGCCCAGCATGGCTGCTGTGGTGTAGTGGCACTGAGTTGGAATGAATTTCTGGTGCGAGCTTATGGGGTGATAGATTCAAACTCACTTCCTGACCACGAGCTGCCAGTGGTTACTCTGAAGCTTCTCCCTGTGTTGTTCAATCACTTTTAAAAGACAAGAAGAAGAAAAAGAAGAAACAAGGCCCCAGAGAGCAAACCAGGTCGAGAAGAGAAGCTGTGGGACAGGTGGTCAGTTTCCCTGCTGGCATTCATCAGCACAGCAGCCCTGCTGTCACTGGGGTTGGAACTCTCTCCCAGGCACACTGTGTATCCTGGCCTTTCCAGTCGTGTTTCTGTTCTGTCCAGAAGCAATGTAAATCTTCCTTAAATGTTAGGTGCAAATCCATCACTCATGCAGATCAGTCAAGGTTTTCTTTCCCCTTTTCTCCCTGCCTCATGCCGTCTCTCTCCTGACCCACCTGCTTTCTGTGCTGCATGCTGTACCAAGACCATTTCTTTCTCAGTTCTTGCACTGTCAAACTCCCCTGTGCTGTCCCATCCCCCAGCAGTGGCTGCTTTAGATTTCCCATGCATTTCTCAGTGTATTATCAGCAAGATGTGACCCTGGGCGCCCCGTTCTCCCCTTTCCTCCTTTGAGTCTCCTCTCCACCCTTCGCAGTGCCATCCTGTCCCGTCTCTTTCTGTTTGCAGAAGAGTTAATGTTTGCTGTCCCCACCTCCGGGTTAGCTCATCTGATCACTGGTGCCATTCAGATCTGGCACAGGGATGGTGGGTGTGTAATCTGAGGGGTTTGCTAGAAGTAATCCCGTGAGTCATTTGCAGCAAGGAGGGACATCCGGTGCAACAAAGCAGATAGCTCGTGGCTGTCTGCAGTGCTGGTACATCATCCTCTTTAGGCTGCAGAAATCGCTTTGCTCTCTCTGTGTCTTGGGGTGACTGATGGATGTGCCCTTCTAATGGCGACAGGCCCCAGCAGTGCTTCTGCAGTGCACCCGAGCAGCTTGGTGCTTCTCCCTGTCCGTGGGCAGCCTGCACTTGCTGGCCCTGCAGTGAAACTGTGGCTTTCCAGTGGTTTGTTAGTTTGCTTGGAGACAGCTGTGTGCACAGGTTATTTGGAAGAATGAGGCTGTTTCTTCCTTATTCTTGTCTCTTGTTTGCACAGACAGCATTGCAGTTGAGCAGTGCTGGTGTGGACGTTTCCTTTGTGTTTCTGTGCCTGAGTAAAGAGATGGACAGGATGGAGGTGAGGGGCAGAGGGATACAGGGAGCTGTGCTCCAGCAGTCCTTCTCTGGAGATGTTCAAGACCTGCCTGGATGCCTACCTGTGCGACCTGGTGTAGGGAACCTGCTTTGGCAGGGGGGTTGGACTTGATGATCTCTGGAGGTCCCTTCCAACCCCTACAATTCTGTGATTCTGAGACCTGCACGGAGTTCATTGCTGGTGCCCGAAGGAGCTCTTGCTCTTCGTTCCCAAAGTGACCCAACTGATGAGGTGACACCGAACCCAGACCCATTTTGGAGGGGCTCAGTAATGCATACAGGAGCAGCTGAGCCCTGAAGTCCTAACTGTGTGCATCTCAGATGGCTGATTTCATCATGACTATGTTCTGCAGGCTGGTCTTTCCTTACCCCGGCCCCCCTCACCCCCCCACGCCTCCCCCAGCACGCTCTGTCCAGCAACTTTCCATTACAGGAAACATCTGCTGGGAGGCAGGGCCCAGCCTGGGTTACTGCAGGGCATTGGCCCACAGAATTACCCAGCCACAGTAACTTAAAGCATGTGCGAGTGGTTTCGGTATCTCCACACCCGCTCCTTCCTACAGAAACAGAGACTGAAACTGCTTTTCAGAGCCGAGAGGGACAGGAGAGGAGAGCCTGCGGTGGGCACTGAGGAATAACTGCTTTTCTGCTTTCAAAGGGGAAAAAAAAAGCAAACAACCAGCTGAAGTCTCTGAGCTGCTGACCGTCCTGGAACTGCAGCTAGATCTGTGAATACTGCTGGGCTGGCAGGGTGCTGGCAATTGGAACTATTTTAGTTAGCAGCTCTGGCAGTGCTGGCCGTCGGGGCTGCAGACAAGGCATTGCACAGAGCTGCTTGGGCTGTCAGCATATTTACAGCCCTTCTTCAGAGGATACCCTCAGCAACAAGTTGGGAAGACTGGAAGAGAGGAGCTCAATCATTACCACGCTTATCCTCATGAGCCTCTTTATTGAAGTCTTCTGGAGGAGGAGTCCTCTTTCAGTTCTGCAGAGGCCGCTGGGGCAGATGACCTGAATGTGAGCAGAGAAGCAGGGGAAGGCACGTAAACTCCTGCCAAACTGCTGAATCTCTTTCGACATTGAATCTAAACAAGAAGTGGTGACAGCAGGAACAGGAAAAGCAGAGTTTGACTGAGAACACGGGGAGCTGTGCAAGTGCTGAGGGAGCACCATGGATTCCTTGCTGGAGTGCGGGGTTCTCTGGCATCCCATACTGGATCAAGAACTCCCCTATCTGCAGTGGGACCTGGAGGGGCTTGCTGACCTACTCCAAGAGGTTCTCTGCAATGGATCAGATGGAATTCCAGCTGTGAGTGTCTCTAAACTGAAGTGTTTGTACCAGAAGTTCTGCTAAGCAGAAGTGTCTACAGGCTTTGGACAGGTCAGAACATCCCAGACAGTGGGAGAGGGATTGGAGCACTCCTCCATATGGAGACCATACTGCTAAGTCTGGTTGCTGTAATGCAATGAACCCAAAGCTCAGGGCTGATTATAGTCTTATTCGCACCTCCTTTGCACATCCTCTCTGCTGGTCCCAAGAAATCTTGGGTTTAAGGTCTTGGTGGAGCCCATCTCTGTCCAAGGTCTTTTCCAGATATTCAGGCTAGAAGTTTGGTGAGTGAAATCGTATTTCTGTCAATCGCTGGTTTGTAGGTTTTATTTATTCAAAAGTAAGTGCCTTTGGGCCCACAGGGCTGGAGCATGTATTTGAAGTACTAAAATAATGTTGAAACAGTGCTGTTTCTGATTCATTGTATTGGTGTGTGGAAGAAGGAATATTTATGAGTGGGATTCTGTGCTTCTGTCTTGGCTTTGACACCATTTGATGGTTTTGAGAGGGTAGTGCTAAGCAATCTTTGTATTTTCCCCACCACTATATGTGCCCTCTTTCCCCCTTTTCTCAAACAGAATCTTCTATAATCAGACTAATTTGGGGGAGCCCTCAGATGTGTGCCCACCATTCTGCATTGGGAGAGTTGTATTTTGCAGCTGGAGGAGGTAGGAAAGGATTGTTGAGAGGAAAGGGAGGGTTCCCCAGGTTGCTCTGCCATTCCTTTGTGGGGATGAAGCATGAGAGATTTGATGAGATACTCAGTCTTCCTGAAATTGCACCTGCCTTTATTTAAATCAACTCTGCCTGCAGAAGATGTTCTGGCTGTTCTGAGCTGCTGTCAGCATGTGCATGGCATTAGGAGGTGATCTTTGGCTGGAATTGTAGGCCCAGGGACAGACTTGCATTAAGCTCAGTAAAGACCAGAGAGAAGCCATCTCCTGATTTCCCCACAGCCAGCAGCACGGCCTCCTCTGGTGCCTTCCATGAGGTCTGCAGAATAAGTGAAAAACGTGGTTGAGCCCCCACACAAACCTCTTCTGCAACCACGTTCCCCCTCTGCCAGCAGGTAGCAGTGGGTTCACTGGCTGCCAGGTGAAGCACTTGATGAGGAGGGGAAAGGGAATGGCTGCGTTACTGTGGAGCTGTTGGTGACATTGATCACTCAAGCTCCTGTGTCAGGGCTGCAGCTGTACTTAAGCTCCTATTGTCTGGGGTTGCTCTGCTGTTCATGGCATTGGTAGCTAACTGATGCATTAGAACTGAGCATGTATCATACCTTGGACAGTGTATGATGGCAGGAAAGGAGATTTTCTCTGCAGTCACAGCTCCCATGCAGTTCTGCATTACAAAAGTATAGACCTTCTCTGCTGTACTTATTCTTCCAAGTCAGGTTCTCCTCTTCCTCTCACTTAATGCAATGATTCCCACATCCTCCCATCTGTGTGTCTGCTGTGATGGGAGCTCCTGGCCTCATGCTTTGTAAGTGCATCTGATCCCCCTTCTCCTTATCAAGGTGTTCCTGTTTTCCCACTCCATTTCTCCACACTCATGCCTGCCCCTCTCTTTAACAGGCTCTCTGTTATTTGCAGGTATTGAGTCCGACCTACAAACAACGGAATGAAGATTTCAGGAAACTCTTCAAACATCTTCCTGACACGGAGCGCCTCATCGTAGGTAAGGACAGTCCCTTTGTGCAGTGCTCTTTTTTTGTGCAGGCCTGTGGTTTTAGGATTAAAGCAGCACATGTATATGCAGCATGTCCCTCTCCTAAGAGGCTGCCACCAGGAAGCAAGCCTGTTGTCTCCTGTCCACAGGCAGTTCCCTCTCCTCACTCTTTCCAATGGATGTCATTTGTTTGGCTCACGGAAAGCAAAGCTGGTTGGTATCGGCGGTGTGTTGTCTCCTGATGGTTTGAGGAGCATGTTCTCCTCCACATCTCCCCAGATCTTACTGTTAGTGTCTGAGCTCTTTCCTCCATTGGTCAGGGTTGCGTGTCTCAATGTGCACACTGCTGAACTTCCCTTTTTTTGAACTCTTTTGTACATCTCCAGTGCTCCCTACTCACACACCACTGCCTTCCCTAAATACATTTAGGCTTTGGTCCTGCAGTTGATTAGTGACTGCCTGCTGCATTGCATCTGTTCTTTTATCTTATGTAACTGATGATCTCATACCATGTCTCATACTGCTCAAGTATGCACTGTACTAGCAGAGGACTAGAAATTGTTTAGGAGGAGGCTTAAACTGGGAGAGAAACAAGCAACAACACTAGAAGGTGAGAAGGAAAACCCAGGTTAAAGTCTAGAAGTACTTCATAAAATGCTACCACATGGCCAGCTAATGGGGCAAGGCAGTGTGTCACTAAGAGAGATGGTCTGCAGCACGCTGCAATTGCAACCCAGTGGACAGAGCAGCAGCTGTGGTCCAGCTCCTTCTGGCTTTGCACTGACTTTCTGCAGAATTACGTTGAGTAACTTCCCTTGGTGCTGCTGCTTAGCCTCACATTTAGGCTGTCCTGCCTCCTCATCTCGATGCTCCTTAATTACCATCTGTTGTTCACCTGCAGATTACTCATGTGCGCTACAAAGAGACATTCTCCTGCAGGGCCGCCTCTACCTCTCTGAAAACTGGATCTGCTTTTACAGCAACATCTTCCGCTGGGAGACGCTGGTAAGGCTCTCTGACTGGCACACTGAGCATGTGTTTTACGTCAGTGTATTTGCTGACAACTTTAAAAGCACTCTTTCCGTCGTCCTTCTCACCAGTGTCTCTCATTACCTGCTTTCTTTTTCTGCCTTCCCCTTTCTGCATGGCTCTGACTGTAGCTGACAGTTCGCTTGAAGGATATCTGCTCGATGACCAAGGAAAAAACAGCACGGCTCATTCCTAATGCCATCCAAGTTTGCACTGACACTGAAAAGGTACCTCCTGGAAGCCTCCACCTCTGGGGCCACAATTTCTGGGTGTCACGGGCAGGGGAATGGAGTTAGCACCACCTCCATGGGAGTTTTCTGAATGGAAAGGACTGCTGGTGGTTCATGGGGCATGGGAGAAAGCACGAATGGAAAAGGGCTGGGTGCAGAGCTTCTGCAGACCGTGGGCTTCAGCTGAGTCTGGAATTCATGTATGTAGCTCCTATACGGAGTGTTGTGGAAGTAGAGCTGGGTTATACAGTATTCCTTAGCTGATGGAGTCTTTCTGTGCTCAGACCAGCTCTGTTGGTCGAGAGGCACTCAGCCACGCCATGCAGGCTCTGTGGACTTGTATCTGTGCCCAAGAACCAAGTGGCAGTGCTGTACGGCTTGCTCAGCCCTTCTGTGCACTGTCTCTGAAAAGTGATCCAAAGAGGTGTTTATCTTCATCTCTTTGAGGGCCTTTTCTGAACTGATTTTTCTTTCCATCTCTTCCCATTCAGCACTTTTTTACTTCCTTTGGGGCTCGAGACAGGACGTACATGATGATGTTCAGACTCTGGCAGAACGCTCTCCTTGACAAGGTATTGAGGCCAGCACCTCAGCATTTGGGTGGAATGAAAGGCAGCTGGGGTATTTATGCAGAAGCACAATTCCTGGGACTAATTGTGTACATAAAAGATGTAATGGCAACAAGCACGTGTGTTTAGATGAAGCAGGGACATTGCTGTGGGTGCAAATATCTCTTTTTGCATGGAATTCTGTCTACCTACAGGCATGTCTTGCACATGCAGTGGGTGTCTCTCTGACTCTGCTGAGGTGTGGAAGCCTCGGAGAGGTTTTTCAGCTCTGTAATCAAATTACAGCCCAGAAGAAAGCAGTTCAAACAGTAACACAGACAACTCAGCACACAGACAGTGTTCTTAGTATGTCTGTGCTTCAGAAGTGTAAAGGGCATCCCCAGTTAGAATGAGAATGGTGCGGGGTGCATTGAGTAAAGGCTCAGTGGGTTGGATTTTAAAATAAAGTGGGAAAATGCACCTGCTGTGCTAGAATCACTGTATACACTATATTTGGTCTGAGTATCTGTTCCACTGTCCATTGAGTATTTCTGGCTTTGCTGCATGAGTGAGACTTATGAGCTGATCGTACAGGGCTGCCAGCGTTTGGAGATGTTTGGGCTTAAGTTCACACTATACTGAAGGCTGAAGTTGTCGTGTACCAGAATGCCCTGTCCTGAGGTTGGGGTAGTATCTAGTGTGCAGAGGGATCACTTTGCAATAGGCAGCTTCTGTTGCTACCATATGCTGTAATTTAATCAGCCTTTGGAAGTTCATAACAAAATTTAGTGCCCTTGGTTTCAAAGTCATAGCGAATGGGAACTGAGATACGGAGCGATCAAGGCAGGAAACACTTAGAGAGTGCTTTGTCCCTGTGTGGGATCAGTGCCTAGCAGGAGAGGGAGTGACAGAGCCGAGTGTGGTTTTCTTGACAGGAATTCAGTGTGAATTATAGAGAGTGTATGTGAAAAGAAGGTCAAACAGAATGAGAAATTGATTCTGGATAAATATTTCTCATTTGAGTCTTTTTTCTCATTTTTGATGGCCACTTTTAGGAACTAGTTTAAAAATTTCCTGCCTTACCACGTACAGTGACTGTGCGAACAAGTTCAAGCCAGCAATTCTGAAAAAGTCCCCTAGGGTTATTTTCCATCATTACCAAGAAATCTTTGTCATTGGTCATACATTTCTCACATGTGAAAATCTGTTTTCTTTCATTCATGTCCCACGTACTTAAATCACGAGTTCTGCCCCTTTTCTTGAGCTGCAGAATGCAGTCATATGGCAGTCAGCTGACCTGCATCCCTGAAAAGTTGGGCTTTTGTGAATGGTCTCGTTAACTCATTTTCTGTTTTTAACTTGAGATACATATAGGCTTTTCCCAGTAACTTCTCTTGATTTTAAACTGCAGCAGAAAATGTTTCTCTAGATAGTTTTCCTGGTTTCTGTAGTTTTCAGGGGGCTTCCATTTAAGCAGATTTGGAGGGAAAGAAATCTCCTAATGCACTGGGCTTTGGCATGGCAGGAGACATTATTTGGAGCAGAAAAGGTAGGAGGTAGGAAGAATGCATGTGGAGGAAAGCAATGTTTTACTGCTTGCATGGTTGCATGCACAGCATTGTAGTAGTAGGAAAACACATTTCTTGTGCTGTTCTGGGTGTAGCTTCATGCTGGGGAAAAAGGGCATCCTAATCTTCAGTGCTGCTCACTGCCATTACCTGCAACAGGAGTCAAACATGAAAATTGTTTAGACAGTGCTAAATTAGCACTTGGCAGTGTGAGTCCCAGTGTAAGCGTGGTGTATTCAGTATGGTTTAGTTGTTTGGGTTGAAAGTGTACCCTAATCTCTGTTCTCTCTTCTAGCCTCTCTGCCCAAAGGAGCTCTGGCACTTTGTCCACCAGTGTTATGGGAATGAGCTGGGTCTGACCAGCGATGATGAAGATTATGTGCCTCCAGATGATGATTTCAACACAATGGGGTGAGTGAGGGAATGGTGTCTGTTTGTGATGAAGAAAAGATGGCTTCAGGAGAGCGAAAGTCCTTCAGTATTTCATGTCGAACTGCTGTTTGTCCCTGCTGAGAGGTTTTGGGTTCTGGCCAAATATTTCTGTGGCAGTAGGTGTGTAATGGCTAAAAAGCTGGAAGTGCACCAGTTCCTCCTAGAAACTGGTAGGAGCTGAAATAGTTGCTTCTCCATTTGCTGAGTTAGATGAGTGATCCTGTAAATGTGCCAAAGTGTCCCATTCACTGGGCTAGTCAGCATGTTGCGTGGTCAGAAAGTGCTGATGCTTGTCAGTCTGTGTATAAACACTTGAATAATTTGGGCTTGATCTCCCCTGCTCTTCCAATCAGACTAGAGACTGCACAGAAATATTCTTACTTGCTCTGTGTGTCCAGTTGTAGCTGTACAGAGAGGTGTAAACATAAAAACCTGTGTTCTCTGTGGCGTCTCAGCTACTGTGAAGAAATTCCCGTGGAAGAGAATGAAGTCAATGACAGCTCCTCAAAAAGCAGCATGGAGGCCAAGCCAGAAGCTAGCCCTCAGCTGCCAAAGAAATCAGTAACTGCCAGCACTCTGACATCCACAGGGAGCAGTGAAGCACCAGCCTCAGTAAGTGTCTTCCTCCACTGCAGTGGCATCACTAGTCCTTTTTTCTGGGATTTCACTGGCAACCACAATCCGTGTGAGATCCTTTTGGAGCTTGTGACATTTGCCTGAGGGGATGAAAGCAAGCTATGCCTGACCTAAAAGCTATACATCGCACTCCCAACAGCAAGGCTGTTTCCCCACTTACATTTTAAGGTTGAAAAGAAATGGAGAATTGGAGATAAAGGAATTACAGTTCTTCCTCTGCCTGCAGCGTGGTGGAACTGGTGGGCAACTTTGTTAGCAGTGCGGCAGGGTGCACCTTGTTTGACTCTAACCTGAACTCAGATTTTCCTAGCTGGTGTAGTACTTGTCTGGAGCACAAAAACTCTTGTTTGTGCACTTGTCTGAACAAATGAAAAGCCATGTGTATATCCCAAGCTTGAATTATGTGTGTTTTTTTTTTTGAGAGGATGTGATCTAATGCACCCATGTGCTTTATGCAAGTACCACGTGGTAACTTTTCACCTCTCCATTATTTAATTTCCAGACATGGAGAGGCCAAATGTTGAAAGGTGTGATAGTACATGAATATGAACAATATGCAGATATGAATAGTTGTCAGAAATAATCCCCACTTTCTAGTTGCTGGTGGTGCCCTCACTGTGCTCTGTCCTCGCTGCAGTTTGATGGGGTGCTACCAGAAGAGGAGGAGGCGGTAGCAGAGAGTCCTGTGGAAAAAGACCTTGGCATTGCAAATATCATGGGAGAGAAGATAGAGATCATTGCCCCTGTGAACTCCCCTTCCCTGGACTTCAATGACAATGAAGACATTCCCACTGAGCTCAGCGACTCGTCTGAGACCCATGATGAAGGTATGCAGGGCAGGCCATAAGTGCTCTCCTTTGTCTCTTCCAGGGAGGGACTGGGACAGCAAATACTGAATTTGTTTTCTGGACCTTAAATTCCAGATGCAAAGAATTCTTGGTCTAGACTGCAGGAAGTGAATATGGGGGGGTGGGTATTTGGAAAATGTCCCTAAAAATTGCCATTACCCCTCCTGATGTCCCTGCTGTTGTCCTGGGATCAGTGGAGAAAAAGGGATAAAAGCAATTTCCATTCTGTGAAGCACTGTCCTGTAAAAGCACAGCTTGTGATGCTGGTACAGAGGATCAAGGTGGGGCTGGTGGGCCTGTTTTCCTACAGGTGAAGTCCAGGCATTTTATGAGGACTTGAACGGCCGTCAATATGTGAATGAAGTGTTCAACTTCAGCGTGGACAAACTGTATGACTTGCTTTTCACGGACTCCCAGTTCCAGAGGGACTTCATGGAACAGCGCCGGTTCTCTGGTAAGCTGCTGCTGGCAAAGCCCAGCTGCTGATGGGGGCTGTGCTCCCTGTGAGTTGCAGACATCTGCACAGAAGCAGGGTCTTAGTGTGAGCTCTAGAGCACATCCCTTGGAAGCACAGTGTGGCTGATGATAGAGGCACTGGGTAATGCTGCTGAGGGACTGCTGTAATTTGTACTGATGGCAGTCAAAAGCAAGCAGAACCTGCCTTGTTTGGCCCTGTGGGTTTATTGTCTAAGAGCCATGTGTAAGTTTATGGTTGAATCACATTCTTTATCTGTGTTTTTTTTGCTGTCAGCTAAAGTCTGATCCTATGTTCAAGGCCTAATAATCAACAAAATAGCTAGCTCTACACCAGACACTGGCACACAGGCTGATGATGCACAGAGTGCATTCCTTGGCATACTGCTGTCCTCCTTTCCCTATAACTCTAGGATGCAAAAGGAGCAACAACTCCAGCCTACCTCTTCTCCCTGCACTGCAGGAGGGGAAAGTATTCCTCACACTTGTGGTTCCTTGTGGGTGTCTAAATCTGAAGCCGTGCTGCAGTGAGGCTCTTTCTGCAGCTGCTCTGCTTAGCCCTCAGATTAGCAGACTTGCAGGACTCTGCAAGCTCAGGGCAGAGCTGCTTGAAAGCAGCTCCAGGCAGAAATATTCCCATCTAATCTTGGGAGAGGATGCACCTTGTCCCTGCAGTGATCACATTTAGTACAGGAGACCTCTCCTACATACTTACTTGAACTGTAGTGCTTCTGCAACTGAGCTCTGCAGGGGGAAGGAAATACTCTCCTGAGCTTGGTTATTATTTGGATATGCCTTTTTTCTGACTTGACATCCCTTTCAATTACTTTGATGGAATATTGTTTTCTCCTCTCAGATATTATCTTTCACCCCTGGAAGAAGGAAGAAAATGGCAATCAAACCAGAGTGATCTTGTATACCATTACCCTCACCAACCCTCTGGCTCCCAAAACTGCCACTGTCACTGAGACACAGGTATGTGAAAGTGCAGCATTGGTGTAATGCTTTGTACAAACAGACCTGTGATTTTCTTTCTTGCCTCAGGCATGCTGCTTTGCACGTTTGCATCCTCCCTATCCATTTTCCTTTACACATTTTTCTTGTATTAACTTGCTACCCAGTATCACTGCAAATGTGAAGAGCTGATCTTAAGCTCTCACTGGTTTGTGCTTCAAGGAAAGGACTGTTGTATTTCCAGCAAAAGCAGATCTGTTAGTCACCAAGCAGCAGGTTCTAACATCTGTCTGTTGTGGTGGTTTTTGTGCTGCCCAGCACAGGACAGTCACGTACTGTCAGCTCATCTGTGTCACAGCTCTGCACAGAGCTATCAGGATTTTTAGTGGTGAGGACAGTTAGATGGCTGCTGTAAAAGGTAAAAAATAAAATAAAATAAAAAATGAGAGCATCTGCATTGTGTTAGAAGAGCTGGGCTACCTATATCCAGTAGGTGCTACAGAGATCAAAAGCCTCCACCCATGTCCAGAGATGTGTTCAAGTGACCAAGGATAAGAGCTGTAAGTTAGCTTGAGAGAATATTAAGGGGAATCAAGAAAAGATGGGGGTGGCTCAGCAGTGTGCTTCAGGGAAGGAGAATCCCACCTTGCAAAGGTGGGAAGAAGTGTGCTGTGCAGAAGCAAGGACTGTGTGCAGGGAAGGTAAGAAAAAGGATAGGATAGGGTGATGGGCAGAGGGCACACTTACAGGCAAGCAAGGACATGGGGTATTTTATTCTGAATGTGGTGCCAACCACAGAGGTGCACTTTACTGTGTCCTCACCACAGAGGTAAGTGGGAAGAGTCTGTAAGAAAAGCCACAGTTTTATTATGGGTCTTCAGTTACTGTGTCTGTTCCCCCTTGAGGTCTTTTTGGAGACAAATGAAGAAGCAGATCAGAAACAGTTAAACAAACTGATTGATGTGTCCTTACAGTGTTCAGATTTGAAGGACCTCTGTTCAAAGCAGGGTCAGCTCTCCTTTTAGATCAGGTTGCTAAATGGAAAGCTAGATATTAGTTCAGTGAGAAGAGATAACACCCGCAAAGGTCCCTCAGAATTGGTCCTCATGTGGCAGAGAACTGTCTCTGATGCAAAATGCTGGATGGGGCTTGGGCATGGGCATGGTCTATTTGTCACGGGGCTGCGTTTGTGAAGTGCTAGTAAAGGTGCCTATCTATCAAAGCCATGTTCTAACCAGACTAATAGTTGCCTTGCATGCTGTCTTTTATGCAGACAATGTACAAAGCCAGCCAAGAAAGCGAGTGCTATGTCATAGATGCAGAGGTGCTAACTCACGACGTCCCCTACCATGATTATTTCTACACCATTAACCGCTACACACTGACTCGTGTTGCCAGAAACAAAAGCCGACTCAGGTACACTTCTGGTGGGATGAACAGCTTTACTGACAACCAAAAGTCACCTTTGGGTGGGAGTGCTTCCCTTGGTCTGTTAGGAGGGATGGGGAGAACTGAGCCTTGTGTCCTTGTTGCCAGAAAACTCCTGTCGCAGAGAATTAGCATGGAGCAGCTGCCTGTTGTGGCAGCACTGAGGAAACAGTACAGTTGTTGCAAAGGACTTGTGGTTGGGCCAGGGAGAAGATCTGCAGATTGAATTCTTTGAAGCAGTTGTTTGCAGGAGCAGCTGCCATACGCAGCAAACAGAATGCACTAAGCAGCAGGACGTACTTGCAGGCTGTGCCTCTGTGAAGCACCAGGAATTTGGTATTAGGAAAAACTGTAGGGCTTGTGTTTCACTCTGCTGAGTAATCTATATGCCTGCCTGCACATGGCCAGGGGTGTTGGGAATCCTCTCAGGTGAAGCTCTCTTGAAGCCTTCCTGCTTTTGGAAGGACTTTTCATGTGGTGTTTCTGATGTGGAAACACAAAGGAAAGAAACCATTCCAGAGATAAGCGTGGGCATGATGGATTTTCATGTACACATTGACAAAGGACTGGGAATTGATGTAACCTCTGGAAGGAAAATGGAGAGTGACTTCTCCTTCTTGCAGGGTTTCCACAGAGTTACGTTACAGGAAACAGCCTTGGGGGCTGGTAAAATCTTTCATTGAGAAGAATTTCTGGAGCGGCCTGGAAGATTATTTCCGTCATTTAGGTAAGGGTGGCAGTGACCAGAGCTGCTGCAACGACAGCAGCACTCTCAGTAGCTTATGCATGTCTCCTATAAGCAGGCAGTGTAACGGTGTGGTAGCTGCTGCTGGCCTGCTGGGGATTAGACTTCAGAGAGGATTTTAAATGGGGTCAGCCAAAGTTACTGCCCAGCATCTGGCAGCACCTGCTGATCATCAGCTCCTCTCTAACACATGTGTGGGATAAGGGTTTGGCTGAAGGTGTGGGGGATCTGTAGTGTGTACTGTGGCACAGTCATCTCATACCCCGGCAGTCAATACCTGAACTCCATCCAGCTGCTGTGCCAGTAGAGAGCTCAGAGTTTGTATCATTGCAATGCTATGTTTATGCTTCTATTAAATGCTTTCTCTCCTCATTGTCACTGCAGAAAGTGAACTGACCAAAACAGAGAGCACCTACCTGGCTGAGGTCCACAGACAATCCCCCAAAGAGAAAGTGAGCAAGCAATCAACAGTCCGCCGGAGGAAACGGGCCCATGCCCATCTGCGGGTGCCGCACTTGGAGGAGGTGCTGAGCCCTGTCACCACCCCCACAGATGAGGAGGTTGCTCACCGAATCAAACATGTGGCAGGTAAGGAACCACAGAACCCTCACACTCAGGGATGGAGAGCTGGACAAGCCCTGGAGACAAGCTGGAAGTTTGCTCATGGAGAGTTAAAGGAGAGAAAAGCCTGGGCTTTCCAGAGCAGTGAATCCCTGAGTATTGTTTTGAATAAGGTAGAGGATCATGTAGTAGGAAAACGTAGGAAAAACATTGCCCTCTCCATGGGACAGCATTTCATAGCCTACACACACCTGTCTCCTCAGGTTCCACACAGACACGGCACATCCCCGAGGAGAGCCCCAGTGGCTTCCACCTGCAGAGTGTTTCCAAGCTGCTCCTTGTCATCAGTTTTGTGTAAGTGATGTTTTTTATTTTAACTCTGCCTTCACAGTCAGCCGTTAACTTTTTCCTCTCATGTTTCTGGTGTTCTCTGCTCCTGTCAGTGTTCTCACTAGATCAGCAACAAGAACCATATTCAGTCTGTCTTGGGCTTATATTCCCATGACTCAGTCTTCATGTGGAAAGGGCAGGAGTGGTTATTGCTTCTCTGCCTCCTGGCCTGCCTGTAGCTTTCATGTGCTAGTGCTGCAGCTGTAGCTGGGCAGGGCTGAGAAGCAGTACAAATTAAAGCAGCAGTCCAGGTACAGCAGGTGTTTTTATTGCTAAGGAAGCTGAAGGCATAATATTAAAACTGTGGAGGAACAGCAGAACTTGTGGTCACTCTTTTCATAGGATCCACTCACCCTTTAGTGAGGAGGCTGAGATTGGCAGACTGGGGTTAGTTAGTTTTTCTGCTTTTTTTTCCCTAGGGGGAGGAAGGCTGCAGAAGTTTACAGCTACAACTCAGAGCTGTTGGAGAAATATGTGCCTTTGTGACAGTTTTGGGCAGGCACCTGGTGCTGCCTTCTGTGGTTAGACAGGTGAATGGCAAGGCACAAAAACTTTCTCTTGCAAGCTGCTAGCTTAGCTTAGAGCCCTCCATGTGCTAACCCTGTGTGCTGAAAGCAGTGGTTTGCACAGCCTGTGGTGGCATTCCCACTTCAGCACAAAGCAAGAGTGAGGAGTGCTGGCTGCAGTGTGCCTTTACGTGGCAGTGCCCTGCATGAATGCTCTTTATAGGTGCCTGTAAGAGCCCCACAGCTTGTCTTTTTTTTGTGGTTGAATTTCACCAGTAATTGCAAGCCCACAGTTTGTTCTTTCCCTCTTGAGTCTCTTCCCACTGTTCCTTCCTGCCCTCCTCCCTGCTATTTATCTTCTGTACTGTCTGTGAGCCTTCTCTGCTCAGCCCAGTTTCTCCTATTCTGTGTCAGTCTGTTTCTAACCTGCAGCTACTCCGTCTTTTCTCTTCCCTGCTCCCATTAGGATCTGTTTCAGGTACTGTCTTTCTCTCTCTCTCTCTTTTTCTTTTCTTTTAAACCTCCTTATTCTCCTGTATCCCTCCCTTTCTCCACATTCAGCACGTCCACTCATTCAGTCTGATGCATCAGTCATTGCTATCTGTCCTCCTTATACATCTCTCTCATGTGATGAAATTTTGGGTTCTGCTTTCTTGGCCTTTACCCAGAGTAAATCCTCACTGACACACAGCATGGACCTGGGTCCCAGGAACCTTGAGAAAGCCCTGGGTGTTTTCCCAGGTTTGACAGGCAGGCAGTGGAGTAGCAGCACTCACACAGTAAATGACTGCTTTCTTCATTTGCAGCCTGGTGTTGCTGGTCATTCTCAATATGATGCTGTTCTACAAACTGTGGATGTTGGAATATACCACCCAGACACTCACAGCATGGCAGGGCTTGCGGCTACAGGAAAGGTACTGTCACACCACCTTTGTTTTTACTTCTTCTTGCATGTTTCCTGCTGGTGTTAGAGATATCAAAGCTCAGGGCTACGTGGTAGATTGTTTCTCTTTTGTATGTAATAGATGAAACATGTAATAGGTTGAAGCAGATAATTAGCTCCAGCTACTTGTTGGGGAAAAGCCCCTCCCTCTTCCTCTCCTTTCCTCTTTCTTTCCTTCCCTCCCCACCTTCTGTCTCTCTTCCTCTCCCTCCTCTCTCTCCTCCCCTTCTCTCTTTCTTCTTCCCCCCCTCTTTCCCTCCATAGTTAAGTATAGCATTTAACTTACATGCTGTTTAATATTACATCTAGCTCTGTGCCCCTGTACACACAACTTTGTTGTGTTTTAACTGCAGTTGCTGTGACCTACACCAAACCCACCTGCTGGGTCAGAAATAGTCTATGCTCACCCTGAGGCTCCCCTGCCCATTCCTTTGTATCCGTGTGACTTACAGTTGGCAGGGACAGTGAGTGATCCCACATACAAGTATAATCAATGCTCTTCCTTTAGACAAAGAAAGCAACAGTTGTTAGAAGTAGACAGCTATTTATTAGAGATTGAGAGTGCATCCATTTTTAAATTGCAGTAGCTTTTTGTTGTAATGCTTGAAATGTCATTGCTTTATATCCATGTTTGGAGCTGCTTGAGCAGGACAGTTGCAAGCACTCAAGCTCCTGGGAAGCTTGAGATTCTGGAAAGATCACCAGGACAGGTTGCTACTCACAACCAAGTGGCTGCAGCAAACCAGGCAAGTAGGTGAAGCACAACTGGCTCAAGGTGAGGATAAATCTCTGCAAAACAAGGAGCATCCCTGAAGCAGTCAGCAATAGCAAATGAGCAGTGGGTGCTAAGTTAAGAGAAGAACCTCTGTTAAATTATAGCACTAGGAGAAAAAACAAACATATCTGAGAGGTTATAGCCATAGGAAGGCTATCCACTCAGTTTCCAGGGAGGACATATGAAAATCTCCACTACATCCTGTAAAGCTTAAGAGGTATAAGACAGGCAATAGCTAAGCAGGGAGGGATTCTAAGAGGTAAGTTGAAGGACAAAGCAATGATTTAGTTGTTTTACAGACAAGCAAAGCCCAAGAGAATAAAGAAGAGACACCCAGCAGAAGACAAAAGTTTATCTACAAGCTTACCTACCTTTAGAAACCAGTGAGGCCCAAGACAAAGCAATGGAGTTAGATGAGGGCATACAACGTACCTCTCCAGGGAGAAGTGTGCAAAAAGGGCCCTGATATGCCCTGAAGTCTTCCTGCAACTGTCTTGACTCTGCTCCTCCTCGCATCTTTATGCTCCATGGAGCACATCCTCACCTTAGCCCAGGCAAACTCCACCTGCTATTCAGGCACACTGCTTGCACCTGTTTGAGCCCCTGAATTGCAGCTCAGGGCAGCCAGTCCTGGGGATCTTCTCATCAGTAGCTTGACTGCTTGCATCTGGAGGATTGATTAGGCCTGAAAAGAGGAGACAGTAATTAAGAGATAAAGAATATCTGACATTAAGACTGACACAGCAGGAAAAAAAACCACCCCCCAAAATATGGAAACTGTACAGGATTACCTGTCCAGCTGTGTTACATTGCATTCCCCATCAGTGTCATGGTGCTACGTCCTGCTGTATTCATCTCCCAGGCAGTGACAACACACTGCTCCCCTGACACATAGGCATTTGGTTCCAACACACTACAGCTCTTCTGCAAAAGACACCTTTGCTCCTAATTACCACAGTTAAGGTAACAGTGATAGGCAAATGTTAAGAGAATTTGCTTCTTTCAGGTGTGAGGATTTAACAGACACTGATGCTATCTACCACCCCCTCACCTGCTGGTCCACTTTGCTCATCCTTGCCTAAGTAGTTTCCCCAGATTCACTCCTGCTCCTATTCTGCTTGGCAGGTTACCCCAGTCACAGACAGAATGGGCCCAGTTACTAGAATCTCAGCAGAAGTATCATGATTCAGAGCTACAAAAATGGCGTGAGATCATCAAATCCTCTGTGATGCTTCTAGACCAGGTGAGACCACACATCCCAGCAGCACTGTGAGCAGACAGTCACCGTGTCCTCCCAGCCCATCACCTGCAATCCCTCAGCCTTACATGGACCAGTGCAGCCCATCAGGTGCATTGCCTCTGTCCCATCTCCCTTTAAGTCAGTCTTCTGACACTGGGTTGGGCAGGAGGTCCCAAGGGCTATACAGATGGGTTCTCTATCATCTCACAGGCATCCAGACAAGTCAAGGAGAAAATCCTGCAAGCCCAAAGCCTTATATTAGACAACACAGCTTGTATCTAGTCTCTGGCATCTGAGAGGGTGCTATAAAGACCTTGGCACACTGTTTGCAATGCAGAATTTTTCTCCTTGACTCTGGGGTCGTATGTAGCTTACAGGGACAAAGGCACAGGCCCTACACAGCACAGATGCAGCCGTTTTAGAACCCATTCCCTCAAGAACAGCTAAGACACCAGGCAGCTTGGAATGGTATTCATAAATGAAAGAAGCTGCTGTTCCCTAAGGTGAGTGCTTGTTACCCTGTGCATCACTCTGCTCGACCCTTATTTGTTAGCTCACTGGCTCCCATCTCCTGATTGCCCTATTGGTTGCCCAGCCCTGCTACACAAGTCCCAAAAAACAGATGTTTATGGTATCAATACTTACATGGATGGAGGAGGCACCGATGAGGAAGGAAATCCCAAAGTGCTGCCACCTTCAGGGTAGCACATTGGAGACGTTTCTTGTCTTGCAGATGAAGGATTCACTAATAAATCTCCAGAATGGCATCGGGTCCCGGGACTTCGGGTCAGATCCAGAGGAGAAACGGAAACGTTTCCACTAACAGGCAGGAATGCAGGAGGCCAGAGGACGGTGTGCAATATGTGTAAATAGGATATATAAATATATATATATATAAATATATATACAGAATATAAATATATATATTATATACAGATTTTAAGAGGAAAAAAAAAAAAAAAAAAGCCTACGTACCGAGAGGAAGGACTGACCTCCAACACTGGCTGAAATGGAGAGTCTCAGTGGTAGTGTGGGGTGTGTGTGTGCGTGTGTGTGTGTGTATGGGAGGGCTGTGCTCTCCTGGCACTGAGGTGCACTTAGGGATGCACCCAAGTGTGCTACCCTGGGCCTGTTTGCACCACTGTTCTGTAATATTCCTGGCTGTTTGTCTGTCTGTTTCGTTTCTGTCGTTTCAAAGGGAAGCATCAGAGTGAATGCCCCTCCCCTCCCTGTGCATGAAGGTCCCTGACTGACGATCTGTATCTACACATATAAAGGGAACACTGTCAACTTTCTTACCTTGCTGGCTTCAGGGCAGAGAGGTTTTGGCAATCACCGTCGATCCCTTACAAAATGATCCCCCATTTGGAGAGGAGGCCTCCAGAGGAATTGCTGTAGGTCTGTGGAGAGCGGGTCTCCCTGGCAATCATCTTCTACGTCTCTTGGAGCAGAAATGCAATTTGCTGCCATGCTGGCCAGCCTGGTTCAGAGAGCAAAGCACAGAATGTAAATGAGCTTGAAATGCTTTCTCCAAACACTTAGTTTGCCTCCTCCTGTATTTGATAGTGCATTAACAGCCAAGGAGAGGGCAGGGAGCAGGAGTATCTGCCCACATGGTGCTTGGAGGAAGGAGAGCCACACTGCAGAAAGCACACTTCCATTTCTTTTGACAGTGTCCCCTTTACTTTTGCTGTGGTTCTCTGCTTTCTGTGTGCTTGGGCCCCTGCCATTAAGCCATTCCTGTGCTGAAGATCTACATTGGTGCTGATAAGGGCTGCCTGTGGGACTTCTCACAATGGGGAGAGTGCCCCAACTCCAAAAGAAAACCAAAATGAGTATTTATATGTGAGCACTCCTTCCTGCCAAGCTGTGTGCTATCAGCACAACGTGGAGTGGGAGAGCTAAGGAAGCAGCAGAACTGTTCTTGCTGTCCTGCTTGGTAGATTTACCTCTCATCCCTGGTCTGCGAGATCCTTTTGCTCGTACCTCTTAGCTCTCATCTTTACTTCTGAGCTACAAAGGAAACTAATTCTTTTACTTCAGCAGTGACAGCAAAAAGGATATCTTTGCTTTTGATACTTACATGCCTGCATCTACAGGGCCTCCATCAGCCTAGGAGAGATAAGGAAGGGCCCCAGGGAATAAAAAAGACAGAAAAAGTACAGCCAAGGAGTGTGGGATAGACCTGGGTGTTACCCACGGTGTAAGGCAGTGACTGGGATCTCTCCTAAGCTAGACAGCACTGCGTTGGCTCTCTAAGCAAGTCAGGTGGCAGACCTGCATTAAAAAAATAGTATGCATTTTTACTTCTCCTAAGGCATTTCTCCAGATTCCTATTAGCAGCCACGTGAGGGGACAGGGACTGTGCTCTGGGTAGGATGGGGGCTGCAGGAGTAAGCAATTAATAAATGCTTTCTCATCTTACCCAACCCAGTAGGTTAGGTGATCAAGTCACTGGTGCTCAAGTCTCCATCTTTGTCCAGAACCTTTGTTCAGAACCAGGCCACGTCCACCTCCTAGATGGCAGGGAGGAGTCAGCTGTGTGTTCCCCACAAGAAATGGTGCAGGTCTCATGTGTCCATTGGTCTCTAGCTCTAATTGGCACTGAAAGAGCAGGGGACAAAGGTGAGTGTTTTTTGCATCTTCGTATAGCAGGAATACAAATCCACACAGCTGGGGAAAACCCTCACAAGCTTCAGCATATGGAGTCCAACCAATGGCAAGGTACCTCTGTTAGAAGTAACCTGCTGATTTCTCCCAGCCTGCCTAATAATTTAATGACCAAACACTAG
Organism: Tympanuchus pallidicinctus; assembly: GCF_026119805.1. NCBI lineage: Eukaryota > Metazoa > Chordata > Aves > Galliformes > Phasianidae > Tympanuchus > Tympanuchus pallidicinctus. The sequence continues at coordinate 3,393,946 of NW_026294748.1, forward strand.
ACACAGTATGAGCTAGAGAAGAAGACTGACAAACAGGTTATTGAATGCACTTAAAAGGCTGTGAAAGCAAGGTACAATTGGCAATGCCTCGAGAACTAGGGAGTAACTTGCATTTATGACTGTTTCATTTCATGCTGCTGACTGCTGTGATGCTCCCTGACTTTTTCCAGGGATGCTGCTGAAATGGCTGCTATACAATGAATCTGAGCTGCTAGAGCCTGAGAAGGGCATCCTGCTGCTCTTCACCTTGGAACCAGGGCGCCCCAGTTCCCTGCTGCTGCCTTGCCACTCTGGCTGAGATGCTCCTTCACCAGTTGCTAAAGCACAGAAAAATGCTTTGCAGCCCATCTTGCCCTCTTTTAGTATTTAATTCCATAGGGTAGGAAAAAATAAAGAGAGAGGAAGGCCTGTGTTTGCTGCCTAGCCAGAAAAGGAAAAGCAAGAGAAAGAAACCTGGAATGGGGGTCTTGGCAGCATGGCCAGCAAACTTCTGTACATACACAAACATAACCCAGCAGAGAACAGAAAGGGTCCAAAATAAATGCCAGTAGCTAGAGCTGCCTGCTTACCAAATCTGACATTCTCTTGCTAGTTATGGAGGCAAGAAATCCCTTTGCTCATTGGTGCATCCTCCTTTCTCTGCAGCATCTCTGCAGACTGTGGTGATTCTGGCTGTTCCCACTGGTACAGCTTCCTTGGGCTTGAAGACAAATTAATGTTATACACAGGCAGCTGTTCATTAGCACTACTGTTCATTTTACCTGCAGATTAAACTGAGTTTAACATGTTTGACATAAATGATCTGTCCAGCAAGTGGAGCTGGTTTGGATGTGCTGAATTTTGGCAGCTACAAAAGAGACTGTCAAAGAAACATGGCTCCAGCCAAATGTGAGCATTCATGCCAACAGAGTGGCCTGATTTGTGCCAAGTAAGATGCTACCTATCAGCAGGAGGGAGATGACGAAGCTCTGCTTGCCAGTTTGTCTATGTCACCTGCTTCTGTAGGAGAAGAATACATCATTAATTCTGCTTGATAGGATTTTAATAAACACATACCTTTTAATGATTACCTAAAAGGAAATGTTTGGATTATGGCATCTGGGATGAGCTCAAGGTGAATTTGAGCACTTTCCCCTTCAGACAGACTGTTTGTTTCAGGAGCTCACCTGGATGTAGGTGGGGACAGACTTCAGCCTGCTCATCCCCTCAGCACAAAACTATGTAGCCTACCCATATATGCTTTTCCCCACCTTCATAGGAGCCAGTAGAAAGTTCACAACTGGGAACATAGTGCCAGTACTTAAGATGAGACCTTTTGGATATGCTCTGCAATGATTTCTGTGACAGGTAGGCATGCAGTACACCAAAGCTGAGTAAAAGAAACATCTGCAAGCCTCATATTTTGGCTGCATGTAAGAAGTGCTACTCAGAAGTGCATATGTGCAGGCTGTGCTGAGTGCAGCCCTTCCTTGTCACATGGCCTTTATCCCTCTTCCTTTCCTGCTAGCTTTGCCTTCTCAGATCTGTATAGAGGAGACAGAGCAGCCTGCAGCTTGTACCCCCCCCAGCACCAGGAAAGAGCTCCAGGCTGAGGTGGTTCTCTCCATACTACTCAAGAGTGGGAAAACTTTTGAGACTCTTCTTCCTCTTGGGTTCATTTACACAGAGTTGATTTACATCAAGTTAGAATGCGAGTTCACACGTATACAAACCCCTCTGTGAATGCTGGTCTCCAGGTCTATTGCAGTGACCTGGGAAGAGGCTCTGACCCCAGTAGGTATTCCTTCTTACCATCTGGCTAACTAACATGCTGAGTCCTACTCTGCTACCACTGCGAAGAGGCCATGCTCTTCTTCTCTGTAAGAACATCCCTAGTTGCATTCCCATGCTTGCTCCCAGGTGAGGTATGTACCAAACTAACCATTTTCCAGCATACAACCAGGCAGCTCTAAGTTTCCTTTTCCTAACCAGAACAGCAGGTTGACGACTTTCTAATTTAAAAGCTAGAAATTTCTGGTTCCACAGAATGCTGAAAGTGGCACAGAACTGAAGCTGCAGTGCTTGGTGCTCGCAGCACTGCTGGCTCGGGGCAGGAGAGGCAATTCTGTCATGTTTCTCAGGGCAGCTGGCAGAACTGTGCTGGCAAAACTTTGAGGTATGTGCTCACAGGGTCTGCTGCCATTGAGAGGTTTTGTGGTGGGGTCATGTAGATTCTGGCTTGGTCTTTTCAGTCTCAGCACTAGTTTAAATATCCAGTAGGGGCTTGCTTAAGAACAATACTCAAAACAGAGACTCTTAAACCAAAGCACCCGAGGTAAGTAGCTTGCAAAACATTCGTGTCAGCGTAGTTGCTGAGGTGTAACTGTGCTGCCTATTTGGCCTGTTCCCTCTGCCTGGCATGCTCTGATCTCTGTGCTTTGCACCCTCCCCTGCACGAGTCTCTTTGTGCCATAATACCTTTCTTTTTTAGATGTGCACACTGGCCAAATAATATCCTCATGTCTTTACTGACTGCCGACTGAGATTATTCCCTGACCTAGCCAGACAGCATGGGCTTCAACCTCTGCATGGATCCTGGTGTGCCATGCTTCCCTCTCCCACACCTTTCGCAGCACTTGCTATGGCTTTCCCCTCTCCCACACACCTCTGCTGCCAGACAATCATTCCCTTTGTCGTGGATGGACTGACCTGGTGCTGTCCCTGCTTGCCTTCCCTTGATGCTGTCTGTTTGCCCTTTAAGCGAATGTGTTTTGTTTGTTTCCTTATTTTATTTTTCAGTAGGGAAAAGACTTCCTTCTGTGGAAGGAGTGATATTTGCACATGGCTCAGGGAGGAAACCTCCTCTGGCCGTTTCTGTTACCTCACTCATGTAGGCCAATTCCATTGCTAACGTTAAATGGCCACCCTTCCCCAACCCAAACTCCAAGAATCGGTAGGGAATAAAACAAATGTGCAGCTCAGGTTCTACAGCTGCTTGGTCGTGTCTCAGTCTCGGCCCAAACTGCCCCAGCAGCATTAGGAGGTGGGAGAACGGCTGTTGCAAAACAGCTCTACCCAGCAAAGAGGTGGAGCCTGCGCCACACACGTGCATTCCAGTCTTTGCAAGCCCACCTCCCTTGAAATAGCACTTAGCAGAGCAGATACAGCAGCACTAACCTGGCTCTTGGCCCGACGAGCTCAGAGCAGAGGGAGGAGCAGCAGAACCATCGCAGCGTACATCTCTGACCACCAGGACTGGCACTGTGTGGCTGTGGCACCTCTGGGACGTCGTCACTCTCACAGCAGTTCATCTCATCACACGCTCCAGGGCTGGGTAAAGCTGCTAAACACCCTGGAGTGTGTTCTGCCCACCTGAGCCCCAGATCCTGCAACCCCCAATTGCTGCCCTAATGGCAGATGAATGAGGATCTCCTCTTGTCAGCGAGGCGAGGGAACGGTCACACCGACACCCATGGGTGTGGGCTTCCCTTCTGGATATCAGCACCCGGGAAGCAGAGGCTGTTGGCCACAGCCTGCAGCAGTGATGTGAACTTCAGGGTGGGCCGGGGGAGGACCCGTGGTTTTGTTTTAGGAGTTGTTTAACTGTCATCAGGTTTGCGCTGTGCGCAAAACGCGACAAAATGATGATGAAACTTACCTGCTAGAACCTAGGAACTGTAAAGGCTATGCAGCCAAAACTCCATGTAAGTAGCTAGAACAATGGAAGTACGGTATAAATTAAACAAAAAAGTCTATCAAACCACAGTGTGACTTGTGAGTGCTTTGTTCTTTTTATTGTCCTGCCTGCTTCTAGGCTTTTCTATCATTTCCAGATACACAGAGAAGGTCTCTTCAGATCCCAACCAGGACCGTCTCTCCCAGGACATAACCTGCCTTTAATGCTGCCCTTGAAATAAACCAACCTTTTTTTTTTCCCCGTTGGAATCCTGAGCAAAATTTAGACACCATTTTCCCATCTAGGACAACACAGGGCAATAGTCAGATGCAGGAACTGGAAAAGTGAAAGATGTGTCCAAAAAAGCATCTAAAGAAGATGTGTGTAAAATAGCACAAGGTGCAGGACTACAGGACAGCCCTCCCTTACCACCCGAGGTCGCTCTCAAGAAACAGTTTACACCTTTTTTTGGTTTTCTTTTGGCTCAACGTTGTACCATCAGAAGGTTATCAGCACTTCACAAGGGCTGGGAGGAACACGGCTGAAGTGGGAGAGGGGTTTAATGGCCTTACCTAAAAATCACCCTGGGTGTTAGTGCCATGATCAGCGACGGAAACTGCAGGGCCAGCTCCTCTGTTTCTGTGGATCTAGAGTTAGAATTATGCCCCCAAATGCCCTGAGGCCAGGCAAGATGGCCTAGGGAAAATGAAGACACCCAGCAGAATGAGAAGAGGAGGCATTTGGGGGGTATTAGAGTTTAAGGTGCCCAGACTACAAGCGTGATTCAGCTGCAAAACGTGCTCAGGTTGCCAGACTCAGCTCTGTGAACTGCATTGTAACAGCTGGCTAAAGTTGAAACTTGCTCCTAAAAAGGGAATTTTGAACAACGGCCAGTTAGAAATCCGGCCTGGACCTGACTTACAAATGGAGACATTTCTATGGTTTTTAGCAACACAAACTGCAGCAGAACATAAGCAGGGGAAATCCCGTATGTACAGAGCATGCCTTGAGATTCACAAGCACTTCAGAGTACTTAGAAGCAGTCGGTGTAGCAAAATTTGTCAGCTCTTGCAAGCAACAAAGGCTCCATTGCAGCAGGGATGTAACAACATCTCCCATATGAAAAAAACCCCCTCAATCTTTCCCCACTTCATCCTAAAGTACAACTTTACCCTGGCCAATATTTCTGCCTGTTTTTTCCCTCATAATCCTGGTGGTTGTGCTCAACTGATCTACACTCAAAGCCAGCAAACTAATTGCACTCTGCTTAAGCCACTAAGATTTAGAAGGTAAATTTGCATAGGTGCCATTGAATTTACAAGGTATTTCCTGTGCAGAAATGTGTCATTTACAATGAATACTGACTATTCAAATCGGTGACTAATCACAAAACAGAATTACTGCAGACTAGGGAAAAACAAGCATTTTCTTTCTATTCCTCTGGGTGGTGCTGCAATACAGTATAAGACGACCATCACAACTGCAAGGATTATTTTACAAAGCCGTGTCCCACTCAGAGGGCTATGCATCCTAGTTACTTTCCTTGCCTGTTCTTCCTTTCAGAGCATCCCCCAGAAATATGTTAAAGGCGTACCTTGTCTTACTGGCTCCCCTGTGGTTGCTGAACACGGCTCCACAGGTTATTCCTATCACTGTCTCTGTATGCTGGAGGAGTAAACCTGCTGCACAAGGCAAATGGAAGGAACTAAGAATTTCAACTCTTGCTAAGTGGAAGGGATGGGACAGGGGATTCTTATACTTACGTTATGCAGCCTCCCAAATTAGGAGTACTTCAGGATTTATATTCTCAGCTCCCTCCTTCAGAAGCAGGTGTGACCATAGCACAGGGACTCATCTTTCTGCTACACATTTTTATCTGTTTGAATGCATTTATAGTTCTCATGCTACTCTGCATCTACCCTAGCAGCCCAAAGTCCAAAGGAACTTACTGAGCAACAACTACACTAATTAAACTCTTCCTGTTTAACACCTATAGTCACATCCTGGGCTGTGGTGGAACATCATCACCTTAAGATGAAGATATTCCCAGTCCTGCAGGTCAGAGTAACAATACACATACCCTTTATGTCTGCAATGGAGAACTAGCATATTTTGCAAATAAAGGTGGTGGTGATAGCAGCTAAGAAATGACATTAACTGTTACAAAGCCATTAACGTGATGATGGAACTGAAACTTGGGAAGGAGCCGTGCTGCCCACACCCCCTGTGCCCTTTGCTCAGCATGCTTCAAAAGGAGAGTCCTGTAACAAATGGGCTGGCAGCTCAGAATGGAGTCATGAGGCCAAAGTCAAGGCTGTACAGAGTCCAAGGCAAATGGAAGAGAATTTACACTTCCCCGTATTTCCTCCTGATGGCGTAGAGCTCCCCCTCAAACCTGGCTGGCATGACGTGATCCTTCTGTCTTCAGAGCCCCTGCAAGTGAGAGAATTCCCCATGGAGTGCAAGTCACTGGAATGTACTCAAGTAAGGGTCATGCCACAATCAGCACAATGCCTGAAGGGACACGAACAAGACTTCCAGGGATCTAGATTCCAGTCTTCTGCACACAAAGCCCTCCCACAGCAGCTGTTTCCTCTGGAGATAGTGTCATTCCTCCTGCACAGCTCCCTGTCTGCAGGGGACAGTCACTATTTCCAACTCCAGAGGATTAGGTAAAGGAGCAGTAATTAAATCACGGCCCGAATGCCACCATTCAGTGATACCTAAATTGCTTCTGAGGTCACTATGGAAGCTCCAGACATGGGGCAAAACCTCCAGAAATCTCCTGTGCCATCTCTCCAGCACCACGCAAATCCTAACCCACAGCAGCAAAGCTGAAGAGTGGACAGGCACAAGCAGCAATTCACTGCTCCCTCATCACTTACCTTGGTGCTGTGCACTCTGCAGATACCTCTCTGTTATTCCTCTACAGGCACGGCACAGTTTTCCTTGTTTTCTGATGGAATTGCAAGGTAGTCTGTCCTGCAGTTGGAAAAAAAGACGAAAGCATAACCTGAAGTGTGTAGCTCAAGTCCTTTCACTCTTTCAGAGATGCTGAATTCCTCAAAGTATCTCTAAGGTAACAAATATCATTCATAGAAGATCCTTGGCATAACCAGAAGCAGATGCTGAGCTTTACCTGCTGTAAAACCCTATGCATACAGCTTTCCCATCACTGTTACTTAAGCTGAGAACGTAAAAAAGATTGGAATGGGCCAGCATAAAAACTGGAACATTGCTGCTCTGTCAACTGCCAGAATTACCCTCTTCTACTGCTTTATCACAGTATAGGCTACAGACTTGTGAGTCAGATCTCTAGAAGTGGGCCTTCCAGGAGAGCATTTCCATGTGGTTCAAATTGGGCCACCTTGGAATCCTGCCCACCTTGGCCACCCTCCCTACCATGTGCATCATCCCTCCCTTGCCAGTGCACTGTCTCTTCGGGTACTCCCGTCCAGTGCAATGATTTCACACACAGCAAACCTCAGCTAGAAATGTGCAACAGCAAAGTTCAGCCTTCTTGCAATCTGACCTGGGCTGAGACATCTGAAGGACCCCTCGTAGAACAGCTGACATCTGGAGAGATTTCACACTTACGCATTTTCCTGGGCAGCCTCCTCTGCCTTAGAGACTTTCCTGTAGCAATAGACCATTTCTATCAGTAGCCACAAGGTGAGGAAGACCAGCAGAATGTACATCATGATTTCAGAGATGACTGAGGTGAAGTCTTCTCCAGCTGTTAAGAAAATGAAATCGTCTCTGGTCATTTACATTCAGCTGTTGGAGCACAGCAGCTCCATTCAGACCTTCCCACCCTCGTCTCCTCTTTCCTAACCTACTTTATCACACAGTCCCAACTGCCACTACTCTGTGAGGGGTCAAAAGACAAGAAACAGGTAAGGCTGCCAATAAAACACGCCAGCAGCAATTTCAGGGCATGTTTCCACTGGTATCAAAGATGCATAGGCTTGCCTGTGTCTTGTGTTCTCTGCAACCTACACATTCATACAGACTGCTCACCATGAGCCTATCTCAGCTGCACATACCCTTTCCTTCACGTGTCTGACTTGCTGCAGTTGCTTGAGAGTGCTGTGCCACCACTGATTTGGAGAGAGATCAAAACAGGCAGGGAAGAAAGGAAGGGAAGGCACAAAATAAAAAGATGGGGGTAAAACCTGTCCCACTCTGGAGTGGACAGCAGGATTTCTACAGCCAGGATCTCAGCACAGAACTGGGCAAAAACAGGAATAACAGTAAGATAGAAGAGCAGTACAAAGGAAAGGAGGATGCGAGAGACTGAAATCAAAATGGAGAATGAGTTCAGAGAGGGAGGGGGAGGAAGTGAGGAGGGAGCAGCTGTGGGCAGCCAGGCAAAATCTGTGCTGTAGCATCCCTGAGCCACCAGGGGAGAGGTGAGGGTTCCGACCAGATAAAGTGGAAACCTCTGCTTGACACGACTGTCTGGCAGCTCAGTCATCTCCCTCCTACAATGCAATAGAAATCCTGTCCCTGTGTAAAACACCCACGGCCAGTTAGGACACGACACAGTTTCTGCCAGTCCTTCATACCCTCCTCCACCACGGTGAGGTGGATCAATCTGGAGCTTGTGAAGAGAGGCCGGTGAATCTCAAACTCAAACTCCCGGGTGATATTACAGGTGTAGATACCCGAATCATTCAAGGTGACATTTAACACAGTGATGGATACATCCTGCATGTCTTTACTGCCATTCCATTGTATCCGACCACTGAAGCGGCTTGGAAACTCGTGATTCATTTTCCTGTGCTCGTAGATCTGTGAAGGAACACGAAGGGATATTCTGATTAACAGCTGACTTCAATTTCACACAACAACACAGCATATCCAAGCAACTCTGCTCTCCTCTGGCTGCATACTTCATACTTCATACTTCTGGGATATGGCCTTCCTGGCATCAACATAACACTTTGTTATCCCTTACCTCACAATCTCAGCCTGCTTTACCAATAAGAGAAAACTGAATTATTTCCATCATGGAAGCAAAAAAAACAGAGGCAGAGAACAGTAGAGAGACATATGGACAATGACACACACAAAAAAATCAGCAACTGAACTAAAATTAGGATGCTGTAGCCTTAGTGACTGGCCTGTCAGTCACTGGGTCATCTTCAGAAGGCACCACAGAAAACAATACAGCCAAGACAAAAAGTCCTTTTCTGTAAGCCCTGAGATATCCAGCTAACATGGAGGTGTTGTAAAAGAAGGACAACAGTGTGAGAACAGCATCAGAAGCACGGACCTTGGGTGGCTTTCACAAGGCTGGGCACTGGCAAGTTTCTGGCTGAACACAGCCATCACACTGCCTGCCCAGCTCACCCTCATGGCCAACCTTTGGGCTGCTGCTAGCAGGTCTCACCCATCTCATTCCCTTGTGCGGTTCCTTTCGTTCTCAGAGTAGGAGATTATTTGCTGTCTTGCCTGGCCTTACTTAATCGTGATGAAATGAAGGCACAGATCTAATTCTTCACGCTTGGATAAAATAGCTGCTGAAACCTTATTCTCAGATTAACCATTCTTGTAAGGCTCCCATTTTAATTCACCCTGAAAACTAATTTTACCTTTTCCTGACAGGAATCCAAAAGCAACTCGCACAGATCCTCCCACAGTCAGCACACCATTGGCTTCTTTGTGGCAAAAAAGAATTAAGTTCTGTCCTACAGATTTAGCAGAGCCTGATTTAACCTCCAAAGAACTGTTTCAGAATTCAGAAGCATCCCAAGAAATAAGAGTTGGCCAATATGGCTGGTGTCATTCCATGCTTCTGTGTTTCTTTCTCAATTCCCTTGTATACTGGATGATAGACATTCAAAGAAAGAAACTAGAAATTGACATTCATGTACATGCAACCCAAAATGTCTGAACTCACCAACAGACTCCAGCTTTTCCTGCCATGGGTACCTGCTGTGTGCTAATCAGCTCAGCTCATCAGCTCAGCAAGGAAAAGATGCTTTAGTTACTGCTCAGCAGCAGTGTTATAGAACCTTTAGGTAAAAATACCATACAAACTGAAGATCTAAGGTTTGCAGCTGAATTTAGCTACCAGCTCATTTCTCCTCCATGATATTAAAGCAGCCTGTTGGGCATTCCTACAGACTTTGAATGAAAACATGGCATAAACCTTGTCTTCATGTCTGGGTCTCTTCATCAAGGATCTGTGGCAAGACAAACTCACACTCTTCATATTAAATCTTTTGGCTTCTCCCATGAGTTCTCTGGACCAACAACATGGCCAACCAAAGCAAGGGCTCAGCTACCCAAACATACATACGGGTTCATCTTTGCCACCCTCCGGCCTGTAGAACCATTCCACCACTGTGCTGGCTGTGACCTCTTCCCTCTTCATGCAGGAGATGCAGAGCAGCTTCATGTCCGTGCCCTGGACTGCCTCTGTCTCTGATGGAACTTCAACACATACTGCAGAACAAAAACCAGCTAGGAAAAAAGCAGTGGAAGAAAAGTGAGCAAAGATATGGGAGAGAAACACAGAGACAGCAGTTATCCATGCACATAGTGGAAAACCCTTTGATTCATTACTAGCACCCTCTGCTTCTCTTCCTTCTCTGAGATATAAACAGAGCTTCAGAATTAACAGAAGGTGATCAATTCATGCAGATTCACCTGTCCAGCATCTGCTTTGTTACAACTTTTAATTTTTCCTGTAGTAATTGATGCTGTTTTGAAGGCATGGCTCATTCTTTCTCCCACATGCTGAGCATGCTCCCGTTCCAGCAGCAATTAGAGGCTGGGATGAGAGAAAGCCCAGAATTCAAGCATGGAGGCACAGCTCGCTCTTTGTGCGAGTTGAAAGGTGGATGTTTTCATCTGGCAGCCAGCTCAAAATAAAGGGTTAAGATTCTCCATGCTTCCTGTTTCTAGGTTTCGTAAGCAGTCCTGGAAATCAAGGGCTTGGACCTGAGTGCATTTGGCAGCTGGGGGAGTTATTGATTTTACGTGCACTCCGCTTTAGAACGCTTCCAATCAGATTTGTGCAAACATGGGCAGCTATAAAATACAGTTCTCTCAAACGAGACAAAAATCAGAGTCTGTGAAGGCAAATGCTTTGATATGAAACCCAATGCTCCAGCGCGACATCTCAAGACTAAATCTCTGCTGACATTTGTCCCCTGGGCTAAACAATGCTGGGTTCCGTCTGTCCCACCCTGTCTCTGAGTGCAGCTCAGTGGAGATGCTGACTTTGCTGCTGCTCCCTCCTCCCCAAGCCTCTGAGATTGCATTAACCCTCACTCTCATGCCCTGTATTTTCCTGGGACCTATCCTGGAAACGGTTCCTTTTCTCCCACATCGCCTCTATGGATAGCAACAGTTTTCAGGGAGAAATAAAGAAACGACTACTGGCTCGTGCTCTACTGCACTTACATTAAACACACACATGCAAACAGAGCTGTAGGTATCCATGCACATTAAACCGAGCTGTGTTAGCAAAACTAACGGCGTATCTTCCGACTGCAGATAAAATGGCAATAAAACCCAAACGTTTCCTTCAGGTTACGCTGCCCCGCACAGAAAAGCAGCGCTGCATATGGGTTCATGTGGCCTCTCTGTGGAAACTGCACGTTAAATTACACTGCAAATTTTACAACAAAAGCAAACAGGAAACAGTGAGGAACTTGCAGGCGTGTGCAAGCGCACGCTTTCTGCCAGAAGTCCGCTCAGCAATATTACATTTCTCTGCTCATATTAACTCCACTAGGTTGCTATTAACTCCATACCGATGTTATTTCCTTCTCTTCTCACAAACAAAACAAAAAGCCGCTCCAAAGCTTTTGTGACAGCCTGAAAGGAACCCCGTGAGAAAAGAGCATCCTACCAGCAAGCAGCATGGGGAGAAAGAACCCTCCTGAACACAACAGGCAATGGAAGCACTTACCCCAAACGACCAAAGCGGCCGAAGAAGCGCAGAGCAGCCTCGGCAGCGCAGCCATTGTTCCGAGCGAGGAGCTCATCATCCCTCGGGCTCAGCTCCTCCCGTACAACGCAACAGGATGCTCCGAGGATCCGCGCTCCGGCGGCAGCACCACGGACAGGGCCGGGGCGAGGCGGGGCGGCTCCGGGAGCAGCAGGTGGCTGCGGGAGAGAGCGAGCCGCGCTCCGCCGGCTCTCGGCAACCCCACGGCCGGCAACGGCTGCGCGGAGCTCAGCCTCGCCCGGGCGGGGGGCCCGGCTCACGGCAGGCATGCGCGGGCCCTCCCTCACCGCCGGCCCCAACCCCAACGCGGGGCTCCTCCCGGTTGTGGAGATGCAGCTCGAGGTTTCCTTGCTGGGTTCTGTTGGAGTCAGGGGAGGGGGCCGTGCTCTTTTTCCCTTTTGGCTGGAGAGGGGTTATTAGCATCGTTTATCTGTCTCGGAAATAAAGCCAGATAAAGAGCAGGGGGAGAGCTATCTGTGCGAGGTCACCGGGAGGGCTTCGCCTGTAATGAGTTTAATACTAGCATTTGTACAGCTCTGAAGGTCACGTCTGGAAATACTGGGAAATCCTCTCCTCGTGTTCCAGTCCGACTCCCAGGAGCTCAGTGCCAGCAGCAGGCTGGGCTTTCTCTGCTTGGACTGGAGCCACAGCACCCAGAAAGGCTCCAACTCTGAAGGTCACAGTGGGCAGAGAGGGAGAAACGAAGCGCTCGTTAAATGGGCTCCCTCTTCACAAAGCATCTGTGCTGATGGCAGCTCAATGCACAGCGCAATCTATTGAATGAAACCTGGCCAATTCCATCAGACAATGACATGGGAGCAACTCCCTGTGCCAAAACCCAGACGTACGTGTTGGACAGATGAGAACCACCCAACAGAAAACAGCAGCCATCTGAAAGCATCGGATTCAGCCCTCTGGCTGGACGTGGGCTCCCCAGCAGGGCACTACACTGCTGAGTCTGGACCTTCCCAGCACTGCAGCTTGGTCCTGAGGGCACACACATGCAATCTGGTCCCTACACTGCATAAGCAAAGCAGGCATAGAACAAAGACAGTGAATGCCCTTCCTAAAAATCATCCAACTGTTTGTAGCAGAGGCTGTGACCCCTGAAACCTTTGCAGCCCTGAAATATTGCAGCAGTGGCTGACCAAAGCCATGGCAGCTTCTATCTCCTCTGCCCGTGGGGTTCTCCAGCTTTATCCACCATGCTACCATCAAATTTCCCAAAGAAAACACCTATGTATCTCCAGGAGCCAGGAGCAGAGACCAGATGTCAGCAACACCTTTCCACTTTCTCCCTTAAAAGCCATCCGTCGTGAATGTCTGAATCAGAATATTTAACTTTTCCCTGAAGGAAGCAAAAATAGCACCCCCAATACCCAGAGATGATAATACATAAAGCCACATGCTCACCTCCCATTGCCCCTCTCTGTTTCCACAACTCAACAAAAGGAAAGGCAGGCTTAGCTACAGGATTTGCTCCTAGCTTTTCCGGAACAATCCAGCCTGAGTGCTGGTGAAGGGTATTTTTATAGCCACAGGAAGCACTGAACAATGTTCACAGCCATCTCATTTGACAAGCACCTGTTTCATGAAGTGCAGTGGAAATCACATCTGTTCCCGGGCAGCCAGGTGCACTGCCAGGAGCTGCAGGACACGGATCAGCAGAGCTGCACTGTGCTGTGCTGCTCTACTTACATCTATTCCGGAGAGCACTGCCAGGATTGGCAGAGAGGGTCCAAGTCTATAGGATTACAAGGATGCAGCAGCTCTATGATTTGCTCAACAGCCACTAATTGACCCTTCATCCTCATCACAGTCTCGCTCAGGTGTCTTGGTGCTCTTCCTCTTCTCCTTTAACCCCAGGCACTCCAGAAGTCATCTGACAACCAACTGAAATGACAGTAACAAACAAACATCCTTCAGCAGTAATGAGTTTTCCCTCAGGATCATTTATGTGCCAACCTGAAGCACTGCACACAGTACTCATCCTGGTCAGACTGGAGTTCTAATTATTATTTAAAAATGGGAAATGTGGCCCAGGGGTGAAGAAAATGGCTGGTGAAACCGGGCTTGGGTTTTGGTGGACTGTAACATGATAAGGCACAGGGCAGAGAAGCAAGCAGACATCACATCCTCTCCCCCTCTAGAGCACACTTCGACATGCACTACAGACAAAGCATTTTCACAGAATGGCCTGGGATGAAAAGCAGCACAATGCTCATCCAGTTTCAACCCCCTGCTACGTGCAGGGTCACCAACCACCAGACCAGGCTGCCCAGAGCCACATCCAGCCTGGCCTTGAATGCCTGCAGAGATGGGGCAAAGATGATTTGCAGTGCATGCTCTTGGTCTGGAACGTGTTCCCTGACTATTTGGGTATGCTGTGTGTTTTCAGAATGAAAGGGTGAGATCCTTTAATTCTTGCTCTGAGCTGGGCTTGGCTGGGAACCACTCCAACATCTCCACGTGCCTGTTTTGAACAGATGATAAATGCTGCCCAGACCCCTTCAGAAAACCTTGCAAATAAACGAGACATCATACCGAAAGCTTCTTTGCTGTGTGAGAGATGGAGAGCACATATTCTTCATAACCCACCCACTCTAAGGATGCACAGCCTCTCCTCCTTGCTCTGATGCCTGCAGGGAGCAGGCTGGAGCAGAGGCACAGCCCATAGGGCGAAGGATGTTCAGTGCCACAAAGCCCTCGGCCATTTTAGCACTTCAGGGGACGTGGTGAAGGGGAATGAATGTTGAGAAATCTTGAGAGCTGCAAGAAGCAGCCCAACTTATCATGCAGGGGTTGCTATGGCAACCCACCCAGTTAATGCTTCACCAGCAAAAAGAAAAGAAAAAAGGGGGGAAAAAAAGGCTGGTACTTCTGCACAGGCACAACAGGACGAGGAGATAAAAAATAAATTCAGCACCCCCACCCCCATTAATCCCTCAATCTTCTGGTCTCTGAGCCACGCTATGGGAGAGGGAGCACAGAACCTGCACCTCTGGCTTCATCTCAGCCCCATCTCAGCAGTTCCTCTGTCATTGCAATAATCATGCCAGCTCACTTCAGCACAACTGTCCTCTTCGCTGTGCAGCTAAACATCAGCAAAGCTTGTTCCTTGCCCCTTTCCTGTCCATCAGGAGCCAACACAGACCCACTGCTGGCACCAATTTCACCTTGCCATCCCAGACTCAAGGCAGCCAAAGCAGTGCAACAACAGACTGTGCATGTTCTCACTTTACTACTGCTCCCAGAGCTTCAACTAGCTCTGCTCGTGCCTGAAGAAGAGACCTCCAAGGCCCCTGGATGGGCGATATTCTGACCTCTTAACTCCAACTGCTCTCCCTTTCTGTTTTCAATGACAACACACAAAGCATCCCTATGCCATCCTTATCTCCCAGAGAAAACAGTCTGCTCAATATGCCTCCTTAGTTCTTAGAATTCTTTTCCTTTCAGATCTACAAAGAGGGAGATCTGAACAAGAGGGCTCAGGCCAGCCATCTGTGAGCCCTCAGTGCCTTTCATAGCAGTGCTCTCTCAGATAAATACTTCCTCCAACACAGAAGAGCACTAAATAAGCCCAGGCCTGTGCACACACACAGCCTGTGTACTTAGATCCCTTTAAGCAGCAGGTGTGCTGTGAAGGCTGGGTTAAAAACTGCCCCATGTTTGAGAAATTGGCACTGAGATTCATTCCTCCACATTGCTACCATTTTGTGGTCAGTTAAGCCCTGGTGCCACTGCAGGTCCTTTTGAGATACTGTTTTCTGAGCCTCAGCACCAAGAAGATCAAGCAGTGTATAAGCATGTAGGCAAGCCTTTGCGTGCTGTAACTGAAGTGCTGTTTTACCAATCTGCAATTTAACAAGGTGGCACTTTCACAGATTTGCTTTTAGGCCTCTCCTCAGCCCATTCATTTCAGCAGTGGATAGAAATCCATTAGCAGCGGATTGCCACACGCAGTCATTCACATTTGCTCATTTAATTTCTCGTACTCTTAAAACTCTTACTGCTACTGAAATACACCGCTGCATCAATTATTTTAGCACCTTGCAATGACTCTTCTTCTGCAAAATAAAACCCTGGTGCACCAAGTGTTACCATCTTACCTTGGCTGAATTGAATTGAAAACCACTGCAGTTTTCTTCCTTAAAGGGTAAGGCTGAACCTCCCCACAGCCAGCATTAAACAAGGAAAACACATCATTAACTCCTTTTCAAGTCCCCTAGAATGCTGCTTCTCAAATGTGATTTGTTCTGTTGACCAAGGAATACAAAGGATTCAGGAACACAGCACATGTGTGGCTGCATATATTCACTATCTTGCACTGCTGTGTCTCCCAGTCTGAAAAAGAAACTTTCTCAGTTTTTGGCCTTGTCCTGTACCTTCCATCTGCGTGTTTCCAGCTCTCCCTTCCAGTAGCACAACTGTCATCATCTTTCAGATAAAAGAACAAGCACATTTGCAGTATATCAGACATCACATGTAAAAAAAGGAAAAAGAGTTTTCCCAGCTTCAATAAGACAAATCTGAAAGGGCTTTTGACAGTGAGAAACGCCTTCTCGGTCCAATTCAAAGTTGCTGGGTAAAGTGATGCAAGTTTCACAGAGCTCTGAATCTGTAAAGTCTCTTTTGCTTTCAAAGCTATCTTTTTCAAAGGGAACTTCAACACCCAAGCAAGCACCTTCTCCTGGCTAGGTATTCTGCTACAGCTCGCTGCGTTTTAGTCGTTCTATTAACTTTGTACAAAGAAACAAGCATTAAAAAAGAAAAAGAGAGAGAGCAGTCACTGGTTTCTATCCAAATTCTGTGTAGGAAAGGAGAGGTTACGCGCAGCCCGGCGGGGTTTGCAGTGCCGCCGACGGCCGCCAGAGGGCGCTGTTCTCTCTGCGTTACGGAGCGCTCAGGCAGAGCCCGGCTCCTCCCTGCACAGGGCGGCAATGCGCTTCTTAAGAGCTGGAGACTTATTGCCTTCATGGGCTCCCGTGCTCTGCTCTGATGTGTTTGCTGTTAACTGTTCACCTCAGTGAGTCCCCATCACTTTGCACACACGACACTTTGCTCAGCGGACGAGCCTTTCTGGCTTTCTGTCCTCACGGCTGTCCAGGGTCCCAGCTGGTCAATAATTAAAAATCTACAGAGAACAAAACTTACTGTAGAAGAGCCATGAGTTGTACAAAAAGAATGGACCCCATAAACCTGTGATGTTCCATTTCTGGCGTGAATTCTTCTTAGTATTCTACCAACAAGCTGGGCAATCCCGCACTATCTCACCTCTGCAAACTTCCTTTAGCTTATCTACAAATAGAGTACATGTAGAGACCCTGGCTTACGCCCTTCACTAGTTAGTGAGAAGTTCTTCAGAAGTACTTCACTTCTCTGAGATGAAAAATAAACCTACGTCAAAGCTGCATGTGGTGGCTGTCAGGCAGAATGCAATACTTAACCTTTTGTGTGCGAGGCTGACCAGGGCCCTTTCACCCCAAAGACCTGAAGTTCCTGATACAGCAAAACCATAAAATCCCTACAAATAGATCAGCTTTGTTCAGTGCCTGCCAAGGCTAAAAGCATTTGGCCATAAAGGACATAAGTGATGCTTAATGAAGACATCAGATTTCTGTGATGCAGTAAAAGCAAGAGGGATGCAGAAAGTCCTCCCTAGACCTAAGCCTGGAATGCAGCACCACCAACTCCATGCACACACTCACCTTGCCCTCACTCCTCCTGTTTCACCTCTTGCTGTCCTCTTTGCCCTGCCAACCCCTGCGCCTCCTACACGTCCCTCAATTTGCTCTGTCATTCTGCCCTGCCTGCAGCTCACCTGCAGCCCTGTCTGCCCTCAGCCCCTCTCACTGCTCAGCAGATGGGCAGTTGCTCCCTCCTCCATGGTGCCTCCACAGATCACGTGCTTTGCATTGAACAGAGAGGGCACTACACAGAAATAGACTCTATTGCATGCAGTGACCAATTACAGTGAGTCACTACTTTTATCAAGAAGATACAGACTGTATAAAAACACTGGCGTTGGCTATAATTAATAAACAAGATGCTCTAAGAAGAATGAATCAGTAACTGCTGATACCATACACAGATATCTGTGCACTCCAGCCAGATATCAGCCACTTGAGCTAAATAAAGTGATTTAAAAAACTAAAGATACCTGGGGAATCAGACAGGCTGGCAGGAACAGGGAATAATGCAATTCCAGCAGCAGTCCTTGAACAGAGCAGAACAAAAGCACCCCTATATCATGTTCCATGGATGGCCAGCTACCTGAGTCAGATAATTAATTGCTTGGAGGTCAGTGTGGTTGCATCTTTCAAGGTCAGCTTAAACTAGGTCATCAGCTCAAGTCTGTGTTTTGGCCAAGGCTAAAAATCAGGGTCAACTGCTAGCACCATGTCGAGGATGAAACCAAGAGTGTTCTTGGTCCTAAAGGTGCCATTATTATTTGTCCACCCTCAATACTAATGAAACCAAACCCAGTTTTTTGGATGGTACTTACTTTGGAAAGAGAGACAGCTTCCTTCCAGCACTAGAGGTGAGGCCCTCCAACTCAAGAACATGGGATGCTGTTGGTGGATGCTCCCCAATCACACTCACACAGCAGAAATCCAGCATTCCAGCATCGTGCTTCCAGAAGGCCATTGCTATTGGAAGAACTCCTTATTAAAAGAAAAGGGTGTTCATTATTACTCATAAATGAGAGAGAAGCTTGCTGTTATAAGAGAATCAAGTTTTATCTTATGTATTCCAATACATTTTCCTTGCTATTACTATGTGTACTTTTGAATAATCAAAACAAGAAACCACTTGCTGTGCCTTCTGTCTCCTTCTTTCCTATCTGTACAGATTCAGCCCCACAGGATCCCTGTCCAGATAACAATCACCCAATGAAAACAACAGGCTGTGCATAAGGAGCCATGCAGATCGCATCAGGGAGAGAACACCATACTCATGTATGCCACTCTAAGAGGCAACTGTATGTGTCCCTCTGTATAAAAGTTGGGGTACTGGAAGCCATCCATAGTGTCACAAAAGCCCTGTAGGAATGAGGTGAAAGGGTACCCAGGTGACCCAGTGAGGAGTGGTTTGATCATTCCCATTCCAATGGCACTACACAGCTGCTAACAGTACCCGAGTTCCTCAATTCTGATCATTCAAGCACCCAGGATGCTCACAGTACATCTCCAACAGCTACTTATTACCTCCAGTGTAAACAACCTCCAATCTAAAAACATTTTTGGAAGAACAGTTTTCATTCTAAAGCCAAGATCTTTTATTTTCAAGACCTTCGATGGGCTTTTATGGGTAGGATCAGCAGAACGAGGGACGCAGAGGTCACCACCTTCATGCACCTGAATGAATACCACAGACATCATGGGATGCTCATGATTTTTCAGAAGGCTCTGAACAAAACCACTGAGGGAAAAAAAAATATATATATATTTTCTATAAAAACACACAAGTTTTATGCCAGAAATTTCATTACATTAAAACCAGGCTGTGCATTCCAAAGCACAACCATGACAGATGTTCCCAGTTGGCATCATTTAAACATCCCCCTCCTTTGCCTGGTAGGGATTATATTCCCATCTCCAGTGCATAACTGCTCTCCCTGCACAGCTCTGGGTGCCAGAGAGAAAGGTGCTCAGTGGGTTTGGGCTGCACACTGCAGAGGGCAACTCCCACTGCTTTTACCACAGTCCTTCCTCCTCCTACACCCATCCTGACATAAACCAGATGACATATTCTAACAAAGGAGCTGTTTGTTCTATAAATAGGTTTTTTTCCCTCACATACCACAGGCATGAGAGCCCTTTCCCAGCATCTAAGAACAACAACGCACAACCAGTATCAACACGGGTTGTTTCTCCAAGAGATGACACACTTCAGTGCAGCACACACGAGCACGGAGCTATTTCTGAAGGAGAAATAAGGATTTCACACATCCTCAGTGAATGTTGGAAGCTTACTTTGATTTAGAAAGAAACGTGCTTTCTGTGATGTGTCAGGGCAGCTTCTTTCATTCTCTGAAAGCAAGAAAGAAAACTGCATTTTTAGAGGAACTGTAATCTAAAATCACTTTAAAAATGAACAGCAAACTATCAGCAAGTATCTAGAACACAACAGCTAATTTGAGTTGACCCAAAATACCACAAAATGTACCAATTTTCCACCCCAATTATTTTAGGGTCCATAGAAGGAGAATTTGGAAGACCATGTAGATACATGGGGTAAACTCCATACACAACTGATGCTGGGTTTTCAGTATCCCTTCACTATCACCTCCTGATTTCTGGAGGTGCTGCCAATGAATCAGTCCTTCAACCACTGCAGCCCATGAGGACCAACCCCAACAGGAGGCACAGGGGCTGACCGAGGCCAAGCACTTTGCTGAAGGCCACAGATTAAAGCCAGGCTGAGGCGAGGGCCCCTGCCTTCCTATTTCCTGTTGCCATGACCAGGTTACACAGCCTCCGCCCCACCACTGACCCCTTCATTGCATTCATACCTTCATTGCTGCCCCATGATCATGCACAGGTCTGTTGATCAAACCTGGACACAGCTTGCTCAGCAAAACCTTCTCACTCGTTTCCCTTTCCAGGCAAAGCTTTACAGTCCCTTCTTTTCCCCATCTTGCTCGTGGAACACATGGATGCCCACATGCTAACATTTCAGTACCAGCAGCTGCTCCTGCTGAAGATGGCAGCATCTCCTTACCTTAATCCATTTCACACAACAGCACAGACCTGAACACAACCCTGGGAATCCACTGCACGACTGTGAGGACAGGCTACGACTGACAGGTAGGAATGTTTCCTGCAGCAGATAGATTTTCCTGAGTGCTGTTCCAGCCTCAAAGCCAAAAAATGGGCTTGATAGGCTGAAGTCTTCTGACTACACCTGGAAAATACAACACAAACACCCTGCTGTGAGTAGCAGCTATCTCCCAGATATATACTTTATACACTATCTCAGGAAGTGTTTCAACATTCCTGGCCACCAAACTGCAAATTCCTTTCAGCTCATAATGTAATAAGATGGGAGTTCTCATGGGGTACAGTGATGCTGAACAGTATCAGAGGGTTGAGCAGCATCAGGAGTCCTTCAGGGAGAAAGAGGAGAGCACAGGGCTTCACTACAGCAGGTTGGTGCAGCAGAGAGCACAGCTACTGGATCAGGAGAACTGCCTGCCTTGCACAGCAGACCCCAGTACTCATTCAAGGAATCTCAGAAAAGGAAATGTTTTCCCACCCGTGTCTTGCTCTATTGAGGCCAACCCAATTTTGGCTTCAGCTGGAATTTCCTTCTTCAACCTGAGCAAAACTCCCCAGCCCTTCCCTGGAGCAGTCTAGAATGCAGTTCATGTGTGATAGAGGTTCTCAATGTGTGACAGAGGTTGTCAATCTTTGGTGCAGTGCTCGGAAGTGGGAAGGAAGCAGCATTCCCACACTCATTCCCATTGCCAGCTGGTTGCCTCTAAGCAGTTAATCACCCACCTCTCACGTGGCCTGTAACAGTTTCTGCAAGGAGGCTGGCAAGAACAAGCTGGCTACCAATACAGAAATAGGGCATGCAGCACTGATGAGCATGAAGATGAAGATAGGAGTTCTGCCCTTGGGTCTTTCCAGACATACACAGGATATGAGGCTGAGTTTTGCTGTTCATCAACACACAATGCCAGAACAGAAAGTAGGTCAGCAAGTGGGGTATCTCAAAACTGCAGGAAGCTACCTGCCAATGTCTGTCCCAAGGGTGGGCTGGATGTGTGTAGGCACCAGCAGAGCTGATTTTTAGACAGAAAAAACAGAAACTGCTTGATCCCAAGTGTGTAGTGGGCTCCCAAACACTACGTGAAGCAGCAGAGCAAGAGAGCCAGTGCTCAGGAGAGGGAGATGTTCACATTGAGGTGCTGGGGCCCTGGGCAGAGGCATGCTGCCAGCCCTGGGTGCTATCTCTGCACCAAAAAGTGAGCCCAATGCACAGCAAAGCAGGGATTACAACATCAGACTCAGCACAGGCACACACAGCTTTAAGCTATTCTTCCTGAGTGTCCTACATAACAAACCCAAACAAATTAAGGAATGAGTAATGGAAAGGTAGGAGGTGGCAAGGCTTGTTTTGGTTCAGGAAAGGATTCCCACCCCTTGCCTGGAATCTAAATTAGATTCAATTTAGATTACAATGAGGCAAGGCCAAACCCCCTTGATGAATGAGTTGCTGAAGTAGATCACTTGTATTTTGCAGCTGTTCTTTAATAAATTCATTTATTTGTCCCCTGCTTCTGCTTTTGTTTCTGATGTTATCAGCCTCGTGCCATGTCCTCCCCTGTCCCTCTAGTTTAGGATAGCCCTTACAATCTCTCTCAGTGAGGACAGAAGCAATTTGTTTTCTGGTGGAGAGAGAATGTGTGCTTGGGCTGATAAGTGGATTATCTCCATAAACACCCTTTATAATGCTATGACACCCCACCCTCACAAAACCAAAGGAATTAATCACAGCCAGCAATGTGACATCCAAAGGAGAAAGCTCCCTCTCCTGCCTACTATGCTGGTATTGCAGCCAGGCTCTCCTCTTCAGGGAAAAGCAAGGAAAAATGCACATAAAATAAGAAGATCCATGTTCATGCTCACCATGTGTCTGCAGGAAAATGTGCCCAGCGAATACAGATCACAGCAGCTGTGAGGTTACAGCGCTGTGTGCCCCAGCTGGGCGTTCAGTTGCAAGAAACACGATGCACACAGCCAGCACCTCTCTGGTTTTCAACATCAGATCACGTGGTGGACAGTTCTGAAGATTCAAAACTTGCTTTTACACCCTAAATAACTGCTGACAGCCCAGCCCATATTGCACTGCACGGACAGAACGATTTACAGAGCAAAACCTCCAGCTGAAATGCATTTAACAGCTTAGAAACATACAGAGAGAAACGGTGCCAGGAAGCGCAGTGCCGAGAGCACCTCAAATGGATGCAAAGAATGAACAAAGGAACTTTAGGGATGGTTTGAAGGAAACAAAAGAATGTTTTACACAAAAGGGATGGGGACAGTGCTGGCTGCAGGACAGAGTCCAGCTACTTCGGGGATGCTCAGGCACTGTCTGGTTGGCTTGCTGCAGTAGAGGCGTTCATTTTGTTCTCCTGGTACTCCCCATCCCAAAAGTACTGCAGGAGGGATCACAGCCCCTGTTATCTCCCTCTCAAGAGAAATCAAGAACATGCAGCTACTTAAAGCAGATGCTCAGTTCCTCAATGGACTGAAACTCTTTTATCTCTGACTCATCTCCATAAGGAAGTGAAGCACACGCAAATCACATATGGGTCCAGAGCAGTGTACCTGGCAGATCTTTACATGCTCTGGAAGGTTTCCTTTAACAGCAGGCATTCATTCATTTCATACTTCTCAAGCACTAATTTACAGCTTGCTCTTGCTGAGTAATGGGGTTGGTGTAAATCAAAAGCAAAATCTGTCAGTGGCAGCTGGTAACAAAGAAGGGATGTGTCTGAAGGCAGACAGGACAGAATGCTGACCAGCAGCACCCAGCAGTAGCAGCAGGCATGCTCTTCACTTCCAGCAACTGCCCACCATGAGGGTCAAACACACTCTATTGCTTTACCCCAGTTTCATGAAGTCCAACCACAGAATTGCTCAGGTTCGAAAGACCTTCAAGATCATCGAGTTCAGTAGGAAAGAACAGAACCCTGCAACCCAGCCTGAAACCCACAGCAGGAAGCTGAATGCAGTGGGTCAAAGCCCTGCTTGGAGGGAAAGCCCACAGTGCTTGGGTTTAACTTCACAGCTCAGTGACTCAGGAGCAGAGGTGGATTTGGGGGAAAGGGCGTAAGTGAGGATCTTACCTGAGGATGACACAGCTCTGTGACGTGATGCCAGTTTCCTCTGATGGATCAAAACCAAAGTGCTGTCATTCCAATGCAAGTGTGCTCATTTTTGTCTCTTCCTTAGAGAACCCAACTTCACAACGGGTCACAAACAGAAACACTGAGCTTTTAGTTTCTGTCACCTTTGGCAGGTTCAGTCCACTCATCATTCTGGTGAGGAGAAATCACAACATTACTTTGCAGAGTACAAAACAACTCACCCAGGACCAGCACTGCATTACGACCACCTCTCCTTACGATGCTATTTTCCCTTTCCCATTTTCTGAGGCCTTCTCAATTGTTTCGCTGTTGTATTTTAGTCTTCTTTTCCTATTATGTAGCACATAATTCTTCCTTCCCTTTAGCTTTGCATGCATTTTAATATAAAATGATACTCATTTTGTAGTATCACTTCAGCAGCTGAATAATACACTTCAGGATGATCTGCAAGACAGGAATATTTGAACGCACTTCTGATTTTATGTACCAACCCAATAAACACAGTTCTTTGCCCAAAGAGCTTTCCTAAATGGATGTTCAGTTATTAATCTTCAAATACATTACATTAAAAAGTAATTTATTTTCAAACGATGCAGCAGCATCCATTTCTACATGCTATGATTACAAAGCCTCATTTTTCCAACAAGAGGAAATTTTCAGGGCCCTGAAACAGCTGTAAGTGAGGTATTATTATATCCACATCAGCTATCAAAGTACCACATTTCACTTCCATGGAAGCAAATACTAACTCATGTATTTCAATTTGCCACGATTACATTTTCCTTAGGAGAGAGGAATAATATACATTTTGGAACTTTTTGAGCCACCATTATCTGTCTCTATTGTCCTGGCTGCCCAAACTGCACTACAATTTAAAAGAATTACAGAGCAGACAAAGACCAAGTTTACTATTGCCAGCTAAAAAGCACGTGGAGAGTGGCCAACGAAACCCCAACTCAGTAACTAAGTTATGCACGTTTCCAAATATAAAATCCCATCATCATCAAGAAGAATGAGAACTTCTAAAGTAAAATTACCACGCTGGTGCTAAGCATTGTAAATCTCATCACCAAGCAGCTCTCACATTGAGATGACTTTTAAAATGCCCCCTGGAATGGAGATGGCAAAATGCTGCACGTTCCTCTACCAACAGATCTCTAAACCCAGTCGGTTTCACAGCTCATCAATACACTTGAGAAGGAATAAGGCTGTCTAGTCACAACCAAGCTGAAAAAAAAAAAAGCTGTCTGACTCAATCTTTTATTTTACATTCATGCCAATCTCCTAACTGCTTAATTAGCTGTGAGGATGAGCTATGCAGAGGCTCTGGAAGCCAACCTATTTATCATTTCAGCAATTTCTCCATCTTTGCAAAGCGATATGCAAACACCAATTACTGCTGTGATGCAGCTCATGCTGGTGGGCACAGTGCTGATGTGGCTGTGCAGTTCCAGCTCTGCAGCTGGCTCCTATGCCAGCAGTGGCTGCCCTGCTGCAAGGTGCAGCTGTGCTCTGACCCTCTCTGCCCTGGGAGGTGCCTGGAAGTGGGGTACCATGGAACATCAGTGCTGATTTCCAAAAGGAGATGAGCTGGAGCACTGTGCTTGCTGCATTGCTTGTGCAGACAGGTTGCACAGCAGCAAGGAGGAGCGCTTGGGGCAGAGCCACAACCAAGACAACTCAATTTGTTCTCCCTCTCATCAAAAGCGGAGATCTTGCCAAGCTATTTCAGCTTGTTTGCTTGCTTATATTACCACGATTCTTATTTGCATGTAACTCATGACTGACCTCAACCACCACCCCGCTGACTTGCAGGGCTCTGCATACTGAGCACGGCATTGGCCACATAGGCACCTCTCCTTCCCACTTAGTTTGTTCACAAATCCACTCAGCCCAGATGCATTCAGGATAATTGACTCTTGAAGCAGAACTTGATGGGACTTGTCAGAACCTTTCTTGGTAAAAATCAGCAATAGCAGCAAATCCTTCCCCATGGATGTGACAGACGGAAGATCAATTCCTGCCTAAATGTGCTCATTGGAAGCCCAAGGACAACATGTGCCCACATCTGCGGCTCCTTCTGACAGGTCTGAACACAAAAGCCAAATCAAAACATGCCATATCCTTCAAAAATGCTTGTTTTGGCATTTAAAACATGTCACCTGGGCTCATCTGTAGGCATTTATTCCTCAGGACAGGACTCACCTCCCCTAAAAGCCAGGGATTTCATCCAAATTATTCTTCCAGGCTTCTCCTCTGTTCAGGCAGAGAGCAGCATGCCTCCACAGTGTAATCATTATCTCATATATGCTTAACACAAACGAGATGAATTGCTGTCTGGATGTGCTTCTTTCTTCCCTTTGGCTATAAAGACAAACTGAGTGACTAGCACAGCCTCAGAGTTAAATTAGATGAGCTGTATCTCATCCTAAGCAATTTTATACTAGGGGATCCCATTATGTTTCTCAGCCATCAAGCAAATTATACGGCAAAGGGACGCAAATGAAGCAAGCAGAAAGCTCAGGTCTCACTACTACCTCACTACTGCCATTCATTTCATTGTGGGAGCACTCAGGTTGTGGGGCAGCCAGCTGTGCAAACCCTGGAGCAGACTGACAGCCCCACAGAGCAGCACATCACAGAGCTGTGACACTGTGACCACGATGCCTGCAGATTTCCTGGTTCTTCTGCAGGTTGCTGCCCCTCTGTGACTCAGTTTCTCCATCCATAAAGAGGCAATGATGCTCCTGACCTCTTTTGATCCACTGGTGGAAAAACAACCCTGGCACATAGTGGAAATGCTCAAGCTGCCCAGGGCTGAGCCTTGAAGGGTTGTACTAAAAAGGTC
This sequence comes from Tympanuchus pallidicinctus, assembly GCF_026119805.1. NCBI lineage: Eukaryota > Metazoa > Chordata > Aves > Galliformes > Phasianidae > Tympanuchus > Tympanuchus pallidicinctus. The sequence goes on from NW_026294748.1 coordinate 3,420,296, forward strand.
TACCCTATGGGGCCTTTCTGGGGCTGAGCACAGTAAATAACGAAGTACTGCAGAAATGATGTTCAAAAGGAAAAGATCTACAGGGAAAAAGCTAAACTCAATGGACGTTTTCTACTGAATACAATATTTTGGAACTGTTCAATACAAACATTTCACCAGAACAAAACTACAAAACGCCTGAGTACATGTCACACCTAACAAGACTTGGTAGCCTTTGTGAAATGCCTTTTCCAACATTAACCATGCTGCCTTGAGCAGATCCCAAAGCTGCATGGACCACAATGGGACACGAATTCAAAGATGCTGTCAACATCATGTCCAAGTTTCCAGCCCATCAGGCACAGAATCCATCTTCTCTCCCAACAGTGACTCAAACTTCTACTAACTCAAGTGTTGCAGAGTGCAGAAACAGACTTTATATAGAAGCCAGGGTGACAGCAAAAGCATGAGGCATTATTAAATATCAACTAATTATTCCTAATCAGAATAACTTCTGTCCATCCAATTTGTAATTATTTTAGAGGTGAGAAAGAATGAAAAAAAATGCCTTAAGAAAAAGCCTGGCTGTTACTAATGTCACTAAGTCAGAAAGCAGAATGTAGCAGCTATGGCCCAACTCAAAACAATGTTCAAATGTGAGCTTCTTTAAAATTGATTAATATTGTGCTGAACGAGGATCTGTCTCTTCCTGTAAGAGTCAGTGGGTCACTGAGCATGGCTGCTGTCATTCCGGGGCCATACAGTCCTCTGGAAAACATTTTGGTTCACTTTTACCTCTGGAAAACACGTGGCTGTGTGGCCCTGCCAGCCAAGCCCCATCTGTCTAACTGTAATTCTTAGGGAACTGACTTTGCACCCATCTGCATCCAATGGGTGGTTGGACTGGTTCTGAGCAGCAGCCAAACGATACCCAGTGTCAATCCAAGCTGAGGGCATTTTCCCAAGAGGAAAGCAGGTGAAAGGTCCGACAGCCCCAGGATGGAGCACGGGGATGCACTCAGCCCATGGGGAGCTCAGAAGGAGCACAGCCTCCTCCTCCCCTACCCCCAGTTGCTCCCCTCAAGGCCATCACTGCACGTGAAGCTGGATGGAGCCAAAGGCAGGGAAACCAGTGTGAGACCACAGCAAGCCGAGCCCCTTCACGTGCCTTCGACAAATATGAAACGAGTTTTTCCTGACCCTAAGCATTTTCAGTGCAAGGTCTACAAGGGTGACGTTTCACATTGCCCTGGGCTGCATATGAACCCACGTGGTTTTTAAATTCCACAGACAAAATGCTGCTTTCAACTTCACATTGCAGCTCGAACATCTCCGCTGTGTCACCCCCACAACCACTTCAAAGACCATTTTCTCTCACTCTGAAAGCCTCTGTTTTAGTCCAGCACATAAACCTGACTGCTATTGGAAGATGGCAGAATCTCAGAAGGAAATACAATAAAAATGAAATACACACAGGTTCTCTGAAATATCTCTAAAGGTATAATTGAGAAGAGAAAGCTCTCTTTCGATCCACACCATTTAAAGCAGCCTGCTGAATTCCACTGCAATGATACCACATATAAGTGGGGAGAAAATAAAGGGAAGAAAAGGACACAACACACTCTATTAAATGCTTCAATTGATTCCTACCACTGCTTTTACAACCTATCCAGTTTTCTGGGAATGCAGATGCAAAGGCAAAATGAAAAAATAATTTTAAAAACAGCCATTTTAAAACATGCTCCACTCTCCTCTTCGCTGCTGAAGCCCACCTTTCTCAATGTCCACTCCAACCACTGGCAAATGTAAACTTTGCTCCCTGCCTGCAAATCTGCAAGCACAGTCCCCGGTGGGAACCCCAAGCAGAGGTCAACCTGCATCCATGCAATGGTCACTGGCTGTCAGGTCTTGTAAACCATGAGCCATCACTTCGTCAGTCCCAGCCTTTGGCCTTGCAGACTGTGACTAAAGATCCAGACTTGCTCTGCCAGCAGCTGTTGCAAGCCGTGAGCCAGCATGTTGGCATTCTCAGCTGACACACTCACCCCTTCTGTGCTCACAAACCGTCATTTTCTCTTAGCAGAGCTCTTGGGTGATGTGACATAAATGCAGGGCCATCACGGGGTAGAAAGATAAATAAAAAAATCCATCTGTTTGAACAACCCACATTCAACCAACTGATTCATTTTTAATCACTTTCCAATAGAGGTCACCCAGCCAGTAAACATCTGGCTGTGGCACCTCAATAGCCTTATGATGTGAATTATCTCACAGTCAACATCTTGTCCTGCTGTATCGGTTCTCAATTACTTGTACAGTCACGTTAGTCCAATGACCTGCTTTCCATTATAAAAATAGCAAGAGCCACAAGGCCAAAGAGCTCTTGCAAGAACTTCAAGCCTAATAGTGGAAAGCATCCTTCCAGTGGCTGCGTATGGAAACCTTTGCTAACCATAGAATGCTGTCACTTTACATCACGGTTTAGAAACAAGCTCTGCACACACCAAATATTTTACAAGTGGAACTCTGCACCAAAGATTCCTTTCCTATGTTTGCAGAGGTGCTTTAGGGTAAACATAACTTTGTATTACCGTCCATTTTCTCTTCCCACGTGCCCAACTTCAGCTGCACATGGGTCTATATTCACATCTTTCTCTTAACTGTTTATTTTCACCCCGTTGCACAGTTGCCTTTTCTCTGTCACTTGATGGGCTGTGACGTCTCTCAGGAATGAGGTTGGATATGTTGTTGTAGAGGACTGAATGTAGACTGCAAACTACAAGTCAGCTGTGAAAGCTCCACATGTACTGGTTTGGAATACCTGACTGGCACATTACAGAGCATTTTTGAAGGAAAAATGTATCAAAACATAACAAAAGATCGGAATTATTTAATTCCTATAATTTACATATAATCTCAAATGAAACACTGAAAACATCAGAATGTTAAAGAAGAAAAACTTTCAGCCCTAAACAAACCTCCGGGCAGCACCAGACAGTCGTAAGGAGGAGGAAGTTCCATTTTCCTAATTCTTTTAATACCACGTTCAGTGAGGTCTGAGTAATGGTTCGTATCACTAGTGCTAAGAAGCAGGAAGAATAAGAAAATCCAAGATCTTGTGCCTCACCTGTGGCTTCTATTTTTTTCCCCCCCCTCAGAAATGTAACGTTTCAACAGATTGCTCGCTTCGTATTTGTCAAAGGCACGTGAAGGGGCTTGGCTGAGCCCTGCACCCCACCCCGACCCACAAAAAATGTGCAAGTTTTACTTCTCTTTTTGAACTTCCTTAAGGCAGGGAGCAGCGAGTTCAGCAGCCAGCAGCACGCTGTGAAAGGCAGAGCTCTGCAGCTCCCTGCTTCACACAACCCACAGGCACTTTGGGTGCAGCGCAGACAGTCGGGGCTTCTTCACGATCCACCTGAAAAGGTCTCAAATGAGCAATTCTCCACATTAGAAAGCAGCTCAATATCTACGACTGCATCGTTGTAGAATTTAAGTAGAAACTCTGTAAGCAAGGAGTAGAGATAACAAGACCAGTCGCTTCTTCCGCGCCTGCCTCCTCTTCGAATAGAGTGAAGAAATAAATGATGTATTGAAATATATGCATGAAACGATCCATTTTATCTGTGCTATCGCTTGTGGATACACAAGAATCAGCTCAACAATGCATGAGCTCCAAAATCCATTGAGGTGCAGCAATTCTTTTGATAGAACAGAGATAAAACTTTCACTCAGGCTACGCCAGCAGTGACTGTGCCATGTCTTTAGGGATAGAAGGTCGACACAGTACTGCTATTGAGGCAGACTACTGTTCCGTTAAAGTGCCATCTTAAAAGCTGAGCACCTCATAATTCCACACTCCTCTCTGATAAACAAGATAGCAGATTATGAAAGAGCACAGAAATATACCTTTCCATGAACCCCATGCAGTGCTACATGAAACAGAACACAATTTCTTGAGCACTGAAGCATTCAGACACAGAGCACGGTATAGGCAATATCAATACAAGTATAATGTTCATCACATGCAGCCTATGAATTGCAGTTTAACATCTTTGATTTCAGAATAAGAAGATTTAACAACAGCTTTTCCCTCTGCTCAGGGCTTTTCCTCTCCCTGAGTAAGGAAGAGGGGAATCCTCCCAGCTTTCTGCCTTTGCTAATGGAGGAAGGCAGAAGGTGTTCTCAGCCCAACAGCCTCTGGAGGAAGCTGGCTGCACAACCCAACCCCACAGCACATCCACGTACCTGCCAGCAATGCCTAACCCCTCTGTAGTCCCATCCTGACTCTGAAAGATGATTTTAGCACAATGAAACACTCGCCTGAACTGATTTTACCTTTACAGTGCAAGATAAAAAGCAACACAACACATTTCCCTACAACCAGAGACAGGCACGTAGTAAGGCAACAAGACGTGCACACTGTACCCCAAAACCATATTTTTGCTGCTGCGAAAGCAGTGCATGAAGAAGGAAAGCACTGAGCACAGAGGCCGCTGTGCTCCCTCTGCTGCTCTCCCAGAGGAAAGGCAACAAGTCTTGGGAAAGCAAACGAGCACACATCTACCACCACCCAAACCTGCATCTCTGGCTGCTTCTAAAGCTGCACAGTGCCCATTTTGCAAATACAGGCACAGGAGACATGTAAATACAACTAATATTTCCAAAGGTAAACATCTGCAGGAAGAAAAAGGCAGGCAAATCCATTCTACTGCTTCTTTACTCCGAAAGCTTTTACAACCATCTTCCCCTTCTCTGCATAAGCAGAACAAATACAAGACCCTGGGTCTTGTACCAGCAAGCCTGCAGCCTTCACACAGTACAAGAGACATCTCAGCACGATAAACAGCCAAACATGCTCGTTTGTCCTTGTGCAGCACTTGTTAGCAGACATGACCTTAGAACAGGATCAAAACAAGACAATATTTCAGAAAGGACACTTGCTATTTTCCTAGACCAATATTTAGCAATCAGAACAACATGCATTTATTTTACCTTCAAACCAGGGCTCAGCTCTGAGTGTTGAGACATGCTGGGAACTCACGTGATGATTACAGCTCTCTGGCACAGACACAGGCTTTATCCCACTCGATGCATGTCACATCTTGCCAAACCAAGGGAAAAACACTTCACTGCCAGAATTCTATGGTCTATATGCACTTGTCCAGAACTGCAGCCTGGCTTCTCACCTGGGCTTTATTTCTGATTTACTTCTGCAGCAGGGCTAAACAATAAAAAACAAGACCAGTGCTCCCAACAGAAGGATATTACACTGCCCAACGTTGGTTCATAACGTGGGATTTGCCTTTTATAGCACTTCTCATTAGCACTTCATAATTTACAAGGGAACCAACCATTCCAAAAGTTAATAACAACCCCTGCCACTGAGCTTTTTAACCAGCAGTTTCTTATTTTTAGCTTGGCAAATCATAACAGACCATTTGTTAGCAAGGCAATCCCTGGTCAACACCTTGTATGCTGTTACGCTCTGGCACTGTCATAGGGCTTTCCCAGTTTAATTAATTTTCTACAAGAACTTCCTTTAGTAAGAGATAGTTCAGTGTAAATGCTGCAGCTAGACCAAAGCATACAGCCTGCTTTGTTGCCAAACACTTCTCTAACTGCATTTCTAACATTTGTCCTCAGGCAAAAGTCATCGTGACTTTGACAAGAGAAATGCAAAACCTGGCCAAAATGACCCAGATGACATCCTAAATCATGAATTATTACTTATTTCCACAAGTCAATTAACAGCAGGATACTATATACGTTCCTGTATTCCACCCACCAGTTATTCCTCAGTGATGGATTGTGAATCCAAGTTCCCAGTTAAAAATTGCCAGTGAAGAAGTCAAGTATGCCACCCTGTTTCCACATTCTCCAGCCTGCAGACTTTGCTAATAAATCTGATGGACAACACAACGACATGTCTGGATGGCACTTCTCTATTTCCAAGTATGTGTTTGCTTTTGAAAGCCCCTCATTTCCAGTATCAGCAGTGAGTTTGGTGCCAAATCTGCTCACCATACTTCTTGATCCTCGTGGCTCCAGTGCCTTGGTAATGGGCACCACCGGCTGCAATCAGTGTGTTCTTGTATATGGCACATATTATGAAATCTCAAATACTTGTACATGTATGAAAAGGTTTCTATTCAAGCTCCAGGATACAATCCAATTCTCAATAAAATAAACAGGAGAAACTGAATGTGAAACCTTTCCAGGTGTACTTCTGTATCTTGCATAACGTCTTAAGATTGAGAATGCCATGGGAAAAGGCCAACAGACATAAACTGAAAAGTAGAAACAGCTTTACTTATAAATATGATAATCATTTAAGGAGGATAAGTACAACACTACTTATTGGAGCCCATCCATAATTTGAACGTGGATTTGTTTATGCTGTTTAAGCAGTAAGGGATGCTTCTTGCTTGTCTTCCCTACCAACTGCTTATTCATCTGGCTTGAAATGGTCACTGTTACTTACTTCTAACACATCATATCACTTACCACAATTTCAGTCACCTGCTAAGGACTGTGGTACCTCGCAGCATCTCAGACGATGCAGTTTTAAGCCTATGAATCACGCAGTGCAGAACATCAACTGCTGCAACCTTATGCTGTGCTGTGAGACCAGTTCTGCCAGGCAGATGAAAGACACTCTTCCTCAAAGTAATGTTAAAGCATAGAGAATATTTCCACGTGTATAACTTCGTTTTAATTCAGTAAAATTGCAGGGATGTAGAAAAGGTTAATGTTACTTCTGACTGATGAGATACAGTAGGCATCAAGTGTGTCGTAAGTCTCTATGACTCCCATATGGAAGCTTGTAATTGGTACAAGAGCATTTCCATGCAGTATTTGGCTAAGTGCTCTTACTGAAAACACACTTGGAAGTTATTTCTTTCAGTTATGCATGGAAGTTAAAAACACAACAAATGCAATCCACAAATAAAGAGTGAACTCCAAGTTAAGAAACTTGATGGACCATTGCTCTGCAAAACCCCCAGTACATACAGGGCAGGGATCTGGCTTCCAGGGACCCTAGGCAGCACACAGAGCATCACGCCAGTTGCCAGGAGGCACAACACGTGCACAGACTTCCTTTTCTCCAGCAGACGTTGCTGTAACAGCTGGATATGCAAAGGGGAGTCCAGTGCTGGAAAGCCTGTGAAGGAAACTCTTTGCTTCTAGCAAGATGAATAATACACCTGTTCCCTAGTCATGAGCAAACACTACAAAGGAATAATTAGAAACTATCTGACCTGAAACCCACATGCCCATTACTGTGGTATTTTTCCACCTACTACAGGTGAAACAGAAGATGGGCTGGACCTGGAAGGGGAGGGGTGGAGTGGCAGCACAAGATGCTGATTTATAAAGCACCAGCAAACAGTGCTCTTTCTCCACAGGCTCTGGACAACGAACTCGTCCTGCCTGAAGGATGCCAAAACGCAAGCAGGATTCCAGCTAACATCTGCTTGTCAACTGAGAGGGAACTACCACCCCTGTGAGCTTTTGCACTGCAACAGGCAGAAGTGCTCTGAGTTCCACTTTTCTCCTGTTGGGCTTTTGCTTTTCATCTGGAGCCTTTGGCTTGGCTGTTTCATTGCATCTGGAAAGGAATAAGCTCACCAAGATGGTAAAGGTGAGTACACTGTTCACCAAAACTGCTGCTACTATGTGAGTTTCTTCCTACTAACAAGCTCTAATTTAATCTATGTGTATCAGAAATACGAGCAAAGCAAAAAATGGAATTGATACTAGAAACTATTGGGCATTCAGTCTTAATGACTAAGGTTGTCAGTCTAGGTAAGTATGCACTTCCAATCCTAAAATGCGAAGAGATTGGATAGAAAACACTTCCAGGAATGGCTAGTATTGTAATCACGATTTTCATGAACAGTAACTCTTTTGCAAATGCCCAAATCTGAGATTTTATGAAAATCTGGAGGTTAGAAGTTATATGTACATCATCCACAGCAACCAACAGAATTTCCTAACTTCACTAATTTTCTTTTCTTTTCTCTTCCTGCTAGGTTGTCATGATAGACAGTTGCTTTCTCTATCTTGGTCTCTGTGCAGATTTGAAAAGCCAAACAGATCTTTGAGTTGGATAGTTGGAGAGAAGAGTAGGAGTGCAAAGGAAGAATCCCAGTAGATAAACCAGATTGTGTGTCTTTGGTGTGATTCAAAATTTAGAACGTCCTGTAATAGAGATGTTCTGTATCTGGGATATTTGTCAAACAAACTGAAGTGCTTGAGAAAGACTTCAGGCTTGTAATTGCCTGAACCATTCACCAGCTCTTAGCTTTTCCCTTCCTCAAGATAAAATGTTAATATTTCAACATTCCTTTAATTAAAGGGCATCTGAGGACAGGAGGTCAGTTTGTAGTTCAGAATAATAGTAAGCAATGGGATGTCCAAACCTATTCTTTCCTTGTTGTTTCCATCACTTAAGCTGACTTAGGCATTATACAGGACATCCACTTTCACTCACCTGAAATATTCCCTTTGTAGCAACCTAAATGACAAACATCCTACAAAACATGTGTGTACCTATCAGCAGCACACCAGCACATCCATCCCACCAGTAAAGCACACCATCAGATAAGACCCAGCATGACTCTCATGAGACTCCGATGGCTAATCTCTAAGGAAGCCTCTGAAATGGGGTCAACCAATAGTTCTTCCAAGGAATGTAATTTACAAGATAATTAGGATCTGGAACGTTATGATTATAGAAGCTGGCAAATGGGCAACACAGGAAGTCTGCCCTTCAGAGCGCAGTGTTAACGTAAAGTTAGGAGGATGCAACCCTCCTGAAGTTACATTATCCATAAAGCAGAATGTCAGAGGTTTGGCAGCATCCCTGGGTTACATACCTGTTACTAGATTGGCCAATATGGGTAAACAAGAAAGAAGTAACAGGCTTGGTTCTCCCTGGCAGCCCAATAAGCTGTTTGCCTCTATTTTATGTCATCTGGTGTAAACGTGTGAATGGTAATTTTAAGTGAAAATAACAGTGAAGTCATGTATCTAAAAAGCTGTAGGAGCAGCCAAAGAAAAAAACTTCTCAATTTCTTTTTCTTCTTTCTCCTTTTTCCACTCCATGTTAATTTTGCTGAGGTCCTGGGCAGCATTCCCACTTTGTGTTAGATCATAAAACACTGGAAGCGTTGTGCTCTCTAAAGGAATCACTGTAATTGACAGATGCTGAAGACCTGATTGTGAGTGCTGCAGTGCTTGCTGTGGGGATATAAGGACAGGGATAGCACTCAAATTTGCTGGGAGAAAGAAACAGCAGCAATTCCAACTTAGCAAAGAAACAGAAGGACTTGCCAGAGTCTGATTTGTGCAGGTGCATGGAACAAAGCTAAAACCTTCCTTCTTCCACAGAAAAAGTCTGATGTTTACTCAATTGAGATCAATGGGCTAAAAGATCTGGAAAAAACAAAGACTGGAGAGGAAGAAAAGTGCAAAGACCTGAAGGGCAACAAGAAAAAAAAGAACGAAGAACTGAAGAAAGAACTGGACCTGGTGAGTATTGCTAACTCCACGTCAGCTGGCAGGACAGCCTCAACCACTGTTTGAATGAATGCTGGTGAAGGGAAGTGCCAATGCTGAAAATCCAGCAGGGAGAAATAAGCTTCCTTACACCCCTGTATTACGTCTGAAAAAAAGCTGTGCAGAATTAGTATCTGTAATGGAAGGATGATTCTGACTTGATGAAGCCACCGTTGGTACAGGGCAGTGCATCCCTACCGAGGTCTGTACTTTCTCAGATGGAATTAATATATAATATCAAGCTGCCTTCTCTCAGCTGCCATTTGCACAGCCAGCCAGGAAGCAGAAGGAAGAGAGGAGCAAAACGTCTTGCTCCAAAGATTGCTAGTAGATCTAGAAGCACGGCTCAGCTTTACAGTTTTCTCCCTGCAAGGTACTTCAAGGAGAGAGCAATAAGCTCAAGCAACCTGCGTTTCCTTCTGGCTTGCCAGGGACCCGCTGGCTGGGTTTGGAAAACTCACTTCCTCCATGCATGCTTCAGTTTCCCAATCTGAAACATGAAGTTAATTATTCTGACCTCTTTTCGGAACTGCCTTAAGAACAGCTCACAGCAAAGGCAATGCATGGGTTAGGCAGTATTTCAAAGGTAAGGAAATCCCCAAACGAGCCATCAATTTCTCCATCATCTTTCTGAGCTCTGTTCAGTCCCAGCTAAATAATTCTCAATGTATCTCATCTTTGCCACCGGGGATGTAACAGTACTCTCATGTTTCTAAAGAAAAATCAAAGCACAGACAAGTTAATTGACTCATCCCAGCAGCAATGAATCATGCTGTGAAAACAATGGTGAGAACTCACAAATTCTTGGCTTCTAAACCTCTGTTCACCACAAGATGTAATTGGGTCAGCAATAGCACAGCGTTGTCACTGCAGGGAAAGGAGGAGAGCTTTCTGATTTCCCTCTCCCATGCCTCTTTCTTAACTGTGCTTAGAACCTGCTGCCTCTTTCCATGTGACCACAGCAAATCATTTCACTCCCTCGTCACTTTATCAGTTAAGCTTCTTGACTCCACGTAACACTGACATTTATGGTGAAACCCATTTCCGTCCAGCAGAAAAGTGTTGTAAATGCTTTGCAAATAGCAAAATAGGAGCAAATGTGTGTGTGTATGTAAGAGGTGCTTTTTCTGATAAATTATACTGTTTGTTTGTGGAAGTGGGATGTCATGCTAGCAACTGGATCCATAGCTCCAGATCCAGGCACTCTGAACCACCTCCAGATCCTGATACAAAATTTACAAGTCTGCTGGTCTGCTTACTGTCATTTTCTTTCTTTTGGAATCCAGGATGACCACAAACTCAGCACTTCACAACTGGAGGAAAAGTACGGTACAAGCATCGACAAAGTAAGTCCATAGGGCATCATTAAAACTTCCTGATTCAGATGCCTTCCTTTACCTCTGGCTAATCCAAAGCTGCTTAGAGGCAGTGGGAAAGCATTCAAATTGGCAAACTGACAAAGCTCACTCATGGATGCGTGCATGCATAATCATGGAGCACCAGCTCCCAGTAAAGCCTCAAACAAACAGCATCTCAGTGCACGGCACTGTCCTGGTTTTAAACTGGAGTTTCTCCATAGTCTGAAGGATTCTTCTGTTTTGTAATCAAAATCCCCATGCAAAACTGGACCACCACGTTCTCATCAGGACCACAGCTTTTCTGAAGGTATTCAAAGTTTGCCACAGGTCATTTTTCCCTAGCAGTGTCACTATCCTGAAATCACTACCTTTGGAAATCAAAGGTGCAGGTTACCAATCCGTAACACTAACAACGTTTAAGAAACAAGCAGCATACACTTCTTTTTCCTGAGCTGAGCTGAAAAGCTGTTTTCTGTGACCCCATGATAAACGTGGCATTTACTTTTGCAGGGTCTCTCCAGCGCAAGAGCAGCAGAGATTCTGGCTCGTGATGGTCCCAACTCACTCACTCCTCCCAAAGCCACTCCTGAAATTGTAAAGTTCCTCAAGCAGATGGTGGGAGGTTTTTCCATCCTCTTATGGATAGGAGCTGTCTTCTCCTGGATTTCGTTTGGCATTCAGTTGGCTCAGGGAGCTGAATCAGCCTTTGACAACGTAAGTGTTTGAATAAGTACAAAGTGAGTATGCGACCCTTTGACAATCTAAGTAACTTGAATACTACTTCATAGTTACTCAGTAACAACCAGGAGGTCTTTTGTTCTTCAGGACTCTCCCTTTACGACTGAACATTTCTGCTAAATACCTGACATACCACTTCTAAGAGTGCCTGTCCAAAGGTTTTAATAACTACTGCCTGTAATCACAATACTTGAGTATGCTGGAATCTTTGACTTTGATTCTCTGCTAGGAATATAACTGATTCAGGTTCATGCCAGGTTTGATTTAGAGAAGATTTTTAGAGACACAGGATGTTTACCACTATAACTTTTTTTATACCCCAGCTTTACTTGATCGGTAGCAAGGCAAAACTTGAAAGCTCTTTTCTTAATTTGTCTTTTAGTCTGCCTCAATACTTCACTTCAAGTCTCTTGAAACCTTACAGAATGATGATTTACTCCATCAGAGGAACTACTTAGCATATACTTTCAACTAACTGGATTATTTCTTTCACTGATTAGCTCTACCTTGGTGTAGTCCTTGCAGTGGTCGTCATCCTCACTGGTATCTTCGCTTACTATCAGGAAGCAAAAAGCACAAACATCATGGCTAGCTTCAGTAAAATGATTCCACAGGTAAGAATAACAAGCATTTCTTCCCTGATAACTCCTCAAAATGACTGAAGTGGAACTTTATATATAAGCACCTTACATATAAGCAATAAGCATAACTTGAATCTACCTCTCGGTTGGGTGTTTAGAGGTAGCACCATGCTCATGTCAGTCATACTTCTGTCCTTCAGCAAGCTCTCGTCATAAGAGATGCAGAAAAGAAGGAAATGTCAGCAGACCAGCTGGTAGTGGGAGACATTGTGGAGATAAAGGGAGGAGACAGGATCCCAGCAGACATTCGTCTGATCACTACTCAGGGGTGCAAGGTAAGCAATGCTTTGTAGAGCACAGTGTAAGAGTGCTTCAGAGGCATTCATGACATGAACTACTTCTGCACACTTAATATGAGTTATTAGAGCTTTAAAATTTGACCACATATAAGTCACAGAATGCAGAAGCTCTGCTGGGATGCCCAGCTCATGCCATACTAACATACTAACCCCCTTCCTGAACACCAGAACAAGCCATTGTGGCCATAGTATGTTCTAGCAATACTCCTTGCCAGGGCAGCAGCAGATGTAGCAACACTGCATTATGTGCCTCCAGAGACCTGCAGTGAGGTCTCTGCCTTTCCTTTCAGGCTGCCACTGAAAACCCCACCAACAAACACATAGCAAGGGCCGAACCAATTTCCTGATGAAATATGTTCCTACAGTGACAGTGGCAATCATCTCATAGAACAGCACTGAGACATGATGGCCCTGTCACCTGTTATTAAATGTGCTGCAGCCTTCCTTCTGGGCTGTATGTAACTGCAAGTTACTGACTTTAACATGGGCATATCTCCGTTTCATTAAAGGTGGACAATTCTTCACTCACAGGGGAATCAGAGCCACAGTCCCGCTCCTGTGACTTCACCCATGAGAACCCCTTGGAAACCAGGAATATTGCATTCTACTCCACCACCTGTGTGGAAGGTGTGTAGCAACAAAGACCTCCAGAAATGGCACCTGTAGAGAGTGCCAAATAATATTTTTAACTCATTTTGAACTATTCTGCCTCAAGGAATTCCAAAAAGGTTGCTATAAGAAATGGTTTCCAAAGGACACCAAAATAAAGCCTGCAGCACTGAACTGGTCATTCACCACATCAACCAGTGAGACCTTTGTTTTAACACCTAGACTGGTTATGGGTGCAACCAGCATTAACTGCAGTTCTGTTGTGGTCTTTCAATCATCACCTTTAGAAATGACAAGTTGCAGAAGCCTTTATGTACTTGTGAATGCTTCTGTGAAAGGGCTCTGTACACTTGAAGGTGTTGTTCCTGTTCTCAGAACTAAAAGGCATGCATTGTACCTAACAGACTATCTGCTAGGAAACTGCACTATGCCTTGGGTAATGCTGCATTCCTACTGCAACACCATCAGCAAAGGCTAAGGAAAATGGATTTTGTCCTCCTTTCCCTTTCTAAAGGAAAATAAATAATTCTGGGGTGAGGTCTCAGCCACGTAAAGGCTGAAAGGGGTCTTTGTTAATCAATACTGTGTAGAGAAGACAGGCTTGAAACTGATGGACTTATTTCTTTACAGGCGCTGCTACTGGCATTGTAATCAACACTGGGGACCGCACGATCATTGGGCGGATTGCTTCTCTTGCATCAGGAGTAGGAAACGAGAAAACACCCATTGCTATTGAGATAGAACACTTTGTCTACCTGGTGGCAGGAGTGGCCATTTCCATCGGTGTCCTCTTCTTCATTATTTCTGTATCAATGCGGTACAAGATTCTGGACTCCATCATTTTTCTCATTGGCATCATCGTGGCAAACGTGCCAGAGGGACTGCTAGCCACAGTGACAGTGAGTCTGAGCTGCCACTCATCGTGCTTCAGTCACTACCACAATTCATCTCCCTTAACTTCAATACAGCATAACACTAAAGAACAGATTACCTCACTTGAGATGAGGTGGGGTGATTCTTTTTCCATGAAACTGATAGGACAAATATTTAGGAATTCTGGCACAACTGAGCTATTAATCTGAGCTTCAGCACAAGAATTCAGCTCTGAACAATGGTTTTGAAATACTGTTTTGCCTCAACTGCTAACAGTATGATGATGTGAGTCATTTCTCCACAACCTGTTCCTATTTGGAACAGAAGACATTGTACCCTAAAAGTTGCATGAAAATTCCATTTACTAATACATAAAAATGGTCTTTACAATCCCCAGCTAAGAAGCAGCAGAACTGTTAAGCATTGTTAGCCCTAAAGCACACTAACAATGAACTGCAGTACGAAGAGCTTCACTTCAGGATTCATTAGGTTGGGAATTCCCCCAACATTGCAGCTTCTTCCATCTTAGACAGCCTCTTAACTGATACAGCACTCATCACTATCAGCAGGCAACCAGGCTGCTCTCATTAACACCTGCACTTTTTCTTAGTTTCAGCTGCACATCTGAGCTAAATAATGCTGTTGCAATGCAAAATTGCAGCCACCAAAAGATGACTTTGAAGAAAAAGCTCTCTTTCAGAAAAGCAACAACGTTAAAAGTAGCAGTCTGTAGGTTGCTTACATCATTCTTTAATGGTATCTCACTGGCAGCAAGCTGAACTTCTTGCTTTACCTCTACCAGGTGAGCCTGTCTCTGACAGCCAAACGGATGGCAAAGAAGAACTGCTTGGTGAAGAACTTGGAAGCTGTGGAAACGCTTGGCTCTACTTCCATCATCTGCTCTGACAAGACAGGGACCCTCACGCAGAACAGGATGACTGTTGCCCACCTCTGGTTTGATAATCAAATCTACTCAGCTGATACCAGTGAAGATCAAACAAGTAAATATGGCAGTGGGGGGGATCTAGAAAAGGGTGGCTATGTGGGATGTTTCCCACTTACAGTCTGTCCAACTGATGTCAATGAGGATATCTTTTCAGAGATGAAACATATACCTCCCTGCCACACAGAAGTGCAGCGTGCAATAGGAAAATCCCTTCTTTGCCACACAGAGATGAGAACAGAATAATTCCCATCACCAGAAAATAAGCCTGGAGGAGGTTCTAATTCCAAGTGCACTCACTGACAGTGATTTAGGAGGGAAATAAACACACAAACTTTATCTAAGTAACTTGGCCAGAACTGCTAGCTGAATGCCATAAGGTTCCTGTTGAAGTGTTTTTCTGTAACAAAACCTATCAAAGGAACAACCTTATTCTGCAAACAATTCAATCGTGTTGTTCCAAACTTGAGCTTTTACTTCCACCACATACTATGCTAATGGATGCTGTACTCCTTTTGCTTCTTTTCAGCCCAGCCTTTTGACCAAAGCTCTCCATCATGGACAGCACTATCAAAAATTGTAACTCTATGCAACCGAGCAGAATTCAGACCAGGACAGGAGAATCTCCCAATAATGAAGGTACTGCTTCACATCAACTTCTTTCTCTTCCTTTGGAAGAGCAATACGTACAAGCTGTTCTATTTAGCTTCAGTCTTCTCTTACATTTAATATTCCAGCCTTCTAACTCACTGTTGGCTATAAACTCAAAAAAATCTAAGGCACATTTTTAGCACAAGGCTTTTTTGGGGACAACTACTGCTTTATCACTGCTGCTCAAGCACACGACTTCTTATAGAAGCACGTAAGATGTCTTGAAAGAGGTGCTATCAACTGTCCCTTCTCTCACCCATACAGAGAGTTGTGGTGGGTGATGCCTCCGAAACAGCTCTGCTGAAATTTGCAGAAGTTGTTCTGGGTGACGTCATGAATATTCGAGCACGGAACAAGAAAGTGGCTGAAATTCCCTTCAACTCTACCAACAAATTCCAGGTGTGTTTCAGTTTTTTGGAAACAGGCCAAACTGTTTCCAGCTTTCAGTGTTTCTGTCAGCATACTGAATGCCAACAGTTGGTGACCTGGAAGTTTTAATGGGTGAATTCAACGACAGGGAAGATTTAATCTCCAATAATTGCAGTTCATTCCATTTGATGGAAAGAATGATACGTGCAAAAGGACAATAATTACTATTTCTGTGCAAAGTAACCAAAAATGGAAACAAGTAACGGTCGTATATGCTTCTTCAAATGACTTTGTATTGTGGCACACAGCTCTCCATTCATGAGACTGACGATCCCAATGACAAACGCTTTCTGCTGGTGATGAAAGGTGCCCCAGAGAGGATCCTAGAGAGATGCAGCACTATCATGATCAATGGGAAAGAAGAACCACTGGACAGTGAAAAGGCAGAAGCTTTCCAAACAGCATACATGGAGCTGGGAGGCCTGGGAGAAAGAGTGCTTGGTGAGTCCTAAATAGAGGGACTGTAAGAGAAATGCAGAGCGAAATGGGGAGTTTAAATCCTGGTATGAGCACAGTGTGTCTGGACTTCATTCCCCCTGCAGTGAAGGGTAAAAAACGAAGCGTGCTGCCTTCTGTGCAGACTGCTAAATCTCACTGCCATGCTGCCAGCTCCCTGTGGCAGGGATGCTCTTACTGCTATATACTGATGTCAATCTGAAACACCGTGCAGCCAAAACAAAGTTACAAGGGCAGGTTAAATAACCCTCTAAAGAAAGCAAATGGTTAAATGCACCAGAATTTTATAGGCAAGAGAAAATCTGACGCTAAGCTTTAGCAAGCTCTCCTCTTTCTTTCATTATTTCCTGTATATTCTGTCAACCTACATCTCCTTCTAGGTTTCTGTCACCTGTACCTGCCTGAAAATGAGTTTCCAGACACCTACACATTTGACACAGATTCCATGAATTTCCCCACATCCAATCTATGCTTTGTTGGGCTCCTATCTATGATTGACCCACCTCGTTCCACAGTGCCAGATGCTGTCTCAAAGTGCCGCAGCGCCGGGATCAAGGTAGGGATCTCACAATATTCTTACAGACTGTAACCTCAGTGTATGTAACATGAATTCTCATAGAAAAAGATTTCTCTATTCTGCATTGCTCCAACCTTACTGCTCATGACAAAGCTTTTTTCGCAGCTCTGATAAAATGGTGCCAATAACAAGAGGTAGAGAACTGAAATCAATACAGAGCTAATTAATTGCCACTACCTGTCTTTGTTAAGTAAACAGCGTAGCTTTCCAAGTTCAGATTCTAAACTGTTTCCTGGTCTAGAACAATAGACATTTCACCTAATCTCTCTGCATCTACAGCATGTACGTTTGTCACTCACTCCTAGCACTTGTCCCTTCCTCAGGTTATCATGGTCACTGGTGATCACCCAATCACTGCCAAGGCCATTGCCAAAAGTGTGGGCATCATTTCAGCCACCAGTGAGACGGTGGAAGACATTGCGAAGCGCCTCAACATTCCTGTTGAGCAAGTCAATAGACAGTAAGAGCAGCAGAGCATCTGGGATACCTTCTGCCTTCATTTTCTGAAAGCTATGCCTTCTTCTTCTACAGTGCTTTTAGCCAAACTCTACATCACAGCCACCAAGCCCACCCAACGTGCCTCTCTACCTGAATAATTCTGTGCCTAGGCCAGGGCTCCCACCTGCACTCACCATTGGCAAATAACACTTTGCAGATCTTTGCTGTCACTGCACAACCAACTGAACATGCACACTGAAAACCACAATTCAGTACCTTGTGTGGTGCTGGAGGATGACCTGACCACCACTCCAAGTTCCTCTTTCACCACTGTAAAAAAAAAACACAAAAACAACAAATACCCCCTCCCTGAAAACAAAAAACCAGAAGAAAAGCATTAAAGATTTTTAGAGTCTTCCTCTCCCACTCTCACCCCCCCAACCTTCAGAGTACTCTTTAAAATGCATTTTCTGTTGCTAACTCTACTCTGGAGGAAGCTCTGATTACTTCCCTCTGTCTCTAGGTAACTAATTCAGTCTGGATTTCTGCAGTGGCTTTCATTCAACACCTGCTGATTAACAACTAACGCTTCTGAAATTAACTCAATTTGCTGCCTTTCCTCACTGTTAAACTGCATTCATTCTACAAGTGCACTGTTCTCTATCTAAGCCTTTTGATTTGGAGACATACACACGGCTATTCACAGGGAGGCTACAGCAGCAGTAGTGAATGGGATGGAGCTGAAGGACATGAGCTTGCAGGAGCTGGATGAAATTTTGTGCAACCATTCAGAGATCGTTTTTGCACGGACATCGCCCCAACAGAAACTGATCATAGTGGAAGGCTGCCAAAGACAGGTAAGAGGTGTACAAGCTTCTGCACAGACACTGCTCTGGTGTATTTCCACAGGTATCACCCCCCAGGTGACAGTGGAAGGCAATTTCCAGTGCACTCTCAGCTCTGCCCACACCGCTCTCCCTGTGCGAGAGCAGCATCCCACAGACTGCCACAAGCACTGTCTTCTCTGGACAGAACCCAAGTTCTTTGAATTGCTGCTACAGACTCTGAACTCCTACTGACAAAATGAGCTTATCCAAAGCATGAATGCCTTAGAGCCGTGCTGAGGGGACTGACAGGCTTGTTGTAATTCAGAGGAGCTGCTGCTGGGATGCACAGCAAGCGTCCTGGGTAGAGACCTGCACGAACACTCTTTGGGAAGGAGCCTTCCCCCAGGAATTCTTTAAACCCAGATCAAAGCTACATATTACCACATCTTCTCGTCTTATCTCTTGTGGCCATTTAGACCCATGTACTTCCCTCCCACAGGAATGTTTAGACAAGAAGATAGATATGAATCCCACAAAATGTCATAGCATGATTTATCTGTGACCATGCCTTATCTATATAACTTTCAAAGACTGCACAAGAACCCTCAGTAAGCATGAATCTGAGACAGGATTTAAAGAGGGACTGTCCCACTCACAGGCAGCGTTATGTAAGGGAGCATGGAGTGCAGCCAGCACAGGAGGCACAAGGAAAGAAATTACATATGTAGCGAAGAATATATATGTTCCGAACAAGATGCAGATTGTCATTCAATGGTTCTCCCCTCTGATGCATCTTCCAAATAGATGCTGCAAATCAAAAACAACGCTACCACAAGGCCTGATCTTCACGGGGATGGAGATCCAGCACAAGCCATTATTTCATTTTTGTAATTATGCCAGCACTAAGCTTTCCAATCAGCATTAACAGCTCTTCAAGTGTAAGCCTGAATTGCTGTCAGAGAAGAGAGAGAGAAAAAAAAAAAAGGGATAAAAATCTTCCCGTTAAATCTCATTTTTAATTTAAAGTTTTTTTAATGCCCTTTGGCAGACAGAGGGTAAATGTGTTCTGTACTGCTTGGACACCCACACCCTCAGTGGATGGAGAAGGATGCAGAGGAACGCCCTTCCCCCTCTTGAGCCATTCAGTCTACACGCTGCCTTTAGCACTGAGAGCCTCTAAGCTCTTCTGCCCATGGCAGTATTTATCAGTAGTGACACTGTGCTAAATCCCCAAAGGGACAGGACGTTCGGTATTTGCTTTAATCAGTTTGTCAGGCTTTTTCCCACTCAGAACATTGTGTTGCTACCCAGCTGTGAGCTTTTGCAACAAGCAGGACAGGACCCTTTTCTGCAGTAGATGGTTTCATTGGAAGATAACAAAGAAGCTGAACTGAATAATCAGTTTTCCATCTTTTGGATTCCTAACGTGGCATATCAATGGTCAGAGTTGTTGGGACAGCATGCAAAGGGTCTCTAGTGATCAGTGACATGACTTACAATTAAGATTAAAACCAAGTGAGTCTGTAAGCACTGCACAAAAGTAAAGGACGGATCATGTGGGGTCCTTGAATTTCCCATTTATCTCTGCTGACTATGGAGGCAACCAAGACAACACACAGACATCTAATTTAGCCATCTGCTGCACACAGTCTGAGCCTACCATATTAATTCTAGAGTCTTAGAGACTGGAAGCGTGCTGAGAGCTGAATGTCCTCAGGGGAAGAAGGCACCGCATCCTCTACAACCCCACATTATGACCCTTCTGTGTGTTGCAGGGTGCAGTCGTCGCCGTGACTGGAGATGGAGTCAATGACTCCCCTGCTCTTAAAAAAGCAGATATTGGAATTGCTATGGGCATTGCTGGTTCTGATGCAGCTAAAAACGCAGCTGATATGGTACTGCTGGATGATAACTTTGCTTCTATAGTCACAGGAGTGGAAGAAGGTAAAAATAATGTTGCGACCTCTTTTCTTAGCTGAAAGCAGCTGACAGCCACACAGCACTGGCTGGTCAGTCCTCCTGATCCTGCCCTCCTGCACCCCGTTCATCTCATATCTCCCTTATTGTCATCCTGGATTTGGTTTTTGGTATTTGGAAAAAAAAAATGGGAACTGCTTCCATCCAAAGACACTACAAAGACAATAAGGAAATCATTCCTCTCTTGCACATACTTGCTAAGCAGGGCAATGGTTTGCTATCTCTGCTTGTTCAAACTCCAAACAAAAGCATTCTCATCTTGCTCCTATGCAGTCTTTATCATCATAAAGAGACAAGCTGTTTTCTTTACATTTTAACCTTAATGCTTGCTCACACAGAGTCCTCACTGTGCTACATCCAAACATACTCTGCTTCTCCAGCTGCAAAGTGCTTGTGGTTTGCATTAAGACCACAGCCTGCTGAGCAACGGGAGTTTTCCTCCATCTTTCTCAGTGAAAGAGACTTTTTAATTTAATTAGAATTTTCAGGAGGGTCAAAGGGAAGGTAGGTTAACATTTTGGGGGAAAAAAAAGCAGTTTAAAATGTATGAGGAAGTACATGAGGAGAACACACACAAGCCATTACTGCTTTCACTTAAGTTAGTTAAAGAAGTAAGGTTTTGGGTTGTTTTTCTGAAAACTGTTGGCAATCAGCTGTTATAGAAGTGTTTCCTTTTCTTCCAGGCCGCCTGATCTTTGACAACCTAAAGAAAACAATTGCCTACACGCTGACTAAGAACATTGCTGAGCTCTGTCCCTTTCTTATCTACATTATTGCCAGCATTCCAATGCCCATCGGCACCATCACCATCCTATTCATTGACCTGGGAACAGACATTGTAAGCTGCTGCCTCAGAGCTGAATAGAGAAATATCCTCACAAGACAGAAGCTGGGTGTACAGGCACCCTGATGGTTTGTTTCTGTTACAGATCCCTTCTGTTGCATTAGCCTATGAAAAAGCTGAAAGCGATATTATGAACAGGAGACCTCGAAACAAGAAGAAAGACAGGCTGGTGAACGAGCAGCTGGCTGTATACTCCTATCTGCAGATTGGTAGGTTGGCCTATTCTCCATAACACCACCTTGCATCAGTAGAATGAGATAAAAACAAGTTCTTTCACTTTTTAGAAAAGGGAAACATGAAATTAAACCAGTACTCCTATGTTTTGCTTCTTCCCTATTTCTCTGGTCTAGTATGAGATACGGAGGTTGGTGGCCCAGCCTGCAGCAAGGGGGTTGGAGCTTGATGATCCTTGAGGTCCCTTCCAACCCAAGCCATTCTATGATTCTCTGATGTAACTGATTCTCCCTCTCTGATTTTACAGGTATCATGCAGTCAGTGGGAGCCTTCGTGACATATTTTACAGTATATGCAGAACAAGGCTTCCTCCCTTCCACACTGCTTGGCGTTCGAGTCGACTGGGAAAATAATGCTATTAATGACTTTGAGGACTCTTATGGACAGGAATGGGTAAAGATGCACCAGAACATCTTCACTCTGTCTCTTTAAAATTCAATGCCCTCCTCTGAAATACAAGATTAAGAAAACAAAAGGGAGGCTTAAATGTAAACATTGGCCCAAATCCGACCACTGCACACCTTAATCTGAAATAACTGAGTTTATCCCTTTGCAACGGAAATCTTCCTGCCAAGGTTTACAGTTGCTTCCACGAGACAAGAGTGTTGGATACAACACAACTGTTTGTTTTTGCCTTTGCTTTGCAGACTAAATACCAGAGGACGTACCTGCAGTGGACTGGCTACACTGCCTTTTTTGTCAGCATCACCATTCAGCAAGTTGCAGATTTGATTATCAGGAAAACAAGAAGAAATTCCATTTTCCAGCAGGGTCTTTTCCGGTATGTTTTGCTGGTCCTTTACCTGACAGGTGGAAGGATTTATTAGCCCAGCGCTAATTAGCTCAGTGATTTGCCCCCTCACATTCAGTCACTGAACAAAGACTAAATGTGGATTCAAGCCATAAACATCTTCTCACACTTCGCCACCCCCTCTTCTATCTCATGATAGGAGTTTTCCTTAAGTAAAGGCTTTCTTCTGTTTAATCTGAAAACACACCAGCCTAAAAACTCTGTTCGTTAAAATGTTTACAATGAAGAAGTTTCCTCCCCAGATTATTTTCTTAATTCTTATCTAATTATCAGTACTTAGGTCACTTGAACTTCAAGCTAACTTCAGCCTGCCAGGTAAGGAGACACCAGCTGGTCCAACAGTGCTGGCTGCCCTTTGCAAAGGGCTCTGTGCCTGTAAATCCCATGAAAGCCAGGGAATGAAAAACATCTAGCAGGATGGAGGCTGCACATGAAAGCTGGCATTTAGACAGAGTATTTCTGATAGGAAAGCAAACAGGTTTTCTTTCTCTATCTGCAGATACAGAGCCTACACCTATGTATTTTTCCTTCTTCCATTTGCATTTGAGTCACAATGAGCACATTCACACTGCAAGTAGGAGACATGAGTAACGCAGGCAGCAGGCCTGCCTAAAGCTAGCTCTGCTCTACGTAGGTCAGGAATGGGAGCAGGAAAGACATGGGAATACGAGATGCATGGCGATGCTACAGAGCCCACCAGCTCCCTCACACCACACTGATCCCCATTTATCCCCATCTATCTCACGCAGGCCGTCCAAGCCAGTGATCAGAGCCTCACGAAGGCACAGCCTTTGCAGTGTGTTGTGGAATCAGCTTTAACTACTTCTCTGTGATTGTCTTACAGGAACAAAGTCATCTGGGTGGGTATATTTTCCCAGATAGGAATTGCTCTGATTCTCACCTACGGTCTTGGACACGTTACAGCCCTGAACTTCACACCTCTGAGGTGAGTTCTGATGCTGGCACGCTTCCCTTTCCTTCACGTACTAACAGACAAGGACTTACCGTTCTGCCTGAACCCACAAATGGGAGAAAGATGTCCAGCAGGACAGTTTTAGGATAAATATTTATGAATATTCATTTCAAAGAACAGGATGGGCAATTTCTTGACCAAAAAGGGAATTATTTTCACAGCTTCTATAAAGAATACATTACTTTTTTTTCTACTGAATTTACTGTAGAGAATGCAGAAACCTTCTCGTGTAGAACAAACCCCCACATTTTGTCCAGCATCACCAACATTTTGGTGAGATTATATAACATTCTACTTAACTTTATGCAAGCAACTTCTATTTTAAACATATCACTGTCAAAAATGTTCCATTTTTCTGACATCTTCAGAGACTGTAATGCCAGCAGGCAACATTTCCTTCTGAATAGTATCCGGAATTCATT
Organism: Tympanuchus pallidicinctus; assembly: GCF_026119805.1. Classification (NCBI taxonomy): domain Eukaryota; kingdom Metazoa; phylum Chordata; class Aves; order Galliformes; family Phasianidae; genus Tympanuchus; species Tympanuchus pallidicinctus. The sequence continues at coordinate 3,443,939 of NW_026294748.1, forward strand.
AATTAATTCAGTTAACTACTTGCACTTGGGCAGCTTGCAGGGACCTAATCTTATTTCTAATCATTTAAGTGCTTAAGTTACAGGGGGAAAAAAAAACGAGCAACGGAACACCACGAAACCCAGATTTCCTTTTAGTGAAATCAGACAGTGTAGAGAGAGGCCTCAGAAAGGTGGTTAGATGCTTCTGAATGAGAATCTCTTCTCCCACTCCCAGGTTTCAGTACTGGTTTGTGGCTGTACCGTTTGCTGTCTTGATATGGGTCTATGATGAGGTCCGTAAGCTGTTTATCAGGAGATACCCAGGAAGTAAGTAGGATTTCCTGCATTTAGCTGTCATTTCCTCCACTGCCCCTCACTCACCTGACTGACAGACAATTCAAAATGGACCATTTGCCCCCAGAGCTCCAAACATCACTTTTTTCATCCTCTCCTCTTGCAGGTTGGTGGGATAAGAACATGTATTACTGAATCTGTCCTCATCACTGGACTTCTTCCTCCTCATGGAGAGCTGCTCCTCCACCTCACACAGCCTCTGCTGCTTCAATGTCCTGTCTGTGCAATACCAAGTATACACTGGGCTCGCCCCATGAAGAAATTTCATGAATTTCATGAAGAATTAAGGACTTAAGAGGCTGGCAAGTAACCTCCTGCTGTACTGTAAAGACGATGCTTGTCTGAAATTGAAGTGCCATCTATTTTTGTAAAAAGAATGACTTTCCCTCATCCAAGGATGAACCTGGAGAGCACTCAGAGAGGAAAACACAAAGAAAGAAAAACACAACAGAAAAACTTAATGTAAGGCATTAATTTGCACTAGAGGGGTTGTTTGCTTGTTTTCTTTTTGTTTTGTTTGTGCAACTGAATTCTAAGCAAGTGCATACGTAGATCTGTATTACCTTGCTGAGAGTAATAACACTACATAGGAAAAATTTGATAATAAAAGTATTTTCCAGAAGACAGTTCTCCACCTTATTTTCTGATAAAGACTAAGAGAGTGAAATGGAAAGGGACGCATTGAGAAATGCATCTGGAAGGCCAAGGCACAGCCAGTCCATTTAAACACCTTGTGATTCTGTAAGTGTAGAATGCTCAACACTCATTTTCTAAGGGACATCATCTCCACGGCAAAGTGGACCTTCATATGCATAATGTAGGTACTGTTAGAGGGCTGCCTGAGACCAGGTCTTCAATATGGGCACTTTTATTAGAGAAGAAATGGGGACTGCAGGAGACCTTTTGCAGGAAAAGCAGAGAGGGATTACAAATGAGAAACCAGAACTGAGGGAGTGGAAAACGGGGAGGACTTGCCAGCTTAAAGCATGTCTATTCCCTAATTTCCACTTTCATAACATGCTAGAAACTACTTTACAGTGTGTGAGCTCCCCTCCTCAGAGCTCCTCCCCATAAGAGCCAGATGGGTATTACAGTGGGTGTCAGAGTGGGTGCCACTGTTTTTCAAACGCTGATTCAAAGAAGAGGAAATACAAATGAAGAAGGAAGAGCGACAAAAAATAAGCATGCAAACTATGAATTATGAGGGTGAGCCTGGATTCCAGATACGTGCCCTTGTGTGCTGCTTATCAGTTGGTGATGCAACCCTGCAACACACCAGCAAGAAGTATGTGAGGTGCCAAGCAGCCTCATTTCAACACCTTGTCATCTGCCAGCTGCCAGGAAGGATTTGTTTTCTCTTCTGCTTACAAGACAGGAAAAAAATGAAGAGAGATGACACGGGGAGCAACAGAACCCTCTTGTCACCACCCATAGATTTGCTGTACTCAGTCAAAACAACACTTTCAAATTCAAACAGGAAGAGAAAAAAAAACAAACAAAAGGAGGTCTTAGAGGAAAGCTTGGAAGATGAATCTGATATGTGTGTTGTATCTGTTTTTAGGATTGGCATATGCTCCTGACAGAGAAGTGAAAGAATTCTGTCATAGTAATATCTGTAAAACGAGCAACTTATGTCTTTACATCCCCTTGGTACAAAAGGGAGTGGGGAGGAATAAGGGCACGTTTCCCACACGAGGAGAAGGGTAAAAAGCCACCCTCTAGAAGATCATCAATAGGAGAAAAAAAAAAAAAAAGCAGCTTAATGTCTATAGCAAAATCTACAAAGCCAGCAAATAATTCTGAAACAGTCTGCTCTCATAGCTGTAGGGTCATTTCTACATTTAACAAGTACTCTTCTGCATTGCAAACCTTGCTTTAGATCAAAACCCTCTTCAGAAGCTACAAGCAGCACAACACCAAACATACCCTCCATGCTTTGGCTGCTTGTAACTCCATCACACCAATATTTTCTCTGAGAGGACAAGGTGCACTCAGCATTTATTTGTCTTAGTGCATCAATGCCTGAACAGAGCAGCCCATGAAGGAGGTTAGCCAAGACAACGAGCATCCCAAAACAGATGGCAGGAAAGGCAAAACCTGCTGTTTATAAATCTGAGAGACTTTCCAGTATTATGTAAGATACATTCAGGCAAAATGGACAAACAGCCCCAAGGTGTGGAAAGAGTCAGTCCTACATTCACTGACTGGCATACGTAACATCTGTTAGAGCTTGTAAGTCTGGGAATTTCTGCATTGGACAACATGGGTCATTGCATAAAGTAAACAGCAGGTAGGACCTCTCAGTCCAGTATAACCATCCTCCATTGACACACAAGCCATGAGGTTACTGTATCTGATGCAACTGAACATGGAATTGTCCACAAAGGTCTCGTTTAATTAAGTCCAGTGAATGCTGCTTTACCCAAGAGTGTCTATTCACAAGAACAAGTACAAAGAAGGATGCAAACCATTTGCAAACTGATATTAATTCAATAAGCACAGAGGTATCCTCCCTTCAGTCCCATAATAGGTTTTTAAACAGCAACATTTTGGTCACACATTGATTTTTACACTTTCTGGTTCATCATTTATTGTGTCATCCTTCTTTATACTTTTTCAAGATACACACACTGTAATTCAGAATATGAAAACCAGAACTGGATTGCTCTCTGTATTAGAGTTGGTAAGAAAATAAGCTGCTTTCCTGGTCAGGTCTATGCACTGCTTCTTCATTTAGTCTTGCAGAGCCTTTCTTTACAAGGAAACTTCAGCCTTGTGTAGGTTACTACCACATACAAACTACCCTTATGATTCTCATGTGATGGCTGGAGACATATAGGAACCAGAGCCATGGACCACAATTAATACTTCCATGTTAAATATTGAAAAAAAGAAAGGAAACAATTTCTACACTCAATTCTTACTTAAAAAAAAAAAAATACCAACAAAATCCAAACCTTTAAAATTCCATCAGCCAGCTCTGTAGCTTCAACAGGAATAAACATCACCCTCCCACAGTCAAGGAAGTAGCAATAACTCAAAAGATATGCAAAGCAGAGGAGCAGATTTTGAACTGCAAGTTAATACACCTACAAGAAGGCTGCTTCTTTTCTGGCTTCATCTATGTTGCAAGCATGCAAGAGTTAAGTTACTGGCTCATAAAAATGAGAAATCTTTCTTGAACACAGAACTGTGCTTTCTTGCTCCAGCCTCAGCCAGACTAGACAGGTCAGATGCCCCCACTGATTGCACTGAACTTCACAGCTTTCCTTTACCTCCCCCTCTTAGCAATATCTCCTCTGCAGTTTTCTCTAGTTTAAACTAGCTCTCACCACCCCCACCTCCCATCTCCAAAAAAGCCTTGACAACTTTCCCCTTCTACGTGCTATGCCACCAGACAATTCCTGCACTCTGGTCAAGCAGCAGCCAGCTGAAAGCAGAGAGCTGGCTTCAGGTGAAGTGTTACTCCTCAACAAATGACAGAGAATGTAAGGATGACAGCAAGCACTGTGCAATGAAGTATGTAACAGGTACACAGCTGGGCTAATTGTGCTCATTCCTCTGCTGTGAGGCCTGTATCTTGGCCCTGTTAGTATGCTGCTGAAGATTTACTCATAAGAATACTTCATATTGTAGTATCATACTTCCAAGCATGTGGCTTTTGAATCATGTAGCCACGAGTACTTTGCCTTGGAATTGGTCAAGCTTCAAGATGGTAACAAATAATACTTATACCCTCTGCTTTAAATGAGTGAGAGCTGAAGTTCTCAGGCGTAGCATGTCTGAATTTTCCTCAAATGCAAAAGTGCTTTTTGGCAGTAGTAGCCAAGAGAAACACACTATCTGTAGTATGCAGTCTTGTTAGTGACTCCTGTACGCTCATCTCCTTCCCTGTAAATCCATTTCCCAGTCCCCACCTAGGATACTCGTCCCCTCTCAAGGCTATTAATCACTATGAATCCTCAGTGGTACATTTTTAACCACATAATGCAATCTGACAAGTTGTTTGAGAGAGCTTGTGATGCTGAGATTTCATTGAAGAATGGAAGGAGACAGTGAAGATTTGTATTTCTACAGGGTGGAAAATGCCTTTGCTGCCACTAAAGCATAGGCAGGGTTCACATTTCTAAACAAAAGATGCTGCCAAATTATACAGTGGAAATTGTTGTTGTTACCTTTCCTGGTGGCACCACCTCTAAAGCAAGGAATCCTTTCCAGCAAACACCACAACACTGCTGGCCCATGTCAATCTCTGCTACAAGGGGAAGGAAAATACAGAAATTAATCTCCTTCCTGCAAACATTTGCAGACAACTGCTGTTCTCACTCCGTGTCAACGCTTACTGAAAATAGAAATGATCTCAATGAATGCTGGATGCACACACACCCTGCTCTCTGTCCATTTTATTTCAAAGCTGAGGAGATTATTGCTGGTGCACAACCACAGAAAGAACTCAGGACTGGCTGCCCAGAAGGGTAAGAAATTCCCAAGGGTCTTACTGCTGATCTGAGATGCAAAGTAAATGAATGCAAACACATGTAAGCCTTGAGAAGAGAGGCAACGCTGCACTCCATTGGGTACAACTGCAGTGCCATTCTTGGGCCTTGAGAGCATCTCAGTTACGTCTTCAGCACTGAAGTCTTGATTTGCACAGGCTCCAACAGTACGTCTCAACCCCATCCTCTGCCACACGCACCCAGCATGGTGCTGCCTGTGCTCATTTCTTCTGATGCCAGAGGTTTTCACAGAGGAAAAACCACCATCTCTTCAGTCATGCCTTACTATACCTGCTCTAACCAGATCAGTTCATGAACTTTTTCTCAATCATTACTTTGCAGTGAATGAAAACTAGTCCAGACCCACCAGCACGAGAGACCCCCCAGGAGCAGATATTTTCTGGCAGCTTTGCACACCCCATAATCACTCAACCCATCTAGCTTCCAGGTAGCAGCACCAGCAAACACAGTGCAATTTGCATTCATAATGACACGCAATTCCTCGCTCAGACAGTAAGCAAGTTTGCTTCAACTTCACACTGTGAGGTTTATTTCTAAGCTGACAGAAGAGCTTTAATCTGCAAGTGCAGAAGTTGAGGCTGTAAATGAAAAATAAACACAGAAGTGTAGTTGCAATGGTATTTATCCCCAACACTCACTGCCTAACAGACTCACTGATGAACCATAATCACGACAGCAATGTGAGCTCCAGTTCAGCAACACGAGCTACCATTTGTTACCTATGAGATGCTATCTTAAAAGCTCATTGGGCATCATTTAAATGCTCCCATTACTAATTGTGCTATTTGGGAAACAAAGTTAAATGGAATCAACTGTAACTAGTTTGGTGCAGCTGAATTCTTGAGGAACTTCCAGCAGAATGCCCAGCAGCTCTTTCACAGCAGCCCAGTATTTTAAGATTGAATGTGAATGTTTCTAGCAGAGCTGCATAGCAAAGCAGCAAAAAAACTACCAAAATCTGGAACCCTCTCTTTTCTCTAACAACCTACACTGAACCTCCACTGTGTTTTGTTTCTAACGCCACCTTAGCAGCAAAATGAATCAGCAGGGAATGACTCTGGAAAGACTAAAAGACAGCTTCCCTCTGACCTGACAGATTTTTGGAAGTGGCTTGATGTTTTGAATACAACATGCCATGGAACACTTGGAATGATAAAGAATATTTGAATATTCATGCTCTTATAGCCCCTTTTTAACACAGAGAAACTGGTACAAAGCTCTTCATTCAAAACTGTTGCAGTTTTGAATGCACAGCCTCTGCATTTTTGTGATAAGAGATTATTTTTTAATGCCTGAAAGCAGACTCAACTTGAAGACCACAGTTCCTGTTTCAGATAAGGATTATTTCCTAAAACCTTAAGAACTTTCCTTTAACAGAAAAGCAGTTGCCAGGTGATCCCCAAATAAAGCAAATCCACTGATGCTGAACTCTGTCAGTGATACTCATGCAGTGACTCCATATGGCTCTGTCCAGTTGATCAATCCCTGAAAGCTTATTGCCTAGGAAGGATGAAACGTGGTCTAAACATGCACCAGTTCTGCTACAGAGAGGGGTTTTTACACATCAGAGATATGAATCAGGGTCCCACAGGGACTGTTACTTCATTTGACTTCAAAAAGTGCAGGTCATGTCTTTGCCAATGAGGTAAACCTAAAGATCAGGTCTACTTCCTAACTCTACATTACTGCTTACTTTGCAAGCTCACCTCTCCGCAAACTTAAGAATTATGTTACCATAAGGGCCAAAGTCCTCAGGACCTTAGAAAGTCACTTTGGAAAAAAAAAACACCACACTAATTGCTGCCTTTTTTAGTCAGCCAATTTGGTCCAAAGCCATTGCTGTTAACTCTGAAAATATAGCATTCATTGGACAGGTACAATTAACACGGTAAAGTTCAATGTTCGTTAGCATCCTGGGTAGCCAGAGGGCATGTAGAAGGCACTCAGCTGAGAAACAATTGAAAGAAAAGCCTCATTTTTAGCAAGCAAGGCTGGAAGCATGCCCTACCTCAGGAAAGCATATGTCAGGTGAAATAATTAAAGTCCATCCTGCCTAATTTAAAGCCCCTTTGCAAGCACAAAACCAGAGTTGGTGCACTGGCAAGTCTTGACAAGCATGAAGTAGAAGCTTTTTTCTGCTGTCAATAGCTTGTAAGATGAACACCATAGATGTTTGTCATGACAAGAAACACACAGAATAGGGTGTAGAAGAGGCAGAAGAGATGAAAAACAGCTAAACTGACAGCAGATCTCTGCTGAATGAGGTTGGTTTGAGTGCTGTGAAATCTCTCACCTGCAAGTCAGCTAACTCACGTGCTGCCATGCTGCCACAGCTCAGTTCTGACTTAACAGATTCTCTATGCAGAAAAATTGATATTAAATACAATGCAAACAGTATGTTCTTGAACCTTCTCACAAAACATAACTACTGCTAAGGCTCCTCCAAATATCAGCCCAGGAAAGAGTCTTTCCCTTGCCCTTTTGGTACACTGCAGTAGAACTCCACTATTAGATTCGTAAGATTCAGCCCAAGCTCTTTCCAATCTCAATACAAAAAACAAATGGTACTTTATCAGTCCCCTATTGTCAGGGGTCAGGATGGGCCCCAACCTGAAAAATCATCAGGCAATAAAAACATTGCAAATAATTGCACTATTTATTTTTCCAGCCTATGAATTTTTCAGCCATACAGCACTTTTGTTTTGTCCCACCATTCCAGCCCTGCATAGTCTCCATACTTCTCCAGCCACTACTCTTGTAAAACTGGAAAACAGACAGCTTTTTAGGCTGTGCAACTGAGAAGCTACAAGAAAAACCACATTGTTCTGCACGGGCCTATCCTCTTAGGCAGAAATTCCTATACTGTCAGTTTGCCAGGTCTGAAGGCCTGCAGAACTGCTTTACTGTCCTGCACAGGGCTTTTCAATGGGGCAGCTGATGCTTACACATGTTGCTCCCTATGCTGCAATAATCTCTGCTGCTGGCCTTGTTCAGACCTGCACCTCAGTTTGCATTACATACTCAGAAACTACTGCAATTTTCTTCCACAGGTAGCATTAATACCCTTTCAGGGCTGCATTCCTCTGGAATTCTCTGCTCTGCCTCACACAAAGCATCAGTGTATGCTATCCTATTTGTTTGCCTTCATACAGCTTGTTGGAGCTAGGAGATTCAACAGAAAAACACTGTATACTGTAGTACAGAATAGTATAGAAGAACTGCTACAGCCAACAGACACTCGATAAGGTAATTCCAATCAAAAGCTGAAAACCAGAACTGAAGTAGGAAAATACAGAAGAAAAAAGAGAAACAGCAAGCCATGGAAAGTGATGTGAACCGAGGTCTGCAAATAAGGAGCATGCATTTAAGCAGGAACAGTCCTGATCCATGAATCCTAAAAGTAAGGCCTTGGAAGAAAGAGGGACAGAAGGAGAGATGGAAAAATGTGCAGAATGGATGAACTGTGTTCAGTGGATCAGCAGCGCATCAGAAGTTCTGCACAAATAAATCTGAAACAGCCTACCAGGTAAGAGAGCAGATGAGATCCATATGACAAAGCACAGGGAATTCTCCTAAATCCAAAAGCCCCATAGCCTAAAGAAGCTACCTTTACTTCTTCTGGGAAGGAGGAGGGTTAAAGTTCAGGTACCACTCACAGCAGTGCCTTGCAATCATTTATTTTGAGCTTGGTTCTGCTACTTGCCTGCCGGGAGGGCTGGGAGGAGGAAGCAGACACAAAGATGCACTGAAGTTATGTGACAGAAAGAGGTAGAAAAAGAACATACAGCTATTTTTAAAGATGCCCAGGGTGCTAATCCTCTGCAGCTTTCTGCATTTGTAACAAAAAAAGAAAGAAGTCTCGTTTGTGAGAGGAGAATTTGACTTCTAAGTACTGCTTTATGAAGACAAGTGATGTAAGGAGACCTGAGGAAGGGCAACAGCCAAAGAAATGGCAAACTAGCCCAAGAAGTACACAGCAATACATCACAATGATCATAATAAAACCCTTGAGAATAACACTAGTTAGACCTGAACAAAACCAGAACCAGGTGGTGACATCCATTGTCATGCCTGAGCTGAGAGCTCCTGCACCATATCAAGCCATGAGATGGAAGAGGTAACCAACACTGACACGTTTCTTGCTAGCACACCACACTTCAACAAAGCAAAGGCACAGGTTGGGTGGTAAGACTCGTAAAAAAAGGACACACTTGAGTTATCACAATGTCCTTGATCTCAGATTTTCACTTAGTTCCTCTCTGAAATAAATTGAGATCAGTAGAACACGTTCCATTGCAGAACGTCACTATTCTGCTGTAGGCTTCATACTCATTTTGCAGGAAATGACTTGGAGACCACAAAAGCTTTTGCTAAATTCCTCAACGTACTGTCACACAAAGAACTACTCAATGGATGTGCCAATGTGGAGACTGCTAACACATGACAATGCTCTGCACTTGGCCTTTTGCCTAAGGAGGCCCAAGCTCTTTCTAGAATCAGAGCCTGAATTCTTTCAAGACTTAGAAAAGAAGCCTACTATAACGCTGTCACTACAAAACAATGCAGAGAAGGACAGCACAGACCTACTCGTGATTTTAGTTTACACAACCTCAGGTTCCTAAAGCACAAACATTAACAGATTTCACCCAAATCTCAGTTACCAGCAGAACTGGAGGAAGAAGCCACTCCTGGCACCCTCCCTGTCAAAATACGGAAGTCTTCAGGTCAGAAACACAATGCTGCACTCCTACATTTGCATTTCAGGTATCCAGGTCAGTCACTCTGGGAAATGTATAGAGCTTCCCCCATTCTGACTTTCTGCCCTATTTTGCCATGTTGGGAGCAACACAGCCCTGGCCAGAACCGGTTTCTTCTCTTTACTGTGGATGAATTGAATCTTGTTTATAGTTCTCAGTGGGTTCGAGTCAACTGTGCTAGACTAGACTTGAATCGTTCTACACTTTTGTCAGGAATAGCCAAATATGAGCCATTTTGGAGGAAAGTTCATTACATCCTGAACAGACAGAATGTTCCCAAGACGAATCTCCTCCCAGCTCCCAGCTGGCCAGCTTGAACTGAACTTTCTTTACAGGGTGCACACCAGGGCAGGTCAACTGGGGTGTAGGAGAACTGCCCCCCCACATCAGCACCACCCAATGAAGTATGAATAGCAACTGGAAGGGTAAGGAGCCGCTTGGCTGCACAGCCTCCTGTTCAGACTGCATCTGGATCCAGCTTGCTCGTTGCTGAGATTAGCTTTTCCCACAAGGTGAATTTCTCCTTGAGTCCAGGATCTGCACAGCCAAGTCTGAAGACTGGTCCCTCCCAGTCCAGAAGGTGAATGTGGCCAGAAGAAAAAAGTCACGAAAGAATAAAACCCAACAGGAGTAACTGCTGCATGAATACTTCCTTTTTGAGCTTGGCTAGGAGTTTTGAAACTGCAGTTTGCTAACAGAGGGTGGAGAAGCCAAGGTAAGCAAAGGATTTATAACACCACAAAAGTCTTCCTCATTCTTAGTTACTGCTGACCTACAAAACACAGGCAAATGCACTACAAAGAAACTGTTTAGGGTAGTAAATCATTGATTGGGGACAATTGCTGAGGGACTTAATATGGATTAAATTGTATTGACATCTAAAATTTATTTATCCAGGAAAGAGTTCAGACTGCTCACCCAGTGTAGCACACTGCTTCTGCAGAAAAAATTAGCTTGCTTCTCTGATGAGACAAAGAAACAAAACAGGTCCTGACCTCATTTACTGCAAATAAACACACTGACATTTCAGCAGGTGGAATAAATGCAATTGCATAGGAGCATTAAGAGAGGACTCTGTCTTCTTACTGCTCCCATTTCTAACTTCTTCAGAAGTATCATAATATAAATTTCAACCACAAATACCCACTCTTTCTTCTGATCTCCCCCCTGGCATTATTTGTAAGCACATTCGTTATCTGGCACTTTTCTACAAAGCTCTTCAGCCCAGGATCTGCACTCAGGACTCTGCTAATTCTCACCTCCTGCCTTCTGACATTGCAGTAAAGCTCAGCCTGTGGATCCCAACAAGCTGGGTGCTTCAGACAAACTGCTCTGGAAAAATGCTGTTTCTTACACCTACTGAAAAGTGCACGACCTCAATATCCAGCATTACAAGAGGCTTCTGATTTGGACAGCACATAGACTCAGGTTTTTTTCAGCATAACCCAGGGATCAGCTGGCATCTCCTTTGGCACCACTCACACAGGGCAACCTATCAGCCCTACATGCAACGGTCCTTCAGTGCAACTTCGTAAGAGCTGGGCACCTGGCAACTAACAGCTTTCAAAATGCAACCTTCTTTATTTTATCTGTGTTTGGTTTGGCACATTTTCTCCAAGAAACGGGCCTATTAGCACCTTTTCTCCTAATCTTGTGGTATTTTTCCAAGAACACTACAGGTGTACACCTGGTACAGCTTTAGAACTAGGAAATATGAAGTTGTTTGCTTAGTTGCTCATAGGTGATGGGCTGCAGCAGATTTCTCATAGAGAACAGCATATCTTCTCTGCTATTTTGAGGCTTTCATTTCTCAGAACTTAACTGACTGACAGATGGGTGAGAAGGAAGATAGGGAATTGATGTCTGTTGCTTTTGGTAGATAGGAGTGTATTTTTTAATGGTTTCTCCTCTATACTGCCAGTAAGGAACAGACAAAAAGGGAAACCAAGCACCTCCTCCCTCAAGAAGGAGCTCTTCCCCAGGAAGCAGCTACCTTGATCTGATTTCCATTTCTCCAGAGTTTTCTTAAGAATGAATTCTGTACATTCAAGAGAAAACAGGGAAATTTCACCCCAAAGTAACTGCTGTTTGTGGTGCTACCACACAGAAATGCTGTTTTCCAACAAACTTTAGTCCACAAATCCAGAGCAGGTACTACTTCTGTACCTTCCTAGTACCAGCAGAACATGCTTTTGCAGCTCCATCACTTCATACCTTTGGTAACTGCCATCAACAGTGCAGCAAGTCAGCAATGTGACCTGCAGTGATCCTTCCTGTATCATCACAGCACACCTTGGAACTTCTGCACATCTTATAGAAAAGAAATGCTACCCACTGGGCACGAAGTATGCATTAACCTAAGTCAGAACGAATAACACATGGGGGGTTGAAACCAGATGACACTGTGTGACCATAACCACAGATTTCCTCTTCGATTTTAAAGGAAAAGAGTTGTTGCTTTTTCTTTCAAAGCCAGGAACAGGTGTAGGAATTGCTGGGTGAACATCAGTGCCTTGTTGCAGGACACCAACTATTAAATACACCCAAGACCATCGCACAGAGCTCACATAAACACTAGTGATTTTCAGCATACAGTCATCAACATGTAAGGAATCTTACTGGTACATCCCAGCATCTCTTTTTTCTTGTGGGGGCCACCATTAGAAAAATACATTTTGGAGATCATTTAATCTGAAATATTTTCAGCAACAAAATAATGAACACAAAAAGCAAGCGTTGCAATTCTGAAATTGTTTGTGAACTTATTCTGAGATCAATGTATCACTGGGTGTTTTACAGAGGAAAGTTATGCTCTCAGTGATTAGCTTTTATAGCTGCTCTTTAAAGAGGAACCTTGAATAAGAAAAGTTCATCTCTTACTTTTGCAAGTTTATCTTAAATATTATATGCAGTTTCAATATGTTTCTAATTTTGCAGTGTATAAACAAGCACTCAGCACAGATCATCAGCAGGATTACTAGAACCTTACAGATGGGACAAGGTCCATCCCATGCAGCTATAACCCACTGACAAGTGATAAAGTTATTTACCAGGGAGGACAGGTAAAAGTTGAATTGAGGGCACTAAGGACACGTTTACTTCAACAGCTTTAGAGAACAGCTAAGTTAAAGATGAATTCATTACAAGACTGGTCCTGAAAGCAGCAGGGGTGCAGTCTGTCCTTCTGCCAGTTGCTGCAGTTCAGCATACAGCTGTGTCTGCAAGGATCAAGGCTTCATTGGGCAAAGCTATAAGCATGTATCTGGCTTCCAATGGACTGACTGATGAGCCAGCTTAGCGAGACCACTCTTTTCTCATAAAAATGAGTCATTTACTATGTCAGGCTTCTGGGAACACCCCAACAAATGAGATACTTCATCAAGAAATAAGCCAACAAATATACAGACATCCTCCAAAACCTCAGTGCCAAGCAACAGCTTCCATTTGACTCTATTATAGTTACCTAGTTTGTTTGGAAGGGGAACCCCCACTTCTATTCCTGTTGTCCTGAAGTGAATGACTCCATTTATGTGCAACAGAAACACAACGTGCTCATGGAGAGAATTGGGGGCACTGCCAAAGTATTAGACCTCATTCAGGTCAGAGGCTCACCTGCTGTGGATGGAACCTCCAAAAGCAAGGTTGCTTGTTTGCTGTATTTGGTGACATTTCTCAATCTTCCCACATTCCCAATTTAGCTGCAGAGAGCAGAGAAAACAAAGCTGATAAGAAAAGATCAAGTGACATTCTGGTACTGCCAGGGTACACTCCATCTAAGCTGTTACTCCAGAACTTCAAAATGAATTTTCATTTTTTTCTTTTTTCTTTTTAGTTTTAGAAAGAAAGACTTCCTATTCTAACTATAAATTAAGAACTTTTCAGGATTTTATTCCTTCTGGAAGAACAAAACCAGCACAAAACTCTCTCGGGCTTGGGAACAAGGTTATAGAAACACTCACCTCACATATCAGCCCAGGAACTCTGGAGTGATTATGGTCTTCCAGCAGTGGCATGAGCACAGCCACATGGGGACCTTCAGGTCCTGGAAGAGATAAAAGCATGTCATAAACTCAGTAACTTTTGAAAGAACGTTTTTTTTGAGGTTGGAACTGAGGTGGCTAGGAAATTTCCTTTCTGTACAGAGGGAATCCTAGCTTCAATTTGACCATTTCCAAAAGCAACTTGAATTTCAGGTGCCCAATGAAATTCTCAGTGGACATTTTCATTAGATGTTTTTGTTGGACCTTTCATTTCATCAGTATTTCAAAGTTTCTGGCTCTATATGAGTGAGAAACAAGTGTTAACTACATGAGCACAGCCAAGCAGGGCTTCAGTCACTGCAACAAGCACCACCATTAATATTGTCTGGCTTCGTTAACTGAGAAACTAGCTTTACATACTACCCAGATTGACAAGGCCTTATTTCAGAACTTAGAGCCACACAAAGCCATTAATTGAAGAGATCTTTTTAGGAATCTCACCATACCTTCTCTTTCAAGGTAAAAGATCCTAGACTCCATCAGCCTTATCAGCAGTCCCACGGTAACAGCAGCCTTCCAAACCCGAGGGTGACTTCACAGCTACTCCAGAAAGTGCTTGACTTCCAGACTTCAGAGAGGGCTGGAAAAAGAGCTACCAGCAGTAAATACTTCAAAGAAAGAATGAAATACATGCTTGCACCACTCCTCTTTGTATTTCGCTGAATCACAGAATGGCTTGGGTTGGAGGGGACCAGTTCCAATGCCCAGGCAGGGCTGGTTGCCCCCACCAGCTCTGGCTGCCCAAGGCCCCATCCCACCCTTGAGTGCCTCCAGGGATGGGGCACCCACAGCTCTCTGGGCAGCAGTGCCTCACTGCCCTCTAAGGAAAAGATTTCTTCCTAACACCTAACCTAAATCTCCCCTCTTTTACTTCAGAGCCTCTTCCTATCACTGTCAGACTGTGTAAAAAAAGTTGGTCCCTCTCCTGCTTAAAGCTCCCTTCACCTAATGGAAGACTGCAATGAGGTCTACCTGGAGCCTTCTCTTCTCCAAGCTGAACAAGCCCAACTACCTCAACCTTTCTGGAGCTCCCAGAGATGTTCCAGACTCTGATGATCTTCAAGGCCCTTTCCAGGACCTGCTCCAGAAGCACCACAACCCTCCTGTACAGGGGCCCCAGACCTGAACACAGCACTGCAGATAAGGACAACCCTTCTATGGGTACCAGAGCACCCCTACTGGGCTGCAGGCAGGCACTGCTGCCTCATGTCCCGCTTTTATCCATCAGGACCCAAAGCTCCTTCTTTGCAGGGCTGCTCTCAAGGAGTTCTCCCAGTCTGTAATCCTACCTGGGACGAGCTTGACCCAAGTGCAGCATCTTGCACTCAGCCTTGTCCAATTTCATTTGTTTCTTCTTTTCCTCTAGTAACTACCAACAGAACATGAAAGGTAACATCATGTGGAACTCTGGACTTTTCATTAACACTTTTTCATTTTGCGGGGGAAAAAAACCAACACATTCTGAAGCCTAAAGCAGTTTACTTATAGCTGAAGTGCATTTGTTAAGAAAGCCACAATGGGGAAAAGAGAGAACTGCCAGCAGAATTCTACACACGTGCATTTGCTTCAATCCAAAGCAGAAAGTTACTTCCATGAGAAAACTGTTGCAATGAAAAACTGACACATTTTATTTGCTAATGCCTCCCAGTCTGCCTTTTAAAAATATAACACACAGAGCACGCAGAGGTAACTTTACCACCTATCTAGATGTTTTCCTGTGGATATTACAGAGACAGCAGTGTACTGTTATAAAAGTATCTGCTGATAACCTAAAAGAAGAAAGCAATAAGGAGAGCAATGGCAGCCTTTTCACTGCTGTAATCTAGGAAAGAAAATCCCACTGTTTCATAGTGTTTGCCAATAGGTATATTTGACTTCCATAAATCCTCTCATTTCCTTAAAGGCCCTTCAAAGTGTCAGCAAATAACTGAATTTTCCCAAGGTGAGGTTGCAAAGGAACCAAAACAAACCTTCTGCTTCTGAGAGCAAGCTCAGAAAACTTGTAAACAGCAAAATGAGAAGGTGAGAGAAAAAGAACATGAAGTTCCTCTGGATCCACCAGAGACACCAGTAAGCGAGACCAGAGTCGAGGGCTTCTGTCTGGGCTCCTTGGCATTGAAGTCTCACCCTCTAATTAATACACTCTGCTAAGGGAGAATGAGTAAGGACAGATTTGTGTTTAGGAACCAGGAAAGAGCAGGTACACAAGTTTCTTCACGCATAAGCAATTCAGTAAATACTGCAGAATGAAAAGAGAACTGGCTTTGTTGTTGGAAATAGCTGGCTGAAGCCTACCTGTGTGGTTTGCCCAGGCATTGTACTGGCTCACAGTCAAGCAATTTTATGTTGTTCTACTTCACCTGGAACTAAGGAAAGCTGTGCAGAAAGAGATGGAGCAGGAAGCTATACCAGAAGCTACACAAATTGCTGCAGTCATCACTACAGGGAATAATTTAAGTGTACTCACACCTCATTGAGATCAGTAAGATTACAATGAAAACATGCATAGCAGTGTGGAGTTGCTGGGCAAGGCTTAGAAGTAAGGTTCTAAACTGTACCTAAAAGATCCTCAAAAATACCTTTGATGTCAGATGTCAGAGCCTATACAGAACACATTAAGTAGGGGCCATTAGTGGCTTCACATCATTTCTGTTTTACTGACTTAAAACAGAAACTCTAAAATTAGTGAAAAATGTTAAGAACCTCAGCTTATCCCTCACGCCTACACATTATTGATAGCTGAGCATTAGTATACTTCAATCAACTAAAAAACCCAACAAATATGAATTGTCCACAAGATAATTGATCATGTGCCTCTCTAATTACATACACATCAATGCTGTAGCCATTGCCTTTTAAATTAGGTTCCTCAAGGAAGTGAACTGCTGGCTTCTGTACTTTGAAGATGCAATAGCTGGGCTTCTATCTCTTCGATCCTCTGAGCAATGCAGTTCCTCTCTACTTCCAGCAGCAAGGCTTCATCCCTCTTTGTGGCCCAAGAATCTAACATTTCAGAATACCGCTGAGCTCCCCACGCTTCTTTCTTGCTTGCAGTCTATTACACAAAATCAAAGCAAAAGCAGGGTGTAAATTCATTGGACAGCATCAAGCGATACCTACGCCACCAAGGAGCAAAAATCTGGGACAGAATCAACTGCTGCCAGCACTATGCACTGCCTATACAGGAGCATGGGACGAGCTGCACTGTGCATTGCTGACAGCACCCTTAGGCCTTTGCAAAGCCCACAGTATCAATTTCAAAATAATGCAACCCTCCTCTAATTAAATCAAATCCTTTGCTTTCCACCACATTGCTGCAGACAGTTGGACTGCATGATCCTGTAGGTCTTTTCCAACCTTGGTGATTCTAGGACTCTTCATATGTCTCAATGAATCTGCTTATTATTGTAGCTTACACAGTGTATTTTAAAAAAATAAGTGGAGAGACTAATGAACAAAAAATTTACCACAATTATCCAGTGTCACACATGGAGATGAGGCCAGGGGAGTCCTGGCTCCCAAGTTCTGCCTATGAAGCGCATCATTTAATTCAAGCTGTTTGTTCCTTTTTGTTACCCTTTATGCTAAAGGGAAAAAATCTGCCTCCTCCAACTGAAGATATTGGAACTCGTGGGGCTTTGGGTGTGCATGTAACCAATCAACACAAACAACTCTCCTGTGTACCCTTTTCACCTCTACGGTATCGCTAAGCTGAATCACACAGGCATACACCTACATGAAGGTGAGGAGCTGTGGCCATTTCCCTGGGGCTGGGGGAAGATGACCCAGTAGAAGACAACTCATACCACAAGTGACTCCTCCTGTGTTCTCAGCTCTTTCTCCAACAGATCCCCATCTTCTTGCAGACTCATGGCCTGCACTGTCAATTCAACAAACGCCTCATTTAGTTCATCCAGCCTCTCCTCCAGTTGTGTAACCTCCAACTAGAGAACACAAAACAGGAAAACAGCAAACATTCTACAACAGCAGCATCCCCTAGCAGGGCTCACTCCTAGGGGTAGGCAGATAGGCATGCCAACTCTGAGGAGAGGTCATGTCATAACAGCAAGTCATGGAGATGTCTCACTGAAAGCAAATCCTTAGCAGTGCCTTAACAGAGAGAGATGCAGAGGTGATGCTCCTTTCCAAACATGGGCCAATCAATGAAATGTGCCTGTCAGATTTAGGTTGAATAAGACTGTCAAAAATTAGTTTGAAGTTCAGGTGTTCATCTCGAGAGCATAAGAACTTCATACTTTCTGAATTAGGACTCTCTGAATATATTTAGAGACATGCACATCATTTGGGATATTTGATGACTATTGCCAATTTGTATAGGGCGAGAATTGAAAGACAACAGACATTACTGACTTCCTAAAACATTAGACTGTTTGTTTTCCCCTGTGCACTCAAAACATCTGGTATAGTTCTAAAGCTGTTGATGGACAACTGTTAGAAAAGAAACAAAAATACAAATGACTGACCTTAGCAGAAGAGGAGTCTGCATTCCTGCTGTAGTCACTTCTCTGTGAATTTCCCATCCTGTCTAGGGTCCCCTGTTGCAGATGAAGGCACTGGTACTTTTGCAGTCCAGACACCCTAATGGGAAGAGAAACAACACGAATTTCAGGAAGAAATTTCTGGAAATAAGAAAGGGAGCATTTCACAGAAGTACACCCCATACATTATCGCTTACTTTTCTGAAAAGAAAAATGTACAGGATGGCATTGTGAATGGTCTCATCCTGTATCTCCACGTAATTCTGAGTCTGTGAAAGACTTTTTACCAAGGTCTGATGAAGAGGGGGCTGTTGCAGCCTGCATCCTTGCAAACTTTGAGAGAAACAACGTGTTGTCACCCAAAACAGAACAGTAACACATCACCATCCAAAGTACATTGTACATGAAGTGGATGTTTTTATTTCACTAGCAGTAATGTGTTGATCCACTGTACCTTTCACCCAGGGCTTTTCCCTTCACACGGGGATGTGGTGCTACTCTGATGCTCAGAAGTTCTTTGAGCACTTTCTGAGTGTCAAAGCAATCAGATGAGCCTGAGGGGTCCTGAAGTTGGAGCCAAAAAAACACATGAAACCCAACACATTCAAACAGTGCACAGAGAGAGCATCACAATCCCCAAACATCATCTGCTAAGTTTTGCAGGCAAATTAACAAGTAAAACTGACAAAATCTGGCTCCTTTCTAGTGAACAGTTTCTGGTCATCAACTATCCTAGGAAGCCAGACTTAGCTGTAGATCTTAAATCCTTTACTGTTTAAGATGCCAGTGCACAAGCAGTGCAGATGAATCCCTTCTCAAGGAGGCATTACTCAAACTCTGTACACCTGAAGAGTTTCCCCATTTCTGCTTCATATTACGTCTATCTAATCTTAACACCTCTAATTGCACTAGTGATGTAGAAGTAGGAAAAAAAAAAAGTAGTAGAAATCCACCTTATAAACTGGAGAATCTATTTCTGCCCAGTAACATCTCAAGGAGCAGTCACTGCCATTAGAGGAAAACACCCTACATACCTTGTCTGCTATCCCCAATGAAACCTGGAAGAAGGCATTGGCGAGAGCCACAATAGCTCTGTTGAGCTCCATCATAAAGCAGGAATGAGCAGTGCAAGCTGAGGGACAACCTAAAGCAAAGCAAAAGGAATAAGTCACATTTGTTGACAGCAAAACTGTTTTAAGTCAGAACACTGAAGGAACAGTTCTCTTGTGCTTGCAGAATAACAGATTCTAGTATAACCCTTATCCAAGGCACAAATTTCCTGCTACAAAGAGGAAATCCTGCTCACAGGATTCATAAAATCCTGCCTGCTTTTGTGAACAGGACCCTGGAAAAAAGAAAAGCAGATATTTAATTGGGTATCTCAATACAAGAGCTCATTTCTCACATGCATAGCAGTGAAGGCCAAACAGTGCTGCTCCCATGGGATAAACACTCCTCATCACAGCCCTACCTGCTGCAATCCAGGCCACAGTGTTCAGCAGGACAGCAATAAGCTCCCCAGCATCCTCCAGCCTTGCTGCATGCACATACAGGTTCTTATCAATGGCATCGTAGTAGGAGTCTCCAAAGCCTGGGAGAAGAGCTTGATCTGGACTTTGGGCAGGAATGGACTGAGCCAGCATGAGCACCAAAGCAGGACATGAGCAGGCCTTGGTTAACAGGTGCACCAGTGCACAGCCAAAGCGGTACACCACAAACTGGTGAGGTGACAAAGTGGCTGGATCCATGGGGATGAGGGTACTCCTCATATCCTCTGAGGAATTGCCTCTTAAGCATTTCTCTGAAAAGGAAAAAGGCAGCTATTGAGGTAAGTGATGCAGCTGGATGCTCCATCTTGCTCTCTTGCACTGGACAGCTGCCTGTCACCTCTAATTTACTCCTTGACACTCAATCTCTTCCTTCCAAGTGGTTGCTTAAGAATGAAGTGTAAGGGAGTCTGTAGGCTTCAAGGAGGCAGTCTTCTACCATCATCTTTGAAGAGTACCATGGCACACTTACCGCATTCTTCATGCACAGGGAAGCTGAAGACATCACCCCTCCTATGGAAGAGCTCTTCTTGCTCAGGCAGCTTATAACCCTGAACAAAGAAGGCCTAAGAGTTAAAGAAATGGGCAGGTGGGGGAAAAAAAAGAAGCATAAAGGTGAGGGATGGCCCGACAGCAAACACCTGCAGCTCACCTGCCCTTCCACTACTTTTACTTTACTTTCACTGTGCAGTGAGGGTAAAACTGCCACCATGTCCTGTCCATGGACCTGCTGCTCCATCTCTTGTTTCGTGTTCTTAGGCTGAGCTCTCCCAAGCAGGATTTCCAATGCTTTCATCAATTCCACTGCCTCTTGCTGCAGTGCACCTAATGGAACCCAACAAGTGATTCAAATGGATTGCTACAGGAACACACAAAAAACTGTTATCACCACCAGAGCAAATCTAAAAACAGACATCTTTCTTTGGAAATCCCATAAGAAGGTTCCAAAACGCCTCCTGGGAAGGTGATCAGATAGCACTGCATTCATTATGCTTTGCTGTAATTTTGGGAGGGTGCTGTAACTCTCTGCTCACCCATTCCTAAGCTGGCAGGCTTGTATCCTCACTGAACTCATGTGAAGACAGGCTGTCAGCTCTTACTGAATGAAGGCACAATCTCATTGATATGAGCTGTTTTTAAACATTCCCTCACACTCCACTTCTCTTTTGTTCCATGTGGTGCTTCTCTTACCTGCCTGCCCTGCTGCATGGAAGCTGCTGCTGCAGTGCTCCTCACATTGCTCCATGCCCACTGCTGCCCAGCTGCTGTCTGCAGATTTATGCCCACAAACCCTTTGCCTGGTAAGGATTTTCAGGCCCTTAGCATCCAGTGCTCGCACCATGTCCTGTTTATAACAAAGCAGTAATTATTCTTTAAAAGCCTCAAAATCCATCCATTTCACTTTCTGTCTCTCACACCAAACTAGAGATCAGCATAAACTATTTTATACCAAAACAGGGGACAGCAGGGAGCAAGACCTATCATTCACTAAACTGCCACTTGCAAGCTTCAGTTTCAAGACCCGCTTTCCCACAGTTCTTTCTTTACACTGACCATGAGACCTTGAAGCTGCTGGCTGATTCCATTGTAAAACACCAACACATCCCTCCTGTGCTTTGCCAGCTGAGCTGCCAGGTGCAAATTCTGATCTTCCAATTTATCGTACAGAGTGCGAACACTGAAATCCTCCAGGTCTTTCACTGCACGACATCCTTCTGAAACACAAGGTAAGCCTCATGATTGACCACTGGCCACAGATCTATTCTAAGGTATTTCCCTAGGGGCAATGACTGTCCATAGGAGGACACAGTTTTTTTTGTGTACTGTGAAGAAGCACAAACACAACACAATTGAGGCATGCTGTGTAAGAGAAGGTCTCACTCCTTAGTAAGGGGAGGATGACACAGCGTTACTATCAACCTCTAACTTGCCCAGCAAGCTGTCAGGGTGCTACTTCTGTACTGCATTTACAGCTTTGAGTGGTACTTTATCCACCAGATGCTCTCAGCACCAATACATAGTGCCATCTGCTGGGCTCTGGGTGTGCTCTGCTCTGTGAACATCCAGAAATCCCAAAGATGAAGTCATGCCTTGAAGGCTAAAAAGGCCCACGAGTCACATGTGTTCAGAAAATAGAATAAGCAACAGAATAACCCAGGGAATTGTTTTAAAGATTTCAATTATTTTCACTAGTCATCTGAACACACTGGTGTTCTAAATGATTTTTCAGGGCTGGTCACTTGCCCTCCTACCATCGAGAGAAGAAAACACTGATCCATCCCCACAACAGGAGCTTACAGACCTCAGATGAAGAGATTAAATGAATCTAAAATAGAAATATGTGCTTGTGTGTATGTAGATGCCTGCATACTAGTGCACAGCAGTTAAAGTGACCACTTATGTGCACGTTTCTGGGGAAGGAGGAATCAAAATTATTATACCAGTGTAACAAAAGCCAAAGGGAGAAGCCTGGAACTGGTACAACACCTCACCTTCATTACGCACAGCTCCTTTTTCTCCAAAGGCAGCATCTCCTCCAGAACCACAAGGACCAAGCATCTGATAGTACAGAAGGCTAGAGGCAATGAAAGAAGATGGTGAAGAGCATTTCTGTATCTGACACAGAGATTCACCTCACTAAAACCAGGCACTGCAGGACTGCTATCCCAGTTCAACCAGAAGGTGCCACTTGTCTAGATTCAAAACACAGAGAACAAGAGCATGCCAGGTAATTCTTAGAGCAGTATCCTTTGCAGAAGACACAACAGAGCTGTCATACACCATGCTGGAAGAAAGCTGGAATACTATTGGGAAACACTGTGAATTTTCCATACAGTTAGAAACTGAATCTGTGCAGTGCTTGCAAGGAGTTCAGCACTGGGTATATCACACAGTAACTGCAAGAGGACACGACTGTACTGTCAAGGTCCAAGCTCCTGATTATCCACCATGCTAAGGCAGCTCACCTTTCTTTAAGAAGGATGTACTCTGGTGGGATGTGCGGCTCACCCAGGCTCCTCCATCGTGGCTTCCAGCTCCTCAGAGGACTGAGGACAGGAACAGTGGGCTGCAGCACAATAGCCAGGGTTGTCAGCAGCACAATTAGGAAGCCCAGAATGAAGAGCACCGCTGGGAAAACCAAGATGGATGGCAAGAAGTGAAAAACACAGGAAGCAGCGTGCATCAACAGCGCAGTCTCCCCTTACGCTTTTACTCAGTGCTCTCCTTCCCACAGAAACCAGACATTTAACAACTTTCATCTTCATGACACGGGCTTCTGCTCCTTCCCTCCTTGATCTGTGTTGCATGTGAGCAAGGAGACAAAGCAGTTTCAGTGCATGCATCTGAAGGTGACAGAACCAAAGCTCATGCCTGCAAACCATGACATCAATTCTACTGTTTTGCTGTCCTCTGAATGAAGGACAAGAGACTGGCATGGGCAGAGCACTTACACAGAGATAGGGCTTTGGGAAAGACCTTAACTGCCCTTGTGGTTAGCCTTCAGTGAACTTTTCAGTGATGCATTTAATTCCAGTTTAGTTTATCACGGAAACATACACTTTCTGCTTTCATGCCAAGGGAAACAAAGTTCTCAATTACTTGAATTCTTCAAGCAGGGTGTGGGTAGAAATGTAACTGCTCCTTCTCTCCCCCTTTGGCTCCTACACAAGCAGGTTCTTGGCTAGAGAGCAGCAACCTTTGGGAAGGGAAACTCCACAGAGGAAATGGATTAAAAATGACAGTGTGGACAGATGGTATTTCTAAATAAATGCTGGTTTAAACACACCCAAGAAGGTACAATAAAGGCTACAGCTAAGCATCAGAGTTCAACATATCACAGCATTTTGGCTGTACCTATAATGGAAGCCCAGTTAGGAGCTAAGTTCAGTTCCTGCTGCTTCAAAATCCCATGTCTGGACAGCTGGAACAGAGAAGAGGGCTGGAAGGACACATCTCTGGGGTCACAGCCCACATTTGCTTTGTTCACAGTCACAATCAAAAAGTGCTCCTGAACGGTCTTATCCCTGAATACAAATGTCCCAGACTCCAGGAAAACATGGGCAAACCTAGAAGGGAGAAGGAAGGCACCAACTGATCCAATTGTCCTTCAGCTTACAGCAGGGATGACAGCTGAATACATGGACTTAAACACACCATACTTCTACATTTCCACATGCTATCCACTGCCAAGGTCCCAGTGCTTCTGTGGAAGACTTGCTCCCAAGTTCTACACCTAGCACACACACTATCAGTCACACCAGATATTACCAGGAGATGTTGAGGTGAGTCTCCTGGATGAGGTGGTCCAGCCTTCGGAAGGCTCCATAATCCCAGCTAGGGTTGCTGTTATACAGATGCTGCTTCTGATAAACAGGGTAGTGGCTGGATGCACGATCTGGGAAGTGTTGGCACAATGTCAGCAACTCTGACTCACTTCAGTTAGGACAGCTGATGCTGGCTTCAAATTGGATTTATTTTACAGAGCCCTACAGTGTCAACTCATTTATTTGAAGGGTGCATTACTCCCCAGCAAGCACACTGCTCTTCTGACAGAGGAACTGTATTATCTGTAGTCTACAGAAATCCAGCCAAAATGTAAAAAACGTCAGATGAGTCACTGGCAGAGCCAGACTAAAGATCATGAATCCCTTGAAGGCAAGGGTGACTGGGAGGTGAAGGAATGTGCTCGTACATGCAGTACTACCAAATGCACAGTCACTGCTGCAAACACGTCTGGACACATATATCTATCAGCAAAAAGCATTTTATATTTGTTATATATTTACCCACACAACACTCACTGTGAGAATTGATGCTAAGCTGAAAAAGGATTGTGTCTCCTGCTTCCAAACATACCACTGGGTTAGGGACAAGGGGCAAAGCATGGATATCTTTGAAGAGAGCCCTCTGGACTCTATGACCTTTCTGCTCCAACTGATCTGATGAAAAATCTCCTGCCACAGGCAACAGAAAAAAAACAGTAAGTAAAGGAGCAGCATATGAAAGCTCCTAACCCCTGGCAATGCAAAACTTTTTATTTTGTATCTGTAAGTGATTTGAGCTCACAAGGCCGAGTTCTATTTCTAAATGACATTACCATGCACTGGGAGCAATTGGAATCAAGAGCCAGTACATGCAAACTGACAGATGAGCCACTGAAGGGAGTTTTCTTTTAGCTCCTTGGGAGGCCAACATCATTTTAATTTGACCTTTTTCCCAGAGAGCTAACTATATAGCAGTGAGGGCTCCTGTTGTTTAGTCCCAGAAAGAAAGAGATCCCTCTCCACTTTGTAAATAGTTTGGGCTGTCTGACACTGAATTCCCTTTGTGCCAAACTGCTGCCCACTTGTTGTGATGACCTGAAAGGAAGTTGACAGCTTAGCCTGCTGGGAATTAGGCTCATCTCAAGGTGCTCTCAAGTCTTACCTGAGAGAAATGCATCCAAGATATCCATGCTGGAGACAATGAAACCTAGCACTCCACTGGGATTAAACAGAACCAAATGCACCCTCTGGCTCTTCTGCACGTGTTCATCTGGGCCCAGAACATTTGTCACTTCCTATTAAAAGCAGGAGGGAACACTGATCACTGGTACATGCAACCCTGGACTCAAACCCTGCTTTGTAATCAACATTACCATCAGCTGTGCAACACTGCTCTAGCGAGGCTTTATGCCACAACATCATTTCTCATTAACGTGCCCATCTCTTGCCTAGTCCCTACTCTGGGTTATGAGATGTGGTAAGACTCTGTTCTTTCTCTCTGCTCACAGCTTTGTAACATCAGTTCCCAGGGTCCCTTTATCTAAATGCAATCTATAAATGTTCTTTACAGGCTCACAGAGAGGTGACAGAGCAGTACCTCATCCACACTTACCCTGACTCCATCGTCCACCCTCAGAAGCAGCTCTCTTTTGATGCCAAATCCCAAGGAGATCCGTGGGGCTCTCAGCAAACACATTTGGTCACAGAGCTCCTCAGCAGAGATGTACTGTTTGCAGTGACATCTGCACAGCAAAAAGATTCTCATTACTTACAGTCCACAAGTATACAGCTACAATATGTTGAGGGTCCAGCTAGCCTCAATCTCACTTACAATCCATACAGTGAATGGGCTACTCTATATTCATGGTAAATAAGGTGGACCAAACTCACAGTTCAGCTCATCCAGTACTGTAGTTGCTTTTCAATGCTTTTTCCTTAATCTAAGGACCACACAATGTGATACACCACTCTCCTACACAGCTTCTGTTGTCCTCTAATAGAGGTCAGTGTCAGTACTGGAGCAGAGTTATGTATTCTTCCCAGAGTTCTGTTTTCAAAAACTGGTAGAAAGTGACAATATGATTTTAATCCACTAGATTTCTGGGCTATCCATGTCAGGAAGAGGATAAAAAAGAGGAAAAAGAGTATGACAAACATTAGTTTCAATGCTTCTGTCAGCACTAAAAGGTGGGATTAGGACTCATTTCTGCTTTAAAACTCGAGGGGGGCTCAACCTGAGGTATGCAGGAAAGGTCTCCTTCAGGGAACTTTGTCCAGCCCTACCTTATCACTCTGTGTCCATTCTGTTGTCTCCACCCAAACACACAAAAACCTCCAGGTAATTTTCAAAACACAGGTTGAGGAATGAGGCCAACGAACGAGGTCTGAAGGCCAGTATTTCCACACAGAGCAGCTCCAGCAATGGAAAGTTTCTCAAAAGCACCTCCCAAAGTCCTACCCTGAAATGACCTCATGGGATCAGTAACGTAGTCAGTCAGAACTCATTGTGAAGCATTCCTTAATGAGTGGCTGCTGAGACTTACATGCCCAGCTCTGCATTGACCTCTCCACCCGCAGGCCCACAAGATGGAGAGCAGTCATATTGCTCAGGAGAAACACAACGGCGTGTAGATGCTAAACGGATCTCTCCAGGAGCACAGAGCTCGTCCACCTGGAAAACCAGCACATCCAATCCGTGTCACATAAGCTCAAGTGTTTCAGCAGAGAAGCAGCACCCTTAAAATTCTCCATTTGTCACTAACACACAACCTAACGGCAATGCAACAAGGGGCATTAAGGGGGCAACTTGAAAAGCACTGAAAAAGACCAGGGGAAGTTCACTTCCCATCCAAACTCCTCAACCAGCCCTAATGGAGAATTCCATATTGAAACCATGGAGGCTTAAATTCCTGCATCAGTCATCTGAGATGCTTTAGCTGCTCCCCATTGTCTTTGCATAGAAAGATCTTTTGCCTCTGGCTCTTACTGAATTTAGCCTTGCAAGATTCCATGAAAGGAGACAAGTGACATTATATCACAAGGAAGGGTCATGCCTACCAAACAAAGCAGCCAAAGCACTTTCTTGTGTCTGCAGCAGTTCAGTGATCTGAGCTGCAATTGCTCACAGATGCTGAGGCAGTGCCCAAAGCACTGAACTACTCTCACTCACATGTCACGCAACAACTTCATTTTGGAGCCAAGGTTTACCTGAGGTTGGCAGTCCTGATCACTGTTGCTGTCAGAGTTTTCCTTGCCTCGCTCATCATAGTAAATGTAACCTGCCTGGCAGATACAGGAGGCATCTGAGTGCTGGAAAGCCCGGTTCAGCCCATGGCAGGTACAGCTGGTAGCACCTGAGAGGAAGATGGATTTGGAGTGGAAATCAAGGTAGGGAATACAGCTGGCAAAATCTGTGCCCACAGTAAAGGAGCAGTTCCAGTGCTGAGTGCTCTGACCAAATCACACTGCTTGTAGTGGCACACCTGGAGTTTGCTTGCCCACCATCACAGCAGAACTGAGCCAATCTACCTTTTGCTCTACCACCAAAACCGTTACACCATTTTCAAAGTATTCATTTAGAAAGAAGGGCAGAAAGACCCATCCAGGAATTTGCAGCAGTGGCATTTTGACAAACACTCCGCCAATTTATATGTTAAGCCACTAGATAGGATAAGGACTCAGTCAGTCAAGGCTGCTGAGCCCCTCTTAGCAGTGGCTTTGTGCCTTAACACTATTAAATCCACTTCACTTGAAATGCTGGTAGAGTACTACACTCTCTACTGTATACTTAGCTTCTCACCCTCTCCTTTTCCAGTCTTTTCCTGCTTTATCAGTCTCAGCTGGACATGGTTACACTGCCCAGTTTTGTCTTAAAATCACAGCTGCACGTACAGCAAGTTCTGCAACTCAAGGCAAAAGCACTCCACTGCTTTCAAGGCAATGATAGAGCAAGAATTAGTGGGGTTGCTCATCTCTTCCTTCCTTTGAAAGAATTGAGATCAAAACTCCTTGGCTGACAGAGTACAGGAGAACAAAATATAACTTAGAAAATGGAATCTTCCATCCTCTAAGCAGGGCAGAAGAAGAGCAGGTGGGCACTGTTAGCACACACAGCATCATGAGGATCCCACAACTCGCAGTCCATTGGGGAAGCATGTGAAAAAAAAAAATCACATTTGTAGGTAATTTTCTTGTTAGGCTCTCTCTTAACTGCAGGCAAAGCTTCGCTCAAAAACAGCAACTCACCTGACTGTGATGAAGAGGAGCTGCCACAGGGAAAGCAGGCAGCCTGAGCAGGAAGGTGATTGAAGGTGCCAGCAGGACAGGCCTGACAATCCTCTACATGCTTGGCCAAGTTGTTGCTCCCATGGGTCCCCGGGGGACAGGGAAGAGGGGCAGATGCCAGGGGAGGGCAGTAATAGCCAACGGGACAAGGCTTCTTGTGGTAAGTCTCACTGCCTAGAGAAGGTGGTGGGGCTGTCTCAGACACAGACACTGCATATGGAACTGAGCAAGTGTTAGGACAGGCAGAAAGTCACTCATCTGTTCCAATTATACACGCACCTTTATAGATGTACATGCAGACACATATAAACACATACACATGGATATGTAAAATCATCCAACGTTCGATACGTTCCAAATTAACCTATTCATATATAAACATCCAAATCCACTTCTCCCAGTGATTTGACTGGACAAATCCAGAGGCTCAAGTGGACAGGCACAATCTTCCCCCATGCTTTACAGCACCAGATCACACACAACTACATTTTACTGAGGAGCTCAATGAGTGGAGTCCTTCAAATGCTTGTACACAGATTCCTCCTATCTCCTAACCCAGCAGGATTCATGCAACACTGGCTGTCTCACAGCAAGGTTTGAACACCTACAATCACACTCCATCATATTAACTCCTGGCCTTGCAGCTGAGTCACAAAATTAGAGAAAATAGTGCTTGCGGGGGCCAAAGTCATCCTGAGAGAAAGAACAACAAGATCCAAACCATCTTTGATGTATTTCTCTCACTTCTAACAACCTACCAAAAGAAATACTCCACCAACCAACACGACAACCCACATCAGGGATTTAAAACCGTAGAGGATTGAGAGCTTTGCCCACGCAGAGCTTTCTGGTTACCACTGAAGTTATTTCTTGCACAACTTCTCCATAGCAGCCACATTTACCTTGTGGGCAGATGAAGCCTGCTGGGCAGGGCTGACAGGGAGCAGAGATGAAAGAGTCATTACGATAGCTGCCTGCATCACAGATTCTGCAGAACTTCTCAAAGGAATCCCTTGGCCCAGGCGAGCTGAGAGCCATGTATCCTCCTTCACAGGGCAGTGGGTGGGCACTGCCTGGGGGACAGTAATAGGGAAACACACATCTGGAAGGCAGAAAAGGGAAGAAAAATCTCTGAAAACGTTCTGACTTCTGCAATCAACCACCAGTGCAAAATTAAAAACGATTCTCATCTGGCTCCAGGCTCAGGCTAACTGATACAACTCATAACCCATCCTCCAGCAGCCTTAGCAGTCACCAGATCCATAGGTGTGATTATGAAGATACCCTTTACTTCTGTACAACCCACGCAGCCTGTGTTTAAAACAAGTCCCTCAAAGAGTTTAAAACAAAGCTGGCTCCACCAGCCATGCTAAGTACTCACAGCTGCTCAGGGCTATTGTATGTTGATGAGCCTTCAGGACAGTAATATCCAGCAGGGCACAGGGAGGGCACGGCTGTGCGAGCACTGCAGTATGAGCCAGGCCTGCAAGGCTTTGGATTGACTGAACCTGGTGAAAAAAGAAGAATCAGTGATTGATTTATGTGGCATTTTCAGAACAGGAGAGAACGTGTTGGGGAGAGAGTGATCAAGAAGGCTTTGTTAAATATTACTGTCCATAAAAACTCCACTTTTCCTACTGCTCACAAAAAGACACACAGAACCAATTTGCTGTTAAGCAAGAAATGCTAACACAACTGAATATCTAAGGCCTGGATAACAAAACATATCTGCTCCTTTTCTAGGCCCAGATCACCTCCTTCTGGAATCCCAGCTAGCTGAGAACAAGAAGGGAGGCCAGAGAAAGAGGAGATGGGAATTCAAAGGCCAAAAGCCAGGAAAAGGCTTCAGGTTACTAAATCCACTTCTAAAGCCACTCCATCAGGAGCCATTTCCACCAAGGGCTGCTGCAAGGATGAGGCTCTGATCATTATGCCATCTATATGCCATGGCTCTGCCTGCTGTGCACTCTTCACTCGTTTGGGCTTAAACAGCTAGAAATAAAACAGAACAACATATTATGTCACCTGCTGGGCATTCATAGCCAGGTTCACAAGGTACTCCTTGGGTGTTAGGCAGCCCTGTCTGTGCTGGGTCTGGACAGTAGTAGCCAGCTGAGCAGGGATCACATTCTTCCAGTGATTTTGCACCAGGGTGTACCCTGGAAGTGCCAGGTGGACAAAAGAAAGCATCCCCTTTACCAGGACACCAGTATCCCAGAGGGCATGGATAATCCTCAAAACTGGTTAGACCTGTTAGGAAGAGAAGAAATGAAGGGAGGCTGAAAGGCCAGGAGGGGGTTTAGAGAAGAGCTGTAAGCACACTATGAGTGTTACCCCTCCCTTTCTATATCATCTCAGGGAGTTTTGTAATCAACTCCAGTGGTGGGAAAGCATTTGATTTCACCTGCTGCTTACCTGACAGAGGGCAGTGATAGCCTGGAGGACATGGTTGGCAATCTGTCAGGCTCTGAGCTCCTGGTAGCTTGCGGTAAGTATGTGGAGGGCATTTCTGAGGTGCCAACAGACTGTCTTGGTCACTGCCATTACTTCCAAAGCAATAGTGTCCTGAAGGACATGGAGAAGCCTCTGAGTCTCCTAACAAACAGAAAATTCAGCTTTAAGGAGCCACCTCTTCACTGTGGTTGCAACACCTATTTTTCTTCTGAATCCTACCAGGGTCCTTCCTAAATCACTGTATGTAACAGTATGATCTACAGTCACAATTCAAGAAACAAAAGACAGTTCAAATCCCTCTTCTGGCAGGTGGAACACAGAGCTATTTGAAGACTAGCTTTGACTCCAGAATCACAGACACCACGTCCCATGGCAAGTACTGATCCAAAGCGCAGTGTCTGATACCAAAGTTAGTCTGAACAGTCAGGGATACACACAAAGAAAATCTCATTCCCTCCCCTCACTATTATCCCAGACTCCAACCTGCTTTGCACCAGTGGCCTGGTGGACAGGGCAGGCAGTCTTCCTTCTGCCCAGCCCCTGGAACATCCCTAATAGTATTGGCAGGACATGGTATAGGTAACTCAGAGCCCTCCAGGCAGTAGAAACCTGCAGAAATAGACGGGGAAGGGATGAAAGTAAAATAGAAAAGCCTTCTACTGGGAAAAAAAATGATTCAGCAAGCATCTCCTGTCATAGGATTAACATCTATGCAGCTATTGGGATTCTGTGCCTACTGACAGCCAAATCAACAGCCTTCAGAAATCTCTGGACCAGCAATCTGGCACCACAGATTTAAGGTGGCATCTTTCATTGAGCAAACTTCTTTGGTTGAAAGATGTAAAAGCAGACGAGCTTTTACATGAGCATGACAACCTCAAAGTGGGTATCACCATATATTATGCAAGACCACAGATGTTTTCTACTTAGTTAGAAGCAACTCTCTACATACACTTATGACACTTCCAAAGATTCTCACCTGCAGGACACAGCCCAGCACATGCCTGACCCCATTGGCATCCAGACAGAAAGCGCCAGGAAAAGCCAGGGCCCTGTGGAGTGGGCTGAGAGCTCCCAGCAAGGCAGAAGTATCCAGCAGCACATTTCCCCACTAGCTGTCCACGCCTGGAGCAGAGAGAACCAGAAGAATTTACATAAGACCTGCTGATAAAAATTTGGTGCAGAAGCAGAGCAGTGGTTACACTGATAAGAGAGATAAAAATAGACCCATTTTTTCCACTTAGAAAACCACAGATGACTGAAGCAAACCAAACAATTTTAAGTTCAAATTCCATGAACGTGAGGGCAAATTGCTTTACATAAAGTTGCAAACAACTTTCCACTGGGCTGAACCTTCTGGCTTACGTCCATGTTTTCACAACCATTGCCTACCTATCTCCTTTAGGTGCTCCTTTATAATGCTATGACAGCGTCAGACTGCTTTGCAATAGCTCTCTAAGTTCACAGCTCTGTATGCAAAAGCTGTGTCTGAGTTATGCTTATGTTCTCTGAGACACAGATGGTAGATAAGCTGGGAAGAATTTAGTGTTGACTGATCAGCAAGGATGCTGAGCGGCTTAGGAGGTAGTAGAAAAAGTGCCAGATAGAAATGAATGGTCATTACCTGCAGTAGTGACCAGGTAAGCAAGGCAGGCATTGCTTCTCATTCCAGAGGCCAGTCGTATTTGGAGGAGTAAAGGTGCCTTCAGGACACGTCTGAGGGAACTGTGTGCCTGACACAGAAAATAAAACATCCTAGGAAGACCTTATGATCTGATATGACCCTACAACCATATCAGAGTAATAAATGCCTCCCAGGAAGCAAGGCAGCACAACACAATGTTTGCTGCCAGTTATGCCAGTTCCTCATTCCCTGGCCTATAAAGATGACACTGGGTCTGTACAACTCTGGCACAACAATGAGGCACACGAGGTTTGAGTCCTTGGCATAGCTGGTGTGCCAGTTTCAGCATACCTGTAGGACAGTAAGTATGTGGTGGGCAGCTCTTGGGGTCTCCAGCCACCAGTTCCTGGCAGTAGAATCCTCTCTGGCATGGAATGCAGGACGCAGAGCCCCTGGCTGGCTGGTACTCCCCAGCAGGGCATGGTGTTGGGTGAGCTGCTCCTAACTGGCAGAAGTGACCCTGGCAATGATAAAGGATTCCACGGATACTGCAATAAACTTAGGTTCTGTGTAAAGGGTGAACCCCAGCATTACCAAAGCAATATTCCCTGTGGATATAATCACCATTTCAATTAGGCCTGTAGGAGGCTTTACCACAGAGGAAAACACCTGCCCAGAGCTGACCCACCTCTTCCACTGCCCTGATGTCACTGAGCAGTACCTTTGGGCAGAGAAATGCTGTGGGGCTGAAGGAGCTGAAGTTTGCTGGGCAGTAAAATCCCTCAGTACAAGGTCCTGTTGGAGAACTCAAACCAATGCTAGCGCAGAAAGACCCAGGATAGCACGGCACACAGCTCTCTGGAGAGGTACCACCTAAAAACAAAAACAGAACTGCAGCTCAGTGACAGAAAACATGGAAGCATCCCTACAGCATCCTTAGATCAGTCACAGCGGTGTAAGCATCTATTTGCACTGATAACATATAGACATGGCTCAGCCTTCACTGAGTGTATAATTATCTTTCAGGGACCAAGGGAAAATCTTGGCCACCAGCAACAAAGCCCCCCACTGCTGTGGACTAGAAGAGAAACCTGTTAGTGAAGTCACACCTGTGCTGTTGTTCAGGGTCCCAACTGGGCAGGCAACTGGGAAAGGAGTGCCTTCAGGACAATAGTGTCCAAGTGGACAGGGCCCACTGAGAGGGAATTCTGGCGTCCCACGTGGAACTGCATCAGTGGCTCCTCCTTCACAATAGTACCCAGCTGAACACAGACCTGCCACGGGAGAGCAGAGAGGGTAATGAAATGGTCACTGGAAAGGACGGAAGCATCTCCTTAAAACCTCAGAAATAGGAGAGAAGCTGAATCCCATCCTGGGCTCATTTTACAGCTCTACTGATATCCTGCACTGTTCAACTTCGGTCTGCTTCTCCTCCTCCTCTGTCATCTGAGGCCTTCATCACCTCCCTTCTTTACACGCACTGACCTCATCTGGTATTTTTATTTATTTTTCTTAAACTATTCCTACGACTCAAACTTGTTCATAGATTCTGTGGATAAACTTCTTTCCATGGAAACAGTTCCGCTTTTCCTCTGCTCATATAACCTAACCTTTGCATTTTAGTTGAGCAACAGCCACAAACATAAGAAATAGGGCCAGGGAGGTATTTAAATGGACAGAAAGAAGAGCTCTGAATCAAACTCACCATCAGGTTCCCAGTTAGCATCTCCTCTGCAGTACCTCCCCACTGGACACAGCTTGCAAGCAGTGGGGGCCAATGCCCCCTCCATGGTATTTAGTGTCCCTTCAGGGCACGGCAGGGGAGCAGCAGTCCTAGCTGGACAATAATGACCTGTACAGTGAGAGGTGAATGAGGCACTGCCCAGAAAATAAAGAAAGAATAAGCAGGAATGCTGGTCTTGCTTCTCCCAACTGCAAATCTCCCATTCCCATACTGCTATGGTCAGACAGAAAGAGGTGTGCAGGCACCCATCACACTTCTGATTGCATGCCAGTGGTTTTGTGGCACATAATATTGCTTACCTCTGGGGCAGCTGAGTGGCTCTGCAGTGGCTGCATGGCTGCAGGCCATACCAGCTGGGCAAGGGAGGCAAGTACTTGCCCCAGGCATAGGGCTGAAGGTGCCAGGCTCACAGGGCAGTTCTAGTCCAGTGCCAGCAGGACAGTAGAAGCCACTAGGACATCTGTATCCATAAACCCCATCAGTAGGGCAGGGAGCAAAGCTTCCTTCCAGACAAACATACCTATAAGAAGAAAATTCTGTGCTGGAACCAAGGGCCCCCAACCCTGTTCAGAAAAAGACAGATGTGGGGAATACTAACCAAAGGTCACCAAGTTAAGAAACACTCCTTAAAGATGTGTTTTATTTCAGTTGGGCTCCTCCCGTGCCCTAACCTACCAATTTAATATCCATGTGTAAATCCTTGTAGAATCCTCTTTTTTTTTCTTCTTCCCCACCCCTCACTAAGCTGTCTGGAAGGTATTCCCATCATTCTGGTAAAAGTCTTTGAAAAATTAAGTTTTTAGACTATTTCAAAGCACAAAGCCCAAGTGTTCAGCGCCTGCTGTTTCTGCTTAGTTTCCCTTCAATATTCTCATTGGCCTCTGCATTAATGTCACCTACTTCTATGCTACGTCTCCCTTTACCACTCCCCTCAAGAAGGATGAGGAAATACAAAAAAATCATCATTTCTGAAAACTGAGCAGGAAGGAACTGAAAGCCATGATCTCACTGCATCCCGTGGATGCAGCTTCTAGAGAAGAAGCAATTCATAGTCCTTGAGGCAATGACTGCTAAAAGGAGCAGCATCAAGCAAAAGGACAGCAAAGCTGCCTGTCAGCAGTTGTTCACTCAGAATCAAGGCCTGCTATACTGAGCAGCAGTTGTGATTTTCTCCAGAAAAGAGAACAGATTCAAGAGCTGTTAGTTATCAGAAATCTTTTCCTGTTACATCAAATCAAATCCTGTTACATGCACTGTATTGAGGTCACCTCTGAGATTTTCTTTCACAGATTAAAGGAACTGAGCTTCCGTGGCCTTTTGCTACAACGCACACTCATGAGATGGGCAAATACTGCTGATAGCACTTTGCTGTTTGGCTGATGCCAGCACTGCTTCCTTGTTGCTGCTTATTGCACCACCTGGTGGGAGCAGAGAGAAAACAGAGGGGAAAAAGGATGCAAATTCACAGCAAGCATGTTTTAAGGTAAATAAAGGGCTTGTCATTAATTAAGCCTACAGTAAAAACAGTAAAAGGCTGTGTAGAAGGCTGGGGCAGAACGTGAGGCACACAAATAGGGAGAACTGGCTCTGAAGCACATGCCAGGGCCACCAAGCAGATGCTGTACAGCAGCATGTAACCTAGAGAGCTCAGAGCAAACGCTTTGCAGGTTAGTTATTTTTCACTGTAAATATTTGCACACAAGGGACTGGGCAAGATATATTCAGGCCCAGTGTTTAGTTTGGATGCCCCTCTGCTCCAGCCTACACAGCAATCCTGCCAGCTGTATTTTCCCACTAGCAAGTAACAGTCTCACCGCACCCCGCGTTACACAGCGACGTCTGAGCCAGATCAAACAATCCTGCCCTGCTGCAATATCGGCCAGCAGGGCAGGGCTGGCACTGCTCTTCTGCCTGCAGGCCCCTGACAGCAGAGAAGGACCCAGGAGGGCAAGGCATGGGATTCTCAGTTCCATTGGGGCAGAAATGCCCTGCAGGACAGATATCATTACCAGGCAACACAGAGCCAGCAAATTCCACCTGCGTGAGGAAAGAGAAACAAACAAACAGAAACAGAGGGAAAAAAAAAAATGTTATCGAAACAAGATTTGCCCAAAGTACTACAAAGACAGGTTCTGGAAAGGGTACATATGGGCTGAATTCTTCAAGTTTTCTGCCACTGAAACTAAATGCAGACCACAGCTGGCACAAAAAGGGCACTGGAAGTGCTGGCTGCTGAGCCACAGCTACCCAGTCACTGCTCTCATTGTGTGGAAGAGACCTGAGACAGGCACACTACAGTGATACCTACAGAAATGGATGTCTGGCCATTACTTGTTAGTAGGCTGATGTCTGGCCATTACTTGTTAACAGGCTGCAAGATATTCCAGCAGACATTAAGAGCAGCATGTCAGTCCATCTGAGCAGCTACCAAGGGCAGCAGCAGTGGGAAAGAGCAACCCTGTGCAAAGCAGTAAGACTTGGAAAATGTAACACCAGAAGCCACGACATTGTGAGGGTCCCAGTCCTTGTCCTCACGACGCAAGGTTAACTGTGCTGTTTGCCAGTGCTCACTCACCCTGTTTTTGAAAGGGGTTGGGCTGATGGCTCCCTTGGCACAATGGTAACCTGAGTAGCAAAATCCAGAGGGCTGTGAAAGACCTGGTGCTGAGCAATACATGCCTAAAATAAACAGGAAAGTGATCTCACTGAAATGGCCAGCACAGAAGATAAGTGAAGGAGTCAATAACCTGAAGGAAGCCATATTTTTATTCAACCTTTCCATTTATGCCCTCCATGTTTTGTGCCGAGTCCCTGCTTACCTGCTGGGCAGGGCTCACAGTCAGAGCTGCTGGTGGCACCAGTCCTGGGGCCAAAGGTACCTTTTGGACATGGATGCTCTGTACTGAAGTTGGTACCTGGCAGACAGAAGTACCCAGCAGGGCACAGCTCAGGAGTGTGGGCTCCAGAACCTAGGATACAAAAAGCAGCATCTTGCTCAGGAAACATTATAAGACACGACAAGCAATGTCATTCTCCATCAACGTATTCAAGCTAAACCCAGGACGTGGGCTCCATTGTGTGTACTTCTGATGCAGTTGTTCAGAATCGTGTTGCAGTAACTGGAGAGAAACAGCACTTCTAGAGGAACCGCACTTCAAGTGCAATTCATCTCATCCTAAGGCAGACAAGTAAAATAAGAGAGACAAATTGCAGCCCTGAAGTGCCTCTTGCCACAACTACAGGAGTACAAAAAACCAGCTCAGGTACAGATGTCTACAAAGGAGCTGTCTGAAGTTTTATTCGAGTGATCCCACCTAGGGAACAGAATCACGTCTGTGCAGCTGTATTTCTTGTGGGTTTGTTTTTTTTTTGTAGCATGCATGAGCTGCTAGACAGGAAAAGCTCCTTTGTATTTTCCTGGGCATTAAGTTTCTTTGCCCTGAAGAGGAGAAAGATTTGGCTTCTCCTTACTCTTTCAACAACTTCTTACTCTTAGAAGACTGTTTTGGCTTCCACTCTTGGCAAATACCGATGCTTCTGTTTGTCTAGTCCCATCCAACACTGACTCAGTAGAACCTTAACAGAAAGAAGGAAGCAATTCAAAATCCTTTTTGTCCTGCTAAGTCTCAGTGAGACTCAGCTCTCAGTGACACAAAATCAATTTTTATCACAATACACAGCCCTACTTTGCTAGACTCCCTAAATCCCTCTCCTCCCATGACTGATAGGTCCCATTCTCACAGGGCACAGGAAAGGCAGATCCCTTGGGACAGTAGCAGCCTCATGGGCAGCAATAGGGAGTGGGAGTAGCTGAAGCCTGGCCAGGCAGGCAGCAGTACCTGCAGAACATGCTCCCTTGGAAGTGATTTTGCCCAGTCCTGCAACTTTGAAAGCACAGCCTTTTCCTTTCCTTTCTCAGATCAAAGACAAAAGAAAACCCTTATCTCCTGAAAGCACAACCCCCTTCATCATTCACCTGTCACCAATATCAGAAAGAATGTGTTCCCCAAATTTCAGCCTCAGACAAAGAACATCTTAGTACAAAGGAAAGGCAATTTTTGAATTATATGCATGTAGGAAACGTGGGCTTCCACGTGCAATTGTACTTCTGGAAAGCTCGCCTGTGGTTCCAGCTCTGCTACAAACCCATGCGAGTTAAGCTTTCCCTTCTCTCCTATTCCAGTTTCCCACCTGAGAAAGGGGAAAAGCTTCTTTGTCTTATGGAAGGGGCAGATGAATCTGTTACCACCAGTGTGACCTCAAATACTTCAGTGTCGTGGGGGGGAGTAAATACACATATTGTGCAAACAGACTGTGAGAACTTCTGAGCAGCTGCCTCAGAGCAGAGACCCTGGCTGAGAGCTGCACCAAATACCTGTCTGCCAGGCTGTTCTGTTTTCCAGAGAGGCTGAACTCCTTTAAGATGCATCAACAAAAAATGTCAGAGCCAAGGAACAAAGACGACATAGAATAGCAAGTGGTGTTCTGGGTGCTATGAAAAACCCCACAGAAATACTGGAAGTGAAATAATACAGGGTGTTTATACTTGGTGAATGTTATATGAGCTGTACAGAATAAAGCTGTAGATGTACCTACTTTGCCCCACTTTACACTGTGCAAATCCCAGCTCTCAAACACATCAGCACTCACCACTGCAGAAATACCCAGCTGGGCAGAGCTGACAGTCTGCTGGCTGCCACTTTCCTCTCTCAGAGTTGAAGTGACCAGGGCTGCAAGGAACTGGGGATTCAGAGCCTTCAGGACAGTAAAAGCCCGGGGGACACTGCTTATGGTCTGGCCGTGTGGATTCACCATCACAAAAATAGCCAGCAGAACACGATCCTGCAAGAAAGAAAAGCCGCTGTGTTAGGGATGAGCACCCAGAAAGCATTAAAATACCCACATTAAAGATGTTCAATCCAGTCAATACACACCAGAAATGCTCATCAAGCCGTCCCCTTGGCAGAACTTCCCTCCTGGGCAGGGCAGACAGGCATTATGGTAAGCCATCCCAGACTGAGGCAAAAACATGCCAGAGGGACAGGGCTTTGGCTCGCTGCTGCCTGCTGGGCAGTAATGGCCTGCTGGGCAAAGGCCACCAGTGGCATCATTGGCAGGATTGGGTACCTGTGCCTTTAAAGTGCAGTAATATCCAGGCAAACAAGAACCACTCGGGGAAACAAGTCCTAAAGAGAAGGAATATGAAGTCAAATAAGCTACTGTGTTACATAATTCACAGCTTCTGGACTAAACAAAGCAGACAAGCCTTGTCAGCACAATGAATTCAGAGCCTACTGGCTTGCGGTTACATTTGTTATCTAAAAGCTGCATCTACAGCCTCCACGTTTTCTCACACTACCAGATAGCTAAGGGCCTAAACAGTCTAGATCACCTTACAGAAGATGCTGACCAAGACCGTGCACCCATTTCTCCACCAAGAGAAAACCAAATGAATCCTAGAGCCTAAGCAGCTTGGCTTTTGTTTCAATAATCTTTTCCAAAAAATCCACCTTAATCCACCTCTTTAAACTTGCAAAAGAAAGATTTGCAGACATCTTTGCAATGACCATAAACAATGACTACTCAACAGGTCCCAGAGATGATTGCAAACACTCCTTAGAAGTCATACGGACCGCATACAGATGAAAACTTCATCTATTAGTGGAACTTAAATTTAGATCTAACACAGCCAAGGAAATGTATTTAACCCACATCTGGTCCTTACCTGCACTGGCACAAAACATGCCTCCAGGACAAGGCAAGCATTCCCTAGGGTTTCTCAGTCCAGTTTTGTTACTGTAAGTCCCTGCTGGGCATGGGTACTGATTGCCAGCTTTTGTGCCCAGGAGGCAGTAATGTCCTGCTAAACAGACCATTGGTTTGATCACTCCACTTGAGCTGTTATGGAGACTGGATGGATGGCCTTCAAGGGCACAGAACCTAAAAAAGAAATCCAAGTACTGCCTCAGTCCACGCTCTCCCTTTGTTCTAAGGGACTAAGAAACACTTTCTATGCAATAGTGATAGTTTGAGATGACAAGAAAAGGAAAGCAAATTACTTGAAATGGTACACAGAGCTGAGATGAACCTGCCAGGAACGTTCTGTCTTTCCCAGCAGATTCACCTAGTAGGATGGATCTTCTGTAACACAGGTTGCAGTACAGAAAACGCCATAATAAAGGGAAAGGTAATACAAAAACAGGAAGAAAAAACCCAGCCATGTGTATCAAAAGAAATGACACAGTGCAGCTGCCTAAGGCAGATGGAAATACACACACGAATTCACAAGGAAAGCATCAAAATGAAGCAGCAGATTTCACTTACATTCCTGCTGGGCACATTTCACACTGGCTTTTACCAGCCTGGTCCTGGTATTTTCCAGAGGGGCAGGGTATGGGCTCAGGGCTGCCAGTGGGGCAATAGTGACCCACAGGACATAAATAATCTAGAGGAAAATAAGGAAGGAATACTTATATAATTGCTCTGCTCACAACCAGTGTCATCGGAAGAACCATCACCACAAACCTAGAACTGGAAGATTTAAGATAAAGACTTTGCATGCATGCAGGTGGAACTGCCAGTGTTTTATGCACAGAATTGTAAGGGTTGGAAGGGAGCTGTGCCTGTTGCCTTGCTGGGCACCACTGAAAAGGGCATGGAAAAAAAGACTTACAAAGATCAACTGCTTGCCCTGTGTTAAAAGCTTTGCTAAATGCAGATCTGAGCAGTGGAAGCAGTGCACTCTGAACACCACCATCACATATCACCAAAGCAGGCTTTTAACCAAACAGCTCTGCAGACTTGTTGCCCCCCAAAGCTTTTAGAAAGCTCAATTGGTTGCAACCTCACTGTTGCTTTTCACAGAGCTGTCTGAATGCTCCTGAAACAGCAGGGTTTGAGTTAGCATGTATCCTCATATCACCCTTACCTAATGGAGAACAGACATCCTCACATCATGTTCTCACTTACCAGCTCTTTCTAGCAAAGCTGAAAACACAACAAGGAATAAACACCTCTTGAGGTATTTATTCAGCTTGTTTTTTGTAACAAGTAAACAAGGTCCATCTTCCTCTTATAGTTACCCACTACTTCAACTGCATTACTAGATGGAATTTTTGGAAAACATTTTCTAGAAATCTGAATAGCCAGAAATTTATAGAAGTAACTTCCAGCCCTATGGGGCGCAGATTTTAAGTCCATCTTCCTATTGCAGCTCCTGTAGATAAAGAAGGACCTCCAAGATTTCCTACCTGAATGCTGCCCAGACACAGAGCCCTCGGGGCAGAACCACCCTTCCTCACACGGACCTTCTGGGGAGCTCTGACCACACTCAGAACAGAACCACCCTGGGAAGCAGGCCTGGCAGTCCTGTGCTGACTGGCCACCACGATGAGCCAGAAAGGAGCCTGAAAGACATTGAAAGCACATGCTCCCATCACCCTCAACACTGTTGGAAGTGGATATGGAGAGAAATACAAAGTCTTTGCAGAGTAACTGGTGCACTGGTTAGTGGATGGCAGTACTCCTGTGAGGGAGGTCTGTGGGAGGCTGCTTATGAATGCTGGCTGAGGTGAATTCCTATTTCTTCCTGGTCTAGACTGAGCAGTACAATCACTTGCTCAACATATCTGTAGATTTTATCCAGGAAAGAAACGATCATCTAAAAGCCTTTCTCATTCAGCTTAATTGGTAGAATC
The DNA here is from genome assembly GCF_026119805.1 of Tympanuchus pallidicinctus. Taxonomy (NCBI): domain Eukaryota; kingdom Metazoa; phylum Chordata; class Aves; order Galliformes; family Phasianidae; genus Tympanuchus; species Tympanuchus pallidicinctus. The sequence goes on from NW_026294748.1 coordinate 3,485,700, forward strand.
ATTAATGGCGATGTTAAAGGACGGCTCTGACTGCAGAGAGGGCAGCAGAGACTCTTACATGTGCACAGCTCACCACTGCTGTGTGACCTTTCTTTCAGGAATGCTCAGCAAAGAGCATCCCCCCGACAGCTGCACAGCAGCATCTATACCACAGACTGAGGCTCCAGAGGCAGCTGTGCAATTACTGTCTGAATTTAGGACTGATGCTTCTAATACAACAGCAGCAGATTAGCAGCTAAGATTTCATGCTGACAGCAGCTGCCCCTTGGGGAGCATAAAGGCACGCTTCAGTGCAAAATAACAAGGGGCTGCAAAACAATGGCACAGACTCGGATGAGCTCAGCAGCTCACTTGGCACTGCTAAGAGAAATGATGGCATGCAGCAGCTGCTGTCAAACCTACCTCGGGGACAAGGAGATGGAGAAGAACTCCCTGCAGGACAGAAGTGGCCCTGAGGACAAATGTTCCCCACTGCTCCATCCGTGGGGTTTGGCAGCACGGAGCCCCCTGTGCAGTAGAAGCCAGCCTCACAGGGACCTGATGGAGCTGATAGCTCAGCAGTTGCACAGTACATACCTGATGCAGGGGACAGAAGCAAAGACCTCCATGTGAGAGACATGAGAATGCAAATACAAACAGCACAAGACTGGGATTGCCTAGTGATCATGGCAGAACTGAAGACAGTACTACAAAATAAAGCAATTTGTGCAGGGAGAAAGATGCTTTTCCTACCTGGAGTGCACGGAATAGGAAGAAATGAACCGACAGGACAAAAGGTTCCTGCTTGGCACTGCCCAAAAGATCCAGAAGCTGGAGCTGCCATGTCCACTGATGGAAAGAACAGAGGCTGAGCTGAAGCAGAAAAATTGCAAGGGGTCTATCTTACCTAAAGAGCTAAGAACAGAACTGGAGCACTCAATTAAAGAAAGCAGCATGGGAAAGCAAGCCATCTGAGTCCTCTAGGTGACTCCACACCACCACTGCTACAATAATAATCATTTGTACACTTCATTATACCTGAGTGATTTCCAGGAAACATTGGCTTGCTTGACATGGATCCAGGTGGACAAAACCATCCAGGCATGCACAGTCCATCTGGTCTTGCTAGGCCTGGCTTGGAACAGACCCTTCCAGGAGGACACAGCTGGCACTTGGAAGCATCCCAGATATTTAAAGCATCACTGTACGTTCCAGGAGGACAAGGATACTGAGTGGCAAATTTGGTATTCCTGGGGCAGTAGTGACCTAGGAGAGAAGAGGCAGGTTTCAAAAAGGTCAGTGCATGCAGGTAAGAGCCTGAGAAGAACCTCCCAACCTGTGCACACAGAATTCTCTTCATCTGTTTCTGAGGAAGATTGGAGCCAAGCTACGACAGTGGGCCCATCTTGCAATCTGTCACCACTGGTTGACATCTTTGTCACATCAGCAGCATTAAAATGAAGTTGATCATAGCTGAGGATTAGGAATACTTTTAACAGCAACCGTTTTTTTAATAAGACCTCAAAGTACGTTATAAAAGTCTCTGTAGTCTCTGTCTACTCAGGCAGGGGAAATGAATCACAAAGAGGTTAAGTGCTTTGACCAAGGTCCAGGAGAAGAGAGTTCTGATTCATGCAACAGAGTCCAATGTTGAATCCACTTCAGACAGCTTTAAGAGCATCTGCTAATCCTTGTAAGATTACTCCAGAACAAGTAAGTAGGTACCATCAGACCCACCTGCAGGGCAATCCGTGTAGTTTGTAGAAGCAGCCTCACAGTAAAAACCTTCTGGGCACTCCAAACACTGCACTGTGCTCCAGGATGGGCTGTAACTCCCTGCAGGGCAAGGCTGGGCTCTGCTGCTCCCTGCTACACAGTAGTGTCCAGGTGGACACGGTCCTCCACTGACTGTTATCTTTAGAGAACAACACCACTGTTTCAGAAAAGTCTTTCTACACAGTTCACAAACAGAGGGCAGCCTCACAAGAAGGATGGTCAGATTCTTATGATGATGAGCACTAGACACACAGCATGGAAGACTGCATTCATCACTTAGTCATCTTGCAGGCTGCACACATCCTTTTCCAAGCTAACAGATCAGAACCCTGCACGTAACAAGTCCTACTGTGTGGAAGCTGGCATCACCTTTTCCTCCTCACCTGTGGTCTCAGAGAGCTGCTGCATAAACCCACTGTCTCATTATGATCTGCAAGAGTTCTATGTATTCTGCCTAGGAGGAGGGCTGGCAGATGCAATTCTATTCTAACCCATGCACTAATGACCTCTGTAATTTTTATGTGATACGGCATTCTGCTCTGCTTTGCAGCACCAACATGCAAAGATAGAGATGTTTTTGGTGAGGTGTATTTAGCCATTCCTAGCCCTTCTCACTATCAATAAACCAGTAACTTAGAGTTTAAGCTGGGGCAAAAGAAATACAGTAACCTAATGGTGTTCAGTTCAGATACCACGTTTGCCATATTTACATCACAAGAACAACTTACCCTGGGAGGTTTAGGAGAAATGGCTCCTCCACTGCAGTAGAATCCACCTTCACATAATCCAGTTGGAGATAAAAGTCCAGTCCCACTGCAGAAATACCCTGAAGGAGGGACCACAATGGCACCATAAGGACATTGGTCAAACAAGACAGATGGGAAAATATAAATGGGAAAATAAAAAATCACTCAACCATCATGTTTGATATCACCCACATCTATTCTCCTGAAAATGTTTTTACTGGGAACAGCTGCAGCACAGAGCTTACATGTCTGAACAAACAGCACTATGCAGTATCTCAAAGCGTGAAAACTTTGAGAGGAAAGGTGGAAAGTGAAGATCATAGCACAGAAATAAGCACCTCACTGTTAGCACGCTCTTATAGGGCTAAGTGGCAGATTTCATCTATGCTTTACTTCATACCTCTCTCCAGGAAAACAGATGTGCATGATCACCTGCTCCAGAACCACAATGTTTCTAAGGAGCTCTACAAGTGCTGGTGTTTGGCTGGAATCTCTTTAGTCCTTTCTCTCAGTACTGTACCTGCATCACACAGAAGGCAGTCCTCAATCCCAGTATTCCCAGTTGAGTTGCTATAATGACCAGGAGGACACGGCTGTGGAAAGGCAGTGCCCATAGGGCAGTAAGTTCCCTTTGGGCACACGTCCCCCAGAAGACCATCTGTGGGTGTTGGATTAGAAGAGCCTCCACTGCAGTAGAACCCAGCCAGACAGGGCCCTGTAACGCGTGCCTGCCCTGCAAGTGCACAGTAGTGCCCTGAGAAAGCAATGCAGAGCCATTAGTCCTGGGAGAAAACAGTGTAAAGATACATCAGAGGACAGGCTGCAAACATGTAAATACGTGCAATGAAGTGCAAAAAGATTTCCCTTGATTTGGGCAAACAACCAGCACACAATGCCTAGTGACAGCAGGCTTAATAAGTTAAATTATTGTTCTAAGTCATTAATCTAGGCTCATGATGTGATTCATACCATCATCAGATACCTACACTAGAAGAATAATCTAACTTCTCTCTCCCCCCCTGACAAGACAGCCTAGCTGAGGGGCTTTGCTGAACTTGCCAACCTAAAGGTGGCACAAACCTCATGCCAACATCATGTTTGCATTTGAACAATGCAGTGCTGCATACAAATACTGGCTCAAGATCTGGAGACAGCATAATCAATTCAAATAATCTTTAATTTAAGCTAATTCTCAACATGACACAATGTTATAGCTATGCTGCTTCTGATTCTCATCTGAGTACCGGTGCTCAATGTGAAACGTTGCCTACTAAGTTTCTTTCATAAAGATGCCTTTATTTTTCAAGTTTATGAAGCACTCCATAAGGTATCTATGACAGATGTGTGACAGCATGGAGATGACAATCTTCCAGACTAATATCATCTTCCACATTTTTCCATATCACATCTCTTAATGTACATTTCAGAGCCAAGAAGTAACACTTTCTCTGAAGTGCTCGAGTCCAATCAAAGAGCCTTGCCTACTGCTTACAAGTCTTGTTCAGAATACAGCTTTAGAAGCCCTTAGATCAACAATAATACAATACTGAATAGCTGCCTGTCTTCACTTCCATATGACATACTGGGCTCTGGACATATGAGATTCTGCAGCCTGTTATTCATCTACTGAAACGTGCAAAAGCTACTGCTGAACCTCAAGAACATTCAAAATGTATTTTCACAGACTGCCCAGTCACCATCCTGAGATACTCCCATTTGCCATTTACCTCGCTCACAGGGGATACAGTGAGAGACCAGGCTGCTCCCATTTTGTGGGTTGTAAGTGCCCTTGGGACATGGAAACTGAGTGGCAGAAGCTGTGCTGGTAGGGCAGTAGTGGCCAGCTGAACATTCATTCTCCAAAAAGGAAGAGGAATTTTTGAGACAGAAGAAGCTGGTTGAAAGACAGAAGAAAAGGGACAGTGAGGGGAAGAAATCCAGCAATGTTCTATCCACAAATACCCCAATAATGACTTAATGGTGGTAACAGCCAATCTAATGTGGCTGCTGCACTGTGCTGTACTGACCACAAAAAAAAACTCATGCACATTACCACATTCTTACTTGTTTCCTCATACACCAAATTGACGGCATAATTGCAAAAGCCACAGAGACATAATTTTCTTAACTTGAGTCATAACACATCCAGGCTGTGAATCATCAGCTTGTAACAGTTAATCAAGGTCAAATCCAGTTAGTAATTGGAGATGAATCCCCTAAGGACATGCCAGTCTCAGCATCAGGTTGATACACAAGACTCTCTTTCCCTACATCAGGACTATGCCTGCCTGTTGCCAAGGGAACAGCTGCCATCTCTTACTGCAAGACATGAAAGAAGTTAATGGTTTCTTTGCTTTTAACAGATCTCTCATCTAATTCCCTTCCAGAGCAGTCATACATGGATTTAGGACTTTGCTTGGTCTCACACTGGATAAACCATTACTTCCAACAGTTCTTTATTCCTACATACAACACTAATGTCACATTCTCACTCTTACCCTTGGGGACAGGGAAGACAGCTGGCTTGCCTTTGCGAGGGGTTATACGATCCTGCTGGACAAGCCCTTGGAAGAGCTGTGCCCTTGGGACAGAAATGCCCTGGGAAAAAAAAGAATTGATCAGAATTGGCAATCTCTGAAAAAACTACAGAAAATCAAGCCCAACAGGGAAACCCTAACTTACCCTGGGGACATGGCTCTGGTTGCTCACCAGGGACACAGTATTCACCCTCTGGGCAAGCATGGCACTTTTCTCCATGGGTCTGTGGCATGTAAGAGCCAGCAGGACATGGTTCTGGACTCCTGGATCCAAGAGGGCAAAAATGACCCAGGGGACACGGAGCTCCTGAGAGTCCATCAGTGGGCACTGGGGTCTGGGCCTTACTGACACAGTAATACCTGGCAGCAGCAAATACAGGAACACAATCTCATTGTTTCAGGAGGGTTAAGAAGACCTTTTGTAGAACATCTCTCCTTCCAGACTACACAAATGTGTTCAATCTTCTACTTACCCTGGGCTGCAGGGTCCTGTGGGGGCTCTCTGTCCAGAGCTGTTGCAATAGTGCCCTCCAGGACAAGGCTGGCAGTCCTGCAAACTCCTCCTGCCTTCACTGCCAGACCAGGTGCCAGGAGGACACTTTAAAGGATGTGGTGCACCTGGCAAAATAAGTTACACCAGAGAGAGGAAATGTCACCTCATATTTTATGTAGAAAATGAAAAGCTATGCTTCAGTGAAGCACATTACCTTCTGGACAGTAATGACCAGGAGGACAAGGAAATCCTGACTCTCCATCTTGAGGATTTCTTACCCGGGCACCAATTCTGCACCAAAATCCCTCAGCACAGTCTCCTAAAAAACAGAATAATACACAAAAAGCACTCAATAGGTGCATAAATATAAATTTCTGAATACAGATTGGAATACAGGCCATGACAAGGTGCTTCATCACTGCATACTCCACAAATTAACGATGAAATGGCCAATTAGGGGAGAAGCTGCTTCTAACTGCATGGAGTGCAGAACTGTGAACAGATGACAAACTGACAGCTCCTAAACAGAAGCACTGAGCTCACACCAAGCACTGTGTTTGGGCAAGTACTTCAGCACACATTTTGAGCTCTGCAGTCCAACTCTCCATTCTTGCATAGAAAAAGAGATGTTTTTTCTTTTCAGAATGTTCTCAACAAGTAATAGATCATCTTAGCAGAGAAAAGAACCTTACTTCCTTACTTCAATCTCTGGCAGCAGCCAACAGACGTCAGCAGGACTCCAGTTGTTGTGAACATATGCAGAACAGCACTGTACCTGTGGGGGCAGCAAGTCCAGAGAATTCACAGTATTTTCCTGGTGGGCAGCTCTGACATTCTTTGACAGCTTTCAGTTTTTGCCTTGGGCCAAACGTTCCCACTGGACAGCTGTACTGAGTGCTCCTCTTTGTCCCTGGGGGGCAGTAAAAGCCTTCAGGGCAGGGGTAAAGGGTAAAATCAGTAACTGGCCTTTGCTGGTTGTCGCAGTAATAGCCTGCAGAGAAGACAGAGGGGAAAGACAAATTAGTCACTGAGATGTACTAGGCACGAGCTGCTGCTCTTTGGAAGTGAAAGCTCCTAGCAGGTTCTCCCAGGTCACCAAGCACCTCACTGGCCACTCCATAGAAAAATAAATCTATTGCTGACCTTAACTTCCTATTGATCAGAACTACACCTGTGCTGGGATGAATCCACATCAAAGCATTCCCAGTTGTGGTGCTCATAAGAAGGAAATTTAACATCTGGTGATCTTCAATACACAGGATAAAAGCTATGGGTGGTGTGGGGAAACACGTAGGGATGCAGCACTGAGCTCTGCTTCCTTCCAGTTACTGAAACTTGTCAAGGATTACTTTCCCACTGGCTGTGAGAGTTTTCCCTTGGTGGCATTTCAGTTGTTCAGACAAAATACAGAGAAGTCACCGCTTCTGCTTTTATGTCAGAGTTGCCTGAACCTCTAACAGTCTTTTCACACAGAGCCACAAATTATTCTCTGGTCAAGAGAACAAAACCAGGCAGTGAGTTCCAAACTTTCACCCATAAAAAAGCTCAAGAGCCAGAAACAGGCAGGCAGCTCCTGTACAAAGGGTGCAGAGCACTCAGTGAATTCCCTCACCTTCCCAGCACTCTCCAGTAGGGGCACTGAGACCAGGACCCTCACAGTAGAAGCCAGAGGGACAAGGCTGGCACTCAGAAAGTGTTCTCCTCCCTGGCAGGCTGGAGAAGGTGCCAGCTGGGCACAGCTTGGGTTCTGCTGACCCTGCAGCTGTGAGAAGAGAAACAAGGCAGAAAGAAATGAATAGTGAAAGAATAAATATTGTTGCATTTGGGGGCTGAACGAGTGCAGTGCAGCATGGAAAGGGCAGCAGTGGAATCTTATTTTCTCTCAGAAGTCAAGTAGTACTGCATGGAAGAGGACAGATATTAACTTTATTTTGTAGTTGGTAATGGATGTGAAGCTAAACACATCCTGAAGACAGACAGCTTCAAGCAATGAGACAAATATGTCCCTACTTTCAGAGTATGGGTAAGCAACCAGGAGAAGAATCTGGGACTCAGAGCACCCTGATCAGAGCCCAGCAAGTTGGCTATCACACTCCCAGAACCACCCATCAGGATTCCAGATATTAAATGCCAAGGAATTGCTGTCCCTGACTGATGCTGGATACTTACTGCAGTAAGTCCCTGCAGGGCAGATATTCCCAGTCACATCATCTGTTGGATTAGGGAGAACTGCTCCACCTTTACAGTAAAACCCAGCAGTACATTCCCCACTAGGCACAGACAGACCTGGAAGAAAGAGAGGGTAATGGCAACCCAAGCATGAGAACAAAGGAAGAAAAGCAGGAGAAAAACCAACTTGGAGCTTCCCTCAGGGTGAACATGACAAGCTAACACCTGAGCCCTGTTCTGTGCCAGTCCAGAGAGACACCGAAGACATCTTGCAAACACCTCTGCAGCTCTATGAATGTATCAGGATAAAAAACAGATCACATTTAACACACCAAAAGAATACTGAAAGGACAGAAAAGAAACAGAAGAAAATGAATCAGCAGTCTGCATCCCAATATCTGCAGGCTCTGCAGATTCAGAGAATATAGAGGAATCTGACAGAGGACCTTGATGCCCTGTATCTACAAATCTATAAAGATGCATTTGCACTGTTCCTCTGAGGAGGGGAATGTGGCCACAGAAGCTTAAGGATACACAGAAAATTCTGGGCAAAGTTGAGTTTATCACCTGCAATCAGGATTTAACTTTAGGTCTTCTACTGAGTTCCTAAGTAACAAATATGTCTGCATTTCAGCTCCCTTTTCAAAAACAGACACCAACCTGAAGCATTGCAGTAAAAACCAGGACGGCAGGGCAGAGGCTCTGGGCTTCCTCTAGGGCAGTAGAAACCAGCGATGCACTTCCCTCCAGTAGCAGTAGCTGGGCAGAGGCAGTTGGCACTGGTGTAGTTATCCAGATCAAAAGGCTGTGAGGTCCAAGCAGCAGAGATGCAAAACCAACCTGAAAACAAGTGCATATAGTGATCCTTTTGTGAGGCACCATATCAGCCAAGATGGTCTCACAACCTTGAGTTCAGTACCACTGCTATGTGGCAGGGGGCTGAATTCTCCTGCCAGAACAGGCTGTGAATTGCAGACAGATTACTGTTCATGGCTACCAGATACATCCTACATGAATTCTGCGCCCATTTGAAAGCCAAGTGGATTCCCAGGGTGCCTTCAGTGGTGCTACACACCTACAGCCAAGTGAATCAAGCAAACGGAGAGGCTGATGGATGCATCCTAAGACATCTACGTGCTGTGCACTACAGCAGCCAAACAGATCCAGACTCACCTGCATCACACTTGCCTGATGGAGCTGTCAAGTTCTCCTTCCCACAGTAGTGCCCAGGTGGGCAGGGCAAGCAGCTGTCCAAGCTCTGTGTCATGGAATCAGGGTTAAAGTAGCCACGGGGACAGGGAAACTCAGTAGCAAACCTGGTTCCTTTGAAATAAGAGAGAATCTTTCACAGACTGTAATATCTTGGCCATTAATCCCACAGCATTACCTCATGTGTCTAAGGATTTTACATTCTATGTCATACTGTTGCCAATTTATCTCAGTGCTGACTTTCACAATGCACAGCTTGGCCTTTGCAGCTGTGACAACCTCTGTGCACTGCTTAATATACCAAGGAGGGGCTTAAATGACAGCCCTGCCTACGGTGTAAGAGCTTGGGTGCTTCTACACAGAAGAACCAGATTGACCCCTGAAGCTTTATTTTACAGGGACCACTTCCTACCTTTAAAAAGAAGATGTTTCAGCCTGGTCAATGGACAACCTCATCCCCTGTGCCCATCTCACCTTTAGGGCAGTAAAAGCCAGCTGGGCAAGGATTCACACTGTAGCTGGTAGTATTTTCTGGGCAGTAGTACCCTGCAGCACAAGGGAAGCACGCAGCTTGTCTGGTGAGGTTGTTGTAAGTCCCTGCAAGGCAGGCTAAGGGAAAGCTGGCTCCTTCTGGGCAGAAATGGCTCACAGGACAGGGGCCTCCTGCCTCCCACACACCTAGAACACAAGAGTACAAGACAAAGCAAAAAAAGGGAACCCCTGAGCAAGGGACAACGCCGACAGATGAAGCTAACTGATGAGGATCTCCTCAGTTATGTCTTTTGGGATCTGACAGATCAAAAGGGGCCACGACACAGACTACAGTATCTCAGCTCTAGAGTTATTCAGTGCTGTGTCACCTTGTGCTTTTCCTCCTTGCTTCAAAGGAAAAGCCACAGTGAACTGTATTTTTGCACATCAGCTTTCTAGCATTTAGCTGAATTCTGGAGAATATTTAGCTGTCCATTAAGGACCTGGAACTCTTCTCTAAGAAACTGTTATTTCTTATGCACAATAAAGTGGTAAGTGGGAATCAGACCACTTGCATTGTATGCTGGTAGCCAGAACTCTCCCAGTGTTCAATGGAAGTGTCTCATTCAGTAACAGACTGGTGGACTGACTACTTTTTCATCCTTGGAGTGTATGCACTCCAAAACAAAACTAATTCATTTGCCTAAATGACTAAGAAGCAGCAGATGCAGGAGTACTGTTGCAAAAGGAGGCTTTTTTAAAGCTGTCTTGTTGCTAATTATTGGACACAAGCAGGTGAAGACACTGATGTTCACACAGTACAACTCACCAGGTGGTGATGGAGAGGAAGCTCTAGCCAGGCAGTAGAACCCAGCTGAGCAGTGCCCTGAGGGTGCTGTGAGGGCAGCAGAGCTGCAGTAATGGCCAGATGGGCATGCCATGCAGCTGGATTCCTGCCACATGTATGGCCTGTAGAGAGACATAAGCAGGCTTTTTGTTGGCAAGGGTACAAGTTCAGCAGGAAGACCCTCGATGCTTATACCCTTGGCCAAGTGAAAACAACCATGAGCCTCTCATAATCAGCACAAGGATGTGTTTAATGAGCATTACTGAGTTGTACCTTAATGGGGTAAAGGACTCCGTAGGCAAGTAAGGCAGGCACCAGATAGTCAGCAATAGGGACAGAAGGATAAAACAAAAAGGAAAGGCAAATACAGAAGCTCACCTGTCTGAGTAAGTGCCCACAGGGCACTGCTGTGGGATACTTGTGCCAGCTGGGCAGAAGTGTCCAGGTGGGCATGGGCCACCAGTGCTGGTGTTCGTGGCTCCATCAGGGTTTGGGACACTTGCTCCTACATCAAGAAGATAGACATAAGGTTTCCTGAATGATATGGGCTGCTATCTGTAGGCCAGTTTGCCCCACACGCCTAAAGAATAATTCCTATAGCTGGAAGAGAATAACTGCTTCTTTTCCCAAGTCCTTCTACTGGCCTCAGAAAGCAGGTTTTTGATTTGACATTCCTTGCGGCTATCCTGGCACACTCTGCAGGAAAAGCCAGGGAGAGATTGCACAGAGAATATCTAAAACTGTTCCTGAAGTCAACAGCTTTCTACTTTTTCACTTCTCCTTGGCCCTTGTGAGCATTGCATTTGATACCTGCTGTGCAGAAGAACCCTGGCCAGCAGGGTCCACTTGGAGAGGAGAGTCCCCAGTCTCCACAGAACATTCCTGGAAGACCACAAAGGGAAAAGGAGGATCAGTACAAAACAGGAGGGCTGGTGTGCTGCATATACTGATTGGAAGACAAAGAGGAAGGCTTGGAGGGAGCTGATCCCTCAACATCAGCATTCCAGCTCAAATCACACTCCTCTGGGAAACCCCAAGAGTAAAACCAAACCATTCTCCTACCTACAAAGGATAAAAAAAAGCCACCAAATTTGGCTTACTGGGGGACAATACCAGAGCTACAAGGAATCTACTTTGGGAATTATTATGCTTGCCTTTCCAAGTGGAAAAATATCTCAGTGGATCAGGGGAAGACATACACAGAGATCAGCCTCTGATGCTGCTCCATGTAGACAACAAGTGTACTCAGCCATCTCCTCACCTGCAGGGCACTTCTGGCACCTCTCAGCCTGGCTGAGTCCATAAGAGGGGTTGAAAGTCCCAGGGGGACAAGGATAAAAACTGATTCCTGTTCTCTGAGGGCAATAGAAGCCAGGAGGGCAGCGGCGTCGCAGTCCTTTAGGACAGTGGAACCCAGCAGGACATGGAAAACATTTGTCTTGACCTACAGAGGAAATAAGTCGTGAACTGGAAGAAGATGCCACACAGACAACTTTCTTCTACCAAGCTGTGCACTTAAAGCAGCAGTGGATGCAACAGTTATTATGCAAGCCCTCTGGGAATGACTGGTGACTTCCATCCAGCAAGTTTCTCAGATCCACTCCAGCCTGAGTCCCAGTAACCTCACATCACACCAGTAGGTGGCAGGCAGAACAGTGAGGAAATTGGGTTAATAGCTCACTTAGTCTCACTGCTACAACTGCATTTGACCTGCGTGCTATGGGGGTGAATTGCATTCTCCACATGACATCAGAGGAATAAAAGGAAGGAAAAAAAAACAACCAACCAAGAATCCCTTCCTCTGCCCCAAGAAAAATACTGACTGCTTGTAACAGTTAGCAGTATCAACTGCTATTCTTGGATGCAGACAAAAACAGGATTAGCTTCTAGCTTTCCCAAGCCACACTGAGACTGCAATGATCCACTTCCTGACCTGTTGCATTGCTGTATTCACCACTGGGGCAGGGAGAAGGAGCTGCTGAACCTGCAGGGCAGAAATGTCCTCGAGGACAGATATCTCCTGTGACACCATCCTCTGGCTTTGCAGTCTTTGCCCCTCCTGTGCAGTAGTAGCCTTGAAGAAAGCATACAAGTCTTCTCTGTGGTGCAGAAAATCCCCCTGAATTTCTGAGTAGCTAAAAAGTTCTGGTTTTGTCTCACCTTGTGCACAAAGTCCTACGGGAGCATCTTGACCAGACATACTGCAGAAGAACCCAGGGGCACAAGGAAGACACCAAGTGGCATCCTGGGCTCCTCTCTGGCCATTCCAGGTGCCAGCAGGACATGCCATCTCCTTTGGGTGTGTAGTGCCAGCAGGGCAGTAATACCCTGGTTGACAAAGATCTCCAAACGAAAGGCCAACCTGAAGCAAAGGAAATGAGATTGATGCAGCCCATGAAATCTTTTGTAGTGCCTAATGCTCTGCAGCAACACAAGGTATTGAGTTACTCACAGGTGAGGAGCTGCTGGATCCTTGGCTGCAGTAATATCCAGGCTGGCAAAGTCCTTCTGGCTCAGTCAGACCTGCCATGCTGCAGTACCTGCCTGCTGGGCAGGGCTTACATGAACCTGCCCCAAGCACATCTGTATACATTCCCTGCACAGAAACAGAGAACTAATGAATACCCTCCTCCAAAGCACTGGAAACCTTCTGAAAACTACTATTTAAAGAACACAGTGATATTGGATTCTTACCACTGGACAAGGAAGAGGCAAGGAACTTCCAGACAAGCAAAAATGCCCTTTTGGACAAGGCTGGGTTTCAGCCAGGCCTATCTCATTGCAGAATGCTCCCTCTGGACAGCCCCTGCAATGAGACTGACCACGTTCCTAAAAAGGGGATGTAAGAAAGAACATTGTGGGTGAGCAGTGATATTGCTCACAATGTGAACGAAGCAGCTTCGCACATTCTACCAGCTCCCAGACACCCCCTGCTGCAAAATAAACAACCTGAATCATTAGAACAGCAGTCCAAAAAACAAAAGATTTGTGGCATCTGAAAAGCACCCTGTGTCAGTAAAGCAGCAGTAGACACAGCCCATTTCTAACATGGCAGTAAAGGGCTGCACAACTATGCACATGGCAATTCACCTGTGCTAGAGTAAAGCTTCCTCAGCTCACTGCTGAATTAGCACTACACAAAACTTAGGAACTTAGCCTGATTAGCTTCAAGGAACCAGGCTGAACTGGTGGATCTGGTGTTCCACCCCCAATCTTTCTAGCTCTGCACAGTTCTGCTGCTGCAAGGCAGAAGCAAGGATGGGAATGACTGCCCAGCTTACCAGAAAACCCAAGTCCCTCTTTTTTTAAGCTATCTACTTATGAACACTTCACAAATGATTATTCACACCCTTGTACAATGCTCTGAAGACCACACAAGCATCTTAGAGTGCACAGTACTTTAATACTTACAGGCTGGAAGCTGCCAAGAGGACATGGCTCTGGCTTGAAAGCTCCTGCTGAGGAATAATGCCCTTCCATGACCACATGCTGAAGAGCACTTTTGGCACCTCCTGTACAGTAGTATCCAGGCTCACATGGTCCCGAGGGAGCTCGGGTATTGGTCCCATCACAATAAAGGCTTTGTGTGGTGGGGAGAAAAATAAAGATCTTGGGTGGCAACAGTTTATCACTAGTTAGTACAGTGCCCATGCAAAAAATCCCTCTCAGTCTACCTGGGATCTCAGAGACCCCATTCCTGATCACTTACAGGTCTTGAAAGGAAGTTACAGAGCATATACATCACTTCTCACGCATCCTTTTTAGAGACCAGGTACAGCAGCTTTAACCTGGAAAGGATTTCCCCTTGTACAATCACAAAGCTGCATACGCATATTTGTTGTCATCTGAATAAAGATCACACAAACACCCAAATGTTGGTTTTCTTCAAGTCTTTGCATCTCTGGACTAGAAATATACAGGTGTTAATAGAAAAGCAGGAACTCTGAGGGCATTCCCTTCAGCTTTTAGGCAGAATATGAATTCCAGAGCTGTCCCATGCTACGTTTTTCTTGCCTACATCTCCAGGGAAAAGAAGGAGTGAAAAAGAAGAAAAAAAGACAGGAAAATGTGGATTCTCTCAGCTCATCATACTTCATCCCATGGAGACCTATAACTCCATCCCAGGAAAGCACAAAAATTACAGCTCTTTTGCTGCCCAGCCCCAGATGATCTTGCATGCTCTGTCACAGCAGCATGAAGATAAAGCCATCTGAAAGGCAGACTGCTCATCACTAACAATCTGCATGCATTTCATGGAGAGGTGAAAGCCAATGCTAAATCCACACCTCTTCTTCCAGAATCAGATGTGTAATCCTGGCATCATTAAGAGGAATGTAATATAGTGGTGAGTTATCTAATCTGGTAATACAAAAAGGACTATCCAAACAGTACTAATGAGAATGTTTAAGCAAGAGTTGCTAGGTCAGGCCATCCAGCACTACAGACATAATGAGTTTTGATAGATGCTAGTGAACAGCAAATGCTGGGGGGCAACTCAGTTCAAGTTCTTTATTGTAAGCCATCTAATACAGGTATGTAGCACTGGAGAGTGCTGGCAGCACATTTGCTGGGAACAGAAGGAACTGCAAAAGGGCTGGAGGTAAGGCTGTGCTGCTTGGGCAACAAATGTAAGGTTTAAACAGTTCTTTTGCAGTGAGACAGAACTGAGCCATGATCAGCAAACAGTGCACTCACCCAGGTGGGCAGTCCAAGCACTGACCAAGGCTTCTCAGCCCACTCACATTGCTGTAGGTTCCTGGAGGACAGGGGATGGGTAAAGGGGACCCAGGTGGGCAGTATGCCCCTGCAGGGCACACATCTCCTGTCACACCATCTGTAGGCAACTGCAATTGAAAAAGTCATCATGTAAGTAAGGAGAAAACTGGGTTAAAATAGTGAAGGCATCATACTGATTTGGGCTAAAAGCAACACCAAGGAGAAAAAAACAGAGACTTTCACTGCTGTACAGTGAACAGATAACGCTTCTTTAAGGGAAATGTAGTAAACACACAGAAAGAAGAAATAAGGATGACCTTCTTCACACTGGCAATCCCACTGTGATTCACTCCACTGAACTTTTCACCTGGATATTCAACCTAGCCACATTTTTAGTTAAGGTGATGGCAGTGTTTAGAGGGGAAAGCTCTAAAATGGTTATGCTCCCTTGGAGGGCAGCAGCGTGGCCCTCCTGCTAAAAACTCGGATGAACGCAGTGCAAAACTGCAGCTCTTGAAGTCACTGGGTCAAAAACACCCCACCACAACGTAACAGAAATAGGTAAGGAGAAAAGCTTGACTTACTGCAGTAAGGGCCCTGCCCTGGCAGTAGAACCCAGCCTTGCAGGGACCACTTGGCCCAGTTTGCCCTGGAGCAGCACAGTAGAAACCACGGCCACATGGGCTGCATTCTGATGGTCCAGACAGTCCCTTTTTGTTACTGTAAGTTCCCTCTGGGCAGGGCTCAGGTTTAGAGCTGCCTTCACCACAGTAAAAGCCCTGCAAGACAAAGTCAGCTTAATACAGCATTCAGGAATCTTCTACTTAACAGATCCCCCACATACAGCTTCTTCTACTAGATAACCACTGAAAAACAACTCACTACTGGGCAAGCTTTGGGCTCTGTCATGGCAGGAGAGTCACAATAGTACCCAGCTGGACACGGTTTGCACCTGTCTTCATCCTCTGCACTGGAATTAACCCAGAAGAATCCAGGGGTGCAGGGGAAGGAGAAAGGGAATCCAGTTCCTGGAGGGCAGTTGAAGCCAAGTGGACAATCTCCAGTCTAGAAAGCAAAAAAGACAGCGAGTGTGGCTTTGTCCTTCTTCTCTGGTAGGGAAGTGAGATATGCTAAGGTTCAGCAAAGAAAGATCCGAACTTCATCACCAATTTCAATAACCTGAAAGTCTTATTGCAAGAAAATGGTGCAGAAAAAGAGGGGAAAAAAGGGAATTCATAATCTCATTAGTAAAGCTGATAGATAGAAGGTGCTGACAGACAAAAGGTAAAGGAAAGACAGAAAATATGCATTAAGTAGGCTGCATTCACAGCCGCAGCCTCTGGAAAAAAAAGTTGGGAGAAGCTGTGCTTACAGGATGGGGAATTCCTGAAGGCTCAGCCCCAGCTCTGTAGCAGTACTTCCCTGCAGGGCACAGTGAGCATTCCTCAGCACTGCTGAGTCCCTTCTGTTTACCATAGGTCCCATTGGGGCAAGGCTTTGCATCTGAGCCCTTGGAACAAAATAGAAAAACAGGTCTGACACGAACTGCCACATCCCATAAGGCCCACGTGCAACAGATGAAGCTACAAGAATACTCCTTTCCAATTAGTGGGAATGTACACAGAAAAGCAGCCCAAAGGCTAAAACAGATGCACTCACAGTATCTCCCTGGGGACAGTAGAAGCCCCTTGGGCAGGAGTTTGCATTGGCCTCTGGAGCAACAGCCTGTCCTTCTGGGCATCGGAGACCAGCTGGGCAAACCATGGCCAGCAGCATCATCTCCCGGCTGGTGTGCTCACTAGCACAGTAATGTCCAACAGAGCACGGCAAGCAGGAGGCAGAACCTGGGTCCTACAACACGGAATGATGTCCCTTTAAAAACTCCATCTAATCTAACCTATAAACAACAATCCGCAGGTAATTCAGTGTATTTATTCACCCTGCAGGCAAGAGTGCTTGGCACTATGAAGCAGGCCCTGTCCTTCCTGCAGGTTATCCATGTGAAAGGCTCTGAGCCTCAAAACAGTCAGTCCAACACCTTTTGCCAGCAGTAACAGAGAAAAACAAACACGTTCCCTTGACACTCAACTGCAAAGTGCAAATGAGAGATAACCAAGGTCCATTTGACATAGGTAAGCAAATCCCCATTCATCATTTATCTTCCAATCTTAATGAATGGTTCTAGTGGTAACCACAAAATTTGTGCTGTGATAAAAAAAAATAGCATGGACAGAAACTGACATATTCCCTTCAATAGTGAAAGCTAACAATTGTCATTAAAATTACTCATAACAGTCCAGGGACAGAGAAATGAAGTCTCAGCTCCACTTTGTGAGAAGCAGTTGTGCCATCCACCATTCCCTTCTGGGGCTCCATCTCACTGTTTTACCTTCTACAGCCAAATGACTGCTTAACTGCACTGCAATCCAATACTTCCTTCAGAGCATGAACTAAATATGGGTGTTTGCTCTGCCATTCTCCTGCAATGCTTACACCAACAATGAAAACTAAAACAAATCACCCAAATCCAAAGCATCTATCCAACAGCACACTGGCAGGTGAGTGATGAATGAAGGGGATAGACTGCTACTGCAAGCTCCAGCAGTGGGAGTGACTGCAAGAAGAACATTGCATGTGATGCACTTCCAGCATCATGTCTGGAGCAGTGCCAAGCCTGATCATTCAGAAACAAGAGGAACATTCCCAGTGCATTTCCTAGACTAGCACTTGCATTACTTAAAGGCTCAAGCACAGGTGGACAACATTGTTTAAAGCACCGTATGCAATCTCCTCAAATACCCAGACTCCTAATGCAAGAAGACTGCCTTGTTCCAATGCCTCCTTTGAGGGGTACATCCTTTAGCTCCCCTTTTTACCAAAATTATCCACTTTTTACATTGGACAGATGGTAAGATAAAATTATTGCTGCTTACTGAGAAGTTGCCAGCACCACATGTTTGAGGTGTAACAGTGCCAAGGTTGGGGCAGTAGTACCCTCCAGGGCAAGGGACACAGTCTGCAGCCACTCCTGCACCATGTTCCACACGGTAAGTTCCTCTACAGGAGAAAAGACAACAGTAGAAAGAGTCACCAATGGTAGCAAAGTGACAAACGAAAGGACAACGTGTTTCTGGTTTGCATTTTTAGCCTCTCACATGGAGGATTTTTACCATTTCTGGAGGGAAGAAACTGTGTGATTCAGAGAAAACCTTCCTGGACTGCCCAGCAAGAAGCAAGGTGAAATGAGTTTGTAAACATTTCTGGTGCAGAATGATACTACTTATAAGAAGTGTGCTGAAACACTCACATGGATCACCCACAGCTATGTCAGCACATGCAGTGCACTTACTTTGGGCAAAGAACTGGCTTGGAGGTCCCACTGGGGCAGAACGCCCCGGCAGGGCAGGCAGTACAATCTTCCACTCTGCTGCTTCCCAGCCTGGTGCCATAAGTTCCTGCAGGGCAGGGGTGCTGTGTGCCTCTCCACGTACCTTCCCCCAAAAAAAGAGCAAACAACCATCTTAATTCTTATTAAAGCTTTGATGCAAATAAACTAATAAAGCCACGTGCTGCCTTTATCAGAGTCCACAGCATTTGTAAGGACAGAAATAATGGACATTTCTTTCATTTCTGGCTACAACTGCCTACCTTGAGGGCAGTAGTGCCCTGAGCTGCACATGCCAGAAGGGACATGAGATCCTCCTACACAAAACCAGCCTGCAGGGCACAGCAAGCATTCCTCTGCTGATTTCAGCCTTGTCCTGTTGCTCCAGGTGCCAGGGGCACACTTGTGCTGCACTGCATGCTTTGTGCCTGGTGGACAGTAGTGCCCAACTGGACATGGAGCAGGAGGCTTCTGTCTTCCCCCTGTTCCTGTAAACATAAAGAGATGAAACGTAGTCTACTATGCAGCATACTGGCTTCAGACAATCTAATTCCCTTGGTCTGTTTTCAGCTCTGGAAGATGCTGCAACAAGTCTTTTCCTTTTGCACCTTTCCTCCATTCAAAATGAGATAATTACTTCCTCTGTTGACAAGAAGTTGTCACAGAACTGGCTACTAAAGCAATTATTTCCAGCCTTGAGAACCCTGCAGGGTGCCTGTGTCCAAACCTGACAGACATTAAATTGAAGAGACCATCAACGTGCAAAGTATTTGGATACTGTAAAAAACGGCTGCTTCCATTTCATAAAGTGAAAGCAGTAATATCAATAATATGAACAACAGTTATCACCAAAGGAAAACCTCAGACCAGAATTAAACTCAATCTGTTCAGAAGGTACAGCAATCTCTGCAGTAACGCCAAACCCTACAACTGACACCTTATTCCCCATTTCCATCACTGATAACTCAGTGATCTCTCAGTTACTGGGGGATGCATGGCACAAGGTACCAAAGAACACCATTCATTTTGCCATAAAACCACGTACCTCTGACACAGAAATACCCAGCAGGACACGTCTCACACTGGGACTTATCAAAGAGGTCAAAGCCATTGCCAACTGTTCCTGGAGGACAGGCATTGCTGGGAAGATGTGGGCTGGACGATCCTACTGGGCACACGTACCTGAAATAACACAGCAGGTTGGTCAGGGCCAATGGTTCAATGCAAGAGGGAGGCAAACTCTGAGCCCAGCCAATATAACGTGATAAACAGTGCAGCTGGAAAAAAAGGCAGCCACATCTGCTGTACTTCAGAAAATTCCTCTACCAACGCATCCCATGTCAGAGGGATTTACCAGAAACTGTAATAAAAACTCAACATTCCAGAGGAATCTCTATGCAAAAAAAAAAACAAAACAACCCAAAGAACCAATGACACCACAATGGAGATAAACTACACATACAGACACATAGGAATGCACAGAAAACAACCAAGGCTTACCCTGGTAAGCACTCAGAATCAGGCTGAGTTAATCCAGCCTGGGTGCAAGCTCTTCCTGCTGGGCAGGCTCTGCAGTCAGAGGCTTCATCCTGTCCTTGGAGAGGATTGTATGTACCTGGCTGGCACGGTGCTGGGTGACTTGCTCCCTCAGGACAGAAATACCCAGCAGGACACTTCAAACACAATCCATTTCCTAAAGAGAAAGAAGGTATTTAGAGTCCCAAAGGGAGCACGACTTGCTGACAAAATGGAGTCCTACAAAATGTGATGCCTTTACCATCACCTACAGCAAGAAAGCATAATGGAAGTTTATTCATAACAGCAATGAAGTTAGTGCAAAGCCAGAAGGTGGTGGTATTGGATTAGCTGATTATTACTGTGACTGAGTGGCTCCTGGAAGCAGTAGAACCATATGGACTATGTTGGTAATAAGAGAAGTAAGACACATTGAAAAGCAAACACATCAGCCTGAAAACACACTCTGATGGAGATAGATTCAATAACCTCAGTCACAGAGGAGCCTGGGGTTTCCACGAAAGCTGGGCTGTTTCCATGTTTGTACTCTGAATACTGAAAGAATTGAATGAGTTTCACAGACTGGAGATGGACTCAATAAAAATGAACGGATGCCTCTGGGAATGGCAGCCACCTGAGCATCTCTAAAATCCCATGTGCTAAGACATCCTGAACTGCAACTTAAAGGGAACACTGGCAAGACCAATAGGTAGTGAAACAATGCTTCCTTACTGGTTTTGTCACATGCACAAAGTGCATTTCATGACAGGATGTCCCCAGATGTTTCACTTAGTGAAAAGGAAACACATTTAGCACAGGAATATCTACTATCCACTGAGTCAAAGCTGCCAAGTGCACAAAGCAAATACAGTGATACTGACTGTGAAGGGCTCAGTGTTACTGAGGCTCCCAAGAACACTTCCAGGTTGAACTCCAATGGAAGGTAAGTGCATCCCACTGACTGTGCTGTACTGCAGTAAGGGAACACAAACTGAGACCACCATATGACTCGAAATACCTTCCAGCATGTCAGAGTTAATTTTTATGCCCCCTGTTCGTTTTGTAGACAGCACTGTGTCATTTCTGCCAAGTTTTCCTTAGGAGAGTTGACAACATCGTTATAGAATGTACTACAGGCATAGGATATCAGCTTACATTATTGAACTGGAAGTGTTTCTGAACTCGTATCTCCTTTACGTCTTCCACAGTGTTTGCTCAGGTGCCATTGGCCCTGTCTCTAGAATTTAGCTGTCTTGATGAGATGCCAGGTTTGTTCCTCGCTGCTCCACGTAAATGCAATCCTGCTTTTAATTTCAGAAGTGGGTGGAAAGCAGCAATTTCCTAACCTTAGCTGGTGAGCAAAAAACTCATTCAGCAGTCAAGATGCTTTAGCAGCTGAGTCATTCGCTAGAAAAGAAACGATCAAATAGAAAAATGTAGGGGCTTGAATTGAAAGAGATAATTATTTCCTCAGCACACGTACCTCTCTGAGGCACAGGGCACAGCAAATGTGAAGTGAGATCGAGCAACCACACTCCAGGTTTCCACTCCTGGCAGTGCACCTGGTGATCTGTGCCCCCGGACAAAACATTCTGGACTTGGGCCAAAGCTTGTTTTAGTAATGGAGTTCATCCTCCCAGTCTCTGTAACACTATTTTCCCATTTGTACAGCAGCATTAAGAACAGAGCAGCACTTTTATACTGTTGAAAGAGACCCTGAGGTACTCCAGAATGTTCAAAATCAGAGCTGGCCTAAGAAACATGTGAGAATTGCAGGGGAAGCCTTGTGCCCATGTCCTTGCAAACACATCAGAACGTCATCTGTGGCTCCTACAACTTCTGAAAGTTTAAACTGCAGTGTTTATTTATTGTTAAAAGAAAAAAAAAATTCTGACTAACCTGTAGTGCAATTTCACCGTGCTGCAAAAATGAGCTGACATTATTTTGATTGATTCGTATGCATACAAATGGAGCATCTGTTTCAAAAATGGAAGACATTCTGTTGACTTTACCACATTACTCTGTAACAGACCTGCTGGATGACACTGAACACGTAATTTCAGATTGCTTCTTAATTATTTCTATTGCAAGTACAATTACCACCTCTTTCTTTGCTGAAGCTTCTTAGAAATCTCTGCTCAGGGTAGACATGTAAGTGCTATGGTCCACATCCACACAAGGAGTTCAATGAGGTGGACAGTAAACGTCTGTGGATGCAGCAGCTCTGTAGACCTACTCCAAGCGTTAGTTCTGCTAATAACAGGACCTTTGAAGGTCATATTTAATATGGGATGGATTTCTATTTAAGAAAAGTCCATCTGGTTCCTGGTTCTGCCAGCTGTGTCTCTTACAGAAAGTAAAGCTGCACGATATCCTTCAAGTTTGGCACCAAAAGGCAGAAAGGATCAGACCCTAAAAATCCCCATTCCAGCTCTGTCAGCTTGAAACTTTTTACCTAGACAGCAAAAAACTTTCACCAATGCTTTATAAATTGCCAACCAACAACAGTTTCCTGGATTGGGCCCCCAGTCCTCATGCTGCACACACATTCATGAAGGTGTCCTCTCTTTCACAGGCAGCTGTTCATGCAGTCCATTCCATTAAAAACAGAAAGATTTCTTTCACTTAGAGGTGTCATTCATTAGGACAACTGTCATGACAGAGGCTGCTGGCTGCATCACTGATCTCCTGTTCTAACAGATGCCACTGGTGAATAAAATAAGCCTGCTTATTAATGGAGGGTCACTGCAGGAGTGACCTCAGTGCAAGAATACTGCAGAAATATGGAAGCACCAGATATCCAGTGGGATCCAGCCAGGTGAGTGACAGCTGTGGACCCCTCCTTACGTTCACACACCAAGAAAAAGAAACTCCTGTGACCTGCTTGCTGGAGGGCTTAGCTTTGACACTGCAGATTGAATCAAGCTAACCCATTTTCCATGCAACACTGCACACACAATGACTCGTGCACAGTGTTGGGTGTGATCTTGCATGCTGACAAGACACATATGCTGTCTCTTCTCCCCTTTAAATAAACTATTTTAAAAGGAGCTCTATGCCAAACGCTCTGTTTTTTGCAAGCCCCCTGCACCAGCAAATTCTTCCATAGTGGCCCAACTACAACATGAGTGTCTGGAAAGAAAGGTTATATTTACCATGCCATTTTTTTCCACCCTTCTGTCTCCAACTGTACGCCTTCTGTCTCACCTCGATTCCTTCAGTGGCACATTTCTCTCCAGAACCTCTCTAAACAGACAGACTCTGAAACCCTCTCAGTCTCTATGCTAGAAAAGATGCTGCAAACCTGGCTGTCGCTGTCCTACATGTGAAAGGTTAACTTTACAGCTTGGATACCTCTAGATAAACTGTCTTTAGCTTTGATAAATGCAGTAGCCCCAGGGATTTGCTCACCCTACTGAGTAGATGAGGGCACTGGTTGCACAGTGCCAGCTGAGCAATAAAAAGACAGCACTACTGACAATAAATAAAGCTCTCCCACATGCAGGACACAGTTTATTTGCAGCCTCTCTCAACAGACTTTTGTTTTTCATGGTTAATCTCTTCCCAAGAAATTACAACCCAAACATATTGTATTTTGTAAAATGCTAATAACTAATTGATGCTACACTGCCAGTCTGGTGATTTGTAGGAGATTCCATGTTCCTTCCATCCAGCTCTAGCACAGCCTCAAAGAGAACCAAGCAAATGAGCATTGTAGCCATCATCCCTTCATAAACATGTACTTCACACTGTGATTTAGAGCAAGAATTATTACTCCCACTGCAAAATATTATGACACACACCAGGTAAGAACGAGGAGCTGCTGCTGGGCATGAGAATCTCCTCTTTGGGTTTGTAGTTCCCTGCTGGGCATGGAGGAGTGTCTGTAAGGCTGCCTGCACAGAAGTGACCTACAGAAAAGAACAAAGCATGTAGTTTACAAACAATGTTCTAGAACAACTCACTTAAAACCCTTCTGCCAGTTGTACACTCGGTGATGAAATGCTCGTGCTCAGCTAGAATGAATTATTTTTTCCCAAGTAAGATTTTGTAAGACTTGATATCAAATGCTTTACTAAACTCCAGATGGATCATCTGAAGAGCGTTAAAAAAAAAAGGATTTAACTGTGCAATAAAACTGCCACTGCTATGTTGAAATATACTGCCATGTATCAGCACAGCAATGACTCTTCACTCACACGCACGCAACACTTAAGTACACAGATTATATATAATTAAAGTCAGTCAAACCGTGCAAAAGAACGCTGAGAATCCTCAAGCCTCTCTGGCTTGTGATGGCACTGAAGCTCCTTACCAAATTTGCAAGTAGTCTGGATCATTTACTTTGATTTACAAGAGCTGATGGAAAACATGCCCATTAGAACACAGGACTAATTTTAACACCAAAACATTGAATTTCAGCATTGGATACACAGCATCTATTTACCTCATCGATCATCTACTGAGAGATTTTCACTTGCTCTCTCCAGGTTCTGCTGGTGATACACTTCAGCTGAAATCTGACCTCAGCCTTTGGTTGATCTTGTGTCGTAAACAATAATACAGCAGCAAATCTGTCACTGTGAAATCCATGCACTGACATGCCCACAGCTCTTATTCTGTAAGCATGGTCTATAAATGGTTCCTTAAGTCAAAAGAACACAGCATTTCCTGGATGACTGTTATTTTTAATGGAGTCAGGATAAGTTCCCTGACTCTCTATGGGACACCATAAAAATAATTAAGTATTATATGATTAAAAAGACATCATCACTTCCCTCAACAAGCTGATGTACAGCTTGTGTACAATAGCTTACTTATCTGCTACATTTTCATACACTATCTCATACACTGGAAATACAGCAAACTCCTCTATTTTGTCATGTGTATTATTATAGCTGGATGTAATAAATTACTGAGGTTTTGGTCTGGCATGATCTCTGTAGCTATTCTATTTCTCCATCTACTAGGAGGCAAGGTATCCAAAAGTACAGGAACTCTTCATTATTTAATAAAAAGGATTCTAATTACAGATGTAAGAATCAAGTTACTAGGTTCAGTGACTCTGCAGGAGGAGCTGCTCATTAAACACTTCATCTTCACATGCAAGACAGGGCTTAGAGGGGAGGAGATGGCTTGGTAGGACTGCAGATTGTGAACAGCATCCCTGCAGTGACATTAAATATTCCTTTGCAAAATCACAGCTACATCAGGCTGGTCCTGTCAGCCCATATTTCTTGGGTTCTGTTGGGTAGAAAATGTGAATTAAAACCTGATTTCCGTGCAGGGAATTATCAGTAATAGCACCACTACCTGCAGCACTAAATATTTCCTATTACCAAGCACTGCAAAAAAGGAACGGAATAGAATTTGTGTGGAGGCCCTTGAGGGTGTACCAAAGCCCCATGCTTTTCACAGGAAAAGATCCCAACAGAAAGCTAACCTTAGGCTAGGAAATCCTCAGCAGGCTTGTATTCACTCTCTAGAACGTATAAAGGACATGACAGATTTTAATGTTGAAGAGAACTCTTCCTGGTAACAGGGAGTCTCCTTCGATTTCTGTCTTAATGACTAAAGATGATGCTCATGAGATGCACTCACCTGCTGGACAGGGCTGGCATATCAGCGTGTCTTCAGCTGAGACAGAACCACGAGCATAGGTAACACAGTGAGTGTGGCTTGGATCTGGCTCCTGCCCGGCCAAACAGCGCTAAGGGGAAGAAACAGAAGCACACATCAATGGCCTCAATGGGCCCCTGATGCCCAAAGCTATGTCCAAAGGAGACCCGAGTCAGGACATGAACAAGTACTGCATTCTTTCTTGTGCTTCCTCCTTCTCTGCCTTCTCCTCCTTGCCAGCACTCTCTCAGATCTGTCCTTCAGGGTTAATTTCTAGAAACAAACTCACTCCAAGCTCCTTTGGGTCCTCAGCTGAGGGTTTTAACGGAAAGCAGAAGATCTGAACACTTACAATCTCCAATTTCAGATAAAAAACGTGCATCCTGACAAGACATTCATGTTCAGGCCCCACCTCTCAGAAAAGTCGACCTTGAAAACCAACATGCTTGTTTTTGTACCTGCCTGCTCCTTCCATCTGGGCAGACATGGTTCTCTGGACATCCCAGGCACTCTGACTCTCCCTCTGGAGAATACTGGCCAGGACTGCAGCTCCTCTGCACACCACTACGTGGATCACACGAATAGCCATCTGGGCATGCACGACATCCAGCTCCATTCTCTAGGCTGAGATAGCCTTCAGGACAGACCTGCAGTGTAACCACAAGCAGCATCAGATCCAGACAAACGTATTCTTTTCGTGAACACGTGCAGCTCAAACGTTAGAAAGAAAGGATCTTGGATCATTTTCAACATCTGGCCTCCGCACCTTGAAGAGTTCACAGATTCACAGAATGCTTCACAGAACTCTTCTACAAACCCTTCAGTTTACAGCATTCCCAGAGAGCTCTTAACTTTTCATCATCAGTACTGTAAAGAAGGAATCAAGGCAGTGCTGCACACTGTCCATGTGGATGGACACGTGGCTTGCTCTGAGCAGAACAAAGCCAAATATCATTTCTATCCCCAAAAATCTCAAGCCAAATTGAAAAATCTGATTTGAAGCTCGAAATGAGATGATTCAAAATATGTGGCAGCAAATGTAGAGATGTGGAAAATACTACTTCCACCTGCCTGCTTTCTTTCCCTCTCATCTGCTTACCTGGCAGGCTGTGATGTCCACTTGAGCTGGAAGTTCATTGGCTGTTCCCAGTGGGCATTTCCTTGGAGCTTTTTGACCCCCAGGGCAACTGGAACAAAAATAACGAGAGCTTTAAAACCAACCTCTTCCACCTCCTAAAAGCCAACATATGCAGCTACAAGACCACCCCCATCTACTCAAACAGAGAATGATGAATTCAAATCAGATCATTCCAGAATCTCAAAGGGAGCCGATACACTTTTAGTCTTCCAGGAGATAAGATGCAATGCTTGGACTGCACATCTACAGGCAGAATTTGCAGCAGGAGACCTAGCAACCTAAACTTAGGGTTCAAGTCAACCTGTCTTTTGCAATCTTGGCCTGAGATTTACCTGACAATTCTGAGGTGGCCACCACCACCTGCATTTGAATGAGCCAGGTGTGGCAGAGAATGCAGCCTTCATGTTTTTCTCCTGAGGAAGGTGGAGTGCATTCCACCACAAGTCAATGACACAGTGTAGTTTAGGATGGCTTTCCAACTGGAACTTGGTTTTGTCAAGCTGACGCTTCCCAGGAAGAACAATCACTGATTACAAGGGGAGCTGTGAATGCTCCAATCACTGCAGAAAGCCCCAGAAAGCACCTCTGCTCCAAAGACAGTGGTCTTCATGGTCAGCTGATTATTTCTATGAGAAACTAGCACTACACTTTATACATTACAAGACAGCTCTCCGAATTTTTTCAGCCTAACAGAATGCTGCAAATGCCCCAAAGTTTAACTTGCTTATTTGCAAGAAGCACTGAGAGAAGGGGAAGGAAGGAGACTTACTAGAAGCCTGTAGGACATTCCAAACAGTTGCCAGCTGTGTAGTAATGTCCCTGCTTGCAGTCTATGAGACACTGGGTCTGGCAGTCTACATTGCTTTCTGGTGAGGGGGAAGAGGTCCCTATAAGAAAGCAGAAGAAAATATATCTAATTTATTCTATTTTTATTTATTCATTTCTTTCTCAGAGTAAGCTGTCTGTTCTGCACTCAAATGAGCATCTTTGTGTTGTTACCTGAAAACTGTCACATTTGATTCCTTCCTGTGTTTTAAGAATTAGCTCTTCTTGGTGAAAGCCTCCCCCCTTCTCTGCCTGTTTCCTCCCATGAATTAATTAAAAACAAAACACAAAAAAAAAACACTCATGTTTTTGAAAGAACTGCAGCCAGACCCAAGAGTTTATAACCACAGCAAGCTAAACAACTGTCATCTCTAATGCCTTACAGCCTTCAGAAGGTAACAGTGTCAGCACTAATACAACAACAAGTCTGTCTGAATAAGAAAGTTATCCACTCACCTGTCAGGAAGGTCCTAAGGCTACAGAACAAGATCAGCCAACTCAAAGCATCAGCCATGGGGCTGGTAAACAACTGTTAAAGAAATGCTCAGATGTTATGCTGAAAACATTTCTTGAACATCTGGTGTTGCCTCTGCTGATGCCCAATGTAACCAAATCCCCCCCACGTAATCACTTTCCAATAGAGCCTGGAGTGAAATGAACACCAGACAGCAGAGAGATGGCTCGAGAGGTACAACAGTGGAAAATACCCTACAGTGCTAGTGCTAAAAAGAGAAAACTCATTTAAACAAGAGATAATGTATACCTTCCAAGCATCACGTGGGCAGGGAGATTGAAAGTCTCTTTGTCATCATCTTGCACGTCTGTCTGGCTGCTCAGAAAGATAACCCCACAGGGTCACAGAGTTGTTCTTCAGTGTCTACATGAAATATTTCCTTCTTGCAAACTGTTTGTTCTGCAATGTCAGGTTCTTCCTGGAATTTGAAAAAGCCAAGTGAATTCTTCCTGAAACCCCGTTCTCCCTTGTAACACACACTGTCTTCTAGCTAAGTTTTCCTGTTCCAAGAAATACCCTTTGATGAAACACAAAACTAAACTTTGTGAAAGCACTGGCAGTGCTGGGGAGCAAAGAGAACTTGTAGCTCTGCAGCAAGAGCAAAACAAGCAGAACATATCCCGAAGCCATTTCATGCACACTCTACTTCAGAGCAGCCTTGTTTTTAAAAAGTGTTCTCCTACTTTTAAAAGTAACATAAAAAATTCAAGATTCAGCACCTGCTCCAGTGGAAACTGCAAAGAGATCCTTTTTCTCCCTATAAATCACCATATCCTCTCTTTGCTTCGAGAACCTACAGAAGCCCAATACTACTGAGGGCTTTGGAAACAGATCAATTACTGGCAAAAGAAGGAAAAATACTCTTCTGTCTTCCAAGTTTCATTGCTGATGCAATTCCACTAGCAGGCAAGAGCCAGAATGAGGCTGCCTGGAGGCTCACATGGAATTATTGGGGAGCCCTTTTGTCAAAAAAACCTTGAAAGATGGTAATAAACTAAGCCCTAACCATGGTGGGAGAACATCCACAAACAGGGCTCACGCCTGTCTTTCTAACTAGCAAAGCACCATCTGTTGCACTTTATAAAGTCTTTAATTAAGCTCCTCCAGTACAACTCAGATATGTCTGTTTCTTCCTATTCTACAAACAATTCCTGGAAATCTCTGCAATTATCTTATATTACAGGCAAGAATTGCCAATTAAAACCTAATCAACACAGTGTAAAGGCAGGCACCAGGCCAAGTGCTTCTAATTTTCTTCCCATTTTCGACCTGCTTGCCCCCTGTACTTCAGAAAGTTCAGAGAAGACAGAAGATGCAATGGAAGGCAGAAAAGGAGAGAAAATTGGGAAGACTCAGGCATTTTCACTTCTGCTTCATTTTCACTTCCCTAATTAACTGTGGAATTCTTGGATCCGTGCACAGGTAACTCACAGGCCACAACCATGCAAGACAAAGGAAAAGAATGCATCTGCTGCATGGCTGATGGTTCATGTGGGGGATGGAACACAAACCTGGTGCTCAGATGTGGTCGGTGCTCCCTGTGACCTGCTGAAACAGAGCTTGCAGGGGTCAGTACCTCACTGTGCGTCACTCACTGCTACAGCACAAAGTCCTACCTCGTCATCCAGGCTCCCCAGCTCTCAACTCCAAACCTCTCAGCCCAAATTCTGACATCTGCTGGGTCTGCATCGATTTTCAATCAGCCCACTTCATCTGTCTCTGCCACAGCCACTTCTGGCATCAGCAAGAAGACAAATCTGGCTTGATGCACTCCTTTCCTGGGCTGCTACAGAAACAAACAGCAGCACAACCTGAGACTCACTCCAGGACACCAGGATTTACTTTCACAGAGCAGCAGCATCATTCATCTGAAGCACCACGAAACCCTGCACAGTTTATACCAGAGGGTAAGCTGCAGCTATCTATTCCTGGCTAGAAAGAAAACAGAGCATTGCTATTACTTTATCTTCTGTCAAGAAGCAAATAAATGCAGACTGAATTATAAACCTGAGCTGTTGGAAGCAACGTGCAAATACCTGAAGGAGTCTCCAGCAAGGAAAATAAATAGGTGTGCCCTTTTCTCAGCTGCATGCATTTAGGATTAGCAAGCATTGGCACAGCCATTCCTTTGGGATACACACTAATGCAGCTTCCAGCACCGATGTATTCATCCTCTCCAGACCAACAACTTCCTATTGCTTCAGCAGACATGACTGCATTTTGAACAAGTTCCAAACTTTCTTGAGCTGTGGGGTCAAACCTAAAACAGCCACTCAGCTTAGAGGTGTCTTCACAAAGCAGAAAGGCCCTGATTCTCTTGACTGGAACACCAAAAATCAGTTCTGCTCAGCTCACTGCCAATAGTAATTGACTGCTCGATGTGTAAGAAGCATCAGTACCTACCTATAGCAGGAAAGGTGTGTGTGCCTACCTGTTCTTCATCTAAAGTATCAGGGAAGACATCTCACCTTGCTGAAAAGTGCAATCAGTTACACCGGAATTAGTTACCATTTCACACAGGCAATCTCCCCCAGCCATCAAACCTCATAAAATGTCCACTTTCTAAATGAAAAATAAGCAAATATCCAAAGTTGCAAATCTCATTTCACACCACGTCTTCTTGGGGAGGGGGGGAAGGGAGAGGAGAAGGGAGACACAAAGGGCTCAGAACAGTGGGGAGAGGCAAGAAGCAGGAATCACATGGAGAATGGTTTCATTACTTGCATTTGCATACACACACACAAAAAAAGACTTCTTCAACAGCTTCAGGAGATTTCTCAGTAATGCAAAAGGAAAAGATCTGCAAGTTTAAATCAAAAAGTGCCTTTTGTTGCTATACACAAACAAGCAGTTTTCTACTTCAAGCCACCACTTGTCTCACAAAATGACAGGAATGACATGGATTGCTCAGGGTGGAGCTCCCTCCCATCCACTTCCTTTTTCCTTATTATTATTATACAGATAGTTCTACTTAAATGCCTGAGGATTAATACATTAATATTTCCCCTTTAGAGCCACAAAGCTGGGCCACAGCTTTCATACATCAATTCATGCACATATTTATACACACACTATTAAAACAAAACCTCAAACTCTGCAAATCCTTCCTAGTGATGCCAGTAAACACCGTCCATAACTCACATCAGCTTACAGGTGGCTGCAATACCCCACTGTACCTGAATCCCAAACACCTGCTAACACAGGGCAGAACATCACAAGGCACTAATGCTCCTCAGCACAGAGCTGCAGATGCTCTCAGAGGTGCTGCAGTGACACAGAGCCTATTTTCTTATTATTATTAGTGCTGAAGGACAAGCTGTGAGGTTTAAACAAGGGACCACAAAATTTGTGCATGCACCACTGCAGTCAGGTGCCAGCATGTGCGTAACGTTCAGCCATCCTTCGTGGATAAATGAAAGACTCTCCTCTTCTGGGAGGAAACAACAGCAGTGAAACAGCAGCGTAAAATTGCACCGCTGCTTTATCTTGCATGCTGTTTTGCATGCTAAGCTTTATCCCTACCAAACTAACAAAATTAAATGGTGAATTTACAAAGGCAATAAACTTCCGAGAGAGAGAAGAGAAATTAAACGCTTATAACACAGAATAACAGAAAGATCTCCAGGCAAATTTAGATTAAGACGCAGCACCGCTTCCCCACACAGCCTCCAATGGCCCCAATGAAAGCAACCAATGGATATGGGCAGCATAGAGCAGAGCAGGGAAAAGCAGAGAGGAAGAAAGCGAGGGAAGAACCCCAGCTCTAGAGAAATCAATAGCAAAACATTCTGGATTTTCTACAGATTTTCCTACCCTAAACCCAACTAAGAACACGCTGCACCGTGCCAGAGCATTTTTCCCCACTACTGTGCCCATGACAAGGGCTGGGTCAGAACAGACCAACCCTTCCCTTGCATCACTCTCACGTGGCTTCCCATTTTCTCTGGCATACAGACAGTTATGAAACAGTCCAGTTCTGCTCCTGGACATCATCACAGGGCTTCCAGAATTTCATAAAGCCTGCTTCATCACCAGATGTGAAGCCGTCTGGGCCTTCTTAGATAGCTGCACTCTGAGAGACTTCAGGCATCGTTTGTTAAATTACATAATTGCATCACAATTGACAGAAATTTCATTCTGGTGAGGCAGTGCTCCAAACCTCATATTTGGTTGCACTGCCCTTAGCAAGAGAGGGCTAGGAAGGCTAAAAGCCTCTTTAATCCCACTGCCCACAACCCTTCAATTCCCACAGTGCCCTTGCTGCCTTCCACCTCCAGAGGCAGATTAGCATCACTGCAGATTTGGTACCAAAAAGGAGATTCAAAACCACCTTGAAAAGCTGATGTCACCTTCTGAAGTTTTCACTACTGCAGTATTAAACAGGGTCTGGGAAGCATATGGGGGGCATGGGTTAACAGATATGTTTTGATCATTGCTATGACAATAAAAGTGTAATCACTGATGTTGACCTGCTGCTACTGCTTTGTTAGCTCAGCCAATCAAACCCAACTTCAGAAAAATAAAAGCAGAGACCAGAAATTGCTACCCACCAACCTACTGCTGAAATTGGCCAGAGGAAGAACTGCAAACGTGGAGAGAGCTTGTCAAAGAGAGAAAATAATGTGCACGCAGTAACGAAGGCAGGGTTGGCTGCAGCTCCACTGTGGACTAAAGCAATGCCTACAGGCAGCACAGAAAGCGTTCTGGAAAAGCAGTACAGGAAGATCCTACTATTTCTCCATAAAGAAGGCAAAATTGTTTGCACACTGTGCTCTGAAAGAATTGCTTGGCTTCTCCCTGAGAAAGTTTCAAGGGCCCCAGTCCTCCACAATCTCTTGTTTAAGAGAAGAATCACAGTAAGCATTTCCTGCCAGCATGCATCAGAGTTTTAACAGCCAGACAACTGCAGCCAAGCGTTAGCATAGGATCAGCCAGTGGAACAAAACAAACACTGCTGATAAGTTGGGACAGGATCAGGAGAATGCTGAACATCAGACTAACCAATGGATCAGGTGTGAATCCCAACAGCACAGCTCACTTTCAGCTCTGGTGTAATCAGACCAGAATAATAAGAGATTTGACCTTGTTCGAGTCATGCTTGTGTGTTTGTCCCAGCAGATCTTTTTCCACTTTGATTTTTTCCTAATAAAACTGTGTCTGCTGTTAATAAAACAAACAGGCATGTCACTTTCCCAGTGGGTGCAGCCTCGTTAATTTTATATTCCTTCACTTAAAACAGAGGAATGTTTTCTGACCCCGTGAATAGCAACCTTCCCCCAAAGCAATTACTGATCTGTTGGCAAACCTGGGGGAATCAATTCAGCTTGAACTTCCTAAAAATACTGCAAATTTGCATGGGAAACAGTGGCAAAAGAATAAATGATGCAGGCTCCAAAACCATCCCTGAGGAAGCTCTTCAGAATGAGTTACTTCTAGGAGGACAAGCAAGATAGGACTAATAAACACCTCCATTCAACTCCTAGTAGGAGGAGGAGGTGAGCTGCATGGTGCTCAATGTTCAAATCAGGGTTCATTCAGTAGATGAGTTAATGATGGGTTATGTAAATATGAGCAAAGTACACCTGGGGTGTAACAGCACAGCTGTAGCTCTGTTGCAGAGGTGAATAAATAGTTTCTTGGAATAAATAAAAGGTGTCACCACTGTAAGAAAAACTGCAGCACTGCCACTCCGGAATGCTGCTGTCAACCACCCAGCTGCAACAGGGCTTGTGTGTTCCTGTAGATAAGCTTTTCTTTATGTGTAAAACTGGAGCAGAAGACCCGTACACAGTCTGACACATACAGGAAAATGTGGTCACTTAATGCCAGTCTGCAGAGAGTAGAGATCCAAGCAGCTGTTGAGTGCAGCTGATGTTCCCCCCACTTCTTTACATGCATGTGCATAAGATGCTGTAACAGTGCAGAATGACGCCCAGTAAATACAGTTATGACAAGGTAACAAATTCAAAAGCATGCAGCAAACCACAGAGGAACAAAGGACACGAGTCTAGAAAGCCCAAACTTCTATTTCTGTAGGATACAGAGAGCAAAATGCAGTGCAGAGCAAGCCTTAGCTTCAAGTGCTCCTCTCAGCACCAGAGCTGCTTTGGAAAGGATGTTCTAGGTTTTACAAGGGAAATAAAGGCTGCCATGAGAAAAGCAGCATCAGCTGCTGCTAAAGTAGTTCAGTTTTATTAGAAAACACCCCATACTGCATCCTTCTCATATCCTTCCACTTCAGTTCTTAATTAGTACAATCATCACTCATCTTGGGGTAAGTACTGGAATGCCATGACACAGTTAGAGACTTGCACAAAGAAATGTGGCACCTGTCACTTTCCCTTCAGGAAACCACAAAGCCTCTTGAAGCCTCTTGCATCCTCTTGAAACCCAGGCTGAACCTGCAACACGAGAGCAGCAGCAGTGCCTTTCAAACCCTGCCAAGGCCCTGCAAACAGGTCTCTGCTCAGGAAATTGGGCTGTGTCAGAAGTCTCCAAGGCCAAAGTAGCAGCACAAGTGTCAAAGCCTAGGAAAAAAAAATACTGCAGTGAGCGCCAGCAGCAGAATATAGAGTGAAAAGACATTTGGAAGGAAAAAAAACCCAGCCTTTCAAAAACATCAGGCTGGTAATCTATCAAAGGCTGTAAAGCGCTATATTAAGGGACCTCATATGACCCATCAGAGGCACTCAGCAAGTTTGCTGCTCTTCATTGTGAAGTACTGGCAAAATCTGATGATTCTAATGGAATCCTCAGATTCAGATATTAAAGTGATGAATGGCTTCTAACAGGACAGACGAAGCCACCGTGCCTGTTCAGCCAGCAGCAGAGACTTCACACTAGTGATACCCCACCAGGAATTCAACTGAAAGGCAAAAAAAACCCATTAAATATTAAACAGACAGTGTAGTTACCTGAGTGCAGAGACAGAACAGCCCTGCAGGCAGCACAAGGTTTGCTGAGGATGCTCACAGTACCAACACAACACACCTGTGTGCCAGACTGTTCCTTCACACACCAAATCCAGCAATTCTAAGTGCTGCATATTTAATCTGCTCTTCCACAGCATTCAGAAGAGAATCTGGCTTTCCAGGACACATGTATTGACAGGTGGATGTGGCAAGAGCAGTCTGAAGACAGTTACCAAGGCAGAGTATGAGCTCTAGCAACTTTTGCTACTGTTAGCTTCTTCCTGCATTTGTGCCCTATTGTACTACTTGCCTCAGACCAGGAGAAACAGCCATTTATGCTTCATTATATCCATCTCCAGAAATACTGCCATTAGCCTCTTTAAACGAGTCAAAACAACAACATGATCTTGGTTTCAGGGACCTTTCAGTCTTATTTTGCCAGTCAGAGATGGTTGGGTGCCTATTTATTCCTGGAAGTTACGTACAGCCTGTATTGTGCAACAATATTGTGCAAGTTGGAGCTGAAGAGATGCCCTGCAGCAGAAGTATTCTCTAAGAGCAGGAAAATAATGCTAGTTCTACATACAATACTGATGCACCCTCCAGAATAATGACTCTGAAATAGTTCAGAACCATTATTTCTGATAGGCTTAAATGCCTCAATAGCAACTTCATCTTTTCTGCTGTTACTTCCCAGAGGTGCCACAACTTTACCTATAAAGAAGAAAGTGCTTGAAGATTTTAAGATGTGTGCAGTTGTGCAGATTTCCTTTCTTCCAAGTGTTGAAATATCAGCCCTCCTCTCCTTTGCAATGACATCGACCAGCTTTTGCCATTGCCTTTCTGAATCTCAACCACATTACTAAGGAGAATATAGCAGTTTCTGGGGCTATATCCCATCTGGCTATAATGAACAGAAGAGATTAAACTTCACTTGCCTGAGCTTTAAAGTTATTGTTAAAATAACCTATTCTTTTCAACTACAGGTACATGGCACATAATAGCATCTCTTCTGTTCTGCCTCATTCAGGAGATAGCACAGCTAAGTGCATCTACTTTTTTTTTTTCCCCCTGAAAGATCCAGCCTTTCAAAAGGAAATACAAACACCGAACACAGCTCTAAGTGGAGGCACATCTAATAGAGGAACTAGTTGCCTGATGTACTCTCCCACATTAATGACACAAGGAAGGACAGCAAATACGTTCTTGAGATGCTGAGGTACTCTTTAAATATTAAGAGGAAGCTTTAAGGACCATCCTGTTGTGCTAGCCAAGGTGTGCACCTAACCATTCATCCGTTTAAAACATGCTATTATAGCCTGATAGTTTCCTCCCCACCAAAAAGATTTCCTACTTGTGCAGAGGACTTGCCTTGAAGTGCAGAATGACAGCCTGGAGTTGCACAGCTCCTGCTTCACAACATGGCCATAAACCTTCCACAAGCAGCAGCTGTTGCATTGGGTCCTATAACACTGTCACAGATCTCTTTTAGTGCTGAGCTCCCTAACTTCAAGACCTCCTTCTGCCTCAGCAAGAGCCAAACAGATCTGCACAGTATCAGCTTCGGTCGCTGAGTGCACAAGATTCATACAGCAGCCTAATCCAAAAAAATAAGCTGTACAGATTCAGCAAGCATCAAAATAGTCCCAAAGTCAGTACTGTGTGAACTTCTGATCCATCGAACTGATGTATTTTAAGAAGTTTCTTCCATCTGCGCTCCTCCAAATAACCGAGGATATTATCAAGAACATCTGTCACAGACTGAAGTGCTCTGCAAAGCCCTTGGGATGCAAGCAGATAAACTAAGTATTTTGGAGATACATTCAGCCTTGTGCTGCATCCTACATCTGCAAGGTGCCAATATATCCCCTCATTCACTCCCTCTTGGTACTTGATTACCCCTCCTTCCCCACAGCTCCAGTTGCACACTTACACAGAACTGCTGCACGAAGTGCTTCATGGAATTATGATCAGCAGGCAACTATTGATTTACAGACCAGACACGTGCTCATAACTTGAGTTAACCATCTTTTCTTCCTATTTGTTGTTCCTGACAATCAAAGCTTGGGTTGTGAACTAGCCCTGTTTAAATTCCTGTCTAGCCTAGCGTGAAATTGTTTCCCAGGTAGCGATTAATTCTGTTGCAACATTTCCCCTTCATTGGGCAATGTGCTCTTTGGGAAGCCCATGCTAAACCACAGCTTCCCTATTATCAGCAGTGTCATTAGTCGTGTCAAACACGAAGCCTTGAGCATCTCCCATCAGTTTTGGCACCTCTTACTAGTCCCTGCGTTGTCTTGAGGTCAGTTGGCTTATCCCAAACAAAATGGGCAGACTGGCATACAACATGACAGAATGACTGATGGCTCACCATTAGGAAGAAAACATTCTATTGCAAAAGCTTCTTTTATACCTACAGGGATTAAAATCTGACTGGATCAGAATAGGGAAAAAAGACTGCAGAATTAAAATCTCTTTTTTCCTCTGGATTTTTATATATCATTTACATTTGAAAAGTGGGTTTTGAAATTCCACCCAAACCACCCTGTGTTTTGGATGGCCAGTTTTCCTTTAGAAATCCACAGTATTTACAAAACATTCTGTGAAAAGATGGCTTTCATTTTCATTTTCTCCTTTTCCCATCCCCCCCTCAAATTCAGCAGAAAATACCATTCCAAAGCCAGCTCCGACCAATTTGGATTCAGAACAGTTATTGCTTTAATTATTGTTTGTACATGATATTTCCAAGAGCAGCCCTCTTAGGGGACATCTGCAGCTCGCTGGCTGAGCAGCTGGCAGAGAGATGGCTCATGGTCCTCTCCCTCTTCCTCAGTACCAGATCCCATCTGATGCTCAAGCAAAACCTGAAATACAGGCCTGAAGTTGCCACCTAGAATACTATGGGCATGTCTATCCCACACCATGAAGAGCTCTGATAGTCCCTACAAGCTAGCAGACATGCAAGGAGCGTGACATAGTGCAGATACAGCCCAAGTCTCAGGAGCAGAACAACAGTATGGATACTTCATCTAGCTGACCTGGGTGACGGAGCACTGGAACAGGCTGCCCAGGGAGGTGGTGGAGTCTCCTTCTCTGGAGATGTTCAAGACCTGCCTGGATGCCGACCTGTGCGACCTGCTGCAGGGAACCTGCTTTGGCAGGGGGTTGGACTCGATGATCTCTGGAGGTCCCTTCCAACCCCTACAATTCTGTGATTCTGTGACCTGAATAACACCAGTTTGCTCACTTAGCAGCAGCTGAAGCCCTTTGCTTTACATTCACTGCTCTATGCAGAGGCAACAGTGTCAACAAAAGCCTGCCACCTCACCTCCCAGCTTCAGGTTCCCTTCTCATTCAAGAGGACAACACCACACGCGTGATCTTTCAGGTCTTTGATTCTACAATCAACATGAGTCATGCACTATTCTGCTCTTTCTTTCAATTTAATTGGCCTTCACAAGTTGCAACAGATTTATAAAAGCTGTATTAGATCCTCCTGTAGGCTTTCAACAAACATTTCATTGTCAAAACCACAAAGAAAATTGATTTTTCCTTTAAATTAGATTTTGTGCCCCTGAAATTAGCCCACCCCAGATATACTTAAAGCTTTCCTATATGCTATTCGCAAGGAAATGCAACAAGAACTTGATTTCCAAGTTGCTTCTGATAGACCTACAAAAACAAGGTTATACTTTGGGAGCAATAAGTCATCACTCCTTTGAAAAATTAAGAATCCATACATGTGAAAAGCTCTCTGAAGAGGTTGCATAAGACCAGAGGTCATTAAGAAGGCAATTTTACAGCTAACATGATATACCTTATTCTCATGTCACAGCACCAGAGCATATGACATTAATAAGTTATTACATCCCCAGGTTAGAAAACCATTATCATCTCCCTTTCCCACCCTGGGGACAGACACAAGTAATTAAACAGCTCAGCCAAAATCATACAGAATATCTGCAATGCAGCAAGGACATCGATTTTCAGACTTCCAGGCAATGGTGGAAGTCATCCCACTTCCCTCTTTATGGATAGGAACTTGGAGAAAATCAGTTTGTTGATATTGGAGGAATAGATTAAAAAAAATAAGGGCAGTGTGAGTTACCCAACTGACAAGAAGTCAATTCATGCAGGTACTTGCTGCTCTCTAGAAATGCACTGCTGTGCCATTACCAATGCTACAGACACCTGTAAAATGTTAAGACATTGAAACAAATGGAAATACCATTCCTTCCTCTGTTTGCAAAACCTCAAAGCTAGATGGCCAGGGCTGTCATGGCAATTTTTGCTGCCAATGGCTTGTTTCCATACTCTGATTTCCTCTTGACTCTACAGTCATCAGAAGGTTGGAAGAGCAACCCTTCACAAAATTGAACTGCAGGCAAATTGATGGCACAAGAAGTTCTATGCTGAGACAAACAGCAAGGACAGGTTTGAGAATGAAGCCCATGCAATCTTAGCAAGGGAAGGACCAAGAGAAATACATATTTAATGAGAAGTACAAGAGACTCATCTATGAAGCAGGGTTTTTTTCTTTAGTTTACTTCTGAGCACTGAGATGCAGTAACAGCTCTGCTGATATCAGTCACTAGAAGGAGAAAATTATATTCCAAGCTCTCTAAACTAAGTGACAGGGATAGAATTTCTGAAAATGCCCCATTTTCTGACTGCAGTAGCACGTGTGGAAACACATTAAGGCAATAAACAGTAATTAATCAAAAACGGGGGAGAAAGAGCACTAAGGGGCACAAGACTGAATTAAGAAGTTAAATTTCCTCGAGGAACTCCACAGCAGCAACAATTCAACTACTGGATTTGTCAACTAGTTTGATATTGAACAGGTGGTTTAAGCACATCTCAATGGCTGTAGGGCAAGGGAGACAGAGAAGGACTCACCTTAAAAGAAATCTGCATTCCAATACTGCTAAAGAACTGAAGAGTCACCTGTAGACCAAGAGTTTTGTATTACAGCAATATGCAAACAGATAAATGAGAAAAAAGGCAGACAAGGAAAATTGCAAAGAACAGAATGCAAGAACTAGCAAAGTCAACTGCAAAAAAGCTGGTAACCAGTGAAGAGGCAACTAAAGGAAGCTGAATATTATTTTCTTCTTGCAGTCAGACACAGGACTGAATTTGGAACAGCGTTAGCAAATTAGAGCAATTCTGAGAACAAAACATTACAATAATCAATTCCTGTAGTACTAAAAGCCTGAGCTAAGCATTCTGCTTCAGTACCATTCACTCTGTCCATAATGACAGCACATGAAAAGGAGACCTTACTTTTGTTATTCACCTGCAGCTTTGTCCTCAGTACAAGCACTTATTTGTAAGATTCTACACAAATAAGAATGGATTAGAAAAAAAGTCAAGAAAAAAGTTTTCCAAACACAAGCAATGGATTCTCAGGTTAAGTTAGAATGGAAAATAAAACAAAATATATTTCTTAAAGCAACATTTGCCTTTGTTAATCCTTTCCAAGCAACTGGGTTCACAGACAAATCAAGAACCGTTCCCTGAAATGAGGAATTCCTGCTCAATTGCTGCACCAGACAACTTCACATCCACTTTCACTACAAAAGAACTCTATGACATTTCATGATAAAAGTGTGAGCCTCAACTGCATTCTCTTCCCAGGCACCGGGGGTCTGTTTCATTCAAATTCATCTGAAATTTCACTGTGCAATTTGATGGGAACAGAGCAGGACTTGGGGGAAGACACGTACTTAGCCTCCACAGATGCATACAAAGAAATCAGGATTTCTGCACTGTGCCTAGAAGTGAGGAGTAAAATAACTGATGTAAATGGTTTGCTTTAGATAGCCAAGACTTCCAAGCATCCAACAAAGCTGCTACAA
The DNA here is from genome assembly GCF_026119805.1 of Tympanuchus pallidicinctus. Lineage (NCBI taxonomy): Eukaryota > Metazoa > Chordata > Aves > Galliformes > Phasianidae > Tympanuchus > Tympanuchus pallidicinctus. The sequence continues at coordinate 3,526,411 of NW_026294748.1, forward strand.
ATCAAGCAGTTTTGCTTGCTCACTGTCAGAATCAATCCCTCTTAAGCCAACTGACAGTACAAAAAAAATCAAAGCAACTCAGTATCTAAACAACCAGTGGCCTTAGAGAAATGTTTATGTTTTATTAATACAGCCTAAAGACAAGCACAACACTTGTTAACAACTTGCTGTGAGAGTAACAAATAACCAGACCGCCTTGCCAGCAGTGGCTCCTGTGAAGAGGGCACTGTGGCTGGGGATGAAGGCTCCCCAGCTGCTCTCACCTCTGGATTTATTCCTCTGTAGCAGAGGAACACAGTACAGTGCCAGCTCCCTACAAGATGAGATAACACCGCACACTAAGCTGAAAAATCAACGTTACAGAATGCTCTGCTAATCCTTACCCACTGAGTTAATCTAGACATCAGCAGACAGCATTTTGTTATCGGCCCAGGCAGGCGCAGCTCACAAGCCAGGTAACTGCTTTAACTCAGTTTAAGAGACATCTGCATGCCACCATCCCCTCACAGCCTATTTCTCATCCCCAAGAACTGAAAAGCCAACAAAAAGCCTCCAACTGAGCCTGCTTCCTTCTAACAGGAAATAAAATTCCAGTAACGTTAAGCCTTACAACGAGGCATGAAATAATGCCATTTCCACATGGCTCCACACAGCACCAGAACTGTACAGCTCTACCCTCCAATCCCAAACATTTCAACCCTTTATCCCAGAGGTGTTGAAGGCTCCGATTCAGCAGCTTGGAGTCCGGTCATCTCCTTGCTGCTCTGTAATGACATCAGTTGCATTAGGTGGGCTCTCTCCTGCCTTAATTCCTAAATTGAGAACATAACAGAACTACACACCCAGCTGAACACATCGGACAGAACTGTCCCCTTCACACCCAGCTCCACCTGGATGCTTCCATCTCACTTTATACCCAAGAGCTTCATTAACGTTCTGCTTCACACAACCTGGTCTTACAGAGCAGCCATCAACTCTGCCACAAATTTAACAAAACTAACAGCAGGGAACACAGCACTCCTCCGTCCCCACTCCTCTGACACACATCCTCAACAGCCTCACCTCCACCATAACCATTTATGCAGCTGCATACAGCTGATATACATCCATCTCAGCAACCACGCTGCCTTCCCCAGGTACCTCCATGGCAGATATTCACCCTTCTGCTGCTGTCTAACCCTCATCCCAAACAAACCCACAAACCATTATCTCCTCTTGTCCACTCTGGCAAATGCAAACAAGGAGCAATAACGCTGCTACAAATGGTCCCTGCTAATGGGTTTCTTTTGTTGCAATCTGTAATTTAATAACCACCAATAAAAAAGGCTGGTTCAGGAGCAGAGCTTATTTAATGCTTTAATTGGTACTTATTTCGAACAGTTCATTAGGATGGCAGCATTTACTGCTTGATTTTACAGCCTACCTGACCTGACAAGCAGAAGGCCAGCCACTCTGATCAAGCAGGGACACTAATTAACAAGCCCCAGGTCAGTGCTCTCTTTTCAAACACATTAGGTGCTACATAAGGTCACAAGGGAACCAGCAACAGCACACCAAATGGTGAAAGCCTTTTGTTTCCTTGTTCCAACTCCAGCAAAGGGCCCACGGATGGATTACACAGGACAATAACAGACATTTCAGCAAAGGGATTTGGATTACAGCAATATCTCAAAGTCCTGCAGGACATCCTGTGTTGCTACTACACCATCTACATCGCGCAGGTGCAGCCCTATACCTGATAGAGCACATTTCATGTATGTATAAGGGTGGAAACTTGTTGCAACCAGGCTGAATTTCAGCCTGCAGAGCCTGAATCTGCCCAGCTCCTCAGTTACTTCCAGCAGTGACACAGAGCACTTCTGCTGACTCTCTCGGGGGGGAAAGGAGGGGGTCAGACTGCACCCTCACCCAACTTCATCACACCAGAATTGCAGCAGGACCAATTTCATGCAGACTAACAATAGCAAGCTGGAAGTAATTCCAAGCATGATAGCTTCATTACTGGGTATCTCGCCACATGCATCTGTTGGAGCACACCATTTGCGAGTGATAAATAGGAAAATGCTGCCTTATGAATAATGCAAGTTTATCACAACAATGATGGCTTGGAAATAAATCCAAGTCCTCGAGCATTTCAGTAAACACCTTTGTGCCTTGAGAAGAAAGGAAGGAAAGCAATATAAAGAACAGACGACGCAGGAAGCTCCTGAGCTGCCACTGGTACTGCTGTATGAAAAATAAAAACCTCCTCAGCTGGGTTGATGAAGATCAGAGCTGTCAAACAACTTGAAGTTATGTACTCAATTATAACACCTAACAGTGAATATTTTATATTTCACTTAGGAACCGTCCTGACGACTCAGCCGTCCTTTGAAGGATGACTACAGCAGTTCCTCCCATATACCATACCATCTTTCTTCCCAGCACAGCGTCTCTTCATTTCATTTTCGTGCTTATACCAACTTATTCAGCCTGTATGGTAATTTCAGGAACTCTCCCCCAGTTAATTACATGCAGATTTATACAGCTCTGTTTTGCATACCTAATTTTCCCCAGTTTGCCTGCTTTACTGCAATTCCTCTGATGTTTACTTTGTCTTAATGTTCTTGCAAAGTTAAAAGGAACTATCACTTAAACATCCATTATTAATTTCTCCTAAGCATCTCCAATTAACTCTTTGAATAGATTAGTTATTGATTGTTTGGAAGCAAACTTCCCATTAGTACAGCAGCTCCAAACTCTACTTTGAATATCTTTCTGCTATGCAAGGTTATCTTGAAGCAGCATCCCTTTAGAGTCCCAACTGAAGCCCAAATGGCTACAACAGCCCATAAATCCCCTCTTTGCAACTGTGCATCTCAATTGACACACACAAATCATAAGTTGGCAAAGCTAGCTCAGGTCTGTAACACAGCAAGAAGATCCCAATGTACGTCTCTGTAACACTGCATTGTGGCTCTACCAAATGTAAATCAGAACTGTGAGCACACCATGAAACTTGCATAACTCTTAATGAGACAAAGCTATAGAGCTGAGGCAATTTTCTGTCCAACAATCACTGGACCCAAGTGAGCAAGAGCTAAAAATTGCTTCCTAAGAGCAGGCATCTCTGATTTTAGCACTGCATTTCATTTTACTCTATCATGAGACTAATATAAGAACTCTAGAGGAGCACTAGGCAGGGAAGCAGCATCACATCAGAGCAGAAATCAGAGCAGAAATGGGAAGAGAAGCATTTTGAAGAACATTACAAAACCGAAGAGCCACAAGAATAGGTGAAAACAAGGGTCACATTCAGTAGTAATGCAATCCAGGACCAGGAGCCTGATGTTATCAAAATGCAAGGTGTCATTACACAACAAAGCAATCCTGGAAGCTGAACTTCAGTTGTACGCCCTTGAGATAACCTTCAGTGAGACCCTTCAGCTCAGAGACAACAGGGTCAGGTCTAGCAGCACTCACAGGTCAGAGCTGATGGTCCTCAGCCCACGATCTGCAAGGAATTGCGGCCCTAAACCTGCACCTCCCCTGGGAAACAAGTATTGGCAATCAATTTTGCACACAGGCTTTCTTCAGCAGATGCAATGCAGTTTCCTACACCTGCTGCTATTTCCTTGCAGACCCAGACAAGTTTTCTATTTCAGGGTGGATTTTTTTTATTTTTGTGCATGTTTTTTCTTTTTTAAAGCAGCAGACCTGACACCAAGCAGTTCATTATGGTAAAAGCATTCTACAGAAACTCATTCCACAAGGGCAGCGGCTGTGCTCCTCTGACTCTGCCCCATTGAGCACTCAAAGCATCTCTAAGCCAGAACCCATTTTCAGAGGTCTGACAGGCGAGTTCTACCAACACCACTCAGCCTGCAAGCTTTAAATCACAGCAGCATCACCGCACAAAGTGCAGTGCACTCACTCCTACCTTTCCCATCTCCTGCCTGGAAATCTTCTGAACTACCTTTGTGTTCTCTCCCTATAAACCTCAGGAAAAAAAAAAATAAATAAAAAAATCAAATATTTGGATTTGGAGAGATTCTTGAAAGCTATCTCATTTTCTTGCTCAAGTTTCAATTGCAGCAGCAAGAAAGTGGCCTAGAAAACTTTAAAAGGCCTCGGGTCTGTACAACACTCTGGCAGAAATGCATTGCTAAGCAACACAGCCAAGCTGTGTCTGGGCTGTAAGGATGTTCAGGCCAACGATACAAAACAGGGTTCATCAGAATTACAATTCTAAAGAGTGTGCCTTGCTACTGCCAGACAATAATATCCCCAAAGGGGACGCAGGGTCAGTATTGATGTCAGCTGGATTTCATTCTGAGGCAGATGGATGTTATCTATCGGCTCGCCTGAGTGGCCCAATCTTATCTCAAGAAGTTTCTGAGCCTGATAATGGCTTTCTAAGTGTTTGAGACAGTACAGTGAATGCAAACAGGGACAGGACTCATGTAAGGGGAAGGTTGTGCAGGAGGTTATCACTGGAGAAGGCAAGACAGACAAGCCTTCAACAGCAGCTCATCCCTCTTACACTGAAATGAGGGAGATGTGCAGTAATTTTCACTTAGCGTTCGAAATTAATTGGCAGCTAAACCAATGTGACCCATTTACTAACTGAAGCTCACATACAGAACCCAGAACTGAAGCTAGCTTTATTGCACCCATTTTTAAAAAGCACTGCTTATTAGGTTCACACTGCTGCCTGTGCTGAACAGCAACCCAAACCTTGGTCTCATTGTAACAGTGGTACAACTGTTTGGTTCCAACCCAAACTCCTCTGGCCTCATCAATAAATACTTCTTAAAGACAGGAGAATAAAGCATAACAGCCCTTACTCTCAATGAGTAAATAAGTCATTCAGCAGCTAAAAGCTGTGAGGTTTTCTTCAGTCGTCTTTGGTTCTTCCTTTAATCACAGCACCAAGCAATGCATGACTTCTTAAAAGCATCCTTTACCCAGGAAATGGTGCGACTGGCACCAAAGGAAAGAAAGTACAAACTGAACAGAAAAAAAAGCAATGTGGGAACCCACTCAATTTTATTGAAAAATAATTCATTTAGCGGAAATTGTTTAGAGAAATAGATGTCAAAGTCAAACAGTAAATAAACTTTGCCCAATTTGAGAACGTAGCTGCCTAAAAACATTCTTCTCAGTAATGTGCAGTTTAAGCACTTAGGAAAATTGCCAAGAGGTGTCAAAATAATGAAGCCTGAAAATAAAATCACACACAAGTAAACCCTTCTCAGTTCTTCCTCAGATCTCAGGCCCAATAACTACAACAAAACTACACGCAAAACAGAGCTGCTCTCCATCCCACAAGAACAGTCAGATTCTCCCTTTCCCCACACTGGAACAAGCCACCAGCAAGGTCCACCTCATTCGGATGCTTCTTACTCCAGTTTGGAGATCCACAAAGCAGCAATAACTGAGGAGCCATGGGTTCTGCGAGCTCTATTGAAGTTAATGCTCATCTCAGATCTGTAATTTTCACTAACAGGCATTATTCCAGAAAAGAGTTTCTCAATTCAAATAGCAGACCAACAAAATAGATTACAGCAGAATAGTTGGCCTAGAAAAAAGGAAACTATGCAGCAGAGAAAAGTTGGAACACTCTCATTCTCTTGTGCTCTTTCTGCTGCTGACTAAACCCTAATTTAGTGTTGGTATTGCTTTCTCTCTCATCTTTTTCCTTTTTCTAAGTGTGTTTAATCTGCTGTAAAATTGTTTTCATGGCTGCAGTGAATGTTATTGTAACTGTTTTACAATGTGCATTATTGGCACTGTGTAAAGGCTTTTGCCTTCTGTATGCAAATCTCTACCCTGCCTGCTGGCTCTCAAGGTGCGTGCCCTAACACAGCTACACTCAGCTACGTTCCACATCACTGAAGAGCACAAACGGTCTTTCCTGAAAGAGAAATTAATAATCACTTTGGTTCTAACGCTACAGAGGTGTAGGCAGTTCCTTAGATTCCTGCACTTTAGGCTCACTGTCTTTTGCCATCACCAACCCACATTACATCCTTTTGTTCTGCATCTCAGCTTCAAAAGAAAGCAGTATTAAAACTTCACCTGCTCTGCTGGAACACTACATTTACCTCCTTTCCTCTCACTATTCCCATCCCCAAAATATACCCCAGCATACAGTTTCCAGCTGGTTTTCTGTGTGCAGCCTGTTTGTAACTCAATACCATAAAACGCAGCCACTTCCCAAAACAAATTCCATTTTTAAGCCAGTAAGCAACCTCATTACTCATTAATAACCAAAACCAATCTAGGAATATGAAAATGCAGGCTGCCTAGCTACTTACACAGATTTATGCCATGCCAGTTGACATCTGCAAATGTTTCTAGCCACTCTAATCTCCCCTTGTACACATACAGCTTTCACTTTCAAAGTGGAACTATTTCATAATGGAATTTCACTCAGTTACATGGTTCCCTCTTGGCTTGAATATTTCAGGGTTCCTGATGGCATACCAATTGACAGGAGGTAAGTCTATTGACTTGTCATATATATAACAAGGATGCAAAACCAGTATGAGAACTTCAGACACGTCTTTTAGTCCACTATTTTTTATTTGCCAACCTAACAGGTCTCAACTTTTAAACACCAGGTTGTGAGCCAAAGGGCCAAACAGCAAACTCCTCTGAAGGAAAAGCGGTGAGATCCATGGGGAGCCTCCTAGCTGGAGAAGCAGCAGCTCAAAATCACTTCTGAGACACCAGCTGGACCTTCTGCCACCAGCTGGCTGATTAGGACATCAATTGTCTGCTTAGATTGGCTCCCCAGTTACCCTTCTTGGCAACATCCACAGCTTTGTAACTCTTCATTTGCTTAGATCTACAGTTTGGTGACCAGCAGCAACTGCTTAAGGAGCAAGCCAGTCCCACTCCTCAAAGACTGAGACAAAAATCATCTCACCTGCACAGAGATGGCACGCCAACATTTAAAAGACAAGCTCACAGGAAATCCCAGGCTGTCCCCAATGCAATGCAGCCTGCAAAAAACCTTTTCTTGCTTCATATACATCTACACAGCTATCTTACCCAGCACAGGAACTCATCTAGCACTGATTCAGCATCTACTACACCTTGAACTCACCAATTTGCCTTAAAAGGAACCAGCATCCGACAGCTCAACAAAGAGTATTCCTCAATCTGTCAACACAAGGCCAGGTGATGAACCAAAGAAATCAATGGGGGGGAGGGGGGAAAGAAAGAAAAGCCTACAAACCCAATCCTCAGTCACTTCATCACAAGCACTCACACTGTCAGCACCTGAAGCATCATTGCCATGGCAACCATGGCACCTTCAGCCCAGCTGCCAGGAGAGCAGGGAAGGAGACACTTGTCTCCAGTTTGTTAGCTGGGTAATTGGTCCTGCTGTGCAGGGTCACTTGTCACCAAGATGACAGCAGGCAATGGCTGCCTGCTTAGATACCAGGGCCACCTTATCCTTGGAATGGATCTCTGGGATTTATTAAACACTCAAGAGGTTAGTGAGCTGTGAAAATCCTATTCACCACCACTGCAGTCTGCTGACTAGAAGCTTCCTCCTGTGCTTCAGCTTTCCTTTATCTTATTCTCTCTTTTTAAGGGTGGATGGGAGCTTCAGGGATTTAGAATGCTTCAATTTTCAGACAAGGGAAGCCTTCCCACCCCATCACCCCTCTGGCTGCCACCTTTTCAAGAGAGAAAATTGGCTGCAGCTGGCTCTTATATTTAACCCCTCAGGTAGCACACAGGACAGAACAAGTCTTGTCACAGATTATTTCACTTAACTGTTCCACAGCTTGCCAGCAACTACATAACCCAGTCCCTACAGTTTTGTTCCCTCTGCTCATTATTTGTGTTCATCAGCTACAGATTTGTGTTGAGGCAAAGAAAAAACCCACCTTGTTCTTTATCTGACCCAAATTGGATCTCTTTGGATCAGAAGAATGGATTTGCTTAATTTCTGCACCAGCTCTCCATTATTCATTAAATTTATTTCACACTATTCTACGCAGGCTGCTGAAGTCCTGTAAGCTGCCACCAATTCCAAAGGGAGAAACACTTCACCTTGCAAATCTGTAGATTAAGCTTTGAAAAAAATATTTCTCTATCTATAGTTCTTGTGTTCTGCAGGTCAAAGCAAAAGCACTATCCAAGTGCTCAGAAGCTGAGCCTCATTTCTCACACCAGCAGCTCAAACACAGCTCCAGCTGAAGCACCTGGAGCAGAGCTAGCAAAGCTGCCACTCAACACCCCTCCTGCAACGACAGCTCCCTGCCTCTATTACCCAGCCACCTACAATAAAACACAAGGGCTATTTCCCCCCCAGCCTCTGCAATGCTCACCCTACTCACCCCACATCAGTCCTCTGCCCAGGGATTTGCAGTCTACATTGCATCTCACCATCCAGTTGACCTGCAAGGATGACATCACAATAAAATATAATTAATATTAAACACGCTGTAAATACCCACTCATTTCCATTTTGGCATGCATATTATTATAATGACTGCACCTTTCTCAAACTTTAAAGTCCTGTTTTACAAGCCTTCATTTCAGCATAATGTCCTCATAAAACAAAACAGCAGTGCAGTGTGGAGAAGACTAAATTAAAAATTAATGGGCCCTGCCAGTACAGGGCTTTCTCAGAGCCCATAGGAAGAGTAAAGAGTTTCTCCTCCACACAAAAACCCAAGTTACGTAAAGGCAGCAAACATACCCTTCTCTGACCCAGGTTTAATAGCCACTGCAGCACATCTATTTACAGCTGTGTGAAGGACCAACACCACTGCACAGTGAAGTCAGGGGATGCAGGGGGCAAGACCTGTCTGCTAATAGCACCAAGCCTGCAACTCGTGCAAGATATTTACAGGCAATAGGAAGGACCTGGGCTGAACACTCATGTTCTGTTGGATAACCTCAGCTCCCAGCATTTAAGCACTTGACCAAAAGCTCTCTTTGCTGAAATCCCACACAGCAGCTACGTGGTTTAACTGTGTCATCTTATAGCCTTTTATAGAAGGCTCCTCAGAGCCCTAGAAAAGCAGCCAATATGGAATTCAATAGGATTGCACAGTGATTAAAGCAATACCTTTTAATGGAAACTGATCCTCTGTATGCATTTTGTGATTCTTTCTATGCATTTTAAAGCACAACCACAATTTAAGATACTTGTACTCCCACTCAATTCTGAAAGCAATTTACTTTTAGTAACACATTTTATCTCTATAAATATCTTGTTTTTTCCCCCCCAAAGGATACTCTAATCTCCTGCAACTCTCATTCCAGCTCCTTATCTCTGCAATAACTCAAAAACATACCACTGAACATACCTAGAACATCAGTTTTATCTATTGTTTTTAGCAGAAATCTCTTTTTATCAGGAGCTGGTGCACCATCTTCCTTAGAGATAGTTTCCACATTTCATCCTGGCATCAGAGCTAAGTATTCCAGCATGCACTGTTTATACAGACTGCTTCAAAACACTGGGTAATCTGGCAACATGTCATAGTCATTCCTCATTTTTATTGCTAGGTTCTTATCACACCAGGAGAGCCTCAGTTCTCGATTAGCAGCACGTGCTGCATTTTGGCATTTCCTTGCAGGCAGAGCAACAGCACAGAACCCTCTGCTACTCCCCCAAAAGAAAACTACCCTGATCAAGCTGCCCTCAGGCACTTCAACTGGAGAAAAGACATGCTCACATCAATTGATGAAGGCTCCGAGGCCTCCCAGACAAATACCAGCCTTCTGTGAAGCACATGGCCTTCAGCTCTGCTTCTCTCATCTCACACTGCCCAGCCATCCACTTAGGATTTATCAGCCTCAGACCAACATGTTCCCATTTATAACAAAGTCCCAGACAGGCACCTATGGTCCAAAGACTTAAGCTGCTACTCCACCATCAGCAATAAGATACAGAAAGCACTGCTTAAGCATTGCTAACACACCTATTCCTGTCCCCAGCATGGAAAATGCCATCACCTAGGAAACCATTTGGGAGATCTACTGGTGTCCAGGCATAAGGTTCAGAAGTGTCTAATGCAACAATTACTCAGAGGCACCCACAGCTTGCACCCACTGAAAACCTACAGGAAAGCTAACAGTTTCCATAGAAACAATATGGAAGAGCTTACAGCAAGCTTCCTCCCAGCTGTTCCACTTCCAAGTGCAAACAAAAAGGCCCAGCTATAAGCAAAAAAGGCAACTCTTAAGTGCAACAGCTGGCCTTGCTGCTTATTGTCCTGGAGTGCAAAACAGATTTTCACATTCCTAAAGGTTAGCCCTAGGGAGTAAGCAACAAGGTTACCTCTTACAGCAGCCTATTTTGATAGCTACCTGCTTATTTGTTGACAGCTACTACCTTTAAAAGCCTTTTCACTAGCTCAGAAATAAATTAGCCCTGCAGAGATCTCCAAGTGCTCATAGTAGCTGCACAGCACAAATGCCTGTATAAACACTCCAGTTGTCATCCCAGCTGAGATACTTAAAACTCAGTTTTCCTTCCCTGCTCAGACAAGTTTTGAGCGATGCTCTCAGCAGCAAAAAGAGTCTGACAGCAGAAGAGGTATTTGTACAATGTAGTCCTGTGGCCACATGGAATGAAGCCCTTTCTAACTCAGTTTTGAGCTATCACTGAATTATTACTCAGCACAGAACACCCCAAACAAATGCACACCCACCCCATCTCAGAGACAAGGAGCTTCTGGATTCCACTGCTTGCACTTCTCACGTCAGATGAGTTCTCCAGCAAGCTTCATGCTGATAGATGGATGGGTGAACAACCACATGGCTGCCAAACAAGCACTACCATCCCACTTCATGCCTGTTACACAACATACACTCAAACCTAAAGCAAACCTCACCCTCAGAAGCTGAAAGTTTTACTCCTCCAGATTCTCTCACGCTTCCTGAACTTTCTCCTCCATAGTCAGGTAGTGCTGTCTCAGATCTCTGAACAAGACAAGCTTTTTGTTTTGTTCATATTTCCATGGTAAAGCATACAAGCTGTCACATCTCAAAGCCCACTACGAAGTTACCATATTCTTTGAGAAAGTATTAGAATTTCATAGGCTAGAGAGGTCACTGAAATCCAACACTTTCCAAATACTTCAAGATAATTTATTCACTTTTCAAAATCAGAAGCCAACCAGAAACAACACAGCTCCTATTGCAGCCTTCCTATTATTTCTGCAGGAAAAGACTTCTTTGCTTTCCAGGGATACAAGTGGGAAACGGCCGACCTCTGGGGTTTCACAGCTCCTGGCTTCAGCAACAGAACCATTCCTCAACGCTGCTGCCAACCTCACCATTTCCAAAGAACAGTGAGAAACGTTGGCCAGTCCTAAAAATAAGTCATCTCCCACTCTCTGTCCAAGCCTAATGCCTGCTGGTGCCATTATCCATCAGTCCAGCCTGCAGAATGATGATACTCAAGCACACGTGTAGGACTGCAGGCTCTGCCACAACAAAACAGTGCTGTTTTAAGCTGTCAGCTGCATTTACGACCCAGTAAACAAGTGACTAAGAGACCTATCTATATTAGGTGCAGCTATCTTCTTATTGTCAGTCCTTAATTAGGAAAAAAATCATCTTAGCCATACACAAAAGAGCAAAATTTACAACTCAGCAACAGCTAATCATTTGCAAGGAACAACAGATGCACTTACAATGAAGATATATTTCACCGATCTCACGAAGCACTTCTTTCTGACTGAATAATGCATTATAATGATCATTTGGATAGCTCAAAATACAGTTTTAAAAAATTTATGGAGCACTTTGATCACCATCCACTTCTGCAGAAGTATTCCTTAATTTGTGCCATACTCGAAGGCTAGGCGGGTGCTGGCAATACATGCATTGATTCATACCTTAAGCCAAAAGAAGAAAGTGAACAACCTAAGCAGAAGTGTCACAGCGGGAGTCAACACTTCAGTACTTTCTGGATGGCCACTTTTCCTGCCCTATTATTTCTCAGAAGCTTGACAGCAGGTTGCAGCTGAACTAAGGTTATTACTGAGATAAACCTCTGTCTGTAGTCTGAACTATTAATCCACAGCTTCCTGTAGATTTAGAAGGAATGAGAACAAAATAAGTGTTGGGTTTGGCTTTCTTCCCCCAAGTAATTTTTATTGAGGTTAACTGTAACTCAAATCAGAGCAGGAGGAAAACTTACACTCAGCAAGTTAAACCGTGGAAAACACAGTCTGATAGAACAGGCCTACTGAGCTCTTCATTTCCCATGTGGAGTACATGAACTTTGCTCACCAGTAACCAATTGTCCAAAACAAAGCTTCAAGAGCCTCAGCATCTAAGCAATCCCAGGTCTATAAAGCTCTCTACCTGAGGCAGGTAAGAAAGTACAAAACAATGCTGAATCTGAGACTGCACTTACTCGATATCCTCTAAGCAGGTTAAGAAGATTTCTAAGCATCTCCATTTATAATCCTCTTACCCTGCAAGAGATGTACGTGTTTACACATTCCGTGCTTTTCACATGTAACCTTAACACAAAACAGGAGGAAAAACAGAAGTTGTCCATCTCTGAAGGAAACAGACTGGTAAGACGCTGCTTATCTACTCATCTGTGGGCCAGCAATCCCCTCCAACCTGCTGATAACAGAACTGTCCACATAACAACCAACTCATTTCCTCAAAATCATTTCTTCACTTAGCCCAAATAAAATCAAACTCATTCTGCTGCCGTTCCCCTTCCAGCCACCCATATATTTTAAGCCATTCTCTACTAAAATGCACAAATAACACAGATCAGAATACGAGTAAGATGCGAATCATTCAAGGAGAAATGAAAGCAAGAGATGGGCAATTTAGATCTTAGATTCCTAAACAGAAGCCTTCAAGTGGAGAGAGTTTATGCCAATTCTCACCTAAACCATGATTTTCCTAATTCCTTCACTGCTCTGAGCAGCATTGGGCACATGGAAAGTAGAACACCAGGCTTAAGTGTTCTGAGACAAACATGCCAGTCCTTAACCTCACTCCATACCTAGTGCTATTATCAGTACTTTCACTGATAACATGGTATGTTACATCTAGCTCCTCAGCCAGCTCTAAATCAGTATTACAAATTCGCCTTCAGATAATGTTTTATGATCCTTGGATCACGATCAGCACTTTTAAGTGCTCACATTAATTTTTACTCATATTGAACAACTCTTCCCCCTGAGTAGAAAAAAACAAGCCACAAGTCATCCTTCAGCCTTGTTTTTTGGAACAGGGCTTCACCATTTCTGCAGCTCTGGTCTCAAGCAGCAGGCTTCTCCATTGGCACTGGGAGAATGAGGACAGGATCATCATCCATTCTGCCTGAAGCACTGGGTAACTACTGCATCCTAGCAAGAACGCTCTGAGAAAGGCTGTCCCTCTGATATGTGAGGCAGGGACACCAATGTATCTTGAGCTGTTTTTCATCAGCATCCCCATGAGAATTCCTCTATGAATTTAAAGCATGTCTTGCATTTGTACTCATATCTTGTATCTGTCATGGAGCAAATCCTTCAAGGTCCAATGAGCACATCAGCCAGCTCTGCTGAAAACTAAAAACCTCACTAATAAGAGAGCAAGGGAACAGGAGCCACCATGCCATCTATTAATAGAAACTTCAGCAGAGCATAAAGAATAGAGGACTGGGATGACTGTGCCTTCTTTCTAGGATGCTGCTGTCCTGCTTACCAGACCATTATGTGCTGAGCAGAAGGAAGGACAGGTATGGGTGAATAATAATGCAGGTGTAGCTTCTGCAGTTTTTCATTTGTGTCTGGAAAATGCATGCAGTCACTTGACCTAGCTAACAACCAGAATGGCTTTTCTGATATTGCAACACTTTATGAGCATTTCAACAGTCAATGCTACCAATCTCTGCAAAACCACTCCTTGCCCTCTAATAAAAAGCTCATTAATTCTTCCAGATCTAAATGAACACATACAAGGCTTCAATGAAGAATCTCGGCTTAAGTCAGCTCTGCTCCAGAAAATAAGCAACTCAAAACCAAGTCCTTACCTTCCTCCTCTTTTGATTCTGACTCTCCCAAAGGCAATAAGAAGTTTCCACACATCTGAAGGGACACAGAAAGCACCCAACAGAACACCTCACTCACAGCTTGTTTTAAGTGGAATGAAAATTGAAGCCAGCAAGAATAAATCAAGTATCAGCTGGAGCATGCAGTGAGCAACAAGTCTGAGCAAAACAGCATCCCAGTTAACAGGTATCACAAAGAGTCAAAAGCATCTATTGCTCCAGAAAGGCTTTGATAGCAGCACGAAGTATTTCATACACAGAAGCAAGGAAGACAAGGTATGAATACCCACAGCAAGTTGAACTTATCTCATGTAGCATTCTCCCCAGCTGCCAGCAAAGATTAACCAGCACCTCCTGGCACAGACTACTTGGATCTTGGATAAATCTTGTCACTGTTTGCATTTGTAAGTCCAGTGTCACAATGTCAGCAGCTGAATCAGTTCTGACCCATCTTAAGACTTCCATCCATATGTATTCATAGCTGTACAAAGCAGATGATGGAACAGGGTTACTTTAACCTACACAGCCACTCTACACATATTGCAGCCCAAGCTAAAAGATAAATTCTTTCTGCACAGCATTACAGCAATGTTTTATTCATTTTAGCAGACCTTCCACATTCCCTTCACCTTTTCCCACAGAGACAAGTGCTTGCCACACCAGGCACATTAACATGCATCATAACATGCAGCAGGATCAGTAATGCAAGTTACCTGGCAGGGTGTCAGGGCTGGCAAGCAGCCATTAATACCACCAGAGCAGAGAACAAATTGCAGAAGTACACTGTACAAACTTGCTAATTTTTGACTGGGTTACTAGCTAAAACCAGGCAACAGAAACAGGTGAAGTGACCGAGATCTTTCCCTCACCCTCTACAGCAGCTTGCTGTGAATGTAAGATGAGACAGTTGCCCTCTCCTACCTTCAGCTGCTTGCTTTCCTACTACTAGGAAAATTGAAAGGATGACAATGATGTAAATTTGTTATGAGTGACAAGCAGCTGTGAAAAATGATGAATAAAGTCACTAAGCTGCTAGAGGATTTGCACACATGACTGCATCACTGCCTATCTGCTGAGGAGACAGAACACCTTGGCCATCTGTAAGCTTGAGCTTGCTCTCCCCCCTTTCAATGAGAGCAACAGCATGAAATAGTATTGAGAAAGTGGCCTCTCTTTCTAAGAATTTAGTGACTCCAACATGAAACAGCCTCTCGGTTCAAGCACAGTTTTGAAAGAAACAGTGGCAGAATTCCTCAGGCATCTTTCCTGATATTAGGAGGCTGCAGTGGACCTGAACAGAGCTTTCTCAAAGGAGAGCTCCGAGATGCCAGCCACCACAATTATATCTTCAGCCTCATGCCATCAGCAAAGGTGGATTCCTCCAGGTAAAACAAACTCTGCAGACACAAGTTAATGTAAGTGCACATGGACAAGCAGCCCTGACTCAAGCACACAATCCTCCATCATTATGATACATCCATACAAGCCTTTCAAGCAGCCCCTTGCCAGACCAGGCACCTCTTCCTACCTCTGCCTGTATTCACTAATTGTATTAAATTGCTACAGCAACTTGCAGTCGCTGCCTAATGAGAGAAGTTACATCTCTAGATTATGATGCTGCTGGATCAATATATTTTATAAACAAGGATTGTACAGCTATAAAAGCTGCTGTGTTTTAAGGGTGGGAAGACTACCAAGTCACTTTGTGCTCATACAGCACGTTCCCCCAGGACACCCAGATGTACTCATGTCAGCTTTATGACAACAATAACACTACTTTGCTTTCCAGTAGTATCTTTTACACAGAATCCTGGCATGCCTTACAAATGGTGAAGCAGACGCTGGGAGTTTCTCAGCATACCTCTGGGAGCATTCACAGAGGCTAACGTCAGCTAAGGAGGCCCATTGCTGGGATCTCTGCTGTCACAGACAGAAGCCATGTCAGCACTGCTACAAATCATTTTCTGTAAGACTCGTGGGAAGTCTGCAGCTGTAAATAACCTCTCTCCCCCCCAGTTTTAAATGAAACTTGGAGTACTTGGAACCACCCCGGGCCGGAGCTGAGTTCATCAATGTTTTAAGGGACAATTAACATGTACATCATCTCAATGGTAATAACAGAAGGGTCAGCAGGATAACATCCATCACTCTTCAGTTCAAGAGAAAACAGTCATCTTGTCTCTATTTCTCTCTAAAAAGGCACCACTCTTCCCAAAGGCTCTTCTTACACCGTTCATCAATGTCTACAGATATGTTTCACAATCAGCTTTTCACATTTAGTGCTCAGCTTTTAGCAGTGCAACACAGACAAGCTCAGACAGAACAATTCCTTTCCTGCACCAATACAACACAACCTTCCTCTTGCTTTGAGGCTCCAATCTCAGCCATGCTACAGATGACAAAGCCTATTGAGGAACTAGAGGCCCTTCAAACCATATAGCAGGTAGAACTCATCCTGTTCTAAAGCAAACCAGAGTACAGAGAACAGGAAAAAAAGTAGGAAAAGCAGAAGTCTCGCCTCAAAAACAAAATATAGGGCAAAACAGTCCAAGGACAAATGTTATTCCACCTATTGAAAGGGAGATTGACTTCAAAAACTGAAGCATTGAAGCACATACACACGTCAGCCTCTGTCTTGAAGGAAAAAAGGAAAGATCTGATCTCTGATGTGGTAACAGAAAACCTCCTGTTCTATTGTTCCTGCACTACCCCAGGAGGATTTACCCCAGATTTAATTTATCTTCTCTATTTCAGATGAAAGAACAGGCTCAGAATTTTAAACGGCTTTTTATACCCCTTTCCCCCCCAACTTCCTTCATGTCAGGCTTGATCTGAAGGAAACACCACCTTGCACAATACCAACCTCTTAATTCTTATTCCTTGCAAGACCATTTCCCCTGCTATCATGTAAATGAGCCTCCTTGGAGCTCTCCAGCATTATTGTACATCATGGTTGTTTTATTACTCAACACTGTAAAAGCAGTACAAGCCTCAATTACTACTCACAGATGAATAAACTATACAGTGCACTTAGTGAAGCAATGATTGCTTAAGGTATATGGCCTCCATATTTGCACACATTTAGGTTTGAAGTACCTTGAAGGAGAATGTAGGTCTGTACAGGAATGTCCTTCAACAGCCAAGCAATAAATGCCATATTTTTATGCAACGTTCATTTCAATGAATCAGTTCCATTCACAGCTGCAATTCTGCCATATGAGCCCTGTTCTTTACTGTTGCTTAGAGGACTTGAATTTAGAGCTCTGAATTCTAATTGAAGCACTGAAATTCTGACTCACACAGGACACCTGAAAGGCAAATTACTAATAGTCTGAAGCATTTTGTTTGGAAGCTTCTGAAAGCACTGTTACCAGTTGGATTACATCTCTGATAAGGAGTTCCCCCACAGTCATATACTGAGACAAAGCATTAGGTGCTTTTAGCATGGCTGAGAGCATCTCAGGTATTTTCAACTGTATCCATACAAAATGCAATCAATTGCTTCCCGATCCCCAAAACCTTTGCACAAGACATCATCTTTCTAAAAAATAACCTGCTCTCTGTACTTCCTAGAAACAATGCTGCTACACTATGCAACCTAAGTGCATAGTTTTAGTGCACTACAAGGGTGCTAGAGTACAGCCTGTAACAATCTCAGAAGTCAGCAGGTGTAAGTAGGAATTGACATTTTTGAAAGCACATCATGCAAATACATTACAGCAACAGCCTTATCCTTGTTAAATTTACAAAGAAACAACTCCACAATTCAGAAGAGTAGAAAGGGAGAATATGAGGCAAGCTGAAGGTATGCCTACTACCTTGAATTGGCAGTCTGCATGATAAAAGCCTCCATCAAGTTAAACTTGGCAGCCCTTCATTACCACAGACAGTAGTGCTTCACTGTACCCCCACATGCAGCTGAAACACAGCTCTTAAGGACTGTAGGATTGTTGCCTACCTTCCTCTGTAGCACAGCATCCATAAACGAAGCTTCTGCCATTGAGGGGAGAGTTGCAGCAAACAGAGCTCTGCACTCCTGGCACACAGGCTTGAAACACCTCACCAGGTTTCTCAGCAGACCAGCTCCTGTCCCTGCAAGCATGAAAGAGTAGGTATTAAGACAATGTTTCTACATAGTTGTAACTGCTCTCCAGTGCATACTTCACCCAGTAATTGCTCTATTATGTTATCATCAGTGGTAAGATAAACATAAAATCATTTCTACAACGGCTCAGCAGCTCTAGGAGTATTTAGCACCAGATACGCAGTTTTGTGGTCAGTCACCTCCCAGTCCTACACTTAAACCTTGAGCAAACAGTGATTTTGGTACTGCTGTTCTGCTCCAGCTTGGGGCACAGAATAAGAGTTGTCCTAGGAAAAGGCTGCAGCTCTTCAGCAAGCGTCAAGGATCCTGTCAGCCCCACAGCCACTAACCTGTGAAAAAACCAAAACACCCCCACTGCATGAAAGCAGTCCAGAGGAAAGGGCTGTTCTGAGTGTGCAAAGACCTCCATACTACTTGAGCTGCATCCAAAGATTCAGCTGTCAGAAGTTTAATATTCAGTGCAGTTGTAGACAACATGTAACCCACTGCACCCATCTACTGCTCTCACACAGCAGCTGATTTGCTCCTTAGCACACTTGAGAAGACATTCCTACCCATGTCCTGAGAAATAATGTGCTTCCTGGACTGTGTGCAAAGAGCAACTGACACCTCAGTAACAACACCTTGTTCTGAACTCCAGTTGCCAGTGCAATTAGGAGCTGAACACTTACAGCTGATGTCTTCCATTAGCAATAGGACCTCCCCCTGTGCTCCCTTCTCCTTGTAAGAAAAAGCAACTGGGGGTGCACTGAAAAGCTTTTTTTCTATGTACTTGCATACATTACAGCATACCCTTTGCATTCAGCTAGTTTAGTTTTGCTGTACATCAGAACAAAATGCCTTTAATAAAGCACCTCACAACCCATTTCTTACCCATACAGACACCCATCCTTGCAATCCCCAGCACCTCACATACCCCATTCAGTAGCCAGCCATCCCTCACTACCCTTTCTCCTATAGCTCCACCAGCAGCTCCTCAGTTTTAATCCATTCACACCTGTTAGTAGCTCATTTCCCAAAGCCTTACAGCTGGAAGCTGATGGAATCAGGTTCTGCACAGTAGGAGCTGTAGGTTTGCTACATTTACTTACATTAGTCTAGGAACACACCATCAACAGCTTTAAGATGAAGCCCAGTTTTTCTTGCTAGCTTAAGCACAGGACAGTACTGGCATCTTATCCTGCAGGCTGTATTGATTTCTCAAGTTGATGTATGGCTTGGCCAGCATATGTTAATTAAATGCAAGGTCTCTTTTGGATACATCAATCGCTTCTTTTTAAGAGAGCAACTGCTTACACTGCATGAAGCTCTGTCTGCACACTGTAGTGCTAAGCACAAACACCTGAGGCTCACAGAAGCATTAAGTTTCACATGGGCATACATTTTAATGGTTGTTTCAAAGTCAGAACAGAAAGGGGCTTTCAGCTTCCACTAAATAAACCTCAGTTATGGACTACATGCAGAGCAGGGAGTGTTATGATGGAAAAACCTCTAATCCCAGATCCTAACTCATCTGGGTAATCACATCATACAAACATATATATGGCAAATTTGCTTTATGAGCCGTTTTAGACAGCTACTCCATGGTACTGAGACCACATGAACCTAGAGAAGCCATGTTCAAAGCACCACACCTCAACCTTCTTACAAGTAGAGACCAAAGCCAAGCTTTTTGAAGCACATAAACACCAGGAATGGCAAAAAAAAAGGCCGAACTGTAAAAAGTCACTGTCTCAGATAATGCTGATAGCAAACTATTCCCCCCAGCACCTATCAATTTTAAGGTATCAAAACTCATGTCTCAGATACATTCAGCCTTCCATTCTCTCAACATGAACTGCACTACATCAGATTCTCACAAACAAGGCAGTAGGTCACTGACCTTCCCCTGTTTCACAAGATTTTGTCCCATAAAGCCTCTTCTCTTTCTCCAGACTCCTCTCCTAGGTTTTCATACAACTCTACCACCAACAGCTCTAAGCAAAAGTAGAAATCTTTAAAATACTTACAGTTCTTTGTTAGGGTTTTATACTTTGCCTTCATGTAAAGTTCTTCCTACAGTTGCACTGAAATGAAAGAAAACAAAATCAATAGGAACATAACCAGAATTATGACTCATACAGCTGAAAAAGGAGATCACTTCTATTACCTGGACAATACACTTTCATGCACAAGCTTCCTTGCTGATTCCTAATGAATTCCTTTTCTCATTTTAGCTACCAGTTACCTTCAGACATACACTTTTTTCTTTCAAAAGCACAGATCTATTCAGTCTCTCTCTTCATAGAGCACCAGGAGTTCTCCTAGTTAAAACAAATAAGCTACAAGTGTGCTGCCAGCTTTATTTTGGGATACGTAAGTAATTGCCTTACCCACTTACCTGCTCATTCAGTTAGTGAGATCCTGAGCCACCTTCAAGCAAGCAGAAACTTTTACATGTACTCCCAATCCAAAATGCAAATAAAGAGCGCAGGGATAGCCCACAAAGCTGAACAACAAAAGCATGAGCAACCATAATTCAGAAGCATGTTCTACCAGCTCAAAAGCCTTCCATTCCTCTGCTCTCAGTACCAGAAAGCAAAAAACAATACTGCAAATTAAAATAAGAAAAAAAAAGTATAAAAGCCCAGCCACAAACAGCCCCCCTTCCACAAAAGCACCCCAACCAACTCCTCACCCCACAACCACCTGCAAACACTGCTCCAGAGAGGGCACTATAAATACCCACCCCCTGCATGGCTATAAATAAGGGAAGCAGCAGCACCCCTCTGTGCCACCTGTGCTTTGTGGGGTTGATGCTGAGTGGCAGCACCTGTGGGGCTGCTCTGCTTTTTGAGGCACAGCTGTGGCCCTTTCAGTCACTGAAATCAGCACCTGGAGTGCAGGAGGCGCAATCAGTGCTGCAGCAGGAGACCCTGAGCTTTGGGTTTTCTGGTATGTTCTATCAGCAAATTCACGATGCTGCCTTGTAAATGTTGGTCTTGCTGCAGTGATGTTTCTGGCACTTTTATTTTTTGCATTTGATTCACATTAGTAATGCTTTCTGATTCCTTTTTTGCTGCTTTTCTCACAGTAATGAAAGGGCCTTTATTTGGGTTTTGAAGAGCTTAACAACTTTTTTTTCCTCAGCTCTAGCAATATAGCTTCAGGAATGCATGCTGTGCGATGTTTGGGCCTTGATGAGTTTTGATGGTGCCTTTAATTAAACTCAGAGTCCAGTTAAGTGAGCTTCTTACTTACTGATGCAGCATGAGGCAGCTGTAGCACAAAGAACCATTACAAATTATGCATTTTTCAGCATAATTGTAGATGAAGAGTAACCAGGTCAGGACTCAAGCAATTCAAAGGTCTTGGTGTTTGCAGGCACTCTTTGTTGTTTATTTTATATTTGCTGGTGCAATTCAGTTTGTTCCATAGAGGTCTCTTTAGCCATCAATCACTGATGAAGTGCTGCGTGCTGCAATTTGAGAGTAATAATTGTAGTCAGGGAAAAGCAAAGCAAACAAAATCTGCTCGTGCTGTTCTTGTGACTTGATTGGATTAGGGGCTACCTGGGATGATGGTTGTGTTGCTGCAAATGTTACTTGCTCGTATAAATGCAATCTTGAGATGTGTAGCTGCTCTCCAGAGGACTTTCTGTAGCTTTTGTAAGTAGCTGCTACCATGATGTAGGTATGGAGAACTCTTCAGCAAGTTCTCTCTTTTGGATGAAAGGGACAAAGAGAAGGGAGGTTCTGACCCTGCATGAGGTGTAGGGTCTTAAACTTAATGCATTTGAGCACTAATGCTTGAGTCCTAAATCTGCTCACGTTTTAAAATCTAATAGGTGGGTGCTGTGATTTTCATGCTGAGACGCACTGCTGGTGCTGGAGTGCAGAGTGCTTGTGTGATCACTGGATTTCTAGGGTTTCTCCTCTATTGCTATCTCAATTTGGAATACAGTGGTTCAGTGAAAGACTGTCTCTCAATAATCTGAGTAAAGGGAGATGTGCTTAGGGACACGTCTATGTCATCTTGTGGAAAAGAGAGATGTAATGGAAGGTGTAGCTCATGTGCTTGCCAGTACTCATGGCATGCAGAGGCTGACTCTCAGCCCAGAAATGAAAGCAATAAGGTGATAGGTGAGCTCATATGGCATTGTCAGCTGATGCTCATGATGTTTGTGACAACTGGAGGTCAAGACAGCGCTTGTTTTCTTCCCAAGAAGTCTGCAGCTTTTCACCCCAAATCTAGAACTGTCAGCAGTTATTTCCCAATGCCACTTTAATCACGTTAATCCTGGTCTGAGGCTTGTTATCTTGTAACGACCTCCCTTTCTATTAGCTACTCAAAGCAGCTTAATTGATGGAAAACACTTCTCTGCAGCCCTACTGGTTCTGCTATGTGCACAAGTGAGGCTTCACAGCTGTTAAGGGGAGAACAGTCTGAACTTTGGGGCCACGCTTGGTATTGTGGCAGTCTTCAGCCTCTGTGCCCTTCTAGAAGTGCTCTGCCACAAAAGCCCTTTTGTCCCTGAGGATGTACCTCAATTATCTTCGGGTCACAGCATGGTGCCTGGAAGTTCCATAATGATATGGAGTGGTGAATACAAAGGAGCTAAGCTCAAATTATAGCCAGGATATATCACTTACTGGCCTTGCATTCATGTGGCAGTTGGCCTGGGATGCTGAACAGCACTACAGGCTTTATCTCCTAAATTAACAGCCTGCTGTGATGTTCTGCTTGATTACAGATGTGATTTTATTGGGTTTGGAAACTAAGGGCAAACTTGAGAGCTGTAAGACTAACTAACAGATATAACCATTCACATTATGCTAGGAAACCTATACAAAGTGAGCTCTGTAACACACAGGGGTACTTTGCAGCCTGACTTGGCATCATGAAATGCTGCAGTGAATGAACAACTGCTGATGGGCAACCATCAGTAAGGCATGTGTAACTGGGGGGGAGACAATAACACAGCCCAACTGCACTTTGCAGTTCTGTTATTGTCAGCAGTAGGATGTATACTCTCCTAACAGATTGAGAAGCTGCAGTGATGAGTTGTGGTCTGTGTTGCTGCCAACATCACTCACTTCTATTAGGATGATCTTGATAGGTATTTACAATTGTCCTCCAGAGGTGGCTTTTCTTCTCAATTATGGGGCTATCCTGGCTATACTGAGTCAGCTATATGCAATATAATCATTAGGATAATATAGGATCTCCGAGCAGTTAGTGAGTGAAAACTGTTGTCCACTGTGCCCCAAGGATAAATACATCTAATGTGATTTTGAACTCCCCCTTTTTATACAGGCCTGTTGGCTGCTCCTGAGGCAGCAAGCTCACTGCTGCTGAGCAGGAGACGTGCACTGCTTCCCTGCAGGGACACCTGTGAACATGGGAATGCAACTCAGTAAGGAGCCCTTCATTGTGGTTTACAAAAAAACATCCAAGCGGGTGGAGAAAGAAGCTCCAGAGACTGCTGCACATCCTCCAAAGTCTGGGGACTTCCAGGATGCTGCCAAAGAGATGCCTAAAGGAACCTGTCAGCACCGCCAGGCTTCTCCAGATGCAAGCAAAAGACTGTAAGAGTGACCCAAGAGCAAGTCCTCTGTGCTGGAGGTGGGGGAGGAAACGGCTCATAAAAATTGTCCTTCTGTACACTGCATCATGGACTAGTTAATGGACAACAGCAGATATTCATGTATTTAACATAGGAAATAGCCTTACTTGGGAATGGACATCTTTTCCCTGTGCTGGATGATCTCCTGTGGCTTGAGATAACTACTCCTAGCAGGTGCATATCTTAACCATACTGACTCTGGCCCATGTATATATGAAATATAAACCAGATACAACACTCTTTTAGGAAACTGTTACCCTGCTAGAAGCTGTCTGTTATGATCTAGTGACATACTGAGCTTAAAATGAGTTCTTCATGTGCAGTATTACATAGCATCAATGAGGTTGCTGAATGCATTGAGCACTGTACTACCAAGACTTGCTCAAGACGCAGATAATTCTACAGTCTTGCAACTTGAACACAAATGAAGTTATTTGAGAGATGCAGGTAGTCTCAGTAAAATGAAGGCAAATGCAGGAACTGAAGAAACCTGAGCTTTGTAATGGGTGTTCTGTAACCTGAGTGTTTATAACCTGGATGCCATCCACTTATCACTGAAGTAATTTTTTGGTAATGCTCTACCTAGACTTGAGGGATCTCTTTGGATTAAGAGTTGTGCTGGGCAAAAAGACCTCAGCCTATAAACAGAGGTAGCGCAGCTCTCCTGCAGTTACTGTGCTCTGAGGCTGCAGTAACAGAACAAAGTCCTTGGCCATGACTGTCATAAGGTGGAAATGCCTTGCTCTCTAATTGAGGTTCAGACTGTTTTGAAATTCACACTTGAAAAGAAAACTGAGATGTTTGCAACATGACTCTTCAAAGCATTTCTAAACCTGTGCTCTCTCCCCTCTGAAGTTTCACTTGAGTTGAAAGCAGCTTCATTATTTTTTCATCTGCTTTCACTTATGATGCTGTTGTCTCAAGCTGTTTGATCTATCTTTTTGCTAACCCCATTTTTACTCAGTCCAGTACAGATTAAGGTGGGGAACGTGATTTAAGGTATCTGAAGCAAAAAGCATCTTTTTCACATCATGTCTATGATCTAAAGACACGGTCACCTTTCACCACTGCCTTTTTCCTTCAGTCAATGTAGGCTTCCAAGCATCTGGTGCTCAATGTGAGTTATAGACACACTCAGCTGTCCTGCATGCCTGTACAAAATGCTTCTCTTCTAGAGTGTATTGCTATAATGAGGAATAGGGATAGCATAAGGCATTTCTCTAGATGCTAGGATTTATTACCTGCTAGCTCAGTCTTAAGTGAGCTAAATTTGCTTACCTGTGTTGATATAAACTATATTTGATATAAAATCCAGAATCCTGTTCCCTATTAGCATGAATAGACAGCTCAAGTGCTAGGCTCATGATGGGCAGACAGGTCAAACCAAGGCTAGCAGTGGGATGTGATGAGCAGCTACAAGGAAAGAAATAGCTCCTTTTTTTTTTTTTTTTTTTTTTTTTGGCAGGCTCTGGGATGTTACAGTATTCAATTCAGTACACACGTACACATAGAATGAAGAGGCTGGGAAATGGTTTGGGCACTGGGAGCTGATAAATACACTGCATCCTCCTCACAGTGCCCACAGGCAACCTGGTGCATTGCCACACTGGGGGATTCAGCTGCAGTTCACTGGTAGGTGACTGGGACCTGCTTGGGAATCACAAATCCATCTGCACCTGTAAGATGCTATTGTAACAGATTTGCTTCCAGGCAGCAGTGAGCTTGTATTGTACCAGGTCTTGACAGCGGGCAAAGCAGAGGATGAGTACTTGTCAGTAACCTGGGCTGTGCACCTCTTGTTCCCTATGGCCAGCTGCAGAACAACTTGGTTTCTGTAGCTGTATGAACAGAGTGGGGCTATGAGTGCTCTGACAAGTGTATGCATGCCTTTAAAGTTGGTCTGTCAGGTCAAATAAGTAAGCTTTTGCAAGAGAAGTGTAACAGCCTTTCTGATAGTAGGTCTGTGTGCTCTTTTCTAATGCTGTAAATGCAAAAGTATCCACATGAAATAAGGCTTCTCATCTGTTTCTTTCCCTTTTCCTGTTCTAATGTGCTTTGTCAAGAGTCATAAACCAATGTTATTCAAATAAAATGTTACAGGCACCGATCTAAGAATATTTTAAGTGATGTTAAATAGCATTTTGTGTGATACAAAAGAGAATGGTGTGAGGAGGAACTGAGTAATGGAACTAATATTCATGGACACGTGAAGAAGCACCGTGTGAAGCCTTGGGGATGGGGCTGGTAGCTTGTCTTGATGTATGCTGAAGTATTGGAACGGTAATACTTAAATGCTTTGCCCTGTGCTTATCTTCTACTGGAGGATGTGGTGGAGCTGTTCTCCCTGATGCGAGTGGTTTATGTTTCTGTACCACCTGCTAATAAAAAAATGAAGGGGCAATGTAAACACCTATTGATATATTGCTGTGATTAAGTACCTATCAGAAAGCTCTCAAAGCCTGCTAAAGCAATTTTGATTCAAGCTTACAGGAGGTGAATTCACATGCTGTTATTTACCCTACAAAGGGAAAGTCCATGCTTTGTCTCAGAAACTTTTGCTCTATTCTTGTGTAACAAAACATAAATAAACACATAATCCTTCATATTAAATCTTCCTTCTCCCTTTCAAAATCAATGTCTTGACTGTAACAATATAAAAATCAGAGATGAGCTGACTGGCTGAAGAGGAGACTACAGAAGTCCAGGATGCTGCAGGGTGCAAGGAAGTGGGAAAATGAGCACCAGGGGCCTCGTGATAGGCTGCCCTGCATGAGGAAGAGAGTGATGAAGGTGTGCTGCAAGACCAAAAACAGCACTCAGAAGCCTTAAACCTTGTTCTTGATGCTGGAACAAAAATATGGCAGTTTATCAAAAAAAACAACCACGTCTAAATGTGCTTTGGTGTCTGTGTACACATACGTATGCTCCACATATCCAGAATTCAATAAGGAAGTAAAATACTGTCACAAAACTGGCAGCTATGTATCTTTGTCTGCTTACACACGTGCTTGTAAGACAATGACCATTTAGATGTTACTAAATATGTAACCAGACCTGGTACATACACACTTGGCTATCTTTCAATTAAACGGGATACATATCCTCTTGATGCCTCTACTCACAAGTAACCTTCATTTGCCCTCATTTCCAAGTGAAATACGACTTAAGTGCTTCAGTTACTCGCCCTAGCTTTGCCATAACCTAACGCTTTAGATCAGGTCTTGTTTTTGAGTACAAAGTATTACCTAGCTTTTGTCATCTACATCCATCCTCTGGCAGCTCTGCAGTATTCTTTTCCAGGTACATCCAACTCAAACCTGCTCTCCTCGCTGGCAATGCTATCAGCTTGTACACTGAGAATGGGATGCCCTCACCAAAGGACAGGATCTTCCAATCCTGTAACTTCAGAGCTTCGTCCTGCTGTTTTAAACACCATATTTACATCGCTGCTCAATTTCAATCGAAGCTGTCCTATTAGAAAAGCACTGCATAAAAGAGTTTTGTATCTATTTTGTATTTACTTAGATATGCAAACTACATATCAAACATGCAGCCTCTAGCACAGCTTTGAATGTCAAGTGGGGCAAGATGTAAGCTACCCCTACCAGGCGAATGCTGTGATCAATGATGCATGTACTTGCAGGACTGATGTTTCCCCTCTAAAGTCAACCAGAGATGGAGAACAGGAGAACAGCTGTAAAACAGGCAACTTTGATCTTCTTAAGCTTAGCAGCTTGTTCATCCAGTTTTGACTCAATCTTTTTCTCAGATTAGGCTTGCTGAGGCAGGTTTCATTCATGTACTGAGCTATGGGCCCAAACACCTTCTGTCATCCTTACAGGTGGTAAAAGTAATGGGACAATTAGTGAAGGCAGACTAAGGACTCCCTTAGAGGCAGTGAGAACTAAAATAATAAGAAACAGTCAAAATCTCATAAGGAAAACCTTACTTTTTTTTTCTCCTATTTGTTTAACACATCCCAGTCTTCTTATTGAAGATGGAGGATGAAACATAAATAAAACGCCTTCTTTATAACCATTATTTTAGCTGCAATTTTGTGTTAACGGAGATCTGTCAACACACTGACTTCACTTCTATTCTCAATGCACCTCTCAGCAGTGGCAGTCCATGCCCCATGCTGACTGTGACCTGGGTAATTCCTGGTCCTCCAGCAATGACATCAGCCTGAGCAAATCCACGACACTTTGAGTGTTTAGTCTTGAGGAAATAGAAGCAAAGCTTTATTCTTCCTGCATCACCTGCTGGGCCTTGTGTATGATGAAGACTCCCACTGCTCCTATATCTTTCTGTTGTCCAAGAGTTGGCCTTTCCATTTCACAGAGGCAACATCATTCCGCTACATCTGAGCCTACTAATGATGCAAGTGAGATCAGCCTCAAAGATGCCCAGCCCCACTTCCACTACAGCAAAGCAAATGAACATCTGAACTCACCCTCTTTGAAGATAGCAGGTGGAGCTGAGGAAAAGCCTAACCCTAACCCTAACCCTAACCCTAACCCTAACCCTAACCCTAACCCTCACCCTAACCCTAACTGCCCAACACAACCTGATCCTTGAAAAATGCTCTCAAATATGCCTCTGCATGCCTTGCTTTACAACAGCATGTTGTTACAGTATATTGCTAGTGATCACTCATTTGCAATAAACAGAAACTGCATTTTAGTTTTACTTTACCCTCTGATAAAAACAAAACAAAACAAACCACAAAATTGCCAATAAAGTACCTTCAGCTGTAAAATAAAGCAGGCAACCACAACAGCTGTTCCCAGAAGGGAATGAGAGTGGAAGGGAACTAAATATTCAGGGAATTGCTGCCCATGGAGTTGGGGGGATTGGTTTTGTGTGGCCCCTTAGTACTATATAAGCTGAGTTTGAGGCCCAAAAGATAATTAGGAGGTTTGTGTTGTGTTCTGTTGTTTTTTACCTGTTAGAGGCTGGTAAGTTCTCAATTTCATCTAAGCTTTGTATTTTAATTCAACTCTCTATTTCAAAGGAGTTAATTATGGTATCTGCTGTTAGAAGAAATTGGGGATATAAGCAAATGTGAAGAGGTTGAGATCATCCTAGATGGCTTTTAGATAAGTGCAGGTCCTCACATGGTTGTATGCTGGTAGCTTTTAGTTTGATTTTAGATGCTGGAAGTGTTACTGAAACCTGCAGCTCCTTCTAATGCAATGGTTTAACTTCCAATGGAGTACTTAGAGGTTGCACTTATTTATTGAGAAAGCTATCTGTTTTTTCTTTCATTTTAAATGAGCACAAGTACAGAGAGTTGAAGGAAACCACCTGACTAATGGAAGTCTAAGAAAAGCAATGTGATCCAGTAAGAGCCAAAAGATAAGCTTTGGCTTCAGAAAGCTTTTAGTACTTGAATGTGTTTTGTAGAATTTAATATCTTGCAGTTCCTTATTTTTCAAATGTTTTTTGTAAACGTAATCCTGTGCTTCTGGTGGGAAGGTTGGATGGCTGCTAAAATATGGTGCTCTGAAATAATGGGCCCTACTGCAAGATATAGCTGAGGAATTACAGTGTGGCCTCAGCCTTAGCCCACAGTCTGATGCTGCCTTTATAGAAATAAAACAAGTCCAAATGGCTTCAATCAGAACAAGAGACTTTTGTTGACAGAGACTAACTGTGCATAGTTAAAGTCACTCATCCTTAACAAAGGCACTGACTTGTTATTTTCCTTCTATACGATCTCCAGCTGAAAGCATGAGTTCAGTTTCCCATTAGGGCTGAAGGAGTTGCTGCTGCAAACAAACTCCATCTGAACTGCGTTACTCCTGGGATTAGCACCAGAAATTGCTTGGTGTTGATTGCCACCTCACAACTAATAAATGTGGGTGACATGAATCCCTGATTAAGAGCTGAGGCAGATGCACCAGAACTGTGTTAGCACTGCAGATCTGTTACCCTCAATAAACGTAGTAACGCTGCCCTTCTATCAAACCTGTATTTGCTTAGGGTGTGCTATGGAGATGACCTCGTGTGTAGGAACACTGCAGTTTTGGTGTGTCATGTAGGACCTCATAGTCTTCACAGTGTGTACACAGACCACTCTAGGAGCTAAGCCAAGGAGCCTTTGGTGTAGCAAATGCTGTTGTGGAACAGTTAAAATAAACAGGTTTTCTTTTTTCCTGCAGGTTCTGTTGAGCGACAGCATGGGGAGCAACTTCAGCATGCAGACCTGCTGTGGGACCTGCGGGAGTTATAAGAAGCAGGAGGAAGTGAATGAGGAGAGTAGTGAGACCAAGCCAATTCTGCACACCTCAGGGGACACACCAATGCACACTGATACACAGCCTTCCCCACCGGCCCTGGAAGCCTCTGAACAAATCTCTGAAGAAGCTCAGTCATTCTGCCGGGACCAACAGCTGTCAGCTGATACTGCAGAGGAGAGCATGGAGACCTGCTGTCCTGCAGATCCTGTGGGAATGACTGAGGAACAGAAGGCAGCCTGGAGCTCTGTGGATTTCTTGGTGGCATCCTCAGACAGGGAGACCAAAGAAGAGGCTGAAGTTCTGGATCAGCAAGAAGGAGAGAAAGCATGTAATACAGAAGAGAAAATAAAACCTACTCCTTATGATGAGGCCCAGCTGGCTATGCACACAGCTCAGGATCTGAAGCTTGTTGCAGATATAGGACAGCCTGCTGAACAGGCTGGGGCTGGCAGTGAGGATGGCCCGTATGCTGGAATAACTCCCCAAGAAATAAATATTCTTGAGCTCATGGAAAGCGCATGGAAATCTGCAGCTGCTCAAGACTTTGAGATCAAGCGTCCCATGGAGACTGGTGAGAGTTTCACAGGATGGAACTCGCCACTCTGTGCCGTGCAAAAGATGGCAGAAGAGGCTGAGACCAACCTTCCTGCTGGGCACACAGAGCAGGCAGGCAGGGCTGGCCTTGCTGAAGGAAGAACTCAACTCACTGAGAGTGTCCAGATCCCATCTCCTGCAAAGGCTGCTTCTCTAATGAATGTGCAGGCTGCAGAGGAGATTGAGAACATAGTGGATCCTTCAGAAGCCATAGTGAATGCTGTGGCAGAGATGCACTCTACTTCTGCAGTGCCACAAGAAACCCTATATCCAGAAGGGTCAGCCAACCAGCTGCTTGACTTCTTACAGCAAGAGACTCAGTCTGGTGTGCCAGCTGCACAAGGGGTGCAGAGCCAAAGCTGTGCAGAATCTGCTGAATTGAGTGAGGTTTTAAGTGATGAAGACCAGCAAGTCCTCAGTGATACAGTGGGAAGTGAAGAGAGCAGGGAATGCGAGCTAGAAATTCCAGCAGATGAGGCAGAGCCACAGGAGAGGGTTGTGCAACAAATGCTGCAGCTTCCAGAAGAACTGCTTTGTGCCCAGGAGCCTGCAGAGGAAGAAGCTGAGTGTCTTAGTGTGGCACCCTTCCTGCCTGGGCACTTCATGCCTGGCAGTGAAGGAGATGTACAGGCTGAAAATGCTGAAGCTTGAGATACGTGAGGATCAATGGATTGGTGTTCAGTGCCTTTAGGAATCTTGGCCAAAAAGGAATGAGCTATCTCAGCCTTTTGGACCCAGTGGTTTTTTTTCCAAGTGTGTTCTGGACTTCAAAAAGTGACTTTGCTAAAGAGATGTGTGAGGTGTGCAATAGATGTTTCTAGATATTTTCCTGGATTATAGGTTGGTTGTACTTTTAGTGGCTGATTTTCAGATCTTGCTTTACTGGGAGAGGAGTGATTCGCTTCAACAGTGGTTTCACTGAAGAAATGCTGAGCACTGCATCCCCCAGTGTAGTATAATGACATGAGGTTTCAGCTCAAAGTCTTGAGAGTCTGGGAACAGAACAGACAAAAGCTCCTCTAACCTTGCACAGTCGAACGCCTTCTGTGGCTCACTGCCACCTCTAAATCAAATGTTCCAACTACCTCCTTTTATACTTACACATTTGGTGACTGTTATTTTGTAAGCACTGAACAAATTTTCATTTGAAGCCAATGAAATAATATTCTGGTTTCTTCTTTGTATTTCTTGTAATAGTTGAAGTGCTCATACAACCTGTACTTCGTGCAGAACTTAAATGTAGTCTTAACCAGAATGCATAAGTCGGTGTATTGCAGTTTAAATCTACTGACTTTTAATGTTCATAACTTCATAATACCAATAAAAATGTTTTAAGATCATGGCAAAAACATGCTGAATGTGTTTCAATTGTTGAGCCCTTCTTAGTTTAGAAAAAAAAAAAAAAAAGGCAAACTATGCTGAACCTTTCTGTCCACACTTCAGGTGATAAATGGTGACAGTCTTCTCAGGAAGTCCTTTTACAAAACCTGATGACCATCTGAACTAACGTGCCCAGATGTATACGTGGGAGGGGGCTATGAAGGCATGCTGGAACTCTTGCATGTTTTCTAATGTGCCTGAGGATCAGGACTTTAAATAATGCTGAGGAGAAAGTTGAAAGAAAATATATCACACTGATTTATTTTATTTCTACTTGCATGTAGCTGAGGGGCTGAGAGCTGAATATGCTAAATGAGTTGACATGGGATGGATGCCACTCCATACTTTGAAGAAAGTACTTTGGGAGTAGGATAAGCTTTCTTCAGCACCTGGACTTCCCTCCCTCCAACCACACTACAGCTGACAAATCACCCTATAAGTCAGATTTCCAAACACATCCTCCCTTAGTTAAGATTCTGTGTGCTGCAAAGAGAGAGACACCTGTAGTGTTTTTCTATTACTTAAAAGGCTGATAAACCGCAGTTCTTGCTTAGGTAGGCAATCTCTGTAGCAATGATGAACAAGAGGTTTCTCAGACCTAAAAGCAGGGAGCCATTACAAAAAGCACTCTTCTGCAAAGCCTGCTGCAAGCTCAACTTTTCACATTCTCCAACTTGCTTGTCTTACTTGATTTGTTCTGCTAAAGTCATGCAGTCCTTACTGCTAAAGCTTGTTTCTAAGGGCTGCTCAGCAGGGAGCTGGGTGAGATAACTGCTACCTCCCCCCAAATATGCCCCAGTAACATAGAACTTCAGGCAGGAGAGAGGCTTGAGTAGGTAATCCCAAGAGAAATTAAACTCAATCACGTTCACGCCTGCCTATGGGCTGATAAGTTAATTCTGTTATGCGGGGGGATAAGAAGTTACTGCACTGTATGAGAAGTTTCCTCACTGTTTGAGGGTTTAAGAGCGTGGCTTCTTAGCCTGGGATCAAGGGGAAAGCAGAAACTGTCCAAACTTTGGGAACTGTTGGGAAAAGCTAAGTGCTGGCATCCAAATGGTGCTGCAGAGCTCACTCTCCGAATGCCCTTCTCGCTCTTTGAACAGAAAATCCTTCGAACAGAGCTTGTCATTCAGTTGTAATGTCAGCATGAATGATGAATGAATGAGAGATGCCCCTGGGCAGATCATCCAGTATATCTAAATGCCACAGTTAATGCGCAGAGAGGCCCTGCCATGTGCACAGCAAGGAAGAGACAGTTCTAGGAAGAAGGAACAACTTGAACTCGAAAAACCCAACACAGAGATCAGTGCTCTGCACTGACAGCAGCACGCTCCTTACAAGTGATGGTGCCATCTGAACAGCTTTGTAACCATTCCATGGCATTCAGTCATTCAACCCAACCCTGAGCTGACACCTGAGCCACGCTCCTCTTAAGGTCTATGGCTATTTGTATTTGTCAGAGGATCAGGTCTGTGTTTTTGTAGAACTGCCTTTTAAATGCATCGAAGTAGCGGAGATCACAAAAGGCTTTTGGGAGAAAAGTGAAATCTAGCCAAGAGAGACCTGACTGCTCTGACCGTTCTTTCCTCCCCCATGGGTTACACTGCCATCTTCCTTAGTGTCTCACATGTAAGAAATTTTCAGCATTGTTTCAAAGCCAAGCTGGGCTGTCTCATTTCAAAACAATACAACGGTAAGGAAAAATTCCTTCCCAGAAAGATGTCCAGCACTTGTTGAAACGGTGACAACTGAGCATTTTTCCCTTGCATGAAATACAGAAATGAGTACCCACAACACTTGTAGCCAGGAGTAATTCTTCTTCTCACATGTGGTAAAAATATTAACTCAAAAGTTCCACATTTAAACAGCAAGAGATGGACGCTGTACCTCATGGTTCAATGGGCAGCACGCATGGAGTAACCTCACCTGAACTTCTGCTGCATTTCTGTATCAATGGAACCACAATAACTAGACTAAGTGTAGGATGCTGAACCAGATTTGCCATCAAAAGAAATAGGTTCACTTAAAAATATATAAAAACAGCCTGGAATCCAGCTACTTTGACCCTCCTGTTCCTGTTCAGATCCATTGCTGCTGGCAGTGCATATTTAGGATCTGCCTTTATGCCCACGTCTCTGGGTTTAGTTTGCATTTACTGGATATTTGCTTTTGTTTTTTGCCTATGTGATCTCTTTTAACTCCCAGTAAGTAAACACAACCAGAGTGATACTGTAACATTAATGCCAACAGAGGGTGATCAGCTATGGCTGGAAACATTAAAACAATCTGTAGCCACTGTAAAATAGCTCATTGCCTGTCTCAGTCAGTTGAAGACAGCACAAAAGCAGTAAGGGGGATAATTTTTCATTCCTAACTGCCCAGTATAAAATAATATAAAGACTGCAGGTTCACTTACATCCTTTTTTTTTCACCCAGAGGGTGGTGAGGCACTGGAACAGGTTGCACAGAGGCTGTGGATGCCCCATCCCTGCAGGCATTCAAGGCCAGGCTGGACGTGGCTCTGGTCAGCCTGGGCTGCTGGTTGGTGACCTGCACACAGTAGGGGTTGGAACTGGAGGAGCACTGTGCTCCTTTTCAACTCAGGCCATTCTATGATTCTACGATTTGTAAGTTAAAGCACTGACTGCATTCCATACACCTGTCCTTCTGCTTCTGCAGACTTAAAGTTATAAATTGAGGTCAGTTTCCATTGTCCACGACTGCACTGTTATAATCTTTAGTTTTAATTGGCAATGACCATTACAAAACAACAATAACCAAACGAATCTTGTATCAGCCATGCTCATCCACTTCCAACCCCTGCTGTGTGCAGCCATATGCTGTTTACAATGGCCATGAAATGACTGGGGAAAACAGCAAGGAAGAAGAAGGGGGGGAACTTCAGAACCTGCAGGAACTAACACTGAGAGCCAAATGGGGGAGAAAATGAGTGTGACCACCTCCTCCTATTTAAGAGAAGGCTGGTGCCTTCCTCTCCCAGGTGCTCATTAGGATGATTGCATTGGTAAGGAAGTGGCTATGGAGTGAGTGCTATGAGCTCCACGTTTGTTTATTTTTTTAATATGGGTTCCTTCTTCTCTTTCATAGCCAGAGTCTCTTTGAGTGCAAGCAGTTTTTTGGTCTTGCCTTGCATAAGGGAAGGGATTGCAATTCAGTTCTCAAGATTTACTTTGTGCTGGGAGGTGTTGCTTTCTTGGTTTGCTTTGTGCCTCTTGGAGGTGACTCATCTTCTCTCAATATTAAGGAATAAGTCATGCTATATCCTTTTTTTTTTTTCCCTCTTATTCCAGTCTGCCTTGCCTCTGCCACTACTAGTAGTTGCTCTTACTAGTAGTCTAGGCACTTTAGATGTGCTCCAATTGAACTAACTGCAGCTTTACTACACGAGTCTGCAATATAATGGAATCCTACTGGCACTACTACAATCTCCTGGAAGATAACTAACAGCAGTGCCTGCATGGCTTCTAGAAGCTTAGGAGGAACTATTTATAAGAGTGATCTGGTTTGACTGATAGGTAGCTTGTTTTCTTTCTCCCCAGACTGTTAAAAATCATTACTGTACAGCAGCTCCACCTGTATTTATCTTCCGTAGCTTCTGATAACATTAGCTGGAGGATGTTATGTGAAAACATGATAACTAATGCCTACAAATGGATCCATGTCTTCCAGGTGTGAAGCTGCTGCTTTAAGAGAGTTTCCTGCTCATCTGCTGTCTGTGTGCATCCTACAGCTCCAGGAGGCAGGCATTAATTGGGCTGTTCCTTTCCATTCTGGCAATGGGTGGTCTTCTTGGCAAGAACAAGAGGCTCTGTGTGTTCCCTAAGAAAGTCATTTTTTGTAAGACCAAGGGGAAAAGGGCATCTGGGGCTGCAGGTACGTCCTGTGATGCTTCAACGTGGACTGGGGAGAACTATTTTTATTCAGCGCGCATAGGGAGGACCCCCAGAGCCCCCGAACCTCTTCTTGCAGAGTCCTTAAACACCCCTGAAGGTGAATCTGCTGCCCAAGCTAAAAAGGACACAGGAGCTGCATCTCTGAACATACAACATACTGAGGCCCCACTTTGTGCCTCTTCTAGTGATGCAGACAATAGTGAGGGGCCACAAGACCCTGAAACCAAACCCAGCACAGAGGGGATGAAGAGCCAGGAACTTGCTGAACAGCCAAAACAAGAAGCCCAATCTGCCACAGGCAATCTACAAGAGATGGGTAAAGCTCAAGCTGATGAGCATCCTGCTGGTGGATGGATACCCCACGAGCAACTCGGCTGCAGGGATGATGAAGTGAGGCCTCTTACAGAGACAACTGTGAAGGCTGAAGTCCACGTGTGTGCTGAAGCCCAAGGTGAGGTTCAGCCTGCTGGAATGGAGTCCAGGCTGTCAATTACTGGAGAAGAAGATGCGACAGCTCTGTGTGATTCAGAGGAAACCTGTGAGAGAAAGGATCATCAGGAAGTGCCTGTGGAGAAGGCAGCTGAGTCCCCAGCTGCTTTGTGTACAATGCAGGAGACAGAGCTGCTTCTGAAGACCATGGAGACAAGAGAAGACATCACAAGTGTGCAGAAATCTGCAGAAGAGAAAGCACACTTTGCTGCTAAAGCCTCACCTGATCCCCAGTTGGAACATGATAAAGAGGTTCCTCTTTATGAGTATACGAAAGAAAATGCTTTTGAATTGGAGCAAGCTGAAGAACAGACTGAAGTTGGTGATGATGGACAAATGTCAAATGAGATACCATCCTGCCTGCTAGGAACCCAGACTGCTCTGCAGGATAAGGAAGAGATCAAAGCTAGCAATGGGGGAAAACAGCCTGCTGATGAGGAGCGCTGAAAGAGCACATGGAGCCTGGTGCAGCAACCACTGAGCAGGCTGAGGGTTTGTCTGCAGGAAAGCAAAGAGTCTGCTGCCTTGATCCTGCAAGGAGCCAGGATGGACAAGTAACCAGTGGGAGTCTGTATCCTAAAGGGCACAGTGGGCAGGTTGTTTATGGAGCCTGCTTTAGAAAGTGGGACTGAACAGCAAGTTGGTGCACAGCTTTCCATAGGTGGCACCAACCCCCTTCTTTCCCTAGCAGGGGGGTGGTGAAGGGACACACTTATTTTTCAGTACAAGAAGTATATTTATGTAATTACTTTTTTTTCCACATGCATGTATACCTGAGCTAGGGTTATGGAGTTTGTAATTCTATCCCTCTGTGTAACTTCAAAGGCATATTAATTCTACTTGTCTGCGCACCTCACTCTGATCATCACTGTTTGAAGCTATGTTGAACTGCTGTGCAATGCAACTGGAAGCAATAAATGGGCATGTTTTAATGCTTGTTGAGAGTTTCTTCATGTCCAGCTGCTCCATGGTTTGTGTTAGTTGAGTGCAGTGAAAGTGGTTGCTTCCAAAATGCAGTAAGAGAGATTTCTGATGGTTGCTTTGCTGCAATAAATATGTCAGGTTCCACATGCATGATGCTGATCTCTAATAATGTAGTTCTTAAATGTAGGGAGTCTTCCTGTAAAATGTGATTAGTTGGGCAGCTGTTACTGAACTTCAAAAGCAATGCAGTGCTGAAAAGAACTGGAAAAAGAACACAGCCCAGATCTCTTCCTTTAATTTCAACCAAAAGATAACAGGACTGCGCCAAATCATTCTGCTATAGCTTATGGGGAATTGTAAGTGTACTTAGACAGAAAGCTGGAGAGACAGCATGTATAGGAGAGTGAGATTAATCTTCCCTAAGGAAACCATTTCCAGCTATTGTGTTCTTGTGTGCTTCCCATAATAGCTGTATTCATAAAGGGGGAGAAAAATAGTTAAAGGCAAGTCAGGATATGAGGATTTTGAAAGGCATGCATCTATTTAAAGGATGACTGGTTTTACTGTCTTTATGTGCATAATCACATCAAGAATATAGTGTATCTTCGTGCTTTTCTTTTAAATCAAGGGACCAGGCTGGTAAGTCATAAATCTATTGATTTAAGCCAACCCTCCTTAAAATATTTTCCCTTATGACCAAAGCAGAATGGAGACAATGTTCATGGAAATGTCAGTTTACTCTCACTTAACACACAGCATGTTTCCCCCCTTGGCTGCTGTGTGAAATCCTGAAGGCACCTATGTCAGTTCATTACAAGTTGCCCTGGATTGGTTACATCTAACAAAATGCTGCTTAGGTTGGTCTGAAAGAATGGATGTGCCCTCTGTACTTAGAATTAAACAACACATGTGTGGGTCTGGAGGCTTCTCCTTGCTGATGCTGAAAAAGAAACAAAGCAAAGAGCCACAGAAGCTTCTCTGCGTTGTTCTGCCTCTGTCTTACGTGCTTAGATCATAACTATAATTAACTGCCAAGTATTGTCAGAGGTTGGTATTAATCATCTTCTGTTTTGTGGTTGCTGGGAGAACTCGCAGCAATGTGTTTGACAGTGCAGTGCAAAGAGATGTTGAAAGCAATGAAATGTTCAGGATGAGAATCACAGCTTTAAGAAAGAAAGTTTGTTGTTTTGTTTTTTTTTCTTGTGGTGGGCAAATGCGAAGCACCAGGAAGAAAGAAGTTGAGAGGGACAGATTACAATGTGCAGTAGATGGTATGCTTGCATGTACTGCTGGCAAAGGATAATGGAAGTGATGGTGATGTAGGATTCCTTGGGTGACTTTCATCACTGGCTTTGGGCAAGCATTTCAGAGAACATGAAGACAAGACCTCTGGTATGGGAAGAATACGTTTGCCTTCTCACATTAAACAATTACTCACTTTCAAGCTAAGCTTGTCACTGTATTTTATGCTTGTGATTTAATTAATGCTTGCATCTCACCACTCAACAAGGAACCACGTGACAGTGATTCATCAATTCATTCCCATTATGACTGTTTTTTGTTACCCAGCTGAGACTGAAGGTATCAGTGTAACCTAGAATCACAGCATAAGCTGTGATTACATGACACTGTTGCTGACATTCTAAAACAAACAGGTGGTTGGGGTCAATTTCAATGCCAACATATAGAATAACACTGCAGGCTACAGTTTCACAAACACTATTCCTAAATCCAAGCCTACCTCAGACTGGCTTACGATAGATCTGTTCCAGTTCAGATGTTTTCCTTCAGTTTTTGTCAGCCTCTTTGGTTGCTTAAGATGTGCCACAAAGTACTGTAAAGCTGAGCTTTACTCTTGGACACCAACCATTGTGTTGTCCTGCTTTAGCCTACCCAAAATTACCCTCGGGAAGATTTTGCTCTTGCAATTCTAATGGCTTGAACTGTGTGATGGAAGGGACCCTGACATTTCTGATACCTGCACTGCCTCTAAAGACAACACTTTATGTTTTTGCCCTTTTCATTTTGCACGTTATTTGGCTAAAATGCTGAGTATTGACGTTGCTGGCCTCCGAGTGAAAGATGCTTGTCTTCTGGTGAGCAAATAATTGGGCTCACTGACTTTGAACTGCTGAAAATAAAGATGTGATTCCAAACTTTCTAATATGATTCCTATGAGAAGAATAGGACTGAAGTTATAAAAACACTTTAATGCTTTTAAAATCCTGTTCCTGCCCTTTGAAAAGAAAGGACAGACCGTTCAGCATCAGCAGAACAGTTGTACCATCCAGAGCAGCCCCTCTATATCCCCTCCATGCCTCTGCTCCACGAGCACTGAACTCCACTGTCACTGCTGTGTGAATGCAAGCTGTACCTTTCACTGCAGTTTGTCCCTTCTTTTATAGGCAAGTTCCAACTGCAGGATCCATTCATAAACCAGCAGTGTGAGCACAGGTCAGTTCTGTTCCCAGGCTCTAGGCTGCCCTCTTAAGATGATTAACAGCAAATTCTTTGACTAGCAAATTGAATCACTGCAAATGAGCAGCAGAAGCATCTTCACCAATTCACATAACTGTCCTGTTATAACCTTTTGCTCCCTGAAAATCTTGGCTTCCACTGTTAAGAATCTGTACTTAACAAAGCTTTTTTGTGATTCAAGAGGGAACCCTGAAAATACAACTGTGCAACACCCAAGAAATCAACAACTCAGGAATTAATGTTTAGGAGCTTAATATCTGCTATCTGCTCATGCTATCAGGAGCTGCAAAATGTGTTTCCCTTCCTTCTGAAGCACTCAATTCCCAGTACACTAATAGGTCTGTTTCCCTTAAACTGACTGAACTACTGACACAACTTGGTGGAGAGTTCTGAAAACAGCTGGCCAGAATAAAAACACCTCCCTTAACCAAAGCTATCGCTGCTTGTTGCTGGTTTTTTGTCAACGCCAAACGCTTCTGTTTCACTTAACGAGCACATCTCCTCCTGGCCTTCAGCAGCAGAATATTCTGCTTGCTTCTCTGCACGCTTTTCCCTTGGTAAGGTGCGAGCCCAGGTTTAAAGCTGCAAGACCTGTCAGCAGTCTGACAGCAGGATGGGAATCGTAACAAGTTCACAAACAAAAGCCAGCTCAAACAACCCTCCTGCACTCACTGGAGGAAAGCACCCCTCCAGAGCAAGAAACATCATTGCAGAATCCCAACCAGCTCTGCCTCCTCTGCTGCAGGTGCAGAACAAGCAGCCAGCAACATGTTGGAACTGATGAAAAGCACCTGAGATTTGCTGTTCTTGTGTGTCAGGAAGATGCATTGTGCCTATGAACCAAAGTGTAACACCTGAGCTCTAAAGCCTGCTGTGTTGCTGTTGCTCAGCCCGTGATACTGGTTATTACTGTCAACTTTCAGGTGGAAAACCCCATTGCATTTCTCTTCAGTTTTGTATGAACATTACGAGAGGAAAAAAGAAAAAATGTGCAGAAACTTACAAAGCCAATCAGGGGAATGTCCAAACAAACAATAAATACAGAAAACAGTTCTGATATTTGGGACTGTGGCGCGGATACCTCCTTCAGTGATCGAAGTGGTTGGCTCCCTTAATTCAAACACATCCCAAACAGTGACATAAAGTGGTGAATAAGAATTTTTTGACCTAGTAACTGTGTATGCTTTCTTTCTACCAGCAGGACTGTAATGCCTTCAACACTGCTCTCATTTTCTGATTATTTGCCAAAAAAGAAAAAAAAAAAAGGATTCCCATCTGCCTTTCAAAGCAGAGCAAGGATGGGATAAGTTAACTATTCTCATCCTCAGCAATGGTCTTGTCCTCTGGCTTGCTGCTATCTGAGAACTCATCCTCCAGTGCACCCAAGGGAGTTTGGGGACATCGTCACCCTCAGTTCACAAGTCATGGAGGATGCACATCAGTGCTGGAGCTCAGGACAGGGATCACACAGGACAGGGACTCAGGGATGCTGATGTCTGTTCTGATGGTTTTCCTCCTGACAACTCCTCTGAGGAAGGTCCTGCTCTTAGCAACAGAAAAGTGAATGAACATTCACAGTAGGAAATGGCCAAATTAGGATCAGGAAGGAGAAACAATTTTACTACACGTGAAAAATAAGCGGTGCCTTTGCACATATGGTAATGAATATAGATCTATGACTTTCTATAAATAATGCCTCTCTTGAGACAACAGCAGTGGAATTTGGCAATCTTCAGATTTTTAAGTGCTCCTGTAGTGATGGCAACACCCCACCAACAAAAACACACCACAGAACAAACTGTTACTTTCCTTTCCTCGCTAAGCATTATGCTGTCCTTCCAAAATCACATGAAGCACTTGGCTGCTATCAGCATTCACACCAAATCGCTGATGTTGTTACAGCAATTGCTTTCTCTGAACAGTCAATCTCACAAAATATTAATTCATTTCTATCTTGTCCTCTGTCTACCTTTGGCATCAAATAGCATCTCTTTGTCCTCTGATATTTTGTTTTCTCCCATAATGAAAGCGGCTGCTTAGTCCTTCCTGCTTTCCCATCCTTACAGCTATGTTCATGCAGAGTGCCTAACTAGCATGGAATCACTCACTTCTACAGATTCTACCCATAAAAGCAGCTCAAACAGTGCATCGAAACTGCTCTGGACCCATTAGCTTCACTTTAGAAATCGTCATCCCTAAATTATAGATCTGTTTTTCTGTGGTTGCTGTTATTCTAAACCTTCTGCCCAGCCATCAGTAATGATATCGTGCTGCACAGCAGCTCTGTTTTACTTTAAATATTTAGCTACAGAAAATGCCACAGGATTTGCAGTGGAACAGCAGTTTAAGAGAACTAATGATGTGGGACTCGCGGGGAAATGGTTTGCTGTCATCAGCTACCCTGCTCAAGAGCAATACCTTATCAACCTGAATAAGAAATAAAGGCCAAGAAATTGTGATGCTGGAAATGGTTGAACAGAAATGCTTATTTTGTAGTTTCTCTGCCAGAAATGGGGCAGTTTCATTCTTGTTTAATTATAACATGAGTTTAAATTGTGTTTGCTTCTTTCTAGCAACTGCAGCTAATCTGCACGAGATAAATTTCAAAAGGAATTAATAGACAAAGCTGTATGTGGGTTCTCTCCCTTTTCAACACCATTTTCCTCTCCTCTTTCTCTGCAAAGCACTTAATCTGTTTTCTAATGATCCTGTGGTTTTACAACAACGCTATAAATGTGACTTGAGGTAAAATTTTCTCTGCATTTGAAATATACTGTTCCTTATTATTACCTTAGTTTGAAGTGATAACACTGCTGTGCTTTCTAAAAACCGAGTAAACGGTTGATAAAATAATGACCTAAGGGCCTGAAATCCACCTATTTCTGATCTCTCAACAAAAAGGTATTCTACCTTTCATTCTTCCTCCCTTCCAATTCCCACTAGGCCTATATACAGCTGCTAAATGTGAATTTCTTTCTACAATTAACTAATGGGCTAGGAAACACGAAG
The DNA here is from genome assembly GCF_026119805.1 of Tympanuchus pallidicinctus. Taxonomy (NCBI): domain Eukaryota; kingdom Metazoa; phylum Chordata; class Aves; order Galliformes; family Phasianidae; genus Tympanuchus; species Tympanuchus pallidicinctus. Next base: position 3,569,180 of record NW_026294748.1, read on the forward strand.
AGACCTAAATACTATTCATCTTGGTAATACAAACTAATAGCTGTAAAGTGCAGTATTGGCTGGGAGTCGTGGTGAGCAACTGACTTCTCAAGTGCTGCTAGCGATATCAAAAGACCCAAAAAAAGACTGGCTCTAGAACTAAAACAGGCTTTAAAATTATAAATCTTGTGTCCAGCCCAATCCTGGGGAACTTCCAGAGAGCTCACAGCAAGTTCTGCACTCTTTCTTATCCCCCTGCTCCTCAGAAAACTGGGTCACAGAATCAATCAAGCCCTTACAGAGGGATGGGGTGTGGTCCTAATTAATTTCTAATTTGCAGGTGGATAATTGCCCTTTGAGTTATATACCACTCAGCTCAGCAACAAGAAAGAAGCTTGGTTTTCTGTCTCTTTCTGAGTGAAGGCTTTGCTGAAGTTCCTCAGTATCCTAAAGCCCAACAGCTCTCTGGAGAAGGCTGCCAGCAGGATTGCTGTACACCTTGATCATGGGAAATGAAATCAGCCACGAGAGGTATTGCAGAAGGTCTGGGAAGCCTGAAAGACAAGGAGCTGAGCAAGAAAAGGCAGAAGGTGATCTTTCTACTGCCCAGGAGTCTCTGCTGGGGAGTAGTGAGAATCCTCTTCTAAAGGAGAAATCACAGGGTGCTACTGTGGGGGTGCAGAACAAAGACAAAGAAAGTGAACCAGCCTCATTTTCTCTGCAACACAAGCAGAAGTCTGTGCCACAGACAGCAGTGCAAAGCGTGGAGCTTCAAGACCACGGTGAGACTCAGCCCTCTGTGCAGGAGCCACAAGAGGCTGAAAGTGAGCCTGCTACCATGGGCCCTGACATGCTGAAGTGTGCTGCAACTCAGGAGAGAGCTGCAACAGCTCAGCCAGCTGCAGGAGATGCAGGAGTGACAAAAACTGACTTGGCTCTGCAGGCTGCTGGAGAGGTAGGAGATGGAGAGGCAGAAGATGTGGTGATCAACCAGGCAGCAGTGGAAAAACACTCAGCGGTGTGCAAGAGACCAAGCCGTAGGCTGTGCAAGCCAAGTCCTCTCTGCAGGTGGCTGAAGAAACTCAAGTCCTCTGCTGAGAAAAAGTAAGGCCAGGACTGAAGCAATTACCTCCTCAAGCGTGAGGCTTCCTATGAACTATGAAAGGATTATTGAGTGCCTCCTGGGAGGAAAAAAGCCTAAGAATTAAAGTAGAAAGAAAATATTTTGTCATCTTCAAGCTGTATGTCTGCTGTGTAGTTCTGGCTGTTGTACAGACCTGAGTGCAGCACAGAGAGCATCCCATCTGCATGTAAGAGAAAGGGAAAACCAATGGCTCTGTTACCTTAGGAAGCAACTCTCCAACTTGTGAGCTTGCCTTTTTCTGTTGCTCACTGGGCTTTGTCTTTAACAGCTTGCTTTCTGAACCTATGTAAAAGTGCAGTGTACAAACTTCTATCTTTGTGGTGCTTCCCACCACTATTCGACTTCCTTTCACCTGCTTTTAATAACTTGCTCTGTCTGATAGACCAAGCTTAGTGCATTAGTATTACCAAACTAAATAAATACCTTGTAAGAACACTAAATGTTTACAAATGCATGTTAACAGTGGGTGTGATGTGGGAGGGCTGGTAAACAAGGGGCTCTTGTTTTGCTACTAGAATTGATTGTTTTGTGTATATTTTTAATGTCTGCAAGTCAATAAAAGCTAGTTTTATTGCTCAAATGAAGTGTTGAACACAAACGAAAGGGCATTAAGGGAGGGAGGAGAAATGGGATGCTATAGCCTATCTTCAGCTGCAGATGATGACACAACAAGGGGGGCTCCCTGCTGAGCAGGAGAAGTAAGGAAGCCAACAGGTTACAGTCTGGCTACCATGGGGCTGCCTCCAAAAAAAAGGATGTAAGGATGTACAGTCTGCCCAATGGCCTTCAACTTGATTCCTGCAGCAGTGTGCCATCTCTGTGGGTCATGTCACAGACTGACCTGCATGTCTTTGCACTACTGAAGAGTGAGTCACCTAGAAATGCATTGTTCTGTTAGAGAAACCAGCTGGTAAAAATTCTTCTGGGAGATTTAGAGAAAACAACCACCAAGCAGCTGACTTCTAGGCGAAGACAGTGAGTGGGCTGCAGGGGCTGTGCTAGAAGCATCCCAGCTCATTACAGCATCCCAGCCTGCCTTCAAAAAGCAGGGAGGGCTAATCCATCTTCCAGGAAAGCTAATGAGCAAACAGCCTGTGCTCCTGAAACTTAATGTCAGCTTCCCATGACTGAGGTAGCTGTGCTGCTGTTCCCTGAGCGTAACCCTCCACTTGCTGTTTATGAAATAAAAACACTGCTACTGAGCATGGATGAGACAATTCATCCTATTTCTAGCTGGACACATAAAGAATGGAATGAGTAAACTGCTCACTCTAGTCTTTATTATTCACCACTTTCCTTTATGTAAGATACAGTTCAACGTTCTGCCCGGCTGTCTCTCATCTTGACAGATGCACCACCAGCTTACCCATGGAGAGCAGGGACAGCAGCATGCTTTAATAGCATCAACTGCTGTACTGACGTTGCTAATGCCATGTTTAACAAGCTTGGGGTGCACCTCAATGCTTCTCTTGCAACAGAATACGAACTGAAATAGCTTCAGCATATATATTTCTATACCTTAATCAAAAGCAGCTAGCTGTGCAAGGAAAGAAATATATAAGTAGCAAAGCAGCTGTTTTTCACCATGTGCTTAGAAGCACCATCTGGTGTGCTGCCTCTTCTGATGCAAAATGAGTTCCTTGGTTGTTAATGACCTATAAGGATAACATTTGCTTGCTGTAATCTCCAGGTCCCCGAAGAAAATGTTGTAGGGAGTTTTTAAACAGAGTTTAGCAAGGTACACCCCAAAAGAAAAAACAGAAAGCTGACCATGGGAGTACTTTCCTATGTGCATCTGAAGGTCTCACGTCTGCTTGCACCTTCACCTGGACAATAAAAAAAACCTGTTGTCTCAAAGAACGGTTTCTTGCTATTTGCATCAATATATCTCCTAATTACCCACCCTTTAAAAGCATTTATCTTACTTTCAGCATCAGCACAGAAAAAGAAAAATGTCCACCGTGTAACTGTGGGTATGCCTAACCCATAACTAACAAGCTGCTGGAGGTTCAAAAGATGCTTCATAGAAGGATAAAGTCCTGCCAACAAGCAGCACCCCTTAAACTCACCCATCACACAGGGCAATCTGGCCATGCTAGCCTACATCCATTCATGCTGCCTCACCACTGAAGCAAGATATTAAACTTTAAAAATTAATCTACATAACTGCATGAAAATATGCAGATAGAAGGAAGACCCGACACGATCCCTTTCTTCTGCCTGTAGCACCAGCCTGCTTTGTGAGCAGAATCTCTGAGAAGAGACGTCTGGAAAAAATCCAGTTGCCAAAGCTGCCTACATAAACCAGAAATGGTTCTTAGAGATGCAGCAGGTCAGCACGATGGCGACTGCAAAAAGCTAATAGTTATGAATACAATCCATTTAACTGAGCTCTGCTGTATTGCAGCTGCAAAGTACTTCACTTTTTTTTCTTTCAGCGTATTCTGATACATAAAATAACAAATGCAGGTTTTGCTGGCTTTCCTGAAGACTTAGCAAGAAACCACAGATGTTAAGAACTCTAAAGGACTGGAGGCTGAGAAAGATTCTGCTAAAGGAAATCAGAGCTTATTGCAGAGGGTATGGAACCAAAAATGTGAAAAATAATGGGACAAGAAGCAAGAGGGAAGAGCCCAGACAATTTGGGCTGCCTGAGTATAGACACCAAAGTGCCAGAAATGGCATTTCACACCACTCAAACGCACAGTTTTCAGGGAAAACAAGGATAATAAAGTCTAAGAGCCGACTGCTAGGAAAAAGATCAGTTTTTATACTATCAAAAAGCAATGAAGCTCATCCCAGTGTAATATGGAGTTGTTTAAAGTTGCTTACTTGTGCAAGCAACCTGTATGTACAGTAACTTGCTGCACAGGTCTACAATCGGCAAGGGGAAAACCTCTGCAGGGAAACAAAAAAGACCATTTATTACACCTAGCTTCTCATGCTTACAGTCCTTTCCTGGCTCTGCTCAAGGTCCTGATCCACGAGAGATGTTTGGCACAGGGCACCAAGCAGAGCACAGGCTTTCTAAGTATATCAATTAGAGAGCAAAAGCAACATAAGATTTTACACAAAGTGAGGGCATGCCAAAAACGAAACACAGAAACTCAAATTCAGCTACTCATTGCTTGTAGGTACAGATCTCTGGGGAATTCAGGAGAAAAGAATGAGGGAGAGAACCGAGCTAGCGTCTCATCTCAAAGAAATCCTTGTTCTAAATGTCTCTGTGACTCCATCCCATACTGCACCACCTCCTGCTGCACAGCTGAAGTGAAAACAGAACTACAGAATGTGTAAAAAAGGGATGTGCGTGACATCTTTGTTAAATATCTATAGGGGAAATACTAAGACACAACTTGAAACAGTAACTGAGCACCTGGAGGGAAGGCAGGGCCAGCCCTGGGGAGCTCAGGTGCATGCAATGTATTGAGTGATGGAAGTGATGGAGCCAGGATCCACCCCTTTCCAGCCCTCATTTAAGGCCTGGCAGTGAAGGTGAGGGGATCTCCCTGGAGATCCCTGCCTACCTGAAGCCTTCTAAGGGTGAGTTTTTCTTTCTTTCTTTGTTTCTGTGTCTATGGCTGCTCCATTTGGGCTTATCCTCATTTGCTAAAGCTTTGGACTTTGCTACCTTGCTATCACTGCTGTGCTTTCCATCACATTATAGCATTACAATACTTTACAACATTCATAAAGCACCAATAAGAGGCAGCAGAAACACTCACCTAGACAACCAGGGAGTTGTCAATTACAAATTGTGCAGAGTTAACAGAAGAATGGTATGCTGACAGGCTTATCTTGTCCTGCCAAAGATCCCAGTGAAACCAGGCACCGAGAAGGAGGCTAACATTGGTATTATTGCTTATAATAGCTGTTAGCTGCCTTGGAGAAGTGGCACCCAACTGTGTTGCCACAATAGATAGGATGGTCTTAAGTCAGTTACACTTGCCAATAAAGGTATTCATTTCCAGTGCTTAGTGAATGTGTAGGGGTTGGCCTGTTGAGTGCTTGCTGTGGCAATAATACCTATAGCAGCTTAACCCAGATCCCACTGCTGAGCTTTGGACAAATGCTCCCTTTGTCTGAGTGTATTTAAGGTTCTGCAGTACTGAGCCAGTGCTGCAGCCACCTCTCTTGGCATAAGCAACTCCAACAGTCCTCTTTGCCTTGTGAGAGCAAGCAATGAACTGGGATTACTTCTTCAGAAGAGCCCAAAAGAAGTTTCACATTTATTTGGATTCTCCAAGTGAAGATGGTGAACTTATCAGTTCTGTTTCAGTGGCTGGGACGCTGAAAAGGTGAGGAAAAATGGTCCTCAAATAGTCCTTTAAATGGATCCATTTAAATTTGAGCTTTTATCTCTTGAAAAATGCATGGCCCAGATTTCAGCTACCTGTATTTTCCTCTCCCTGCACGATCACTTCTGTGATGGCGTTTCACTCTCCCAGCATAACTCAGCTATTGCTTCTGTGAGCATCTCTCAGGACCTCAATATCACCAGCTTCCCTCAGCTGAAGGAAAACTGGTGACCTTAGCAGTGAAGGTGAGCAAAGATGGTGGGTAATAAACTGAATTTGACTTCTAATGCAACTCCTTCTGGGGGTTTTGTTGGGACAGTTTTTGCTCCAGCACTGGTTTTGATTCAGGCTTGTTGCCTGTTTACCATGCCTGTGGTGCACGCCTGTTAGAAATACATCACTTGCTGCCATCAAAACAGAAAGGTAAGCAGTAATTAATGCCGTGTTCTATAAATTTCACCTCTTTCTCCTTTTCCTTTCTGCTAATAAATATGGAAGAGATGACTGAAGTGGTGCTCTGAAAACACTGAAAGAAAAAAGCACGTCTAACAGTTACCTCAATAAAAAGCATCCTGGAAATGAAATAACAGTTGTCTGTCACTTCTCCCCACAGGGAAAAGTTTACTCTTCTCCCCACCTTAACCAAGTGCTTTGTGCTGCTGAATTTGATCTGATCTTACAGGTGCTTCTGCAGCTGGGTAAGTGATGAAGGCAACAAGAAAATCCATCTCATGCTCTTCCTACCCCCGCAGCCTCTCTTTGTTCTGGCTTTGTATCAAAAAATTAACTTTTCATGGTTTTGAAAGAGGAGAAAACCATTACAGAAAAGACAAAACCAATTTTTTTCCTGGTATATGTGATTGTTTTCTATTTCCCCAAAAGGTTGATGTTTAAAATGAATCATGGGCAGTTGGGGGTGGGAAGAGATGCTGAAAGGTTTTTCCTGCTTGCCCTTCTCTCAGCTCATGCAATAGTTTCACAAGTTTGGAGTCTGTGCAAATATTCCCCCTGTTTGGGATTTATCAGTGGATTCAAAGGAATGAAGTAAACAGAGGAGGGTAAGCTGAAGGACTGCACTCTTCACAGCTCTTTAAACTAATAGCTCACATGCATTTAGGAAATGCAGCGTGAAATGTTGCACTTGTCAGCAATGAGGGCTACCTACTGCTTGTGCTCATAACTTCATGAGAGCAGCAGGAAGGGAACTCAGACCTTCTTGCTTCCAAAATCAGGCCATGAGAAGGCAAATAATCTCAAACCTGTGGCACAAAGCAGTGAGATTCCAGCCAGCAGCAGAGAAACAAGAAAGGCACAAAGCCATGCTGCACCAGAGCCTTAAGGAAATGATACAGTTCCATTCTGAAAAGCCATTGGATTACCCTGGAATAAGTCCATATTGGAGAACATTATTACTCCTTATTAAATCAACACCTGCTAGCTTATAGAGAAAATAAGTAGCACTGTGAACTCTTCTGGGGGCTGAACTACAAGGGAGCTTGATGCTATGGAAAGAGCTCTTGAACTGCAACAGAACAGAATTCTTTGCAGGAGGGGAGAACATATAACAATAAAACCTATAAATCCAAGAACCAGTTGGGTTCAAAAAGACATGGCTCAAAGAGCAAAGCAATCATCACTGTGTCTGGTGTTCCTGGGGTTGTTTTTTTTGTTTTGTTTTTTTAAAGATGCTAAATGCAAAGCATTTAATTCACAAATTAATATCAAAATATATGCAGCCATCTATTGTTGGCCCCTGTTGGCTTTGCCAAAAGCGGTGGTTTTGAAACCAACAGAGCCCACAAATGACTGCAGTCTCCCTTTGTAATTAGCCAAGCTGATCACAGCTCAGCAGCACAGCCTCCTGGATGCTGCAAGGTTGAGTTGTTGATTTTTTTTTTTCCACATACCCACTTGCTTTTTTTCCTCCTTGAGTTTCAGCTCTCAGGTAAAACCATACAGCTGCAGACTTCCATGCTGAAAAGTGTGCATAAACCACAGATCTGTTATTTAAGCAGCAGACCCAGGTTCTCCTGAGGTTGTATCCATATCCTATCATTTTCCACTGCCCACCTGTGGACTCCCAAAGCTGAAGCTTCTGCGTCTTTTCCTTTTTCAGTGTTCTCTCCATGTCTTTGCTGGAGGCACAACTTTATTCCAGCTGCTCTCCAGAGATGTGTGGATGTATCCCTGAAACGTGAAGGCTGTGGCTCTGAGAATTCATGGGCCACACAGGCTTCTAACGGTAAGGCAAGCATCTCTAAATCACAGTATTCAGATTTCTGCAAATGCAGAAATCTATCAAAAATCTAAATTAGAAGCAGCAGCACTTTCTTTTTATGGAGTCCAACTTTGTATTTCTCTCACCCAGGTGACTTTCTATTTTAACATTCATCTCTTCTTTCCTCTATGTACCATCTGTTCACACTCATTCTCCCTTATATTCATACTGAAAAAAACTTGAAGTATGATCTAGTGGCCACAGAAGACCACATCTATAAAACACCCAGGCCCACTTCTTTTTTTTTTTTTTGGTTCATCTGTTCTTGTTTCATACAGTTGATCTGTTTCCACGTTGTTAGTTTGGTCTGTTTAAATTGTAATGCCCTGGGGGCAAAGACTGCTCTGTGTGTGCACATAGCCTGGATCTTGGTTAGGGTCTGTGGGCACTGCTGTGGGACTAAGGATAAAGCCAGAGAGGCTGCCTGGCTACGTCATATGGCTGGAAAAGCCATCAGTGAGTATTGCATGTCATGGTGGAAAAGTGAACACAAGGAATAATGTACCTCTGTGGATGGCGTCGCTGGGCTGCACTTGTAGTGCACTGATGTCACACTGACGGTGATAAAACTGTTGGGATTTAAACAAAAAAAAATGAAACCCCTGTCATAGGCAGTGTTAGGAAATACACTGCTAAAGGTGCATTAAACTTTGATGGCTCTATTTATACATTATACATGTGCAAGTCAGCAAAGCTGTACTGGTGGTAATTTTCCAAAAGAATCAGCTAATAATGTTACAGCACATGCTGGAGCAAACTAATGCACAGGTTGCTGTTCTTTTTTTTTCCTGTTTTGGCTTATTAGCACACAAAATAGGAAACGTTCCACGCTGCTTTATGCCCCAGTGTACAGTCCAAGGAGCAAAGCAAAGGGGAGCTGTAAGGAAGATTGATTGAGAGATGTTCTGCCTCTACGAACAGAATGCTGATGGGGAGGATGAAAATTGGAGATCCCCATATGTTTGAACCACTGAGGACTCTCAATCTTAAGGAAAAGCCCACTGCAAAAATTATGCAAACTCCACAACAAGGAACATCAGCAATTTTAGGAAAGGCTGAACTCCTTTCAAAGCCTGAGGCCACGGGTGTTTAGAAACCATGCTGACAAACAGCATAAAACATCCTGATCGAGAGGGGCTGACAGCAAAGCAACCAGCTGAGACTTCAGTAGTTTTCTCCTTTGAAGCAGAGCTCCAGCTGGTTACATGGCTGGAATATGGGGGGGAAAAAGAAAGGGGTAGGATCTTGTCCTCAAAACACCATTAATGCTGTGGGTAATCACTGCTGCATAGGAACAGGCAGAAGGCCTGAAGGCTTGGGAGATGGCAGCAGCAAATCTCAGGAACGTTTTGGTGGAAGAGTTTGCACTGTCAAGTCCTGATCTGACATGAAGTTTCTGCCAGCAGTTCTAATGCTCCATGTAACATCTGAGATGGTGCAGGCAGAATGCAAACCTTAAGCTTGGGTTTTCCATCATCTTTTTCTTTCGTTTCCTGAAGAATCCCTAAGATTCATATGATTTTCCAGGCTCTGAGACAGAAGTAAGACTTGTTTGATTGTTTCTGTAGCAAATTAAGGAATGAATGAATGTAATCTCTACCCAACGTATGCAAATCCCAAAGATAACAGTTTAAATGGCCCCACTGTAAATGTCTGTATCTCAGGGATGACTACAGAAGTGACACAAAAAGGCTTTGGGGCAACAACTGTGCACTTGTTTGGTTTTTGCCCAGCAGCATTAACACTGAGTCTTTCTTCTGTGCTAAAACTTTGTTGTATTCTACTCTAACAAGTAGTAAAAACAACAGCAGAAGTAGCAGGAAGCTGCAGCCAAAGGGAAACTTATTCCAGAGCAGTATTGAGCAGGCTGTGCTTCCCTCCCCCCAACACGAACTGGAAGAGAACCACGCTGTAACTCACCTAAGTGGCCTCTGTCAGTTCAAATAACACAGCTAACAGTCAGAGTTAAGAAAGCTGCGCCTTGAATTTCAGCACTGCCAAATGTTTGCCCTTTTCCAAATCTCAGAAGTAATTTTGTGCTCGTTGCAGGATGAATCTCTACCGAAAAACATTACTCTCACTTAGGGGACCTCAGAAGAGTGAACGCAGTGCTTTGCTCAGCACACACAGCTCTCGGTTTATCTCTTATTGCCCCTTCTTCATCTTATCCCCTTCATTACTCCACTCTCACCTTTGGCTGCAGCTCTTTGCATTGGCTTTATTTCATGCAGCACCTTGCAAAGCAGAGCTGTTCTCACAGTCATTACATCCAAGGAAATCCAAAGATGGATGTTTCCTCACCCTGAAGCCCCCAGCTGCTATCTCCATAGCACATAACTCTCACCAACACAGCTTGCATTTGCAGGATACAAAATTGAAATTCCACTGACAGTATCAGGAACACAAAAAACAAGTGCTGGAATTGCTCGTGCTTTATAGACACTTCCTGACAGGAGCTTATCTCTGTCTGTACAATGCGTTGTCATCCCCATAAATGCTGCATGTTTGTATATTATGGGTAATGAAATGCAGCCCTAACAGCTCATAAGAAACAGGATTGTCAGAGCTTCTTGCAGCATCTGGATAATTCAATGTGCGGTGCTTTACAAGAAAACATGGGAAAGAAATGATTATTAGTGCAAAAAAAAACAAACTGGGTGGAACTCCATGACCAGAAGGAACTTTTTTTTATGACTTTCTGGCATTTGGGTCTCAATTATCAGAGACACAGCTTGGACCACAAGCAATATTTCTCTCTGGCAAAGCCAGGCTGCTTTATTATTGGCCTCGGAAAGAGTGAATGTTTTGATAACGGAGTTAAAGGAAAACCAGAACTGCACAATTTGAGAGCAGCCTTTTCTGATCAAGACGCGAGTGCTGTGCTAGGTGAGAAGTAAATCAATAATACAGCCCCCGGGAAGGCTCTATTTATGAAAAAATTCTGTAAATTGATGCTTATGTGCTGCTAGCAAAGAATAATATTTTCTTTAAGGGGCCTGGATCTCTGGAGATAAAGAGAGGCTGGAAGGAAGTCAAAGTATATTTATATACTGACTGTATAAACACACACACTGTGGCTAAATGTGTCAAACTTAAAACATGAAAGACAGGAGAGGATGCAGGGAAGGCAGCAGTGCTGTAGCCTGTAGGAAAACAGCTGCTTCATTGGGAGACAGAACCCACTCCTCTGTGTGCAAGTGAGCAGCAGGAAACCACCACCAAGGGATCCCTGCATCGTGCAGCTCAGTGTCCTGCAGGGAGGAGTTTCAGATGGAGATGAAAACCCAGCAGACAGATGTGCAGAAAAGCCAGGGGCTGTAACACACGCCTTTGCAATAGTCCCATGCTGCTGTTATAGCCAGCACTTCACACTTGTATGCAGTGTGTCCAGCTCTGCTGATGCACAGAATGTTGTTGGTTTTTTTTAATAAAGGATTCCACTTCCATGGTCACTGTATTCATGGCACCTGAACGATGAAATCTCTCTTGGCTTCCACCCTTTTGAGGCCAAGGAAACAAAGCAGCTCTGGCACGTTTTAAAAAGCTTATTAAAAGATGCAAAGGACTCCACCCAAGGTTAGCAGATGGAGTGTGCATGTAAAGCAGTGTTTGTCTGCCTCTAACTCAAGGACTAAAGGAAGGGTTTCGTTTCAAAACCCTTCTGATAGGCCAGCAGTCACTCTAAGGTCACTGGCTTGCAATACAAATTGTATAAAACTGCCCTTGTGCCATTGAAAAGCTTCCCCCATTATTTTCTCCTTGTGACAAGGAGGGGAATTGTAGCCTGTCTATGAAACATGATGTGACTCCAACTAACAGCGTGTGCCCGCCTCCTACCTCATGCATATTTTCTTCCTAGATGTTTTTGGCTTCTAACAGTCACCTGCCTTTACTGACGTGATGAACAAAGTCTGTTATTTTACAGATACTGCCTTGCATTTATCACTCCTTACTTTAAAGCCATTCCCTATGGTAACCACATTAGCATCCTACTTACTCCAGGCTCCTTCCATAACCAAAGCTGAGATTTCAAATGGCATCAGCTGTGCTCTGCACATAAATCTCTATTTAAACTGAACTTCAGAGAAAGCTAAAGGCACCAGATTCCTTATCTACATACTTCAGTTTATGACAATGTGTGATAAATTTGGACACCACTTAAGGTGGTGTGCATTCAAATCATATTAAAAGCACCAAGATGCATGCTTACACTGTCACAAGTCCATTATTACCCACCCAACTGCTTCACTCCTTACAAACCATTCTTCCCACTGCTTATTTGCACTCCAATCTGCAAGGGCTTAGGAACAAGCTTAGCACAAACTATATGCTTTCCCAATAAACACCTAAATTTTTCTATGATTACAGCTTAGATTATAAACTTGCACAGGCGACTGGTTTTGTGCAACACCCTGCTCAGAATATAACAGCATCAGAAATCACAGGGGGAACCAGTAGTAGCCAAAGTTTTTAGAAGTTTCTCCTGTGCTGTTTTCTGACTTATGCCTCAGTGCCTTTCCTCCTTCTCCCTGAGGAAAAGTGTAATTATCTCGATTTCACAAACAAAGCATAAGCTAAAATAAAACGTTACTCATAGGACACACAGGGAATAAGTGGTAAAGTTGGAAATGAAACCCAGGAGCCCTGCCTGCCCGTTCCCTGCTCTAATTTACACAGAGCAGGAGGAGAACAAGCCTGCCCATCTGGACATTCACATGATGGGGAAATTGTACTGTAGAAATACCACTAATGGCTATTTCAGAAGGCAGGTTTGGAATTACAGATGGAGTGGAAATTTTCTTGCTTTTGCTGAAATGGACTTCAAAGCTCCTGCATTTCTTTCATATCATAAAAGCTCCAGGAGCAAAAATTTAGGATTAATTGTGAAAAGGGTTTCTTCTCAACAAGTCAGAATCACTGGTTTGAAAGCACCACTTCTCTCCATCTCATCCACTCCCCAGTCATAAAAAGGATTGTGCTGGCTTCAAAAGAGTCCCAGCATCAGATCAGCGCTGAAAACCTGGAATTATGGTTGAGGTTCCTGCTCTGGAGCTATCAGTTTTAGCACACGTTCACTTGTTCCTGGAAGAAGAGGTAAGTTTCCCACCTCACCTGTGTCAAACAGAGCTTGGAGAACAGAGATGTCTCAACAATTGCCTTCCAGAGGACAGAAGGAAAAAATACATCTAAATACATAGATGAAAAACCTCAAGCAGCAGCGTGCAAAGCATTTTCCAAAATGTCATGTGAATTGCAACCATATGTAGAAACATATTGGGGGAGAGAAATTCAGGATGTGTTTCTATGTGCAGCATTGTAAGTTAACACGCTGAACTATCAGCTCTGTGTGTCAGGTCTCTCCTACAAGCTCTGATAAAAACCTTTTGCTTTTCATGCCTGACTGCTCCTGAAACAATATACATTTTTTTTCCCTAGGATTTTGCATGCACAGAATTAGAACATCGAAGCTTGGACTGACAGCCCTCTAAAAATGTGACTATGACTATTCCAGTCTGGATTTGGAAAACAGCTGATTGCACCAGGTTCCTCAACAGGTTTTTGAATGCCACAGGATACATTGAACAGAACGTTCCCTTTTAACGATGAACAAAAAGAGAAGGGCTGCTTGAAAGGACAACGTGAAGGTTCTGGGGACACTGCTTTACACCCAGTTATTTTAATAACTGAGGGAAACAAAGGATGTTTATTGAAATTCTGTCAAGTAGCCACAGATGACAGCTTAAAGAAAGGGAAATTGTACCTGTGAACAGGTGTTGTGAGCACAAGAACTAGGATTTCCTAGTACCCATTAGGATAACAGGGTTACAAGTGGAACACATCTTTAAGAATGAAGTTGCATGAAATTAGAGTTTGAGAAAGGGCAACAAAACCTCTGTGTGGGCTGTTCTGCCTCAGCTTTACTGCACAGACACAGATTTTTAGCCTTGCTTCCCATCTGTGTCTTTGAGTTTGCAAATTGATTTGAGCCATTTTGGTCAAACGTGATGGAGGGACAGGAGGCAGACAACAAAACCACCGCAGATCTTGTAAACAGGTAAATAAATACAAGGCATGCAGTCAGTGTCCTGAGATAAGGAAGATTAGAGCATTTTGTTAGAAAGGAAGCCATAAAAATCCCATGCCCAGAAAGGCTTTCATCAGTTCTGTTATTTTTTGGGTGCTGAAGTCGGTTTATCATGATGAATGCAGTCATGGAAAGCCATGATTTAATGCTCTTGGGATGCAAGGCCCTCTGCATTCAAGGTGTGGGGCACGGCCATGAGGAAACCTGAGTGACAGTGGGGGGAAAAGAAGAGTGCAAACTAAGAGCAAAGTTGTATTAGTCCATATTTCATAACCACATAATTACTCTGTAATTAGCCAACAACCACAGTACATTTACACAAGGCATTTGTTTTAGCCTTTTTGAAATTGCCACTAATTTGTTTAACTGGAAATGCACCAAGCAAGTAGCAATAATTACAACATAAATATGATGTAGTTAGATATCTGGAGTTTAATAGCTCTTCATTAAGAGTAATATCCAAGGCTGTTATGTTGTCATGAAGTTAACCTCCCTGTCATAGGAATAGGCATTATTTACACATTTGGAAGCAAAACTGGAGTAATGACAGCATAATTACATTCAAGAAACCTCTGTTACAACAGTCAATGAAAGGAAGTGACCACAAAGATAGAAAGACTTTGAATCATTCACCCTGTCAAAGATTCATACTACGTCAAAGTGTCTGCAACTGCACAGAGCCCACATAGCAGAGCTGTGCCTCTCGCTTCAGGAGCATGAAACTATGGGAAAAGTATCACCAAGTTTTCATTTCCTTTCAAGTTTTAAACAAAGACCTCAACACTGCTGCCTGCACCATGTTTTGGAAGCAGTGTCTCCTCTGTATGTTCAGCTTGGTTCTATGCATGCAGGTTTCCCAGTGCGTTCAATAGGCAAACATCTTCTGCACACTGCATCAAACACAGGTGCAATGATACACCCAGGGAGCAAGCACTGCACCACAGCAAATTCCAACCACCAAACTCCCAGGTTTCCATACAGATTGATTTATGCCTGTTATCTCAGCACAACAAAATGCCTTCAGTGGTGCAGCTGGGACGACATCTCTGAAATCTGCAAATCTACACTAATTTGCACCACTCCGATCTGACAGCAACCACACTGACCAACAGGAGTTACAATATTGTTTCTGCTCCAGGTACAGAGCCCTCCTCTGCAACTGTCACATTAAGATGGTCACCATTACACACATGTAGCACACACTCAGCATTCATTTGCACCTTTGCAAAGTGTTGGCACTTGGCAAATTCCTCTCTCTCTCTCTCAAGTTTCAGTACGATTAAGACCAGAACAGCTTAAACCTGCAAGCTCTCACAGTGCTGGTGGATGCTCCACACCATTAAGATGTTGTGTGTTGCCACCTGCTCTTCTGAAGATGCTGAAATCCTGTCTGACTCTTACAGCAAAACCATGCTGCCAGCCTTCAATGAGCAACCAGATGGAGGCTGGTTTTTCCAGACTGGCATGAAGTTCAGGCTACCTCTCACTCAGTGCACACCGAGAAAAGCAGTCAGAATTCCCACTCTGGCCCAAGACCTCCCTGCCCAGCCCTCCTGTTGAGCCCAGCTGTTCAGTAATTACCACCCGCAACCACAGAGACAACTGAAAGCAGAGCACACCGGGCAGCTAACAGGACACCCTGTGGTACCAGAGATAAGAAACATCAGAAAAGCCTCAGAAAGTCGAGTTCAGAAGGAAGAAATAGCAGAGGCAGGACTCTGTAATCACAACTTCCCTTTCAGTACAAAGGTTGTAATTCAATTTCAGAGTTCTGCTCCAGCGCATCTCTTATGATGTTAGCAGAGAATCTCTCAACAGAATTAAGGAATTGTATCAATCAGGAGACAGATACTTTACATAGAGAGAAAGCAAGAGAAAGACAGTTTATATATGTGTGTCTGCACTGCATTCCAATCTAATTACTTATAATTATAAGGAAGTGAGACGTGAAACGCTAATTGAAAACTTTGGGTGCTTACGTCTCAGTCTGAGAAGAATTTGTGTGCCCATCTGGTTAATAGGAAAGGGATTTTATTTTCTAGATCATTGATTTATCATCATCAAGGGCCCAGATACACAGTTCTGTAAGTCAGCTTCAGGAATATGTTTTTTTCCATTACGTTTATACTGTCTGAAACCGCCTCCAGCGCTGCGAATGTTAAAATTGACTGGATTCAATTTAGTGAGATCGCCTTCTTGCTCTGCCAGGGGTTATTTATCTCACTTAGCTTCTGTAGTAGAAGTTTCTGTTGTGTTTTTGTTTTGTTTTAAATAGAGGTCCACATAATTATTCCTTTTTTATCGTTACTAAAAACCAATGGCAGAGATGGCATTGGATGGCAGCTTTTGTAGAAGCACACTGATTCTCGCCAAGTAGGATCCCTGTAATCACAAGCAAGGCTGTCGTTTTATTATTGCCTATGCAAGAATGAATCCCATTTAGCATCCTGAAATTCCTTCCCCATCTAGTGCCAAGGTCCATAGGGTACTACAGAACATTACATGAATTAAGAGCTACATCCATCACATCTCACATCAAGTTCACTTAGTGTGTGGGCTCTAGAGAATTTGTAAAAGAGAGACTGCTTACAGAAGGGGAGAGACAACACTCTAGAGAAGCCAGCCTTGAATTCTAGAAAGCCTTAGAATTATTATTACCAGTTTTAGAAATTCCTTGTTATTCTTTCCTAGGAGAAAGCACGTTACATGGGAAAACAGGGAACACAAGACTGAGCGGATGGAAGATGGCCAGCGTAACTTCCAGCTTGCCAAAGGAACAGTTGAACAATGCAACAGTGGCACAGAGTATTAATATAATATCACATAAAGGATGAGGTCTTGTACTTCAGCATCTGTCCCAGACCAAGGACACATGAGTACAACTTTGCATTTTGCAGTGTAAAAAGATGCACTGTGTTTAATCTTCCTGGGCCTCCATCCCACAC
The DNA here is from genome assembly GCF_026119805.1 of Tympanuchus pallidicinctus. Classification (NCBI taxonomy): domain Eukaryota; kingdom Metazoa; phylum Chordata; class Aves; order Galliformes; family Phasianidae; genus Tympanuchus; species Tympanuchus pallidicinctus. The sequence goes on from NW_026294748.1 coordinate 3,585,909, forward strand.
CTGCCATACTCTATAGCTCTTAGAAGCCAATGTGTGATAAGTGCTATTGCAGTGTTAGTGCTAACAGCATGGATGGAAGTACAAATACAACTCTGCCCAGCAAGAGTGCAGTGAAAACATCTAGTGCTCAGACACTGCACAAGCAAGAACATTTGAACCAAGCCAAACTCCTCAAACTGAGATACACTGAAGGCCACAGTAGTTCTGAGAAAACCTCCTTAGTACTTCCAATGATTTATTTATTCAGTAGCTCTAAGAAGAACAGCAATCATTCACCCTTCTGCCCCCCTCCAGGCACTAACACACCTTTTCATTCCTTCACTGAATACGTTATCCAATAAGCAGGTTTGGATTCGACTTCTGAAGGGCTGTGGTTTCAGAACAAGGAGTATGGAAGATGCATACAGTCACAAGCTTCATCTTCACAAAACACAGCATCAAAGGGCCACTTTTCGTAAAGGACAGCTCTCCTCTGGTGTAACTGTGCATCTTTTTCTGCTACAATCTCTCTCTTCTTCCTCTCCTTTTCCACACAATCATTCCGAAGAAATATGATTTTGTGGGGCCAGTGGGCATCTCCCCTCTGAAAAATTCATCTTACATAAAAAGAAAGAAGCTTAGGCTAATGTGCTGAATACCTTGTGATAAGTACGCTGCCCTCTGGTTTCGTTTGAAAACTTCCATTTAACTAGCATCCCAAAATCAGCTTGCAGCATTTGCAAAATGATTCATAATTGAACACAAGCCTCCGGCCGTGCTCAGGTTCTGTTCTAAGTGAAATCCCTGAATCTGTTAAAGGGCACCAAAGGATTTTGGTCCAGACAAAAATAAATGGCTTGCTTTCTGGGAATGCACAAAGGGGACGGAATATAAGCTCTGTCTACAGCAGGGATATTGGACACGCATCCTCCTTTTCCAAAACAGTCTGGAAGCAACTTGGTTGCTGCTGCTGAGATAAGACTTGGCTGCTATCCTCCTTCTGCACATCCTGGTTTCCTTTGGCAGCAAATTGCAACAACATGCAAGGAGGAAAGGAATACGAGGCACAGTGCATATACCTGCTCTGCAGTCCAGATGTGGCCAGGAGTGTCCACGAGGACCCAGACTTTATTGCACGCTGCCCACCTCATCACTGAAAGTGGAAGTTTATGTATTTTTCACTGAAAGTCTACTTTTCCCCACTATCAACACAAATAAGTACATGCACGAAGCTATTTTGACAAAAGCCTTTCCTTTGGGTACAAACACATTTCCTCTGTTTAGCAGAATGCCAAAATGACGACTTGAGAAATGTAACTTCCACAAGCACTCTGGCACTGCCTTCCCATTGCTTTCTCTTTTGTCACTGGTAAACAGAAGGCCCACTCTCCATCAGAGACGACCTGGTTTAGGTGAGGTGACTCAGAGCAGATAGCAGCATTTTCCACAAGCTATTCAATGTGCAATGAGGCTGACAGCAACTTCTTCCTCCCCTACCGAGCCATTCTCCTACATCTCTCATTTCCCTCACCTCCCACAAACAACAACCAGTTACATCCTTACCTGCCCTCTTGCTACTGCAACCCCTGCATGAATTTGCTATTTGATTTTTTTTTTTCTCCAGCAGGGGCCCCATGAAAGCAAAGATTGGCTTCCTGCAGAGGAGAGAAAACCAGTGTATAAACACTAGGCTGGTGGAAATCAAATTTGCTATTATGGTTCTTGAAATAAAGACCTTCTCTGTTTATCATCAGTTCCTGTACAGGCCTTTCTTCCCAGCTGGGCTTACAGCACTGAGGACACTGATCTCTCAATGAGCACACACGAAATTCAGACATTTACAGCCATCCAAACCAATCTAGGGGAATGCAGTGAAGAAATGCTCTCACACTTGCAGCAGAGCTATTAAACTTCACCCCTTGCTGCCTGCAGCCAGCCAACCCCAGGCACGTGTTCATGCACTGCCAGGGCTACAACAGAGAGCACAAGCTCAGGAATGATGCTAAGTTGTATTAATTAATCTTTACTCTTTGGCTATATTCATGATTTTATGGGAGCCTTCTAGTTATTCATTTGCAACTTCCTATAATAATCATGCTTTCAAACCAATCTAGAAGCCTTTATAATCAAAAAGCCAGGTATCCAAATGGAACCAGGACTTCCCAGGCACAGAGGTGAGGCTCATCAGCTGTAATTCCCTGGGCCTTCATTTCTCTTTTTCTTGGAAAGGAGCGTGATGTTTCCCTTTCTCCAGTCACCAAGGACTTCACCTGACATCCATGTCTTTTCAAATACGATGAAGAGTAAAGAACTTGTTGAGTATAACTCAGTCTTCATTTCTGTTGAAGCCAGTTCTCCATTCCCATGTACCAGATGAGGTACACTCTCTTTGGATCATCTCTTCTGACCATCATACCTACAGAACCCCTCTCTTGCTACTTTTCACATCCTTCAGCAAGTTTAGTTCTATGCATACCTTGGCTTTCCTGATCCTGAAGCATGTCCAGATGACATCCTTGTATTCCTCCCAGGCCACACAGCCCTGCTTCTACTGACTGTACTTCTCTTTTTCCCTCAGTTTCTCTCAAATGTCAGCCTTTACATCTGAGCATGTAATTAAAGCATTGAGCTTCAGTTTGCAAGACCTCCACTCTGCTCCTAGTTCTGCCAGTGACCCCAGGCAAGCCATCTCATTTTTCTCTGCCTTAATTCTCTATCTTAAATGAAGGAGTAACAGCTGCTTTTAGCAGAAGGAATTCTAATGGGGAAAAAAAGGAAGCTATATCAGTCAGTCTTCAGCTTTGCTCAAATATGGTACTGATGCAGAACACGGTGGCACACTGACAACTAACCCATACCTAAATGCTTTAGAAAAACTGCCACGCATCTCCCTCCTTAAAAACCCCATTATGAGGTATTTGTCTGCTTGCAGACACCCCTTTCATTTTAATTTTTTTTTAATGGGATCACGTTCAAATAGCACAGAAAGAAGATGGGAAAAGGACGAGTTCTCCCAAGAGAATCTGAGCACTTAACTTTAAAAAGTCTAGGATGATGCTTATGAGAGATAACATTACAGTCCCTACAGCCTGAAGCTAATGCTGAGAGGCAGAATAAACTGGATGTGGACATAGCTCATGGTAAAGGTGTCACTGCAAATACAGCAACCACAGTAGAGAAACTGAAAATGCCACAGTGTAATCTAATGAAGAGTGACTACAGGTACAGACAGCCTTGTTTCCTAGAGGAAGCTCATTCCAATACAATCCAACTCTAATGAACTGAGGGCACAGGATAACAGCATCATATGGCAGCAACAAACAACTGTTGCCTACTTTTCTGCAATTAGCCTCAGAACCAATTGTTAAATGCCACTTTTGCTCAGGTAACTACAGGCAATGCAGCACCATGGTAGCCTTCTGCCTATGCTCATCAGCTTGAAAGCATGTACATGTGTTTAATGTGCATCTACAACTGCATGTCTACGTGTCAACTGTGCAGATGCCTGGTATGTCAGCCAACAAACACATAAACCAATGTCTCTGATGCACATTCAAACGCAGGGCACGTGTTTGAATTTCTACCTTTGCAGGTCTCTCCCCTGTGGAAGCACATCCAGGTAAGAACATGTATGGAGACAGGCATGTCTGAGAGCTTCTGTGACAGGCATACATATTCCCCAAGTACCTCCATCCAGATGTGTGTATGTGGGAGTGTAAAAGCTGTGGTGAGTCCTTGGAAAAGCAATGCTACCCAGCTGCTGCTGCAAGCTGCCTTGTGATGTCAAGTAATAAAGCAATCAGCCTTCATACCAAGGAAGAGCAAGGAGTTTTTAGAATGATTGCACCTCTATCTAACAAATTCCCTCCGATACATCCTTTTCTTCTACTACAAAATTAGCACGGGCCTAGAGAGCTTATTAGCATGGGCTCTTAACTTCATTGGTAATGTGCTCACATCTCAATACTGCAACAGGAAGCCAGGAAAAGGCATGAAAGGTGAAAATCTATATGCAGAGAAGCTTCAAGCATTAATGAGCAAGGCTTGATTAAAAAACAAACAACCCTCCCCACCCACCAGCCCCTTGGGAACTGTTTGTCTGCTGGGTACAGATGATTTTGTAATCCATTTGGTAACAGTAATACCTCTTACCTATAAAATAGTACAAAGGTAGCTTAAATCTTGATGTTTAATATCAGAGATCCAGAAATCCACACAGGAGTGCAATGAGAACACGATACAGTAAGATGGAAAAATGTGCTCCCACTTACAGTGAGAAACAGGAAACATGCAATGGTTTGCTCCCAAAGCATCACACACATCATTGTCCATTGGGGGTAAGACAGTCCGAGCTCCTTCACAGCAATGTTGGAAGGAAAGCTGTATTTCTAGAGAGGCTTTTAAGAGATGCCTGAGAAAGAGTGGTTCCTGACTTGAACCAGGTTAACAGGTGGGTAATACACGAACCCATTTACTAAATGCCACTTGAAAATCACAGGCAGCATAATTGACTTTTACAGCTTGAATAATGGAGGTCACTGCGTCAGTGCAACAAGAAAATGAATGTATGTTGGAGTGAAAGACAGAAGGGAAGTAATTACAAAGTATAGATTAAATAACCATCAGATAACAAGCATAATAACAACAACCATGGTGAAGATAGAGGAGAAGCAATTTATAAATGGATTGCAGCAGGGTTCTGAGAAACTGCTGGTCTCAGATGCTAGGCCCTTTTTTTTTTTTGATCCTTGAGTGAAAATTTGAAAGAGTAAGCTATTCCTCCCCTTTTCATGCTGATATCCGACTTCCCATGGTATCAGCTTGCAGCTTGTGCAGCCTAGAGGGTTATTAAGTTCGAACCTGATTATATTAACACACAGTTCTTAACTCTTGCAGAAACAGGAAGCCACAAAGCTCCAGCAAATAAGAAGGATCACAGTCCAATCCTACAAAGCCCTGAATCCTGGCAAAGTCTCACCTAAGGCTTGGAATTATCAGTGCTTCTGCAGTTCAGCTTGCAGGAGTTAAAAAACAACACAAAAAAATACACTCCTGCTCCCTCTCAAACAAATCAAACCACCCCAAATATCCCAAAACAAAGCAAAAACATGGCATGGGAGGCTAAATAAAGATACACATCTTTTTTTTTCACTCCTGTTAAACCACTGAGTCCAACCTGGATTAACAACATTCTGAACTTAACCAGAACCAGAGGGCTGTTCTGTCACCTGTCACACTGACAGCAGCCAGGTGCTTCCACACCACATGAAGCCATGACCAGAACTTGTGAGTGAACATCGCTCCTCTTGTGAGGAAACGTGGCAGCAAAGAAACAACACTGACCTCAACTTCTATTTGTTAGAAAAGTGTGCAAACATACATTGAATGACAACCCTGATGTTCCAGGGTAAGGATGACAAACCAGACGGTGTAACACAGCTCATACCCAACCAGAATTTGAGTCAATGGTGAAGTGACACTGACCTGCACTCAGAAGAAAGTCTTTTGTTCTTCTCAACTCCTGCAAATTCACATCTGCTGGTGGATGTGCAGCTGACACCCAGACTGGCTGGTGGTTGCTTTAAGGAGTGCAGGAACAGAAGCTGAGGAAAGAAGGAAAAAAGAGTCACCAAGAAGTTATTGGAAGTGAGAGATGTGTAACCTGTGTATTGGAGAGCAATGAAATGCACCACCTTCCACAGCCACCTCTGAAGTTACCATTATGAGACCAAAGGAAATCACACAATAACACAAACTGACCCAAAGTGGGAACAAGGAATGAGCCTCACAGGCATGTGAATGTCCCTGGAAGGCAAGGAACATCACTATGCATAGTAACATAGAAGACTGTCAGTCAGCTACTTTGTTCCACAAAGGAAAAAGACACAAAAAAGGTTCTACAAACAAGTGTTTGAAGAATCCTTCGGTTCTTGTGAATACAGGAGAAAATACCACTGTTCAGCTCATCATTTCATTGCACCAGATGGCTCTGCTCCACAAGACCTGCAGAATTTTGCTGTTTTTCTCCCTTTAGAAAACAGGAATTTAACATGGGCTCAGCATCCATATTTGCTCATATACTTGCACAGCTTATGCATAAACACAGCACAGGGAAAGTGTAAGAAACAAGACTCACTTCTGCCCATTCACAGCCCAAGGGAAGGAACAGGACAAGTCCATCTCACAGGACACAGTTTTTGCCTTTCAGTGCAATAAGGGGCAGCATTGCCTTACAAAGTGATCTGCAACACAGACCCAAATACACGTTCTCTGGAGGCAGTACTCCTGCTGTATGCAGCTCATAGCTGTGTTGGATCATCCTTGTCCTCTGTTGCTCTGTTCATTAATCAACGGCTCTGAATGCGAATGAGTTCAGAAGGAGCTAGGTGAAACGCATGGCAATTTGCTCACAGCTTGATAATTATGCATTTTTCAAAATAAATTAAAGCCAGAGCTAACAGCAGCACACTGTTTTCAGAAGTCCTCCTTATACAAAGAAATTAATTGGAAAGAACACTGATTGGAGGGGCTGCTGAATTCCAGCGTGGAATTTATTTCCCTGTTGTTCTCAAGCAGCTCCTGTACAGCTTTACCAAACAGAACCTCTCACCCCTGCTCAAACTGGGAGATGAAAGACAGCACAAAAAGCCTTCACTCATTGGAAACCAACTGGAAAACCCCCATCGCCTCTCATAATAAAGCAGCATCTGGGAGGGAAAAGGATCACAGCCTCCAGTGAGCCTTCATTGGTTCTGTGCTACCAAAAGAGGTTCTAAGATGAACTAAAAGAGGAATGCATATGGCAATGAAGTTTTACAAGAAAAAACGCTCCAAAATCGCCTCCTTCTTCCTGAGACACACATCAGGGTCCCTCTGAATGAGAAACCCACCCACTCAGGGATTCCAGTCCAAGCACACAGACAACTTGCCACTCAATCCAAGGTAAGGCAAACAGGTAACCTCACAGATTCCCAGGCCATAAGACTCCACAAAACACACCCCACGAGGACCCTGATTTAAGAGCTTCCTTCCCACTGAGTGTGCTGCACATCCCATGCTAACTCACAGCAAAATCAGGGCTGCCTTCCAAGCTATCACTACTGCAGATTACAGAAAGTGTTCTCTCCCAGAACCAATCTGGGGCTGCTTCTCATCTTCCCCCCCCCCACAGCCCTGCTCACCCTACCAGCCTGCACGTGCTTGAAAGGGCAGCTCTGCATAACAAATTGAGTACATGTCATCAAACGTTTTAGGAGATGAGATTCGTTTTAATTTGTTGTTCTCAATTCCTCCCCTACTCTTCATATAACCCAGAGCAGCATGCATTTCTTAACCAGTGCTTTCCAGATCTCATGCCAGCACACTGAGGCAACACATGCATGCAGGTAGAAGATGGAATCCACAAGAGAATTACACCTACTTACATTCATCTCATAACATCTGTTTGACTACAGAAAGAATTAGGTGGCAAGGAGATAACAGCTATTTTCTTGCTAAGAGTGGAGCACTGGAGCACTCAGAAAAGACCAAGATGATGGTCCATCTCCAGCAAAAGCTGGTGCTGCAAAAGCAAGATCTCAAGGCTTATAATCCACTTGCACTGAGGCATATGAAACAAAAGGTTAAAACATGATTTCATTCTTACAGTTGCCCAAATTTGTGTACCTGCAACTCCTGCTGATGACAGCATGTCCAGTTTCCATGGAACCTGCAAATCCCTATAACCAGGTTTTGAGTTTTCACTTTTCATATCCACCTTCAGATTTAATCTGTCCAGACATCATTGTTGTGTCTGCAAAAATACCAATCCAAATAACAGCAAGTCTTCTTTACTTCAATGCCAAGGTGAAAAAGATTTTATTCTGTTCCAGTCAAAAATTCTTCTGTTGGCCAAACCAGGATACACTCGTGTTAATTACTCCTGAGATCCATATGAGCCACATTCAGGGAAGAAAGGATGAATTAGCATGATGAGAACAGCTGGAGCCCACTTTTGATCTCCTAAGCAAGATATCTTCATAATAAAATGAAAATGAAGCCAATCCAAATCAGCCAAAACCAGAAGCCACACACTGAAGCACCATCTGTATTAACTCTTCCTACAGTTACCTTATGAATAAAAAAAGGAAAGTCACCAAGGCAGTTGGCCAGGATACAGAGTGCAGCAGCATTGGGCCAAAGGGTTTTCTGCTCGGTTGTACACCTTTCCTTTAAGCATGACATATTCCTGTGTGTTACAGAGCAATACTGCAAAGATAGCAACGAGTTCCAGAGAGGTTCTGCAGCCCCCTGAATGTCAGCCAAAGCATGGCGTTAACCATGCAGCTCACCAGCATTAACTGTTCACACCAAGGCTGTGCTCACATCGGGGGCAAAACCCTGCTGACCTCAACGACAGGATGACAATAAATGCCACAGGAACTGTTTACAACTCTGAACTCGTCCACTGCTGACCACACAGCCCCCTCCATCACTGACAACATCATTTCTCTTCTACAGCAGGCCATGTAAAGCCCTTATGCAGTCTCACACCTTCAATCAGTCCCTTGACACAACGTACTTAATTGCTTATCCATTCACTCATCAACACTGCTCATCACTCCTCGGATGGATGAGGAAGCCTCTCCTTGGGGTCAGCATGAGCCCAACTGAATGACTGATCTAATGGCTCACAGAGGCATGAGCTATCATGAAACTGACCATCTCAAAGCTACCTACCTCCAAGGGAAAAAACACAAAACTACAAGATGTCCAAGGAAATACTGAGTGGGGAAAAAACTCAAGCACTGTGCAGGCTGTGTATTAATGCTGATGAAACGTAAAGCTGCTTAAAGTCAGTTGTGCACCACAGGCAGTGAAGGTCCAGGCTGTACTAACAGAAACATGTCAATATTTTTAATGCTTCTAGTTCAAAGTTATGGGGGTTTGCTCTGGGTTGTTTCCTTTTCTGTTGTTGTTTGGTTTTTATTATTTTTTTTACATTTGCTCTGCTCCCATTTTCTCCAAGAGAGCAGATGAGGAAATGTGGAAAACCTCTTTTCCTCCTCTTTCTTCCTCTGCACCAGACAGACTGCATCAATTTGTAGGCAGGGTACAATGCAGCCTGTAGGACTTTCTATTCATTCCCCAATTAACTTGTTTCAGTTGTGCCAACTTGGATTCTGCTGCTGAAGACGTGAAGAAAACTAAACTGGTGTTCTCCCCAAAAAATGGCCTCAGATCTTCTGAAAATACAAAGAACACCTAAGCAGTATTTACCTGTAACTGAGTATTCTGCTTTGAGACAGAAGGTCCTTGCACACAGATAAGAGGGCAGCCATCATCACCTTTCCTAACCTGTAACAATGAACAAGTTGGGGGTTTTTTTAGGCTCATGTGTTGCTGTGCATGTGCTATTTTTTTTCTACAGGACATGCTGCCTGAGCTTGGTTCTCACTCTATGATAGACCACAAAACCAACATTATCACAAGTCACAGAATGGGTTGAAAAGGAGCACGATGCTCATCCAGCTCCAACCCCTGCTGTGTGCAGGTCACCAACCAGCAGCCCAGGCTGCCCAGAGCCACATCCAGCCTGGTCTTGGATGCCTGCAGGGATGGGGCATCCACAGCCTCTGTGCAACCTGTGCCAGTGCCTCACCACCCTGTGAATGAAAACTTCCTTCTAACATCCAACCTAAACCTCTCCTGTCTCAGTTTAAACCCATTCCCCTTTGTCCTATCAATTATCTCCCTCACTGCACCAGTGTGTAATTGGCTACAGCTTTAGGAAATGCACCCAGCCCTCACATTTGCAGGTGGCTTTTTGTTGTTTCTTTCTTTTCCTTAATATTTACAGCCTTTCGGAATCATTTCATAATTTGGCTGCCACTTTCATTGCTGTGCCAAGAAGGCAGGGAAGTAACATACTAACTTTTATTTATGGATCTGAAGCAGAAGTCATATACCTAAAATATACCTTCATTTTGAAAGCAGTTGCTTCCTTTTCAAGAAAGTTTCTAAGATTTACACTTGCTACATTTAACATGGCTATTAAGCAGATGACAAAGTGGAGTTGGTGATTGGCAAAAGTCAGGTTTTTCATTCCTCACCTCTTTGTGATTCCCTGCAGCAAATGGAACTGATTGTCAGCAGCCTTTCATTCACAGATTTGGAACATCACCGCAGCATGGAGCAGCTGCCATGGACAAACTCACTGCTGGCCCAGCATAAGATGAAAAGAACAGAAGAGCTGCTCCTTTTGAAAATCCTCAGTTTTCTGAAGCGTTTCTACCTTCCAAAGGGCATTCCTACCTCCACTCCTGCAAAATAGTGTTATTGTGGAAAGGCACCTGAATCACACAGTGGTTTGGGTTGGAAGGCAGCTTTAAGATCATCTACTTCCAACTGCTCTGCTGTAAGCAAATCCTGTGCTCTAGACACTCAGCAAGAAAACTGAGGTTCTACTCCTGGAAGTGATGCACATTTGAGGCCATTCTTATCCTCAGCTGCTCCACATAATTGTAGTTCTTTTTTTTTTTTATCTGCAATATTTATCTTATTAATATCTGCACCTGTTTCAAGAAATCAACCTCCTCGCTTCACCCATTCCTATACATGAGCTCCTAGAAATACAGCCACCTCAGCATGAAGGCACTTCTTACCTCTTCAGAAGCAAAGGAACAAAGCAACTGCTGGATATAAAGGGAAGAGGAAAGGTGTTGAACACAAGTAACTCCATACCAGCAGACCTCACACTGGGGTCAGAAAAACACTCAACAGAAAGACAGCCATCAAGTTCAGCAAGGACCGCACTACAATTCTGAGCATCCCAGCCCTTCAAAGCCACCATTTGTGTGAGTGTGAATGGACACAGCTGCACAGCACAGCCAGAGCAGAAGGGTCAGCATGTCTGAGCCACATCCCATCCTGTGAAAGGCCCTCAGAGCCCCCCAGCAACAGGCAGGTTGCCCAGTGCCACGTCAGGGAAGCACCCCAAGGCTTGCAGCTCATGCAGGTCTCGCTTCATGAGCTCCTCAGGGCTGCTGTGCTGCAAAGACAGGCAGAACATCAGTGATTTTGTTGCGTGGCTTTTTTATTTGTAATTCATTTAAACAGCAGAGCTGGGAGGGACCGGGGAGGCAGCAGCCAATTAAGGAACCATCAAACTTCTCTTAAAAGCCTCCCTCAACAATGCTCCCCCCTCCTGCCTCCAGCCAACATGGTAATTGTGTCTAATTTCTAAATTTTCATGCAGTTGCAGCATTTGCCTCCTCCTAATGAGATGTAAATGTGTTGCCAGTTTGTGGATTTGTTTAATTGCAGGGTAGCTAAACTGTGATTGGCCAGAAGGTTCATTTTTAAATTTATTTATTTAGCACACATGCAAGGCATTTTAAAGATTCTTTTCTCCGGCTAAGAGAAGGAGGGGGAATATCTTCCACATTCCTGTTATGTTCAGGATTCTGTTGCAAAGAAACCATCTGGTTTTCCAAGTGTTTGCTACAGAACTTAAAAGCCTCCTACCGCATTCCACGTGTCTGATGGAACCCTGAATCCCCCCTGTTTGATTCAGGTTCAAAGCATGACTCTAACCCAAGCACCTTTAGAACTCCAGAGGCACACAAAGCATTTTGAATGGCTTCACTACACAACAGCACCAATTCTCTGAGCTTCATCTCACCCACCTCCCGCAAAGGCATTTAAAACACAGACCCAAGTCCTACTCTGTGAAAAAACAGAGTCATCGCTGTCTAGTCGAACTCCTAACTCTTGTCCAACTCTTCCTTGAAGCTCCACCAAAGCTTCGAGGAAAAACAAACTGATTCTGGTACCTTTAAGTAACTGTCACTATAGGCTTTGCCCAGATAGAGGAGAGCTGTTAGTTACTAAGCTGGATCTTTTCAAGTAGCTCAGACCAGTTCACAGCAGTAAGTGCAAAAGCAGTTTAGCTGCATAGCTGTGTAGCCAAAATCCGTATTTGCCCTGCACCACCTACTGAGGATGACGACATACAAGAGGTCTGGTTTGACTTGCAGATCTCAGGACTTCTAGAAATGATTAAATCATCCCCTACAGACTGTGACCATCTAGTATCACTCATATAAACATAACAGGATCACTTCTGCAGGAGCAGTTCACCAAACAGACCCACCACCAGAAGTTTTGGCTTTGCAATTCAGAGAACAATTCTGCTCTGCTGCTACGTAACAACAATCAGTCTGATGAAAAAGCCTTACAAAGTATAGCTCGTTCAGCACTAGCTGCTTCAACACTAAAGCCACTGAATAAAAATGTATTATTTATACAGAAGTTTCTTTTAACATTCTGGATTTGCTGAATTCTATAGCATCTATTGCCTTCACCACTTCATGTAGCAGCTCACCAATATAACTGAGACACAAACACAGACTTATCCCCAACCTTTTAGCAAGATGATTCTAAAGCAAGATTCACCCTGACATTAGATATTTTAGCACAGCACCTAAAAAAAGCCCGATTCCAATCACCATCATCCAAAAACATCCAGAAGCCCTGAAAAAAACGAGTCTCAGGGTCCCCTCTCCATTCTGTTGTCTTGCAGGAATGCCTGAGGATACATCTTGTCATCGGAGTACAACTGCTGTAGGACCTCAGTACATTTAAACCTTATTCCTCGTGGCTGGAAGACGCAAACAACGACCTTGGAGCAAACCCAGCACACTTTGCTTCACAGCAAATCTAAGAGGCAACGCAAGCATCTGAGCATCAGTGGAAAAAACACTGCTGTGCAACTGGTGGTGTCCTCTTATGCAGGTCATTTACATACCCTAGAGAAGTGAAGATGATTCTGGCTCTATTTGCCTGCCATTTCCCCATGAACAGATACCTACAAAGGTAATCAGCCTGTCCCAGGGCCAAGGGCGTCCCTTCTCTCAACCACTGTCAGTAACGGCCAATAACACCCGCTGAAACAGTAAGGGGAAGTGACAGCAGGGAAATAATTTAGCCTTTAAATGACATGTTATCCAGTTAAAAGCCATTTACCTTCTGCTGCTCGGTGTGTCATTGCTCATTTTAGTTTTGAAGTGACATCTCCCCAAGTGCCATTAACATGCCAGCAGTGAAAGGGAATTTATAGAGTGTGCACCCTGTTGAATTATAGCCTGGGTGGTTGCGGCAAAGGAAAGTACTTTCTGAACTCTATTTATTCTATAGTCCCATCCCATGTGATTCAGAGCATCCAGAAGGAGAAGCATCAGGCAACTCCGTCAGCTTCTCCCCATGGCACAGTATGAACCCATAACTTTATTTCAACAGGAATTTTCTGGAAGGATCTCTCATCATTTGATGTAGCACAGCCCTGATTTTAAGTCTCTCTTTCTAGAGAAAGAATGGGGGTATTCTACAACACCGGCAGGCAAACACAGCCATGAGGATGATAGCAACAATTTCCCAGCAAATGCAGCTGTCCTGGGAGGAGCCCAAAGGATTACTGTGTAAAACTAAGAGAAGTTTTGTGCAAGAGCACAACCCAAAAATGGAGATCCTTTCTCCAGGACAAGACTCCCGCAGCTGCAAAAGCATCACGTGAAACCTGATGTCCACAAAGCACGTGAATGACAGAGCTCAGCCCATAGATACCTCCCTCCTTTGACTAATCGAATATGAGAAGACACCCAGGAGTCCCAGCCCCTCTTCTCATCATCCAAGCTAACCGTAAATAGCAGCAGATTTCAAGCTATTGGGCAAACTGTCACTTCACACCAAGGTAAGGATAAAAGCCACCATTAATCACGTGCCAAGGAACTGCAGTAAAAGCCCACGCTGCTTTCAAAGCCAGAATCACTGATATTATCTATATCAATATCTTGAAGTTCCAGTTTCACACAGCAGACAGACACAGCGAAGGCCCAAACTGCCCCCCCAGGCAATGCTAGGAGAAGGGCAAAGAGGCACCGAGTGAACTTGCAGCTGCCCTTCCCTCAGATAGTTGAGACGAATTTGCAACAGTTTAAAGTGAATCATCACGAACAATAGAAAAACAAGACTTATGCTAACGAGAGGACAAAGCGAAAGCTTTGCAAATGCGATGCTGACGAGAAACCGGCATCCACCTCTGCTTTGGGCCGTTACCTCTGTGCGGCACCCACACACCGCGAGGCCCCGGAAGGGAAAGGCGGCTCCATCTCAAGGAGGAGCACACAAAGACCCGAAGCAACCAAGGAGCCCGAAAGCACGCAGCCGAGAGAAGCCCCCCAACGCTCAGCAGCATACCTGCACCCTTCCAACCGAACACGGCTGCTCCTTCATCTGCCGCTGCCCGCTTTCCTCGCCCAGCTCTGCAGCTACCACGGCTCCCTCACCACAGCGTGGCCATTTCACACGTGGCGCGCAGCAGCGCAGGGTGTGCGCATGCGCGGAGTGGTGCTGCGCATGCGCAAAGCCGCGAGCGCGGAGCGCGTGGCGGCTGTTTCAATGCTTTGTAGTGCAAAGCTTTGCTCCTGGGATGTGCGGTGTTGTTTGTGCATCCCGAAGGGTAGTGATCCTCACCGGTCTGGGAAGGACAAGGCTTTTGGGGAAATAAATGCTCGCATCTTCTTGAGTTTTGGGGGTGGTTTTCGTTCGTTTGTTTGTTTGTTTGTTTGTTGCAAATGGAGACGTGTTGTAGAGCAGCTCCTCTCTGCCTTTGTTTTCTCTCAGAAATTGTCACCTTTGGGGATAGGGTGATAGCACTGAAATGTAGCTGGGTCAGCCATTGGAGGACCCTGTTAAGAGCACTGGGCTGTTGGGGTCAGGTTCTGCTGGTGGATGTGGTGTGAGGTGTGCACAGCCTGCGGTCGTTTTTGGGAAGCAGTGTGGTTTGTGTCACTGCTAGCAGAGCTCATCAGGCTGTGCGGTGGGACAGATGCGCCCTCAGACCAGGCTGAGGTGCTGTGCTTTGCTTCTTGGGCTTTGTGCAGCAGTGTGATTGAGTGAGGAGTGCTGTTTCTCGCTTTCTAAACAAAGTCACCCTCTCAGAGCCTTCAGTTTTGTGAAATGTCTACAGAGGAGGCTTGTCTGTGCAAGTAGCAGAAAAGAGCTTTTATGCGAGGTGAAAAGATGTGAAGATTGGCCCATTGGGCAATGGCTGCTATGTGATTCTAAAGGCTGTGTGATAGAAGGAAAACCTGGTGAATGTGTGTATATTCACAGCACAGGAAAAGACTGGGAAACCTGGAGAATGCTGCTCCTCCTTGCCTGAATGTGATTCTCTGTGCTAGAATGAAGGAAACTTGGATGGAGAGGGACTTAATAGCAAGGTAACAGGGGATATAACAGCCACCAAGAGCCACAAAATACAGCGGTGTGAAGGTGTGGGCAGAGCTTAGAAGGGCTTCAGAGCCAGCAGGCCAATTGCAGGCACAAGTTCTCATACGTGGGCAAAGCTTTGTGGAGTAACCACACCGTGGCAGGATATGACTCAGAGGCACTGGCACAGCTGTATGGGGATTTGTAAGCTGTCATCCTGCTGAGCACTAGCAGTGTTCAGTTGTATGATAGGAGTTCTCTCTGCTCCTGTCTGTGCTAGCTCCAGAAACTTGTTTGTTCCTCCAATTTCACCCCTGCTAGGAAAGATTTAAAGTACTTAGCTTTTTAGGAGGGGAACAAGAGGGTGGGTGTGTGATGGCATTGCTTGCTTGATTTTCTGTACTCAGCATTATGTTTTCATTGTTTTTTGCACAGTTATTACCTTAGGGTTTTCATATGTTATTATATAAATATTCATCAAATAGAGAAGTATGCCAGTCCCAAAGGATGGGACGCAGCATCTCCTGAAGGAGGGCTGTGATCTTGGAATATTTGCATGCGATTCCTGAGACTCCTAAAGCAACAGAAAGCCCCAGATGCAGGGTGGCACAGGAGCAGAACCTGTGATTTTGGCTAATTTTCCTTCCAGCGGGGTTAAAAAAAAATAAATAAATGAGTGCTTGAGAAAGATCTGAACTGAAGGGTCTTTCCCCACTGAGAAACCTTGATCTGATTCTGTTAAGTAATGTGACTTTGTGTTTCCAAGGCCAGAGGGGCAACTGCTCAGCAGGGGAGGATGCTGCTGCTGGCAAGGTTCTCTTGTTTTAATCTTTTTTATTTCCTTTCCTTTCAGTAGTGTCTCCTTCACTGATCCATCATGCAGGGTTAGGCAAATCACAGTCCTTAATGCAAGCAAATGGAACAGCTTTTCTGGTTTCTGCTGCTCTCTGTGACCTTTAGTCTCGCAGCATGAGCCCAATTGACAGCGTGACCTTGCATGGGGCAATTAGCACATTTTCTATTGATGGTTTTGCATAAATTGTTCTTGTAGCAGTGTTTCAGCAGAGACAGTGCCTTTGGAAGGATGCAGTAGTGCTTGTGAAAGTTGCTCGTTGGTTCAGACCAAATGAAGACATGCAGCCCCTTCCCAAAGCTGTGCAGCAATGCTTGTACTGGAGTTCCTGCCTCAGCTTGGAAGCTCCAGGCAGCTGTGAGGATGTACAGCACTCAGGAGCTATTTGTTCTATCCCACATCTACTACAAACACCTGCAGCAGGACCCTTATCAGAGGTGAGGGAGCAACAGCCCTGGTGGTCAAGTTGTGCTTCTGCAATTTGAGTTGCTGCATCTGAATTCTGAACAGGAACTTCTCACAGCGCCTTCACTCCGTGCTCTTTCCTACCACACCTGCTCTCTTCCAGAGCTTTTCTCTGGAACCCCTTTGCCCTTTCATATTCCAAGGAAAAGTTGTGCTCTGCATTAATCTGAACACACCATGCCTAGGACTCTCGTGGGACCTTGCTCTTGCTGAACCCATTTTCATTCATCCATCAGAAAGTACTAATTTTCCTTTTTGCATCGCTCTCCGCGCAGATTTTTATTTTTCATTATCTTTTAAAGCACTGAGGAGCCCTGTCCCCTCCTGCTTGAGCCACGGGATGACGATAAAATTGTTTTTCCCTCCAGCTCTTTTCAATGCATCATTTAGCAGACCTCCTCTAACATGTTCTGAAAAGCCTCTCTTATCCCAGGTGGAGAGCGGGGAGGAGAGGCTGCGGGCTGCTGGGACTATGGAGTTGAAATCCATCTAGGTTTAAATAGCTCAAGGTCAGCTCAGGATGGAAAGGACAACAGCAGACTTCTGGAGACTCCATTCGATGAACTGTTGATTGGAAAAGCTCCTTTGGATCCCTGCAGAGTAGAATCTGGAAGAAACGTGCTTTTCAAAAGGAGGACAGCGGGTTCATTGTTAATGATTTCAATAAAGCAGGAGAAGGCACATTAGGAGGTTGGCCGTGAGGGTAAAAAAGGAGGCTGGTGTATTGCTCATTAGTGGTTTGCTAAAATTAACTCCATCGCCGTGTTTGCTTTCATTGCAAACCTTCCATTTAATTGCAATTATCGCTGAGCTGCAAAGAAGGGGCCCTGCTCTGTGCTACAGGTTGTAGGATAAGAGGAGAGCCCAGAGCTGCTGTGTGTGAATGGGGTTGTCTGAGTGGCATAGCTGAGCCTGCTCAGCCTGGCTTTGCTGTACTGTTACCTTGGGAGAGCGGGGGATTTACTGTTGGACCTCCCCTAATGCTTCCTGTGTGTTATTTCACGCGGAAGAGCAGGAAGTGTAAATTAAAACAAAAAATAGGGGACCGAAGGGTGGGGAAATGAGTGATAGCTGTGCTGTGGTTTTCTGCCACCTTGGATTAAGCCCCAAGCCCTGCAAAATTAATTTCTATAAGAAAATAATGGTTTTTTTCTTTGTTTTTTACCTTTTCTCCTCTGTGGATTCTTGCTTTTTCCTTTTATGTTCTCTTTTTTCCCTTCCACCCTATTGAGTTTTGTCTTTTATTTACTGCCGGTCCTCTCTGCTAGCAATCCTATACTGAAATGCCTCTCTGTCTTCTGCATTCACAACCTTAAAATAAAGAAAAGGCTTTGTTACTCTCAGATTCATTTTCATAGAATCATAGGATGGCCTGGGTTGAAAAGGAGCACGGTGCTCATCCAGCTCCAACCCCTGCTGTGTGCAGGTCACCAACCAGCAGCCCAGTCTGCCCAGAGCCACATCCAGCCTGGCCTTGAATGCCTGCAGGGATGGGGCATCCACAGCCTCCTTGGGCAACCTGTGCCAGTGCCTCACCACCCTGTGAATGAAAACTTCCTTCTAACATCCAGCCTAAACCTCTCCTGTCTCAGTTTTAGTTGATTCTTGGATGTTAGTTGATAACACAGAGCAGAAGACCAAGGAATGGAATCATTGGGACACTCTTCCAGCACTGGAAGAGAATTCTGCTTTCTTTGTACACATATCCATACACTTCAGAAAATGAAGATGGGAATCGTTTTGGCTAAAGGCATGAGGCTGCTTTGGAAAGGGAAGGCAAAGCAAATAGAAAGAAAAGGAGGTGATTAGTTCTTTGATGGAAGTAGGTCAGGCTGTAACACTATGGCCTGTCCCTGGGCTCCTTAGGAGCAGTTATAGCTGCAGCTTGAGATGGAGATGGTGCTGCAAACTGCAGGCAGATGTTCCATGAACGCAGTTAGCGACCGGCGATAAAATCCAAAGTGTTTGGAAAACGTCGTAATTCAGGCGTGTGATTTTTATTTCTGTAGTTTGGCCATTGACCTCGGCATGGCGCTGACAAATGGGAGCAAGATTGGATTCGGGAGGAGAATGGAAGGCAGCTGTCAGAAAGAAAGAAAGAAATAAAATGAAGTGGCCAGGCCTGTTTTAATTAAAACGCGGGGTGAAAGAACTGTCTCCTTCTTGTAGTTGGGCCCACAGCTCTGGTTCCTGCTTTATGCCCATGTTTTGTGTCTGTGGATCTGATGCAGATAAAATCCATTCATAGAGTGATACGAAGCTAAAGAAATCAAGTGAAGAAAGCGTGCTTCTGGGGTAAGGGAAATGTTTGTTGCTTTCCATATTTGGGGAGGAGGGGGTTTGGGGTGGGGGCAACGAAGAGGGACGTGCATGTTTCAGATAGAATGAAATGTTAATATTGGTGAAAGAGGGAGAAGTCATCCATCCCATTACAAAGTGTTACGCCTCTCCTTATCTATTAGGAATGGTTTCTCCAAGGGGCAGTGATAATTTAGAGCCAACAGAGGTTAGTTAGTTAATTTGTGCATGCAAAGCAAAGAGATTCTTCAGAGCACCGGCAAAGACTCAGCCTAAATCAAAAGGAATAAACACTGTATGTCCCTGGGGGACCTCACAGCTGCACTGCTGCTCGTGCTGAGCGTTGTGTTATTATGCAGGTCCACATAGCACCCATTTTTTGGGCTTGTTGGATGCTACTCCTGAAAGACAAGGAGCTGCTGGGGGTGCAGATTGAGGTTGGATTTGGTGACCTTTACTGATATTTTTTTTTTCCCCCCTTTTATATCCCCTTTCCTGACCACCTCATCCTACCCCCTCCTTTATTTATTTATTCATTTTCATTGCTTCTGTGTTTCTTGGAGGCACTCCATAGGTGTGCAGATCTCCAGTGAATTCCCTCCCAGCTGGTAAAGGTGAGCAAGGAGCCCACACACATCAGGAGCATCAGACTGGGAGATACCTCTGGTGTGCCCAGAGACTTGCATTGATTTCAGCAGCTCTGACGTCCAGGGAGAGAGCAGGAAGAAAAGCACACCTTGGGATTTAAGTGGAGATTCCATGAAGCAATTAAAGTCTAAAGGACCCGGATCAGAAGGGAATAAATGAGCTATTAAGCCTTGCAGCCAGTAAGTTGGGGAGCAGACAGAATCAACTGCGCTGCGTTCTGTTGCATCTCTGTGTGTTTGCTGATTCATATGGATGAGAGGGAGGGGCTGGGCTGCGAAGGCAGACTGCAGGCAGGATGGATGCAAATAGAGGAATACAGTGGAGCAAGGTTTGTGTTTGTGGCTGGGCTGGCAGTGCTGTGCGTGAGGTCCAGCAGAGAGACAGGACATCTACAAAGTCCAATTATTGGCAAAACCAGTGGAGGAAAAATAAGGAGCTCTCAGCTGCTGACCTTACTGGTGGGTAATGCTGACTGTTCAGTGGTCACAGCTTCTGGAGTTGGAGGAGATCCCTGCATGCCAGGGCGTTTTATGGCCTCTTAAATGTGCGGGGAGCCGAGGCTGTCTTGTGATGCTCTGGGTGGGGAAAGACAAATGAGCCAGTTAGGAGAAAGTAACAAGGACTTATGGCCAAGCTCGTCATTTGGAGCCTTCTGTAAGTCTGCAGTCTGCCTTATCTAAGAGAAGGGCAGGGGATGAGTGAAGCAGATGGTTTAAAAGCAAAACCACAGGAAGGTGCCACCTTTAATAGCCGTGGATGAAAAGGGCAGTTAAAGTGACCAGCTGCTTCTTAGCTGTTCTGAGCCTCTAACAGGTTCTCTCCAGCTGAGCCCGACCAACAAACTGCTCGTGCATCTTGCCTTTGTAGCTTCAGCTCTCTGAGTGTTACTGCAAATAAATGTCTGCAGTCTGGAGCCAATATGAGAGCAAACAAAAACCCCAGTGACAAAGGTAGGATAATGGAAAGGAGGGAATGGGTCCTGGCAGAGGATGAAAGGTCCTCCAAGGGGGTCTGCAGTGAGCTGTGACCCTGCTTTGTGAGGGAAGAGGAATGGTCAGGAAATAGTGGAGCCCATGCAGAGCAAAAGTGGAAATGAGGAAGGATGGATATGCAGAGATGATTGTAAGGCAAACGCAGCTTGGGGGAGTTGTACAGAGCCAGCATGCAGTGGATGAAGACATTCACAGAAAGAAAGATGTGAAAAGCGAATATACAACCATACAACCATGCTTTGCAAGAAAGATTTGGGGGAGATATTTTAATAAGGCCTAACTATCTGACTGTGGGGCTGAACCTGCATTCTGTCACTTTCAGATTGCAGCCAAGCTCAGCATTTAAGTGAATTTGGTGCCATCCTATGCCCCAGAGAGAAATGAGTCAGAAGCTGGCACTCACATCCCCCAAAACATTACTTCTACCAGACGTGGTGGCTTTTAGCTTCAGGGTTAAATAAGCCTGATGCACTCTACGTCACTATGGAAATGACTGCAGGAGGGCAGGCTTGGTTCAGCAAGGCTGAAAGCAGAGAAAAGAAGCTCTAAAGCTCAAAATTGGCACTTTATGTCTTTGGTGGTGGTTTAAATAGAAACAGCTTGTGTGGGTAACAGTCAAACAGCTGGAAGAGCAGCTAGAAGAAATCAATGTGCTGTGCTGGAGGACGCTCACCTAAGCATCAGCAGAGCAGCTCATGCAGCAGCCCCTGTGGTCCCGGCCAGCTTTGATGTGGATCTGAAATCAGCTCTTGCTGGGGCTCTGAAGCAAGACTTTGCAGCAGTGCAAACTGCTGCTCCCTGCAGAAAATTAATAAGGAGACTTTGGTTTCCGCCCCGCATCTGACCTAACCAGCTAAATAGGTTACACTGAGTTTTAAGATGTGCCCCAGTTTTCCTTTTAATAGGCAATTTTTCTGCTTAATTTGCAGAACAAGCAAAAAGCTATTATGTAAAATTTATCAGCAGCAATTGGCTCTCATTAGAGATTGGGAATAGGAGGTTTCATCGTGAGGGGGAATGATGCTCCAAATTTTCATTTCAGCCTCAGTTTCCCAGTGGCCCTGCTGACCCTTGTCCTGAACACAGTTGGACACAGAACCATCCCTGTTTTTTCCTGTCCTCACCTCCCTCAGGTCTGGTTTTGGAAGTCCTGTAGCAGGAAGTAACGTCTGTTAGGAGCTGAATGAAGTGCCTGTAAGTCGCTGAGCCATTATTAGAGTGTGAGCACTGAGTTTTGCCACGTTGATCAAACTCAGCTCTGGTAGGAATACGATGTTTAGGTGATGCAGAGCTCCTTGCTGGGCCCATGAGTCAGGGCAAAGGGATCTGTGCCTGCAGGACATGGGCTGTTCCAGGACTAGCACTGCAGTTTGCATTCCTTCTTGTTCCAGGAGATGGGATCGAATTAGGAGTTATCTCCCCTATCCAGGCAGAGGATGACCCACGATTCTCTTATCTTTGGATCAGATGTATGGATAAGACTTTCTCTTCCTATGAAAAGTGGGAATACTGCACCTCAATACCTTGCTAAACGTATAGAAGGGCTCTAAGCCTGGCTTAGCAGTGGTTTTGCCTGTCCTTGCATGATCTCATGTTTTCTTCATGCTGCAGCAGCTTCTTCTGGCAGCAGCTGCAGACAGCTGTGATTCGTGTTGTGGGGGGGACAGGTGAGCTGTAATGTAACTTCCTGTGAGAGACGTTAGGGAGGTGGAAATTATTACTGACATTGAAACACTCAGATGGGGATTTTCCTTTTCTATTCCCCCTACAGTAAACGTTAATTATACATGAAGTTTCACTACAGCAGAAGGGATTATAATTAATTTATATTTGAGCTATAATAGATTTCACTACAAACTGCATTTCATTGCAACAAAGTGCATTATGACTGTTGTTTGCTGCCAGTAATTTACATAAACCGACCACAAAGCATTGCATCCATTAATCCTGCATTAAGGGCAACAGCAGGCGGATGAAAGTATAAAAAATAAAAATAAATTAAAGCAAGTCTGTTTAAACTTGTGAACAGAGTGCTTGGGCTGGCTGCAGAACCTCCATAACCTAACCTGGGAAATGCAAAACAGGAGAGCATTGGAACACAGTGAATTTAGATGGCGATGGTTGATAGGGGATTTTGCTGCGTGCCAATGCAGAGCCAGCATAGAGCAGAGTGTTTGTGCACAGTTGGGCCCTGTGTTGTATCATGGGGTAGCACCATGTGGGCTGCACTGGTTGCTGGGTGTATGAACCAGCGTGGGGCTCAGGTTCCCCAAGTCACCCTCACCTAGAGGAGCTCAGATGATGGAGCAGGTTGCACGTCAGCACTTCCATCTTCCACACAGGGCTATTAAAAGCCATGCTGATATTGCAGCTGGGGTCTGCGTGTGCAGCACATCTGGATGCACTCGAGCTATCTTTATGCTAGAGAGTTAGGGCAACTGAAAATCAAAACTGCAGCTTCAGTCACCAGCGCAGTCAGCACGGAGCTGCTGGGCAATCCTTGTCTGCTTTGCACTTTCTTTGCTTCCTGGATGGTTCATGGCTGCGCTGAAGGCACTTGTGGGCACTTCAGAAAAGTCTGGTTTGCTTCCAAGAGATTTCTTGTGCAATTCATACTTCTACTCCAGCTGTAAAATTAGCAGACAGTTTTATTACAGCAGCTTCTTTATTCTAGAGGGCCCATGCAAAGCTAAGGAGTGGTTTTAATCCCGGCAGAACTGCAGCAAAATGGTTTTGCCAACAAGGATTTGTTGGAGGCATCTGCTGAGGAAGGGGGAGAAGCCCTGAACAGCCCATTGCAGCTCCTCATGACACGAGAAGGTGCAGGATGAGGTGTCCTAATTTTGGAGCAGCAACCATGAGGCTTGGGTCTTCCCAAGGGACGCTGCAGGAAAGAAAGAAGCTCCTGGGGCAGCACTGCTGTGCTTACCTCAGTCCCTGCAGGGATTACGGTGACACTGCAGCGTTTAAAGACCTGGTGCTGTTTTCTTCCCACGCACCCCACAGTGTGAATCACAGGGTAGTGAAAAACACCCACAGAAACCTCTTTTCCTGTGGCACCTGAAAGCACACGTTGTCCTAAGATGAGAACCAGTGTAGACTGAGGTGGGGGAGGGGGTCAAAAATCGCTCCCAGGAGTTCCTCCTGTCCTGCAGTGGGGCAGCAGTGGCTGTTCCCCAATACAGGGCTCAGGCATTTGCCCCCTACTTGCCTCTGACTTGGCCTGAGATAAAAGACCATTTCCAGAAAGCTCTCGTGGTGAAAATATTTCTGTTTTCTGCTTCTTTGCAGTTGCCAGTCTCACAAATTTCTTCTCTGCTGTCACCAGCAGTGGCCCCATTAACGTTATTTATAGTGTTTGTGCCTTGGGCTTTGGTTGTGCTCAAGGCCCGTTGCTGGTTTGCAAGGAAGGGAAGAACAAATCTAACCCTTTCAGTGGCATATCTCAGCCTGGGTTGCATTCCAGATTCTCTTTGTCACACCTGGGCTGCCTGGATTTCTGCCTGACTCCTGTCCATACCTTGGTTTGCTATGGCAAACTAAACCTTCCCAGGCTGTGTTTTAGTTATTTAGAACTTAGTTTAAAAAAACACAGTGTGTTGTGAAACCCAGCCAATCCAATAAAGATGCTGCAGGGAAAGGCAGTCTGCAAAGCCAGATGCAAATGCAGCGAACCAGAAACTGAAAATGTATTAATACTGAGAGAGCAGGCAATTATTCTCCTCTCAGAGTCACAAGGTTTGCAGTGCGTGTGACCTCAGTGCTACTTCAGGACAGCTGGGCATTGGGTTTGGGCTGGAAGTGAGCAGGGCCATAGCTGGTTCAGAGCCCACATTTTTCCCTGCACGGTGCCCATGAGCTGCAATTAATTGATGCACTTAAGGAGCACGCGTCGGTCTGCGTGGGAAGAACCTTTGCAGGTGACTGGAACTGCTAACCTGAAGCATTAAAAAATCATGAGTCAAGCTCTATCTGATGCCTCTTATCCTAAAATTAAAGGTCTGCAAGGTATTCTGCCTGAAAGCTGAACTTTCTAGCTGATCAAATGACTGGAAGCTGAAGCTTTTTAGATGAAGCACCAGATATTGCCAGAGACAGTACATCTAGAAACTGCAGTCAAAAAGCTGTCCCGGAGGAGCTATTTCAGAGCTTCAGTTGATCTCTGGTATGAAGTGTGCACTTGGTGTCTGTGTGCAGGAGAGAGACTTGGTCAGACCACGTATGCTTCCCAAACAGCCCTTGTATCTTTAAGACATCCCATAAACCACATGGCCTGGAATCAGTCCCCGGCTGACAAATTTTTTTTGCAGTGAACTTGTGCCCTGCTCCTTATGCATTTCACATTGTTCTGCAATATTTCAGCCCGTAAGAAGCCACTCAACGCGTTAATGATCAGGAAATAATAACGTTCTCAACCCAGGGCCAAGCATCCTCCATCTCCCTGCCATCTGCAATAACAGTGTGCTTCATGGGTGCGTGTGCAGGATGGGCCCTCAGGAGCCCTCAGGGAAGCGCACTGCTGTGTGAAGGCAGAGTCACTCAGCTGTTCCCAGAGGATTCAAAACTCTTCCCAGTTTTTCAGTGCCAGTTTGGTGACTTTCCCAGCGATGTCGGTCTCTGTTACCTGCAGCAGGTTCTGCTTAGCTTCCTTTCTGAACTGAGAGCTGTTGGCTCCGTTGGCACCAACGTACCTTGTGCGGGTCCTGCGAGGCTCCTGCAGCAGAGATGGATGGTAAGCAGTGAGAACCAAACGGCTGCAGAGTCTCCCAGCAATTGCCGTGCGTGATGGAGGAGGCTGTCAATCAACAGTCAGCAGCATCAGTGTTATTTTAAATCAAATACACAGGAGTGACTGACTATACTTGTAAATTGCCACTGGGTATCAATTGCATTTTGCCAGATCACTCTCTAACAGCCTTACTCTCTGCTGCTGTTATTGTGTTGTCTGAGCTGCGTGCCTTTTGTGGATATAAAGGCAATATACGATGCTGCTTCCCAACCCAAGAGAAATCCCATTTTGAGGGACACTTTTCGGAGTGATTGGTCACAACCATTAGACCTAACACATGGCTTGTTCTGCCGTCTAATTCATCTTCAGCTCTTCAAGAGACCAGCACTAAGGAAAGCACAATTACTGGGTTTGATCTAGGAATCACAGACTGAAAGCTGATGGCCTTTGTTAAGTGGTATGAGCATAATGGCCTCCACTGGGTATTAATCACTGTGAGACTTTGAAAGCAGGAACTTGGGCTGTTTTTCAGAATCCTGTCAATTGTGAGCAATGTGCCCTTGGGCAAGCCTTCTCTTTTCTCTGGGACTGCCCTCACTCCCCACTGCACAAAGCATGGAATGATACTGAGGTGCTTACAGAGACCGGCCGGTTGATGAATGAGTTCTTACTGCATTTGTTTGAGATCTTTGGATGCCAACTGCTATTTTAGTGCTAAGTAATATTGATTATCATCATGCATATGTAATACCGTAAGTTGTTATTCATTTCCTTATTACTTCTCTTCTCTGACATGATCTTTATTAGATACCTCAGGGGGCAGGTTAATAAAACTGTCTGCTTACATTAAGGAAGTGTTACCCTCAGTACAGTCCCACTTGCTGTCCGAACAAAAGACCCATCAGCTTGGCACAGGGCTCCAAGGCACCAGTCCAGCACGTCTCCCAAGCATCGAGCTAGAGTTCTGTAGTGATAGATGCTTCCTTTCTTTTTCTTCTGCTGCTTTTTCTAACTGCAAGTCTGACCTGGCATCGCTACCCATCATAAAGAGAGGTTGTTTCTTTCCCAAGTAATCTCACAGTGCTTATTTTTATAGGTATACTGAAGACAGTGATCCTGCTTCTGAATGGAAGATAAGTGAAAGACAAAGACGGAGCTGCTGGCTTTTAACTTGCGTGACAAGATTCAGTGATGAGGGCTGTAGAGGAAGATAGAGCTGTGCCGTGACATGTAGGAGAGTGAGCAATTTAGCAACTATGCTGTGAACAGTGACCTTCTCAGTACTAAGCATACAGTGTGACGTTGCAGGGATGAAGCTTAAGACCCGAACTCACCACGGTGACAAAGTGATGCTGAACTGAGCAGCACTGAAGTATCTAAATACCTTTGTAGATATGAACATGAATGCTTTACTGAATATGAGTTAACATGACTGGAAAAGTGAAGCATTAGCACAGTAGAACACGCTCTATCTGAGGTTGTGTCTCCACTTTTCACTGTAACTGCCATTCTGTGTTATGAGTAGCACTTGTTGCCAGCCTTGCCCCAGGCAAGGTTAACAAATTGCATTTTCCTCTGATGTGCCCAGCTGCAAAGAGCTGCACGGTGTCTTACTGCAGGAGCATCACCAGGAAATTTTGCACAGCAACCCGGGGCCGCTGACTTTGATGGTCTCTCGGTGTTTGGCCAACAGCTTCCATCAACAGATTTGCAACACAGGGGTGCCATTGTGGCTGGTGACCCAGCCAAACACATGGCAAAGTGCTGAATAGAACAGGGGAGCCAAAAATTGCCAGCTGGAAGCAGGGCAGTGAGGGAGAGATGGCAGCCAAGCCTTAATGCCCATAAAGCTCAGGTCATGGGGAAGGACTGTTGATACAGACAGTTTCTTAGTTTCTTTCCTCTTTCTTCTCTTCTTTGGTTTCTGATATTTTCTAGTTCCCATCCTCTGTAAGAGCAAAGCTGGCAGGGCTGTCAGGCCTCCTCATCACACCGCTGGTCAGATTTTGTGTGAAACCTGGAGGGAAGAAGCAACTGCAGCAGTTTTACCAGCATTTTACCTCGTTTATGCCAACCGTGGTGTGCAAATGACTTGTTTTATGACTCTGCCATTCTTTCCCGTAGAGAGAAGGAGAAGCATTCTCATTTAATATTAATCTCCCCTCTGCGGATTCAGGCGGCTTCTGACACTGTATCAATTATTAAAACTGGTTGAAGAAATTTCCAGGATTAAAGAGATTAGTTTCTTGTTGATTTTGGTAATTCCTTCTGCTTTTGCATCTCTGAGGCTACGAGCGTAACGCAGCTTCTGCATTCCTGTTTGCTCAGAGTTCGCCCTGGTCGGGGGCAAAATGGAAATGCTGTTTCTGTCTGTGATTGCCAAGTTCTCGCCTGAGCTGCAGGCAGCTGCAGCAGATGGGATGCTGCTAAAGCAACGGATGGCCTTTAGGGAATGTCATGAGGTGAGTGATCGCTTGCATCATGGCACATGCAGTGTTAATTGGACATTTTGGGGTGCAGTTCGGATCTTTCTGCAGAATGTTAGGAAAGTAAATTTAAAAGGGAGATCAGTGTTTGCTGTTTTTCTTTGTGGCGGCTTGTGCTTCCCGTCTGCATGAAGAAACTGGGCCCTTTCAGCAGAGAGTGGAGTCACCTCCACTGCCAGATCAAAGAACCTTATGTGCTGCTGCCCCAAACCCAAAGAACATCTGAAGATCATCAGTTGTCCTCTGTGCAGTGTGTCTTCATGACGTGCAGAGGAACAGCTCGCCTGCTCCAACCTGCAAGTTAAAATCAGGACTGCATTGGTGCTAATGAAAATCTAGGAAAAGGGATTTTAAAGGAAAATCAAAGAGCTTTAAGCATCAAAAAGCAAACAGGTCAATGAAATATACATGAAAACACACAAAACCCCTCCATCCCAGCGTTATCTGTCTCCTGTTGAATCATTAATTCATGGGGTTTTGCTATCAGGGAAAGTGAGCTCCTTAAATGGGTTCTTTCCCTGGGTCTTCCCTTTGGTAAGCAGAACTGCCAAAGCAGTCCCACTCATCACTCCAGCTCAATGGAATGTTTGTGGCTTCCTATGACATCCCATGAGTATTCCTTTGCCTTAATTAGCTGGTCAGGTAATCTTGCTTAACAAAGGGAAGACCCAGTGATGTTCATATCTAAAACCAAGTTTCTATAATTACAAATTAATCAGGGAAAAGCTCTCAGTAATCTTTCCTTGCTAAGTATTCGCTGTTAGAAAGAATCAGATGGCCCATTATTTTTCTTTCCGAGTGTTTCATGCTGCATGATAGACTTTATCCATCAGCCCCAGAAACCAATCTCCTCCCAGCCTCCAGCACAGCCATCATCAATCAAACATATAAGCAATGGTGCCAGAGCCCCAGCGCTGCTTTTCCTTTGCTAGCAAACCTCACAGCTTGGGGAGAGAGGTGGAGATGTGCGTTTCCAGCATCGATCATTCTCTTCTACAGAGGAAGGATGATGGGAGGAGAGAAGAGAAAGGGGGATCACGTGTTAAATTGTTTTATCTTTGTTGTCAGCATCTCTGGCTAGAGACTAAGAAGCTGCAGGACTGAGAACACAGGGAGAGCTTGGCATGAACGGTGTGTGGGAGGCAGGTCAGAGAGGGAGGAAAACAAAATGTCTTGGTTTTACTACCATTATTTGTATTAGAGAAGAACTACAACCTCTTAGTTTGCACATTCTATCCTCCTACTGCAAAAAAAAAACAAACCAAACCCAAAATCCAACACCTTTCTGAAAGTCAGGATCCTTATCCTCATTTTCTAAATGGAGACACTGAGGAAGGTTTAAGTTCCGCAAAGCAAGCAGAGTGCAGATGGGAAGGAAGGAGCTCGAGTTTCTTGAGAGTTAGAACAGCAGTGTCCCCGTGTAGCCTTGCCTTCCCTCTCTAGGAGAAGATGAGTCTGAGATCAATACAGGAAGAAAACAGCCATCCCAGCAGTGCCAGCATTCTTCCCATTTCCTGAGTGCCCTCTGTCAGTGTAGGTCATCCTTTGTCATATGGTTTCCATCTCAGTTTTATTCTGTGCTTCATGCACCCATCGCTGCAATGTGCAGCCCAGAGAAGCCTTTTCCAATGTCATTCAGTTCATATGGCTGAGGAAAAAAGAAGGAAAAAACAAAACCAGACTACCAATTTATTTATGTTTGTTTTACTTCACTGAGTTCACGTGAGGTGTTCCTAATTTACACAAATGGAGAGTAAGATGCAGTCTCCTGGGTGTAGATTTCCAGCCGTTTTTGCAGACTTTGTCAGCAAATCACACCTGTAAGGTCTGCGAGGGGGACAGACAACTGAGTGTCTTTCTGCCTTATGACTATCACACTCTTGGTTCCCCTTCCAGGCACTGGGGGAGTTCATTCACTTGAGGTTTCCTTTCTCAGACGCTGACAATGTGATCTCTGGGTGTTCCTACCTGACTGCATTAACTCCTTGAAGAAAACAGGCTGAGGCTGCATCCCCAGCTGAAACACGGCTCCTTGGTTTAAGGAGAAGTGCAGTGCCCACGTTTACCATCAGCATTACCATGCTGTGAGCTGGCTGCCCCTGGCCAGGCTGATGCAACCTGCTTGCAGGGAGCTGTGCTGGGTGTTGTGCTCAGATCTGAGTTTTGCTTCTGGAATTTTCTGGAAAATGAAGGGAGCCTGCAGCTAACCAGCTGCCTGTATTTGCAAGGCGTAAATGATAGACAGCTCAGAGCTGGAGTATGGGCAGAGGATGATGATAAAGAGCAGAGTGCTTCTGAGTGACCTTTGAATCACAGATGCTAAATTAGGCCAAAGTAAGTGGTTTGCATGCATATCTATGTTGAAGTTACATATACTGTCTTGAGCTGGAAATACAGGAGGGAGCAGATTTTTTAGTCTTTCCAAAACTTGTACTCTGAGCAGTCCTTTGTGCAACGTGGAAGCAAGGCACCTCATCAGGCTGGCTTTTTGTGTTGGCCAAATAATTGGTACCTGTTACCCAAATGTTTCCCATCTTTGTTGGCCTGGTTTCCCGCAGATCTCAATTCTGCAAATAACTGCAAAAGTCATCCTTTCCATCAGCAGGTTTTGAGTACAAGCAGTGTGTATTTGGTCCCAAATCAGGTGGGGAATGAGTAGCTGAGGTGCTCAGGTACTGATGTTCCGTGCTCTGAGTCACGTCCCATTCCTGCTAGCTTTCACTGGGAGATCTGGAAAGCAAACTAAGAATAAAGGGAATGGGATAAGGATGGGTGGAGGCACAGTGGTAATTAAGCTGGCAAAGAAAGTTGCATGGAACCAAATCACCTTGTGCTTCCATGCCTTTCTGTCCTTTAAAAAATACTCTGGATTCTTGTTTGCCCTAATTGGCTCTTCATTCTGGCAAGCCAAAGAGAGCAGCCTCTTTTTCACTGCCTTGGTGTCCCTGCTTCTTGTCCTAACTTAGTTTAGTCTTCTGTGAAATTGTTTTCTCTGCAGAGACAGAGTTGCTTCATCTCTTGTAATTTCACTAGAATAATCCTTGGCTCCATGCTAGAAAAATGCTGAGCGGAGTCAGTGAGGGGAGCACTGGGGAAACATGGCCATCTATCTGCACACCTCAGTGCTGGGGGAGTTTGGGCAGCTTGGAAAGCACTGGAGGTCTACAGTACATTTCTTTCCTTTAACACTTGCTCTATGATAAAGTAGAAAAGGCAGAAATGAGCAAAAATAGTGGGGCACCAAAGGCAACTGTAGGGAGAGCAGCTCCTTTGTACAGAGCCTCATTGCAGGCAGCTCAGGGTGGTCTGCACATGGTCTGTATAGAGAGGGGCTGCCCAGAGAGCTGGTGGGTGCCCCATTCCTGCATGCACCCAGGGTCAGGCTGGATGGGGCTCTGAGCAGCTGATGGAGTGCTGGGTGTCCTTGTTCAATGCAGGGAGTGGGACCAGAAGGCCTTTAAGGTCCCTTCCAGCCCAAACCAATTTATGATTCTGTGAAACAGGCTTAGTCCTTTAGCTAAATAAAGAGTTTTCATCAGCATCCTGTAACCAAGATAAGCATTGCCCTCGCTTTTTCACATGGATGTACAGAGCTAAAGCATGGTTCTGTTAACAGGCCGTACCATTTCTGACATAGCATCTGAGTCTCTAACCAGAAAGTACCAAACCCAATGGAGACATAGCTATTAAAAGTGTGTGATTTAAAGCCAGAAGGGAGCAGCCTCCTTCATACAACCAAGTGATTCTTTTCCCCTGCTAGATAAATGATGACTATAATACCAAGCTAACAATTCCCAGTTACACTAAAGAGCATCTCTTTGCTGAGAGTTAGCCAATAGTGGTTTTCAGATGTTATCGACATAGCCTACAGTCCCAGCCCTTTCACATCAGTCCTGGCAGATGCTTCATTGCTCCCTGTGGAGAGAATAGGACTTCTTTCAGAGTTTATTGTCCCTGTATCAGTACTGTGCTTCAGGTTATCAGCCAGCATCCAAACAGCAGAGCTTAGGAAGCTGCTTATCCTGTGGTCACATTGTTCTGTAATTTCTTGTTATTATTATCTTCTAAATCCTGGCCATTGTCAGCAGGGAGATTTGAGGTAGGTAGTCATGATCGAGTTCATATGGCAATGCCCACATTCATAACCTGGTCATAACCTGTGATGCACTGAACTTTAATGAAGTCTGACAGGTAGTTGAAAACTTTCTGTGGTTGGAATAGCTGGAGTAGATCAAAATCAGAAATTGAAATGACATGGCTCAAGATAGGAGTATGTAGAGTGGGGACCCACAAGGAGGGAGGCAGCACTTCCACGCAGTGAGGGGTCTGTCACTTAACATTAGTGATGTGATGGGTGTCCTAAAGCATGAGAGGTTCTCATCTAGTCTGTGGATATGCTTATTTGTTCTGCTGACCGACAACAGAGTCCCGACTGAGTTCACTGTAACTGATTCAACAGTCAAACCAATCAACAAACATGGCAGATGAGGAATTTTAATGTGAAGAATTAAACGTATCAGTTAGAGTGACCTTGCAGTGGATCTCAGTTTAGTTTTGTTGACTATCAGCAGCCTGATCCAATGGGTAGTGACCAACCCATGGCAAGGGATGGAACTGGTTGGGCTTTAAGTCCCTTCCAACCCAAACGTTCTATGATGTTATTAAGGAAACCCACACACAGTTCACTGGTTGAAAGTTTTTCTATTACATTTAAAGCATCAAAGATTAATTCTTTTCTTTTTCCTTGCCCATCTATCTGTTCGGTTTTTGTCTTGCTCATTGGTAGTGCACTATACTATGATTAAAGTTACATGAGGAAGTCTACTGTATAATCCTCCATTTTTATTTTCATTCAATTATTCATTGCCAGGCAGCACAAGTATGGTCTCTCTCCTATTCAGCTTTGTTGCTTTAAACATGGTGAACTGGGCAATGCATTTCCTGTCTCCCTCATTCATAAAGCCATCTGGGTACATCAGCTGTGATGCATCATTTCAATACTTTGTCTTCTACCCTGGAAATGGAGCTTTCCCTCCCCTTTTAGATAAAAGCTGATAATATTTGAGTCCCAGTTCTAGTCAACCAGGCCATCAGACCGTAAGGCTTCCTGACAGCATATTTGGGCTGAAAACATGTGATGCTGCTCCTTGCTTCGCTAGGCCAGACGATAAATATTGCGGAGGCAGAGCAAGAAATGAGAAGGGGATTTACAGTGCATAGCATCATATGGCTTGTAGGCGAGGTTCATCCCTGGGTTAGTGCTGTTCAATTCAGAGGAATTATCCCAAGCAGTGAATCTGCTCCAATGGCAGACATGCAAGACTGGAATTTCAGCTGTTGATTTATTTGTTTATTTTAACTCCCTCTTGTCAAAAACCTACAGGAGAATGCTTAGCACAGAGCTCTGGGGATTTACACGCCGTTTGGCTGCAGAGAGCATGGGGAATTTTGAGCCTGGGATTTGACTTCCACTCACTTGGCATTGAGTTGCTAAACCTAACTGACTTTAAATGGATTCCAGCAAGATCCAGGATGAGTACAACGTCAGAGGCAAAGAATGAGGGAAACTGAGGGAAGGCCCTCAGTAAAGCTGTGTGAGCGCGCAGTAAAACTGTTTTAAGTCTGGGAGTTTGTTTCAGACAGGATGAGAGGTGTTGATGCATACAGTAGCTGCACAGCAGGCTCCCAGTGGAGCCCCAGAGTAGGTGGAACTTAGCTATTAGACTAAATTTTGAAGGGCATTGCTTTATGTGGAAATCACTGAAATTGATCACATTGTGAGTCTTGCTTATTTAGAAGAAAATTAAACCTTATGGTATTTGTAATAACTGATAATTTGGACATGCAAGCTTGTAGCAACAAATGACTAACGCCCTCTCCTCTCTCCCCCCATAATATGAAGACATTTACACTTAAAATTGGAGTTTTCTGAAACCGAAATTCAAAGGCAGCTCTGGCCAAAGGAGGTGCAGGAAAAAGGCAGCGAAAAGGAAATGGCAGCTCTCATATCTGCCTGAATACCTCCGTGGCCTGTTGCCATAGCATCTGAGCTCTTCCGAATCACTAACCAATTCGGACTGCTGAGCCCTCCTGTCCTGGATGGAAGCATTTCCACTACTTTAAATTCCTTCTTCTTATGGAGAGTTAAGCGGAGTGGAGGGGAGGGAGAAAGGTATGGAGAGACCAAATAAATCAGTATCATTTACGAAAAGGTTGAAAATTGAAAGAAAGGGAGGGGAAAGAAGCAAGTGCTAACAGTAAGACGAAAAATGAAGTGCTGTGATAAAAATGATGCAGTGTCCATGCAGCCCAGCGCCCAACCTTGAAAACCCCATGAGTAAAACATTGCTCAGTTTTCATTCAGAAGATGAATCCTTTCATCTGACCTTGTTCACAGCTACATCTTTGCAGGTTAGAAAATCATTACTTGCTCACTTTGCAGCTCTCAGATGAGTTCCTGCATATCTCTACATATGGATGGGTAGATTGGATTGGCTTAGACTGAACTGAATGGGCAAAGGTTCTCTGTATCTAGGAATGTTGTACAGTATCATTTGTTTTCAGTAAGAGTGTAAGAAAAAATCCTCCCTGAGACAAACAAAGGGACCTCAATATGTTGCCATCAGGTGATCTGTTAGCCATTGGCCGGGCTGAAATAGCTGCACTGCAGCAGAAATGCTTGGAAAAAACAGGAGGGCTTCAGCAAAACTGCACAAGCTGTAGGAGCAAATAGCTTGTGGGTTCCTTCTCCTTTCGCAACTAAAACGATCCCTGCACCTTCTTTCTTTGTAGCTTATCCCCAAACGAGCTACATGAGCATCCATGCTGTATAGGAATACTGGCCTTCCCCTTGTTCACTTCTACTTGGAAGGTGAGGTCTTTGGACTGAGGCTGGGCACTAGGACTGTCCACGAGAAAAGGCCCTTGATGGGAGTTTTTAGACCCTGGATAACTTGAGGTGGACTGGCCAGACCTTGCAGGTCACAGTCTCCTACATGTCACCCAACTGGCTTCACAAGGAGCCCAGTTCTTTTAGACCTCAGAAAACCAGGTGGTCCCTTGCCACAGGCAAAATAAGAGAACAAAAAAATGGATGCCATCAACGTCCAAGTTGCTAGGGGTAAGATTGGCAAGAAAGGCATGAGTAAAGGCAGCAGGAAGCACTGGGAATTCTCTCTGATCCTTTTAGGATCGGGTGCTTTAGCTGGAGAACATGCTAATAGATTACAGGTCTGTCTCAGATCATTGGGAAAGTTCGCCAGAAAAGCAGAAGCATGCAGCAATGGAAAAGAAAAAAAATGGCCTCAAGAAATGGAAAATAGACCTTTTCTGTTTTTAATAACATCTCAACTTTTGTACAAACTGGCCCTGAGCCCAAAGATACGGACTGTTGCTTCCATTTACAACAAGACCACGTCTGGCTGTTTGATGGCTGTATGAGTAAATGGTCCATTATCTCTTACAGATATATTTTCAATATGTTATCTGACCCAAGGTTTATTCACAGATTTGGTCAGCTCTTTAGCAGGAGCTGGTCTCTTGCTTTCATCGAGGAATTTCAAAGTGTTCCACACATATCAGTGATTTCAGCTTGTTAAATGTCACTGAAATGGAAGCTGAGGCATGGAGAAATGAAATAAATGTATCCAAATTCACGCTGTGAGTCAGAAACAGAGCCAGAAATAGGCTGGCAATGAACATACTAGAGATGATGAAAGGTCAGGACAAAACCCAGCGTCACCAGCAGGATGGAGCTGCCTCTTTTCAAGGTAAGGCATTCTCTAGGGCTCACGATGTGCACAAACAAAAGCTGATAAAATGAGTGCTCTTGCACTTCTTATGCAGCTCTTGTTTATACTTCCATTTCCCCATCTATGTTTCTGTCTTTCTTCTCATCAGAAGGCATACAGCCCTCAGTAACGCATCTTTCCCTGGTAGACTTCCAACACAATTACTTTCAACCTTCCAAGATCCCTCATTCACGTGAAGGATGGAGATGCCTCGGGTGCTTGTTTCACTTTGTTTTTCCTGCAGAGGTTTGTACCATGGCTAAGCGCGTTACATAAGAGTCACTGCTTGATGCAATTTGTGTTAGTTCATTAAGCACAAGATATGATTAACGTGAGCACTTCTTTAATCAACCAAAGATGCTGTTACAGACACTTAAAAGTCTTGTGCTTTCTAGCTGTTCCTCTCTCCGTGTTGCTTCTCTGTCTAGATTTACAAGAGGGCAGACAATCTGCAATCTCTATACGGCAGTGTGAAGCAGTTTGGAGCCTTGGGAGCATTTTCAATGCTGGATCTGAAAAGAGTGGTAGAGAATCATCTTCCTCTAAAATAATTCTGTACCTTTTGCTCTTGTGCATATTGTGCTAAAGAAAGAAAGAAAGAAAGCAACATTTACTGCCATTTTCTTTCTTGGCTCTCAGTCCCAAGGCCCCTTTGACATAGTAGTTATGGTTTCCATCCTTAGCTCCATGAGTATATGACCACGCACGGCCTTTTCATGCATTTCACCTAGTGGTTGCTCATCTCTATTTCAGTACCCTTTGTTCCCAGTCCTGTTATTTCAACAAAGAAGGACACTCTCCTCACCATTTCATTCTTACAGCTGCTCATCTCTGGCTGCAGTGGTGCAAATGTGTGGTTCTGTGGCTGAGCTGTGCTGGAAGTTACTTGGCATCTCTGTGCCCAGCCTGGTATCATCAGACCACAGAGCAACCTAAACAAAGAGGCACAGACACTGCTTGCAATTCACTTCGGCTCCTCACTGCAGTCTGGTGATTCTCCATTACATCTCTGCTCATTATGAATACAGATAACAGACTATCATGAGCGGGGTAGCCTTATCCTTAAGAGATAAGACTTATCTGTGTGCTTAGATCAGCAGCCTTCTTCTTGCCTAATCTCACCTTGGAAAGCACAGTAATTGCAGAAACGTAGAAAGGAAGAGTAGGGGGGTGAGAACCTGGTGAATGCTTCTAATTCTACCCTCTGAGCTTGTGAGCTTTCACTGCTTCCTAGCCTCATCCTTTCTAAGCATTGAGCATTTACAGTGAGCATTGTAAGGAAACAGTCCTTTACAAGAATTCTTTTGTTCAAATCAAAGCAGAAATAAACCTTATGCCTAGCTGCAAGAATAATCACACTGGGTAAAAGAACCTCTTGTGCTCGAAGCTTTGCTGGTACAATAGGCACTGAGTACACACCACTCTTCTTTTCGACTAGATTTCCTGTATTTTCCCTGCTTTGACTCTCTTTCGTGTTTTCTTAGAACAAAAGCAACATCCCTATTCTCTGGCAGCCTCGGTGTCAGCTGATTGTCTTTTGACCCTACTCTGCTGCAAACAGTGAAAGCAATAAGAACAGGGTGGTTCAAGTTGGGGTTCAAGCTATAACCCAACTGGGGTCAAGCATGTGTACAGTTCTGCTAACAGAACACATAGCTTGCAAGGGAAATCCTGCCCCAAATTCTGCATTTGGAGACAACAGACAGAACCAGGTGCTTGTTTCTTAGATGGATTTCCATTCTCACCATGATCTGAACCAGAGCTTTTAATTTTACTTTGAGCTTGTGGTTTTTTGGAAAGAAATCCAATGTGACCCATAATCCAGATCCAAATTTCCTTCTTGGCTGACTTTGCAGCAGACATCCCAAATTCCCCACCACATGGCTGTGCCAAACTCATTGCCACAATCTCCTTGTGGTGAAAGTGCATACCCATGTTTTTGGGACAGTTTTCTCCATTTAACTCATGCCATTTCACCCTCCAAATCTCAGCTGAGAATGTGGAGTTATTAAGGAAAAAAATTAATAAAAGGCCATCCTGTTTCTAAAATCTATGGTTTAATATTGATTTTGGACTTTCCACAAATTGAAAGAAACCTCCAGTGCAGAAACCCTGCAAAGATACCCTGCTCACCTCTGCTCTCGACACACTGTATCGATCTGCATGTTTGTGCCCCATGAATGATGGATTATTGCATATCAAACCTTGCAGTATTCATTTAATGCCTTTGAATAAAACATTTCTCACAGATTAACTGAGTAGTTTTAAGCGAACAACCATTTTCATCTATTTTAAATTTTCATGGGTACTTTTCTGGAGAACAAGTACATTGTTAATAATTGAAGCGATTGAGACCTTGCTAATCTCTTTGTATTTTAATAAAGTCCTGTTGCACCCTGGTCATTTCTTTTTAAGATCTCAGCATTTATAAAAATTCATTAAATTTTATTTCCCTCTCTTTGAAATGAATAATCATTTCAATCAGTGAGATTACATGAGAAGTGATTGTTTGTGCGCCAGAGACCTGGGATTTTGTTGTGTGCAGGGAGCTACAAGTGCAGCTTGTGACAAATTCAGTGGGTGAGAGGAGGGAGCTCCATTTTTCAGGAGAAGCAAAGGGAGGAGGAAGCAAGAAAGGAGAAAAAATAGAGAAGCAGTTTTGTCACAGTGTCAGATGAATGTATGGAAACAAGACAAAGTGCTGGTCGGGCAATCAGGAGAAATACATGCATGAGGGGGAACGCATTCATCGCTGAATACGTTTTGCTCATTCTGTCCTTTCATCACTCCATCCACAATGCAATTTCTGTGACCCGTGCAACCCTTTCTCCAGCTCACCTTTTGACTTCTGTCTCTCACTATCCATCCTTGTCTGCTTCTCAGACTCCAATTTGAATCTTCTCTGCCTCTGCTGAAGCTTGACTCTACGAGGTCCCATTTCTCTTTTTCAAATAAAATTACTTCTTCACACACAGCCCCAGGATTACTTTTCAAAGAGAAAACCCAATATGTGCATGATTTCTTTTATCGTTTTCAAGGCGGTGTCAACCCCTCGTGATGCTGGTCTCACAACTACTGCATCCCAGTAAATTTCATTAAAGTCTGTAGTAGGATAGAGCATGTTTGGTGCAGGAGTCTGATAACAAGATTCCTGAGGGCTGCCAAAGATCACGTGTGTTAGTGTTGCATGCTCAGAACAAGAAGTGACTGATGAGGCTTTGGCAGAAGTAGTAAGAAAAAGCAAAATAATTCCAGTAGATGCCCTCTTATGAAGATGTTTGTGCACAGAGAGAGGGGTCAGTCCTCCTTCACAAAGATTTTGGTGGATCAGATCTCTGCTGTTTCCAGCCACCCTTGAGCTATTTGCTGCCAGCTGAATGGCCAGCTTTGGTTGGATGGGATCGTGGTGAGAGGGCAGTGATCAAACTCTCATGTCTTGAGCTGAGACCTCTGCCCCCTCCGAAAACCTCTTTGAAACACTGCCTGATATGTGACCATTCTCTGCATAATCTGTGCCAGGTTATCAAAACCATTGAAAAGATGCTGAAACGCCGAGATAAGCTCATGTGTTGGTGAGAACAGGAATTGGACTGGGCAGCACAGCTTGGGTTTGGATTGACAGGTTTCTATGCGAGTGATTTCAAGCAGCAAGTTGTGAAAACCTGCTGTGGGAAGGAGCTTAAAATTGCTCTGCATTAGATCTTCCTCTAGAGAAGAAAACCTTTTTTTTTTTTTTTTTTTTTGCATTTCTAATCAAGTTTCTGCTTAGCTGTTTACTGATGAGCTCATGGTGGAGGATGGAAAAAGGCAGAATCTGTGCCTGAGACAGATTCCTAAATGGTGCTGCTGTTATCGAACCCAGCAGGCTGGGTTTGATCTCCAGAAAACATTTCTGTATTGCTAGCAAGGGTTTTCAACAAGGACATCAGTGAATGAAGTACTGCTAATGAGGTCTTTGGCAAGGAGTATGGTCACAGAGGGTGACAGCAGCCACTGCCATTGAATTAGATATAAAACCAAATGCCTGAGTACCAGTGATCTGTGTTGCCTTCCCATTTGCAGACTAATATTCTTCCTATCTGTATTCCCCCTGGATGTGCACAACTTAGAGCTCCTTTCACTTCCTATTTCAGACTGTAGCATCATCCTTAAATAGCTGTCATACTCCACCCACGATGGGAATTGCTGCCTTTAAACAGTGGATATAAGGTATAGGATACAACGTGAAAGCTGAGCTAAACTGTGGGCCATGCTGCAGCAAATTACACTGCTTCACAAGAATCACAAGAATCACAAGAATCACAAGATTGGACCTATAACATCATTCAGTGGCAGTTTCTGTGGGAAACTGGATTATCCATGTGCAGACAGATTCCCAGAATCACACACAGCTGACACAGAATCATAGAATTACTAGGGCTGGAAAAGACCTCTAAGATCGTCCAGTCCAACCATCAATCTATCATCACATGCCCACCAAACCATGTCCCTCACAGCCACATCTACTTTTTCTTGAGCACCTCCAGGCAAATAGCTGGTTGTATTTCCCCAGCAGCACTGGATGCCACCAAATCTGCATTTATTACCCCCACTGTGTCTTCTGTTACATCCTTGACTCTTGCACCAAGAGGCGGTGCAGAAGAAGGTTCTCTCTCTCCTTGTGCAGCACACAGCTGGCTTGTCCTCTCCTTGAAAATGAAATAGAGGCAGTTTACATCTTTCCATTACGCATTTGTTTAGAGCAATTGCCTTTCTACCAGGTCAGCATTCTGTCCCCGTATACTTCCTTGTCTCTAAAAGATATAAACCACTGCTTTCCTGCAATCCAGGCCAGTTGACTGTGACTGATGGCTTTGCTAAGACCTTGGGAACTTCAGGCCAGTGGTACATCTCAGAGGAAATAAGGATTTAGCCTTTTTAGAAAACAAATGACTTGTCTGGAAGTTCACTCTCTCTCTGGGGTATAACGCAATCAGTGCTCACACAAGTGCTGCATGCTCTCCCTGTGACCACAGGCTGAAGAATAAAGCAAGGCTGGGCTCAGCTGCAAGCATTTTGTGCTGCTGTGACACGGGTTTATTTGGGCTTGAAGTGCAGTGATGTCAGTGCTCTTGTCACCTGGAGCTCCATCCTCCTGATGATCCTATTTTTACAACTCCTTTGTCCCAGACTGACCTCCTTTAGCTGCTGCTTAACAAATGCACAGTCGTGTGCACACGGTGAGACATGGGCATGCAGTCACACAACCCCAAAGTCACATGTGCTCGTCCCTTCTCTCTGTGCCCTTACTCTTCCAGTGCACTTGCATACACCTTTTCAGCCTGGCAGGCAGAATCATGCAGGTTAAATCTTACCAAAGCATAAACTGTCATGGGCTTATGCTTTTCTGCTTGAACATGCAGCCAGGCACACAGTCCCAAGTCCACAAGCAGCATTACTCAAGAACATTCATACCTTCTTTGTTATGGATATGTGGAGCATTCTCTGCATCACACATCTGCTGCCAGTGCAGAGCGCATGTAAAAATGATTTTATTTTTACTTTACCTCAGGTGGACCAAATTAATAAACTGGGCTTCACTTTAGGATCAGTAAAGCAGCTGTGGGAATGTCTTAAAACCATGTTACACTGAAGGTCTGTTATTTTTTAATATCCCATTTCCCCAGGTGTATTTTCAAATATGATCTATAGGTGGATGCTGAGCCAGCTGTAACCCTGACAACACTGACCCAGATGGTAATCAGCAAAATGGTCTAATTGAATAATGCTGAGTTAAAACCGGTGCTTTGCAGAACTCTGTTAGACCCTGCAGAAATTCCATGTAATGTAAAGATGTTGAGCGAATTTCACATTCTCCTCACTGCTCCCACACCTGAAGACATGTCTCTCAATGATCAGAGAAACATAAATGCCTTTTTGGGACTTTCCGTTACTTTACGGGGCCAAGAGGCCACAATGGAAAGCAATGATTGCAACTGGAAAATTACCTGTCTGTGAATGGGAAGAGGCGTTGGCTTCCTGTCATGAACTTCTGAGACTCTCTTTGGCAAGGAGAAAAGTAATGAGCAGTGGCCAGTGATGTCACTGTACAGCATTCCAGCCCACTGATTTATGGGGCAACTAAATAATTCAGCTTGCCTCTGCAGCGCTGTATTAATTCTTTCTGTCACTGGGGCTGAGGGTTGCCTGGGGAACATGGGCTTAGAACAGACAAGCTCATCTTCCTCACTGCAGCTGGGACACTAGACCAGAACCAGGTGGGTGAGCACAGGACCAAGGGGCAACTGTGAGCAGCAGAAGCAAGGTGCTGCTGGTAGTACTGGGAAATTGCAGGTAGAAATGGAAAGGTTCACCATCCTCGTCCGCTCTTGCTCAGCATCCTGTCCATAAGAGCTTAGCTCTGCCTGTCAGCAGGTCTGTGTCAGGGCAGCTATGCTTGCCTGACATGTTATCATTTCTTAGAGATAAAACTATGTCTGGAGAGCACACTCAGAGCGTGATGTTGATAAGAATGGAGTTTGGGGGTGGGATTTGCCACCTTGCAGTTAGCATAGATAATGTTGCCTACAAGTATCTTTTTCTAAAACCTTCCTTTTTCCTGCCTCAATTCTGCCTCCACCAAACCCAGCCAGTGCTCAGTTTGTTTGGTGCTTGAGGCTATTTCACATTTCATTACCTTATGCTCCATCTTACCCATTGACTGATTGACTGATTGGTTGCTATTGAGATCCTTTGGCTGATATTTTTCTTCTGGCAAAGGAAGAGACAGAGAATGCTTTAAATCAGGGCCAGCTGCTGTGAGTCAAAAGTCGCACTCATCTTCTGTCTGAAGACACTAATTGAATATGTTTTAATTTCAGAGCACAGGGTTCTACTGCCCTACACATTCTGTCCCAAATCTCTTGAAGACTCTTTGAAGACTTCCTTGAAGAACAACTCCAGTGGATGAGGGTCATGTGAGAGAGATGAGTCCAAGCAACTTTTCAGCCAACAGAATTCTTGCAGGATCTGCAAATGATCCAGGAATAGTTCTTGGATGAACAGGGAGCCCAGAGCAATGCAAGATAATTGCCAAGGACAAGACTAGGTCAATCCAAGCCTGGAGCATTTGTCAATTTAGCCACAGTAATTCCAGCAGACATGCACAACTTTGTCCCTGCTTGAGAGCATAGACCCAGGGAACCTCTGAGCTGCAGAAGTCTGGAGAGCAATCACTTCAGCAGTGGTGAATGTTTGTGTGGCTGAGTGTAACAGCTCCAGGAATGCTACAGATGTGTTGCCCCTAATAAGGAGCCCATGTGTGGAAATCACAGCCCTTGGTGTCAAAAACATCTCAAGACTACATTCAGATGCCCGTCGGTGGATGGTGGTTTGGAGGGAAAAGACAGGAGAAAGATGGGGACTGAGGTACAGGAGAGAATACAGGATGGGAGGGAGAGACTGACAGCACACTCCTGTCAAGGTGGGCTGCCTGGCACCTGACATTTCACAGAGCCATAAAAGCCAGAAAGTAAACAAGCCTCATTAATTCCAGCAAAGGGCAATGTACTTAGCCGCCAGATTCTGCTCTTTTCTTTTGCCTTCCCCCTTACTGTCTGAGAACTTCACTGTCATAAACAGCTTCACAGTTTCATAACAAATAGAGTTTTAAAATATTTAAAGAATAGTTGAACAGTGACGCATATTCCATGGAGCGAGCGAGTCCTTTTCTTCCTTCCTTCACACCACTGCCATACATCCCTCCTTTTCTACTCCTCCTACATCACTTTGTCTCAGTTCCCCTGATGCCTTCCCTGCTTGCTGCTTCTGCCCCTCTCTCGTCCTTCTGCAGCTTCCCACTCTGCCATTCAACATGCACGCAAAACGCACGCCTTCCCAAAGCCTCCAGCTCAGTTATTCTCCTGGCTGTTGTGAAGGAAGAGATTTGGGGTGGAAAATTTAATGAGGTGATCCACAAGCCAGCTGTTTCCTATTTGTGTTTGTTTCTTGCTGGAAGGAGATAATTAGTACATCCACTTGGCACACTGCAGGACAAGGTGCCAGCCCAGCTCCGTGGCTCGTGCAGGCTTTGACATACTTGCGCTCATGTCTGAGTTGGGATGCTGAGCTCTAGCCCTGAGGGCAAGCTAAGCCTTACCCTGGGCTATGCCTTGCATAAAGCTGCCAGGATACAGAAGCAGGGAGCCTGGCAAACGGAGGAAAGCAGCTTGAGGAAGCAGCTGATGCTGAAGAGCACACGCAGCAGTGATAGACATTATTTGCAGAGGTGCCAAATGGGTTCTGCAGGATGCTTCAGTTCAGGCACGGGGTAGAAAATCACGCTTCCTCCTAATAACGCACCGTGCTGAGGAGCATTGGAAGGGATGACAATTCAGCCAAGGATGCTCTCTCTTTTCACAGGGCCAGCCTGCTGGCCCACACACAGTAAAAGGAGATGCTGCATTGTTAGATAGGAAGCATCGTATTCAGGCAGGACAGGTCCCTTTTTGAATGACCTGAACCAAAAAAGCTTCAAGCTCATCTGTGGAGACAAGAGACAGCTCTCCCACTTTGGAGAGTTTCTTTCTTGCTGCTAAATTCTCAGAAATTCAAACCAGGCAAAAGTCAATGTGACGATAAGGATTGTTTTGTTATTTAACAAGACTACCCAGATAATCAAAGCAAGGAGTAACTTAGGAGTGCATGTTTAAATATCTTGCTCTGGGACCTTGACATCAATGTGATGCAGTGCTGGGAATGGATTACTCCTTCCAAAGAGCTCAGGAGCATTCTGCACACAGCCTTCTTGCCTGGGCTCTCTACTTCTGCTCTTCTGTCAGTCTGTGATGCTGAGGCTCTGTATTGTGGAGAAAGCCCTTCTCTGGTCTGAGGACTGGCCTGAGAGCTGTGTCCTTTGTCCTGTGTCTCACCTGCTGCTTCTTCAGAAGTTCCTTGTTACGTGAATGCAGGGTTTATCCTGTGCTAGCTGAGGCCTGTGGTTAATAGCTGCTAAATTCAGTGCCACTGGGATCTTTCCTCCTGGAGAATCACCATGGAGACCCCGATGTGACTGTGTGACTGTACCCAGCACACCTCTTGGCCCTGGCATTCATCCTTTTGCAATGTACCACAAAGTCATCTTTAGCTTGGGGGAACGATCAAATAAATATGAAAACTGCTCCCAGAGGAGGTAAATATTCACTAGTCAAGCAGAATGAAAAGCAATAATATACCATGTAAGCTGTTGGCTTTTATTAGCTCAGCTCCCTTTTCTCCCCTTGTAAAGTATTGTTGCACTGTTATATTAATCTTTACTCTGAAGCAAATTAAAGCAGGGACAGTTGTCAGAGTATTATTAGGAACATCTGTTTAATTAGGGCTGCTTTTGCATCAGTTTGAGAGAGGAATGTACCACCATTGTCACCCAACGATGCCTTGCTCCCCTTCCTACCCCTCCCTGGGTGCACTGTGTGCTGGAGGAGGAACATGCAGGGAATGAAGGA
The DNA here is from genome assembly GCF_026119805.1 of Tympanuchus pallidicinctus. Lineage (NCBI taxonomy): Eukaryota > Metazoa > Chordata > Aves > Galliformes > Phasianidae > Tympanuchus > Tympanuchus pallidicinctus. The sequence continues at coordinate 3,630,880 of NW_026294748.1, forward strand.
GCACTGGGGGCTCAATGGCATTGCAGCTCATCTGCTCCTGAGAGGTGTCAGCTCTCCCTATCAGTGCTGGGGAAGGAGGCAGGGATACAGCTGTCATGGGTTTTTTAGTGATCTCTGTTGAGAGCTTCGATCCCTGCTTTCTTCTCCTGAGAAGGTAATTTGGAATTCTGTAAAGTGATCATGAATAACTATTAATTATCATTAGCAATTTGCCATTCCAGGCCAGCCTTTCATCTGGGAATCTCAGAGCAATTTTACAAATGCTAATTAATTGAGACTACTTCATGAAATAGTCTGTTAAACTCATTTTACAGGGCTAAATCAAGGCTGAGAGACACAAAGAGACTTGCTTGTGTCAGAGGTGATGCTGACTGCTGAACCCATATTTCCCAGCTACAAACTGTGTGTGGCAACCACTCCACAAGAGAGGTTCTCAGGCTCTCCCACCTTCAGTGCAACGCTCCGGCTGGGTGGTGGCACTACCCCCAATACTTGCATAAGGCAATGCCAGGAAGTGATGAAAAAAAATGCCAAAGGTTTGGCTCCATCTGTTTCTTTTATCTGGATGAGGTGGTTCGCAGAAGACAAGTCCACTAGAAAGGATAAAACATGAAGGTATAAAGGCAGCCTGCCTACGAGTGCTGGAATTTTAAAAGAAGTTCAGGATGCTCCGCTCCTCCTGAAACACTTTCTCCTGCTCTTTGTCAAGGCTGTGATGCAGGACAGCTTTTGCTGTGACCCATTCAAAACAGTTCTTACAATCCTATACCCCTCTATCCATCTTTCTCCACATATCTCTGCTTTTCTTTATGTCTCCAGATTGCTCCATCTGATTGTCAAGGCACCATTCCTTTGGTATTTATGTGGCCACTTACCCAGGCAGCCAGCGGTGAATTAATCATTGCGTCCACAGTCTCAGCTGGGAGAGGCATCGACTCACAGATTCAAGTCCAGGGGGCCAAGAGCTTGTTTGTTACCTGGAAAGACACGACTCTGTTTGGAGCTGCCCAAGATGTCTGCAGGGAGCTAACTTAGGGAATGGAAGGTTGGAGCTTAGCTCTGTGCTGCTGCACAGGAAATGGAGGTGGTTGATCAAGCCGGTCTTACTGTGCACGCAGTCATTCAGCATGCTGCAGGTCACAGCATTGCAGGGAGGCACTTAGAAAGAAACAGTACTAACTTCTTCCCTGCAACCTTTGCTCTTCTTCATGTCCTACCCGTTCCATCACATGTTTTTGAAAATTAATGGTTGTTATTGAGTCAACCCTACTCTGTGTCCATTTAGCACAGACCATTTTCTCCTCAGGGTATGTTTCCTGTAAGGTCTGCCACTTCAATTCCATGCACTGCTCCCATGCTGAGGCTGTCTGATGTGTTAATCAGACTTAGAGTTGTGTCAGGTCATTCGGTTCAAAGCATTGCATACCTATGTGTGAATCCAAATTCCAGTGAAAAGCCTGAGATATTTTCAGAGAATCACAGAATTATTAAGGTTGGAAAGACCAATAAAGCCACCTCATCCAACCACCAGCCTGTGCCTGTGATCTCTTTAGACCAAGTCCCTCAGTAGGTCCCATAGTGTAACGGTTAGCTTCCATCCTCATCTTGACAGCCTCCAGAGACAGTGACTCCACCAACTCCCATAGCAACCCATACCAGCACCCCACCAAAGCAGGAGCTAGAAGATGAAATCCTAGAAATAAACTCATACATTATTACTCGATTTACAACTGCAGGCTGATATCTGGAGTTCTGAGATGGTCTGAAGAATCAGGACTCTGAATTGCTGAGGTTTTCCCATCATTATAAGAATTAGCCATATAATTAGGTATTATCTGAGAATTATCCATAAATACCACAACATGGTATTTGCTAAGTAATAATTAGACTATGAAAAGAATTCAAATAATACCTTTGTCAAGAAAATTAATGGCCTCGCCTTGCATTTATACAGCATCATGCTGAGGGGGTAATAGGGTTTAAAATTGCAGTAAATTACAGCTCGACCAAATCTCAGCCCCCTTAAGTGTAAAGAAGATACAGGGCAACAGAGAGTCAGGCCTCACATGAAATTCCAGAGTCAGAAAGCAGCACGGAACCCACTTCTTCACAGCAAGTCTGAAATTCACTTGGCAAAAGATACATCATAGTGTCCTTCGACATCCAGCTCTGGGATAAGGCTCATGGTCTGCTCGCAGGAGCAACACCTTGGGGCTACACTGGCTTCAGCATTTTCATTTTAATTCAAGTCCCCATTTCCCAACCTCTGGCTTCTCTTAGGAACACGATTTTCACCGTCTTGGTGAAACAAGAGCTCCCAAAGATGGAAGGGATTTCAAGGGGCAGCGCTGCCTTTTGCTTTGGTTTGCAGCGCTGCAGAATCCTCCTGATGGGCGCAGCAGAACGTTGTGTCTTTATTTATCACCATTAGAGATGTTGAATTTAATCTAAGGAAGACAAACAAGCAAATTCCTCTGAATTTCGTATTTCCCCTGGATGCATTTCAGAATCACAGGGAAGGAGCACAGCAGGCCCTCAATTATGCAGCAAACTTTTGCTGCAGATGACAAAGTGCTGAGTGTCTCAAAGCAGACGGCAACATTAAAGGAGAATTTAAATGTTATCTCAGTTGTATTTCAGCTGCCCTCCCTCGCTGAAGGCTGTGTAAAACAGGGACAGCAACCTTCCTCACAGACCCCCGTTCTGGTGTTTCAAATATAAATCTGTAGATATGCACTAAATAAACACTTCAGAAAAGATGGGGAGGAAGCAAACATCTCTGCGTGCACAAGCAGGACAAGGAAAACAACCTGCAAAAGAAGCAAAGGGCCACACAAAGGGCTCTGAAGGTAAAACAAAACAGTGAGCAGATGCTCACTGCGGGGCATGTAGTGGGCAAGCGTAGAGTCATCTCTGGACTTGGGGGCACAGAAGTATGCCAGGACACCAGGGCACACTGACTGCAGTGCATCTGCAGGGAGCTGAGCCAGGCGCTGTGGGAGAAGTGCAGTTCTCAATTTGCCCAAGTTTTGCATGTCAGAACTTGGAACACGGCCTGTAAAAGCAGTAGATAAGGTTGGGTGTTTTTTTTTTCCCTGGTTCTATTGATCTTAATACTGGTGGTCTCTCTGGAGTGGTCAAAGCCAAAGCTGTTATCCAGTCTGAAATGCAGGATTTAGCAAAGGAGTGTTGCGTCCTTGTGGTTGGTTGTCCATTGTTTTTTCAAGAATAAAAACAGCATTTGACTCTTGGAAATGAAAGAGGGGAGTGCACCTCTTCTGTGAGGCGTCCTGATCCCTATTCCTACGTGCTTTGCTTGTAGGATTACCCTGCACAACACATTCACATTCCCCCTCCTGTGCTGCCAAATCTCCATGCTGATACTATGGTACCTGGTGCAGTCTGATCAATAGTAGTTTCTGTCTCTTAGTTACCTGTAAAGGGCCCGGAATTGAGAACAGACAATAAAACAGAGTGCTGTGACTGCTGGTACCATCACCCCCTGCAGCAGATGGCACATGGCTTTGGCCGTAAGGGAAATGTCAGGCTGTCACGTGCTCTATGGCGTGCTGCTGCTGGACTTAGTGCCCTTTGAAATGGACATTTCTCAGTACAGAGACCTGTTTGTGCATGCTGGGACTGCACCTCGCCAACAGCAATTCCTGCAGCAGCCACAGCCACCAGTCAGTGCCAGTCAGAGCTTGTGCCAGACTGGGACCTGGCTGACTCTGCCTTGGAGCAGGTGGCAGCTCCGGGGCTGGCAGCTGGGCTTGACTCCTGCCTCTTCCACATTCATCCTCTAGCAAAGGTTTCAGTAGATCTGAATCCCACCCTGGTTGTTCAGTGAGAGAAAGCAGACGTGAAATTTTTATGCCATTAGGAAGGAAGAGCTGAGGAACGAAAACAATTTGTCCAAAGTAAAAACAGTGTTTGAGGGCATCGGCGGTACTTAAATCTGAGCTGAAAGTGCAGTATAAACATTAGCTGCTATGCAGGAAGCTATATCAATTGAAATCTCAAGCAGATTTAGAAATTGTTTATATTACAGCTTAGCAGTTCCCCTTTCAGCCTTTTTATTGCAGGTTTTAAATTCTAATGTGTGCGGAGGACCAAGTAGGTGACTTAAACCTGCTACTGCCCAGCGACCTTTGGTGTTACGCAGCAAATACCTCACGGTATATTGAGAGTCCTCTTCCCAGTAGGCTTTGAAGTCTGTATCAGGGGACAAGATGTGTTTCTGTGCTCTGATCCGTGAAGGATCTGTGCTATATTTGTTCACTTCACAGAAGTAAACACCTGCGTGGTGAGGACTGAAAATTTCCAGGCAGTGCCATGCTGTTAGCATTAGAACTGGCTTGAAACTCTTGTAAATTTGGCTGAGGAAGCTTAGAAAAAAAAACAGCCCGTATCCATTGCACACAGCTACACCACCTTGAGCCGCTCAAATCTGCATCCCGTGCAGGTGTTGGATGGGAATCTGCAAGTTGAAACACTAGTATGGTGGGATCCTGGAGCTGCTAGTTGTTCTTCAGCTGATGGCTGCAGAAGGCACCACTCTGGCAAGGCAACGGGTGTCTTTCTTTTGCAGAGCTTTGTAGATGTGAAAGCTGCAGCCCTGCCCAGCTATTTGCAACCCGTAGCTCTCCTGCAGATTGCCGTCTGCCTGTCGGTGGGGGGAATGTTTCACATGAGTGCAGCTCCGTAAGCTGCTTCCATCAGGCTCAGCCAGGTTAGTGCAAACATATCATTTATGCCATTTGAGCTAAGCTGACCGATTAGGACTGAAGTGGATCAAGGAAGGCTCTGAAGCAGCAGTCTGTCTGCAGAGCTGCAGGCTGCTAACCTCAGACAGAAGGGCAGTGGCGGTGCAGTGAGGAAGGGACACGTCTTAAACTTCTCCAGCTGGCTTGCAGAAGGGCCATCGTTTGGAAAAGGCATTCTGGCACGACATCAGCCTGTGAGCTGAGACTCCTCTGCACGGTTATCCCTGCCTGGTGTCAGTATAAATCCTGCAGCAGGTCGTGTGGAACTTGTTTTGTGAATTGCTGCCATCTCAGTCAGAATTCCCCGGTGCATTCAGGTAGATGGGTGAATCTTTTCCACTTGCCACTGCCTATTTGGTCATGTCACCTCACGTTGCCTAACAGCAGGCTTAGGGCTGTCTCAGCACTACTTCCACTTCAGCAGTGCCTGCTCCTCCTCACTTGTCCTCTTGCTTTCTGCTTTGATTCAGGATTTTTCCAGCACTAGAAACATGAAACTGAGGCATGGAATTGCATCTTGTTCCCTTCAACAGAGGGCTGTTAATACTGTTCATTCATCAACTCTTCCCCTAATATCTCAGCAGAATAATTCTGTTCTCAGGCTCTATGGTTTACATTCCCCCCTGCCAAAAGAGAAGAAGTATCCTACAGACAGTAGTTAGGAAGACCACATGGTTGTGTATTCTACTACATCACTTTCCTGATGGCTTTTGAGACTGCTGTGCTCGATCCCATTTTCTCATCTTCTCCCCCTCTCTGCTTCTTCTCCTGCTTACACAGCGCTGAAAAGCCCATCTATGCTGCATAAATGGAGTCTTCCCTCCACTGCCACCTCTATGCCATCTAAATGATGTATGTATCCCTTCCATTAGGTCTTTATTTCCAAACAAAAGGCAAAGATGAGAAAGCCAGATGCTTGTGTAATTTTCAAGCGCTGTAAGTCTGCCATGTGTTATTTGGAGTGGTTTGGGCACAGTTCTGGTGTGGTTCCCTCTGAGCAGGGCATGGAGCACATGGGAAAATTAGAAGCATCCTGCATGTTGGGTCAGACTGCCATTCTGCCATATAGGCATTGAGTGCATCCCTTCAAGTACGACCTTCACTCTGCAGTTTACCAGCCTCTGTCAAGACCAGAAGAAAAGGGCCCAGACTTCCATTATTTCCCGTTCTTGAGCTCTTCTTCCCCACTTTATCTCTTTTTTCTTTTTTTTTAACATTAAAAATAATCAGGACGTGATATTGTGCTTTGGAGTCAGAGTCCCTTGTGGATTATTAACACAAATAACAAAGAGCACAACTTTATGAGGATGAGGAGTTTGTTAAACTCATTAATTTTATTCATAATAGGGAATTAATGTGCAGAAAAGCAACGTCAGCTTGGCAGTAATTGCTTTCTGGGTTCAAAATGCTAAGTGGAAATGTTGAAAGCCATTTCCTGCTGCTGCTTCCTTTCTCTTCTCCCTCACTCCCATCTGCTCTTATCCTTCCCCTGTCTTATTTTTGCTTCATGAGAATTGATTTCTTCTTTATTTTTTTCTTGCTTCTGACTCTTCTTCATTACGAGTCATTATATTTCATCATTACAAGACTTTGGTCATATTTCATTGCTTCCCCATTATTTTTTCCTAATTCTTTCTCCCAGTATTTCCATACAGACCAGAGCCAGGCAGAGAATTCAAGCAGCTCAGCTCTCTATTGATGCCTCTGCTCTTGTTGGAGTCAAGGTGCACCATAGCTCTTGTTTTGGCCTTTGCATAATCAAATTGTTTTCTCTCCCTTCTTCCCCTGAACACATCACCACCTCTCAGCAGTGAGACATCCTGTGATACAAGGCTGATAACCAGTGAAAGTACCATCTCATGCTCTCTTTAACTTGAAATAGCTCTTTTTCCTATAGACTTCAGAATGTTGGAGGAGGTATTGAGCAAAACAATTCAAGGGGAGAACTGACCAGCCTGAAATCTTGCTTAACACTGTTTGGCATTGGGTTTTTTCTTACAGCACCATTTGCTATTTACACTGCAAGGAGATAATCCACCAAGTCTTTCTGTTGTTGTGATGCTATGACCATGGACTAAGCCCCAGGATTGATAACACAGCCGTAAGTAGAGCTTAGTCCTGAGCTGAGCACAGAAGTTTGTGGTCTCTGCGGTCTGAGTCAGATAAATTTAATGCAGAAGAAGCAATTTGATTGTCAGCACTCCACGTACACATGTACCCAAATGCATGAGGTCAGTGTTGCTTGAAGACAAGATGGGAAATGGTGCAAAAAGGTCAGAGACAGGCATCACGCTTCAGTTTGGAGCGAGGAAGGAAGGAGTAATGTGTTCAGACCTCTGTGTCTGATATTCATTCCTTTTGACGTTGAAGAGTGAGGAAATAGCTGTATTTCCATACAGCAACTTCTGGTCCTGACACGTTTGCATATAAAGATATTCTCACTTGCCTCTTGAAGGTTATGCTGCTGCTCTTTGCCATTCCCTGGCACGTTCCTGTGATCGCAAAGGGCTGAGAAGAAAAGCATCCACACGTCCTTACTGCCCGTCCTGCAGAATGGGACCTTCTTCCCTAAAGATTTGTCTGCTATATTTTATACCTGCTTGGGAAAACTCTATCTTCTGCCCCTCCTTCTTTCATGCCATGCTCCAGCCAGCACTACCTGGCAGACCAGGAAGGCTTCATCTCCCGTTGGCTGTGAGGAGCACACCTTTGTCCAGGTCCCCAAGCACTCGGCGGCTGCCCAATTGTCCAGAGTCAACCATACTTCTGCCACAATCAGCTTGGGTGGCCAGAAAATATGCTTCCTTCCTGACTCCTGCTATGCTCCTGCTCTGTAAACTGTGAAGAGATTTCATCTCCCTGCTGAGCTTCGCTGCTTGGAGCTTAACCAGACCTTGGCAGTGCCCAGCAGTGCCCCACAGAACAGCATGGACGCATGCACCTGCACCTCTGTTGCTCTCCAAGGATGCACCTGGTGACCAAGCACAGGCTAGCCATGCTGAGATGGATGGGTCAATCCCTATAGCCTGCCAGGCATCCAGCCTCAATCACACTGGGCAGAGCTGCATCCCCAGCCCTTCTGCACCAGCTTGCTGCCTTAGCTGTGGGGCATGTCCCCTGCTCCCCTTGTTGGGGATGGCTGTGCTCCATAACATGACCATGAGACACCTGGCAACCAGAGAAACAGTGTGAGCTTGGCCCCAGCCCAGTGTGTGCCAGCACCTCATTGGCACAACTGGTCTTTGAATGCTAATCAGGTTCCTTGTTAGCATCACCCAAAAGAAGAGCTGGGGACAGAGTGGGCACAGCAGCAACCAGAGGCATAAGGAGTGCTTATGACATGAGTCAACCCTGAGGGTTTGGCTAAACCTGTCCTGCCTGAGTGGCTGAGGATCTTTCCTCTAATGCTTTCCTTTATCTTTTACAGCAGCTGTGGCTGAGCTCAGTACTCATATTAGTTCTTTTGAAATCCTCCCGGTCTCTATTTTATCTAGCACTGAATTCCACAGCTTAATTATGCATCGGAGGGGGGAAAAAAAAAGAAAGAAAAAAAAAAAAAGCAGTAGTTGACCTGTGTTTATCACAGAAGTGATGCCCTGCCCCACTGCTTCATACCTTCATGCATTCACAGGTTCTCACATCCTCAGAGCAGGAGCAGCTGTGAGGTGATGTGACAGGGGTTTGGGTGGCACCTGCTGTGTGCAGCACGGCAAGTTCACGCCATGGTGAGAGATGGGTGTGCATGGGGCTGCAGCCCCCTGTTTCCCTCCCAATACACACATCTCTGTGCATTTGGTCAAGCAGGGATTTGTGCAATGTTTTCTGTACGTTAAAAAAGCAACTCTGAAAGAATGTGGCTCCTCTTTCACCTGCAGAGGGAGCGCTGTGAGGGCCAGGGAGAAGCCAGCTCTGTCTCTGTTCTGCAGATTTATCTGCAGGTTTATCAATTTTCAGTCCCTGGCTATGGCATCCTCTCCTTGTCTCTCTCCGTGGGGTCTGACCTGTGAGCACAGCATGGGTGAAGACGAGCAGTGAGCAGACGTTTGGATTTCATGCTGCACCTCTCTTCCCTCCCCATCCATCAGCACTGGAAGATTTTTCACCATTAATTGTCAGTCTGTGACCCCCTCAATGTTGAGGGGCTGATGGTGCAAATCACACTCCTGGTGCCTGCCTGTCTGTGATCTTCTATCTAAGAAGAGCTTTTGGTTGGCTTTCTGGGATGCCTATGGCCTCGTGTATCAGGAATTAAAATCTTAGCTCTTATATCCTGATGTTACACCTACTGCATTCAAATGCTGATATTCATTTGTGCAGGGAAGGAAGGAAGGAAGGAAGTGAAATCCTAACCTATGTAAGCAGGCTTCGAAAGTGCAATTCTAGCAACACAGTGCTGTATTCTAGCAAGAGATAAAATCGCTGTGCTTTGCATATATTAGAGATAGGCTGATAAAGCAGGCATTTAGATGACCTAAAATTCTTGATGGATTACCATAGGAAACGCAGCCACTACAGCAGGATCTGAAAATGGAGTTTGCTTTTCCAGACAGCACATAGCACGGTCCCACAATGATGTAAAGCCATGGGGTGGGATTTCTTGCCAGTCCACACATGTGCTTCTTACAGAAACATTCTCCCCTTTGGAAACATTCCTTTGATTCTGATTCTTCTCAGCAGTTTTCTGTGACCTTTGAGTTTCGAAGGCCTTTAAATACCAAAAAGGAGGAAAGCAAAATATTTGTAGTGATAAATTTTCACCCTTGCTGGCAAGTCAGTATAGTCCTATCTTTGTGGCGTTGTCAGGCTCTGGAGGATCAAAAATGGACCTCATTTCCAACAACCTTGACCACACCAAATTGCCAGCAGCATCCTAAATCAGACTACATGTAAATTGATTGCATTACATAGGTAGAGCCTTGCTGCATTGCATCTCAGAGCATTGAGATGTCGTGCATTTGCCTCCACAGCTCCTGCTTATGCAGCTCTGCAAAGCAGGAGCTGGGATTTTGCAGCTAGAGTGTGACCACATGCACCCAGCAAACGCTAGGGCTCTGCAAGCAAGTGCTGTGCCAAGGAACACCCCAACTTAGTATTGTTGCTCTGCTAGCAGGTGCCTTGCTTGCTGGAGGCACCCTCCTGCGTGGGAGCTGGTTTTGCTGTGGCTGGCAGGCAGCAGAGCGTAGGGCTCTCTGTTAGGAGGTGGCTCACCTCAGTGCGTGTGCCATGGTCTGGTTGGATTCCTTCCGCTCGTTTTAAATCACTCCTGCAGTTTCAGACAGATGTGGTATGTTTTACAGCCTCTGCTGAACTGCTCGATTGTCTGGCAGTGTGCTGCTGTAAGGTCTACTGCTTGTCATGCCAGTACTGGCTGCATTTCAGTGACAGATGACATTTTCCTAGTGTATGCATAGCTTATAACCAGCTTTTATTAAAGCTTTCTCCTTAAGCAAAAGGACGTGGATTAAGAGGAGACACTGGCAATCAAATCTGGGGTCTCTGATGCCATCCTGTTGATTGATTAAGGACGAACCACGTCCCGCTTCACAGAGCACAGCAGGAGTCCAACAACAGAAAATCTCTTTTCCCTGCATCTCCAGTCTGCCTCAGCCAGCACTCAGCCCAAATATTCTCCCTTCACTGTCTTTCAGAGTTTTGCTACCGGTGCTATTTGTGCCTCTGCAAAGCTTCTCTCTTGACATTCCTTAGCCTTGCTGCACTTCCACTAACAAACAAATCACAGCAAATAGCCAACTTCATGTCTACATCTGGGAGTAACCTGCAAGTGCATTTTTTGGTGGTGGTTATCTGCCAGGTTTCTTGATGCAGCACGCTGTCCTTGTCTTCTTAGATTCTGTATATATCTGCTCACATAGGAAGGGAGGTGTGAATACACATGGCACATGAGCATGAAATATATGGATTTTGTGGGAGTGTGAATATGAATATGCAGTATTTTTGCGTGCATGTGTGTACATGTCTTTAGAAGCCTCCTGGTCTGTGCTAGATGTGATACATAATAGTACAGTGATTTTTTCCAAATTTGATGCATTTCTGTTCAACATCAACATTCTTCACGTGAATCGCTGTTTTAAAAGCCCTTTCCCTTTTTCTTTCCCTTTTTCTTTCCCTTTTTCTTTCCCTTTCTCTTTCCCTTCCCCTTTCCCTTTCCCTTTCCCTTTCCCTTTCCCTTTCCCTTTCCCTTTCCCTTTCCCTTTCCCTTTCCCTTTCCCTTTCCCTTTCCCTTTCCCTTTCCCTTTCCCTTTCCCTTTCCCTTTTCCCTTTCCCTTTCCTTTCCCTTTCCTCTATTCTCTTCCTTCTCTTCCCCTGGCTTAATTATTTTAAGCTCTTCCTCAGAGTGATCTATGGAGGATAGGTAAGCAGGTGGAGAGCAAATGGAGCAGGGCAGCTGGGAGATTATTAATATTGAAAATATCAGCAAGTATTGGCTCTCTGATCACAACGCTTGTTTACAAAAGGACCTTTCCACTGTGTGAGGATACTCATGCACTCCACCAAGCTAGTTGGCATTCAGAGCACACCACAGTATCAGGTTCTGTCTCTTGCTCTGTGGCTGTCCAGAGAGAGATTGTAAAATGAGTCGACAGGTAGATAAATAAAGAGAGAAAACTGGGCTATCGTCAGAGACAAATACAGGTTTATGTAGATGGAACTTGACAGGAGGCGGGGAGAAATAAGTCAGATTGCAGGCTCTATATGGAAGTGTTGAAATTGCACTGGAGCCTCTGGTCCAAAGGACCCGGGATGGAGACTGGGAGGACTGGGAAAGGAGAGGTGTGCTGAGCAGGGCCTGTTAGCTGGACCTGCTGTCGTATTTCTGCCCTCGCAACACACCTCAATCCAACTGTGCCACATCAGTGCTGCTCAAGCAGGTAGGCTCCATCAGTAGTGATCAGATTGAATGTGGCCTCTGGGCTCTTGGAAAAGAGAAAACAGAAACAGAACAGCCCGTGTCAGTGCTGCACTGTCCCACACATTTTCTGAACCATCTCCTTGGGAGAGGTTTTGAATCACTGCAAATCGAGTGTGGAAAACAAACCCGTCCTGTCACCCTGGTCTGCTCTGCAGATGTTAATACCATTCTTTTCTTTCTTTCTTTTTTATTTTTTTCCTATGTATGAGTACAAGTGTCCGAATCTGATCCCTTTTTTTATATATATATGAGCTATATCCTGCAAGACAGTGGATCCTCTGCAGCACTTACTGTACCTAATCTCAGGTATGCTATGAAATACAACCTGTAGCTGGAGATGATGTTGGAATCTCTGTTGCTTGGCTAAAGCTGAGCTCGGTGCAAATTCCACTAATAAATAATATTGTATGAGCAGTGATCTGAAACTCTCCTTTGCTCAGTGCCATCCACATTGGCAGGCAGTAGCAGGAGATGGCGCAGTATTTCACAAGCAACATTTGCCAGCCTTTCTTCAAGACTTAGTGCAGATGCTCAGTTCAGCTGTGGCTGTACACCTCTCTGCTTGCTGTTGGCTAAGAAACCCATGGGTGAGTCTGGCTGTTTGGGAGAAGGGAGCTCCTTGTGCTTGAAACCTTTCCTCTGTTAGGAGAACGCTTGAAGGAGAATCTCAGCCTCTTCCCAGCACGCACACTGGTGTATGTCTGCCACGTAGGGCTCTGAATTGCACTCTCCTCACATCTCTGCAGATCAGGCCTTGTTTGAAAATCAGTGAATTTCTAATGCCATGAGAGGAAAACATCCCCGTGGGGAGAGATATCTTAGATTTCACTAAGGTGATCTGCACACTAAAATGATGGGAGCAGAAGGTAAGGCTGGGGGATGAGTCTCTTGCCTCAGAGACCACAAATGGCCATAACATAAAGAAGAGTTTTACAGTTTTAGCTCCTTCAGCACACAAGGCATTCTCTATAGATGTAGCCCCCCTTGTCCTTTCCTCAAACACACAGGCAATGTCATGCAAGCTTAGGCTCTGTGTCTTTCTCACACAAATCCGTACACAGAAATGTACACAAAGGCTGTTTTCATAGATTCAGTCCCATGTATCTCCATCTCGTAGCTCAGAAGGTTCCTACAGCTTTTGCTGATGTGCACATATATAAATAGTCTCTCACATCCCCACACATGAAAGCAAGTTTCTATACCTTTAGTTCTGGTGTCAAACAAAAGCAAGTGTTTCTTCTTTTCAAAGGTAAGGAGCGTGGGAGGCTGTTGCCTATCTTCAGATTCCCAGAAGTAAAATTAAAAAAATCTGCAAATCCTTTTCCTGTGGCAAAGCACCATTTAGCCAGAAGAGCCCCAAGTGCTTTAATTTAGCTGAAATTACTGTACTCGGTGGAGGTATAGCATGGTAAATATAAGGCTTGTGATATACAAGAGATCATCCTAGATAATCAGCTGGCTCCCTCTTATCTGCAAAGAAGGGCTGTGTTTTCTTTTGTACTGTTTCCTTCTGCAAGAGAAAATGCCAAAGCAGTAGAAGAGCGTATGGGAGCAGCATTTGTTTCCCTGCTTTCCAGAATGTGAAAATGGCAGTGGAAGCCAAATCTGTTGGTGGAAACAAAGGAAAGCTCATTTTTAAACAGCAGATAATAGATTGGTTTGCTGCAAGTTTGTTCTCTTCAGGATTTTCTGTTTTTGTTAGAGCCAAGCAGTAAGCGAGCAAACAGGAGGCATAGGAAATCGGGTGAAGCATTTTCCCTTCAAGATTTTCATCACAAAAGAAAGAAATGAGGAGCACTCTTTTCTTTGACAGCTTGTCTGTAGACTTTTGATTCAGCACTACGTTTTTGTACCTCCGGTAATGAACTGCTGTGTAATGAATCAAAAGTGTCTTTAAGGTTATACGGCACAACTGTGTGCAGGGCATTCTTCATCCTGCACTGCCCTCCTCGTGCTCTTCCCCACAGGGAAAGGGAGGTGCTGACCTTTGGGGAGATCATATCTGGTGCTGGGGGATGGGTGTGAATCAGCTCTCAACGTCCTCCAATGTCACACCAGCAGGATTTGGAGCATCTTTGCCTGGCAGAGAATAGGAGCTGAGGAAGGGTCACATCCTGACATCGTGTTACATGTTCTCAGGGCGGTCTCCAGTCACACTGTTAGTACAGTTTAAGGTTTGGAGATATAACAGTTGCTGTTATCCTGAGATAAGGCACAATGAAACGGTGCCTGTAACTGGTGAGGGTTATTTCTGTATATCAAATTATTTCATGCTAGTAGGCTTTCAAATGGACTCTAATTAAATTAAACAGCTTTTTTTTTTCCTTCATCACCGCGGGCAGATCAAGATTGTGTTGCAATTATGAGGGAAGATCTATATTTATCGCATGAAATGAATCTGTACAGAAGCCACAGCTGTATCTCCGCCTGGCACGGCATCTCCAGTCTGCACTAATGCTGTAGAACCTTCTGGTAAGGAAAAGTCCAGCGCTGTGCAGTCAGTGCTACAGGTCTTTCTTCTCTTTTGCTTGAAATGTCATCGGAGATGCTAAAAAACCCTTTCTTTCTTTCTTCTATGATGACAGTTAGAAACGAAACGCTGAAATTCACACGTGTTTGCAAGAGCTGAGACTTCAAGAGAAATATCAAATAACTTTGGTCACAGCAGAAGAGCACACAAATGCAGTGCTAGGTAAGATTTGCTGCAGAGTTTCAGCTACGCTTTGGCATTCATTTGCTGTCTCACAGCCTCGTGCAGTTGTATCTGAATACCTGATAGTCTGCTCAACCTCTGTCCTCAGAACATCCGTGTGAAAAACTGCCGACTAATTTTCCCAGGAGATGCAATAGGGATTGGCAAAAGAAGTTCATAACTGTTCCAACATCAGCCTCTCATCAATTCACTGTTGACAAAGGTTACGCTGGAAAATTGGTTTTCCCCAGCACAAAAACAATGTGATCAGTGGCATTCCGTAATGATGAAAGATGCTCTTTTTGTAACAGGCCTTGGCTTGGGAGCTGTAAAATACAAATTCCGTTTGTAAAATCTATTGTAACATTTAAGATCAGTTTTGGCTCTGCCAAAGCTTCCTCAGTATATGCTTGTGGACAAAGCAGGTCTTCCTCTGCCTCAGTTCCACGTGTGAAATGCACAGCTCTGATTAAGCACTCCCATTACTGGTCCAGATGAGCTGGGATGTTTAAGGATATCAGTTCACCACTGTGTGAATTCCAGCAGTGCTTTGCAGATACAATTCAGACATGCAGATGCAGCCTTAGAAAGCTTGCCTGTCCCTCTGGAGCCTGTCACTGGGCATTTTCATTACCACAACCAATTTATGCCCCAAATAATCAATGAGTAAGCGTTGGGAGTGCTGGGGTCTGTGTATCTAATCCTCTGCTCTGATTACATTTTTCTCAACTGCTTCCACTACAGCGTGAATTGTTCTAATGGTGCCTTGAAGCTGAGCATCATAAAAATCAAAAAGAAAGTATTAAAGTTAAAGGTACACTCTCAGCTAAGGTTTCTAGAATATCTCAGCTTATACGGCTAGTCGGTGTCAGCCTTTGTGCCACATTCCTTTATCCCAAAATATATCTTGTGAGATATTTTTTTTTAATGCATAAAAAAAGAAATGAATGCAAATGCAGAACCCTGCTTCCTCGTGTCTTTCTGGTGATAACAATTCAAAGTAAGGAGAAATGAGAATTTGCCTCTGAATCTGTCACAGCAAACAAATGATGGTATTAACGCATGCCCTTTTCTGCTTTGTTCGTTTTCCTTTAACAAGCTGTGATTTTTACCCATTTGCCAACACGACACAGTTTCTCAGCAGATTGCTCAGTGGGCCACAGGCTGGTCAGCTCTCAGACCGTCCTTTAACAGCAGGACAGGGCTGAGCACCAAAGCTCTGCAGCTGCATAAGCAATAGACACGATCCATGCACATGGTGAAGATTTGCTGCATCTCAGCAGGGACAAACAGATTTGTGTTGTGTTCAACTCACGGTCTGCATCCAGAGAGGTCTAGGAACATCTTTCAAACGTTGCTTCAATAAGCAGTAAATTAAAAAACAGTTAAAATAGAAGGACAGGAGGAAACGATGCGAGGAGTGGAAAGCGGTGGCCCAGCTCTGTTTAGACCTGGTATTCTGTATGTCACCCCTCATCAGATCGTGAGCTGTAAAGAGTGTGCTTGTGCTCAGGGGCCTCCAGGTAGCAGCACTGTTGCATGTCTGAAGCAAGCAAACACCTGAGCACCAGCAGGCACAGGTTATCACAAAGAACATCTCCCCTGCCTCATAACATTCTTCACAGGGCCAGTGCTGCCCTCCCTGTTCACATTGCTTTTCTTGCTGTGCATCACAAGAATTCTCCTGGCTTAATACACTCCAGCCAAGTCTCTAATATTATTAATCCAATGTCATTACTATGAACGTTATTCAATGTGCTCATTCTTATCACAGTTGTGCTTAGAAGCCACACTCGTATTCCTGGTTTTCTTCTGTACACCCAAGAAGTACCAGCACCGTTCCAAAAAGCAGATGTCTCAGGTCAGCACGTCACTGCTGCAGCATTCTGCATCTTTCCTGCAATCCAGTTGGAGCAAAAAACAAACTTCTCATTTCAAGTCCTGGCACCACTGAAACCAGCAGGAACTTTGCCATGAGCATCAGCTGGACAAGGATTTCATATCTAATACACCGAGTGAGCCAGGGCAGCTAATGGCACCTGGGTTTCATCTTCCTTCAGAGGGACTGAATTTCTTGATGTATTTGTTTGTTTATTTTTGTTTTTGCTAACGAACAGGTGGCCTCTAGTTCCTGACTCCTCTTTGTAATGAAGCCATTTGCAAATACGCTGCAGAATTGTTTACCAAACACAGTTTACCAGGCTCTTGGAATAAAAACAGCTGAAGATGTCCAACAGCTCCGGCTGGTGATGCACCTCGTACGATCTGTTGTTCAGTAATGGATTGTAATTCCAAACACGACGCTACTTATTCCACTGTGTGGAGTCTAATTAACTGTCAGAAACGCATTGTTGAAGGGATGATAGATTATACCAAGGAAAACATTAATGAAGCTCATTCCAGGCAGCGTACGTGAAGACCACAGCTGATGTCATGGGCTGCATGGAAAGTCCATTCCTCTTGGCTTCCAAAGCCTCCAGCAGGGAGAAACTCAACTGCCTGTCAATCCCACCCAATTAAGAGCCTGTTAGATGCACCCTTTTCTTTCGCTGCCACGGCTGAGGTGATTTGTGTCTTTGCAGGTAGCTAGGGTTACCACCGAAAGAGTCAATATGGAAAGTGAGCAGTGACTGTGTAGTAGTCACACTGCGACTTCATTATTCCTGATCTGGCAGCACTGCCTGCAAGCAGAGCGGAAGTAACTGGCCATGGTGAGGGAAGAACAGCCTTCCCAGTGGGGAGAGCTCCAGTTCCCCAGACAGCCTGCAGCACCTGGACCTCCCAGGGAAGGAACTGCAGCAAACAGGACACTCTGCACAGCCTGTTTCCTGCTGGCAGAGACTGTGCCATCTGTTGAGGAAAGAAGAACGTTTCTCTCCAGCCTTCAGGTGCCAGCTCAAAGGCAACAGCAGTGCATGCAACAGTGCGAAATTAAGTGGGGATGGATGCTCGTGTGAGCCCGGTGGACAGAGGTGAACATAAGAATTCTTCACACCTTGTCCTGAGCAGATGGCACCAGATTAGTCCTTTAATTATTTATTTATTTTCGTTACCTGTTAAATAATGAAGCAGTAACCTGGCTTAAAATAGCAACATCTGGCTCATGTGATGCTAGTTTTCCTCAGGGTTAAGTGCAGGTTATCTCAGCATGGGCTGAGGTAAGGCCATGGTCACTGGCACACCAACTGTATGGCTGGAAACTGATTCTTTTAAGTGACTTTATTAAGACCTTGTTCCCATGCGTTAAATCTAGAAATGTTCCCTTCTATCTGAAGTCCTTGGACCAGAGACTTAAATTAGTGGATATTCCATCATTGCTGCCTTTTCTACTTTCCCCAGTCACCAAACCTGCATCATGCTGGAAGAACAGGAACTAGCCTTGCTCAACATTCACCTGAATGTCCTGTTTGCCTGACCATGAAGCTGGCCCTGGGCTGGCAAGAAAACCAGTTGGAGTTGGGATTGTTTCCTTAAGCTGCTGCTCAAGGGCTTGTCCAACAGCATAGTGGAATGCCCTGGGGATGGGTTCTAAGACTTGACCCTTCCAGTTCCTACCCCTGGTCTCTGTAGGATCGAACCCCTCCTCTGAAATCTAATGGAATTCAGTAGAGCACAGAGAGGTTTCCACCATGAGAAACTGCATCCTATTTGATTACCGGATGATCCCAAAAGAGGTGACAGACTGCAGCAGTTTAAACCAACCTGCGTATACCAGCTTGTGAACAGTGTAAGACGAAAGGCAGCAGATAAATTAATTAAAAATCTGTGGTGCAGATGTGCCTTGAAACATCTCTTACTGTCCATGGAATTCATAAAAAGGAAGAAGAGTACAAAGCGAATGGAGTAGCACAAGGGCAAAGCTCTTAGCATTATTTTGGCATCTGATTCTGTTGGTTAATTTAAGCCATAGACACTCTGACATGCACACACACAAAACAATATTCCAGCAAACAAAAGTCTTATCTGAACTAATCATTTTTCACCCTTTTTATGACTGCATTTATCAGACAATCTCCGAAATAAAGTTCACCTCACTTATATCTCATCGGGAAGACTCGGCGTCTGCTGAAATGAAAGCAATTAATTGAGGTCTTTTACAGAGAGCTGCATTGCTTTCTCTCATGCATCACTGAGTTAATTCTTTAATGACATATAAATCCTAACTGTTCAAAAGGTCTGGGGCTGTGCTGGAACTACATTGCAAAGCTGCCTTTCATCTCTCTCTTCCCACAGAGAAGCAACTTGCACTTTCTTGTGAAGAAGGAGCGATCTCTTTGAAATTGTGTTGTGGCAGCCATCAAAAGGTGCGATGCAAAATGTTTATTCACAGGCAGATCCCAGATATTAGACGAAATGAAACATATGTGAATGCCTGTTTGTTTGTTGCTCCCCTGTTAAACCCTAAAGACATTTTCCTATCGCTCTCTCTCATTGGATTAGCTGCTGAGTAGTGTACGTCTGTTTGATGCAGCGTGTTAGCTTCATTAGATAATATTTCTCATTAAGGAAATATCACAGAATAATTAATTTGTAAAAAGACTGAACATATTGTTAATAACAATGCCTTGGATTTGTTCGGTACCTTTTATGTGAGAATCTTGGAGCGCTCTGCAGCACTGAATTAATTCATGATGAACTTGCATTTTGTCACATCACTGCAATGCTGGCATCACTGGGGCCTCAGCTTTATGCCTATCCTTCAGCCAGGATATGGTTTTATGCTGACATCCCTGCCTGCTTGAGGGATGCCAGACTGCTGTGGAAGTGGACTGGAAAGAGTTGAACACCCATTTCCTGAAGACAGAGTAAATGCTCGGTGTTCAGGCTTGGCTTGTCACCTCTGCATCCCTGTCTCATATCCTGCTGAAAAAAGTGGAAAAGCACTCACAGCCCCTCTGAGCTTCCCTGGGACAATTTTCTTGCAGCTGACACTGTCTCCTTCTTACTTGCAGCCATTTTCTGAATGCATTTGAGTACATCTGTTTCACAAAAAAAGAAATGGCTCTTTCTCAAAGCTTTGCTCTGAAGCCTGGACTGACATTTGCAACATGTACATAATCTTGTGCCCACCACAATCTGTTAAAAACGTTAGCACAGATATATCCACTGTGGATGGGGGAAATTCAAACACGTTTGCAAACCTCCCTTGTCTGCAATTGAGACAATAGGCTGAGTACAGCTGTCTGGGAACAACTCCGCCAGCAGCAAACAGCTGCAGCTCTCACAGTGCCTGCATTTTGGAGAGACACATCTGTGAGCTGGCTGGGCATCCAGACAGCTTGGGGTGAAAACACCCTCACTGCTGAAACTGTGCATAAAAGCCAATTCCAGGAGACACAGCGGGCATTTAGCAAAGAGTTCAATATGTTCTGCAGAACTGTTTAGGCACGTTACTCTGTTTGGTGTGGTTTTGGTATCTCGGCTGCTTTGGAGAGTGGAAGCACTAAAATAACAGGTTGTGTGCGTTTCCATTCCATGCAACCTGTCCAAAATCAAAAGGGGAAACAGTCAAAGACAACAGCTGATGTTTCAATGTGAAAAGAACCCAGAATTTCAAGTGTCAACCAGAGTTGTTCTAGTGCCACAAATGTGTGCTAACATTGGGGTGAAACATCTGGGACAAAGAGGTTGGAAGAGGTTGGTCCAGGTTCACTTTTGCATTAGTGCTGGTGCAACACACTGTTCTAGGGAAGGCAGCTCCTGTGTCAGGAGCTCAGTGCCACTCTCCTGGTGTGCCTGTACTCCTCTGTTCACCAACATTTCTTGCGTTTCCTTTTATTAAAGAGCTGTGGCAGCCTAAGGGAGAGCTCTGAAAGGCCTGCTATTAAGGGGCACCACTGCATCCACATCAGTTGGCATTTCTTCCCCTTCATAACTGTGCTTCAGGGGCCACATTCTTCCAGAGTTCATCATTTCTGCAGCAGCTTCTCCCTCCTCCCTTCCCTACCCATATGAAATGAGGGCTCTGTGCAGCAGTTGAAGCCACAGAGTGCTGCAGAAGGATCTGAGTGGTGTGATGTGTCTCAATCAGGTCAAACTGGGAAGAGGCACTGAGCAATCATGAAGAAATGCAACATTTTTCTAGGTACCGTATTCAGCTTGAAAACAGCAAAACACACAGGTATGGCTGCACAGATAGATGGAAAAAGTATTCTTCTCGACCTCTGAAAGACAAAGACGGCTCCTGTAAATGGAGGCATCCTTAACTGACTGTGTCTGGAGGCCATGGGGTTATGATGGGAAGAGGGTACAATTGCCCTCTGGTTGCACTTTCTCTTTCATATTTGGTTTTACCCACTCTGAGAGACAGGACCTGCGCCAGATAGGGCTTTTTAATGAAAAATCCTGTTCCAGGGACCCCTGCTAATAGAGAGATCAAAGAAAAAGCTTGGCTGCTACAAAAGCAGCTGAAGATATACATGTCAAACTGAATGTGAGCAGAAATTAGCCAGGAGAGTGAGGACTACTAGGAAAATAATTCTTATGCTTGATCTAACAAGAGCCATGCGGTTTTAGCAAATTATTCCTACCACAGTGTTCAGGAAATGCCCTTTTCTAGCGAGTTGCTGATTCCTCATTTCAGTTGCAGCTAACAGGTTCTCTTTGGTTTCCTTTCCTCGGGGAAGTGGCTGTAATTGAAAAGAAAGAGGAGAATGAATTAAAGAGATGCACCCTGAAAGTGAATCATAGCCTTTCAAGTTTTCCAAAGTCAGACAAGCCGCTCCTGCTTCTGCAGGAGAAAAGCAACTGGATGGAGGTGGAGGAGGAAGTGGAGGAACCACTTCCAATGCATTTCAGCCACGCTTTCTAAATTAAGATTCCATCAGGCACTAACTGGATGTTAATTGTTTACTGACTGATTATGGGAAACGTATTTATGGGGATATGAGACCTGCTGATGTCTAGCAGTTGTCCAAGAAAGGCTGGGTAAACACCTTCACTTTGCAAAAAATCATCAAAGGTCAACAGAGATGTGGTGTAATGCTCCATCAAAGGAGCTCCATCAGTGATCTGTTCCCTACACACAGGTTCCCTAACGTCATGTTGTGCTGCAATGGCCTGGTGCTGGGTCCAGATGAGCAATGCAACCAAGTGAATCATGGAGACAACTTGATACATCATCATTTGGCTTTTATTTAATACACAATAACATTCCCCTCTAAGCCTAAATTAATTGCACAGTAGTACATATGAGTCACTTAATTGTAATTGTTATTACCTTAATTTCTACAATTACAGTGGATAAACAACTGTACTTCGTTTTCCAAATGATGTGGCTTACATTTATAGCATGCATTCTTTCTACCTTGCGCATTTCTCTAAAGAGCCAGTCGTAAGAAAATTTACACTGACGTAACATCCTCTGTAGCAGAGGATTCTGAGGCACTGTGCTCTGCACTTAACCCAGCTGTGGTCACCTCCTGGGTGGGACATGGTGACTAATAACACCAGCCTGTCCTACTGTGCAATCACTCCAGATATCAGCTGAGGAATGGGTGTCAACAGCCAACACTGCTTTGTCTTCTTTTGGTGGCTGTACCCACCGAGATGTCCATAAAGCCAAAGTGCTGTTGGATTTACAGCTTGTCCAGACATCGCTGGACTTTTAGTAAATATTTTGTAGATTTGCTGGTTCTGGGTTCCATTCTAGTAAATGGTTGATGCTGCTGAATGAGACGCTGCTTTCCCAGCAGCAGAGCTCTGCAGATGCCTTGCAGCTGCTGTACACATGCAGATCTATAAAAGGAAAGTTCACTAATAACTTTAATTCTTGTTCTCTCCCCTCAAGTTACAATCCCTTTAATTACAGCCCTCTAACATTTTTCAGCAGTTCTCACTTCCCAGCAAATAGTTTGGCTAATAGTAGCTGTATTGATGGACCCATCCACCAGAGCACAGAAAGAACCAAAGCTCACAGATTTAGAATGAATGGAGTGTTTACCTGTACATCATTTTAATGGATGGTGAAATTCATTCTCATGATAGGCCCATAAATGTCACTTTCTGTCTGCCACAGCAAAACACTTGCGTAACAAATGGCGTGCTGCATTAATACCCAACAAGAGGACATTCAAAGCAGCTTGACTTGCATTACACACGCTAATAACAGCTCAACCTCGGATTTTTATTCATTCCCGCAGCAGAAACACATGGGTGTAGGTACAGCAACGAGGAAGATGGATGATAGGAAGGCAAATAAACCAGTCTGGCTTCCCAGAAATGACACTCTTTGTTAAGCTTGGGCTTATTCCAGATGCTCTGGTCGAAACAGTTATTTTCTTCCCCTAGCTCCGAGGAAACTCTGAGGCTGGCCAGTGTCACATATTTGTCAGAATAAAGAGTTCCATCTCTGCCATCACAGTGCCCAGAGAGGCAGCGAAATCAAAGCCCTCAGATCGATGGGTGTGCACGAAAGGGGAAATGTAACCCTTCCTTTCTTTATATCCTGATTTTCCATCGTCTTTCAGAACTGCAGGACTGTCACAGAATGATAGAATCACAGAATTACTCAGGTTGGAAAAGACCTTCCAGATCATCAAGTCCAACCTCAACCTCGCCATACCACTCTAACCCTTACAACCTACTGCTGAGTCCATGAACACCACATCCTATTTTTGCATGCCTGCAAAACGCTGTGGACATTGGGCAGTATGCAAGCAGCAAACATCAAAATGCATTCAGCTTTTATTTTGTTTTACAGCATCTGTGTACTTTCTAACCAGGAAAGCTTTTCCTCAGGTTCCATTTACTGAATTGCTGTGGATTCTGGAGTTGTACAGATACAAAAGCAGCAATACTGCCCACCAACCTCCTGTAGGCCCAGAGACAGCCATGCTTCAAGCTATGAACCCTCTGCAGGAGGAAGCTGCGAGGCACAGAGCTTGTGTAATGCAGAGTAGTTCTCCCCTGCTTGCCAATTCCCATGACCAGTGCAGCTCAGATGGCCTCGAAGCATCATCCAAAAGGGCAGTGCTGCTCAGCATTTGGATGGAGTCATCTCTTAGGTCTGCATCAGAAGGCCAGGAGCATCTGTTAATCTCTTGAGCACTGACATTGGATCAGGACATATGGCAATTGACAGGCCCTCAGCGGAGATGCGATCTGAAGGGTTCATCTGCTGCTGCTATTTTCTCTTGCTGAGCTGCTGTGAGAATATGTTTAAGGCAAATAGCCTTGCTCCACTCTGATGGCCTCTCTGGCTTTTTATGTGAGGAGAGTGGTAATTCCACAGTGATCTTTCAAGAAGGTTGGTTCTCTGTATTTAAGAGCTTTGAATTGTGAAGAGAACAGGAAAATATAATCTTCTTATATTATCATTAAAGGCATCAGTTAATCCTGCTGCAAAAGGTGTGATTTTCTGATTGGAAGGGAAAAAAAATTCTTCTACATGGAAATATATATCGCCAGCTAATGAAAACTTCTTCCCTGTTCCTCAAATGCTTATCTGCATCTGATAAATTCCAAATCCCTTCCTAGTTAATATACAATCCCCACATAGCAAATGCTGTGTCCCTTCCTTTACATATTTTCCTTTCTTTTCACTGCTGTGGAAATTCAGGGTGTGGAAAAACAGCGAATTACTGATGCTGGGAAACAAACATGCTGCAGTTTGGGTAAGAGGTGGCACGCAGTCAGGTGGGCAGTCATCCCAGGGTGAGATCTTGGGTGCTGACATGATCTCCTGCCTTAAGTGAATCACTTCACCCCTGTGTGCCCATTGGGAAAATAAATACTAGAACAGCCAGCTTTGCCCCACTCCTTTCAAAAACAGAAAAGGAAGAAAGATCTGTCAAGAAGCATCTGCGTGTCTAGCTGTGTGACAGTGATCTCTATCAGCCCTCTTTGGCCTGGGCAGGATGGAAGGAGATGCTGACTGTAAATCCCTCGTTTTCACAGAGAGATTCCCCAGCAAGTGAGCCTTGAGGAGGCACAGCAGTTGTGCAAACTGCCAAGCGAGGAAGAGGGATGAGAGCAATGTGAGTCTGCCTCTGTGCAAAGCCATTTATGCTGTCAGTTTGCTGACGGTGCATTTTTCCCCATGGCGTGTTTTGCTACGATTATAGGTGCAAATTGGCTAGATTTACCTTGCTGCAGTGTGTTTATGACAGTTCCATCTGCAGGCATGCAGGAAATTGGCTTTGCTAATAACACGCATTGCTTCCCCTTTCCTTTTTCCATCCTTCTACAGATCAGCTCCAGACCCTGAGCACACAGTTCTGCAGTGCCTTCAAACACACATTCCACAATTGCAATGAGCTCAGACATTCCCAAAGCTTGTATATTGCCAAAGCTGAACAGAACTCCAACATGGTGGGGGTTTAATTTAAAAAGTAGCCTGATTTATTTTTACTTCGATTAATGTTTTCACGCTCCTCTGGGCTCTGCCAGCAAGAAAAGCCCCTCTGGCAGCCATGTTAACTCTGAAATATCCTGTGAGTGCCACCAATCTATCACTGCCCAACCTGTAGGCTGTGTTGGAATAGGCCTCATCTTTACAGCTTACCACAGCCCTCCGGATCTGAGGTTTTATTCTTCTTTTGTGCTCGGTCACAAAGGCACTAAATGGGCCGAAATTCCTCAGAACTTGCCTCTTTCAGGATTCCCGCCTTTTTTTCAGCCCTCACATCCACTGAGCCACGCACACAAAGCTTTGCCGCCACGCCTTCCCCGCACCAACAAAACCGGGAACGTGGGATGGAGAGGGAAGATGTGAAAGTCAGAGCTCACGGCGGACGGAGAGCTGCAGTGATGGGAACAAAATGGAGTTCGAAGCTTGGTGCACCTTGTGCAGAAATGTGAGCGGAAGTCGAAGACCCCCACAGAGCTGTGTGGGCTGGGGACAGCACAGAGGATTCAGCTGCAGTGGTTTCACAGGTAAAATGGCATACAAACTAGAGAAATGCAGCGGGGCTGTTGCTTCGAATGCTGGAGGACCCGGAGCATCTAACATACGAATGAGAAATATTATATTAAGAAGGCTCATAGGGAAGAGCAGCTATGTGACAATGGCTAGGATTGCCTTGGGCACCTGGGTTGACCATCATCGAGTGCAGAGACACAACCAGCTCCCCACACCGCCGGCAGCAGACGAGGTTTGCATGCAGCTGGCAGCAGAGGGTAAGTCTCTTATTATAACATTTCTTTGGTGCCAGTATTTTGCAGTGCCTCTGAGTGATTGCAGCGCTATTTGAAAATGAATAAAATTATATTTGGATTTCCTATTTCTTCTTTTTTTTTTTTTCCCCTTAATGACTTGCTTTTAGTTAATGAAACATCCTGCTTCTTGGGAAAGAAAAGAATAGGCCGTGATTTCCAGCCAAGTGAGTATGTGCTTGCCAGGGTCTGTCAGTGTAGTGTCCCATTAAATTCTGTGCAGGGATCTGGGCACAGGGAGCTGCTGCACAATCAGCACCTGAAGCCCTTCTTTTGTCCAACCCTTTCTGTGCCACATCCCAATTTGAAGCTCAGGGCTGTTGGTCTGTTGGTCTGTTATAACGAGGTGTGAACGTGTTGATGTGATTACTTCAGGTGGGCATGCTGGGAACACTCAATGAGGAAATCCAGTTTTCTGTAGCTTGCACTCCATGCACCCATCTCCTGTATTTGGCACAGGCACTGTGCCAACCAAAAAGTGGACCAGAGTTGTAATTTTGATAGAAAACATTTCTCCCCACCCCTTTTTTTGTAAAGCAAAGGCTAGGCTCTGAACTTCATGGTGTTCTGTGGAGATGGTGTAAGTCCTGCATGCAGACACACAGAATCACAGAAGCACAGGTTGGAGTTGGAAGGGAGCCTTGAAGTCCATCTGTTCCCGTTCCCTGCATTAAACAGGGACTCTCGCAGCTCCATCAGGTGCTCAGAGCCCCAACCACCCCGACCCTGGGTGTCTGCAAGGGTGGAGCACCACCACCTCTCTAGAGAAGCTGTTGCAACGGACACACTGCAGTCGAAGCTTTTCACAAAGGTAATGTGTTTCTTTGGCCCAAAAGTAGCAGGCACCCAGTACTTCAGGGCAAGGAAAATAACTGAACACGAGGTCTATTGCAACCAAGTGCAGGATGGGAAGCACTCTGCATTGCTAAGATCAGGCCAGCTGTCTGGCTTGGTGGCAAAAGACCTTGCACAGGACCATGGAAGCAGACAGCAGCTCTGACACACCACAGCATCCTTCCTGCAAGAGACAGTAGGTTGGCTTGGATCCTTTTATTTGAGGCGTGGAAATTCACTATTGCACACAGAGAGGCAGCTGCCCAGCAGCTGGTTGGTGATGTTGTGGTGGTTGTCTGCATCTCTCAGCTTTGGCTCAACCTTCCTGCTGCCAGAGATGTTCTGCTGCTGGAGAAGAGGAAGGTATCACCTCTGCTTGGCCCTAAGCAGGCATGCCAGCCTGGTACATTTCCACCAAAGGGTTGGAAATGCAAACACTGTAATTTGGTTAAGTGGGAAGAGGAGGAAAACTTATCATAATAGTTCAAAACAAGAAACCCAAAACCAACAACTACCCTGAAAACAGCAAATAACAGCTGCTTTTTGCAGGAGCAGCAATGGCCAATTTTCCTTCTCATAAAAGAGAGAAATGATGTGTGTCTCTGAGCCTGCTGCAGCTGCAGAGCACAGCCCTAACCAACTTTCCGGAACAATATGATAGATTGTATCTGCATAATCAGAAGGAGGCAGGATCCTAAGGGGGCAGAGCTACTAATAGGCAGGAAAGCCAGAGTTCTGTGTGCTCACCCCATGCAGCACCTCAGCAATTACCTTCGTACTTACACAAGTGCCTGCTCGTGGTTATATTTGTGTATGTTTTTATATTTTTGGCTGAATATAATGCATGTGGGCACTCTTCTGAGTGATGGGGTTGCAAATATTTGAACAAACATGAAGGGAACATAGGCTGCTTCTCTCCTTTCTTCTGTTCCATGAAATCACTCTGCTGTTCCTTGCTACTTCTCTGTCATTTCGGGGTAAGTGTGCTGAGCTGTGTGAATCACAGCTCTCATTTGCATCGCCTGTGTAGTTTGCTTTCTCCTAAAAAAACTCTTGTTCCTGGAATTGCATTATTTCTCAGAATCTCCATGGACTCTTTCTCTCCCTCATCCCTTGTGGCGAGCATCGTACTTTCATGGTTGTGAGCGCAGTGGTGAAATACTGAGAATGCACACTCCAAAGAGGAAAAAAAGATACATTCTGGGAAGAAAAAAAAATAATGAAGTGCCTCTTGTGAAGTTGTGAGGGTAGAACTAACTGCAGCTGTTGCACAGAACGGTGATGTTGATCTGTGCTTACTCAGAACGATCCTGAAAGATGTCTGTGGGTGGCATAGGACCAAAAGCAGATTTAAACTTCTGCTTTCAGAGGTGAAGCTCACTGCCTGAAAGTGCTATCCTGACTCACCTCAGATTGGGGCCGTGATTTGGTACGTGCTGTAGCCAAATGTGGCCAGAGAGGTAACACTTCACTAGATGTGAGTGACCTCAGTGTTACTTCAATGGCTTTATTTTCCCTGCACAAATCTTCAGTTTCTAAAACTGCACACGTATGTGACTTTCTCAGTGTTCTGCTCAAATTAAGAACATAAATAGTTATGTAGCTCATCTGGTTGCAGATGGAGTGTGCTTCAGGTTAAGTTTCTATAATTGCTGAAGTTGAAAGGCAAAGAAAAAGAACTCCTGGTGTTTGTTTTGTCTTTAATCATGCCTTTACAAAGTCAGTTTTGTGGATCCCTGGGGTTTAGTTTAGCTGGAAAGTTTTGCGCATCTAAGAGAGGTGGTGCTGCCTTCCTCCTGCTCTCTCTGTTCTTTATCTGTTCCTTTGTGATGGGCCCAGCGTTCTCTGGGCTGTGGTATTAACTATATTTACTCCTTGGAGATGGCTTTCACTGGGTTGGCAAACAAGGCAGGGCCTGTGAGATCCTACAGTCTTTGGCTCTTTGATAGGACCAAAAACATGTCTGTAGGTTTTGTAAATACAGAAAGCATTCTGTTAGCCCCACTGCACTGCAAGGTCACCCTTAGTAGAAACTGGAATCTGTGTGCAAATGCCCCAAGAACAGGAAGAGCTCCTTTGTGACAGGAGCCTAAACCAGGATGCACTTCTGCAGGAAGCTCAGTGTTCTGGTCCCCCTGCTCACAAAACGACCTGAGTTTTAACAGGCTGATATGTTTAGCTTATTTCTTCACAGAGCACTCCTTTCCCCACATAAGCAATATAGCTAACATCTATCACATTCTTTGCTTTCCCGTGTCCTGAGAAAGGAGCATATGTGGACTGGAAGCAGTACAAACCTTGCCATGTTTCAGATAGAGAAGGCAATGTCAGAGAAACACTCCTTGTGTTGGACATCTTGGGAAGGGCTGAACTCTCTGATCCCTTCTCTTCCTGGAATCAGAGATGCTTTGGGGGTGCGTGATTCAGGTGAACTTCAGGATTTGGTTGCTTTTGCATCTAAAGGAGGTGGTACAGCATGGCCTGCAGGATGAGCACAGATGACTTCATGTCTAGAACAGCGTGGTGCACCCTGTTTGTCTGCTTCCAGCAGGAACAAATGTGCTCCCTGAATGTCTTGAGATCTGATTTGCAGTGGTGCTCCGTTCTGAATGTCTTCCTTCAAAAACAATTACATAAATAAATAATTTGCAGGGATTTATATGTCTTCTTTTAAGGGAATAGGAAAGTCCCAGTCTCCTGCATGAGAAAAAGGTAGGCTCTGAGTATAAAGTAATTACACTCCAATACTCCATTCTTTTTAAACATGCATAAAAATCAGAGAGATAGCTCCTTGAAAACTGCTAGAGCCTCACTGTTCAGGCATCTCCTTCACCACATACCATCAGACTTTGAGGGCAGGCAGGTCTGCAGTGGGAGTTGGGAAGGGATGTGCACCCTTCCCCCAGCCTTGCAGCACAAGGACAGTCATTGCTCTTCTCTGTCAAAAGCTCTAATTCCTAATTTAGGAGGTAATTCTAGTGCAAATGAGTGCGCCTTGCAGATAGAATTAGAGTCTGTGTGATGATTTGGAAAATACAATCAATTTACTCCAATTGTTTGTACATGTCAGATCTCTCCAATAATGAAGAATTTACTCCTCGTCCATGAATACAAACAATGAGCTATTAGCCATGCGAGATGAGAGAGCCTGTCAGAAGCAAAAACCCCAAGATGTGATGTGCTACATCTGAACATCAGTGAGGATCTGCCCAGGTCCGTGCCATGGCACTGTGCCTTCAGTGCACGATGAGGGGATCTCCTCTTGGCTAGGGGATGGAAATCAGCTCCTGTGTCCTGGATGAGGTGGGAGGAAGGTGCAGGGAAAGCTCTTGGTCCTTCTGCCGTGAATGGGGAAGAGAATCTGCTGGATTTGGAGCTGCAGTGCCTCTGAAATGGGGTTTGTATTGACTCCTATTGCTAAGCCCGCCTGTATCAGGTTGCTCTTCCACCTCTCTCAGTGAGCTCTGCTCCTGAATCGTGGTGGCTGCAGCCCTTTAACAGTGCTTCTCTGTAGCTCTTGTGTTCCCCAAGGGCTTGAGGGGCCTCTGGAGCTCCTAAAGAATGCCACAGTGCAACATCTTTTGAAGTCCTGGTTGGGACTTTGCTGATGTGACTGTTATAAATAGTGTAGCTGTGGTTTCTCAGTTGCAGTAACACATTTCTTAATATTTTCCCTATCTGGAAGACAGACTGGATCTTCAGCTGCATTGAAAAGCTGTGGATTATTTGACTATAAGATGATTTACATCAGCACAGAGTGGGTCTTGTGTTTCTACCTCTTTTAAAGCTCTTACAGACCATTCCTTTGTTCCAAATCCATCCAGGGCTCGTTAGAGAGTTAATGGAGAGTGACTGTTGGTCTAATCATTAATTTCAAATCATTTCATGGTCTGATCTAAACCGCTTTTTAGGAAGCAAACAGTATGCATATTTCATGAAATTAATTTCAATGTCTGTTTAATTGTGAGTGCTCTCCGTGAGGCTACGAGACACTTAGTGCTCCTTTCAGGTCGTTTGAGCTCACAAACATGGAAGCTGAGAAACTGATAATGATCTGCTGCACCCTGAACCTCCTTCAGCTCCTTTTTGCCTGATCCTTCCCCATAGTTTCTGCACCTCCAGAGTTTGCAGGAGAAATAGGTCACAGAGGAAACAGCATTGCCTTGAGTTGTGTATTTCTGTCAAAGGAGGGTCTCGCTGGAAAGCAGCTGTTGGGAGAGGTTGGTACCACATCTGCAGTTCCTTTGTTGCCTACTGGAAAGGGTGACTGCCTTGGCAGGGCCCATGCTGGCTGCTGGGAGCCGATGTTGGAGTGCAGAGCTCAGCTCTGTGCTGCATCCAGGTGGGAGCTCCTTGTGGCTGTCCGTTATTTAGGCGTACAGATGTTAAAGCATATGTATCCTATCTCTGGGGCCAGCCTTAATGCTGTGGGAAATGTATGAGACAGTAAAACCCACATTATCTGGGATTTAGGATGTTTGCTTTGCAGAAGGGGGGATTAGAGAATAGAAAGCCTGAAATGACCATCTGTCTGCAGGAAAAGGATCCTGTGAATTACAATTTCCGTGGTCATTTTCCCTCGTTTCCTTGGCTTTGTTTGACAACTTCTATCAGAGGTAATGTCCTTGTGCTCCCAAACAGTGACATAATTCCCACTGAAGTTGGGAATTCTTTTCCTTATGTCCTTTTCCATGGAGTTGCAAGATATCTGTAGGAAGCATTTACTTATCTGTTGCTCTCGGAGTTTTCTTCTTTTTGCAGCTCTGCATAATCTCAGTGCTTCCAGCACCTTCTCTCTAAGGAGTGACAGCTGTGCGTGTGCACCTCATTTCTGTATTGCTTCTACATCTAGCATGGAAATGCAATTGCCTCTGGGGCGGAATGACTCACGCTGTTGAACCTATTGCTGCACAATAGTTTAGGTCAGGAAGTAAGTAGTAATATTGTGTGCTTGTATAGTAGTGTTGTCGATTTTTGCAATGTGATTGTGGATATAATGCTATTTGATGTTTCTCTGTAGAGCCTCTCTTCCTGGAAACACGGGAAGCTTGAGCTTCTGTTTTTCAATAAGTTTCCAGGCCTTGTGGCTTTAGAGAAGGAATGTGAAAATGTGTGAAAAGCAGCTTTACAGATTCGCAGTCCAGGGTATCTTGGGGAACAGGAGCTTTTTTTGCTTACCGAATGTTTTCTTTTCTCTCTCCATTCCTTTCTTTCCTCTCTTCCTCCTTCTCTTCCTCCCTTCCTCCTTTCTTTTTTCCACTCTACGCACAAACCAGCACCCCCACTTATCATTTCCTTGTTTACAGCAAGGTGAGTCGTATTTACAGTGCTGTGGAATTTGTCAGGAGATGCATTCTGCTCGTCATCTGTTTCTTCCCCATTTCAGAAAGCAATTAGCAGGCGGAGCATGTGAATAACACAGTGTGCTGGAAGGGGCTGCTCACCCAACTGTGCCGAACAAAACGGCTGCTGTCAGTTCCTGCAAGCTGACAGCTCTGACACCAGGGTACAACCCAGGTCCTGCAAGCAGAGATGCCCTGAACTGGCAAGTCAGCAGAAAGAGAAGAAAAAGATGCACAAGTAACAGCAAGTGGATATTAGGGATTTTGAGAGGACAGCCTTGGAGTAAAAAATGGCCATTAGGAACATGGAGTGTAAAGCTTGCTCCTTCCTCTTTCCATGTAAGCTGAAGAGCAGGGAAATACTGGGGGAAATAACTTATTTTGTACTGACTTCTGCTGCTTCTGATACAGTCTGTGCTGAGGCAGTGTGTGAGGCTGTTATTTTCCAGCTAGGAGAGAGCTGAAAGATGCAGGACAACAGAGTCGTGTTTCGTGGGCAATTAAAGAAACCACCCACAAACATCACTTAGTCCTTCCTGTCCTGTCCTGTCTGTTTCTCAGCTGCTGGTGAAGAACGTTCACAAGTATCAGAAATGATCGGGACAATTTTTAACTTACCTGAGCTGACCTGGCACGCTAATACACCCCATAGAACTCCTTCAGTCCTTGCAAGCTGGTTTCTTCCAGTTTGTGTGCTGGATTTGGGAAATTCACTCTTTATTGATCCATATTTAGAACAAGGTCTAGGAGCCCTTTGTTTTAGAAGGAATTGTCAATTCGGAAGGGGGGACTGTGAGCCCTGGGAGAACTGAAGATGCCTGAGTTTGTCCTGCAGCAGCTCATTGCCTTTGGAAGGATACAGAAGCGGACCTTTGTGATCTGCTTTGACCATCCAGCAGCAGCTGCGCAAAGGGGCTTTGAGACTCAGCAACAAAGTGGTGATTGAGGAGGGAGATGTTTGTTGTTTTTATGTTCGTTTGGAAGGATGGGCTCAACTCCTTGGCACGGGGTGCTGCTGGGAATGTCACGCACAGCCCACACATCACTGACACAGCCACAGAAGCACCCATGTGCTGGGCATGGCCCAAGGCTGCAGCCTGGAGCTCTGCTTCTGCAGGTGGAGGGGAGCACAAGCCTGCATTCCTGCGCTGGGTCCAAATGCTGAGCCTTCTCCTGGCTTGCTTTTGTCTGCTTTTAGGTGGGAGACAAGGGAGGAAAGGGGAAAGGAGAGTGAATAACGAGTAGATGTTAAATTTTTGTTTATGAAAGGCTTTTTGATGGCAGTCATTTAAACAGCAGTCAATAAATACACTCCCTCAGAAAAGCCAGTTCAATTCTGTACCGTACACGGATTTGCAGTATCCAAGACAGATGAGATCTCTCCCATACTTTCACAAGAAACAATTTATTTACAGGGTGAAGCTGTCAGGCCTGCATGAACACTGCCAAACCTGGCAGCTCTGCAGAATAAGCTTTTGTTTGGTTTATCTTCCTTGCTTCTTCCTTCAGCCAAAGCTTTGTTCCAAGAAGGTCAAAGGATGGCCCTGTCCTCATCTGCCAGCTCATCTGGACCAGTGCTGTGAGTTGTTGTCAGTGTGTGGAATGGCTCTGAGCAGAAATCACTGCTGCAAAGGAGTTCTTTGAAAGGGAAATCTTGTTTGGAGGGGTGCAGAGGTCGTGCCGTAGGGAGATGAGGAGCGTGTTTGATGCAGCAGGTGGTGAAGCGTTCCGTATCCTTGGTGTGAAGATGCACATCCTCTGTGGCCTCAACAACTCGCTCTGCCACAGCGATTCCTTTCCTTTCCTGCACTGATTCTAGCGGGCTGGGAGCATTCCTAGCACTGGGGGTTTTATCAGCTGCGCTGCAGGCTTCTTCCTTCATCCCTGCCAAAGGGTTTGCAGCCTGTGGCCTCTACTATGCAAAGGCAAAACGTTTTGCTGCCAAGAGGATGGTGTAACTGAGATTTAAGGTCTGTATGCAAAGCCCTGCCATGTTTGAAATGGAAGTAGAAACACAGTCATCTTCAATCTGTTTTTTTGTATGATTCACAAGGGGACTTCTGGGCCTTGAAAGGAAGAAGCATGTCCAATGGCAGTAGATAAAGTTGCAGCGCTTACTGCTGCATTAGGAGCATTTTAATTGCAGCATTGATGTCAAAGCATTGAGTGAATGTGCATTCATATCACATCAGCTTTATCAACGACAATGTTGTCTCCATTTAAATGTGTGAGGAAGCAGGCTCCGAGGTCAGTGTCTTGCACAGGATCATTTGGAGGCAGCAGCCGAGCTGAAACAGGGTCGCAGTGCCTCTGCTCTGTATTCCCAGCACTGGAGACGAAACAAAACCTCCTCCAATGTTCTGCCACTGATGCCCAGGATACTCACCTCCTTTTTGAGGCAGAGGGAGCAGAGATATGAGCAGAAAGCTGGGGCTAGAGAAACTCCTCATGCTGCTCATCGCAGTGCTGTGGGGCTCCCTGCTATTAACCCCAGGCTGCTTTTGTGTCCTTCTCTGATTCCATCAGAAAGCAGCATGCTCCACTCCCTAACTGGTGGCGGTGGTGGCTTGTTGTTTAACAGCAGTTTCACCTTCATTGCCAAAGCTGTGAGTACGGCTGGGCCCAGCCAGGAAGTGTAATTAAAGTTTGCTCAGACAAAGGCGTTTGGTGACGAGACGCAGTGTTGCTGAATCCACAAGGGGCACAATTAACTGATAAGAGTAAACTAATTGTTATTCATATTAAATTAGGGCACAGGTGATTTGGAAAATCTATAGACACTCCCATATGCTTTGCAATTTTGCATTGCAGATTATGGTTTTATAAGGCCCTTCTGGGATTCAGATTATAGAGGCAAAGCGTGGAGCTGTATCTAAACTGAACCTACTGTTTCCTGATTAACTACATGATAAAAACATAAATGTGCACATCAGAGAATTTATCACTGTGTTTGCATATTAATTTTTCTTCCCCAGAAATGAACACAACTGTTTTTTTATAGAACCAAACCATTGCACTTCGTGACAACTGAGTGAACCCAGAGCCAGCAATGTGATTTCAGTGTTGTCCCAGAACTGTTTGGAGATGGAGGTGCTTAGCAGAGACTGGCAGGGATGTGTGTGGGAGATATTTGCTGCTCATGCTTTGGTGCTGAGTGTTCATGCTCTGCGTTTAGGGGTAAGAAGCAGCAGGACTGTTCTGCTGACAATGGACTGCACACAGATGTAGGCTCTCCATAGAGTTCTTGCACTTTTGGAGCAGTTTTCTAACAGGCTCTGTTGGTTTAAAAGAGTTCTGAAATGAATATTTATAAGCAGGTGTAGTAGAAATGCTAAGTCAGGGCTTGAAGCAGTGATGGAGCACCTGGTGTGAAGGCAGGGCCAACCCAAGGGAGCTCATTGCATGCACCTGAATGACCAAAAGGGATGGAGCCAGGATCCATGCCTTCCCAGACCTCATTTAAGGGCTGGCAGTGGAGGTAATGGGATCTTGCTGGAGATTCCTGCCTCCCTGAGGCCTTCCAAAGGTGAGCAGGTTTTCTTCCTTTGTTTCTGTATCTAGGTTGCTGCGTTGGGGCTTGTTCTCATTTTGTTGCAGCCTGGGACTATGCCACCCCACTCTTACAGCATTGCAAAAGGACAGAGAAACAATCAAAATTGCTTGTGTGATTTTGGGATGTGTGGGATATTATTATATTGTGATTATTTATGCATTTCAGTGCCTTACTTTATCAGTTCAATATGTTGTGATCCCAGAGTGTCACAAGCTGCTCCTGAAGGATGTTTTCTCTCAATAAGTTCCCAACTTGCCTGGCAAATCAGTGGTAGAAAACATGGGGACAACGCAGCAGGAAAGGGGGCAGAAATTGTTTCAGCTCCAGTATTTTGTAGGCAGTTTGCTTCAGTTTGCTTTTAAGGCTTCTGACCCCTAAAAACATGAAGGGCCTTTAACATGTCATCTGAAAGTCTCCACTTGAGCTTATCTCCCTAATCACAACAAGACCACAAATGGGAATCCCAGCCCTGTGCTTGTTTTCTTGTTTTTCTCCTGCTTGTGGTCTCCAGCTGTGGTCCCCAGAGCAAAGTTAAGTCTCTGACCTGTGCAGTTCATGTGTGGGGTGTTGGGTGGAGGTTTGGGAGGCAGAACTTAATTACTGAGAAGCACGGAGAGAGCTGCATCACTGCTTCTGTTTGTTTGCTAAGAGGGTGCTTCCCAATGAATTAAAATCCCTCTGAGGACAATTTGGTGGATGTGATTGAGTGCTGTCTGGGGTGCACTGGTCTCTGAACAATCTCTGCCTTGGATTCTGGCCAAAGCAGCGATCAGAGAAAGGCTGCAGCTGGACAAGGAGCCCAGGGGTTATTGAATCACTCCTGCTAACTCCCAGCAACACATTAAACCATTTCCTCTTTGATGCTCCCCTGAGTCAAGTTTTCCTACGATGGGTATTTAGGCTGTGAAGTTTCTTCCAAGCTGTCAAGAAGCAGCACTGCCAGCAGGGAGCTCCATGCAGCGGTGCCTCTCCTTCCCTGGCTCTCATCTGGGGTTGTGCTTCAGGCTGAGGTTTTTCTACAAGGGGAAAACCAGTGGTGAAGTGCTGTGCTTGGCCTGAACTTGTTTGAGGATTTGAAGGGGAGAGCACCACCTGCTGATACGTCACTGCGGCTTTTGTATTCATCTCCCCAGCACTGGCTCCAACCCCTCCTAACTGTGGGTCTGAGTATCCGCAAAGCATCACACAGGCACTCTCCTTCAATGATTAGGATGTGCACATGCCACTTGTGTGTGCAGAGACTTGATAGGGTGAAAGAGCTCCTCATAGGTGGTATTACCAGGGAGGAAAGCATCTCCTCATCTTAGCATGAAGGCAAAGATGGGCCATAGGGTGTTCTGTGGCCCGTTTAATGCTCATGGAGGGGTTTTCCTCCAACAGCCACTTTACTTGTATCAGGCTGTCCAAAGCCCTCTGCAGGCTACTCCCTTGTGTGTGTCTATGGGCTGGTGCCCAGCCTGCACCCCTAGCTGCTCACCCTGTGCTGCAGAAGTCATGCTCGACAGCTTGTGTAGGTGAACATTGTGAAATAGACTTCTTGGATGAAAAGTAAGGAGATTTTGGATGGGCTGACAGCTTTTATTGCTGCTTGCTGTACATTTGCTAGAAGAAAAAGAGACCTTGGCTCCAGAGCAGATTTGTCACAGAATTATCTGCTGGTTTCCCCCTGCTGAAGTCCAACAGACTAAAAGGCTGAAATAGCTCTTTGCAGGGCTGCTAAGACTTGGGCATTTGCATCATGTGTTGGAAATGGTCTGTGCAAATAGCAGAATGTGTGGCTCCACTCCATAAGAAGCTTATCCTCTGCTTGAAAGTCCATTGGCCTTTGCCTGGCCCCCGGGGAGTAACTGGGATAGCAGGCACTTGCTGGTAGATCTTTGTGCCCAGCTTGCACCAAAGGAAGAACAAGGATCTGTTCCAGAAGCTGAATGGAACAGACAGGCTCCTAAAGAGAGTAGCATTAATAGGTTGAGGGATGTATCGCATGGAGAGCAAACATGAATGGTAAATTAGAGTTGTGGGTGTGAGCAGCCACTGCTCAGCCTCAAAGTGGGACTTTCAGTGAGGTCCTCCCTTCCTATTGCCTTTAGACAGGGCTGGCCCATCTCTTTCCTCATCAACTTCTCAATCCCAGCTTTGCTCTGGCCGCTCTAATGCTCCATCCTAGCAGCCCGGTGCTGACGGTGTGCTGAGCCGTACCCTGCTATTTGCTCAGCGTTTGCCCTATGCTTTTTTCCCTTTGCCCCGCGCTGCCTCAGCTAATGAGGTTATTGTGCAGCTAGAAGAGGCGTCCGCTCGCGTTTGTGCCTGGCTGCAGCTCAGAATGGAGATATTCCTGACAGTGCCAGATGGTGAGCAGGGAAAGGGACTGCAGCTCTGCCCCCTCCCAGGAAAACAGCCTGGTGGGAGCTTGCCCTCCCCAGCACTGAGTTTCTGGGGTCTGCAGCGGAGATGAGGCACTGCTGGGCAGGCAAAACACGCCAGGCTGCAGCACCGAGTCTGGGCTTTGTTGTGCCTCCAATCCTATGGTAATAAACCTTACATAAACCTAGCCAGAAGCATAGCATTAATATTTTAAAAATGACATTTAAGGTATTGAATATACAGCGCGTTCTCCAGAAGAATATCTGTGTGTGTGCGTGTGCACACTTGAGGCTTTGTTTTGCTTTTATAGTGGATGGCTGTGTGTATGTATTTTACTCGGGGTATTTGTGCTATAATAAGAAGGGGGAGGGAGCAGGAAAATACTGCTCTGTTTATATTCTCTGCTGTCAGCGGTGGAGCTGTATGGTTTAGATTCACCTCCTGAAGCACTCTGATTTCCAGCAAACAACTGCCTTCCCCCCACCCAGAGACCTTGCAGGAGGGTTGCTGAGCCTCTCCTCCAGCCCTCCCCTGGAACCTGGCTCTGGTAATGGCACGCTCCATACCCAGCATGCAAACAAGTTGATATGCTAAAGTTCAAAGGGACAACCTTGGAAAATGTCAGAGCAGACGCTCTGCACCGTTGTTCTGCTGCTCTGATCACAAAAAGGAGCTGAGAGTGCTGTAATTTGCAGGCCAGGGGCAGGGGAGGGACGCAGCAGTGTCTCTGTA
Organism: Tympanuchus pallidicinctus; assembly: GCF_026119805.1. Lineage (NCBI taxonomy): Eukaryota > Metazoa > Chordata > Aves > Galliformes > Phasianidae > Tympanuchus > Tympanuchus pallidicinctus. The sequence goes on from NW_026294748.1 coordinate 3,669,245, forward strand.
TGTGTCTGTGTCCCTCCTGAGCTTCTTTGACACTTTTCCTGGTTCCTTTCACCTCTGTGAGCCTTTGGAGACACTGATGCGGAGCTGAACCTGAAATGTTACTGCTCATCCATAATTTTTATAAATCTCAGATATAACACATCTCCTCTTTCCTCCCTGAGTTTTTATGTGTTTAGATTTTGTGACAGGAGTGTTTTTGTGTCACTTCTCCCTTGTTTTTTCCCTGTCTCTCCCAGCCCTGAAACAGTCAGCAGCGATGCCCTTTCCTGTCTCTTGATATAGGCCTCCAGGGACAGCTTCTGCCCATCCATCTCCTGTGTGCCACACCAGCACTGAGCCGGGGACATGCTGGAAAAGCGCTGGGTCTGAACCTGCCCTTTGATATAAGCGGACATTATGCATTTTTAATAGATGTAGAGCTCAGTGAAACCCTTAGTACTAGCTGAATTGGCACAAAATTCCCAGGCAAATAGTCTTTGGAGCTGATGTCTCCCCAGGTACCTTGCAGAAAATGAGCCCAAGGACACAAAAACGCAGCGTTCTCTTTGATTTCAGGAGCTGGCTCATTTTGTAGAGGATATGGCTGAGCAGAAGGCACACAATGGTGGTCCCCTGTGCAGTTTCTACCCAGTGAAGGATTCTGCATTGGCCATCCCAGAGATGTTTCTCATTCACCTGCAGAGCAGGTGTAGCATGAGAGGAGAGGCTGTTGCACAGCACCTTCCTTTAAGGCATCTCCCTCCATCTCCAGCACTGGCCTGCAGCTGGCCAGCAGACATCCCTGTGCCCTGGCAGCCCTTTTGGTACCCCCCAAATGAAACACCTGATGGAAGTAATAGAAACAACTGGTGAAAATCTGAGGCTGTTCCATGATGCAGAACTCCTCCCTCTGAGTACTGATTCTTTTTGCAGAAACTTGAAGGCATTTTCTTTTTGTCGTTTCCCTTTGGTAAAGTGCAAACAAATCTCTCTATACCTACATGTTACCATGGCACTGTAACCTTGCCAGATGGGAAAGAGGGAGCAGTAAGGCTGTAGGTCTGTGCACATCCCCTGTGCGACTGGTAGCCAGGAGGTGATGCTGGAGTGTGGTGGGAGCTGGAAGCAGGTGGGCAGGCAGCAGTGGCGGGGCAGCAAGAGGTAATTCACCCCCAACCTCAGGGCTGGATGTTGGCTTGTGATAAGCTGCCTAGCTGTGAGTGTGGCATTCTGAGGCATGTGTACTGTGGTGTTCAGCCATCTCAGAAATCTGCTGCTGAGCATGAGTCAGCCCTCCCTGGGTTAACTGTTAAAGAGCAGTATCAAGAGATATGATCTTATTCTGAGCCCTTCAAGCCCTTTCTTCCCTAAGTGGCCCCAGAAGAGGCAGGGAATGTCCCTAAGGTCCCACTGCACTGTCACAGCTCACAGAAGAGGGCTGTGACTCCCAGCTCCCACTGGGCATGGTGCAATTGTCCTCACATCAAGTAGTGTGGAAAGACACGATGCTAAATAAGAGGAGTTGTGTGACATCTAAGGAGCATGGCCTTCTGGTTCAGAGCCCAGGTGGACTCAGCCTGGGAGCCATCAGTCTGAGTCTGTGTGCTACAAGGCACGAAGGGTGCTGCATAAAGCAGAGCTCAGCCTGCCTTCCTGACATCCTTGCTTTCCATCTAGCATAAGTCACCACTTTCAGATGGTGCTGAGCCTCCTCACCAGCAAGACCCGTCCCTTGCACCCATCTCTTCCAGCCTCATGCTTCCCTCTTGCTGCTGAGCTGGGAGAGCATCTCCCCTCTCCTGTGGCAGTAAACTCACTGGGTGATGCCGTGAGTGAGGAGAGCAACAACCAATTCCTTAAGGGGCCATCTCAGAGCCTTCCCTGGCTTTTCTTCCTGTCGCAGGGAGAAGTGCCCCTGCCGAAGTGGAATAAATTGGTACAGACCATTAGCAGCGCAAGTCCTCCTCTGGCAGGGGGGAGGGAGGGAGCTGTCGGCACTGCTCTGGATACAAAGCAGTCAGCCACGCACTGGCTCCTTCCTCCCGCATCCCGTTGGCCTCCTCCTCCTCCCTGTTTGCACGCTCCCTCCCTCCCACGCTCGCTCCCTCTCTCATTCTTTCCTTCTCTTACCGCCACGCTGCAGAGAGGCAGACCTGGGGAACTGATGGTCCACGGAGGAGGAAGGAGCTTTCCCCTGCATTTCTTGGACAGTGAAACGGAGAGGCAGAGAGATGATGAAGGAGCGTTTTGGTTGCTGCCTGGATTAAAAAAGAATACATAAAAAAAAAAAATCTGGACCCAACAAACAAGGAAAAAGGGAGGGGAGAAAGAGGAGGAGGTTGCTGAAGGGAGCCCACTCCGGTGGGTGAACAACTGCTTTGAATCGTGCCTCTGTTCCCAGGGATTAAAGCATGAATGGGAGCAGCCTCCCAGCCACGATGGAGAGAGAAGGCGGTTCAGGCTGTGGGAATAAGGTAACTCTTGCCTCTCACAGACATTGCATGGCTGAGCTGAGCAGGACAGAGATCCTTTATGCACGGGGCTGGGTATGTGTGTGTGTATGTGTGTGTGTGTGTATGTGTGCATGCGATGGGCAGGAAGTGGGAGGACACAAGAAAGACTCCAAGCAATTTTTCTATCTCTTTTAGTGTATTTAAAGGGTGCAGAAAGGGTCTCGGGGGCTGCAGTGCTTTGCCTTCCTTTCTCAGGCTGGGTGCCTTAGGACATCACACTGCCTTGCCTGGGGAAGGCAGGCTGGGAAAAAATGCCCCTGTCTTGCCTCCAGGAGCACTGTGCTCCCAGCCTTGCCCTCCAAGCCCTGCACCTGCTCTGGGGCTCCCCTCGTGGGCTTGTGTGTGGCTCTCCAGGATCTGCTTGGCGACTTCAATGGCCCTGTGCCCCCCAGAGCCCACCCTCCCACCCTTGTACCCTGCAGAGTGACAGGAGGGAGGTGAGAGGCGATCAGAGTTGCTTTTCTCTTTCCCGGGTCATTTTCTGCCTTTTTTCTTTTTTTTTTTTCTTTTTTCTTTTTTTTTTCCAACAGAAAGAGAAGGGATTTAGGAGAAGGGGGAACTGAAATCCCTTTCATTCGTGCCAGCAGTGGTGAGAGCCAACTTTAAGGCTGCTTAAAGGGAAGAGCTTTCCAAGTGCTTTTTTTTTTTTTTGAGGGAGAGGAGATGGCTGTGCAATGCTTTGCCAGCTGAGGAGTGATCTCTGTGTCATGTTATGCTGTGGGAGTGGACTGGGATGAAAAATAGTGATTAACAGGCAGAAAGTCCATAGCAATCAATGAAGCAGTCCATAAATGATGCTTTCCCTTTGCCTGCTGAGCTTCCCTCTGACATAATTCCTGGATCTGTGACCCTAAAGGTCCTCGTTTCTCTCAGCCAGACCAGAAAGTAGAATTTCAAACCGTGCTGGGAGGTGGCTCAGCCCAGATGTTGTTTGGGAAAGCACGGAGGAGGTCCTGATGTCTCCAGCTGTGGATACCATACCCACTTCATTTCAACCCTTGCATAACTTTGAGGGTTTCTTGAGGGGTCTTCAGCTTGGCATGAGGTTAGGAGGAATTAGCTTTTGTTACTCTGCTAGCGGCGTGTCACAGATCATGTGCACACAGTGCAGAAAGTCACGAGCCCTGATGAGCTGTCAGTTGGCTGAAGAGCTTGCCTACACCTGTAAGGAGCTCACAGCCTGATGTTTGCTATGGACTCAGTGGCTGTGCAGTCTGTTTGTAGGTTTAGTGTGCTTGTCTGACATGTGTCCCTGAACATCTACAGCGAGGTGATGCCAGCTTGTGAAAACACAATCATAGACTCATAGAATCACAAGGTTGGAAAGGACCTACAAGACATCTAGGGTTGTGTGCATGCTTGCACATGAGTACTGAAGATGGGCTGTGAAAATGTGGACTGAAGCTTCCAGACGTCCTTTTGTTTTGTGAGTAATTCTTGCTTATGTGAGGACATTCTCCTGAGCCATCGAGGTGCATCTTGCTGCCTTGTGATTAGTGCTTCCCTGTATGCAAATATCTGATGGGAGTGAATTGACCAGGATTTGGCTTGAGAAGATGGTTGGGTAACCTGATAGGGTCAGGGTGGAAAAGGTGGGAGAAAATGGAGGCATGGGTTGAGGAGGGGAAGGTAAAATAACTTTCTGTATGTGGCACCCAACTCTTCTATGTATCAGCCTTAAAGCAGTGAGTGAGATGGAAGATATTCTGAAGAAGGGGTGGAGTGATTAGGCTGTGAAAAAGAAAGATACTGTGTCAGAAGGGCTAATCCTTTGGTGTGAGCTGAGAGCCTTGGAAGTGGGCAAAGCTGGCAGGGCAGTGGATGCTGCGAGAAGGGGAAGGCAGCTGAGCAACATCTTTGTTTTCCTGGTTGAATATGTTGGAGTGTACGAGAGAGGGGAGAAATGCCATGAGTGACACTGAGTGCTTTCCAATCTCATGCACCTGAGTTCTGAATCTCTCTTGCCTTCCGTAGGCATTCCAGGTGAAGCACTCAGCTCTTCGGCACAGCGCTGGGAACCTGGGGTCAGTAGTGAGGTGGTAACTGCCCTGATGAGAGCTGCTGCTTCTGAGCTGGGCTGACTCGAGGAAGGTGCAAGAGATGGGATGCAAACCTCGTGTCATTTCTGTTCTCTAAGATGGCAAAGTGAGAGGGCATCCAAAGGAAAGCTTTCCCTCTACATGCATGTGTTGGCACAGAAGCTTCCATGGGTGTTAATTAGCATCTCGATGTTTCCTGACCCATTGAGGTGGCTCATAGTGGAGAGTAGATGCTGCCTTTCTAAGGGGGAACAGTGCCCCGAGCCAGGGACAGGACTGTCACCTTGAATGTGTCACAGGCCTGGCATGGTGCCACTGGGGTCTGTGATTCTGTTCTCCTGTGGCTTTGCCCTCATCAGGACAGTGTCTCAGCTCCAGTGGTGCAGGGATTTTCTCTCCTCCCCTGACCTGCAGCGTTGTTCTGTGTCTTTCTGGTGTGCAGGGCTGTGTCAGATCAGCATCACTCCCCAACACTGCTGACTTCTGGTAAATAATTCCTCTAACAGGGAGATCTGGCCTGAGCTGACCAAGAAACCTTCCAATTGCAGAGTGTGAGCACACACTCCACTTGTGTAACGCTGGCTGCTCAGCATCACAATAATGCTTTCTGAAAGGAAAGCAGCACGTCTGCCCTTTGAATTTTTTCCAGAACCCTCACATTGCAGCAGTAGAAGTCTTGGGAAGTGAAAAGAACTGTCTTTTAAGGGACATTAGGGCAAATGTTGCAGGTTTTTTTTTTTTCTAGTGTTTCATGCAGACTTGCCCTTTGCAGTACCTTTGCTCTCTCTTGCCCTTATTTCACTGCTGCCAGTTCAAGAAAGTTGTCCAAAAGCAGTTCATTCTTCAAACAAAAACCAAATAAAAGGGGCAGATGTGAATCCACAGGAAGAAAGGATGCAGTGCTGGGCTGTTCTGCATCACTCTGCGTTTTGTCTTGCAGGGATGCACAGCATGAGAGGCTGCCTGGGTTCCCGATCTGCCTTATGTCTCCAACTCCCAGGGATGCAGCAGAGCTGGGTCAGCATCCTTCTTGGGGCTGTTGCCCTTTGTGGCTTTCTCACCCCACATTTCTTTACAGTTCTCCATTGCCAAGTGCCATGCAGCAGTCTTGAAAATTGGGTGGACCTCTGCTGTATTTTTTTGTTCAAACACAAGGCTGGAGGAGCATTTGGTGTGGCCTCAACCCCTCTATGGCAAAAAGTGTCTTCTGGAAGCGATGTCACAGGGAAGGCCCTCTGCAGTATTTTTTTCATAGGTCCTCATTCTCTGTTCTGTGTAATCTTTTATGTTTTACTTGAGGAGGTCCCGAACTGGGATATTCCAGTGATTTGTTTCCAGGATTTGTGGCAAGAGAGGTGGCCTTTGCCAGCTGCAAGGCCTTAAGAGTGAGGATGGATTCTTCCTCTTTCTCCTGCCAAACCCAGCTGCTTGTGTTTGAGTTGGGAAGCTGATGTCAGGGCTGGATTCACCTTCCTGAAGCTAATAAGGGCCTTGCTGAGTGGAGATCACAAGGTGTGGCTCATAATTAATCTTAATATCCTGATTAGACGCATGGACCACCCCCAGGTACTCTAAGTAACACAGCATATTACTCACTACTGAACATATCCTCCTACATTTTTCTAATGGGAACTCCACACCTCCAAAGAGCTGAGAGATGGGAGAACTGAAGGCAAACAGTTCCCTGTGCTGGCCAGCAGAGCCCAGCTGTGCACTGCCATAGCTCTGTCCCGCAGCTGTAGGCATGCTAATCCATGTCCTTCTGTCTGATATCTTATTTGTGCAAGTGGAATTTGCACATTCTCAGAGGCTCATAAAAATGACTGATGTGCAGAGTTATATAGCCTGTGACTGGAGCTTGCTCCCACATGTAGCTTTGCACGCCTGTGTTTTCCATTCTGCCTTTGTATAGGGAAGTGAGCTCTCTCTGAGATGCACACACCTTGCATGCTCCTGGCCCTGTCCCAGCACCACGGAGCCTTTAAGCAATTTGCCAGCTGCACTGGTACTCAGCAACCCCTCCGGATGATCCATGGGGAGCACAGTGTGATATTCTTGGCAGTGACAGCAGAATAAATAGGAAATGCTCAAGATCCCCTTCCTGCCTGGATCAGAGCTGTTTTCGTCTAGACAGGAGACGAGCTAACCTTTAGTGCAAGGCTTCCTGCACTGTTCTGCAGCAGCAGGTGATTTGTCAGCACTCAAAGGGTGTGTGGTTGCATCGGTCACTGCTGGCCCAGCTCCAGTCTGTACACTGCCTGCAGTGCTATTTATTGTTAGCTCCCCAGACGTGGTTTGCTGCGCGTGTCTGAAGCGTGGTGTGTAGGTAGGGCAGAGGAAATGGTTGTTGGTGGAAGGGGAGCTTGATGCTGACAAGAAAAGGTGAATGTGACCGTATTGAGAGTCTCCTGGCAGAGATATGGGAGTCCAGAAGAAATTCTGAGTGGACCAATCTTTAGAAATGCATACAAGCCCTGAGCTCTGATGCTTCCACGAGGAAGTGATTTATGGCTTTGCATCGAGACTGAAAACTCTCCATCCAGCTCAGGGCTGTTGTGAAGGTGTGTGTGCGCTGTGGAGCCCACTGAAGGCAGATGTCTGTTGGGCCCTGCATTCCTTCTGTGACATCTCCTGGAGACTGGTTATCCTCTCTGAAACAACAACAGCTGGTATGCAGCTCTCACAGTGAGGGAAGCGGAGCTCAGACTCTCTCCTTTCATTCCTGCCTGGTGCAATCCTGACTAGTAGGTTGGGTTGTCAGAAGAAATTGCTCTTCTGCCCTGTCTGGGAGCCCTGTCAAAGCCCAGTAGGTCAGGAACTGAGAGCTGTGGCACAAAGAATGGTGACTGCAGAAAGGTGGGAATCCCTTTGCTTACTGATGTCTGCTTGCATAGATTCAGCTGTGAAGTGACATGGGCAGTGGGAATTCGTCTGAAGCTGCATGTCCACAGCCTCAGCACCAAATCTGCAGCCAGCATGCTCTCTGGCCTCATGAGCAGTGTGAGTGGGGTGAATGGGGACAGAACCCCAGTTTCACCAGTGCTGCAGCTTGCTGTGGTCAAGGAGAATGAGACACGCTTTGCTTTGTGACAGCAGACAGGCATGTCTCAGCTGCTTTCCTAAATGCCCTGGCACAGTCTGCCAGATTGGGCATCTGAAAGACAAGGAAGGTTAATTCAGGAGAAAGACCTCCACTCTGCCTGTTTTTTTCCCCCATTCTCTCCCCTCTCCTCCAGCAGCTTCCATACAGCTGGATTGAGACCAAAAGCAAAAGGATGGATGCTGAGGCTCTGCTCTGGATTTCATGAATGGATGAATGTAGAGAGGCAAGTGGGGATTTTGAGGGGATTTGGAAGCCTGCTCCAGGATTTGTCTGGCAAGCAGAGCATTTATAATACTTCCAGCATTACGATAACATAATGTCAGCGTGATTCAGGTCCCACTCCTGTTCTTGGCAAATAGGAAGCCCAACTCCTATCACCACCAGGAGGAGAAGGATCCCATTTCTGACAGGTTGTAGTTTTAAATAACCCTGCTCTTCTCTCCCATTGGTGTTCCAAAACAAGAGCTGAGATGCTTCTGTGTGCTGCTGTGGACGAGTGGGTCTGGCTGCAGATGCATACGAGAGAGGAGCAGAGCTGCATGAGCGCTGCTGCCATGGAGCAGAGGAACACAAAGAGAGAGAGGAGAGGGTGCCTGGGCCAACTCCCACCTACCCTGGGCTGCTCCATAAATACCAGCGGGGCGCTGAGGCGTTCTGGCTGCACTCCTCGCTTTGTTTTTCCATCTGCTTAGCAGCTTCTAAAGCTAAAGAAGAAATGTGTACTGACACATTTCTGTAACGCAGGTGGGCCTGCAAGGGCCAGGGCTGTGCTCATTGGAGTCTGCAAAGGAAAGTACTTGCTGGAGACCCACTACCAGTGAGCGGGAGAGCAAAAGGCAGCAAGTGCTGGGGAATGGCATCGCTCTGAGCAGAGTAGGTGATTTGTGATTATTCCATCTGAATTCCATAGACTGTGGCGTGGAAGGTAAATTTGGAGCTGTGCTGAGACACAGCTGGCCTTGCAGTGCTTCTGGGTCATGCTCTGCCATCCCTCCATCCCTGTAGGGATGCAGCTGCAAGCCCAAAGGAAAGGCTGGAGTTTGTGGAGTGTACAGGAGGTGAGTGAAGCTTGCTGTGCCATTAACGAGGTACATTAACCAGATGATGAGGGAGCAGCCTGACAGGGCTGTTAACTCTTGTCCTTTGCTGTAACAAAGCTGTAAAACCCTCCAAAGGTATCAAAACAGGAGAGCAGTGCTGTGCTGTTCCCTGTTGAGCCCAGGATGAGAAAAGAGCAGTTTTGCAAGAGGGATTTAGCAAGAGGCTGGATGTGGTACCTGGAACCCACTTTGGCACGCAAATAAGCTGATAATTCTTCTAAATAATGCACCTTTTATTGCTGAGGGGCAGATGGAGGAGGGGGCTGTGTCTCTGAAGGAGGCAGCAGGATACATGGAGTCAGCTGCAGTCCTGCAGGCTCCTGCCGGACCCAGGGAGCTGTAGGTTCTTTGGGAGGCAGCTGCTGTGCTCAGATTAGCAAGATGCTTTGAGATAGTCCTTCATGCAGTGGTACTGAGAGCAGCCTTTTCCTTGAGACACAGCTTTCACCTTTCCAGTGGCGTGTTTTGCTTCTAATTTGGGAGACAGAAGTGAAATCTGGCACAGGCTTGCCATCCTTGAAAGGCTGCCAGCCAGTTTATGGCACTCTCTGCCTGTATGCTCCCCACAGCCTCAGTGAGACACAGGAATTGCTCACCCTTCCCATCTTTAGCTCTTGCAGTAGCTGCAGGAATGCAGTAATCCCCTGGGAGAGCCTGACTTTGGCTGTGTGACACAGGCTTGTAGGGATATTCAAAGGTTTATTCGCATGGGCTCTGATCCACTTGTATGAATGGCAGCTGGTTATGGAGATTAGAGCTACAGAAGTCACTATTAATGAATAATTTTCCCCACTGTCTTCCTTATAATAATGGTGTGTCCACAAGTCGTGACTTTAATGCATTCATTTTCAGTGAGTGTGCAGCTCCTGGAATGCCCTTCTGTAGGATTTGGAAGTACTTGTTCCTCTCCATTGGCTTCTTCTTCATTCCAGGCATGATTTTTATCAGGGAAGAGTTGCATGAACAAAAATTTGGTGCTGTCTCCCAGCTACTGCCCTGCTGCCTGCTTGGAGAATTCAACAGCTGTAAAACTGGTGGTGGCAAAGAATTTGTTACGATCCTCTGAGGCTCTCACCCTGCACATGCACCTCCTTTCTTCCTTCAATTTATCTTTTAATGATGCTGCCAGCATTATTTCTCATCTCTGTCTCGTGCGTTGTGTGCTCTGCCTGGCAGTCCCTTTTGTCTCACCCAGGCATCTTGAACCATGCTGCTCTAATGGGGAGAGACTCAGGCTGCTGAAGTTAATAGCTTATCCTGCAGCCTGCGTCATTCCTGTTACAGAGCAGCCGTGGACGATGCAGCCCTTGGTCTGTGGGGGGAAAGGGGCTGTGGTGGAGTGGTGATCCCATCCAGCCTGGGATCAGCCCAAGCACTGGCTGTGTGTGGTGCTGAGCCTTCCTGCATGCAGACAACACTGATTTCTCCCTCTCTGTCTCAACCACTGTTACAGCTCTAGCTCATTTTCAACTGAGCCAAGGAGTTTAGTAAGTTTGCCTTATTCTTGAAGCTTAGTCATCTATAACGATGACATTTGCAAGATTGACAGTTCCAATCAAATGTCAAGGGCTGCACTCGTGCTTCAAGACATTTGTTTAATTTAAAAAAAAAAAAAAGGTAAAACCAACCTAATTAAGTGTTGCATGTTGAGATACAGTGTAGGAAAGTGCAGATGTGGCCCAAGTTGCTTGAAGAAGCTTCCAGGATGCCACAGCCTGGGTTGGGCAGGCCTGGAGGGAGCATCGTGTGGTTCTGTGCTGTGCTTGCCAGTACTCCTGCCTCTGCTCTGCCCTTGGGCGTGGAATGCCCTGCCCCTCTGTCCCTGTGCTTGGTGACGGTTGTAATAATAATGATGTAATTTGCCTGGTTGATTTGCATGCAACATAATTACCACATGATTACAATATTCTTAGAGCAGCCATTACAAAACCCTCTGGTTTCTCCCTAAGGGCTTATCTCACTCCTCACCTTGCACGTGTGGCCCTGCAAGGCAGTCTGTCTGTCCATCCCTGTCTGCAGATCTCTATACGTCACGTTACACTCATGTGCTTTTAACCATTTGCATGTTAGAGATCCTTGATTTGAGACATTCTCTGGTTCATGGGGAGTGTTTCCCTGTGTCCTGGCTGTTCTGGGGACAGGTTGGTGTCTGTCTGAGAGGGTCAGGCTTATGCAGGGGATGGAGATGCTCTTATACATGGCAGGGCTGGATCAGGGAAGCAGCAGAGGCACTCATGAGGATCAGTCTTCCATAGGAGTTGCTGCTTTACTCTGCTTTGACTTGTGCTGAGAAACCATTGGCTTAATTCTATCTCAGCTTTTATTTCTCATTCAAATGGAGAAGATCTGTGCTGGGTTTGGCCTTTGGGTGATTCTAAAACTAGGAGAAATGACCTTCCCTGGACATGCACATCAGCCCATCAAATTGGTGAGAGCTGTGCTTTGCCAGCACCTCCAGCATCAGAGTTTGTGCCATTTCCCTATTTAGCCTGTGAGCTACTTGAGCCTTGCCATTCTTGTCCAAAAGTAGGCAGCTTATTTTCATCTCACCCCTACAGCAAGCTGCAGTGCAGGTGAGCCAAAATCACTCAGCCACAGGGAAGGCAGTGTCAGATCTGGGCTTGGATTGGAAGCTGGACAAACTGTGGATTTAGCCTTTGCCTTCTGCACTCAGAGTCAAACTGAGAGCCAAATCCTGCCTCCTTGGGCAGTGCTGGAATGGCTGTGGGCTGATTGGATTGACACGCAGGTTTGTTTTGCTGGTAGACACAAAGAAATCCTTTCCTTCCAAATGCCTCTCAGCTGGCAGATGGGTCACATTACCCTGACAGCTCCAAGCATGCCGGTTCCCAGGCAAGCAAAGCTTCAGTGCTTGCTCTGGAGAGAGGAGATAGGGGAAGAAGGAAGAGTGCATCATGGAAGAAGCCCTGTGCACTTGCTTTTGGCTGGCACCATGGGGTGAGGGGACCTTCTTGGATCTCAACAGTAACCAGAAATTGAAGGGAGGTAGTTTTAAAATGACCTTCCTGTTTCCAAGGAGAATATTGTGTAGGTTTGTGGCTGCACAAATGGGCTGCAGAACGGCAAGCAACGATTGATTGTGTTGCAAGCTGCTGAATTATAGTTGGGCATTTGCTTGATCATCCCAGGTCCCTCCCCACCCCCTTTCCCTACTATAGCCTGAAAGAATCGATGTTAATCCCTCAGTCCCATTAGTGACTTTTGCAGAGGTCACAGGCTGGCGGTCTCTGCGTGCTGTTTAACCCCCCCAGCACTGAGCAGGGCTTAGGATTTGAGCCTCATCTCTTCAAAGAAGCTGTCTAACGGGGATGGGAGCTGGGGAATTTTCTTTGCTTTCTACAGTTTGGGGCTGACTTCTAAGCAGAGAGCTGCATTTTTGCAAAATCTGTCCCTCAAAGCCACAGGAGTGAGAAGCTGCAGGAAATGTCATTGAACAGTCCTGTCCCTCCAAGCACTGCTGCTGGGGTAGGAATGTATTTGTACTGCACTGAGGCAGGCTTTGGTGCTGGAGGGTTTGTCACTGAGCTACACAGGACTCTGGAGCAGGGTGCAGCAGCCTGGAAGCTCAGCTCATTTGTTGCAAGCAGGCGGTGTGCAAGAAGGCAGGAATTTACATGTGGATGTGTAGCACAGAAGCTCTTCGGTTTGAATTACCTGCATGGCTGCTCTTAGTGCCTCTAAAATGCAAAGCAACCAGTGCCAGGCTCCTGCAGCTCCTCACAAGCAGTGCACGTTGGAAGTGGCTCAATGGGGTGGGAGTGCAGATGTGCTCATGGACGAAGCACCTTTAAGATACTTGGTGTTTGCTGCTGAAAAAAGAAAAATGATGGAAATGTAAGCCCTTCTCAATACATTTCAGAGCGTGCGGTGGTGGCTTGCTGCAGTTGGAGAGAGCCAGCATGCTCACCAGCTTCCCAAGGCTTCCTTTTTTCCCCTCTTTAGCACACTAGAATCGGGTTATTAATATCTCTTTCACAATAAAGCAGGATTATTTTGGGGGGAGGTGGATGGAAGAACTCGCTCATTAAAAGAAAAAGCTGGCAGCCCTGAAGTCACATCCTAGGTGTGGACTTGGTGACGCTAATGGAGGGCTCCATTGTGTCCCCCAGCTGGAAAGTTTGGTGTCAGAGTGGTGTGAGAGGTGACAGGGCCACGTCCAGGGCTGGAATTGAGATCTTACTGCAGGGCCAGCTGGGAGCTACTGTTAGGGCATGTGGCTTGCTGGGCATAGCTCTTCATGTTTGATGGCCACATCTGTTGGAGGAAGTTCCCAGCATATCTCAGCCACTCTGCACAGCCAGAATCCCACATCCTGAATTTTGGCAGTACAGAAAGATCTGGGGGTGCTGGTCAGCTGAGCCTTACTTGTTATTCTGACAGATGTTCTGGTCATTTCATCACCCAGCTATGTTATGCATGTTCAGCTTGTTAGGTTTCTTTGGGCAGAGGGAGAATGGCGTGCCCCCAGGGAGCACAGTGTTAGCCTGGCATCTTTGGCTAAATGATTCCATCTTCAGCTCCTGTGAAATCTGCTGAATGGGAAAAGAGGAACCTGTCTATCACAGCCTGACACCTCTGGTTCATTGCTATCAACCCCTTTGGACAAAGCATATGCAAAGCCTCTTATGGAGCTTTGGAATTTAGACCAATCGTGTTGAAATTGGGTCATCCTTTGTTAATGTCACTTCTAAAAATCCATGGAAGTCAGCGGTGCGCAAAATATTCAGTGTCATGCAGACCATGGAGATGGAAATAGAGTCCAGAGATACGTCTGCTTCTGACAACACTGACGTGGCCTTAGCTGAGCAAAGGGCTATTTTGAGGCATTGCTGTGTCACCAGCTTGAGAAGACTTCATGGAGAAGGACAGCAGGGCTGATGTTGGAGCTCTTTCCTCAGCACACGTTCAGCATTCACCCACAGCAACCTCAGAAAAAGCTGAACGACTTTTCATGGGTGTTGTCAGCATTTCCCCAAGATAACAACCCCCAGTTGTCTTTCTATTTTGGAAGTGGGCTGTAAGTCAAACGGCTTTTCATCTCGAGAGGAAGAGAGATGCTTTATGAAAACAGTGTGTGAAACGATCAAGGAGGAACGGATGCTGGAAGAGCTTTCTAATCCAAGGCTTGACTCAACCCACAGCTTTCCAGGCTGGAGCAGCCCCGATCCACCAGCACCTCCCTTGGGAGCAGCCGGAGCAGACCTCCTGCTGGCCAGGGCCTGGCTGCTGAGGTTCCCAAGGACCCACACTTCCCACTGCCAAGTGTGTGACATGTTTTTTGATGGTGCCTTGCTGAGAGCAAGCAGATTGCAAAGCCCGTGTTCAGCTCTCTTCAATAGCATTGCAATAAAGCGATACCTGCAGCTGCCGTGCTGATTGCTTTTCTGTACAGAAAAGAAAACACATTTAGGACAATGCATTAAACCTCTTAAGGACTTAGAAGGTCTATTTTGCTGTTGGAAGCAGCAAGATGTGAGGATGTTTGCTGTCAATGTGAGAGCAGTGCCATCGCATCTCCTGTCCTGTTCCCAGCCCTGCCTATCTCTGCAGCTATCTGTCAAGGCAGAGCAGTGTGGAAGGGGTTAATCTGGAGAGGAGAAAGTTTCTGATGCTTGTTAAAATTTGGCTTAAGCTCTGAGACCAAACAGTGTATGTCTTCCAAACTGGGTGGGTGGCTCATCCTAATTCTGGATATGCAGTTTATTCACATACACAACTAATCCCTTTTTGAATCCTGTTAAGTTCTTGTTCTCCTTAGTATCCTGTGGCAATAAGTTACAGAAACTAATTGTGCTTGTGTTGAGCTCCCTTGATCCACTTTCCTCATGCTTGCTTTCAGTTCTAAGTGTTGTTCAGAGAAGCTCAGTTTCAGGTTTTTTCTTGGTTGTATTCTTTTTGGTGAGACAGTTTGTGTTCTCATTGCAACCAGGGGCTCAGGGCTGGAGGGTCACATCTGGACTCCAATGGCTGGATGTGGTTCTGCCTTTACTGGCAGAGGGGCAATGGAAATCAGAAACGTTTCTGGTGCATTTTCACTCCCTCTCTTGGTTTGCAATCAAGGCCCTTCTGCCCAGAAAGCTGGGAAGAGCTGAGGATGGAGTCAGCAACCCCCTATATCAAAGAATAAGTAATTGTGTGCTCAGTTCTAGCGATGCTCTACTTAATAACTAAACAATAATTAGCTTTGTAGTTTTGTTACTATACTTATAATAGCCCCCATTAAAGTTATGGGGTTTTTAGGCAGTTATGGCTTACAGGGTAATTAACGAGCAAGAGGCTTTATTGCTACCTTTATTTTCAGCCAGTGCTTTGCAAGGGTTCTCTGCCAAACAGCAGCTCCTGCTCAGGACCCTGTGGGGCTGCCCGTGGGCAGGGTAGGGCGTCCCATGGGCCCAGAAGGGGAGCTTGGTGCTCCTGGCTGCTCATGGAGGATGTTTGTTTGGGTGGCTTGGAGCTTTTGGTGTTGTTCCATCTAGGCAGCATTTCTATTCTGGTGAGTGATGTGTATGCACACAAGCTCAGTGAAACCCATTCTTCAGTTGAATGTGCTCCAAATCGCTTCTGTTCAGTAGGAGGAAGCCGAGGAGCAATGATGTGGGGCTGAGCAGCCCTACAGAAAGAGAGAAGGGGAAAGTGATGCAAAACCCGACTGCAGAGCAAGCCAACGTTCCCTATGGCAAGTGTCAGAGCTGACGCCAATTAGCCAGGTTTAAAAAAAGAAACCATCCACGTTTAATAAGCCAACCCGTTACTAACGCATGGCTCTGGGATTTATTAAAGCTTTTTTATTAGATGAATGCCCTTCTGATATCACCATGCCTTGCCACCATTGCCCTCTGCCGGAGGACGAGGAGGCTCTCCCACCACGTGAGCCTTTGTCAGATCCTTCTCCAGCAAGTTCAGGGTTTCCAACCTATGCGAAACACCTTTGGTTTAGGAATGTTTTAACTCCAGGATTGCTTACAGTTGAGCTGGTGGTTTGTCTATTTTGCTTTGGTTTTCAATACTTTCTCTTTTCATATAGACAAATGGAGTACGTTCTTTTTAATTAATTCACATTTAAATATGTTCCCCTTCCTTTTCCTGGAGGAGATAGCAGAAGCCTACAGTGAAAACTGGAGACAAGCCAGGTTTTGTTCTGAACCTTTCAATGGGAAAAAGAGAGTGGTATTAGGAGGGGAACGGATGCCTGGATGAGAAGCATTGTTTTCCCCACAAACAACAGCAAACATCCTGGGGCAGCCTTGGCAGTAAGGGGCTGTCAGGCTGCAGGGTGAGCCCTCTGCTTTGAACTGCCAAGCTGTGACTTTCGTCAGCAGCAGCATGAAATCAGAGGCGACCATCTATTTCCTCACTGGTGTTGTTTGGAGGAGAAAATGGATTTCACCTCTTGCAGCCTTAAGGTGTGATGGAGGGAGGGAGCGTGGTGGTGTCACCAAGGCCCTGGCAGTGTTAGCTGCTGTGAGCTGCAGGCCCAGAGAGTTCTGACTGTGTCCTTCAGTCAGTTTTCTTGGGGTTATCAATAAAACATTGCTTTGTGAATTCATGCTGAGCACCTGGAGTGCTGTGCGTGCTGGGGGGGTGCAGAAATGTGGGTGGCAGCTGCAGGTGGGATGCATTCCCATGGCAGAGCACTGACCCTTGGAGCCTGACCAGGGCTGGGAGCAAAGCTGTGCTGGCACTGGAGCACCAAGTGACAGATGTGTGACCACGGAGCTGCTAGGTGCTCTGTGGCAAATTAAAAGGAACTGTTGCTGCAGAAACCGATGGACAAATGGTTGGAGCCTGCTGGCTTTCCTGTTGTATGCACAGAAATCAGAGCGCTGCCCCAGCCTAAAGGTGCACGTTCTCCATCACACGAAGCCCAGAATTGGACTGTCCTGTGGGAAGATGTGGATAATTTGGGACTGGATTAGCAGGAGGCAGGGAAAGGTAAAAGTACTGGCGTTGGGGAAAGCTGCCCTTGGCAAATGGGCATTTGGTGTGTGCTGGCCCATGCAGGCACCTCTTTGCAGGGTCACTGTCTGATACCTGCTGTGTTTTCAGAGAGGTGCTGCAAGGTGCTTTTCAGAGCCACCCTTCTGTGCCCTGTCAGTGTGCTCAGAGGGTGTTTCTGGCTTTAGCAGGGAAATCAGAGGATACCATTGCTCGGTGCCTTCTGTTCGGGCACTATCAGAACGGCAGGATGAGGCCAGATGCTCTTTCCTGAGGGCACCATGTGCCTTGGCAGTGTGAGGCAGGCGGGATCTCTCTTGCTTTAGTAGTTGGAAGGGGATGGAGCAGAAGGCTGATGTCTGCTGGAACAATTCCTCCTTCTCCCTGCTTTATTTTGTCTGGACAAGGCTGATTTCTCCAGTTCTGAAAAAATTAAGGACAAACCCACGTTGCCAGGAGATGCTTCCTAGAAAGCCTGCAGGCTGCCCAGCTGCCCAGCACTTATCTTGGGGCTCAGAAAGGCTCCTTGCCACTGATTCCCCGAACCAGGCTGTAGGAAGCCCCATTCCCAGTAGAAGGGACATGTTTGGTGGCTGGTTTAGGGTTTTGTTGTTGTTTCCTGGCACAGGTTTTGGTGTGGGTATAGATCTGTCCCCAGAGAGAGCCCTCCTGGAACTGGCTGGGAATTTTTAGTTGTGTGTGTAGGTTTTGTATAGGTTAAAGTAAAGGAGTCCCCAAAACATTTGTTGAGGATTTGCATGTGCATTTGAAGGACAAAGGCCTATCTGTGTTTTCCCTACCCCATGTTTTCCCTGGCAAACGAACACCTCTGTGATTAAACTGCTTATCTGGAAGAGTCAGAATCCATCCAGCGACTTGAATACCACTTGCTTGTACCTTAAAGGGACAGCCCATCCATTCCTGGAGCCATTACACTTCAAGTCTTCCCCTGGGCTTGGTGCCAGAGCCTCACTGTGCAGCCCAATGGTCAAGGCTCAGACAAGGGAGATTCAGATCAATCTGAGCAGGGCTAAACTGTGGATTTGAGCCCGGATCTCTCCATGACTGCCCAGTGCAACTGAGAAAAAGCAAGCTCCAAGGCTGTCAGGAAAAACATCCGCAAAGCAGCATCTGTATGCATCACATCCATAACCTGGGCTTGAGGAGCTCCCCTGTGATTTAAGGAGGGAATCTGATGGTTTCTAGGGCACTGCAGGGAAAGAGAAAAGCCAGGGAGCTTGTGGCTATGAGGGTGAGAGATTAGGGCTTTTGCCCAGCATGGAGACCTCCAGCCTTTGTCTGCAGTAATCTTTGGGCTCTCTTGAGTCTGCAATGCAGCCCTGGAAGCAGCAGGCTAATGTATTCCCCCACCAGGGAACAGTGGTACTAAACTGCTATCCATGTTTGCAAACTGTCCGCCGTGTGTATCCCTGCTAAGTGATGTACTTCTCTTGCCAAGATACTGGGATAAAATACAGTCTGCTTAAATCTTGTATGTGCTTGTATTGAATCAAACTAAGCTATTGTGGCAGTTTAATATACTCCGCTTGCAACACCTCCAAGATGGAAGAAACGAACCTGAACAGGCCATTGGAAGCCTGAGTTAAAATTGGCTGCATCAGAGGTGCCAGTGGGATGGTCAGAGCTGAGGGATTACAGAGACAGGCAGCATGTGGGGCTGCTGGCTTTGCTGCAGCCGTATCCCTATGAGCACAAGCACAGCCTTCCCTCCAGTTGTCCCATGGAGGGTTGGGGCTGCTGGTCAGAGCACTTACTGCTGCGTCAGGCAAGTGGTGCGGCTGGTGTGGCTTCTGTTTCCTCCCAGGCCTGTGCTTAGTGAGCTGTGGGACAACTGGCTTGGAGGTGAAGGGCCCTTCTGGGCATGGATCAGAACTGCTACTGAGCAAGTGCTGCTCGGCTGATGCGGTGGGCTTGCTCAGTGAGTAGATGGGAAAGAAAAAGGAGCCCTGAGCACCCAGGAGGCATCCATCTCTCCTGGAGGGGCTGGACGCGTTTCTGTCGCTCGCTGCCCTGGTTTAGTTTGCTTTTCTCAGGGAGGATTGGTGAGCTTTCTGGAGCAGTTCCCTGGTACTTTTCTCTGCCTGATATCTTTGCTTTGTGTTGCAGGTTTCCTGCCAGATGGGTGCCTGAGGTTCCTGCTGGAGGGCCCAACAGCATCCCATAGAAGCGCTCTCCTGGTCCCAGCAGCTGAGGCCCCTCCAAACCTGCTTCTGCAATGGGTGGGTTGTAAGCACTGGTAAGACCTACGAGTCGTGTCGCCTTCGCTGCTCTCTCCCTCTCTCGCGTTCTCTTTCTCTGTCCCTGTTCCTTCCTGCCCATTTATTTCTGTTCTCCATTTGCTCTGCTGTTCTGTCTCTGGGGTTTTCACTGTTAGGTAATGAGGAGCTGTGGGTCCAGTCAGTCTTGGAGATGCCGAAGAGACGAGACATCCTGGCTATCGTGCTGATAGTTCTGCCCTGGACGCTACTAATCACCGTCTGGCACCAGAGCACCATTGCTCCACTGCTTGCAGTGCACAAGGGTGAGAGAAATCAAACCGGCCCATGCCAAGTCTGCATCACTCCCTCGTCCTCATCTCTCTCATTTCATTTCTCCATGGCAGCCATTCCCATCTCAGCTCCTGGTCCATGCTCATGCAGAAGCTTCCCCACTTCTGCTGCAGGAACGGCCCTGTGCTTTCCAGGGGTCTTTGGAGACATCAACCTCCAAGCCGCAGGGTACGCTCCTTACTCTTGGAGAGCTCTTCCCCACCTATATCCAGATTCAGTGGAACAGAGCACAGAAGGAAAGTACTTTTGTTTTATTTCCCAATGATCTCTCTTTTTTTTTTCTTTTAAGGAAGGAGTCTTTCTTCTTGGCTGTTCCTTTCTCTGGGCATCCTTCTGGGGAAGAAGGCCAGCTCATTTTCTGTCTCTAGGACCTTACTCTGGGAGATTTTCTACCCTTTTCATTTTAATGTTCACTCCCATCCTCAGCAGTTTCTTATTCTTTTGCTGAGCCATTGGAATTGTCAGAAGCTCAGAGTCCATCCTGAAAAGTTTTACCTTTTCCTGGAGGACTTGGACCCCCACAAGTCTCAGGACAGCACTTAAGAGAAAGGAGACTGATCTCTCCAAAAGGTGAACAGTATTTCACAGGATGTGAGATCTCTATTGGGCTCCAAAATGGGATTTAGAAAAATATCCTGTCTGTATGGTGATTTGAATTGGTGCCCCTAAAAACTAGGACCAGTTTGTTGGTGAATGGTTGTGGACATTGAAGTCACAGCACAGAGACAGCCATGCTGTGACCTGGTCCTGAACTTGCTGGTGCCCTTGGTAAGGTGCTTCCTCTGAGAGTGCTTCTATGAGCGCTCAGTGGAAAATGAGTGGTGAAAGAGACCGACCTGAAGCTCTTGGGAGAAATTGTTATGTGCTTGTAATGCATTTCTGAGATCCTTTGGTAGCAGGTGCTGAAAATGAGATGTGCATCTATATGCTAGTGGGGACACAGTGACAGTGGATAAATGTGCCAGGATTTACAGTGGAGGGTTTGATCTGGGAGGGTTTGCAAACTATCTCTTCTTCAGGCTCCATGCTGGCTAATTACTTTATGCCCGTATCCAGTGCATTTTGCTTTTGTTTTTGATTTGATTCTGGTGCTCTGTGCTGTCAGAGAGCTGTGTTATGTGATGCAGATGTGCTTCACCCTCTATAGGGCCTGATCCCCACTTGTGCAGGACACTTTGGTCCACAAACACGCACCCTCCCTCCTTCAAAGCTGCCGAGTACAAATTCCTCATTCATTTCAGGGCTGTATCAAAGGCTGTGCTGCTATATGTGTAACATGCTGTGAAAAACACACAGGTAGTACCCTGCTGGGTCAGATCTGATGGCAGTCTATTCCTGTTCTTTCTCATCTGAAGTCCCCAGCAGCAGCTGGCTTTGCAAAATCTGGGGCTCTTAAGAATCAGGCACCCACTAGAAAGCAGCTGGCGTACCTCAGAGTGGTGGTGCCCCTTTATCTCTCTCAGTTCCTAACTGTGGATGCTGGTGTTCCTGCTACTCTGCAGTAGTGTGAACGTGTGAAAGTTGCAGGCTGGAAAAGTGACAAATGCGTGATTATTTATTTATTCATTTATTTATTTTAACCTTGTGCTGACTGTGGCCAAGTCTTGCTTTGCAAGGGTTTGAGTAGTTTGGGTTGGTTTATGCTCTAAAGACTCTGTTTGCTGTACAGAGTTGCTTTATTGTTCAGATCCACTATACTGAATGGGCTGTCATGTTCAGAAACTGGTAGAAGTCAGTCAGAGGCCCATAAAGCCTCGGCAGGAAAAAGCCTACAATGAGGGGCTGTATTTCTGCTCTGTGTTTCTAGATTTGAAGAGTGCCTTGCCCTTGCTTCCCTGTGCCACATCCCAGGCCTGTCAGGAAGCAGCAGGGTATGCAGTGTCCTGCCAGCAATGCTGCTGGGAGCTTCAGGTGATAGAGGGACTCCATGTGTTCCACAGCTCCAGCCCAGTTTGATTCCCCACTTCCCAGTCCCAGCGCAACGAGTTCTGCCCTGCTGAGCGTGGTGCCAAGAGCGCTGGAGCTCTTTGGGAACAACAGATCGTCAGTCCCTGTTGCTAATTTCATTATCTAGATCTAATTGCTCTACAAGTCTGTCTCCTCTGGGCACTCAGCTGCACCGCTGTCCTGGGCTCTCAGGCTCTGATGGATGCAGCTTTTCTAGCAGCAGGAACTTTGTCTCTCACGGGTGTTTGTCCCTGATTCCTTTATTAATTTGTGTACTTATTTATTCAAGCCTCCTTTTGAGCTTGTTTCCTTTCCTCTCAGGCTGTGGGGGTGACCTCCTGCTATCAGCACACAGCCTGCTGACTCATCTGGGGGGACGGGGGGTGTCGGAGGACCGAGTCCATGCGGTTTTTCTTCTCTCGTACCCTTGCTCAGATGATGGTGGTGACTCCCGGCGTGATCTCGCTGCAGGCTTGGACTCCAAGGAATACTGCTTGTCGGACCGGGACATTGTGGAGGTGGTGAGGACAGAATATGTTTATACTCGCCCACCCCCGTGGTCAGACACCCTTCCCACTATCCACGTCATTACACCCACCTACAGCCGGCCCGTGCAGAAAGCAGAGCTGACGCGCCTGGCCAACACCCTGCTGCATGTGCCAAACCTGCACTGGATCCTGGTGGAGGACTCCCAGCGGCGCACACCGCTCATCACCCGGCTGCTACGGGACACGGGGCTCAACTACACCCACCTCAACGTGGAGACCCCTCGCAACTACAAGCTGCGGGGAGACATGAGGGACCCCCGCATCCCCCGGGGGACCATGCAGAGGAACCTTGCCCTGAGGTGGCTGAGAGAGACCTTTAACAAAAACAACAGCCAGCCTGGGATTGTTTACTTTGCTGATGATGACAACACCTACAGCCTGGAGCTCTTTGAGGAGGTAAGACCCTGCTGGAGGAGCCCCAGCCTGCTGATCTCAGTATGTGGGCTGCGAAAACTGCTGTATACATTCTCTTCTGTGCTCTGGATCAGTCCCATGTGCAGTGGTTCCACTGCAGTTGTCCTGAATGTTTCTGGGCAGGGGATCTTTAAGGTCCCATCCAACCTAAGCCAATGTATGTTTCTGTGATTCGTCTGGGGCTTGGTGACATGACTGCAGTGTTTGTGCTGGTGTCTAAAGCAATGCAAATTAATGGGGATCCCAGCATAGCTTATGGCACGTAGTCAGGAGGCACGCATCCATGCTCCAGTCACTGGAGTCGTTGGCAGCGTTGAAAGGGATCTTGTTGGCCTTGCTCACACACTCCCAGCTTCTGCAGTTGGGGCTTTTAGCTGTGCTGCTTTCCTGAGAGAGCAGGAATAAAGCTTTTCTCTTGGTACCATAAACCCAAGCTAAACACTTCCATGAGGAGGAGGAGTGGTCATCACGAAGCAGCAGCTAGCTGATGGGATCTGAGCAAGAAGAACATGTAGGTAGTTTTAATTTATTATCAAGAGAGCTGATGAAGAGCTGCTTATGCTGTGGAGAGCCCTGTTAGGGTTGGAACATCATCTGCTGTCCTTTGTGCTTGGGCAGGCACACGTGCCCAGCAAGGGAACCCCCAAATCCCACCCTGGAGGAGGTTCCAGACTGATCTGCTGTCATCCTTTGCCTTCTCTGCCATCCCTACATACTGCACTTGGCTGTCTGTTCATCCCTGTTTCTTCTTGTTTGAGGAGTCCCTGGGGTATCTGCTCCTTGCTTGCTGTTTGCGTTTGTTTGCTCTCATCCCAGCATGTTCAGTGGTTAAACTCTGTAGCTGTCAAGAACCCAACGCCTGCTCTGCACAGCAGAGAACTCTGCCGTTGCAGAGTGGTGCCAGCACAGCACTCGCAGGATATCTGGTTCAGAGATGTTCTGTGCACTTGTCTCTGGATTGCCAGGCTTACGAGGAACATTTGACATCGCCTGCTTCATATCCTGGAAACATGGAGCCCTTTATGCTGCCTGGAGAGGGCTTTGGAGGGAGATGTGTACCTCACCTCTCAGGAAAGAGCTGTTCCCATACTCTCTGAGGCTGAGATCCTGCAACGTGGGACAAAAAAAGTAGGATTCCCTCCTTCTCCAGTGGCTGCCAGTTCCTATACCAGGGATCTCCTGTTTATTCACTCCATACATGCCCCTTTCTCTTCCCTGATGGCTCTCACTTCAGCTTGGATAGCCACAGAATATACGCACTTTTAATGCTGAAAGCAAACTCAAGCTGAATGTCTTTCTTCCACTTTCCTCCTTTGAGGCTGGTGCTGGCAGCATCTTCAGAGAGACGCTGCATTAATAAAGCAGAAAGGGTTCCTTCATTCACCCGTGTGCTTTGCTGAGAGAGCCTTCTCCTCTCTGATACAGAGCTGCAGTTAAGGTTACATGGAGCCAACAGAACGTGCTGTGAAATGCAGAAGACACGCATTATTGTTCCCTGTGGACAGGCACTGCTGTTAGCGTGTGTATAATGCAGAAGGGCAAGTGCCAGAGCTCTTCTGGTCTCGTTTGCAGTAATTAGCAGTGATGAGATTAGCTCTGGGAGATCCCTGATCTAAGAGCCTGGGCTGAGAGCAGAGCGTGAGGCTGAGGCTGCCAGAGAGCAGGACCAGCCATTGGGAGTGCAGGCAGATGGGTGTTCTGATCATCTGCACTGGCAGGCACACACATTGAAGTGTCCCCTGACAGCTCCTATCTATTTCTAGTGACCCCTTTGGGAGCAGAGGCATTTAATGTCCTTCTGGGTAGCAGGGCCAGCTGCAATGCCCTGTCCTGTGTGCTCCTCCCAACCCTGCTCTTGTGAGCTCCCACTAACCACACTTTTAGCTTTCCTGTGTCTCATCGCTTGAGACTGCAGCTTTCAGAGAAAACACCTTTCTTCCAAGATACGTTGCTCCCAGATTCCTTGGGCAACATGCTTTTCCCCTGGCTGTCCTGACTTGCCCTACCATCCATGCAGAGAACTGATGTCCCACAGCTCTGAAGGCCTTTTGACAAAATAAAATAAAATAAAATAAAATGAAATCACTTAAACCTCAGTTGCTTGCAGCTTTGTTCCTAGCAGCTGAGCTCACGCTTGGTCCCATGGCTGTGAGCCCCTTCCCAAAACACCACGTTTCTGCAGCCCCAGGATGCACATCCTTTTACAGGTGAGTGATGCACAAAGCTCCGTTGCTCCAAGTCACAGCGGTGCCTGGGAGCATCACCCAGGCTTCCAGCCCCACGTGTCTCCTGCAGGACACTGGCAAGGTGGAGGTGTTTTGCTGGAGGTGTGTTTCCCCTCCTTCAGCACACCCCCACCGTGCCCTTCTCTCTCCTTTGCCTCCAGATGCGCAGCACCAGAAAGGTGTCGGTGTGGCCAGTAGCCTTCGTCGGTGGCTTGCGCTACGAATCCCCCAAAGTGAACGCAGCAGGGAAGGTCTACGGCTGGAAAACTGTGTTTGACCCCCATCGGCCCTTTGCTATAGACATGGCAGGGTTTGCTGTGAACCTCAGACTGATCCTGCAGCGATCTCAGGCCTACTTCAAACTGCGAGGAGTGAAGGGAGGCTACCAGGAGAGCAGCCTGCTGCGGGAGCTGGTCACCCTGAACGACCTTGAGCCGAAAGCTGCCAATTGCACCAAGGTATGGTCTCTTCCTCATACATGGGATGTGAGGACCTGGTGAGAGGGCATGCCGATGGTTCTTGCCCTAAAGACTCTGCAGTCCAATATGAGAGGCAGCAGATGGATATCTATGTGGGATGACGGGAGTGTGCGAGATGCAATGAGACAATGCTGGTTAGCGTGACCGGCATCAATCAGAGCACATCAGCAACAGAGGAGCTGTCAAGTGCTCTGAAAGCTTTGTGAGCGGGTGGCAGGCACTGGACGGACTTTATCTGGGATCAGAGACTCCTGTGTAGTGCTCACGCCTCTGTCTGTAGCAGGCAGCCACCCAACCTCTGTTGTGCAATTATCCCAAGAGGACTTTTCTTTTTTTACAAATGAGCTGTTGCTGCAGACAGAGACAGTGTTGGGCCATCTATTCCAGGTCCTCATCCACTTCAGAGCTGAAAGCTTTTCCTGCAAAAAGCTCTGGCCTTGCCCTGCAATTAGGTCTTTCTGCCTCTTTCCCCCCCCTTACTGCCCTGCTAGCAAATGCTGGCTGGAAATTAGTGTGCTTTCAGCAGATCAAGGGAGATGCCCAGGTTGCTTTTAGGCTGCACAGAAGAGTTGGGGCATTGAGAGGAAAGGGAGGAAGGAAAAGGCTGGAGGTAAGAAATGGTGCTGTCAGACAGGCTGCCGTGCCAGTGTTGCACGCAGAGCTGCAGGTCAGAGCTGGAGGGGAAGCAGCAATTGCTGCCCAGGATTTGAGGCAGACTGTGTTTCTTTTTCTGGCACGGCTGTAGGGATCTTACAAGGGTCCTTGTTGAGGACTGAATGCTGTCTGTTCCTGGCAAACTCTGAGTGCAGCTTTGCAGTTTGGGCTTTGCCTTTCTGCTGTTAGCCATTGCCAGCAGCCTCCATTTTCGAATTGCTGTTTTGTTCACCCTTCTGATGAGGAGGAGAGTCTGAACAAGCAGCAGAGGAGGACAAGAGGTGGCTGTGCTTTGGGATCCCCAGCATGAGAGTACAGACTCTCAATGGGCCAGTGTGCTCCTAGCAAGTGTCTGCTCACAGCTGTAAAGCTCTGCAGTCAGATTTACATTACAGATTATGATGTGCTCAGGTACCATCGTTAAGAAGGGATCAGAGAACTGTGTAACAGACATCTGCTCTCCAGAAGGGCTGCCCTTGCTGCATAGTGCCGTAATGTTCAGCTGCCTTCAGCCCACAGATGCTCAGTCCTGCAAAAACCTTACGCTTTGATTGAAGATATACATTCTGTTTGTCTTCTTAATTTGATATCCACCAAAAATGAAGAAGAAAATGAAAGAAGTCAAAGTGAATTGCCCAGGCTGGTTAGCAGTAGGGTTGTGAGGGAACGTGGCTTTACAAGCGTACTGTATATTTCTGTGTCCTGCTGCTTCTATGTTTCCCCCACAGCACACAAAGCTCTCTTCAATCCGTTGACACATTACATCTGACAGGATCAAGGTCTAAAAGATCTCGTGTTCCCATAAGGTTGATGTAACTGGGACATATTCTGCTCCCTGTTTCCTATGAGTGCCTGAGGAAATGAGCTGCAGCGCTCAACCAGAGCCCTTAAAGGACAGAGACCTTGTCAGCGGCCTCAGCTATTCAAACAGCATGAGAGAGCACAGACCACAAAATACAAGGGCACTGCAAATGATGTGCTGCTTGTTCCAACTGCCCATGCAGCTCCTTGTTTCCCCAGATGGATGCAGTCGTACAGTTCTCTGGGTGAGGCAAGCTTTTGTGCTCTCAGGGGATTCTGGTAGCTAAAAGCAGCCATTCCTCCACTCTTCTTCCCTCCTGGCTGAGTGTGATGTGGGATTAAAGCTGTGGGCTCACAGCCTGGCATTTAGGTGAATGTTGCTGAAGGGAACTGGCTGGCAGCCGTGTGCTGGGCAGGGATTGCTGGGCGGCAGCGTGTGTGTGGGCAGTGTGAAATGCCACCATGGGAATGGCACTGCTGTCACACACAGGCTGAGAACAGGCAGCAGAGAGTGCAGAGAGTGTCCCTGTAATGCCTGCACCCCAAACCAATCCTTTAGGTCTGGGAACCAGCTCTGAAAGAGGGATAAATCCTTTTGCATCAGAGGAGAGCAAGCCTGGCCCTGCAGCAGCCAAGGAATTACGCAGCAAAAGGGACCAGGGCTGGCTGCTTCATGACATCACAGCTGTAAAACAGCTAAAGCTGACTGCTAATGGACAGGAGGGAGAGAAAAACTCAGCCTAAGGCAAGAAAGCTTGTAAAGGAGTGCTTTGCTTCCTCCTGATCTTACCCTGTGGTGCTGCAGAGTAGGCAGGGAGTTGGCTTTGTGAGCTCTTTGTGTTCCTTCCCTTTCAAGGGCTGAGCAGCGGGATATGGGTAGAGCAGATCTGCCCTTCTTTTGCTTAGATTTCTCCTGAAATTGGGCTGCTGGGTTGGTGTGGTTTGCAGTGAGCAGTCAGTACCCTGGCTGCTGTGTGACAGCACTTTGTTGGTAAAGCTTCACACACAGTGCCTGAGCTGGTGATTTTTAGGGGACGTGCAGAACCTGGAGGGCTCTTTCTGCCTGGTTGAGCCCTGATGAGTCTCCAGAACTGCTGTGCCAATTCCATCCCCCTGTAGCAAAGCTGAAAGCTGTCTGAGCCATCTGAGCAGTTTGGGTTTTGCAGCACCCTGCTTGCTCCAGGACCTTCAGACCATGTGGTGGCTTTGGTAACTCAGAGTGGACCACCAGAACCCTTTTCTGTGTTCTTGAGCTCTGCTTGTAACACCTATCACCTTCAAGGTGGTAGAACTGCATAGCTGGCAATTACTGTTTTAAGTAGCAGCTATTGCTGCCTTCTATGGAGGGCTTTTGGTACTGGAAATCCCGTGACCCCCTCCTACTACAGGCTGACTTGCCTGCTTAATTTCCTGTTGGAAGACAGTGAAAAAGCTTGCAATGGCAATGAAACCTTATAGTCTTAGACCTGTTCCAAGCCTCATGATTCTGGATGACAAGGCTGTCAATGACTGATGTGTGTTGCAGTAGTGAGGATTTGTAAAGGGAATGCAGGTGACCTGCAGGAACCACTGCCCAGGGGAGATCAGGCACTCAGACCTCCCCTTTTCTCCCATGCAAACTGCACGTTTGCACAAACCAAAGCTGCTCTGAGACATCAAACCAACGCTTGTGGAAAGCATCAAGCTGAGAGCAAAAGCAGGTGTTGCTGTGTAAAATGGTGCTCTCCCTCTCATATTAAAGAGCGCTGTGTGAGAAACAGTAGAAGCTGCTGCATTGAGCTGCAAACTCTGAGAATCAGTCAGTTGTGGTCAGTTAATTCCACATAACTGCCTTTTTGGCACTCGGATTTAACAATGTCAAAGCGGGATGCAATTGAAAAGAAAAGCTATTAATCTGTATTTGTGCCTTGGTGCCTGGAGCTGTGGGAGCCTGAGCCCTGTTGCTGGCGGTGTTTGTATGGGAGCAGCTTTTCCCTGCTCCTGCTGGAAAGCAGAACTGCCCACCAGCTTGCTTTCCAGCACCTGCACTGCATTAAGGCTTGGCTATTCTATTTGTTGGACGAGGAGCTCGTAGCTGATGCTGACGTTGCCTGGAGAGCTGCTTGGCGAGACCTGTTTGCTTTTGCTTTTCATTAGGAAGTAAATCAGTAACTGCAGCAGTGTAATAGCAGTGGCTTCTTGGGAAGGTGGGGGGCTCCTGTTTAACTAGAAGGGCTCGAGGAGTGCTTTGTTCACCCTTTAGAAGCAGAGCGCGGCCTCATTTTTCAGAAAAGCAGGGAATGGGTACAAGGCAGTTTGCAGATATTTGGATTGAATGCACCGAGCATTGTCATAGCAACAAGAGGGAGACCCCTGCGAGGAGGAACCATCACTGAGCAGGTGAGAGGGAGCAGGAAGCCACATCTCTGAAGGGACAAAACTGCTGCCAGCAGTACAGCTTGTAGTGCTGAGCACTGAGCAGAATTGAGTCTGGTGAGGGGAGAGCGTTTCCAGAGCTTGGAGCATGGCATGGCTGAGAGGAACTATGGAGCTATAATACCTCCCCCACCACAGATGTCAGGCAACCTCTTCCGTTTGTTTTTTTTGTTTGTTTGTTTGTTTTCCAGTTCTTTTTTGCAGGTGTTGATTTACATTGAGCTTTACTGCTCAGATCTTAGTAGAACTTACATCCCCGTGTGCTTCAGTGCTGGTTTCAGTAGGTTGGAGAGGGGCCCTGAAAGTGATGCAATGCATTGTACCTGGTCTGGAATAGCAGGAGCAGCACTGGGGCTGGCGTTTTGGAGGAGATGCGCATGGGGAGCCCTGAGCATGTGGGAGCAATGGGGTATTCTGTACCAAGCTGATGGCTCTGGTACCTCTGAGAGCAGAGGTGGCAACAGACAACCAGAGCAGCAGTAAGGACTTCTCCCATCAGTGGCACTTTATCACCTCTTCAGGGTCATGAAAGAATTTAAAAAGAAGTAGTGTAATGAGGTTAGCAAGCAGTCACAATGTGAGCCAATGGGGCAAGAGATGGCTTTTCCATTCTGCACCCAGCAAACTGCTCCACGCTGCCCAAGGGTGGGCTAACACTGTAAGCAAGAGCCAGAGTCAGGATCCTGACTGTGGTAGACGTGCATCTGATCCTCTGGCAATGAGGGAACGGCCTTACATCATTGGCAGGACTGATGAGCCTTTGGAGGAAGATTGTTGGTAATCACATGGAAGGAGCAGGTTAATGTCCCAAGACAGTACACTATAAGATAGGTAATTTCTGTGCACTGTGCATTCTGGGTAGCAGCAGGCCAACCTAAATGAAGTTTTATGCAAAGCTCCTTGCAGCTGTGAATGCACCATTAGGCCCCAGGGTAGATGGTTAAATTGCACTATTGATTTAATGTGCAAGAATGTTTGTTAGTGCAGTGAAGGGATGCAGCTAATGACTTCTGGTTTCTTCAGATTTTAGTCTGGCATACGAGGACAGAAAAGCCTGTGCTGGTGAATGAGGGGAAGAAAGGATTCACAGATCCCAATGTGGAAATCTGAGCGTGCACAGCAGAGTGGAGACCAACACCAGGTGAGAGCTCATGTTCTGGAACTGCAAGGAGAAGCAGCAAAGGAGGAAAATACCAAACAGTGACAGAACACAAACCACACACAGTCAGTGACAATAAGGGAGGGTGTAGGTTAAACCCCAAATGGGGCATTATGTATCTATTTGCCTAAGGTCAGCATATAGTGTCTCTGGATACCACTGCTAGAGGAGAAAGGAGAGGAGGAAAAAGCAAACATGCATGCTGGTGGCTGACTTCTCCTTTGTTTGTTCGTGCCCTGGCTTTTCACCTTTAATTACCTGAGCATTCTGGTGCATTTAAATCATCTGTATGTCCAGAGTGCACCCTGCAGTCGGTTTGCTAGAGTGAAGGATGAAATATTTCCTCATACCTGCATCCAGACTGCTGCTCTTCATTATTATGGGGGGAAAAAAATATATGCACAACTCCCTTCAACCAGGGTGCAGAACCAGGCCTGGAGGGGAGAGAAGATTGCTGCTTGTTCTCTTTTCCTCTCAGACACAGAGAAGTCAGAGCAGCAAGGGGTATGGGAGAGGGGAGGATCTGCTCAGCAGCAGTGTATTTTTAACATAATGAGTTCTTACAGCACGTTCCCTCGGGCTGCAGTGATGGAGCCCTGCCTGCTGCAGGGCCTGCGCTGTGGCCGTTGGCAGGACAGCAAAGGAAAGCCTGCACTGCACGCTGTCTGTGCTATATATAGCAGCTTTGCAGAGAGGCCATAGCTCTTCAGTGCTGTCACAACTGCTTTCCACCAACACCCAGTTGCCTAGCAGCAGTAGTCACAGCTCTGCAATCTGAGATGGGTTTTGGGTTAGCTCCAAGGGGTGGCAGCTCACTGCAGTGAGGCAGAGGGGTAATAAACATGCTGGTTGTGTCTCTGTTGCAGAAGATTTCCTCATGCACAGCCTCCAAGGTTTCTCCCCACAGCATACAGCCAGACATGCAGTAGCCAGGACCTCTGCTGACTTCCAAGAGTTTTAGTGTACTGAAAGCAAGCAACACTGCATACATAAACTACCCGGATCCCCCCGCCCTTCCTCCTGGACTCTGAGCAGAACCTGATGCTCTGGGGGTGGAAAAAAAGCACAGAAATACAGGACTGAACTTCCCTACAGGAGCAGCTGCCCTGCGAGACACTCGGTTTGGGAGAAGTGCACGACACACTGAAGATGCAGCCCAGCTGGAAGGGCAGCCCAGACTGAGCAGGCTGTTATACAGGACCTGAGAGCAAGGGTGAGAATGCACACATGAGTATGCTGGCCCCGATGACTTGTCCTCCCCAGACATGCACCCTGTGGCTGTGTGTCCAACAGCCAGAGCAGCTCCCTGCTGACAGAGGGGGCAGCTGCCTTCCAAGATGGCACCTCAGCCCTTAATTCTAAACCTACTTTAATCAGTGTTTATGATGCTGCACAAGACAGGAAGGCTTTGGGGGAGAGTGAAAAGCAAGGCAGGTTAGAACAAACCCACTTGTACGTCTGATTCTTGTATCCCCTTCTTCCCCTTCCATTTGGCTCCATGGTTTGGAGAGTGCTCTATGCTCTTGCACGGAGTTACATGCACAGCATGCAGCCCTTGATGCTAGAAGAGCTGTGAGGGGTTTTTAAAGAGATTACTGTGGCCCTGCACCATAGAACTAAGATCTGAGCCCAGATGAAGTATTATTTAGCTCTCATTTGGTTAACGTGAGCATCAGGTATGGGATTCTCAGAAGGGTGCTTCTACATAAAGCCAAATTTCTACTCTTAAAAAATGAAGTTAACTGCTTAAAAATAGGGATTGAACAAGAAAAACTTATTTTAGTACATCTACCATCTGCGTGGAGTGTATCCTTCAGCCCTAGCTCCTCTTTCAGGTCCAGACTGGTGTGCAAAGCCACATTGGAGCCAATCAGGAGTTAACTCGTGGGAACAGAGCAGCACCCTTGTAAAGGGTAGGTTGAAAAACTAAGCAGAATTATTAGTTGCCTCTTCCCTGCTCTGTGACTTCAAAGGCACTGATGAAAGGGTATTCTCTAATGAAACTGTACCCTGCTCCTCAGCAAGAGGCAGGTGGCTGAGCAGTGCAGAGAAGGAACCTGGGTGCTGCTGCCTGGCTGACTCTGGAAACAAAGTTGCTGAGGAAGAAATTCAGGTACAGCTCAGCTCTTCTCCCTACCGGCACCCTCCCATCACAGCTGTCAAACATCTGATCAATCCCCACTGCCCCAATTCTTTCAGAAGGGTCTGAAGCACAATTTTCCCTTTGAGTCAAGGGAAAGTGTAATCCCAGATTTGGTTCTTTTTAGCCCTAACGCATAGAATTGTTTAAGTACTACAGGTGGGATTGTTAGCTTCAAAGTGCAGAATTCTCCCCTTGGTCTGATGGCTGTGCATTCCCTAATATTTAAAGAAACATTTGGGTGTTGTTTTTTTTAAGTTATTTTCTCCCACTGTCTTTCAGAATTGATGGGGGAAAGCTGCATTGCTCAGCTCTGTCACAAAGCCTTGCTAAATAGCCTTTAGAATAATGTTCTTTTAGATGCATTGGCTGAAGTGCTACATGGATAGAAAGCATCCAGTTCCACCGGCCACTCTATGGGAACAGGCACTGTTACCTTATGCTAAAATAGGAGCTCTCTGCATTTGAGTAGACTGATTCTATTCTTGTATGAGCAGCCCAACCTCAGTTCAGTCTGCACACCCTAGAGGGCCAAGAGACATTGTTAAAGGCATACAAATTCTACTGCTATGCTAGTTCCCAACTGCTGGCCTCTCCTAGCTGCATGTTTTCATTCACTAACATCGGCTCCAGCCCCTGCTGAGCTGCAGCCTTCCCTCCTCAGAAGAAAATAACTTCCAGAAAAACACAAAGGCCCAAGTCCTGACCACAGCCCTGCTTTTACACTTCTCAAAGTTGGGCCCTTCCAACTTGCACAGCTGCACTGTGGGTCTGGGGAGCAGAGATGTGCACGCTCAGTGAGACCAGCTCTGGTCAGGGTGGAGTGTATTACAGCTGCACTGTCTGTTCTCAGTTTTAAATAAACTGTATTTAAATTTGTTAAATAAAATTAAGTATGGTTTTTAAGAGCTAGAATGCCCTGCAACTCCATTCTGAGAGGCAGTGCACACAGTTGTGCTTCTCAGAGCCCAGATCTCCCATTTTGCAAGTATTTATGCGACTCCTTGGCTTCTATCACAACCAAAACCTGATTGCTGCTCCTTGACAAGGGGGAATTTCATCTCCAGGTGCATGGAGCTCTCTTCTCCATGATTGAAAGCTCTCACTTGGTCCTGACCTGAAACAGAATGGTATTTTTGACAGAGGAAAAAAAACCACATGTGAATTTTTAGAACTTTTTTTTTTTCCTCCTTTCTGAGAGAGAGACAACCTCCATATTAAAACGCAGTGGAACAAAGCTCACAGTTAACTCATTTGACAACCAACGTGGCTTCCAACAAGTGAACCAGTTGCAGCCCCTCTGCAGACCGCATTGATAAATTCCACCTGGAAGTACAACACCATGGGTTTCCACACCTGGTTACTCGTATATTCACCAACTATTTTCTCCCTAATTATAAAAATGAAGAGGTCAGTCATAACATGTTTTTAAAGTCAGTGGAGAGCTGGACTCGGAGTTTAGTTCACTCTCTCTCTCCTGCCTCCAGCACCATGTTACTCCCTCAGATCCTTCTGTCCATAACATCATGCACAGCCATCCAAGCCCCAGCTCCTCAGCGGTGCACGCAGATGAGCTTCAGCTTCCATCAACGAAACCACGGATTCCGGTTCCTCTGGGGCTCATTCTCTCTTCTGAGCTTTCTGCCAAAGAGCAAATCCTTGACCTGGGTCTAGTGGAAATTAAGAGGCCCAAGTGCATGGGCCATCGTGTCCCCAGACATGCAACCAGGAGTGTTCAAGATGAACCAAAGGTGGGAAAGATGCTCTCGTCAGTCCACATACTGGGTCCTTCCCAAGTAAGGTATGTCGACAGACTGTATGATCCGTCCTGCAGTGCGTTCCTCAAAAATGATGATCTGCAGAAGAGAGGCACATGGAAAGCTCTTCATACAAAGGCGAAGTTACTTAACGACTTCTAAGGGTAAAGGGCATACAATCACTGCAGAGAAAGGAAGGATCATTTAAAGAGATCAATCAATATGACTTGGAACAGTAACTCTGATTCTTCAGCACCACACAATGCAGAAAATGAACGAGCATCAAATCGGCTTCATCTCGATTTTGAACTTGATGCTGCACTGTGAAGTTTAGCTGAGATCTCTGTCATGTCTTAATGACTGTCAGAGCCACATTCTTAGCTTTAGAGCAGCACCTCCCCTCATTTTCACAGATCTGAGGAGCTACGTCTCCTTCCTTCACTACTGCCCTCGTTTTCAGCTGTAGCTAACTAATTAATGTACTGTATTTGTCTAGATCTCTGGGGCATGACCCTGAGCAGGATCTTTAACAATACACACACACAAGACATCAGAGCCTCTCACCTCATTGCTCCCTTTCCACAACCAGGGGCCAGGAAGGTACAGTGTTTCCTGAGGTCCAATTTTCCAGTAGCGGCCAAGGTTGTGACCATTGACAAACACAACTCCTTTTTCCCAGCCCTAGAATCAGGACAGCACACAGAATTAGTGAAGCAGCTGTATCTAACATCCCTACAGGAAATGCACTTGCACTCTTTCCAGTCACTTTCTGCAGGTTTTCTGCTTGCCTTCCTGTGCCATGTCTATAAAGAAGCAATTCTTCCCATACTTCAAGGAGGTAGGAATAAAACTTGCCCCTCCTTTATGTTTTGTGCCCATCACTCTTCAGCAAGTAGAAAACAAAAAGCCCTTGCCTATCAGTGATCAAGACTAACCATTCATTAGCAGCTCTGCTCCATCAGCACTGCATGTTTTCTCATTAAGGCCGCTGCAGACAGAACAGCATTGCCTGCCAGCTTTAGAAGATTTTTTTTGCACCATCAAAATAATTTGTTTTCTCAAAGCACAGAGGAAGACTACAAGGCAGCGGCCTTGACTGGCTCAGAGCTGTGACACAAGGCTCTCTTCAACCAGCTTTTGCAAACCCTCATGAATCAAAAACGGTGGGGAAGGACAAGGACTTGCCTGTAGCTTCAAGAAAGTATCCTGTGGTTGATGCTCTATCCACAGCTTCCCACGAAAAAAAGCTGGACCAACAAAGTAATCTGGGACTGCGCTCCATCCAGCAGTGTGCCGCAAGCTGAAAGAGAACGGCCAAGCACAGCTAACAGCTGGGCAGCACCCAGTTCCAACACAGCCTCAGCATCATTTCAGAGCCCTGCTTACAGCAGTGGATGGGATCTGTTACACACAACAAGGCTGCAGTTTCCTTCCATGCCTGATGGAAGGAGTTACTTCCTGCTGGTAGTGCTGAAGGCAATATCTTTCGCACTGCAAAATGGTGATGCTGTTAGCAAGCACCTAGCTGAAAGGAACAGGTGGAACATGTCTTGGTCTTCATTCTCCTACGCTTGCCATGCCACTGAAATGCCAGTCCTTGGTGCAAGAAAAGGAAATATGGAGTTTCACCATCTCTGCTGCCCTCTGGAAGCAGAGGACAAACAAAACAACCAACACAGAGCACCAAAGTCCCACAGAACCCTTACAACTGCATCTCTTGGATATAGGGAATTTATTGATCCAGTGCAGCACGACCACTACAGAACAATTCAAGTGAAAGCCTATGACAATTCCTTTCACGATGCCACATCTTCCTATGCACTCACTGCAAGCTGACTGTGCTCTGCTGCTACTGGGCAATTGCCAGTGAGTGGCTGTGGTGTGGCCAAAGCTGCCCTGCAGTCATGGGTTTTGCACATCACCCCTCAGAAAGACCCCCTTCACACAGCA
The DNA here is from genome assembly GCF_026119805.1 of Tympanuchus pallidicinctus. Classification (NCBI taxonomy): domain Eukaryota; kingdom Metazoa; phylum Chordata; class Aves; order Galliformes; family Phasianidae; genus Tympanuchus; species Tympanuchus pallidicinctus. Next base: position 3,704,994 of record NW_026294748.1, read on the forward strand.
CCTGTTAAGACTGTCCTTAAAAACTTCAAAATGTTGATTTTTCTTTTTTCCTCTTTTAAAAGCCTGCTTGGTTTCACATCACCTCTCCCTCCTTCCTACGCGCGTTGCGGGAGCTGTGCTATCTTGGGGGACGCACATGTGTTATTTTCTGACATTAACAAAACTCCAAATAGTCTGTTTGGAACATTGGCCAGAGCCCACGGGGTATCTGTTGTCTTAAACTGTGTGGAGAAAACAGCACTGTGGTCTGAAATGTTTTGGGGGAAGGTATCAGCAAGGAACTTAGCAAGGCACAGATTTACTCACCTACTTTTACATGGCGTTGCCTTTCTGCTACACGTGTAACTGCTGCCTCCCAGATTCTGCCCTGCTGCTAAGCAGTTGGTTTCAAATGAGCAAGAACAATTTTTAAATCCCACAAACCTTTTCAAGAAGTCAGGTTTCATCTCCAGGCTGTAAATCTTGAAGTTCCTCAGGGGGGTTTTATTCAAGAAGATGTCACCAATTAAGCCTGTAAGAGCAATGGGGGTAATGAAGAGTTGAAAAGCAGCTAAAACTGATAGATTCTCCTCTCTGAATGCAAGGAACAGCAGGAGATGGAAAGCAGCCACGCTCTGCAATGGAATTAGAGTCCATATGGTCCCATTGCTCATCCAGACTGAGTGGAGAACATTACTATTCTTTGGCCTCTCCATTCCCTCCTTCGCTTTAACTCACTAGGCCATTAAAACACCCTCCAAGCAGAAAACACTGCTGGCATGCACAGCAGATGGGGTTTTGTTGTTACTGTTGGTTTTTCGTTAGCTGCCCACGTAGAGATTTGTTAAAGCACTAGATCAGTTACCTCTCTAATAGGAACAGCAAAATTTAGCGCGGGGAAGCACTCACACCCAGGGCTGATGCACTGTTTTTCATCCAAAGATCTTAAAATACTTTAAGAAATAATTTCCCTCCAGCACTTCCTTGTTTGATACTCTGCACGTAGCAAACAGAGCCTAGGCCCTAATCGAGCCCCCTAATTGCAGGGCTGCAGTTGAGCCTGCCCAAGAAGTAGAGGCTTTATACACATACTCTGCAGTATAACAAAATTAGTACAGTCACATGCCTTGCTCCATTATTCTTCCTTGTATGCTTTTTGCATACATTTCCCCACTAAAATAGAATCCCGGGGTTTCAACCTCTTCCAGCTCCACAATTGTATGTAATGGACTTGACAGTTTCAGCAAATTCTGCTCAACAGGATGTAACTCGTTCCTCCTGAACACGCTGAACGTTGTGTGAGTTTTAAAATGCTGTGATTCTCCAATATCAAACCCCAGGGGAGGACAGAGTTTAAAAGAGGTCTTTTCCTTCCTGCCCTGTGAAGTAACACGCTCAGAGAGCAAGAGAATGGGTACCCTTCCATCACCTGGCAAAATCGAACAGAGCAGGATTCAGTGATGGCCTTGGGTTCAACGGCTGCCCTATAAAATGAGAAGCCTTAATGCAATTTGTCAAGCAGCCGCTACTCTTCACCTACAATCACTGCAGACAGGGAGGGATGAACAGCAGTTCTCACAGGTTCCCTCTGTCACACCATTTCCCCCCATCTCCCTCACACCTTGGCTAAAACTAACAGCTGCATCAGTCTGCAGTTTGTAAATTACACAAGAAAGACAGTTTCAGAGAACTTAAACCCAGAGAAGCATCTCGGACAGTGAGAGGCTCCATGAACAACAAACTCAACTCACCTTTCCGCTGCTCATTCAGCGCCAGGCCGTAATTGACACGACCACGGTTCTCAACCAAGAGTCTTAACTGCCTGAATCCCTGTGAAGAAAGAAGAAATGAAGAAGAAGTGGGAAAGCATCAACAAGAGCAGTGCACAGCACTAATGCCTGGAAAACAACTGTCAGCAGCAATGCTGAAGAGGGGAAGTAGCACCAGGACTTTTGGCAGTTGCAATTCATTGCTTACTGATGGTCTCAACCTGCTCATAAAGGTTTTTCCTTTTCTTCCCCTGTTGAATTTTTAAATACCACTTTGATGGAGAAATGGAGTTTGACATAGAGCAGGCTTTTGGCATGTAACTTTGCCATGAGCTTCAAGAGCAGCACTGAGTATTCATGCCTGCTCACCTTACCCAAGGGGCTGTGCACAGCAAGAAGAACTTGGCAGTGAAATCATGCTGTATTCCACTGGTGAAATGGTATCTCATTAGGGCACACCAACCATCCTCTGCATCAGAGCACCATACCAGCTAGTTAAATGGATGAGGTGGGAGGTGCCTTCTTGGGAGCTACATCTTATTAGAGGTTTGGGTTCTGTGTGCAACCTCCATCAAGTTACCTGTCCTTCAGGAAGGGAGAGCTCCACCGTGTTGTAGTCCAGCTCACCAACATACATGGTGTTCACAAACACCTGCATAACAGAGCACAAGAGACAAGAGCAGCATCTCATCAGTTACAATCTTGTCTTGTGTAGGTTATCGGAGCAGTATCTGGGGAGAGAACTGTCTCTAATGGAGATTAGAACCTAGGGTCCACAATTCTCTCACTGATTCAGTCTGAGTGGAAAAAAAAAAGATTCAAAACATTTCTCAGAGCATTCAAAATTTAAAGATAATCTGAGTTTTAGCAGACCTCAAGCTGATTTACAAATGAAAAGGGTTGGCACTTAGCTGAGAACTGAAAGAGCAAGTTCTAATGTAAAAACATCACATCTTACTGCACGGTCGACCCATTTGCTGCCTACCTGCTGAGATCAGAGCATTTACATCAGTGGAAGTTGGCCCCAGGCTCCTCACCTGTGCTCGGTCCCGGACATGGTCTCTAGAATGCAGGTGTCCACCACCAAATATGACAGTCTCGTAGAGTACATATCCATAGGACTGCCCACTGCTATCGTTTAGCTGGAGGTTCTCCATGTTAACTGGGAACTCTGATTTAATGGGCTGCAAAGGAGAAAGAAGTTGAATGGCAGCAGTGCTCTCTTAGCACCAACAGGTCACATAAAGGCAATTCATTTCAGACAGGCATTCCACTCTGCCACAGATCACATCCACTCTGGGAGTTCCCAGAGATCTGTTCTGACCTGAGCTCCCTTGTGACCTTATGAAAGCTACAGCAATAAAGGCAAAGTACCAGAAAAAGGAGCCAAGGAGTTGCAAAGCTGGAATTCCAAGAGAACAAAAGCAGCAGTAAAAAGCGTAAGATAAGAAAATAGGTCTGCTGACAAAACATCCTTATCCCTGCATACCAGTGCCAGATCTTTCCCTGCTAACAGGTGATGACTTTTCATGCTGAGGTGCATAAAATTGGTGGTACTACCTGTACAAGTGATGGTAACACATCCCAGAGAGAGATATATTGATGCAACAGGATCGCACCATACGACGCCTTGCTTTCAATCATGGGAGGGAGAGGCAGAGGCTGGCCTGCAATGCAGAAAGAAAGATGGAGCAACTATTTCAGATGCAAAAAGCCAACACAGATCTAAGGCCTCTCCAGACCTCTTCTGATCAATCTTTCCACTGAATTACAGAGCCCTGTATCTGCTGCCAAAAAACGTGAAACAAGTGCAAGGGTTGAGTAAGAACTGCAGTCATTCTGCAACAGCTGCCACTTGTCTGGGCCCAGAACAGTAAACACTAAGACATAACAAGATATAGTATAGCCAGTGGTGTTTCCTTCACATCTGCATTTATTTCCAAATAGCCACCATACATCTCGGGGTACAGTGAGATGATGCCAAGTGTTACCTGCCTGCTGATCACAGACTAAATACCCAAAATCCCTGGTCCTCCTTCCCATCTTTTGGAAAATGCTCCCAGACAGTCAATCAAAGCTGCAGGGCTCCGGCAGTTTAGAATATTCTGATTTAGTGCAGTGGACTGCAACAGTATTTTGGCTGTAGGATTTATAATTACCAATGATTGTGCTGAAGAGTTGTCGGAGCTTGAAAAATTTGGATGTATAGTCTCCAGCCTCTGTCAGCACAGCATCGTAATCTGAAAAAGAAGCACACGTACCATCATTCAAGAAGTGAGAGCCCAAAACAATTCTCTTAGCAAGAGACAAGTTAAGGAAACTTGTACTCCATGATCTGTGTCACTGTACCTAGTGACACAGCCTGGAATGGGTCTGCAAACAGGAAACATCAAAGTAAGTCTCCTTTGAGATAAGCATTTGCTTCAGAGCTACGTTCCAGCTCAGCTACCCGTGACCATGGGGTTGCACTGATTATTTCAAAGTGCTTCTGCAACTCTAAGTAGCCCACAGGGCAGCCTGAGCTGCACTCTCACAGTAGGTGCATGAGCAAGGCAGTGACAGAGAACTCACCGTAGCTGGTGACATCCGACTTGTATTCATCAGTCTTCAAAGCACCATTCATGAAGCCAAAGTTGGTGCCTCCATGAAACATGTAGAGATTAATGGATGCTCCTAATTTCAGGATGCTTGCTACAGTATTCACCATTTCTGTAAAGGAAAGGCAATGCCAAGAAGTCCACAAACCAAGAAGCTAGGCTAAACCTCTTCTAGTAAAGCAGACTCAGACATTCTGGTCCTTCTCAGTGAGCCATGCCTGTGTAATTACAGCAATTTGTACTGTGATCTGCATTTAGCCCTCAGTAAGGGCAGCACACCCATTGGCACATTGGGGTAGATTAATCCATGCAAATATACCTCTTGTACAGGCGAAAAAGTAAAACTCATGGACACAGGCAGGAGTTCTGCTCTTAAGCAGGATTACTCAGTCACACTCCTGAACTCAGCACAGCAACGATCCAATTACAAAGACAACTGCAGGAGGATGAAACAGGCATTAAAGTACACTTACACAGGTCTTAGATGCCCTTGAGGTGGTGGAGTTATTTATTTTAGTACTAGATTTCCTTCCTAACGAGCTTGTAAACTGCAGTAAAAATGAGTACTTATCAGAAGGTGTCACAACTGCAGGAGGCTTAGGTTTGCCCTGTTCCCAGAACATTCATTCAGTAGACAAATGATGTTACTATGATGAGGGGTGCAGAAAACTTCAGTGAAGATGATATTTTGGCAAAATGGGGTTTACATCAGCTCAGGAGGTGGAAGAGAGAACTTAAAGCACTTGTTACATTTTCAACATCAACAGAGCAGCTTGAGGCCTTGGAACACATCATAGCTAATACCTTCAGCTGCCTGGTTCTCTGCACAAGCTCACAATGTCCCTCTTGGAGAAACAGAAAGAAAGCTGGCTTTGAAAAACAGGAATTAAAGAGAAGCTGTTTACCAGCACTGCTGAAGAAAACCCAGGGCACAGCAATGTGTTCACTGAGACATTGGTCACTCACAAAGATTCACAGCAAAGGTTACAGATGGACAGAGCATGTGAAAAAGTTCTGTCATTTTTCTGTTACTGTTTGCAGAGGAAGAATCCTCCCTCTACAATACCATGTGCTGCTCACCATCTGCATCGAAGACATAGTGAGGGCCTCCCCAGTTATCAAACCAGCCAGTCCAGTACTCCATTACCATCTTGGGCTGATCTCGCTGCACCAAAACAAAAACAGAGTTACAATGGACAAAGGGAGTCTTGCATGCATCCCTCTTTTTATTCCTCAAGTGGGCAAAAAAATAAAAGTCAATCAGTGAGTAGCATGCCAGTGTGGGCCAGCAATCCAGAAATGGCAGCAAAACCAGAAAAGCGCAGCGTGAGGCACGAGGCAACAACCACTGCACACCATCAGGTGATACCCACCAGTTTTGGATATTGTTGTTTGGTACAGCTGTAGCAAAAAAAAGTCTAACCAACTGTCAGTGTTTAGCTTTTGCTAGAAATAGGCATTTATAAATGTCTACTTATCAGCTATGCCACTGCCAGCTGAGGGTTTGCAGGTGCACTGCAGCCAGTGCTTGCCAAGGTGGGAACAGCAGACCTTAGCAGCTTAATGCCTTTTTAATGCTGCATATGGCGTTGGCAGGAAAAAATTAGCCTTTGCAGGAATTAGGTCTTCATTATAAAGGCTCTACACACAGAGCAGTTGCTTCCCATTCTTCACTGCTTGCCAGCTCCCTCAGCTCCTGCAGAATTCCACCCGGCCCCATCACCTTGCACAGAACAACTGCACTCCCTGCTCACGATATTTATTTCCAGTCAAGGCAATTTGGCCATATATTTGATAGGGGTTTTATCTGATGCTGCATGAAATAGCCAAGGTAAGTGGCATTAAAGAAACTCATGTTTCATTAGGAGAAAACAACTGCAGGTGCCTGTAATAACCTAATTGCTCCAGGTTCAGACCAGCTCTCAGTAATAGGTTTAATCACTCCATCCCCAGTAAACAAGTCAAAGAAGTTCTACTGACTTCTGGAATAAGAGATCATAACAAGAAAAAGGTAACAGAGCCTCACATTCCTTATGAATATGAATGACAGGCTTCCTGTCTCTTAATTAGTAAGTGTGGCAGTGGAGGAGCTGCTTTTGCTGGGCTGTGTTTTATGTATGCGTTCAGTTTGTGTGAAAGGTGCCTTCTGTTCATTTGCTGTGTGTGGTGGAATTTTCCTGGACCTGAAGAAAGCAGAAGCACACAAAGCAGAATCTCTTTTGTCTGAACAAGACAAAAAAGAAGTTAGTGATGGGATTCAGCTCTCAGCACACCAACAGTAAGGCTGCATTTCACAGACTGAGCAAAAGCCAGGGGAAGAGATCAGAATAGAATTGATCGTGGCCAGGGGCACGTGTCAGCTGTTCTGAACTTCCCAGGCTGACATCTGGAGCACACAGAGCAATAGGGAGAGAAGAGGACAGAGAACGCAAGGAGAGAAAGAACCTGTCACTAAAAATCAAAATTGGCTCTTGCCTTGCCACCCCAGCATCACACAAGATACTTTCAGCATCAACTGCTCATTAGGCAATTCCCTACCTCTTTTTTCACACTGATTCACATCTCTGACAGTGCAGGGAATTAGAGGTGCTCAAGCAATACACTCCGTGTGAATGCATTTCTGCGGCAAACATTAAATGCCAAATAGGCTGGGCTGCTCGCAGGGCTGCAAGGGCACTGCACTGCTGGAAGGTGCTGCTGGGAACTTTAGTCAGCATCTGAGGACCACAGCCTTCAAAGTGACTCCTGAGGGATTGCACAGCACCAGGATAAAAGAGCCTGGGGAAAAGAGCAGCGACCTTCTGGAGGAAGGGCAACTGCAAAGTAGGATGCCATTGGGTCAACACTTGAAAGTGGAGTAAGCAATGAAAGTGGGCATTAGAGAAAGCAACACGGCTGCATCCCTGTTTGACAGTTACTTTTCTTGGGGATCAGCTACAGTATAATAACACCCACAGGAGCTCTTGTTAGGCAACTTATGCAGAGACCAGATTGCTCCACCAGCTTTGTGCTTCGGATGGTCCTTTGTCCTTCCCACTGGTACACACTGCACTGTCACTACAGAAAACATGTTTGCCAAACAGCCTCGTGGAGAGCACCTTCTCCTGCCAAAGCATGCTCATTTTAATTATTTAATCAATCACTGAATATTCAGAAAAGAATTACTAGGCACTCGAATCTGTTAGGCATTAAAGATGATCTACGCAGGCAGACCTACAAATTCAACCAAGGAAAGAGAAATAATCCAGTTTATTGCAGCTTGTGGCTCTGTGACAAATCACATCCATCACCAGATGTCAGTGCCCTGTTGTTTTACAGCAGTGGGTGCAATTGTGCCATACTCTTGTAGCTGGACTAACAGCCCTTCAATACCTTCTAATTTGTTATGTAGGACCCTTTTGTGGATCTAATTGTCATTAAAGCCCAAGTAATAAAGGGCTTGCTGCTTGCACCCAAAGGGTAACAAAAACTCCAACTGTCCTCCCAAAGAATATTGTCTTCCAACAGAAGGAGCACTAATTTTCTGTTGAGATAAGCTGTCCTTAGACAGAGTCTTTCTGCATCTTACCTGCACCGTGTCCAGGTATTTCAGTACACCAGGTTCCAACTTCTGAAAGTTAACAGTGGCCAATGCTGTCAAGAAAAGAAAAAGCTGTTACCAATTCAGACACCTGCAAAATGCTCTCATGCATGGGCTCATGCATCAGCTCAGACAGAACTGGAATATCACCTGAACCACCTCCCCAAGAATTTCCCATCAAAGTCCTCACTGAGCATGTGGGACCTGAGGGGACCACAGCACACAGTGGAATACCTGCAGGCTGTGTTCTCAGCCACAGCATTCAGAGCTACAAGAAAGAGAGCATCAGAGTGCCTCATCAGCTTTAATTAGAGGCTGTAAAGCACCTGGAGATCCTCAGATAAAAAGCACCACATAAAGGCAAACTTATTATTAGAGTGTCATCTCTGGATGCCGCACCAACCTCCCGGGCTTTAGCTGCAGGAATGTCTACCCAGGCAATCTCACTGCTTGTGATGTCTGTGGGGATGGGAAGAGAGACTGCAGTGGGAGTGAACCAGGCAGAAACTGTGAGTGGAAGATGGCTCTGTGCTCCTGCCCCATGCAGCACAGGGGAGCCAGCAGTGCTGCACGCTGCAAAAGCTGAGGCTGTGGCAACACAGCGACCTGCTGTCAGTGTCCCAGCCCCTAACAGATGCTAGAATCGTTTTCATTTGCTGGGATGCTCATTTAGCATATATTCAAACAAAGCAATAAAAGAAGAACTATTTTCAGCCCTTTAATCTGATGGAAGCAATGTTCATCTCATGCCTAACCTCACTGGGAGTAGCACTGCCTGGTGTGACACAGGAGCAGTGAGGTGTTTCATCTGCACCTATTCGGATTCTTTCTAGACCTCAGTCACTCCGTTTTCCCCAAAAAACTTTGAAATTGCAGGAGCAGTAGTGTGATTCTCTTGTAAAAAGTGACTTCTTACAAAAGAGCCGGCATGGGATCCAGCCCCAGTTGTGTCAGACAGAGCACTTCAAACAGAATACTTACAGAAGCAAAAGCTTACTTCTCTCTATATATACCTTGAACCTAATGGGCTGATCTATATAGTGTGCTGAGCTGAAGAATTCAGCACAGGCAAACACAACAGGAGAACAAAACAAAATGTAGATTTAGCCTTAATGTGATACATTAGTTTGCGATCCTGAAGGCAATGCCTAATGCTGCTCCTTGTGCAGATTAACAGCACACCATTCAACATTGGACAGGGATGGAGAACCAGGCCCAAAGCCTTATTCAACCTTTCTACAGTAGGCAATACTCCCATGCACACACCCTTCCATCACGGTGCTTTAGCTTTGGCCTGGAGGGAACCTGGAGCTTTATTTTGGTGCCCATCAGTGCCCAGATGGGAACCAGAGCTATAAGGCACGAGTTTCTTGTCACTCACTGTGCCCACAGAGGAATCAAAAAGCTCTCAGCATGCAGCATGCTGGAAAAGGTAACTCTGAGCATGATGGAGCTCGGAGCTGGAAACACTCCTGCAGAAGATGCTGAGGGCTGGATGGGGTGTTTCACACCTCCTGGACAGCAGTGAGAGGGTGACCCTACGTGGTCACAGCTGGAAACTGCTGTGCTCCAAAAGAATCAAAGCACTGCCTGGTGTGACACAGGAGCAGCGACGTGTTTCATCTGCACCTATTCAGAACCCTCAAAAGCAGAGAGGCTGCCTCCGTGTGGGGCAATCCTGCAATCACTGCTACACCATGCACTGGGAAATAAACCTTTCTGAGAAGGGACTGCTGTTGTTCTGCATGCTTGCAGCCACCCAGGGCTGAGCTCCGGCCACAGCCACAAAGCAGCTGCTCTCCTGCAATGCAATTTCATTCAATTTCATCCGCTGCCCCAAGGAACAGCCTCACCTGCTTCTCCCACGAGCTCTCACCTCCTTCCACTAAGCCAAATGATAACCCATTCTTGTTGTCCGAGGTCATCAGCAGCTCCACAATCCCCCTGCTTAACAGAGCCTGCATTAAACAGAGGAAAAGCCAGTGTTAACAGCCTGAGCTCTGTATTTGTCAGGATATTGCAGTGTTAAAGCACGTTGTCACCATCTCTTTGTCTAACAATAGAAACTAATAGGAGAAAAATGCCCATTTGCCAGTGAGCATATCCATCACAGGACAGCTGGGGTTCTTGGATAGTCACATCTGAAAGAATTGATGGGTTCCTCAGTACCACGGAGCGCTGTATGCAACGGCACTCCCAGCTTTGTTAAAATGCATGCACACGCATGCTATTCCCACCAGGAGTGCTCTCTCACACTTGTCCCTTCACACTGTGGCTGATGTTTGAAAGAGGGATTAGGATCTGCTAGTAGCAACTTAACCCCTCTTCTCAGTACAGCTGCAGTCAGAGGAACTCCAGCAGCTCCAAGGAGCTTTGAACACACGCCTTCACCCTCCTTAATACCAAACCAGGAACTGCCAAATGGTGATACGAGCACCCACAGCACGTGTGCTGACTCGTTAAGACCTGCTGCTCATTTAAACAGCCTTCTGCACGTTGCACACACCCACACACACTGTGCAGAGGAGACCTGAGCATCACACACAATCTATGTTAGAGATGACAAATTCAATTCAGAGTGGAAGAAACGTGTTTAGTTTATCGATCTGTCACTGCTGCATCAATACCCAAACGGATGCTGGGATCTGGTAACAGAACTGGAATTTCTAGTAAGTTTTAGGATAACTCTTTAAGCATTTAGAGCTAAGTCTCTTCCTTTTTAAATATCCTCTCCATTGAAATACAAGTGCAGCACGGGGAAACAGCAGAGCTGGAAGGCATTGAAATGCACTGCAAGACTTCAGTGCGCAGCACAGAATCCAGGAACAGCAGCAGTGTCTGAGGCAGTCACAGGTGTGTGCTCAGCTAACCCCAGGTCACTGCCAGCACATCCTCTCATGGCCTGACATGGCCCAGCAGAGTGAGAGGAGGACAGATTTTCAGGCTTTGTGTGAACTGCACTGCATGCTAAGTGCAGGTGTGATCTACTTGCTGCTGTTGGAGCTCAGGGCCCAAAGCACCACTTCAATCCAAGGAAGCTCTGCACACATCCAGCTTTCCCACAGCTTCTTCTGGAAGCATTGCACTTCCTCAGCTGTAAGCTGTGCACAATTCTAGCATACAACAAAGCAGCACCACAAAAATACACCCACAGGCCTGGTGAGGAAACGTTATCTGTTCTGACAAGTCTATGGAACATCACAAGCTCTTTCACCACTGAGAAATGGAAAAGTAAGAACGGAGCTGGCACGCTGCTCAGACACAACAATCTCTGTGCCCCATTCATCCGGGGCCCTGAAAGCCACTGACCCACTTGCTTGTCACGAGGCATGGGAAACAAGGAGCAAAACAACGCAGATAAAAAGAGGCAATCTTGACTTTATCAGTTGAGGTCAGCAGCTAACCTTAACCTATTTGTATGCATACTTGCTATATATCTTTCCCAGCAGTATGAAATCACTCCAGGAGGTAGAGTTAGTGCAGAAGCAGGCACCTTGGGCAGGTCAGGACTCCTGCCTTGATTGAAGAGCCTCCATATTCTTGGAACAAGGAGATGACCTGCGCCAGAACTAACCTCAGGGTAACACCTGCACACCCACAGGGTCTCAAAAAGACCTGATAATGCTGGGAACACGCAGTTCATAGGACGTACAACCTCTTTTCTCTACTGTCACACTTCAGGTATTCGATGAAAAGAAACCAAGAAACAAAAAACTTTGTAAGACAGACTGCTGATCTTGTTACTTCCTGCCTTGCTATTGTACTGGGGAAGAGTGAGCAGGCCTGACTCATGTTAGATTTCCCTCCTTGGGTACTGGCCAACTTCACCACATAGCCTGGAGGCAGGGAGCAGTCCATTCCAACTGACAAGGGTAAGGGAGACGTTAGGTAAAATTAACCTTCCTTTGGGTAAATTAACCTTCCTGATGCTGAACCTCAGATTACATTAGATTAGGAATGGAGAAACCCTTCTTTGATGCTGTCCAAGAGAAGCAAAGCAGGATTAGCAGGAGACAGCTTCTTCAAGGCCAGCTATGAATGATGGCCACTCCTCCATTTCTGTTACCCTCTTCTCTTGAATACACAGGAACTCAGACTGTCAGCAGTGAGAGGTGTAGCCAAAAGAAGTACAATGGAAAATCTAGCTGGATTTAGCACTGATGCTTTCAAGGCTTCCCAAAGGCATGGCCAAATTTACTCAGAAGAAAGTACTGCAAGGAAGGTGGTTTGAGTGGGATTCACCACAGAAACAAGTAAATGTGCCAACATTACCATTTTCACGTAGGCCATGTAGTTTGGGTCTTTGGCATAGGAACCATATTCATTCTCCACTTGCACTGCAATGATGGGACCTCCTCTCTTGTACTGTTGGAAACAAAAGGGAGACGTTCACTGCGATTTCTAATCAGGAGCAGAACCACAGCAGTGCTGGCTTACAGAAAAGATGCACACATCTGCACAACCCTCCCAGCACAACCAAACGTCTCCCACTGCAGAGCTGACATGGGCAACTACAGCAAACAGGGGTTGCCCAAGTGAAGCTGGTAGATTTGTCACTGCTTCGACCTGCTGCTGTGACACAGCCCAGCACTCATCTGTGTACAAAGGGGCAATGGCTGTACTTGCCTGAAGAGGGACTACGATAGGCATGAGGCGATCAAAATAGGCATCCACTGCCTCTGTGAAGCCCTTGTATGTTGTTCTCAGCTGCATCTCTGGGTCCTGCAGCAGCCAACTATGAAAAAACCAGCAAACAGGATCTGTTAAAGCCTCGTGTCAAGTCCAGGCTGCTAGAGGAAACACCACTCACTGACAGCAAGTCACATTTGGGCAGGAATAACTGATCCTCCTGTGTCACTTGGCTAAGTGCAGGTGTGGACAACACAGGGAGTCACCAACGACGTGATCTTAACTCTGCTTAACTCTGTTCTCTCTTAAGCTTCTGCCCAACCGAAACACGCTCAGGTTGCAAGGCAAAGGAAGTTTTTCTACTTGCACACAAGCTAAAACCTGAATGTTAAATTATGGTGAGTGCTTCCAACTTCAGAAACACGGCTGCAGAAACAAAGTTGCTGCAGCAGACGCTTGTATGTAGATAATGCAGAAGGCAAAACAATCCTGCCTGCTCTTCATGTGCTGTTTGCAACAGCGTAAGTGATAACTATAGAGGGGATTATTCAAGAGCAAACCAACAAGTACAAAAGGGTAAGCTTATCACTCTAAGGTTACTCCAGAATTGCCCCTATCCCCAAAGGCACCCTACAGCTAAGTGCTCTCTCATAAAACCCCAATCAACATTCAAATCAATGGTTCCAGTAATTGTTCCCATGGTCTCTTCTGCTGATTTACAAGATTTAGTTGGCTGTTTGGGGGTTAACACAGAAACAGGCAGTCCAAGAGCAGAAGCATGCACTGCTGTAACAATATAAGCAGAGGAAGACTGCACCCCCCCTGCCTCTGCAAAAGGCATCAGTGAGTTCTGCTTTCAGAGGTTGGGAAGACATCCAGCTCAGTGAGCTCACAAAAATCACCTTCGAAGTTCTGTACCTGAACCGTGCAGGATACAAAAGGCATTTTGAAAAGATAAATAAATAAAAGACTGAAAGAAAGAATCCCCAAGTTTCGTCACGTGTCTCTACTGAAGGAAAACAAGGGGTGTGTAACCAGGCACTGGTTCCACTGGGATCCAGTACCCAAGCAAGCCTCAGTACTGACGTACTCAGCTCAGCTCCCAAGGGCTCCTACCAACAAGCAGTGTGCTTTAGGAGAAAACACAGCCGGAGTTTGGAGAAGCTACAGGACCTCAGGACTTTATCACTGCCAGTCAGATCACACACATCTTCCAGCAGGACTTTTAAAATGGACCTGAGGTTAAACGAATCCTTTCATCAAGCTGCAGATGCTACTGATTGTATTATGAAGACAGTCAAGTTGCAACAGCAATGAAGACAGATTTCCTCAATTCTGTTTTCCTGCTGTAACCATTATGTCATAACAGCTATTGTTTTACAACGTAATTCCTCCCCCCACCAAAAATAAAAGGATTACATTTCCAGGCTTACTATCTTTATTCCACAGCAGAGTTCAACAACACGATGAGCATTCACCTGCACTTACCTGGGCAGGCCACCGAGGTCCCACTCTGAGCAGATGTAAGGACCAGGACGCAGAATCACCCACAGCCCATTCTTAGCTGCCAGGGAAAGGAAGGCCCTAGAGATGCAGACACTGTGATTACTGTCTGACTGCAGCATCCCTACTCCAAGTTCCCCTAATACACCAATCACCATGAGAATTTAGGTACCAGAACCAGAAAGGAATTGCTAGGTGAAATGATTACATTGCATTGATGCTAAACTTGTAAGCTCCCAGGGCTCTGGGAAGCAGGGGAAGAAGTGATGGTCTCCATCACCAGACCAAGGCAAGGCTTTGCTTCAGAAGCTGGAAACGCTATCTTCACCCAGAACCAACATGCACACCCTGCCCCCAGTATTTAATGACAATATTTGCGCCACATACTCCAGATCCAGGTTCTCACTGAAGTCAAACTTCCCTCGTGTTTGTTCATGAAGGTTCCATGGTACATACCTGAAAGGCAAAGTCAGGGCAGTGACAACGAAGCGCTGTGTTTGTAAAGCACAGAAGAAAAAAAGCTGCGTGCTCCATTTCTTAGTAACAGATTCAGGGATCACAGAATGCACACATTACAAAGTCCCTACTTAAATATTATCTGTGCCTCTTTCCTTTTTGTCAAGAGCCCCTTCCTTGCTGCACTCTTTTCCAGTACTCTGCAGTACCTGAGTTTCTCAAGACCACCAAACACAGTGAGATCAGCAAAGAGGAACAGCAATCACTGTCTACATTTAAGCGACAACCTAAATTTGAAGACACTGCAGCTGTGTAAACCACAGACAGATGCTAAAGGGGCTGGCAGGACAAGAAACTCATCTTTTGCCATGACAAGTACCAACAGACATCACCAGGCGCCACCACATCCCCAGCAGCCATCAGGGCTGCAGGCCCATATCCCAGGGATAGGAGCGAGCACGCTTACGTTGTGAGGGTGTTCAGACCACACGCCTTCATCTTCAGCATGCGATCTTCCCAGTATTCCCTGGGGACTCGGAAATAGTGCATTGAACCTCCGAAGATACGGAAAGGCATTCCCTCCAACAGGAACTGCGAGCGCTCCGTCTGCAGCCCCAGCGTCCTGCCCCACAGCCGCAGCGGGACCAGCTCGCTCCAGTTAAACCTGGAAGAGAAAGGGGGAAAGGTGAGCAGCCAGCCTGCAGCAAAGGAGCGAGTCCTCCTACGAGGGATGCGTCGCGTCACCCCCTCAGTTTAAAGGGAGATTCAGTTCATCACTCAGGAGGCGTCTGCTGTCATCACAAACTTACAGCCGCCTGCATTCCTTAATGAAGAACCAGACCAAATGAGACGTCGGGTTCTGAAGCACTTACCGGCTGGAATGCTTATAGCACAGCTCCATTCAGGCCAGTTCCTGCATGCAGGAAACTACCTCCTATTGCCTCGCACTGCTCCCCACTTCATTTTGGCTGAATCAAAACAACCTTCTTATCAGCTAGTCCAGATCCAAAGCAGCCACAGTGTCTCCATCAGACCACCCCAGTTCCATACATGAATACACAACAGAGCTGGACAATAGTAGCTTGTTCCACTGAGACATCATCACAGCCAGATGCAAGAAATGAATTCCAGTCTCAAGAAAACAGCAACCCACACATTTCAGAAAAAGTCACATTTGGAGAGGGAAATGCCCCAGCCTCTGGCTGTGTTCTATACTAAGTGCAGAGCGGGTGTTAGCAGAGGGTGAAGGCTTTCAGAGCTCACAGCCTACAGGGATTACTGCCCAGGAGCCTGCAGCCATTACCTGTCCTCCAGCATGAGGCAGGGACACTACGAGGAACTAAATCTAGGGCTTCCCACATATGGCAGGGCTGGCTGGCAAGCACAGAGTACCTGTGTACAACAGCATTCTCACAGGGCTCTGAAACAACAGGCGGCAGGCATGGGTAATACCTGGAAAAGCAAGTCTAGGTTAGAATTCACTGCCTTCAGTCAATGAGTACTCGTGCATTTATCAAATCATTTACAGAAAATGGCGTTGAGCAAAGACTTAGTAATGTATCCCATTCAGAAGGTGGTACAGGAACAGCAGAACTTTTGTGAAGACAGCACAGCTGCAAAGAAGAAGAAATCAGCATGAAATGAATGGCAGTCGTATTGAAAGGATGACTGCCTGGATAGGAAAAGCATCAGAAATGCCCACCACCAGAAGCTGAGCACAGCCAGGGAATGATGACTTCAGGCTGAGGAGCAACAGCACTGTCCTGAAGAACTGGTTGGGGGAGCCTGAGGCAGGAAGCTCAAAAGTTCAGGTGATGTGAAGCTCCAATTTTGGAAAACAGTATACATCAAATCTGTTTGTGAGCCAGACAAAGCCCTGAATTACACCTGCACACAGCGCCGATGCAAACAGTGTCACTGGAGGCAGAAGGAACACGGCGCTCAGGAAGCATATGTGGCCAGATAAAAATAAACTAATCTCTTAATCTCATCTTCTTAATCCTGGCCATAACTTGGCTGAAAAGTCCCCTCCAAGTTTCCCACCTCCCAGCTCCAGCAGCTTCTGTCACCAAAGAGGCCTGGGAGGACTGAGGTCCGCTCTGCACCCCAGGCGTGATGGAGTTTGGCTATCGCCCTGCACCATGTGCTCAGGATGGGGAGAATGCTGGAAAAGAAAGTCAGAAGTGGGGAATAAAGCCCGGGAGCTACGAGCTGTCTTTGGCAACACTGAAGGATGCGCTTCAGAGGACAAAGGACTTTACAGCTAATCCCTAAGCCCTACTTAGAGCTGCCCAAGAGGAATTTGTTGTTTATTTCAGGCTTCTTTTGACTTCAGAAAAGTGAAAGCTTCCAGCTGCCTTCTCGTGCCCACATCGCAGTGACCAGCGGCGCATTTCAGAGTGCTTTACTTTCAGGTGAGCCGAGCCACGGGGCAACGCTCCGTGCCAACCAGCGGCGTCCAACAGATCCACTCTCGGTGAAGCCAGACTCCCGTGCTCCCACCGCCATCGCTTCGCAATGACACGGACACACGCGGACGACGGCCGGCAGAGCGCTCGGATCGATGCGCAGAGGACGGATCCATCGGCGCTCTGATGCAGTGCATGAGGTCAACGGGCGGCACGCCTTCAGCACCCAGCGCTTTCACAGCAGGCAATAAATAGTTATCATTTTACCGCCGTGTTTATTTAAAGCCCAATCCACTCGGCGAGCACCTAACAGCCGTTGTGCGCTGCGATAACCGGAGACGTTCCTTTGATTCCCCTCCCCTGAGCGCCCATAAAGCAGCGGCCAATTCATTCCCGTGCTGCACAAAGTTCACAGCGCTGCGCCCATCGGCAGCTCCCAGCTCCTGCGGGGCTCAGGTGCGCTCAGCACGGCCGCAGGTGGCCTCGAACCCGGGGCCGTCGCACGGCTTGGGGGCAGCTCCCCGTTATCGGAAAGAAATTGACGATTTTTAGTTATTATTATTATTATTATTATTATTTTTACCTAAACCTTCATTTTTCGGCCCCGCCCGCCCCCAAGCCCGCTTCCCCCGGCCCTCAGCACCGATTGAGCGGCGGGGCCGCGGCGGCTCTCACCTGCGTGCCAGAAGCCACAGCACGAGGAGGAGCAGCGCGACGCCCCCGAACCGCCGCTGCCGCCGCCCTCCGCACGGCCACATGGCGGCCGCCCGCGGCCCCGCCGCACCGCGCCGCACCGCCACCAGCGCTGCCGCCGCCGCCGCTCCGCGACCCCCCCACCCCAAGCGCGGCTTTGGGCCGCTCCGCCCGCCGCTCGCCCTCCATTGGCTGCGCGCAGCCGTGCCCCGCCCAATTCGCTGAGCGGCGCTGATGATTGGCTCGTTCTCAGGGTGGGGCGAGGGCGCGCGGCGCAGCGGCCCCCAGTCAGTCAGTCGTCAGTCAGTCGTCAGTCAGACGGCGCGGTCCGGCCTGCACCCCTCTCGTTGCGCGAGAAAACGACCAGAACTTGATCAATTTACCATCGCAGCTTTACTGATTACAACTGCGGGGAAGAAATTGGATTTGCCAACATTTGTACTCCCGCAGCCGGAGCTCGGATCCGATTGCTGCGTGCTGGGCTGCGTGCAGGGATGCAAGGAGTGCTGCAGAGCAACGGGAGCTCCTCCATAAACGCTGCTGCTGCGGGTCAGAGGGCTGTGCTCGTGGTTAGCTGGAGTGCAGCGCTGCCCCTCGCCTCCAGGATGGGGTTTTAAGCAGAGCGATTAGTTCCTTTGAATTAAGGTTTAATTGGTAGAATGGTTCCAAGCAGTCAGGCTGCGCCTCCAGCTCTGCCTGCAGCTCCTATGTCCCGACTCGGGATCTCCTTCCATGGAGGATGGATGGCAGCCCACAGCCACGATGTGGGGACAGAGGCTCTTGTTCGGAGCTGTGATTGACATCTTCAGGCTGCACAGCACCACGCCAGGCACACAGCACAGCTGTGGCTGTGTGGGTGCTGCCCAGCTGTAAGGCAGGCAGGCTGTTTCCACAGAGGGATTTTGCTCCTGGCTTCACCCCTGTAACAGGTTCCTGGCCACAATCATCCGCATCACCTCGTTGGTACCTGCAGTGGGTCAAGGATGTAAAAGATGGTTAAGAGATGTTCTGATTCTGCAGCCAGTGAGGGCACACAGAGTTCTTCCCTGATCTGTATGGAAAACCTCTCCCCGAGGGGAGCACCTGAGGTGGCATTGAGGTAGCAGGCTGAAATACAAAGTGCTAACGCATTGCTCAGGAAAGCCTTCAGAAATGCTAGTGCTTCTTTTTATTTGGGCACTGGCAGGGCACCAAACACTGAGCTGCACAGGAGCTGTGTGAGCAGCTGAGTTCACTGCTTTGCTATGTGACACACGGACAGCACACAGAAAGCACAGGAAAGTTTACATCCCTACATGGCGCCTTGGTTTTACGTGGATGGGTTTCAAAGCAGGGAAAACAAAATGGGAAGGGAGTCAAACTGAGATTAGAAAAGGCCACTGCACACGCAGCTGTGCCCAAACACTGGTAGAGAAAGAAAGCCAAAGACTAAATGGGAACTGCTGGGGAGTGTCAGCACTCGTTGGTGGGAGCCATCGGATTAAACTGGATGGAGGCACCACTAACATGACAGAGATCTCCCCCTGCTGTAAGACCCTTCAAATACATGGCAACTTCACCAGAGAGTTGAAGATTTTACACACAGAGCTCTTGGCTGGGGGATGCATGCATGTGATATCCAGGCACAGTTCAAGCTCAGGGCAAAACTAGCTTCTGAAACCTTAGAATCAGTCATGTGGCAAGGCCTGGAAGGCCTGTTCTTTCTTGTTACACAGCCAAATCCCTGCCTACTAACAGCATCCTTTACCTTCCAGGATCTGGTGGACTCTGACGTCTCGCACAAACTGCTGCACTGCATAATCCTTCAGGTAGCCATAGCCGCCGTGCATCTGGAGAGCCTGGTTACAAATCTGTGGAGACAGCATTGCTGCTGAAGTGACTTGCATGGAGTTGAGGACAAATCAGCAGCAGAAGCACGGTAAGAACCCAGGAACCTGGGCTCGTTTCTTTTTTTCTGGTCACCTAATCTCATCTCTTAGCAGTCTGGTGTGACAGCAAGGAGCTTTCAGTTGCCATCAGTGCTGCTCTCAGTGCTATCATCTTACCTATGTGCTGTTTCACATTAATGGTGCAGTTACCTGAATAATACAGCATGTAAGTAACCAAAAAAGGCTTTACTTAACAAAGGTTTTGCTGGGTTTCCATGCTGCTATTGATAGGAAAACCAAAACACCAGATCACCACCTAGCGGCAGTCAGCTGAGGAATCTGTTCAAGGCTTTGATTTCTATTGAAACGTGACTCCACGTATCTTTATCTACCAACTCGAGATGTACAACCCAACAGGCAGCAAAAGTGCAGAACGCTGAGAAAATATGTCTGTATGAAACTAATCTAAGAAGTGTCATAGCACAGACTTCACTTATATTTATTTTTCTCTCTTCTTGCTTTCTTTTTTTGGGGATATTTTGTGATAATGATTGATTTCTGAGTGGTCTAGGAAAGACCATTCACTAGCTAGGAGTTATCAGCATGTAACATGTGTGTTACCCTTTGAAAATGAGAACGCTCTGCTGCCTATCCTGTGTCCTTGCTTGGACCTTTAGAAAGTTATGCAGAAAGCCTAGAAGCCAGGAGATCTGAACTGTGGAGACACAAACAGTGCAGAACTCTGTCCCATAAAATATCCTGATCCTGAAACGAGGCTTCTGGCTCAACGGACATGCTTGGATCTCCCAAGATTCCAATTCAGATGAGTAACCTACCGCAAAGCACTCGTCAGTAGCAAACAGCTTGGCCATGGAGCACAGCACGGCTGCGTCTTCCCGTCCGTCCTGCAGAGCGCGTGCAGCACTGCGCACCATGAGCCGCGCGGCCACCAGGCGCGTCGCCATCTCTGCCAGCCTGAACTGCAGGTACTGCCAGCGAGGGAGAGATGAGGTCAGCATCTTCACCGTGCCCTGAACCACATCTCCGCTATCTGCAGGCGGGTCTCATGCCTGACATGCATTCTTACTGTGGAAAAGCACATTCCTGACTTTGATCTCTGATCTCCCTTCAGGTTTACCTTTGACACGTTGAGAACTTCTCCCTCTAGCTGTTTGTTCAGCCAGAATGAAACAAAGAACAGTTTACAGAATGCAAATCTGGTAGAGAGCTTACCTGGTTGTTTGCTAGAGGTTCCCCAAACTGCTTGCGGACAGTGAGATGTTCCTGAGCCAGAAGAACAGAGGCGTGAGCAGCTCCTAATGAGCAAGAAGCTGGTGGGAGAAAATGAGAACACAGAGTGACCATGAAGCCAATGCAGAGTCAGCAATATAACCTTGCCCTTCTCACTTGTCTCTCTGCTGCCTGTTTTTCTCACCAATGTTTATCCTGCCTCCGTTCAGACCCTTCATGGCAATGTTGAAGCCCTGCCCTTCAGCTCCCAGCCGGTTGCCAACAGGAACAACACAGTCCTCAAAAATCACAGCCCGAGTTGGCTGAGAGTTCCACCCCACCTAGGAAAAAAAAAAAGAGTACTTTCCCAATGCTTGGGGAGCAGCACGCATCCATCTCACAGCACAGAAATGCCCAGCCTGCTCTCAACCCCTTGATCTCATTGCCAAGCTGCTGCAAGAGCACCTCGGAGCCTGTGGTCTATGTGGTTTGGTGTCGGTATGCTGAGCTAGAAATTGGAATGTATTTGAGCAGAGCATTTCTGAGATTAAAATCCTTCATTTAGCAAGTGAATGTTATTGTGCAAACTTCATCAAAATTGGACGTGGCTTGGAAAAAAACATCCCAGCTGATTCTGGCCCCATTCACCAGAAGATTCGCGGTGCTTTCTTTGCAGATGAGCTCATCTCTGTCCTGCTCTTCCCTCACAGGAAATAAAAAGCAAGGCTCTTACCTTCTTCTCTTTCTTGCCAAAGCTGAGGCCTGGTGTCCCCTTCTCCAGCACCACACAGGAGATGCCCTTGGGGCCTGGGCCTCCTGTGCGACACATAACCACGTATATATCCGTGTCACCTCCTCCACTGATGAAAGCCTGCAGTAAGGTACAACAGGAAAGGGTTGGCTGCTGTATGTTAACTGAGAGCCTGCAGCACCAGCCAGGGTATAAGAGTGGAGGGGTGAAGTGGAAGGACAAAGACTCCACTGCCAGGAGGCATTTAGGGACCCAACTGTGCTAAGCTCTGGTGGATGCCCTGCAGAGGATGTCACAGCGTGGGGAACAGACAGAGATGAGGAGACAGAAGGAAACGAAAAGGACGGTGAGACCCAGGGCCCTTTGTGCATGCAGTGCCATCCAGCAGCTTTAACAGGAGCAAAAAGGTACCTTGGAGCCATTCAGGACATAGGTGTCCCCTTTCCTCTTAGCTGAGGTCAGCAGGGAAGCTGCATCACTTCCACTTCCTATTTGGGAGGTAAGGGAGCAGCCAATGAAGCAGGAGATCTTTGAAGACGGAGCCTTTAAGCTGTCCTGGGATTCATACCCAGAACTGGGGTCTGTACCACAAGTATTCACCAACCATCAACTGCCCCTTTTGAACTTCTGGTGATTGCACAAGAGAATGTGAAAAGAAAGATTCTGCCTCTGGCTCCAGTAAAACCTCACTAGGAGTGAGGGAGATTTTGTTGGTAAATGCTCACCTGGCTCAGTAAGGCAGTAAGAAGCAAATTTTTCCATGCAACAGAGCGATGGGCAGAACCTGTGCCTCTGTTCCTCATTGCCAAAGGTGTCAATCATCCAAGCACACATGCTGGAGCGGGAGAGAAGGAGCAGCATTACAGTGTGTGCATGTGAACACAGCCCTAGAAGGAAGGTGGGTCATACAAGAACATTCCTGACACAAAGAACAAAGCTCCACAAAAGCACTGAGGCCTGAAAGCTTATTGTTCCACCCCCATCACCTGCCCCAGGCACACTGAAAGGGAACAAAATTACACACCACAGAAGCTGGGAAGGACATCAGCTTCCATTCACACCAGGGTTGCTGCCTGGTGGAACAGCACATTCCCATTTAACAGCCTCAGCATTCCCCTCAGCACCAAGCTCTATTTTGCAAAGCGAGCCCTTCTGTGAACATGTCTGTATGAGCAGGATAGGGCCCTGGTATCAGCTGTGGCACTGTCACAGAACAAGCAAAGCAAAAAAAAAAAAGCTTTTTCCAGACAGGTTACTATCTATAGACAGCTTAAGTAGATGAGCAGGAAACAAAATCCTGCACTCAATCCCATCCTGCATGCCACGAAGCCAAAATGACTTTAGTGGCATCTTGGCTTTTGTAGCCTATCTGCTTGCTGCAGTCGAGGGATCCTCATAGTGACGTGCCTGTTTGGGCTGCAACTGTAAGTGAGCACCAGGAGAGCTGTCTCCAGCTGGATGCAGAGCCATAGAACAACTGTGGCTGACACCATCCACCCCTCTGCACTCACTTGTGGATGCTCATGTAAGCAGTGGTGCTGGTACATCCTGTTGATAAGGCTTCAAAGATGATGGAGGTGTCAAGACGTGACAATCCAGAGCCACCCACGTCTGGTTTCACGTAGATGCCACCAAATCCCAGCTGGGCTGCCTTTCGCATTGTCTCCACAGGGAATATTTCCTATTGGAACAGAGACACCAACAGTGAATGTCTGTGGTGAAGTTCTGAGACACCACGGCCACCAAGTTCGGTCCCAAACTTCTGCAGTGTTTGTTAATTGGGTTGGTTAAAAGATAAGCAGTTACCTAGACAGGTACACACCATCTTCAGGAGTAAATTCATGCTTCCAGATGATTGAACTACCTGCTTAGGAAGGCTTTAAGGGAATTTCGGATGGGTCCCCACTAGCAGCATCTTCAAATAAATCCCTATTGCTGTCGTCACAGCCCTGAGAAGCTACTGAAGGGATCCTTGCAATGAAACCCAGGGGCAAGAACAGCTTAAGGGAGCAGAACGACCCTTTGGAGGCTGCCATACCTTTTCATCCCACTCAGCCATGTGAGGAGCCATCTCTCTGGTGGCAAAATCAAGGGCCACTTTTTGGAATTCCTTCTGCTCCTCTGTCAGACCAGCCGACGCTAGAAAACCAGAAAGGGATCAAATAGGTCAGCATTCATGCTCTCCACTACGAAGCCCATTTCTCTGCTCCCTGGAGCCACTGGGATCTGTGCTGGAGAAAGCTTTGTTACAACCAAACAGCCCCGGTGCTGCACACATCTTTGGCTGCTCAGCACCGTGCTGTGAGGTTGGGGCAGGGACAGCACAGCTCCTGCAGCTGCCACACCATCCTGCTGCACAAGGGAACGCTCCTGCCAGTTCAAAGTGATGCTAGAAGGAGAGCAAGCAAAGAACCTCTTTAGAAGCTGCATGGAAAGCTGTAGCTACATTCTGCCTTGGAAAACTGCTTTGTTTGCACGCAGATCCCACGTCACCTTGTTAGTTCCTCCCCTAACATTCACACAGCTGCTGCTGCTTCTCTCCTTAACACATTTAAATGCCGGAGCAATTAAGCGGGGAAGCGTTACGGGGTCCTTTAGGAGACCACAGGCGCAGTCCCACCGCCGGCAGGGAGCAGGTGTGGAGATCAGATGTCAGCGGGCACGACATCCAGAGCACGGCTTCCCGATCAACCTCGTGCGAGCGCTCATTATCGCGATGCTCCGATCGACTCCCAGGTCCGAAGCGCAGAGGTGCAGCCGGAGGGCCGTCAGCGCTGCCGCTACGAGCACGGGGCAGCGGGCACCGCGAGCATCCCTCCCTCCTCCCCTCCCTCGGGCAGCGGGATCCGGCCTCGCCCCTGGGAGCCTTACGGTCGATGCAGGACGCGATCCCGCGTTGCCGCAGCAGCAGCGGGGCCGTAACGCGGAGCCGGGCCGCTCTCCACGCCATGGCGGTGCGGGAGGCGGCGCCGCGGCGGCGGCCGGGATTTGTAGTCCTCGCTTCGGGGCCGCCCGCATTGGCCGCTGGAGGAGGCGAGCCGCCGGGCGATGCCTTTTTTGCATAACGGTTACAGACTTCCGACTCCAACAGGGCGGGGGACGGCGCGTTTCCTCCTCCCGCGCCGAAGCTCGGGCAAAGCGCGAGCATCCTTAACCCGAACGGCGGCCGGAGCCGGTGAGGAGAGCGGTGGGACGGGACGCTGGGTGCGGGCGGGGGGAAAGTTGGTGGCGGCCGGACTGACGGGAGGAGGATGGCGCAGAGCCACGTAACTTCTGACAGCCGCTGCCGACAGAACGGGGCTGCGGTTCCAGCGGCCAAGTCGCGCTGCGTTTGACCAAACGTTCGCGTGCAACGAGCGGCGTGCTGGGCAGGCTGGACGGAGAGCAGCGAGCGAGCTGCTTTCGCTTTCCTCGCAGCACGGCTCCTCTTACGCGGCAGAAAACGGCCGTGCTGCGAGGCCGAGCGCCTTGGGGACTTTCCTTCAACAGCTGTGGGGAAAAGCAGCCCTGCTGCCAACGTCCATCAGAGCGCGGCTCGGGAGGGCAGCCCGGGTGTGGTCCTCAACCGGTGCCAGGATTTGCACTGATAGAGGAAATGGCCGAGCTCAGGGGAGGGAATGCATTCTGCACTTACTGCACAGCTTTTCCATTCTCTCAGCTATCCCAACTTTTTTTTTTTTTTTCCCTCAGCTTGCCAGTAATCTGCCCTCTTTCATTCTGCAGGTGCTTCTCGGTGAAGAGAATTCAAAGAGCCCAGAGATGCCTTGGCCAAGCAGAAAGAGAGACAAAGGAGCAGTGGCAGGTGTGTGCTATGTCCTGACTAATTGAGCATCTCTTACACGGGGCTGCACTGCAAGTACAGCCATATAACTGTCATGTCTTTCAAGCCACGTGTCTTTGAGACAGATCTGGGACAGATTTGAGACAGCATTTCCTCTGTAAAAAGTGGGCTGAGCATCCATGTGTGACTGAGACAAGTCTAGTAGATGTAAGAGAGGGACAGTGGTGTATTCTCAGCACAAGACAGTTAAGAAATGTGACTCATCCATTTATTAAGAGCTTTCAGAGCCTGCATGCTAGAGCTGGTCGGTCAAAGTGTACCCGGTTCAGTGGCACAGAAATGATGTGGTACCATCTGCAGAAAACACAAAACAAAAATGATTAAAAGCCTTGCACTTAAGGCAGTGTTATCTGATGTTTAAAGCATAAGATGAGAGAATTAAACAGTTGGCTCCTCTGTGCTACTCATCTGTTGAATAGGCTCCAGCAGATAACCACCTTCATTCCCTTTTATCGCTGCTTTTTGCTGTGTACGTTCAGGACAAACAGGCAGAGGGGCTCCCTCCAAACTGGAAGCACAGCAAATGCCTTAACATGAGGCTTCTAGCTAATGAAGTAACCAAAAGTTTCCTTTGCTGCTGAATTTTCCTCTTATTTATCAGACTGATCTAAATTGACTTCTTTTGGCTAGCTGTTAATTTCTCAGCAATTAATAATAATTAACAAAAAAACCCTTCAAGTAACACTTCATGAGGACAGTATGGTCTATCCTGGCTTTGTTTATGCACACAACAAGAAACAAAATCTGTATTTCAGGTGCAAACTAGAAATGTGCAGAAACAGTGATAAGTAAAGCAGCTGCCTTCCATGATCCAGGGCACACCAAACTTCTGATTGCACTCATATGAGAGCATGGGTGACTAAAATGGTTTCAGCACCAATCCTTATCAGAAACATTCTGTTCTACCAGAATGGTCTTTTCTTCCTCGTTTCTTTTAAGATAAAAAGGAGCCTGATGCTAAAATTGCCAAGACTGAGGAGGAGAATGAAGATAAGGAGGAAGAGGAAAAGTCCACGAAACCTCCAGCTGGGAGCTCCAAGTCAGGATGGAAGAACTGGAAAAAGGCAAAAGAGTCTGATTCTGGTGGGGAGGAAAGCAAGATAACATATTGCCATTGGCTTCTGAAATCGGAACCAGAGAGCAGGCTTGAGAAGGGAGTGGATGTGAAAGTAAGCACTGACCCCCATTCTAGTATTCTTATTCAGCAAAGTCAACAAAGTAAAGAAGCAATTTCACTCCTCACCAGAGCATTAGCACCAGGGTGCTGAATTACAGGATCACACAGTTCAGATTATTTGCAATATCAACACTACTGAGTCTCTGGTCCTTCTCTAAAAGCACTTGTCTTCCTGAAAAAAAGGACAAGATAATTCTGTTCACCTGAAGGGGTTTGATACTTAAATTGGGCCCTTAGAATGCTTAGCTGTAGGTAGCAGGGACTCCATCTGTTCCAGGCTCTGCCCTTACACTAAGTAAAGCATTCCTTCTTCATGAGGATTTTTCTTTAAACCCTATGGGAACAAAACCAAAAGTTTTTGTGAAGTTTGAACCATAACTGAAGGAGCTACAAACGTTTCGGTAAAACAGACAGTAAGGCAACAGAGATCAAACTGCCTCCTGGACTTAACCTGTGTGTTCATTGCACTTGGCAGTTCAGCATTGAAGACTTGAAGGCTCAGCCCAATCAGACAACCTTCTGGGAAGGAGTAAGAAACTACCAGGTAAGAAGCAGATGTCCAAGGCTGAGTCACTGAAGTATCAGCAGACAAATGTTCTCTCTCTTCACAGATGACTTGTTTCCTTTGCCTGAAGTGCTGAAGTATTTTCTTTTGATGTAGTCTGCCTGCTTTGACAGCTGTTTTCTGTCAAGAGTCAAAACTGCTTAATTATCTCTAAATTAAACTTAGATGCAAGCTGGGTAATATTCTCTTAAATCGTCCATTTTTTCTTTAGCTTCGTCTCTCTCAGGTCCCACAGATGATCAGCTTCTATTTCCCTTGACACCTCTAAGCAAGAGACTGAGCCAAACGCTGTGCCTTGTCAGTGTGCAGCTGTCTGCTCTGTCTGTTCCAGGATTCCTGTGCAAAGGAAAGCTACATGCACTACCTCTGCCTAATCCAGCCTGCCCTGCTGGCTGCTTGCTGACAGCAAACTGCAGTCTCGCTATCCCCACATGAAGGTGTCTGAGCTGTTACAGTCCCTCATACCTTCTAACAAAGAATACCTTGTTCTTTACCTTCATTTCATTTCACTGCAGTGTAAAACACCTGTATGACCAACATAGGAGAGTTGTATGAATAGCACTGAAGCTCATACCTCTCTCCTGTTGTTAGGTCTTGTTCCTAGCAGGTTTAAGAAATCCTGAGAGTTTCGTATCAACTGCTCAAAGTCTCTCACTTTAATTTGACAGGCAAGGAACTTCCTGAGAGCCATGAAACTTGGGCAACAGGCATTCTTCTATCACAGTAACTGCAAGGAGCCTGGCATTGTTGGCATTGTCAAGGTGAGTGCCCCATTCTATGTGTTGGGGGGGAAAAAAGTAATCGGTGGGTTATCAAACAATTTGTTAGCCTTACTTCTGTTTTACAACCAGAGGAGTGCAAAAGGAAGTCTAATCAGAGCAGCAAATAGGCCTAGGGTATCTGGGCTCACTGTATGTATTGCAGTGAGCATCCTGGAGAAATGAAACCACACCACTGTTACCTTGATGTCATTTCAGAGCATCTCCAGCCATGCAGAACATTGCTCTGCACTCATGGCTTCTGATTGGTACCTAACTCACTAAATTCTGCTGTGCAAGGCAGTGGTATGAAGCCTAGGGCACAGGAAAGCTTTTTCATTAAGATCTGTACCCAGTTTTCCTCTGTTACTTGTGTTCCCTCCACTTTGCTCTCTAAAGAGATGATGATGCTCCATTGACATCCATACTGTCCTGCAGTGCTTCCAGCCAAGGAATCTAAAGGAAGGAAATACATCTGTTAGAATGGATTTCAGAGAAAGCAAAGCTGACTTTTGCACCAGCATTATTCCTCTTCTGTCTAGGCACAGCTTTCTCAAGGGCATTTCATACCCTTTGCTGACAACAGCATTTAACTGACAGGAGCTCATCTCACATTCATCTCCCATTCTGTTTCAGATTGTAAAGGAAGCATACCCTGATCACACACAGTTTGATCAGAAGGATCCTCATTACGATTCCTCCAGCAGGAAAGAGAACCCCAAATGGTCCATGGTAACGTAGCAAACTAAATATGATCATTTTAAACTCTGTGTTTGATCCCAGTGCAGTTAGGAGCCTCTTACATTGCACGTCTTCGGAAGCTTCTGCCCTAGCCTACCTACCTTTTTCTCCATTAAGAGAAAACCCAATCCTGATTGTTTTCTCTACTCTTCTGTAACTTCCACAACAAAATGCAACTCCCTGCATTTTCAGATCTTCCTTGCATGGAGGTCAGTTCTGCATCCATTGCAGAATTCTGGGTCAGGAAGAACAAACATCTTCAAGCATTACTCTTAGTCTGTAGCAATGAAAACTATGGTTTTGATTCATACTACATTATAAGGAAGTGACTGCTCACAAGCTGGCTATAAAACCTGCAGCTTTGTTTTATATTGTCTGTGACCACATAAAGGTATGTTTCTAGTGCATGGTGCTGAGATTGATGTCAACAAGTGGCCTGCCAGAAGCATCTGAGATTTTCAGCCTTCAGCAAGAAAAAACTTCTGTACCATTACCAGATGCTGTACACTGGTCATTCGATTCAGCTTAAAATCCTCATGTCCCCAAAGATCTTATGTGTTATCTGGATGCTAAATCCTTCTTCATCCTTGCTCCCCTGCTGCTCATCCCCTGCCAGGTGGACGTCCAGTTTGTGCGGATGACAAAACGCTTCATCCCCCTTTCTGAAATCAAGACTCACCACCTGGCACACAAAGCAGATGGAGGGCCCCTAAAGAACATGATGCTCTTCTCAAGACAACGTCTTTCCATCCAACCACTGACACAAGGTAAAAGCCTTCTCCTCCTTTGGTCTCAGTGCCACTCTTTCTGAGAGGCAGCCTCCAACCCAGACAACTTGGAAGTCCCACTTACAACTCTCTCTTCCTTACCTTCCCAATACAGAGGAATTTGATTTTGTCTTGAGCCTGGAAGAGGAAAAGCCACATTAAGAAACTGACAGCAGCACAGCTTGTACCCAGCCCATCGATGCCTCCTCCTAAACCAGCATAATTCTCAAGTTTACTTACTCAGCCACAGCAAGGAGAACAAGCCTGCAAATGATTTGAAGCTTTATGTTCCTTACTCCAACACTGTTTGTTGTTGTTGTTTTTTGCTTATTTTTAAATAAAGCCTTTTAGAATCAATTGAAGCTACTCAGTTCTAGCAGTGGTGACGTTCTGCAGTTTCTCTCTGCAATTTCTTCTCCTCCTTTCTGGAGGATGCAGTGCAGTTGCATGTACTGCAGTGGGACGTTTTTCTGCAGAAAGGTGTCACTTTGCTTCTGTCTAGAGCAAGAAAATTTTGGTGTATACACATCTACTGCAAGCAGACCATTGTTAACTTCCTGCAGGTACAAAATTTCCCATATTGCTTTAGCAGTGACATCAGAAAAGAGAAATTAGCCTGCTAATTTTTAGGCTATGTGTCCTCTGTAGGCACGGCTTCTACCAGAGACATACTTTCTAAGGACCATATCAAAGGAAAATGCCTTAATGCCATAAAAGAAAAAACCCAAGCCAGGCACTACAAATCATATCAGACAAACTCATGCACAGCATTTGATGGCCAAGGCTGGCTCTTTTTTAATTGGAGAGACAAAAAAAAAAACAAGTTTTAAAATACAGCCATTGAAAAGACGACGAATTAAGAAACATGTAAACACAGCAGAGGCTTAATTACAAGTTGCACTGCTTGGTTTAGTACTTGCCTGCTCCCCCCTACCTGAAGCTGCCTAGGAGAGAGGGAATGACCCAAGTAATGAACAGAACCATCCAGCTCAGGGGAACACAGCTCAGTTAATGTCTGCCCCCCGCCGTGCTAATGAAGTGCTTTCCTAGAGTACCTTGTTCTATGCTTCCACTTAACCTGCCCAGCACATCTGCTCCAGCCCAGACAAACAGAGGGTTAAACGATCCTCAGATGAGAAGTGGGGATCATTTCTAAATTGTGATTTCACAGCTGGGGACATGGGGGAGAGAGGCACAAAGGAGGAAAAAACAAAACAAAAAGCCATACTACAGGCTCATGCACTTTTTTTCAACCCTGCCCATGGAAGAGGAGTTGAGGAACTAGATGATCTTTAAGTCCCTTCCAACCCAAGCCATTCTGTGATTCCTTCCAAGCAAGCTCTCTAGAAGTGATGAACAGATGATTAATTGAAATCTCCTTACAGTGCATTATCTTGTCAGACTGTACTGATGCTGCTCAGACAGTAAACAAACCACTCCTGGAATGCAAAAACATTTTCATCCATGGGGTTTCTTTAATACCACATGGCCTACAATCAAAAGGAATTCACGAGGGGAAAAATTCTAAGTTGGAGGGGAGCTGAGGGCAAGCAGAGGGTGGTTTGGTTGCTGCTGTGCTCAGCTTAGCTGTGGAAAGATAGTCTGCTATCCCCTGAGGCTCCTGCAGGAGCTCCACTTGTCTCTCAAGGATTGTGTATTGCCACAGCAAGGTGGTTCCCCCTTCACAGAGGGGGAGTAGAATAAGTGAGTGTCAAAATAACAACCAGATTGCTTTGCCAGGTGAGACCTGCAGACATCACCTCCCCTTGCCCTGGCGTCACAAGGTAGTTGTCTCAGCTTTTGCTTCAGTCTGAGGAGCACACGGCTCCAGCCCATGGCACACACTTCTCATGTAAAGAAGAGCAAGTCACGTCTTCACTATTACAGAGCAGAACACGGTGTGACACGAGCATTCAGCAGAGATGAGTTCATTAGTGTCCTCTACAACAGAGCGAGACTGCCCAGCTCTACTAAAAACCACAACCTTACACATGGTGATTAAAAGATAACTTACTTTGGCAAGCAGAAACACACATTGATCACTGAAATACAGTAGCTGTCTTATTACATAAAAAGCTCCCCTTCCCACCCTGACCCCATTCCCTCCACCAGCACCATTCGACTAAACGAAGCAGAAGATGCTTCCATTTCCCAGCTGCAAGACAACTGTTCTACATTCAGCTGTAGGACAGAGGCAGAGGAGGTTCATTCCAGAATCAGAAAGCAGCTGGACAAAACCACAGCGAGCCACAAACTTGCAGAAAAACTCACACAAATCCCACTTGATGGAGCTCCTATCCCAGCATCTAATGCAGTGCTGTCCCTCCATCTGGGAGGAGCTCCAACCACCTGCTTCCCCGAAGGGCATCTGAACAGGATGGATATTCTCCAAACTCAATCAAATCCACAAAGCCATTTCTAATTTTTAATGGAGGAATGATTCCATTCTAGGAATGTTCTCATGATTCTACTTAGCTGAAGACTAAAAGCAGCTTATTTTAGAATTAAAAAGAAACAAAAACAACCACAACTGCATTCAGGTTCTCAGTTCAAGGCACACCCTCAGACCTCCCTGGTGACTTCAGCTCAGGCCTCAAGAATGTCTCTCTGGAATTTGAGAACTCTACCATCCTTCCAGCTCCTGCTTGGCTTGTTCTAGCAGCATGCATCAGCCACGAACTCCTTAAACAACTGCATCCTCTTTCTGGCCTTACCAACACTCATTCTGCAGGCGAGAGAGCAAACAATACAACACACGTTTCTGTACTGCTCTCTGCCCTGCTGTGATGCCTGCTCTATCACAAGGACGCAAAGCATCAGCACAGCAGCACGTGCAGTACAAACTCACTCCCACAGTATTTTTCACATCCCAACACTGTGCTCCAACCTCCTGAGGTTGGTCTGCCCTGCTCCGCAGCAGCAGCTGGGACTGCAACCAAAGGCTGAATCTGAAAGACAGCGCTCAGAAGGCACTGCTCTCAGCCTGCAGCCTTTCTGCCCTGACTTCTCGACCACCCAGCACCACCGCTTGCTCCTCCTGACCCTCACTGCACTGCCCAGCCTGTGCCACCTCTCTGTTCCACGTCCTACTGGATTCACATGTCAACCAGCCCAGCTCCCCCCAGCCCAGCACATGGCCAGGAGCTCCCACAAGGACACACAAGCCGTCCTGCTGCCCGTGTCCCACCAGCAAAGTGGCTGCGTGGCACTGCTACATTCTATAACTGCTTGTGACAAAGCATCCACCACCAACACGAAGAGGAAGAGGAGGCAGTGAGGGGATAAGATGAAGCCGCTCCAAGCAGGCTGCGCCTCAGTCTCCGACTCCCTCCTCTACCTTCCAACTAAATGCTGTTTTTCATTTCATTTTCCCTTGTGCAGATTTCTGAAAGGCAAGAAAAATATCCATCCCACGCAGTCCCAAAGCAACCTCCGCACCGCTGAGCCGCAGCAGGTTTGGCTTTCACTTGCTCTCTCCTTCCCTGCAGCCACACCAAAAGGGTCTCGGGGCAAAGAGGAGATCAGGCAGCTCCGCAGCCTCCAGATGCGCCTCAAAGCAGCCGACCCAAGGAATGTAGTTGATGGAGAAGCACTGAGGTAACTTCAACTCTGCGCCACCAGTGCTCCTCCTCGCCCTGCCCTCCCAGCCCCTTCCCACCCTGCTCGTCCTTTGAAGAAAGGAATTGAGTTCAAAAACTGGTTATTTTTTTTTTCCCACAAAGTCTCCGAAGTGTTTTTTTTCTTCCTCCTCGCTGCTGTCCCCGCTGGCTCCACAGCAGCCCTCCTCTGCGTGGCCTCTCACTGCCGGCCGTTGTTCTCTGCAGGCTGGCTGGGGGTCTTGGCCTCCGTGTGTGAGGACGTCCCCTCAAACCGCTGGGAGGCGATGGCTGCTTGGTGGGACATGCTCTTCCTCACTATGTCTCCTTTCCTCCAAAGCACCACCTCCTGCAGCAACACATCCAGCACAGCTTGTCAGGGCTTGTGAGACCTGCCCCCAGCCCCACCCAGACCCAAAGGCTGAACCAAGCTGCCCAGCACAGCTTGCACCCAGTGGGAACTTGCCCACGCTGGCATCTCTTCCACAGGCTACGTTGCCTTCCTGAAAGTTGGGTAGAGCACTCCTCCCCTGGATCTGGGCATGGAGGCAAACCCAATGGATGTCCAGGGCCGATCTGTCCCATTGCCACTGCTAACTACATCAGAATCAATAAATCAAAGCGCTGGAGCAAGAGAGATGAGAAGTACTACTGGGTGAGTGTCTTCTACATGAATTCCCAGCACAACACACATCCGACCCTTGTGGACCATCTCTTCTAGGCCTTCTCTGCATGCTCTAAGCTGTCCAGTCCTTACAGATACTCTATTAAAAAATGTGCTTCTCCCCCCCAGGAACCCAGCAGGTGCTCAGTGACAGCCTGTGGGTCTGAGAGGACCAAACAGCTTTTCTCACCTGCTGTTTAAAGTAGCGTCTCTCTTCCTCGTCAATCAGCACCAAGTTGAGGTAATAACGCACTGAGAACTTCTTATTGATGTCTCTCATTGTTGGAGTCAGCTCATAGCCAGCCAGAAAGAGTCTGATGGGAATGGACTCCCCTACAAAGAGCACAAAACATCAGCATGGGATCCTGGAAATACAGACTAGGAGTGCCAGCAAAATGACATTTCACTGGGATGCATCAAACTTTGTGACTTTCCAGAAGGGGAGCAAAATGAACTGAAAGACCTCAAGTTCCTTCAAAAAGCCATCAGCACATACGGTCCATTGCCAGATCCTGCTACTGGCAGCAGCTATTTCACCTCAGCTTTAACAGTACAGAATTTGTTTGTGACCTGCACCAAAATAGCACTGCAGGAACAAACAAAGTGACATTTTTCTCTGGCAGGTAACTCTGCTGGGCAATGGAACTGGAAAACAAGTGGCACAGGAGGCTGGAGCTGAAGTAAAACACGTTCTGCCCTGAGTTGCAGCAATACCAACTGATGGTCCAATCCAACTGTGAATCTACATCTGTTCCTGGTTCTGCCACTCCTTCATTAAAGAATTAAGTAAAATCACTGCTACTCGTTATGCCTCTATTCCTCCCATCACTCCAGAGAAAGAAGAGGGTCCTATTTTATCACCCACATAAATGACCATGAGTTCACCTGTAAAACAGGATGCGTATTTCTAGTGAGCTCACAGAGTCAGCTGAAAATGCTGCAGCATTCAAGTTCCCACCCTTAAAGACTCGAGGAGAAGAATTTCAAAGTCATCTGCTTTCTCACCTCTCACAGGGGCACCGTCCATGATCTCATATTTAGCTATTGTGTCATTCTCATGATAAACGTTGGGTCCAGTGCCCGTCGTTTCTCTCTTGATGATATCTATCTCCATGTGTTTGATCTTGATCCGCACTAGCAAGAAGTAGATCTTACCGACAATCACATCTTTTAAATGATACCTGGCGTACGAAGGAGGAAAGCACCACAGTCAGCATCACGGAGCACATCAGGACAGCAAAGAGCCCACGAGTTACTTTGCTCTTACCCTCAGCCCCAGCCATAAGGTGGAGCGTGTGAAGAAAGTGCATTTGAGACACAAGCTTCAGCCTACCAAAGAAAGCAGCCCCTTGTAGCAGATTCCCCACCACCACTGGCTGCTCTTGAGACACTTACTTGGACTTGTTATACTCAAACTCAATGTGCAGGCAGTCCTCAATCCCAACCTCCATCTTAATAGAGGAGTTGAGCTCTGGGTAGGTGCTAAGAGTGTGCACAACTATGTCCATCTCCTTCACCACGTCGTTCAGCCTGCGGCTGACAGTCGCTCGGAGGAAATACCTGCAAGGGAACCCCCCTCCTGTTAGTGCTGCATAGGAGTAACGGAGATGAAGCAAGGAGGGGCACGGGGCTGAATGGATTGCACTGGGCTATCCAAATAAGCTTATCAGTATCACAGAATCACAGAATGGTTGCGTTGGAAAGGACCTCAAGGATCACAGATCTCCAACCACCTGCCACAGGCAGGGCCACCAACCTCCCATTTAATACCAGCCCAGGCTGCCCAGGGCCCCATCCAACCAGGCCTTGAACACCTCTATGGATGGGGCATCCACAGCCTCTCTGGGCAGCTGTTCCAGTACCTCACCACTCTCACAGTAAAGAAATCCCCCCTGCATCCAACCTCAATCTTCCCCCAAAGTACCCTGGCTTCTGGAGCAGCCAACAGGTTGCAAGGCCAAAAGGGAATTTTCAAATGGAATAACAGTTTCTAAGACTCTTCTAAGCTTTCGTGCGTTTGTGAGCCTGAATTACCTACGTATCATTTTGGGGATCTCAATAAGAGCTTGCAGAACACATATGGAAAACCACTGTCCTTTTGCAAGAAGTGAGATCACATTGGTCTCCAGGGGCTGCAGATCTCACAATTTTCCAGCCCACCCTCTGAAGCCAGTGACTGGATGTGAAGTCAATTGGAGCACTCAGATGTGAAATACAGCTTGCAACATATGAATGAGATACCAGCGAGGCATCTGTTTGCATATAGAGCACAATTAAAGTCTACAAGACTGATTACACGATGGTGAAAATGTCCCTGCTGAGGACTAAAGCAAACAATTTCTTTTGTGATTTGTTTTTTTAATTACCAAGTAAAATATTAGGTAGATTCAGAAGGGGCTGATTTCTCTCGTCACAGAAATGGGGCCAAACAGGTTCCTTTGAGCCTGATGTATGCTTATAAAAGCCCTCAGAGACAGCCTTTCACCATTCAGAGCATCAAATTTCGTTTGGAGTCGCATTATAAACTCACAGGGATGTTTTGGAAGGGATGCTGCACTCCAGTAGCACTACGGTAAGCATCAGGATTTGCACACAGAACTGAGAATAGGGGTCAACAAAGGGAGGAGACTCACCTCAACTTCACATTCTGCCCCGTGTAGGACTCATAAGGTTTTTCCACATGTGTGAATTCAAAGTCAAATATCTGTGATTGAGTGAATTCCCCAGGACGGGCCAGGTCTTTCACCAGGGACACAAACTCATGGTGGTTTCCTCGGTCATAGTAGAGCTCTAGGAAGATTCAAGTCCATGTTAAAGGAACAACACACAGTAAGGACATGCAGATTTCACAGCTACGAACCACGCTCATGTCCAGATCATTAGCACTGCCCAGAGAACCTGCTGGGGGAGCCCACGGCTGCAGCACACTGCACTTGTTCACTGCTCTCCATGTAGGCCAGAACTTGAGCACATGCCACCACTGTGGCTGGGGCAGCCGGATCCTCATGTGTGGCAACCACTGAGCCAGTACAGCAAGCTGCTGCTTAGGCACAATTAGTGATTTGCTCGCTCTACCAGTCAGCAGAGCTACACACATTAATGGATGACTGAACTGAACGCAGTTCTTCACAGTGATGCCAAAGTCAGGAATAAGAAAGGAGTTGTTCTGTACCAGCTCAGGTTCCTGGCATATTTACTTGATTTACTGCTAACCTTTCCCACGCTCATCTACACTCAGAGCAGCCCTACAGCTTGCATCACCTTTATGCCAGAAGACATTGGCTCTTATATGTGCTTAAGGCATAATTCAAAGCAGAACAGCAATGCATTCAGAACAGAAGGCCAGAAAACACTCAGCAGCTCTCATCGTTTCCTACACAGCCTTATACTCAAAGCCAAAGGCATTGGCACTATAATGAAAGGAAAAACACCACTGCTTCTATGGAGCAGCAGTGACAGAGCAAAAATGGAGTGCTAGGATGCTTCCAGCTGGTGCTGCTTCAGTTTTGATTCACACCAGAGAACAACAACAGCACAAATCCTCACTGATTCTGCACTTAGGCAGTGCTCAGTGCATAGCAACCAAACGTGTGTGTCCATCAGCCCTGAGAGAACAGGTAAACATCAATAAAGAAGAGCATTCACCTTTGGGAGCACTGCCCAAACCAGCTCAACCCATGTGGTCACACTGCTCCAGTTTGCCACGCAAGCTCCTTGCATGACATGGGACTGCAGGCTCCTCCTTTAATGCACAATTCCTTCTACATTTAACAAACTTCTCTCTCCCAAGTCAGAGCAACAGCAACTTAAACTCCACAATTTCCATTTGCAGCTGTGTATTACGCATAACCATCAATGAAATCTGCCCTTCCCAGCCCTGTGAGTGAGCTGTGTGAATGCAAGACACCCACGCAGTCCTTCCCAAAAGTAAAGCCTCAGCCAAGCTGATACGTTCTGATGAGAAAGCAAAAACTGAATTGCACACACAGGTTTACCATCAGCACTGAGCTGTGCAGAAAAGGCTGTTGGGATGGACTGCAAGAGTTCAGGAACAGCAGCAAGATTCAGTTCTCTGCTCCTTGAGATGTACACAGAAGCGCCATGGAGCTCATCAGGCTGGGCAGCAGGGTGACACACACAGATCAGCTGTGGGGCAGCAGTGCCACATGTGCCACTGGGAGGGGAGTGCTCACTGATGTGACATGGAAAAGCCTCGTGCCACGTAAGGAGGAATGAATATCATCTTCCCACACGATGCAGGAGGCAAGGAGAGGTGAACGTCAGCTTGCTACGTTCTCTGCCAGCTCAGAAGGGCAGAGATTGGCACCTTGAAGAGAAAGAACTGATGTTTCCCACACTTTTGAAGATTTCCACATGTCAAACAGGTATAAGCTGCAATTTCAGCTTTTGGAGCTGAAAGGTTTAAAAACCAACCTGCCAACAGATGGTTGGCACGCTCAAGGCACAGTAACTGCAGGTGAACTGAAATCTTCAGCAGGTTCTGTGCTCCCAGGCTGGGCTCCAGCACTCAGCCTGGAACTGCTGCACTCCCTGTGCCCCATCCCCATGTCTCAGCCCTTCAGCTGGTAACTCATGTTTTACACGTGCTGACCTCATGGCAGCGAGGAGTCCGAACAGAAGGAGAGCTGTGCTGAGATGGAAGGCATGCAGGGAGTGCCATCAGCAATACCAGCTTCCACACCTTAACCAGCACAAAGGGCAGAACCAAAGGACACAGCAGCTCTGAGCACACACTGCCTATGGCCATGCGTATTAATTCAAGGGTGTTGTTCCAAATATATCCAAAATGGGGGGAAAGAGGCATGCAAGGCAGCATGGAGTGGAGCAGACCGAGGATCATAACGAAGCAGGAAGCCTTCAGCTCCCTCTGAGCAACAGGCTCACCTGCACTCGAGCGTTCACAAGCTCTCTCAGCCTATCCTTCCTTTACAGAGGGCGTTACGCACAAACAAGGCCAGGAAAAAGAACTGAAAAAACATCTCTGAGCAGGAACATCTCCAGTTCCATTTCCTACAGCGTGTGATTCACAGTGCAAAGGCTGCAAGCTTGTGTTTTCAGGGTTAAACCTGAGTGCAGAAGGGCACAGTTTCACACCTGCATGGCTCAGCTCGTGCATCAGCACAGAGCAGTGATGCTGTGAGACATCTCAGAGTTACCCTGGCTGTGGATCTCAGCCACGGCTGTGAAATGCTGCAGTCACCATCAGATTGAGGAGTGGGTGTGGCAGCCTCCAAGCACGCAGGAGATGCTTACATCCAAATTGGGGACATGCACATAGAGCTGCTGGCTGCCAGCAACAGAAAGTCAGCGGCCTGTCTGTGCCATGATGTGTGCTCATCAGGGCGAAGCAGAGCAGAGCTGGAGATGGACACTGCATAGCACAGCTCATAGGGTTCAGGAAAGTTGAGCTGCAGCACTGCTATGCACGGTGGAGCAGGGGGAGAAGGTGCAGTTGGGGATGTGAAATGCACATGAAAAACCACCTGATTTGCCATCCTCTGCCCTGAGTGTCGCTGCTGCATGGAGACCAACAGGCACACAGCAATCATCACGCTGTGCATTAATCAAAGCAGTGGCAAATGGACACAGTCTGGAGAGTGCGACCGAGCAGCTGTCAGCACCAGGCCCTCCAGCCAAGCCCTGAGCCTGCAGGATGGAGTTTTACACCGAATTTCACACCATCTCAGTGCATATTTATCAAGGGATTTACATCAGTGACTGAGCAGAAGGGAAAGAAACAGGACAAGGGAACAACGACCTGGAAAAGGCCTGGAGCTGTAAGCGAGGAGCCGGGCTGCTGGCCGCGGGGATTCTCCGTGCAACTCGTAACCCACTTTCAGCACCCGGCACACGTGCGGAACCGCCGCCCCGCACCGCCACCGCGCAGCCCCGCTCACCGATCTGCCCGATGAACTCCACTTTGATGCCCTGGTGCTCCAGCCGCCTGTTGGGGTGTTTCAGGGTGAGGATGACCCGGCCGGACACGGTCTCCCCATCGTAGAAAAGGAAGTATTTCTCCTTCTTGCCCTCCTCCGTTTTGTGCTCCACCCGCCGCCGGCTCTCGGCGTCGCTCAGCACCAGCTCAACCTCCGCGCTCTGCCCGAACCCGAAGAAGCTCATTGTGTCAGCGGGGGCGGCACCGCGGACAGAGCCCCGCGGGGACGAGAACGCGGAGGGGCCGACGGCGGCCGGGAACCGCCGGGATCGGGCGGCGGGCGCTCACCGCTGGGGCGGAGGGGCCGCAATGCGGCACGGACGGCGAATGCCGGTGTGGCACGGCGGACCTGCGGGGCGGGGATCTCCGGACCGGCTCAGCTGCAGCGAGCCCGGAGCGGGCGGGCGGGCGCGGCCCCGCAGCCCCCCACGCTCGAGCGCCGTCCCCGCCTCGCAGCGCACGGTACCGGCCCGGGTCGCACACCGCGCATGCGTCGTTCGCTCGGGGCCGGGAATCGCGGCGCGCTCCCCGCCCGTTCCCCTCGTGCGCAGGCGCCGCGCGGCTCCGTGGTGTCGCGCTTCCGGTGTGCGCAGCGTGCAGGCGCGCTGAAGGCGGAAGCGCTGGGATTGGCTGGCGCGGGAGGCGGCGCGCGATTGGTCGGTTCGAAGCGCGGCGGCGCGATGGCGGTGGAGGCTGAAGTGCCGCGCGTTGTGGCGGAGTGGCGGCTGCGGGACGTCCGTGAGGGTGAGAGGGTGGCAGTGGGTAAATGGCTGAGGGCCGGGGCGGCCATGCAGGGGGAAAGGGAGAGCGATGTGAGGTTGGATAACACCGTGAGGGGAAGAGGGAAGGGGCGGCGGTGGCGTCTGAGGACGATGTGTGCGGCCTTCGGGCCTCAGTGAGCACTGGGGATGGCGTTGGGGAGGTTATGGGGTTGGTGCTCTCTGCTACCGCTCCGTGTGGCTGCTGTGCTCTCCGTTTGTTTGAAGCGTTTGCCTGCTTATCTGATTTGCTTAACCCCGTTTTTCCCTTTAGTGTGGGTGAGCACGGTCTGGGACCTGGATTTCACAGAGACGGAACCGTTGGATCCCCGCATTGAAGAGGAGATCACAGAGGATGGGCTGGGTGCCTTCAGCTCTCTGTACCAGGCGCTTGCACCGTTTGCCACTGGGGACGACAAGAGCAGAGGGGTGAGGTGGATGGATGGCAGTGGGCTGTGCTGCTCAACAGAGGCTCTGTACCTTTTTATTGCTCAGTTTGCCCTGTCTTGAATCTCACAGCAATATTCTACCATCAGACTCTCATCTGACATACTCACTGGAATGCTTTAGATGGAGCCTCTTTGTGTGTTAAAATATATGTGCAAACACAGTTTACTGAAATAGTGATGGGAAGGTTCAGCCTCTACAGCCATACCACCAACACCTGCCTCCGATGTTGGGAGCCAGCATAAGAAAATAGGAGGTGTTATTTTTGGGGCAGCCCTTTTCTGTAGTTGGTTACAATAGAGCATAAGAAAGCATTCTGTGCGTCCTTTACCTGAATTTCTTATATTCTGCCTATGCATTCTAACGCATGTGTGTAATAGAAATGCTGAGTCACAGCTTGAAGCAGTGATGGAGCACCTGGTGGGAAGGCAGGGCCAACCCAGGGGAGCTCAGGTGTATGCAATGTATCCAAGTGATGAGAAGGGGTGGAGCCAGGATCCACCCCTTCCCAGACCTCATTTTAAGGGTTAGCTGTAGAGGCAAGGGGGTCTCTATAGAGATTCCTGCCTACCTGATGCCTTCCATTGGTAAGCAAATATTTTTCCTTTGTTTCTGTATCCACAGCTGCTCATTTGGGCTTGTTCTCATTTGCTGCAGCCCAAGCTGCTATTATTGCTGTACATCACATGGAAGGTGATTTTCATATGGTTTGGCTTATTTAAGAGAAGTTTATTTAATTTTATTTTAATTAGTCTGTTCCCTGGATAAACACTTCTCTTGCAGTCAGTGTTGTACCTTTTTAATTCAGGTCTTTTCCTTTGTGGATATCCTTGTAGAGAGGTGTGTTATTATTGGGCTTCTTACTTTTGTTCTTGTATTTTGTTTTAGAATATCTGGCGTTTGTTTGTTGAAAACAACCTCTCTCGTAACGCCCTTGTGGCTGTGTGGCACCACTTTGTCCAAGCAGGCCTGAATAAAAGAGCCAATGCACAACAGAGGGTTTATGCTCTCCATGCAGCTGGGTTGTACTTCTTACTGCTTGAAATTCCAGGTGAGTGAGGGGATTCACCTCCTTATTGTTGAATAAAGCATCGTTTGTTCTTGGAAGGGGTTAATACTCTTTGTGTCCAGAAGATTGCTCACGTTTCCTTTTCTGGACAGGCAGTATAGCTCATCAGATGTTCCATGATGTGATGTTTGATAAATGTCTTCAAACCCTGACAAAATGCTGGCCTCAGGGACAAAATCTGATGAGGAAGAGGAAGAAGGTGCATGCTGAAAGCTCTCAGACCAATGCAAGAAGAAACAGAAGAAAAGGAATGGCAAACAGGAATGGCACCTCCAGTGTAAGATGTTTGTGTAATCTTCAGATACAGATCTCTATTAGCAAGCAAATCATTGGCAAGCTATTTCAGTTCTAGGTCAGTAATGCTTCTCCTTGCTTTTTCAGCCCATTTTTTTCCTCTTACCCTTTTATTCAGCTGTTGATCTCTGCTCTCAATCCCCTACCTATTGTTAGGAATTTCTAGAGGTGTGATGATTCAACATCAGCTGCAGTTCTTTGGCTGCTGACTAATAGAACAATAAAGCTTGTATGTCTGTGATGTGCTGTTAGACAGTTCAGTAGCAGAGGGAAAAACTAATTGGTATCATCTTCAAGAAACTCAACAAGGTTACAAGTAGCAGCTGAGTTTTCTTACTGCTGGGGTGTTGAGGGCTAAGTGCTGTGTTTAGCTGTACTCAGCTGACAGTTCTGGTGCTTGTAGGGTTGTTTTTCTAAGTGGCACTGAGGATTTCACATCAGAAATCCTGAGAGAACAGGCAAGGGAAGTACGGAGCAGATAGCATGGCAACCACTGTGGGATGGATTTCCAGGTGTCAGATTAGAACTGAGGTGGCAGTATCTGATTCTGAAGAACTTTATCTTTTAAAATCTTTGCAGTGAGAATAAGCTCTGCTGGAGCTTTCTTGTATCCAACCTCCATTCTGTTGTCTGTTTTGCTGTTACTGTGTTTCACTAACCTGAAGAAAAAGATTGAGAGTTTTGGGTATGAGGTATTGCAGGACCTGGCCTGGGAATTCTGGGAAGCACTAAAATGTGTGAGAGAGATCAGTCAGTGCTGCGGGATGGGGTGATTCTGTTTCTCTTACCTACCAATACAGATGGAAGAGGTATTTGAAGAGGAGGAGGAAGAGGATCATGAGAACGTTTACTTTTCAACAGATGATCTTCTGCAAATTCGCAAAGCAATCTTCCTTCTTTTACAAAACTTCTTAAGGTTTCTACCAAAGTTCTCCCTAAAAGAAAAACCTCAGTGCTTCCAGAACTGCCTGCAGGTAATGAGATTCCTTGAGCGGAACGTTGTGTCCCCCAGCACAAACAGGCAGTGCAGAACACTGGATGGCCACAGAACGTGGGCAGTGCTGCCTTTCATGAGCTGCCCCCCCAAGTAGATTGCTGTCTGTGAAGCTCAGGCAGGTTGTCTGCTCTGTGGCTGTCCCTCATGCTTAGCATTTGCTGGCTACTGCAAGCAGGGCAGTTAGTGTTCCATTATAAGGTATCAGTCCTCCCTGTAGCTGGAGGAGAGATGCAAAGTATTGAGCCTGCAGGCTTTGGAGCCTGCTTATGTTTTGCTTTGACTGAGGGGTGGTGGTTTCAAAGCTAGAAAGGCT
Organism: Tympanuchus pallidicinctus; assembly: GCF_026119805.1. NCBI lineage: Eukaryota > Metazoa > Chordata > Aves > Galliformes > Phasianidae > Tympanuchus > Tympanuchus pallidicinctus. Next base: position 3,748,400 of record NW_026294748.1, read on the forward strand.
CACGTTCTCTGTTCTGGCATCCATGCAGACCTGCACAGCTTAAGTTTGGCTTTCTTTCCTTGCAGACTTTTGTTGAAATGACAAACTTTGAGCCAGTGGAACGCGAGTTTGAGTTTTCAGCAACAATGTGAGCAATTGATTCTGACTGTTTAAACATTGCTTTAAAAAGTAAAGCCCTCAATGCTTGGGTTGTTATTATCTTGCTTATACCAAAATGAAAGCATTGATTTCTTTTACTGGAAATAATTAGGATGTGTTCCACCTAGCTAACAGTAAACAACATTTAGTGAATATTGAATGTTTTCCAGTCAGTGACCACATGTAGCTGTAGTAGATGTTTCTCACGTGACAGATGAAGATATCTCTGCCTTCCTCTGTTTAGGAACATTACTCATGCCAAATATGTCCCTGAGCTGGCCTACCATGGACTGTGGTTATTGTGTTCACCTCTACATGGCACAGAAAATGAGGTAAAATTTGGGCCGCATCTTTTAGAGTTCCCACTGCTCTATTGAAAAGCAGATGTTTCTTTCATCCTCTGCACATTGTTTGGCTTGCATGTTTTTATTTTACATGATATTCATGTGTATGTTTGCTGGGTCAGTGACAAGACGCTTTTTTCTACCCCGATGCTTATTTCTGTGGCTTGCTGGATGATGCATTTCATGTGCATTATGTTCTGTGCTTTAATGACTCTTGCCAAGTGAATCGAAAACAAAGGGCAGCTGCAGAGGCATTAGATCTCAGCTTCTTAATACAGACAGATAGAATACAGATCTCAGATTCTTAATACAGACAGTTCCAAGGTACTGCCTTTGCCTGAAGTTTTCTGGTTTCCTGCTAGGTGGAGCTCCAGCACTGTTGGCTGGTGTGCAGTGGCTTTGGATTGTGCAGTGAAGCACGATGGGAAGTAGGGAAGTGTTCTGCTCAGATAATTATAAGCAGGACTGATGCTAATTCAGAGAATGCTGTCGTCATGCAGCATCCAGTTCTACCAGAAATCTGTGTGCAGCTTTACATTTTTATTTTGTTAAATTATCGAGCACGCTGTGTCATCTCCTGCTTATCTGTGTGCTGCTCTTAGGAGATGGAGCTTTTGAACTGTGGGTGTGACTGTGCTGCTTTGGAATCAGCATAATCCCATCTGAACTAGTTTTAAGCTAGCGAGCCAGTGTGCTGTTGGCCATCTAGTCAAGAAAGCCTGGAGCTGAGTACCTGCTAACCTGGTATACTTGTAGCTGCCCAGCCAGGAAGCCTGTGTGTTTCAACCATCTCTGTTTCTCAGTGCAGCTTCTCAGAATGGTTTACATTTGTAGTATAAAGAAGATCCAATAGCTCCTCTTTCAGACCTGCTGCATCTTCCCTGTCTCTCCTGTTAGGCTGCTCAGTGAGTGTCAGGATGATGAGGCTGTGGTCCCTGAAGTGCAGCAGGGAGGAATCTCCCAACATTCACATGCATGTGGTGGTAAAACACACTAGGAAAGATAAAACACACTAGGAAAGATGTTTCGTGTTTATTGGTCCTCCCTGTGTTGTTCCACCAGAGGTCCTAATTTGTCAGGTGCTATTGTTGAGTTCAGAGTTATTTCATGAACATGGCTAAGAGTGCTTATCTATCTGCTCTGCTCAAGATAGATGAAGATCCATCTTGCTGCTGAAGATGAACCTGAAGGTAACCTTTTCCTTCCAGATTCTTCGCTGTGTCTTCCAACGAATCCTCAGTGTCATTCTAATGGTGCAAGGTGGTGCAGGTTCCAGGCATGCGGTCCTTGCAATCACATCAGCTGTGATCAGTGCCAGGAATCAGGCTGTAAAATTCATCAGGTGAAGTACAAAGCTCTGGCACTACCCTTCCTGGGTAGGTCTGCTTTTTCTTCTGGCTGCCTTTGCTTTACTCTTCGGTTGATAAAGGGATGAGACAAACTGAGAATGACTTTGATGTTGTTTGCACGATTAAGGTTTAATTAAAATTCCTTTAATGTAAGTTTACTGAACTTGTTGTTGGAGGGGAAATAAGGAGCTGCTAGACAGTGAATTGACAGTGAGTGGAGGGGACGTACCTTCTGTGTTGTGCTTTCTATTAACATGCAGGTCACTTCTCTTTGGCTCTTTGCTGCCTCTTGCTTAAGGATATGCGTTGCCTTTGTTTGTTATTCTCCTGTGCGAGGATCCACGTTGCTCAAAAACACATTTTGTGTAGAGATCCCCAGACAGCGTTCAGTAAGACTGAGAATAAAGCAGCTTTTCATATTGCCCTCTGCTTGTAGAAAAGTATTGGAAGGAATGTTTTCTGTCTGAAATGTCAGGTCAGTGCAGAAGGTAAGGTCTGCTCTCTGACCGTGTCTCCTACACCAGCACTCATTACTCCTGAATATGCCCTCTGCCTGACTTTCAAAATGCATTTCAAAAGGAATGCCCTATGCTTGATTTTTTTGCTCTGATATAAAAACAGCCTTACTTAAATGTGCTTGGCTTTTGTTCCTGTGCAGTTCAGTAGTAGAGGAGCTGAAGGAAGCTGCCTTTCCTGTTCTTCGAATATTACTGCAGCACATCTGTACCAAGGTATGCTAAGTTTTGGTGCATACTGGGCTGAAGAACTTTGGTGTGAATACACTGCAGTACATGCAGTAATTAAGAAATCTGTTTCCATGGTGTTTTATATGGAAAGGAAAAGATTTTCCTTGTTGTCAAACATATTAACAGCTTGATTGTGCTACATCCTGCGAGCGTGCTGACACTGCCCACCTCAGTTAGAATTAGTTGTGTCCCACTTCTGACCTTTCCAAACTGTGCAGTTGCTTTCAACCCTCTTATTAGGGGAAAATGAGGATTATGAGAGCTCTGTACTGCCATGTAGAAGCACTGCTTCTGGATTTAATCAAGCTCCACCTTTGCTTTGGGGAATTTGTGCTGCCTGTGGTGAGTGCTGAAGCAGTGATCAAGGAAGTTGGGATTGTTGTCCCAGTGCTTGCTGGATGTGCCACACTGCCCCATTAGATAAATATTTCTCTTCAGACCTATAGACCCTCTGGCTTCTGGGGCAGTGTTGGAATATCACAGTGCAAACTGCTTTTGGTTTCCAGGTCCCAGATAAAGCTGATTATCGCACGTATGCTGCGCAGGCCTTGGTGAATTTGCTGAATAAACTCCCATCTATGGAGTTTGCTGACTTCATTGCTTGGCTTTATAAATACTCACTCCACACAAAAGTAAGTACATCTCCTTAATATCCCAGACTTCAGCCACAGTAATTCTTTGGAGATGGCAAGCTTAGAATCAGCCCTGAACAGGGCTGTTATTGCTAGCTAGAGGCAGGTAGGCAGAGTAGATAATACCTGTGTCTGTTTTACACACTAACAAAATGCCTCGTGTGCTTATTTTTTTCAGATTTCTTACAGAGTGTTTGCACTTGATGTAGCTTTAGCTTTGTTGGATTTGCCTGAGAGAAACCTGGACTCCTCCGTGTCGCTGGATCACCAGAGGTTTCTGAAGCACAAGTTCTTAGTGCAGGTCATGGTGTTTGGCCGCTGCTCAGACAGAGCACCTGTAGTTCGTAGCAAAGCTCTGAGCAGTTTTGCCCACTGTCTGGAAATGAAAGCTGCTGCTACTTTGGATAGTATACAGGACTTGTTACAAAGTAAGCACTATCAGTAAATTACATGGTTGAAATATTTCTTGATGTGTCCTGGGTAGAACTGGTAGTCAGGATCTGTAATGCCTGCGCAGAGCACCCTTGGTGTTTGCCATGAAGGGAAGTAATAGATGTGTCTTACTTGTAGCCTTACATCTGGAAGGTGCTCATTTTGTGTACGTGTTCTAAATAGATTTCTCCATGAGATACTTTTGATGGGTGTTTACTGAAAACTGAAATTGTACAATTAAAAAAAGTTAATTTTTGACTGAGGGTTGATTAAATCCTGAGTTGCCTTTTGCCTCTGCTAAATTTGTTTCTTTGTGATTGGCATTCTGCACTCCCTTGGGTTCCGTAGAGGCCAGATGGCACAGTTCAGAAGCGTGCACACAGCATCGTGTGGTTGGATGACTTGCCTGAAAAAACACCAAAAAACAACCCTAAAAATCAGAGTGACAGAATATGCTGAATGAGAACGATTCATTTAATTTCTTTTTTAATTTCTTCTTGGCAGGCTATGAGCACGCAGCCTTGGAAGCAAACACAAACAGCGCGAGTTTGATGCTCAGTGAAGGTGTGGAGTCACTCTCTTATGATAAGTCTCAGGCTTTTCTTGGCATGCTGTTTGCTAAAAATATGTACCCATAAAACGTGGGGCAAGCATGAAGCTCTGTTTAATGGTGAATCACGTTGAGTGAATGCATGCCTTTTTTATTCTTCAGCTTTTAACTTCTCTTCCAGTTTTGTCCAGCCATCCACTGAAGACCTTACCAACTTTCAAAACGATTGAGCTGACCAGCAGCAGTGCTGCCATGGTGGATGGTAGGTGATAAATTACACCAGCCTTTCACGTAGCTTTTCAGAGCTTTAAAATCATATTTTCTGAAATCTGTTCACTGCCCATTTCTCAAAGAGCAGAGATTTGTTTTGTACAGCTATTTAAAAAAAAATTGGTGATGAAGGGGTGGAAGTGCTTGCTATACAGAAATGCTATTCCCACTTAAATTTGGAAAATACATTTAATTGTGAAATACTGCTGTTCATTTGTACTAATGTGGTAGCAATACTCATGGCAAAGCAGATAATTTATGCTTTCCCAAAAGGATGGTAATTGATGTGGGATGTAGTGCTTGTAACTCCATAGATTTAAGGGTAATTAAACCTCTTGCTTCAATGCACAAAGAACGGATATATTTTCACTGCGTAGAACACAGCACCTTTGTCTGGCACTGTTATGCAGGGAAGCATTTAATTCTCTGCAGCACCAGGTATTGGCTGATGTTAAAAGCAAAGTGTGAGGTTAAATGGACTGACGTGATGTCAGTCTGCTAGCTCTAATTTCTTAATGGCATGAAATCAGCACAGAAGTTGGCTTTCGTGGCTGTGATATTTCATAGAATTCCTCTTCTATGTGGAGGCCTCACGTTCAGGCCTCTGTCAGCATCTTCCTCTCAGTTGTTGCTATTCACCTCTCTTGAACTGCTGACAATTCAATTTACTGCTTAGCTCACATCCTGCCTCTGTGTCTTTGTTACATTTCTCATGCTGCTCTTCGTGTGAGATCTCTCCATATCTTCATGAACCAGGCTCCTGTCTTCTCTATTGAAAGCTTTCTTTCAAAACATTTTGCTGATAAATTTCATTAATCTGCTCTCTAAGATAGAAATATCCTTCAGGCCACTAAAGGTATTGTGTATTCCCTGTTCAGTTGCAGACTCTGTGTGGCAGAGGATGCCTGGTTTTGTATCTGATACCCAGCTGAGCGTACGCTTGGCACTTGGCAAAACAAATTAAGCAAAGGATTGGATCAAAAAGGGCTGTCTGAGGCTCAAGAGGATAGCTGCAAAACAGGCTTCTCAGAGCCAGTCAAGGTGCATTAGCAAAGCTGTCTGGCACACGCTTACTTGGCTTCTGCCTGTGCTAATTTTGCACTTCTATGAAGACCAAACAGCTCGTATTTTAGAAGCAAAATAAATCTTCGCTGAGGATATTCAGGACTTGCTAAATGCACCAGGGTAAAGATAAGAAGGGTAGGGATAATCTGCAGGGTGAAGTATATTCTACAGAATATGCAGTGCCTGTCAGCCTATAAACACTCTATTCCCTTGCTAGTTCTCAGCCATTTAGAACTCAGCATTTGTTTGGTTGTTTTTATTCCTATGCCATTATGCATAGGAATCCATGACAGTTGGCCAAAGTTGATCATTTTAGCAGATTTGGTCACCTTCACAAGAGCAGTGTGACTGTTTTCTTGGCAGCATCTTGCAAAGAAAAGGTTGTGTCTTTTTCTGTCAAGCTATTCTCAGGAGTAAGAGGCAGTTGCAATTACCTGTCTGTTAGGAAAGCACCAGTCATGCAGATTAAAATCCCTTGGCTTCCTTTGGTTTAAAAAAAAAAAAAGCCTACTCTAGACCCTCTATTTATTGGTTCCTAATGACTAATGCTTTCTCTTAATGGCAACATGATGGCTCTCCAGATGAATCTCTCGAAGTAACAGATTTCTGAATTTGGGAGTTCAAAATGTTCTTAGGAAATCTTACTTTCCAACTTTGAATGTAGCCTGATACCTTTTACATACAGAAATAAACGAATTGGAAGCTACAGATCATTTTTGCTGTATCAAATGATTTGGGATATCGCTCGATTTTGTGCTATGCCCTGTGATTTATTGTCAAGATGACAGAACTTGGATTTTTCTTCCCCTGTCAGAATGGCAGCTGCAAAGGAAAACCTGCATTCTTTCTGTTTGTTGTTGTGCTTTCAGTCTTTTTCTCTTGCTCCTGAAAGTCTTGGGCAACAAACTGAGCACTGCAAAGCGTGCAGGGGGAGCTCAGGGTGGGTGTTCTAACTTCTTTTTATCCTGGGTTTGCATAGGAAAGGAAATCATGGCCCTGCTGAGACTGAGAGCTGGGGATGAGAAAACCACTGTGAGGAAATCTGCTCTCCAGGTATGGTGTTCTTTGCATGATTTCTTGTTCTGCGTGGTTACACAGAATGCCACTGGAACAAATAATTAAGCTGTAGCACTGCAGTGAATTGTATGTAAGTTTGCCCAGCTGTAGCTTCTTGCTATTCCCACTGAGTGCCTTCAGTCCTTAAAAAGGTCATTTTTGCTAGTTCTTGATAAGTAAATAATGCAAGGAAGAAAAAGTGTTCGAGTACTCTTCTGCTGGCATTCACTTATTCCATCATTTAGAAAAAGAGCCTCTTTCCAAATGTCAGTAGGTATTTAGCTTGAGTGACTTCCTTATAAACTGAGGGGTAAGAGGTGCTTTGTTTCCACCTTGTTAGCAAAGAGTTTGGGCTGTAGCTGGCATCATTCTGAGGAATGCACTGCTTTCCTTCTTGCTTAACTTCTTTAATTAAGAGGTGAACTTTAAAAGGGATTTTCTTCAATGTAAATTTCACTGTTTTATAGAATACAGATCTGTTGTTGACTACTTCTCCCCCAGTTAGTTCTTTCCCCTAATTTTCCCCTCCAGGTCAAATCACAATGAGAATATCTCAGGTTAAGGGTTTCTACTATTTTGTTGGGAGGTTTTCAACCCTTTCCCCTCTTATTGGCAGGTGAAAGATGTAGATCATAACAAGAGAAACGTTGGCTTCAAAGGAGAATTGCAGTATTGACTCAATGCAGAGTTTCTTATACAATCTGAATGACTGAGAAGATGTTCTCTTAGCATTCTGTACCAAGTTCTGCCCAGTACTTAGAAATTATTAACGTTATGTATCTCACTGAAAGGGAAGCATTCTGTTCCCTGCTGACTTCAATTAGAGATGAATTGATTTTTGATTCATTACCTGGCGCTCCTGGCCTGTATTCCCAACAAACTTATGCTCCCTTCTGACTTGCAGGTTTTCACAAACATCCTGAAGCACAAAGCAATCCCTTGCACTGCAGAAGATTTGTCCACCCTGCAGGACCGCTGCAGGGACCCCGCTGTGTCTGTGCGGAAGCAGGCCTTGCAGTCTGTGACAGAGCTCCTGGAGGTGAGGAAAAGAGCAACACTAATTCTCACCCAGACCTGACGTAGCTGAAGTGTAGGTTAAGAGGATGAGGATACAGCAAATCACTTGTTCATTCCCCACATTTCATTTTATGGCTGTGTTTAATTCTATATTTATTATCTTTCGACTGGGAAGCCATCACTTGCACATACTTGCCATTTATGTGGGATGCTTTCAACTACTGGAAACACTTTTTTTTCCTGCCTGTTGATTTATGTGTCATGGAAGTGATGTTTATGTTGCTGTCCTTGTGAAATGTAAAAACCTGAGTCACTTTGCTGAGATACAGCATGCTGATGATGGCATTGTAATGTTTTTCCTTCTTTTCTATTTATTCTCAAAGGTTTGGTAACTTAGTCATGGAGCATAAGGTTTGTATTAATCAAAACTCTGGTTTTAGTATTAAATCATCTGCAGTACAGTTTTATTGTGATACACTCATAATTATTTATAGGGTTTCAAAACTAAGTGTTGCAGTACTTTAGCCCAGGTAGTTTGGTCATAGATACAACCTGTACTTTCTGCTGCCAGGGAAATGTGTTTTCTTGGTTCATGTGCTGCCACATCATGCCACTGCCTAATTGTAATTTATTTTACAAGTTAATAGTGAATCTATAGATGGTTTCTAGGCTTTTGTTGATCTTACCTGTGCTTACAGGCTCACATCATGACTAAAGGATGTTTCTAACACTGTGTTTCTCTCAGGCTCAGTACGATGACGTCCTGGTGCACAAGGCATGGTTGACTGGAGTTGTGCCTGTTGTGATGGATTCTGAAAGTTCTGTTCAAGAAAAGGCCTTGGAATGCCTTGATCAGATTTTGTTGCAGCACATAAAGCATTACAATAAATTCAGGAGGGAAGACATAAAGCAGGTGCTGGCATGGGATCTCCTGACGTTGCTGACTTCAGAAAGCCAGGAGCTGAGGTAAGTGTGGCTGTTCTTCCTTGTGGGCTCCTCTGGCATTTCCAAAACACTCCTTTGTCCAGTAGATCTTCGTTGCCTTTATTATCTTAGCATTCGTGGACAAAATCCAGATTATTTTATTAAACTTTGAATCCTATTAGAACACGCAGCTTTTCCTTTACAGTGGGAAATGGCTTAGTGACCGGAGGACTAAGATACAAGCATGGGCTTAAGTTCTCAGCTTTCCCATCCTCTATGTGACCACAGAACAATGAGTGTCACAGTTTAAATGCACGTGCCACCTATTGTACAAGGGCAAGAACCTGAATTTATGGTATGGGTGTGTTTTTTTTCTAATCTATTTGCACTCAAAGCAGACCATGAAAGTGCACGTTGCTCTAGAGATGGCAGCTGTCATGCTGTGAACTGCCTGTGTTGCTCTGCCAGTTCCTAGGACAGAGGAGCTGTCAAACATGCACATCAGCAGTTGGTGAGAAGAGTGCAGTTGTGCTTTGTGTTGAGTGTTTTGATTTGCTGCTCTTGTTACCTGTGCAGTCTCCCTGAACTCTGGTGTTCATACACAGGAATGTCGCTTGCTATTCTTGATGTGCTGGTAGCAGCAGGAATGTTAAATGGAGGTGTTCTGGTGACAGAAGTAAGAGAGGCTATAGAAGGAGAGGAGAAGATCTCTTATTAATTCTGATGTGCAATATGTTACTTATGACAAATGGAATGATTCTGTCTGATTGCAGAATGTTGTGGGATGGAGCAGAAGAAATGGACTGATACAGTATGACAAGGACGCAACATTGATTAAAGACAGTTGTGTGTTTATTAGTCAACAGGGCATAATGGCTCAGAAATAGAAGATGAGATACTGGTTGTGCTGCCTTGCCAATCTGTAAAACTGTCAGTGTTCTAATTTAGGCTATTTTATGACACAGTTTGAAGATTCATGGTACCTTTACTTCGTGACCTCGGAGTACCTCGCAGCTTGATGTATCTTAGAATAAATCTGTCACTATGGGTATAAATCTGTCATTCTAGCTATGGGTAGTTAGAGTTAAACAGAAGAATGCAACTGGTGCTGTCCTATTAAGGATGTTAAATAAAAACTGCTAGAAAGTCTTTGGTACAGGTCTTTAGTTGTTGAAGTATCTTGATTTGTTCTGATACTGGTTCCTCTGTCTGATAGACACATTCACTCCAGGTCTGTAGTGCATCAGGATTGATCTGCACTGCAGCCATCAGAACTGCTAACAAAAAGAGTGATGGCAATAAAACCTGTGGCAGAAATCCTGATGTATTCTGAATAGAAGGAAAGTGAAGTGATGGCAGCCTTGTGCTTCACTGTCCATCCTGGACAGATGTTGGATTTTGCTAGTGGTGTCCAAGACCTGAAGAGTTTTCTTCACTCCTTGTTTATCTTTTTTTTCTTGTAGCTGTTATATGAACAAAGCTTTTCATATTTGGTCCCGGCAGAATAAATTCTCCTCTACTTTCATCAATAACGTGATGTCTCATGTGGAAACAGAGCATGCTGTACCAGCTTGGATGTTGCTTGCTAAGGTGGCAAGTTCTTCACCCAAGCTGGATTACTCCAAGGTCATCGAGTCCTGGTACACTGTCAGCAGGTATGAGTGTGCTTTGAGCTCCTCTGTTCTGCAGGGAAGAGGTGGAGGTAAAGATGAGTGAGTGAGCACTATCAGTCCTGCCATAGACACAGTGCTGCTCAGACCAGCATTCTTTATTCAAGCAACCATGTTCTGCAGGTAGGAGGCAAGCAATAACCCACAGATTTGTGCAGCCATCGAGTCTTACACTGAGCTTTTTGAGTTTTCATTTGGTTTGATAAGTCTGCCTTGATAGAACATAACCAAGATGCGTGGCTTTTTCTGCTGTGGTTGGTTATTTTCCAAAGCATAAATTTTTGTCTGCTCTGCTGTTTTCCAGGCAACAGAACACGAGCAGTAATACTACAGGACATGTACTGTCTGTCATCAGTCATGTTGCAAAGCACCTCCCTAGGAGCACCTGTGAGAGGCTGATTGGTGAGTGGCCCTGAGAAACTGCAGAGTGGAAGGCACAGTTCACTTTTGTCTCCCATCTAAGAGTTATTCTCCATGGAGGGTTGCTTGGCCTACAAAACCCCCATGTTGTGTGTCATCTCCTTTTCAGATAACATCAAGCACTGGCTGAAGGAGTTTCAGTGTCCCCTGGAGGTGATTAGCTCAGCTGTGGAATCTCTGCAGAAGCTCTGCTGTGCCTATGCAGGTGTCCCAAAGAAGACACAGGTGTGACTTAAAATGCTTCTTTTAAAATAGTTGGTTTCACACATGTAAGGACTGAGACCTGAAGGCAGCTTCTGTCTCCAGCCTGTTGGTTGGCTGTCTCACTGAGCACAGAGGATCCAGCTCCAGCCACTCAAGTTTGTTCTACTCAGCTGCCTTACTTGGTGTGCTGCAGTTTTGCTGGAGAGCCTCCTGTAGCTGAGGATGAATTTGTAAGAGTTCTTTCCTCAGAGGCTTTCTTTGTTTATTTTAACAGCTGAAATAGCTTGTGCTGACCTCCTGTCAACTTGCAGCATTCCTAAAGCAGACCTTCACTATCAGTGAATCCTAAGGCTTGCTGCACTTGAAAGCTATAAGCTCAGGCTATTCTACATCAGAGCTGGTGGAGATACCTGTATTTTTCTAGGCCCCTTTTAATGGGCCGAAGCCCAGAGTTGGTAGCACATCATATGCATATAAAGACTTTAAATTGGGGATTTATGTGTGGAGATGGTAAACAGAACATAGTCAAGATGTTAATAAAGTGGCTAATTAATTTTATTATGGAACAGGAACTGCTCAACCAAGTGTTTGGAGACTTAATATCCACTTGTGAAAGTTATATTTCAAATATTGTTCTCAAAGAGGATGGAGCAGAGCAACTGCAGGAAGATCTCTTGGTAAGTTTGGTTCCCCTTTGTGGGCTGGTGAAAGGATGAGCAGGTTCTCAAAATGAGGGGTCTGTTAAGTTCATGGCAGTAACTGTTACACAGGAAAATCCTGATGTAGGTGCTTGTGTATGGCAATGGAGTCTTGACTCTATTGGCCTGGAAGCATTCAGCAGTTTGATATCTTAAAAATAACTCTAAGGATGTGATGGCCCCTGTATTTTCAATAAAATGAGGCTTTTTCCTTTGCTTTTCCACTCATGCTCTTTATGAAGCACTTCAGAAAGTAAGTCTGTAAGATGTGTAGGAAACATTAAAGTTTATTTTAATGTTATTAGTATACTGGGGGGAGGCTTAGTGTATTAAACACACAATATTTGTTTTAGAGCTTCACTTTTTGTTTGTTAGCTGCTGTCTGCTTGAAAGGACAGAGGGAATTGTAAGTTGTTCTTGGAGATGTAACCATGCTGACTCCTGCTGACATAATTTGCAGCTCAGCTGTGGCCTTTAGTCTGCAGTGTTGCTGTCTCTTTCTGTAGGTGAGGCACCTCTTCCTCCTGGGTGAGGCTGCACAGCTGTGCCCAGCCAGAGTGGAGAAACGCATCTTTCTTTTGATCCAATCCATTCTGGCTTCTTCTGAACAACGTGAGGCTCTTTCCCTTCTGCCTTTAATTTTCCTTTTATGAACGATGCTGTTTCCCAAAAAGCATGTTTTCCTTCCTGACCCGTTCCTTCTTAGTGTCTCCTCCTCCTGATGGTGAGGAAATACCAGCTTCTCAGCCACTGTCTCAGTTCAGAGGATCAGCCATGCCTCCAGTGATCAGAGCTCATGCATTCATTACTCTTGGTAAGTGCTGTCCTGCAACAAAAGATTGCTCTTATGTCCCTTTCCCACCCTTCCTGTTTGCTCTCTGCTTCAAGTTCTGTTCAAAAGCCATGTCAGCTCTACCAGATAGATGCAGCACTCAGTGTTTTGTTTTGCTTCTGCTTGTAGCGTTCAGCAATGCAAATATCCATGGTAACAAGTTGCACAAACCATAAAAGTCTATGAGACTGTTTTTCAACTCTGTTAATGCATTCTTCCTGTATAGTATTCTTCAGACATATGTGCTGTCCTTGTACTCAGAATTGGTTGCTGTCTAGCTGAGAGATCTTCCAATTTGTAGTAGGGTGCTCAACAGAGGATGAAGAAAACCTGATACTTCTGGTGCAGAGTAGATCAGAATTTCTATATGTAGTTACTTTTTCTCCTTAGTATGAATGACCAAATTTCTTTGTGATGGAAACCTGGTCAAATCTGCAATTCCAGTATAAAAAAAAAGTGCTCAGTGAAACTTTGGGTATTGTAGCTCTGCTGTAGATATGAGCAAATCTCCTATCTGTTGCACATAGACAGAATCATTCCTTAACTGCTTTGGGAACTTTGATACTTCTTGGACTGAGCTTAAAAAGTTAGGAAGAAGTGATGTTAGAATGCAGGCTATTTTATTTTAAGTTGGTTTAGTAATGCTCTTAGAGGTGGGTGTCTCCCTGCGATGCCTATGACAGCTGGGGCTGTTCTTTTTAGCTGCTTTGAATAATACCCTGTACACAGGAATAGTTCACTGTGAGGGAGGGAGTTTGGCATAGAGACCCACACTATAGGTCTAAAAAGAGTTTGGAAGAGCTCCTTGGAGTATAATTTCTTTGAGAGGTTGTGCAGATTGCTCGTCAAGTTTCAGCATATGTTTCATGTTTATTCACCTGTTTACTCTAATTCTTGTCTTGGCTCGGACTCGGGGTTAGGAAGAATCCATTCACAGCACTGACAGCCTCATCCCTATCTCACAGGTAAATTGTGTTTGCAGCACGAGGATCTGGCCAAGAAGTGCATTGCAGCTCTGGCTCGAGAGCTGGAGGTGTCCCAGGACGTGGCTGTGCGCAACAACGTGGTCATCGTCATGTGTGACCTCTGCGTCCGCTACACCACCATGGTGGACAGGTACATCCCCAACATCTCCTTGTGCCTGAAGGACCCACATCCCTTCATTCGGAAGCAGACGCTGATTCTGATCACCAACCTTCTGCAGGTAAACAGAGGTGCTCTTCTGTTGTGCTGAGCACTGACCAAGAGGTTATTGCTTACAGCTTGATCCTAGAGCGTAGCTGCGGAGTGTCTTAACTTGTGAAGGCTTCCAGCGTGCATTTTGTTGCTTTCTCTCAAGGTGGGCAAAAATCAATGGCACTTAGCACAGCTGGATAACAAGATTACTTTTATTCACTGGTTATCTCTTATCTTGGTTTCTGTGAATTCCCTTCCATTTTGCTCCCATATGAACGAATGTACCGAGCATCGCAGCACCTTTTTCCTCTCTCTGCTTCTTGTTTTAAAGTTGTGAAAGTGGAGAGGCTGACAATATTTGCCCCTCCAGTGTTCATGTGAAGCCAAACAAAGCAGATTCAGAGCGTGTTTGGCTCTGAAAACAGTGTTGAAGAGCATCTGTGCCTTTGGCACTGGAAAGCAGATTTTTCTTGATTCTCCTTTTTTATTGGCCTGTCTGGTGAACCTGGATGCTGTGTGCTTATTCTGCTTCAAGCATCTCCTAGAACTGTATTTTTTGAGCTTTATTTTCTGTACACAGCTGTGAAGTTGTATAGCTTGTTTATTTCTCTATGTATATTCTGGCAGGCTCCATCAGGTACTGCCCTGGCTGCTCTGTGAAGATTCACACGTGTTTTTCCTGGTTCAGGTTAACTTATCATCTGCCCTTTTATTTTAGGAAGAGTTTGTGAAATGGAAGGACTGTCTCTTTTTCCGTTTCATTAGTGTCTTGGTGGATCCAAATCCAGATATTGCCAGGTAAAATACTCATCTGTAAAGTACTGAAGGTGTTGAAGGTGTTTATGCCTTGTCTTATAAAGCTTTCTGCCACGTTCTGTAGCACTTTGACGTAGCAGAAGAATTGTATAAACTGATCATAAGTACACATTCATGAGGTTTTTGTATGTTTCAAAGTCTCAAGCTGCTTTGTTTTGTGGGAAACGTGAGGCACTTTCCTCCAAGGATGGAAGATGGTGTTGATACTGGATGCAAATGAGCCTTGGACAACTTTCTCTTATTTCTGCCTGGAACATCCAAACTGCAGGGATGTCAACCCATCATTGCTTACAAGTGCACGTTCACACCTGCTCTTCTCTTTTTTAGTATGCAAAAATGTCTTTCCAGTAGGTGGTGGCATTGCAACATCTTGTTCCTTGAATTCTAGCTGTGGAACATGCTGCTATTTCATTGGCAGCTTTTTTTCTTTGCATCTGCATTCAGAGGCTGTATCTACATAAAAGTACTTTCTTCAAGCCCGAGATTGACTTTCACCTCCTGCCAGACTTTTGGTGATTAACTTTTTGCAAAGTGCTGTGTTTCAGTGACTTTACTCATAAAGGTAATGAAAACACTGTGCCTGCATTCGAGTTCAAATTTATTTCTGTCTCAGTTTTAAGGGCAATAAGTGAGTAGTACTGTGGATGCTGGAAAGTGTTATTTTCTTGAATGAAAAAGAGTTTGAGGTCAGTAAGCTGGGATTGTTGTTCAAACCCAGGTATAACAGGGCAGGAATTAAATGGGGTGTTGAGGGAGACTTGGGAGTGGAGAGCTCCTCCTGTAGTGCTTGTGACCCACTGCTGTGTTTCAGGGATGAAGAAGCTGCCTAGTAAGTTCTTCTTCCTTTCTAGGTTTGCAGAGTTCTGCTTAGTGCATCTCTTGCTGAAGAGGAATCCGGTGATGTTCTCCCAGCACTTCATCGAGTGCATCTTCCATTTCAATAGCTATGAGAAGCATGAGAAGTACAACAGGTTCCCACAGAGTGAGAGGTCAGCTGAGCACATTTCTCCCTCCTTAGTGCTGAATGATGGCCAGGCAGCCTTTGGTAACAGAAGGCATTTGTGGCACTTAACGTTGCGTACGCAATGTGGGAAAACAGCTCAAAGAGATGGTGTTGAATTAAGTGTTCTGCTTTCTCCATGAGGCTTCTGGGAGAACTTCTGCATGTAATTTGTGGGAGCCTGTGGCATCTTAGCACATTTATGGGTCTTGAAAGTGATGTGCAGATATTCCTTGTTGATTTTAAGTCTTACTGTTTCTGTGAGATCGCATGATGTGACTCAACCATGTGAAATGCCTTTCTCTACTACAGGGCAAAGAGCCTCTTCTCTCTGAGAGGAAAAGATAACAAAGAGAAAAGGATGCATATCTACAAGTTCCTCCTGGACCACTTTACAGACGAACAGAGGTTCAGCATTACGACGAAGATCAGCCACAGTGTCCTGGGTAGGGGCCACCTTTGGGCAAACATCTTGTGTCTATTTAGAAAACAAAACCATAAGGCTGTGAGTCCTATGGTTGTTATCTTTCTGTCTTTCCTGGCACTGCTTTTTCCATTAAAGTGTTTTTTTTTCTCCTTCCCTGCCTGTTCCAGCTTGCTTTGTGGATGGGGTCCTTCCATTGGACATGGAAGCCAGTGAGCTGCTCTCAGATACCTTTGCTATCCTTAGCTGCAAAGAAATCAAGCTGTCAACTATGAGATCAAAACCTGACGAAGAGATTCAGCCTGATGAAGATGAAATGGCAATGGCTAATGCTGTCATGCAGGCAGCACAAAAAAAGCTCATCTCACAGGTGAATGGCACTTGGGTCTGGGTGGGGAGAGGACTGTCCACAGTGCTGAGAGGAGTTTGAGCTTTCTGTGTTGGGAAGACTTGTCAAGCATTATTCGAGCAATGTAATGGTGCCAAGGACATACAGTATATGTGAGTTGTTATTCAGGCTCTGTCTGTAGATTCACTCTGCCCTGAGGGCATGTATGGAAGCGCTGTGTATTGCAAAAACAAGATGTTAAGGCTAGATTTGTAGCAGCCTGTTGTACTTGAAGGGTCAGTTGGGCTGATCAGAAATGCATTTCCTGCTTAAAAAAATAAAAAGCACAAAACAAACAGCTTTAATTTGTTTAAATTTGTTCCACAACCTCCTATTGTTAAAGCATCTGAGCCTAAATGGTTTCTGGTGCACCTTTAGACAATTTGCTTTCAATGTGCAAGCGGGCTCAGTGATACCTCTTGAAAGTCTTCCATTTAGGTTAAAAGCCTAACCTGCATGCTTGTAGTATAAAAGTGGGCTTAATTGTGGTAATTCCTGTGCTATGAAGCAGTAATTTCTTTCACTTAGGCCATTAATCTAACAATAGAGTGATTTCTCCTTTATTGTGTCTTGTAACTGTTTGTGCCTTGTTTAAACAAAGGTTCAGAAGAGGAATTTCATAGAGAACATCATCCCAATAATCACTGAGCTGAAGTCTTTGATGGAGCGGAAGAAGATCCCAGCTCTTAGGGACCTTATGAACTACTTACGGGTGAGGAGAAGTGTTCTCTTGTTGTTTTTTTCTCCTCTTAACTTAATGTGTTAGGTACATAACCAGTAATGGAACAGCCTTCTTAGAAGGAAATTTGGAAGGCATAGGATGTTGTGACACTGCCACTGTGTTAAATAAAGCAGGAGGTGGAGGGATTTTAGATTCAGATCTCACAGTGTGTTACGTGTGAGCCTCCTCGTGGAATGTGGGCAGAAAGCTTGAATGCTGGAAAGGTTTTTCATGTTCTGAAGTACAAATTGGAATTTAAACTCTTAGTCTGTTAAAAACACCTCTGCTCTACCAACTGGTATTTCCTTTTGCGCTTAAAGCAGCTGTGGTCTGAATGGAGGCATGAATCAGTAGTCAGGAGGGACTTCTGAAAGGGTTTAAATATTCTTTATTGCTGCAGGAAATGATGCAAGACTACCGAAATGAAATTAAAGAGTTCTTTGCTGTGGACAAGCAGCTGGCAGCAGAACTGGAGTATGATATGAAGAAGTACGAAGAGCAGCTGGACAAGGAGAAGTCAGACCAAGAGCACATCTCAGCACCACAGGCAGAGGTTGGTGGGGCCATTAACTCTGTAAGCCTTCTGTCTGTCCTGCAAAAGTCTGTGTACAAAAAGTTTGTGCACAAACAACACCCAGATTCCATGCATATGGATGTTGTAATGTTCTCATACTTCTGTGCATTTGCTGACAGAGGCTTTGGTTTCAAAGTCATTTAATATTAGAAAAACTGCAAACAACACGTGTTTGCCAAAGACAAGTAGCAAACAATTAGTGTAAAAAGAATTCAATTGAAAGGGAAGGATGAGTCTAATTCTCCACTGTCTGTGCTTACATGCTGTATCTGTTTCTGGAGTGATAAAGATGATAAATGGGTCAAAAAGAAAAGGGTTTATTTTAGCTGATTTTATACTTAAATGGAATGGAAACTTTATATCTGTGCTAGGCATGCAGGTCTCTTTTTTAAGCCCAGTGTGCTTGGCTCGATTGTCCCAAATTATTTGAGATACATACCTTAAAATGAGATGACTTTTACCCTGGCAGCTCTTTTCTTTTTCTGCTGACCTAAAGAAGCACCTATATATAGACCTTTAAACTAGAATATACATATCAAAACTTACTGCTTGCTGCTCGTTATAATTTTGGCCAGTGAATTCTTTCTCCCTGGTATCCATTTACATCCATCACACAAAGGATTCAATCACACAACAAGCTGTTCTGTATGTCTCCTATCTAGAGTTGTCTGCACTTGTGTCTGTTTTTAGATCTGCTCTTTCCTTTCTTTCTGCAGCAGCCTCTATCTTTGGAGATGCCCTTACCTTCTGGTGCCCGGAGCGATAATGCCCAGTCCTCTGTGAGTGGGAGGCAGCTCTCATCCCCTGGATCACTTCCTTCCTCTGTGTCTTCTGAGTTTATTACACCTAGAGCTGATGTTCCAAAGCAGCCCTTATATGGTCACAGGTATGGGTTTCTGTTTATATGTCACGTCATGCATTTCATCTGGGCTTGCAGCAGTAAGTCACTTCAATGTTGCTGTCTGTCTCTTGCCCTGTAGGCCAGCATCCTTGAGCACACTTGCCATCCTGAACTCTGCCTGGAAAGCAGTAGAGGCCAGAAGCAAGCAACGCAGCAAGAGTGCTGGGGGGATTTTATCAGCTCAATCACTTCCACCAAGTACAGCTAACAGCAAGCAAGGTAGAAAGATTGCTGCAGACTTACTCAGTGTTGGCCTGGGTCTGGTTGACACAGCATGGTTGTTAGACCCGTGAGGTCTCTGAACATTTCTATTCTTATTTTCTTGTTATATGTAGCTTCTTTTCAAAGTGTGAATCAGCTGTCTACTGGAGCACACGTTCCTGTGGGGGGCCGTGCAATCAGCACACCAGAACGTAAGTAACCCAAAGGAACCCTTTCCAAATTGGGCTGAGTGCTCCTTCTGAAAGAGAGGTAACAATGTGTGGCTTCCCTGAAGAGCAGAAAAAACTAGTCAGGATTAGCTATAGATCATGTACTTATCTAAATGGCTGTGGTAAATAAGAATTACTCTGAAACTGAAGATCTCATGGGAAAGGACACTGCAATATGGTTTTCATTTACACATCACAGGGTGTTACAGTATTGAATCAGTGCATGAAAACATTTTCAACAGCCCAGAATAACAACGAACCTACTGCCCTTTCTTCTTTTATCAACTGTGGATTGCTGAGAAGGCATGTTGTCCTTCTTTAGCAGGTTATGTTGCCCAAGCCGTGCAGGACTCTGTTGTCCCTTAATTCTCAAAGTGTAGCTTAGCACTTCTAGACTGAATTACAGAACCCTGCTGTAGGGGGAAATACTCAGGGTTCAGTCCTTTTCAGCTGTACGACAGGAGATTCCTTTGTCCAAACAAAAGATCCCAGGTGAGTTGTGACCTGCTTCTGTCACTGGAGCAAGCAGTGAGCTGTGTCAGTTGAGATCTGCTCAAGGAGGATTAATAACCTGCACAGTCATTTCTGAAGGTTCTGCCCTAAGGAAGAGCTGAACTGAGCTTTAGAGAAGGAATGATGTGTTTTTCTACTCTGCTGTAGGCATTAAAGTGAAAATACATAATGATGAATCTCTAGTACACAAATTGTGAGTCTGCTGTGCTTGTATCCACTGCAGCTGAATTGCCATCTCAGGAAAGTTGACCTTCAAAAGCTATGCTTTTTTGGTATGTTGTTTTTTCTGACAGCATTCTGCAGTCTTACAAATGAAGCTGAGTTTCAGCAGATTTCCTTCCTTTATGTCAGTTCATGGGCACAACTGAACTCCTTTAGGTCTCTGTTTCTCATTACGTTGAACTCCCTCCCCTGCTCAGGAGTGAACTCCAATTAAGTTAGGAGCCCAAGTGAGTGTCTGACAGGTCAGCTGTCATCAGGCAGTGAATTTTCATGGGGCAGAGATGATCTGGAAACACAGGTATGAGTGTGTTGGTTTTTGCCTGTGTCTGTGCAAATACCTGACCTGCATGCACACAGGAGAGCCAGCAGCACGCAGCCAATAAGGCAGTCAGCTGTGTGGCAGTCTGCAAATACCTGACATCCCCGAGCAGGCAGGAGCAAAGCAGTGGCAGTGATGTGCATCCACTGGAAAATCTGGCCCTTCTCCTCCCTGTGTGCTCCAGTGTTTGGCTCGATTTGTCTGTCTCCATGTTTCTCCTCGCTGACTGAACAGCAGGCAATGATCTTTGTGCAAAAAAAAACTAGGGTATGTTTTTAGAGAGCAGAAATCTTTAATTGCCATATCTCTGTCTGGAAGCTTGCATGGCTGTTTCTCTTAAGCGTAAGCACCATATGGCATGCAAGGAGGAAGAATGTTAATCTGCAGTGGCACTAAGGCTGAATTCCTGCTTAGTTTCAAGGCAGCATGCATCCTTTGGTGGAGAGACAAACTGTATGAAGCGGAATCATCACTTCAGTTCTTGTGTTGAACCATCTGCATGGTGCTGCTGGGTCTTGCAGGCTGACAGACAATCAAAAGGAAACTGTTTTTCCTCCAGGTGCATTGTTCTAAAACTGTTGGAGATGGAGCTCTTTGTAAATCATTTTGTACTTGAGGAAAACAGCTGTCTCTTTATCTTACTCAGCTGTTCTGTCAGTCTGTCCTTCCTGTCTGTCACCTCCTTATCTCTCCTGCTGGTTACTTTGAGAATGGCTGAGTGGGTCTGGACAAGTGTGCATTTATTCACTGTGATACATAAATGCATGTTTTGAAGATAATACCTTTCTCTGATTGCAAGGGAAGCCTCACTTGACGGCAGCTCTTTAGCAGAGTTTCCATTTCCTACCCAATAAAGCATTTTCTACTGTAATTCCTTGTGAAGGTTTCTGGGAAACAGGAGCATAAAACAGAGAGCTGAGAGAAGAAAAATCTGAATACTGTGACATCTCTCCTGAGATAAATGACAGGAGAGTGATGGCTCACAAGTATGGGCTGTTCAGGCGAGCTAAATTCTACCTAGTTTCCCTGTCAAGTGATTCCTTGTCTGGCTGCAGACAGTTCCTCTTGGAAGGGCTGTTCAAATCCTTTGTCATTTTTCAGGGGCCCCACGTTCTGCCCTGCCTGGGCCACATAGCTAGTTTGACTGTGGTGCTGAGGGCAGTTCACGAGGTGCTGTGATGGTGGATGATGGCTCTAGCATCCAGCACAGGACAAGGAGGTGCCCCATCGAGGTCCCACATGGAAATTAATTTCCTCCATACACAGGAAAGGCTGTAATTCAGGAGTGTGAACCTGACGTGCACAGATGGCCCAGATGGGCATGTTGTTTGGAGGGGCACTGAGATCTGCTGAGCTGGAAAAGAGAGATGCTTTGATTGACTACTTGCAGTTAACTGGATATACCTATTCTATGTGACACCTGAGTGTTACACTGCAGCACATCTTCCCTCTGGCTGTGTCACAGGCAGCTCACGTGTTGTTTTTTCTTTCAGAGACCATTAATGACTTGACTTTTGGTGCTGGGGTCAGTTACATCAGCTTGACGCACACACCTGGTTCTGCTCAAGGCAAGTTACCCGTGTTTCTAGCTCAAGGAGGGTAAAAACACAAATCTGTGGCATTTTAAAAACATGAAAATGTGTGCATTATTTGCAGAGAATAAAGAGGCTGAGGAGCAGCCGGGAGACATTATCTGTTTGACATCACCAGAGAAACTGTAAGTTCCATCTAGATCTGAAACAGTGACCACAGTGAGAAGGAATGCTGGAGTGCTTCAAAATAAATGGTGACTTTGTTTCTTCCTAGGCCATCCGTGCCACGGGAGTGGAAAGTAGAATCTCCAGCAAGGAGAAAAAGCAGTCGGAACGGCCCTCTGAGGCGGTGGAGAACTCCTCTGAAAGCAGAAAACTGATCCTTTCAGTGAACTTTTGTACAGAATCTTCATCACGTTTTGGGAAATTTTGTCCTCTTTGCTCTGTAATGAGAAATCACTGTGCACGAGTGTCCTTCCTCGCCTGTTTTTGTTCAGATCTTACATGTCTGGAGTATGGATGTGCAAAGTCTGCGTTAACATGTATATTATAAGCTGCTGCTGCTGTTGGCAAAGCTCAGTGAAGTGAGGAAGTGAGAAAGCTCTAGTATTAAGGGAGGCTTGCAATTCATTCACAGGATGTATAATTTGTCCATTTGGAAAAGTAAAAGCAATGTTGCTACAAGCCTAGCAATAAATGCATTTATCGCAGCGTGCAGGAAATTGAATGGCTGGGCTTATTCACTCAGTCCCTCATTGGTGATGAGGGTGTACTTGGTGATACACTCAAACTGCTTTAATTTGAACAAAGGTAGAACAGCTTGTCACTGCCACACCTCTAGATCTGGTAATTGCATGCTACATCACCTCTTATTTGTGGTGCAAACTCCTATGCGTGTGAACAACCTTCATGTTCTTTTATACAGAACATTTCCATTCTTGAACTGTGCTATTTCCAATTATTAAGATTTTATGAAAATAAATGGTTATAGAATTAATTCCACCCACAACTTTTCCCTTCTTTTTGATACAAGTTATTAAAGCAGGATGTGAGTAACTTGCTAAAATCAAGGTGGGTAAGTCATATACGTGCACAGCTTTGTGCTCTGTCCAGAGACCTTGTTTATCAGGAATGTGCCTGGTGAATACTGGTTTCTGAGTGCTCCTGCCTCCCTCTGATGCCATGTAAACCTAACTGAAGTTTTTCAGTTGCTAATTTTTATTACAGGGCTCAGGCCCTGGATTTTGCTGCAACTGGAAAATGGGACCTGTTGTGTTTGTGCTGATTTCTCTTACCCAAGAGCAGATCACAGGACCACAGTTGCATCTTCTGCACAAATGGAAACAAGGAGGCTGAGCACCTCTGTGCCACAGCCCTTCCAGGAGCACTTACCTTCTGCACTGGAATCTCCTTGTTCGCCCTCACCTTCCTTATTTTATTTTAAAGAATAGAGAAGCCTTCAAGTGAGGTTAAACTTTATTCTCAAAATCAAGGTAAAAACCTGAGAACAGGAGGCGTGGAATGGCTTTGGCTTGAGCAATGGTTAATTATGGCAGTGTTTATTTTTTTTGTTCCCCTCCATTGAAGTATTACTTAACTGCTTTACATATTATCTTACTCAGATTCCAATTTTATTTCCTAATTTGTAGCTTTTGCTCTGTCCCAGAGCAGCATGAAGACCAGCCCTGTGAGCTCTGATCAGTCTCCTATAGAAAGAATCAAGGACCAAGAACTGATGACCAGTGATGTTGCCTTGGACCTCCTGCAGCCCAACTCGAGTGAGTGCTCTGAGAGAACACTTCTCTTCCCCTGAATTCAAAAGAGAAGCCAGCAATTGGATTATTTCTTTTAAAAACAAACACAGGAAAACCCACAGGAACGCTTTAGAGCTCGGTATTTATGTAAAACATTCTTGCAAAGTTAAACGTCATACATTAGTACAAACCTAAAAATTATTCACAATGATACAGGTTCCATCCATCAGATCTCATGAGCTGTGCTGGGGGATCGTCTCCCCTCCTCTCGTTAGAGATGCCACTGTCACATGGAAAGATATAAGTTGTGATTCTTAGTTTGCAGGCTTCCCCCGTGAAGGCTGCCTTTGGCTCATAGCAAAACTGTAGATTGTACTCCCAGAGCTACCCCAGCTCGACCATTTACCTTCTCTTCCTCATTAAGAGTATCCTACAAGCAGCACAGAATTATGCAGAAAGGAATGTTGTGCTCACTGCTGCTGTAATGACAAGGGGCAGCGTGCAGCTGGTGAACACCACTGCGTGCCCAGCTTAATGGGCCAAAATGAGTTGAGAAGTAGCCATGGTTGTGGTTATGGAAAGAAATTGCTGCCCTAGCTTTAGTTTTGCTTTCATTAGCAAAAGGAAAAGTGGTAATGTTTAATGTAGGTAAAACAAATGCAGCAATGGCATGTCCAGCAAGGCAAACAAAGCAGATGAATGCAGAACGCTAAAAAATAACACTGACAGTCCAAATCATCAAGTATTCAAAATACTGTCTACATGAAAAGTTAAGACAATTCATATTGGAAATACAAGAATACTAAATTATGCTACATTTAAAAAACTTCTTAAACCACAGCACAGTTCTAGTGTTGCATCCACATCTTGCAGTTTAGGCAACCCACTGCTTTCCAACACTACCAACTCATGCATCAACACGAGTTTCCATTCATTCTCTTTAATGCAAAGAGAACTAGATTTCTTTTTTTATTTTCCTTTTACCATGGAGAGAAAAGTTGCAACCGCCACTACAAAAGTGCTTCTGTGTTGACCTTTTGCTTTCCCAACTCCAGAAACAGTTGCTTGGCTATGCCATCTAAACCTGTAACGTTGCCATAGCTGTCACATCACCACGTTAGTGCTTCAGGGAAGTTGCAGAGGGGGAGCAAACAGTAAAGTCACTCTGTCACCTTGTTGGAACTGAATCCAAAAAAAGCCATCCCTGGCTATTTCTTGCAACAACAAAAACAAAGTGTTGGTCACTGGCAAGAAAAGTTCAATGTATAAAAAAGTTGAAAGGTCCTGCCATAAATTTACAAAAACTATCCCTGAGTGACTCTGTTCTGTGTCTTGTAAGACCTCCTGTGACAAGGAAATTGCTGAGGGTAGCTTAAGAGGAAAGAGATGCTGTTCTACCTGCAGGTTTGTGTTACACTGTGCAGTAATGCTGATATGCTCTGACAGTGCCATACTATAGCAACGTTTGAGCTCTCCTCTGTAGCTTAGAAAGTAAAAAAATAGCCACGTTACTTAAACACTGCTGGCATCACGTATTTACACTTTAAATAGAAACGTTACCTTTTCTGAAGTAATCAAAATAGATCTTTGCAAAAAATTTAGAATGTGGGGTTTTACAAAAGAAAGGGAGAAGGTTTTAAAAAAAAAAAAAAAGCTTGAAAAGGTCTCAGTACCTTTCCTGGGACTCTGGGCCCACAGAAATATTTGGCTTTGATTTTCCTGAAAGGGACGACTGAGCACTGGGTTCTGTGCCTCCACTGTAAGCCTCTTTAACGGGCCTGCAGACGCAAGAGGGAAGCCTGCTTTGCAGATTAGAATGAGGGGTTACCTGCGTGCAGTGAGCCTTCTGTACAGCAGCCAGCAGCAGCAGTCCTGCAGCCTGATGCTGCCTGTGCTTCTTGTTAAACAGAGTAATGAGTAATAAGTTGACAGAAGGGCTGAGAACATTAGTTGTGTTTGCTGTATGTGTGCCTCTCAACCTATCAGCTGCACCTGAACAGTCATAGTCAAAAGCACAGGACAATCACAAGTCACAGCCTGGCCTGGGCAGGAGGATTTCCCCCTCATATAGATAAATGGGCAACACTTATTCTTTGCAGTCCTACTGCTGTATCAGCACCTTTTTTCCCCACTAGTAATGTCTACATAATGCTGCTCCCTGGTTGGTTTGCACACTGAGGCTGTGTCCCTGCAGCACAAAGAGAAGGCAATTCCACAGACTTCCATAGCACAGTCTCTTGGGAAGTATTTATCTTCCTTACTCCAAGGACAGGTTTGGGGGATCCCGGTGGTGTCCCTGAAGGCAGGGGAGACGCAAGTTGGGCAGTGAGGAGTTGCTTTAAACTTTGGCAAAGAAAAACAAAAGAGATACAGATAGCTAGCTATCAAGTTCTTGTGTGTTCCAAACTCTTCCAAGCGCACTTAATTCGTCTTTTGCTCTCGCTTCGAGTTCCTGGAGGAGATATTTTCACACTTGCTTTTGCTGGTTTGCAATATTCTTTTGGCATCTTATATGACGAATGAAGATTTGTGCCTGAAGTCGCCCTGCAACAAAACAATTCTGGGTGTGGGATGGATGCGGTGGCGTTGCGGGCACCCCTTGTTTCCTGCTGCCCACAAAAGGCAGATGCCACAAAAGTGGGATCACTGAGCACTGCAGCCAGCACGTAAGGAGGAGGAGGAGGCACCAGTTATACCAGTTGGGTGCTCCCTCTCCCCTTCTCCCATACCAAGGTGTGGCACAGTGCTTCCTCATTCCCTCTCCAATATCTCTGCTAACAAGGAGAGGCTTTTTTTCTCATCTTAAGCCGAGTGATCTGATCAAATCCCAAAATGCAAATTCTCTCGTAAAAGTATCGTGGCTTGCCCATTTAATCCAATGAAACTCATCCTGAGGGGCGTCAAGCTGTACGAGAGCTGAGACAGAGCAAAGCTCTGTCTTATAGCTTTTGGCATCAGTTGCTTCAGGCATCTTAAACTGTTCATCATTTCTAAGGAAATGACTCAGCCTTTACCCTTCTGTTTTCTCCCTGTTCTAAATCCTTGTTTCTCAGTGGTGTTTGCTCTTAGAAAGTCTATAGGCCCTAAAAAAAAACCCCACCCTGGTAGTCCTCTGCCCACCTCTTCCTCTCCAAAGCAGAGAGATGTTAAATGCAAATCATTTGTTACCTCATCATCTGTCCGGATGTAGTTAACGCCATCAGGTTTTGCTGGAGTCTTGTAGCTGAAATAAAGGAAAAGATCTTATTTCTGGGACAAGGCGATTGCAGGATTTGAGAGGAGGTGCTGAGAAAGAAGAAAACAAGGAAGAGCGGTCCAGTGAACAGAAAGCAGAGAGAAACCTCACAGCACTGAACACGGAATAAATGTATCTGCTGAGAATCTTGCTATTTACATACATTATCTCTTCTGCAGATTCTGCAGGAACATCGAGGCTTGTTTCTGATCTGTGAGAAATTCCCACCTTCAAGTGCTAATGCTGTTGTTTTTAATGTTCTAATGTGCCTTCTAGAAGGCTTGTTTTTAATCCCAAATTTAGGTTCCGAGTCACAGCTAGCAAGATTTCCTGCAGAGTGCCTACTCTTTGGCATATATTTGCTATGCATCTCCTCATGCCTTCAGCTAATTGTGCAACGAGCTCTGCTTGCTAAGTTGTAGACCTCTGTATGCCAACAGCACATTACCTATTGGACAAACACCTACTGCTGTTTAATTGTGTTGGTCCCCTCTTACTGTGAAAAATATGAGGATATTAAAACACAGCTCCCTTTCCCCTGTCTGGTCCTGGTAGTGAGCACAGAAGGAATGATACCAACATTTCCCTGAGGCAAAGAAACCTTTGGTGCAGTGCTTGCAGAGGGGATCTGAATACTTTGAGAACTGTAGTCTTTGGTAGGGAGCTAAGAAGAAATATACAAAGTCAAGCAGTGAAATATACAGTGAGGTGGCAATAGGAACGCTGGATCCCAGCTTACCTTTCCCCACTCTCTTTACTGTTTGCAAAGTAGCCTCTCCTGTAAGCACAGCAGATTCCAAGAGTGATGAGCACCAACACTGCCACGACCACCAGGACTCCACCAATTATCCCACCAATGTTGAGGTCATCTGGCAAAGACAGAAACCACAATCCAGCAATTTTCTTAAGGCAGTGACGTGCACTAAAATGACATTTCATACGTGTCAAACTGCAAAAGTTCCTAAGAATTATGAATTATTTCCACTCTGGAAGGACTCAGAGTCCTTCCAGAGCACAGAGAGCTTCTCTTCTGGTCTAACAAAAGAGGGAAAACTAACAAACTTTCCTCCTCTATTGCCTTGTGTGTAGCAGGTCCAACCACATCGTTCTCTGATTGCTAGTAGTTAAAGATTCTCTGATCTTCCTTGGATAGTTTGGATCTCCTTGTACCATCCTCCAGATACTAAAATACTTCTGGAACCTCTTTGGGTTGTGAAGAGTGGGCTACACAGCAGTACTGCAAGTTTTTCTCCTTCAATGCTACTCAGCTTTGAAAATACCATGCAAAAACCTGGTCCTGATACCTTCCTGGAAAAGTCAGCTGTGTCTGGGGCTAGAAAGACACTCTAGGATGCCCCCCTTCCCTCCCCATGATGATGGTGGTTTATTTACAGTGAAATATTAATTAACATTGTCAATAATTACATAGAGCCACTCACAGACTTCCATCTCCTGCTCCTCACACTTGGCAAAGCCAGCATCGTTTGTTGCAATGCAGGAGTAACGGCCCGTGTCACCTTTGTGCACAGCATGAAACACCTGGGGAGGAGGGAAGGTGGAGGGTTGTTTAACATGCTGAATGTGTAAGGGTTACTTTTCACATGTTAGAAAGCAGGGCCAGAGCTGCTGTGGGGATTCACACAAGGACAAGATTATTTCAGAGAGGGAATTCTCTGCTTTGGTGAGCCAGCAGTACAGCAGCAGGAGGGAGCAGCTCTTTGCTGTGGACCATGAGATGTTCTCCTTCCCTCTTTCTAAAGATGCAAGTGGACCACATGCAAACAGCTAGGGTAGCATTTTGTCACATTCATCTTCCCTTTCCAAAGTCATTCAGATCCCAGAACAGCAAACCTTCCAACTGTCCCTTCCTAAGAAGCCATGCAATGACTTTTTTCTTTCCCGAGCCACTCCCAAAGTAACCTGCCCTGCAACACAAGTCTTGATTACATCCACGAGGACGTTACCAGAGTGCCTGTGGTGGGATTCAAGCTGTAGGACGAATTCTGGAATTTGGCATTTGATTTTGTGTCTGGTGATAACGGCTCGCTGTTGCGATACCAGCTGTACGTAGACTTGGGGTAACCTTCATTCTCGTGGCAGTGGAGGGAGGCTGTCTTACCCACAGGTACAGCTTTAGGCACCGTGCATCTCGGAGTCACGGGTTTCACTGTGGGAAAGACACAAGCCGTGTGAATGGTGCTGCTGAGCACAACGCAGTGACTTTGGCATGCTTTGTGAGGTGGCTGTGCTACAAAAGGCACCAACACCTCCAGCTATTTCCAGATGGTTTTAAGCAACAAGATTCTGTCGAATGCCAGTTACAACCCTGAGAGAGACTCTTCTGTTAGCTAGCAGCGCTTGCAAAGACAGCTGGACCTGGAGCATTACCTTGGACTGTAAGCTGGATATTTATCTCATCTATGGTTTTGGTATCAGAAGGTGCTGCCACTTCACAGCGGTACGTGGCCGTGTCCATCCGGGTGGTGTTTTTAATCACCAGTGATGTCCGGCTCAGAATTTCTGCCCGAGTTGCAAAGTCACCTGATAGAGAGGAAAGAGAGAGAAAAATGTCAGGAGAGCCAGGCAAAGTAACTTTAAGGACCTGAATAAAGTGGTTGACTGGAGGCCAGAGAACCACCCAAAGGAATGTAACACGAAGAGCCTTTCTCTCTGCATGACCACAAAGGAAACCAGTGCTGCTAAGCATGTAAGAGAATGAACTGCGAAGCACCACCCCAGAACTCAAGAATTGGCAAAACTGGACGTCCACGTCAGCCTCAGATCTTTTGGAAGGCTCCTCTGCATGTGGCTGTTGGTCCCATTTCAAGTGACCCCTATCTTGGAGTAGTTCCAGTTGCATTTCATATGGAAGGATCGCAGAGGTCAGCATCTGGTCCCGAGAGCCCAGACATGCAATGACCACGCAAGGAACAAGTTCTGGAGAAGGGAAACTGCAGCATTGACTTTCATGCTCGTCTCCTACACAGGATCTCCCTCCAGCTCTGGGGCTCCTTACTGAGAGCAACCAGCAATGAGCTGCCAGAGGGCAAAGAACATCCTGCTCTCCTTCCACTTTGTGCTTTGACTGCTGAGCTCTAGTTCCAGAAGAAAGCAGCAAGACAGCCAGAGATCCTTCCTCTCACAGACTTTTCTGTTCTCAGTTCTATTTGTTGCTGAGGCTGTTTGGAAGTCTTAAGGGGACAAAATGTCTTCATACCCTGCATTTTATTGTCAAAAAACACATAAGAGGTTTCGCCATCTCGGATTTTCTTCCACTCTATTCTGGGATCCGGTGTTACGGTTGATTTAATGATGCAGGATAGCTCAACACCTAGAAAGAGAAATAAAGGGAATACAGATTAATAGGCAGCAGCTGTATTTTTGTTCTGCTTTAAGCTGTCTCACACGCTGTTTTATTAGGAGATGCTGCCCACAAAGCAAAAGCCTTCTCTTTCATGTGCCTCACAAACAGAAACACTGCTGGGTTCCAGGAGCTGTTGGGGAAGATGGACTTTGGCCAGCAAAAATAATAGCTGCACAGATATCAAGTATGGAGAAAAATGAACACACTGTTCTCTCCAGGCTCTAACGTATGGCAAACAAGACCTTATGACAGGGTGAGCCCACAGCGCTGTCTTGCTGCTAATCAGAGCATACAGTGTGAGTCAGGACAGCAGAATCTCCCTGGGTGGTGTCTGGTCACCTTCTGGCAACACATTGTCTGCCTGAGCGTCCTGGGGGCCACGGTGCCCAAGGAAAAGCTCAAGGCATCCCATCCCCATGGAAGGAGGCTTTGCCATCTCCATCTCCTCCACAGAAGGCAGCATTGCAGCACAGCTGAGTGGTGGCTCACGCCGTACCACACTGCTTGCTTGTCTCAGGACCAAGATGTAAGATAAATTTCCCCCACCCCCTTCCAGTGTACTAATTGCAAGGCGACGGCCTTTCCTCTATTTGGGATCCAGTTCAAGAAAGCACTCAGGCAGCCACTTTGCAACGCCGATGGCTTTCAGGGGACTTCAGCACACTATTTCAATCAAATCTGTGCAAAACAGAGAGAGATACAGACATATTCCTAAATGCTCTGCTGAATCTCAAGCTCTCGCAGCCCTGCCTCACCCAAAAAACAGGTATCAGGAGCAACAAGCCAAGCTTTTCTCAATGGTTTGGGTGCAAAGCTCCAGGCAGAGGGCAGTGCACGGCGGTGTTGGGCAGCCTGCAGCCCCACAGCACTCACTCTGGAATTCCTGCACCACAGGCTTGGTGTTGCTGGATGTCAGCTCCACGGCCAAGAGTCTCCAGCCTGGAAAAACAAACAGAAGAGAATAAGAAATAGCACAGCTCATAATTCACCCTGTAGAAGCACATCGCCTGCTGGGAAAAGCTCTCCTCCAGCTCCAAGGGCTAACTTCCCTACATAGAAGCTGTTCCGTGCTACCCATGCCAGTCCAGCATGACAAAGTTTATTTAG
Organism: Tympanuchus pallidicinctus; assembly: GCF_026119805.1. Lineage (NCBI taxonomy): Eukaryota > Metazoa > Chordata > Aves > Galliformes > Phasianidae > Tympanuchus > Tympanuchus pallidicinctus. Next base: position 3,779,224 of record NW_026294748.1, read on the forward strand.
GAGCTGTGGTGTAAATACAGGAAAATGTAATTGTTGGAAGCAGCAATTAAAGAGGGTGATTAGCATAATGGCACAAAACCAGCGCCAGCACAAGCTGCTTCCCTGTGCTTCACACTTATGTAGAGGGCGAAGGAATTCTCATTCTGGTGACGAGAGAAGGAATGTATTATTCTGCAAACAAAGCCAATGATTGGGAAGAGAGGGGAAGCAGGTGGGTCTGAAGGGCTTTGGTCAGTTCCTAGAAGACAAAACGTGCCAGCTCTCTAACACACTGACTGTACCTTCAAGTGTTTTGGGACTCTGTGGTACTGTAAAACACAAGGTAGAAAATGATGAAAGGGCAGTAATTCAGGAGAGACCAGAGAAGTTCAGCACTTAGGGTAGAGTTCCAACCCAACCCATATAGGACAACAGCTCTCTTGTGCCACGCTGCATCCTCAGAACACAACTGTAGCAGAGATGCTGAGTCCTGGCCTGAAGCAGTGATGGAGCACCTGGTGGGAAGGCAGGGCCAGCCCAGGTGCATGCAATGTACTGAGTGATGGAAGTGATGGAGCCAGGATCCACCCCTTCCCAGCCACCATTTAAGGGTTGGCAGTGGAGGTGATGGGGTCTCACTGGAGATCCCTGCATACTTGAAGCCTTCTAAAGGTAAGCTGCTCTTTTATTTTCTTCCTGTGCCCAAGGCTGCTGCATTTGAGCAAACCCTCACTTGCTGCAGCTTGGCACTTTGCTACCCTGCCGTCATTGCTGCAGTTTCCATTGCATTGCAGCAACCTATTTCCTCTTCCTGCCCCTCCTGCTCTGAACTCCAAAACGTTTCCCATTTGTGCAGCCCTTTTTTCCCTTTTGCATGTTATTTTCTTTTGAAGACTCTGCTTTCCTTGTCTTTCTGCATTTCACCAGTGCAGGTACCACCGATGCCCATTGCCTTCACCAAGCATCTAATCAGCACAATAAAGATGATTGAAACAAGCTCCTCAGTGACACGAAGGCACACATTATCTAAAGGTTCAGATTCTCTCAGAGTAAGAAAGTCGTAATAAACCTGAATAGAAAGCAGAAAAGGCAGCTGTAAGAAGGAAAAAAAGAGATCTTCAAAATCACAGCCAGACAGCTGGGGATTCCTGTGTGCCAACCTTCCGGATGGAAAGCTTTTGGTCGGAGGGAATAAGTGACAATGCAAGGGCAAAGCGCCTTTGCTGGAGCAGATCAGACACCAGAACAGCAAGGCAGAGCTCAGAAATGCCCCAGAGATGCTCCAAATGATGCTCCTTTCCACCTTACTGGAATGTTCCCTGCCAGTTCTTACCACCCCTCATTTGCTTAGTGCGGATGCTTTGCTCAGTGCCTTGGTTCTCAGCTTTTAGGCCCCAAATACCTTTGGGGAGAGCTACATTTGGGCAAGGTTTAAGAGCTGCCTTTGTGCACAAAGTCATTGTTCAACAGAAAGGCGGTGGGGGATGCAAGCTATGAGCCTGGCAAGCAGAGCTGGTCTTAGGGCCTTGGCACCCTTCCCCTTTGTGCATTTAGGGCCATGGAGGAGAAATGCACGTGGGAGAAATGGGAGGAAGAGGGACATGACAGAGCTTCCTTAAAGGAAACTTGATGTTCCTGGCTTTTTTTCTCTTGCTCTTGTTTACAAGAGATCATTTTTCTGATAAAAAATGTGCCCCACCAAATAGATAACATGATAACAATCTGACTGAAGTACTTCTGGTCTCTGAAGGTCCCTTCTAATTGAGCTATTCCATTCTATCTATTCTGTTCTCCTAGCCCCAGCACAGATAGCACAGATAGATGGAAGTGGAGATGACATTACCTCAATCTTACATTATTCTAAAGAAACTAAGGCAGCACTTCTCCATGAGATGGGGACTCCATCAGACTCTGCCCCATCTCATTGCTCAGAGGTTAATTCCCAGCAGCATCTTTCCTTTCCCACCCATTAAACACAAAAGCTTGAGGTCTATCCCTCAGGCACAAAGCAGGATGGCAACAAATTTTAGGCAGAAGCTGAGTCCTTGGGGGCTGTGCAAGAGACTCACATTATTACACGTATTGACTGTGGGCACAGATCAATGCAGCTGCTTAAATCACCTCTAAGCCAGATTTATTCTTCTGCGTGTGGCACAGGCATGCTCTAAATAACGAGCTGCCTGCAGCTGCGTGGAACAAAACTCCCCAGAGACCACCCAGATTGTAAAGCAGGAGCAAAACATCTTTACAGCTCTTCTCAGCATCACTTGCAGGTATCCCTTTCATACCGGTCTCTGCAGGGCTGGAGCAATTTAATGGAGGCAGTGCTTTCCAGCTGCCAGCACTGTGCTGCAGGAGCAGGGCAGCATCTGCACTATGTCACACAGCTCTGTTGTTGGCACTGTCTCTCTGGTGCTCGTGCATTGCTTTGTGTTACATCATCCTCATCGGGGGCAACTGTCACCCTTAAAAAGTTTGTTCCAAAGATGTTCCTTTAGGCATCGTTGAGCCCAGTGCAAATAAGCAGCAAAAGCTCTACGTTATGTAAATCCCACTTCAAAGGCCTCAGCACCAGGGCTGTGCAGGAGAGCTGTGCACAGGCATGCACTCCTTCCCAGAGCAGCATGAATGCCACAACAGAGGCACCCACCAGATCTGTATGTACTGAGGGCTCAGCCAGACATATGGTTGAATCCCAAATGCCATCAGCTCTCCAAATAGAATCCAGGACAAGGCAGTGAAGTCTATAGCATATTCTTATGGTGCTTCTTTTAGCTGAGGAGAGCCAGCCCATGCATGTTGCTGTGACTCATGGTATCTGAATCACTTCAAAACGCTGCGCTGAACCTACAGAAGAAATAAACTTGCAGCTTTATAGACAACTAGGCTGTGTTAAATCTCCTGTCTCTGCACGGGGTTTAATGCAAAGTCTGACCTTCTGTTTCCTTCCACCCTGACCTCTTATCTGCTTAAAAATTCAAGGCAGAAATTGGAAGAAGAGGTAAAATATTCCTTATGTGCTACAGACAACAGCAAAAGGATGACCAGGAAAATACGAAGTTGCTGCCAAGAGGCTGAGCTGCAGCACAGCAGAGCCCTGTGCCAAGGGTGCAGTTATCTGATACGGTAATTTTAGCTAATGCACTGTTAGGCACAAGCAGTACGAAAACACACAGCTGTATTTAAACACCCACCCACTGAAGGAACAAAAATACGCCTTTCTTGAGGTGTCCATCAGCCATGAGCCGCCGCTCCATTTGCAATTCAAAACGCATCATCTAAGCCATGTGGGAATGCTGCAATAAGCCACACGCCTTGTTAAGCATCTCTGCTTTCTGGATGGTTACCCTGTGCAGCAGCAGTGCCACGAGGGTGAGACTGGTAGGTGTTAAAAACCCATCAGCCCAACGCTCTGTGTGTCAGCACCTTTGTGAGCACCCTGCCAGCGCTGAGAGATGGAGTGGTGGGGAACAGCAGTGTGGGTACAGCACAGAGGTGATGGGGGCAGGGGGTGTGAGATGAGCTGTGCTATCCGGGCAGCCCAGCTGACCCCAGCACGGTCCCTGCATTGGATGTGCTGTGTAGGAAGGGAAATAGCTGTTCTATTTGCGAGAAACCCCCAGAGGGACAGCAAAGGAAGCCCGCAGTGCTGTGCTGGGTTGGATAAGAGGAGGAAGAGGGAGGCCAGGTTCTGTGCGCTGCTTGCTTTGAGGAAATGGGAGAAAACTGAAGAAAAATCCGACCTTATGCACCACAAAACATCCATCCCTTTTTCTCTTCATGGTTCAGGCTCTTTTTCCTCCTCTCTGTCCCCAGTGCATCTCACTCCTGTTCCACAATGCACCCTGTGTTGGTGCAGCCACGGTGAGGCAGGATGGGTGATGGAATGTGTTATAGGAATGAGACCCCAAGAAATGCTCAACCTGCTCTGGCTCTGCAAGCTCTGAGGTTTTATGTTCTGACTGTGCCTTGGCTTCTGTAACACCTAAAAGGACTTAAATCTATCTGTGACATATATAAGCCTGAATTTATATAGAGTCCATACATGTGTGGCTAGGAATAAATGGCGTAGCTCATTCTTACTTTCTCAATGATGGTTATTTTAGATCTGCTTGGAAAACCCTTGGCCTATCTGCTCTCATGCTGATGAGGATGGCTTTGGGAGAGCAAAGTCAGCACTGAGGATGGCTGGGGAAGCAGCCAAACAGAGCTGCACGCCTTTCTCCTACTGCAGCTCTCTGTCTGCAGATGCATTTGTAGAACAAAATCTTAACCTGTTTAAATCACTTAACTTAAACCATCACCTTCAAGACCTGACTCTATTTGCTGCAGATGAGGCCCATTGGCATCCAAACCATGCACACAACCTTTTTTTTTTTCCTTCCCCTCTTGTACAAGAGGATTTACTGTTCTACCTCCTAATCAGACAGCAAAGCCATTGGTACACAGCCAGCCTACGCACCCACACTCAGTTGTGAAACAAGTTGCTAGCAAGCAGATACAGAGCCCTCTTAAGACCAAAGCTTCTTCTGCAGATAACCATTCCTCCTCTCTCCCATGCAGGGAAGGAAGCACAGGCATTTGCCCTGTGAACACCACACGTTGCTTTCTGATCACCTCCCAAGATCTGGTTTCGTCGTGCTGGGTTGCAGTTGCAGACATGCTGCCTCCAACGTCCATCTGACAAGGGCTTCTGGAGGGAAGAATTTCCCAATCTTCGGTTGTGGTTCTCCTCAAGGCAGCACAGCATGTTTAGAGGTGAGATATTAAGGCCTTGCATCTCTCTGCACTTTCACAACCAGGCAGCCTATTCTCACGATCGGGTTTGCTCACCATCAGATTTGGGCACCACCTGCCTTGCAAATCCAGAGGCCCGTGCCAGGAGGAGGCATCATGAGCCACGTGCCAGAGCTGTCTGAACAGGTAGACCTCAAGCTCACTCAGCATCTTAGCAGACACATGAACTCTTGGCTGGGCATGTTGAGCTCGGACATTGTTTACCAGTCGGTTCTTGTGCTCTCTTCTCCCTAAGAGCATGGATGCTGTAGGAGAGGCAGCGCTGAGCCAGGCTGGGAACGCGGACAGAAAGCTCCCAGCTGGCTGTGCCCACATGTCTGCTGAGATCCCCATGGGCAGAGCTTCCCTGTGACCATTTCCATCTGTTAATGGGCTTTACATTTATCAGTTAAGCTTCGGTCCTCCCAGATGCAGTGCCCCCTCCAACTCAGTCCCATTTCACTGGAGGAAGAAAATGAGTAAGGAATACAGCATGCATATCAGTGTGCAGAGGATGCATGATTATGAGATCTGGGAGAATGCCTTACAGCAGCAAAATTAAAGGCTGGGAACAAAAACGGTGAGCATTAAAGGGAAGTAGAGATATCTACACAGGGCAAACTTGAAACCAACCCTTCCTGCCTATTCCCACTTGCCTTCCATTGTTTCCCTGGGCAGCCCCAAGAATTACCATACAGGCACGTCCTACGTTATTTCTCACTTCAGCAAGTCCCCTTCCTCCCAGAAGTGGCAGATGCTGGTACCAAATTAGTGCAAAGTGGGAGGGAACCAGCTGATAACCACGATAAGAGCCAGCAGCAGTGGTCTTCCTCCCCCCAGCCCCCTCCCTTCCTCCCAGCTGGGCTCCCATTGCAGCAGGCAGATGTTAGTCTCTGGGGTAGAGTCAGGTCAGTGATTCACAACAGGGAGCTGCGGCCAAGATCAGGGAGACAGAAGAAACAAATGGGAAAAGGGACAAGTTCCATTTTGGCTTTTGTTTTTTTTTTTTTAATCTGATGGTCTCGTGTGGGAATTTGACTCAAGCGCTGCAGAGAATCTCGTCAGCCAAAGCGACATTTTCCAGGCTGAATGCCAGCCAGCACGCAGGCTTGGTCTCAGCAGATATTTGACTTTGGGAACTGGGTGCTCCCTACCTGCCTGACCCCAGCTTTTGATGAGGACACGCATATCAAAAGCTGCCTGGAATGCAAAGACGGGAACTAAGCGGATATGCTATCAGCACCAGGCTTTGCAATGCTCTTTAGTGTCTGGCTGTGTCCCAACCATCAATACAGAGACTCTCAGGGTTTTAGCCTATAATCCTCTATTCCTCTGTCTGTGACTCTAATCTTCTGATCCTCCGTTCTCCTCCAGTCTACGGCTTGACCAGCAAAACACAGACCTGGCCTTCTGCTTATCAGAGACCAACAGTGTCATCTTCCTGAGGAAAGTGGGAGTTGGGAAGAGAGCAGCAGTCCTCAAAGCTGGGAGCCTCAGGTCTCACACACAGCTGTGCAGGCAACGTGTTGCACAAAACATGTATGAGTGAACACATGAACACACATCTGCCTGTGGGCTTGCTACCCAGAGCCTGTCTGCAGAACTGCTGCTGGTGAGAAGGGGCCGTACGCCTTCTGCAAGGCAGCTCTGCAGCAAATCTCAGAACAAAGGATGCGGATTTACAAGGGAAAAAAGCACTGGGCAGAAAGCTGTGTGAGCCGTGGGCCTGAAGATGTGTGAGCTGGGAACACTGCTGCGGGGGCAGCCCTGATCCGTGCAAGCAGATCTGAAGAGCTTCACCTTGTCAGCATCAGCCAGCACAGGTTGCAGAAGGGAGTGCAAGGCAGGTCCTGAAGGAGCACATCAGGATGGAAAGGCAGCCTGTGTGAAATCACCGACAGACAAAGCTGAGGGACCGGGTGCAGTGAGAGCACGATTAGGGAGATGCTGGCCTGAATGAGCAGAAGGAAAGCAGTGCGATGTCAGAAGAACAAGGGAGAAAAGGGAAGAGTCATTCTGCATGTCCCAGCCTGGATCCCTGACCAAGTTTGTTTAACAGAGCGGAAACAAACCTCGGCACGGAGAGGTTAAAAGCCTCCTTGTCCTGGGGGAGCTGAACGAGCCACACATCCGAGAACCAACTTCTCCCAGACCCTGACTTGTTTTTCTCCTCAAACATATCTCTGCTATTTTTAGCAGAGCATTTTCTCAGCCGAATGCTCCCAGCTGAGTGCTGGTCAGGGGCCCTCGTCCCAGAGAGGCACAGCCCAGCATGGAAGGTTTGCTGCTCCTGTCCCCACCATCCTGCAGGCTTTGGGGTCTGCGAGCCGAGCTGCCAGGAACGTCCTGGCATCCCCCGTGCATGTGGTGCAGGCAGGGCGAATGCTCTCACAAACCCAAGCAAGGGGCTGCAATCCAGAAGCAGATGAAGAAGAGGGTGGACTGTGCTGGTAACCGTCCTCAGGGTTTTACTGAAGAGTATGAACGATGGGAAGGAGATAGAAAGAAATGATTAGGCTGGCATTAATAGCAAGATTCGCTTCTCAGTGCTAAAATCTATTTGGATTCCTTCCAGCACCTCCGAGGGAAACAGTGGAAGCCTTTTGTTCATAAAAGTTGCGACTAAAATCGGACTGGATAAAGCTTAAGGAAATACCTCTCAGAGGACAACCCTGCCTTGGCTGCTGGAAACAGATGAGGTAACTCCCTTCCTCTCCTCTGCTTCTCCCAGGCCCCTTGTTCCTCCTCAGCCAAAGTGCTAACCTGTCCGTCAGGCCATCGCCTGGCTGCTCAGCCTGCAGCACAGAGCAAGCTCAGGATGTCCACCCGTGTGCAATTAGTGATGCGTCAATTAATGTCTGGGACACTCGGCGGGGAAGCAGTGCCTGTAATTTCTTTCATTTCCAGCTTGACTGAATACCTGCCTGCCAGAGATGGGCACATAAATCAAAAGGCCAGACCAGGGCACACGAGTGGACAAATTGAATACAGCAGGGATGAAACCCCAGCCTGTCTGTGCTAATGTGCAGTTACAGCTTTGGGGAGCCTGGATGACTGAGCGCTTTCAGTGCTGTGAATGAAAGGCAGAGCAGCAGCAGTCAGTGACAGCAGAGCTGCAGCCGAGGAGATCCCTCTAACAACGGCCCCTTCTTGGTCAGCGTGCCTGTCGCCTGCCTGTCCTGGAGACATGTCAGTGAAACAAACAGATTGGGAACATATTTGCACTCCCTGCAGCAGCACAGAAGCCAGCCCTGACAGAGGAGAGCAAGCTGGGCTCTTTTCTGCTCCTTCTCTCAGTGCCAAGTTTCCAGCTCTGCTTGAAACCTGCAGCCCTGCCTTTCTTTGGCAGGGGAGAAGGGAGGGGACAGGCAGGGTCAGGAAATACTCAGCTTTCGGCTCATGCTTGCAGCAGCTGGCTACAAGAGAAGGCAGCAGACTGACACAGCCACACACCTCCAAAAGCCCCACAAGAGATTAAATCTGGCACTGTGCAACTTCATCTTCCTCTCTAGCTAAGCTTAAACAAATGGGCCCGAGAAGAGCATTCACCTGGGCAGCCTGCAGATGCTGCATAAAGGCTTGTCCTTCCAATTAAAACCTTCAGAAAGTTTTTCCTAGCCCAGCAGGAACCCCAGGAGCCCAGAGCCCCTCTCTCGACTTTCATGCACATGTTCAAAACCACGGGCACTTAACCTTTGAGGCTCCCTTGAAAATCCCGGCGAGGGCATTTTATGGATGAGTATGTTTCCCCTAACATCTGCCCCCTGTATCAGATGCTGCCAGAACCTCTCTCCTGGCTCTGCTCCCAGCTGGAGGACAGACAATGGCCATTTGAATGCAGTCTCCGCTTCCCCTCCCAAACAGCCTGGGGGAGATGGCACATTGGAGCCAAGGCAGCACTCAAAGCACAACTTGCCAGCCAGCCAGCGACAAGTCTCTCCGGATCACGGCCTGCCACTTCTCTCCCAGTGCAGCTGAACCACTGGCTGCAGTTGTTACTGGACATCCAGGTCAGCTCTGCTGGGCACTTACTCCTGGCAGCATCCAGCCAACCACACCGAGTCTTCTCAGCACGCTGCTGCAGCTCTGAATGGAGCTGAAGTCAACTCTCCCGCTGGATTCCCAGCTTTGCTGGCCAGAGCAGTGGGTTACAGACCTCTCCTGCATCTCTCTGCCATGCCAGCTCTCCTGGAAACACGCTGCTCACCTCTTCTCCCTGCTCACCTAATTGCCATTCTTTGACCCAGGCAGTATTCAGGGCACAGAGGAGCAGTTCCACCTGCAGGAGGACTGACAGGAGGTCAGCCAGAGCTGGCTTGGATCCTCCTAAAGAGCCACAGCTCTGACTTGCTAGAGATAGCATTGCTGCTTGCATCCCAGAGCTGTTCAGCCTGTTTGGCACTATTGCTGCTTCAGAGACTACACCAGGGTGAGAACAACCTGTCTAGACATCAGTTAACCTCCATCAAATCCTACTGCCACATCAAAGCACTACTGCAAACTGGCTAAGTAACAGCCCCTGCACCAGCCAGAGGCACTCAGATCCATCCCACCGTGCTTCAGAGCTCCTCCTTAACCTGAGCACTTCTGAGAGCAGGGAGAGATGGGATGAAACACCTCATTATGGGACCATCAACAGAAGTGATGATGGCTGCTCAGGCTGTGCCTGTATCCTTCTGCTCAGCAGTCAGAATGGGGTGAAGTCACAGCAGCTCAGGGCAGCTCTTGAGAGACCTCGAACCCATGGGGGCATCAGCGTGAAAGGAACAGGAGAAGTTTTGGGTCCCTTGAGCACAAGTTACCTGCAGTCAGTGCTCTTGGGAAGCTACCATCAGCCCTGTGCAGCCACTAAAAGAGCACCATCTAGCTCATTATTTTAATATGGGTCCTTTGAAATACCTCCTGCGTGAGAGACAGCTAGGAGAATCCTGTCTGGCTTTCTTCTATCTCAGGCAGAAACAGCTTTTATTTAGCAAACTGCTGCTAACAGCTCCGTCTCATTAGTCGGTGTTTAGGGAACCAGGCTGCAATTGTTCTGAAGCCTGGTGTTGCAGAAATCCTTGCTAATGAGGTCTAGAGGAGAGATTCCTCCTGACAGGCCCACAATGACCCAGAAATCCTACTTAATTCCCCGTCAGTGAAAAGTGCTGAGTAACAGCAAGGTGCAGAGGCACTGGGGGCTGATCGCAGAGCCAGGCTGTGGCCTCTGTTCACACTTTGGGCTGTGATGCAACAGCTCCAGGGTACAGCCCCAGTGCTGCTCAGCTGTGTGCTGGCTCCCCAGGCTGAGCAGAAAGGAGTCTGGAGTGGAGATCTCTGTTCGGTGCAATAGGCATTACAGGATTAGGCACTTTGAAGCAGCCTGGCTGTAGCTAGGGCTCTTCTGAAACCTCCTCAATGGCAGCAGCTGGAAGTGGGCTCTGCAGTGCAGCAGGGTTTGGCTCCTCTGGATCAGGCTCCCTTACCAGCAGCGCCAACAACTCTGCCAAGAGCTTGACTCAGCAAGCTCAGCTCACAGCTGTGCCCCGCAGCTCCCAAACTCCATCCACACAGCTCCATCAACTACACACAGCCCTGGAAGCAGCATCCCCTACCAGTCACGGGCTCACGCTGAATCCTCTGGTGGATGTGGGATGAGCAGCAGCTCTGCTACGGCAGTGTGTGTGCCCTGCAGGTGCTGTTAAGCTTCTCACATATTCTGCCATAACCACTACTCCTTATTTCCTCGGAGAAAAATGCAGCAGGCTGGCACAGGCTCGGTCCACAGGCATCCTGCTTTCAAGTGGTTTGCTTTCAGCAAGCAGAGCCATGTACCATGGTGAGGAACCTCTGGGCTGCATGGCCCAAGGCCAGCTGGGGGAGAAGATGAGGTACAGGGACCCAGCTGGAATGCAGGCTGCACACAGCTGACCTTCTAGACCGTCCCCAATAAAGATTCTTGCAGGCATCTGCTTGCCACCTGTTTCAGCCAGCAGACGTGGGACTAAAGCAGGAATTCTGGTCTTGAATGCACAGTCTGTTAAAGAGTGGTCTAAAGACTCTCACCCACGTGAAGCTCTCACTGATGTATGCTCCCTAACAGAGCCAGTGCAGAGGAATGCATCTTTGCCCATCGTGTGCAAGACTGCTACTCCCATACCACAGATGCATCTCTGTGTTTAAAGCACAGCTCAAATCCACAAAGAACTGCTGCTCCAAAAATCACCAGCCAAAACAGTGTCTACAGACAGTCCTAAAGTGACTAATGATCTGGGGAGCCTCTGTTTCTGAACACCCACTCTGAGATGCTTGGCAGCAGCATGATTTCAAAAGGCATCAAACGTGCGCCCTTCGGGTCAGCTTCCTGTTAAAAAACGTCAAGCAGAGAATCTAAAATCACCAGCCACGTTGGACCAGCTATGGCTGCCAGGTCACGTTGCTTTTGACTCTGTTTTCCAGCTGACACCTCAAGCCAAGCTCCTCGAATGTCAGCTCCAGAAGAAGGAAGGGCTCTGAAGTGGAGCTCGCTCTGCATCTTTCCTGTTCTGCTGGCACAGGGGAAGGATCTGCCTCGGAGACATGAGGAAAAGACATATGCTGTGAAAGGAAGGACCAGCTTTATTTTACCAGCCTGTGTTCCCACCAGAAATGTGCTTTAAAGACTGCCTTGCAAAGTAGGAATTAAATCCAAAGGTGCCTGTGTGTCTTCCTTGCTGTCATCCCATTATCAGTCATCTCCAGCCTGCTCTGAGTCAGAAGATGAAAGGTTCATAACACCACTTATCTTCCCACTTAAGAACATGCTTAGCAGCTTGCTGCTAAAGGAGGATCCTCAAGCCTGGGGAAGCAGCTGTGAATTCTGCAAATGGGTTCCCTGGCATTTCTTTGAAGGAGATACTACTTCTCAATGAAGGATATGAAAGGGAAACCAGGGAGTGAGGAGAAAAGGGAAGTCTTTGTAGCAAAGAAAGACTTTGTGTCAGGAACTTGAAGCTGAGTGACAGATGTGAGACCTGCGGCACTTGTGTGTCTCAGAAGCGACCGAGGATGAGCCAGGAATTAAAAAGCTCTTGGGAGATATTTAAGCAGCCAAACTTTTTTGTCACCAGACCACAAGAAGCTCCAAAATCACGTTCTCCTCGAGACTGTGCAGCACTGCAGCCAAGGGAAGGGATCCCGTTACACGATGCAGGCAGAACGGCTGGATGCAGCCCAGCTCCAGCTCTAACAGCTGAGGCCAGCTCTCTGCACAAGTCCCCCGTGCCTCTCCCGCAGAGCCAGATAAGGGATAAGCCTGCTGCCTCATCTCTGAATTTGACCCTCACCTCCTCTCTTCATAGAGCTAATTGTTATCGCAGCGAACCTGGGGCCAGCTTGCTTTGCTCCACGCTTAGCAGCTGAGTCAAGCCCTCAAAGCTGCCAAACAGAATCTGTTCCAAATAGCTGCAGAAAGAGGAGGCTCGAAGAGCCTGCAGCAGAACCACAATCCTGCCCTGGTGAGGAGAACAATTGCTATTGTGGACCGACAGCAGGCTGCTGGTGGGCAGCAAGCACGCCTTGCCTCTGCACTGGGGAGAAGCTCCCAGGCCCTCTCACATTCACAGAATGAGCTGGAATCTGGAGTTCCCTCTGTCCCCTGCCTCAGCAACCCAGCACTGCTGACTTACCAGCCCTGCTGACCTGGGCTCCGTGTCAACCAGTTCAGCTGTTGACATGGAGCACTGAAGATGCAGTTGGTAACTGGAAGAGGGAGCGCCTTGCAGTCGGCTGCCAGCCACAGTGCAGACTTCAAAGGGCTTATCTTGCCCTGTGTGGGAGAGCGTGCAGTGCCTGCGGGCAAGGACAGCTGTTTGGCCAGGCCCATCAGGACTTCTGAGGGAAGAAGAGAGAAATCAGTACCTGGTTTGACCCTTTCAGCATGCGCAAGGCAGGCTTGGAGGCAGAGAGGTGCGCTGCCCTGTTATTTATGGGATGCTGAAAACTGGCCAAAACGAAGGGAAAACACCAGATACTAAGGATGCTCATCAGCTCACTTAGCTGCATCTGCCTGAGGGAGAGCACAGAAGATTCAGGTGGTGAATACAGGGCACTCTGGCTTTCATCTCAGACCAGCAGCCCAAAGGCAGCTCCACCAGCACTGACCAAGCCACAGCCAACTCACAGTGACTGGCTGCTGCACAAGGAGATAAGCCTGCAGCTCCTCACTCCCTGAGAGATCAGAGCAGCCCCATCTATGCACTGTATGCAATCTCAGAAGAGTAGATAAGACCAAAGGAGAACACAAAGCAACACCTCCTTTGCTGTAAGAGCTCCTTGATCAACAAGTTGATCCACGGTGGTTGCAGCTACCTTGTTTCATGGCATTCATGTCTATTCCTGCCAGCAGATCATTCCTGCTAATGAGGAGCTGTGTATTATTCCCCTTAACTTGGCTGTTGGTCTCTGGACAACTGAGTACACCAACCCCCCTCTCCCAAAGGTGGAGGACTCCCACAGCTCAGGGCTTGTCCAGAGGGACAAAGGATTGTGCAGAGCTGGGACTCCCTTTTCTAAGATGCAACATGGATGCAGGTGACCTCACCATAGAACAGATGTCATCCGGGCTCTAAAAATCACTACCTCCAAACAACATGATGGGTATAAAGAAATATTTATCTTCAAGCTTTCGCAGAGCTCAATGCAGAAGGAAAAGATTAAAGCAAAGATTTAAGCTTAAAATAGCTGTCGATAAGATCCTTTGGGGGGATAAAAGCTATTTTGCAGAAGCAGAGGACATTGCAACACCTTTCCTGATGTTAACTGGGGAAGCTCCTGGAAACCATTCAACAGTGTTAGCAGCCAAAGCACCTCAGGAGGAAGTCCATTAGCAGGCAGCAATCTCCTTAATGGATCCTCTGGGTATGTGCAGAGCTGCCTTGCCTATGGATGCTCCATTCTGTCTGCTGCTGTGATTCAAGAGTTGTTAGTGCAGCCACAATCATCCAATACTGTAAGGAATGCTTGTAATCTTTCAGGAAGCCCAACAGCCCAATGAATGGGGATGTCAATTGGTGCAGTGAGGTGTTGTTTGCTTTATACAAACCATGCAAAGCCAGACCTGGCTCTTTGGGAGCACTGCACTTCTTCCCTTGGAAGCACAGCAGCCAAGCTCCAACCCACCTGCAATCTGCTGGCCCTGATCAGGGAAGGCAGATCTCAGAGGTTACAAAGGGGGGGATTTTTCTAAGAGGCCCGGGGGTGTTGGAAGCACAGCCAAGTAATGGCAACAAATCCCCTGAGATTTCCATGGATTTCTGCAGCTCAGTGGCAAATCTCACCTAGGCCCCAAAATGTATTTTTAATAGAGCAGTCAAAAATCTGGATGTGTTGAGCGTTGCCAAAGCGTTACCTTTCAGCCTGATGCCAAAGACGTGGCAAGTTGCTGGCAGGTTGCAGTTTGCAGGCTCTTCAAAGGAGCTAGCTGCTTCCAAATGAATTAAGAGGACTCATTAAGAGGACTTTTCTTCACCCAGAGGGTGGTGAGGCACTGGCACAGGTTGCCCAAGGAGGCTGTGGATGCCCCATCCCTGCAGGCATCCAAGACCAGGCTGGATGTGGCTCTGGGCAGCCTGGGCTGCTGGTTGGTGACCTGCACACAGCAGGGGGTTGGAGCTGGATGAGCACCGTGCTCCTTTTCAACCCAGGGCATTCTGTGATTCATGACTCTTACAAACCTGCTGACCTTACTGTGGTTGTAGTAATCAAGGACAACGATGGGAGCAGGTTAGAATGTGTTCTGGCCTTTACTCTGAAATCCTGGGATTTATGATTAAAAAAAAAATAACATGCTTGAGCATGATCTGAACAGAATTTAATTTCATCTACTCCACCTATTACTGCTCTGAAACCTTCATTTCCCCTTGCAGCTGCCCACGTTAAGCCCTGTGCTCCGTCCTGCGTCAGGGCACTACATGACCCAGAGCACAATGCCATTTTTACTGGCAGCTGAATTCTTTTCTTTTTTCTTAGATTTTTCCTGGTCTCACTTATTTAAAAAAAGGAATTGCTCCTGCATCTGCTGCCTTGTTTTTTTTCTGCCACTTGTCAGGTTTGCAACATGCAGCACCAAGCACAACCTCCTTGGACGGCCAGTGCAGCAGAGGAGCTTTGAGGAACACCCTCTGGAGCCCTCACTCTGCTTTCTCCAGGAATTTGGAAGGCCTGCCTTGGGATGCTGCTCTAATGAGAACTGGGCACCAGCTCAATTATGCAGCTGTCTCGCTGGTTTGAACTTCCAAGCTGTGCGTTGGACAGCTGAAGCCCATCAGAGGAGTCACACAAAGGCTTCTTACAGTGAGAGGCGCAGCAAGGCAATCAAAGGCAGCTACTGCTGAGCTCGAGTGCTAACAGACCCACAGCTGGCTGTTCTGGGGCAGGAAACGCCTTGCACACACACCTCATCCAGCACTGATCGCCAGGGAAGCCCTCTGGAGCTCCATGTGTATGAAATGAGGAGCAGGGTTTGGTGAGGAGTGGTCACCCACGGGGCCAATATTCAGGCCATGCCCATGGGGTGCCTCGCTGTGCCACCCCTAGAGCTGTGCCCCATTGCCAAAAGTCTCTGAGAGCATCAGGTTCTGCAGACAGCCCTCTCACCCTGGGCTAATAGGTTAATATCAGGTTGGAGTCTTCCAAAGGGTGATAAAGAAATACAGACCTGAGCTGCTCCAGATTTCATCCATCCATCCATCCATCCATCCATCCATCCATCCATCCATCCATCCATCCATCCATCCATCCCTCCATCCATTCATCCATCCCTCCATCCATCCATCCATCCATCCATCCATCCATCCATCCATCCATCCATCCCTCCATCCATCCCTCCATCCATCCATCCATCCATCCTGTCCTCCTGACACTGACAACTTGCATTTTCAGCATGGGAGCCTGAGACCTCAAACACAACGCCTACCTCCTCTGCCCCCAACTGCTGGCAGAGCCATACCCAGACAGTAATCCAACCCCTTGGGTGAAATGAAGACTGACTGCATCCAGAGCATTCATTAGCTCAATTAACACCATTAAGTGGTTGTTAGGCTGCAGCCTGACTGAGCAGGGAGTGGGTTTCATGGCCACTGCGATGCTCAGAGCTGTCATTCTGAGCCATTTCCAACAGCACAACACTGCTGATTCTATGGGGAGCAGACAAACACACCCTTCATTGATAGGAAGAAGGTGGTGTGACTCATATGCTAGCTGATAGCGAAACCAGATTGAGCGTGCAATTATCCTAATTAATTTCATATCACGAGTTCATCTCTAATACACACGGTGGCTTCAAAGCAGGCCACCAGCTTTCTGCACAGAGCAGCTGAGAGGCATGTTCAATCTGGTTTTTTGGGACTTGGGATCTTGCACAAATGTTGCTAACTCCCTCTCACCACTCCTAGGCTGCCTGGTAAGGAGTGCTGGAGCTCCATCAGGGCTCAGCACAAACAACCACAAAGCATTCTTAGCTCTAAGTGTGCAACAGGGGGCCAGCTCTGCTGTACCAGGCAGCACTGCAAGGACTGATAACATGGGCAGCATAGCCTGCAAGAGAAACTTAAATCATCACCTGTGGGAGCTGTGGGGAAAGCAAGAGTGAGTGGGGAGCTGGCAAAAGATGGGGGCAAAGCAGCAGGAGATGCAGAGCAGCCATTGCCTGTATTTGTGAAGCTGGATGCAGCAGCTCATGCTGCTATATTTAATTGTTTAGGTGAGGTCTGGCAGCCCGACCTGCGTTCCTGATGCAAACCCTCAGCGTGGGGATGGATAAGTGAAAAACAACCCGGCAGGCGGGGAGACCCGGAATTCAACCCTTAAAAGAAAATAAACACGTCAGTGAGGAACCAAAGTTCACCATCGGGGCAGCATCTCTATCCTCAGCTCCTTCTCCCTACAAAAACCCCACATTTGACTCTCTGGATCTACTCGTGCCTCGATAACCAACTAATTCCCAACAGCATTCCGAGCAAAAAGGAATGCGCCGGTGTCACGTTCTTTGTCAACAGCTGTAAAGCTGATGGGATCCAACAGCTCTGCGGTGCTGGTGCCTGAATAGGAGCACCAAGCCCTCCTTAGGAATTTTTTGGAAGACATTATTAAGCATCTGATTTTGGCACTGCTCTCAGAGCTGATTGTCCCGCTCTCTCAGTGCCTGGTGAAAAGAAAGCAGTGCTGCAAATAGTTCCCATCAGCAAGGAACAACATCAGCAGCAGAGCCAGCAGTGTTTGCACCAAGCAATTCGTGGTGCTGACAGCTGATCGGAACAGTTGTTGGTGGCTGAGACAGATGGACTTCATATATATATATTGAAAAAAAAGGGAAGTGAGGACTCCTATTTGGTAGGCTGAGAAATGCCCTTTGCACCAAACCTCAGAGTTAAAGCACAGGGAGAGCTGAGCTGAGCTTTCACGCTGCAGAGCACCGGGGACCCGTCCTGTCCCCCCAGTGAATGTTTTATTTTGATCAGGAAATACTTGTGAATTTTGGGAAGGGCTCCACAGTTCTGCCCTCAGTCTGACATGTGAAATCCTCCAGATCCAAACGCTGATTTCCAAGGGAAGGTTGCAGCAGAGGCATCGAGGCAGGACACACAGTGGATGTCGGTTACAAGCTCTGCTTTCCACCACTGATGCTGATAATTTCCGCCAGCATAATTATGGCCGTGGCATCTCCCTCATGTGCAGAATCTTTAGATGCTTTTAGTGCCTGGAGCGGGGTACACACTGTACTCACCATGCTTCACTGCCTTCTGTTTCGTGGCAGTGCTTTGAGGCCATGCCCAAGAGTTGGGTCCATTCTGGATAGAGAAGCACAGAGGCCATCCCTGCTCTGTAGTCTAAGAAGCAAACTGAGCTCCTAAAACAGTTTTGCAGCATCTCATTGGCCTTGTTGCCTTCCTTCTCTGACAGCCAGTGGGCTGGCATTGAACACAGCCCTGTGGGACCACCCAGCACCAACCCTGCAGGTTTCAGTGCACCTTTAATGTGGGATTCCTCCCAGTTCACTAACACGAGCGCAGTGCAACAAGAGTTTCTGTCCCCAGGCTTCTGCCTTCCACTCTTCCAGGCTTACGTCTCCAAATCTGAAGAGAGCTGGAAGCCATTGCAGGTTGAGGCACTGCAGAACCCACTGTGTTTAAATGGGGAGCAAACCCTCCTGCCTGCCAGATGAACACTCCCAGGTGGAAGTGTGAAAGCAGCAGGGTCTGCCTGCATTTAGCAACTCCAAAGAAACACACAAGTAGCTGCAGCTCGTTTCCAGGTTGCTGTCTTTTAGGCCTGATTCAATAGGACGCTCAAGCACTGCTCCAGCACAGGGGGAGGAGAGGAAGGTGCCCTGCAGCCCAATTGCAAGAGAAGTTGGGTGAAATCTGCTCTTTTTCCTCGCTCGAATGGAACACCCAAACCCAAAGTTGGGACCTAGATGACTGTGATGCTCCAGGTACTCACAGTTCAGCCTCAAACACAGCAAAGTGAGCAGAGCCCCAAGTGCACGTCTCATTCCAATGGAATGTTCACAACTTCTCACCCCTTCTCTTAGTTTTGGGGGGACCCAAATCTTAACTTTATTGAAAGCCCCGAAGTCTGAAAATCAGTAGGAACTGAAGAATTCCTTTGTCCTTAGATAAACTGGCTGAAGTATTTCGATACGCTCCAGTCTGGAGCTGACCCCAAGCAGTTATTAGTGTGCACAGCCCCGTGCATCTCAGTGGCTGAACTTTCCAAGCCAGTTGCTGATTGGCACTCTGACCTCCCTCCATCCCTTCTCCTTCTGCCGCCTGCCTGGAAGGGGGGGCAATGGGAGCCCACCGGCTGCTGTCCCCCCCCTCTTCATCCCCCCGCTATTAATAGCCAGACAACAAATGAGCCCAAATTCATTCCTGAGCGGAATTAGCAAATGTTTTTGCAATTAAAACTGCAAACATTCATGCGGGCCCCCGGAACAATAGGCGCCTGTGCCTGGGCTTGAATAGGGACTAGTGTCCGCCCTGCCCGCCTGCCGAGGCTGCACATTCCTGGCACCCTCAGCCCTGGACCCGCTCTTTGCTGAGCTCCTCGCTGCCTTCCCCCTCTCATCCCATCCCACAGCTCAGCGCCCCTCGGGGTCCGCTCTGTGATGGAGGCAGCGCATTTTTCCCACCACTGCTCACCCCGGGTTGGGACGGGGGCAGAGCATCCTCACTTCGCTGGGACCCCGATCAGAACAGCACGTCCCTCTCGTTTCCCAAGATCAGGGCAGCACGTCCCCTTTCCTGTCCGGCTTCGGGGCAGCGCATCCCCCTCGCTCCCCGGCAGCAGGGCAGCGCACCCCGTTCCCACCCGGGACGGCGATCAGGGCAGCACGTCCCCCTCGCTGCTCGGGATGGCGATCAGAGCAGCGCATCCCTCCCCTCCCCGGGATCGGAGCGGCGCATCCCCGTTCCCGGCCCACCTCCTCTTTCACCGCATCCCTTTCCCCCCACTTCTACGCATCCGCCCCGCATCTCCCCCGACTCCGAAGACTTTTCGGAGGATCTCCGGGTCGATCCCCGACGCCCGGCACTCACCGAGCAAAGGCAGCAGCAAGAGAAGCGCCGGCCGCCGCAGCGCCATGATGGGGTGTGCGGAGCAGAGCCCTGCGCCGAGCCTGCGCAATGCCCGGCCGGGGGGGGCGGCCCGGGGGCGGGGGGTGCCGCGCTGCCGTTGCTGCGGTAACCGGGATGGGAGGTGCGGGACCGGCGCCTGGCACGGCGGGGCTACGGAGGGAGGCGGCCCCAGGGGTGGGGATGGGTTCGGTTCATCCGAGCTGTGCTGTGAGATTTAGGGGGAAGTTTGAGTGTTTTTGAGCGGTGGAGACTTAAAAAGGGTCGTTCGTGGGGGTGTGCCTTGCGAAAGCTGGCGGAAGCTGTGCGGTGAGCGGCAGTGCAAACTTTTGGTCTGGTTAAGGGGAGGGAGAAACGCGAACAGCCGTCGGGATCGCGGAGGGAGCTCCGCTCCAGGAGTTGGCTGCATCCCGTGCTGTGCTGAGCGAGTTCACCCCGAGTCTCTGTACGGTCCCCAAAAGCATCTCAGAGCCTTTTACCTTGAGACACTTCTCAGCACTGGGCGCTCGAGTCCCTGCTCGTTTGGTCCCCTGCAAGAGCCGGGGTCAGGCTGGATGGGGCTGTGAGCACCTGATGGAGCTTTGGGTGTTCCTGTGCATTGCAGGGAGCGGGATCAGATGGACTATAAGGTCCCTTCCACCCCAAACCATTCTGTGATTTGAAGTCAGCCTGGGTGAGAGCCGGCTGTGCATCACCGGCTGTCAGTGCGCTGTGATGGGGATGTAATTAAGATGCTGTTGAAAATCAAGCAGCTGGAATGAAAGCCAAGCTCTTCTCTGTTCCACGAGCTCGGCAGAACGGGTACAAATTAAGGGATGTAAAAACGTATTTAACTTGATAATGTGGTGGATCTAACTCCCAATGCTAATGAGGAGACTTAAAGGGCTGATCTGAGCCTGGTGAAATGAATACGAAGGCACTCATCAGTCCTAATGGCCAGATGGGACACTTCAGTGAGGATGCGGGGGATGGACTCGCTCAATAAGACTTGATGGCTTGCAGCCCAGCAGCACCAATCTTTGGGCCTGGTCCCCATTGAGCAAGGAGTCATTTTAACCTGCTTCCTTTGGTCTGAAGGGATAGAGATGTAAAATCCAGCGCCACAGGCTGCAATCAGTGATCTCAGAGGACAACACAGGGGAATGAGATCTGGAATATCACCTCATTTCTATGCCCAGCCCTGTGTGCTGCCCCACGGCTGTGTCATGGCACAGCAGAGCCATTGGAGATGTGAAGCTCGGCGAGCAAAAGGAGTCACAATCAATATTATATGAGAACCACTGTGCCCATCAAACCGGGATGGCAAAGTGCTGCAGTGTACAACATTGATTTTCACACACAAATGGAGCTCCCCTTTCATTATTTAGCGGTGAAACAAGTAGCTAGAATAAAATATGCACTGAGAGCAGCCCTGTGCATGCAGGGATGTATTCAGGCGTGATGAGGGGCAGCACAAAACTGCCTCTTCCCATGATCTCATCGGTTGCTGAAGCTCTTCCCATCCACCCTCAAGAAATCTGCAGCAGGGGAGGGAAGGAGAGCACGCTCTGCCAGGGAGCAGGGACGGGCATTCTCACTGCCAGGAGGGGAGGAAGGTGATGGGGAGCAACTTGGGAGAGGAACACCTGAAGGCTGTAGGCACAAACACAGTGTTTGGGGTCTGAAGGCAGCTCAAAGGGAACGGCCATCTTCTCTGAGCTCGTAGTGCCTGGAGGGGCTGAACGGAGGTTCAAGCCCTGCTGGGAAGAAGCTGCTCCAACAGCCTGCGCCTGTCATGGTGACTTCCAACAGCAATGCACGTGGGCAGGAATGCTGTTCTCTGTGGCCCTGAGGATGCTGGCACTGAGCTGTGACACCTGTGTGAGGCCGTCTGTAGCCTTGAGCTGTCCATCTGCACCTTCCCCTGTGTCAGGTCAGTGCCAGCCCTCCCTCTCGGTGATGCTGTGCTGTGCCAGGCCCATGGGATGGGGGCAGGGGGGCACGGCGTTCAGTGCTTGTGCTCCCACTGCAGTGCCTCTCCAAGCTTAATTCAGCATCTCTTTTTTTTTGCCAGCCACAGTCTAGACAAGCTGTTGCTCCCCGGTGTCACAGCCCATGACCCCACTCCTACGCCCGCCCCATAGCTCTTCCCTGGTTCGTGTCAGGCATATGCTCGTCTGTTTTGAATGCTGTGTATGTGTGAGGCTGAGTCGCTCCTAATCTCGTCTCCCTCCCAGGGCGTCAGTCACTCTGGCATGTGCCTTTTCCCTGTCTGCCTCCCTCTGTTTATGGACAACGGATATTTTTAACAGCACCCTTTAATTAGAGGTAGCTTTCTCTGGGTGGTTTGCATGGAATGGAGCTCATGGGGCAGGCACAAGGCGCTGGGGGCTGGCTCTGCGTGGATCATTCCTGTTCAACACCGGCTCACTGTAGGAAGAGGAAGGGCCGTGAGCCAATCTCACTTAGCAGGGCTGGAGAACGAGAACAACACTGATTAAACAGGGCCTTGATTCAGATTTCCCACATAGAGATCCTTTCTCCTTGGCTTCCAGCACCACATCCCCCAGCATCCCTACCTGCCTGGCTCTCAGCATCCTCCCAAGGCAGGAGGGATGCTCAGCCCCCAGCCGCATCCCCAGCACAACGCAAGGCAGTCACTGTGCACAGCCCTTCCCAGTCCCCACCGTGCAAGCAGCATCTGGCCGAGCCATCAGGCAGCAAGCACCCCTCGGGCGTGCTGCGTCCTGCTGCTCCGTTCACAGCCAGCTCCTCTCCCCTTCCCCATCCCCCAGCACAGCACAAGGCCAGCTGGGCATCATCACGTTCCATTGCACGCTTCCCCTGCCAACACCGGCCGGGGAGATGGCAGAGCCATGCAGAGCAGCAGGTTGGGCCCTGGCTGGTGACCCAGCAAAGGGCTCAGTGCTGCTGAGCATGGAGCTGGTGATAGCGAAGCATCAGCTCCTTCCTTGTTTAATAAGTGCTTTGGGTTTCACCATGCTGGCTCTCTGCTAGCAGGGCTGCCTGAATAAAGCAGATTTTAATGCTCCTTGTGACTCCCATGGAAATCAGCACTGTGCTCACACACTGCAGGTTGCTGGGCGAAGAAGAGTCAGAAGTCTGGCTCTCCTTGATCGCTCACACAGCCACTGGCGATGTCTCCTTGTCCCCACCTATGAGATGAGTTTACCAGGTGACACATTTGCAGGGCTTATCTCATGGCACCAGTGTCTAGACTGCCTTGGTGACTGATAGCAGTGAAGTTTCTTGATGTGTTACTGCATGATATTTTCTGCTGGGGCTGTGCCCCGTGCCCTCCTGGTGCCTGGCAGCAGCCAGGTTGCAGTGCTGAGCACAGCACTGAGCTGGGTTTGGAGGAGGAGCAGGGCTCTAATCTACCAGTCGAGTTGCACTCGTAAAGGCGATTAGACATATGCCAGTTAATTCATAGCAAACAGGATGGAGGGAGAATTTGCCACTTAAAAAGGGCAGACGAACAAGCCCATCATTCCTGCCACTCTCGGGTAATACATGCTGACATAAGCCCTGTTTAGCTGCAAGTTTAGCATTGCTAATCCTGCTGCTCCACGCCTCTGGTTTTCCATCCTCCTCATGGCATCTTTCTTCCCCTTTCTCTGCTTTGCCCTTCTCTCCTGGTGCCCACATCTCTTTGGCCTTAGAGGGAAATGCTCTGGGGTGGGTGCTGGGTGCTCTGCTCAGAGAGTTGGCTCCGTGGGGTTCAGATGGAGCACAGTGGTACCCACAGATGTCAGTGTGAGCACTGTGGGATGCCTGCTACGCTGTCCTGTGGATCCTTCTGGTTCTCCATCACCTTAATGATGTGTCTGTCCCGGCTGTCCTTGCTTGGCTGACCCACCCACGCAGAGCCCATGGATTTTCCTGGCGGTGCTGTTAGAGGCTAAGGCAGCTTGCCCTGCTCTGAACCCTCCCCCGCAGCATCTGAACCTCATCCCTGACCTGGTCGGCTGCTGGGAGTGGATGGGAATCCCAGAGATCCAGAGCGTGCAGCTATAGGGCTGTGCTTCTTTGGGGCAGGGGGTGGTTGGAGGAGCCGCGGGATGAGAGCGGAGCTCTCGCAGCAGGGCTGCGCTGTGGTGCGTCGCTGATGCCGCAACACGTGGATATTTCGGCACGGGATGCGCACGGTGTGAGCGCTGCGGGGCGCTGGGGATGGCGGAGTGCCGGCACGGATGGGAGCCGAGCATCGTAGCCTGCCCGAATCATTCGTGCCTCTGTGCGCAGCTTCAGAACGCGTTTCTCCAGCCCAGGGGTTCCCCCTCGTGGCAGGACGCTCCCCGCTCGCCGCATCTCCCCGCTCGCCTCCTGCATCGGGTGGCGGCGGCGGCTTTCATTCATTTATTTATTTATTTAAAACGAAGTTTTCAGAAGATCGAATGGGAAAAATGAAAGGGGAAACAGGCCGATCTCCTCTCTGTCTGAAAGGTGACGCTGGTTCAGCTTGCAGGGACTGCGACCCGGGTGCCGACCGAAGCCCTTCTCATCCTGCTGCGTGCACGGCCAGCTCAAACCTTTCTCTGGGGCACAGCCTGCAGCTCGGGGTGTCTGCATAGCTGGGAACCTCCCCTCTGCATAGCGCTCATCATGCGGCCTCGTTGGAGGATGGTCGGAGCGCATTGAAGCGCAGCCGGCGGCACCCACGCGTGGCCGGGACCGCCAGGGGGAGACCTCGGCCGCGGCACGGGGAGGTTCTCCGGTTGAGAGCAAGGATGGCAGCGCCCGTGGGCCCGGGTGGGGTGAGAGGAGCGGGCTGTGCGGGCTCTGAGCTCCTGCCTGAGCTGAGAGAGTCCGCAGAGCTCCGGGACTGCACTCCTGAGCTGTGCTTTGGGCACTCGGGTCGGCATCCCTGCAGCGATGGGTTCCCTTTCTCTCAATAGCCATGGCTGTGTAAAGCTGTGCTTCAGAGCTTGGGATGGGGAATGAATAGAAGCAGGCCCAGTGCCTTTTGTTTTGATGGATTCCATTTGTTCTGTATAAACAGCTCCTTCCCTGTGCCAAGGCTCGGCTCCCAGGGAGGGTTGGGGATGCAGTGGGTAAGGGATGCAGCACGCAGCCCCAGTGTGGGTCACCCCACTGAGAAAGGTGGATGCGGGGAGGGGCTTGAGGTGTGGACTCCCACCTTCCCTCTGTCCCCATTGTAAGTCTGGTGTCTCTCTGCCTCAGTTTCCCCACGCAGGAGATCTGCTCAGGCTCCTTCAGGTCTGCCAGCAGGAGGATAACAGGGGTGAAGGGAGCACTGGCAAGAGCCAGCGGGGCTGGAATGACCCGAGCCGTGAGCCCAACGGTGTTCACATCCAGCTCTGGGCATCCCAGCCCCCCCACCCCCAGCAGGAGGAGGGGTGGATGCAGCAGGGGGACAAAAACGGTCCATGCTGGGGCTGCTCCCCCCACCCCGGCTGAGTCAGGGCACTCGCGGTCACGTCTCAGGGGCTGGGTGTGGGCCTGAAGGACGCAGCTGCCTCCCCGCCACGTCCTCTCCTCTCCTCCTTCTGCTCTGCTTCATCATCTCCTGAGTCATCGTCGCTCCCTCCTCCGCCGCCGCAGCCGAGCACAGCGGATCGGAGCGGGGCAGCCGCGGGGCTGCAGACGGGTGAGGGGTGGGATCGGGTTTGTGGGATCCCCTCCCGCTTCCCAGTAGCACCCAAAGGGTTTGGAGGGAATCCTGTCCCTCTCGGTGCTCTGTTCCTTCGGTGCCCGGAGCTCTGTCCTATGGAAGGGAGTGGGGCAGGGATGGGGCAGGCTCGCTTCTGGCTGCTGGGGTAGGAGAGGCTGCTCTGAGCAGCACAGAACCCGGGTGCCAATCCCCGTGCCCCTGGGCATCCTCTTCCCAGCGCTAATCCCTTTCACCGCTGACAATTTGTGCCCTATTAATTCTAATTTGGGTTTTCTCTCCCAGCCGTTCCTTCTTGTGCCGCCTTTCCTGGGCTGCTCCCAGATGCCACCTCACCACGGCAAAGCTTTTCTGAAGCCCGTTTATCCCCACCTCCCCTCTGCTCTCCCTCTGTCCATCTCCGTGCTGATATCTGGGTCACGGCAGGGCAGATAGCAGCACATCTCCCATCTGCTTCCTCCCCACTCCTCCTCCTGCCTCTCCTGTGGGCATCCCCCGGTCCCTGGGTACCACAAACACCCGGGGTGCCGCAATCAAGAGGATGCTGAGAGCAGAACGCAGCGGGTCCTGCAGCAGCATCGGGTTGTGCTGGCAACCGCAGGGACAGCGCTGGCATCCCAACAGCCGCCCCGTTGTGCCGGCGGCTGCGACCCTGCGCCGGCAGAGGGGAACAAGGGCTGCTGTGTGTGCCCTGCACGAGGGTTGGCCCGTGGCCCCGACATGCATTCCTGCCACGGGCAGGGCTTTCCGGGCTGCGGGGGGGGAGGAGGGGGATGTGCTGGGACTGTGTGGGGCTTGTTGTGATTTTCTTTTTCCCTTTTATTAGAAGCCTATGAGTGTCTTTTCAAGCAATTAATCTGGGTCATGACATTCACCGAGACTGGAGAGCCTGGGGCTCGTTAGCACCCAGCACGTGGTCACCTGCATCTGCCTGGCACCAGGAGCAACATTCAGTCCAGCTTTAGCTTTTCCATTCCCAAACGTGGCCAGGAGCTCCCACCACCGACATCATAGGACCTGGCTGCAGGAGCTGGGAGATGGGGACCACTGGAGCCTCTCTGTGCTTGGCTGTGTGTGGAGCAGCATATGTGCTCGGATCTGCTCCGTGCCTGCTGTTTATCCGCTTCCTTCGAGTTAACTTATGTTTCCTCTGCTGCCCATCTGTCTCCTTCCCTTCCACTCTTCCCTCGTCTCATTGCACACAGCGAAGGGTCTCCATCCCCAGCCACCCAGGGGTGGCTCCATCCCTCCTGACCACATTTGGGAGCAGCTCTGAGCCCATTCCTGCAGAACCGCCCTCTCCTCCCCTTCCCTCTCTCCCTTGTGCGTTGTGCACAGGGAGCATCAATGCTTTCTGCCCCTTTTTCTCCAGCCTGATGGATGTGCAGAGCGTTTCGGCACCTCCGAGGCCATTTTCTGTCCTCCTTCATCTCCTCCCCCTGCACACTGTTTGCATTTCAGATTCATTTGATGTTTCAGCAGCGAGGCAGGGAAGCCCCACGTGCTCCCTACCAGTGCTTCCACCCGGAGATGGGCTATTAGGGATCCCCGGGTTCTTCAGGGAACACAAAGCACCAAACGCCGTATCCCGCATGCACCTGCTTCCCTCGCTGCTTCAAAGAGCCCTTGTGGCTGCTGCCTCCCACTCCTCCAGCTTTTATTTATAGTCTGCCTTGCTCTTGCTGCTTTTTTTCTCCCCCTTTCCCCAGCACAGCTGAGCTGCTGAACTGGCAGTGTCGCGGGGATGTTTCTCCATCAGCTTGGCTTCACGCAGCCATCGCGAAGGAAGCGGAGGAGAAACTGTGCCTGAGAGCCTCATCACTGCACTCCTCCTGAGCACTGAGCATCCTTCATAGGGAGGGCTTGGGCACGGGGTGACCACTTGGGACCCGAATTTCTGATTTCCCCAGGTGCCATCAATGCGAGGGACGTTGCTGTGTCTCTGCAAAGGACAGAATAGGTCTTAGAGGTGGGACATCTCACCAAATTGTCCCATTGACACGGTGGCTGGGAGCTGGGCTGAGGTCATGCATGCTCATGACGCTGATGGTGGCACTGATGCTCACAGCTTCCTCCTGTAGCTCTGCAGCAGCACAAACACAGGGCCCAGATGAGTTTTTGTCTGTACTTTTTTTTGTTGTTTTTCCTTCCATGGAGCCGTGCTGATGGGGCTGGTGCTCATCTCTGGTGCTCACTGCTGCTGCCTGCTCCTCTCCTCCTGGGGGAAGGTGGTGAGAGGACACGGCAGGAGGAGGGGGAGGGAGAGGGAGGGACCGTGGACTGAAATAACAGCCCCACAAAATAATAACACAAAACACCATCGCAGAGCGATGGGTTCACCATCTGCTGTGTGGGTGCCGGAGCAAGAGCTGCACGCCAGCCCCTCGCCTGGGTACCGCCAAGTGACTCAGCAGCAGGAGGGAAGGAGGGATGTGCTGGGATTCCTCTGCCCTGCGTGCCCTGAGAAATGACCTGATCCCATGATGGGGACCGGGTGGGGGAGAGAACAGCCCCCCGGGTGGCCGTGCACACCCGGGTGCTGTGGGGTGCCATCAAGGCTGGGGTCACACTCTTCAGGCCTCCAATGTTTCCTTGGGAAGGGGGGAGAATCCAGGTGAAAGCAGAGGTATTTCTTAGGAGGCACGTTTCCATGGCACCCAGCAGAGAGATGCTTTGCCACAGCCCTGCTGCTCCGTGGGGTCCCTCAACACGGCGAGAGGAGCACAGTGTCCCCTGGCCACCAGCACCCTGAGCCCAGTGTCCCAGTGCCACCACCACCCTGAGCGCAGGGATCTGCAGCCTTCAGGATCTGACAGGTGGGACATGTGCTATCCAGGTGTCCCCAGATGTCCCCACCATGCCATGGTCACAGGGATGCTGCATGGCTGGAAACCGTATGCCACCCCAAGGTGTCCCCAGATCCCATCCTTTTGGTTCTGGGAGCATCATGTTCCCAGATAACATGGTCCTGCCTGTGCTAATGATGGAAACAAAAGCACCATTACTCACTGCCAGGGAGGAGTGGCTCAGTGAATTACTCAGCCCCTCCATCAGACAGGTCTATTCTTCACCCATCAACCTGGGGCAGTGGGGAGGAGGAGGAGGAGGGCAGTGGGGGGATAATGGCTCCCACCGACTGGTGACAGTCTCCAAGATGGGAAATCTGAGCCGGGGGGCACAGCCCTAAGTACTGCCCATTCCCAAAAGACAGTGGGTGGAGCACAAGTGGGGCTGTGGTTTTGCTGGGAGAAAGCTGTGACAATGCAAAACTCATCCA
Source organism: Tympanuchus pallidicinctus (assembly GCF_026119805.1). Taxonomy (NCBI): domain Eukaryota; kingdom Metazoa; phylum Chordata; class Aves; order Galliformes; family Phasianidae; genus Tympanuchus; species Tympanuchus pallidicinctus. Next base: position 3,807,479 of record NW_026294748.1, read on the forward strand.
TGCAGGTGACAGCATAATGCTGGGGTGGCATTTGTGGAGGCAGAGGCTCGTACCCTGGCCACCAGAATTGTAGGGAGTGAGGTGCTGGTGAAAGCATCACCCAGGCTTGCTCTTGGCAGGGCTGGCTTGGGGAGCTGAGCATCATCAGCACATGGATCGAGGCGCTAATGGCACAGAGCAAGGGATGAGCCAGCAGTGGATTTGTAGCCATGCATGCTGCCTCTTAATGGAACCAAAGCCTTGACCTGGGCTCAACCAGAAAGGGGATTTGAAGTGGTGAACTGCAGTGGTTTGGAGGCACGGGGTGGGAGGAGGATGAGGACAAATGGGGATGGATTTCCCAGGGGGCATCGTCACGATGAGGAAGATGCAGGTGGGGAGGGATGGAGTAGTGAGGAAGGAGAGCCTGGAGCCTCTCAGCCTCTGGGGCACAGCTGTGGGTGGTGAGGCTTTAAATAAGTGAGTGGGGGGAGGGAGAGGCCTTTTCTGCCTCTTCTGCTGTTCTGTGCTGACGCCATCACCCCTGCTCTCCCAGCCAGGTAAGGGATCACACTGGGGCTGTGCAGCTTTGGGCATTAGTAGTGGATTAGGAAAGCTTGTTTGGTTTGCTCTGCTTGTGGGGAATTTGCTTATTCCTGCTCTGGATGTGCTTGTCCCCCCCCAGGGCTGGGTGTGGGCGCTCCTGGCTGCAGGGAACCCCTCTAAGCTCTGGGTGCTGCCACGGCTGGTTGCCTGAGCAACTGTCACCCTCACCCAGCATCCATCACAGTGAACATTTTGGTGTTATCACACCCTCAGCACAGCAGGGCTGCAGTGACAGATGCTGCTGGGGGATAAAGGTCACCCCATCACCTTGCCATCCGTCTCACAGCAGTCACAAGCACCCGCTGGATGTTGTGTCCCAGTGCTGCCAGTGTGAAGTTACCCAAGGAGACTCCATAGGAGGTTCTGCAGAAAAGCAATTAGGATTTTAGAAGCGAAGGGGAGCTGCTAATTGACTCTATCCTTGCAAGTTAATAAGGTGTTGGTGCTATTGTTTAACTGCAGATGTGAATGCAGGTTGGAACTGGGAGGCTGCAGATCTGTCCCATGGGCATAGAATGCGTGCATGGAGTATTTGCATAGAGGCATTCCCAGGGTCTCAGGTGGTCTCAGCAGTGCCTTGCAGCCCCCATTCATTGCAGCAAGCTCTGGAGGGCTGTAATTAATTTGCTCCATGCATGCAGGGCTCGTGTGCCCACCTGCTGATGGGTATGCAACCCTTGGGGCTGCTTTACCACTTCTGTGCATCACCCTGTGAGCGTATATAGCAGCATGCAGGCATGCCTCAGAGCTGATAAGAGCTGACAAGAGCAGCCCTGCCTCTCTTGAATGAAATTGGCCAAGGTGTCCCGGGTGCTGCAGGAGAGCTGGGGGAGATGTTAACAGAGCTGCGGTAGGAGATGGGCTCCCCCAAGCACAGGGATGACGGCATGCAGGAGGGGCTGTCAGAGCGAGGAACATGGGCGGGTGGCAGCTGGTGTGAAGAACAGGTTGATTGGGGTGGGTGGGAGGCATCCGAAGGTGTTTGTTTTCCAGGGGAAGGGAGGATTTGAGGAGATGAGAGCAGAGCGCTGCAGGCAGGCGTTGGGTGCAGAGCTGGGAGGATGCTCTGCATCCCAGTCCTTCTTGGAGGGGAGGGGTGGCACTGGGAGGTGACCTCTCTGTCCCTGCAGAGTGATGTGAGCCTGTCCTGCTCCCCCTTGGGCATCCTGTGTGGGTATGGGAACACATTTCCCACTGCCACCCTCTTCTCCCCACTCATACTGGGGCATTCCTGCTCCTTTTCTGAGTCAGATCCACTTCTGAAACAGCACTTTTGTCATTCAGTGACTTAATTTTAAGCGCAGGAACATATTAGTCAAACAGATCTGAATTCTTTCAGTGCTGTCTAAGAATGAGCACTGCCTCTGTGGGTCAGAGCTGCAGCTGGGGATGAGCAGCAGGTATCTGGGGTATTCCTTCATTACACTGGAAAGGCTCTCTTCTGTATTTTTGTCCAAACCCTCCTGGTTTTGGCTCTCAGATTGCTTCCCAGAGGGAAGCCCAGCATGAAGGCACCCGCTCAGCTTCCAGCTCTTCTCTCATCGCAGGCTCCTGCGAGGGATGCCTGGAAAAAAAAATCATAGTGAATCAGCCATTCCCCAAGCACAGAGCGTGATGAGCTCCTGCTGCTCCCCGTGGCCCTGCTGCTATGAGCAGGGTGCCTATGGAGATGATTTGCTTGGGTTTTGTTGGCCAGGCAGTGCCACGGCTCTGATGTCCTCACCAGGGAACATTTGCATGCTGAACACCTTTGCATTTCTGCAGGTGTTGCAAAGAGCTGGGCTGCGCTTTCCTTTCCATTGCCAAAATATATATATATAAAAATAAATAAAAAATCTGATTTTTTTTTTTTGCTGATGAAAGGGGTCAGACCCAGGTGGTGAGAGCTGAATGCAAATGCTGATGGAGGACACAGATCTCTGTCCTCCAGACCACTCCATGCACAGCGCCTTGGTGAGAAACGCAGAGCGAAAGCAGGCGAGGGCACGGGACAGAGAGATGCAAAGGGCTGCAGAGCTCTGTGCAAGGCTGCTGTGTCCTTGCCAGCTGGAGGTGACACACGTGCATGTGGCTGCTTCCTTTGGCCCCGTGCTCCCAGCACAGCAGAGCCCTGCTCCTTCCCTGCAGTGCTGAGGATGTGGTGGCCATGCAGATCCGTGCCCAGCACCATCAGAGCTGCAGCACAGCAGGGAAACGGCGCTTATTTGCTGCGACAGCTTTGCAACAGATTCTCTGGCGGAGCTGATTGCAAACTGCAATCTTAAACTGTAGGACGGCTCCTTTTTCCAGCCTGGGAGTGTGAGAAACAAATTTGTTTGGGTTATAAAAACATATTAAAAAGCAACACATTTTGTTGTGCAATATACATCGTTCTTCATGCCAATTTTTTTTTTTTCTTTTTTTTTTTAATGAGTGCCTTCCAGACAAAGACGTTCCTTATTAACTTTTTGTGGAGGTAATTGCTGGGAAGGTGGCTTGGGGAGGTGTCAGGCAGCCTCTGTGATGGCTGCGTCTGCAAGTAGGAGCTGCAGGGCTGGGAAGTGTCTGGGTTTCCTGGACAGGAGTGGTTTTTTGCTCAGCAGTTGGCCCCAGAAGCGTGAAGGTGTACATCAGGATGCACAGGTCTTGATGTCTGTAGCTCTCAAATACCACACTGAGTGCTTCCCTGGATCCTGGGATGTCACTGTCTGGCTTCAAGCAGTGTTTTTGGGTGCTACCAGCCTCCTTCACCCAGGACTAGGGGATAGCAACCTTGGGTGTCCAGTAGTGGGCATCTCTGGTAGGAGCTATGTTGGGTGCCACGATCCTTATTGATCCCTTTCAACTTGAGATATTCTATGATTCTAAGGCCCCCAGGAGCTGCAGGCAGGTTTCAACTCTGATCTCAGTTCTCTCAATGTCACCCCAACAGGAGGCAGGGCCAGGAGGTGGTTCCAGCTGGGTGTCATCTCCAACTGGTTTCTGTGCTCTCCTTCTGCTTGTGGTGGCTCTACCAGCTCACTGCTGGTTTGCGTTGGGGTTTTCTTGGAGGGGACACAATGTGTGAAACTCTGTGTGCCCACCTGAGCTCCTGTAACTGGAGTGCTGTGTTAAAAGTGAACATAGGACTTCTAAGGAAGGGCATCCCAACAGGTCGGCCAGGCAGGGCCATCAAATAACTCGTCTAGTTCACAAGTGTTGCATCTCCTCCCCATGGCCTCCTTACAAGGTGTTAAAAGCACAGCTGGACATCGCCTCTCCCCTTCAGCCATACTTTTGTGGAGCTGCTTTTCCTGGTTGCCCACCTCTGCCGGCCTTTGCCCATCTCTCCCAGCTCCTGCTGTGCTCATGGCCCACCTTGGGGGTCTTTGTGGCTCTGCTTTGGTGCCATTGTAAATGAATTAATCACAGCTGACCCCTGACCCATCTTCTTGGCAACTCTGCTTTCCCAGGTTGCTGTCAGTTGCTCTTCAAATCAAGGAAAATGCCTGTGGGTTGTTTTTTTCAAATGGCACTAACTTTGGTAATTAAAACACGCTCCATTTAATTAGGAAGGTATCACACAACCTTTAGAAACCCAACTATTTTTGTATATTTACTCCCATTGCTTGTGTTTTCCTCAGTGAATTCAGCTCCAATTAAAGCCACCTCCTTATTAAACCATCAGCTCTTAAATAAAACCAGCAGCTAAAAATACAGCATGGCCACTGAGTGCCATCCTCACACCTCTCCCATCAATCCCTGGCTCTTACAGGCAGACCCTCCTGCTGTTCCCAGCTCCATCCACGCTTTGGTTGATCCCTGTGTTCCCCTTGGATTGGGGCAAGCTGCTTCTGTTCTTTCTTCTGGGTTTATTCTCCGTGAGGACCTCCAGGAACCAGTGCAGCTCTGGCACTTGATGCTCTGGCTCTGCTCCATAGAGGTTTTTCCCCACCTAAAGCAAAACCTTGCTGGTTACAGGCTCGGGGATGGAGGGCTGGCTTTGCTCCAGCGTGGCCATGGGGATGCTGTGGTGGGGTCCATCTCCTGTCCTATGCAAACAATTTGGAAAGCCTTGCTGGCTTGCTCCTTAAAAGCTCATCTTGACGCGCCTCCAGCTGCAATACGGTGCTTGCCATTGCTTTAGCAGGGCTGGGGGAAACAATCTGCTTTCACTCACAACATTTTGGGATGATACATGTATTTTCAATACGGGAACAATAGCCATCCTGCCAAGCTAAACACGAGCTGTTCCCGAAGTTGTTGGCGTTTTGCTTTTTGCCAAGGGTCCGGAGAGGAGGCGGGCAGGCAGCCATTAATTCTTAGCAGCAGCAAAAAGGTGGCACGTTCCTGTGCTGCGGGAGCAGGGAGAAAATGAGTCAGAGCAGGAGCAGGGTTGGAGCAGGAGGAAATCCCCGGCAGGTTGCAGCGACGCACGTGGATATCGGTGCTGCGCTCGGAGCCAATTGGACTCGGTGCTTTGGGAAACCGAGGCAGGAGGTGTGGTGTGCGCAGGAGCATCCCAATGCTGCCTCGGTGGCAGGGGTGGATGCTGAGCTCCCCGCAGCACAGAGGTAATTTCCCAAAGGTGCCTTGAAGTTGCCTTAATGCGAGCTGTCAAAATGATGTAGAATCGTGCCTGGCGGGCTGTGCCGGCTCCCTCTCTCTCCCGATACATCTACCGTGACAATTTTGTCAAAGCTCGTTTTTGAAAAGCTGTTTTGACGGGGTGCTAATGGCTCCTTCTTAATCATGCAATTGTGAGCTCTGATGTCCCTAAACGCGGCGAGCGGAAGCGGTTTCTTTCCCTTATAATTAAAAAAGATGCTCCTATTGGGTTGGAAAGAGAACAACGGAGGGGTTGGAGGCTCTCAGAGCTCTGCTGGCAGCCCTGCATCGCGGTGATGCTCACAGCCTGCAGAGGGCCCGGGTGGTGCGAACTCATTTGTGGGGTGTTTTGTAGGGGATGGAGGAGAGGCAGGGCTGGGGCTGCCCGAAGCAGGGAGCTGCTGGGCTCGCCTTAATAAAAAGCCAGGTTAAAAATAAAAATCAATAACCATCAGATTATTGAGATGGGATTAATATCAATTTTAAACACCAACTCCCCCACCCCAGCAGAAATAACTACCCAGCATAGCCCTGCTAATGAGATCGGGAGCCTCAGCAATCAAGGCGGAGGATTAGAGATGATCAGAATAAATCCCAAATGATGAGGGATGCTTCCAAAGTGTATCCTTGCAAGACCCCACCAGCACGGACCCCCCTGGGCATGGGCTTTGTGACCTGGCCATGGGTGCTCAGTATCTCCTCGTGCATCAGATCGCTGCCCCAAGTTCTGAAGAATCTGATTGCTGTTGGGTCAGACCCCATCCATCCACAGCATCTCGTGGGTTCCCACTCTTTTAGGCCTTGGGGCACTGGGGGTGGCATGCAGACCTTGTCCAAAGCCTGCTTGCCACACCTCAGTTCCCCAACCACCTCTCATAGCCACCCTGGCTCTCCAGCTGTGCTTTCCCTTTCCCTTAATCCCCATGTGTGTTTTTAATGTCTCTGCATGCCTCTAAGCTCTTCCGAACCCGGAGGCCAAATGCTCCTTGTAGGATTCAGATGTCTCCCCTGTGGATTAGATGGGATGGCAGCAAATTCCTTGTAATTTCCTTGTGCGGGTGTATTATCTGCTTGGGGGCAGTGGGGGATGTAGGGGCAGCTCCTGTGCGTTTCCCATCCACGTAACACGTGCTGAAGGTTGGTGAGCAATCCTTTGCTTGGGCTCTGACTCAATTACTCTGCTGGAGCCGGATGGATGGGAGTTTTTTAGGGGAATTTCCTTTGAGGTTGGGGCTGCGTGGGATAAGACAATGAGGCTTTAGCTCTTCTTGCTGCAGCCCAACAGCCCCCACCCAGCGCTGGTGGGTGCCGTGGGCATCCCCGCCGCCTTCCTGGGCTGGGAGCATGGATTTGTCTTTCTGATGCCTCAGTCAATGGCATCGACCGGGCTGGAGTGAGGAATCAATTGTAATTGGGTCGGAGGGCCCCGCGCCGGGTGCCAGAGGAGTAATTAGAGCAGTGGAGGCAGTGGGGGGCTGGCTGCTATGGGGTCAGGACCTGGGGCATGTGCTGAGGTCCCCACGGCATCCCAGGGTTGGCTCCTGTGTCTCCAGCACCTGGGCTGCCCCGGGGTGATGAGAGCAAGGGGAATGCGTGGACATAGAGAGCAGGTGATGGACATCCCAGTGGGGACCAGGTTTTGCTGTCTGGGGGGAGTGGAAAGGGAAAATTTCCCTGCAGCAGCCCTGAGCAACCTGCAGCTGGGATGCAATCGATGTGCAGGAGCTGTTCCAGCTCTCCCTGCCCTTCCAGCCTGCAGCTCGCTGGCAAATCCCACCCACACAGAGCTGGGCTGCTGCTGCTTCCAGCACAGAGGCTGGGGGGAAAGGGCCCTGCTGCTCTCCCCCAGCACAGATTTCTGACCATCTGGGTGGGAGGTTCGACTCCAAACTGTTCCTTGCAGAAGGAAAGTGGGTCTCGTGCATGATGGACGCCCCTAGATTTTTCCTTTATGGGGATGCAAGCGAGCAGCATCCAAGCTCAGCTTCGGGGGATGCTGCATGCAAACGGGCTTGGGAGAAAGGAGGGGGTGGCTTTTGGTGCTGGTGGGAGGATGGAAGGGAAGGGAGGATATAAACTTGGGAAAAGGTCAGGCATGCTATAAATAAGTGGCATCCGGCAAAAAAATGTCAGCATGCAGCAGCAGCGACACACCAGCCTGGAGATGGAGAGGGAAGCTGTTAAGTGAGATTGTGTCTGTGGGAATTGGGGTTATGGGATCTCGGGTGGCAGGGCACAAAGGGAGGATCTCCCTCTGCTCACCAGCTGGGGATGGGGAATGGACCAGGGCATGCATCTGCTGCGTGTTGTCCCGTGGTGCAGTCTCTTGTGGGCTGTCCTGCTGCTGTCTAATGGGGAAAATCCAAGGTTGGAGGCACATTTCCGTTGCCTCCTCTCTCAAGACCATGCTCAGCTCATTCAGCGTTAAGCTGGGCAGGTGGGAGGCTTCTGGCCATCCAGCCAGAGCTGTGGCTCATGGATCAGGAGGATGATGCAGTGATAGGCGGGCAGGCAGCACACCTGGAGCCTCTCAGCATCTCTGGGGCTATTCTGGGTTTGGGGGCTGCCAGCACACGAGGTGCAGTGCTGTAGAGCTGCTCACACCCCACAGGTCCCGCTCTGGGGCATCCCCTGTGTTGTGCTGGGAAGGTGCTGTGCTCCTGGGCTGATTGCACATTTGTCCCAAAGTGGTGTGACTCGCTGCCTAATCATCCTCCCCAGCAGCCTCTGAATACAGAGCTGATTGCTGCCTGGTGGCGGGGGAGCAGATTCGGGGCCAAGCCCAGCTGTGGGAAGAAATGCTGGTGGGGAGCTGAGAACTGGCAGATTCATCTCTCAAGTTTATGCCTTATCCCTGGGAGCCGAGTGCTTCTCCTCACCTGGCAGTGGGTCCACGCATCCCAGGGACTGAGAAGATCCCAGCTCTGTGCTACAGACAAATCAACCAGAGGGAGAAGGGCGTATGTGAAGTTGTGCAGTGGATAAAGAGCTGCATTCCTGGTTTCTGGCTGGGGATTTGCTCCCTGCCACTGCAGTGTCATCTGGTCATCACCCTGAGCTTCTGCATCCCTTCTGGCTTAGGAAAGGTTTCAGGCTGTCACTGCAATGCCCTGAGCCTGGCACAGGTCCTGGGACAGCATGGGGAGTGGGCACGCTACATTTCCTTGAGCCCATCTCCATGGTATCTGGACTGCAGCAGTTGGAGGGCCGTGGCCTCTTTTCCCTCTGCCTCTGCTCACATGTGCACATAGGAGAAGGCAGCTGGCACTGTGCTGGCCTCAGGTGATGCTGTGCAGGAAGCTCAGCTCCCCAGTGGGCTGTTTGCAGGGGGCTCTGCTTTGCCCACCTAGAGGGGCAGGGTGGCCCCTCTTTGGTGGCTAATCGCAGGAAATAAAGGGTTTTTTCTGACTGCTCAATGCTGAGCACAGTCCTGCAGCCCTACTCAGCCCCCAGCAGTGGCTGTTTAGGGCTACCCACTTGCAGGAGCAGCAGCACAGTGAGGATGTGCACAGCTTCAAGCTCTGCTCCCCTGCGAACAAAGGCAGCTCTGAGCCTCCCCTGTTTCTTGGCATGCTATAACAGAGCCCTTCTCTCTGGCAGCAAAAGCCCTTTCCAATCCCCAGCACGCTGCAGCCCCTTTCCCTATCTCTCTGCTTCCCCTGCCAGGGAGGCTGCAGCCCAGCCCAGCACGTGCTTGTCCCCATCCCTGTGATATGGGGATCCAGGGGACCTGGCCACAGAGCCTTGGGAGGCAAGCACGCCTGGCTGCAGCCTGCAGCCTGCAGCAGCACAGGGGGGAGCACTCCTGCCACCAGTAATTACCGGCGATGCTGCTGCTGCCACATGATTTGGGGACGTCAGCAGAGTGTGTCACTGCTGATGACACGCTGCATGTGCAGGGTCTGGGGAGGATGCCAGGGCGAAATGTTGGAGTGCTGGGACTCAGAGTTGAGCCAGCCCCACTGCCCCGACCTTCAGTGAGTCACCTGTCCCCCACGGTGTCACACAGGTGACCCAGCCCTTCCCTCCTGCACCAAAGCCCCGTGCCTCAGTTTCCCTACAGCGCAGGGGAGGCTGCCGTGGGGCTGCGCTTCCCCCAAAGTGTGATGCTTTTTGGGGATGTGCTAGGGGGAGGCCAGGACTCAGTGTCGTTACTCACGGCGATGACAGTGCCGATGACAAGTCCCCAGCCTCCAGGAGCACGTGCTGTGCCCAAATTCCCTGTGTGGGGCTGCGTTCCCAGTGCCAAGAGGCCCAGTGAGTAATGGGGTGGGCGGCGGTGCTGGGGCTGTGTGGGAGAGGGATCTGTGCTGTTGCCAGGAGGGGACAGCGATGGGTGCCTGCTACCCCTCACTTGAGGAATGCCTGGAGGGGCTGATGTGGGTCAGGGTCTGCCGTCCCACCTGGGCTGCATCTGCCCCAGCATCTGCCCTGTGATGATGGCTATGGGTTTTTCCCCATATAGTGATGCAACGTGGACCCTGAGCCTTTCTCAGTGCGGGCCCCCTTTCCCATGGTGCTGCAGAGAGCCGTGTTTGGGCTGGATGAGATAAGGATGGGGTATCGCATTACCGGAGCCAGATCCTTCTTTGAGGTTAATCAGACAAGGCAGGCAATTGCTGCCGCTTGATACAGGCAGTGTTGTGTGAGTGAGTCTATTAGTGGGCTGATTACTCATCAGCTACGTTGGAGACCTGCTAACGGGAGGAAAAAGTTGTTAACGTGACTCAGCTGACCCCACTCTGCAGAAGTTAGTGTGTCTTTTCTGAAATACCACAGGTGGATTGCTCCACGACTTGGCCACGCAGCCAGGGAGGCATGGCAGGATGCTGCTCCTTGCTTGCCAGCTGGAGTCACACGCTGGTGATGAGCCACCGGGGCCAGGAACCCAGCACTGAGCTGCCTGCCTGCCTGCTCCATCACAGGGCTGTGCATTTCTCCCTGTGCTGACAGTGATGCTGCAGGCTGGCTCAGCATTTCAGCTCCCGCGTGCCTCTGCCCCAAAGCTGTCCCTCTCTTTGGGGTATGCTCTGTTCTCCTGGTCCCCTCCCAGGGTGGGGAGGAGGTGACAGCTGGGCGATGTGGGATGCTGTGAGACACCGAGTCCCACTTTCCAAATGTGGGCCGTTGCCTCCCGGGAGATCAGATGTTGTGAGACTCGTGACTCCATCATGCAAATGCTGGGGGCTGTGAATAATCCCATACGTGTGCTTGGCGGGGGCTGCAGCAGCCCAGGTCCATGCAGGTTGTGCTTCTCGAGGGATGCTGTGCTGCAGGTCAGCCTCTCTGTGACCCGTCAGGTTAATTGAGACAAGCAAGCTGGCTGTCTACTGCAGCCCATGCCCTCACTGTGCCATAGCACCAGAGCCTTATTTCATTCCTTTTATTGCCCCGTGGGAGAGGCTGAACCAGAGCCTCGCTGCTCCCAGGGCTGCCCATCTCCATTTCCAGCCCCATCTTGTAGCTCATTCCCATTTTTTTTTTGTGCCCATTCTCAAACCTTTCTCCTTCTCCAGTGATCTCATGCCCAAGGATCTTGCCCAAGGTGATATGGAGAAAGCTGCATCCCAGTGCCTCTTGGCACGTGCATTGTCATTGCGTATGCTTGCAACGTCAGTACCTCTCAGAAAAGAAAGCAAATAAAACACAATGACATTGTTATCCCTCTTGTAGGGCCAACTGGTAAACGTATCACTGGGCAGTTGTTGAGTGACTCAGCCCTGCATGATCCACTTTGCTCTCCATTTCTGCTTATGGGGCAAAGGGCTGTGATACCAAGTTCTGCTTCACGATGACGTTTCCTCCCCCCCCTGTTTTCATGACCTTTTGAGCTGGGGAATGGTGGCCATCCCCAGGCTAGTTGCATGTAAGAGCTTTCCTTTGAGATGGGAAGGTGCTGACTCTATTGGGGTGGCACCAGTTGTGCACTAGAGGATGGGTCCCTCCCCAGATGCAGGGTTGTGGCTGAGGGTCCGGCTGCTCCTCGCCTGCTGTCAGCTCTGCCACAGCCAACTGATGGGAAAGTACATGGAGTGCCCAGCTCATGTAAATAAACCTGGCTATAAATAGAGAGGGAGAGAAGTGTGAAAACAGTGGGGAATGGATTTTATAAAACTAGCAAATTAGTCTGGAAAAACAAGGGTGTGAACCAGCAGCCCGAGCTCCAACCCAAGTCATATTCCCAGCTCTGTGATGGATGGCAGGGCTGTGGGGCTGGGTTGTCCCCATCGATCACAGGCTCTGGGTGCATCCTGCCTTGGGCTGTTGTGTATGTATAATCAATGCCCTTCATTATGTTTATTTTCCTTTGAATTTATGGAGACGCCCCAGCTGCAGCCATCCAGAAGACCTGGATCATAATGTTGACCAAAATAGATGGTGGCACTGCAGATGGGTGGGTTGAGCAGAAGGGGTGGGGGAGCAGCAGCTCCACCAGCCTCTCCAGACCCTTTCCTGTCGGCGTGGGCATCATGGCTGTGCCAGCCTGTCCCTCCCAGGCTGCCTGTCACCTCCTGGGAAGTGCAGTGGCCCGTTTCTCTCCTCGGGAGCCGGCCAGGCTGCTTGCCCATCTGGCATCAGCAGAGGTCTGCGCAGGGAGGAGAGGTGGGCAGGGAGGAGAGCAAAGGCAGAGTGCAGAGAAATGGCACTGAGTTGTGTCTGGATGCCACGGAGTGGGCACAGAGCTGTTGTAGGGTGCTGAGAGGTGACACGGGCAGCACAGGATGGCAGGAGGATGTGACAGTGAGCAGGTGGCAAAGCTGATGCCAGTGGTGGCATTGGCACCGAGCTGGTGACACTTGTGGGATGGTGCATGCATGTGGCACCACGCTGTGGTGTCAAGTTTGTGACATAGGTGAGAGGGGCATGGCACAGGGGGCAGGTGGCTCCACTGATGGGGACGCTGATCCCATGCAGGGAGGGGCACAGATGGCAGCAGGGCCATAATTGAACCCCCATGCAGGGGGTCAGGGACAGGTGGTACCGCTGGCGGTGGTCAGGGTGGCACTGAGATGTGTCTGGAAGGTGGCACATCTGGGGACAGGGTGACACTGCATGGGGACAGGCGGCACAGCTGGGGACAGAGACGTGATGCTGCTCGAGGGCAGGTGCTGCATCAGGGGACAAGAAAGTGGCACTGCTCACAGGCAGGTGGTACATCTGGGGACAGAGAAGTGACATTGCTAGAGGGCAGGTGATGAGCTCAGGGTCAGAGAGGCGGCACCACACTCGGACCGGTGGCACAGGAGGACAGAGGAGGTGACACATCTGGGAACAGAGTGGCGATACTGCTCGAGAGCAGCTGGCACATCTGGGGACGGAGAGGTGACATTGCCCGGGGACAGGTGGCACCGTCTGGGAACGGGGCGATGGCACACCTGGGGACGGAAAGGTGGCACCGCGCGGGAGGCGGGCGGCACATCGCGGAGGCGGCTCGGCCCGGGGACGGGCGGCTCCCGGGCCCCGCGGGGGTGACCGCGCGCGGAGGTGACCCCGGGCCGGGCCGTGCCGGCGCACCCGGCAGTGCGCATGATACTGCGGCGCGGGGCCCCGTGCGCGCCAACCCACCTTGAAACGGGCCCGGGCCGCACCGTCAGCCAATCACCGCCCACTCCGCCGGGGCGCGGCCAATGAGCGAAGGGCGGGGGCGGCACCGAGCCGCTAAAGGGCGCAGGCTAGGCTGCGCGCCGCGCCGAGCGGCGGAGGCAGGTGCAGCGCGACGGCGGCGGTGGCGGCGAGATGGGCGCAACGGCGGCGGCCGGCGGTCGGCCCTGAGCCGCTCCTCCGGCCCGGCCAGCCCCGCGGCGGCCCGGGGAACCCTGCCCCGGCCCGGCCAGCCCCGCCCCGCCCCGGCCGGGCCGCCCGGCGGGCGGAAGATGCTGCGCACCGGGGGCCGGTAGTACTATGATTTGGTATGTGGCAGCTTTGGTAGCAAGTGTGCTCGGCGCCCGCGGGCTGAGCGTGCAAGGTGAGCGGGGCCGGGGGGGCTGCGTGTGCGCGCGGCGGGGTTTGCACCGGGAGGTTGCCCCGGGGTTGGCTGGTTGGTTGCACTGAGGGTTGATGCGGGGCTTCGCGCCGAGGCTCCGCACCTCGGGGCGCGGGGAGGGCGGTGCGCGCCCCCGGGGCGCTGTGCGCGCGGCTTTGCTGCGGCTCCGGCTGGGTTTTGCATCTCCTTCGGTGTCTGTGCATGGACGAGGGCAGCGTGCCGGGCTGCGGGGAGCGCTTCACTGCTTTATTTTTTGTTAGTATTATTATTTTGGGTCTTCTTAATAAAAATCATCGGTAGGGAGGGCGCTGCGAGCGGAGCGTTTTTGTGGTGACCTCCCGGAGAGCAGCGGCTGCACGTCGGGACGCTGCGATCCCCCCGCGCTGCGGTGCCGCAAATTGGTGCGGGTGTGCGGCTGCAGCACCGCTCCCAGCTTTGAAATTCTCCTCGGGAGAAGTTAAGGGGACGAGCCCTTGCTAGGGATGTGTCCCGTAGGGTTTTTTTTTGCGCCCCTTTTTTTTCTTGCAACTCAGGGAATGCGGAGTGCCTTTCCCTGCAGGGCTGTAGCCTCGGGGGAAGGTGGGGGGGGGTGGGGAGTGGGTATGGAGAAATGCGGAGGGGTTTGGTGCTTTCTCTGCACTGTGAAGTCGGTGCTCCCATCTGCAGGCTTTGTGGGGCGGTTTGTTCCCCACAACCCCGGTGGTTCCTTCTCCTTCCCTGGGTGGCTGCTGCGCGCGGGTAAACTGAGGCACAGGGTTGTCCAAGGTCAGGCAGGAGACAGCAGCAGGGACTCACCCTGCTTTTCCTGCTCTGCCTTCAGCCGCCAGCCCTGCAGGGAGCAGGTGAGCCGCGAGCTGTCTGCTGATGCAGCAGCAGCTCCCGGATGGTTGGGGGATGGGGGGTGGTCCTGGGTGCCCCAGAGCCCAATTATGGGGACATGGGGGCTCCCCGAGCTTACGGTGGCAGCGCTATGGGGCTGGCATCTCTGCAGCTAGTGTGAGGGGGAGGGTCAGGAGGGGTCTGTCCCTAATGGGCTGAGGCTACCCTAATGGGGAGGGGGTGGCGGGGCTGGCACGGGCGAGTGGGCTGCAGGGGTTGGCTGCTGTGCGTACGGCGAGGCGCCGACGTGATGAATGAGCGCGCTGTGAGTAATGTGTGGGTGGGCACAGCGGGCGGGGGGCGTGCAGCCCCCGCGGGGATGCAGCAGCGTGGGGATGGGGACGAGAGGGGCTTTGTTAGGGGATGATTGCAGTGTTCCCTGCCCGAAGCAGTGCTGGGGGTGCAGCAGCCGATGGGCAAGGAGCAGGGAGTCCCGTGGGTGGGTGGCTGTCACCCTGCATCACTCGGCGGTGGATGGGGACAGCGTTTGTTGGCGATGTGGCTGCGGGGAGGGAGCCGTCAGCGTGTGTTTGGTGGCAGTGCTACATGGATTCGCCGGTGTCCTGCCGGCCCTGGGCTCTTCTGCAGGGTCTGTCCATCCTGAGCTGCTGCACACAGTGCTGTGCTAACCAGGCTGGTGATGCTCATGGGCTGAGATCTCATCCTGCACCAGATTTCAGCCCTCCCTGCCTCGCCAGCCCTCCTCCCGCTGCCACCGCCTCTTCTTCCTGCTCTTCCTCGTTCAGGGCTGACCCACAGCCCCTCACAGCCTTGCTGGCCGCAAGCAGCCCCCTGGCCTGGTCAGGCTCTCCCAGGGCTTTCCAGGCGGTAATCCGCTCAGCGAGGCTGCGTTATCCCCTCTTATGGAGAGGGGGAGGAGAGCAGGGACGTGACAGTGCCGGGGTGCGGCGGCAGTGGGTGTCGGGGGGCCCGGCCTCCCGGCGTTCCCTCGGGGCTGTGACGATGCTGGGGCTTTCCTCTCTCTCTCCCGTTGGCGTGGCGTTGCAGAGATGGCACAGCACGGCGTGTGGAGGGATTTTAGGCTCGGTTTTGGGTGAACCACCGGGATGTTGGCGCCGGGGGATGCTTTTCGTGGTGGTGCTGGAGCTCGGGCGCTGCATCTCTAGCACAGGGATGGTTTGGCACCTGTGTGGAGCAGCGGGTCGGTCCTGTTTCAATCCTTTCCTGGAGGATTGTGATCCATTGGATGAGACGTGCGGGGATGGATGTGTGTGCTGCGCTGCCCGGGTTGGTGTTGGATTTCTGGCTCCATTGCCGTTCCACTGGACGATGCAGCTTCTCCTCTGATGGGAGGACCCTGCAAGCCTCCATCCCTCTGCAGAGCTGCTGCAGGACAGGTCAGCGTGAGCCTCCCATGTTCCACGTCGTGCCGTTGGCTCTTGGCACGCTCCCATCCCACAGGGATGATGGAAGCATCCCCTCTTCCTTTCTTCTCGGCAGACATCTCCCCAGCCTGCGGCTCTGGGTGCCCGGCTGGCCTTGCACGCATCGCTCCGTTCCTCCTGCTTCCTGGCATTGGTGGGAGGACTGCCTGCGCCAGGAACAGCATGATTCAGGATCTGCTGGCGGGTGGCTCGGCTGTCGGCACACAGAGTGCTTGTGCTGTAGTTGATATTAAGCTGGAGGACTGGGATGGAGAGGACCGTGCGCTGTGCAGGAGCCAGATGCAGAGCGGGTCTCCCTGGGGCTGTTTTTGCTCCAGCATCTGCTGCAGCTCAGTGCTATGAGATGGCTCTGGGTGTTGGGATGCTCTGGTGTGGGGAGATGGGCAGAAGTGGCACTGGGGGTACGGTAGGACCTCCCTCCCACACCCCAATGTCCTTCATGTGCTGGGGACACCAGTGGGTGACAGCACAGTCCCACCTGTGCTGTCACCATTACGGTGTGTGGGCAGCAGTTAGATACGCTTAACATGTGCCCCCATGGGGATGGCATTGATGCCACATGGGTGATGTCCTTTGTCCCTGTGGATGGGGCTTGAGCTGCAAACCTGCTCATCCCGAGCTGCCACCGCTGCCTCTCTGTGTGACCTTGAGGTGCGTCGCTTGACCTCCACGCGGCACAGTCCGTCCATCTGGAAAATTGGGTTTAAAACACAGGAATCATGCTGAAAGAAAACCAGATGCTGCTGTTCAGCTGGGGGAAGGGCTCCTGCCTGGGGACAGGGACAGCAGGATTCTTTTGCCTGTAATGCAGCAGGATGTCTCCATCCTTCAGGCAAAGCATCCTTCCTATAGAAGGGGTCCTGTGGGCACATCCCATGGGACATCCCAGTCTTTAGAGCCAAGCCTCATTGCTGCATCCTTGTTTCTCTCCTGGAAGCCTGGATCCCAGCAAGGAACCAAGGGTAGTCCCAGCCTCAATGGGAGCCCCATGATGGCATCACCCTACGAGATGGCAGCCTTCCCACTCCCTCTGGGATGCGTTCCACTCCACCTCCACATTTTGTATTCTCGCCTCCTGGCACGCGGTGTGCCTTTATTTTTCCTGAATCTGCTCTGATGATGAAGCCTGTTGATTGCGTGCTTTTCTTTACAGAGCATCCCCAGCTCGCTGTGAGCTGCTGCATCGTGGGGGCATTTGGGGTTTGCATCCCTGCTGTGGCTCTCTCCTTTGACCCAGGTCTCAAAGCCCCAGGTTATGTCTCGAATCCCCCCTGAACTTGGCTGGGAAAATCAAGTGCGTTTAAAAATACCCTTTCTATTTGTGCTCTGTTTCTTCTGGCATCTGCGGGTTGTTTTCAAGCATTTCTTCACAAATGTGAGGGTGGGAAACACTTCTTTTAATGGAAAGCTGCAGTCTCCATTATTGATATGCTTTCAGGAGCTGAGACTGGAAGGGAAACCTGCATGTAGTAGGGTCAGGAGCGGCATCAGGGCTGGGTTTGCAGGCTGAGATGGGGCAGCCCTGGTGCTTCCTAATGAGTGGAGAGCCGGGTGCTGTCCCCATTCCCCTCTGCACCTGGGAACATGAGACTGTGGGGGTGTTCCTGGGTGTCCATCCTTGAGCTTCATCCCTGGGGGGGGGAAGCTGCATGGCTGGGGGCTCTCTGCCCACGTGGCCCATTGGCAGCCTTGCTGCACGTGGTCATATGCCAGAAGAGGAGACCCCGGCACAGCACTGCCAGCACTGACCTATTTTCCTCTGTGTGCATTCTGGCACAGTGGCTGCGGGTGGAGGGTCAGTGCTGGGTCTGTCCAGGAATTAGGAGTCGCTGGGGTCACCTCTGGGGACAGATGAGTGCCCAGGAGCAAGTGACTTCTATTGTGTACACCAGGAGGTCCCCCAGAGCCCTTCCCCTTGGCATGGGAGTGCACAGCAGTGCTCTGCCTTACAGCACCATCCACGCTCTGTCGGGCTTCTGGAAGCTGAAAACCAGCATCCCATCCCCTGGGGCAGGAGGAGTGCAGGGGGATGGAGCTGGGAGCAGAGAGATTTGGCGAGGGAGTGGTGGGGAGGCTCTGTCCTGTGTTCATTCTGGGAAGCAGGAGGGGTGTCCCTTGGAAGGTCGCGGGCGATGCAGTGCCTGGCGGGGTGCTGGGGACCCGCTGGGGCGAGACAGCAGCCTGTGCTGGGGAGGCTGGGCCAGCGTTGTCCTTGGATGCTCTTGAGCTGCACGTGACAGCTGCTGTCCCTGCTCTGCGCAGGGGGGCTGCGGGCAGCCGGGGGGAAATCCCACTGCTCCCAGTGCTGTGTCCCTTCCTGCTAGGAGCTTGGCTGCCTCCCAGTGCTGCCCTGAAACCCATCCCTCTGCCACAGCTGTGTGCATGGGAGCAAACCCAGGGCTTGGCATGGGGAACGGGGAGTGCTGGTGAGGTCGTGGGCATGCTTTTGGGGCTGAGATGGCTCCTTGCAGCTCCTCACCACGGGGGCAGAGCTGCCGCCGTCACTGCTGACAGGGTGCAAACGCCTGGGCTCATCAGCAATGCAGTGCTAACAGGGCCCTGGAGGTGCGAGTGCCACCAGGGTGGTGCAAAGCAATCGCAGTGGCCCCACTCTTCCCTACCCCGATGGGGCCACGCAGAAACCTCAATAGCAGTGCAATGCAGTAAAGCTTTCCTCCATGCGCTCTCCTCGCATTGTGGTGCTTTCACCCTCCTCTCTGCTCACAGCCCTTCCCATTCCCAGCCGTAATCCAGTGCTGAAGGAAGCAGTGATGTCTGGCTTGGTGGGGGTTGCCTCGCTCTGTGGCACAGAGCAGGTTTGGGCTGGCAGAGCCCCGGGATGCCGGGTGGAGGGAGGGAGGGAGGGACGGATGGATGCACGGCGCGGGTCTCTCACCGGTGCACGCTTGTGCCAGAGCCAAAAATAGCCGGTGATGCTCCGCTCCCGCGGCGGGGAAGCGGTGATGTCATTCGCCGCCAATCACCGGCGGCCCCGAAGAGCAGCGCGGAGGAGTGGGAACGTGCCTCCCCGAGCATCCCTCCCCGAGCATCCCTCCCCGAGCTTACCCGGGAGCGGGCAGCAGCCGTGGATGGGCGGCTGCCTGTAGGATCGAGGGGTCCCTGCTGTGATGTGCTGGAGACTGTGCTCATAGGTAGGGTTAAACCCCACATCTGCGCTTTTGGGAATCCCCAGCCTGCAGTGCTGCAGGAAGGCTGGTGTGTGGAGCTGCTGCATAGCCCCACGCTGCATCAGGCCCCCCTCCCTCCCATCCCTTCCGTACTGATTTTTTGGGGATTGTGGAGAGCTCTGGAAGCCTGTCTAGAGCAGCTCCCTTCCCACATGCTGGTTGTGCTGGTGCTTTCTCACCACAAAGGCATTGAGCTGCTGTTCTGCAGGGCTTACAGTGTGGGAAAGGCGAGCAGTAACTTGGGAGCGGGCACCTCCCTGCCCTGGGTGCCCGTCTCCCTTTGTGAAAGCCATGCTGAGGATGCTGATGAAAAGCATAGGATGATAACAGGCTGTCTCCAGGGTGGAGCAGCACCTTCATTGGGGGCAAAGAGGCTTTAATTGCTGTGGACGGGGTGAGGAGCAGGGTGCCAGGCCTGACCCACAGGTTGCAGCTGGGTTTCAAGCCTGGGGCTCTTGGTGACACCTGAGGATGGGGACTCGGCCGCTCAGACTTGGCCATCCCAGGGCTGTGGGCGCTCAGTGCTGCTTGCTGAGCTCACTTGGCTTCTGATTTTGGTGTGGTCAGACTCTTGGGGTTGGCGCTTGGCATCTCCATCCAGCCTCACTGTCAGCACAGTGGTGTGCAGCAGGGTTGAGCTTCCTGGTTCCCCATCCCAAAGTCTCCAGTTCTGCCTTCATCCTCTTGCAGGTGCCCTCGGCTCAAGGGAGGAACCCGAGTTTGTGACCGCTCGCGCTGGCGAGAGCGTGATCCTGGGATGCGACGTCATCCACCCGCTAACGGGGCAGCCGCCTCCCTATGTGGTGGAATGGTTCAAGTTCGGTGTCCCCATCCCCATCTTCATCAAATTTGGGTTTTACCCTCCCCATGTCGACCCGGGGTATGCAGGTGAGGATGGGAGCTCGCCGTTTCCTCCGGGGTGCGTGCGGCTCCGCTCAATCTGCTCCTCCATCGGCAGCCGCGTGCGCTCTCTCTCTCATCGCTTTCTTTCCACCCAGTTGGTTTTAATTAAGCAGCAGCACTAGGAAGCCAGCTGGGCTGCGTGGGACGGGAGCAACCGAGGCAGAGAAACTCAGGGTGATGCGTGGTGGCAGCGGCTGCTGCTGTGCCCCAGAGCAGCTGTGATCCCGGGGAAGCTCAGGGGAGCGAGGCAGCAGTTCGGTCCCCTCTGGGGACACCTCCCTCCACTGGTGGCCAGGCATATGTGGCATTTCCAGCATAGCCACGTGGCTGCACACTGTTGTGTCACCTTCCCCGTGTGGCTGGAGGTGCTTCTGAAGGCTCCCTGGGCTGGTGGCGCAGTGGGGGTGCACCCATCGCGATGCACCATCACCGTGGGGACCTCGGGTATGCAGGAGGCTGAGGCGTCTCCTGTGAGGATGCATTGGTGGGGTTCAGCATGCTGGGGGCAATTACAGCGAGGTGGGAGGGTCTGGGGTCATAAAACTGATGGGCTGTGCTCTCCCCACAGGCAGGGCCAGCCTGCACGACAAGGCATCCCTGCGCATTGAGCAGGTGCGCTCCGAGGACCAGGGCTGGTATGAGTGCAAAGTGCTGATGCTGGACCAGCAGTACGACACCTTCCACAACGGCAGCTGGGTGCACCTGACGGTCAATGGTGAGTCCCAGCCAGCAGTGCAGTGTTGGGGTGTGGTGGTGCCACATCCAGCCCAGCGCTGCTCCTCTGTCTCAGCATGGAACCGTGGCATAGGATGCAGCAGGAGGTTGCGTGCTTGGGGAACACAGCTGTGCTGGGAGCATGGTGTGCATGAGTGGACAGAGATGGTGATGGGATAGAGGTGTGTGTGCTTTGGGTGTTGCGTGCACCAGGAGGACAGGGTCGCTGTTGCACTGAGATGTGGGGTCAAAACCAGTCCCTGTCTGTCTGTCACCTCCCTCCACGTGAATCCCTGCAGCACTGGAGTCGGTGTTTCAGGCTGGGCTGCAGGGTGTGATTCTGTGCATGGCTTTATAGTTCTAATAGGTGACGGTGATGGACAGCCACCCTCCAGATTTGGCAAAGCCTGAGCGTGCAGGCTGCTGGGGCTGGCACTTGGCAGAGGGCAATGGGGCAGGTGCCCAACCCCGGGGAGCTGCAGATGGCCTGGGCAGCAATGCCAGGAGCAGGGGCCAGGTCCCTGTCAAAGCCACGCATTGAGGCAGTTCTGCAGGATGATGCTTTGACCGGGGAGGGCAGAGGGCTCAGGTGTGGCCGTGCCAGATGCAGAGTTGCTGTGGGGCTGGGCCGGGTTCCCTTTGATGCCGGACTTAGATCCTGTCTGCATCTTTAACTGACAAAAAAACCCGTCCAGACTGACTTCAAGCAGGGACATCACTTGCAACAGGGACAAACTTTTATTACTATTCACACCATTTAATTACACAATGCTTGTTGAAAGGCGAGACATGAAGAAGACAGGGCAGGGCCCGCATCTCCTCTTCACAAACAAATCAGAAAACCAAATCTTTGTTTTCTTGAAATTCAGATTGACTCCAATGACTTTTTCCCCCTCCCTTACCCCCCCTTTCCATTTTATTAGTGCTGAGTGTTCAACTAATTAGCAATTTGTCGTTTTCCACGTCAGGAGCCGTCTTTATTTTTAGCTCTGGGAGGCAGGACGCTGTGCTGCAGAGGGGCTGAGGCTCCTGCCTGACCTTGAGCCACTTATGGCACCTCCAGGAGGGCCGTGGCACGGTGCAGAGCTGCCTAATTGAGCCCAATTAACGAGCAGGAGCAGGGCATGGGGCGCTGTGGTTGTGTCCCTGCCCGCTGCCTCCTTCCATCCATGAGATGCGGGATGAGCTGCTGTCCTCTAATGAGCTCAGAGAGGCTGGGAAGGAAGGAGGGAGGGAGGGAGGAGGAGGAGGAGCGCAGGGTGAGATGGGAGGAAGGCGTGTGCAATGGCTGGTGGAGCTCGGGCTGTGCGGGGATGCAGGAGGAGGATGGTGTGTGCTCCATCTGCACCATGCAGCGTGCACGGACCCTGTAAAGCACTTGGGAAATGCCATTGGGCTGTGCCTCAACTGCCAGCTGAACTGGCTGGTCACCACCTGCTGATGTGAGCCCATTTCCCAGCACAGAGGACACTGGGGTGAATGGGAGCTGCTGGGCGCTGCCAGCACGCCGTGGGGCTGAGCAGGGCGAGGTGACCCCATGTGTTTTCCCCATCCTTGTGCTGCTCTTCGTGTTTTCTGCAGCACAGGGCCTTAATAACAAAATAATAACTGTAATTCTGCAGGGTCGAGGAGCTGCTTTCAGGGGGAGGGCCGTGGCTTTCACCTTGCACATTAGAATGCTTAATTTTCATTGGGGAAGATAGAAATAAAATATAATTCTTTTCTTTTTTTTTTCTTTTTCTTTTTTTTCCCCCCAAGCAGATTAAATTGCCAACCTGTCTTCCTCGAAAGTGGGCTTTAACAACTGCTGGTAATTAGGGGCGGGCTGTAATCCTGCCAACCTCTTTAATCAGAAAGGAGTCTTTCGATCTGCACTGCGGTGTTTTCTTATGTTTTGACAATAGCGAGTTAATGCGTGATGGGAAGCGAGGGGGAAAGCTGTGCTGTGCTGGGGAGGAGAGAGTGCCATGGGGTGTAACTCGGAGGGATTCTGGCCTTCCATGTAGTGCTGTGACATTGCTGTCCTTGCAGCTTCAGCCCTGTTAGCCTTTGGGTGCTGCCTGCCCCTTTCCTGGAGAGAAAGGGTTCACAGGGTGTCCCCACTTCTGTCCCTGTGCCTCTGCATGACAGTGTGGGATGGGGAGGGTGACAGCACTCTGCTCCCTCCCCAGCACCCCCCACCTTCACGGAGACACCACCGCAGTACGTGGAGGCAAAGGAGGGCAGCAGCATCACCCTGACCTGCATGGCATTCGGCAACCCCAAGCCCATCGTCACCTGGCTGCGAGAGGGCGAGCTGCTGGCCGCTGGCCCCAAGTACCAGGTGGGTGCCATGAGGATCCCCACCACGTGTCCCTGCAGCAGAGATGAGATGGATGATAGTGCATGCGGTGGCTGGAGCCAGTCTTGCTCTCTCAGCACATTTCCCTGCTTCCCAGCAGTGGGAATGGGGGTGGGGGGGTTGTGATGCCTGGGCTGCTGGGGGCTGTGCTGCTCCCTTTCCCCAGGAGAGGGTGAGGGCTGGGACCTGGGGACGTGGTGGCTGCAATGGGGTGAAATCAAATGATTTGTGCAGGGGGGGCTCCCCCAGCCCTGTTTCCCATCCCATAGGCTCCCACTCCTCTCCCGGGCAGAGATTCCATCCGAGCCATAATTGGTAAATCAGGCATTGGAATCAGCGCAGGCACTAATGAGAGTAATTAGGAATCATTTGTTACTAATTGAAATAGAAGGATGAGGCAGAATGAGCGGCGGGGAGGGAGGCTGCCTGGGAGCGCGGCGCTCGCTGGCGGGGGGGATGCAGCAGCCTATGGGGGTGAAAGTCCCCATCCATCCTCTACACATCCTCAGCCAGGCCACGGCTGCCAGGCAGCGCCAGGGGGAGGAGGCTGGGGGTCACGGCTGCACTGTGACCATTGAGAAGGGTGTGGGGAGGAATGGGAAGCTTCTCATGGTCCCACAGCCCGCAGGGACGCCGAGCAGTGCCCCCGGGACTGGGATGCCCACTGAGCTCCGTGCAGAGTGCAGCACTGTTGTTGGGAAACGCTTGGCAGGAGTGGAGCAGTTTAGAGTCTGCTGTGTGTCAATCACTCCTGCAAGAGATGAATACATTGTGAGAGATGAATGCATTGCAAGGCTTTTTTTGTTTTGTTTTATTATTATTTTTTCCCCCTTGGCGTCGAGCAGAGACGTGTGTGTTGGTTTATTAATATCTTGCAGAGCGGGGAAACCCATTTCTCAGCCGGCTCTACCGGCAGCCTCAAATCCCATCCGTTGCCCTCTTGTTGGCTTTGGGGGTGCAGGGAGAGAGTGAGCGTCCTGCTGGTGGGCTCTGTGTGGTCCCCACATCCTGTGTGATCCCCTCTGGTTGCCCACAGGTCAGTGATGGCAGCCTGACGGTGCTTTCTGTCAGTCGGGAGGACAGAGGTGCCTACACCTGCCGGGCATACAGCATCCAGGGGGAGGCTGTGCACACCACACGTCTGCTGGTCCAAGGTGAGTGTCCTCGGGGTCCCCAGGAGGCTTTGGGAGCTGGGACATCCCTGTGTGTCCCCAGTTGTCCCTGAGAAGATCCCAGCCCTGTCCCCATGGTATGGCAAGGACCAGAGTTGGTCGGTGGCACAGCTTGGCCACAGCACGCTGCCACCCCCTACCTGCAGCCTTCCATTAAAAACACCATCAATAAATAAACAAAGGAGGAAGTGGAGCCCAAACCCCAGGCATATAAATGATATTGGGGCTGCCAGCTCATTGATGGCACAGAGAGCAGGTTAGGGTCAGGCTGGGATCCCGGGCAGCACCAATATGTACCCCCTCCACTGTGCATTGCAGTGGGAGATTTTTGGGTTTGGGTTGGGGTCCTATTAACACCAGGGCTGATGTGAATTGCCAGCAAGGATCTGCATCCCGTTTGTAGGACAGAAATCCATTTAATTGGGGCACTCCAGTGGCCACCCTGTCATCTCAATGAAGCAGCTGTGCCGATTAGCAGCCGGGCCCTGATTGCAGCTCGGTTTTGTTTGGAAAGCAGGGAAAGATGGAGAATGTCACAAAGCGCCTTGTCAGAGAGCGGTGATACATGGCCTGCCTCCTGCTCCTCTTTATTAGTTAAGTCTTTAATTAGGTCAACAGCTTTTGGCAGAGGGAGGAGCTGGGGGGTCCTGGCGTGGACAGGAGGATGTGTTTGCAGGGAGACCGGCCCCCAGCTTGGTCCCTATGGGGGTGATGGAGACCGGCCCCGGCCTGGTCCCATAGGGGTGATGCTCTCCTCCCCCAGGACCTCCCTTCATCGTTTCCCCTCCGGAGAACATCACAGTGAACATCTCTCAGGATGCACTGTTCACCTGCCAGGCCGAGGCGTACCCCGGGAACCTCACCTACCTGTGGTACTGGGAGGAGGAGAATGTCTACTTCAAGAAGTGAGTTTGCAATGCATCCCACGCTGGCGCTCTCCTTGCTCCCTCACTCCTGGCATCGCCGTTTCCACCCATGCTCCTCCTGCAGCTTTTCTCCCCTCTCTTCTCTTGCAGTGACCTGAAGCTGAGGGTGCGGATCCTGATTGATGGCACGCTGATCATTTTCCGGGTGAAGCCAGAAGATGCTGGAAAATACACCTGTATCCCCAGCAACAGCCTGGGCCGCTCGCCGTCTGCCTCTGCCTACCTGACGGTGCAGTGTGAGTGTAGTGAACCCTAAGGGATGCTGTGAGGTGCCTTCTTCCTGCTGTGCATGGGGGGGGGGTGTCCCCAGGGTGCCCATGCTCCAAATCTTGCACCTTTAGGGCTGGTCTTATGCTTCTGCACAAGGCTGAGAGCATCTCTGTGTGCTGGTGGGGTGTCCTGGGTTCCCCCCCTAAGTGGGATCAGTGCTTGCCTCCCTGAAAAGTGGTTTATCTCCTCTTGCTGCTGCTCCCGTGAGTGCTCCCTATTGCTGTTCTCATTGCTTGGGCACAGAAACACCAAATCAGGGCTTTTAACACCAAATACCCGCTTGTATTTTCTAGGTATTTATCATAGGTTGCGTGGATTTCTGTGAATTTGTAGCTGTGCATGGAGTAGTTTCAGGCAGTAACTGATCTAAACAAACGCAGAACAGCTCTGAAAGGAGCATTGCTGCCCACGCCTGTTCTTTCAGGCTCCCCCTGCTTTAATGGGTAGTGTGCCACGAGCGTCCTATGGCATTTGACAGTAATGGTCCAAATTGCTACGCTTTGCAATTGTGGTATTGCTCTGCTGTAAAAGACTGCAGCGATTTTATTCTATAATGAAAGATAGGCTCGAGCAAGCTGGGCTTGAAGCACGGTTCCCGATGGCCTTACAGCTTGTGTCTGCAGCCCCACTGCTGGTAAATGCCCTGCAATGGGAGAGCCTGATGCGTGCTGCCGTATGGCTGCCCAGAGGAGCAGGGTGCACACAGAGCTGGCACGGGGCTTGTGCTGACCCAGACTGGAGCACAGCCAGCGCCTGGCAGAGCCTCTCGATCCCATTACTGTCTCCAACCCCTTGATTGCATTTCTGAAGAGGTCAAGTTAAAGGCGGGGGGATAAAGCGGGTCCCATATGCACTGCTGTGTAAGCTGGGTTATTGTGGCAGTGCCTGGTTTTGGGGAGCTCTCATGTGCGCAGCTCTGTGCTGCTGGGGGGGCTTGCACCCGAGCTTGGTTCCTTTTGCCCTAAGAAAGCAGCAGTGAGAAGGATCTGGATTCTCGTGCCAGGCTTTGGATCTGCACGTTTTGCCCACTTTGCATTTCTGCACCCCAAAAACGATTTTGTGTCTTCATGCAGCGTAAGCCCTGCTAGGATTTTCCCGTAACCTCGTGCTGCTGGTGTCTAGACAAGATTGTAGAAATACTCGCTCTTCCTATTAAAGTAACTTCTTTTTTTTTTTAAAAAAAAAAGCTTCTTATTAAAGAAAGTCTAGGTTCTCTCCAACCCACTCGCACTTAATTAAAAAGCTCTTAGAAGTGCTGTTAATGACACGTTCTAGACTCAAGGATTGCGAGACGCCTTCCCGTGTGGGTGGTGAAAACGTGGGGAGGTTGGAGGCATATTTTAAGCGTTTGCATCCCATTTGGAAGGGTGGAGGTGGCTGATTTTTCCACGCAAGCCAGCAGCAATTAGGCACAGGCTGTGAGTGCAAACAAACAGGAGGTAAACAGCTCTGGACAGCAGGTCTGTGCTGTGCTCCGGGGTGCTGCACTTGGTGTGGTTAAAGGTTCTGGAGTCGTTGTACTGGAGTTGTTTCCTATATAAACAGCAGGAATGGTGTTGTCCCCTTGGCAGATGCCTGCAGACTTGCCCGCAGCCTTTTCCTCTTGGTGTGCAAAGTGAGCTGCAGGGAGGGTGGGTGCCTTGCTTGATGCATGTGTCACCTTGCGTGCGTCCTGCAGGCTGAGGCTGTGCTGATGGAGCAAGTCGGTCTGGATGTGCCAAGCAGATGCATTTAGCATTTCGTTTTAGATGCAGCTTTTAATGAGCTCCAGGTAGGAGCGCTCTGGGTGCAAGCAAAGCCTCACAGAAACGCTGGGTATTAGAATGGATTTTGAGTGTGTAGCAAGCCTGGAGATAACAGCTTGTGGGAGCTGGAGGGAGCATTTGGGTTTTGTACTCATCACAAACGCAATGTGATCCTCAAGAGCTGGGTGGTGGCTGGGCTGATGGGCTCCTTCCCAACACTGACGCGCTGCTGCTGCTATCCCAGATCCTGCCCGTGTGGTGAACATGCCCCCCATCATCTACATTCCCATCGGGATCCACGGTTACATCCGCTGCCCCGTGGAGGCAGAGCCCCCGGTCACGCTGGTCAAGTGGAACAAGGATGGCCGACCCCTGCGCATCGAGAAGGTGAGCAGCCAGGGAAGGGGGGCAGGGAACAGGGTGGCTGCTGTCCCTGCTTGGCGTGTCCTTGCCTTGGCCAGGATGGATGGTGCTGCTTTACCTTATCAGCAGCTTTGCTCTGAGTTAATTCAGGTGCCTGCAGACGTGCTGTCTGTCTCCCAGCCCTCTCCAATGACCTTTTGATGGCTCTGTGTTCTTCCAAGGGCAGCTAATGGTTAAAAGACCCTTTTAACAAGTCTCCGTCATCCTTTAATCATTGTTTGATGTTCTGAGCCATTAAATATTTAAGGAAAACACTTCGTGTTTTAATTTTTTTTTGTTTAAATATTAATGATTGGATGTTTTTATTTGGTTTAAGCTCGCTGTTGATGTGGGCTCCTTGGTGCCACCAGTCTTTGGTGTCCCCATTGCTTAGCTGCATTTCCCTCTGGTGGGGACACAGGAGCCTGAGTGGAGACTCCTGGTCTCCCCATTTAACAAAAGGTTGGGAGCTGGGTCCTGGAATGACTCCAGCCTGTGACACAGGAGGCTTTCTGTTTAATAAATGCCCAACAAGAGAGTGCTCAAAGAAAAAGGCAACCTCAGTGCCTATAGGCACATGTTTGACAATAGTTGGAATGGACCTACGAAGATCACTGAGCCTGTTTCATCTGGGGTATGACAGACTGTCCGTGAGTCCTTTGGGTTACTTGAAGAAGCCTGATTGTCTGTGAGGGGGAGAGCAGCAACAAGATAAATATGTGTCATCTGTGTGCTCAGAGCTGGAAATCCTTCCCAGGGAAGGACAGGGAGCAGCGAGATGCTGGCAGGGATTCAGACTCCGTGGGTAGGATTTGTCTCACCTAATTTTAGGTGTCTCCAGGGCTGATGGCTGTGTTGAGGACTACTCACCCAGGCTGCTCTCGTAGTCCTCAGAGAGAGAAGCGCTTCCAGGAGACAGCTTTTCTTTGATTGAGCTGCAAGGGGTGAATCACACCCTGGGATGTGTGCGTATAGAGAAGGGCAACAAAGCTGTGAAGGATCTGGTTTGGATATTAGGAAGCATTTCTCATCGAAAGGAGTGATGCTGCACTGCACAGCTGCCCAGGGAGCGGTGGCCTCAGTGTCCTTGGAGATGTTCCAGAGCTGTGGGGCACTGAGAGACGTGGTCAGTGGCGTGGTGGGATGAGTTGGCTTGGGGAGCTGAGAGGTCTTTTCCAACCTGAGTGATTCTAAGGCCCGGTGATTTCATTAGCTAGAAAAGAGGGCTAGAGCAAGGCTGAGATGGGGGTTTCCTCGCAGTGAGAGGACTGTGTGCAGACAAGCTGATCTTGCCTGCGTTTCCTCTCTCTGCAGTTGAGGAGGTGGCTTGGAGATGAGTTGGACTTTGGGAATGGAACTGGACGCTTGAAAGCGATTTGGGAATCTCCAGCAGACACACCAGGCACCCCTGGGCTTAGGGTGTTGGGCTTGGCTGAAGGGAAACATAAGCAGCTGTGTGCGTAGGATGCATCAAACCCCTCTTTCTCACCACCACAGTACTCTGGCTGGAACCTGCTGGAAGATGGGTCGATCCGAATTGAGGAGGCAACCGAAGATGCTCTCGGCACTTACACCTGTGTGCCTTATAACGCCCTGGGTACGATGGGCCAGTCTCCCCCTGCCCGACTGGTACTGAAGGTAACGTGCATAGTGCAGCCCTGGCCCTGCAGCCAGCACTTTGGCTGGGTGTGGGATGCTGGGCACTGCTGGGTGCCTGCTGATGTTTCTGCTTTTCCACCTGTGTGACTCAGCTTGCTCAAACCTATTGCCTTTTGCTGTGAGCTTTGTTCCTTACCCGAGAAAGGCGAGGGCAGAACCTCATAAGCACTCATGCAATGAGGGTGACAGCAAAACCCATTCTGAGCGCTCCCTGCCCACTGCAGCTGGAAATACCACTGTGCAGCTGCAATTTTGGCACAAGATTGGGCAAAGCCTGCTGCTGTCAGTGTTGTTGGCATGCACAAAGCCTGTGCTGCTGCATTGCCACTGCTATTTTAGGCTGTGCTGGGGATGCCTACCTGTGCTGCTTAGCACCTTCAAATGCCAAATAGGCATTGCCAACACTCATCCATCAAGCATTCTTTAAGTTTGCAGCCATGCAGCAGGACTTGGGCAATGCTCAACCGCTCTGCAAGTTTGCTGCAGAAATTGCAAGAGTTCAGTGCAAAGAAATGCTGAAGTCTGACTGCAGTGATTTGTTAATGGGTGTAGATTAGTGGGGCAGCCCAGGCCCAAATATGTATTGGTGCCTAGCACTGAGTTTTAACAGTGCTGGACCAGGATAATTTGAGCACTTCATTCATGGCCCTGAGAGGGGCCATTTTTGCCAACGGAAGATTCAGACTTGCTGACCCAGCTTTAGATTTGCAGAGAATTTTAATGAAAAGCTGATTTAAGCTGTAGAGAAGCTCCACGTGCTTCTGCTGCGTGCTCAGCCCAATGCACGCCGGGCTCTGCTGTAGTCACCAGTGCTGCTGGGATAGGAGCTGCTGCTCTTTGTTCTCTGAACAAAAAGACGCATGCCTGCAAACGGTGGTGGTGAGTTGTGTTATTGCTGAGGCTCATGCAATGCAGCTTAGCAAACCTCGTGTGCACGCACATCCAGCGAGATGGTTGTGGAGCTGATGAAATCAGGCTGATACCTGATGTGACGTGGGTGGTTTTTTCCTGTTTGCCTCCTTAAAATTTAAACAAGGCATCATAGCACTGTGTCTTTTCAGAGAAAACTTCTGTGTGTGCGTGTGTAATATAGTGTA
The DNA here is from genome assembly GCF_026119805.1 of Tympanuchus pallidicinctus. Taxonomy (NCBI): domain Eukaryota; kingdom Metazoa; phylum Chordata; class Aves; order Galliformes; family Phasianidae; genus Tympanuchus; species Tympanuchus pallidicinctus. Next base: position 3,837,316 of record NW_026294748.1, read on the forward strand.
CCATAAAGCCTCCTCAGCACACGCTTTCTGCTGCCTTCACCTCACCCAAACTGCTGATGGTTCTCGTTCTGGGAGGGTTTGATGGCACAGGGCTGCTGACATGTGGCAGTTCTTTGTGTGGGCTCAAGCTCCTTGCCTTTTCCCTTGGCTGCAGGACCCCCCCTATTTCACGGTGCTACCAGGCTGGGAGTACAGACAGGAGGCAGGGAGGGAGCTGTTGATTCCTTGTGCTGCTGCGGGAGACCCCTTTCCTATCATCGCCTGGAGAAAGGTACCCGGCCTGCCAGACAAATCTGCAGTGCCTTTGGCTTTTGGTGAATATTGCAGACAGAGAAGCCACACTCTGTCCCGGTAAGAACAAACTGCAGGTACAGCTGCTTCGCTTTGGGCTGAGCCACTGCCGTCCTGTCCCGCAGGTGGGTGGGGGAAGCCCAGCTTGTGGCCATCGAGTACTTAATACTGGGAAACCTTCTCAGCAGCATCTGCAAAGCTGAGCTCTGCTCCCACCCCGGCTCCCTGTTCCTCGCTGATGCTGCTCTCAGGACCCTCCCGGCCCAACACGAGGCTGGCACCGGTGACACTGATCCTGCAGCACAGACCTCCTGCAGCAGGAGGGCATTGTGCCACCACAGTCGGTTCGGGGGCTCTGCCCTGAGCTTGGCCAAGTTTTGGCAAGGGCCTGGACCCACCAGTGGCTGCTTTGCTGCCCTGGGAGTTGAAAGACCGTGGAAAGTAGCTTGTTTTGATCCTGCTGGACTGGACGTGGCAATCTGAGGATGTTCCCTTTTGCAGGGCCAGGTGTGATGTCACCAGGGCTTTCCTGTCTCCCTTTCCCTTTGCTTCCCAACTTTGCTGCTCCCGTAGGGAAGCCACTGCCCAGCTGTCAGGATCGTCTCCTGTCCCCTCCCAGCCCTTCTCAGGGGGATCCCTTCATTGCCCTGTGAGTGAGATGCTGGATCTATTCACCAAGTTACACCAGCACTAGGAGGACTGTAACTTGTACTGCTTTTGAGGGGCCTACCTAGAACTTGCTGGCTCTTTAGTCATCTTATCCAACTTATTTTATCTTCCTTCCCCATCCCCTTCTTATTTAGGTTTATTTCAAAATACTTTTGTGCTTTCTGACCCTCTTCCTCACAACGCAACTTTGGGCTTTTCCTCTCCTGACATCATCTAGGACTGAATTGGGCTGAGCGGAGGTTCTCAGTGAAAGAAGTAAGCTCTCTTGCTGCCCACCAGCCCTTGAGGGCTGACCTCCTTCTCCTGGAGGACTGCAAAAGACCTGGGCTGGGCACTAGTAACCCGCCATGCTCCTGCTGCAGGTCCCTGGAGCCCATCAGTGGGATCCATGCATGAAGAATAGCAGAAGAGAGCTCAGAGCAACACGGGATTTGTGGAGCTTTGGATAATGGGCATAAACACAAGTTGTTTGAAGAGGCATCCTTCCGCTTGGCTTGAGAGCTGCCAGGCACCTCCATGCACGCCATCCTCCCATGTCCCCAGGCTGCCTCCTGCTGAAGTCTCTGCCACTGGCTGGGACTGAGTGGAGCAGGAGAGGCTGCTGTGAATCTCCTGGGGCAGAAACCCACCTCAGAGAGTGTTTGTGGGGACACTCAGTGCCTCATCCTCCACAGCGGTGACAATTTCAGCTTCGGATGCTGGAGGAGCCACGCTGAGTTCTTGTGAAGGGTTCGGTGTCTGTAAGACTTGTTTTCAGGCCTTTAGACTTACGTATGAGTTGGGAATGTCAGCCTCTGTTTTGCGTGTCTCCTGAGTCACTGAGCCAGGTCGTATTGAAAGCAGGGAGACTGCAGCAAGCAGAGAGATGGGAGCCCTCACTAGGGCCTGGTGGTGCCCCATAGGCCTTGCAGATAGCTCAGTCATCGCGTTGCTGCCTTGCCTGGCTTGACGTGCTTCTGAATTGTGGTTTTCTCTCTTTGCCATGCTCCCCTTGCTCCTTGCCCAAGGTAGGGAAGCCCAGCAGGAGCAAGCACAACACGCTGCCCGGCGGCACCCTGCAGATCCGCTCCCTTGGCAAGGACGACCATGGCGAGTGGGAGTGCATCGCCACCAACGTCGTCGCAAGCATTACTGCCAGCACTCACCTTACAGTTGTAGGTAGGGGCAGGGGATGGGGCCTCGGGGATGGCTGGTGGCACAGGGACACGTTCCTGGGGTGCGCCCAGCAGCGTGCTGAGCGTGGCGTGGGATGCTTCCCATGGAAAGCGATGTCTCCCTTTAATTCCAGCTGCCAGTGGTGCTGTGTTTTCTGCTCTTTTATTTTGGCCACATGCTGCTGGTATTTCTAGCAGACGTTCTAGATGGGAAAGCCTTTGCTTTGTGCAGGCGGAGTCTCTTTGTGTCATGGCTGGAAGCAAATCCACACCAGGAGCAGTGGGCTGTGTTAGTGCTGGGAATCGCAGCCGTGCCACTGCTCCTGCTGCAGCCCATCTCTCTCCCTGCAGGCACAAGCCCTCATGCCCCTACCAGCGTGCATGTTGTGGTTGCCATGACCTCTGCCAATGTCTCCTGGGAGCCCGGCTACGACGGTGGATATGAGCAGACTTTCTCAGTTTGGTACGGCCCTCTGTGAGTCATCCTGGCATGCTTTGCTCTCTGCTTCTTTTTCTTCCTAGCTGAGCCCAGCTTTGAGCAGCGGGGCTGTGCTGTGGTGGGGGGAGGGGATGGGCTGGGGGGAGGGTGGAGACATTGCTTGGGTTGCACTGTGATGCAGGGTAGAGCCCCAGTGCAAATCTATACCCTGGGGTAGGAGGGATGGGGAGGATGGAGGTGGCCCTGGCTGTTCTCTGCACCTTTTCTCTGCTCTTGCTGGGTGCAGAGGGGCTGCTTGTGGGGCACTGCAATGCCACCCAGCACATTGGAGAGACCAGCGTAGGTCTGCAGTGTTTCCTTTCTCTCTTGTGCTAGCCAGTACATCTGTCTGCCCCAGCACATTTTAGTCTGCTTACACAGGGAGACACTTTGCATTCATGTAACTTTGCCTCTGGCATCTAATTTCAAGATAAACTGTTTATGAAGCTTAGCAGCCATGGAGAGGATGGAAAATGCAATCTTTAGAGAGTGCATCCTGAAGAAATGTGACTAAGCAGAAACGATCTCTCCCTCCTCTGTGTGATCCCTGGGGGCTGTTAAATCCCAGTTTAGCTTGAGACCAGTGACGGTGAGATGCTGTCTGGGAGACTTTACTCCCTGAGCTGCTGGTACCCAAAGCAAAGGATACATTCAGCCTCCTCACAATGAGGCTGGCTCTGCTGGCCCCCCACCCCGAGGCAAGAGAGGGCAAAATGTGTCTGCAGTGAGGTCAGGCTTTTCTCTGGGCTCTGCACTTACTGTTGTCCTTCTCTTCTGAGAGCCACACTTTGAAATGTGAAGAGGGCCCTTTCACAGGCTGGTGTTGATGTCCTCCCCCACTTCTTCAGCCTTTCTTTCCTTCCTTTCCTTAATTTGCCCGGATGGGGTCTGCTGATAGAGTGGAGATTGGAGAGATGCTGCTCATAATGAGTTCTGCACTGCTCTAAACTGAGGACGGTCTCTACGCTCGCACAGTGGGGTTGGATAATCGTGTCAGGAGACAAAGGACAGGAGAGAGGAAGAAGGAATTGAATGAGTGGAAGAGAAAAATGAGGAGGCAAACAGGAGTGGATGTAGCAGCACAGACCTTGCGTAGCTGCCTCTGAAAACGTCCTTGGGAAGGACTGATCTGACCTCCTCGCTCTTGAGACGTGTCTCACCTTGCAGGGAGGTGGCAGCTGCTGGCTGCCTGCCCAGCCCTGTTTTTCTCCAGACCCCCCCACGAAATGAGAGCAGCCAGAGGCAGGGAAGGGCGTTAAGAAATGTAATGCAGGGGGCAGTGGGGAGTTGGAGAAGGAGGGAGAGCCCCACGCAGCTGCACTCCATCCAACTCCTATGGCGTGGGAGCTGGGGTCTCCACTGGAGTTGCTGTGATTTTGGGGCTTTCCTGCCTGCAGCTGGGTTTGGTCTAGGCACTCTGCACGTGCACAGAGCTCTGCTGAGCTGCTTGTTTCCATGGCTTGCTGCTGCTCCTCCTGCCTTCCCTTTTGCTCCCTTTACAGCAGCATTGCTCGGCTTTGCTCCAGATGGGTTTACCTGGCAGCGCACCGACACCTCACGTATCTGCAGAACAGAGCTTCTGCAGTGATCCTTTCTAAATCCTCTGTGAGCACAACAGAAACCTGCAGCTGAGGGCTGGGACTCCCTAGAGCATCTCTAGTGCATGCGTGGAGCTCAGCAATATTTGCAATATCATTGCAGCACAAAGATGCTGCTTTGAGACATCGGTCTCTTTCACCATGACACTCCTGTTGGTAGCAGTGAATTGGAGATGGATGCTGTGGTGACTGTGTTTTGTGCGCCCTGGATTTTGGGGTTAAACCCACAAAATGGGCAAAAATGAGGATTTAGCTAACCGCCTCCCTTATGGGATTGTATGTACAAGGATACAGCTGATGGGAAGCTTAGCTCTGGCTTGGGAGCTGTCAGGGTATGAATGAGAACAGGGCCTTGTCACTTTGGCAGCACTCAAAGTTTAAAAACAAAACAAACAAGCATAAAAAAAAACCTCAGCCAACTTGCATCTTTGCTTCGGGGATGCGATGGAGGTAATCCTTAGAGCGGGGCTGCTGGCTTTGCTTTTGTTTGTGGCCGCCCTGCTGTCAGGGTGTGGGGTGCAAGGTGGTGATGGCAGTGACTGTGATGTGATGGGACAGCACTCCAGGTCCTCGTGCACGCTGACCCTGAGCCAGCTTTTGGGTGGCAAGTGTCAGCACCACATCCATGCACGTTGCTGCTGCCAAACCAAACCATCTCTTGGGAAAGCTCCATTATCACTCGAGAAGTTAATGCAGCATCTTTGGTTCTCCCAGTCAAAGGCGCATTCCCTGAAGATGCTCCCTTCTCTCTTGGCAGGATGAAGAGAGCCCAGTTTGGCCCCCATGACTGGCTGTCTCTCCCTGTGCCAGCTGGTTCCAGTTGGCTACTGGTGGATACACTGGAACCGGAGACCGCATACCAGTTCAGTGTCTTGGCTCAGAACAAGCTGGGCACCAGCTCCTTCAGTGAGGTGGTCACTGTGAACACTCTAGGTAGGTCCTCCCCAAGCACAGTGGGAGGAGGGCAAAGAGGGTTTCAGGAGGTCTGCAGAGGAGGGGAAATGGCCCTTTGCATAGGCTGTGTCATCTGCCTGGAGGTGGTAATGTTCAGCATTAGTTTCCAGCTGCAAAGGAGGTGTTTGTGGAGTGTCCTGGATGGAACCTGTGGACTTGAGGCTCCCAAAAGCTTGTCCTAAGGCAGCTCAGGGGAATGGTACTGTGGTCCTGCTCACCTTTCATGTCTTCCTGAAGTTCAGCTTGGGGCAGGAGTTATTAATAGAGCACAGAATCACTTGCGTGCGGCTCAGAGCTGGAGCTCTCACAAAGGGCTTTGAGCTGGGTACCAGCCTTGGGGCTGTCTCAGAAATAGGTCGAGAGAGGAGGAGGCTTTCTGATGCTGTGCCCCTTTTCCTAGTCCTTGTGTCTTTAGTCCACCCCTTTTTGGAAAGCTGATTTTCTGTCTCTGGGATGAGAGAGCACGTGTCTGAGATATGTCCTGACCTGCTGTGAGGTGGGGAGCTGCTGCTGCAGTGATGCTCTGTCTGCTGCTGATGCCAGCATGTGGGAGGGATCCCGGCACGCTGCTCTTGTGCAGACCCATATGTCATGGCTGTGTGCAGAGGCACGAGGAGCCGCTGCCCCAAAATGCAAGGGGAGAGATCATGGCCATAACCTCAGAGAGGAGAGCATCTGCTGTGCTTCCCCTGACCCCATCTCAAAGGTCCATCTCCTCTGTGTCTGCAGCATTCCCTGTAACAACTCCAGAGCCTCTGGTGTTGGTTACCCCACCGAGGTGCCTAACAGCCAACCGGACACAGCAAGGCGTCCTCCTGTCGTGGCTTCCTCCTGCTAACCACAGCTTTCCGATTGACCGCTACGTCATGGAGTTCCGCATTGGGGAGAGGTGGGAGATCCTGGACGATGCCATCCTTGGGACCGAGAGCGAGTTCTTTGCCAAGGACTTGTCTCAGGTGAACAGGGAGGGACTGCCCTGGAAGCTTTTCAGGGTGACTCGTTTCCTTCGCAGGGCTGATTGATGTGTTTGGTGTTTCAGGACACTTGGTATGAGTTCCGGGTCCTGGCAGTCATGCAAGATCTCATCAGCGAACCCAGTAACGTTGCTGGTGTGTCCAGTACAGGTAAGGACTGCTGCTTCCTTCTCCCTCCCTTTGCATGGCTGCTTTGGGAGCATCTGCACTCTGCAGTGCTGCTCTGGTGGGGTGCATTACTATAGCAGCGCTGGCTGGAGCAACTGCTTTTGTGCGTTTGCTTGCAACCTTGGCTGTGAGCTGGGTTAGGATTAGTGTCCCAGCACAGCTGCTGTCTCTCTGATCACAGAAAGCATTAGTCTTTAAAGCAGCATAGCAGTGTATTGGCTGACGCTGTGTTGGTGCTTTCCACAGCCGAAGGTGAATTTGAGAGCTGGGCCACTCTGCTCCCTTGTGTTGTCTTCAGAGCAGCAGTGCTGGGAGCAGGCAAGGTCAGAGTGCCCTTCTTGGTCCTTGCTGCTCTGTGGGGTGCCCTGAGAACAAAGCTCTGAGCCCAGCACTGCGCAGCCTGGAAATGGAAATGAAGGGTGCAGAGAGGGAAATGCAGCACTGCAGTGCGGTGTCTGGGGCGGCGGGGGGGAAAAGCAGCAGAGCTTTGAAACAGGAGACTGCTACACACTGCAGTGTGTCCCCTGCACCCCAGTGCAGCTCGGGGGAGCACTCCTCCAGCCAGGGCTGGGCAGGTGATGGCGATGGCAAGGGGGAGGTCTGCAGGAGGCAGAGGATGCAGTGAACCCTGCTGGTGTGGTTTTCCTGGAAAAAGCTGAGGAGCCGCCCAGTTGGGCTGCGTGCAGGAATGAAGCGGTCTCTCTCTGCCCCCAAGTGGTGCTGGCGCGATGCAGGGAGCCTGCAGCCTGCTTCTCTGTCCTCCCAGTGCTGCTGCTCTCCTCTTGCCCAGTGTTTCTGATAGGGTTTGACAGCACATGGGGCACGAAGGCAGCTGCAGCCATGGGGCATGCGTGCGTCCCGACCCTCCTGGGTGCTGTCTGCAGCTCAGAGCTGCTGCTCCCAGCAGGCAAATGTGCGCTGACCCTATGTGTGGATGTGTGGCAGGAGCACTGGCGTGTGCAGGATTTGATAAACTGCTCTTGCATCTGCAAATAGCTGTAGCTAAGCTCTGGTGGTGGTTCAAATTCGCTCCTGGTTAGTGAAGTGGTGTAATGAGGGTTCAGAGGCGTGGGTGCTGGTTCCAGCCCAGTTTTCATTGAAGAGCTGAGATATGCTGTATTCACACACTGGGGAAAATACTTGGTGTTGCTACAGCCTGAGCTGCAGTGGGTTATTACAGCAGTAGATAACTGCAGGTTTGGTGCAGCTGTGTTCATTTGTGCATAGATCATAGAATCATAGAATGGCCTAGGTTGAAAAGGATCACAATGATCATCTAGTTTCAACCCCCCTCCTATATGCAGGGTCTCCATCCACTGGACCAGGCTGCCCAGAGCCACATCCAGCGTGGCCATGAACGCCTCCAGGGATGGGGCATCCACAACCTATTGGGCAAATAAATATGGATTTGTGTGGTGGGAGCACGTCTCCCCTGGGTATCCATCATCGGAGAAAATGGTCTCTTCTGCGTGACATTTCTGCATCACTTGGCCTGCAGCAGCACTGCCTGGTTTTCCCCCATGGGCTGGATATAGGGCAGGGTCTTTCCTTCAAGGTTATCATTCCAGGAACAAGTGAGCTGTCTCGCATGAAGGCAGCACTGCCCTTCAGACTGTTGATCCCGCAGGCAGGATGCGCGTGTGTGTGTGTCTCTGTCTGACACCTGATGGTTCCTCTTTTTCCCCAGACGTATTCCCTCAGCCCGACCTGACGGATGAAGGTTTAGCCCGCCCGGTGCTGGCTGGCATCGTTGCCACCATCTGCTTCCTGGCTGCTGCCATCCTCTTCAGCACACTCGCCGCCTGCTTTGTCAACAAGCAACGCAAACGCAAACTGAAGCGCAAGAAAGGTGAGCTTGGCCCCGGCGTGCTTCTCTCCTCGTCCTATCTGTCCTCTTGTTGTTTCTGTCCTCTATCCTGACTGTGTCGTGGTGGTAATGTTCTTCCCTGTCTTGTCTCTTCTTCCACCCCTGCGCGTCTTCAGGTGAAGCCCTGACTTCATCCCCCGGCTGTGCCTGAAAGCGCCTGAGTTCGGGAGTGGGACAGGAAGGGTGGGTGACGAGGCGGCACAGAGGCCTGGGATTTCTGAGGGCACAATCTCACGTGGTGACAGGTCTTAGAGCTTGGGGGTTAGGGCTGGGATCTCCCCTTGGCTGAGGGGGACCAACGCCCTCCCCAGGGCCCCCCCAGCAATGGGCTCTGCAGCCGCTTGGCTCTGCTTGGTGGTGTCCAGTGGCTGTGCTAGGCTAGAGAAGACCCCAAGAAGGAGACTCCATCATTTTCCTTCCCTAAAGCTGGGCCTGCAGCCACCTTACAGGAGCACCTGGTAGGGAAACCACCATCTTTTCAGGCAGCTGGGGCGCTAGAGAGGGCAGGGGAATCAGCTCCTTTGCCTCTAGCGTGTGAAATTGCGGCAGCAGGACTGATAGGAATCTGTGACGGGAGCTGTTTGTTGTCAGCAACCATTAAAGTACAGCAGCAATGAAAACTTGGCCTCTTGTTGAGTGTTTTCTTTGTGGTTGTGATGTTGTCTGTGTGTCTCTCTGTCTTGTTGCGCCTCCTCAGCGTTCTCTCTTCTTTCCCCTTTTATTCTCTTCCAGACCCTCCTCTCTCGATAACCCACTGCAGGAAGAGTTTGGAGTCCCCGTAAGTATCTGTCTTAGATGTGGCACCAGGCTGTGGGTCTTCAGGGTGCCTCTTCCTACAGTTGTTGCAAAGGTCGAATGGAAATATCTGGCCTTGTTTTGTGACGATTTGGTTTCGATGTTCTGTAAACTTGTGGGAACAAAATGGTTCACAAGAGACAAGCAGGGTTTGGAGCAGAAAGCAGCAGGGACAAGCACAGCAACCTTTAAGAGATGACTGTGTGGATCTGGACGTGTTGAGCAGGTGGAAAGGAATTACACACCCAGCTTGAAAATGGCTCCTCAAGGGAAGGGCTGCTGCTGTGTTCAGAGTCCTTCATGCAAGCTCAGTGTAGTTTTGAGTTGTTCTGTTGGCTCTGTTTTTCTTGGAAAAATTCAGAATCTCAAATGCATATCTTTTCATTTCCTGTGAAGTCTCTGCTGAAGTCTCTTTGCACATATGCTCAAAGGCTGTGGGTCAGGATGCTGCGCTGGCCACAACTCCTTCCAGAGCCCTTCGAAAGTGCTTATAGCCACTAATGCTTGCACTTCTGATGTGAGTGCAAGATTCTGAGGTGTGGACACGTCATGCTTAAGCTCCTGGACTGTTGCATAGCGTTCCTGTGTTGGTGGATCTTAATCTTCCTTTTTTCAGTTCATCCGCCGTGCTGAAATGGCCACACTCACATCATCTCTGTTGGATCTGCTACCTTTTGCCCTTCAATCTTGTTTGAGGCTTTCTGAATAGGGATGCTGTTCTGACGTTTATCTCTTCCTGCCATCTCTTTATCTTTTGAGGCTCTCAGCCTTAAATTTGAGTATTTGAAATGAGGAAAAAATTGATTTGAAACCATCTGTCAGCATCTCTTAGTGAGATGCTGAGATCTGCCGGAGGGAATGTTTGCTTGAGGTTCTTCTGGAGCCCTAAAATGGGGGAGCACTTCTTGGGGGCTTTCCCAGATGTGGGTAGCTTTGGTGAACGTAGGAAACTTTGGAAAGAGTTGGAAAAAGGCTCTGGATCTGTCTTTCCTTCTGATGGGACTGTGGAGCTTGTTATGAGACATTGGAGCAAACTGCCTGCCCTAAGGGGGATGCAAAAGTGTCCTGAGGAGTGGGGACTGTGTGTGGTGGTTCCAGCTCCTCTTTCCCACTTGCTTCTTGCAGCCTGTGTCGGAGCTGGCCGAGCCATCATGGTAGTTCCACAGATTTCTTCCAGCAGTTTCTCTTTTGAGATCTTTGCTTTCTGGATCCAGCAGTTCTTCTGGATGAGAAGAGCTTGTTTCCCCTCAGGTGACGTCCCCCTCTCTCGGTTTTTCTCCCCTGTGGTCCAGGTTGTCTTCTGGCAAGGTGAGTCCGGAGAGCATCCGCACGCTCCGTCCCCCGTCCGAGTCCTCTGACGACCAAGGCCCGCAGGCCAAGCGGATGCTGAGCCCCACCAAGGAGAAAGAGCTCTCCCTCTACAAGAAAACCAAGCGAGCCATCAGCAGCAAGAAGTACAGCGTCTCCAAGGCGGAGGCCGAAGCTGAGGCCACCACCCCCATCGAGCTCATCAGCCGCGGACCGGATGGCCGCTTTGTCATGGACCCGGCGGAGATGGAGCCCTCGTTGAAGACGCGGAGGATCGAGGGCTTCCCCTTCGTGGAGGAGACGGACATGTACCCCGAGTTCCGGCAGTCGGATGAGGAGAACGACGACCCTGTCGTCCCAGCCTCCGTCACAGCCCTCAAGGCCCAGCTCACCCCTCTCTCTTCCAGCCAGGAGTCCTACCTTCAGCCACCAGCATACAGCCCCCGGTTCCACCGGGCGCTGGAGGGTCCCGGCGCCCTGCAGGCCACAGGCCAGGCCCGTCCGCCGGCCCCCCGGGCTTTCCACCACCAGTTTTACGGTTACCTCAGCAGCAGCAGCCCCGGGGAGGTGGACCCGCCGCCCTTCTACATGCCAGAAGTCAGCCCTCTCAGCTCGGTCATGTCCTCCCCGCCGCTGCACCCCGAGGGGCCCTTTGGACACCCCACCATCCCCGAGGAGAACGGGGAGAACGCCTCCAACAGCACGCTGCCCCTGGCCCAGACCCCCACGGGGGGCCGGTCCCCCGAGCCCTGGGGGCTCCCCTTCGGCAGCCTGGAAGCGTCCCCCGCGGCGACGTTCCCCCCTCAGCTCCAGCAGTGCGAGGCGGCGGCCGAGGGCTCCCAGCCCACCGGTTGTCTTCCTCGAGGGCCGCCTCCTTCCTCTCTTCAGGTCGTCCCCGCATCCTACCCGGGCATCCTGCCCCTGGAGGCACCAAAGAGTTGGACTGGCAAGTCACCCAGCAGGGGCCAACCCTCTGTGCCCACCACCACCAAGTGGCAGGACAAACCTATGCAACCCATGGGATGTCAAGGGCAGCTAAGACATACCAGTCAAGGTATGGGCATACCTGTGTTGCCTTACCACGAACCGTCCGAGCCCGTCGGCCACAGCGGCACAAGCACATTCAGCCTGGACACCAGGTGGTACGAGCCCCAGCCCCGACCTCGGCCCAGCCCTCGGCAGGTCAGGAGGGCTGAGCCCAGTTTACATCAGGTGGTGCTACAACCTTCGAGGCTTTCTCCTCTAACCCAAAGCCCCCTCAGCTCCCGCAACAGCTCCCCGGAGCTGACCGCCCGCGCCAGGCCCCGTCCGGGCCTCATCCAGCAGGCTGAGGTGTCAGAGATCACCCTGCAGCCTCCCGCAGCGGTCAGCTTCTCCCGCAAGTCCACGCCGTCCACCGGATCCCCCGCGCCGAGCAGCCGGGGGGAGAGCCCCAGCTACCGACCTGCCACAGCCTTCACCTCGCTGACCGCCGGCTTTTCTGGCTCCCAGGGCTCCTCCCTGCCCGCGGACACCATGGATGTTTTTGGAGACATCCCCTCTCCAAGGAGGGCTAGCGAGGAGATTCTCAGACCGGAGCCCACATCGACTACGGTAGCCACCTCGGGGTAAGTGCGTGAGACCCGTGGTCCGCCCCCCCACCCCCAGGCCCTCTCCCGACTTCCCCCATCCCACCTCGCCCTTCCCTTCCCTCCAACCCCTTCCCCGCCATCATCATCCGAACTGTAGGGTCTCTCTGGGTACGCTGCAGCATCCCTTTTGGAGATGGCGTCCCGCGGGCTTTGCTAGGCTGCGGCTCTGCAGAGGCTCACGCTGCGGGTGCAGGGTGCATGGCCGCTGCCCGAGCCGGCTCGGGGTTAGGCAGGCGGCCTTCCCGATGCTGCTTTCCTCCTCCCCGACTGCTGATGTGGGAACTGGAGCTCTGTGGTTGGGGTACCAGGCTGACAAATGCCTGGGCCGCAGGCCTGGCTCCTGGCTCACGTAGGTAAGTGTCCTGGTGTCACCGGCGGTTGTTTCCTCTTCTAGCTTCTGGCTCTTGGCTTTCTTCGAACGTTAGGGCTGCTGCGCCTGTGTCTTCCTTCTGTTCCATCCCGCGGAATCTAGAGAGCTTTAATGCATGACAGAAACAGCTATAAAAACCACCGCCCCATCTGCAAAAGGGATGCTGCAGCCCCAGGACGCGGGCAGGGAGAGATCAAGGACTTAGCCCCACCAGCAGCATGTCAGGAGAGGAAAAAATAACCCAGTGGAATTCAGGAGGCCGCCGGCACGCTCAGATCCTGCCCTAAAGAGGGATGTGGCTGCACTAGACTGTAGCGGCTGGTTTTCCAGGTACCAGGGTTGCTCCAGGCAAAAAGCGTCTCTCTCTCTCTCTGTATTCCTCCTCTCTTCCTCCGTCTCTTTCACAGCACCCCAGATCCCGTAGCCGTGCTTTTGTTCCATCCTTTCGTCTCGCTTCATTTCGGCTTGTTGTTGTAGGGGGGGCCGAGCCCCTCGGCTTGTGATGGAGCCCTGCGGCGCGGTCGGAGGCGTTCGGAGCAGAGCCGTGGTTTTTGGGGTGGGGGGAGGCAGCCTTTCACCCCGCAGCGCCCTCCGCATTTCACTCCCACTCTCTGGTACCTGGAAGCGTTATGGCCTTAGGAAATCCCTCCAGCGCGGCTGGGGAAAGGGGTGCGTAGGGTGCAGGGAGGGCTCACGGGAGAGGCTGGGGAGGGAGAGGGGGACCTGGAGGACCTGAGATGATTTCTGCGCGGCTCTTGGGAGCGCAGGTCCGTAGCGATGCAGACACGTACGCATAGATCCACGTCTCCACGCAGTCTCAGAGCCAGGGCACCCCGAGGAGCTCCAGGTACAGGACAGTCGCAGGACAAGTCTGTGTTAGAGCACTGTTGTCCGTGCTTTTAAGCAGTGTATCCATTCGCTTTGTTGATTATTATTTTTGTTCTTTTCCTTTCTCTTCTGTTTCTTTCCCCCTTTCTTCTCCAGCCTTGTTTCGTTTGTGTTTCAGTTTGGTTTCTTTCCCTCCTTTTTCCTTTGGAGTTGTTGACGTGCTGATGTGTTGCGGAGCTCGGCTCCTTGCGGGTGTTGATAACTGCTTTGTTTTTGATTAATCTCAGCTATCTGGGCAGTGTTGTCGAGACAAGCTTCTCCTCAGCTCAATAGGTAAGGGTGATCCATGTCCGAAAGGATGGTGTGGGCGCTGCGGAGGGTGGCCGGGAGCGGGGCATGAGAGGGGACATGGAAGGGGCTTCTCCAATACCATCTCTTCCTTTAAAGGGGAATAAGGAATTATAAAACACTAGGAAACACCTCTGGACGCACAGTATCTGTGGCTTTTGGGTTTCCCCTTTCCCTTTGGAGGAGCTCAGAGCCCCGCACCTTGAGCTGGTTGAAATAGGTGCCCCTGGGACAAGCCGGCTGCAAACGGTGCTTGTGGGCAGTGGCTCCAAAAGAAGACTCCGGTTCCATTCCACAAAATGGAGATTTTTGTTTCCATCTGTTTTCTTCTTCCCAAGGCTTCTCAGATGTAGAAAGTGGGAGAGGTCTATGTTTCAAGGTGGGCTCTGTGCTTGGCAGCACCTTCGCTGCGGTTCCAGGCAGGTGGAGTGTTTCATCATTCCCGTGGCGAATGTAGTTACAGTACAAAGCCCTCCCTCCCCGAAAAGCTCCTTGGAGAAATCTGTAAGACTTCTCCTGACCCAGCTGTAATTAAACAGCCCTAAGCAAATCTGGAAAGATTCTCTCAAGAAAATACCTCTCAGGGGCTCCCATGTCGGAGCTGTTTCCTGGATGGCCACAGGCATCCCTGGAATGGCAGCAGGAGCAATCTGGGAGATGGTTTCCGGATCATATAAGCAGAGAATTTCCTCCTTTTTTCCTCTTTCACTACAATGGATAAAACCAGGTGGGATGATGCTTGTTCTTAGCCCTGAGGAGTCAGCCAGGCTGGCTATGAAAGGAGAGGTGGGATTGAAGATAGGACTTTGTAGGGCCTGACCATGCCCAAGCTTTGTTAGGTTCAAAACCTGCAATCACGAATGAGAAGTGTCAAGGGCCTGGCTCATACTCACCCAACAGCCTGAGAAGCCCACTGGAGTGGGGGAGATGCCTAGGGAAATTAAATAGATATTTCCAGGAGAGAGAAACCCTTGTTCATTGCAGGGGAGTTGGACTAGATGACCTCAAATGGTTCTGTGAGTTCCTCCAGCTCACGTGGAGCTTTGTACTGAGGTGGAGAGAGGAAGGAAGGGATGTTGGATCTTGGTCATGGAGCTGTGATGGATGCTCCGTGGAGGAGCCATCCTCTTGGCATGGCAAAACCCCTCTGGTTTGAGCTTTGCAGTTTCCAGAGCTCCTGAGTGCTGTTTTATCTCTTTTATCCGTGGTGCTTCCTTAATCCAAGAGATCTGGAGACCTGAATGAGTGTGGATTCAGCAAAGCCAGATCAGTCCAGTCTCATGTCCTAGCTTGATGGGGCTCTTGCACAGGTTGCCCTTGGTTCCTGTCTCAGCAGTGAGCCCCATGGGTGGGTGGGTGCCAGGAGCAGGGTGACACTGTCCTACAGGACACTTGCTGAGAAACAGCAGTGAGTCCTGCTCTGAGGTGCTGCCAGGGGTTGGAATTGCAGGAGTGAGTCCAGAGTCATTATCCCAAAAAAGGGGAAGCCACAAGGAGAATAAATCTTGCTCTAATAAGCGAGGAATCCTGTAAAGAGCCCAGCTAAGTAATTTCGTGTTGATTTGGGGTCGTAAAATTGTCAGTGGATGCAGAGCACAGGGATTTTCTACTATAGCAGCTGGATTTCTGTACTGCAGTCATAAAAACCAAGAGGAGGAGAGGGAGAGGCGGTTTGTGAGTTGATGGCAGCTGCACTGGGAGCAGGAGCTGCCACGTGGTGGCTTTTGCTGGGTGAAGGTGAGCAGGGAGAAATGCTGCCATTACTGCATTAGCGGCTTCCCATCTTCTGCTTCAACCCAGCGGACGGTGATGCATCTCCTACCAGGGAAGAGGGCATTGTCGTCTCCCTGCAGAGGGAAACCCAAAAACCACAGACGTGACACCGAGCTCCTGTGTCCCTTGGCATCGCAGGCAGCCCCCTCTGGCCCCCATTGCCAGTGCTGCCAATGCCAGGAGCTCATGGGCTGGGTGCATCGTAGCATTGAGTGACAAAGGGACATCGGTGCCAGGCGTGCAGGAGCTCCCCTTGCTCCCCGCTTGAAAGCAAACAGGTTCCCCTTTAAAGACTGTCCATGTGCTGATCCTCTGCATGTGTTTCATGCCTCCTCCCGCTTGGAGAAGTTGTGAGTCCTCCTGTCTGAGTGCGTTCTTTCCTTTCTTCTTCTTATTTTTTTTTTTATTTTCACTTTATTTATTTTTATTTTATTTTATTTTTTTACTTATATATTTTCACACTCCTGTTTTTCATTTATCCTCCTTTTTCCCCCCTCTTTTCCTGTGACTGTATCCCCCCCTCCCCTTTCTTTCCACTCCGGTCCCTTTTCCCCCGTCCTCTCTCCTCTCCTGTCAGCATGGTGCAGTCCATGGTGTAGATGAGTTGTGTCATCTGCAGACCTGCAGAAGGGTCCCCCTGCTCCGGTGTGCTCCCAGCTGTCACCAGCCCCCTCTTCCCTCGTTTTGGCAGCAGTGGTCTGGCAACAGCTCTGGGGGAAGGGGCCGCAACTGCTGTGTGTCTCCAGCACCTCTTGCACTAAAGGATCTCAATCGGTGCATGGTGGCGTCCTGGGATGGAGGTGGCACAGGGCACTGCCTCAGAGCAAAGAGCATAAGACAATCTTGAGGGGATCCCGCAAGAACTTGAACTTGAGGTTGAGCCTCGTGTAGGCAAATGGAGCTCTTCATCCAAGGATGAGGGGGTGGAGGAGCCTGGCTGGGATGTGGTGGGCACTGGAGATGGCCAAGCAGACGCTGTGAAACGTCCAAGCTATTCCTGGATATCACTGTCTTTACTCAAGGAGAAAAGAAGAGTGGAAGAGTGTGAAAGACCTCCACGATGTCCTTGAAGGTCACAGCTTGTGCTTTTGCGTGGCTTCCCCCTGGTGGGCGAAAAAACACTAGTGATGCTTAAGGGGCCTTCTCCCTTAACATCTTCACTTTGTATGTGGAAAGGCGTTTGAAGAAAACGTAGCTGTGTGGTATCTGTTGGTTTGGACAACTTCATCCACAGCTGCCCTTCCCTGTCCTTCCTGGGGTTGAGTACCTCGCCAGTCTTTCCAGAATGTCTCTGTGCACATGCTTCAGACCTTTGCTGGTGCAGAAGGACTGTCCTTCGAAGACTTGAGGAAAAATTCTGTGCTGAATGTTTTATGGAATCGCACAGCAGTAACGGCTGGAAATCCCACGTGTTTCTTGAAGCTTCTTTCCTTGGCTCCATCCTGAAGCCTCCAGAAGTTCATCCCCCTCTCTGAACCTCTCGTCTGTTGGCGCTCAGGATCCCTTGTGCATGGATGGCTGCCCAAAGTACAGACTCTGGGGGCAGGAGGAGGCTTTTGGCTGGACTTAAAATGCAAATTAATTCGATTGAGTCGGAGACCTTTGAAGAAATAAAGGGTGGGTAGAGCAGATAAAATTTGGCTGGTGAGTAGCATCGTTTTGTCCTCCACTGTATCTCTTCCTTGCCAGAGGTCAGACTGTATTTATAGTGACACATGGGTTCAGTGCGCTCGCTGTTGATATTTGTGTGTATAAATACAAGCCCAATTAGGGAGGAACTAGCGGAAACGAACTTCAGGCAATTTCCTCATAATCCCTTGGTAAATCTGTCTCATTTTGTCAACATGCCACAGTCACTAGCATCTTCTTAGAAGAAAAAAGAATGGAAATAGCAAGAGGCTTTAACATACGGAGCTCTAATAGTATTAGCAAAGTTGTCTGGGCTACGAGACAGAAAGACATGCTTGTGGCAATGCAGTGACATCCAGGGCTTGGCACACGTGAGCCCCATGGCAGAGGACTGGTATTGGAGTAGCTGAGGTTGCAGTTGGCCAAGTACCTTTCTTGCTTAAGCTGCCTGTACGTCGGGGCTGTGGGAAGAAGGCATTTGAGCACAGCGACTCTTCAAGCTTGTAAATGTCTTCCCTACAAAGGAAGACTTGTTTGGATCCCTCCAGCAGGGCTACCAGCTTGTGTAATGAGATGCTTCCTTTTCAGCTGATGCACTGCTCTGCTGGGAGCTGGAAGAGAGGATCTCCGGGAGCATCCGTGCCTTGATGTCTCTGTTGCAATGGGAAACATGAAAGGGGCTTTTCTATCCCAGCCTTTGGGTTCCCGTTGCGTCTGCTGCGCCCCAGCTGCTTCACCACATTATGCTGCGTTTTCCTTGGTCCTCTCCAATGCTAATAGCAAAAGCGAGAAGCTTTGTAATCACGTGCATCTTCAAAAACAACCCCTTCTGCTCCCCAAGGGGGGAACAGCCCTGGGGAGCTCTTAGTGCCTCTCCAGCTGAAGTGTGCACAGCTCCAGCAGCCGCTTGGGATCTCAGATTGATGCGTTGCTTATGAGCTGCACTCCCACACTGGTATTTCATGGCACACATGGAGACTGGCAGAGGGGGAAAGCCTTGTGTGTGCGCTGCTGGAGAGATGAGAAGCTCCAGATGGACCTCAGGTAGCACCGTGCCTGTTCTCCTCTTCCGTGCTGTTCCTGCTAGGCACCTGCAGTGTTTCTGTCATGGTGAATGGCTGACACCTCATCGACAGCCCAAGAATGGGGTGAAAATTTTGGTGACGCAGAGTTGGACTCGGTGATCCTTGTGGGTTCCTTCCAATGCAGGCTATTCTGTAACTTCATCGAAGCGATGCTCTGACCCATCCGACCTCCTGCCTTGTGAGGTGCTTGTGGGGTCCTGTCCTTCACAAAGCTCTCAGCACTCCTCGCTCTGGCTTAGACACTTTGCTTATATACTCAGCTCACAGATCTCAAACCTGCTGATATTTTCAGTTTTGGTGAATGGTGCAGTAGGTGGCATCCTTGCCACAGTGCTCATTTGCCATTCGTCGCCTTCCTCATCTGCAGCAGTGTGTTAGTGGAGAAGGCAGGAATGCTTCTCCTCACTTGTGATCCTCAACATTTCCTATGCATGTTTTTTTTCTGCATACCTTATGTTTTGAGCCTGTCGTGGTTATTTGCTGTTAGTTGGCCTCTTGGACTGGATAAGTGCAGTGAAATGGGAACAGAAGAAAAGCATTGTGTGTTTGGGTAGAAGTAAACGTGCTGAGAAGATGCATTCACCATCAAGAAGTTCTCATTCCCCTAACTGTGTGTGGGATGTGCCATGTTTTCACTGCTGGAAACTGCACTGAGGAAGAGCCTTGCTCCCATTTTCTGCTGGCAGTAGCTCTGAAAGCACAGCCAGCCCTGCCTGACCTCAGGAATGCTGGTGGGGGCTGCGAGAGGGGACAGACACGATGGGCTGGCACTTGAGCCTTGCAACCATCATAGAAAACTGAAGATCCTGGAGCTGCTGTCTGTGCTGCCTGCTGTGTTGCTGATTTGGTGACATGCTTTCGTCACTGAGTTAGGAGACCAGAAGACCAGAAGAGTGCCATCCCATCCTTTGAAGGATGGGACAGGGTAAGCGCGGGCTCGTGTCATTTCTGGGCACCTCCTGTGCAGGCTGCTGTCACATCTGAGGCTGATCCCAGGTCACCACCCATGGCCTTACCTGCCTGAACTTACACTTCTGCTCCCCTGGCTTGAGATTCATACAATATGGAGAGATGTGAAGATGAAACAAAGGGGAAAGAAAGGGGAATGCAGCAAATGGGGGATGCTGTGATGTGTTACAGGTGAATGCTGGACCAGCTGTTCTCCGAAGGAAAAGGTTTTCTTCTACTGCCCTGCATTATAGCAGTCATTTTTCAATCCTTGGATTGAAAAATCCTTGGCAAAACAGGCACAGCGAAGGGAAGTGGAGCACAGAGCCTTTGCGAAGGGGAGACCGCTTAACCTTGAGCAGATTCCTGTACAAGAGTTACGTGGGGACTAAGTCTGGGAAACTATCTCTTACAACTACTGACACTCCCACTGGAAAAATACCATTACAAATCCCCTCCTTGCCCCCTGCAATGAATTCTCGTTGGCATTTTCATTTCCAAGCCGTGGTGCGTCCTGTCCTGCGAGGCCAGAACATCCAGCTCCCGACATCCCAGTGTGAAGGAGCAGAAGCTTCTGTGCCTTTATATTTGTTGTCGCTTCTAGCTGGGAGCAAGGTGCTGACCCCAGCTGTGCCCTTCGTGTCCCTGTCTGTTGTGCAGTCCCTGTTTTCTTTGCCATGGGAGCCAGGCAGGATCCCTGCCTCCGTCCTGCTCGTTGCGCCGGTGTCAGCCGCCCCGTGTCGCGCAGGTCTCGGTGCTGTCGTGCCGCTTCCGCGTGTCTCTTCCTCCCTCTCCATCCCCAAGGGGTTTCCCCACCACTTCCCAAAAATACCTTATCGGACATAGGATCTGCCCCGTCCTTTGTGTCTAGCAGTGCCGGTGTGGCAGGCAGGTGAGCCGGGTGCCGGCTGCGCTCTCTTTGTGCTGGGACTTTGCGACGCAGCTGAGCGGGAGGGGACGGGGACACGGACACGTGTGGGTCTCCTGTCTCCTACGGCAGCGTGCCCGGCCTGGGCTTTCTCACCTTTTCCTTCTCCATGGCAGAGCTGGCTGGGGTCGACCATTCCCCGCCTGGGACGCCCCGCAGCCCAAGCGTGACCCGGAGCCGCTGATGGCACGTGTCTGCTTTTCCTTTCTAGAAAACGTCCATCTCCGTCCTGGGACGCTGCTGCACCTGAGAGGCTCGAAGCTCTGAAATACCAGCGGATAAAGAAGCCCAAAAAGTCATCCAAGGGCTCCTCGAAATCCAGAAAACAATCCAGTGAGTGTGAGGACCCCACGATCCCCCAGCAGCGTCCCCCTGTGCCCCCATGGATTGCTTGGGTTGGTCTCTGAGCGCCTGCCTAGCTCCTGCCTCCCAGATGGATGGCTGCTTGCCCACGTGCTGTCTGCAGTTCTTCCCCTGCTTCCCAACCCCATTCACCTTCCATCCTTTAACATCTGCCCTTTACTCATCTTTAGTGACTTTACTTACTTTTTTTTTTTTTTTTTTTTTTTATGATTCTTCTATGCTTGTTTCTTTTTCCCTGATGTCCAACCTGCTGCTTGCATGCTGGAGCCCCCCCTCCTCCCTCTTGCTCCTCCCTCCCTTCCACTCGAGGCGACTTTCCACATCCTCTCCTACAAAGGCCTACTTTCCTTCCAGCAAATCTTTCCCCCTTCCTTACCCCACATCTGTTGGGGTTTGGAGTGTTGCGGGGAGGAGGAACAGACTTGATATAAGCTCCGTTTTATAGCAGTGCTACAGGTGGGTTCCATATCTCATCCCTCTGCCTTCTCTCCTCTGCAGACGGCTCTGCCTCCCAGGTTCAGCACCTTCCCAGCTCTCAGGTACTGTGGCCTGACGAGGCTGTCTGCCTCCGAAAGAAGAAGAGACACCCTCGTCAGGACCCCTTTGCCCGCCTCTCGGCGCTGAAGGACGACCTCTGCCACCGGCAGCTCCCTGAGGACCAGACAGCCATCCTCAACAGCGTGGACCACGACGACCCCAGCGGGCACGCCACTTTGCTTTAGCCTCATGCTGACCCAAGAGAAGGTTAAAAGGGAGAGGGTAGAGGGAGCTGAAACCTCGACTGCGTGCACGCCGGGGTTGGGCAGCTTTTGGCAAGGATGAGCTGGGGCGACCGGGGTGGGTTGGGGTCTAGAGGGGGGGATGCCAGGGGCTTCTCAGATCTGCATCTCTCCCTTAAAGCTTTGGTGAGATGGGGAGGGGGTGTCACACCTCTGTTTCAGAGAGTTTTCAGATGTAAAAGGCATAGATGGAGATTCTGACATCTGCTTCTGCAGGTTGTGTGTAGGTGGAAGTTGTGAGATTAAGCAGCCAGCCTTGAATTGAAAGAAGGAATTATGTGACACGAGGTGTGATCGATTGACAAGGAACTGACAACCCAGCTAGCTAACAGCTGGTAATCCCATGAATCTGATTATGATAAAGTACATCCAAACGGTCCCAGGAAAGCTGCAACTGTGAAATCTCCTTGCCTCTCCCTGCCCAGCCTCCCATTATGTGAAGATAACAGCAACAACGTCACTGACATCTTTCCTTGCCCATCTCTGAACGGGAAAACTGGAAAGACCCCATGGCTTCACGCCAGCCTGAGAAGTGATAAATCACTGTTTGTCTGTGCATATGCATTTTGAACCTTTTTAACATGTACCAAACCCTTTGCAAGCACGCAGGTATGGAGCCGTTTGCATCCACAGGTGGTTTCCCCTCAAAGCCTGGTTTGTGCCAGCTTTGATGAGGGTGGTTTTGACCATTTCTTCCTGACGCTCCATGTATCACTCACATATGTTCCTCAGTGCTGTGCAGAAATGTCATTGCTTACTATGGTCACGTTTGTAATCTCTGTTCATAACTGCAGAACGGGGAGATGCTGCTGTAGGTGTGTGAGTGAGCAGGGTTTCACCACGTGTTCCCAAAAGCCCCTGTGGCCAACGTGACCCTGAGCCAAGGCAGCTGGAAAAGTCCAGCTCTGTGGGTCGTGATGGACGGCTGCTCCAAGCACAAAGCTCAGCCCAGCATTTGGCATCATTTTGAAACGTGTTGCTGCTGGTTTCACTGTCCACCCCTTCTCCCTCCTGTTCCAGCCCGGCTGTGTAGGTGACCTGTGACTCCTGCTTTGGGATTTATCCCTCCCTTTGCCCATCCGAGGAGACTCGCTGTTCCCCTCTTGGTAATGCTGTTCTAACTCTTCACCAGAATGTATTTCCTCTTCCTAGGGTAGGTTCATTTGGCAACTGATGTTTCTCTGGGTTATGTAGGCCTTTTCTCAGCAGGAAAGCTGCAGCCTGCTCCAAGAACACTGGGCTTCTCTTTCCTGCTCTGCCTCCACTATCGAACTGTGTGGCCTTGGGCAAGTCACTGAACCTCTCTGTGCCTCAGTTCTCCCATCTGTAAAATGGGGATAAGTCATATTTAAGCACTTTTGTAAAGCACTTGGCTGCCCACGGGCAGCAAGTGCTACATGTGTGCTGAGTGCTATTACTACCAAGTGATCCCTACCTTTAAGACTTAGAGATTTTTTTATTTTATTTTAAATGGTAAGATCAAACACTGCATCCAGGTTTGCACACTTCTTCCTCTCTAGCAAAGTGCTAAACCTGCCAGCCTGCCTGGGAATAAACACCAATGTCACGTGGATATTCTTCCTTTAAGCTGATTCAGGCTGTTAGAAAAAGAGAATCCAAAAGCCTGCAGGCATTGCCATTTGCATACAAAACTCGTGTTTATTCCCAGGTAGAATTGCCAAGAGATGCTCTGCAATCTTGCCTTTAATTGTGATTTGCCTTGGTTATTGCTCTTGCTGCTGGTTGAACCTCAAAGGGCTTCGATATTTGGAGAAACACGCGACCTCTCAGCTCAGGCGGAGTGAAGGGTCGGGGCATGGCAGTGAGAACAAGCCAAGCTTCCAGGGAGGTTTTAGGTAGAAATCTGTTGATCAGCCTGCCTAGAAATTTCCATTTTTAAATGAAACTGTGCTTTGTCTTCCACCGAGATGTTCAGAAACCTGATGAAAGCAGAGCACGTCTTTTTTCAAATCTCAAAGCCCTGGCTTAGGCTCGAACCGCTTGAGAGAATCCTCTAATCGATGATGAGATATTTTCAAGCTTTAACAACTTCCTTTAGGTGGTCTTCAAACGTGAGCAAGTTTGTCTGAGGAAGGAGGGAGGGTCTCTTAGAGGTGCCTCTCTCTTTCATGCCATCAACCACCAGAGTGAGACTTCAACTTCGCTAACAGTATAACAGAGTATTTCTTTTATTTGAGTGTGTTTTAGGGCTTGACCTAGAATCCACTTGGATCTGAATTGATTTAATGCCATTTGCCTGCTTGGCAGTGGGACAAACTTGTGGGTGACTTCAGCTCGCTGGTGCGAGAGGAGCTGATGTCGGCCCCAGACCTTAGCAGATGTGGAAGCAGGCTTAGCCCCAGGGCTCGCCTCCCTGCTGTCCCCATGGCTGCCCGCTGGCACCGGCCCTGGCCGCCCTCGCTGCACAGACCCTACAGGTGATGGTGACTGGGGATGCTCAGTGGTGTGGTGCCCTGTGGGTGGGGGGTGTGGAGGCTCTGTGCCGGCTGGACCGCAGCTTGCTCGCTCTTCTTTTGGCTCTCGTTGCCTGGGCCTCTCTAGCAGAAGGTTTCCTTGTTCATTTGAACGCTTTCCGAGCTCAAATTTACTCTGCCTGTTTGCACGGGCAAGGCAGCGTCTTTGGGCTGTCAAGGTTGGGGGACCGTGCCCCCATCCTGCTGCAAAGAGGAGGATCTGGAGTGCAGGAAGGTTTGACGGAGTGCGCCAGCTTGCTTGGTCAATCTTTTGAGAGTTTGTTTTCCTTTTTCAGGTGTTTTGAGCCGATGGGCCCTCTGCTTTTCATTGTCTTCGACCTTTAAAGGCTGGAGCTGCAGCCCTCTCTCTTTCAGCCGTGTACCTGCCACGCTGCTGCAGTGGGAAATCCTGCCGGGGCTCCTCATGGACGCGGCTCTTCCCTAAACCATCCCTACCTCCTTTCCCCGCTAGACCAAGTTACCTTCCAATAGACTCTTGCCACGTGCTGGGCCGTGCTTTGGCAGATGGGCTCGCCTCTTGCTTTGGCAACCTCCTCGCTTCTCCCAGCTCTGGTTTCCATGCCCTTCAGGGGTTTCTCTCCTCTGCTCCCGCGGACCTGGGACATCGAAGCTGTGTCAGATGATGCCAACCATTTTCCCCCATTCCATCCCTGTTTGAACTCCGTTTTTGTTTTGATGGTTTGCAAACACGGCTGCTGCTGCTGCTGCTTTTCCTTTTTCTTTTATGCTGCAAAATATATCTTGATTTTTTTTATCTTTCTGGGCCAAACTCTCTTATTTTGTAAGTTTGTCCTAGGGTAGATGGTTCTTGCTTTATTGGCAAACATAAGATCCGTTCCTCCTTGCACGGTGCAAAAGCAGTGTGTTTCATTACGTCTCATGCAAAGCGCTGGGCTGTGGTGGAAGAAACACCTCTGAATCACAAGCTGTGGTGAGGACACAAGCTGAATGTGTCCCTGCATTTAACCCCACTTTTTGGGGTCCTGGTGCTGCAGGTGGGCGAGAGTGTTGCAGCTCTGTGCTTCAGTTTCCCATGGGCTCTGCAGCCAGGCTGTGGGGCTGGAGGAGCACTGAGGCTGCTGCAGGTTTGTTTTGAGAGCATCAGCAAGTGAGAAATGGGCAGGATTCAGCTGCCCCGAGCTGGGGAGTGGATAATGCAGGGAGGTATCTGTACAAGGGCATTGTGATCTGGTTCTGGTGAGCACCAGGCTGTTGTTCCTGCGTGCATTTCCTTGTCAGCTCATCCATGCATGGAGGCTGGAGATAGCTGTGTTTGTGGTGGAGTTTTGCTGGGCAGCTCTGCGGACTGCAGGGAACGGCTCGCTGATTTGTGCATGGCAGTGGTGCTCAGTGAGGTGAGTTGTGCATGTTAAATGGTCTGCTTGGGGCATGGTTTGGCAGCTGGGAGTCACTGCTGTTGCCAGCTCCGCCTCTGAGCCTGCAGGCAAGTTGCTTCAGCACTCTGCCTTGGTTTCCCCATCGCTATTTAGGGAATAACAGCAATGCTGTACCTACCTCCAGGGATGCTGAGGGCCCAGGGCTTGTGGTCAGCACTCCAGCAAACCTCCCAGCAGGGCTGGGTCATGGCTAATGGCATCAGGACATGACACATGCCTTAATGCTGCACGTCTCTCACAGTTAGGACAGAGTCTGCTTGGCGGTTTGATTTCTCCTCCTCCTTAAGGCAGTGATGCAGAATTCGGTTTCCTTTGAGTTTTGGGTTGGTTTCCCCACGTGCTTTTGGCTGTAGTTCTTGGCTCGGGGTGTTCTTCAGAGGGCTGAGGCTGGAAGGCTCACAGTCTGATGGCAGTGATTCCTCCACGGCCCGCTTGGGCTCGCTGCAGAGCTGGCAGAGCTGCTGCTTTTTGTGGAAGGGAACATTTTCAGGGAGCCAGCACAAAAAACGATGTATATATGAGATATAAATACATAGAGAAGTGTAGGACGAGGGTAGATATGTATGCAGAAGTTGGGTATATTTGCATGTAAAGGGTTCGTTTGTCTGTAGTGGGAGTGTTGGTGGAGGGGGAGGGGATTGGGATGGACAAAACCAGGCAGAGCCTGGGGTGGATTTGGGAATGGATGGGCACAGGGCACCTCTCTGCCTGACCTTCATGCGTCCCCATCCCTGCTACACAGGACCTGGTTGTCCTTTTTTTGCCTTTTTTTTCAGTCATGCTCCTCCCCCAGATTTTTTTTGTTTGCTGTGTTCTTTGCATGTGACTCATTACTGGACCATGGGAGTGGGAAGGTAGCAGTGAAGGGCCTCTTACCTGCACACAGGGCATGGGGGCGAAAAGGAGCATCACATTGCCTCATCTTCCATGTCACTGCAGTCATTCAAAGGGGAAGCAGCACCGTGCAGAACCCCTTATCTAAAATCCCTGTAGGTGCTGTTCTCTGGTTACTCCTGTTAAAGCATTTTGCTTTGCATCTGTTCTTTCCAGAAGAGCATGAGTCAGAAGAGATGAGAGAAATGTGGCTAAATGGGTTGAGAACTGCTGTGCTGGCCGTGCTCAGGCTGTCCCAGAGGTAATGGCTCCACAGGTCAGGATGTTCTGCTTCCCCCCTGGTTGCCACGTTGTCTTTTTTTAAACTCATTGGCAGGACTTTTGGGATAAGGGGATTCATCCACCAAAGGCATTGCTGGAGGTACCTTAGCAATGGCTTGCCTGATGCACTGCAGCATTGCTGCTTCGTGCATCAAACCAAGAGCTCCTTGCAGAGCACAGAGCAAGGCTGGTCCTGCTGTGGGGGTGCAGGCAGCACCCATGGCCCAAAATTGCAGGCGTGCAGTGGCTGAGTTTGGGCTGGATACCCACTGCTCTCCAGGGAGTCCGTCACAGCACTGCTTGGGCATGGGGTCCCTTATAAAGGGACACTGACTCCTGTTCTCATCCTTCAGCTTAGTTTCTGGTTTCTTTTGCTGGGCTTCCCTTTGCCTGTCTCTGCAGAGGAGGACAGGCTGCGCTGAATCTGTAGGGGAAAAACGCATGAGCCAAGTGCTGGAGGGCAAAGTGATGGTGTGTGTGATTTGGGAGGTTGTGCGTGCAAGAGAAGAAAGCTGAACGTTATTCCCGTGAGTCTGTGTGTCCCCTGTGTCACTGCCACGTGGCAAGGACTGTGCACAGCTCCTGGTCCCTTGGAGAGGCCAGAGAAGGGACCCTGCTCCCTTCTGCGAGTGCCTGGGATGAGTCAGGGCCACCCGGTGCAGTGTTTCCTTGATTTCCCTATTTAAGTGTTTCCATCTGGCAAGCCTGTGCTGTCTGAACTGTCTGTCCCTTGTCATTGCCTGGCACTGGGTCTCACTCAGCAGAGCAGGGTAACCTCAGGACATGTGCCGACGAGCATCCCGAATCCCCAGGGCTCTGGGTGTTTTTTGATACGTGCATGGATGGAAGAAGAACCATAGATGGGGAGGGGGTGGGCAAGAGAGAAGGGGGGGGCAGATGGGTTGCTCCAGGCTTAGGGGTTTTGGATATTGCAAGCATGCGTTGTAGTGGTAGGTAAGGATTTTTATACTGGTTTCAATGGGGCACGGAGGGGCTGGCATCCTTTTTTCTTTTGCACTGGATGGAGCAGGAGGGCCCATGATGACCTCCTGTGAGGCTGGGGGCTCTGGGGACGGCAAGGCATGGGGAAGGGGCTGCTGGCACACGCATGGACAACAGCCAGCCTCTCATTGCCATGGGGAGGAGGGCAATTTGCCCAGGATATTTTGCTTTACCATCGAAATACCAATTTTGCTCCTGGGGAGAGTTTTGTTCCAGTTCTCTCGGGGCTACAGGTGACCCAGAGGGCTGCCCATCATCCTGGGGCAACTCTGTCCTGTGCTCCCAAAGCCCCTCTGATTTCTACTCCCTTCCCCCATCCCACCCAGCACTTAAAAAAGAACGTGACCAGACATGAGCCCCAGTATCTCTATCTAAAGAAACGATATTGGTGTACCGAAACTGCGTTGTATATAAAATTATACAAATATATATTTACTTTCTATTTTAGAACGGGGGGGAGGGGAAGAATAAATATTTAAGATAATTCCTTAGTACTAGGTGTCTGAAACTTCTGTGCAGCATGAGAGAGGCTGTCAGAGGTGGGGAGAGTCTAAACAGCGGGAGCAGAGCGAGTATTTTTACATTATATTGCGCTTAGGCTTCTCTGCTTCTCCATCCACCTATAAATAGACGGAAAAAAATCTATATATACAAATATATATATAAAATATATATATATCTAAGCCACATAGCTGTTTTATTTTTGTAACCATGCCTAGTGCTGTCTGAGCAATACGGTGGTGAGGGGGACGGGGCTGGCTGGGGCTCGTGCCCCGCTTTGGCTCCATCCCGCATCCTTTGCCATCGCTGCTGCTCGCTGCCGCCTTGCTGCTTGAGTAGGAAAAGTGGGATAAATAGGAGCGGGATGTGGGGCTGCACGGGGAGCCCCAGCTGCTGCCAGCTAGATTTGTACCGTGGCAAGGTGATGGTGCCCGTGGTGCTTCCTCCAAGGGGCACGGCTTGTTTTTTTCTGTTTCGTTTTGCTTTTCGTGGAGGCAAGTGGAAATTCAGCTCGATGGGTGCTACTTGGAGAGGTCGGGGATGCGGCTGGTGGTTGTGGCAAGGGCACGGTGGGGACACGTCCTGCTTGTGGGTGTGCTGCTGCCTCACCTGTACCTGAGGACTCCTCCTTTGGCAATCTGCATGCCTTGGGGAGAGGTGCGCAAAGGGGATTTGGTCCTTTGGTGCTCCTGCAGGCTGGGTGGCCTTGGTGGCATCTCCCAGCTCCTCTGTAGGACCTGGCCCTGGCACTTAAATACCTCTCTAGGGAAAGAAGAGATCCGGGACCGGTGCTGTGGGGACTGCTGTTAGGTGGGTTAGGATGGATGGTGCTGCATGGGGAGACCCGCGCCCGCTGCAGGCCTGAGGGGAACGTGGCAGGGCTGCTCTGGGATTTTCCTTCAAAGCAATACGGACCCGCCGCCTCCCCTGATGCTCACCGTGTCCCCCATTTCCCTGGGGCTGCATAATCCCCATTCACCCACCCGTGAGGTCCTGCATTTGGGTGCTGAGCCGTGCCCGGGATTGATGCCAGCAGCTTTCCTTCTATTTCCCTCCTCAGGGGCCAGGATTTGGGATTGCCCATGGGCAGAACAGTGGGGTCAGCGGATGCTGCTCCCCTCGGCCGAGCTCACTCCCATGCCCTTGGCTCCATGGCATGCTGTTGGGGCTCAATTCCCCCTGCAGAGAGGGGATCTCCCCCTTCTTGCTTTTGTCCCGCCGTGTCCCCGACCGACTGAGGCATGAATGTAATGTGTTTGGGAGGGTGAGGGTGCCCAGCCGTGGCCCCTCCGCAGCGGCGCCGTCTCCTCTGTAGGTGTCACCTGTATTTTCCATGATATTTCTGTCTTCTTTGTTGGGGTGGGTTTGGGGTGGGGGGTGGGGGGGATGGGGGGCTGTTTCTAATATCGAGCCAAGATTTGTTCAGCACCAATTCTTGATATCGAAGCAAAGCATGTTTGACGGAACTAACTTGCATTTATTAGCGGTAAATACATAAGTGAGTATTTTATATGTTTAAAAAGGGGGGGGAAAAGAAAAGAAAACAAGAGAGAAGAAAGCAAAGGGGCGAGCAGTCTCTGCAGCCGCTTCCTGCCGGCATCAGGGCTGGCTTGGCTTTGGGGTATCTCCTAGGGGTGGGCTATGGGGTGGGCAGCTCCCTCCTTTCCCCATCTCTCCTTGAATCACTTACAGAAAAAAAAAACAGGAGGAAAAAAAAAAAATAAAAAAAATAAAAAAAAAATAAATAAAAAAAAGAAAGAAAGAAGAGATGTTTACAAAGCACACTTTCCACAGTACTGTTAACCCTCTGGATGCCAAACAGACACACAGAGCCGCTCCTCCCCTGGGGCACCATGGGACCGAGGGGTGGCCGTGGGGACAGCATCATCCTGCGTCCCTCATGGGTGTTTTTAATATCTCTGTTGTTTTGTACACACAACCCCGCCACGTCCGTCTGCTGTACAGCACGTGTTCCTGATGGGAGCTTGCTTCTTGGGGGATATATTTGCTTCCTGGGCTCTTCTCAGTGGGAGAACAATGGGCAGAGATGCAGGGAAAATGCCCAGCTCTGCCTGGAGGGGGTTTGGGCTCTGGTGCCGCAGGCAGCGTGCCCATTCCCTGCCCTCCTGGCTGCACTTAAGGCCAAACTTCTCCTTTTTCTCCCTGCCTGCTGAATGGAGCAGCCCTGCCTCAGCTCCCCGTGGGGCCAGCAGAAGGCAGGCAGGGTGCTCCATCCCCACAGGTGCCATGGGACTTTCTGTACTCTGCTCCCTTTGCGTTTCCCTTGATGAAGCCCTGTTGAAATCAATCCAGAAAAGCCTACATTTCTGTAGCTTCTTTGTGCCATCCTTGGGGCATTGGAGATCACATTCGCCTGCCGGCTCCCTCGGAGCATCCCCTGCTCCCTCAGGCAGCGTAGACTTAACTCTGATAGGTTTATAGAGTCTCTGAAACCCTCTTAGACTTCCATAGGTAGGTCTTAATTTCCGCCTAACTCTACAGTGTTCTCTCTTCAGGCAGGATTTCCTTTAGAATCCGACAGATCTCTGGTTGTGTGGGACAACTTTTCCTTTTTTTAAGAGTTCTTGCCTATTGATATCAGACTGGACCATTCAACCTCGTCTCCATTTCTTGAATGTCGAGTATTACAGTGTATAACACACGTTAGGGTGCTCTTTGGTGCTGTTTCAAATGGCAACCAGTGGAACTGACTTTTTTAAAATCACAATAAAGGAAACTTTAGTACCGCTGGTTCCATAACCTTTTATCGTCGTGACTTTTTGGGTTTTTCCTTCCTCTTTTTCTGTTGTACTTTATTCTTTTTTTGAACTAAGAGTAGCGACCCGCTGCTGAATCTCTGCAGTGTTGGTGCAGTCCAACAGCAGCTGGGTTTGATTTGCTTCGTTTTATAATGGCACAGATGCACACAGCATAACTAGCGTTTGGCGTGAGCCCGAGCGGCAACTAGAGGGTTAATTTTTGAACTTCAGGTATGTTCTTCAAAAGCAGAAAATAATAATAATAATTAAAAAAAATTAAAAAAAAAAAAAAAAGAAGAAACGAAACACTATTTTTTCAGTCAGCTTTTTTTTTTTTTTCTTTTTTTTCTGTAAACGATTTAGAAATAAACCTGAGACATGATGGTGCTGTACCAAAGCCTTACACGACACTTATTCCGCGCTCTGTATAATCTCTGTATCTGTATTGTTGCTCTCAGCCTCCGTTCTCGTGAAGACCTCTGAAATGCCAGCAGCAGGGACCGGCCGTGGCCTGGCAGGCGCCATCTCATGCCAGGGTCCCCCGTAGGGACCTCAATGGGGAGGGGAAGCCGCGATCCGTCCTCGCTCCCCCTTACGGAGCGGCGGTGGGGTCCCTCGCCCCGCTCTCTCCTTTTGATTGGGTGCTAACCTGCCCTGGGCAGGGAAATGAGACCTCGGGAGCCACCACGTGCTCCTCCTTGCTGTCCCCACCGCTGCGCTGTGGGGTTTGACATCTTCCAGCTCAGCCTACGAAGCGCTTGGCCAACACAGAGCTCTCGGAGGCGCCTGCTGCTGGGCCCTGAGCTGCGTCTGCTGCGATAGCTGTAAGCAATAAACCCGCTCTGCCAAGAAAACTTGCCCCCTCCGGCTCTTGGACTGTTGTTGGTTCTCAAGTCAGTGCTGATAAGCCAACAAAAAATTGGAAGGAAATCGAGTTTGAAGCCCTGCCTTACTGGAAGTAGCTGGTCGCTCGGTCTCTGCCTGCTGGGATTTTAAGGCCTGCTGGGTACTTAACGATTTATCGGTAACATTGCATGTTGATGGATTGACTTTGTTTTGTTTTCCTTTCTGTTTGTTTGTTTCTTTTTCCGATGTATCCACTTAAGAAATTACGGCAGTGTTGCAATGTTACGTCCAACTAGCCATGCTGTAGGAGAATGATGGGTTTTGGAATCGATTAACTTGCTCCTCATGTAACATTACCCTGCTTCAGAAATGTTTTGTATTTTGATATAAATAAACATTTGCTAAAAAAAAAAAAAGCAGGGTCTTATTGATGACGTTGATTTGGGTTGGGGTTATGGGGAGGAATTTGGTGTTTGTAGGGAGAGGGGGGATGCTTTTCCTTTGGGGTTGGGGGGAATGCCCTCCCCCTGTTGCTCCTGGAACCTCTGGGTGCCGGAGCTCTGACCCAATAATGCTGGGAGTGCTGGTGGTGCTGCCCCCCAGCAGGGTGTCCAGGATGATTGTGTCCTTATGGATGGCATACATTGCAGCTCGGAAAGGCACTGATGTGCACACAGCCACTGATGACAGCCCAGTGAGCAGGGGTTGGGAACGGGCGGGCACTGGGGCAGCATTTGGGATGGGAACAGGAGCTCACCGGGTGCCTCTCTTCCAGGATGGCCCTATGATGGAGCTTGATGCGTTTTCCATGGTCAGTTGGTGTCTGTACAAGGTGAAGACGAGGCAGGCAAATGCCCACGATGGTCCATGGGATTATCTTTAAATCCTTCTACTCCCTTTGCAGGGCGAAGAGCAGATCTCCTGGTTCTTCAGGAGGATGCTGGAAATGTGGACGGGGCTGTGGGCAGGGCAGAGGGCAGAACCACAGGCAGAGCCTTGGGCAGATCAGCAAGCAGAGCCGGAGGCAGAGCGCAGAGCATCTCTTCCAGCCTCCCCACATCACAGCAGTCCAAGCTCCCAGGTTGGCATCCACAGCTGCATCCCATCCGGAGCCCCTCTCTATGAGATACAGGGCATCCTGGGGGCTGCTGGAATCCCAACCTGCCCCCAGGTTGAGAACTTTCAGCCATCCGATGCCCGTAGGGTGAACAGGTCACTTCAATCCCCCACCAGGGTCACCCCATCCCCTGCCCAAACCTGTGGCCATGGATCATTTGTCCCCTCCTGGCTTTCTGCAGGATGATGCCAAAGTGGAGGCGCAGAGCTCTGGGCAGGCGGCCGTGAAGGACACGTTCCACTTCTTCAAGTGGAGGTAAATCCCTGCTGGGGCGCAGGGCTGGGTGCTGCGGTGGAACAGGCTGGAGCAAACAGAAAACAAGTGAGATCCACTTGGCACAGCTTCTGGGGGGCTCCCCTTGCCCAGAGACCCCCATGCATGTAACTTAGCAGGGGAAAGACCCGCCCCCATTTGCCCTGCTCCCGAAGTCCCTTTATCAGTCCAGAATTAAAGAGATGAGGGCACCAAACCCAAACTCCCTGCAAGGAGAAAGGGCTGCTTGATCCCGGCAGGTGCAGCAGGCGGGGTCCTGCTCCTCTGCCCCATAATCTCTGCTTGCTGCAGCACGCCCCAGCAGCTGCCCCAGGACACGCCGGACCAAACGATGGATGCCACAACGGATGCTGGCAACGAGAACCATGACGAACATCGTGACAAGCACTAACATCCAGTTCAACTTCCCTAGCAAGAAGTAGGAGGTAGGAGAGCCCCTTCCCCATCACTCGCATCTCCCAGGCAGTCCCCAGGATCACCCTGACCCATCTGCTTCTCCCTCACCTCTGCCCCACAGGTCTCTGTTCTCCTCCTGTTTCCCAGCTGGGTCTGAAGCTGTTTCCACCTCTCCAGAACCGATCTGCCCCAGGAAATAAAAGGTTTCATGCACCAGCGGGGTTATGCGTGCTGTGTCCAGATGCCACATCCATGCCCCTAATCCATGATATCCCCTCTGTGAACCCACGGTGGGGTCCCAGAAATGGCCTGGAGGGATCACACAGGTGTCCTGGCAGGGTGTTGCCCCAGGCAGCAGGCAGGGCGATGGGCAGCCTGTTGTCAAAGCAGTCCCCATAGCATTTTTATCAGCATTACCATCCAATATTCCCCAGCTGGTTTGTCTTTGCTTTCCATTTATCAATATTACCAGCTGATCCTCCGGTCCCCCTCTGCGGGTTTATTAATATTGCCCTCTGATCTGCGGGTAGCAGCCACACTTTATATTCCAGCCCCATCCCCGGCTCCTCCAAGCCCCGACACCATGTTTAATTAGATTTTCATCTTGGCTCAGGCAAACACAAATTGAGCTCCTGGTATCTCTCTCCCGCGCGCAGCCGGTGCCTGGCCGAGGCAGATGCCATCCTCCTCTGCATTAATATTCCGGCGTCATCCGAGGCTGGCGTGCAGCTCAGGGTGATGCTGTCCTGGAGGAATCATCAGTAAGAAGGTGCTGGTTTTTTTCGTCCCCTCCCCGTTCCATGCAGCATTCCCCAAATGTTGAGGGATGGTCTCTTCCGCACAGCAGAAATCAAACTGAGATTGCAGCAGGTGAAGCTCTGAATCCCCTCACGTTGCACTGCCCCTTCCTGATGCTCTCTGCTCCTTGATATCATCGCTTCTCCAGGGTTTGGTTTTGGGGCTGCTCTCTGTGTGGGATGGAAGGGGTTCTCGGGGCTCCCCCTGGTCTGCATTTCCAGATCAGAGGGACAGAAAACGGCTTTGGCAGAGTCTGTTGGTTCCTGCAGGCACAGGGGGAAGCGAGGATTGTTCCCCAGCGATCTCAAATCTTTTGCCAATTTGGAAGATTAAACATTTCCTCTGCATCTTGCAGATGTGCTGATGCTGTGACTCCCAGCCCCGCTGTCCAGGAGCCTCTTGATTAGTTTGGTTTCGAATTTGTTCCGCTTGGATTTGCCCTTCTGGCACAGCCTTACCTTCCCCGTGCTTCCCCCAGGGATGTGGGCAGAGGGATGCTCCCATGAAGGGATGAATGTGCCCACAAGAGGGACAGGACCCCCCCTCCTTCCCCCCCAGCACCCAGCCTTCCCATAGCATTGCTGCTGGGGTTCAGGCTTTGCTCCCCCAGGCTCCATTCCTTCTGCTCTCTGAGCACTGCCCAAGGAGTGCATTTGCCTGAGTCAATGGAAACTTAATGCAGGTGAGCTGTGCGCCTGCAGCTCAGAGCAACGCCTCACAGGGGACCAAAACTCCCTTTTCCCCCCCCAAACTCTGCTCTCTGTGCAGGCCAGGTTTGCTTCTCACCGTGCTCGGCTCTTTAGCTAAGCAGCCTGCACTCAAACTTTAAATTGACTTTTCTTAGCTAAGCCTTGTGAGGCTTTCTGGAGTAGCACTGTCTATTCTTCGGGGCTTTTAGATGCCTTTAGTGGCTTAAGATGCAACTAAGTTCCCCCTAATCTCTCATCAAAGCGTGTCAGTTTTTCTGCCCTTCTGCTGCGTGGGGCTCTTAGCCCCACACTCTCCTTCTCTGTTGTGTTTATCTCGAAGATTGGAAGGAAATGCCTCCAAAATCCTCCTCTTAAGAGCCCAGATTCGCAGATGGGAGCTGCGTTTTGCTGTGCTGATGTGATGGGGGCTCAGCACTGCTCCCCATCCCCGTGTGCTCCCAAGGAGGCACTAGAGGGGCAGCCCAGTCCCAACCTGATGGGAGCTTCTCCATTTGCATGTTATCAGAGAGCCCATGAATTATGCAGCTGCCATGGCAAGGCCGGAGAAATCAGCTGCAACATGCACGAGCTAAAATGTGTATTTATCTTTGTGTCTCATTGATTTATTTCCCACTCCTGTTTTTCAAGCTCAGGCAGCTGCAGCGGGGATGGGAAAACAAGGCAGGCATATGGGAGGCGTCTGGAGGCAGACAGGTTGCCCTGCTAACAGCCTTCCCGCTGGGGTTCTCCACCTCCAGGCTGAAGCCACAAAGCTCAGCGCTGCCATGGGGAGAGCAGCAGCTTCTGAGCAGCTCTGAGATGCTGCAGAGAGGAGAGGGATGGTGGCTGCTGGGGCGCAGGGCCTTCCCTAGGCTGGGATATATGGGGAGCTGGGCTCACTCTGTGGGTCTGTGTGTTATAGCTCTGTTTGAGAGCGCTATGCGGTTTGGTTTTGGGGTGCTGGGGGGGTGCCCTGCTTTGCCTTCACCCCAGGTTTGGACTGACAGCAGAAGCACAGCAGGGCTGTGCTGTTTGGGGTAAGCAGAGCTCCTCCGTGTGCAGAGCTGCATGCTGCTGAGCACGAGGCTGTAGGACACACCAGTCCCCATCCCAGCTGAAGCGCAGCCATCCATTACCACGTTTTCTCTGTTGTCTCTTTGTCCGTCCATCTATCCTTTCCATTCATTAACTCCACCATCTGCTCCTCCCTTTCTCTGCTCTCCCCACCAGTACATCCCCGCTGTGCCTTCCCCCTCCTTTTCCACCGGGAGAGACCTCAGCCCTGATTCCCACCTATGACCCCGTTTTGAGCCTGACATTCAGGTCTCCACCCCGGAGGAAAGCTCACAAACCTTTGGGGGCTTTGTTTCTTATTGCGATGGCTCCCAAACCCTCAGGAGCCCAAGGAAGAGATGGGATCTGTGATGATGCTCCTCCTGCATCCCACCCCATCCTCCCAGCTCAGCCCCTCTCCCCTGGCAGCAGAGGTTAGCCCGGATCACACAGCCAGCCGGATGCCCAGATTCCTGCTCCCTGGGGCTAATTATGGAACAACATTAGATAAAAGTCAACATATGTTGTAAAAGGCACTATGTATCACTGCCTGACAGTTCTTAACAATGTGCTCATGTAACAGCTGTCAGGCTGAAACGCTTGAAAATGAGTAACATGTTGATTTATGTATATCAGATCTGCCCTTACGTTCACCGGCAGCGCCACGCGGAGCCTCGGTGCTGCTGGCTGTGTGCTGGGGATGGGGATGCACTGTTTCCCTGTGCTGTGTCCCCTCATGAAACCCCATCCCCATCCACTCGAATGGAACTGGAGCTCACCTCCATGCCAATAACTGCAATAACACGTTTCAAATGCAACCCGTAAGTGCGTGAGGTCTCTCTCTCCTTCTTCCCCCTGCCCCGTTCCACAGCTCTTGGTGCTCTCTGCCTCCATCCGACCAAGCACTGGGCTGTTTCAAAGCCTCGGGGTGAGTGGGAGCACCAGATTGCTGCCAGCAGAAGTGTTCAGATGTGGGGACTGCTTACGGCTGGGGGCACAAATGCCTGGGGGTAAAACACGCTGCACAGCCCAGTGCTTTTCTCCAGCTCTGCTGTCCTCTCCAATTTGGACCCAGCGTCATCCCCATTGCAGCAAAGAGTAGAGAAACCCCACTTCCAGCTCCTGGCAGAAGCTCATTAGCAGTTCACACTAATTAGCTTTGATGGGCAATAGGGTGAGATGTCTCCCAGTGCCACACTCAGGGGTGCTGTCAGGTGTGGCTGTGGGCACGGGGGCACTGACCCGACCCCTTCCTGCTGCTGCTGTGATGCTTCACTTCGTGCCGAGCCAAATCAGGTGGGATTTTTGGCCAACACTCCTTCAGAGAGGGCTGAGTTTGTGGTGAGAGCCGAGTTCAGTGTGAGCTGTGCGCCTCAAGCAGCCCCAGCTGCGTGCTGGTGAAGAAGGCAGCAGGTCCCAAGCTAATCTGAGGTGGTGGTGAATTTTCAGCTCTCCTTAATGTCAGGAGGCATCACTGCTTTGCTTTGCTTTCCTAGCAGGATTTGCATCACCCTCATCCCCTCTAATTTATTCCAGCTCGCATGTTTTTCCTCTAGGTGCTCGCTGGTTTTCCAGCCTTTTTGTGGGGCTGTTTTGCTGTCTTTTACTTTTTATGCTTTTCCCAAACATGAATAAAGATACCAGCTACACTTGCTCTGGCTTTTCTTCCCTTTTTTTTTTGGATGCCAGGGCCTCATAACCTGTAACAAGGCTGCTAAGTTTCACATGCTGCAGGGCAATGTGTAAATCTCTGGGAAATTGCTCATTTCATTGAGATTTGAGGATATAATGAAACCAGTTATGTCATTTCATAAAAAGTAATGTGGAAAGGTCAACGTTGTTCCTCAACTACCAGCCCGCGCTTTTAATCTGCAAAACAATAATGGAAATCTCCATTTATGGAGCTGTGAGTGGGTTGGTCTGAGCCTTCACAAAACCTCACATAAGACAAAATAAACGAAGGCTCTACTGCAATTTGCTCTTTATAGACTGATATTTACCAGCCTAGCAACTACTGTACTTTCTAAGTGAATATATTTCATTTTTCTAATACATATTCATTATTTACAAACTTGTTTCTACTCCCAGACTTTTGCTGCTTTGTCTGATTTCTCTCGGGGATCCTCTTAGGATGCAGATTTCATCTAAAATATAATTTTATATATATGTATGTTGGCTGTACAATTATCTCGTTCGATTGTGTTTAGTTCTAAACACGACTTTTAAACTCCACAACAAAAGCCTCTTCGGTGAGGCCTTTTTGTGTGCGTGTCTGTAATGGAGCTTCCATTAACCACAGCACTGGGGCCTCCACTGACCACAGTGTTGGCACATGGGTTGGGAGCTCCATTGACCACAGTGTTGGCACATGGGTTGGGAGCTCCACTGACCACAGTGTTGGCGCATGGGTTGGGAGCTCCATTGACCACAGTGTTGGCACATGGGTTGGGAGCTCCATTGACTACAACTGTTGGCACATGAGTTGGGAGCTCCATTGACCACAGCGTTGGCACATGGGTTGGAAGCTCCACTGACCACAGCGTTGGCACATGGGTTGGAAGCTCCATTGACCACAGTGTTGGTACATTCACTGGGACCTCCATGGATGTGCTGCCGAGCTCACAGCCCCCCGGTCAGCCAGAAGGACCCAGTCCGGGGAAAAACAACCATTTGAAGTGGTGAACACTGGAGGAGCACAGTGCTTTGTTTTCCAGTGTTCATAAACCATGGGAAAAGCAAACACATGCTAATGGGCATCAGGCACAGAGCAATTCATCGGGGCCAGGCAGAAAGCCCTATAGCATTTGTAATGCAAATCGCCCCGTCATGCCTTAATCATTACCGCTGGGAGACAATTAGGGTTAAAATATAGATTTCTCAACAACAAGGGCAAACAATAAAGAAATAATAAGAAGAAAGGCTTGATATGATTCATTTGTATCAGCCTGTTGCTTTGAGGATTAGGTTAACTGTTAGGGGCTCGAGCTGTGAGCTTCTGCTTGAAAAACATATTCGGTACTAATGGCCCTCTCTGGGGACTGTTTGTAGGAGAAGAGTGGGGTTCGGGGGGGGGTTCCATCACCCCATGGGTTTGGGTTTGGTGTTTGTGCAGAAATCCGCTCTCTCCTGAGCCCTGCAGTGAAATGGGTTAGAACCATGGAAATGAATCAGCTCTTCTGGAGTCCGATCGAAAGTGCAAACCGAAGGACGGAGGAGGTGAGGAGCAAATGGCCTTTTTTGCATTTTTATCATCTTGTGAGTTTTATTGCCAAGGTAAGCTTAATAACACGGGACAAGAGCTCTGCTCAGCACTGCCCTGCGGTTATTTGGGCAGTTTTTCCACCTGGGTCCCACTGACTCCCTGAAATGCCATGAAATACAACATCTGTGTGTTTTCCACAGTTTTATTTTCTTGAAGAGAGGGAGAAATAAAGATGACTAATGGAACCAAGGAGCTGATTTTACACCTGGCCATAATTTCTAATCGTGTCCCCCACCTAGCAGCCCAGATCAGCACCAGCACCCAGGGCTGAGCCCCATCAGCTTCAACCTCTCACCACTTTTCACTCTCTCCTTTCTTAGCTGAAGTGAAAAGTGGGGAAAGCCAGGAGCACCGTGCTGTGCTCTGCAATCCCTGGGCTTTGCAGCGTCCCTATGCATGAACACCTGCAGGTGTTGGATGGGGCCCTGGGCAGCCTGGTCTGGTATTAAATGAGGAGGTTGGTGGCCCTGTCCATGCAGGAGGGTTGGAGATTCATGATGCTAGATGTCCCTTCCAACC
Organism: Tympanuchus pallidicinctus; assembly: GCF_026119805.1. Lineage (NCBI taxonomy): Eukaryota > Metazoa > Chordata > Aves > Galliformes > Phasianidae > Tympanuchus > Tympanuchus pallidicinctus. The sequence goes on from NW_026294748.1 coordinate 3,876,516, forward strand.
CAGGCCGTTCTGTGATTCACAGCCACCACCTGGGTGATGCTTACGGAGATTTCATTTAAGGCTGTCCCCGTGGGGATAAACACCATCAGTGCTTTGATCTTTAATTAGGCAGTTAATTAGCCTTAGTGGCCATGTATTGCACCGTGAGCAAGGCGACAGGACATGGGATGGAGCTGCTTTGTGGGCGCAATAAGGGACAAAGACCACGCAGGTAGCAGAGCCTCGACTTCCAACCATCAGCCCCAACCTTGCACGGCCGGTGCTGGAAAGGCGGCTGCGGCACCCAATGCAGGGAAACGTCCCCAAATGTCCCCGTTCTAGGAGGAGCCTGAGGGCACCACAAAGCCCTGGTAGCGGGACGCCCCGTTCTCTCGCTGCCCACGAGGCGCAGGGCTGCGCTTTGCCCAGCTGAGGGTGCTCTAAGCCCACAATCCCCACCTGCCTTTTGCCTCGGTGCCCCCCCAGCCCCATTCCCAACCAGGTCTGTTCTCTCCCCCCGCACCCCCAACACCCCCATTTTGTCACTGCGGGCTCCCCCACATCCCCAAACCCTTTGCTAGCAGGCATTAGGGACAAAAAGCACCTTGAGGAGCGTTTGGGATGCCCTGCTGCTGCCACCCCCTCAGCTGGGGGATTTGGGGGATATTTTGTGCTCTTAGCTGTACCCATCCGAGCACCGCGGGGGATGCGGCGCTGCTGCTGGAGAAGGAACGTGAGTGTTTTTGTTAAGGAAAAAAAAAAGAAAGAAGAGAGAAACTGGAGGATCGACACAACAAAGTTGACTAAACCAAACATTTCCATCCCTGTAGGAGGGAGCAGGGCTGACTGGAATGCTAAACTCACGTCTATTTGCATCTTTTTAAATAGGAGCCGATAAAAGCAAATACTCCACCACCAATAATTATAATATTTTAATTGCATTTCTTCAGGGCTTTTGTTTTTCTTTTTTTTTTTTTTTTTTTTTTTTTCCCCTCTGTGTGTGAGGAAGAGACAAAGGCAGTGCTGCAAACTGGAGAAAATACCATTCCTGATGTTGCAAGCTGAGATCGGAGCTGCACTGAGCATCATTATGGGCAGGGCCAGTGCTGGTTGGGTGCCAGCACTCAGAGGAAGGGGTGCACGATGCTCTGCTCCTTCCCTGTACTTTTATTTCCTTTAATGCATCCTTCACTCACCAGCAAAAGGTGCTGGCAGCATCCTGCAGCTGAGCAGCACAGATGCAGCTGGGCAGGGTGATTGGCAGTGCTGGGTCCCAGCAGCTCCTCGGCTGCACAGGGGAGCTTGGAGGCACGGAGGAGGACTGGGGTAGGTTGTGATTTTTGTTGCTGCTGTTGTTTTCTTGCATTTTTGTCCTTTTAACCGTGATAGAAAGTGGTATTGTGCCAAGCAACTTGCTGCTCAACAGCTCGGTGTGCAGGAGGCTGGGAGAAGCAGTTTGGGGGTTAGGATGGGGGAGAGGTTTGGGGCAGCGCATACAGTGATGGGACCAGCGCTGCTCCCCCAGCCTTCACTGTCTGCTCTGCTCCTGCAGCTTCTTCCCTTTCTTTGAGCCCATCCCAGCTCCTCTCCATGTCCTTCCCTGCACTTTGAGCCGCCGTTGGCCCTTTGCTTTGGAGGCGTCGATGGGATCCCTCATGCCAACAAACCCATGGCCCCATCCTGCTGCCGCCCCCTCCTCCCATTTTGCTGGCATGCACGCACAGAGCTGCACGTGCCATAAGATATTTGCAGGGTCAGGGACTAATAATTTAAACTGCTGAGCAAAATAAATAAGTGTAAAGCAAAACCAAACCCGGCGCGCCATGGGAGCAGGCAATATTGTTTGCTTTTCAAATAGACACACGAAAAATACAAACAGTAGCGGAAGGATACAGAGATTAAAAGTTTTATAAAAACAAAATAGCAGAAATCCCACCAGGAAGCTGTGTTTCCATTCTGTGTGTGCATAAGATTAGCAGCACTTTGCTGCCTGCTGCAAAGTCCCTCTCCTCTTCCCCGTGGAAAACTTTGACAAAATGATCCTTTATTGGTGGAGGGGGGAAAGGAGAAAAAATAAAACAAAAAAAAACAAAAGATTGAGATTTTCTATGGAAAATATTGACTTTTTAAATTGGAAAATGCCCCAGCTTTGGCCTGGAAGGCAGCCAGGAAATGATCCTTTTTGGCTGTTCTGAATCAAAAATTGGAAATTCGAAAGGAAACGAGACGCTTTCCCTGCAAATCTTGATGTTGTCATAAAGCCAATATCCATCGGGCAGCTGAATGGGAGAGAGATCTCCTGCCTCTGACAGTGGCTGAGGAGCAGAGCAGAGCACTGCTGGAGCTGTGTGCCTTGGCTTTGCTGCTCCATCTCCCCCCTGTGCATTTGGGGAGGGGGCTGCAGGGGCAAAGTGCAGGAAGGGAGTGGAGAGCTTTGCTTTAGCACCACGGAGGAGCCAGCAGTGCCTCTCACGCGCACCTGAACCTGCAGATCCTCCTTCCTTTAGGCTGTGCATCACCAGGCAGCGCCCAGCATCCTCCGCAGCGGTGCTCCGTGTGCCAACAGCTGCCAAAATGCTGAGCTGGGTGGTTCAGCTGGGAGAAAGCTTCAGATAAGTTATTTCTCAGCTGACATTAAGCCTCTTTCTGCTGCAACAGGTTGTAATTTGACCAACCAGAAGCCTGGTCTAGTGTTACCTGTGAAGGTTGGTGGCCCTGCCTATGCAGGGGGTTGGAGATTCACGATCCTTGAGGTCCCTTCCAACCCAGGCCGTTCTGTGATTTGAGCTAAGGCACGGGAGAAGCAGGGGCTGAACCCCCATCATCCCCAGCACTGGGAGCTGGCTCTCCACAGCACGTGGTCCCACCACAAATGCAGGGGCTGTGAGGAACGGGGCAGCTTTGACAAGCAGATCCCATCGCCCCCCACAGCCACGTGCTGCTCGTGGTGGCTGCGAGGAGCCCACCCTGCTGCAGAAGGCTGGAGCAGGCATTTGAATAATGAATTCTGTTTAAGACTGAAAGCTCGGAGATCCATCTGTAACAAGACTCGAAATAATTACAGCTGATGATTGCCTGGTACCTCAGCCAGAAAAAACAGAACAGATTTTGGCCGCCAGCAACTACAAGCAGCACCCGCCTGAGCACAGAGAGAACTTTCTGAGCGAATTCATGAATACATTTGAGCAGATCAGGAGCGATGGGGATGGCACTTTGGGGTGGAGGTGGGACTGTAGGGACAGGGTGGCCCTGCTCGTATGGCTCTGGGATCTTTGGGGCACGGGTCCCATCCCTGTGTGCTGCCCACAGCGTGATTTGGGGTAGGGGAGAGCAGGGCATCAGTCTCTGCCCTTAGCCAAGCTCGCACAGGCCTGTGCCTTTCTGCCTTTTGTACAACAAATGGGGAGGAGAAATGCTGGCAAACACGGAGGAAAGGTGCATTATTTGCTCATCTCCATATGAAATAAATGGCACCATCTCCATATGAAATAAACGGCACCATCTCCTTGCAGCTATTCCCGTCTCCTTCACCAGCCCTGGAGGTGCAGCAGAGCCATGGGGATGTGGCACTGAGGGATGTGGTGGGCACAGCGTGTGTGGGGAGGGGGTTGGCCTTGGGGACCTCAGAGGTCTTTGCCAACCTGAATGATTCTGTGATCCCTGCTGCCCAGGGGGTGCTGGTGGCTGCGTGCCTCTCTTAACTCCATCTGTCCTAAGCATGGTCAGTAGGAGGTCACCATTTACAGACCCCATCTGCCAACCATTTGCCTCCTGCTCCTTTATTTTGCTTTGCAGCTCCAGGAGCACGGCCTGAGTGCAGGGGAGTTTTTCTGTGCCCCATGGCAGAGCCTTTTGGTGGCTGGGGAGAGTCTGTGCGCTGCCTCCAGCAGCACCGTGCATCTCCTGCACTCAGATTCGCCTCCTGTATAATAGCAATAATTTGTCAAATAGTGAATAATATGCTTTCCTTCTTCCGTGTCTCTTCCACGTATCATTTCAACAAGCTGAAAATTGTCAAATTAGACTATTTTCCTTGACTGTTCCATTTAGGAGAGGGGGGAGCTGAAGGCTTTGATAATTGCGCCGCGCGCTCCGTGTCTGCCTCGTAAAATAAGCAGCAAGAGAAAATGTTATTGCCCAGGCTTTGAGGAATGCCCTTGATGCTGAAGGCCAGCCTTTCCCTCCTGAGGTTAGATGCTGATGGTTGTAGCATTGTTTTCTTTGCCTCCTCAAGCGTGACTGCCTGCTCCTGGCTGAGAGTGACATGGGCAAACCTTGGCCGCCAGCTTCGAGAGCCGCTCGGGGGCTGTAAGTACATGGCACTATCACTTCTTCCCATGCACCAAAACTGCGTGTGCTTTGAATCGTCCCAGCGTAATGCGTCTGTATTCATCATTGCTCCCTTATCTTGTTTGGCTCCAATCTACAAGGATCTGCTCGGTTCTCCTCTGCACCTTAAATTCTCTTTTATCTCTCCGTGTGACGCCGCCGAGCTGCAAACAGCTGGAGAGCCGTTCTGCCTGCAGCTGGATGAAAGGCAAACCTTTGGCCCCTGGTTTTTGCACCAAGCATGGGACCGTTGCCATTGCAGGGGGGAGGTGGGTCTGTGGTGACTGAGCACCTCGGCTTTGCTCACGCCTGTGTGCAAAAGCACTTCATCTCATGCCAAAGCAGCCTGCCAGCCATCAGCCAGATGGGAGGTCTTGCCGTTCCACCCTTAAGATCTGTGCTGATTTCACACCGCAGGGGGGGGTTTTGCAGGTAGGTATTCAGTTGAGAGGATGTCTTCTTCAGTGATCTGACTTACTTCCCCTGCTTCTCTTTTTATTGTTGGAGTTTGTTAAGTAAAACGGGCCTCACAGGATGACTCTGGATGCCCTGGCCACAATGCCAGCTGTCTGCCTCTCCATTGCCCCGCTCCAGGCCACACTGGGATGTGCTGGCTCTATGTAAAAGTGCCATCCCAAGCTGCTTGTCTCCACGAGCTCACCACGAACCCCCACTGACAGCACAGCCTGCAAGGGATCACCAAACAGGGACCCACATACAGGGAACAGCTGGTTAATCAGTTCAAGTGGCTGGGAACCAGTTTACCGTGCATTAAGTATCCTTTGATTCAGTTTAATTGGGACGTCGCAGAGACCCCGACGTCCAGTAATAAGGACAGTGGGAAGCTGATCAGACAGCTCGTTAACACTCAATTAATGTCGCTCAGTGCAGCACAGCAGTAACTTTTAAAAAATGTATGTGTGCAGCCGAGGTGGAATTAAATGGTGATGGCAATTTCCAGAGTGCACGATGTGAGATGTGCGCGCGGCGCGGTGTTAACTTTGTGTGTGTGCGCAATTGAAGTGGAATTAAAAGTTGAAGTGCAATTTTTTAGGTGAATGCAGTCACTTTACACAGCACAGAATTAGTTCATTTCTAATTTATAGGTGCAATTAAAGTGCACTAAGAATAAAATTCATAAATCTTCAGCTAACTGACCGTGATTTTTCTGAAAACTCTTTTTGTTCCTCCTGATGCAGGCGATGTGGGCACCCGGTGTGCCTGGAATAATAATGGTTCTCTCTTCCCCTTCATGCTCTTCCCTGTCAGTCTTCGTGGACTTTATTAATCTCAGGGAGATGTGATGGCTGTGTGCTGGCATGCAGCTTTTCTCCCTCTTGGTCGCTTTCCCATCGTCTCCCCCTTGGCACAGAGAGGCTGGAGAGGGGATTCCTACCTCTTCGTTTCCTTAATGAGCTCTGAGTCTGCTGATGAGCCTGTTGGCAGGGCTGGCCCTGCAGAGGACCTCCCTCCAAAGGGACATGGCCAAGGGATGCCACTTGTCCCTGTCATAGCCGCTGTGTGCAGCTCCATCCAACTGCGCATCTTTGCCAACTGCCATTCATTTAAGGGCCTGATTTCCCTTCCCTTCCCTTCCCTTCCCTTCCCTTCCCTTCCCTTCCCTTCCCTTCCCTTCCCTTCCCTTCCCTTCCCTTCCCTTCCCTTCCCTTCCCTTCCCTTCCCTTCCCTTCCCTTCCCTTCCCTTCCCTTCCCTTCCCTTCCCTTCCCTTCCCTTCCCTTCCCTTCCCTTCCCTTCCCTTCCCTTCCCTTCCCTTCCCTTCCCTTCCCTTCCCTTCCCTCCCCTCCCCTCCCCTCCCCTCCCCTCCCCTCCCCTCCCCTCCCCTCCCCTCCCTTCCCTTCCCTTCCCCTTCCCTTCTCCCTTCCCTTTTTCCTTTTCTTTCTTTCCTTTTTCTTCTTTTCCTCTTTTTAATCCTTTTTTAATATCACTATCATTACATCTGCACACTCAGTCATGCAAAAAATTACACATTTTTGGAGATTCCGCTCACTCCCTTCTCAGGCTTAGCACTGCCATCACCATTCAATGAGCCCCAGCACAGGGCCAAGATGTACTGGGGTAAAACAGCATGGCTTAAGCACCGAGCACTGGTAAGCAGCATCTCCCATCCTCCTTCCATGCCTCAGTTTCCCCCCACATCAATACATGCAGATTCAGGGGGTTTGGCTGCAAAAGCACTTCTGATCACTTCTATCCTCCCGGAGGAAGGAGGATGGATGGGCACAGTGGGACCATGCCAGCAGCAAAGCCCATGGATGAAGGCAGCTCTGCCCACCTCCTTGCTCTCTCCTCCCTGTGCTGTAAACGCTTTGCAGTCCGGGTGCGAGCTCAGAGTGGAAAAGCCCATATTTTCAGAACGGCGATGATTGAAGTAAATCTGTTGCTTTGAAAGGAGGGGCAGAGGGCAAAATAAAAGTTATTTCTTTCCTTCCACCTCTCGCCCTTGAGTGGGAGCTGATAAAAATCCAAAGGCAGGTCTCTGCTCCGCCAGGAAATCAGACTCCACTCCGCCTTTGCCTCAGAGCCGTGCGGATAAAATATTAAGCAGCGGGGCTGGAGCGGGTACAGCAGGCATAATCAGATGAGTAGTTAAAGGTCTGGCATCCTTTGGGGACACGTGTGATTGATCAGCCCTTGCAAAAATAAATAACCCGGCTCTTCAGATCTATGTAGCAATTTTAAATTTTTAATAAATCTGTATGTATGGTGAAGGATAAGTCGTCACCCTGCACTCCGTGCCTGTGATTGTGGGTGAATTCATCATACTCTTTCTTTCAAAGGACTCCAGATCCCGCTGATAGACAGCGGTGGTAGCATTTAGAATTCTTGTCCCATCTTTATCTCTCTGAGGTGTGATAGGAGCCGGGCTGAGGACCAGCCGTGCTTGGGATGCTCTGACAGCGAGCAGGGAGTGGGGGGGGGGGGGGGAACCCAAAACACAGCCCTGCTGCATTTGCTGACCCCTGGCTTGCAAAAGGAGGACCTGAAAGGTGGTTGGTACCAAGCCAGGCAGCAATGGGATAACGCCACAGCTTGGTGGGCACGGGGGAATTGTGACAGCAGGCAGATGGCACCTGCAAACTAATGAGGGCAGGGTGCTTCTCCATGCTTGGCACAGGGCTCCTGCCTCGGTCTGGAGGCAGAGGGGAGCCAAGTGGGCACAGAGGTGCTCCAGGTGTGGGGAGGTGTCCAAAGCTCGGGCTTCGGCAGAGCTGCGCTGCACGCTGAGCCACAAGCAGCTGGAGCAGCGCAGCTCCCGGCCGGAAGACTCGCTCATCCGCTTCCAAGTTTTGCTAACTGAAGCTGACCTGAACAGGACTCCAGCCCAGCAAAGGGAACTGCAGGGCGCGGAGCGCAGCGCGAGCAGAGCGGACACCCGCGGTGTGCGGGACGCTGCTGCGGGAGGAGCCGAGCGGCAAAGATGGATTTTAGGCGCCCTGTTCCTCGCAGATAGCGCTCCTCCTTTAGCAGCTCTGCTTTCCTCGAGCTGCCTCAGGCTGCAGCCCGCTTCTGCAAAGAGATTCTGCTGCTGCTGCCGCCTGCCTCCAAAGCGCAGCCCACGTTGCATTCCGGGACACGCGCGTTTGCAACATGCAAGACCTCTTAGCAGCAGAACCCAGCGCTCACCCCTTCCCCCTTTAGCCGGGCTGTTGCAAAGCTCCACTGGGCGGTTAATTTCGTTAATCACCCCCAGCTGACTGCACGCGCCAGGTGTGCAGCACAGCTACACACACCTTGAGGACCGCCTGCAGCACGCGGCCCTTGGGTTCTGCCTACGTGCACTGATTGGTCGGCCCACAGGTGTTAATTAATGCCCGGCTCTTAAATGAGCGGGGCTGCACCAGGTGGGGGCTTTTTGAGCTGCGTGTCGATGTGAGTTCAGAGTTTTGCTGCTGGGAGAGGCAAAGGAGCTCAAATGGATTGCGAGTTGAAGGGAGAAGCTGCTGGAGCAATGGGAAACCCAGTCTTGTGTAAAGATGAGTGATTTCCAGGTAACGTGGTGTTTTTTTTCCTTCTGTTTTTGGGCGTTTTTGTGCTTTTGGAAGCTGCTTGCTCCCCCCCATGAGGGTGAGCAAAATGGCGGTCGTCTCCTCAACCCTCTTTGCATCCCTCCTGATTGGGAGTGTTGGTCACAGCTGCCTTCATCTCCCAGTTCCTTTAGCATTCTTTGCTTTTTTTCCCCTTTTCTTCTTCCTTTTTTAAATATATTTAAAAGCAAACAAACAAAAGTAAACAACAGAACAAGCTTTTGGAAATGAGGCAAGAGAGAAAAGCCCAGCCCAGATCCAAATTACCTAAGGAGGCTGTGGATGCCCCATCCCTGCAGGCATTCAAGGCCAGGCTGGATGTGGCTCTGGGCAGCCTGGGCTGCTGGTTGGTGACCTGCACAAAGCAGGGGGTTGGAGCTGGATGAGCATCGTGCTCCTTTTCAACCCAGGCCATTCTGTGATTCAATGATTTCTAAGCTTTCCCTGGTGGAAGGGAAAGCGTGGAATGCAACAAATTAACCAGGAAAAAAAAAAACACCCAAGGAACTGGAGTGAAAAATGGGCTGGGGGGAAGAAAACCCAGTGAGAAAGGCAGGCTGGTGCTGGAGCCCAGCAGGCAATAGAGGCATAGTGTGGTGGTGAAATAATTGTGCCCCTTCAGCTGACGTCCAGCTCTGCTTTCTGCCTTGCTAACCCAAGCCTGCCATCCTCTGTTAGCTCTTGCAATATTTTATCTGCCAGCTCTGACTCTGTTTCAGTGGCAATGGTGAGGACTTGATTAATTAGAAGAGATCTCTTTTAGCCAACCAGCTCGGCTCTGTGGGGGGAAGGCTGGGAACTATTTAAAGGGATGAAGATGTAGTGCAGCAGCTGCCACCTCTCTCTCTGGTTCTGTGCTCACTCACCTATCTGCAAATCCATCTCCTTTTGCCCTCTGCCAGTAAATCCCAGCGATCGCTGGTGCAGAGAAATAAAAGTGGGGTGGGCTCCCATGGCAGGGCGTGGGTTGATGAAAACCAGTGGGAATGGGTTTGGGGCAATGTAAAACTCACCTGCACGCTCCTCTTGTTGATTATAACACTGCCCAGGGAGGCATGGATTGGGGGCTGTGGGTCTCCAGGACAAACCCAGCAGTATGGGCAGGTGGCAGGAGCATCCTCCCCGTGTTTCTCGGCTCATTACAGCCCAGCTTTGCCTTCCAGTGACACAGGTAATGAATCCTCTGCAGGGTGCCTGCTGGCTTTAATAAGCTGGAATGAACCGAGGGGGAGAATTAACCTGGCAGGATTAGCTTGCTCTGTGGCGGGATGCTGGGAATGGCTCCTCCTGTGCCGTGCAGGGAATTTTAACACTTCTGCTTCAGAAAGCACTGAGCACCTGCTGGGCTGGGCAGCAGCATGCAGGGCAGCAGCACCCTGCTCTGGTGGTTTAGGGTGCTGTGTGGACCTGCTTGGGAGGTGCACGGGCAGCATGTAGGGCTGGTTTTGGCTTGGGCTCCTCAAGCCTGGTTTAACACAGCACTCAAATGCAGAGCTAGAGAACCTGGTGCCTAGAAACCCTGCAATTATGGTGCATTTGGTTGGGTATTTTGGCTTTTTGTTGTCAGCAAATGGCTTAGTAATGCAGACCCCTGTGTGTTTAATGCCCTAACAGCCAGTGGGATGCTCTGCTTCTGTGAGCTGCAGTGGGGCTGCAGCTGTGCCAGAGCTCCCAGTGCTGCTGCTGCATAGCACTGACCCCCAGCCCAGGCTCCTTGGGGTCACCCCATTATGCCATTAACATGGTGTGTGCAGCCCACCAGCCCAGGGAATTGGTGCATTTGCACTGCCTGGTGCTGCTGGGAGGAGGTGGGTGCACAGAAACCTTGCTTTTTGCTTTGCTTCCCACCCGTGCACAGGAGACCTCGCTCCACGTGTGCATGGTGCATGCATACTAATGCGCCCTGCATGCAGCTCCTTGGCAGAGCCTTTAAAAACAGGCATGGGTTTTTGAGAAATCCTTGATGGCACTGCTTGTAATTATAATGTAATCGGCGTAATTGAGTGCCTGGGGCCCATCTTTGGGGCTGATTTGCATGTTCATAACACTACATGGGGTTAGACCCCACCTTCCCCTGCCTGCATTTGTGTGGCTTTTAGGGTCTGGGGTTTTGGGGTCCCTTCCTCCTGGTGGGAGCAGATGGGGGGGGAAAATGAGGTTCATGAATTCCTCATGGCCCCACCAGCCCCTGTTGGAGAGCCACCGCAGCTTTCCATTATTGATAACACCCAGGCTCTAATGAGCTCCCAGTCTGGATTAGCAAATCATTTGCAAGCTGATCTGGATTTCCATGGAACATGGCTGCTCCTCTGAGGGATGTGCAGGCTTTGGGCTGCTGCTGCTCATCCAGGGTGTGATATCCATCCCTCTGACGCAGGGCTCCAGCATCAGCCTTGGGTTTCCTGCTCCATTCCCCTAGCTTGGGTTCCTGGCAGCAGGGCACATCTATTAAAACATCTATTGTTTTAATTGCCATACAGCAGCTCTGGGAGCTGCTCTGTGTGCAGCACTGCTGATAGGCACAGTCCTGCTCCGCTCCTTTGCAGAAGGAGAAAAGCAATCCCAGGAAATAGGGATGGACGATGCTGTTAAATCCTCTGGGGATTTGGGAGGATATTGTTTGTGCTTCTTGAATCATGACTTTTGATGTGTAATAATATATCGTGCAGTTCTTGATGGCCAATATCGCATTTACTTTAAATGATGTAATCAGCCCTCAGCGTCTCAGTTGATTTAGTCAATTAAGTTTTTAACCTCATGTCTTCAATCTCATCTGTGAGTAATTTAAATGTGGTGATTTTAATGAAAGTACATCTACCTGTTCATTTATCCAGACGTATCGTTGCCCTTTAGGTCTTCTTGTGTTATAGGGACCGGTGATGCTTTTTCTCTTCTGCCTGCAAATGTTTACCAGCACTGAGGGGACAATGCATTGATTGGCATTGGGCAGTTGGAGTTTTTCCTCAGTGCAATCCAAATGTAACAGATGCCGTGATATCCAAATGGAAGTGACTTTCAGAGAGGCAGGAGGCTTGTGGGGCTGTGTTTAATCCTGAGAGGACGTCATAGAAGCCTAGAATGGCTTGGGTTGAAAGGGATCATTGAGTTCCAACTCCTGTGCTGCAGTAGAGATGGCAGTAATTACCTCCCCAAAGCCAATGCAGGCACGGCACCCGTTGGCCATTCATGCAACGCTGCAGGTTTTTGCATTGTGGCTGCAGAAAGGCTGGGTGGGGAGCCTGCCCTGGTTGGGATTGGGTTCACTCCACACCCAGCTGTGCTGCTGTTACCTGAGCTTGGGGCTTGCAAAGCAGCCACGTCCCTATGGGAGCAGTGCTGGGTGTCCCAGCCCCATCTCTTCCCCAGCAGGGTGGGTTGGAAGGTGTCCCTGGAGGAACCCCAGAGCCCTGCCCTGCTCGCTGCTTACGGCTCACGCTAAATTCAAACTGAGAAAATGCAGCTGATGTTTTCTAGCCTTCGTTGGCGTTGCTAAGAGAAATCAAGATAAATGACCCGGGGCTCTTTGCTGGCTGGCTCTGCCTGCCTCCCAGCCACTGGATGGGGTTTCTCAGCCCCCCAGCACAGGGATGCTGTGTGTGGGCTCAGGGCTGTGCCTGCTCTGCAGAGCGCTGACGGATCCCGTGGGAACATCTGTGGTGCAGTTATTGGAAACCAAACCTGGGAATGCTGTCATTGGCTTTTTGTTCCTGTCTCATAGCTGACATTCTTAAAATACATTTTCTTTTGCTTTTTGAAATGAAAATGCTTAGAAGGGGCATTATACAGTGTTTTCTTGCAGAAGGCAACCTCCTCCTTCCCTCCCCTCCCCCCCCCCCAACCTGCCACCCAAAAATACTTATTTTTAAAATTTAGAGTGGAAAATGCGAACAGTTTTTGATAAAAGCATTTCTATTCATGAGCAGCAGCTCGCAGAGATTTGCAAGAAATAAATAGGTTTTGGCAGCATCAAACAAGGGGATGGGGAAGGTTTGGAACTTGATTTGGTGTCGTTTCACATGGAGTTTTAGAACAAATTCACCAAGAGAAGTGTAAGGGATGTGTTGCTGTCAATCCCAAGGCCAAACCTTGTGATGCTGGCGAGAGCTGCAACGCTTGCCTGTTAATTGCCTTCTGATTGTCTTTTGCAATGCTTTGCTCCTTGGAGATCTATCTCCATTTTGCCCTAGCACATGCTTGCCACTTGCTGGGCGCATTGGAGAGCTGGCCTTGAACTCCTTCCAGATTATTAGCAGGTGAAGGTCACTGTGCAGTGTCTCATTGGAAAGTCGATTTCTCCTGGCTTTTCAATAAATGCATCACCTCATTATCCTTAACGAACTCCGTGCATGCCATAAAGCAGAGAGATGTGGTGGCACTGCGTGAAGCTGGTTTTGCAGCAGTGTTTGTCTCATCACTAACGACCATCTCCTCCTGGTGTGGGACGGGGACCCTGTGCAGGAGAGCTGATGCTCCCTGCTGTAGGACCTCACCTGGTCTGGGTGCTCCATCATGCACAGGTGAGTGGTCTGAATGAATCCCCAGTGCCCACTCAGAGATGCTCTCATCTCAGTGTGTTTTCAGGCTGGTGCTGGCTCTGTCCTGCCCTCGTTCTTGCAGGCGTGGGTCTCCTGATGCTTATCTGGGGCTTCTGCTGCTCCTGCCACAGGTGCCATAGATCTGCAGACGTTGGGGAGCAGTAGGAACCCTATGTGGATGTTCAACCTGCTCATGAGGAGGCAGCACGTGCTGTGGGGGCTTTGTTTCCAGCTGGGAATTGCTTGGAGCCCGCTCATCCCCCACGTGTACCTAAACACATAAGGGAGAGCAGAGAATTGCCTGTGCCATTTTCTTCTAAGCAAGGATTCAGCTGTGGCTCTGAAAACAGAATTAGAGGTAGAGTTTAATCATACAAGCTCTGGAAATAGGGTAGATTAAATCTTTTTAAGGAGGGTGGCTAAGCACTTTATTTGCTGTGCAGGAATCTTCAGGGGGTCAGAGACCAGAGAACTAGATTTAAAGCTTTTAAATTCCTTTTTTTTTTTAAATGTCCTTTCACAATGCGCAGTTGGAAAGGCTTTAAAGTTACGATTAAAAAGACAGAAGGATGGATGGAATGGAGACACTTGTTGAAAATAGACATTAATAATGTGTTGAGTTATAATCCTGAAAGCGTGGTTTTTGCTCTTGGGATGGAGTTTTTGGGTGGGGAGGACCTTCTGGTGGCTCTGTGCTTTGTGTTTTTGGCAGTGCTGGGTGCTGTGCTCCCCTCATTTCAGGGACCTGGGGCAAGGTTGGCCTTAGTGTGGATCAGGGCTTTGTTCTTACAGCCCAGTCCTCCCCATGCTTTACCAGTGGGGTTGTCCCCATTTGGTTGCCCCAAATGCATCCTGTTCAGGGACATTGCTTTGATCCCACACTGTCTGCACTGGGAGTTCTTAATGCTCTTAAAAAGTTTTGTGCAGCCTCATGTATCCCCAGGTGACCCCTCTGCACCCCCTCCAGCTGCACAGCATCCTCTGCTGCCCACCCCATTTCCAGAGCCCAATTCCACCGAGCAAATGAGGCAGAGCATCTGATCCCTCCTCTTGGTCTGCCAGTGAATTAGCACTCCATTAACTTAACGAGAGCTCTCCCAGCCGCCCTGGATGCTGCCAGCCAGGGAGTGGGACTGTGGTTTTTCCAAGGGGTTTTGGGGCTGTTGAGGCTTTGCACTGCTGCGTGGCTCTGTGTTGGTGTTGGGCACAAAAAGGAGGGATGCTGGGGGTGCTAAGAGCTGTGATTCTGGGGGTGCTGTGATGTTCACAGATGTGACACAGAGCTCGGTGTCATCGCCCTGTACAAGGGGACTGAGCAGGGCACAGTGTCCATCTGAGGGCTGTGCTGTCTGCACGGCAGCCCCCAGCAGAGCCAGCTCCCTGCCCAGCCTTTGTTTGTTGATAGAGGTAAATGTGCAATTTCATGGTTTGATTACAACGAATTTAGCTGACAAAGTTCGTGAGCTGTTAGGAGGAGGTGAGAGGAGGGGGATGACATGAGGAGGACACGTACCTGAGCCACTGCTTGATGGTGTGAGGTGTGTCTGCAGGGAGCTCAGGGTTTGGGGGTGGTGTGGGGCTCAGTGGGGGTTGCAGAGGGAGACTTGCATCCTGTGGTGGCACTGCACATACTGTGAGCTGCTAGCTAGGCTGGAAGTCTTTTCAAATGGCTTCTAGAGCCATTGGTTGTTACATGGAAATACTTCCAGGGTTGGAACCCAGATGCTGCAGTGGCAGACACTTGGAAATAGTGCCATCTGGGTGCTTTGCTTGAGCCTCTTGCTTTGCTGTACAGGCTGGTTTTTCTTCTGTTATTGATGTTTCCATGGGTGTGGGGACTGACTTGAGAGCAGCTCCTCTGCAGCCCCCTGCTCCCAGGTTGGGCACAGCTCCCCCAGCAAAGGCTTTGCTCCTCCAGCAGCCCAACTGCTGATGCGCTGCAGTGGAAACCAAAAGGCAAAGTGTCAGGAATGATCTAAACAAATATTAGCCAATTAATATTACATGCAGGGGAGCTTAGGGGGGGAGGAGGAAGGGGAGATCTTGCTGGAGGATGCGCAGCCGTGCGCTACCTGTCTTGCATGGCAATGGCTGAGAGCCCCAGGTGGCACAAGCAGGAGCCAGCAGCGTGCTTGGAAACAGCAATGTGGGTGTGAGCGCCCTGCATGGCTTGGGTTAACTTTCCTAGGCCAGACTGATGTATTTCCAGCTTGGAAAATGCTGTTGGACTTCACTCATTTTGTTGGGCTTTTTTTTTTTTGGTGTTGCTCAAAGGAAAAAAAAACCCAACCTCTCAGCATCAGTCACTGAGCAGAGCAGTCTGTTGCTATGCATGGTTGTGGATTCAGGCCATAAATACCAAATGGCTCCTCTTCCCTGAGGAAGGCAGTGCTGATAGGAAAATGGGCTCTGCAGGGTGTGGGACCTCGAGGTCTGGTACCGTTTGTGCCTTTTCTTAATGGATGTGGCAAATGAAAGCTGGGGGGTGATGGAAGCTGTACCGTAGGCAGTGAGGTCTCACCAGGGTCTCAGATGCCAAAGCTCATAAGGGGAGGGGCTCCAGGAAGACATGCAGGGCATCAATCTCATTCTGATGATCTCTCTGAAGAAATCCTGTAGCTGCTGTCTGTGTTTGTTTAGCATTGCCTTTGGGTGGTAATTAGCACCCTCTGATGGGCAAATAGAGACTTTGAACTTTTTTGTTACTCTCCCCATGGGCCAGCATGGCAGGAGGAGCCGCTCCAGCTGTCAGATCTCTGCTCTGGAGGAAGCTGCAGGCATGGGGTGGAGATGACAGCTCGTTACAAGTCCAACTGTTAAATAAATAAACAAAACAGCTCTCACCCTCAATTCTGTGGGTGAAAGAGTGGTTGCAGAGGAGACTTAATTAAGTGTGAGAAACACGGCTCCCCAGCAGCCTGCTTCCTCTCCTGCTGATGCCAGCTGAGTGGCCAATCTTCCACTTAGCTAATGTGTGGCCGTGGTGCTTTTGAGGCAATAGATCTTTGCATCCATCTGATTGCATCAGAGCATGAGGAGTGCAAAAGGGAAAGCAGAAATCAGCTGTCTTGGTAATGAATCCTAGGCTTGAAGTGTCTTCTGGAAATGTGGGAGGAAAGAAAACCCAGGGAGGGAGGGAAACTTGAAGGTGTGTTGGGAGACCGGGGGCAAGGCTAAGAGATGAGACCACCAACAGCCAGCACTGCGCTGTACTCCATCCAGTATCCAAATTTCAGTCTTCTAAGAGGATTATCAGGTGCCTGTTTGAATTACCCTGACATGAACAGTCAGTCAGAAAATGTACATTCATTTGAAAGGTCAAGTACATCTGATTCCTGCATTTGGTATGCTGGGGCTTATCCTTTCAACTCGGCCTTCCTTAATGAGATTCTTGTTTCAAAGCGTGGCTCTGGGTTTGACAAAGTCAAGTGTGGCATGGATGGTTTTTGTTAACGTGTTTACCCTTTCATCTGGCTGTCCTTTGGAAGCAGGCTTTGCTCTCTGCTGGTCAATAGGGATGGGCAGGAATGAACGTTTTGCAGGAGGAGAGATGGAGATCCTCTGCTGAGGATGTAGATTTGCGTGTGTAAGTGGATGTGACAAATGCATGCGGATGGAGAGGAGCTGGATGCTCTGGGACACAACGGGGTGCACGGCTCCCTCGGAATCCACGGCACAGAGAACGTTGAGTTTGGCCTGCAATAGCGTTTCTTGATTAAATTAACACGTATTGATATTTCTCCTGTTGTTTTGACTTCACAGGCTGTTTGAATTCAGTCTTGTCACAACAAAATACAAAGGAGGTTGCTCGGAGATTGATTTTATTTTTTATTTTTTTCCCCCCCTTTTAATCCTGTCTTTGAAGAAGAGTGTTTTAAAATTTTATTTCTTTACTTCCAGGTTGACAGCCGGGGAAAGGCTGCAAATGTTAAAACTGTTGCACAAATAATTATGCTAAAATGCCGAGCATACATTACGGAGGAAGATGCTTGTTGATTGTAAAGTACGAATCAATTTTCTGCGTCACAAAATTACCGTCATCGGAGCCGGCTTTGCTGATTTATTCCCTCAGCTGATGGGTTTGTGGCTGCAGCCTGCTTCCCCCGGAGAGGTTTTTGATGGGTGAAGCTTTGCTTTCCCCTTTGTTGTCACTCCCCTCGTTGCCCCCCCTGCACCGTTCTCAAAACGGAGCCCTGCGTTTGCACGCCGCATCCCAAAACGCTCTGCCAAGTTAAATAATGTAGTCACAAAACCAAATATTGAATGATGACTGAGGGAAGGATTAAGGGAGGCAGCTGAGCAACAGAAGAGAGATCCTCGAGTGTTTTGAGCACAGGATGGGGATGCGCTGTGCTGGGGGAGCCCCCAAGGCCACATCCCTATGGATGAGGGTATGAGATGTCAACCTGCTCCCATCCTGTCTTTATCAACCCCAATCCTAGGCTTGCCTGGAGGTCTTCCCTCCAAACCAAAATGACAGCAGAAGGAATACTGAGCACGTTTTCCAGTCTGGCTTTAACCTGGTGGGTGCAGTGACCAGATGGTGGGTGGCTGTCCAATACTCATACAGGGAGAAGTAGATGTGTGGAATGAGGGCTCTCGATGTAGCACAAAAACTGATGTAAATGGCTTTTGTATAGCTAGAAGAAAATCTACGATTCCACTAAATCTAAGAGCTGGAAACTCAACAGGCAAGCCATGAATTCAGGAGATGCCTTTGCTGTGATAAATTCACAATACTGGTTGGGAAAGAAGCATCGCTCATCAGGGAGGGTGATGGGACCTTCTTTTATTCTGGTTGGTCTGGAGCAGTTTGAAATGTTATTTAGGATGAATTCCAAGGTGATGATTTACATGGCAGGTGACACTAGAAAGCAAATTATTCTAGGAAGAAGCATGAGATGGGATGTATTTACTGCCTGTCTGGGCAAATTATCTGCTCTCAGATGTCAGCCATGTGTTTGTGTAGAAAATGCCTATGTCTGAAATAGCATATAAAGTGGATGCCCGAAATAACGGTTAATAAAAGCAAAACCCCTTTGGCTGTTGCTACGTCCTTTGCACCGAGCTCTTTGTAGCTCAGCCTTTGGAAGAGCCAATGTCAGGGACAATCTGAAGGTGGTTTTGAGTGAGCAAGCACACAGCCCAGTTTAATTTGCACTGCAGGCCTGGCTTTGCTGGGAACAGAGCGGTGATGTGTATTTGCACGGGCGCTGCTGCTCACAGCGCTGTGTGCTGCAGGTATTGGAGCTGCTAAGGGCAGCTTCTCCTCCCTACTTACCTCTGTTATGGTGTCCCATCCCACAGGAAGGCTGCTTAAAGGCAGGCTGCTCCTCTGGGCTCGCACAAATGACCCAGCGCTGGCTGCCGTTCCTCAGTCTTGTCAGGCTGGCTGTGATTCACTCTAAATATTTATCCCTCTTCACCTCGTAGCTCTGACTGACGAGGTTTAAAAAGCAATAATAAAACAGTGAAGTGCAGGTGGTGAGCTCTCCAAGCTGGTGATGCTGAGTGGGTTGCAGCCACTCGGACTGCAGTGGCTGAGGAATGGAGATGCAGTTTTCCAGCCCTGACCACTCTCGTCCCTTTGCATCGGGATTGCAGGAGGCCGCATCTATCACAGATGGATCGTGTGTGCCTTTCAGATGTCTTATTTCATTTTTTGTAATCCTGAGATGGATTCCGGGAGGATTGCTTTTTATTTGTGTGCATGCCCGTGGAGAGCTCAGGATCTCATCTGGCGTTTAATTATACACTTCTGTTATCTAGCAGGTATTGTAGGTGGATGTGTAAATTAGAGTACTTCTGTTTACATAGAAATGAATGTATGGTATAAAAACAATTTACTTGTAAAAGACTCATCCTGTCTCCCAGAATATGTTTGAATCGTAACACAATACAAAGTAATTTAATCCTTCCAAACCCATACGTTGTTTGCCTCTCATTTTTCCAGCAAATTTTACCTTCATCAAAAGATAAATCAATTTGTAGCAGCTATTGGCAGCTATTTAAGCTGGCGAATTGAACAGCTTAATTAGAGAAAGTATATTAAAGGCTCAGGGAGAGGCTAACACGTTCCGTGCCTCCTCTGGGCTGTGCTGGTGGGAGGAAGATGCTGGGGGCCCTATCCTGGCTGTTGGTGGAGGAAATCAGGTAGAAAGCAGCTTTTGGAAGGGGTTTGGGTCTGTGTGTGCCCTGTGGTTGTTAGGGGAGCTTTTCCCACAGCTGTGCTCTGCAGTGTGACTTGCCAAGGCTGCCCTTTCTGCAGAGGCTGGCTTGAGCACGTGTGGTTTTCACAAAGCCATTCAGGTTGGAAAAGACTTCCAGGATCTCTCAGCCCACCTCACTGTGCCCACTGCCACATCCCTCAGTGTCCCATCCCCATGGTTGTGAGCCCCCCTGGGATGGTGACCTCACTGAGCCCTGGGCAGCTGTGCCAACAGCTCACTACTCTTCCAGAGAAAATTTTTCCTAATATCCATTTTGCTGAGCTGAACTCCCCGAGATTCGCAGCATGTGGGTTGGGTTACAGTTTAAAATATATATATATTTAGCTAATTTAAGCTTGAACTTGAGGTGCTCAGAAGTGGAGTTGATATTAGGATAGCCTTGCTTAAAAAGGAAAGCATTGTCAGTGCAGACTAAGGCGTCATCCATCTGTTCCTGAATCTGTTATCAGTCAGTGTTCCATGTCTCTGTTGCAGTTTGGGGATCCTGAGGGGAGGCAGCAGCTTCATGTGGGCTGTTCCTTCCCTCCTTTGCTTGGGGGCTTTCTTGCACCCAACCCACCCTGAATCTGCAGATCTGGTGATGCTGGGAGCCATGCAATGCCCTCTGCTCCTCCCTGTGGGGACAGGGCTGCAGGTGGAAGTAGAAAGTAGAAGACTAGAAATGTTATGATGGGCTAACACCTCACATTCATGGAATCACAGAATGGCCTGGGTTGAAAAGAACCACAGTGCTCATCCAGCTCCAACCCCCTGCTGTGTGCAGGTCACCAACCAGCAGCCCAGGCTGCCCAGAGCCACATCCAGCCTGGCCTTGAATGCCTGCAGGGATGGGGCATCCACAGGCTCCTTGGGCAACCAGTTCCAATGCATCACCCCATTCCTCAATCTTCATATTCCTACACGTGCATATATATAATTTTATCACTGTAGATGGCTTGTTGTGCAGTAACATGAGTGCATCTGTGCACTGTGTGTGCACTGCAGGTGTGTGCTGCACATGCACTGTTTTTCTTGCCTCAGCACAACGATTTCCTAACGATCTCTTACCCATCTAAGACGGATTGCTTTTCATGGTTCAGTGGTCGCAGCTCAGACATCCATTTCAATCAATAAAACAGTCAAAAGAGAGAATAGATTTACTTGTTTCTGGTTTTTTACATTTAATTGAAAATTTTCGAGTGATTACAAACATAGATATTGTACAGATTGCAGAATTCAGAAGACAATAAGTGCCAAAAGAAAAATCTCCGGAGCCCCCAGCACCCCTGTTCTCCCTGGTGTGTAGATTATTCTCTTTTCTCCTGGCTTGTAAAATCTGGGTGGATTTAATAGAGTTTCACCTAGACATTGCATGGAGCATATGCAGTGGTCTGTGATGAGCACTGTTAAATCCTCTTACCTGTGACAGGGAGAATCCGTTCCCATCTCATAGCTGGGGCAGTGCTGAGCCCTGAGAGGAGCCCAGCAATAGCATGGTGCTGTGAGCTGGCCGGTGATGGAAAAGGGCTGTGGAAGCTCTTCTGTTCCAACCACAAGGGCTGAATCCCCTGTAATTGCCTAAATTGCAGCTTGGAGTGGTGCGTGAGAAGCTTCCCTTTCTCCTAGGGGGTCTCTGGGGAAAACTGGAAAGCCATCCCTTCTCCCTTATTGTAAACTTAATAAACCTGGAGGCAGCGCAGCTGAATATATAGAAGCCATCGTCTGATAAGCTGAATGTGGGAAAACTTCAAGAAGGCATTGAGACCCCTTGTGCCGCCTGCAAAATGAGGTCTGATTTCTCTCAGAGTTGTTTTTAATAGCTGGAATTACCAAAGATCAGCGTGTGCTGGTTGACGGGACCGTGAGCAAGCATCCTGTTTGGTGCCCATGGTGATATCATTTACACTGGCATTTATGCGATAACCTCCCGAGCGCGCGGGTCTGCTCACAAATTAAAGCTGAACCTGGTCTGCCTGGTGTGCTGCCTCCCAGACACTGAATTTCCTGGATACTTTTATTGTCATGTCTGATTTACTCAGCTATGCTGACTGCTGGAAGAGTGTTTGTTCCTGCCTGGACCACAGTGTAGCTCTGGAGGAGCTGCTGTCATCCTCCATCTCGTCACAGGCAGCGCTGACCGATGTCATCAGGTTGTGGTGAGCGTGGCTCTGTGCTGTGCACAAATCCAGGGTGCAAATGCAGTCTTAAGTTGCGCCAGGATGGGTTCAGGTTGGGTGTTAGGGAGGATTGGGGCAGGATTGTAGAGATCTCTTCCACCCTTAGTGATTCTATGAGGTCAGACTGATTGCCACGAATAAAAGCTGGTGGTAGGAAGGTTGGGTCTCTGTGCTCAACAGGTTGAAGTAAAATAAATGGCATATTTATACATATGTATTGCTGCTACTGGAGAAGTTGCTGGATGAGTGGCAATTCCCCTTCTGGCAGCGTTCTGCCTCCTCATCCCCATGGTTGTGATGGCTGTGATGGGTTTGGGGTGGATTTCCTTTATTTGTACACCTCCCCAGAAGGAAATGTTCCTCTTCAAGATGCTCATTTCCTTTTGTGTGGGGTTTTTTTTTGTGTGTGTTTTTTGAGCACAAAATCAAATCCTCCTTGAAGAAGGAGCTTCAAATGGAAAACTAGGGCCAGCCCAAATTAGGGGGACTTAATTTACTATGGTAAAAATACTTTGAGAGCTGCAGATGAAAACTGCAATTTAAGTGCCTAATATTATAATTATATACTGATGTGTTTTATTAATGGGATTGAATGCTCATAGCTTTGTAGTAATGAGCTTTTTTGAAGATCTGCATAATAGAGTTTTCTGATGGTAAGGACCCTGGCATGCTGTTCCCTCTCTAAAGCTCCTTGAAACTCATGGATTAGCCAGGGACAGGGTTAATTGTTGACTTGAGTAGTAATTAGTCACACATCTCATGGAGTAGCCCTCCATGGGGGGGTGGCAGAGCCCAAAATTCCTCTTCTAGGCATTGTGTGGATGATGGGAAGGCTTAACGTGGTGGGACAAGTGACCCTTGAGCAAACGAAGTGTTTTGGGAAGCCTGGAGATGAAAGATCCAGTGTTGAAAAATGAGCACGTAGCAGATTGATAATATTACAGAGCTGTAGGTTTGAACAGGGTGCACAATCAGCCCTTTGTAACACAGGGAAAGAAATAATTTTCCTACCTTGTAACAGCATTTCACATGCACTTCTGGTAATGAATGGGAGCGTATCATCGAAACCACGGCTGTTTTGGTGGGCTGTCATCCCCACCCTGCAGAATGAGGCAGGGTCAGTGACAGTATTAACGTTAATGGCTCACACGTTCCACATTTGATCTGGAAAAAAGAAATCCTGAGTGATGCTAATGTGGATATTTAAGGAGAGACCTTGGAAGAGATTCCAGTCTTAAAGAACCCATTGGAATGTGGTATTTTGGTGATTCGCTTTCATTTTTTCACGCAGCCACTTTATCACAGCTGACTTTCCTGTGAATAAATTTTGACTGGGATAAATCAACTCGCAGCATTAATTGTATTAACGGACGCATTAATTATATGACTGTTAGTGCATAAAAATGCATGACTTTTTTACAACTGAATAAGGAGAAACCGAACAAGGAAAATAAAGTAGCGAATTGCAGGAGTGTTGGATGTTTCCTATTAGGTGTTTTTTCAAAAGACGCCCCGGTGCTCTTTACAAATCCTCCTTCCAAACGCTTCTCTCTTTTATTCAGGAGCGTAATTAGCTTTTGTTAACTTCTGCATGGGCAGTTTTCGTTTCGTGCTTTCTTTGAAAAATGTGGCTGTTTTCCTCAAAGAGCTGTAAGTTCTGTTTCTTCCCTTGGCGTCTTGAGTCCCGAATTTCCACCGAGAGAGAAATTCGTGTTTGGCTCAGCATCCTCCACGCGTTTAGGAAAGGCCAAGGCTCGTTTTCACTCTTCTCCCTTCGTAATGAGCCCAAGATGTATTTTATTGGGCAACTCCATTCGAGAGCCCAGCTGCTGGGAAATGATCCCAAGAGGAGAAGCTGTGTCCTGCTCACTTCTTCCACCTCAATCTGCTGGGGGAAGGCAGGAGGTGGGAGGGCTCCTGTCCTCTGTGCTCACCTTGCGCCCGTGTCCTTTCTGCTCATCTCTTTCGTGGTTGCTGTCAGTAATGAGATGGGAGAACTGGGCAAGGAGGCAGTTCCAGCACCACCCTGTCCACCCCCACATTATCCTGACTTATTACATTGTAATAAATTGAACCATTCCACTTCATTATTTCATATTTGAGGAGATTTATAGATTGTCCTGGTGGCTGAAGAGGCAGTGATTAAAGGAGCAGTGTGCTAATGAATGAGCCTCTGCACAAAGCCTTTTTAATTAATGCACAGCCCAGGGGCTGTAAAAGGCTTGCTGATAACAAGCCTGGCCCATTCAGGACATGAACTGACAACTTTGCACAAAATGAAGGCTTATGTGGAGACATGAGTACGGTATTGAAACGGCAATTAAGGCTAATAAAATGATTTGCCTGCCCATCCATCGCTGCATTGCTGGCCCTCCTTCGGCATTCCTGGCCCTCTGTCTGCTCCAAAGTAATGGCAGGTGGAGATCTCATTTGGCTCTTCCCGCCTTGCCTCCGTGATTTAATGATGGGCTGGCTGCTGTGTCTGCTCCTTCGCGTGGCTCCCAGTTGTGCTGGGCTGGGATTTTCCTTCAAGGCCTTTGTGAAGTTGCTGGAAATTTCCCTGGGTCAGGTTGGAGCATCTTCTGTCTGCATGATGATCTGTCCATCCATCCTTGGCTGCGTGAATGGAGGACTGGCGTGGGTCTGTGGTGGGATGGAGCTTCCTGTGATGACCACACCAGCTCTGTGCAGGGTGCTTTCCAACCTGTCTGTGCCTTTTCTTGTGTTCTGTGTCCTCGTTCTGCATGTACTCTGGTGTGCAGTGCTGGCGTGTGCTGTTGGACGGGCTCCACGCTTCATGCTAGTTAATCTGTGATAAGAGACTTCTATAAAGTGCATTGAGATATGAGTCACAGACTCAATAAACAGCTGTGATAAAGTGCAAGTAGCTGTAACGCCAGGTACCGTAACTAGCTGGCCTTCCCCAGGCACCTCAAACAACTTCTCCTGCCACTTTCCTGAGCTCTCATCAGCAGCATCCTTGCTCAGGTCTGCTGGTGAGAGCTCTGTGTGTGAGTTGCTCATGCTGTAAAGGAATTTGTCCTGTCTGTGATTGCGGAGGGACCTCAGGAGTGTCACAGAGTAGAGCTTTGTCCTTGGGAAACTGTCAGGTAAACAGTGTAGAGCAATCGTGGCTGCGCTGCTGAGTTGCACCTACTGATGTGCAATTTGTGTTGCTCAGTTGTGGTGGTATTTGAGTGTGTTTCATAGTGGTAACCTGTGTCAGTCTTGGAACAAACTTCCTTTAGTCATAGAGTCATCATAGATTTGCTCAGGTTGGAAAAGACTTACAGATCATCAAGTCCAACCGCTACCTAACCATGCTACCCCAGTCCATTCAGCAGCATGCAACATCACGAGCTGCAGCACACCAGATGGCTCCAATGCTACATAAAGCTTGGTGTTGGGATGCATCAGAAATGTTCTGACCCTCTGAGCTCCTCCTGAGGCCTGGGAGAGATGAGGAGCCAAAAGCTCTCTGATGTCTGATCTTCTCAAGGATCAGCTTCTCCATTTGCCTCAGTGAAGCCATGGCAAGTGGAAGCACTGCCTTAAAGAAGGAAGTGCAGGGAGAGGAGCTGGAAAACTTTGGAAACATAAAATAAAAGCCAGAAAAAAAAAAAACAAATGATGCTGCCTGTGGCCTGCAGATTTAATGATATTTACCCATTTGATTGATGAAGATGATGAATGAGGCTTCGTGGCCTGTTGAGGGTGGAAAGTCTAAGTACCAGGATGGAGAGTGAATCAATCACTTTTGCGGCTCCCCTGCCAGATGGGTTCATCAGTTAACGGCAGCTCCCAACAGGGTCATATATTACCCCTGGCTGAGGGACGGTGTGTCAGCTAAGGCTGCTGACTCTTCCCTGCAGAGATCGATAACCCATGGTGAGAGGAAGCAGCACGGCCTAAATGAAACCACTAAAGCTCCTCTCTGACTTGATCCTTGTGTTAAACGTAGTTTGCTAGCATGCATGTTCCATGAAATGAATAGCAAGGGTTGGACCGTAGAGCACTGCGCCATGCAGCACTGAGTTCAGAGAGGTGGCCAGGTAGGTGACAGGAGGAAAGTGCAATATCCAACCTGGATCCTCCGCTGGCACAACTTCAGTTCCTCTTGTCCCATCTTTGAGCACCTGCAGCCGCTGTGCTCTGTCTGGGCTGGTTCCTATCGTGTCGATTCAGTGTTTGCTAACCACTCCGTGGTGATGCCCATGATGTGGTTGTGAGGAATTGTTCTGTTGTTGCTTTGGGAGGGATTTGGGCAACAGAGGCTGAGGGTGGAATGTTGTCCTCTAGCAGCATCCAGGCATTTAACTCCTTCTGTCTCATGAGAAATATCCTCACTGTGCATTCCAAAGGCTTCACCTCTTTTAGGCTGGGACTATATCCCTATTTTGAGTAGAGTTTATCTTGCACTTGTTACTCAATAGAAGCATTTGAGGACATGTTGGTAAATATGGTCTGGAAAACAGCGGCACAGGAGCACGTCACCAGCTGGGGATGTGGGACGTTCATCAAAAGTTTTGGGGTTTTATATTTCCCATGTTCCGCCAACCTTGTAAGCAAAGCCACTGTGATTTATGGCTTTGTGTTACATTCCTGTGAAACTTGCAGGATTTTGATATAAAATTCTCCTGGCTTTAACTGTCAAGTTTCACCTGAGTCCTGCTTGGAGACCGTTATTCTTTATGTTGTCATTTCTGAGGAGCCTTTTACAACGGGAGCTTGGCATTATATGGCACTTAATAACAAGCAGGTTACACCCCCCAGTAAGGAACATTCTGCTATGTTCAAACCTTTTATAGCAATCATTGCAGCTGTTGATGTCCAGGACGGATGCACAGAGTGTTTTGCAATGTGTTTGGGTAGAGAAGTGCCATTCTGCTCCAGCACTTTTTTGCTTCGTGATGTAGAACTTCAGGAGGCTTTTCCATATGTCTGAGTTCAGTTGGGTAAAAGCCCCATGTTGTGTCAGTAGGCAATGGGAGGCTCCTGCTTTTGGAGCTATCCTTGGAAGGAATCTGTCCCTCTCTTGGTCTATTGAATAAGAACCCACTGGGGGATCTTGCCTTAATTAACTGGCCTTAATATGATGGCCTTAATGTCATCTTCAGCAGAAGGGCAAAGATCCTTGCCAGGCGTGGAAGGTGTGGTGGGAAGTAAAGGGAAGATGATGCTGTGGTAATGTTAGGAAGTAAATCTTCTGTCTTTGCAACATGTATGCCCAGACCTCAGATTTTAAGCAGGAAAGTGCTGTTGGCCCAGCTTGGTCATCAATGTAGGATGTTCAGAACAGGCATAGTTGCTTTTTCAGCCAAGGGTGTCACAAAGGAAAGGAGGAGGGGTGGCCTTTGGGTGAGGCTGATGGACGGGGATGTCTCAGCATTGCTGTTTTCCTGGCTGCTGCTGACTCTCTGGGTGACCTTGTGGCTACCTGCAAATCTCTTTTCCTGTATTGTCTGTGCAGTGTGCTCCAGCCCTTTCCTGGGATGGGGAACATCTTGCAGCATGTGCTTATTGAGGTTTGGCTCTCATTTCAGGTTTCTGGATGCCGCTTTTGATATCAATAATAATCATGATAGTGAGAGGCTACAGATAAAGCAACAATTCCCAGGAAAAATAGAGCAGCGGTGGTTCTGCTGTGTGGGTAATTCAAGGGTAAGGAATATAGATGAGTTGTAACCAGAAATCAGAAGCACTGAGAGCTCCATCCAGGCTGATGACTGTGTGCTGGTGGTTGTTGTGTGACCAAAAACGGTGCAGATGCTTCCAGGGAGGTGCAGGAATGTGAGGGCAGTGAGCAGAGCAGAGCTGGACTCTGAGCCCCAGGCAGGGAGAGCCCCAGGTAACCCGTGCTGAGTGTGACTTGCAACTTCTGTGCAAATTAAAGCTTCTTTTCTCGGGCTGAAATTGCTGGCTAAACTCCACAACTTAGATTCAGCCCAATGCAGTCATTAGAGATTGGCTTGAACTCATTATCTCCTTTTCATTAGTGTTAACCATTAACTCCGGGTAGTCCTGTTATTGATATAAATGTCTCTGAAACCTTCTGAGCTTTTGGCTTCAACAGATTTCATAAGCTGGTTGGGGAAAGTGTTTCTTTTCATCAGTTTCAAATTTGTCACTATTTTGATGGAATCAAAGGGGATTCTTGTGTCGCAAGGCAGGGAGGACAGACATACCAGATGTACTTTGTCTCTCTCATTCATTAATTCACATACATTTATCATAAGACTTCCTATTTGTCTCCTTTTTAAGATAAATAATCTCAGCCCTTCCAATCCCTTGTCATACGGTGACAAGAATGATTTAAGGACCTGGAAAAGTCCCAAATGACAAGGGATAGAGTGACTGGTATATTTAGTCTGGCCATCTCATTTCCTGAGGGCTGGAGCAGGAGATGGAGATGACCAGATTGAATGTGCTCGTTTCTCTGCAGATGTCCCACTGAGCAGCATAGGGACAGAGGCACAGATAAGCATCTGTCCACCCAATATTTTGCATTTTTAGTGTATTTCTGGGCTAAGTGTGGCTTGAGAATGAAGTAAGATGAATTCAGTGGGGCTGGCTGTGTGGCACGTTGGGTCCTGAGCAGGGATGTGGTTGCTGACCATGTCTGAGCTGCTCGCTGTGCTGACATGATTTTCTAACCTGACTTGTAGCTGCAGCACTTGTTTAAGATGTGATCTAAATTGCAAGGCCTCTCTTGCATGGCTTGGGAGAGCTGGGCTGCCTCGTTGCTGTTCTACTGTTGGAAGGTTATGCAGCCCCATTTCCCTACAGAATACCCCCGAGTCATTCTCAGGTTGTTTGGGAGACTCAGCAGGGCTGTCACTGCCCTCGCTATGGGTAGCAGCAGCTCTGTTTTACAGTGCTAACCCTATCAGAAATCACAGTGGCTGTGTGTCTCTGGTAACAATCCCTGCCTTGAATTCTACCACTTGGATGGTGGCTCGCACGCATCCCCAAAGCAGATGGAGCTGATCCATGTCCTGGGAGTGGTGTGAACAAGTAGTTAATGCTTGTGCAACACCTGGGGTGCCGTGGGGGGCTGTGATTGTTTTTCATAGCAGGGAAGTGGCTCTGAGGTAACGTGGGGTCCCAGGATGGGAAGTCTGGGTGCCATAGGGGGCATCAGTTCCTGGAGGTTTTCAAGAGCTGTGGAGATGTGGCACTGATGGCCATAGTGGGGACGAGCTGGGGTTGGGTTTGATGACGGTCAGTGGTCTTTTCCAACCTTAATGATTTTATATCTGTGTGCTGGGAGGGATATCCATAAGAAGCATGGCTCGCCCAAGGGATATCTCCCTTGCTGAATCCCAGGTTGGTTTGTTTACGAGCTCGCTGGGAGCTCATATGGAACAAACTATTTGAGAAATCTTTCCCTGCAGCCAAGCCTAATTTGTCCTGTCAATTCAGTGCTCGCCTTCCCTCGCTCGTGTTTAGCACCATTGATTTATTGGATTGCAGGAATATTAAGGACCTCAAACTATTAGTCCTGATTACAACTTCTTGGCGGCTTCATCACTCCACATGCCCCACCATGCTCTCAGCACACCTGAGCGCCAATTCCCTGCTCTCCTGTCTTCCTCATCCTCTTTTGCTCTCCCAAATGAGCTGTGCTTGCAATAAGAGATGAGCCTATGAGGTTTTTTTGGGGGGAGGAGAGGAAGCACAGAGCAAATAAAACAACTTTCTCAAGCTGAGATGGACTCGTCTGGAGCAGAACCAGAAGGATGAGGTTGCTGAAGTCCTTGCACTGATGTCTTTGCTGTTGGAGCTCCCCTTGTTCCTCTGCTGCTTCCTGTCCCTTTGTTCTTTTGGGTCATTACCAGACATCCTGCAGACACTAGTGATTCATTCCTGTAATCAACATCCTAATTAAAGGTCTTGAGTTTTTTTTTAATCTGAGTGGCCCGCACAGTCTCTTCCATTCTCCCATTTCTGGTTCCTGAATGCTTCCAGAAGGAAATGTGGTCTTTATGGCTGTTCACTCACCAGGAACACATTTAGCTCCTCTGGAGAAAGGGAGCAAACAGCAAAGACGTGCTGCAGAAGCTTTGCTTTTGAAGCTGTCGCTGGCCTGGATCAGGAGAAAAACAGCCTCAGGCAGCAAGGGAGGGGGAGAGCAGGGAATTTGGGGCGAGAAAAGTGCTGAAAGGAACAATCTGCACACAGGCATGCTGCATGCAGAGGATAGATGGGTGCTCTGCAGAGGGCTGTGCATACGTTTTCCTTGGGATTGAGGGGCTTTTTCTATAGGGGTGTTCAGCCCCAGCTGGGCGCTGCAGTGTGAGGATGCAGTAGAGCTCATCACAATGAATGGCTGCAGGAGATTCTCTTTGCCTGTGCTGATGGATGCGGAGGTGAACTTGTTTGAGGGACTGCTTGTACCCAGGCTGGTAATAGATGAGCTTGTTTAGGGGGCAGTGAGGCAGGAGCCGACAGTGGCAGCAGGTACTCTTGTCACCAGACCGTCCCATCTGTCTTCATTGGCTTTTCCAACCCTCCTGTCCTTTGCTTGGCATCCCCTCTGGTCAGAACATCGTGGGCAGGAGGAAAAGCTGCTTAAGAGGAATTACTTGGTGGGGGCAAAAAGAGTGAGGGAATGCTTGTAGCGAGTCTGAAAGCTTCATGCTATTTATACTGTTGGTCAGGGAGCCTCTGATCTCTGCAGTGCCATCCTAATGATGCTGAACAGTGCGGAAGCGCCCCTAAAAGCTGCAGTCCAGCTTCCTGCTTGGAGTTCCAGCTTACAGATGCTTCAGGAGCGATAGATGTCACAATGTGGGGAAAGGCAGCAGCCCCCCCTGCATCCACCCTCAGATTCAGCTGCTGGAAATGGTCACAGCATTGCTTGAGGGGAAGCAGGTGCTGGCTGGGCTGCCGGTGTGCCGTATCCCCTCCTCCTTTCCTGCCCTCCTTTATGGGGACATAAGAGCTTCATTTCCAGTCCCGTCCGTCCTCAATCACTCACGGGCTGAGAAATATTTTGCAGAAAGTTTCCAGTCTGCTGGTTTGAGACTCGCGCGCTCGTCTGGGCGAACTGCAGTGAGTAATGGCTGCTGTGTGCTCCACAAGGACCCGGCCGCTTCCCGACGAGAGGCTCTCAATCATGCTTTCCCAGCCCTGTGGCCACACAGTACTTCAGCCTAATTACAGCAGCACTGCTTAATATACTGCAGCCATGAGGCGTGAGGGGACTCGGGAGCTCTGGAGTGTCTTCTGCTGCCCATCAGGCAGCTCTGCGTGCTGGGAAGCGCCGGGTCCCTTCTGATGGCTGGGGAGAAGTCGCCTTTCTCCAGTGCTGCTCGGACATAAATGGTCTTTGCTCCACTTTGGCAGTTTGCAGGAGCACCGGTGCCTGCTGCAGTGTCAGTTACCAACATGGTGTTTTGGAGTTAGGCTCCGTGACCCCAGTGGGTCCCTTCCAACTTGGCATTTTCTATGGTGCTGCAATAACCTTTCACAGGAGACAGCAGAAAGCGTTTGGAGCACTAAATCTGTTGGGAACAGTGCCTCAGTCCCCGTCCATCCCTCGTAATGCCCTGCCCATGGGCTGTGGGTGCTCCCTGGTCCCACGGTGCAGTGCCTGGCTGAGCAGCACGTACGTTACTCACTGAGCAGCCAGCGTGCTTAAGGAGCTAAATTTATTTCATTTTCTAAACTGCAGCTGGGAAAAAATAAGGAGCCATTAGGCTGTCAGTTGTCAGAGCTTTACAGGAGCATCAACGCATCATGTTTTTCTTTACTGAGACATTAAATGTGTCAAGACCTGTGATGGACTGTCTGGATCAAATTCAGAGGGCAGATGGAATGGTGAGCGAGGGCAGGGAGGTTGCTTTGGCCTCCCCAGCTGTGCTGTTGTACAGAGCACTCTGCCTTGTGAAGCACGGGGGCAAATCCTGCCCTTTTTGTCACCGTGCAAGTTGGATCCTAGGAGAAATTTCTTCTTGGAAAGGGTGGTGCTGCACTGCACAGCTGCACAAGGAGGGAGCTGGGGGGGTCACCATCCCTGGGGGTGTTCCATAACCATGGGGATGTGGCACTGAGGGATGTGGGCAGGGTGGGTTGGGGATCTCAGAGCTCTTTTCCAACCTGAATGATTCTTTGATTGTATGCTGGATGCTTCGGGTTCAGACGTTGGGGGTGCTGTGGCTGGGTGGGCTGTGGGGGTTTTTACTTTTTACTGAGTTTGGGGGACATACAAAACCCACCCAAGGCCATCGCCGAGCGGATTTGCAGAGTTCTCCTGAATGCAGTGTTTGGTCTGCATGCACACAAAATGTACGGCAAATATTTCATTTCAGATGCTGGCATATTTGCACTGGCACTGACTGCATTACATGTGAGTGATGAAAGGCTCTGTATAAATATGGTGTTTCCATTGGTATTGATTGCATTAGGATTGCAATTACATTTGCAATGGAGCCGACTGTATTATGTGGGTTGTTGTATCGGCAGCCATCATCAGTGCTTGCCTGCGGGCACTTGCTTTTTCCTGGAGTGGGAATGGAGCTGGAGGTCGGTGTGTTCTGGCTGCATAATGTCTGCCTCTGTGCACATCCCTGTGCTGGGGACAGAAACAGTCGCAGGAATGGAAGGAAAGACCTCTAAACTTTTGAGATGACGCTGAAAAGTTCCTTCTTGCTCTCAGTGCTGACCTCCCTATTATAGAAGCTAATTTCTTAACATCATCTGGATAGCAAAATGCCTCTGCTCCTTCGATTCAATCTCTGACTCGTGCTACTTTTTTTTGTCTTTTTCTTCTTTTTGTTTTGTGAGAAGCAGTGCTGAGGGCTCAGAGGTGTTTTTGATATTTTCCAAGTCAATATTCCTTCCTGGTAAGAACAAGATGTAATGTGTGTGTGTGCTGGCACAGAGGAAGCCCCTTGCTGGAATGGGAAGAAAGGGACTTGCATGTCCCAGGTGCAAGCAGGGGAGGGTTGGCTCTGCTTTTTGCTGCCCTCTGAAGCTCGTGTGATGGATGCCCTTTGCTGCCCTGCTTGTAGATGTACTTTTGCTTTCTCTCTCTGGACTGAAGGGAGCTCTGTGACTGCTCCTTGCCCGAGGCCAAGGAGGGCTCTGGTGAAAACGGATTGCAAGCAGATGCCTTGAGCTCAGGCAGCATTCTACCAGCTGTTAATGGGAAAGGTCACAGGGTGATGGAGTGACAGCGAGAAGGGGCAGAGAGTAGGGACAGTGGGAGAAGAGGAGGTGAGAGGAGCAGCGATGGCTGCAGAAAATTCCTTCATCTATTGCTTAATTATGGAGGTGACAGTGAAGTGGCCTGGTGGCCTGGTCTTGGCCACTGTGGCCCCTTTGAAAGGTGATGGAGATTTGGGGATTTGGTTTGGGTTGTGCCTCTGGCTCTCAGCCACTGACCTGAGGGTTTGTCATCACGTGGAGAAAGCAAAATAAATAAATAAGCACCATCCACAGAGAGGTGAAAGTGATGAGGGGGAGGAAAGGGAATAGGAAGGGACACAAAACGCACTCCCTCTCTGACAGTCCGCATGAGTTTGAAGTCAAAACATTCTGTGCATGTCTGCTTTTTCCCTTGCTCGCCACCTGGTAGCTATTATCAGATGACAGTTTATTCCAGGCGTCCTCTTGGGAAGAGATTTCATGAGCAGAAAGATTGAAGTCCCAGGAAGGGCCGCGATGAAGCTGGGTGGCTCTGGGTGCCCATCCCAAGCTGTGCTCCTCTGGTCCCCCCCGGCCATGGGAATTCAGCATCCAGAATCCTCTGCTGGCTCCTGCACCCCTCAGGCTGCTCCCCCCGCAGCGCCGGGTGCTTCTCTCTTGCTTAGGAGCTGTCAGGACAAATTGCTGGTTCACACCGTCCTTTTATTGTCTTAGCTTTTTGCCTTTGTCACAGAGGCTTATTAGTCAAATTATGAACTACTCAAATGTTACTTAATTGCTAATGACACAGTAATAAGCTGCACTGGGATAAGGCAATCCAAAAACCCCTTTATCTTATCCAAACGGCCACCTTTTCAGCGAGCATTATGGCTTTCCCCTCATTAGTGGGATTGTGCTATCACAGCCTCACTGTGCTTCCTTCCCCACGCACAAAGTTGGACACAGCCCTGCGTGCCCCCCCAGGCTCCTCATAAGCACTGAGCTGCAGCACGTTGGCAACTTCGCTTCCCCGACAGTGAAAATAGACTTGTCATGTTTGGTTTGGTTTCCAGCAGATGGACTCACAAATAACTTCATCTGATGGTGCTGATGGGAAGGGAGAGGGGGGGGGAGGAAAAGAAAATCATCTCGATCGCTTCCCGAGAGTAATCCAATGATCTATGGAGCTACTCAGAAATTAAAAAAAAAATAAATGGAAAAAGCATTGTGAATTATCTGACAAGAATGTCAGCGTGTCTTGAATGAAGTACTTGCAGCACGTAACTCAATTGGCTGGAGTTCCTCGTGTGCTTCAGTGCTGTCTGCCTTCCTATGTGGTGCATATTGGAATACGCTGCAGATGCCCGAGCCCTGCTTGTGGGGTTTGGGTGGAGATGCATTGAGAGGGAGGAAATGAGACAGCTTTGGCCTCAGCTGCCCTCCTCCCGCTGGTGTAGGCAAGGCCCCAACCAAACTGCCCTGTAACAGTGATGGAGTGATGCTTTGTGCCTGTTCAGGGTCCCCGGTTGAGGTGACTCCTGTGATGTGGGGCTGCTCTGCGATGGCTGCAGGCAGATTGCTCAGCTCTGGTTTCCTG
This sequence comes from Tympanuchus pallidicinctus, assembly GCF_026119805.1. Lineage (NCBI taxonomy): Eukaryota > Metazoa > Chordata > Aves > Galliformes > Phasianidae > Tympanuchus > Tympanuchus pallidicinctus. The sequence goes on from NW_026294748.1 coordinate 3,910,519, forward strand.
GAGTTCAAAATGAGATGGCAAATTGAATTTGTTCATGAGCATGGAGGCTCTCTAGGGATTCCCTTTTAACTCACTAGGCTTGCTTTAAGGGACTTCTTATTCTCTCGCAGAAAGGATAGGCTTGGTGCTTGCTTCCTTCTTTCTTCCTTTATGATTTTTCCCCTTTCCTCATGGCTGATGCAGAATATGTCTGAGTGCAGAAATGTCCCTTCCCATGACCCTTATCCTGGTGCCTTCTGTCCCCCTGTTGCTCTGCATGCTGCAGTCAGCCAGGAGTTTGCTCTGCAGAGAGCTCTGGGTCACCTTCCATAAGGGCAGTGGGGAGGTGAGGTCAGCAATGCACAGCCCTGCTTCTGGGGACGGCAGAGGATGCAGGGTTTGGGATTTCTGCCCTTCTCAGAATCATAGCACGGCTTGGGTTAGATGGGACCTCGGAGATGATGTAGTTTCAACCTCCTGCTACGAGCAGGGTTGCCAACCACTAAATCAGGCGCTACATGAGGTGGCCTGGGGTTCCATCCAATCTGCCCTTCCTCCTCATCTGCTTGGATGAGAAGCTTTTGGGGTGAAGCATTGCTCCCCAGGGAGCAGCTCTGCATGGGGTGATGGCATGCATTGTGCAGCAGAGCTTTGGGCCAGCAGCACAGCGTGTGTTACAGCCTGCCCCAGCTCTATCCAAGTTCCCCACCTGGAGAATTGGAGAAAAAAAGAAAACACACTTTGAGGTTTTGTATCGCTGAGGGGAGGTGGGGGTGCTTCTCTGCTTCCCTCCCCTTCTTTTCCATTTGTGTCACTGCTGAAAGTGGAGCCCGTGTGTGGCTGATCCAGCAGAGGCAGTGACCTCTCCACGAGTGGACACGGCTCAGTTTTGCTGATATTCTAGTCCTGTGCTTCCCCCAGTGAAGCACTGCTAAACTCACAGGGCTCGTTGTTAAAGCTAAAGGAGTGTAACAAAACAGGAAACGAGGTGAATTTTGCTGCGCTTTAGGTTTTGCTGTGATTTCAGTGTCTGGATTTGTTGTCGTTCTGGGAGCATCAGGACGGTGTGACTGTAAAATTCACTGCTGCTGAGCTTGACACTGGTGCTGGTATGAGCTGTATGCTTACAGCATGTCCCTGAGGCTGTAAACCCCAAGGACAAGAGCCAGCAAAACCCTGGGGCTCCCCAGCAGCTTGCACCAAGGGGCTCTGACATGTACTGAGATCTGTGCTCAAAAGGTGCTACTGAAGGGCAGAGTCTGGGGATGTTTGGATCTTAATGTTTTACAGCTCCTCTGCCTTCAAACAATGCCTAAAAATACAAGTGTATGCAAATTATAAACTAATTTAGATGATGGAGCATGGGAATATTGCTCCTACTCCCCAAGCATGGCATTTCCAATCATATCTTCGTTTCATTTTTAAGCAAAGAAATCATAATCTTGACATGTTTATCATTCAGTGCCTGCTCCAATTATCTCTTTGGGTTCATTCTATAGTTCATAGAACTGATAGATTATGATCATGTTGTTAGGAGAATTGTGCAGTCATTATTCCTCCAGCTGGAGGAGAAGTTGAAAAACAATTATAAGGAACGATTCTCCTTTGGATTGTTTTGAGTTGGAGAAATAGGCAAGTTCCCATTACCGAGGCCAAGAGCTGCAAGGCTACTGCCACTCTCCGTTTTGATCTCCTGTGATCCAAACCAGATGACTTGTAAAGCTGATTTTCTCTAGCAAGCTCCAGTTGTAGTTATTATTATTTTATGGGTTGATCATAGAGAGATGAATGCCTCACAAGACTCGAAACTGTGCGGAATGCTGATTTCCAGTTTAATTAGCTGCGGAGCAGAGGGGATGCACTGGTGTGTGTCTGCTGGGAGGTGGTGGGGTTAGATCTTCAGACCCAAGGCTTGCAAGCAAATAACTCAACACCGGCATCTGTGTGTACTTCTGACACGAAGCTGGATGAAACGTGGTTCCCTTTGCTGGGAGATTTGTTTGCTTTCAAAATCCTTAATGAGCCCCTGGGGACGGTGACCCCCAAAGGAAAGCGGTGCGGAAGGAGAGCACTGGGGCTGTGGATGCTGCAGGCAGCGCTGTGCTCCCAGGGGAGAGCTTTCCTTTGATCCCCAGAAGGAGCTCTCTAATCCCATCCATTAACAGGAGTGGGCAGCCAGAGGCCTTCCTCCTGTGATTGATTGTCCCCAGAGGAATACTTCCCTTTTCCATTCCTCCTGTGCCCCAGCCTTGCGTGCGTGCTACTGAATATTTTAGTTACTTGACCAGAAGGGATCAGAATCAGACAAACTCCTTGTCGAAGCATCATTCCCATGCTTACATCTTCCTTCCTTGTCCCCCGGGGCCTCCCTTCCCCTCCCATCTCCCAGCTGGTGCTCAGGATGTGGGAAGATGGCCATATTCAGTGCCTCAGCTGCGTATGTGCTTATCCAATTCGGGACTGGATGAACCCCCCTGTCCACCAGACTTTGTTTTGTCTTCTGGAAGCAGTCAGTACTGGATGCCTGAGCAGATCTATTTATTTAATAAGGCACCTTGTCAATATTTACATAGCTTGTAACGGGCTGGGTATTCCAGAGCAGCATGGCTGATAACTGATGGGCAGGAGGAGCTCTCCAGATGTGGCATGTTGTGTTCCTGGGAGGGGGGGAAGCAGCACCTAGAGGCTCAGGTGTGCGGTGGTGTGGGGCAGCATCCTGCCTCCACGCTGCTCACTGCTTCCCGTAGGCTTCAGGCATCTTTCTTTTCCCCATCCCCTCACAGATTTTCTTCACGGGATCATTCAAGTTAGAACAGATCCTTAAAGGCCATCTGCAATGGACAGGGACACCCACAGCTCCATCAGGTGCTCAGAGCCCCATCCAGCCTGACCCTGGCTGTCTGAAGGGATGGAGCACCACCACCTCTCTTGCTATCCTTACTGGAAAAGCCATTTCCCTTATATTCAATCTAAATCTCCCTCCCTTTTAGTCTGAAACCACCTCCCCTTACCCCATCCCAACAGACCCTACTAAAGGCTTTGTCCCTTTCTTTCTTACAGCCCCCTTTAGTTACTGAAAGACAGCTTTCAGGTCTTCAAGAGCCTTCCCTTCAGGTTGGACATCCCCAGCCTGTCCTCATGGAGAGGTGTTCCATCCCTTCTTGGAAAGTCTATGGCCAAGAGACAGCATGCTTGCTTACTGATTCCTTCAGTAACCACAGCTTGCTTCTGCTGTAGGTGCTCCTCCATCCTCACGTGCCCCCAAAGGAGTCTCTGGATGGGGTGATGGTTGGGCTGGATGTTCTGAATGGTCTTTTCCAGCCTTAATGATTCCATGATTCTATGATGCAAAGCATCAGAGCTCAGCACTGTGGCACAGGGAGGTTGGCTGAGGGTTTGGCTGTTGGAGATTGGCTCTGGAGTCAAGAGTCCTTGAAGCTTTAGAGGTAAAATGGAGAAGTAAGCATTATTTCCTGTTTCTGGACACCTATCACCTCCAGCTCCTGGAGTTAACAGGCTCCCTGTAGCTCTCTGCTTGTTAGGTATGGCAGCTGGATAAACACTCTTTATTTCTTTATAAAGGGGAAAGGTTGTTTACAACTTGTAAAGCAGGATGGAAATGCTGTTTTCCATCAGAAGAGTTCCACGAACAATAGCAAAATAATGTTTAAAAAGCCCTTGAAGTGTCCCTTTCAAATGAAAAATCAAAGCGCTGGGATGAATATTAAGCACGGACAAAAACCAAGGTATTAATACTTATTAATGAACTAAGAAAAAGAAAAGAATAATGAAATGCAGGCAAAAGCAGCAGTGTATGTCTGGCATCAAAACCTTTGTGAAAATGCTTGCGCTGGAATCCAGATCTCCCCAGGAGGAGGTCGTGGTTTTGCTTTTAGAATTGACTAAATCTCCCCTCACTCCTGACTCCTTTGCTTGCTGCATGGGAAGAAGGGGAAAGGCCCAGCTGGGTCTGAAGGATAGGATGGGAGGACCTGTGTTTCTGATGAATTCCCCTTCTCCTTTCCCTGCTGTAGCAGGGATAGAGGGAGATGCTTTCACAAACAGGCTCTGTGATGGCACACGCTGACTCCAAGCAAGGCTGCCTTGCTTTGAAGAGCAGGGCCAAGGAGGATGCTGGCCTCACTGCATGGCCAACCTAATTACAAAACAAAAATATTTCTGAGTGCCAGAGGAGGGAGCCAGCAAAACACAGGAAATCTGAACGATTTCACTTTTTAATGACATCTTTTTCTAATGAAATGGAGATCAATTGATCAGCGTGGCACTGTGCTTTGCTTGGGCAGCATCTGGAGCTTGGGAAGGAGTTGGTGGGATGCACTGGTGCTGAGTTGGGTGCACTCATTTTAGAGGCACAACTTTGACTTCTAAAGGGATAAAGATCTCTGCCGTGTTTATGGGCTCTGTTGGTGGTTTTTTTTGTTTCTTTTTGTCGATGGCATCATCCCTTGCAGGATGTGTTTGTATGGCAAGAGGAGCTCTTACACGGATTGCTGGCACAGTGAGGAGCAGAGGGACCATGGTGGTGCTGGGAAGAGCTGGGGGAGGCAGGGAAAAGGCCATCTGGGAGATGCTGCAGGCGGCTTCTCCCTGCAATGCTGCTGTCACAGGCAGGGATGCTTGGCCCTGGCTAATGCAGGCATTCTGCATGGTGGCCCTCCCAGAATGGCTGAGTCCAGCTCCAAATCTCCTCTCTGGCATCAGGGATGGGCAGCAGCTGGCATTGCCAGGCTCCTTGGGCCTCACCTCTCTACTTGCTTGCATTCCATTCCCTTACAAACTCCCATTCCCCATCAACTCGCCTTGCGATGTGCCGCATACGAAATGGAGGAGATAAAATTACAGTATCTCAAAATTGGCCGGGCTCGGTGCAATATATAACATACCAGATGGCACTCCATGATGCCTCTGAAATATCTGTGCAATAGCATTTTAAGAAATGTATAAGTGATCAGGCAGCATATGGAAAATACGTTCTGTGCTGCACGAGGGAGCTGTGCCCCCTCTCCTGGCACCTGCTCACTGTGGCTCGGGGTGCGCTGAGCATCGCCCTGTGGGACCCAGATACCCTGGGCAGGGTTGTGCCATGCAGCTGTGCCAAGGATAGGATTGCAGCATTGACTGTCCTTGTTTTCAGAACCTCTGTGCTGCTTGCTGTGTGCCTCCAAGCAGCGGTAAGGGATGGGGTGGCAGTTTGGGGTTTGGCTTTGCAGCTGTAGGGCTGCGCTTGGGGTGTGCGCCCTGTGCTGCCCGTGCTTGCAGCGTTAATGGGAGCTGTCAGTCTGGCATGCTGTCTGTCTGTCTACCCACTGACGTAAAATCCCCTGTGCATTGGGTGTCTGTGAGGGCATCGTGGGCAGACACTTGCTTGGAGTTCCTGATTTGCTTTACTGCTCTCTATTCCACACTTCCAATCTGGGAGCTTGCTCCTCGTTTTTGGATTAATCTGTAGAAAAAAAACAGAAGTGGAAATCTTGCAGAAAGCAGACTTCCTTTCTTTGTCTTTCCTGACTTTGTCCTCTCTGTTATCTCGACAGCTTTCTATTTGCTGCTGTGTTTCCCTTTAATCTGCAGCCCTCTGTTCTTACCTGAGCTACAGAGGACTGACGAGTAAAACCACTGAACTTGGCGATAAATGAAAGGGAACAAAGCTTAAAATGTTTTCTTTCTCTCTCATTAAAAAGAAAAAGAAAAAAAAGTAGGAAAAGGAAAAAACCCATCTTCCAAAGCACACAGCCCATACGTGATGCCGGGATTATCCTTGAGCCACCTCCTGCTTATGGATCAAGATGCATCATTTATGCCCTGGTTTGGTTTTTCTTTATCCCCCCGATGTTCATTTTGATCACAGCTAGAGGAACAAAAGTATGTGGCTCTGAGAGGAGGAAACCGTGCCCCAGTGCTGGCAAGGTTGGCTTCTGATGGAATGGAGAGGGAGATAATGTTTTGTACATGGCAAGGGACAACTCCTATGGTCAAAGATCCAAGTTCTGAGCGGGCCGAGCCTCCTATAGGCTGTGGTGGAGACAATTCCATCACAGCTCTTCCCACCCTGCTGCTGCCCATTGGAGAATACTTGGTGGGAGCTGGGGGCTTTGATGGTGGCCAGGAGCATCAGGCACGCACAGAGCTTGGCATCTTCTTGGGGTGCCTAAAGACAGGCCAAGAGGCAATAGGCACAGATTGGCTGTGGGACTGGGGTTGGAACCAGATGATCTTGAATGTCGCTTCCAACCTGAGCTGTTCTTTGATTCTGCGATGCTCTCTTGAAACACAAAAGAAAGCTTTATTTTATGGTGAGGATGGTCAAGAAAAGTTTGCCCAGGGGAATTTTGGAGAGTCCGTTTGTGGAAGTGCTCAGAAATCAGTGACTTGGTCCTGGGCAGCCTGCCTTCGCATGAGTATGGCTTCATCCCATCAAACCTTCCCCTGCCCGTGGGGAGGTGTGACAGAGGCTCAGGGTCATGCAGTGCTCTGGGGACAGCACTGGGTCCCTGGATTTGCTGTGTGCTCAGAGCACACAGTCTCTGGAGTCTTTGGAGAGGTGCCTGGTCCAGCTCTGGGCTTGTAATGGTTTGTGATGGGAATTAGTGCCCCATCCATCCGGCCCCATTCTGCCATCTAACGAGAGGAGCTAAGTGCACTTAACAACACACCAGCTCTTGTTCAGGCCCCTTCTTCCCAAGCCAGAATCAATAGCAGGTCTCCTCAGCTTTTAGAGACTTAGATCCAGTCTTTTCATCTCTCTCTCTCTTTCTCTTTTCCCAAGCAGCACACGTTTGATTTTTCTCTTTTTTTCCTCCTGCACGCCGCAGAAATTTTCCCATTCTCCCTTTCATCTGAACCCGCACAGCACTCGCCCAGCCAGGGCTGCAGCTTGAGCTCCAGATAAGGAACCCTGCAGCGCCTGGGTTCCCTGCTCCCCATCTCCACCTGGGTGTGAGCGCTCCTACAAGTCGCCTTTATCTTCAAAGTGCTTTACAAGCACTAATTAATCCTCCCAGCACCCCGCTGCTGTAGGTGAGGCAGCCTTCACCCACAGTGCTGCTTCCTCTCTCCTGTTCCGTGGCGTGGGGTTTCTCTCCCTGTGGATCTCTGCTTTGCTTGCCCGTTACTGGGGAGCAGGACCCTTTCCACTGTGCAGCATGGCTGATTTCTGCAGTGTTGCCTGCAGGTTAACACCAACCTGAGGAATGCCTCTGATCATCACCTCCGAGGGGGAGGTGAGCGGTGCTGTTTGCTGAGCCCCAGCCTGCTTGCCCTTCTATTTTGCTGCTGCCCAACTGAATTTGCCTTGGTTTGCCTTTACTGTGAGATAGCTTGTCTGCTGCTGGTCATCACCAGCATGAAGCAGCACGAGGCAATGCATCCACCTGATGCACACGCATCTGTGGTGCTGCTGTGGTCTCCTTGTGCATGGAGCTGATGCTGGAACGCCAGGAGCAGGGCTGCAGGGAGCTCAGTTCTCCCAGAGCGGCCTTTGCTGGCATCTTCTGTTTACTTCCTTAGTAGCTCTGAGTTCAGAGAGGCTTTTTTTTTTTTGCTTTTTTTTTTTCTTCTTCCCTTCCATGAAATGCAAATCAATAGATGTTGTATTCACATTCTAACAAGATGTCAAGGAGAAAAGGGTAGCCTTTCATTCAGGGAGAGACGCAAACACAGGCAGGGAGAGGCGAGGGGACAGGAAGAAGGGGGGGAGTTGGAAGGTGGGAGGGGGCCCTATGGGATGGGATGTGGCTGTGCCTTGTGCAGGGCGCTGCCAGCAGGGAGAGCAGCAGCTGGGCACCAGGCAGTGGGACTGAGCCCATAGGCACGATGCCCATAGGCGTGATGCTCTGTCCCATCATACCGGAAAGTGGAGGCTGCAAGGGAAGAGTCATGGGACCTCCAGCTTCTTAAGGCAGTGCGTTATTCCTCCAGGAGTCTGGGGGGGTCCCGGATGTAAATATGCATTAAGACAGCTTGGGAAAAAATACTGCAGACGCACATCGAAATGGTGCTTAAATGTGCCCAGCAGACCATAATGTCTGCTTTCAGATCCAGTGCTGCTGTCAAATTTGAATATACAGTTTAGATTCTCTGCCTTATATCAAGAAACAAACAACCCTATACATCCCCAAACATCCCAGAAAAGCTCCGCTGCTGAAGTACATATTTATACATCTTTTATTTTGTCTTGGAGATCAAACAGAACAGGCCAATTCCCTGTTCAGACCTGCACTAGTGAGCAGCAACAGATGCTTTTGCCCAAGCACAGTTGTTCCCATTTTACAGATGGGAAAGCAAAGGCAGTGATGTCCTGAAATTCTGGTCCTAGGCTGTGCTTGTCTAATCAGCCAATGTACGTGGAAGGAGAGCAGCTAAACGGGTGCTGGGTTTGTTTAATAGTTATTGGAAGGTTTTGGGGTGGAAATGCGAGCCCTAGCATACGGGAGGAATGTTGTGGGAGGAGAAGAAGTCAGAATGTGTTGTTTCAAAATGTGCCCAAATATAGCTTTTCAGCTCTGGGTTTGAAAGCGGAGCAGCACGCTTGTTCTGAGCCCATCAAACGCGATCGCTAATTAGAAATTATTTCTTTGTTCCTTCCTTTTGGTTCTGTGAGGATGACAGCATTGCGTTTTTCCTTGGGTGGGTTTCCCAAATCCTTTGTGAAGTGAAGAGTGATGCCTTTGTGGTCTGGGGAGGGGTGTAGGGGGAGCTGGCTCGCTCAGTGGCCATGCAGGGTCTTGCGCCCCAAAACCCCTCTTGGTTGGCAGGACGGGTCTGAGCTGCACAGGTTTGCTTGGGAGGATGAATTTGCTCATTGTCGGCCATTTGGGTGTCAACGAAGGGAAATCCAGCAGGGAAACATTGCTGTGCTCATCTCAGGCTGAACGAGGCTGCTTGTTTTTCTTTTTTTTTTTGCTCAGTGCGATGGTTTAGCTCTTCCAGAGGTCAAGGCTGTTGTGAACAATGTAGCTTTACTCCCATTAAAAGATAAAAATCCCCGGGCGCGTTTGCTGCATCGTGCACAAACTCACCTAAAGGGCTGGGAGGTGGGGTGCCTTCAGTGGATGACGTTGGGAACAGGGTTGAGTTAAAAGCTTTTGAAGAACTTGTGGTTTATTCATGGGGAATAGGAAATGAATAGAGATGGATGGGTGAAATGCAACCCGAGTTTGTCCTGGTAGTGTGTTTTTTGGCTTCCATCCCTCGTTGGGTGAGCGCTGTGGTTGTGGTGTTGCACGTGGGGAGGTGCCCTTCCTGCTCTTGTTTCTGTGGGGGGGAAAGCAGCATGGGGGGGAAGTCGATGGTTTTTCTGCTTTATTTTCTGTTTCATTGGCAGATGATGCCTTTATGGCCAGAAGGGGTGTGGAGGGAGAAGGGAGGTTACAGTGCTGTGCCCCCTGGATGGGGGGGGGGTTGAAAAGGAGATACGAAGGTGGAAGCAAAAGAAAATAGTGGGATGGTAGAGGGCAACATGTGGGAGCTCGTGGTGCCAAAAAGAGTGAGTACAGAGCTAAAAGCCCAAAGCCTTGGCTAAAAGCACCTTTAGGCTGGCCTGCAATTCAAAGCAAAAAGAGACTTAAAGCCTAAAAGTAATGGGGAAAGAGATGGTGTCGTGCCAAAGGAGCCGATTCAGTTTGCCCTTATGCATTTTAAAAGGCTCACGATATATTTTTAACAAAGCCACGATGAATGTGCAACAAGAAGCTCTTTCTGTTGTTTGGTGAACGTCAAAAAGCAGCGTTCTTCCATTTGGAAACTTCTTCACAACGCGGCAGAACCGATCCCTGGGGTGCAGAAATGCACTGAGCCGAGGGGGGGGGCTGTGTGAAGGGGGGGCTTTATGGCTGGCAGGTATCACTGTGCCCCCATGAGGAAGCTGGGGATGGAGCTGGGGAGCTGGGGCACGTGGCAGAGGGATGGATGGCGGTGTGTTGGGGATGCTCAGGGCTGGGCAGCAGTGTGGGAATGTGATGTGGGGGGGCAGCGGGGTGCAAGGAGAGGATTTAAAAACTCTGCTTTGGTGGAAGCTGGGTGGGATCGGTTTGGCAGTCAGCAAGAGCAGAGAACCCCGTTCTGGGTGTCCTCTGGGAGCTGCTTAATGCACAGAAAGGGGGGAAAAAATAGAGCTCTGGTTGGGGTGCAAGGAGACAGTTCTCTGTGTCAGATTTTTGTGCAAAAACCACCCACTCACGCTCCCAAGCTTGGGAGCCTCTGCTCGCCTCCCTTGGCAGCAGGCAGAGCTGCCGGCTGCTCCCGGGGGGGCCCTGAGAGGGGCGAGCTGGGGGGCTGCCAGCCCCGGCTGGGGGCACGGTGTGGGCAGAGCCCCGTGCTTACATCACCGCTGCTGGGCTGAAGGCGGCCGTGGGACGTGCGGGTCCTCGTGCCCGGGGGAGGGGGGGTGCGGGGGGGATGATGCCCGTGTTGAACTCCCCGGTGGCACAGAGAGAGTGTGCGGGTGTCAGTCAGCAACCCGAACCAATGGGTGCCCGGTAGGAGGTCTGCTTCCCCGTGCACGGCCGGAGCCCGGTGCTTTTCGGGCTAGTTGTGCGTGCGTGTGCGAGGAAAAATCGGAGCCGCTCACTGCCTGCTCCTCTCTCTCTCCCTCTCTCTCTCTCTCTCTCTCTCCAGCTCGCTAACTCAGTCTCCCTCCCACTGCAAACATTGGATTTAAACCTGCTCAGCATTCAACGCAGACGAAAGCAGCGGCGGCAGCAGCAAGCAAGCAAGCAAATCAGCCGCGAGCCGACCGCAGCTCCAAGATGTACCATCCTGCCTGCTGGATCGTCTTCACCGCCACCACTGCCCTGCTCTTCATCCCAGGTAGGCAGTGCGGGAAGCTTTTCCCCCCCCCGGGGCCTAGAGGGGAGCGGTGCAGAGGATGGAGAGGTGGTGGTGCGTGCTGGGGGGACCCGGACTTGATGCCTGTAGTGCTTGGCTGCACGCAGCAGCGAGTTGCTCTGCATCAGGGCTCGGCGAGTGCTTGCAGCAGGGTTCAAGGCAGCAAGCTGGCCTCTGGGGAGAGCTCTGGGTGCTGGCAGTGCAGGAGGATGGCATTGCACATCGAGTGTGCGTGCTGCCTGCATGGGAAGCGCCGGTTCTTCTGTCCAAGCCCTGTCTAGACGTGGTGGGAGCTGGGATCACGCAGCTCTTTCCCCTTCCAAGTTGGGCATCTCCTGCATCCCTCTCTCCTGTGTGAGCTGTTGTGCTGTTCACCCTGCTCCCTCGCATCCCTGCTGATTGCCACTGGGCAAAACGGGCTGCCAGCCCCGTGCCTGCTTTTACAAAGTGAAGATGAAGCCCCCGATGTGGGCACCTGCAAGAATGAGCCCACCTGCAGCAAAGGTGCTCGGCTGCTGTGTGCTGGGCAGGAGGCTCTCAAAATGCAGACTGGCCTTAAGATGAGGGGGAGACGTGAGGTTTGCATTGAGACCGGCTCTGAGCTGATGCTCAGCAATGGGGCAGTGAGCACAGCTCTGCAGCGTATCCATGGGGAGGGGGAAGCAGCAGAGTGGGCAGCAGAGCTGCTCCTGGGGGACAAGTCACTGGTATTTTCAGACAAGGATGCATGCTTCTAGCAGCTGAAAAGATTGCAGCCCCTGTTGAAACAGATGGGGACTGGATGTTGAGGCTCGGATCCTATCTCAGCCCAACATGTGTTTTTCATGACTGTCAGTGAGAATTATGTTGGACTCAGGAGGGCAGGGAAGATGCACAGCTGCAATTTGAGCCGTTCTCTGTGGTTTAGTTCCAGCGCTTCTCTGTGCTGGGCTGGGCTGTGTGAGAAGCTGGAGGGGGAAGAGATGAGCTGTGTCATAGCTGGAAAACAGCTCTCACCTCTGTGAGACAGCTGTGATGAGCACAGGAGTGCTTGGGCTCCAAGTTGCTGCTGGAGACTCACGTCATGGGACCGTCTGTGTCCAGGGGTGCAGTGCCTGAGGGATGAAACAGCCACAGACATGGGCTGGGTGCTGCTGATTGATGCTTGGGTTCCACTGATGCTTGCTGCGGTGGCAGGGCGACACGATGTGTGCTAGGTGGGCATGGGCTGGGCAAGACGTGCCACTGGAGGACCTCCAACAGCAATGCCTTTCATGTGTTGTTTTTGGCTCCCCAGAAAGCCACGAGTCAAAATGGTGCACCTATAGCACAGCAGAGAGCACGTGGGAGCAGGGATGATGCACTCATCCATTGGAGAGTACAAGGGATTTTCAGGGGAAGTATTGCAGTGTCTTATCTGGAGCAAAACATGGCAGTGGGTTTTCCTGGCGTGGGGGCAGCTTGTCTGCCTAGTGCTGTTGGGTTGAAATTGCAATGAAATGGATGCAAGGCAGCATCCAGAAGAAAATGGACCATGCAGTTAAGCCTCCAGTAACTTGGGAGAGGTTTCTTGATCTGCACTTTCCCGTTGTAGCTTTGCCTTCTTATTTATATTGAGCAGCAATATCTGCTTTGGCTCTGAATGTCCCCTGAGTCAAACCAGCCTAGGAATTTGCCCAGCTGGGCTCAGCTGTTAATCCATCACACAGAAACCTGCTGCCTGCAGTAGAGGAAGGAAAGCGTTCTGGTGTGCCAAGCTGCTGCCTTGGTCCTTTTCCGACCCCTGGGGCCTGCGTCTTCCGTTGGGTTTTTAATACTGTTGATTTTTTTTTTGCAAGCAAGAATCCCACGTGCTCTGTGCAGGTGATGCTCCCCTGGGATGTGCAGAGGCTGTTTGTGAAGCGTGAACTCTTTTCCTCACCATTTGTGTGTGCATCCTGCGGGAGTTTCTCATGGGGTGGTTAAAGTGAGAAGGGAACCTGCTTTTAGAGGTGTAATTAGAGTGAAGGGAAACATCACAACTTGAAGGCTCCTGCAGAAAATAGCGCTGCGAAGTTATTATTAGCTGTAATAGCTTATTTGCCAGTTTTTTCCCTCTTTCTCTCCCACCTCTGTTCTTTGCTTTTCCTTTTCATTTTCCTCCTTTTACCTTTGTTAGGAAAGATGTATATTTTTTTTCCCACTGGGACTCGCATTGTCTCGTTACCAGTTCACTGCTGTGGAATGTAAAGACACGAAAGGTTAATGCAGTAATGAAACCCTGACCCCTCTGCTCATAGATAGCATCTTACTCTGTAGCTCTTTATTTCTTTGTCAGACGAGTTCCCATGCAAAACAATTTCTAAGGCTAATGTTGTTGTCTTTGGCTTTGGGCAGGGCTCCTGGGTGACAGTGCTTTCTGAGGTGGGCTCCTCCTGATGGGAAGGATGCAGTTATGGCATGACATCATGGCTCTACTGGTGGCAAAAATCAATGCGCGTCAGCTTGTTTAGACATTTATATTGCTGCCTTTGCTGGCTTGGCAAAATGGCTTGTCATGGCAGTGGCTCCTTCCCAGCTGGGGCTCGAGCCCTGCAGGCTCGGAGCTGTGGCAGTGCAGGCTGCAAGACAGCTGCTCCTGGTGCTGCAGGTCCTGGCATCTGGGAGCCTGCTGGGCAGAGTCCCCAGTGCCCTGCTGTCACCTCTCGCATGTAGGACTTGCTTTCTGCACCCGCTTGTAACTGAGCCTCACGTGGGCTGTGTGGCGTTGGTGGTGGATGAAAATGCAGTCTAAAATGAAGAAATAGGCACGGCAGGAGTTACAAAAGCTGTTTGCTTCCTGTTCAGGAGTGATGGCTGGGCTTGGGGTTACCGGATGCCACTGCATTCTCAATTGGGGGCTCAACTGTGACCCCTCTGCCAAAGGGGATGCAGAGCAGGCAGAGAGCTGCTGATCCCTGCAACTAAGCCGAAGAGTAAGTACCTGGAGCACGTTAGTTCTGCTTCAGTGTCGTTTCCAACTTAGACTAAAAGGGATTTTCTGAGCTCTCTCGAAGGCTGGGGATGGTAGTGGCTGCACTGCTGTGGCCATCAGCCCTCCATCAGTCAGAGATGTTGGGGAAGAGATCCCATTAGCAGCCCTATGCCCTGGGCTCCCGTTTGCCTTTCTAAGCGGTATCAGGAAGGATTGTGATAGAAGAAGGAGCAAATGCAGCTTTTTCCTCTTTGCAAACTCTCTGCATTGTAGTTTTCTGGAACAGTTTGTTCTAGGGGCTCTGGGGCTGCTCTCTCCGGTTGCTGCCTTCCAGGGTGCACCAAACTGGATGGAGGATCTTGCTTTGCTTATTCCAGCAGATTCCCTTTGACAGCATCCCCTCTGTGTGTCGTTCTGTGGTTGCAAACAGCTGGATGGAGGAGTCTGCTGGTGTGAGTCTCTGTGAAGTACTGACATTGGAGCTGGAATGAGAGAAATGGTTCAAAGGCACCAATGGGAGCTGGGTACATTAAGTGATGCTTTTGAAAATCTTCCCCAAAGGCCTGAATGTTTGGTTATGGTGGATCTGAAGTTGCATAAACAGCTATGTTCCTATTTTACACTTGAATATTCAATTTGAAGTTTGTGCTCAGCTTGGATAGAGCGTGATGAACCTCTGTGTGTTTGCACCCAGAGCTGGTGGTCACCCACTATCCTGTCCACAAAAGAGATCCCCTCCAAAACCGAGTATCGTCTTTACAAACACACATATATATATGTATATATATGTGTGGTTTTTTTTTCCTTATCAAAATCTATGGGGTCATTTGTGCTCAAAGCTGACCTGCAGTCAGCCTGGGCTTTGCAGCCCTATCCTTTTCCCATTCCCAGACAGGCAAATCCCAGCACAGCTCCCAGCTGCTACTGTGTGCAGGGTGGGCTGTGATCTCAGCTTGTCAAACTTGTCCTCTTTTTTTTTCTTTTTTTGTTTAAACTTAAAAATAATAACAGCTCTGCCACAAATCTCCTTCCCTCCCTTTCTCTAATGAAGGCATGGTACTTATAATTACCAATGCAGCAACTACGCATACAGAGGTGGCTTTGACACTTGCTTCTCAGTGGGTGGGTTTATAAGGAAACTCCTCTTTTTTTTTCCTTTACCATTTTTTTTTTCCTTACTTAGAGGAAAGAATCACTTACCTGCCTGCTTCCCATCAGCTCTGGGAGTGCATTACCGTGCTCTAAGGGTGACTGAATCTCTGTAGGCTGGATGCTATGGATGGACACATCAGCCCTGGGCAGCAGGGCTCAGCATGATGCGGTGGCACCGGTGCGTCAGTGGGGCCATGCAGGGATGCTGGACTTGTTGCCTGTGCAGCACAGTCATGTGCCTGCAGGACACGTGTGCGATGAGGCGAGGAAAGGGGGGAAGAAGAAAAAGAGTTATTTTTAGGTTTACTTTTCTGTGAATTCAGCGCTAGTGAGAAGTGCTGGATTGACAGCTCTGGAGATGGAAGCTGTCTGCAATCTGCAGGGAAGGGGAGCCCAGCATGTTGTCCTGCTGGGTCCGTGCTTTGGGATGGATGCTGAGGCTGGAGTGCGTTGGCCTGGGGTGAAAAACAACAGGAGGTCTGTCCTGTTGGCCAGGGCTGACCACTGGTGGGTTTAACATGGGGTAAAGCCTCCTAGTGGGGCACGTAGGATTGTTTGAGCTGGGGACTGTGGGTTCCTTCATGGTGGCTAAGTCAGCAGTTGCTTGTGGACCGAGTGAACCTACAGCAAAAGGGCTGAAATCCCTTCTGTGACAGCAGGAACATTGCTGTGTCCACTAATGAAATGGCCCAGGTGCATTTGTCATAGGCATAGAACCATTTGAGGTGGAAGGGACCTTCAGAGGTCATTTAGTCCAACTGTTCCTCAACGAACAGGGACTTCTCATCCCCACGTTCCTTGCAGACCATGGAAGGGGTTTTCACAGCAGGCTTCAGGCTCCCAGAGCAGCACCAATGGAGGGCACTGGGGGGTCCATGCTGTGCATCCCACACGTTGGCTACAAGGAGCCTTCATCCACATCCACCCACCATCCCATCGCCTCTTCCTGCGCCACTGTTTACTTCTGGCTTTTGTTTCCTGTACTTGTTGCTATGCATGTAGCGTGTGGAAGGAGCTTCAGCAAATATAGGCCACACTTTGATTGTTCAGCAAGCTGGAAAATGATGATTATAATTTTTGACAGAAGGGAAGGAGGGGGAAGGAGATCTCTGGGCTTTCAAATCTGCTCTGTCATAAGCAGGATCTTGCAAGGGCCCTCTGACTTCTCCCTCCCCAAAGGAAATGGCGTTTGCATAGCAAGAAGGGCTACAGGAAAAATTCTTCTCTTTACAAGGGCAAAACAATACTTACTCCACTAATCCTTCCACCTTGTGCAGCAGTCTTGTCACAGCACATAAGCAAAATGCGGTTGGCATTGGCCGGTAATCGAACGGGAAGCATCCGAGAGAAACCTGGAGTTGGATGCTGCTAAAAAAAAGCCCCCAGTCGTCCCTGTTAGACACAGCCATGCACAGCCAGGCACATGTCTGACTACGTATGGCAGTGCTGGCTGCATCAGGGCTGGATGTGACAGCGGAGCCCGTGGAGACCTCCACCCAACCCTTCCCATCCCACGCAGTTGGCGTTGGCCGTCTGCTCCCTGCTGGATCTCCCTGTTGTTTTATCAAATAGCTTTGGCTAATTTTCACTTTAATTTTTTTTTTTTTTTGGTCTTTCTTTTAATGCGATCGCTTCTAATGAGGCTAATGACATTTAGTCTCCATGGCGGCGCATGTTAATTTGGTCACCAAAATGTCAGCGTGAGGCGGATGCGTCCTATCTGCCCGCGACAAACACTCTGCAGACAAAGGGGCTCTGCTCCCAGCCGTCCCCTCCTTATCTCAGGGCATACAGGAACAGACCAGGGCATTTGGCAGAGCTGCCCTCCCTCCGTCCCTCCTCTTCTGGCACCGTGTTCTGCTGCAGAGCCCCATGAGCATGGGAGGTGAGGAGCACTGAAACGGAACCTTGGGAGCAAGCTGGTGCGATGTAATTAATCAGATGTCAAAAGCCCTGAGCAAAGTTAGCTTTGATCAGTAGGGAAATCTGTCAAGCAGGTCGTTCTGCTGCCCGTGGCGTTCTTCTGTCTGTCTCGGCCCATCCATCTGCCTTGTCCCTTCTTAATGTGGCCAAGGTGGCAATCTTCTGCAGCCAGGTGGCACCTTCCAGCCTGCGGAGCGTGGGGTAGCATCTCCTTGTCCTCGCCAGCTCTGGTGGTGTAGAAGACAGTGATTTGACCCTCCTTGCTGAAAAGGGACCCCCTGGTATGGGCTCCTACAGGTTGGAAACAGGACCATGGCTGGAGGCTGGAGGTAGATGTAGGTGTTGCAGAGGTGCTGCTGTGTAAACTTGGCTGCCTGCAAAGTCGGGCGATCAGGAGCAGCCCCAAAGCAGTGCTGAGACTGCAGGTGGCTGCACGAGGAACAGTGACTTCTGATATATTGTACTCGAGTCTTACCAACGTGTTGAGCCTTAGGAGCCTGAGCCGTTTTGCTTAAGAATGAGTCCCTTTTTTTCTGCAATCTGTGTCCAAATGCAGCTGAATTTGATCTGCTCTCCTTTGATCTGTTCCTCCCTCTCCATTCTGCGTAGCAGGAATGGATGAAGATTAAAGTTTGCAGCTTCTGAGCAAACTAGGTTGCTCATCACTGCGTGATACCCAATTACCTGCTGATACCTCAGGAGTGAGAAGGTATTGATCCTGCTTGGATTTGAACCTGTTGAACCAGAGAGTCTGGGTATTTCAGATACGTTGCTTAGGACACACCATTTCCTACAGGGCCTGAAGTGCAGCCTCTGCGCCCGCGGTGCTCGGAGCTGATGGAGGTGACCCTGTGTCTCTGCCACGGGGGAAATAACCAATATGTGATGAATAAGAGCAGGGGCGCTCTGCAGAGTGCACGTGGGATGTGGATGTGATGGATCCTGTGATGTGCATGAGGAATATCTCCATTTTTACAGAAAACAAATTCGCAGAAGCTGATGTTTTCCCCCTTAAGCCCATGGCTTTCTGTACCTCGTCTCTGTGAGCTCCCCAGGCTGCAGAACTCTTTGGTGACATCCCTGTGTTTGCCTTCCTCCAGTCTTCTGCTGGCTGTCACGTTCACTACTAGAAACAGCATTTTAATTAAGAAACAAGAGCAAAAATTCTCTCCAAATCAGGTGGTGAGGGGAGGCTTGAGGGACTGGATCGAAATGTTCATTACTGAAACGTGGTATCGGGTCTTGCTTGTGTGTCATGGTTGTTCCTGTAGATCTTAAAACACTTCACGAAGAAGAGAAATTTCATGGTCCCTGTTTGTGCAGACAGAGAAGCCAAGGAATAAAGAGGGAGAATGACTTGCCTAAGGCATGCATGGAGAGATGTGTTAAAAGACACGTCCTTGCTGTAGTTCCAAATCTGAACTGGAGGCTTCTAAGTGTTTTTCCTTGTGAAACAGCAGGTTTCAGATTCATCCTCTGAGAAACACAGTCAAAAGACTGAAATCAGTGCATTGAACCCCAAAATTTCTCTGCTGTGCTGACGTGGAGCTGGGGCACCAAGGCTTGCACTTGGGAGCTGTCAGAGCTGTGATGCCCAGGGGTGATGTGTGGAGGTTGCTGAGCACCGGTTGGTGACAAGCAGGCAACGAACGTGGCTTTGTGAGTCAGTGGGCACTCTTTGCTGCTGTTGGTGGAGGCAGGAGGGCAGCACGTTCTGGATGCCCTTGTCCTTCCATGCCTCGTCTCCATCCGACTTCTCTGTAGGTCTGAGAGTGCTGATCTCAGAGCTGAAACCAGGAGGCGAATGGAGAGGAAATTCTCAAGCACGCTCTTCTCTCAACCCTTGGGCTCAAAATGGAAACACTCTGCAGTTGAACTGAGAGCACACATTTATCCCAGTAATGCTCGCCGTGCTTCTGCTCTGTGCGCTGCAGCGTCCGCCGGCTGCTCCGGGGCTGCTGCTGGATGCCTTTGCCAGCCTTTGCCTATAGTCGGGGTGCTTTATCTTTATAAAGTAGCAATAAGTGGACAGTATAATATATTTCACTTTTAATAAGGTGTTGCCAGTTGCACACACTCCGCAGAGCAATTAGTGTCAAAAGCAGCTAAGCAATGGCGGGGAGCCGTAATTCGGCTGTTTACCGACCTGGAGGATTTATGGGCAGTCGTTGGGGGGAGCTGCGGTCGCGGCTTGGCCGGAGATCCAGGAGGTGCTACGTGCTGGCTGCAAAACCACGAGCCTGTGAGCTCCTGGAAGCTCTTAAGGGAGGCCAGAGTGAGCTGCTCGTCCCTTGTGTTGGCCCATAGGGCTGGGGCTTGGGAGGAAGTATCCAAAAGAGGATGCTGAGCCAGCCCTGATGTGCCAGCCAGCCAAAATGTGGCTGGGAGGACCTCTTTGTTCTTCGTGTTGGTGTGGCAGGCAGCTTTGTGGCGTGATGTTGTCCTCTGTGCTGTTGCGAGGCTGGGTTGCATGTGGATCAAGTGAGGTTTGGTGCATGGCTGGAGGAGGTGGCAGAGATGGGGATGGAGAGGGGAGCTTTTATGTCTTGGGGCAGCCGTGCTTTGTGGCAAGACCTTCACCTTCCCCTCTAAAGGAAATGGTCACAACGTTTGGTTTCTGATGTGAATATAAGGAATATTTCTGAGCTTATGCCCCTATCCTCCTCCCCATTTCCACCCCCTGTTTCTCAGTTCAATAAAGTTCCAGTTCCTTGGGTTTGTTCTCCAAATTGAAAGCCTTCCATTTTCGCACCTCTGTAATTGGTGCTATCTGTTGAGAGAAACTCTGCAACACCAGCCAGCCAAGGTCAGGAGGAGCTGAATTGAATTAAAAGGAAGAGAAATTGGTTCGAGGTGGGCAGAGGGCCGCAAAGGGAACGATGCAATTTCTCTCCTCGGGGCTCCTGATGAGCAGAGGGAACGGCAGCTTCCCCGAGCACCTGCGGGGTGCTGACACCGACCCACCCACACCTCCATCTGCACACGGAGGTGGGCGCCTCACGACTGCAAACAAGGAGATGAGGCCCAGCGCCCGGTCCTTTATCTGGTCAGCGGGATGGGGCTGTGCTCCTCCAGCTCCCGGGCTGGGATGCTGACAACTGTCACTGCAATGACCTTGCGGTGATTAAATACAGCCAGAAATTGTCTTTTTAATAAGAAACTAAAGGCGTGATGCAAGCTGGCGGCTGGGAGATTTAAAATGCGGTGCTGTGACCCTGCCACTAACTCAGACCCTGCTGTAGGGCGAAGGGTGAGGGTTGAGATCCTCTGCTGTCCTTAGCTGGGCTAAAACTGGAGGTCTCAGCAGAAGTCAGTGTGTGCAGCCCCGGGGTGGCACGGCTGTGGCTCATGAGGGCTGCGTGGAGCTGTCTCGGGGGTATGGAAGTGATGCTCACAGCTCTTATTGAGCTGCTTGGGGATTTTTCCACTGCATTTTTTTTTTTTTTTTTTTTTTCCCCTTGAAAAAGTACTCCTTGCTGGCAAAAATTGCTCTGGGAAGTTGGTTTGCCTTGAGAATGCAGTTTGCAGGAGCAGGGGCTGTGTCCTGGGCAGTGCTGTGGGTCCGAGTCCCTCCTCTGTCCTGGTTCCAAACTTACAGCCTCCATTCCCCCCACGCTGGAGCTCTCTTTCTGGATTCATAATAGTGCTTACGATGCAGTTGGCCCAAAGTCTCCCCAGCCCAGCAAACATCCATGGCCCTTCAGCAGCAGGGCCATGATTAGAGTGGCTCCACCGGGAGACTGCAGCAGGGGGGAGGAGATGTTTCAAATGGTGGAATTTCAGGGAACAAGGCAACAATTTTCCACCCACTTCTGAGCTGGAGCAAAGCCTTCCCAGGCTCTTTTTCTCGCTTCCCAGCTGGGCTGGCATGGGGACACGGCTTTTATTAGCAGCAGTATGAAGGCAAGGGGCCAAAGGAGCTTTGGTGGATGCCAGGCTCAGCACCCGGTGCCCAACCACCGTTGGTTGCTGGTGGCTGTGCTCAGGGGATGTCCCCAGCCCTGTTTATTCCCTGCTATTGATGCTCGTGGCCTTGCTGTGCCGTGCTCTCACCTGGGGCAGGATGGGGGTGGTGTTGTGGCTGGAGGCTGCAGAGTGCCCTGCAGCCCCTGCTCTGCCTCTCCTGTAATTTATACAAGAGCAAGCCGATGTTCCCTTTTAAATTGACAAAGGCAGAGAATGGAGCTCGGGAAGCCCTCTGACCCCAGAGCCCTGGTCCATGAAAATTACAGGCGCTGTACAGCGCGTTTCCTCTTGATGTACTTGCAGTGGGGAGATGCTGGTTAATTTGCCAGGACTCAGAGGTGACCTGGGTTTAATAAAGAGGATTAATGGATTTGAGCTAAAGGTCTCGGCTGTTTGGAGCTGATAGGCTTCTCCTTCGAAGACACCGCAGCAGGCACAGCTCAGCCTCTTGCAGGGGAGGCGGAGGCGGTTGGCTGAAAGGAGCGTGCTGCTGTGTAACAAGGGATTTCCTCAGGGTTAATGGCCACGCAGGGCAGCCCCAGATCCCCGTGACCTGCTGCATGTGCTGCTCTCAGAAGGGTTAACAGTAGCTGGGTGGAAAGGATCCCGTGTGAGGATCTGTTCTAGCACCAGTGTTGGGGATGAGGTTGAGCATCCGCTGCTGCTGTGCTCTCCCTGCACGTCTTCCTTCTGCTCAGGGAGCAGTGAATTCCCTGCAGCCTTGCTTCCTGGCCCCCGAGCTGGCTGTATGTATTCCCATAATAAGGCAGTGGAGCCCTTTGGATGGGAGCAGCAATAGGCGGGTCTGCTTTCCCTGCCAGGCAAACGTGTGTGTGATCAATGCAATCAGCTCACCCTTCAGCTCTGTTTTGGATTGGATGGAAGAGATGCTCTGGCTGAAACCCCTTTATTGAGTAGAGAAGGTGCAGTGAAATTACAAGCTGTAGCTTTTACCATCTCTGGCCTTCTGTCTTGTCTTTTCCTTATCCAACAGCTTGTCTGGTATTATGAAGCATTATTCTCTTAAAACCCCATTTTTCCCCTTTTCAGAGGGGTAAGCAAGCACTCAGCAATGCATCCTTGGCCAGCCCTGTGTAGAAATGCTCAGCAAGAGATCTGGAGGGCACAGAGCTTGTTCATCTCACAACTATTATTTATATCTGTAAGGCTGAATACTGACCTGCTTTACCTTAGTGCTCATCAGGGAAATCCAAATGAATGATTTCCTTGTAAAGCTGAGCACGGGGTTGGAGTCAAAGCTGTTTGCACTCTCCATCCAGTGAATCCCAGAGCTCTTTAGGACAGGAAGCAAAGGTATTAAATGCATTGCAGAAGAATTAAGTGCAGGACCCTGAAAGCGTGATTCAGCAAATACTCCTGGAGTTGATGCTCAGCCTGTTTGCAGTGCGATGTGCTGTGCTGCTTCAGATGGAAACTGTGGAGGCAGTTTGCAGATGCCCTGGGTATTTTTTGGGGAATTCATGGCATTTTTTGGGGAATCTCTGGGGAAAAGGGGCTTTGGCTGCCTTTTGTTCCACCTTTGGGTTTTGCTTCTTTAATGATGTTGGAATTGTTGGTTGCTTTTTGCTTAGAGGAAGCTGCTTTGGTCCTGCAGGGTGCTCAGAGCCCCATCCAGCCCGATGGGGCATCAGCCACCTGTCTGGGCAAGCTGTTCCAGTACTTCACTACCCTTATTTTAAAAAGAAAAACCAAACTTTTTACTTAGGCCCAGTCTGAATGTCCCCTCTTTTAGTTTGAAATGGATGAGCAGTACCTGGGTGCAGTGCCTATTTCAGGCTGTGGCAATCAGCCCCGGGGATTCATCCAGCGTGCAAATAGCAATGCCTGGGCCGGGAGTCTGCTCCCCGGGAACACCCTGGTTTGATGCCAGCAGCATTCTTTGCAGTCAGGTCAGGTGCTTTTCCTCGAGCCAAGCCCTGCTCAGAGCTGGCCCTGCAGCTCTCCGTGCTGCTACCTGTGGGCTCAGCAGCGGGAGCGCAGCACTTTGCAGCAGCATCTTGCAAATGAGCCACGCTGCACCCGGGCTGCTGCCTTAATGCATTCAGCCCGCATTGTCTTCCCTCCTTGTAATTTATACCTGATGTTGCCATGTATTATTTAGTTAGGCATGAGAAACGCCACTCGCGTGAAGGAGCGCGGCATGGGCACAGCGAGCTCCGGGTTCTGCCCCTTTGCAGTGGGGAATGGAGCACAGCAAGGTCTGCACTCTGACCCCAGCACCCCACTGAGCTTCCCAGGTCGCTGCACAGCCAGGAATCCCTGCTCACCCCTGCAGCAGGGATTCAGTTATCGTTAGCTGAGCTTGCACAGCTCCGCACGGTGTCGTGCAGCTGCAAGTTTTTCTGGCCTTTTTAAACATCCAGCTGCAATGTATTATTACTTTTTTTCCTCTCCATTTCTTTGTAATTTGATTCTTTGCCTTTTCATGCTGTCATGTAATGTTTGGGGCTGCTTTGGCAGCCTGTGGCCACAGCAAGCGTTCGGACAGGGAGGAAGATGCATTCTGAGGAGACGCGCAGCCACAGTGCAATATCTAATATTTATTTCATATCCTATAAATTACACCGTGAGGGAAAAAGTCAGCATCCAAAAATTGTCTGTCTTTCTTTCTTTCTTCTTTTTTTTTTTTCTTTTCCTTCCTGGCAGCTTGCAGTTGGGGCAGTGTGGGATGGAGGGGAACCGCCGCAGCTCAAAGCTGCAGCCTCCAATTCTCACCTCCCTCAGTAATCCCTAAAGTCTGAGTTCTGACATTTCCAAAAAGTGGTTGGTGATGATTCAGGACAGAAATGGGAGATGTTGACATTTTGCTGGGAAAGGGCGATTCCCCCCTATTGAGGGGGGGGTTGGAGGGGCTCCTGCTATCGTCTCCCCAGGCTCAGCGCTGCCCCATCCCTGCAGCACCAATGGGGGATTGCTCTTTGTGGGGCAGAAAAGGCCAAACTCTCACAATTACCCAATTCTCAAACTTTTTCCCAGACCCCAGCAGTCTGCATATGGGCTGGCAAAAAAAAAAAAAAGAAAAAGCCTCATTTGTGGGTTTTTTTTCTGCTGAAAATGCACTTTTCTTGTCAAGCCATAGGCAGGCCCACATTGGGGCCATCTTTTCCTTTGGCGTTTCCCACCCCCTTCCTTGCAGCCCTCCAAACCGTTTTACCCCCATTGCCAATAAAGGCAAACAAAAATTAAATCTATAATTATCATTACTAATTCCACTTAATTAGTCACAAGCCAGCAGCCAAATTGGCTTTCTCATAATTATCAGATAAGCAGTAAGCACATCTCATAGATTATAATTAACACTGCTTAATTAAAATCTAATATACATACACCCTTTCCTCGACATATGCCTAATTGGGTTCATGAACAGAGGGGTGCAAAGCACCTGCCGTCCCCCACCCCCCCAGAAAGGTTTGTTCAATGCCATGAAGTTGCTTGAGCTTGCAATGAAGGCTGTGCTCTCTGAGGGTAAAATTAGTGGAAAGCTTGGAAATGAGCCCAAAAAGGGGAACTCTGTGCCTGCAGGGTGCTTGCAGCCCACAGCTGGATGGGTTCTGGCAGCGCATGGAGCTGAGCTGTAGCATCAGTGTGGTGAGTTGGTCATCAGGAGGGGCAAAGGGGCAGAGAAGGAGGGCGCACCTGAGTCTGAGTGCTTGTTGAGCAGGAATTGGGGCTGGATGGCTTCTGGGGCAAGCTGCTTTTTTCTTGCCCTTGCTCATAAACACCTTCCTTGCCCTTCTGTCTTCGTTTTCTTTAAAGCACCTCGGCTAGGAAAAAGGCGTCTCCCCGATGCACGATGAACTCATGCAAGATACTCTTCTGAGTTAAGTATTTTTTATTATTATTGTTATTGCTCCAGCTGTGACCTCTCCATCTCTGCTGGGATCTGCAATAATAAAGCAGCTTGAATAAATTACACTTAAAGAAAGTGAATGTTGGATGTTGGCTCTGAGCTCGGGAAATTGATGTCTCTCTTATTTCCTTACCCTGAGCAGGGTCGGGAGGAGCTGCCGGCGTTGCTCCTCCAGGCAGATGTGCTCTGGCCCCGTGTGCAGCCCCAGCTGGTATCACTTTCCCCTTTCCTGCTGCAGGGAGGAGATAGTGCTGTCTCTGATGGGTGATCGGTGACGTTCGTGGCCTCCTGACAGTTCACGCTGCAGATGGGATATGAGCATCATTTAGCAGAGGGATGTGGGTGGAGGTAGGAGAAGAGAGGAGAGAGCAAGAGGGTGATAAGGGGAAGATAAAGTATTGCCTCTGACAGGCACCACGCTGGGGCTGAGCAACGGGGATAGGCTCTGCTGGTGACAGCTATTGCTCCTGGGGGCATTGCTTTTGTTGTAGCATCCTATTTTGTTCTCCCCATTGGCTGCAGAAAAGGAGAGGGGCTGTGGTGGGTGCAGGTCCTCGTGGCTCTGAGTTTGCTTGCTTCCTTTCTTGGTCTCGTCGGTGCTGCAGCAGAGCTGGGTTGCTGGGGAGCCAGAGTCCTCCCAGGCTCGGTGCTTGTAGCCAAGATCCTGCACAAGGGGTTGGACCTCAGCCCTCCTCCTGCTGCCTTTGGTAAATGGAGAACCAGCATCTGAGCCAGCTCTGCTGGCCTGGCAGTGCCTGGGTGGCCCTCGGGTTCCCCAACCCCTTGCATGCCCCCTGAGGTGCAGTAGCTGCCATCCAACCTTGTGGCAGCGCAGCGAGGCATCCCATTTGCACAGTAGCTTTTGCCTATTCGTCTGCCTGAGAGAAGTGGAGACTACTGATAATGCTGATTATTAATTAGATCATTTGCCTGCCAGATTTTGCTGAGCTAATATCCGACAGGCGAGTTTCTGCACTGGGGGAGATTCGCAAGATGTGATTTCTGACAGAGAGATGCTGAGCCAAGCACCTCACAGCCAGGTGGGATCTTCTCTGGGATCCTTTACAGTGAGAGCCCCGTGCTCTGGGTAGGAACTGGTTTTGGGTCTGAGCTTCCCAGCTTGGAAAGGGCATCCTGCTCTATGGTGTGAGGGAGTCTCAAAAGAGCTTTAATGCGGCGGCAGCAAAAAGTAAAGGCTTGGCACGTGTTCTGGTGTCGGGGGAGGATTTGCGGATTAGAGATGTGTAATTGTATGTAGTGCATGACAAAACAAAATAAGTGGCAAAAAGAACTCGGTCGTATTAAGAATTCAAAGCAAGCATTAAGCTTTCTTACTAACATAGGGGGGAAAAAAAAAGTGGAGTATGCAAAGCAAAATCCCCTCTCGCTTCTGCAGCCTCTGCTCCGCTCGCATGCCGTGCAGCAGTGCTGATATTGAGGTCTCTGGGGCTGCTCCTGCTGCAAGAGGACTGCGAGGGCTCTGTGAGCCCCTCCAGCAGCTGCAGATGGATGAGCCTTGTCTGCATCCAGCTGCTCTTCCTGGTGACTTCAGCATGAATAGCACGGGTGGAAGAGCTGGAAGCAGATCCCGGGTGCCTCAGACCATAGCAGGATGGGTCCCCATCCAAAGGCTTTAGCAACTGGTTGCTCGTGAGCTTCTGCTTGACTGCAAGGCAGCTGTGTGCTTTTTCCACGGGGATTTCTTGCCATCATAAGATCTTCCCAGATTAAGTAAATAATTTCACATGAGCTTAATTAAGTCTAATAGACTCATTAGTTCACTCTTCGTGCTCGTTCCCAAGGGAGCGGTGGCCAGGAGCCGTGAAGAGATGCTGCAGAGGGATCCTAAGGCAGCAGCACGGAGCTCTGGCACAGGCAGGTCCCTGAGGTCAGGAGGTTGATGAGTCAGGAGCTCACGTCTGCATGGTGATCTGGGTGACAGGCAGCTTTCCTGCCCAAAGTGAGTTCGGGGTGGGTGTAGTTTCCCAAACAGAAGCGTGATGCAGACCATCTACTGGTGACCCAACAGCATCTGTTTGCTTGGGATTGCCTTGACCTGCTCTGAGCTTTGTGGAACCCTGCAGCCCTGCAGGAACAGACCCTAAGGTGAATTTTTTGGTGCTTCTGTAGCACTTAAATGATTTCCAGCTTAATTAGAACTGCATCAGGTCTAGAGGAGGGCCACAAAGATGCTCAGAACTTGGAGCACATCTCCTGTGAAGAAAAGTTGGGGAAGTTGGGCTTGTTTAGCCTGGAGAAGGCTTCAGGGAGACCTCACTGTAGCCTTTCAGTACTTGAAAGGAGTTTATAAGCAGGAAGGTTGACTGACTTCTTATGTGGTCTGGTATTGATAGCACAAGAAGGAAGAGTTTTAAACGAAAAGAAGGGAAATTTTGGTTAGATATTAGGAAGAAATTCTTTATTCAGGAAGCAGTGAGACACTGAAACAGATTGACCAAAGGAGCTGTAGATGCCCTATCCTTGAAGATATCCAAAACCATGTTGGGTGGAGCCCTGGGCAGCCTGATTTGGTGGGGGGCAACCAACCCAGGACAGGGGGATTGGGACTGGATGGGCTTTAAGGTCCCCTCCAAAATAAGCTGTTCTCTGATTCTATGATATAGGCTCTGTGAAGCCAAGAGCTTTCAGAGCTGTCTATGGCTCGGTGCTCAGGTGCATGGAGAAGGGCAGGAGTCCCTGATACCATGGCAGGGATGGCTGATGGCCTTGAGGATGGGCAGGAGCAGCTCCTGGATGGTGCATCCCCAAAACGACGGGTGGAGGGCATGGAGGGGCTGGGAAGAGCTGAGCAGCAGAAATGAGAGGGCTGAGATTTCCTGAACAGAAGGTGATGGGAAAAGAAAGAGCTGATGGAAGCTAAAATGCGTGTGTATATATATATATATATGTGTGTGTGCAGGGATATGCCTGGGGAAGGTTTAGGCTTTTTCAGTTATGCGCCTTCCTGGTGGCATGTGGTATTAAATTATACTGCTGCGCCCAGGACATTTTTATGATGCATTTTAAAGTTATGTCAAGGGCATAGAGAGCATACGGGTAGGTGACCTCTTTAGGAGTTTGCATAAATCTAAATAAATAAAATAAAACGGAGAGAGGAAGGCCTGCGGATCTCCTCATTGCAGTGGCACGCTTCTATCTTGGGCACACAATGCTGAGGAGCAGAAACCACAGAAAAGGGGAGGAAGACATCTGGTTTCCTTTTCAGAAGTGTTGCCTGTTCTTTATTTATAAAGAAATTATTGCATTTAAAGCAAATATTCTTCGCTTGTACCAGCAGAAGAGCAGAGATAGGTGTGTAGATTAGAGGGAAGCGGCTCGTGCATATAAATGGGAGTTAATTTTCTGACTCTTTGGGAAAGTGAGCGCTTGCTGAAGGCTGTGGGTTGGGGAGCTCCTCACTGTATTTTGCATTCAAAAGCAGTAGGAGAGGGGCTGTCCTGGCCAGAGGGATGGGACACTCAGGGATGTGGTCAGTGGTGTTGGGCTGGGGGTCTGTGCCAACTGGAATGGCTCTGAATCATGGGGTGACAGCGGGATGAGTGGACAGCAGGGTTTGGTTCTGCCATGCTTCCAGGGATGGGAACGAGGGGAAAATAGATCAGAATGGAAAACACAGCCTGCAGGAACCAGCTGGAACCAGTGGGAACCCTGAGCGTGTACCTATAGATGAAGAACACGGTGTTTCATTTGTTTTGTTTTATTTCACAAGACAAATCTCCACAGCCCAAACTGTCACTTTGGAAATAATTCGTGGCTGAGGATTTCAACACCCACTCCAATGATATTTTATTCTGACCCTAAACAAAATCAATAGCTTTTTTTTTTTTTCCTCCTCCTTTTTCTCCTTCCTTGAGAAAACAGTATTTTTCAGCTCAGTGGAAGAAGAAAATAGATTCTGCCCAGCGTTGTTAAAAAGATATTATAACCAGTGTCTCTGGAAGTGTAAAGAGTACATGATCTAATACGTCTGAAGCAATTTTGAAAGGCTGCTTTATTTAGGATAATGGAGAAGCAGCAGTAAACCTCATAATCTGCCTGGATGGAGAGTGAACTGGGGAGGATTTGGGGCTGCAGTGCTGTGGCCTGGCTGCTTTCTATGTGGCAGAGGTGGGCATATAAAGCAGGGGCTGCACTGGGGGGCAGTGGGGATGAGGGACCTTGTGCAGGATGGTTGGGTTGTTTGCTACCCTTGGAAACGGCAGGAAAAAATGAAAGGGAGAAAAAGGAGAGGGGGGGGAAAAAAAAAAAGAAAAAAAAAGGAGCCTGGTGAATTTTAAAAATAAATTATAAATTATTTTTTTAATAAATTATGAATACATTTTCTCTGTCAGGATTTGAGACTCTGCGCTCTGATCAAAAAGTTTCGGAGCGTGTTCTCTCCCTGCTTACTCAAATGTAGATGCGTGCCTTCCCGCTTCTGGTTTGGTTTGATTTTAGTTTGATGAATTTTTTACTCCCCCCAACAACAAATACTTTGTTTGTTCTTGACAGGCGCCGGGGGAGGAAACTTTGTGAAATGGTGCTCAAACATTTCGCTCCCAATCAGGGCGAGCGCGGAGAGCTTTGCTTTGTGCAGCGCTGGGCTGGGGATGGGCTGATGGTTGGACTGGGTGATCAGCCAGAGGGTGGTGAAGCACTGGCACAGGTTGCACAGAGGCTGTGGATCCCCTGCAGGCATTCAAGGCCAGGCTGGATGTGGCTCTGGGCAGCCTGGGCTGCTGGTTGGCGACCTGCACACAGCAGGGGGTTGGAACTGGATGAGTGTTGTGGTCCTTTTCAGCCCAGGCCGTTCTGTGATGTTAGTGGTCTTCCCAGCCTTAGTGATTCTATGGTTTTTGGGGGTACTGCTGAGTCTTTTTCCAGTGATCCCAACCCTTAAGGCCTGAGGAAAGCCATGGCTCCTCCATATCTGTCTGTGCACCTCTCCGTCCCAGCGCAGGGTGGTGATCTATCTCATTGCTGGTTGCTGAGACTCCAGGTTTCCTTTGCTGGCTCCTGTTTTTTCTCTGCTGCATCAGATGCAAATGCTGCAGGCAAGACTCTGAGCAGCTCTCTCCTGTGCAGGTTTGCATCTTCTCACCTCCACTCCCAAACCTTCTCCTGTGTGCAGATTTTGCACCCACGCTGGGCTGTCCTTGCAGCATTCCCACCCTGGTGCAGGGCAGCATCCCGTTCCCATCCCATGCAGTGTTAGGTTGCTCTGCCTGCTGCCCAGCATCACGTCCTTGGGCTGCGTGTCGGTGTGGATAAAAGGGACTTGATTAGCCTTTCCTCCACAGGATGACAGGAGCAATCACTCTTGTAGGTTTTAA
This sequence comes from Tympanuchus pallidicinctus, assembly GCF_026119805.1. NCBI lineage: Eukaryota > Metazoa > Chordata > Aves > Galliformes > Phasianidae > Tympanuchus > Tympanuchus pallidicinctus. Next base: position 3,940,520 of record NW_026294748.1, read on the forward strand.
TTAAAATGTTTAATTAAGCACTGTTCTAGCAGGCAGAAAAGTTAGCACTGATCCCGGTCAAGTCCCCAGACTTGGAGTCAGTGGAGGAGAGCAGTTTGTCCAGTCCTGGTGCTGCTGTTTGGGAGGGAAGAAACCTTCCTGCAGTGATTTCTTCCTGGTGACAGAGAGGTGCGACAGCTTCCTCCTGGCCATGCTTTCTATCCTCCTTTCCATCCCTCCCAGCCTATACACAGGGTGATTCTGTCCCAATCACTGAGCCCAGCTCTTCCCCCTGCTCAACATCATGGATGCTCTCCAGTGTTCTGGAGAACACATTTGCTGCCATAAAGGTAAAACCTTGACCTGTGCTGAGGTTTCTTAAACTCATTTCCTGCATGGAAGTCCAAGAGACAACAGTGCTTGCAGTGACAGGAGGGAATAGCTCAAAGAATTATGTGCTGGATGAATTTCACTGCTGTAGCTGATGTTTATTGTACTAGGAATGAAAAAAAACAACAAAACCCAAACCAACCAACTAAACATAAAACAAGAAGAGACCTGGCTGTGCTGAGCTTGGCCTCTTCTGCTCATTGCCTTGCAGATCTTCTATGCAGGTACATCCAAGGCTTTAAAAAGAGCCAGAAACCAAATCCTGAAATAGACTGTGGGGAAGGAAGGAGGGAAGGAATCTGTGCAATGTACAGCCTTTCTCCAGGGAGCAATTACCAGCCTGAGAAGCAGCTATTAGTGCTCCGCTCCTTCAGATGCCTTCCCATGTGTGTGCATCCTGCTCCCATCCTGCTCTCTCTAAGCAGCAGGTACAGGAGCAGGCAGTGAGGGAGGGAAGGGGCTGCCCAGCTCCCCAGAACCCCCCTCCCCACACCTTACCCCATTCTGTCACCTTTCCTTACGTTCAAAGGGAACGCCTGAGGAATGTATGAATTGGAGACCTCCATCCTCATCCTGCCAGCGTTCCCTTCATAGCAGGTTTGCTAGTGCCTCCACTTCAGATCAAATAAATTGTAGTGATTGTTTTTTACAGGTTGCCAAGAGTGAGTAGCAGGAGGCAGATTTTTGCATTGCAAATGCTGCTACCATCAGAAACGATGGTGCAGGATGCTTGTTGTAGAAGCATGTTTTTTCCACCTGGTGCAGAACTGTATTTTGTCTGAACTACAGGAAGATGACATTGATAGCCCTCAGCTCAGCCCCTTCCTGTCCTGCTGTCAGTCCTGACACCCTCCTGGGATGTTGCTGGTGGTGTTTCCAGCACTGCCCTTTCTGCCCATGCAGAAGAAAGAAGGGAAGAAAGAAAAAAACTGGAAAAGATCACTAAGATCATCAAATCCAAGCATCAATCATCACCACCATCTCCTTCTCCCCATGCACAAGGAGAGGGACGTGGTTTAGTGGGCATGGTGATGATGGGTTGGTTGGATTTGAGCTTAGTGATCTTTTGCAACCTTAGTCATTCTACGGCCGAGAAGCTCCATGGCCACTGCTCAGATAGCTCAGATAGCATCTGCCACTGCGATGATTGAATTGAAAGAGATTTCAAGCCATTTTCTTCACTTCTAAATATTCTCCTTCCTGAGACACTTTGTGCACTGTATCCTTACGAGTGGGCTTGAGGACTCCTGTGACAGGGGGAGATCTGCAGTCGAGCTGGTGGTGGCAACCTCACGGTTGGAGGCTGTGGCTGCCAGGCAATGGGAGGATGGTGTTAGCAGCCCAGGAACAGTGTGCTGCTGATATCCAGCTAATGCCTCGTGTTGTTGGAGGATATTTAGCATGCTGAGCCCTAGGGTTAGTGGCTGAGGGGCTCAGAGCCAGTGGCTCAGAGCTAGAAAGCCGTGCTTTGCTCGGAGTGGCGAACTGCAAACAGCTGCCACCAGCGCCCTGCTTGGCATCCCAAGCCAGGGTCAGCCTTCTCCATCTCCAAGTCAGGCTCCTGTGTTTCCCTTCTCCGTGGTGATCGCTGACGTGTTTATTTCTCTGATTAATGAACTCTGCAAATTAACCTCCACGCTGCTCTATAATTGCTATTAAGGCTTCAAAAATCACTTAAGCGTTTCCGGCGCTCGCGAGCCCATTCCGTTCGGATGGCCAGCGCTGCGTGCTGATTGCAGGGAGATAGAGCCAGTCTCCTGACCTCCACGTTTACAATTAATTATTGCATTCAGCACCCAAATTACCCCCGGACTCCACGTGCTCAGCTTTATCTCTCCGCACACACAGGCTTGGCTTTTAATTAAAGGCCCTTCAAATTAAATGAAAACAAATTCAATTATTGCCTCTCATTGGAACAGCTCACAGCAGACTCCTGCATATACTTCTTCTGTGGAGAACCTGGGGAGCGTTGGTCTCCCATAATCCAGTGTAACTAAATTTGCCTGGTGTTCTATTTTCCTTATCATCTGTTGAGCTGTTCTCTCGCACCAGCTCAGACGTGGGCTTGGCTGTTGCAGAAGCAGCAGAGTTTTAAGTGGTATTGTCCTCCTGCCTGCATCTTCGTACCCTTGCCCTTCAAGGAGGAGATGCTCTTGTACGCTGCAGAGGAGTGCGAGCATCTTTAACAATGTTAATTTGGGCTGCAGTAGGAGGTAGAAGGCTCCAAAAAATTAGGGTTTGGGTTTCTTCGTGCCAGATGGTGGGATGGTTCCTATCCCATGGACTGGGATGATTAGAGCTGTGTGTTTGATTCAGGTTGGAAATGAGCTTTCAGATCCCCAAGCCCAACCCAACCCACCATGCCCACGGATGGCGTGCCTCTGCCTCAACCCAATGGTTCTGGAACATCTCTAGGGATGAGGACTCTTGGCCCCTTCTCAAGGAGGGAACTGCCTTCTAGAACAAGGGCAAAATCTTTCTACTGGCATTGTTACTTGTGTTGTTGTATTGGGAAGGCACAGAGTTAGGATTATTTCTGTTGGCTGTCAGTATGGCAGAAAAAACAAGTGGATGAGAAGGTTTAACAGGAGGTGGTCACCTTGGGAAGATTTGGCTTTAGCAGAGGGTCTTGGCTGGAGGTGAGTTTCATTTCACCCTTCTACCTTGCATGTGCCATTTAACTTAATGCTCGTGCCTCCCTGGCCCATCTAACCCAGAGTTTCACAGCTAGCAAAGTGTTTATCTGTTCCCCATTAGCAATCCCCTAACAAGTTCTTGTTTATCTCCTGTGCAAAAGAGGCACCAGCTCTGGCACTGTTCTGCCAGCTCTGGTTCTTATTTTTTCTCCCTTTGTGGAGTTTGGGCCATCATCTGTGCTGGCAGCAGCTGGCAGGAGGGACCAGCTCCAGCCTCACTGATGTGGATGGGGAAAGCATCCAGCTTGGGGAGGAGAGGAACCCAAAGTCATCAAGCGTGCCTGAGAATGAATGATAATTAATGTCTGGGGTAGGACTCTCTGGTGGTGTAAATTAGCAAAAGCTCGCAGCGTTTTGCCAAGCAACATCAGCTGATGATCTGCCTCATTAGCTTCACCTATGGCAAAATGTTCCCTGGCTTGCAGGGGCGGCTGGCCGTGGTGCACGGGGCTGCACGCGTGCTGGGCAGCAATAACATGCATGGGTGCATCGAGGGCGGTGCGGTGAGCCGGGCTCCAGCAGCCCCAGCCTGCACTTTGCAGAGCAGCCAAACTCCTCATAACTCTCCCGCTGTGCCAAACCTCTCCGCGCGCCGCTCTGTATGATAATAACAGGAGATGATATTGCTCTTTAAAAAGGCTGCAGTGATCTCCTCGATGTTGCTCGCAGCCGAGCGGTGATTGAAGGGAAGCAGCCGTGACCACGCGTTCCTGCAGTCTGCCCGCTCCCCTCGCCCTGCTTCATCCCTTTGTCTGGGCTCTGCTCCTTTCCTTCGGTGCAGCCCTTGGTGCAGCACGCTCACCAGCTCACCTCAGAGCGGCTGCGGGTGAATTTGGCTTTGTGCACAAATTCACGGTGCTCTCTGCAAAACGGTGCCTGCAGGTAAGGTTTAGTGGGAGCTCTGCACCCACCTCTGGTCCTGGCAGCTTCACCAGGAGCATCCTTGCTGCATTACACGCTCCTTGCCCTGGATGCTGGGTGAGAAGGGGTTTGTGTTAGGGCTGGGAGTTTTCACTGTGTCCTGTACTCCTGCACTGTAGCCTTATTTGCGTGCTGACCCCTGATGCAATGCCACCAGGGCCACCAATCCTATGGAGGCAGCAGCCCCTTGTTCCCATCCAAGCTGGGCAGCAGCACTCCTGGCACAGCATGCTGCCTCCCTTGGCTTGGAGGAAGCATCCTGCAGCGTTTGGCTGCAAGTTCTGCTTTTCTTGCCTTGCTCTGATCAGTGCAAAGGCATTTTGGTCAGACGAGTAGGTAGCATGGCTTTCTACTCAAGGCTGTTCAGACAACTTCTCTCAGTCCAGAGCATCCACAAGCAGCAGAGAACAGAAGTGCCTGCACATAGCTGTGCTGCAGAGCAAAGCCAGGCTGGGTGCAGAGGAGACAACTTGGGGGGAAGGCGGGGGTGCTCTGAGAGCTGTCCTGCATCACATTTATTGCTGCATTCCTTTTCAGTGTGGGAAAGGCACAGTGCTGGTTGGGTGAGGAGAGGGGTGGTTGGGGTTTTAGAGCCAGGCATCAGTTTTTTTCTTTCTTGCTACCACCCGTTGTTTGGGCAATTATTAGTCTGGAGCAGTCGTGGAGGATTTTCTGCTTCAGTTCCTGAGTTCCCCCTTGCTGCACAAACACGCTGGTGGGGAGCTGATTTTCTCTGTGATGTTCCTGCGGCTGCTGAGATGTCAGCTTGGTGTCTGGGGTATCGAAATGAATGCCTCTTCCCCATCAAAACCATCTGGAGTGCTTTAATAACACGGGGTGAGATCCCAAGGTAGCACTCCTGTTGAGGCTGAGGATTAAGATAGGATGTCAGAGTTTGTGTCCGAGCGCTGCGTTTTCCCCTTCCCATAATATCTCTCTATCACTGGACTGCAAGTCTCCTTAATCCTCACCATCCACGTGGGAAAATTGGGCATAAGGGGAGAAATCACTTGTTGGAAGCAGGTGGGCGGTGAGAGGGATGGGACTGGGGTTCTGTTCCTGCCCATTCTGTGCTGGCTGTTGCAGTCCCTCTCTTTGCATCTCCTGAAATCATGGCATCACAGGATTGAAAACACCCCTCCAGGTGCCTTCAGCCTTTTCTCTCGCCGATCAAAGCATGCAGCTCACACTTTGGTACGTGCCTGGGACGTCACCAGCAGGTTGTTACGGAGTGCTGCAGCGGGTGGAAGGGGTGCAGAGGCGCGGGCTGAGGTTTGCAGCAGTCGGGCGTTTCTCACAGGCGGTTGGAACAAAGTGATGAGGCATTTAGGAAAGCGTTTGGGGCACGCATTTGCCTTTGGAGGCCCATTACGGAGCACGAGCCTGTGCTTTGCAGTGCAGCGGTGGCAAAGTGTGGTTTATAGGCCTAATGGAGCAAATTTGTCACTGGAGCAAGGAGGTGTGACTCTACTCAAGCTGGCAAATTGTCCCCCTGTTTCTGCAGACTGCTGTTTTTGCTCTCCTTTTCCCCCCTTTCCTCCCCCATCCATCATCATTCAGCGCTTGCCGCAGTGATTTCCCCAAAGTCATCTATCCCGAGGCTGTGCCATTAAGGCTCAGGCTTCAGTGTGATAGGTTTGTTTGTTCTTGGAAAGCTATAAATATTGCTGAGGTAATGGCTTGGAGGACGAAGCCGGGCCTCTTTTTTTTTTATTATTTTTTTATTTTTTGTATGTCTGGATACCAGAGGGCTGCAATTTAATAAATAAAGAAGTGGCTGAGCTGGTTCAATGCAGTGTATGGGGGTGAAGGTGTGTTGTGTTGCAAGTCAGGGCAGAAAAAATCACCTTTGGGTTTGGACTGGAGATGATCTTGCATCCTCTTTGGGGTCTGGGAGGAGCAGACCAGGTGGGGTGGCACGGAGGGGATGTTGGTGCCCTGCAGCCCTCCAGCCGCACTGGTTCACTTCACTTTCAGTTGTAGGTCAGAATATCAAACAGGATTTTCTCTGACGTATGAAGTATTATTGTTTTGGGGGTACTGGAATCCCCAAAGAGGAGCAGTGGGGGTTTGATGCTGGGGGACAGCCTGGCCAGAATCTGAGTGTCCTGGTTCCAAGAGACATCCACTCTGAGACTGGGAACAGATCACTGGAGTTAGCCCATCATTCCTCCCCTCCGTGCAGAGCAGATACCTGTGGGAGCTGGCTGCGTGGGATGGCTTACTGGGGCTCTGCTATGAGTGTTGATGATGGATGCATACAGAGATTTGATTATGGGCAATTTTCAACAGGGGAAGAGCATGAATTCCTTGGTAAAACTTCCTTGTAGTGAAGGATTTGATCAGCTCAGCGTCTGTAGTGGGTTGTGGGATCTCCAAGCTTCCCGAGGATCTGCAGACACCCTGCTGTTGGGTCAGGCTCTCTTCCCCCATGAGGTGGTTTGCCCTTCTCTTGCTACCTGAGGGCTTTTAATGCTGAGGGCAGAGCAGCAAGAAACCAACAGCCCAGGGGATGGCATTGCCACTGCTTTTGGAGGAGGAGTAACCAATGCGGGATGGAAGAAGCTGTTTTTTTAGCTCCTTTCTGCTGAATGACTTTTTTTCCCCCTCCAGAGAGCAGAGGCTAATTGTTATTTGTAACCATCTACGTTCCCTGCTTTATTAGCACAAAAGAGCGAGTGGACACAAGATGGATGGATCTGCCGTGCACCTCTGCCTCATTCGGAGAGACACAGCTCTGAAGGCAGCAGTGCAGTGAGAGATGGTTATTACACACGTAGGTTTGCTTCTTTCTTCCTCCCAGGAAGCTGCTGCCATAGTCTGCAGCTGTGTAGCGAAGCAGGGAAGAAAGAGAGATAATATGGAGAGAGAGAGCAGCATCCAGGATTGAGTTAGACCTATAATAGACCATCTTCCTTGAAAGAGGCTGTTACTGAAAATCCTCCTCTATTATCATGCACCAAGAGGAGAAATGAGGCAGTGAGCACGGCATGGGTTTGCATTTGGAAAACTCCGCGTAGCAAATCATTTAATAGGGTCTCCTCTTCACTGCTAATTGGTCTGGGAAGTGCCCAAATGCTGTGTGAATGGGGCTGGGCTCTGCCACTACAGGGCATGGCTGCATCTCTGGAGAGCCAGACCTTTGGTTTCTCCCTTTCCTTTGGCTTTATGAGCAGCTTTTGTCTGATCTGAGGCAGTTTTCCACGTTTCACACATCATGCCTGTTTGGGTATTCCTGGTGATCCCTTCAGGTGTGGGCTTTAGCATGGGAGCTGCACATCCGTAGGTTTACATCCTGCTGTGCAAATGCAAAGCCAAGAAGATCTTTGCAGTGATCCCAAACTTCATTTTTCTACCTAACCCAAACGCTGCCCAAGGCATGGCTAAGGTTAAATCCTTCCTTTTCATCCCCGTCTTCTGTGAAGACTGGATGGCTTCGCTAAGTGTGATTGGAGCAGTTTGTTTTTAAGCTCCACATAAGCACTATGCTGGATTTATAGCGTTTTCATTCTTTCTGAATCGACCCGCTGGGAGCCATTAAACTTTTATTGCTCTCTGCAGTTGCCTGGCCAGAGCAGGATGGAGCAACCTGCTGCTGGAAGCTCTCAGTCTGCCTGCGTCAGGCTGGAAATTGGGGTGGGAGAGGGATGCTGTGGAGATGCCTTCCCATATGCAGGGCCATGCGTATGCTTTGCTTTGTTAGCTACAAGGTGCTTTAGGCACAGAGGTCTTCCAGTCTGGAATTTTCCCCCTGTGTCTTGCTGCTTCTTACCTCTCCACTTCAGTTCCTCAATCCTCAGCATTGCAGCTGTGCTTTCTTCAGTGGTGGCAGCTCAGCAGCAGGCTACCAGCATCGCCCTGGAGGCGTTCATCCAGAAGTATCAAAGCAAGGTAGCAGCAAAGAGGTCACAAGAATGTGGCAGGAGGAGTGGGGTTATCAGGAATCTGATCCTACAGAGCCATGCTGTGATTTGCAGGGTGATTCCTGGCATAGAGAGAAGCAAAAGCTTCTGCAGCCTCGGCTAAAGAGTACTGGTGCTTCCCCTGAGATTGAAGGGCTTCTTGGTCTCTCTGACACCTTCCTGTAGAATGGTTTGAGTTGGGAGGGACCTTAAAGGCCTTCTGGTCCCACTCCTGCATTGAACAGGGACACCCACAGCTCCACCTGGTGCTCAAAGCCCCATCCAGTCTGACCCTGGGTGCGTGCAGGGATGGGGCATCCATCACCTCTCTGGGCAACCTATTCCAGTGCTCACTACCTTTATTGTAAAAACCTCCTTCCTTATATCCAATCTACATCTCTCCTCTTCTAGTCTGAAACCATTTCCCCCCGTCCTATCCCAACAGACCCTGCTGAAGAATCTCTCCTCTTGTTTTTTTTTGTGTGAACACATTAATCTCATTAGGCTGGAAACCAGTGCTGTTACTTGTGCTGCAGTGCATCTCTTATCCTGTTGGTGGCTGGGAACTTGTAGGAATTTTGCAAAATGTGGAAGATCACATCTCTGGTGCTGCTCCCTATGCAGCAGCACTGAGGCCAGCAGCCCAATTTGTGGGGAGCTGATGCTGGGAGAGATGCATCCTAGCCAGGACAGAGGGGAAAAAGCCAGGAGCAGGAGTAGGTTTGAGCCAGGAAAATGGTTAGTGGGCATGGTGGTGTTGGGTTGGGGTTGGACTTGATAGTCTTATTGGTCTTTCCCACCTTAGTGATGCTGTGATTCTAATGTGGTTCCTGACTCTTTTGTCCTGGCTGCTGTTCCTTGAGTGCAGCAGCTGAAAATCTTTCTGCTAGCAGTTTGTCTTGGCTTTGCAACCTGTGGCTCCTGCCCCACTCTTTTCAATGCATTTAGGCCTTCATCATCCAAACCTTCCTCACCATCAGGGTCCTTCTGCAATAGAAAACCCTGTTTCTGGTTTATCCCCTTCAGCCACAGTTTCTACAGCCCTGGTTTCCCATGAGAGCTCTGCATCAAGCCTAAATACATCAAGTCTGGGATCCGAGCCCTCGGGGGTCCAATGCTGGAAAGGCAACACGGGGGCAACCCAAGTTGTGCAGTGCTAATTGAGCAGAGCCCAAGTGGACACTTTCCCCCAGTGAGGGAAGGTTTGCATGAGCCTCTTGTAGCTCAGACAAGGCCAGGCTGGGGTGCTTCTGCCGGCATGTTTTCTAATTTAATTACTTATCCTTGTCTCAAATTGTTTATGGTACACTAGGCTATTAAATGTGCCATAAGCAAATGGCTCTTGAAAGAGGAAGAGGATTTATTTGTTTTAGCAACCACTCCAACAAAAGTCTATTTCCTCAGCTAATTAAGATTCCATTCGCTAATTTAAATGTTATGCTAATTAAAGCATAATTCTGAAACTGTAAAAAGGAACTTAAAAAAAAAAAGAAAGAAAGAAAGAGAAACAGCAAGTAAGAAAGGAAACTGGTTGGCCTTTAGGAATTACATTAAATTTATTGCGTTGTTGTAACAATGGTGAGCAGAGTAATTATTTCATTTGCCTCTCATGTGCTGTTCACGCTGTTGCTTTTATTCATTTTACCCCCATCCTCACACTTCATCTCATTATCACCTGTTCTCTCCCTTCTAATGGACATCAGTGTGCAGTGGTTAGGGATGAACTGTGAGCACGATCCCATAGCACTCCACGTGCTGCGTGGTGTGGGGCTGTGCTTGGGTTCCCAAACCAAGCAGAGGCAGTGCTGGGTGAGCAAACTGGCTTAGAGTTGCATTGTGTTCACATTAATTAAAATATAAATAATCTAGGATGATTTTTTTTGGGGGGGGGGGAGGGGGATGAGTAGAAGGAGCAAGGTGTGCTGTGTTCTGTACCCACTCCTGGCTGCTCCTCCTCCAGTGAGAGGATCTGCACCAAGTTGTTCTGCTGTGTTTCCTTGCTTCGATAATGTTATTAATAACAAAAAGCAGCCAGGAGTTTATTGTCTTGCTTTAATTTATGCATTTGAGGTTTTTTTTAAGAGGAAACCAATTAAGATTCCTTGAGGAACCCTCCAGCTCCCAGCGGCTTTCAGGAACACTTGCCGTGAACTGTGATCAACCTGCGGCCAACACCTTTGTGTGTGGTCTTGATAAGTAAATTTGGGCGATGCTTTAATAATAGAAATGTCTCTCTGTTCCTTCTTCTGCTCTTTCCCCAGCTTGTTGCCAGCTTGTCTGCCCAGCAGGCCAAGTGCCCTGATGGTAGGGTTGGACTGGAGCAAAGTGGGTCTGGAGAAAAGGCAGCGTGAAACTCAAGGCAGGGCTGGGGGACCTCGTGTGCCCTGCTGATCTGTGTGGTTGGTGAGGCTGTAGCTGGGGTGCAGAGCTGGGGGATGATGCTTGCATCAGCTTGGTGTGCTGCTGGGGTTGGATGTCAGAAGCTTTGGGGTCTTGCCCAGTACCTGCAGAGAGGGGCAATGAGTGGGGTTTGTTCCTGGAGGAATTCCAGTGTGGTCTTATTCTGGTTCTGACCCCATCTTGCTCATGTCATTGTGCCTTGCTGTCCCCTTCTGTAAAATGGGATATCAGCACCTGCAGCTCCACAACTACTCCTCCGTGCTGCAGTACCTCTGCCATCCTGGGAGAGAAGCCCACAGATGGATGGTGACACCGCCTTGTTTCCCATCTCTGCTTTTTCTGTAATTTCACAGACATTCAGTGATGTACAGATTTCTGACAGGAGGAGAGAGAAGGGGTGAGAGAAGGCTCATGGGAGGCAGCGGGATGGCAGCCCAGCTGAGTTTCCTAGTGGCACCTTGCAGGCGTCTGTGCAGGATGAGCTGTCCCTTTCTGATGCTTCATCATCTTTGTTGTTCCTCTTTTTTTGGCACTACTGCAAGCTTCTGCTTCTCCCTGCCAGGGAACCACTGCTCACATCAGCACCTGAGGAATGCTCCCAGGGCCCTTCCCCACAAACCACAGCACTGTGGGCTGAGCAGTTGTCTTAAACCATCTCCCAGCTCCTCCCTCCATCTCCATCTCCTCCAGATGTGGAGCATCTCCTCCCCAGCTGCGCCCTGCTGGGTCCCTTGGCCCGGCCTCCCGTGCAGCACCTCCTGTTCTGTCCTGGGCTTCAGATATATTTAAACTTTGATCTTGATGGGAAGTGACTGGTGAGACGTGAAAGCCATATGTTTTAGATGGAATGGAGAGGACATGTAAGCTCAGTGATATTCACATCTAGAGAGAGCTGGGAACTTGTAGTGCCACCCACGCCTGGTATTTCTGCTAGCTCTGCGAGGCTTACACAGCTGGGGAAGGCAGAGTGGGAGCGAGATCTTCTGCTTAAGGGATTTTATATAGAAATGGATTAGATAGATTTGATGGAAAGCGATAGTTTATGAAAATGAAATCACCTGCATCTCAATTCAGTTCTTGATGTCAGGAGAGAAGAAAAAAAAAAGAGGGGAAAAAAAAGGCAGGGGGAGGGAGGAAAAAAAAAACCAGCTCAAAGTTATTTAGAGTGCAATTTTGATGTGTTGGGCACTGGACCATTTTGGTTTTAGCTGTTTAGCAAACGTTCTCCTTGTGTCAGAGCAGTAAGCAAGGCACTGCCGCTCCTTGTGATCTCTCTTCATCTCTGCTGACTGCCTAATCAGCAGCTTAGGAGAATGAAGTGGGACTGTGGTGAGGGAAGTGAGGAGAACTGCATTGGCCATGGGTACTTGGCAGCATGCAGAAAATCACTTAGGATGGATGTGCTCATCTCCAAGGCTGTCGGAAGTCTCCCGCTGAGAGCTGGCCGTGATGCTGCTGGCTCAGCACCCAGCTGGAGGAGCTGCCGTCACCGCTGGCCACCGGGAGCCCTGGGAGGGAGCCAGGTGTTGGGTGGGAGAAGGAAAAGCTTTGCAGTGCTCCCCGTGTCAGCAGGGAGATGGCAGAGCGAGGCACGATGGTGAGGGAGGGCGGCGGGAGAACTTCGAGAAACGCCTTTACAGCACTTCATAAATAGTCATGCGCCGAGCTCTGCAAGCACGGCGAGGGAAATAGGATTATCTCCATTTTGAAGAGCAAGGGGAGAATCAGAAGCTGATTTTCAAATGCTTTTGGTATGCAAAGGTAGCCCTGTCTTCAGTGTGCAGCCAAGCATGGGGCGCAGCAAGGAGCGCGTGGGGATTTGCAGCAAACCCATTAGGAGCGAGCGCCCAGATCGTCATCGCTGCGCATGGCCAGGCAGTGGGGAGGTTTGGGCTGCAGGGCTGGGCTGGAGGAGCCGTCCCTCCCCTTGCTCTGGGTGCTCAGGTTTTGGCACCGTTGGGCAGCACGGCTCCCAGTTTTTTTGCTCCTTTTCCTGCAATAGGAAGCACCGTCAGCAGCCTCCAGTCCCAGCGCAGTGAGGTCCTGTTGTCAGGGAAATGAGGGCTGGATTGCTGCTTGGAGTATCATCAGACAGCGAGATCCAGGAGCTGAACCGTGTTCTTCATTGCCATCTATTGATACTCCTGTTACTAAATGACTATTGGCATGGATAGGCACAAACAGCTCCTCAAACTCTGCATGACCTTAGGCAAATCACTTCATCTTCGTGCTTCAGTTCCTTCATCTATACAACAAGAATCTCTTCTTTCTTTTTTTTCCCTCTCTCTCAGCCTGTGTCGCTCTTTCAATACAAATATTAACTCCTTTGGTCAAGAAGCATCCCTGGGTGTATGTGAAGAGCAGTGAGTTTTTGTGCATCATCAGGATGTGTGCAGAGGGGCTGCGTGCAGCTCCAGAGGGCCGTGTGTTTATTTGTGGGGAAGAGGTTGTTGGAAGTGGGCAGGTCTTTAATCTGGCACTGGGATCCTGCGTTGGAAGCTGGACTCATTTATGGTAGAAGAGGGAACCCAATTTTTGAAAGGAGGGTAATTAATCATTGCAGCAACTTACTCTGAGCCACAGAGTAAGCACGAGCTTATGGGCTGACATAATCTGCATGCTTTAAGGGGAGGCTGTGCAGGGACGGGGGGGCTGCAGGGCTAAGGGACAGGCAGAGATGTTCAGGAATGGCTTCAGGGCCCAGCCTCTGTGGGGAATGGACAACCAGGGGTGCTGGCTGCCTGCCTTTAGAAAGCTGGGCTGTGCTGGAAAGATGCCCACAGTGCCCTCTGTGTGATGGGGATGGGTCGGAAGGGCGGCAGAGCACAGAGCATCACCGGCTGATGTGGGAGCTAGTTTGGGGAAAGAAGCCAGGAGTTTCTTGAGAGGAGCCCAGGGCGAGGCAGATCTGAAGAACAGTCCCTCACCTTTGATCCCCCCACTTCACTGGGTTGGATTTGCTTTCACAGCACCTGAGCTTGTCGCTCTGGGGGGATGAGTGCTGCTCCCAGCCTGATAGATTTGTGCTGAAGAGCACCGCCTTCCTTTGGCATAGGCAGGCACAAGCAATGGGCACGTTCTTGCTGTGGGACCCATCCAATGTTCTCTCACTTCTCACCACTTCTCAGCATGTTTTTGTGGGAGAGGGCTGGGAAACATCCCAGCTGTCTCCAGGAGCTGAGGGTTAACAGCGAGGCGCATTGCCCTGCAATGAAGGTTAACTAGGAAGCCGTAGATTAGTCGTGAAGCGCAGTGCAGCGAATTGCTTCCAGTGCTCCTTCATCCATGGTTGATGGTGCAAACTAGTTAAAGCTCTTCCTTAGGGGCAATAAATTCTTATAAAACAGAAGCTGCTGTGTGTGCCCGCTCCTACCGTGACCAAACAAATGCTGTCTTGGGCAAATAAAACAGATGAGCTGGCTGAAGCATCCTGCAGCACCCGTTACCCAAATGGCATGTGCTCATCCCTATCCAGCATGCAGCAGAGGAGTGATGTTAGTGCTAAGCATCTCCAAGCAGCTGCAGAGAGGTGGCAGGTGGGGGTCAGAAGGACTCATCCATCCCTCTGAGTGCTGAGCACGGCTCCCTTCTTCCCTCTCTGCTTTCCCTCTTGCGTCGACTTGGGGCTGCAGGGTTTTGCAGCAAGTGTGCTGCACTGCTTGGAAACAACGAGTGCAGGGGAGCCCAGCTCTAATGCCAGCACTGCAAGGAGAGATAATGGTAAATAACCAACAGCTGTTGGGGAAGGTTTGAAGGGAAATAAATGGATGCAATCTTGGGTGCTTTTATTTATTTATTTGTTGCTCGCTGCTCTGTGGGCTGTCGCAATCTCAGTGCAGGGCTGCAGAGCTGGGCACCCAAATGGGGGTTGCTCCTTTACCTGGGCAGGCAGCAGGTCTCCCCCCACCAGCCTGCAATTTCAAGCTTTGAGGGGGAGGCAAAGAAAGCAATCTGACTTTCTGAGCAGTGCAGCTCGTTTTGTCAAAGGATAAACTGGGAAGGAAAATGCCTGATTGCTGCTAAATGGATGGAGGATGGGGAAGGGGGCTCGAAATGCCTTATAATGTCTGGAATAAATCTTTTTTTTCCCAGTCTTGTTTCTCACACACAAACCAAATGCATTTTCGACCTGTTCTTTCCGCACCTTTGGTGTCACAGTGGTTTTTGCAGGAAGCCATCGTGGGCTGCAACAGGGCTGGGGGAGAAAAGCAGAGTCCCAGCACCACGGGGGCTGTGGGAATTGCTGCTTCGTGCCCTCCCACCCCAGACTGAGTGCTCCAGAGCTGGGTGTGATAGAAGCATAACAGCTTCCCACCTTGCACGTCTTCCTCATCAAAATAGGAACGCTTCTTGCAGGATTTCATCCAAGACTGCCTTACCTCAGAATTCCTCTGCAGCAACTCGCTTTTCTGTTTTCCATCCAGAAGTGCTGCTGTCACACTGCTTTTCTTCCTTTTCAACATCTTTCTCTTTTCATACCTGGCTTTGAGGAAATGGGATGAGGCAATCCCCACTGCCCTGGTGGTGCTTTCTGCCAAGCCTTGTGCTCGTGCATGGCCAACGCATTGCGGTGTAGCTGCAGGAACTGTCAGCATGGGATGGGACAGGGAATGCTTCAGATCCCCTTTCCCATTTGCAAAGCATTTTTGGGCTGCTCCTGGGTCAGGTGACACCTCTGTATCCACAGGTGTCACATCAGCACCTTCCAGCTCTGCTCGGTTTCCCAAGCCTCAAGAATGACAAATATGAAAAGCACAGTTTAATTAAATGTGCAGCGTGCTGGCTCATTAAGTGACTGCTCAGAGTAAAGAGGAAGCCTTGCTGACAGCCCCATCAGCCTGGCTCTGAAGCAGCACTGGCAGGAACGGTGCTGGTGAGATGATTTGCAGCAGGTCACAGCGTGGCAAGTTTGGGTTTGGTGTCAAAACAGCCTCCTCTGCTTGGGTGGAGGATGGAGGCAGAGGTGGCTGCTGAGCTGTCCGGTGGTGCAGGGAGGAAATAAGAATTCATTCTGCATGCACGCAGGCTCTTTGAGTCCTGATTGTGAGCAACATGTTGTCTGCTGTTCTCCTGCAAGAGCACGTCAGATTGCTTAGGAAGTGTTTGCAAGCCTGCTTCCCTTTGCTGGGAAGGATCCTTCACGGGGCTGAGGACAGCATCATGCATTGCTCCGTCGTTGTCTGAGTGTAGCTCAAAGAGGTTCAGGCTGTTTTGCAGGGATGCTGTGTGTTGTACCAAGGAGTCCTCGGGGAGGCAGGGATTGCTGCCCCTGGGGCGTCCTTGTTGCAGGAAGGCTCTGCTGGGCAGGAAGGTCCCTGCTTCTCAGCCCTTCAGAATGCAGCAGGCAGCCAGCACATCAAACAGCTCGGGGCATTGTGGCTCAGGCGGCAAGGTCACCTCCAAAAGGAGTGGAGATTAAGAGGCTCTTGGGTGCTTCTTTTATAGCTGAAGAGTTACTCGGCCAACCTACTGCACCCCTCTCTCAAAGGGATGAAGCTCAGGCAGCTCATGGCTGCGGTGCCCTTTTCTTCTCCCTCTATTGAAATCTGCCTTCCACATCCAGCTCACCCCGGACCTCTGGCGAAGGGAGCCAGGAACGAAGGCTTCTGTTGAACAGTCGTAGGGAGATGAGAGGAAGGAGGTCTTCTCTCTATTCTTTAAAGCCTCTCTCACCTTTTCTTTTCTTCTATTTTTATTTTTTTTTTTTCAGTGAAATTCCATAAGGGCTCTGTGCAGGAGACTCTAATTTCAGGTGTGAATATGGAGACATTTTTCATTAGGAGGCATATGGTGTTAAGGTTAAAAAAAAAAAAAGAGATGGAGTTTGACAGCCAGGAACAAAGCAATGAAATAATAACTACAGGTGGGCAAAGCCTCCAGCAGGGTTTGCAAACAACAAAAAACTGAGCCAGGGGTGGTTCACATCCAAGTGTTATTGTTACTTATTAGAGTCGGTGGAAAAATTTTACAGGGGAAAGGTGTTTTTTTGTATTTTTTTTTTGATGGAAAGTTGGGTTTTCATCAAAAAGTAAAATTTCCATGAGGAGCGTTTACCTTCTGCAGGAAATTGTGTGTTTGTTAGGGGAAAAATAAAGGAATGGAGAAGCAAAAGGGAAATCAGAGAGCAGCTGAGGTGTGCCTGTGCTGTGTGGTGGGTGAAGGTCCTTCTCCTTGCTGGCACCCAGTGCTGTACCCATGGGGAGGGCAGCTCAGGGTGAGCACATCCCTGGTGCCATCTGCCAGCCTGAGCTTAAAGCAGCTTCGGTCATCTTGGGTGAATTAAATGGCAAGATTTGCACCTGTAAGTGAGGGGACGTTTCCTTGTGTCACTTTGCGAAGGTCTTCTGCCTTCTCATGCAGTGCCTTATCTTGACCTGCTGCCCAGCGTTGGCTTTGGATGCCTGCAGGGCATCAACTCTTCAAGAAGTCTTTCTGTCTGCCTAGTAAAACGAGGTTAAAGATATTCATCTCCTCATTAAAATACTGGGGGAGACGCTGATTGAAAGCAAGGATGGGAGGCAGACCGTTGTGACCAGCCTCCATCCCTCCTTGGGGCCACGGGAGGGAGTGCAGCTCGGGAGCTGAATGTCATTGCAGAGCCTCCGCTTTCTTCTCTATGCTTTGAATCCCAGATCCCGAGCGGCGCTGCAATTTATGGTGAATATTTTATACCTCCAAATGATGTTTTGTGGGATTCCGCTCATCTCGCCTGCTGTGCCTCTGTCAGTCTCGGAGGAAAGCTGCCTTTGTTGTACGTGTCAGCTTGACGAGGCGCCGTTTTTCCAAATGGATAATTCTGTTCCTTCGCCGTCGAGGAAATTGTTTCCTTCCTGGAAAGGCAGCTCTGTTGTTCATACGAGGCTTTGGGCTGCCTTGGAACCGACTGGAGAAAACGTGTCAAATGGCTGCAGGTGACCTTGAGAAAAGGCACATATGGATGGCAGGGGTAGGGGCGGCTTCCTTATATTTTGTCATGGTTCTCCTTGGAAGCTTGTTGTGAATGGGAAGAGGAAGGGCTTTGGTGCTTGGGAAGTTGAGCAGCTGGGTGGGTTATCGACCCCCAGTTATGTCCTTCATGCTTCCCATCTGCAGGCAGTGCAGCATGGAGATTGGGATAGGGGTGGTGGAGATTGGGACAGGAGTGGTGGAGATTGGGATAGGGGTGGTGGAGATTGGGATAGGGATGGTGGAGATTGGGATAGGGATGGTGCAGACTGGGATAGGGATGGTGCAGATTGGGATAGGGATGGTGCAGACTGGGACAGGGATGGTGCAGATTGGGATAGGGATGATACAGATTGGGATAGGGGTGGTGCAGATTGGGATAGGGATGATACAGATTGGGATAGGGATGGTGGAGATTAGGAGTTTTCACCCTCAAAGGAAGAAATATCAGAAAAACCGATGAGCAGTGAGTATTTGAATAGGGGTGTAAATACGTGGAGAAAGAAATTGGTAGGAAGACACAAGGATGGTGCTCAACGTCCATCTCCAACGTTCAAGGGGAATATGATGATAGGTGGACAGTTGGACTGCATGATCTTGGAGGTCTTTTCCAACCATGGTGATTCTATGACCTTTCAGTGGTGACTGTCGTCCTTCAGCTGGCACGGCAGCTGCTGCTGGCAGCATTTAGCAGAGCCATTCCCCTTTTCACCCTGGTGGTTCAGCAGAAGGATCAGGCCCAGCCACGCTGTGTGCAGCCGAAGGCTGGAGCCGTGCTTGCCAGCAGTGGCAGCAGCCCGGTGCCCTCAGCATGAGTGCACCAGCAGAGTCTGCAAAAGGTTTTGACTTCAGGAACCTGCGGGATGAAAGGTGCCGTAGAAACATGAGTTTTATTAATGCCGTGGAAGGTTGCCAGTCGTAATTAAAGCCGTGAGAAGCTTGGCGGTTTCACTTCGTGGAGCTCTGTGCAAATATTGCTGTTGGGTTTGATCCATGCCGCCTCGGAGCCCCTTGGTTTCACCTTGCACTGCTGAGCTGCATGAGGTCTCCTCCAAGGGCCCGGGGAGCGCCAGCCGAGCTGAGCATGCTTGGTGATGCAGCAGGGTGAGTCCTACATGATCTGAACGCTGATGAGCCCGCCCAGCCGGCTCTCAGTGGGTCACAGCTTGCTTGCAAAGTTAGGATAAATTGGATAGGAGGAAAGTAACCTGGAGGAGTCAGTCAAGTAGCACCTCGTGTGGGATTTCACCAGCATCTCTCCTGCGTATTTCTCTCTCCACTGGAGAGGAGGAGTGTGGGGAAGGAGGTGGGGAAGAAGCAGACTAAGAAGAGAAGGCAACCTTTCGTAACTGTGCAGAGATCCCTCTCCTCCTTCCCCGTTCTTGCAGCATGCCATCTGCTGCAACTCAGCAGGCTGGAGCCGAGGCAAACTCTTTTTTCTCCCCCCCTTTTTTTTTTTGCTCACAAATTCAGGCAGGTGTCACGGTACCAGTTTTGCACATAGCATTTTCAGGGACCTCACTGCAGACGTGAGCTCTGTGGGAGCTTGGGTTAGCTTTGTGTGGGCCTAGAAGTCCATTTGTTGTATGTGTCTGGGTTCCTTCCCAGTCCCCAGAGGAACGGCCAGGAGTCACTTGTTCTTTACATCTCTGCTGGCAGTAGAGGAGACCTGGAGCATTTGCTGGACTGGGCACTTAAGATTTGGGAGGTAACAGGTGGGTGAGGTGTCTCCTGGTGAGATCTTGAGAGGGAATCCTGCTCTTGTTTGAACAAAATCTTTCTCTGGGCTCCTACCTCCAGAACATGAAGTTGGCTTTAATCAGGTCCTGAGGAATTGTCTCATCATTGGTGCATTCCAATGAATGGAGACGATGGCTTAACCTCAGCAGAAATATTTGATGTGGGACACAGTAACGATGATATAAGACTTCTGAAAACAGGATGATGGGAGACTCCTCTGAATTGCTTAAAGTCTTCTTTCTCCATAGAATTGAGCCCCAATCCATTGCATCCAACCTGCAGGCACAGCCCCACCGATCCTCCCATTTGCTGTACCGGTCAGGGATTTCTCCAAGAGGTGCCTGGACTCCTTGGAGATGCAATGCTTGAAAACACCACCTTCCTCCTCAACACCAGCTCCAAACTGCTTGCAGCGAGGTTAAAAATGGAGACAGAGACGAAGAGCTCCTTCCATCTGCTGCCCACCTCTCCTTGCAAATCAGAGGGGAATGCAGCCGAGCGGCTGACTGCATTGCGGCAGCCCTCCCCGCAGCAGGCAGAGCAATGGGGGCACAGCTGAACGTGCGCCCGTGGGAGGCATCGTGGTGAGGGTGCAGGCGTGAGAGATATTTTTAACGTTTCTTTTTTCCCCAAACGTGCAGTCGGCGCCGGCAGAAAGTGCCAGATTGCCAACCCAGCCAAGGAACCAGGCTTGCAGATTGCCTGGGAGGAAGCCGAGGTGTGAATTTGAGGCAGAGTGGGGCTTATTTTGTTGTTAGGATTGCACTGATGTCCTGGCTGCCTTGCAACTTTGTCTGTGCATGGAGAGGGTCTGAAGGTGCCTCTGTCAGTATCAAGTCCTACTCTGCTTGGGGGCATCCCTGTTTGCAGCAAGCACGTGCTTTGGGGTTATTCTGCAGAGTTCCCATTTCTGCTCCTGGAGATGCCCAGGCTCCAATGGCAGTGCAGCCCTCAACAGCAGGATGGGGTGCAACTCAGCACACGGTTTATGTGATGCTGTGACAAAGTGGCCCTCAGGAGGGGACAGCTGTGTGACAGACGTAGGGTTTTGCCAACTCCCAGCCTAGAAACTGAGCCAGCCACCCAGAGGTGAAAAGCACTGCACATCCCCAGAGCCTTTCAGTCTTCTGAACTGAGGATCTTTTGATGTGAGCAGCTCTGCATGTAGCACAGCCTGCTCTGGCTGGGTGGTGTCGAATATTTAAAACCCCCCAGCTGCTCTCACTGCAGGGAGCAGAGCAGGCTTGTAACGGGTCTGCAGTTCCTCCTGTGGCTGCTGTGTGTGTTGGGTGGGAGAAAGGCACTTGACAGATCCCCTAGTTCCAGTTTGCAGCCTGTGTCTGTTGTCCCTGGTGCCCCCAGCTCCAGCAGCATCCCTGGGTCTGGTGCTGCTCTGCCATGCTGGGCAGGGTCAGAAGTGCTCCCACTGCTGCTGTGCACAGCTGCTGACACTTTGCTTTCCTTTGGAAAGCTTAAGTGGTTCTCAAGCCCACCAGCAGCACCTGAATGTCTCCCACTGTGGGGATAAGGGCTTAGAAAAAAGTATGGAGGTTGGGAAGTGTGGTCCTCAAGGCACTGAGAGTGCTGCTTTGCTGAGGCTTGTGAGGAGATGCAGCCTCCTTCTCTGCTCTTTCGACTTGAGTTACTTGCTCCCTGGCTTTTCCATAGCCTCAAAAGGCTCTTGTTTGGAAAGTCCAGCAGTTGAACCACCTCAAAAAACGTGATTTCATCACCCAGAGCCGTCCGTTGGAGCTGCCTCTCCAGTAGTGTTGTTCTTTTAGAGCCACTGTCTGCCTCGTCCCGTACGCACAAATGCTGTTGGAGCTGACAGGATGTTTGCTGAGTGCCTTCCCTGTGTAACCACTTCTCTTGCTGTCAATGCACACCGGTTGTTTGCAGCTCAGGGGGGTTTGAGGCATCTCAGGGAGGATATTGGGGCATGGCAGGGCACGACCTTGGGCTCTGACCTGGCCGTGCCTTTGCACAACGTTTGCTGCCTAATGAGCCTTAGGCAGCTTTTGTGAGATGGTTGAAGGAAGAGTGGCTATTATTGGAACCGGTGCAGATGATTCGAGAGATGATTTGCTTTGCTCTCAAAATACCATTAGTCACTTCCACCAGCATGAGGAGAGAGCAAGGGCTTGAACTATTTGTGGCTGCAGGCTGAGGAAGCTGGAGAGCCAACCTCCTGTATCACTGCCCCTGGGATGGACCGCTCCAGACCAAGCTTTGTCTTCCTTGCTGCTTCCCTTTATGTAGCCTTACTCCTTCCCCCTGGTTGTGGAGCTGCAAAGATGTCAGATCAGTCTTGCCCTGTGTGCCAATGCCAGCTCCCTGCCAGCACTGCTTCTCTCCTCTGCAGGAGTTAAGCAGCAGCTCTGGGGGCTGGCAGGCTGCCTGGCCGCTCTGCAGGGCCTTGCTGCTGCAGCTCTGATCATTTGTAGGTGAGCTCTGGCTCAGCTGGAGCCAGTGCAGTGCTGCACAGTGCCAAGATATCTGAGATTCGCCTCCTTCGGGACCCAGAATGGGCAGGTGCCTTCCAGGAGCCTTCATCGCTTTGCTCTGCACTTCTCCTTTAAATCTGTCTTTTTGTTGGTTGCTCAGCTTATGAAATTATCTTGAGTCAATAGGTGTTTCTGAAAACCTTAATTAAGTGCTTTTTGCATCTGTTGAGCTCCTGTCCTTAAAAACCACCCTTGGAATTGCAAGGCATTGCAGGCACATTAAGGTTTATCATCTTAACTCCAATACCTGCTGGAGCTATCATATCTTCCCACTCTGTCTTCTCCCTGCGTGCCAGGGCACAGCAGTGACTCGTGCACCTGGGATCACTTTGGGACATGCCAGGTGCACTGAGACCCACTGTGCTGAGACATTGCCCTGCTGGGTTGGCTGCACAGAGGGATGTATTCCTGCACATGGGTTGTGCATAGCTCTGCAGGCTGGTGAGGCTTTGGCTTGCCCTTTAATGTCATGCATGTATCTGAACCTGCTTTGCTTTCTCATTTTCCCCATCCTCTCTGTGCCCCATGCACAGCCCTGCACCCATCCTGCAGTGCCATACAGCCCTCCTGCCCCAGCTGTGCTGGTCGTCTGCTCCCCTCCTCCTCTCTTCTTATTATAGCAGCCGTATTGTTTTAAGCTGTAACCACGGTGCATTGTGAGTTTGCATAAAGGACGTTGTGGAAGGGAATTGTATTGTACATGCTGGCTGTGTGCTTCCTTTTAAACTATACCCCTGTCACCAGGCGGCTTTCTGCAGGTTGGTTGCTGAGTGAACAGCTGAGAACCTGTGGGAAGACCCAAATGGCACTTAAATTATATTTGCTCTTTGATTTTGAAGACATTTAGTACCATTTAATAGAATCAGAACGCAATTTAACTCCGTGAAGTGGGGGAGGTTGCCTCGGGAGAAGTGACACTGCCATAGCTGGGGAAACAAAAAAATTTAAGTGAGCAAAACAGCAGGGTCGGGTTTACTATCCGGATAATTATTATTAAATAAAGAGCAGAGTGGGACTGTGTCTATCAGCTTCCCCGTGCGCTTGAAATGGCATTAACCACTTCAGGGCTGTGTGATGGGCTGGCTGAGCCGTGCTATGGGGGATACCCAGAGCTGTGGCTTCTGAAGAGCCTGTCACAGTGGCGTATTTGTTGGTAGCTGGAATGAAGTGGAGCTTTTGGCTGGGAGGTGATTTCAGTGCACGCAGCGTTGCTGTGCCAGGAGTGCTCCCGATGCCCCCGTTACCCTACTGGTCCTCCACGCACAGCAGTAGTGCTTTCTCTGACAATATTCTTTTCCCCACCAGCAGCTGATTAGAAGTCAATAACGCAGAGAAAAGGACACTTCTGTAAGGCATTTGGCTCTGCTGGCCATGCCCTCCAGCCCAACCTGGAGGCAGCACAGCAGGCAGGTCCGCCTTTCCAGTCTGCCTGGATTCTGGCTTAAAGAATCATAGAACCAGCAAGGTTGGAAAGGCCACTAAGATGACCATCATCCCACCCCCGCCATGCCCACTAAGCCTTGCTGCTCAATGCCACATCCACCCTTTTCTTGAATGCCCGCAGAGATGGTGGCTCCTCCACCTCTCTGGGCAGCCTGTGTTAACACAGAATGGCAAAGACTGAATTTTGGCAATTTGACGTGTAGATAAGCATACATGCATCTTTCATTACATTTTGGTTTGTTTATGTGTATCCTCAACTAGCTATTTCAGCCCCCAGTGTTGGCTGCACCGAGTTCCCCCTCATCCCTCCCCAGCCCCATGCTGCCAGCAGTACCCCACAAGGTTCAGATCTGCAGTGCAGCGAGGCACCGCTGTGGGCACGCTGTTCCCACCTGTTGTTCCCTGTCTGGATGAAGGAGATAATAGCACTTCCCTCCCTCACCAAGGGGGTTTGCAGAGGACAAGTCTATTAAAGATTGTGAGGCGCTAAAGATGCTGTGCTGATTGGGGCTGCACAAGGAGCGGAGGTATCTTAGCTTAGGGAAAGGTTTGCAGTGTGGAAAAAAGGAGAAGACCGTCTTTTTTATTGCCTACCAGCTCTGTCTGGCACCTGGAAATGAAATTGAGTTTTCAAAATTTAATTTTTGACTGCAAAAAAAAAAACAAACAGTAAAGTGGGAGATAACGTATGCACAGCAATAATAGATTGCATTCCTTGTGCACAATTTGGGCAATAGGCCCAAAGCATCTTCTGCTGGAGGGAAACCAAGACATGGAAAATGGAGGTGGGAATATTTGCTGACCTCCCAAGGACGTGGGGTCCTTGGTAGCCCTTGGCAGCCCCAAAGCCCCAGAGCAGCCAGGCATTGCTGGTGGACCTGCATTGGTTGGGTGGGTGGGAATCCCACCAGCATGGCCAGCATTCACCTTCTGGTCCATCCAGGCATTCCAGGGCAAATCTGTGATCATCTCAGTGCTGGCATTGCTGGGTGTGCAGGGCTGCCTGTAGCACTGTTGTCTTTGGTTGCTTTTAAATGGGTTTCCTAAGGAAAAGATTGAGTTCTGTAGAAGAGTCGTGACAGATGCAGGCACCAGGTCTGCATCCCTCTGCTTGTAATAGGTGTGAATGTATGTCTGCATCTCTGAAATAGCTTGATATGTCCAATCCTTCTGGATAAAGGCGAAGGATTGAATTATTACAAAAGGACAATTTTTCATTTCCTATAAGTGCCTTAATCTCGTGAGTAAATATTACAGCTTTGTGCTATAATCCCTAAGCTGGTATATCTCTTCCCTTCCCAGTTACCTTTTGTGTTGATTTACATTTAATATGTTGCCATTAAATCTCTTTCTCTCTCTGAGGCCTATTATAAGTGCAGTATTTATTCTGTTGAGTCTTTTTTAGTCACATTTGTATTGTATTCTAATGTGCTTGCACAAAAGACTGCTGGGCACAATCCTAAGATATTTGCATCTTTTCTTCCCTACTTTTGTCTGCGCTGCAGAAAACACATGCTGTTTTGGCCCTGCACCCAGAGTAGCATTCCTCATACCAATGAGCTGCCTGGAGGAAATCCTTTCTGCTCACCTCTGCTCGTTCCCATGCTCTTGGGCTTTCCCTGGAGGAGCATCTTGAGTGGCACCTCTGGATGTCCCAATGCGAGGAGCAAACTGAAGCACCCACGGAGGTCTCCATCACTTCGCCTCACTGAGCTCAGCTCTTTGCACAGCCCCACCTGATTGGAGGCAGAGCAGAGCCCTGCTGGGCTCTGCTGTCAAAACCTGGTGGTGAGGATGGTGCCAGGACAAGCAAGATGGTGCCAGGTTCTCAGAAAGAGAGGTGCTGCACTGCACAGCTGCTCAGGGAGCGGTGGAGTCACCTGGGGGTGTTTCAGAGCCGTGGGGATGTGGCAGTGCAGGATGTGGTCATTGGGCACGGTGGGCTGGGGTTGGGCCTGAGGATCTGGGAGATCTTTCCCAACCTGAATGATCTCTGTAATTCTCTGATCTTCCCATCCATAGGCACTGCTCTGGCTCTCTGCAGCACAGCTCTTTTTGGGTGTAAGCATGGCTGCAGCTTGGCTTTGGAGGAGGGTTTGAGAGACTGGGGATGTATGCAACTCAGGTTGCTGATTTCTTTGTGCAAATCCCTGAGTCCGGGTTCTTTTCTCCTCTGTCCCCTTAATATAATTGCTTTGCTCCTTTCTAAAGTACCTGGATCTCCACAGATTAAGGGTGCTCAGCCGGAGCTATTATTATTGTGATGTTTTTATTGCATAGAGAGACTGAGATATTAAAGAACTCATTCAGCATAGGCTTCTAGAGGTAGGGAAGAGGAGCAGGAGCAGATCTGGGTGGGAGCTTCTGCCCCCAGAGACAACTTGAAGCAGAGAAGAGCTGAGATTGTCTGCCTGGGGTGGCAGAGGCCATTGGTCCTCATTGCACTGATGAGCAGTGGGCAGCCCCAGCCTCCCAGCATCACCACTTTGACTGAGGACAGGTCTGACACAGAGCCAGCACTGGTTCCTTTGCTGGGGCCACTCCAGCAATTAGTATGGAGCAAGCATCACTGCCTGCCAGGCTCACCTCCTGGGGTAAGGTTCTGCAAGGCTTAAAAGAAAATGAGTCCATAAAAGTCTCCAGGGGCAGTTATAAAATGGCCGCATTTCGGAGCTGTTCCAATGAGGCACACAGCAAAGGAAGAAGGAAAAAACAAACAGTGGTGGTTGGGGGGACGACGATGCAGAAACTGTGCTTTTATCTCCTTTAAAATAACCCCGTTCTGCTTGATTTTAAATCTTCCATTCTTCACCAGAGTCGTTCTGCTGCTCAGTGCAAAGCTACGGGGGGAGTTAAGAGGAGAAGGGGAAAAAAAAATTAATTGAATCCTTACGTTTGAGTGATGGCTACTCTGAGAGCTTGTCAACCTGATGGTAAATCTTGGGGGTGTTAATTGCTTTGAAATCCCTTTCCTCTCTGACTTTGCTCGTCAGCAGTTCCCCACCTTTGGAGCAGTCCCCCTCCAGCACGCACGATGTGCTGCTGCTGTGCAGCTCTCCGTGGGCTGCGTGCTGCTCGAGCATCCAGGGTGTACAGGAGAGAAGCCTTTTCCTTATTCCGTTTCAAATGGCTCCTGTTTGCTGATAAGGTTAATTGATTTCTTTTGCTTTAATTAACGAAATTCAATTTCCACTTAATGAGAAAGATTTGGGTGTGACACGTGTAAGTGGCAAAGTGACGAGTGCCGGGCGAGGCGAAAGGGAAGGGAGGGAGAAATTGGATCCAGGGTGGCATCTGGAAGATGCTCCCAGCAAGCTGGGGGCTGTGCTGTGCCCAGCATCTCAGCACTGCAGCCCTGCGCTCCCACTGGCGACAAGTGGGTTCCTTTCCTGCCTCTCAGCTGCCTTGTTTGCACCGAAACCAGTATCAACAGGAGAGAAGGGGGGGGGGGGCAAGGGGATGGCAGAGAGCAGGAGAGAGTCACTTCTCATCAAGTTGATCAATCTTTCTGCTGTTGAAGCCTCTCAATGAGTTGAATGTGATTTTCTCTGCCTTACGCGCAAGGTGGAAGTCGATCACTTTCAATTTTCAGCATGCAGAACAGGCACTCTATCAAGCTGTTGCCTTGCATAACCATGATTGCTGCTGGCGAGAGCTTCCAGCACGCACAGAGCCGCGGTGGCTGCAGCCCCCAGCCCAGCAGTGGGGGGTCTTTTGGGATGGCAGCGGTGCTGTGCTGTGCTGGTGTAGAGCTTGCCCTTGGCTGTGGGATGGGGTTACTTTGTGGTGCGTGGTTTATTGGGATGGTAGAGCTGGTGTGGATGCAAGGCAAGATGCAGGCTTGCAGAGCAGTCACCTCTCCGCAGCATCGCAAAGCAGAGCTCTGAAACCCCTAAACTCACTGCACAGAACCCACAAGGATTTGGCTCTGCAGCTCAGGGGAATGCACCAAGCAGCGTTTTTGCTGGTGGAGCAGCTGCTGGTTTGCACATTGCTGTCCCCGAGCACGGAGCCCAGAGCTGGACACGCTGGGTGCCCACGGGGTTATCAGCATGGCACGTGTTGGGGCCATTGTCTGCAGCCCTGGGGCCGAGCGTGGTGGGGAGCATCCTGCCTTCCACACGTGGGCCAGAGGCTGCAGATAAGGGAAAATGATTTCTGGTTTTAATTAACTGAGCTTTCATTTACGGATAAACAAAGGCCATGTTTGTGCGCTGACAGCTGGCTGTCCTTCTGGGTCAGATAAGAAGGCAAGTTATTGCCTCCAAGCTGCGAGAGGGACCAGGAGAGAGTCCAAGAAGCAGGGAACGTGAACAAACGCCGAGTGAGCGTGCGTGCCGGCAGCCCTGCGTGCTTTATTGTGCGCAGTAAATAGCGAGCCTTGTGCCTATTCATCTGCCTGCCCCTGGGCAGGCGCAGTGTGGGAGCTGCTGCCCTGGCACTGTCCGAGCAAATCCCCAAAGCTCAGCAGCAAGCATGTTGGGAAGGTTTCCAAGGTTTGTTGTGTGAAAGTGGGGTTATCCCAGGGGCAGAGGACATCCATCCATCCATCCCTGCGTGAACAGCGTTGTATCCAAAGCGCCCCGGCACTGGGAGCTTGTTGGGCAGAGCAGGGTGCAAATCTCCCTCCTGGATGAGGGTACCTGGGCAGGGTGTGTGCTCACCATTGGGTTTGGGAACCCTCGGTGTTGGTTGGAGCCTTCGGGAGGAGCGGGTGATGCCAGGGTGAGTGCCAGCCCTGCGTTTCAGTATCACCTCCGAGCTGAATTAAGTGTTTGAAGACCTGAGAAATTGCAGCACTTACAGGCTTGTCATCTAAACAATTGTGTTCAGTGGGGGAAAATGAGAGCTCCCAGGTCATCAACAGTCACCTTCTGATGCTGGTAGGTAGCAGTTAAACTGATGGAGGAGTGAAAATGCCTCTCGACAGCTGATGATTCAGAAATTCACTCAACCTACATTGCACCTCATCCCAACGCTGTGAGGAGGGGTGTTTGCCGTGGTCTGGTTTAAAAGAGAGAAACGGGTGGCACATTTTGAGGTGGATGTGGGCACCCGCCCAACTGTGCCCCATCTCAGGGCAGTGCCACTGCTGTTTGTAGGGCCTAAACTCACCCTATAGGTGCCTGGGTACCAACCCAGCCAGTTCCAAGCCTATGGGGCTCCCAGCTCCCCAGAGCAGCTGGGCAGGCAGGTCAGAGCCGTGCTGCTTTGCTCTGTGCCTTCCTGACTTCTTGAGGTCTCCACAGATGGGTTCAGCACTTAGATATACACTGAAAGGAAGAACACATTGCTTTCTAGGCTAGAATAAGGCTTCGTGTTGTGGTGGTTGCTTTTTCTGCAGCTGTCAGAAAGTCTTTCTGAGCAAAGTGAATGTGTTTGCTGAGAGTTTTTCTCGGGGTAAAGGTTTTCAGTTGCCTTTGAGAAAAATCAGAAGGCAAAACCCAATGTTTCCCAGGCTGTGGCTTCAAGGAGCTTTCTGTACGCTGTTCCTTTGGAACTCAAATAAGGAGGAAGTGTGTTTATTTCTTAACTAATTTTTTGCTGTATGCTGTGCTTGTTGTTTTTCATTGGAGAGAGAGAGAAGCAAATAAGCCTTAAAAGGCTTTGAGTTGTAGAAGGAAAAAGTTTGGGTTTTTTTCCTCTGATCTTCAGCAAAACAAGTTGGCAATGTGGTCCAATTCCAGCCTTGGCACATTTTCTCCTTGTGCCTAATTTAAGGTGACCGCTGTAAGATCTGCTCTAGTTTCACATTCCTCAGCCTTGTGTTTTTGCACTTCCAAGACTGTGTGATGGATCTTAAGGAGTCTGCATTATGCAGCCCCGTATCCATCTGTTGCCCTCACAAGTTAAACAGCCTGAAAAAAATGGATTAGAGCCTCAGCTCCTATAATGAAGCAGCAATTTGTCTCCAGATCCTGATCCAGGTGTAGCAGAGCTAACGAGCCGGCTGGCCTTGAGCATCAGAGAATATTAAATACATTTTTTTGGTGGAGAAAAGCTTGAGAATGTGATGGGTGAGAACGTCATGTTGGGAAGAGGGAGGGGGAGAAGGGGAGATGGGGAAAGCGAGTGGGATGGGGATGGAGAGCACTGGGAAACGTGTCCCCATGGCACCATTGGGGCCACTGTGTTGGCCATTGAAGGGGGTCATGCCTGGGGCAGAGCCACAGAGTGAAGGGCACCTGTGATGCATGGGCTGTCTTTTACCTACTGTCTCTTTGCTGGGACCTGGAAAGCTCACTCTCACCCCATAGGCTGCAAGGAGAGGTGTTTTGGAGGCAAGCAGGTGTGAAATGCACTGTGGTGCCATGCACTGTCTGGTTGCCTTTGCTTCTTATGGGACCGAGGGCTCCCATGGTCTTGGGTGTTTCTTAGCAGCTCTCACAGAGCACAGGTGAATGGAAGCAGTCCCACAGATCGGCTCCAGCTGGCTTCCAAGAGAGACAGCAGGAGTACGAAACAGAGTATAAGTGGTGGTGGGAAAATAGGGAGGGGAGAAAGTCTCATTCAATTACCCAGGAGAGAATACCTCCCAATTATAGAGAATGAGCTGAAAGTGGTCGGTGTGAGAGGAGGAGGAAGGAAGACTCTCCTGGAAAGAAAAAAAGAAAAGAAAATCAAGTTGTCTTTGGTGGGGCTGATTTGCCCATAGCAGAGCAGTGAGAGGGAAGGGAGGATGGCTGGTGTGAGAATTCTGTTGCTGCAAGGAAGGTTTGGTTATGAAAGTGAGAGGAGAAGGGAGGGGAGGGACGGGGAGGCCAGGTTGATGGAGATCACGTTCAATTCAATTTGGAGAAAAGGAGAGAGAGAAAAGAAGATGAGCCTGAAATGAGGCTTAATTTTAATGAAGGAAAATTCTACGCTAAGTAAGGAGAGCTGAAAGGGAGGGGAGAGGAGGGTTTGAAAATGATAGGAGCCTGACATGCTATTGTGGTGGAGAGATTTCCTTCCCTTTCTTTCCCTTTTTCTTTGCAAATAATAATAATAATAATAAAAAAGATGTAATAAAGGCATTGGCAGGTGGGAGAGAAGAGAGGAGAGATGTGACAGATGAGCTGCAGCACCTGAGAGCCATCCCTGCTGCAGGGGGCAGCGGCCCCATGGTGACAGCGATGTCCTGTAGCTCGCTCCTTGTCCTGTGCTCACATCCCCCATCCATGTCATGTCTGCAGGGAGCCAGGCTCTTGGCCTAAGCCTTGTCCTTGCTTTTTCACTTGGCACTGACCTCCAAAGTGCTGGGAGGGGGGTAACTGGGCGCCAGAAGTTGTGGGAAAGGGAAGGAGCCATGCAGAGATGGGTAGCCATGCTGCAGCATGGTGCATGGAGCAGTTCCCATAGCATGGCATGGTGGGTTTTCTGCTGGTCCCCAAGAGCCAGCTGCACTCCTACCCATCCCCAGCTGCCCACTTCCATGAGAAAATATTAAAAATACATGAATGGTTTTCCTTGTGCTATTTTCTCCATCTTCTGAGCATGGTAATTGCAGCTCCTTGCGCACGGTGGGGATCAAGGGGAGGTGCAAGTGGGGACTGTTTGCAAAATGATACCTCTGGGGGATGGTGGCACTGCCAAACCTGTGAAATCCCTTTTGCAATAAAACTTTATTGCTCTGGGTGCCGGTGTAAAGGCAGTGGGAACCTTTGTGATCCTCTGCTGGCACAAACCCTTTCAGATACGCTTGAAATGTTTGGCTGAATACCTTTGCCTCGTCGTTCTGCATTGTAGTCCTGGCTGCCCTTGATTTGGTGGGAATTACAGAGTACTTCATAGGTTTCGTTTCAATTTCTTTCACAGATTTCTGCTCCTTCTAACATCTCCTGCCAGGCTGCTCAGCTGTGGGTGCACAGGCTGAGATGGAGCGGGACAGCAGCTCTGAGTCCCATCCCCATTCTGTACAGATCACGTCACAGAATTTTGGTGGCTTATGGCTTTTTGAAACGCGAGCACATCCTCTCAGGACAGAGGCTTGCTTCCCCCTGTGCTTGTTGGATGCTGCTCACTGTGACAAGGGATGGAGCTCCTGGACCAGAGTCTCAGAGCAGTTTGCTTTGGTTGCGTCTTTGTGATCAGATGCTATCGCCCCACTTGGGCGCAGCCAAGGCTGTGTTTGAGGCAGTGAATCACTGCATCCCCTGTCCAACCTCTCACTCTTCCTCTTCACTGAAGTATTTAAGGATGCTCCAGAAGGCAGTGAAATCATTATGATTTCATCCTTCCCCTCCCCTGGAGACAGCTGTGCAGTGAGTGCCAGCCCCGTTCTGGAGCTCTTTCTTAAAGGACGTGGGGAGGGTGGGAGGCTCTGAAAATCTGTTTTCTGTCAGGTCCAAGTAGATGAAACGTTCCCTCTGATGGGTCCTAAAAATGCATTAGGAGAGCATCTGATCTGCAACTCTTGCGAGGTGGCTCTGAAATGGGGCACAGCCCTTCGTCTCCCTTCCCTCGTCTCGGCCCTGGGACCTTTTTTCTCCATAATCCAAGGCTTAGATCCTTGATTTGGTGTGGATGATTCCCTCCTGCCCCCTGCTTCCCCCAAATCCTTTCCCTTTGAAGTAACACCTGCTCATATCCTCGTGTCTGTTGTGGGGAGGCAGAAGGATCTTCTCATCACAAGGAAATGCAGTCCTCTCCATCCCCCCCGCCGCTGCACATCCTTTTCCAAAATACTGCATAATGTCAGACTAAATCCTTATCAGAAATTTTAATGAGCAAAATAAAACCTGAAATCTGTGTGATTAAAATCAAATCTTCCCTCTTCTGCTCTGCTGGAGCTGCCTGCCAAAACAGAGTCACAACGCTGACAATGGGAGGCCCCTTGTATTTAATTACCTCTGGCTTTAGTCCGTGCTTCAGATCGACGTCCTCTGCAGTCCCTGCTGGGGCCGTGGATAACCTCAGAGAACAAACAGAGGAGAAATAATGTGTTCTTGGCCAAGATGTTTGGTGAGGGCTGCTGTATGGCAGTGGGGCTGAGCCGTTCACGGCCACTTCTGGCCCCAGATCCAGGGGCTCTCCGGGAATGTGAGTTGGCCCCCGTTGGCCACCAGTGTTCTCTGCTCCTTGCTTAACCTTCATGGAAGACTGGCATGAGTGATGTTGCTCACAGCGTTTGCTCTGGAGACACTCTGCCTGTCTGCTAAATTTCTTTTAGTTTCTCTCCTCTCTACCAAATTTCTCCTCGCTTCTCCCTTCAGCCTTGCAGCACCCATGCTGCCAATTGCCCAGCTGTCTTCTCCCACCCCACAGAGATCCCCTTCCTCCCAAACCATCATCTGTCAGGCCTTGAAGACATAGGTGAGTGAATTGACCTAGCGCTTCCTTTCCTGAATTAATTCCCTGGGTACCTTTCCTAATCGCCACCTGACTTTCCCAAAGTCTCTTGAATGATGACTTCGCCCACATCCTCTGTTCATCTCCTTCCAGGAGACTGTTTCTTTTCATTTGTCCTTCCTATGAAGTGGAAGCATATTTCATGAGCCGTAGAATTGAATCAAATAGAAGGGAGCACGGAGCACTCACCTGAGCTCAGACCTTCCCCCATTAGAAAGAGATGGAGATAATTAGGAGATGCTCAGGACGTGCTTCTGGCAGGCATCCTGACTGGGTGTCGGTCTGCTTTGCCCAGAATGAGGAGGCTTAAATGATGATTTAATGGCAGTACTATGGGAATCTAGATAGAAATCAGCTAGAGCCGACACCGAGATGCTATTAAGAGAAGCTTGGAAGCAGTGACCTGATGAACCCTGTGACTGGGTGAGACGGTAATGAGGTGGGGGTGTGCAGGTGGAGGTGTCCTCTGCTCTGCTCATGGCCCACCAGCAGTGGGGCAGGCTGTGCACGGCTGGTCTCATAGCTGGGTGGCACAGTGGTGGGATATCGACTCCTCAGTGCTCTTCTGCTTTTTTTTGTGTGTGTGTGAATTGAGAGGCAGGAGTAATTACGCCAATATTAGAGCGCTAATCGTCGCTTGCAGATGGGGGAGTCGTTTCTGAAAGAGCAATAATATATGGAGAGAGGGTTTGGATTGACTGACAGCACGAGGCTGAGAGGAGCCATCCGACTGCCATCCTTCCAGCATACGTCTCCTTGACCTCACAGATCTCACAGGGCTGACGTGTGGGCAGCATTGGGGCAGAACTGAGTCAGAAATCTGTAGAAATCTGAAGAGAAATCCTATCTCAATTAACGTCAGTGCAGCCAGCTATTCTCCCCTTCTCTGTAAGGAAACGTTCAGCTTGCTGAATGTACTGAAAGAAAAATACTCTACGTCTGGGCTTGCAAGACAGCTCTGTGTGTGCTTTGCTTCATGTGCTCTGAGCTGCATCCTAGGGATGCTGAGCTGGAGTAAAGCATCTCCTCTCCAGAAAGGGCAGTGCAACTTAATAGGAGAGGAAGGCTTTGCACAGACTGCTGTCATACAGTGCAATGCCTGCAGTCCTCTCAGCTCTGTGGGTTTTGCAGTGAAGCTTTTCATCCAAGAGAGCAAAGAGAGAGAGGTCTTGTTGAAGTTGTTGCCGTTTGCCGTCCCCCGTAAGTGAAAGCCATCGGGGGCTGGGGGGTGGATGATCCCCAGAGAACCAGGAGCTGCGTCCTCCTAATTTCATTTCATTTGACAATAATAGAATACAAACCTACAGCTAGATCCTTACTAATAGCTAGAGATGAAAACAGTCATGGGGGCTGTTGGATTGCAGTCCAATCCTGCTTGGTGCTGAGTGCCTTTCCTTCCTGCTGGTTGCAGGGGGGGCTGGAGACCTTGCAGGCTATCATAGGAGTACTCAGAATCTTGCAGGGTTGGGGCTTTTAATTTTGCAAATCCTCAAAGGCAAACCAATCCATCAATTATCAACGCTTGGACTTGCCGCTGAGTAAATGAGAGTGTTACCATGTATCAATTAGTGGCATCAGATGCCCTGAAACCATAAGACGACAGCCAGCTTTGGAGACGTGCCTGGCATCTGTGTGCACTGTGCTGAGAGGGCTCAGGACCCGTCCTCCCCCCTCCAGGTGGCACTGAGGGACGTGATCAGCAGCTATGGTGGCACGGGTTGGTGTTGGCTTTGGGGATGGAGTGGCCTTTTGCAAGCTGAATGATTCTGAGAAAGCAGAGATGCTCCTGCGTTGGTCCAGGTCCCAGCTACTGGTTTAGCACCTGTGTGCCATCCTGCTGTTTTATGCCTCACCTGGGGTGTGGAGGGTTTACTTTGGTGCCAAAGCCACCCAGGTTTGGCTCTCTGAGCAGGGGGCTGTTTGCAGGCACCACGTCACCAGTGTCCATCATTCACAGGCCGTGCTCAGACTGCTGTGGGCACAGTGCAGATCCTCTGTGCTTAATGCTGCTGCGTGGCTGCTGGGAACCTAATTATACTTGAGACACTTCAGAGATTCTTTTTTACAAGATACCTACTTCAGTAATAGAAAATCAGTATTAAATTCAGCTGAACGAGGAGCATCCTTGCCCTCGTGCTCTGCAGTCTGTGCCCTTTTCCCCTCACTCCATGCCTCTGTGTTTGGGGTGTGACATGAATAACCTCGTTGCAAATGCAAATCTGGGCCGCTTGTTCCCAGCGGTCCATGTGATCTTTCTCTCCTCTTTATTTATCTATTTCTTTCTTTATTATTTTTACTTCTTTTCTGAGCTGAGCTTGGTGTGTATCACCTTTTTTATTATTTTTTTTTTTCCCCTGCTTATTTGCTGGGTGGCGGAGTTCCTTTATAGAGGGAAGGGTGGGGAAAGGAAAGAGTGGGAAAAGAAGAAGGGAAGGGAAGGGAAAAGAAAGGGGAAGGAAAGGAAAGGGGGAAGGGGAAGGGGAGGAGAGGAGAGGAGAGGAGAGGAGAGGAGAGGAGAGGAGAGTAAAAAGAAAAGGGAAGGGAAAGGAAGGGAAGGGAACAGAAGGAAAAAGGAAGGGAAGGGAAGAAAAGAAAAGTGAAACTCCTCCCACTGAAAACCCCCCACTGTTTTGTTTTGATTTCATCCATTTAAATGTATTCCCAAAGGGTTTAAATAAAACAGAAGGAAGCTGTGAGATGAGCCCGTGATTGAATGCTCTGCAGGTTTTCGTGCTTCAGCATTTTTTAAAGTTGTTCATTTCTTCCCCTTCCCTGAAACAACTGAGTGGGTTCAATGCAGAAAATGCTTTGGGTTGGCAGACCCTCGGTTGTTTTTTTTTTAGGGAAAGAAGTTTGATGGTTGAGTTGTTCCCCCTTGGTTATAGACATGGGTAAGGATGTTAGCAGCAATCCTGCTGCAGCTGCTGGTGTCTTACAGCTTCAGATTCATTCCAGATTCATTCTATAGAAGCATCCATCCCCCTTTCCCAGCCTGGGCAAGCTGAGATGTGGGGCTGGGCAGGGGGTGGCTGTGCTCTGGGGCATCCATGAGTGATGCAGGGACCTTTGTGATGACCTGTGCTGGGTTGGCAGGAGCTGAAAACCCCCCAGGTCCGTGTGTGAGGGCACACAGCAGCTTCCCAGCTCTCCTGGGCTTTCAGCATTGTCCCTACCTTACAATGGCCCTTAAACATTCCTGGCATGTTATGTGTTTGAAAAGCATTGGTACAGCACTTCTCTTAACAGCTACAGCGGAGCACCTGGGGGATCAGAGCTGATCTTTGTCACAAGTGTTTAGTGCTTGATACACGTGTTTATTACACATTTCAAGCAAATTGGAGTCAATAAACTATTTGCATAAATATAATGTGTACGAAGAAAACACACCTCCCCTCCCTAAATAGGCTATTTCCTAAGCTGGAGCTCTAAAGTGTTGCAGGGATGTCTGATTCTTACTTCTGTTGTAATTGGCATTAAAATATAATACCCTCTCTTCAAAGAGAGGCTCCCATACTGTGAAAATGCCTTTTCTGTCCAAGCAGGGGCCAAATAATAGCAAATTATAAGCATGGAAAATATTTAGAACAAAAAAAAAAAAAAAAAAAAAGAGGGGAAAAAAGAAAAAAAGAGGAAAGAGGACTCTGAATTATCAGAGCTGATCCATAGCTTGCAGTCTCGTACAATTTGTCTTTTGAATACACCGTATGAACCAGCTATGAATAAAATCAGTCAATTTAACCCAAAATCAATGCTCTTTTGTAGAAGTGCTTAAAATCTAAGTGGAAGGGAAAGCTTTGAAGCTGCCTTCCCTTGGTAAACGCAGCACTTACCATTTGATTTCAGCAGAAAGTCCCTTGTTCTCCCAGGGCCCAGCACAGCACCTTCATTAGAAAAGCTGATGAGTAATTAGCAAATGTGCAGAAAATGACTAAATTAGGTGTTCTGTTGGTTGTTTTTTAAAGGAAAGCAGTGTTTTCCTTTCCACTTTTGGCCCACGTGGTTTTCACAGAGCTGTGTCACAAGAGCTTGGGGACTGCCTCCCTATGATCCCCTGCCTCCCTGTGACCCCCTTGCCTCCCTATGATCCCCTTGCTGGGATGGGGATCTGTCAGACTCGTGTCCCCTGGCCAGGGCTTGTAAGCATCATGGGGTTCATTTGTCTGCTTGGTGCCTCTGGGGAAAGCCCATCACTTCCCCACTGTGAGACTGCAGCCCAGGCAGCTCTCCTCAGCAGGTTGGCTGCGTCTTCATGTGGGATCCAGGCACGCCAGGCTGGCTCTTGCTGCAGGATTAGAACCTGCTGCATGACAGAGATGTGCAGAGTGGTTCCCTTATCTTCCATCTCATGGGCACTGGGATAACCGCAGCCGTGGAGGTGATGCTTGTGCTGATGGGGCTCTGTTGGCTTTAAGCTGGCTGTTGGCTTTGCTAGTTGGCTCAAGTGAGTTTTCTCCAATCCAAATGTGCAGCCCAGGCAAGATATTGGTCCCTGCACAGTGCAGATGGTTGAAACCCCATTGAATGAGATGTTTAGTGATGGGCGGGTTGTTGCAGCCAAGCAATTGAGCTTGACAGGTCACCACAGAGGTGCTCACCAGCCCCAGACTCTTTTTTGAGGCCAAGTGGAGAGTGCTGTGATTCAGCAGCTGTGAGCTGGCAGGGCTGAGAGGATTAAAGGGCTGCCTGGGTCTTCCTGGAATGACTTTTCCCCTTCTGCTGTCGTATCTTGGCACCCCATATTTGCAAATGTGTTGCCTCCAAAGCACTCCCAAGGTGATCCTAACCTGACTGAGATCAGAGAGGCTGTGTGATGTGCCTGGGGCAGAGCAGGAGTGACTACTCCTACCCACAGCCCCACATCCCAGTTCCATCAGTGATACCTCTGATCTCTCTTCACCCATTTACCCATTATTTTACAGTGATCAGTGCTTTTGTGTGGGCCTGGCAGGATTTCAGCTGGGTTGAGGATGAAAGGATGACTGCTGCCTGGAACAGGTTCATGTGGTGGTTTTACTCCCTCAGGGGTGTCAGATCCCTTGAAAAGCCCATCAAGATGCATTTCTTGGAAGGGACTGAGGGTAAAGCCTTGAGATCACAGAGCAACCTGCAGATGGAGGAGGGGAGAATGGTGACGGTGAGCCTGGTCTTGTGAGTCCCTGGGTGTCACAGGAGTGAGAGGTTTTGTTCTCCCTCTTTGTTTTGAGCAGTTGTTGATAAATAGCTCAGTGCTATAATGGATGATGTGATCAGAAGTTTGAACTCACCCTAAGCCTGTCAAATTTGATGTATATCCAACTTATACAAATGCTTCACAGTGCTGGAAGAAATCAAAACATTGGAAGCACAAGAATTTGACCAAAAAGGACCAACTTTTCTCTCGTGTCCCCAAAGACCTTGTGGCATATCAGTGGTACTGCTGGGCACTGCAGCGATCAGGGTGTTGAGTGGCTGTGATGGAACCGAACCCCTCATACTTACAGACATCACTGCCTGGAGACCCCCAGAGCCAGGATCACAGCATTGCTGTTATATGGGCACGTAAGAAGGCACAATCTTTATTTTGGAAAGCTTGGTTCAAAATAAACCTCCGCTGAAGGGCAAATAGGGAAAATACCAATGTGCTGTGGCTTGTGGAAGGCATGCAGGTGGTCAGAAGCGTGGCCATGGGCACGACCTGGTCTGTCTGTGGC
This sequence comes from Tympanuchus pallidicinctus, assembly GCF_026119805.1. NCBI lineage: Eukaryota > Metazoa > Chordata > Aves > Galliformes > Phasianidae > Tympanuchus > Tympanuchus pallidicinctus. The sequence goes on from NW_026294748.1 coordinate 3,978,460, forward strand.
TTTGTCTTTGCTAGATCTGCTCCTTCCAGCCCCCGAGCCTTCCGTTCAAGCAGGGTAAAAGCAGAAATAAAAAAGCAATGCCCACTAAATTCCCCAAATAAAAACATTTTGTGGCTTAGCCTATTTATAGCTAGATGAGTGAAAGCAGCACTCAGTCAGGGGGATATTGGGAGGTTAATACGTGTACAGCTGGTTTGGCCAATTGATTTCTTTGACCATTAAATTCCACTCCTAAAAGCCTTGCATATACATTTTAGTAGATACGTCTTGGCTGGTGGTGTGCTTGAAACACTCAGTGCTCAAAGCTTTTGTGTTTTTTCTGTTTCAGAGGCAGTAAGATGCTGCTGGTGAAAGGTGCTGGAGATAAGCACGGCAGGGTTTTCTTTCCATTGGTGTTGTTTTTGCTTTTTAATTGGCTGGCAACTCTTGCTGTTTCTCCCCCATCCAGTCCTTATTTAGTTCAGTATGTAATTCCATACACAATACGCACACGCTGAGGTGTGGTTTCAAGGTCTTAGTGTGTTTAGCAAATATTTCAGCCGAAACGATCTGTTCAGCTGTTACATTGATTGCCAAGATTACAGCACGACAACAAACATTATTTGGGGGATCGGAGACGAAATTACAGCCCACTCTCTCCGGCGTCTGCAGCGAGGAGCAGATGCACCGTTAATTTCGTGCTGCAATGTCCATTACTCCGCGCGGCGGAATCGCAGTGCATTAGCATCGCAGCCAGCCGTGCCTGATGGTGCCGCGGCGAAGGCTGCAAACCCCATTGCTTGCTGGAAGGATCCACGAGATGCCAGGGTGGTTTTTGTGTTACTGAGGGCTGCAGAAGCCGGGGCCAAAGCGTGGAAAGCAGAGCAGGTGGTGGAGGTTGGCAGAGCCATGCGAGTGGCTTGGATGCAAGAAACGGTGACAGAGCTGCAGCCTTTCTGTTGAGCGCGGGACAGTGGTGCTGGCTGCGGTGCAGGGTGTTTGTTCCATAGGAGCAGCTCCTCTCGGTCAGATTTAACAACTGTGCTGATAAAAACCTATTTATTTTGGGAATGGTAGAGTTGGATAAAAGGGGTGAATGAAGCGTGAGCGTTTGAAGCTGCAGGGGGGTGGAGGAGCTGAGCTTTAGCTTGGGATCTCGCCCCATCCGCGCAGGATGTGTGAGTGCAGGGATGCAAACTGCTGCCAGGGCTGAGCAGGCAATGGAGCAGAGCCACAAAAGCAGCAGAAACGTGGCCCCGTGAGCCCTCCTGCTTCAGTTGGCCCCATGGACTGGGGCGTGTTGGCAGTGGGGTGTGTAGGTGAGCAGGATGTGGGCAGAGAGGACAGCCCTTCAGGGAAGGGAAAGCTGACTCCCTGCCATCCTCCCTGACGGCTCACGCCGCAGCGCCTTCCCTAAATACACGCTTTTCACCTTTAATATAGGAAGAGTAAAATATCTGCTGCAACACACGAAGCTGCTGCATGCGGAATGAGGTCACTGCACTCGAGCTTGTTAAGAACTTTTTCTTTTAATGGTTTGGAACTTGAATATCAACAGCGTGGAGTGACTGTGGAGGAGAGGAGGGGAATGCACAGCCCGATGCAGAGCTCTGCCTTGAGGTTTAGGGCAGGGGCTCTGCAGTCCCAAGGACAAGCTGGCAGGGATGCTCTGACCTTGAGCTGTTTGCTGCTTTTTAGCTCAGTTTCCACCACTAAAGGAAATTATGCCTACTTGCAATGTCTCTGAGGAGGTGGAGGTGTCCCCAGACGCTGTGCTCAGCCTCAGATCCTTTTTGGATGTTGCTGCTCATGCTGAGGGTCACAGAAAGGATTGTTCCTGCTCAGGACAGGCGCTGCTCCGATCCTGCCTGATGCTCTCATGAGATTTTTGTCAGAGAAAAGATGCCCAGCTAGGAAAGTTGATTTAATGAGATTTCTGCTTCTGTTCTGATGCTAGCAACAGGGTCAGCCTTCCTATTAAAGTTACATTTATTGATAGCTCTTCAAGAGTCTGTATAGAGTTAATAAGGGGTTAGCAGATGTTAGAAACATATTGCAGATATTAGTAGTAGATTGGTATAAATCCATCAGTAGATGTTGCTGCTGGTGGCTACGTGCCATAGTTATAAGCTGAGCACTGATTCATTGGCCAAGTGTTCGGCAATCCATTAACTGTTAACTATTTGCCATGCTTAACTCCCTGCTAACCAGCTGAGAGCCCCTCTCTAGAACATTTGGCATGCAGCACACAAATCTCTCCACATCTCTGCCAAAATCTTGGCGGTGCTTGTATCAAGTGCTTTGTAAATCTGATTGCCTTGCCTTGGATCCCTCCCGGAGCTCGCTCCTCAGCCCATTGCTCCCGTTTGTTAAGCATCTTTGTCCTACCAGGGATAGAGGTGCAGAAAGGAGATGATCAAAGGGCGGGAGGAGAAGGAGGCAGAGATCAAATATTGGATTTCTGAATGTTTTCTGCTAAGTGACAGCGAGAGCAGGAATGAACAAGGGCTATGAATTGAGTGTCCAACGCTGCAGCTTTCAAGGGCTCCCGCTTGCAAATGTCAACCAAGCAAAAACACAACTGGAAGGGAAGAGGAAAAAAAGCAAACAGCAAGAGGGGCACATCACAGCCCTGCGCCTCGCTGTGTGACACACACCAAGTGCTGCATTGGTTTCAGTACCTTCTATAGGAGGAGCTGCTCCTGTCCCAGTGAAGTTAATGAGTATCCAGTTCTTGCTGCCTGCTGCGTCACATCAGGGCTGAAATACAGCACAGCCTGTCTGCAGCAGCGGCTCTGGGGAGCAGCAATCACTGATGCATGGCCAGGGCAGCTGTGGGATGGGTCAAAATTGCTCTTGGAGGCCCTTTTGCTGAGAGCAGGGAGCTCGTGTGTCACTGCCCAGTGGGGAAAGATGACAAATGTGGTGCTGAAGCATTGCCTGGCCCTCAATATGTGCTGGGCTTGTGTCTTCTGCTGAGCTTCACAGCTCTTTGTGCATCTCTTGTTCTTCTCTACCTCTGGACAGTGGGCTGGATGGCCAGCAGGACACATTTCTGCTCTGCGGTACCTCGGATGAAGCCACTCATCCATCCAGCAGCTGATGTGCCCCACATGGCACGTGGAAAGGAGTCGGGAGAGGGGCTGAGCTGTGCAAGGTGTGCTGCCCATCCTTCATCCAGCATGGCAGGAAGCTTCTCGTGGCCTGGCTGCGTTCTGCTGAATAATGGAGTCAGCATGGGGGAGTGTGGGCGGCGTAATGCCGCCTGTTACCATAGCATCTGAGTGCTTCTGGAACGCTAACGTCTCTACGAAATGGGCCGCTGTTATTATTCCCATTAGACAGATGGGAAACTGAGGTGCGGGGAAATGGAGAAGCGCCTCGGGCTGGGTGATGCTGCCACTGTTTTGGGAAGATGGGCCCCGCTGTGCTGCCACCGCAGTGCTTGGGAGGGCGGGGAGCTTGGTGGTGGTCCACGATCCGTTCATCGTGAGGTCCTTAAGATGCAGAGATGGGCTTCTTCCCTCTCTGACAGAAACCGTAACGCAAACGGGGGCTTTTTCAGAAGTGTTTTTATCATTGCGGTGGCCCTTCTCTTCCTTTCCTGTCCTTTTGTTTTGTAATCCCAACGTCAGTTGGTGAATCAGTGGCCACGTGGAGGCAATTGCTCACCCTCCTCACCCAGGACCTCTGGCTGCTTTACAGGAGGGATACCTTTGAAAAGAATGGTTTGGACCCCGTCATTCATTTATTACTTATTTCAAAACAGCCATGTATTATTTTGCAATTTTGAGTCTGAAGCAATCGGCGCATACAGAGTCATTATTTCGTCCCTAATTACCTTTATATTTTATGAAAGAGATTTAGGAGGTAATCAACATCCAAAAAGCATCTGAAGTCAGGCTATTGCAGAACGTGTTCATTTCCAGTGGTGCTGTATATCATGACTGCAGCTGTTTCTTTTCTTTCATCTCTTTATTTTCTTTATTTTCAGTCTACATAAAGCTCACTGTGGTTTTTACTTCAAGCATTTGGTAGAGTTTGGGTGTATTTCTCTATCTGGAACACGTGGGGATGTTTATATTCACAGGATCATAGAATTGCTCTGGTTGGAGAAGACCTTAAAGATCATCAAGGCCAACTGCAACCCAACCATACTGTCTGGAGTTCCATGCTGGCTTATGCCTGTGCAGCTTTTGCTTTACTGGCTGACATTTAACAGCTATGGATGGTCTCACATTGCGTTTCCAATTTCCATTGTTTCGGGTTGCTTTTTTTTTTTTCCTAATTTTTTTTTTTATTATTTTGATCCATTTTCTGTGACGGCAGCGTGCAGCCAGGCGCTATTTAAAATACCCAGCCCTTGTTAGAAAATAATAACCATTGGAAGTGTGGTTCTGTTGGAGTACGTTTAGCTGTAATGACCCTTCTGCTGCTGCAGAGCACTCAGGTGAAAGAAGGATGCAACTGTTCTCTATTACCGAAGGAGCCTAACTAAGCTGCATTTGCCAATGTCAAATTACTCGCGAGCTGTTTGACCTCCTATTTACTTCTAATTTCTGCAAGCTGTTAGTAAGAGCTATACTAAATCAACCTGTCATTTGATCTTGGCTCTCTCTACTGCACCTGAAAGATTTGATACTTATGAGCATCAGAGAGGAACTGCGTAAAACTCCTTAAGAGCACATTAGAGTTTACAAAGTGTGTAGGAAGTTGTTCGTGGATGTAAGTGGTACAATTTATAGAGCAGGGGCTGTGGGAGTGGAGGGAAAGCAAGGCAAGCTGGTGTCTAGCCTGCATTCCTCTCACAGGAGGAAAGCAGCAAGGGAAAACATGGGCTTGAAAGCACAGCTTCACCTGGGAAGTGGCAATGGAATCCCATATTTATTCTCCCTCGATGATTTCAACAGTGAGTTTGCACCGATTACAGGTTTATGAGATGTATTCTTTTCCCTAACTGCTGGAGCTGCAAAATCAAGCTGTATTCACTGCGCTTCGTAGCTCATCACTAATAATGAAGAGCCTTCAGTTGGAGGAGGGCTGGCGGTTGTGCTGAGGACAGTCGCTGCAGAAGCCAGCGCTGAGCCAGAATGCATTATTGTTTGGGGTGAAGCATCGTACCCACATAGAGCCACTTGTTCAAAGGCTCTGAGCGCGTTGCTCCATTGTTAAGCATCTCAATATCTCTGTTAGTGAGCTGGCTTTGAGATGTCCTGCGGTGGGGGAAACAGAGGCAAAAGGAGGGAGGGAAGTGCTGAGACTGGGATGCAGAATAGAGCAGCACAACTGCAATGTGTGCAGTTGATGGGCACAGTGTGTTTGCTCCACTGCTCTGGGCTGGAGGTTACCTCCATCTCCTCCTTTTGCCAGCAGTGCTGGTCTGCTTGTGCTTGTGTGTGATGGTAAATGAGCGCTGTGATAGGAGCTGGATGCAAATAGCTTCATGAACGCATGCATGATGGTGAAGCAGCATGCATTCCCGTCTCTCTGTGCTGCTCTCTAACTGCAGGAATGCCACCTTTGGCCAGCAAGCAACTTTTCCAGAGTGTTTTCTGAAAGTGTGGAATTACAGTGATGTACCTCTGCTTGCAAAATAGTGCCCAGAAGGCGACGTCGAGAAGACTCGCTCTATTAAAGTGTTTACTGATATATGTATATATAAAAATGCTGTAAAAGGCAAAGCCACAGTGGGTCCCTTAGTGGACATTTATGGCCAGGTTCTGCTGTACGGTCTCTCCCATTCCTCTTTCTGCCTCTGAGGATCATTTGCAGGCACAGTGTTCCGAGCAAGCTGTCCTTGCAGGAGCCAGCTGGGGAGCAGCACGTTCCATTGGGGGCACTTGGCTGGACGTTGGGCAGCTTCTGGCACAGGGTCATAAAAACGAGACACCACTGTGCAGGATTGCTTACGTGGGAGGAACAGAAATCCTTCTGGAGGGCTAACAGTGAGCCCGGTGCTTGTTCCGCAGCTCTGAGAGAAGGGGACCAACAAAAGGCAGAGCTGGGAAGAAAAACTCCTGACCTGCTCCATCGTGGAGATAAGTGGGGTTTGAGATTGGGTCCGTATTGAAGTGTCTACAAATGTAAGAGTGAATTGCTTTCCAGGCATAAGGGCGCGCTCTGGCCAGCACCCACTGCAGTGCTGCCTGTCTCCTAATTGGGCTGTTAAAGTGTTACAGAGCAAAGCAAAAGTGGTAATGACCTTCCTTGAAACAAAGCTTGAGAGAGGAGGAGAGCTGTGGAAGAGTCTCAGCAGTGTGCAACCCAGTGCTGAGCTCCAGGGGCTGGGCTGTGGGGAGATGAGGGCGATATCTGTCTCCAAAGAGATAGCAGCATTGTGAAAACACAGCAAAGTAAATCACTGCTCCCTAAGCAGAGCCAGCCCGTATAAATCAACAATAATATCTCAGCCCGAGCTGAGTGCACGTCTGAGACGCTGCGCACGGCTCCAGTCACCATGTCATAAAGGAGGAAATTAGAAAATAAGAGAAGGTGAGAATTAGGGCAACAGGAGCAGAGCTCTGCGAATATCAGGGTGGGGGGTTTTTTTTCATGGCACTTCTGAACAATTGGAGTCAGATAGTTTTTGATATTTGTTTTTTTTTTTTTTTATTTCCTGTAACATCAAAGCAATGCCTGAAATGAAATATCAGTGGGGGGAAGAAAAATGTTTCGGGAAAAAAAATCGTGCCCTTCTCCAAGCATGGCTTTCATCTCCTGGAAGCCAAAAATTTTCAGTGGCATTGGTATGAATTCATTCAGAGTCTCGGCTGAGCCCAGTGTGAAGTTCTGGTGGTGACAGTTCTGCCTGGCTTGGACTCGAAATTAAGGTGTGAAAAGGGTGATGGAAAATCTAGTGAACCTAAATCTTCTTGTCTGTGTTGGAGGAGAGGAGAGTGGCCGCATCTATGGCTGCTCCTTTGTGGTGCTGAGAAAAAGCCAGGTTGGGCTGGGAAGAGGTTGGAGAAGGTAAAGGGAAGGAGAATTTCAGAAGTTCTCTGTGCCTGAATGAGATGCAAATAGGCGGTCACGACTTCTTAAGCGATGAAAGGAGATCGATATTTCTTACGAATAAAAGAAGAGGAAGATTGGCTGTATTTGGCCTGGATGGCTGCGAGTACAAAAGCCCAAGTCAGCAGGTCAGGGATGTGAGAAACTGCCGCGCTCATCGTCTCTGAACAGAGAAGGTGGGAAATGCAATATTGCTGAGTGATACGTTCATAATCAGGCTCCTTTATTAATGCTCTGTAATGACCTTGCTGGGGCACAGTTGAGTGCCTTGTCATCTGTCCTGATCTTATTAGAGACGTCGGCAGGATTCACTGTGCTGGAGTGCAAGTTACTCTTTATCTCAGTTGCCATCAATATCGCGCGCTGTAATCGTGTAGTCATGATGGGGCTGTTCCCAAGGGCCTTGGATGTGTCTGAAACCCTCTCCGTGACTTGCTGTTTTAAGAGTCGCATTTATATGGAAAAATATAGACAGTTGCAGTAGACCAGCAGTGTCTTTCCTATCAACAAGAGATATATCAGAGATAAAGTGCCCTTTCTCCCTCCTTTTCCTCTGCCGCGCAGGGAAGAAATCCTATTGATTCATGGGCTGGGAGAGCTGGGGTGGCTGTGGTCTCCAAAGCCCGCTCATCATGGATATTAACGGGGCCAACGGGAGGAGAGGGTCAGGGCTGGGACTGGGTTGGAAGCAGCGAGTGTCACTGGGAAGAAAAACGAGGCTGGGAGGAGGTGGGAGATTTCTGCTGGGGGAGAGCCGAGAGGCTCCGGTATCTGCACGGCAGATATGAGCAAACATCTTGTGCTGTTGTAAATGGGTGAAATTGAATTGCTTGCTTGCTTGCTTGTAAATTTAAAAAGATAGTGTGTTTCTATCAATAACTGGAGGCTTAAATAATAGACTTTGGTCTGGCTACCAATCTCATTTCCCCATTTAGAGAGAAAGTCTCTTAGAGCGGCGGCGAAGGGCTCCACGCGGCAGCTTGTAGCTCTATCTATCACACACCTTATCTGTGGGTGTACTACATGTTTTTGTACAAAGTCATCATCTTTTCCTTTGTCTGTTCATCCTCTTATGTACTTTAATTTGTGGTTACTGTAATGCTACTTACCGGCAAACAACGTGATGGTTGAGTTGAGCTGGAAGCAAAGCGTGGGATCTTGAAAAAGGGCGAATGTTTGGGTTTGCATGCTTGGATTTTCCCTGTTGGGCTGTTTCTGATTGGCTGGGTGTATTTCCTAGACGGGACGTGGAAAGAAGAGCCATTTGTTTGTGCATTTAGAGAACGAATGGGAAAAGGTGTCTGCACATATCCCAGCGAGTCTGTAGGAGCTGGCAGAGTCTAGGAGTAGCCAAACCCTTCTCCATACCTGCACCTGAAAATGCTCGGTTGCATCGCTGGCATTTTTCAGCCTAACGCTGCGTTTCCCACTGCTGCTTTTCTAAGGAAGGCAGATTGAAGTTGGGACTGCTGCAGTGCAAGAAACCCATATGGTGGGCACTTGCTGTGCATCGTCTAAATGGGCTCAGAGCTGTGAGCTCTCCCGTTGTGTCCTCAGCTGCGCCATTTTGTGCCCTACTGACACCCTATTAAAATAAGCACGGATTGGGAATTAGTGCAGCGCAGTCGAAGGGACAGGCAAAACAAGTCCGAAGCTCCAAACAACAAATTATTCTTGAATCAAACATCTCATTAATGGCTGCAGTGTCGCCGCTCTGCTTTGCATAATTAAGTTTCATGGGGCGTTACAATTAACAGTTGTGCCGCAACGTAGGTAGGAACAATCTCCCGTTTATTTACCCTGGCTGTATCTGAAAGTGCTGTGTGGTGAATAAGACGCATTTACAAGTAGATTAGGGTGCATTCTGGGTCATAAATTGAGTAAGGCTGTAATTGCTTTCCAACAAAGGAGAGCTGCAAATAAGACAGGCCGCCTCTCTTTTTTTTTTCCCTTCCCCAAACCCCTTCTTTCCTGTTGATGTGCGTCTGAAAATTCTCATCCCGAGCTAAATAACACAGTTATGGCATTGAAAACCTTGTAGAAGCTTTTTCAACTTGACAGCTCCTACTCTGTAATATTTCAAGGCATTTTTTCGCCCTTCTTCTTCTTCCTTCTTGAGACTCCGCTGCAGAGACTTGTTTTAAAGCCGCACATTACAGCTTTGTCTATTATCAGTCGAATATCCGCGTGTGCATCCATGGTGTTAGGAAGGGGAGGGGGAGGAGGGGAGATGCTTGGGTTTCAGGCACTTGGAATTAACTGGGAAAGAAGCCAAAATGTCATTAGAAGCACTTGGATACGGCAGAATGCAAACCACCTCCAGTCTATATTCAGATATTAAGGCAGGACCAGGAATTAAACATTTATCAAGGCAGGGGGATTAAAGCCTGACCAGCAAATACTCTTCTTCGTGAAGGGCTTTCCCTGCAAGGAAGGAAGGATCCAGAGAGTTAGCAGCAGCTCCAACCAATGACGTTTGCATGCTGTTGAGGAGCAATAGAAGCTCTCGCCGTCTAGAAACTCTCTAGGCCAAATGAGCTTTTCTTGCTTCAAATATTTCTTAATCGTAGTTTCTTATAGGATTATAAAGAGGCTGGTGGAGAATTTTTTAAAAAATAATGTTTTTTCAGCCTTGCAAGTATTTCTCGGGTGGTTGGTAAGACTTGGAGCCGGAGTAGCTAAAAAGAGAGGCTCAGCTTCCAACGAATTCCGCTCCTCGTTATGCACTTAAGGAAAAGCTGCCATTTCCTGCTAAAAACCCATTTGTCTTGCAAATTTCTATAATGAGCAGATTTTGGAATAAATACCATGTAATCTGCAGTGACAGTTCTCTCATTTCTTTTTTATTAGTTCAATCTTTTCAGCATCTGAAACACGTAGCAGCAGAGTCTCGGAAGAGGACGAGGCAGCTCCGTGGGAGCTTTTTTAACACCTTGGCACGCAACTCTGCCAATTGCTCTCCCTTTGCATTCCTCCCCTTCTCTCTTTGTTACCTTCCGTTTATTTATTCAATTGTGTGTTTGAGCAGCATCTGTCCGTAGCCCCAGGCATCCTTTAAGTAATTTAGGGTACACACAGTTGCACATTAACAAGACATGCCCCGATCGCATCATCCTGAATGCCTACAACAGCCCACAGAGCAACAGCTGGATGGGCACCGCCGCCTTGCTTGCCTTTCCGTGTTTCCAGATGTCTGGGGAAAAAACAAAATGGAAGGACATGCTGCATGTCTGGAAGGACATCGGCATCTTAATGTCTCTGGAGCAGATTCTGTGATGGGGAAAGGCGGTGGTGGAATTTCTTGGTGCTGTAGAGGTCAGTGCAGCTTAGCAAGAGCTGCCGGTGCAGCCGCGTCCTCCTGTCTGCCAGCCTGCAGCGTGGGGTGGAGAAAGCAACAAAGTGAGACTGCGAGGAATAAATAAGGAAACAAAGCTCATGCAGAATGGCCTTTGTAGCAAGGTGCCATTCACGCTGACCTTTAATAAAGTGTATTTAAAACTGGAGCTTTTCCCTCTGTGTTCGCTCCAGTTTAAAGGCAAATTATAGGCTACTTTTAAAACGTCTTGTCCTGGCACTATAAAACTCGGTGAACCTTAACTTTTAATATTTTTCTTCTTCTTCCTCATAGGTAAGTGGCATCCATTTATTGTTGAACTACTTGAAGGCCTGCGGTGGGGGATGTAAAACATCCTTGTCTGGTTGGCAGTTCTTTGGCAGGTAAACCCAAACCTTTTTCTTCCCTTTGCCCAACCCAAACTGTTTTTCTCTTTCCTGTGATGTTACTGAAGCAGGCTGATCCTGCAGGAGAAGGGGTGAAGGTGTGAGAGCTTCATTTCCAGCTCGCTGGGTTGAAGAGCTGGGTTAGGATTTGGATTGGCAGTGCTGCCGTGCTCGGTGCTGAACATTGCAGTGTGGGGAGGTGGAGGTCCGGAACTCCCCAAAAAGGTGATGCTGGGCCCTGTGGCAATTGGGGCCAGCTGTGTTTTACAGCAACACTGCAAACTCGTCAGCAGGAGCATCGCTGCTGTGTGAACACAGGGCTTTTTGTACCCAAAAACCCTCCTGGGAGTGAGCTGGGCTGGGGGGGGGGGGGGGGGGGCTTCCCCAGGGGAAGCATGGAGTGAAGTTTGCTGAGCATCAGAGCTGCATTCCTGGGAAAACAATGCTTAAACTTGCTCCGACCTTTTAAAGCGTGATGCCTGCCTCTGCATAACCAACCACCGTGTTCAGAGCTTTCAGATGTTTCCCTCATACGCTCAGTTTCACAGTCCGTAGTGGTTTTTCTCCCTCAAGCACTTGGAGCCCCAAACCCCATGTGAGTTGTTATTCCCTTTGTTTGGAGCCCAGGGGTTGGGTGCTGCCTGCAGGGTGGGCAGTGATGTGCTGAGCAAGGTTTGCTTTGTCGTGTGACTGTCAGCAGCTCATTCCCAGCGTGTCACTTTTCCTCAGGTTGGCGTATTATCTTGCCCTAGCAGATGCAGCAAGCTAGAAATACAAGGCTATTTGCAATGCAGTTTATTAAGATGTGTTTTAGAGGCAGTTTGAGGGAGTGCTGGCGGGAAATGTTAATCAACATCTCCGACAAGGCATTGACCTGCCTTTATCAGTGTGCCTCAGCCCTGCCTTCCCACTGCCTGTGCATTGCTGCTGGAGAGAGAGGAAACTTTGACCTGCAGCAGAACAGAGGCTTCTTCACCACGCAGAGGTGCATGGGGGAGGCAGAGGAAAAGAGGCAATGTAAAGAATATGTTTTTGGACCTGTAGTTGTTTTGCGTGGAGAAAGAGTGATCTGAGCTCTGTGGGATCAAACGATGCTCCTATGCCACCTCGCCCTGCTGCTCCTGCTCCGGGATGGAAGCTGCCATTATTTTTCCCCTTTTGTTTTAGACTTCTGTGAACCAAACGGGCTCGAGGATTTTAATGGCCTATCTCAAAGATTGAGAGGCCCTTTATGTGTCAAGCCACAATCCCATCCCAGGCTGTACTGGCCCCTGATTTTATGAAGCTTATTTTGGATAGATGGTATTTTGATAGCTCCTGCTTTGCTTCACCGATGGCTGTATTGATGTAGCGCTACAGGACAGGGCTAATAAATAGTTTATAAAACTGTAGGTTCATTCTCCCAAGTGATCTACGGCTGTGTCTGAGCAGACTGCAAATCACAGCCTGGCGAGTTCCGGCCCGGGGCGAGCAGCTCCATGCTGCAGGGAGGCAGCAAGAGGGAAAGCAAAGCCCTCTCTCCCAAAGCTTGAGCTCAGCTTTCCCTTAAGGTGCAGTTCTGCCCCACCAGCTGATCATGGAGACTGCATTGCAGCCAGCCTGCCCTCGGGGGGATGCTATAGCTTTGGGAAGATTTTGCATGTGCTTATGAGGTTTATAGCAGGGCTGTCACACCTCCGTGCCTTTCTTTGCAATCCGCTTTCGTTGTGTGCTTGGATCCTGAAATTCCTTTCCGTTTCTGCCTGTCGCCCATCCCTGTGACAATGCGACAATTGTGCCTTTCTCCTGAAGCGTGCAAAGGCTGAGCCTGGCCACTTCTCCCACTTCCTCCTGCCATCCCCACCACAGCTTCATTTTCATCCTTCCATCCCTCCAAATTTGCTTCCAGAGGGCACGTTGTCTTGCTTTTGGATGGGATGAAATTGCACTGAGCGGCGGACGTTTGAAGTGTGGTGCTGGGGGCAGAATGTTCCCTGCCCTCCTCTCTGCTGCCTTCATGCTTAATTCTGTGCTGGATAAAATACTGCAAGGAGTTTCACACAGACAGGAGCACGGCTTGCTCTGCCTTAACTCAGGTGCAAAAGCTGCTAGGATACGGGCTGTAAGATGTCTGCTGGCTGCTGGCTGGGAGTTCCTGTCCCTTTGATGTATCAGCTTTCATTACAAGGGCATGAGAGCTGGAGGATGGAGACAGCCTGGCTGGTCCTGCATGCTTGGTGGCTGGCCTCAAAGTGCCTGACTGTGCTCCCTTGGCCAACCGTGCAGCCAGCTTCTGCTTCTCCCTTGGTGCATGAGTTGGCCCTGGGCAACCTGATCCAGTGCCTGACATAGTGGTTGAATGCACTGCTCATGGCCAGGGGGGCTGGAACAGGGAGATCTTTGACGTCCCTTCAAACCCAAGCCATTCTGTGATGAATGGACAGCTGTCCCTCCTGCACTGGACACCAGCCTGGTGCAAAGGTAGGTAATTATAATAGACATTAATATTATTATTGCCCTTATTTTGTAACTTCAAGTTTTAGGCAACTGAATTAGAGGTGTAGCAAGGTTCCCGTGCAGTCCTAGAGGTGGAGAAAAGGCAGCTGGCCTTGTCCAAGATGCAATACAGCCTTTTCTTCTTCTGCTGTCCACACAAGTATGAATGCATCCATCACTGCTGGATACAGGTGTCTGCACCACATGCATGACAGCATAGAAATGTTGAAATTCCCCAGGGCAGCTTCTCGCGATGGCTGGCGGGTGACTCGGCTGCTGTTTTCCCAGGCTGCTATTAGGGCCCTGCTGGGAATCCCTGCTGAGCAGTGGCACGGCTGCTCACGTCACTGGAGATGTTCCCAACCTTTCACGGGGATGAGCATTTCTTCTGTGCTTTGCACAGAAAGTGCTTGCAGGGAGATTATCTCCACCCTGTGTAGGATTCTTCTGTAGGAGAGAAGTGGCTGCTCGGGGATTGAATGACCTTGCTTGCCTTGCTCTGCATTCTCCATAGCTTTTTACTCTTTCCTGTTTGCTGTGTGTGTGTGAAAACCCACAGCTGCCTGCTTGGATCAAAGACTGTATCATGTTGCTTCCTTTCGGGTATTAGAACTACAAGCCTCTCTCATTTCTCTCACTTTTCAGTCTTACAGCACTCAGGATTGCGGAGTCGATGAGGCTTTCTCTTTGTGGATATTGGTGTATTCTGTAATGGGATCTTAAAAGGGACGTGAGACGTCTTCATTAGTATTCGATGAAGCTAGGTTTGGTTTCTGGAAGCACTGGGGTTGATTAAAGTGAGCGTGTGAGGAAGCAAGGGCAGTTGCATGGGTATGGGATGCATGCAGATAGGAATACGTGTTGATCTCCGTGTTGCTAGTGCACAGAGAGATGCCAGACATCCCCTCTGTGGTCTGTGCCCACTTTGGATGGGCCTCAGGGCATTAGCTACCAAAAGACTCATCCTATCATCAGTAAGGATTTTATTCTTCTGCATGTAGCTCAGGAAGAGAAAAAAGCCAAACCAGCCCCCACAGCCTTCCCTACACCCACCATCCACACCCCGCCAGCATTTGGCAAACGATAAAATATTAAAGCCATATTTTTAATGCTGTGCTCAGTTCTCACGTTGTCCTTTTCTTTGGAAAGGAAGTGCAGTTGGGGAGACATATGGAAGTGCTTGTTCTTCTTGTTGCCATGGGTTTGTCTTCAGTGTCTTCAAGCATGCTGCAGTGGCTGCCTGGTTTTGGCTTGGTCTGCTTGCTGCCCACTGACCAGGGTGCAGGTATTGTTTTTACCTCTTCATCTCCAAAGGTCTATATCAGGCTTCTTGTACTGCTTTAGGATTTTTTCCTTGTTGTCTGTATAATTTGAAGGTTGACTTGGCTGTTATTACGTACCAGGTTGCTCCCGCTGCCATGATGTTATTACAGGTGCTTATTATAATCAATGCAGTGATGAGTATTTGCTTAGCTACATCATCACCACAGCAAGAAGGGTTCAGCTCGGTTTAGGGGTTTTGTTTTCTCCGGGGTAAACCTAAACCACCCTGAAAAAAGGGATTTGCTGTGCATTGGAACGGCTAGGAAAGAGCCAGAGCACCTGCATAGAGGTGTATGCAAACAGTGAAACCTTCTGCAGCATCCCTGGGGTTCTGGAGGGATAACTGGAAAGGAGCAGTGGCCAATTGTGCTACAGCCATATTGCAGGCATACATCGTGTTTGACAAGTCATTACACAAGGAAAGGTGGGAGAAGACCCACAGGGGCTGTGATGTGCCTTTATTTGCTCCTCCAACCATCGAGGACAAATTGGTGTAGGAAGACTTCCTCTGTTCCTCTTCGTTTTGTTCATTGTTCTAACCACTTTACGGTTAAGTTTAAAAGACTTCAGTCTCCAGACAGCTCAGCTGAATTTCTCTAGCGCTGTGGATGAAAGCAAAGTGCAGCCCTCCTTCCAGCTCTGCAGTGGAGTGCAATGAGAGAGAGGTTGTAGTGGATGCATTTATTAGTAGCATTAGGGCAGAGCAATGTGCACACATACACCACCGGCTCCGTGCTTTAAACTGCCGTTTTTCCCCTCAATTTAGGTTGCTCTTGCTCTTTCTGTTCTGATACAGGAGAGTCTCAGCATGGGATGATGAGATCAAGCGCACATTGGTAGCAAACACGATTTGTAAAGCTTTGGTTGTACAAATGACATTGTGTGTAAGAGAAACGTTGCAACACAGCCATACTAATGTGGCCATGTGACACCAATTTAATGCATTTTCCCCATTAAGCTGCTTGCTCTAGTCATCTCTCAAGCATTTTGAGTACAGTGCTGGTGTGTAAGACCTCTATTTTCTGGGTATTACTCATTTTGTGGCTAACAGATGTCAGCGTCTATTTGTCTCTTATGGAAAAGTCCCTGTAAAGTTCAATAGGGATTAAACTTGTCAGGCACTATAGAAACATAACAGGATTCTATGGAAATGACTGTGCAATCCTATAAAATTTAATAGATAATCTCCTCGTCTCTGGAGGTATCTTAACTCTTACATAATTGTGGACCAGAATAGAAAATCTCCATTAAATTCAACGAGATGGCTCAAAAATCCTATAGGAAAACGATCATTTTCTATTAAAATCAGTAGGACTTTTTCATCAGAACGCCGGTATTCATTGGGAGGTTTTGCCAATCTTACTAAAAAGTGTTTTGTCAGGAAGCTGATACTCGCTTTGTTCTGGGGAGCAGCGATTTTGCATGAGCGATGCTTATGTCCAATGGTGGCATAATTGATGGCGAGGCACTAAATTCCCTTTCAGAATAACTGGAGCAGGGTGAGGCTTTAAGCCTGGCGGGGAGGAAAGGCGTTGCTGGGGATTTGGGAAGGGTCTGCCTGTCCTTTGGTTGCTGTGTTGTGTTACAGCAGAGCACCAGCCCACGGATGGGGTGTTGTGTGAGTGCACAGACGTGAGCTTTTCTCTGTCATCTCGCTGGCTCCGTCACCGCTTATCTGAAGTGCTCAGCCCAGGATGCTGCAAATTAATGTTGGATCGAGGCTCTGTTTCTGTTAAACTGCCCGTGTCTGGTTTGAATGGCTCTGCTGCCTCCTGCCTCTGCATTCTGCTGTCTGTGGCGTGGCCTGGGTGATGGGGAGCGAAATCCGGGGCTTTGCTTTTGGAGGTCGTTGCTGCAGCTCCTTTGCAGTTAATTACAGCGAGAAGCCGCTTGGCTCGGGGGTGAAGAGCCACGCAGGGAACGATTGTCTCCCTTTGCTCCAGCCTCACAAGGTGCTGCTGTGCATGTTGATGAGGGCAGAGCACCCAAGCGGTAGAAGCTGCAGAGCGCATCCTGCAGGATGCTGGTGGCACCTCGGGGTGCTTTGTATGGGGACACCTGGGCGCTGCAGGTGGGCGATGCGGGGCGAGCAGGTGGAGCTGAACCCCAGTCTGCACTCAGGGGTGATTCAGAGGGGCTGTGCCATCCCTGCAGCAGACTGACATGACAGCGTGATTGCTCCTTTCACGGTCCGTCGTGTAGGAGGATGAGTCATAGTGGAGAAAGGAACTGCTAACTCCTTGGGGGGTATTTACAAAGGATAATTTCAGCAAGGAAGGTTACTTTATTTTGGCAAGATGCGATGAAAAGGACTTTCTTAAAGGGATGGCAAATCAACTTGTCAGTTGTGCCATTGCAAAGGGTGACGGCATCCCGCGCTGCAGTGTGGTGCAGAGCAAAGCACAGTGGGGACACGTGAAGGGACAGAGCTCGTCTGTTTTATCCTGATACGGCCAAAAGCATGCCAGTGCTTGGACACAGTGAAATCTGGGGGCAGATTCTGGCTGTTGGTCTCTACTTGAGATGCAGGACATGAATGCAGCCCCCTGCAGCAGGAGGTAGGTCAGAGAGAAAGGTTTGCACAGCTGAGTCTGCTCTGTGGGATCTGCTGATAAGGTTGAGGAGGTCCGTGGCCCGGAGGAGCTTAATGCCAGAAGGTAAAGGTCAGGATGTGGCTCTGATAGGATGAAGTACAGGGAGCAGAGATGCATCTGATTGAAGTGCATCCCTTCTCACAGCCCTCGTGCAAACACGCGCAAAGCCGGACTATAAAATCAATTGACACAACACATGTAACGGCCTCATTTACTGGAGAAGAGAAATGTGTGTAGATCTGGCATTAAACGTGAGTTTACACTGCTCCCCTTCTTGGGAGAGCAGTGATTGACGGTGCTGTGTAAATGACATGAGAGCGCAGGTAGGAGCTGGGAAACATTTACCCTTCTGAGGTACGTGTGTACATTGGAGAATTGCCTTGTCTTGCCATGAGCCTTCACGCATCCGGAGGGATCGCTCCTCGCGCAGCTCCTTGCTGTTGCTTACAATTAATACCTCTGTGTGCAACGGAGAAAGCAGGTTTGTCTTGAGCAAACGGGAGCCTCAGCTCCTCGGAGGTGCTGGAGCAAAAAGCCTCCTGCAAAACGGCTGCACAGCAGCAGGCTGTTAAACTCCAGAAGTGGGGAGCTGCCCAGGGGCCACTGCCTTCTATTACCATGCCCGTCAGACAGCTAGTCCAAGCAAAATCCAATAACAGCCATTTGAGATTAAATTCTGAGCACTTGAGTAATCTAAAGCCAGCAAGGAGTCAGTGTCTCAGCAGTCAGTCAAACAGTCTTTGCTGTCATCTTATTAGAGGGAGAGAGAAACTTTGATTTAACCAAAGACCCTTAATTTTCAAACAAGGAGGCGAACCAATAACGCTTCCTGGCTCCCACCGGCTCTTACCACTTCCCGAGACCTTCAGCTTCTGAAATTTGTTGCTGCCTTCAGGATTTGGAGTTCTCGGGTAATTTTCTTTGAGAAGAGGATCCGTACAAATCAATTAATGGAAGTCGGGATGGAGAGCGGTGGGTGGAGTGGGCATTTGGAGGGGAAGTGCTGCAGGAGCTCCGTGGGCTTTAAGAGGAGAAGTTGCCATTAGTGATGGCTGTGGATAGCGGTACAGGAAGGGGAAAGGAGAGCAGTGCTGGGCAGGAGGCCCTGCAGAAATCCCTCCCAGCACGGTGGCTGCTTCCCTGCAATCCTTCATCTTCATGCTGTACTGCTGTCCCCACCTGGTTTGGAGGGTCCGTGCTGTGATACATAGCTTCTGTTGGACTGTCAGAGCCATCCAAAATGACTGGAACCCATCTTCCTTTTGATTACTTAGCTCACATCCCCGGCCCCATGCCAAAAGGGCCTTAAAAATGTTGTTCTTATTTACCCTATTGCAAATTCCCATTTCCAGACTGAGGCCGAGGCTGAACTCTCAAAGCAAACCCCGATGTCCTCTGTGCTTCCCTCCACCCCTGTGAGCTGGGGGCTGTGAGCACAGAGGTGTGAATGAGATTTTGCCACTCTCCCTCATCCCTCCATCCTTCCTGGGCAGCCGACGTCAGCTCTGTGCCTGTTCCTCTCCCATCTCTTCCCTCATTTCCATAGCAGTGCCCAGGCTGTGTTCTGCACAGCTCTCCCCGGTCACCAATGACCCACATAGCACTCTGCTTTTGGACAAAGCAAAACAATAGCTGTGCAAACGATGCGCTCGGCTGCTGATTCCCGCCGAGTAGGACTCGGATTTTGCATCAGAGGAATATTCACTTGGAACCAGATGATCTGAGGTGCTCGGATGCCCTCTGTTAGCACACTGTCCACGTCTGGCAGGTTGTGAAGATGCTCATTGCCATGTTAATCTTGTGAGGCAGGGCTGAGTTACCCTGACTGAGACATAAGGTCCAGTAAATCTGCATGCACGGGGTTTTGGGGGCTGGAATGGTAAGAAGCATTGTGTTATTTTCTGATGGTTGTGCTGGGATGCCCTGCAGCACGAAGGTACCTGGGGATGTTGATGTTAGGGCTGTAGGGTGCTGCAGTTCTGCCGTTCTCACCCCATTCCTCGCAGGGAAAACCCCATCTCCTTGGCTGTCGTAAACCAGCCCAACCCCACTGACATCAATGCTGCCATCACCCCACATCTCTCGAGCTGCCCTGGGTGCTTTAGGGATCCCATAAACCGTGTCCTCTTCCTCAGCATGAAGTCACCAGCTTGCTGCGTGCCATTCCCATCACCTGGAGACTTGCCTCCCCCCTTGGCCGTGCTGCAGGGACGATAATTTACTGGCCCACACTGCTTTCTTTATCTCCGTTTATACTCGCTTAATGTGGTTGGGAATCCACAAATTCCCTTTTACGCTGTTCTGAACGTAACCTACTAAACCTTAATCATGGTTTGGGGAGCAGTAATTCTTTCTGTTATGTGACTCTCTTTTTATTTTTTCTTATATAATTTTTCCTTTAAGAAAAGATCATTAATCCACGTTCCCGAGTCTTCCCATCAATCTATAATTGAATCATATAAAAAAGACTTGATTTTACATCCGTATAAGAAAGAATTCAATTCTCCCTAATGCCTGCCGATTTATAAGTCTTAATCTCCAGATTTCCCTTATATATTTTTTTTCTAATAACCCAGCTTGTCTGGAGTTATCTAAATTAATTGTGAACTTTAATATACTGTGATCTGAGAAGATCAGTTATCTCTTTTCCGCAGAGGAGACGCCAGCAGCTTAACAGCCCCATCTCGCCGGCAAAACAAAACCACTTCTAATAGCTACCTAACCTCGGTGTGCCGGGAAGCACCCCTCGCAGGCATCTTCAAAAGATGCTCACTTAATTATTGCATTCTAAATGCCACGCAGCACCGCGGGGCCGTCGGCAGTTCCGTCTGCTCGCCGTCCCGCTGCCGCGGCTTGGGCTCCATCCTCTGCTTTTCCTCCCTGCCCAGGAGGACGAGGAAGGTAAAAAATTGCGCTGTCTCTGCAGACAGTAAATTTCAGCCTGGGTGTCCATTTTAAGGCCGTTGTTTGGAGACGTGGCGGTGACATGTGTGCAGGAAATTGCTCTGAATGCCTCCAGCCTCCGCTGGAGCTGCTGGGAGCGGTGTTTAGAAAAGCAACGCGTCTGATCTTTGTTCCAAGTTTCTTGCACTGGGAAGAAGAACAGAAACGGGCTTTTGCCGTGCGTGCGTTTGCCAGCTTCTGTGCCTGTCTCCTCTGGTCAACTCAGACCCATCTGCTTGAGGCTCCATGCGCTGCTGTGCTTTTTCTCTCTTTTCATGCCATGCCTGTGCTTCAGATTCCTCCTCTGTAAATGAGGCACGTGGGTCTGATGCCCATCATCTCCTGCTGCCCATCGTCTCTTGCTGCCCATCGTCCCCTCTGCCCATCCCCTGGTGCCCATCCCCCACTTTCCATCCCTTCTTCTGGACACACTGAGCCCATTCTTTAGCGATCCCATCCAACCACGATCTCCTTTTCTCCCTTTGCTGCTTTCTGAGTTTCAGATGGAGGAGGCAGATTGCAAAGTCCAACCACTCTCCTGCCTGCCAGGTCCTTCTGTTCCCGTGTAGCTGCCACTGCTTCCCCCAGCACAGTCCTCTGGATCTTCCCCCAGGGGATAAAAGCCAAAAAAAGGGCATTTTTCATTCCTTTCCCTTTATTCTGCAGACAGGCTCAGGAATTTGTAGATGTTGTTCTTCCCCTGAGGAGTTCAGCTCACTCCTTAGATAGAAAGGGGTTGTTTTCTTGACTTGGAAGGGACCTGACATGAACATTTTCTTTCTGTATTGATTAAAATCAATAACATCCTGAAGTGATACTTCATTAGGTGGAAGGGGAGAACAAAAAGCAGGTCTCTGTTTGTTCATCAGCATCGTGGGCTCCTCTCAGTGCTGCCTGCAGAGCTGGGAGGGAAGGGCACTTCATCACTGCTGTTGGGGGGGCACCAAAAAGTGCATCTGCCCAGCGTGTGCCTGCAGAATGAAATGACTTTCCTGGCTGGGGTCAGAGGGGAAAACAAAGCAGTGTGAGCTGACAGCTCGGTGAGCAGACTGTGGCTGTAAGAAATGGGTTTTAGTTTCGGGGCAGTGGGCAGGTCACCTTGCTGTTAGTTTGCCTCAGTTTCCCTGTAGGCAAAGTGTGAAGCGTTCCCTTCCAGCCCTCACTTTTTTTCTGTGTGCAGTGGGAAGGGGGATGCGTGTATGAATGCAGCTCCAACGCATGAGGTGCACATACATGTATATTTGATAATGCTGTTTCACCCTATGGATGTTAAACTCGGGGTGATGCCCCCGATGACAGATTTGGGGCCAAGTCCAAGAGATGCAGTTTAAAACCCTGTATAGGTGAGCACAGATGTTAAAAACTTCCTTGTGATTATACAGCCCCGTCTTGCTGGTGTTTGCAGGCGATGATGGATGACTGCTGAACAGCTGAGATTCTCTGAAATGTTCTGCTTGCTGTCAAGCCCTGTCTTTTTGCCTGTCTATCCTTCTTCTCAAAATGACTGTGTTCTGCAGTCCTTCTACACACATGTTTGATTCTCTCCATGGGGAGATCCTTGAGTTTGATGGCTGCAAGACTGCATGCATGAAGTCATTAACAGTGGCATTTGTGGCATTGTCACCTTCTGGGATCTCACAGCAATTTGCTGAGGTGGGTGACCATTGTGCACCTCCTTGATGCATGGAAGGCAAGGCAGAGCCCAGCGCTGTGCAGCAAGGCAAGAGCAATTTGGACATGGAGCTCGGCAGTTCTCCCATTCATGGGCTGTGTCCTTTTCTAACGAGGAGGAGAGGAAAGTGTGCTTCAGAGCAGGAGTGAGAGGCGTGGGGTGGCACTTGGAGGAGGCTGGAAGATGCAGGATGACAAAACAGGGCGTCGTGTCCAAGTGATATTGACTCAATCCTCCTCCTGCTGTGTTTCTCTTCTTTGTGTTCCCTCTCTGGGAGGCTGGCTAAGGAAGGAAGGAATTGCCTGGAAAAGCCATGAGACTACTTGTAATTTCTTCTGCATTGCCATTCCGGCTCTGAATTTTTGTATTTAAGCCTTCAGCTTTGGGCTAACAATTGTTTTTCATCATGAGTTGATTCTTCCACCTCACAAGGCTCCCCTGGATCTGGCTGTATCCCAGATTTGGACTTGCTTTCTTGCTCACAGTGTCTGAAGAAGCTTTTTGAAGGGTTGAGATGTGGAGTTGTCCATGGAGCAGCAGCTGGCAGGGTGAGCAGGCAGCAGCAAAGGAAGTGTGAGTGATGGAAAGGAGCAGTGCTCCTCCGCATGCAAACCCTTGAGCTGCCCTGCAATTAAGTAATAAAAAATACCAAATTGAAATGTAATGTTAAATGTCACGAGGGAAGTGTCAGCCATGGCTTCCCAAACCTCCAGCTACTTTTGTTTTAATTATAGGGTTCAGAGGTTTTTGTTTTGATTTTTATGGAGGAATTCAGCATGAGCCGAATTATGCAAGAAAGCATCTCTGTACTTGGGTTTGTTTACCAAAAAATGCAAATATGTGGAACTCGTAGACATCCTCACTCTCCTGTAGGCAGCCTGGCAATGTGAAGGGTAGGAGAGCTGGGTTTACAGCAGGGACAGAGCTGGTATCAGGGTCCTGTGTTGTCATAGCAAGTGCCTCTGCAGTGTGCTCCATCACACAGCCCTTCCTCAGCCCTCCAAATGGAGACACGGAGCCTCACCTTCCTCGCTCAGGGGGATGTTTGCAGTTTAATTAGCAACTGCCACTTCCTTTGACATCCTCACTCTCTTTGTAGCAAAGTCCTGTAGAGCTTCGTGGCAATGATGCTAATGAACGTCTGTGGAAAGCATTCCTAGAACATATGGCAGTGAATATTTCTGTTGGGTTCGTTGTAGCTGTCCCATCAAATGCTGTGACAGGGATATGAGTCCTCGTTTTGCTTTGAATGTGAAACACACACACAGTCTGCAATATTTCCATGGGATTTTTCCATGAAGATGAAAGGTGTGTGAGAAAAGAAGGATATATTCTGATCCTTAATTATGGCTTTGCTTTAATAACCTGAACCTTTGGACACCACAAAACAGAGCCTTTGCCTTCTGGTCCCCTTCTCAACCCCTAATACAAAAGCTGAGGGTCATCTTTATGGTTCCTAGTACTGCCCAGAGCCCTGTGCACCCCTGTGCTTCCCCATGGACAAGTCCCATGCAAAGCTCACGTGCACCCATGCAGCTGCTTCCCCTCCAGCTACAGGGAGCAGGATCTGTCCCACTATGCCAGCACAGGGACAACTGTCACCATGCAAACTGCCTCCTCCTGTCCCTGCAGTCGTATCCTTTTGTCCAGCAGATAAAACTGCAGTTACTCTGCACTGTAATCAGGATCTGATCTGAACCTTGCAGAAAGCGATGGGATCCTTCTGTGGTTTCTCAGAGGGAAAAAGCAGTGACAGCAGGCAAGCTGTGGGCTCCTTCTTTCTCTCTGTCATCCTGCTTGTAACCACGTGTGTCTGCCTGTCGAGAGCTGCACAGGAGCCAGTGCAGGTTCTGCTATTTGCTCAACCTTAGTCCTTTGCTGTCAGTACAACCACAGGGAGATGCTAAAGCTTGGCAGCTTCTGATGCAGCTGCAAAGAGTTTCATGTACCTCACTGGGCTGCTGAGCAATAGAAAGTCTCATTTGGAAAGCTTGTTTCAGAGGCTTGAGTTTCTCCTTAGCTGGCGTTGGAAGCTGGGGTCCCAGTTGCACAAGCAAAGCACTGACCTCAGGAACTGAAATATTTGACTGGTGAGCACAGTGGCCAAGGCCCTGGTGGGGCTGAAGGGTCCATATCTGTTGGCTGGTGACCCTTGTGTGTGTCACAGGGTATCATGGGCACGCTCATCCCAATGGCTGCAGCCCAGCGGGGCGCCCGCTCACTGCTCACGTTAGGATTTTCTGTGCCCAGCTTGTAAGTACTGGATAAAAGTGCTTTGCAGAGCAAAGGCTCTTCCCTGTGCACCAAGCCCACTTCTGAAAGACGTTGTGTAAGCAATTTGGCAAGCAAGTAACTTTTGTATTTAGATTGTAATTGGCTTTAAATTCCAGAGGTCCATTGCTAATGATATTCAGAGCAGTTTAATTAAAGGGGCACTGTCAAGTACTTCCTTTATAGTTTCCCTTTCGTGTGTGCTCTCCGTTGTAATACCCTTTTTTGCAAGCTTGAAGGTAGTAATTAAAGTAATTCTCTGCTGATTTTGTCTTTTTCTATTTGGCAAACTTTGATCCATTATTATTTTTTAATGGAGCCAAGATTAACAACACGGCCACTTTTGTTCCAGCTCCGTTTCGGTTCAGCGCGGCATCGTCTGGAAATCTCCCCGCTGTTTGCTGGTGGCGTCACTCGGAGGTGACATTGCTGCAGCCCCATTGCTCCCATGCTCCACCAAACAGCCCCCGAGCTGTGCTGGGAGGGATCTTCCCCCGGGTTCAAGGCACTAACAGAGATGGGTCAGGAGGGAAATAGCGACCAACCAACATTCTCTGTTTTTAGCAACCTCCGCTCCGAGCTGCGCCGCTTCCAAGAGCAGCCGAGTGTGAAGAGCGCTATTTAGATCAGCCAGGATAAGGCAATAACCATTTTAAGAAAGATATTCGCAGTGGGTCAAACTTTAAACAATGAGAATGTTTCCACATGGCAGCCTCTGCCAATAATTGCTTGTAATTGCTTTCCCTTCGGTGCTGCCTTTGCCCTCTCCCTTTTATGGGAGCTGCAGAGCTGCTGTCCTCTGCCACCCCGCTTGGCTCCCTCCCCACCTCGTGCTGAGCAGCAGCACGTTGGCAATAGGGGTTTTTGTTGTTGTTGTTGTTGTTTTTTCCTTTTTTTGCAGACTCTGTAAATCGCTCGATTGCATCTAGGGGGATAAAGAGTTCCTGCTTCCTGTCTCCCGGATCAAATTATTTGGCAGCTGGTTATTGCAGCAACAGTGAATGCACACAGGGTTCATGTTTGAGGTGTAGCCGGGGTCTGGGCTGATGGAACTTGAAGGATTTTTTTTTCTGCAGGAAGGTGCTAAACGATGCATCTGAAGGGGAGGGGAGCACGGGGAGGGTTCTGTATGTTCATGCACTGAGAGTAGGAGCAGAAAACCTCACGCTGCTCATTCCACAGAGGGGATTTGTGTGCACGCAGGGCTGTGTGTGCCCTTTCTGACTTCGGCACAAGGGTGTTTGGGGTGTGTGGGTCTCAGCATGGGGAAGTTGCTGCCCAGCAATGCAGCAGGGCTGTGCCCATCCCCGCTGAGCCGCGCTGATCCCATTAAGCCCGACTTTCTCCAGCGAATCAATTTCTCAGTCGTTAAATGGTACCTTCCTCGTGCTAATCATACAATGGGACTGCTAATGAACGTCTCAATTATTTAATGTTTGAATCAAGTAATTATTTTCTTGAGGTAGCAAATTGAAGTTTTGAGGAGGAAAAACACCATCTCCCCCCCTCCCCCCCTTCTTTCGCTGCTACATAATTAAGTAATTGTATAGCCAGTGATTTAATAGCTACAAGATCAGGAGTGACATATTTTATTCATTTTAAACAGGAGGGTTTCTCACGTCTCCTCTTTCTCACCGGGAAGCCCTGGCCACCCCCTGGGAAGGCAGGAATGCAGCTGTAAAGCCTCCCTGCTGCCTGTCGGCATTTCTGTTGGCATTTAAGGATTTGCTGTGCTGTGCTGAGCCTTGCGTTGGCTCCCAGCAGATCCTTTCCCAGGTGTGGAGGGATGCTGCATGGGTCTGTTGTGTGCTCGTCATCACAGTGATGCTACGTATCATCACCGTGGCCAAAGGCCATCTTGATGCTTGCATCCTATCTGAGCTGTCTGATGCTTTTTTTTTTATGTCTTTGCATTGTTATTTTTTTGGGGGGGTGTCTAATTGAGTAGGAGGCAACAACCCAGGCACTGAGTGTCATCCGAACCATCCTTTGCTGCTGCACTCAGTGGGTGTGAGCCCCCAGCAGTGCCACGGCATGCTCCCTGCGGAGGGGACCCTACTGGCAGCTCAGGGCATTTGTCACATCATTCCCGTGTTGTCCCACTGCCTGTGAGTGATGACAAGTGACAGCCACGCTTGTGAAAACCCCGCGACTCGTTTTAAATAAATAACGAAGTTAATCACCAGGGAATTACCGTGCTCAGATGTTGAGACATCTTGGGGATGAAAAGAAATGTCTGAGGAACAGGCGTGCCTCGAGCTGACTGAGCATCAATCCCACTTACATCGGTTTGCTGGAACGTCAGCTGCGTGCGATGAGAAAAGCAGGGGATCCCATCCCACCAACCCACCCCACCTCACCTGCCTGTGTTGCTTTGCTTCCTCAGGTCCCAGTTCCTCCAGCACAGGGCAGGGCTTGCTGGTGGGACTCTGTAGCTCTGTTAATCAGCAGTTCTTTGGGAGGAAAGACTCCTCCAGACATCAGACACCTGATCAACTCTCAGTGATGTCATATTTTTGTTCCCCTCTGCTGCAGTGGGAGTCACAGGCAGGGTGGGATTGTTCCCTCCTTGGATGAACACAGTGTTAAGCTCTGTTCCTGGCGTGAGCATTTGTGGCCACGCAGCCGAAATGGGCTTTCTTGGCACGAGAGCCCTGATTTCAGTCGAGTTCCCACCAGCCAACTGATGGGCGAGAGCTGGCAGAGGGGGAGCACAAATGTGCTGTGAATAGGCACCAGAGGGAATTCATTATCATTTCTTAATTAGCAAATTCCCATTGGCAGCACTTCGGGAAGGAGCGATGGGTTTGTGCAATATAGGACCCAGTATGACCAGGTGAGCATCCCAGCAGCCTGTCCTGATGGTGTGAGGTGGCTTTGTGCACACTGTGCAGGGGGAGATGTGTTCCCATGTAACCACACCAGTGTTGCTGTGGGACACGGCATGGAAGTGACAAAGCCATGCTTTCCCCAGGCACAGGATTTGACTCCCATGGCGTGAGTGGGAGAGATGGGTGACGAAGGAGCTGAGGGCTGCAGTGGCACTGCAATGGGTTTTTCGAGGGCTGATGATGCTGCTAAAGAGATAACAGCTTGCTTGTAATTATTTATTTAAAACTTGGTGTCGGGGGATGTGTCCTCTGCAGCTCCACGACTGCAGCTTTCTGCATCTCCAATCACAGTTCATGTTTCCCCATGCCTGAAGCCCCTTTGGTGGGACTCTTGTTGGCCATGCTGTGGCATCAGTGCCCGTCAGTCCCTGGGGGCCACCCCCAAAGAAAAGAAAGAAGAAAGAGGAAACGAGGAGCAGTGGTGTTACCTTTGCAACCTTTTCCAGGTATTTTAAATGCTGTTTTCTCGTGTCCTTATTTAACACATGTATTGTAATTAAGAAGAATTTCCTGTACTCCTCTGAGGCTCCTGAGAAATTGGCGTGCTTGAGGGCTTTGTATGTTATGTTAACATGCTTGTTAGGAAGGAGAGGGCTCTGCAGAGTGGAGCAGAGGACCTAAATGCAGAGGACCTGCGATGCTGAAGCTCAGGCAGGTGCTGGCATTGCGCAGCCCCATCAGGAGGCTTGCAGGCGTCCTCCTGCATGCTGCTCTGCTCTCCTGGGGCCTTCCTTGAGCTCTGCTGTGATGCTGGTGACTTCCCCTGGGCTGTGCTGTGCTGGTGAGAATGCTGGGATGCAGCCTCCATCCCTCCCTGTGGCCACTCGTGCAGCAGGCAGACAGCTCTGCCTTTCAGCTCTGTGCTCCCCTTCTTCCGTGCTCCTCCAGGCACCTCCGTGCTGGGTGCATTGCTGGGTGTCCCCAGCGATCACCATTACCAGATGCTTACACGTCTTGAGCTGCCAAAGCCAAGGCTCCATTTCTTACGCCTCATTTCGTAAGTAGAGGTTTTATTTTGCAAATCCACAGCTCAGCCCCAGGGCCGTGCTGTGCAATGTGCTGCTGTGTTCCAGCAGCTGCTCCCTACCACAGGGCTCTGATGGAGCACACAGCCACGCTCAGTCCCTCTGCTTTGGGCACCCATACAGTGGTTGGATGAAAGACGTTGTGTTTTGAAGCATTCCCATCCTCTCACACAAGGATTTTGTTTGCCTGTGCCGCAGCGATTCTGGTTTCAACCCTCCCTAAATAGGTGTGAGTTCAGGAACTTTGGGCAGTTGGTGCTGAATGCTTTCTGCTGGGTTTTGCTTCTGATTCTTCCCAAAGGGGAGAGCAATGGGAGTCCCCACTTGTCTTCATGTCACCTTGTGTCGTCCTGGGGCGTTCAGCATTGCTCAGGTGCTGAAGGTTTCACTCGGCTGAAAATCCCCATTGAGAACCATCTGAATAAGGATCCGACCTTCACTGAGTTCAGCAGTTCATAAGAAAATAAAATAGAGAGATGAACTCTGAGCCCACGAAGAAAACCTGTTTGGGGGATAAGAAGGGAGGGGAGAGCTGAGTTAATGGAGGAGAGATATCTGCAGCCTGGATGTGGATGAAGGGAAAGGGGACGTATCTTGCCTCGTCCCCCTGGGATTAATTTTGAATATCAAACGCTTGATCTCGCGCCGTTCCTTAGGCAGGCGGTCATGTTTCTGTGAAAGCTCTATTTTGAAAAGAATTTTTCTGATGCTTTAAAACAGAGGAAAGCAAAGGAAATGACCTTATCCTGCTTTGCATTATGTCACACTCGATGATATTCTTTTGCAGTACTCGCGGGTAGCTTGACACATCGAGGCAGACAGCCCTTTATTATTAAATCTGTTTGCAAATGCGCTCCGATTGCCCTTCACATCCAGCCCTGGTTATGAGCAGTGGCAGCGCGTGGCTGCGCATCGCAGGTCCCCACCAACACGTGCCTCCCTTTTCCTGCCTCTGTGCTCGTCAACACTTTGGGAATTAATTAAGTGGCCAATGGGAAAATGGAAGCGCGTCGCAGGGTGCACCCGCGGCTCCTCCTCATCTTCTGGGCTCTGCAGGCAGCGACCTCATTAACCTGCAGACAGCCCTACCAGCTGCACGCAGGACCCTTTGGAGCTGTGTCGTGCTCCCTTTGCTCCCAGCGCGGGGTCAGACGAGGCTGGTGGTGCTCTGTGCTGTCTGTCAAACCTGGATCAATAGTGCCTCGTGCTGCTGAGCGCTGCTACTGCTGTGCTGGTGCCTCCACTGCAGGGCTGTGCTGAAGGTCTGCTGTGTGTTGATGTCAGCATCCCTCCATTTGCTCTGCTGCGGCCGCTTCGGGCTTGCAGGCTTGCCTCTGATATGTGGCTTCCATGAGTGGAGAAGTCCTCTCCAGAGACAACTAAGGGGAAATATCCTTTTGTAGCTCCAGGCCGTCAGCAATTGGCCTTGGGCATCTGTAAAGACCTGGTGTTGAGTAAATACCAGGCTACCCAAAATGGCAAATGGAAAAACCTTCCAGGAGTTGCAGCTTGTCCTTTGCTTGGATCCTAATGGATTTTGATCCTACAAGCAGTTCTTTGGACGTGAATGTTGGTGTTGCTGTCTAAAGATACTGCAAAAGTTGACAACCTCTGTGCCTCCCCAGTGGCTGATGGCAAAGGCTCCCTAACTGGCTCCTGTGCTCAACGTTGCTTCCAAATGTGTTGGCTTTCAGTTGCATTGAGTGCTCACCTGTCTTCTCACTATTAGAGAATGTATAAGAGGCACCACTTAACCTTATTATTATTATTACTTTTGTTCTGCAATCTGTTCACGTCGCTCCTATCCTCCTTTTGAATTGCACCCTTTTGAATTTGTTGGGCTACCAATATCCCATACCAATGGGAACGTGCTTAGGATCAGATTCGGATTTGTTTCTTCCTGTCCCTCCAACATACACACATCTATCTGTCTGACACCAAAAAACATTCTCTGTCTGAGAATGTTGTTTTCTTCTGTAACAGCATCACAATATTTCCCGTTATTGCTGCCTCTCCTTTTCCCCATCCATCTTGTTTTTCAGGGCACCGTGGCCTGTTGATCAGATGTTTTTGTTAAGTCGTCCACAGGGACACCTCGTTTTTTTCTTTTCTTGAGTGGTTGCAATTAAGTTAGAATCCATCAGTGTGTATGAATTGTTGGAAATGTTTCTTTTGATAGGCATTACCTTGTACTTGTCTGTATTAAATTTCAACTGTCATTGTTTTCTTAATTGCCTGTGTTAGATAATGTCGAATTTCCCAGAGTCCTCTCCTCCTGGCTGCAATGAATAGCATTCGAATCACAAACGCTTCAAACTTGACACCTTTTCCCCCCATGCCATTTAGAGCTTCACCCCAGCTTGGCGGATTTAATCTGCTATCAGCTTCTGTTCGTCCCTCCCGTCATTATTTCTCTTCTTCCCATCTCTGTGGATCTGTGCTGTGCTGTCACTGCCATCCTAAGGCAACCTGGTGGCCTCGGGGGATGCTCAGACCGTGCAGGGAGATGCTGCAGCTTGGATGTACATGGGATGGGTAAGGAGAGCTCCAGTTCCCAGAAGCCAAGGGCGTAATGCTGAGGGGCTGTTGGCACGTACTGAAGTCCACGATTCTCTCAGCCTTGCTGGCTTGAACCTGGCAAATGCTCCTTGTCACATTGCCCCCTTGAAGTGTGGACGCAGCATCAGGAATCTGCCCAGCACAGGGGAGGGATTGCTGTGACTCAGGAGGGCTGGCTTTTATTTTTCGCTCTGCCACATCCCCACTCTGCCTGGCTTTTGACAAGCTGCTGCTCTCCTCCAGCTGTTGTCTGGTCTGTGTATTTTACGCTCCAGATTCCTTGTTGAAATGACAGCCCAGCGCAGCGCAGCTGCAGTCGGGGGGGTTTTCATCTCCGTAACCTGCTGCTTCTTCAGGGGTGTTGGTAATTATTAATTAAGACATTTTTTGAAGGTCCCATAAATTATACCTGCTTTTTCCGAGGCATTGTTGACTGCCACAAAGAACTCCAATAGATCAGAGAGGTGCGCCGTTATTTTCTACCAGCCCTGCTGTTTGCCACGTCACCTTCCTCTGCTTAGTTCATTACAACTTCCCAACCCCTAATTTTAACAAGTTTACCTAATGCTGCAAAAAGCCTTTGAAGCCTGGAATTATCTACCGAAAGCAAGGAGCGATCATTCCCATGCCAGCAAAAATTACCAAGTGAAATCGTGTGGTAATTTTAGTCTTAATTTAGTTTTCAATCTACGAAACTGACTTGGTATTTTTAAATGACATAAAACCATCTCCTCTGTTCTGTGATTGCCCAAAATTCTCCACTGCGGCAAACGGAACCATTTGGCGCTGTGACATTTATGG
This sequence comes from Tympanuchus pallidicinctus, assembly GCF_026119805.1. Taxonomy (NCBI): domain Eukaryota; kingdom Metazoa; phylum Chordata; class Aves; order Galliformes; family Phasianidae; genus Tympanuchus; species Tympanuchus pallidicinctus. Next base: position 4,009,724 of record NW_026294748.1, read on the forward strand.
GATGTGCTACAGCTTTTCCCCACTTTGCAACACCTCTTTGAGGAGGACCTGGCCAACGTGTCGGCTGCTTGGCAGCCCTGCAGCACAGCCGTGTCATTGGGAAGGGGCTGGAGGGCCGTGGAGAGGTGGGCACAGCCCTGGCATTGCTCTTGAGGCAGATGAAGGGTACAGAGAGAGTTTATGGACCCAGAAGGAAGGCGGCAAGCTTGCTGGTTCAACAGAGCTGAGTTGAATCCTTCCCAGTCAGGGCAGATCCAAAGTTAATCACTGGGAGGTATGTTGGTATTTTTATCGCTGCATTTATATTTTATGGAACCATCTGGTCCCATTAAAGCTCTGAAAGTCAGCTCAGGCTGTATTGAGTTTCCCAGGAACTGCAGAGAAGAAGAGTGAGAGATGGGAGGTGTGGGAACAGAGCGCATCTCATTGCAAACTGCGCCGTTACCTCAACAAACCGAGCGAGAGGATCAGCATGTCCTGAGCACACCTCCGAATCCTCAGGGTTGTGACCGTGCAGCTCAGGGCTGTGTCCCCTGTAGGGAACTCAATTTCTGGCTGGTACGTTCCTGCCCAGTGACGTGCTGCCAGCATCTCTTCCTCTGGAGTTATTCAGAGAGAATGAGACCTCGGTGACTCTTTGTGGAGGCAGTGGTGACAGGCTGAGAAATGGCCAGCCCAGGGTGCAAGGACCTTTCCCAGGCAGCTGCTGTAATGAGTTGCTCCAGGACACGATCGTCACCAGCATGGCCACATCCCAGCGGGGCACAAGCATTGCACAAAGTGCTCCCACTGCCTCATTTCCCACACCCGTCAGTTTTCCTGCAGTCAGGAGCAGAGCTGAGCCCTTTGCAGCAGCCAGGCCAGTTGCTCAGCCCCTCTGCCAGCCCTGACAGCAGAGCAGCTGCTATGGCATAGCAGGGCTATGGAAACTTGGAGCTTTCCCCTCCTCGTTTTGGTGGTTGCTCGCTTGGAAGGCTCTTGGTGTGTTGCCTTTTCAGAGTTATGGCCCAGAAAATGGAGCAGAGCAGTGTGCCTGGGCTGAACCCTCTGGTTTTCCTAGAGTTGATTGTGCTGGTCCTGATGCACAGCCTGGGGATGTGAGCAGATAAACGGCCCACCAGTGTGTGTGTGCCCAACGTGTGGTGGTAGGGAAGGAACTGGTTGAGTTTGGTTTGGAGCAAGCACCTCAGATGTGATGGTAATTGGACAATTGAAACGTTTTTCTTTTCACTGCAAACAAAACTTGCTTTTCCTAGCTGGATCTGACAGTCCCCTGCAGATTTGAAAGGTACAAAACAAAACTTTTATTGATTTCTTCCAGAGAATAGCTGTGCATTTCCTCTGTAAGTGCTCCTGTCACCCCCTGTGGTGTTTCAATCACCCCCGACCCTCCTCCATCGCCAGCTCCTATGCTGAGATCCTGCTGCAATAAACCCTACCATCACTTCTGGCTCCCCAAGGCTCTGGGATGGGCAGTCGATGCCTCAGAAGGCCCTTGAGATGCAGGTGAAGGTGCCTACGAGGGAACTTGCAATGAACTTGCAAGCTTTTGGCAGCCAAGGGCACCTCTTTGGGGGTGGTGTTTCGTGGTGATAACTTTGACCTAGCTTATCTTGGGCACGCTTTTCCCTCTTGCCCTTGAGTGCCTCAGGGCCGCTGATCACTGTGGTTTGGAACAGTTGCTTTAGAGCAGCTCTGCCCGCGTTAGAAGTGAGCGAATAATTCATGTAAGCAATTTATTCATTGAATTCAGCAGTCTCAAGCTCAGGGTATGTCTGCTGGGCACGTTGCTATTTCCTTCAATTTATTAGTCGTGGAGTAATATGCTAATATATAATGAAACTTCTATATTGGAAAGTATTTGTAGCCTCAGAAAGCTGGCTGGACTGGTGCAGTCCAAATGCCTGGCGTGGGCTGGGTGTTTTGGAAAAGCATCCTTTCACCTCCTCACTGTCTGCAGGCTTCATCTGCACTGTCTGTGAGTTGGGAGCACGGAAGGTGTTGGAAGCACAGGGCAGACATTGTGTTTGTTCAGTGCTCTGCTCGCAACTCGTGCATGCAGCCCAGCTTGATCCCATGGTCTGGGGACAAGAAGGAGCAAAGCTGGCCCTGAGCACAGCACGCTTTCAGGACGTTTTCATTCACTCCCTACTCCTCTAAGCCCGGGGGAATTGCAGCTCCTGTTATTATTTAAGTGGCTTCCCAGCTGCTCCTTCTCGTCCTGTCATCTCTCTGCCCATCTTTGATTAATGACCGGACCATCCGTTCCAGCGCTTCCCTCTCTCCTTCACTTAATTCTGTTCCCCCCTCTATTTTTTTTTCTCGTGCAAACTGCTGATCTAAATGTTCAAAATAAATTATGCTGAATAATGGATGAGGACAGCTGCATAATTTATGGTGGCACGGGGTGAGGCGAAGCCGTGTGCGCTTTGCCTTGCTGCCTGCCCCTGTGCCACGTTCTGCCCAGGGACCCGATGGCACCAGGATGGCTGCAGACTGTACCCTGGGGATGGATGTCCCACTGTATATCCCCTATGAACTCAGAGGGGTGATTTAACCTTGTAGAATGGGTGGGCTCCTTGCTTTTGGGGTCTGGATTTGCCCCAAGCCCTCACCATGAGAAAACCTCGAGCAGTGCTGCCCTGGGCTTGCTTCCTTTCACCAAATGGAGGCCTTTTTTTCTGTCTTTCATATTATATTCTGGATTTCTCTCCATAAGGATATCAGATATAATTATAATACGCTCAAATGAAGTACTTCAACCTTATCAAAAATAACATTTTGATAATTTTTTTCTCTGAAAATGTCAACACAATCAATAGGTTCTTGCAAACGTTTTGGTTTCATTAAATGCAGCAGATTGTTCTGAGGGAGCGCTTTAACCCGTGTTAAATAGCCTTCTTTCCACATGGGGATGAACCCAGATAATAAGGTCACCTTTCACAAAGGCACGTCGTGGTGAAGTTGGGCTTTTTAGCAGCAGCCCAACGCCTTCTGTAGAGAAAGGGGAGCAAATGGCAGAGATGACTGAGGCTGGGAGGAAGGACAGATGGAGGGATGTCGCTTTTCTTGATACAAGTTTATTATTCCAGCTGTTTGCCTTTTCTGAAGTCTTGTCTAAAACCGAATTCTGCGAGAAATAAACACAACTTGAGTAAATTAAGTGGAAAGGTTTCACAGAACCCAATTACTCTCTGTCCCCCCGACGCCGGGGAGCGGAGTTCATTTCCATGTAATGAACCAAAGGCTGAATGACAGCTTGGCACCACGAGCCGCATCCCGGAGCTGCTTTCATCCACAGGGCAGACATGGGGATGGGGAGAGAGGTCTGTCCGTGTGCATCGAGGTGGGCACGTGCCTTCCCCTGGGGAATGCTCCCCTTGCTCCAGGTTTGCTTGTTTTGCTTTGCAGTCTGCGTGATGGCATGCAAAAAGATGTGTAAAAGAAGAGCTGGGAAGTGGCGTGGCTTAGGGATGGAGCTGGGATGTGGGGCCGGTCCCTGCTCTGCCACTGCTGTGCCTGCGTGACCTTCAGCACATCAGTGTCAGTCTGCCTCTCTCCTCCCCAGCGGTGTGTCGTTTTGCTTGCTCTTCTTGTCTGATTGCAGGCAGGCTTGGTAAAAGATTTTGTTCCTCTGTGTGTGAATTGAACTCGGCACAAAAGCCTCTCGTTCCAGCTGTTATTGCCATTCAGGCAGTGTGCTTTTTTAGGAGAAGGAGTGCTGGAGTAAGGCAGATGGGAACCCACTCTGAAAACCTCCACTTTTTTCCTGCTCTGTGTACACACACAGTGCTCCAGTTTGCAGTAGGTGGGACCGAACCCAAGAGCTTTCCTGAGTCGGATGGAAATATGTACATGGGCATCAAAGTTTCATAAGTTTCAGCTGACTGCATATATTGTTACCATAAGATGAGGATGAGTGAACTACCTTATTCCCTTCTCGGATATACAGACGGATGCTCTTTCATCCAGCTTCCTGGCTGCTCCTCCAGAGCCTACAGGGGCGGGATGCTGAAGCTGATGGGCCGTTGCTCTCACAGTCCTTGCAGCATATACCTGTTCCCTGCTGTGTGCTTGTTTTAAGTAGGGATGCCTGCAGCAAGGCTGAGCCAACGGAGCTTGTTTGCAAGAGCCATCGTGGTGCATCGAGTAATAACTGCACGAGAGAAGGAACTTGCAATGCTTTATTATGCGTGAGATCCAGCCGGTGAAAGACAGCTGCTGCTGCTCTGCGGAGTATTATATCCCCATAATCAATATCAGGGAGGAGGAACTGTTGGACAACCTGTTCCCTATTATGGGCACTTAGGCAATGCTTGGGTTGACAAAGAACCTTGTACCAACTGCAGGCAGCACATGTTCAACATGCTCCTCGTATATCAGGGAGCGATCCAGCCAAATGCCCAGATGCTCTTGACGACAAACTTCGGAGAGGAGAAACAACAAAGCAGCCTCAGCAGCCTGTGAGCCTCCTTTGCTTCGGAGCCTCATCCGTGGGCTTTGAGTCTTGTGACCCAGGGCAGGGAGACGGCGGTCATGCACAATGGAGTCAATAAATATCAGCCACGCAGGAGGCTGGAGCGGTGTGATCTGATGTCAGGGAGCCAGGACTGCTGGGCTATTTTTCAGGCACTGCCATTGCTTCGTTTTGACTTTGAGCAAGTCATTTAATCTCTCAGTAATTAATCCTATTCATACGGTTAAATTGGGTACTGCTAGAGACACGAGTTCTCACTGCATGCGCACTGTACCCATTCAGAAAAATCACAGCAATGTCTGTAATAGCATAGAAGGTGTTTGGTTTCAAAGCATCCTGTGTCCTGCCCCTTGAATTCTTCCTATCACATCCTTACAAAGAGCCTGGGGCCGTTTCTGAGCAGCTCTGCTTCCTTGCTCAAGAAGGAATGGAATGATGCCCGCTGGCCAGAGCAGGGAAACCTTCCTTCTACCTCGGCTAACGAAGTTCACAGGGAGCCTAGGAGGGATGGCACTGGGAAGGAGGATAACTCACGTCCTTTTAGCACTGATCTGCCCCGTGGCCATTGGGTTTGAGGCTGCTGTGACAGCCCCGGGGCTGTCTGTGTGCACAGCCAGCCCTCCATCTGCTCAGCCTGGCACTGCTTAACCAGGTGCAGAGTCAGTCGTAGAGCATTGCTTGTGAACAGGGCCAGCACCTCGTGCTCGATGTTTTTATTAGCTCAATACAAACTGCAACAGAGCACTTATTGATTCCGGTGATCCATTGCCATAAGTAACATCATTTGTAAACTTTTGGGGAAGCAAGGGTGGTAGAAAAGGCTGCAGTGCAAGCTGAGTCGCTTGGGCATTCAGATTACCTTTATGAAGAGGAGAATCTACTCCCTGAGACTTGGCTCTGGGCTTTGTTGTCAGCTTAGGGAGGGCCTGACAAGCAGCACGCAGTCCTTCTCCATCTTTTGCTAAGCTGTAAGACATCCGTGAGTGTATGAGAGGAGCTGCAGCCCAACCCTGTGGGTTCACCATCAGGCAGAGGCCACCCTGGTGCAGGGCATAACAGGAGACCTCTCACGCTGCTCCCTGCCCAGCCTTCAACCTTTCCTCCTGGCGATGCTTTCCTGTGCTGGCAGCACAGAAATGAAGATGGGAGGAGCTCCTTGGCTACGTGGTGACAGTGGCTCTGCTGGGTGTGAGTGGGTTTAGTGCAAAGTCTGCACAGTTTAGCTGGGATTTACAGACTCTCCTGGGAGCTGCGGGTGCGTGCTTCATTGCAATCAGAATTTAATGCCTGAGTTCCCCCGAATGGCTCACAAAGTTTTGCTGGCTTTTTGCAAGAAGGTTTCACGAAAAGCTGGGAAACAGCAGTTTGTACAGACCGGTTTTTAACTTATTAACAGCTGTGGGAGGCTGTGGCCAAGCAGAGGATGCCATCACTGAATAGAGCACTGGGTAACCCCCCCACCCTGCACCTTTGAGGTGACACAGAGATGGCAGTTTGTTCCATGCAATTTAGGAAAGCATAAATCCACGCAGATTTTTTCTCGCTACATCTGACTAGTCAAGCTGTTTAGAGGGTGGGGCTGAAGTGACAGAATGTGTACTTGTAGAGACACTAAATTGCCTTGAGAAGAAGGAGTTGAGAACAGAATATGAATAAATGAAAAGCCAAGGTGGTGCCAGCGGTACAGCCTGTGAATCACCATCAGTGCAAGATGCAATCTGGGCTACTGACTCATCCTTATTATGCTCACATCACCCTTCCTTTCCCACCAGGGTCACGCTTCCAGGTCATTTCCAGAGTCCTGACTTCAAGCATACTTTCCTTTGCCTCTTCGCTCTGCTTTGGTCAGGTGAAGGTGGTGGTGTCTGGAGGGATGGTTGCCCTGGGGATAAGGATGGGCTCTGAGATGGACTGGGAGCCCTGTGATGCTGCCTTGCCTTCAGTTCTGCCCTCCACAGGGAGATTTTAAGCGTGTTGGAGTGATGGCTTTGCACAAATTCCCAGCTGACGGGATGTGTGTTTGGGCTGGCTGTCTGGTCTGGAATTCATTAGGAACTTTTGTGTTTGCAGCTGTCTCTCGGATTATATCTTTATTGATCCTGCCTGCCCATGGCCAATGGGAAATATGTGGAAATGATGAAGCTCTTCTGAAGGGGAGTTCATAATCTTGCTCAAACAAAGCCAGGCCCCCGGAGGGAAGGATGAATGGCCTGCGTGTAGGCTATTTTGAGATGATACGGCTATCACATCTTGTTCCCCTTGTTTTTGACTGGGATAACATTCAATTACCCCTGCCAACAACAGCTTCCCATGCGTGCTGGTGAGACAGCTAATCATCTGCCCCAGTTACTCCAAGTGGGAAATGCAAGCCAGCTGCAAGAGGATGGCACCAGTTCAGTGGGTGCAGCACCTGTTATGGACTCTGCAGCAGCGCCCATAGAACCCAAGCTTCTTCCTTAGGAGGTGATAGAGCTTGAGGACAGCCTCAGCCCCAGCTCCACCCTATGGCTTTGCTTTTTGACTGTGGTTCTCTTTGTGTCTGGGAGGAAGGGAAAGGTGCTGATGCTGCCTGTGCGTTGAGAAGAAAGCAGGTTAGGATGTAATTTCTGCTCCCTGGCCATTAAGAGCAGCTGGCCTTTAGCTTGGGGACACGTGGGAGGATGAGGAGGTGGCTCTGTGCAGCGCAGTGGGTCATTTTGGCTCTGCTCCCCTTCCTGTGGGGCTGCCAGGCGGGCTGTGGGCTGCAGAAGGGTCGGCTGCCTCTGCAGGAATGCTTTTCTGCAGCTCACATCATTTGTGTGCAGGCGGATAGAGCCCTGCAGAGCTGTCAGACAGTAACAGCTTTCACTTGCTATTAGCCGGGGCCGGATTTGTGTGGGCACCCTAGAGAGGGAAAGGCCCAACAGCCCCGTATCAATGCCTGACAGCACCTTCCTATTTGTATACCCAGGCAAGGAGACAACCTGTGAGACAACTGCACTTAGCCCCTGCCAGAGCCAAGCGCCAGAGAAGTCCCTGATGTATTTAGAGGAACACGCTGTCTTGCCGTGTCTACTTTGGAGAAACCTTGCTAATCCTTCCTGAAAAGCCCAAAGGGGAATCCAAAGCAGCTTTTCATTAGCCAGACAAGCCCTACAAGTTCCCCAGCAAAATACAACAAGGAGGGGGATGCCGGCGCCTGCCTGCACACCAGGCTGAGTGATGGGGAAGCAGAAGCAGCCTTTGCTTTGTGCTGGCAGCATAGGAAAGGTGTGAGTGATTGCTGGGGGCTTTGCAGTGTAGGGGGGGAAAAGTGGGATTTCAGGGCTCTTTTCCATAGAATCATGCAAGATTTCAGGCTTCTGCGTGAGAACAGGGTGGGAAGGGCCCAGCCTCTGTCCCTAGGACAGCCCTGGTCTGAGTCCTGTGGTGCAAACCAAAGCCTTTCCACTGCTCACAGGTGAATCTGCCACCTCTGCTCCTTTGTCCAGGTGTCCTTCATGCTGTTGCTTGCAGCAATGGCAAGGACAGCAGGAGCTTAGAAGTAATGTGCTGGCAAACCGAAGCGACTGTGTAGACTTGGAGCCAAGTCTATATTTGGATTTAAAGACTGGTCTAAACTCAAAAATAGCACTAATGGCTTTTTACTGCCCGTGCAACGTTGTCTTTTCCCTCTTACAGCCATTCTGAGGCACCGGGCATCCCATGGGGCTGCAGACTGCTGTGGCATCTGCTCCTTTCCCACTGAGGTAGTGGGAAATCTCCCATCTCTGTCCATCTCCCCGTCTGCCTGTCCACCCTTCTCTGTGCTGCACAGCCTCATGCTGCCCTCAGGCAGGGTTTCCATCACGTTTGTGTGTGCCCACACCCCACACCTGACACAGCACCTTTATGGCAGAATAACAATACTCACCAGGCTGGGCTGGACTGCTTCCTGCAGAGCCAGGGCAGCTGGCAGGGGAACCACGTCTGAAGGAGCCAAAGTGCATGGAAAGCATTTTGTTAGGCTTCCAACTGCATCATAGAAAGGATTGGAATTCATTCCTCAGTGAGGCTAGCTGAGTCAGTGCTGATTGTGGTGTGTATCCTCAGGACCTGGAGCAGATAAGTGCAAGCAGCAAGGCCATTAGCAAGGCGAGGCACATGTAAATACTGTGATTCTTGCTTTCATTTGTACCTGCTGTGTATCAATCCCCAGGCTGCTGCCTCTGCTTTCCCCTCATCTCTCCTAGCTGACAGGCTCTTGAGCTGCAGCAGGTCAGATTGCAGCACATTTGGGATCTGGCTAATAGGTGATGCTAACAGGTTGTCAGCTCCCTGGCTGTATGAGGATGCATTTCCCAGGCTCTGGGAACTGCAGCCAGCTGGACGTGACTTGCATGTCCACGATTCCCCCTTTTAAGTTGCAAGACTCTCACTAGCAGGGATGGTGCTTTGGTGATATCTGTGGGCATGGCATGAATTCATAGTCGGTGGTGGAAAGTGACTTTGCTGCGTGGATAAAATGCTGTGAAATGATTCTGGGCTGATAACAGTCGCCATCTCTCACCATGCCAAAGGTCTGGATTTACCAGTTCTGCTCTCTGTGTACACATTGAAGATTCTGCCTATTGTCTTTTGCATGGGTGTACCTATGGCCTCGGGGACCAGAGTTCCCCTAAAGCAGATAAAGAGCTTTTAAAAACTCAGGCTCGCTTCTTTGCAGGCATTCTGGTGAGATTAAAAATATAAATCCTGACAGCAGGAGAACACCTGCATGAAAATAACCCCCTGCTGAAGAATGTAAGCATGTATGGTGGGATGTGGAGATGTGGGCATGGATGTGCAGGTGCCTTCTTGGTGACGTGGTGCAGGTGTGCTGGATTTGCCCCTCAGGTGGGAGGGCTGTGATTGTGGTGATGGCAGTGTATAATAAAAGCATTTTCAGTGCTAGGGGGAATACAGTGATCTAAATGCAAACGTGAGTGTGTCTGGATCGCCATTATCCTAATGAAATTGGTTAATTGGCTCTGAGTATGTGCATCTCACCAGTCTGTTGATTGATAGATTGACACCTGGGTGCTTTTGTTGTCAGGAGCTTGTCATGAACAGGCTGTGCGTTGCTCAGGGTTGGGGCTGACCTGTGCTTTTCTGGCCGAGGGAAAGATTTATGAATTTTATGAGATGGACCCAAGCAATGATAATGAAGGCTTCAGGATGGTAGAAAGTATTTCTTGTGAAGAACAGGGAAATGTGATGAACCTTGACATCTTTCCCTGCTCCGGAGGCAGCCTGTGATGTCCTAATGATGGAAAATGCCTCGGAGAGCATGGCACAGGGCAGCGTTCCTATGCTGTGCTGTGCCTCCTCTGTCACACCCTCTCCTGGCTTGGCCTGGCTCAGGAGGCTGTCGGTGAGGATCAGCATGATGGTGCTGGGCTCAGGGAGCTGCAGCCCATCTGCATTCCCTGTTGCCTGAGGTCTGGGCAGCACGAGCAGTGCTGATGCTCTGATGTACCCCAGCCCCTGAGATGCTCTGTTGGTCTCCAGGCAGAGAAGCACCACTCCCAGCACCACAGACCTTGCAGGAAGGTGCAGGCAGCTTAATATAATCGTTTGCCTGGGAAGGATTTTCTTTGCAAATCTCAGTCAGTTAGTGATTGACTTTTGTGCCAAAGCATAAGGGCTTATATCCCTCCTGCGTTTTTATCTCTTCCATATACTGATGAGCTTTTTTATGGATCTCCTCCATCTCTAACTCTTGTTAAGTGCTATTTCTGCTCTGCTCATCCTTGCAGAGCTCGAGCCAGGCTTGTCTGGGGCAAGCGGGACAAAACAGGCAGACCTCTCTTGTTAGGGACACACTTCTGTGGGTGCCCCGAGGGCACTGCTGTCACTGCCAGCCAAGCAAATGGGCTTTGTGAAAACGCATAACCTCTCAGTGCCTCTGTTTACCCTTTTAACAGAGGTGTAATACCCGCAGAGATGCGGAGAGGATCAATTACTGTTTCTGTGTTCTGAGATCCCTGGATAAAAGGGGAGAGAATTATCCTGCCAAATATTGTTTTCATTAAGATTAACACTGTTCAGTAAACAGAGCTGCTAAAGCCATATTAGGTTGTTTAATAAGTAATATGTAGTTGATACCCATCAAGTTGTCTTTTTGGGTGATGTGTGCAAGCCGGAGTGTTGAAGCTGAGCACCCTGCTCTAATTGCTCGTCACCAGATATTTGATTAGCAGCACTTAGGTTTAGTGAGGATGATTGGGTGGACCTCATCAACATCCCTTGTTTCAAGGGCATGAAAGGAACAGGAGATGCAGGAATAATGCCAGCAACAACTGCAGGGATTGCTCTGGCCAAGGTCTTGAGCTCAGCAATGAGTTCAGCCCACCTCCCCCAGCCCCAAGGATGCAGCTCAGCACAGAGGGGCGTCGGGGATGGGCTGGGGGCTCGAGGGGTCCCAATAGCAGACGAAGGCTCCGTGCTGCCTGCAGGCAGTGTCTGCACATACTTGACACGCAGTTGTGAAATCAAGGCTGCTTTGTGACACAGAACACAGTGCTTTTGTGCCCGGGCGCTGCGGGAGCCGCACTCCCACTCCCCACCACTGAACTCTGTGGGATGGCAGAGTTCACAAGGGGAAGAGAGTTCGACTGCTCTTTGTATTTGCCTGGTGTTTTTTGTCGGTTCGCCTGCTCCTAGGCCAGCACCCCTCCGATCCTCATCCTCCTCACTTACGGAGCCTGGCCTGCAGTCTTGCCCATCTGAATAGGTCTCTGTCTCTCTCCGTATAAGAGTTGTTCTTTCCCAGCTGGAGCCGTGTCTTCAGCAACTGCACCGAGTTGCACTGCTTTCCACTGTTCAGGGCTCTGCCCCGTGATCTTTGGTCATCTGTCACCAATACTGGGCTGATTGAAAATGAGGAGGTCTGTCTCAGACCTGGCCGAGCTGTCGGTATAAATAGTGCAACCTTTGGAAACCCGCTTCCGTTCCGTCCTTGCTGCCCATGCAGGTATAGCCCTCACTTAATGCTAATGGTTTGGTAACTGAAGGGATTTTTCTTGCCTGCAAACGTGGAGCAGAGCAGCTGTCACTGCAAATCACAGCTTGCTGCCTTCCTGACCCCCCAGTCCTCTACCTTTAAAAGGGAAATGAGAGATGGAGGCTCTTTGGAAGGAACTTTGCTCAGGCTTGAGGTCTGACTTTGCAGAGGACCATGCAGGGCAGCAGCTGCCCTGGGCTCACAGAGCTCACTCCATCACCTTGCAGCACCTCTGGAAAACACAGTGCTGGTGCTGGTTGTGCCCATCACAGCCACTGATGGCAGCTGCTGAGTGCTGGAGCGTTGTTGTGTGAGAGCCCAGGGAGTGATGGGGACGTTCTGGCTGTGACTTTCAGCATGTATGGCATCACCACCTTGGTAACTCGAGCAGCATTTAGCTGGGACTGACATTTGAATAATGCATAGGAAAGCCAGTTGAGCTTCTGATGAATTCCTTCGGTCTCGCAATAGACCCTGTATCAGTGCAGGACTCATCTCTGTCTTGAATATTGACAGCAGTGGTCCGATTTGGTATGGGAGGGGGTGGTGCATGCACTGCTTTGACGTCTGTGGGGCAGGCAGGGGTGGGTGATGCTCCTTATCTGTGTATCAGGGAGGTGTGGCAGAGGGCATCACTGCTGTGTGAAGTGTTGGCTCCTTGGGCTGTGGTTCCTTCTCCCAGGAGGGATGTACCAAGCTATCGCTGATGCTGCTGCTCTCAGCTCAGTCCCAAGGAAATCCCGTTCTGCCCACCTGCCAGAAAGGGAGTCTGCAGGATTTCTACCAGCCTGGAAATAATGGCAGAGTAACACCAATTAAGAGGACAGGCTCAGCCCGTCTCCCGCTGCTCTGCGGAGAAGATCAAGGCAGGTTTGTCACTATTTGAAGATCAGCCTTTGAGAAAATTGCCAGTGAGGATGTTCTGAAATAGATCCAAACCTTCTAAGTTGCTGCTGCTACGCATACAAATAGGTGGAGTGGAGTTTCATCTGAAGAAGTGCCAGCAGGGTGTGTGCATGCAGCGTCACACACGGAACTGGCACCCATTGCAGTGCTGTGCCCAGGGGATGCGGGCAGGGGTCCCAGGTGGCCGAAGCAGAGCCTGCCCTGGGATGCTGGGAGCGATGGGATGAGAAGATATGGGGCCAGGACAAAAGCAGAGCTGTTGTTTGCTTGGAGCATGGGTATCTGGCCTTTTGGCTTGCCTGGGCTGCCCTGAGTGAGGAGGAATTGTTGTGGGCCACATATAGGCTGCTCCAAATGTTATGCCTCCTGTTTATTTCTATGGAAACTACAACAGATACAATGAGCACAGCAGCCTTGCTTGATAGAGCAAGGTTCTTAGCAACGTTCAGCAAGCACTGAAGAATGTTAATCGGCGGCAACATGTTTTCTGCACAGTGGAATTCAGTTCTGCACCTTTGTTTTCTATGCACTTCCATGTCAGACTCCGCTGTGTCAGGCTGCCCCTGTGCTGCCTTGTGTCACACGGCAACAGCAAGTAATGGGATGTGGGTGGGAAGGATCCAAAGGCATGCCATTATTTGCCATGACTTGAGTTAGCACTGCCCTCACCCTTCCCTTGCTCTGCTTTCAGCTGTAACAGCACACCGGTGTCCCCAGGCCACCACACTGCGTCTCTCTGCTGCATGAGCTGCTTCTGCTCCACACCTGCAGGGCTCTTTGCAGGGCTGCTCCTTGGATGGAGATGCTCAGAGCATCGCTGCCTCGGCCTGCTGGACCTCTGACCCGGTGATTTATTTAAAACCTCGTTGCAAAGTTCACCTTGCCATAAACCAAACCCCAAAGACAGCTCTAGCAATCTGCAGGGCTGAATTAAACATATGCTGCTGTTTCTTGCAGGCTCTTGTTAATTTTGTGCAGGGGAGAGCTCAAGCAGAGACATGTCCTGGTGAAGGGCAGATGGCCCAAGTACCCATCTCGCTGTCTCTTACCTCCTTACTAAATAAATGAGTGGTCCGGAGAGGGATTTGGGATTTATAATGCATTCTCAGATGTGTGCTGGGCTGGCAGAGGTCAGTGTGGATGTTACTCTTACACCCTCTTGCCTTGAGATGCCAGTTGATATATGCAGCTCTTGATCAGATTCTCATTACTGGAGGATTCAGCAGGGATAGCTGGCATTGGGTTTTATTTTTCTCCCCTCTCCATGTTCATTTAGGCCAGTAATTTCTTTCCCTGAACGAAACCTGGGCTCAGCGTTGAGCTTTTCAACGAGGCCCATCTTTATTTTACAGTTGCAGCAGACCTTCGGCTTCCCAGCCGTGCAAAACAAGAAGGAACCACCAGGTTTTAGAGGACAGTGTCTGCGTGGTGGTGCCGGCTGCTGGTGGTTGTGGTGGTGAGGATGGTGGTTAGGAAATGGCAGCTGCTGACCATCCATGGCAGGATGCAGTGTGCCCTGCAAAGGTGTCAGAGCACATCCCCTATGGATGCAGCTCACCTGCCAAGGAAGCTGGTGGGCCATGCATGCACTGAACCCATGGGCTGAAGATGGGAGGCAGAGGCGATGCGGGGAGGGCCGGCAGGCGCGGATGGAACGGAAAATGCTGACATAAATTAATCAAACGAGGCATCTCGCAAGATTGAATTAGGTCCTGATTTATGACTGCAGTGCTGCTGCTTCTGCAGTTCCGATGTTCTGTGCCTATCGCTCACCCCCTGATTTATGGGGAGGCTGATGCTGAGCAGGGCCCAATGGAAGGAGCGGATGGATGGTGCCACTGGGCAGGATGATGCTGACCGTTGTTCCTCAGGGCTTCAGCTGTTCTGCTGCCTTGTAAGCTCCATTTCTGGGCACTGTAGGTGCATTGCATGGCTCTTGAAAGGGTGAAGTCCGGAAAAGGAGAAGAGCCTTTAGTCCTTCATCTTGTTCATTCTCTGGTTCCTGCCCCAAAGGCCCTTCAGGTTGGGCTGGCTTGTTAGGCTGGTCTCTCTTCCAAGGGAGTTTCTACTGCCCAGGATCCAAATCCCTTTCCACCCGTCTGAGCTGGAGCCTGAGCAGCTCGTACAGCGGATGGCTTCCTTGTCATGTTTGTAGAGCAGAACAAGATCTGTCTGGATGTGTCCAATACGTTCCCACACTGCACAAGGCAGCAAGTCATCAGAGCATGAAGAGGGCTGAGCTTGAGCAGCTCCTCATCCTTCGCTCTCAGAGAAGAGCAGGGCAGCCTGAAGGAGTGCAACGCCAAGGTGGTTTTGGAGATATATTTATGGGGACTTTGCTCCCCGTGCAAAGGGAGTGAGGGCAGGTGGAAGGATTGGGTGGACGTGGAGCGCCTTGGCAGCGGATGGGCTCAGAGCAGAATGTTGGTGGGTGGCTGCTGATGGGATGTGGAAAATAAAGGCGTGTGGTTTGTGTTGGATGAGTTGTTGGAGGAGGAGCAGCACAGAGGATCTGTAGAGCAGGTTGGGATGGGAATTTGGAGAGCAGTGAGCAAGTGCTACCTATCTAAAGGCCGCCTTAGGATCGCAGGATCAGTCAGATCGGAAAAGACCTATGAGATCATGAAGCCCACCCCCATCCCCACCATGTCTACTGCCCACATCCCTCAGTGCCACATCCCCACACTCCTGGAGCATCCCCAGGGATGGTGACCCCCCACTCCCTGGGCAGCTGTGCGGTGCAGCACTGCTCTTTTGGAGAATAAATTGTTCCTAATATCCACCCTGAACGTTTCCCTTATGCAAGGATTCATTGAGCATTTCCCCAAAAGCCAGCCCACCCCATAGTGCCTGGGGTGGGGAACCAGGTGACTCAGCTTTAGCAGGAGGGCAGCAGCCCATAGCATAGTTTGCAGTGGTGTTCACTGGGTACCCAGTGTCGGAGATGAGGAATAGAAACAGATCTTCCGTCTTCCTGCAGCATATTGATTTTTTGCTCCCTGCTTTGGCCTTTTGCTCGTCCTTTTCAGCAGCCAGCGGTGGAATGAAATATAAGGTTTGAAAAACTAAAAATACAAAAAATGACAGCTTCATTGCTTCGAGTGATGGTGTTTCAAGGGGAAGCATGACCTGAAAAAACGGAGACAGTGCCGTCCTGGCCTGCGTCCGCTTGCTGGGCAAAGGCAGATTGAGGTGGGGGCCTCAGGGCTGGGGTGCTGAGTCAGGTTGAGGGATGCAGAGTCACCCCACAGCAGTGACCCTGCTCCTCCTGCATGGGCAGATCTGGGATGCTTTGGAGATTTGGGAAGAGAGATTGGAGGTCCCAGGACATGGGGATGCTTTCCTTGTCCCTGCAGCATGCTTCTCCTGCACGAGCCAGCTGGCCGTGCCCTGTATCCTGATGGAGAAATAGAAGTGGCTCATGTCTGACCTGGGACCCTCGCGTGGTGGGAGCTGGGATAAACATGATGCACTGCTCCACCTGGAGCATGATTTGAATGCTCTTTTGCAGTGTTCTGAGTGGATACTAATTAGTGACTGCTGCAGATCACTGCGATGTGGCAGGCTGCGTTTGGTAGGAGAGTGCCCAGCAGGGTTTAAATTACTTGTCATTTGCCTTGTTTTGCTTGGCCATTTGAGTGGTTGACTCTCTGCTAATTGCTGTTGTAACCACTGGGGTGATACGCTTAGAGGTTCTTGATTGCATTCCTTCCTTTTTGGAGAAGGAGAACCTGGCAGATGCGGCAGAAATTAAGCGATGGGAATTAATTCCTCTGTGTCATTACAGAGACAGACAGTGCAGAAACAAGAAATCCCTCGAGTTTTCCATGTCAGAGCGAACTCAGCGTGGGATTTGGGTGGTGCAGGAGGAGGTTGGGATGTGGAAACATCACCCTTGTTCTTCCATGGTACTGCAAGCTCGTGACTTTGCTCAGGGTGCTGCAGGAGCCCTGCAGTTTGCATGCTTGGGTTGTACCAGCAGGGACGTGTAATTCTGAAAGCTGCTTCAGGGCAGCAGGTGGGTTAAATCTGTGCGTGCCTAACAAGGCATCACAACAAGGCACCCAGAACCAGAGCAAGCACACAGTGGGCACCACCCCAAGGGCTGCAGGTATGGCGAGTCTGGCTCCAGCCCTGCCATCCTGAGCCTGGTGTGATGGTGGGCTTGCAAGATGAAGGTGGAAATACAAAGCATGAAGGGTCCAGGATCTGTGTGTGCCCTCGGGCACCTCCACACCCTACAACGCAGCTGAGCTCAGTGCTGCACTGTTCTCTTATTAAATCTGATGGCGATGAATGGGACGTGACACCTGGGTATATGATTCAAATCGAGTCATCCCATTACACGGTGTAAATCAATAAACAAAATGTAGCCGCTGACAGCATTTACAGTTCCCCCTATTACTTCCAACCAGCCCATTTTCTGTGCATGAAAGAGGCATTTACACCCCATTTAACTGTGCTTTGATGCGGGATCCTGTTCCCGGGCAGCGCGGAGGCTTTGACAGGAGACATTAGGAGAAGGGGAGATCTACAGCTCTCATTTGCAGAGACCTGAGCAAAAGGTTGTGCAACACGGCCTGGTGGCTCGATGCTGTCCATCACCCAAAATACTGATGTGTTGGGTTGGGAAATAAGAGCTTGGCTGAGGGAAGGATGCGACTGGGTTGGTGTGTCCGAATGGTTTGCATCCTTGAGGAAGGGGGAAATGTTGAGTTTCCCCTTTTGGCTGGGCTGGAGGGATGTCTTTCACCTGAGCTAAGCATCAGGTAGGGAACAGAAGAGGGAAAAAAAGGCTGGGAGACATCGCTCTTGGAGCACCTCAACTGTCCGACTTGATTTTATTTAATGGGCTCTGCAGCCTGGTGATTAATCTGGTAATCAGAGCAAATGTTACAGCAGCGGCTGGCAATAAAAATATAACCTCCACAAGATACAAACCCTCTTTTTCACCTCTTTTTTTTGTTCTTGCTGAGAAATTGACAGCTCATCTCTCTCCCCTTCACGAGAGGCAGCAGGAGGCAGAGGGATGCAGCTGATGGGAAATGCAGGGTGCAGAAAGCATCCCAGCTCCCTGCTGGGGCACCGGGTTGAGTTCTCCACTCTGCATTTACGCAGGTACAGTGTTTGAAATGGGAAGAGAAGTGGTGGCTGCCTTCTGGCACCCAGTCATACACGTGTGTCACTGGGGAGGTATGGGCAGGGATCGGAGCAGTTGTTCTCAGAACTGAAAACTGATATTTTTTTTCTCATTTGCTGGAGCTCCACCAAATCTCTGCATTGCTCCAAAAGGGACGGGAAGGGCCGCTCTTTCTCTCTGCCTTTGTTGTTTGCTGGTTTTCTTTGTGTTTTGCTGCTGCGTGGATGAAAAGGGCACTCAGTGACCAGGAGGAATGGACAGAAAACAGCAAAGAGAGGTTTTGTAAATGTTCTCAATGTCACCATTTAAGCATCATTTTGTCAGGCTGCAGACTACATCTTAGGCTTCCTTTTTTCTTCCCACTTCCGATCCCATTTTCCTGCAGATTTCCTCCAAAAAGTCCCCTAAGCCCCAAAACACAGCTTGGAGAGAGAGAGACAGCATTGGACGAACAGAATTCCCATATGCTTTGTGTTCCAGATCTGCTTCCAGTAAATCCCCTCAGCAACTGGTATTGAAGTCTGACTGTCTGCCAGTCATCCACATCTAAGACTCACATTTATTTACCCTCTGAGGCAACATCAGTCCTTCCTTTCCCCATCTCCCCGAGCTTTTATTGTGCTCCCTGTGGGGACAGCGTGGCGAGCAGCCCCTGTGCTCCACGCTGTGGGTTGGCAGTGCCACTGCAGTGCCCTCCATCCCACAGACTCACTGCACAAAGTGGTGACAGCTCCAGGAAGGTGACCTGACCCTTCTGCAGCTTGCAATGGAGCGAGTGCTTGCACCCTCTGGCACTGAGAACCGTCGTTAGTATTGCTTGATTTCACTTTGCCACCTTGGGAAGATGTTTCTTAATGCCTCTGTGTCCTGTGTCCCTTCCTCTGCCCTTCTTCAGGCTGCTGAGCACCATGTTTCAGCTCAGGAGGGAGCACACCGTGCTTACACCTCTTTCCCATCTTTCTTTGGCTGCCTATCACCTTTTGCTGCCAAATTTCCTGGACTGTGAAATGAAGCTTTTATTATCTTCCAAGAATTGGGAGGGGGATGGAGGTGGGAAATGACAGAAATTAAATTAGTGAAATTAAAAAGATGATGATGATGACGATGGCAACCTGACTGCAGCCCGTTTCATTCCTCACGCAGCGAGGCAGCAGGCTGTGTTCCGGGGCTCCTGCTTGGTTTGCTGTAAAGAACCCAACTTTTACTTTCAAATTAACCTGTCAGATCATATATTTATAAAGGAAACGAAGGCAGGAGAATGAGGGTCCCGGGTATTCCCACGCATCAATTAGGGGGGAAATTAATTACAATTTGCTGGCATTACCGCGTTAGCACTCTGTTGATTAGGAAGGAGATGGCTCTGTGCTGTGACGAGGTTAGAATTCATGGTGTGAAGGGACAGCTGGGCTGGTGCTGTGCTGGGATGGATGCAGCCAGAGGAAAACGTGGCTGCTTGCTGAGCCCACCGCCCAGCCCTTCCCTATGGCTCCAGAAGTCGAGGCGAAGTCTCTGTCTATCTCCAGGGAGTCCCCGAGGGCTGGGATATCTTTGTGTTTATTCTGGGGGTTATTGAATATTTAACGGGCCGAAATTAGTGCTGGAAGGAGCTCCTGGGCAGCAGTTCTCCCGATATCAGCTTTCATGGTAGCTAAACAGCAGCAGGAATTGCTGCTTGCAGGGAAGGCCAACACCACGCCAACTCCACGCCAACTGCATCCTTCCCCCCTGGGCCCTGCTGTGCCCAAGCTGCTTACAGGGGAGAGCGGAGGGATCATAGTGGGGATGGGAGCTTGCTTGCTATGGGAAGAGGGATGGATTTCATAATGCTTTCGCTGAGTTTGGGAATGGAGGAACCTTGCAAAGTGCCTTCGTGTTGTTTTTTTTTTAATTCCTGGCATTGACTGTAAGTGAAGATGAACTTCATAGGCTCAGAGAGCCCAGACTCAGATGTCAGATTGCAGGCAGCGGTGCAAAATGCAGACTGAATGCAATTACAGGGGGCTTGAGCTCACTCTGTGTTGCAGAGGTAGCATCCCTGGGCACGTGGGGCCATGTGCCTGCAGGGCTGTGTGCCCTCCATGTCCTGATGAAGGAGTGAATATATTGGATATTGTGGATATTTAGGGAGAGAATTTGGATATTCTCCCCCTTGCAGTCGAAGCTGCTTTCTGCAGGAGCTGCCTGGGCTGAGTGCAATAGCAGAGGGCTGCTTTGCAAATGTTGGTGTCTTTTTCTTAATTTAATCATTATCTAAGATTCTAACTGATCATTCAGGTATCGGTGATGAAAGAAAAACAATTAAACACTGCCGTAAACACCTTTCCTCCTTCTATGGCTGCAATCCCCCGAATCTCCTCCCAGGAGCACACCTCAGTGCATGCAGCAGCCTGGCCAGGCATGAAGGGTGCTGTGACCTCCTCATGCTCACATCCCATTTCCTGCATGGATGTGACAGGAGGAAGGTACTGCTGGGAGAGGAAAAGAGAGGAGGACACGTACATCCATTGCTTTCAGCTCAGGAAGATATGGCAATGCCAAACTTCAGTCTCAATTCTGGGAAGCACGCCGGAATGCCCAGCTCTCTCCTCCTGCTGCATCACTGCAGTAGGGAGCTGTGCAGGCTGGTTTGCACCAGGGAGGATCTGTTCCATCAAGGGCTGTGAGAGACACAGGGGCAGCATCGCCTGCCATTGCTGGAAGCTGATCAGAGGATGTGCCAGCCCTGCTGCGTGTGGGAACAGTTCCTCCTTGCTGACAGGAGGAGTTTGATTCCTTTAGTATTTGATAGCTTCTGCTTTTTGCATTGTTTGGTTTTTGCATTGTGGGTTTTGGATTTTTGATCACCAGAGGTCCCTTCCAACCCATGAGGTTCTTTGACCTCTTGGGAAACTCATGGACCATCTTTGCATCCTTTTCCTTCCGGGGACGCCGAGGCGCTGGCAGCTCTGCAGGAGCTCTCCCAGCATTTGGGTGCCTGTGGGCTCCGTGCAGCAGCTGTGACAGGCACAGAAATCACACCTGTAGGATGCCACGCTTCTCCCCGGCCCCGCGGTGCCCTCTGCTGCTGCTGCAGATGGGTACAACTCCCACCTGGAGAGCAGAATGTGCCCACAGATGGGACCACTGCTGCTCCCCCACCAGCTGCCGTGGCACATTCCTGCAGAGGGAAATTTGTGTTCGTCTGGAGATGCTGAGCTGCAGCTGGCTGGGGGGGGGGGGGGTGGGAGGAGGGCAGGGGAGCGTGTGCTGGAGTCGTTCCGAAGATTTAGGGAGCTGAGTGCAGAGCAAGCACGGCGTGCTGTTGTTTTTACAACGTGAAACATGCACAGCTCAAAAAGCAGCTGCAGGATGAGGTGCCCAACATGCGGTGCTGTGAGGGTGAGGCTTTGGAGTAGGAGAGAGCTGGGAACGTAGGCCCTTCAAAGGGAAACTTTGCTGGAGCTGAGAGAGCCGTGTGGCAGGCGTGGTGATGCTTGCCTCCGTACAAAGGCTTCTTCTCTTTGACATAAATTTTAAGTGGGTGCCGCAATTACTGCGGGCTCTGACATCTGAAATGAGCGGAGCCACCCTTGCTGTAATTCATTGCCAATCTGATTACGAGGCAGAGCAGGGAGAAGGCAAATTATCGAACAAAGCGAAAGGAGAGAGGTGAAAGTCGTGCTTTGCCACGTGGGTCGGGAGCTCCTGCCATGCTCCAGTGATGCTGGGGCTCAAGGCTGTCCCCTAGGGCACAGCAGGATGGTGATGCTCATGCTGGTCCATCTCTGCAGGATCTGGGGCTGTGGGGGCCAGCTTCAGGCAGACCAAAGTAGGGCAAGTCAAGGATGTGCACTCCTAGGCAGTTGCATGAAGAAACGACTTAAAAACTGTTTCTGGAGAAGCTCCTGCGTCCCCTCCTTGGCTCTGCACTCATGGGCTCTGCTCACCAAAGAGCAGCACAGAGCCCAGGCATCCATCCCTCCCTCCTCTTCATTCCTCCCTCTCCTCCTTTTTCTCCTCCCAAGGTGCATTTCTACATCTGTTAGACATGGCAGCGTTCCAGCTCGGTTAATTACATTCTGCTTACCTGAATTCCCTGTGTAATTCCAGCTGGAGAATGTTGCTCTTCCCTGGCTGGCCTTAAAGAAACACAGGCAGCAGAAGGGAAGGGAGGGCTTTGAGATCCCTTTGCTCCTGGGTTAAAGTGCACTGTTGGATGCTTTCCTAGAGCTTCCTCCGTGGGAGGTGCTGGGCAGCCGTCCTGAAAGCCTTCAGATCCACGTGGGTGCACTTCTCTCACTGCTGGGCACTGGGTCAGATCCGGGTCTGGCTGACCTGGAGGGAAGCACTCTGGGACTGCAGCAAATGCAATGCTTGTGAGCAGAGCTGGGAGCTCATAGGAGGTGAATGATTGCACTTCTGAGTTTCTCTAATGGTTAAGTGGACAAGATAATGCGATACGTTTTTTCTTATTGGCCCTACAGATGAGTTATTAATGCACACGCTTTCAAGCAGCACCTGTGATTTGCATGGATACAATAGAGCAAGATTCTCATTATTTGGTGGGACGCTGCTTGATCGAGGGCTGCTGAAAGGAGCTCTGCTCTGACTTTGTGCACTATTTGTCGCTCTCCATCACCAGTGCTTTGTCCTGTGCCAGCTCTGCACCTCTCCCCTGTGTTGTTTGCAAAGGAGAACGATTTCATCTGTGCCTCGTTGGATGATGAAGTTATCAGCATTCACGCTTACTTTGCTGCAGTTTGGGGCCAGACCCAGTTCTGAGGAGGCACTGCCATGGCACTCAGCACCACTGCTTGTATCTGCCTGGTAGTGATGGCCCCTTTGGGATCCAGAGCCCTCAAAAAAAAGGGCCCCGAGCCCAGGCTGGAGCTTGGAGCCCTGTCACCACTCAGCTGCATCTTCCTCATGCCCCAAGGCGCTCTTTGCTCCAACTCATTTTTTCACACTTCTCTCTGGAAGCTGATGTCATCTCCCTTCTGCAGAACTTTATTGGGAATGCTGCCCGGGAGCAATGCTGGCAGCTTGGGAGCCCCAGTACTGCAATTGCATCCCCCAATAGCAGTGCCCCGTGCTGGGACCACAGCTGTGAGAACTTAGCAGGGATCCTCAGTGATGCAAATTGCTGGATTCAGGGATTAGGTGCTTCTGAGCCTTTCCTTGCTCTGGATCCAGCCCTGTAAGGAGCAGGGGCTCAGGGAAGCTCTGTTATCCCTCCACCCCTCTTTCCAGAGCCTGGGGTTCAGGGCTGCTGGCAATAGGGAGGATTTGATATTCAAGGCGCAGGGTCAGGAAAACATCATCTGGAAGGTGTCAGTCCAATCTCACTGGCCTTTGTGGCTTTATTTATCTGAAATCCCACAGAGCCATCCTTCACTGCAGCTTCTATCAAAATCTATCTGATTGTGGTGTGGTTTTGCAAGGTGTTTTTTTTCCTTAAAGCTCCAGTCCCTGAGAGTCTGCGATTGCATGGGAATCCCAGGCTGTGTGTTACTTAATAATAAGACAGGAGCGCAGTGTGGTGGCAGGAGGGCAGAGAGCTGAGATACCTGCAGGGGTGGTGGGTGCACTGAGCCATGTGTGGCAGGTGATGGAGGGGGCAAAATGTGATGGGCAGTGATGCACACATTGCATGGTCAGGCTGTAACGAGGCAGCTGGTGCTGATGAGCAGGTGCTGCAGTGGGGCTGGGTTAGAGGAGTCAAAAGATCACGCTGATTTGGGATTGAGCTGCCCTGAGTGCGATGTGATTTGCAGAAGGGATGAAGGGTTTGGAGGCTGTGGAGGTGATGCTGTGCCTTTGTAGTGAGAAGAATCCACTTTCCCAGGTAGGTTTTTACTGGTGGTTTTCTCTTTTCCCTAAAGCAGCTGGCTTTCTTCTGTGCCACTTGTTCATGAGGTGATCTGGGACAAATCCAGCCCTGGCTGTTTTTCAGGGTAAACTGAGTGTGAATGGGGGTTGCAACCTCACTCTGTAGAGCGAGCAGGCTGCTTTTTTTTTTAGCCCCTATTCTCCCTTGGGAAGCTCAGGGGCACACGCCACGTGTTCCCAGCACGTGGGAGGACACGGTGTGCTCACTGGTTGCCACCCAGGAGCCTGCATCTCCTTCTGGTGCTGTGTCACAGACAGGGACAGAGCCTGGAAGTGTTTGCAGGCTCCCAGCAGGTGAGGAGAGCTGGAGTCCCGTGGCTGTGCCAAGGAAGGAGGGTTGTGGGCAGCACTCTGTGCTGGTCGGCCCTTTGGCATATGGTGATGTTGTGCTTGGGTGCCTCGTTTTAAAGAACTATCAAAGAAGCCGTCCATCTGGGCCCCCTCAGCGCTGCAGGGCGCAGAGCAGATGGTTTGCACCAAAACAGCTTCAGATGAGAAAGGAAGGAGACCTGTCCAAAGGAACACGTGGCTGGAGTGCTGCTCCCTCCCGCTGCTGTCTCAGTCCCAGGTGACACCAGCACCGAGCTCCTGCAGGGCCATCTTCCATCTGTGCGCTGTGCTTTCTGCCTTATGGTTGCACCTCAGTAAACCGCCTCGCATCTGCACTGTGCAGAGGTGTTCTCTGGTTTTGCATTTCTGACTGTCCTCTAGGACAGGAGCTTTGAGAATATGACATCCTGAGGTTTGCAAAGCACGGATCTGGGCAGGATCTGAGTGTTGCATTTGGATGTGCTTCTCCCATTTGCTCCCTGGGATGCGTTTGCATTGCTGTGGTTTGGGCCATTTATCCAGCACAGCCATAAACGTGAGATCACTTTGCACAGGTCAGCGCTGAGCAGTTTAGGGAACAGCTTCTTGCATTGCTGGAGCTTTCCCTGAAAATCCCCCATCCATCCAGCTCTGACCCCGAGCTGTGACAAGCACACAGCACTTGCCAATAAAGCAGTGGCTCGATTTGAATAATATCTGACAATTACGTGCTGAGCCCCGGCGTTATGCAATATTTATGCATGTCTGGACTGTGAAACAGTGATTATCTAAGAGCAGTAATTGTTTGCAGTCTTACACTGAATTTCTTTCCTTCTTTGGCCTCGGAGACCCAGAGTGGTAATCAGCAGCACGCGCCGACTCCTTCCCCACGTGTGCTGAAGCAGGCCGGCCATTAGCACAGCAGGGCTGTGCAGCACTGGGGCTCTCCCAGCAGCAAGAAGGCTTCTTTCATTGCCTCGGGCTGTCTGAGAGCTGGCGATTAGGGAGCAAGGGAAGGCAAAGAGGGTCTCTGCCTCGTCCCTGCTGTAGCTTTTGCAAGTGAAGATGGGTTTTGAAGTGGTGAGGAGCAAGGTTGTGTTGGTGGTGAGAGGTACTGGAAAGGCACTGAGTATCTCTGCCTCTCGCCTCCATTCCCTGTTGCACACTGTTGGGCAGCAGTGCTTGGAGAGGAGCAGAGCTGTGCTGCTGGCTGGCAGGGTGGGGATTGAAATCAGTGTTCTTCACCTCCCTCTGCCACAGCAGCTGGGTTTATGCTTTGCTTTGCTCTGCTTTTGTTTCTCCCCCTCCCACCACCTCCTCTTCTTTTTCCAAGTGCTGTTTGCTGTCACCCTGGGCTGAGGAGAAGTCAGACCTGAGAAGACAAATGTGTGCTGTCAGATTGCAGGGCTGGGGTGGGAGGAGAGGGCAGAGAGTTCTCCTGCCCTGCACACAAATGCTGTGATTTCTGCTGCATAGCGGCACCTGGGCTTACTCAAGACAATCTCTATTTTGGGGACAAAACAAGCTTTGCCATTCATTTGGCTCTCTGCACCAGAGGAGAGAGGAAAAAAAGAAAAAAAAAAGTTTTTTTCAACCTGGGTTGATAACAGTGTGAGTGCAGTGTGCTGGGACTGGCCTTGGAGCAGCACGTTTGAACGAGAATTTGGCACAGAATGTGTCCCCCCTCATGCACAAGTAGAGACTGGGGGCCGAGCTGCTGGAAGGGTGCTCTATGGAGAGCAACCTGGGTGTCCTGGTGGCCAGCAGGTTGCCCGTGAGCCAGCAGTGCGTTCAGGTGGCCAAGAAGGCCAGTGGCGACCAATAGGTTGCTTATGAGGCAGCAGTGTTGCCTGGTGGCCAGGAAGGGGTGCATGACAGAGTGTAGCCAGCAGGGTGAGGAGGTTCTCCTTCCCTCTGCACTGCCCTGGGGAGGCCACATCTTGGGGGTAGCTTGCAGGCAGCAGAGACAAGCGATGTGCCTGGTCAGCAAAACAGGTGCCGGAGCCGCAGAGGCCGAGATTACTGCTGCCACAGCTTGTTAACAAACTAATACAGGCTGCTGTGTTGGAAGCAGAGATAGGAGGGAGAAAAATGGGAAGCGTGTGCAGGAATAAGGATCCTGATAATGAACCTGGCAATGAGAATGCAAAGCAAAACAAAACAGGAAAAAAATGCTTTTGTTGCAGAGCCCTGGGGTCTGACTGCTGTAGCTTCTGGCTCAAAGACTTTCTCTCTGGCTGTCCTGCTTGGGATTTGGGTTTCCAGCAATTTGGAGTCTGATGAGAGTTGTGGGAAGAGAGAAATGGGACCGAGTGCTTACCCCAGCAGCATAGGGCCAGGCTTCACAGAAAGGCAGCGCTGGTTTTATGAAGTGTGCCTTCCTGCCTAAAGGGTCCCGTCCTATCAAAGGACCCTCAGCCGTGGCCAATTCATCTGTTTTTATGGTGATGACGGAAGAATCCAATCTGCAGCCTGTAGCTGGAAAGTTCAGAGCCACGCAAGGCTGGCTGGGGGGAGAGCAGGGTTTATGGATGGTGTGGGCTCGTGGAGGTTGTGTGGGAGGAATCTTGTTAATGGGTCCCTTGGGCCATTGCCTCCTGACTGTGCCATATCTCCTTATCCACCAGCTGCAGCTCAGAGGGTGTCTTTTGATCTTTTAGACTATAAGCTGGTGCTTGCGAGAGCTTTGGGAAACACTGCAGAAGTAGAGAGTGTGGGGCTGACCCACCTCCAGTTCCCTTCCCCTTTGCAAAGCCTATATGGGAGCAGCCCCATCTCTAGCATTGCATCTCGCAGCGTTGGACACTGCTGGAACAAAGGGAAAAGGTGGAATCACCGTCCTTGGAGACGTTCAAGAACTGTGGGTGTGTGGGACTTGGGCTCGTAGTTCAGCAGGCAGCTGGGCTTGATGACCTCAGTGGTCTTTTCCTACTTAATGATTCTACATTTGGAGTTTCATGATGTGGTTCTTCAGTGCCTGGCAGCACACACACAGCTGGCCTTGGATCCGAGGTGAACAGATTGGGCTTAATGGCTAGCAGCCCATGGTGACTGGTTCCCCTGGAAGGATGAAGTCTTACAGACCCCATGCTGTGTCCTGGTGCTCAGGTATCATGACGGGCAGCAGTGGGCGTGCAGTGCTGTCTGAATTGCTCAGCATTGCAGATCTGGCACAGGGGATGTGCATCACGGGCTGCGTGGAGCACACTCTGCCTTTCTGGCCCAGTTTTGATAATTAATTGATAGTCGAAAGTGTTTGACAAACAGACAACAAACAAAAATCAAACCCACTCACGTGTGCATTAACATTTCATGCGCCTTTCTTGTTTGTTTGCTTTTAAATCACAAAACGCTGTGATACATTTTTAATCGGAAGCGCTATTGGCTGTTTCCATCACTATTTCAATAACTTTCCTGATAAAAAAGGAGCTCAATACGGCAGCGTAATGGGATCTTTTAGGAGGTGGGCGACGGGTTTCTGACAGCTGTTTTCATCTCTACAAAGGGCGTTTTTGTCAGGGCAAAATATACAGGAAAACACTCATTGGGGGAGTAGTTGGAGATGCGCTGCGCTGGCTGTGTGCACCCAGCAGCACTGCAATGTGGCAATGATGGCCGAGCAGGGAGGAGTGGAGCTCTGGGGGTGCTCCCACTCTGCCAGGTCCTCCCCTCATCCTGCATGGTCACCAATCAGCCTTAAGGAAGCCTTCCCTCTCAGCTCCAGCCCTGCACTTGTGTGTGACTCTCTTATCTTGAAAGCTTAACGAAGGGTTCCTTTTCTCCTCTCCTTTCAAGGCAGGAGATGAAAGGCACGTCTGTGTGTATCTGCGTGCGTGTGTGAGCGCGGTAAATAGTGGGTGGGGAATATTAATACAGGACTAAACCCATCCCTGGCACGAATCACAGGGAAGACATATGTTACAACAACTTTCCTAAGGGGGTTCTGGCCAAGGTAGATACCAAGTGTTCCCTGGAGGGGTGAAGGAGGGGGGTGACAACTCTTTTCTTTCCAAGACTGCTGTAATTAAACAGTTATAATGTCCTTTAACTTCCCTGCCCTTGGCACTGTTGTGCACTGGCGTATTTATTTATTATTTTTTTAGCACCGATGGGTGGCTAATAGGCTTTGCGCAGGGAGGCAGGAGGTTCAGGAATGCAGTTCAGCATTGCAAACAGAGGAGATTATTGTATTTCCCTTGGAGTGAGCATCCATCCATCTCCCCTCTATGCTGGCGCTGTGGCTGAGCGTGAGGTTAAAACCGGCGTCCTTCCAGCTGCCGCTTAACACGCTGAACTTTGAAAGGGAATCTTATTTTAATTTAATAGAAAAATGCATTATACATAATCCTTGCCATAAATTTCCCTCTGATCTGAAGGAGAATCTACTGGTGTAATCCATCCACCCAACCCAGGCACCTGCAGATTTGTGGCTGCATGGCGTAAATAATAACAATAACAATAACAGCAGCAGTAATATCCTTTGCTGCCGTCCTTGAGTGACAAAGATGATGCAAAATGAAGTTGTAGATAGCTGGAGACGACAATGTAAGTATCCTCTGCCCATCTCGCAGGTTATTAGCAGGTGTCACTCACTGGAAGGAATCTAATCATTTCCAGACATGGTCTCCCTGCTGCCGTCCCCGTGGAGCTGGGGCTGCAGAAAGCAAATGGTTTCTGGCTCTGTCCCTGCTCCGACCCACCGGGGAGATGTATGTGGCCACATCGTGTCACTGTGCTCCTGGCTGCCACCCTGCATGCATTCGGTTTGCTGTGTCCTGCTGTGGAGTTGCACAGCTCCTCGCTTCCTTTCTTTGCCCGTTGCTGTTGCTCTGTAGCGCATCCTTCATCCCTGCAAAGCTGAGTGAGATGGTGAAGGCGAGCAAGCAAGCTGTGCCAGGGTGTGCAGGCGAGGTTTGTGGCAGCCCTGAGGGACGGGTGGACACTGCTTGTGTCCCTGTGCCCCCCTGCAGAGCCCGGCTGCTCCGTGGGACCCACGCGGGTTCATTGTTTTTCAAGCAGGTGGTGCTCAGTGAGCTTCAAGTGAGCACCAGATGGGCAGAGATGATGAAAGAGGCATCGGCATGAAAGGCTTTCCTCCAGGGTGTTAAATATTACATTCACCGAGTCCGCCGAACTGTTGAAACCAATAGAACTAATTAGAGAAGCGATGCCCGGGAAGGACGCGCCTTTGCTAACAGCTGAGAAAGATGCCAGGTCATACTGAGCTCTGGCTCTGCATGCCCTGGTGTCTTGGGTGAAGCTGGAGGGCAGGCAGTGTGATCAGGCCTTCTGGGGACAGCACTGAAAGTACCCCAGAGCCTGCACCTCTGTGGGCATGGGTCTGAGCCCCAGGGCCGGCAGACAGAAGGGCAGCAGGACTTCTCCATTTGCTGCTATGCAGATAGAGAAGACCTCATTGGTATCAGTGTGCATTCAGAGTGCACAGCTGGGTGCTGTGGTCCTGCAGGAGAGGAGGAGTGGGGCTTGCTGGCTTGCGTAGGGACATCCTGACGTCAGCATTGCATGGCTGCTGTGATGATGCTGCAGTTTTGGGTTTTGTTGTATTTGAGGCCTGAAAGCCAATTGCTGAGCCCTGCTCCCCAGGCATGGGGGCACACAGCCCTTCTTTAGGTGTCTCCATGCAGGTTCTCCCACTGGGGAATGCAGGATGACCGCCTCCTGGTCATGAGCAAACATAAATCCATTCCTGTGCCCTTGTCAGGCTGGGGTCCTGTTCTCTTAATGGGCTTGGTGAGAGCATGCATGCCAACAGCCGCCCTGAACGAGGGCAGGATCAGCCAAGCCAGCCCATACCATCTGTGGCCTCAGTCAGAGCTGCTTCGTGTCTTTGTGCTTTAAGTGCCCCTCTGCCTCTCCCTCCCTGGCAGCTTTTGCAATGGAAATAATAATAATAATAATAAAAGAAAAGGAATTAAGACAAGTAGGCAAACATAAAAATGAGTTGTTGCGTGGCGTCTGTGCAGATTCTGATCTCAATGTCAAGAGAGCATCATAGCAGCCTAATGGCATCTCTTTGTGAAAGCACTCTGTGGCAGTCATAAATAAACATGCTGGCTGAAAGGCACGATAACGAAAAATGGAAACTGAGGCAGCCAGGATCTTTATTGTCGTGCAAACAAAGCATCTGTGATTAGTAAGAACAGGGGAGAGGAGGGGGCGAGAAGGAAAGGCGGCTGATTGTATTGCTGCCTTGTCCATGTCAGCGGCAGATCTGGCTGTGGTAGGTTGACAGGTTGTCTGGATAAATACTTTGGGGGCAGAACATGCATTTCTGATGGAACTTTCTTTTTACAGCTGAGATCAGGAGCTCCAGAGGTACTGTCAAGGACGGACGAAGCTCTATAAATCAGGACAGGCTTTTTTGTCTGTCTGAAAAGTCTTATCTCGGAGTTCGTCCAGGCAATTTTTTGAGGTCTCTCTAGCTTCCTCCCTTCTCCTTATCAGAGCGCCACAGCTTTAAATGCAGATAGATACCCTCTAATGGAAGCACAAGGCAGAGCCCTCACTCCTTGTAAGTGCCAGCTCGTAATTTAGTTGTGTGCCCTTTGGCACTGATGCATCCATCAATAGAAGAGACGTGGTGTCCCCTCCAGGCGCATCACTGAGCGCGGTGGCAGCAGGGGCTCAGCCATGGCTTTAGGATGCCCAGTTCACATCCCCCATGCACAGTGCAGGAGCTGGCTTTGAAATGGGCTGGGATAGGGTTTGGTTTTTTTTGCCATGCAGTTGTGTTGGGAGGATTAGGGAGTGATAAAGAAACCCTATCAGAGGCAGCAGGGTGCAGATGGGCAGCATTCCCTTCTGCAAGGCACAGCCGTTGCTCTCAGTCCTCCAGGTTTGCTCTTGCTCAGTCTCTTTCTGTATTTAAACCAAATGAGATCGTGAGCTTGCAAGGAGCAGCCAGATTTTGGCTTTCACCCCGAGAAAGGATAAATGCTGGGATGCTCCCGTGCTCTGAACTTCCATCGGGCAGCTCTATCTAACCTCAGCACCTCCCAACCTCCATCACCTCTCAAAGCTCCTCTCCTCCATCTTGCTGTCCCCTCTAACGAGCAGCACTCCACTAATGGCACCACTTCACCATTCCGGACAGCTCCCGCCGTCTCCATGCCTCAGCTCCAGATTGTTAATTTCCCCTGCTTTCCCCCCAAATAGCATTTTGCCTTCTGGCTAAAGCAGCGTGTTGCATCAGCCCACCAGCTCTTCACCTGAGGACACGTGAAGCGGGTTTAATAGGTTTCTTCTCTTTGCCCCACTGGGCTGTGACCGGGAGGGAAGACAGAGCTGCGTGAGCCGCTAATTGCTTTGGCCCTGCAACTCCCAAGCGATCAAAAAGATTAAAAGGGAAGGAAAACAGCTATTATATCTCTTTCTTGAAAAAACTTGAGGCATGAAAGGCTCATTAACATCATTAGTGTTTCATTAACCTCTAGCCAGACAAATAAGCTGGAGGTAATTTAACAGTATAGGGAAAAGGAAGAAAATTAAAAATTACCCAGGTGGAGGTGACATTCGGCAGCGTTTGGAGGCGCTGCGCATTTGGAGAGGTGCGCGCAGCAGCGCCGTGCCAACGTGGGCTTGGAGGGCAGCCAGCAGCACTGCCTGCACCGAGGGCTGCAGGCAGGAAAGAGCGGGGAGAGGCACGGATGGTGGCAAAATGGGATTCGTTTGAGCACGGCGCCGGCTGAAATCTGGGAAAGGAGCGCGGCTCCGCACTGTGCCGGCTTGGAGAGAGGAAGAGGGAAGTGAGAGCGCGACAAGGAGCAATCGGTGGCTGCGAAATGACTTCTGTTTGTTTGAGGAAAGGCTCTCTCCCCTCGTTAGTTTTGGTGGGGTTTTATTGCGATTTTATTTCTCCCCAAGTTTACGTGCTCCACCCCCTCCTGGCTCATCAGGGCTCCATATGTGTGCGCACACCGAGATGTATTTATATACATGCAAACACACGCTGCTGCTTTGTGCCAGCTTTGTGAGCCCGATTGTAACTCAGTGCCTCTCTCAATTGCCTTTCCTTTAGCAAGGCCTTCTGCTCTTAAAGGAGCATCATCAATTTCTCTCCTAAAGTTGGGCTGGAGATGTAAGGAAGTTGCAGTGCTCTCTACTCTTTGTTGTGTTCTCGTCACCTAACTTCCACAGTCCTGTTTTCCCTATCCATACAACGTGGCTAACTCTGTGTTGTGTAGATTGGTGCTTACAAGGAGCTTGAAGCATGCCATCTCCACTGGTGCCTGTTTTTGCCCAGTGATTGCTGCTCTCAGAGCAGAGGTTGGAATTGAGACGTTGCGTAGCACCAGGAAAGGATGGGAGATGCTGAGCAATTCTGCACTGCAGCCTCTAGCTCTGTGTGTTTGTTTTGGTCGCACCTTGAGCCCCGAGCAGCTTGGGGCTCAAAGCAAAGCATCAGCCTTACAGTTACAGGCAGGTTTCTGGTAGTGTGAGCAGCCTGGGACCTCTATTTCACAGCATCCCGCAGCAGCCTGCAGGCACAGACAACCTTTATGTTGTGTTCTCTGCTGATGTAAACTTAGCTCCTGCTTGTTCCTATCTTTCCACTGCACATCTGACTGGGGGCCTGCATTTGAGTTGTTGTAAAGACATTTTGAAATCTGGGGTCCTTTCCTGACACTGCTGGATGAAAGGTGGTCGGAGTTGCTGGGAGAAATCTGGCTCTAGTTTAGCCATCGTGTTTGAAACACTATGAAGTTCATTTCATTGCCACCCATCTCTGTTTCTGTCTGTGTTTCCATCCCATCCTTTTGACAAGTGTATGGAAGCAGCCAGGATTTATCCTTCCCCAGCCCTTGCAAGAAGCCCAGGGAATAACTGGACAAAAATATGGAGTTCAGTGTAATT
Source organism: Tympanuchus pallidicinctus (assembly GCF_026119805.1). Classification (NCBI taxonomy): domain Eukaryota; kingdom Metazoa; phylum Chordata; class Aves; order Galliformes; family Phasianidae; genus Tympanuchus; species Tympanuchus pallidicinctus. The sequence continues at coordinate 4,042,301 of NW_026294748.1, forward strand.
ATTGAGCCCTCAAGCACTCAGGTTTAGGTCAGTGTAAATTTGAAATAAATATTTGTTCTGGTTCTTATCTTAGCCAAGCTGATTTACCCAGCAGCAGCCGATAACTCCTTTTAAATTCATTGTGGAGTCATCCTCTTCCAAATGCTCCTTCTCCCCTGTGTCCCGGCTTTGGTGGGCTGGGATGAATGGCAGCAGATTGCTAAGGATCCCTCTGCTCCAGTTTGCAAAGTGATGCAGAGCAGTGGGTCACTGCAGGGCTAGATCCAAGTTCTCTTTAGATGCAGGGCTGGAAGCAAGCAGTGCTCAGCAGGTCGGCACGTCTTTCCACTCGCTCAGCTCTCCCTTCTCCAAACCTTGGCTTTCCCCAGCTATGAGCCCCCTCACTTGAGGGGGGATGCACTTCGTGCAGAGCAGTTCAGCTCCCTCCCTCTGCACGTATGAACGGCTGTGCAATGAGCTGCAATCCATCCGTGCACCCCTTCCCTGCGCTCTGCAGCTCCATGCCCAGCCCTGCAGCACCACCTCGCGGCCCTCCACATCCCTGCTCCCCCCCCCTTCTGCCCTCCAGCAACCCATGGCCGTGCTTCCCTCCTTCAGTTTTATCCCACCTTTCATGGGTAGATGTGTCCGAAGCTCTCTGCTGCTCTGGGTGCTGCTGCATGGCTTGGAAGGCCCAAAGGCACCAGCCTCCAGTTACACCAGGGGAGGTTTAGGTTGGTTATCAGGGGAAAATCCCTCACTGGTTGTGGAGCATTGGAACTGCATGAGGAAGTAATTGAGTCCCTGTTACTGGGGGTATTTGTCAGACATGGAACTAGGGTGCTTAGGTAGATGAGTTAGAGGTAGATGTGGTGGTACTGGGTGGGTGGTTGGAGTTGCTGGTCAGCCTTAATGATGCTATGATTCTAAATGAGTCTTTGGAAGTGCTGCTGCTTTCCTGGGGAGGCAGCAGTGGGTCTGGGGTGGGATGCATGCAGGTGCTGATGTTCCTTTGCTGTTGCTCAGTGTCCTTTTATATCAGCACAGTGTATGTGTATCTGAAATAACAACTGCAAGTCATGTTCCAAGAGGAAAAATGGGTGTTAGGGGTGTGTGGGAGCCAGACTTCATCGCCCTTAAAAACAGAGGGTTTCTGCACATCACTCCAATAGCTGGGAGCCAGTGGGAAGTTCTATCCTCTATAAGGTTTCTGCCAGAACACCAGGAGATAAAAGGTTAAAAGGGTTTCTGATGAAAGCTGGGCAGAATAAAATCCAAAAAAAACACCTGAATTTGATCAGGAGAAACCAGCATGTGGGTCTCACACTGCAGGCACCCTGGTGGAGCGAGGCTCACCCAGTCGTGTTTTGCTTGCAGAGATGCACACCGTTGTTCCTGTGGTGGCTGAGTTCAGGCTGGCAGTGAGATGCTGCTGTCTGGAGAAGATCAGCTCAGGCCCTGCGTGGGGATGCCCTCCTCTCAGTGTAGACTGAGGCACATCAGCACTGGGAGAAACAAACCAGTTGCCTCTCCCCACCCAACCAGTGCATTTTGTTTGTTGTGTTCAGAATGTGCTGTTTGTAGTCAAAATGAACCTGCAAATACACCACTTGTACAGATAGAGCCCTTGAAGACGAAATGTGGAGTTGCAGCGAAAAGACTGAAATAACCTCATGTTTTTCTCTTAATTTTGGCATTCTGGATAGTGAAGAGTCTGTTACTGGCACAACTCTACCTGGAAAATGCCAGGCTGGAAAGCAGCAGAGTGAGCCAGCTCCAGATTTCTGAGGGCCAGCTTGGGTAGATGGAGAACAATTACAGTCCCTCTGTTACCACATTCCTTTCTTCATCATGGCATCGTTAGGCAGAAAATATCTTTTTCTTGTGTCTTCTTTCAGTCCTATGATGCAAATCATGTTGTCTAAAGGCCAATTTGTCAGTGGGGGCTAAGGGTTAGCATCAGGGGTTAGGGTTTGCAGCTGGAGGCAGATTCAGCACTATGGGATGGGATGGAAAGAATGGCATGGGATTTGTTCAGCACAGGGCTGCTGGGACTCTTTGGAGCCATCCTGATGCACCAGGGAAAGAAACTGCAATGCAAAACCGTCCGTGCGATGCAAAACCGCAGTGCAAAACTGTGCGGTGCTTAACTTTGCAATGCAAAACTGTTCAATTGCAGAACTGTCCGTGCAGAGAAGTTTGCTGTACCAAAAGCCTTTCCCAGGAGTTCTCCTATGCCTCCCAGCCCAAAAGCTGAGGGACAGGGCAGGATGCCTGCAGCCCCCAGTGCAGGTGATGGCATCATGGTGTGTGCTGGCAGCTGCTGAACGCCCGCAGCGTTTCGCTGCCGGAGGGCCTCAGGCAGGAGCCAAATTGGGGCTGGATATTGACATTGAAAGTTGGCTTTTTGAAAGGCACAACAGCCTTTGCTTGCTGCAGAGCTAATTATTATGCAAATTCATGCTAATAAACTCTGCCTTGCATGTTGTTCAGAAGCTGCCTTTCCCGGTTAACATACCAGTAATGAGAGGTAGATTTGTAATTCAGATGCTGGTGGTAATATCCTAAATTACTCTGCGCTATAATGGACTTTATTTCTTTCTCCCCTTAGCTCCCCCCCAAGCCCAAATGTCAATGCAAATCAGTTACAACTTTGCATATTTATTGCAGACGTATTTATTGTCGATATGGAGTGAGACCCTCAGCTGAACACCCCCCGGTCCTCCAGGGATGGGCACGGAGCTCAGAGCCAACCCCGGAGGGCATTCAGCTGCCCAGCTGCCCTTTCCTGCCCTGACTCATGCACTGCTTTTGGGAAGGGGAATTTTGTGCCTTGTTTCAGCTTTTTTGGTACAGGGGACAACATGGGACAGTGTCAGCATCCCTCAAGGCTCGCATCTCCGGTCTGCTGCTTTTTTTGCTCCCAGGAGCGGTGCAGAAGCAGGCAGAGCATATGCTGTTTGTTTTTTTTCTTTTTAATTCATTAATTTGTTTCCTTAACGTCTTTCGGCGGGTGGTTTTACATGACTGCTTATTCCCTGAGTTGGTGGCGATAACCAAAGAAGCACGGATCGTTTCCAGACTCAGCTAGGATTTAGGCCTAAAGCTGGTGAGCTGGGGCTGAGATTAGATGGCATCAGCCCTCTGTAATCTGTTTCTGTAAGATTTTGGCCCTAGTTTGTCATCTTAATCAATGGAAAATCATGCAAGTCAGCTGTGCTTGACGTTTCAGCAATCGTTGGGCTGCTTCTGAGCCAGAAATACCCTTCTGTTACTCAGCGTCCCGTGTATCCGAAATGTAAGCACAGGTTTCTGTCTGGAACTATGAGCCCGTGCTCAGAAAATCCTAATGTGGGGCCATATGATGGGGAACAGAAAGCAGCTCCATCCCTACATCTCGCAGAGAGCATTCAGACCAGACAGCTGCCACCCTGACACGAGCTGGGTTTCAAATAGAAGGAGGGATGCCGCTCATTGGTGCCCCAGGGGTGTTTTGCTTTCATTTGGAGTAGCTGGGGAAGGTTGTGATGGTTGGGGGAGGGGAAAAAAAAAATAAAAGCAACCAAAATCTATTCCTATTTTGTGGTCTTTGGCTTTCCAGCTTCGTAGCTCAGCTGGTGTGATTGCAAAAGGGAAATCTGGAAGTGTTTTGTTGCCCCCACAGGAGATGTCCCCCCATGGGCAGCAGGAGCTGGGCTCACAGTGTGGTGCTCCCTCCTATTGCAGCAGCTTATTGGCAGCACAAAGGAGGCAGATTTCAGTGGTCCCAGAAAAATGCCTTTTGGAAATGCTTGTTTCAGGCTCGTTTCCATTCTGTTTATGCAACAGCAATTTAGTGAAGGGATGAAATTATGTGTTAATTGGCTGAGAGCCCTTCACCCTTCTTTAGGAGTAAGCCCTGCATCCTGCAAGAAATCAATCGCAGCGTTCAGCTGACGCTGACAGGATGCTGTCAGGACATAAAGATGCTGTCTGTGAAGATTTTCAGGTGCTGGCAGTTAAATCTCAGCTGGTCTCTTATTGGCCCCATCGCTTTCCCCTGGGACAGAGGATCAGGGGCTGCTTTGAGGTGTTAGAGAAGTGATGGGGTTGCGTCCTGCTGGCTTGAAGTTTGGTGAGGGCTCGGATTTGGCTGCTTCCATCTGGGGTGTGTTTTCTCTGTCTTGTTATTTTGCCTCAGTATGGACAAAAGGGCTTTTGAGGGATCAGAGAGGCTGCTGAGAAATCTGGGGATGGGAATGGAGTACCGTATGCCTGCTCAAGTGAAGTGCAGAGATTTTGGAAACCTTTGGACATTTTATTTTGCTTCCCTTTGCATTCTGGTGTTGGTGCATCTCAGAACCAGCAGCAGCACCTCAGCCAGGCTGAGGGGGCTCTCATGGCAGAGCCTGGGGGCTGCTTGGCTTCCCCAGCCCCAATCCCTGCTCCCCAACCCCAAAACTCCAGCAGCACAGAGTTGTGAGGCTGAGCTCATGCACAATGTTTGTCTGAATCAAATCAGGGATGGTTTTTCAATTGCTTTCCAAGAAGCCCAGACTCAAACTATCCAAATTGTGTCTTTCTGCCACAGTATAGCGTTGAGTCACTGCAGAGCACTGGGGTGCAGGGGCAGAACAAACAGTACACGTACAGCCTGCGGTGGTTGATTTCAGCCCCATGGGGAGAGCTGTGCATCATTCCCAGGCCCCGTGCTTCTTGCACGGCCCTCCCGTACTTTGCAGGCAGCCGCGCATCCCGAGCCGTGTGGAGTCGCGATGGCAGCGCCGTGCCCGCTTGTTTTGCGGCTGCAGTGCCGCAGCTCTTCCACGCGGTGCTGCCAAAACTCCACGGCACCGCCGCTTCATCTCCACCGCAGGTTCTCGTTATCCCTACCAGCAGTTCCCCGGCCCTTAGGCTTTTTGCTGGCGGGGTGGCTGCATCCCCAGGGCTGTGACGCAGGATGGAAGCGTTGGTTCTGCTCGCTTGGATGCTCGGCTTTTGCTCCCTGCAGGGTTTGGGTGACGCGCTGCTCCCTTTGCACCAAGCGCTCTCCAGCACCCGCTTGGCGGCAGCAAAGCGTGCAGGGCGGCGCAGAGCAGCGTCTCCACGTTTTGGAGCTGCTGCTGGCAGTGATGGGCAGCAGCCTGAGCGCAGCTCCCGAGCTGCCACCCGAAGGCAGGGTGTGGAAATCTTCTCACATTACTGTGCCCCGTGGCTTTGCCAAAGCGCCAGCCTCCCACCGGGCAGCTGCAGCGGGTTTTTAATTGCTTTCTTAACTTTGTTACTCTTCTTCTGCTGGCAGTGCCCTGAAGCAAGGAGTCCCCCAGGTGCGTTAGCTCTTGCATGCCAAAATTAGCTTCTTTTATTTAATTTTAAATAAGTGGAGCTTCCTTTGAGTGCCTCCCAGCATCTGCCACAGGAGTGGGCAGAAGGAACAGGCCGTTAATTTTGCATGGGCTGTTCCTTAAAGAGCCGTGTATTATTCGGGCTGGTGGAAGTTTTTAATGTTTCTTGCAGGTGTCCTCTGTGAGCCTGTGCCAGCCAGTCCCTGTGGCTGCAAAACGTGGCCATGAATACTTCATCTCTCCCAGCATCTGTATGTCTGAGCTGGTTAGAGTGGGAGCATCAGCTCTGGAGCTGGGAGAGGGTGAGGAGGTGCTGGAGTCAGGCTGAGCCTCAGGGCTGGGGATGCTAGAGCAGAGCCCAGGTGGGACAGCGAGCAGCCTGAAGGTGTTTTCTCTGCCTCTTGTTCCCCACGTGGCATTGGGCAAATTGCTGGGGAGATCCGTGCTTCATTCTTGCCCCGTTTGGGATCAGGATGCTGGACTACATTGTGGGCAGTGGGATGGCAGCTTGGAGCCTACAAGGGCATGGAAATGTCTCAGCAAAGCATGGGCCAGGAGGAACAAGGGCCGGTGGGTCTCTCTCTCCTTGCAAAGTTTACGGATCTGGGGGCGGTGAGCGTGTGCATGTTTTACATAGGGCATTAAAATAATTTATGGAGAGCTTCTCCCTTTCAGCAGAGGAGGTGGTCAAGAAGAGCGAATAAATCTTTAAAAGAATAATGTTTTCAAAATCAGGCTCCTTGTCCTCGAACCCTTTGATGTATGAGAGCAATAGTAGGTAGGACACATAGTGAAATATACATGAGATCTCCCTGGAAGAGAATAGCGGAGTGGAGAAAATATTAGTGTTTACATCAAAACTCAATTGGAACTCTCGTTTCAAGATGATAGTTTATTATAGTGAATGCAATTTAGTCCCACAAGGATGTTTCTTGTGTGTGTGAGATGCTTGGGCTCATCCCCCCCCCACCTCCTCCCTTCTGCTGTACCTGGGTGCTGCTGCCCCAGCTGCACCTCCCTCCCTCCTGCTGCAATCGCATGCTCCTGGGGAGGAGTGGGAGGAAATAACTGGCTTTAGGCAGCTTCTTTGTCTCGTGGACGCTGTTATCTAAGAGCATCTTGACCCCAGGATGAGACAGATGTGTTAAGTGATGGGAAGGATTGCAAGGGATTGCAGTGAGAGGGAAGAAATTCGTGGGTAGGTGAAGAGGTGAAGAGATGGGGTTCCAGTTCTCTCCCTGCTGCCTTCAGGACCAAATCTGCACAACACGTGGCCATGAGGAACAAATGGGAAAGGTTCACTCTCAATCTGCTGTCTGCTGGGAGATTCCCACCTCCTTGTTGAGCTTGGACATCAGCTGGCCAGCAATCTTAAGTGCTGAGTAGCTCAGTACTGCATTGTGCCCAGGGGGATTTGGAGAGCAGAAGGGTGAACGAGCCTCTACCAACCTTAATGCAATGACTACAAGAGAGGGCAATGCTTTCAAACAGATGTATGAAGGAGGACCAGTGTCTCCTTCTGGAGATGTAACAGATGCAGTGCCAGGTGCATTTCATGCACTTCCATTTGCAGTGGGTGCACAGTATGACTTTCAGTGGCCAAATGCACTGCTCTGGGCAGCAGAGGAACCTTTGGAAAGGCAGAGGATCCTATGGCACCTGCCTGCAGGAGTACTTCCAGCAGACCATGCATGGGGCAGCCCAGCTGTGCATGGTGCTCAGAGCTCTATGCAAAGCCCTGAGCATCCGCAGCAGCCCAGCTGGGCCAGGAAGCTTTTGGTGTGCTGCTCAGCCAGAGAGAAGGATGTTTAAGAACCACCCAGGCACGCAGCACAGCAGAAGTGTATCATTTTGTTCACTCTTCTTTTTCTCGATGCTCTTTCCTCCTGGTTATAAAGATCTGTGTCAGAAATCACTCCTGCCTAGTGCATTTTTTTTCAGATATATTAGCCAGTCTGGATGGTGGGGACCTAAGCTGGTCTTGAATAATATTGGCTGTAATCCGTGCTCATTTCCTGGGCTTGCAGTCGATACAATTCCCAGGGGCTGGGGCTGTCAGGGCCAGGCAGTGCGATTTGCTTTGCAGGCAGAGGATGAATGCCCTGAGCAGTTATTAGCCCTGCTGAAGGATGCTGTGTGGGGTGCCATAGGGCTGGGCAGGGATGTGTCCCTTGGGATGGGCGCCTGGAAGCGTGACTTGGGCTCTCCTCACTTCCTCCTCTATTTCCTAATCTGGCGTTTGTTCTGTGTATGTAAATGACAGACAGGGTTGTTATTTAAAGAGCAATTTATTCTGCTGCAAAATGCTGTTCTTTGTAACCCTGTTTCCCCCATCAGCCCTTGGCAAGGAGGAGAGAGGCGGTGTTGTGGGCACTGGCAGAAAATGGGAAGTGTGGCTGAGGTTTTCAAAGTCACCTGGGAGACGGGGATGCTCAGTTCCCATTAATTTTAATCAAAACAGGACATCTGTCTCATAGATGACTTTGAAAACAGCAGCCCAAACTTTGCCTAACCCTTAGTTCTTTCTCCACCTGTTGCTGTCTTGTAGAGGTGCTTTGATGGCATTTAGCAATAAAAGCAGCTTTTAAATGTGCAGGTGCTTCCTAACTGGCTGCTGGGATGGATTCAGAGACCTTTTTAAAGGAAGAATGCAGCTCACTGCATCCTCTCCCCCTCCCTGCCCCATGCATTTTCCCTTTCCTGCACAACACCAGCCTGCATCCTGCAGCCCTGGATCCTACAGGCACCTTCCCCAGGATGTTGCTTCTTCCTTGTGATTCAGCATCCAGATTGGGCTCTGCTGTGCCTGAGTGTTCCCCTGCCCCTCCAGCTGCCTTGCAGCCCCGTGGCAGTCGGCTTGTATTTACCCTGTGATTGAGTGTCTGTTTGCACACCCAGCTTCGCAGTGCTGCTGTCTATCCGCCGTTTGATTTCTTCATCCTAAGTGTATTACTTTGCAGTCGTCTTTATTGGATTTCATCTTGATGATTTCCAGCTGTTTGTCTAATTTATCACGAGTATTTTGTTTCCTAATCCTCATTCCTGGAGCACACGCAGCTCCTTCCAGTCCAGTCTCATCCATGCAAGACCTAATGCGTTTTCTGCTTTGTACCCCCATTACCGTTGCTGTACCACCACAGGGACCTCAGGAGATCCCCCAGACACACTGAATAAACCCCAGCGTAGGGGCAGGTGGGGAGAACACACACCAAGTGCTCTCCCAAGGGAAGAGCAACTGCTCAGCAGTATTTTTCCCATAGGATTTCCACCTCAGCCATCTTCCCAAAGCTCCTGGTAAGGACGTCAGGACGAACGGTGCGCGATGCTTTAATGAAGCTAAAGTATATCACATCTGCTGCCCTCCCTGCCCCCCCCCAGCATCCGTGAGGCCAATTACACCGTCAAAAAAGGAAATTAAGTTCGTTTGACATGATTTGCTATTGACAAATCCATGGTGGCTGTTTCTTATCACTCCATTATCTCCTCAGTGCTCCCAAAATTGATTGCTGTGTAATTGGGCCGTGCGTCTTGTAGAGGGTAGGGTGAGATGTGCACAGCCCGTCGGGCAGGGAGGGGAGTTGAGGCAGAGAGGCCTTTCCCCATCTGCTTTCACATTTTTCCAGCTCTGCATGTGCTCAGCTTTGCTTCTGTTGGGTGCTTGGAGGAGAAGCTCTGCTCTCGTGCAGCGCCTTTGGTCGGCGTTGTGGTTGTTTCCATTTTGATGGTGACAAAAAGGCCCACGTGCTTTGTTATTTGGGGATTTATGGGATCTCAGGGGAAGCCCAGCATCGATCCAATTTATCCCATTGACTCTTAAATCTTTGAGGACCATAAGTACGTATTGAGTGAGTTGCTTATGCAGCTAATCACCCCCATGCACGTCCCTGCACTCCTGCAGTGCTCTCCCTTCCTGACTCCTTGTTTACTCTTATTATGAGCGCCACGATTTAGTTTTATGACCCAGCAATCAATTCTCCATCAGGAGCTCTGGAATGGCTACTGCTGTGCTTCCAATAAGCAGAGAGAAGACATGAGATCCCGTTGCTGTTTTGTTTCCTTCTGCACTGCACCCGTCTTGTGCATACATTCCCATCTATGGGATGCAGCAACGGGAAAGAGTGGGCATGGAGGGAGAAGAGCTGGGGCTGCATAGGGTGATCACCCTGATGTCAGGGGTGGAATGAATGTCAGCGAAAGTAACTTCAGGCTGATGTTAATAATTAAGCTTTTCTAATGAGAGCATTCGTAGCTGGGTGGGTTCTGCCCCTCCTGGCCTGGTTTTGTTGCATAAACTGAACAGTTTTCTACCTGCCTCTGTGGATGAGAACAAAACAGCACGGGAAGCCATTGCCTCCTCTTGCCCATGGGTGATGGACAGCCCAGAAAGGAGTGGAAGCAAATAGATGTGCTCTTTCAGTGGGTTTTTGCTCCCACCTCTGTGAGCCTTTGGTCCTTGCTCTGTGCAGCAGACACCAAGGGGAGCATTGTGGAACAGAGCGTTTTCTGCCAGCGCTGTTGGTCTTCACCCAGATTTACATTTGTGATGGTGGGAGGGGGCAGCAACCAAACGTCTCCAATGCTCTTTGCTCCAATGCTTCTGTTTTTGTGTTTTTTTTTCCTGGGGAAAATCCGAACTGAGACATTTTGTTTGAAATTGGCACTTCAAAACATTGCAGATGCAGTTTGGTACAACGCACGGGTTTGATGAAACAAAAAGAAAAGTCCCCGGTTCTGAATCTCAGCGTCGTGGAACTGATGATTCCAGAAGAAAACCTTTCAACTTCTCACCCGATCGCAAGATGAAAACAAATGTTGAACTACTGAGGTTTCCCAAGGGGAAGGAAATGCTGCTTTCCTAACACCTCTAACGCTTTACTTTTTGTTGTAAATCATTCTGAACTCCGCGGATGAAAAGCTCTCAGTAGATGCAAAATATCGCTGCTTTTTATTTTATTTATTATTCATCACGACGGTTTGGGCCCAAGGAAGAGTTGGGATTCTTTCTTTCTTAGCTGCTGGGATCTATGGAAATCACCCAGCCACGGAGCTGGGTGTGATAGAGAGGGGAAATTGGTTTCGAGTCCTTTTTGCTTCGCTTCGGCACCGCAGCATCTGCTCCCCATCGCTCTCAGGTTGTGCGTTACAGGGTGGCTGGCACAGCAATGGAGCCTTCGCTCCCCAAATACGCAATTAATTTTGGCTTAATAAGACGTTTATTGTATAATAAACAACAACCGATTCGTGGAAAAAATATTTATTGAGGATTTACGGCGAGGTAATGAATTTGTAGCTCAGTTTGCTTCGACTAGATTTATTTACATAGCAGTTAAACCTCAATCAATAATATGCTTTTAATAATCACTATATTTAAGTGGTATTTCAACAATGCTCCGTAATTAGGCCATGAATTCTGCTGTAATTGTTCAGATTTAGTATACTTTGGGGTTCAGAGTCTCCTTGATCGTGACGCGAGTGCTCCATTAACATTAATTAAGTGCGTGCCAATCAAGCAGAGAATAAGGCTTGCTGCGTGCGATCCGGCGGTGGATTGCAGTAGGTTGGTGGGAGAGAAGCAGCTCATTCTGGGGACAGATAGCAACTGTTCCACTTCAGCAGCCTGCCCTGGCTCACCGAGCCCCTGCTCAGCCATCACTAACGTCTCTGCAGCCCCAGGGCTCCCAGGCATGGAGCAGCTGCTGCATGGATTCCTGGACACCGTTGTCACCGATGGGCATTGCCGTCTGCCTATCTGTGATCTGTTTGCACCAAAGTTATACCCATATCAAGCTCTGTGTGCCTTTGAGATTCAACTGCCACTGTTTGCCTGTAGAGCTCTGACCACAGCTTAGGTTAGAAGTCCCCAGGGTTTGTTGTTTGGCCTCAGGAATGCTTAGGGACGCTTTTCCTGCATCAGGTTGTGCATGGGATGCTCATCCTGCATCCTGCTCGCCCTGCAGCATCCGCTGGGTGCAGGGACTGCCTCCTGCTCTCTGTGGCTGTTGTAGCTGCAGGTACTTTGCAGTGGCTGTGAGGAGGCCCGGTGCTTTGCTTCTCTCTGCCTGTGATAATTTTAGCTTGTGGTTTCAGTCTGGTTGAGCATTCTGCTGGTGGATGTGAGTGTGGAGTGTGCACTCTTCAGAGCACGATTCTGCAAAGTTTTCCTCCATTCACAAGGCAAAGTCTTTCTAGATGAATAATGCTTGAAATCCACGTTTTTCTCCTGCTCTTCATCTGTCTGTCTGTCTAATCTCTCTTTGTCTGCACAGTTGTGCCTCCTGTCTCTGTCTGCAGCTGCTGATACTGCTCCCGAGATAGATACGGCCGTGTACATTTAGAAAACGTCTCCTGCATTCCTCTCCCACAAGGGACACTTGAAATGACTTTGAAAAAGATATATATATGTATGTATATATAGCTCTTCGCTCCCCTGCTTCTGCCTCGTGTCCTGGGTTGCATGCCGCCGTGCTTGGTGGTGGGGGATGGCAGCATGGGGGTGATGTGAGCATTGACACTTGGAGAAGAGGTCCAGAGCCAAGGAGAGCTCAGTGCTGCTACGCCTTGCAGCTGTGGTTTGAGTGCTGCTGCTGGTGCCCACCAACCCCCTCCTGCTGTGATGGGGTGAAGTATTGAGTGGGGTTAAGGGCTGGGTGGGGGAGTTTCCTTGGAAAGACGCAGAGTTGGGACACGAAGCGAGCGAACAGACAGGAAAGAAGAATGTGTGATGGTAATCGTTGTTCTTAATTGCCTTGACTCCACTGACCGGTCATTTCTTATCCTAACAAAGATGTGATATCCATCCGCCTGTGGCCACAAAGCAAATCCCAAAAGGCAGCAGCTCTTCTTGCTGTGTCGCTGAGCCAGACTGCTTTGTCCTGCTGTATGTCAGCATCCCACCCAGCTCATGGTCCCACCGTGAGGCCCTGAGGGATCCTGGGCTCGGTAGGATCCTGCTTCTCAGCTATGCAATCTGTGCTGATTGCTGAGTAAACTCATAGCCTAAAGCAGCCTGGAGATGGTGGGGAGGTGCTGCTGAGTTTTGGCCAGGCTTGATCCAAAGCAGAGTAATTGCAGTGGCCATTTCACTCTACGCCTGACAGTTCATGGCTCAGAAATCTGCTGCAAAAGACCGGCACATAGAAACTTGACTCTGAATCCAAAGCAAGCTGCGACTGGCAGAAGTGCAGATCGTTGGGCTCAATCAGATGCACAAAGACAGGCAGGCTGAGCTGAGATGGGAATATATTGCTTCAGCTGTGCACAGAAAGCTGCTGAAATTTTCCATATCAGAGAGATGCTTTACAAAAAGAGAGAGTCTGGCCTGGGGTTTGCAGGGAAGAAAACAACAGTGATGACGATAGCAACAACAAAAAAGCTCCTCTTGCTTTCCACACTGCTGGGAATTACTTGTTTATTCTCTTCCAATGACTTTCTGAGCCAGTGTTCTCCATTTACAAGTCAAAAGCTTCTGCCCATTTGGCCTTGGTTTGTTAGCAGCTATAGCAGCCCCTTGGAGATGGTGTATGTCACCAGTGGCAGTGATGGTTTGGGTGCATCCCAGTTGGGGATGTGTTTGAGCTGGGCTGCTTCCAGGGCTTGCAAGCACAGGGTTTGGAGATGCTCTGCATTTTTGAAGGGGTTTTATGTTGGTTGTTTTATCACGCGTTTCTCCTCACTTACTGCATCATGTTGGTAATTGGTGGATGTTCCATCCCTGGAGGCTTTCAAGGTCAGCCTGGACCAGGCTCTGAGCAACCTGATCTGGCTGTAGGTGTCCCTGCTCATCGCTGCTGCTGCATCTCCTTTCTCCCCAGACTTTCAGCTCACCCAACATCATCCATGGTGTCGGGCCCCTGTGCTGCATTATCATTCACCCAGCATTGCGGCAGCAGTGGGCACTCGGACATCAGTTGCATTAAACATAGGGTCAGTCATCTCCCTGCCTTCATTCTTTGTCTATAATTCTGCATCTAATGGCAGCAATTAGTCACTGTCCAAGAAGGGATGAGCAAGCTCCTGCCTTGTCCCAGCTCTCTGACGGATCTGCTCTTCCAGAGGGATGGAAAGGTCATTAGCAGAGGGTTAGTTATTGATCAGCCTGGGGGAGAGAGGGGGTCTAGAGGTGAATCTCAGCACCTAGCTTAAGCAATGGGCCAGAGAAAGGAGAAGAAAAATAGGCTGGCAGCAGCCCCAGTGAGCCCACAGCCACCGTGCCACAGATGCAAAAGGACAAATGCTTATTGATTGGAGAAGTGGTTTTGGATGTAGGTTATTTCTTTTTCTTCTTAAAGCGAGGACCAATTATGGCTGGCGGCTGGCAGAGACAAATGCCAGCCTGTTCCTTACGGTGTGGCTGCAGCCCCTGTGCTGAAGGAAGCACCCATCTCCCAAGGGCAGGCAGGGTGGGCTGCCCTTTGCAGTGGGCTGAGCTGTTCTATGGGTGGGAAGCTTCCAGTGTGAGTCTTTGGGGGCAGAAGGAGCTCAGGGATGGGAGCTGGACACCTCTGATCCCTTGGGAAGCATCCATGGCTGCACGTGAGCTGCTTTGTTGTCTCATTTTTAGTTACTACACCCTGTATTGCAACCTGTAACTTTCCTTTTGTTTCTCCTGCCCCTCTTCTTTCACTTGTTGTGGGCTGGAAGAATGAAATGATGTCCCTTGGAAGGGACATGGGCAGCATGGGCAGGCTTTGGCATGCACTCCTCTGCATGCTGGGCAGGCAGAGCATTGGATCTGTGGCTTGTAAAACACTACAGAGGAAAGCGAATAAAGAAGCAGCAGCTTTTGTCAAGAAAAACCACAAATCAAACAAAGCCTTGGGCTGGGAAGGAGCCCAGGGTGCTGTGGGCAGTGACAGCACAGGAGCAAGCAGAGCAGGATCCAGGGCAGCATTGATGATTCGATCAGCTCTGTTCTGGCACTGACTTTAATTAAGTTGTGCAGCAGATAGATTACGGCCATTACCAAGTCCTGAGGAAGGAGTGGATAAGGGCACAGGGCAAGAGGGGGCTAGGCTGGTTTGGGGTGGGGGGGTTCCTTGATGGCTTGGTCGGTCACGCCATCAATTGCACATCACGGCCTGTTAAATGCCCTCCAGCCACTTCCTCCATCACAGCCATGTCAGAAGAGGGATGAGCTTATTGGCTGCATCAGTGGGGCTGATAAATCGCAGCCTAGAGATTGCCCGGACCAGTGGGCTGTCCTCCATTTGTTTGGGCTGGCCCCAGGCATTGCTGAGACATCTTGCAGACTTATCTTTTGTACTTTGGAACAAGGAACCATTGCTGCTCCTGCAGGCCAAAGGCTGTCCATTGAGATGGGGCACTGGGGTGAGCCAACAAGCCAACCCAAACCTAGCCAGAACTACCCAAGACCATCTAAGCATACCCAAGACTACTCAAACCTACCCATAGCCTACTCAAACCTACCCAAGCCAACCAGCATTGCCCTTATCTTGGGATGCCCCATCCCGTTGACCTAGCTGCTGGTTCAGCCCAGGGGAAACAGAGATAGGTGGAAAGCAGGGAGTGCAAGAAGAAGCGAGGTGGGATAGCAGCCCCATGTCCCCGCCTTGTGTTGTCTCCACCCTGCAAATGATGGAGTGCAGCCCTTTTCTGGGCAGTGATTATCCTGTCCTTGGAGACTTCTGTGACCTTCAGTGCCAGATGGATCGTGCTGGGAGAAGGCTTGGGGAGCGCTGCCTTCAATACAGCTTCACCCTTCTGATTTATATGAGGGAGAGAGCAGTGCTGATGCACGCTACTGCTCATAGATTATCTTCATTCCAGCAGTAGGCAGGCAGACAGGAGAGGGAAACAGAGAGCTCTCCGCTACCCTATCTGTCACCTTCCCTCCGGCAGCAGCAGTGGCTGCTGCAGAGCCTTTTCTTCTGAGGGGAACTTTCCCTCTCCATCAAACACCACAAAAAAAGTCATATTCTGCAAACAGGTTCGTGCATCTCTCAAGAGCTCGTCGTGGCTGTGTCTCTCCCAAGCCTCTCTGGAGGGCAGAGGATGGGAAAATGCTGGAGAAGAGATGGTAATTGTTGCCTTGGGGTGCTGGAGTCAGGCTCTGTTCAGCCGGGGATCAGAGCAGAGCTGGGGCTCAGGACATGGTAGCTTGAGCAGAGGAAGGGAAATCGATGGCACTGGGGACCCAGAGTGATTTCTTGCCTTGTTTTCTTTCCCTCTTCTTGCCTCGCAGGCCCTGGTTTCCTGAACTGGGATTAATCCTACTTACCATCCATCTTCCTAGGGGAGCGGGGAGGCTTATTCTGTTCATGCCTGGAAAATGCTCCGAAATCCTCTGATGAAAGGTGGTTACAGATCACCAAGGATTTTCAGGATTCCCACTTCTAAATAAATAGATGGGCAGACAAGAGGTGGGAAGCAGTGGGGCTGGGGAGGTGGATTTGGTGGCTGGGCTGCACTGATGGAGCTGGGGATTCTGCTGGGATGCAGAGGAGCCAGTTTTTGGAGCAGAAAGCAGAAAGTCTTGCACCAACACCAGGCAGGGGTGTCTCAGGAGGATGAGGGGTGGGAAGCCTGAAGGCAAGTTATACCTTTCTTCTCCTCCTGTTGCCTCAGTGCATGAATTATCCAGCGTTCTCTGTCTGGAGAGTAGGATCAAACCAGCACGTGGAGAGCTCTGGCTTTGCTGCTGAGGCTGGGCAGAGCAGGGATGCAGAGCAGGCATGGCAAGGAGGTGGGAGGCACCCCTCAATGAAAGCATTGTGTCCTTTAGGGCTGAGTTTAGTTTATATATATATGCATATATTTTAATTAGCTGTCTTTAAAATGTACCCATTAGCCCCAACATAATGAGTTTGCTCAGTGTGGAGCCAAAGCGATGTACGTGTGGCGAGTGCAGAGCCCAGACCTGCAGGTTCCCAGGGCTGTGGATTCATCGTGAGCAGCTCTGAAGCCCTTGGACCCAAACCCTAGGGAACATCTGAGGCTGTGCATCCCCCTATGCTTGGAAAGTTCCTGTTTCTGACACAAATCTGATCAGCATCAACAGCCTGGGTTTTGGTGC
This sequence comes from Tympanuchus pallidicinctus, assembly GCF_026119805.1. Taxonomy (NCBI): domain Eukaryota; kingdom Metazoa; phylum Chordata; class Aves; order Galliformes; family Phasianidae; genus Tympanuchus; species Tympanuchus pallidicinctus. The sequence goes on from NW_026294748.1 coordinate 4,058,636, forward strand.
GTTTAAAATTAGCCTGCGTGTAAGACGAGCAGAATTTGAATGCCTGGTGAGCAGCAGTCCACTGAGTAGGAGCAATGGGATATGCTGCTCCAAATGGAAACGATTTCCAGTGGGTAGGAAGGAGAGCAGCCTGTTCTGAGCTATTGCGTTGGACTGCTCATTAATTTGCATGGTGAGGATGGGAGGAAAGAGCTTTATTTCAGGAGCGAGTTTGAGTCCAATCGTTAAGAAAGAAACCTAGTCAGAAGCAGCCAGGAAGTATAAAGATCAAAGTTGAAAATCATTTACATTTCATCAAGAACTTGTGGGAAAAGGACAAGAAAAAAGAAAAAAACCAAAACCCTTCTGTTATGCTGGTTATTCAGTAAGAGGATATAATTTCGAATAGGAGCAAAACATGCAGAAATTGACTTTTCCCTGTATTTTCAAAGTGAGAATTGACTGCTTAGCTCGAAGCGTTACTTGAAGTGACATTTGTGGACATGCTGTGAAAATCCTCCAGCAGCACAAAGTCTCCTTCGGAAGGCGGCCAAATGTCAGCACTGAGCTCTGCAGTTTGCGTCAGCGCTCTGACGGCAGAGCGGCATCGCGGGGTGGCCGCCCCAATTAACCAGGGTGCCCCAATTAACCCCACAGCAGCGAAAGAATGCTGCAGGGTTGGATGCAGGGCTGGAGGAGAGGGTGTTGAAGCTGTCTGCAGAGATGGCTTGGTTCCTTTCTGGCCTGGTATTTGGAGGGAGGAGGGTTGGTAGCACCAATGCCATCACGGTGCCACGGCAGAAGCGGGCGCGCGGTGCCTCGTTGGGATGCAGTTTGTTCCCTTGCCCAACTCCTTTGAATATTCATCTATCATTTCTCTATCTGTAGCCTTTTAATGCCTTGATAGGACGTTTCCTAATGACGGGAGGATAATTTGGCTAATGCAGCTCTGTGCAATTAGGTTTCCTAGTTAACATTGTGTTCCTGCGTCAGATGCCCTTTCATCTCCCAGCCTATTTTTCATACCCTCGGTAAATATGTTTAATAATCAATTGGCATATTATTAACGCACAATAACGATCTTACTAAATCGAAGCTCAATCTTTATTTGAGACACTTACAGTAAATATTGACTGTTCTGCAGAATTATGGCACAGCCCTCAGCAGTCTGTTCCAATGGGAACTGGATCCATTTTTTCATACTAGTTATTGATTTTCAGCAAGCAAACTGCCTTGAGGCATCTGTGGTTTTCTCCTCCCCTGTGAGCTGTTGGGAGGTGACAGGCAAACACCAGGAGCACAGTTCCCTTTTGCTCCATCAGCAGTGCTGTTCCCTGAGTGAAGTTGGGCACTTCAGCATCTCCCTCTGGAGCTGGCTGTGCCCCTCCAAGCTGAGAGCTTCCTATCCCTCTTTGGGGTAACCAAACGGATCGGTCAGATGCATGCTCAGGACCCTCAGACATCCTTCATAGGTGTCCTTATTATTAGGAAGCCCTTTTTATGTAACAGGGCTCCAATCCCTGTATTTCTCATCAAGCAAATTGGTGCACGCTCCTTGCTGCCATCCTGCAGCCTCTCTTTTGTTCAGACTCTCTTCTGGGGGTTCTGGTGCTGCATCCTGCTTTGGGTGCTCTCAGGGTAAATTGAACCAATCTTCACATCTGGTTTGGGAGCTGGGTTTTGGGAGGGTGGTGGTTGCATTTCCAATTGCAGCTTGCCTTTGCTGGTATCCCTACCCACAGCAGCACAGTGGTCCCTGTTGGGCTCTGGAGAGAAGGAGGGAACCTCCATGGTGCTGCCTCAGTTTGCCATCCTGATGGTCCTACCAGTACAGTTTGTTGGGTCGATTTCTCTAGAGGAGTGGGTTTTAGCTATCCCTAGTGCTTTAAAAAGCAGAGGGGAAACACACTGTTTTCATTTTCCCCTTGAATGGAAAGGAAGGAGACGGAAGTCAACCTTGTCCCATGCAAGACCTGTTGGCAAATGCATTGAAGGGAGCAGGCAGGGTGCTTTTTACCCTTGTTATTTTTGCAGCACTGTGGAGAGAGGTTTGAAGGGAAGGCTGGCTGCGAGCTGTCACGTGGCACATGCCACAGGCATGGAGTTATTTGGTCATGGCTTCCCACATCGCTCTCATTCCAATCCAACGTCTCCATCGCAGTGATTCAAGTGAGCAGCTTCCAGGATGAGTGCAGGACAAAGATGTCTGTTCTCAGCCTGAATCCCGACGAGCTCCCAGGTGCAGACCAGCCCTTACGAACGGGGGTGACACCCCATAATGATGGCAGCTAATTAAGAGGCCATGGGTTTGTCCCCACGCCCACAGCCGGCTGGCTGCACCTTGGCTGTAGCCCACTGAGGTCCGTTGGTGTGGCAGGCTGTCTGTGTATATTTATGTAGAATATCTGGCGTCCCCGGAAGGTGCTGTTGCTTGTTATTTTGACTGATTACAGCAGAGTGACTGTACTACAACAGCAGCAGCCACTCATTAGCTTTGGCGTAGCGAAAGAGAAATCTGCAGCTCATTCCAGCCATATCCACCCCTGGAGGTGAATATTAAACAGGAATTGATCCTGGGTAATGAGAACACAGCCCGGACTGCTGCGATTAGCACTGGTAGAATTTTAAATAGTTAATTATTACAAAAGGCAGGAGGGGTGTGTTGGGAGGTGTGCCTTTGGGGGGGGGTGTGTGCGTTAAGGGATGAGTTTGTCGTGTTGCAGTGAGGTTTGGGAGGAGTGTCTGTTGGGAACATGGGATGGGTTGCGTCCCGAGGTCTGTGGGCAGTCAAATGCAATTTGGGACGGAACAGAGGTGTGTCATGGAGCAGACAGGGCGGGAACTGAAGCGATGTGATGGGCAGATGCTCAAAGAGCTGTGTGGGAGCACACCTGCACGCCGTGCTCCTCCTGCTCCTCCAGCTCCTGATGATTCAGAGCAGGCTGTAAGGCTGCGGTGGGAATATTTTGAAGGCAGCTTTTCTTGTGTTCCCCATCTCTGATGGCTTCCTTCTTGTGGAGCACTGTGCAGAGACAAAGGGAAGGAAGAGGAGGTGGCAGGTGCCAAGGGAAGGCATGCTGCCTGGAGGCTGGGGAATCGTCCAGCTGGAATAAAAGTCCTTTCAAGAAAGAGGAAGAAAGAGAATTTCGCTCTTGTCTTCGCCCCACGCCTCCCAAAATACCAAATCACCGTGATTAAAAAATGACTCAAATGGACAAGGAGACGTGGTAATTGATTGTGGCCTTTCATCCTTGCAGCCACACTTAATTAACCTTTAGACTCAAATACCAAGCACTGGTTAGACAGAAAGGTGTAGCCAGGGAAGATGAAGACGGTGCGTGTTGGGAGGATGCTGGGCTGCAAGAAGCTCTTTGGGGTAGGGATGCCTGGGTGGCATTGGGATGCTCTGGGAAGAGTGGGCTCCCCAGTAGCACAAGTGCTGGCAGTGAAAGGTTTTCCTGGCTGCAGAAGGACTTCTCTCCAGGTTTCACCCCCATTTTACACGCCATTAGTTATGTTTATTGCCCTCGTTGTGTTCTGGGCCCAAAAGTGAGGAGCTGACACCAAGCTGTGCACAAAGCTGTGGGAAGCACGGAGTGACCCCTGTGCCATCCAGCTGACAAAAGGTGCTTTTGGCTCTGTGTGCCAAGCACTGCCTTGTAACAGTGGGATAAGATAATAACATAATATCTGTGCTGGAAGCACTGGTGGTATGAAAATGTCATGTAAGGATGCCTGTATTCCAGTGTCATCAGGGAGGGGGATCAGTGCTGAATCTAATGGTTTAGATACTTGCAGGACTGTCTTGTTTGGGGTGATTGCTGCTGACCATTGGCAGCATTGGAGTGTGTGTGCTGCTAGATCAGGTCCCAGAACTGAGCCTCGAGCACTTGGCCATCAGGGACAGCTATTGCCTTTCCCTAGTGAAGGGTTCTGAATTAGTGAGTGTGAAAATCTGAGTCAAGAGTCCAAAGTTCTACCTTTGAGATACGTGGAGCTTGGTCTTCCCACAGTATTATCTCCAAGGCAGGCTTTCATGGGCTCTTCCACTGAGGATCTGTGCTTTTACGCTCATTACCTTTAATATAGAGCTCCTCTGGTCTCCTTATGGCGTGGATTGTCTCTGCTCTGTGCAAAGAAAGCCTGCTTTGACCTGAAAGCCATTGCCAGCAGCAGATGGAGCTGACCTGCAGGCTGGCTGGTCTGCGCCCTGCCAGATGCTGCCGTTGTTTTGGTTTAAAATGCTTTGGTTTAAAGAACCTTTGAATCCACACTGGGACTGGGGATGCATCAGAGGAGGTGCGGGGTGAGGCATCAAAATGTGAACTGCAAATGAGGTTAGTCTTTTCCAGGGGAGGATGAGCGATGAGGAGGCTCTGAGTGGTGCGTCCGTTGAAGGCGACGTGGCTTTGAAATTCTGATGTGGTATCAGTTCTGGTCTTCAGATCAAAGCCTGCTTCAGTGTGAAAACAGGATGAATGACATGCAGAGCATGGCTGAAACCCAGGAGCGTGGAAACAAATATCTTGCCTCGCTTGGCACAGAGCGCAGGAAGGGTTCCTACAGGAACACTGGCAGCTCTTCAATGTCCGTGGGAAATGGTTGGCTTCCAGATATCTGAGTGCCATCAGGGAAGCCAGAAGGCTTGGCCAAGGCTGGGCCAGGGGCCCTGCTCCCAATCCAGTTCGGTGAGCTGGGTCCTACCTGCCCACGGGACCTCGGGAAGGCTGGGACAAATTGCATTTGTATGTATCAGGTAGAGATTTTGGGGCGTGAGTGGGGATTCTCTGCCTTTTGACTTTTATCATTGGGATTCAGGGACGGAGGTGATGGCAGAGTCATGTATGAATGCAAAGTAAACAAAGCTGCGTGTGGGTGTAATGGCTTGTTTCTTTTGTCTGTGATGTATTCATCCTCCCTGCTCCAGGGTTCTGCATTTAATTCCTCGTGCAATTGGCAGCTTTAGAAGTACTTAAGCACCCAGCTGTCCTCACCTAAAAATAACCGAAAAGAAAGCCTGTGTTTTTCAGGATGGGGGCAAGAAGGGAGGGTCAAGGAGACAGGTGAATTCTGCACAGAACTGACTGCGTTTTCCTGGTTATTTCAGTCTTTTCTTCTCGAGCAATGGCTGTGAGGGAATATAATGGAAGGAGTGTGATGAGCTTTGCCTTCCTCCCCTGGCTGGGCTCCTTCTTTTCGTCTTCGCCACATCTGTGCTTTGCAATTGAGTTCCCAATTCGCAGCATTTTTGGGAATCTCAGCTTTTGCAGCCTGTCCTGCTTATGGGGAGGAGAAGCAGGCGGGTGCTCAGAGAGGCAGCCCGGGATTGAGGAGATTTGGGCGTAATCGCTCATTCTGCTCCTGTCTTTCTGCATGATCCCAGGCTTTCTGGGCCTTTCTGAGGTTGTAATAATATCACTCCTGCACAAGGGTGTTGTAAGAGTAAATATATTAAAGATTTGGAGGCATTAAGGTGCAGCGTAAGGCTGCTGCACAGCGAGAGAACACAAGCTCAGAAATCTCAGAGGCTCCGAAGGCAGACGAACGCAGCCTCGAATTTATTATTTTTAATATCTCATTTCTGAGTCAATCAGAAGATTTCTGGCTGACCTTGGCAGGGAGATCCCTGAATTGCCAGGTTTGCTGCTTTGGTTGCAGTCGCTTGGCACTGTAGGGTCCCAGCTCTGGACTTGTGGTGCAGATTGGTGCAGTGCCTGTGTGGGTTTTCAGTTGTGCTCGGGAGAAGTGGCAGCAGCGTGAGCTTTATGGGAGTCCTTGGTGTTGTTTGTGAGTATCTTAAGGTCAGTGGAGATTTAGGGTCTGGGAAGAGGGCTGTAATCGGGATTGCATCAGAAGCAGCACCTGCAGGTGTATCTTTAGCCCGAGTTTCTGCTCTGGTACCCGCAGCGTAGGCTCGCTCTTAGCTCTGTAATTTGGGACAAACTTTTGCTTCAGATCCTACAGAAGTCGGGAACAGAAAGCCTGGTGAGCCCAGGGCATGAACCCCTAGGAAGATGAAAATTTCCTCTCCCTACTTTGCAAAGGCGCTGAGAGTCTGTCTGGCAAGACAGGTTCATTAACAAATTAATAGAATAATCAGCGGGGCTTTGTGTGCACTTTGCAGATAAAAAACTGGTAACGGCATTCTTTGACTCCTTAATGGACTGATAAGAGGCAACTATCTGCTCTGTGGCTGGGCTAATCGCAGAGATAGCAGAGGTTAAATCAATTGCGTGGCTCCGGTGAGGGTCTGCACAGAAAGAGGTGGGTTTGGGGCAGTGGAGGAGGGAAGCCGGCGTTGTTAAACACGGGAAAAGGGCAAAGGCAGCAAAGCGAGGGAAGGGAGAGGAAGAGATGCGGGAATGCTGCGCACAGCCACGGGGGGTCCTGGGATGCAGTAATACGGGAATGGTGCGGTCGTGGGTCTGAAACGAGGAATGTTTCATTGCGGACAGGAGGAGGCTGGCTCTGCCACCGAGAGTACCTGCAGAGCATCGCAGTGAGGATCTCAAGCTCCATTTTAACCTCGGTGGGGCAGGAAGGGCTCTTCTGCAGAGCTGAGCGTGCAGCCAGCCCTGGCTGTTCTGCAGGTCCCGGCCCAATGGAAGCTCAGGGGTGCAGCCAGGTCGGGTGTAGTGGCCCATCCTTTTCCAGTCGAGGTGTCCTGTAATCTCTTCGAGCCAAGAGCAGTGCCTATCTCCTCTCCACAGCCAGGAGCAGCCCTCGCTTTGCACCGAGCTGAGCTGCATGCGGGATGGCTGTTGGAGAGACATCGCTTTACCTTCATAAATTCCAAGCGTGTGCACGTGAAATATTGATAGCTCTATAAAAGAGATCCCTGGGCTTTGCCTCGGGGAAGCAGCGGTGCAGGGCAGTCAGGGATGCGAGGCTTCTTCTGCTCACTTCACCCTCCTTTTTGGAAGTGTCAGGGTGCACATGGGGACCTGGGCACGTGTTGAGCTGGAGCAGAAGGGTTTATCTTCATCTCATCTCCCCATCCTGGTGGCACTTTGCTGGAAGTGGCCGTCGGGGCTGCGGGTGGGAAGCGCTTGCCTCTGCCTTTCCCTGAAGGGCTATTAATTTATACAGTATTTGCTTTGTATTTGAAAGGACGTTGTCAGGCAGCTTTCAAGTGATGTGTGAAAGTGACTCTAATAAGATGTTCTGGGGAAGCCTGCCGGCAGTCCCGCCTCTCCTCCAAACCTCTCCACATCTCCTTTGAAGGAGCACCAGCAACCTTGATCCTCCTCCTCCACTAGCGAGCCACTCACTGGCTCTCACTCGCCTCAAACCCCGTGCCTGGTGCTGGGCAGAGCACGAGGTTCAGGCTGCAGTGCTTGGTGGATAATTGCCAGCAAGCAGAGTGAGGAAGGGATGGGGAAGGTTTCTTCAGAAGCTCTGCAGGAGGGTGGTGAGGAGGAGAGTGCAGAAATCTGGTTCGTAGAATCATGGAATTGTGGAACAGTGTGGGTTGGAAGGGCCCAAACTAGGAATCCCACCAGGGATCATTGCCTTCAGGGCATGTGCTCACAGACTGTGTGCTCTCCTGTTCCATGCTTGACTGGGAGAGGATGGTGAGCCTGTTGTGGCATCGCCCTCTCCCTGCTGCTGGGCTCTGTGCAGGGCTTGCTGCTCCCTGGGCTTTCCCTGCCTTCCTTGCTGCAGCCCTGTGAAGTTTTAATGGAGTTCTGCTGCTATTGCTCGTGTACTGCCCTACTCCTCTCCAAGGGAAACCAGCAGTATTGGCTTTCCTTAAGTTACAGGGGAGAGATCCCCCCACAAATGCAGGGCAGTGCAGCAAAGTGCAAGGATCAGCACGTGCCTCCTTGGAAGCGCAGATCTGTGCAAACCTTCCAACATAAATCCTGAACGATACTGTTTGAGTTTGGTCTTGTTTTCGCAAGTGTTGAAAGAATTAATTGAATTAGCTAATTAATTATTGATTCACAAGTTAATGCTGTACCGAACGAATGGGTTTGCCCCTCTTCGTGCATACCTGAGGATTTGGGTATGGGGTTATGGTTCCTGCATGGGCTGGGTGGTACAAAGCTGCTGCCTGCAGTCCCCTGAGCACCTCCACATCCTGGGCTCAGAACAACCTGCTAGGGTTGGTTATTTTTTTCCCCCATAAGGACACTGGGGCTGTTGGATGGTTTAATTAATTAGTTAAGATGTTTTCCACTGTTATTGTGCCTCCCCTCGAAGGCTTCTGACTGTAAATTCTCATCAAGTGGAAGATCTAATAAGCGCCAATTATTGAGGTTTGCTAATTGCCAGATAATAATAATAATAATAGCGATTGATAATGCTTGTAACACCACGGTTTATTCAGAGCACGGATGCACGTGTCACAACGTGGGTGATTCACATTGCAAAGCTGCTTCGGAGCTCAGCAGGGCACAAATCAGGTCGGTGGTGTTTTGTGGTCCTGGGAGCACGTTGTGTTCCAAGCCCAACTCTGCAGAGCCCGGCGAAGTTGGCGAGCAAGTGCTTCAAACAGCAACAAATAAGTGCGTGAGGATAATGCATCTCGAGGAAGCGGTTCGTTCATTTCCTTGACAAGTGTAATTTAATTTTAATTATTTATGATTCTTCATAGCCCGCTAGTAAATGTTCTGTAGTATATTTTGTAAAACTAATGAAGTCTTAGTAATGCGAGCCCCGACTTGAGCCCTGCGCGGAGCAGAGGGAAGAGGCAGCTCGTCTCTCATGTCTGCTTAGTGCCATATTGGACTGCTGATGTTTTGCTTAATTATTCTGTGTAGATCCCACCCAGGCTGGGATGTGCAGAGCTTTGGAATCACAGAATCATCAAATGCTTGAGCTTGCTCTCAGAGCTCTTTGCTTTTTGAGGTGTGGAGATAGGATGGAGCTCCAGCAAGAGGACACGTGGGTGAAGCCGCAGCACAGCGCCCTATGGATACTGGGGAAAGCTTTTTTTTTTCTTTCCCTCCCAGTGATTCCTCTTTGATTTCTCCTCTCTAAATGCCTGGAACTAAGGCACACAAGGAGGGATGCTGCAGGCCTGGCCAACCTCAGCCATTGGCTCTGGAGGACTGAAGGCGGATGCGTTGCATAGGTTTACCCAGCACGGATGCACCCAGCACAGCATGGGGTGCCGAGCAGAATCCTAAATTTAAATGTTAAAAAGCTTTTGTCCATTACTAGTGGCATTTCCTCCCCCTCCCCATTTGTCACTTGGAGCGGAGCTGTGACTCTTTTAATATCAAACAAATAATAAGCTCCCTCTAAAGTGATTTTTCTGACAAGGAGCTCAATATATTAAACTTTATCTATATTTTAATAGCCAATTTCACACCAAACTGCCTTCTTAATAATGTATTTACCACCTGGGGATATTATTCCAACCCATCTGGAAAGAATTGGAAATTAACTGTCCCTAAACTGAGTCTGTGTGTGCTTTAGATGCAGCGGAGATAACAGCGGTGTCATTCCTAGGGGAAGTGGGGGAGGAAACTCATCACGTGCTGAGCAAAATGTCAGCAGCAAAGGCAATTGCTGGTGGGGAAACCAGAGCTCTTTGTGCAGCTGAGAGCCCGGTTGTGTTGTGCTAAAGGAGATCCAGATGCGTGGGGAGCAGCAGTAGCACCACATGGTGCCATAAAGGGGTCGCTGCATGCAGGATCACGGTCCTGCCTTGCACCAGGCAGAAAAAGGGCCCAGAATTTCCCCGTTTCAAACTTCTGTTTGAATTTGGCTGGTCAGAGCTCTGTGGTGATTGGTCCATTTGTGTGCCGTGCCACCAGGGAAGCAGGTTTGCGGTGTTTCCTTTTGCTATTAAAATAATTAAGGGCAGCTGCTACTTCAAGTCAGCTGCAGCATCCCAGCTTTGCCTTTTGTTCTCGCTGTGACGAAGCGGTTTGACACCGAGATGAAAAGTCTGAACTGTTTGTGTTGAGAAGAATTGTTTTGACTCCGTTTTATAGAGCAACGTCAAACTGTTTCCGTACAGTTTGGAGCACGGCACACTTTGATCCAGAGGGGGGGAAAGATAAATAAATCAAAAACGAGACGTTTCAATCAAAGCTAAGAAGCGGCAGCCCTCGACGCTTCCAAAATAGCACCAAATTGTAAAACATTTCCATCACTGTGTTGTGTCACGTAATGACATCCTCAGAGCTGTTGTGTGCGATGTTCAGCGTTGTGTTGAGTGTCGTGAAATGTTGTAGAAATAATTCAAAATAATGCAAAACGCCGAAATGAAACATGAAAATTGTGGTGTGGAGCGTCGGGGGAGGTTGTGGTGTTGCTGGAGCTCTTTGGGAGGAAACGTTTGCGTGCACTCAGGTTTATTCGTTCTCGTACAGAATGAAAGTGAAGCCGTGGAAAAGTTGCACGTGCCTTTGTGGAGTGGAAAAACATGAAATGGACCCATGTCACTGCAAGGGGAGCTGCTCCCCAGTGCAGCTTGCAGGAGGACTCGGCCCCTGGGCTCAGAGCTTGGATGGGGTGGTGAAGAGATGCAATATTGCGCATCCCAGTGCTAACCCAGGCACTTGGGGCCCCTGCCCTCTTGGGCTGCTTTATGGGTAGCATCCTCCAGGGTGCTGCGGTACCCTGGAGCCCAACTGCTTTCTTTTCATCTCCAAATCAGCTGAGTGCAGCGACAGCCTGTGACAGGCGGGTCGGGGAGGAGAGGTGCACAAAGGCAGCTTCAGTCCTGCAGGGGAGGTGCGAGCGCTGACAGTTACCTGGGGACCAGGAGCTACCAGCATCCCTAACTTAATCAGACAGATAACAGGAGCAGCTCGAGATGAGGCAGGAGCAGGAAATGCCAAACAATAGGAGCCAGCCCCCCGGGCCCCCGTGCTGTGACTGAGATAATAAACTATATAAAAATCTGTCACCGCGCGATAAGTGATGAATTAGAATCAATTATATGTTTAAAATAATAGACCTCCCCACAGCGCTACCCTCCAGAACCGTGATGGCTTTTGCCTGGGCTTGGTGGCATTGATGGGAGCTTTGCTGGCAGCGGCACTGGCGGAGATGGGAATGCAGAAATGGAAAGCTGGCAGCACAGGCTGTGCCACTTGGTTTTGCATTTCCCCCACGTGCAGTGCAGGTTGTGCAATGACCTTCAGCTTCCAGGGTTTGAGAAACCACCCGAGAGGTGCATCAGAACCGGCTCTGTTGCCTGCTGTAGTCACCCTTTGGTACAACGCAGCCGTGCTGGCCAGCCTTCAGCCTGCTGCTGTTGGTTTGTTTGTACATTGTTGAGGTTTATCATGTTTTTGCAACATCGGCCTTGCTGCTGCCCCCTGCATGCTTTTTCTATCAGAGCAGAGAGCCACAGCTTTCTGCAGAGTGCTGCTCTGCTAACTAGCAGCGCAAGAGTGCATCCCCCTGCCCCCAGATCCAGCAGGGGACAGCTGAAGGTGTGAAGGTGTGAGATTAGCCCCCATGAATGATGTATAGATGGTTTGCAAGTGCTGAATATCCTAACTCAACCACAGCTGTGGGTACATATGGGCAGGGAGGAGGACACCCATCCTGTCCTGTACTTCTGTTGGGTTGAAAATGGAGGTGTTCAGTTGTTGGCCATTCTGCTTGCAGAGGGGCTCAGGAAGAGATGGATGCATCTCACCTGGAGGTTGTGCTGGTCTTTGATTTGGTCTTTGTGGTGAGGATGGGACTGAAGTGCTGGCTTTTCCTGCAGAAGCATAGAGTATGTGGAGTTGGAGGGGAACCCATAAAGATCATGGAATTCAACTCCTGGCCCCACACAGGACCTGGCAGAACTCAGATCACGTCTGAGACCATTGTCCAAGGGCTCCTTGAGCTCAGTGCCGTGACCACTGCCTTGAGGAACCTGCTCCATGCCCAACCACCCTCTGGTGCAGGACCTTTTCCTGATACCCAGCCTGCAGTTGGTTGCTGGAGCTCATCACGTTCTCACTGCAAAGGGCTTTAAGTTTGCTGGGCTTGCTTTCTAGGCACGTTTCCGAAATGATCCTGTTTAAACACACACGTAAGCCTGCTCAGGTGTTCTCAGGTGGTTTTGCAAAGAGGTGTTTGCCCTCATTAAAGCTGATATTTTTCCCACCAAGCTCCGTTCCAGCTGAATTAAGGAGGTGCATGGGGAAGGAAGGGGCACTCAGACTGGAGCAGACCAGCTTGGGCTGAGCCAGGCTGAATCTGTGTTTGTAAAGGTGCTGGCATTGCTGTGCCCTTCTCCACCCAAACCCTTTCGTCATGACAACGCTTTTCCCATCTCCCTACATTGAGCACAGGGAAAATATTTCTCGTGCACAAAAAGTTGCATTGGAAGCCTGTGCCGAGCCTGGCTGGCTGTATTATTTTGTGAAATAGCACAAGTTGCAGCCTCTGGAAGGCTGTGCTAAGCAGGGGCGCTGGGACCAGTGCTAATGGATTGAAGTGAGCGGCTCACCAGCCACAGGGGTGCCCTGGGATTTCCCTTTTGAATCTTATTTACATTCGGACTAACAATAGCTCCCAAGCTCGGCTATAAATAATTTCTGGGAAAGAGTTGTCTAATTAAACGTACAGCAGCAAAGAAAGTTCTTTTAACCACAAGGCTGCTGTCCTAATGAACGTAATCACTGGATGGGGACAGCTTAGGAAACAGAACTTGACATCTCCCTGCGGAGGCAGAGAGATGGAGGGGAAGCATACTTGGGGAGAATTCCCAATCAATATTTAATTGCATAGCATGTAATCTGCCTTCGTATTTCTTTAAAATAAAATTAAACCCCCCGCAGAAACCGGGAGAAAACCTTTAAAGCAGACTTGAGGAGGGGGAGCCTCTATTTTCGCGGCTGTCAGGGGAGGGAAGAGCATCCGGCTGCCCCTGCAGGCATGCAAATTGTTCATAAAAGACGATAACTGACAACATGGCCTGAATAAGAGAGAACCCAGAGCGGTGTGAGCAGGTGATGGCCATGAGCTGCGTGTGCAGGCAGATTGGTTGGAGCTTGCTATGGCAGAAAGGGGCTGTGATGCCACTGGGCTTGTTGTATCTTCCAGCATGGAGAACGTGGGAATGAGGCAGACCCAGGATGCAGTCCCTTGGCTCGCGGTGTTGGTGGGCCCAAGTGATGCCAGGGCTGTGGTGCTGGCAGGTTTCTTGCAGGAGGGGTGGCCGTGGGAAGCTCTGGATGTCGCTGCTGGCTCTTGACGAAGGCGTGCTCCATCCCCAGGAGAAAACCCCGTCTCCTGTGCGATTAACCTGATCGGCCACTGGATGTCAATGTTGCCTCATCCTGAGTGGGAAAGAGCTGGGTCGTCAGGAAGGAGAAAATGCTGCTGTCAGAATAGCGCAGGTTGGATGCGGTGTTCTTCTGCAAAGTTGGCTGCTAAGCACCACGGGGCCATGTATGAATGCACCGTGCAGGGAACCATCATTGCTCTTGTTTTGCTCAGCCAGGGTGGGACTCCATCCAGGCTACCTATGGGCTAAACCCCCCATTAGGGACAAAAAGCCTGAGCAGAATGAAAAGCCAGGCACAAAAACGCATCCCGCTTCTTGGAGGCGCAGCTCGGTGCCTGCGGAGCCATTGGGAGCTGGCACAGACCTCGTGTGATGCTCAGGAGGGCGGTGAGGTGTCCCCGTGGAGCTGGGTACAAGGAAGTTTTGAGGATGTGTCATCAGAAAACAGCTCTAGCAGGGAGGATTTGCAGCAGAGAGCGAAGGCAGGCCTAGATTTAAGTTTTGCAGCCCGGCTTCCTCTCTGTGATCCATCTTCTAGCCAGGCGCAGGGAAGCACAGACAGCAGCTGCATCCTGCCAAGATTCATGATCAAGAACGCCTCTCCCCCACCTCCTCCCTCCCTTTGACAAATATTTTAAATCCAGGCCACACATTCGGCAGCAGGTGCAGCAGCCGGGCTCTCCAGCCTATTTGCACATGCAGATGGGGCATCTCTGCGGGGGCAAGTCGTTGGGAAACTGGGGCAAGGATTTGGGTGCTGGCATGGATTTGGGTGTTGGCATGTAGCTACGGCCTCAATGGGATGAATGAGAGTGGGGTGAGATGCATCTCAGTGCAGTGTGGCACGGGACAATGCTGTAATAGAGACCTCCTTGCAAAGACTTGAGGTTGCTGAAGCTGTGCTGCCTCCCTTTGCTGGGATCTGGGTCCTGGCTCCTTGCTTTTGCTTGCAGTTCAAGGAAGAGCGTTGCTTTCCTGAGCTCTCAGTATGCTGCCTTATTTCCCTAGCAGTAAAAAGGAAAATGGACTCCTGGTTCTCATCCCTTTGGAGTTATTTGCCCTCCTTTCACTTTGTGTGTTAATATCTCAAATTTAATGATAAGTCTAAGCGAATTCATTTATAAGATAAATAAGATGTTATTAGTACATTAGTGGCAAAAAATGTGCAAGGACACCGCTAATCTAAGGTGAAAATGCTTTCCTGAGTGAAATTTAATTAGCAGATTGTGTTCTATTAGTGACTTTTATGGGGAGTTCATGAAAATGAATACAAATTTGGGAGGAATGCGCTTTCCTGCTTCAGGAGCAGTGGTTAAAGGGTGCCGTGCAAGCTGAGTGTGCTCACAGCAAGTGATGAGAGGTGGGGGAGTTGGAAATGTCCCATTTCCTCCCCCATGTTTGAGCAAAGGCTGGTCAGAGCTGCTTTTCCATGTTGAGAACAAGGATGGCTATGGAGATGTCCTTTGTGCTTCATGCTTTCTGGTGAGAGAAGAGGACAGGACGCTGTCCCAGTGCAGATCCTGTATCTGGGGACATCGGATAGCACAGCAGAGGCTCTGCACCAGATTGCCACATGCTGGCAGACCCCTCTGCTCATACAAGCCCTGTGTCACACAGTAGCTGCAGGGAATGGATGCCATCCAAGAGCACCATCCATCTTTTAAAGACTTGTGGCTCTCCAGCAAGCCAGAGGGTGTTGCAGAGCTGTCATCTGCCAAGCTGGTGTCCCTTTCCCTCCTGGCTTGCATTGCAAAACTGTGTGGTAGGGACTTTGTGTGAGGGAGCTTTGGAGGTGACATAGATGGGATTTGTGCTGAACGCTGGGCCCTGGGGTATTTCATGAGGTGGAAAAGATTGCTTTGCTGTGTGTGGGATCAGAACCATGCGGACCATCTGGTCCATTGAGGAACCCTGTGGCCTCAGTGTGTGACAAAAGGAGATGTCCCCCAGTGCTGCTGCTGGCTCCTTGGGACCAAGATGCAGGGTGAGCTTCTGGACTTGGCCAAAGCCTGCAGGGAAACTGCTGATGTCTGAGGTGGTTGGTTTGGGCAGAATGAACACAATGATCCCTGCCAGGCTGTAAAGGCTGGGGAAGGATCCGTGAGCTGCTCTTCCCAACACACGTGGTGCTTCCAAAGACCCTTCTCTCCCACCTGCAGTGCTGGAGCATCCATGCAGGATGCAGCTCTTCATGGCGACTGTGCTGAACAGAGGCAGAACAGTGAGGCAAGTGCATGGGGAGTCATTATTCATGCAGATGATCCTCACAATTCAATAGAGGTAATTAGGGGAATGATGAAGGAAATTAGCACTTTCCTGCTAGTTTATTAATATTAATAAAATGATTCAACGGTTAAAAAAATAATAATATTAATAAAATAAATACCAAACTATAAAAGATCCCTTCCAGCTACTAAGCACCGCTCTGCTCCAGGCAGTCATCAACGGATGGCTTGAATTATCCTCCAGAATCAGCTTTTTTGCCCTTTCTAAAGATGGTATCGCAGAAGTGAGAAGGGACTGAGGCATACAGAGCTCACATCTTGTTTTCTCCATTAGCAGCTGCTTCTTCAAGGCAGCAGGAAGCTTGGGAGCTTGTCTTTGCTGTGCCAATGGTCTTGGGAGATAGCTGTGGATGTTTTCAGAGAGCTGCCTCTGAAGCTTGTTGCTGTTCTGCTCCTTTGCTTGCTCTGCTTGTAGTTATCCCAGCCATAATAGCAAGAAGAACATTCCCATTATCCCCAGTTGTCAGCAGTTTGCTGTGACGTGTTCCTGGCTCTGCTGGAAGGCCCGTCCCACAAAGCTCTCTGGTTTGCTTTTCCCATTGCCTCTCACGCTGCTCACAGCAGAGCCCCACGGGCTGCTGCCCCCCATCTGCACCACGGCCTTGGGAAAGTGGTGTCATCTGCAGTGCCAGATAGGCTGGAATACGTGGGGGAAAGTTATTTGTCGAGGGTGAGAAGATGATCAAATTAAAGGAGGCACAGGATGTTATTAATGGAAACATACGACAAATGTATTTAAATGTTAAAAATTTAATTAGAATTTTTATTATTAAAGTATTGCTGAAAGTGCTTACTGAAGCCCTCCACTTTCTTTTGAGATCAAGGCTTTTCCAATTTCTTGCATGCTGAGAAGAGAATTTGTGTTGAGGACGGGAATAATTGGCGCTGGATCACTTCTGGCAGTCAGGCTGGATGATCTTCGTGGTCTCTTCCAAGCTGAATGATTCCATGAGTCTGCCTCATCTCCGGGGATGCTCACACCCAGCACCCATCCCTCGTGTTTTGCTTCACCCCCAGCACTGCCAATGCAGCTCTGGGCTCAGGATCCCAATGGGTTTCCCTCTCCCATCTGCTCGTGTCTCGGGAGCTGTGCCTGGTGCCATATATCTGTGCGGAGGTGGCAGAGCAGGGAGGACGGATGAATATTTCCATTCCAGAGGAATTTGCAGGGCTGGCAGTTTTCAGGGGTGGGGGTGGGAAGGAACCCTATCTCCCAACTTATAAATTAAGCAGATCTGGTCAGGAAATGTCATCACAGGGGAAGAAATATGGAACCTCTGGGGTTGTGTATGCAGAGTAATTTTTTCTGGCTTTAACTCTACTTAAAAGGGAGGAAATGATGAAAATGCTGAGAGCATTTTAAATGGACTCAACAGAGATGTGCTGCAGCTCCACTGATGTCTGTGTAGAGTCTTTGGGGTGTTGGCTTCCTCTAAACTCTCTCATAGCAGAGCTCAGCGCAAGGCTAAGAAATAAATTGACTCCTTCTCCTTATTAACAGCAGATGTTTTTAGATGAAGGAGAAGCAAGAGCGCTTTTATTTTTGGTATTTCTGTTGCTGTGTTTCAGTGAAGCAAAGCAAGGAGGAGCAGCAGCAAGGTGCTTGTTCGCTGTGTTGGCTCAGGATGGAGGTGGTCTCCATGTGCTGGAAGCTCCAGAGCTTCACCCTTGACATGCACACAGGGCTGTCTGCGTTTGTCAGGCTCCCCGCTAAAAGAGAACTGATGGTGTGAAGGATTAGAGAAGGGGCATTTTTAAAGAATGTGTAAGAATGGAAACCTCGCAGAAGCTCAAAATGCAACCCAGAGTGAACTTCCTTTGGGAGTAAACCCAGACAGCTCCGCTCCCAGCTCTGCTGCCCAGTCTTTGCCCCCCAAGCTGGGTGCATCTCGCTCCGCTCCAGCGCCTGCAGAGCGCACCGGGTGAAATCTTGCAGAAAAGCCCTTTGCAATTGGCTGTGAACCTGCAGCTGTCAATCTGGGGCGTGCTGTATTTCAGGACACACTGAACACAGAGGCTTCTCTAGGGAGGAAAAGCAGAAAGATGCATCATGACCTCAGAGCTGGACCTGGAGGTGTGCAAAGAGAAGAGGTGGCTGCGTTCACTGCTTCTTCTGCACAGACCCCCATTGCTCCCCAGCTCCCAGCCCTGCTGCCTCAGCTTAGACACAAGCTGAGAGCTCCCATGAGCCCATCAGGGAGATGTTTTGAAGGCTTGTGCATGTTGGCTGGCTGCTCCTGGAGAGCAGGCACGAGTGTGGGTGTGCAAATAAGCGTGCAGCAGGGGTGGACCAGGGCGAGGAGAGGTGGGGAAGGATGCGTTGCTCCTCAGTGCATGGCTTGTGGAGTTGGTGGGGTCCTTTGGGACTGTGCTCAGATGTAGGTTGTCTGCACCAGGTGTGTCGTGCTGGGCAGCAAATGGCATTCCCTTGGGTTTGCTGAGAGGGGCACAGGCAGGGCAGAGTGGACTCCGTTGTGATGTGGTTCAGTGGAGACGGTTGTGCCACGGGGGCTGGAAAAGTTTCTTCTCCAAAGAATGATGCTGCGCTGCCTGGGGAGTGGGGGATCGCCATCCCTGGGGGTGTTCCAGAGCCACAGGGATGTGGCACTGAGGGATGTGGGCACAGTGGGATGGGCATCTTGGAGGTCTTTTCCAACCTGAACGATTCTGTGATCCTATGAGACTGTCCTCCTCCTGCCCCAGCATCAGCCACCCTGTTACATGCAGGTTTTAAGTGCCACCATAGGCGGCTTTTCCCCCCTTACCCTTCTTAGGTTCCAATGGAGTCAGGTTTTCACCCCACGCGTTGAGATTGGGAATCTCCGAGGTGCCTTGAAGCTGTTTGTTATCTGTTTAATTGGCTTGTGGGGAGAAAACTACAGAGGGAAGTCACACAGGGGAAGTTCTCATCGGTGCTGCTTTGGGCAACAGAGTCACAGCGTCCTCAATTTATTTATGTGATTGCATTATTAAAAGTATAAATAAAAATAAATCCGGGAGGGTGGCCGGATCTCTGCTTTGCATCTCTACAAAAGCACTGTAAATGCCAGGGAGCAGGGGGGGAATGATTTATTAGCCTGTTATCGTGAGTGACTGGGACGCTTTCGATGGAGTCCTTGCTAATTTCTAACAGCTGCATTAAATCATAGATGCTATCAGCTATTATAAAATAATCACCCGGCGGTCTGCAAAGCAGCACGAGCCCAGGGTCAGTGCTGGAGCCCTTCATTTGTTCCACATCTCAGCCCCTCCGATTCCTGTGAGGGGGAAATAAATAGGACCGGTAGAAGCCTCATTTTATCATCCGGGAGTTGACAATAAATAAAACCTCTATAAACCTTTTTCTGAAAGGAGTTTGGGCTGGAATTTGCAACCGGAGGAAACCTTGTTTTGTGCTTACATACAGCTGTGTGATGTCAGGACTCCTGGGCACTATTTCTGGCTCTGAATAGCAGACAGCCTGAGCTTGCAGGTTGATGGGGCAGGCAGAGCCGTTTGGGGATGCTGCAGGGAGAAGGGAGGGTGGGTTGGGTGGCATTTGGGGCCGCCTGTCTCTACTCCATACTCCATCCTCATTGCTCTGTGCTGTTTCAGACAAGTCACTTCTGTTTTCCTGAAGCTTGACTGTTTCCCTCTCTCGTTTGACAAATAACGTGTGTGTTTATGAGGCTGGGCTCCAGAGGGGGTTAATGCTTGGCCTGGAAATCTCTTTAGAAGTGCCAATTTGTAGTGACAGAGGAACAACAGCGAACAGGAGAAGCGTTTCAGGTCCAGAAGAAGTTGGTGAGTGGCTGCTCATCAGCAGAGCGTGCGGGGCGAGCTGCTATAACAGGGACAGCTGTAAAGGGCGAAGGAGATGGGAGGGGAAAACCACAAATAAATAAAAATAAAGCAGTTAGGAAGAAAATGCCACCCATCTGCAGCACTCATATTTGTCTTGACAGTTTTGCTTTGTGTTACGAGAGCTGCTTAAGGTGACAAATGCCGACTTCAAATGCGGCGTACGGGAGGAGATGCAGGCAGAGGCAGCGATGGGGCTGTGAGCTCATTGTGCTGTCTGACACTCCTGCCTGGGGCTGACACAGGGGTGTCGTTCTGCTGGCATGGGCTGCTTAGGGGTAAGCCAGCTATGGCTCGTGTTTTCTATGGTTCCCTGAAAGGAGGTTGTAGCAGGTGGGGATTGGTCTCTTCTCTCAGATGACAGCAGTAGGGTGAGAGGGGATGGCCTCAATTTGTGCCAGGTTGGGTGTTAGGAAGAAGCTCTCCAAAGGGGCAGTGCTGCGTGGGCACTGCTGCACAGAGAGTGGTGGGGTCACCGTCCCTGGGGATGTGGCACTGAGGGTGGTGGGCAGTGGGCACGATGGGTTGGGTTGCGGTTTTTGGGTTGGGGATCCCAAAGGTCTTTTCAAACCTGAACAAATCTCTGTTTCTGTGGGTTCTCCAAGGCTGTGCTTCCACTAGAGCTTTAGAAAGAGCCTGGACGCTTCCAGTTGGGCAAGTGTCTTGCATCCCCAAACCTATTTGGTTTCCTTTGTCTTTCTGTGCTTTGTTATTCCCACTGGAAAACGAGCTAGCACACTTTGCAGCCTGCAGGTTGTTACCTTGCTGCAGTATCGGAGATTGTCGGGTTGTCAGCAACACGGAGATAGCACGGATTGCTGACAGTGAGCAGAACGGAGGCAGTGCTGTGTACAAAAACCTTGCTCAGCCTTTGAAACTGCAGTCAAACCCTCCCCTAAGGTTCCTCTCGCTCATAAAGCGTGCTTCGTTTCCTTTGCTGCAAACCTAGATTTAAATCCCAGATTCCAGACAGACCTGGGCTTTGAAGAGAATTGGGTTGGAGTCAGGAGCGAGTGGCTCAGACCTGGCTGACTCTGTAAGATGAATTAAAACTGACCCAGGAAGATGGAGCTGCTCACATTCACACCCTGGCTGTGCAGCTTGCATATTTATCTCCATGTGCTGATACCACTGGGAATAAATCAGCAGCGACGTGCACACAGAGCAGGTGCTCTGGCTCAGGTAGCCACTCCAATCAAACTCCCAGGGAACTTCTCCGGGCCTTGCAGGAGCTGACATCCTTCCCTCACCAAATATTTCTTTGTTGTTTCTTCTTCCACCTTCCAAGCTTCAGCCCTTAGAAGAATTTCAAAGGTGGAAAAAAATATATATTGAAAAATAATAAAAAAGAAACCACTGGCTGAAAATCTGGAGAGCTTTTATTCCTGCTGAGACTTGCAGTCTGCAAAGCTGGGGTGGTTCAGAGGGGAGGGTAAGTGCCCAGACCTTCAGCAGCAGAGCACAGACCCAGCAGAGCATGCAAGGAGGGGAATAGGTATATGTCTGTGGGTATATATATACACCTCTAGGTGTGTATAAATGTGTATATGCAGGGCACCAGGGTTTGCAGGCACTCGTATGGGCTTTCTGCTCAGCCCAGGGCTGTGGGCTGCCTGCTCCTACCTGCCTCTGAGCAGGGCAGTGGGTTGTAGCCACCAAGATGAGTGGCCATCGTGTCACTCGAGTGTGGAAAAATAGCAGTGAGTGCTGAGGAGACTGGGTTGATTTGATTTTCTTCCTTTGGCTTTCCATATGTGTGCTGGGGGGCATTGTTTCTGAGCTCCCAGGGCAGCCAAAGCCTCGTGTTCCCTATTACAGCACGGAGCGTAGGTGGCACGGCTGTGCTCTGATCATTCGTACGTCTCTGTATTTTGTAAATAAGCCTGGAGGCTATGCAGTGGCATCGTATTTAGAAAGAGGATAAACAGGGCTGTGTGCTATCTGTTTATTCTTTTATTCATTCTGTTAAGAGCTCGCGAAATGCTTTGTGAGCATCTATAAAACGAGCCTTGTAGTTCTGCTGGGAGGTGGAAGGAAAGTCTCTCTGCTTTGGGCTGGGGGGGATGGCTGAGAGGCCAAGGCATGGAGCAATGCTCACACAGCTACCTGCCACACATTCAGGTTCCCTTGAGCATCTCCAGTATGGAAAAGCAGTTATGTGTGGGACGGTAACAAAGCAGGCCTTGAATTCCTGCTCCATGTCCTTTCCCTAAGCAGGGTTGGACTCATCCAAGTGCCGCCTGGCCCTGTGCTTTCTTTCCCCTTCTTGCTCCCAGCTCCTCCTTTTAGCAGCAGTCTGATTTGGCCCCAAACTGCTTTTCCGTGGGTCTCTACAGGCTGTGGGTGGTGTGAGATTTGGGATTTAGACCCAGAGCCGTTACCAACACGGGTTGTACAAAGCAATGGGGTGGGTGTGCAGTGCTGTGATGATGGGGTAGGTTGGCAGTGCCGTAATGGGGTGAAGCAGAGATGATAATATTTGCAGAAGCTGTCTAGGATTCGTAATGTTTTTGTTGCTCTGTGATTTCTCCAAAGCAGCTTCCTGCATCCAATGGGGTGAACTGTCACGTGTTTTGGTACAGAAATGTTTTGTTAATGAAGCAAAATGTCACATCTGTAATCGCCCACATCTCCCATCCCCTGAGAGACGGTTCTTAGGGGAAAAATAAACACATGGGAGCTGAAAACTTGCCCAAACACACTGCGTACCAACAGTAATGGCAACACAGAATCTTGGCAACGCAAAGCAGATCTTAACATTTTGCCCTCCCCAGGAAAAATCAAATCTTGGGCTGTTGTCAGAAGCGCTGCTGGAAAATGCAATCCTTGAATTTCAGGCTCGGTCCTGCTCTGCTCCACCTGAGTTTCTTGGCCTCTTTGAGGGCTGCTTGAGCAGCACTGAGTGTTTGCAGAGTGCTTTTTTCTTTACTGTTTGGTGTAAAGGAGGGGCGGCTGCTTTTAGCTCTGCGAGGTGGGTGCCATCAGCACGGCCTCCTTTCTGAGAGCCGTCAGGTTTTCCTCTGCTTTGAGCATGCCATCTGTCTGCCTCATCCAGGGATTTGAGCTGCACGCTGAGTATTAAGTGTAAAGCAATCCCATTAAAACCATCGGTGTGAAGTGGAGCTTGGTTTGCACATCCTACTGAGCTGCAGCCGTGGCTGCGTGATGCCCCAGGCTGGGCTTGCATGTCTTCACAGCTTTATGGCAGCTGGGGGGGGGGTCTGCACCTGCATGTAGGGCACGTCAGAGGGATGGTGTGCTCTGGTCCATTTGCACCATGCCGAGCTAAAGCAACAGCCAAGCTGCCCTGCTGGTGATCTCCCTGCTTTGCCCTTGCTTCTTCCCAGCGATCAGCACCTTGGGGCATGGTGCGAGTGCACTGAAGCAGAGCCTTTAGTTCCCAATGAAGCTCCATAGGGATCTGGCAGCATGCAGTCCATGGGGTGACGGAGCAGCAGGCCTCGAGTTTGCATTTTCTGCCACGCCGAGCTCGAGCAGCGCGATCAATTTGAAGAATGGGCTGCGTTTTTTTCACAATTACCTCAGCTTTTCCCTTTGCTAAATTCATGCGATAAAATGCATTAAATGAAACAGCACGGAAAATAAAAGTTGGGTTTGGCGGAGCAATCCTGATTTAGTGCAAAGATAAAACGAGATAAAACAACTGGAAAAATTAAGTGGGATAAATAAATCCTGGCCGATAGAGCCAAGGGGGTGGGGGGGGGGGAAGGAGGAGAGGTTTGCACTTTGCATGGAGAGCTGATGCTGGGCGAGCAGCTGGGCAGCACTGGACCAGCTGTGGATGGTTTCAGGAAGGCTTTCATCCTGGAAGAGCATTTTCCATAGGGAAGAGAGTTGCTTGGCTGGTGTTGTTTGCAGTGCAGAAGGATGCTGTGCGTTCAGAGGTTGGATTTACCTAATTCTGGTGGTGCTCTTGCTGTAAGCACACCTGCCCATGGGATCTCCCAGGCGATAGGTAGGGAATGCTCTCGCTTTGGGGTGAAGAAATAAGAATAGGGGAAAAGCACAAAGCAGGGTGAGGTGTGGGGGAAGAGGTGTTGGGCTGAGTTGCCAAATATGCTGGGTAAAAATTAGCAGCTGCAAGCGTGCAAGGAGAAAAGGTGGGGAAGAAAGGGGGATGGAGACAGATGGAGAGAAGGAGGGAGAAAAGGAGGAGGTGGGAGAAAGGGAGGAGGAGATAACAGTGCAGAAGGGCTGTGGTTAGGAGTCCTGTAGCCCTGCACCCAGATGCCACCCGTATGTAGTGGGGTGCCAACGTCGAGCAGTTCTGCCTATCTGCCGTGGGGCTGAGCTGTGTGCTGTGGCCCTCTGGTGTGAAATTTGCCATGCCCCAGCAGAGCGAGATGTGAAAGGAACCTGGCTTCTGCTATCTGTGGGCAGGGGCTGCAGCAGTGCTGCTTTGAACAAGCTCTGGGGCTTCCAGAGTGAGAGCTGGAGAACTTCTGCTTCCCCCAGCACTGGGGTGAACCCTGCGAGCAGGGCTTGGTGCTTTGATTGAATACCTGGTGTTCTGCCCTCCTTCCAGTGCTCCCTACTGCTCTGTGAGGCTTTGCTTTCCTGGGTGAAGCTTTAACCCCATTTCCTCGTGCACGAGGCTGAACGGCTCAGAGACTTGGAGCAACACAAAGAAAGCTGTTTCCCAGGAAGATCTGTGGTTTTCTCTGCATGGTGAGGGCTTTTCCTCTTTGGCTGTGCACAGTCTGGGCAGGAGTTGCTGCCCAAGGAGGAGCAAACCTTGCTGCTGCCACCGTGTCAAGGGTAGGACGTCGTGTTCAGGTTGGGACAGTGGAAGCCCATGGGTTGTGCTCCTGGGAAGGACGTGGGTTGTGAATATCTGCAAGGAGGTAGCAGTGATCCTTGGGGCTCTTCTGGCTCGTCTGGGTGAAGCAGCACCTGCACGCACAGAGGTGACACTTGGTGGCCAAATGCCATTGGGCTCTGGTGCCATTGGGTGGCCCACCCCTCACTGCGTTGCCAGGGAAGCTCTGCTCACTCCGAGCTGCACACACAGCTTCTCTGTGCTTCCCTCTGTTGCAGCAGGGGAAAATAATGTGAGATTGGAGAAGAAAGTCAGTGAGTGGGTCCTGGAGCCCTTGGGCTGCTCCCCGGTGCGGAGCAGCACTGCCGCTGAGCGGCTCATGGCCCCCGGGCTCCGGTCCTTCACTAATTACTTCCAGGCCTGTACTCTTGACATTTGCAAGCTCCTGATTAGAGCAACAAGGGAGAAATCTCCAAGGGAGATAGAGGCCAAACTGCGCCACTAATAAAAGCAGAGATTGACAACCGGCTGGGAAGGCAGCGAGGGAGGTGGAGGGACTTGTCCTTGCAGTCTCGGTTTCTTTCTGAGCCTCTGGGATGATGAGAGAAGGTCAGGGCTTGTTAACGTCACCGTGAGGAGCAGCATCCGCCGCTGCCATATGCCTGCTGCCCCCAGGGCTCGTGCCAGCCTCCCAGTCCCTCTTAGCTGCATGGTATTATTGGACATGGACCTGAGCTGAGGCCACCTGCAGAGCACCCCATACGACCCGTGGTCTGCAGATGTCTGGAAAGCCCAGCCCTGCTTTCCTGCCTTCTCACTTGGTGTTGGGATTGCATTTTTGCAGCCTCCTGCGTTTTGAACTTTCTCTCCCTCACCCTTTTCTCCCCCATGTGCCAGCTTGCTCCCTTCATTCAGTGGCAGTGACAGTGATGGGGCAGCCTAGAAGATGGAGCAGGAGAGGCTCCAGCTGTTTGCATTGCTTTGGGGTGATGCTCATGGCGTGGAGCATCACCATGTGGCCCCAGAGGGGGCTGCTGTGAGGGGAGACACATGGCAAAGCAGCAAAGGGACCGTGATGGTGTGCAGCTGGCAGTGGGATGTCACTCCCTTGTTACCCAGAGGAGCGTGCAGGTGTTTCTGCCTCATCCATCACCCCTTGCTGCTGCCTTTTCCCTTCCCAGGCACAAGCATCGTCACTGGGGCTACTGAGTAGTGGGGGAGCTTGGCTGCATTGAAACATTTGAAACATTGCTTTCCTCCTTGTATCTCCGAGCTCAGAGTGGCCTCGGGGGTGAGCATGGTTGAGGCGTGTTGCCTGCAGCCTCCTGCAGAGCTGTTCCAGGCTGTTGGGTTCGTACCCATTTAGGTAGGTTTCTGTTACATAAATATGCAGAGCACTCTCTTTCCAGCCCCCTTTCCCCTCCCCAGTGCCCCATATATGCTCACCTGTGCCCAGCTGTCTGCAGCAGCCACTTCAGCTATCCATCTATCCATTTATGCCCTACCTATGCATCTGTTCATGTAACCACGTCTCTCCAGCCTCCTCAGAGTCTCATTCGGAGGCAGACAGCCTTCTTCCCCTTTCAGTCTCTCCTTTCCTGAATCGCACTGTCTCTGGCAGGCTCGCTGCTATGCGCACTCCTCGCCTACAGCTTCCTGTCCCAAGGGATAAACAACATTTCCCCAGTGGAGCATCTGGTCCTTGCAGTATTCTGCCCCTGGAGCTGCTCCCAGTGCTGGAGGAGGCTCAGCAGCGCTTGGGGTTGGGCTCTCTGATGGGTGGGGAGCTGCAGTGGGTTTGTGCTGACTTCTTTCCCTCTGCTGCTCCTTCTCTGCCACAGCTTTGCTTTCTCTGTGCTGTGTGAGCAGATAAGGCAGGAGATGGGGTGTCCTTCATCCCCTTCTCTCCCCCCAGAGGATGCCTGCTGTTGGCTGCATATTCAGGGTTAAGCTAACTTTCCAATGGCAAACTCAGCCCTGCTTTTCTCCGTGCTTCCCTCACTGCCCTATTTATCCAAGCTGCAGTGAGCATCCCTCCGGTGCCTGCAGCCATAGCTAGTGCCGGGAGCCAGCGTGCAGCTCTGCAGTGCTAGCCTGTGGCTAGGGATGTATTTAGGGTCACTGCGTCTCACTGGCACTGTGCTCTGCTCATAATTGGCCTCAGGAGCAATGCAAAACCTTTGCAGATCTCCATCAGTTTTAGTAGCCATGTGTGGGTCTCTGGACTAGGCTGGGGCCACGAATTTGTGAAAACCCTTTCAAAGGCCCTTCCATTCTTCCTCTAGCCCCTTTCCCAAGCGGCATTCAGCAGAAGATGCCCTTCTGGGGGATGGCACCCAAACGTGCTGTCCTACTGGTGTGGGCACAAGGAGTTGTACGGCATGGTGTGGGGAGCAGCAGCACGGCATGGAGTTTTGTCTGTAGGCACAGAGATGTGTCTGGGTGGTCTGTGAGGTCTTGGTGCGCCCCTTTGCTCTTGGAGCAGCTGAATGGAGGTTTGGGGTTGTCTCTGGACAGCAAGGCATTTATTTATTGCTGGTGTCTGGGGCTGCTCTGGTGGGAGCGGCGAACCCAAGAGCTTCTGACTGCAGTGTCACGGCAGAGCAGGTGTGAGGATGGCAGGGACAGAGCATGGGATGCCCTGAAGCTCCTTTGCATCCTACGCAGTCCTCTGGGGCACACAGGCAGTGAGAGGACACCACGTCCCCCTGCCCTAACCACGAGCATCCTTACAGCCTTTCTGCTGCACAGACACAGGAGAGAACGCCATCCCCGCTCTGCGTGCGTAGGGAAGCATCAACAGGTGGATGCAGGGAAAGAAGCAGCGAGGTGTGGCCGGGTGGGCAGGGCAGCCGGCATCCCGCCTCTCCTCGGGGGCTGCATTGCGAGCTGCGCGCCGTGTGTTGCATGATTAAAGCCCTCTCTGCAGCAAGGGGCTGCGAGGGTTAACGCAGGGTGCAGGGCTGCAAGCGGCCGTCCTTTGCTGGTGTGCGGTGCTGTGAGCGTGCGGGAGCCAAAGTGCCGGTCAGTGATGGAGCCGCTGCCATGACAACCCCGGGCAGACAGCCTGCGTGCCGCGCAGGGATGCTCCCGAGCAGCCGTGCCGCCGGGGCTGGGATGCTGCCGCCCTTCTGCACCCCGTCTGCCCCACTGCTGCGCTGAGAGCAGCCCCTGCTGCAGCCCCAACCCGCAGCCACCTCCTGCGCCCGGCACCGAGGAGCGCCGCGTCCGGACATCGCCTGCAGCTCCGCGGGGAAGTTTCGATCTTGCGACAGATTCGGCATTTGGGGAGCTTTGGTTTTTTTGGGGCTTTTTTTTTTTTTTTTTTTTTTTTTTTTTGGTCACATCTTCTCTGTTTTCCTTTTCCCTCTCTTCTTTAAAAAGCAAAAAGAACAGCAGCCAGCCAGCGACCCAACTCCAAGCCCGCTCTGCTCCCCCAGCCTGCTTTTATGGCCGCCCTCCCTTTCCTGCCAGAGACACTTACGTTTCCTCCTTGGGTTATAAACTTTTGATGCCAGCTCTCCGCAGCGCGTGCCCAACTGAATCTTAAAGTAGCGTCTCGAGCAGACACAGCTCTGTGACCTTCATCTCTTGCTCCGCACCTCCTCTCCTCCTCTTCCTCCTCCCCCCGGCCCTCCCGTCCTCCTCCCTCACCCGAGGATACTGGGGACTCCCTCCGGATGCCGCTCGGCAGGCTCAGTGCTCGCAGGCTGCCTTTCCAGGGGCTCTCCTGATCTCCGTGGAGCTCCGCATCGCTCGCCTCCGCGCCCGCCCCGGTGGTTTTGCTCCCCCCCGTCCCCACACACACGCACCCCCTCCCTCCTCTCCCCCCTTTTCGCTCCCGGTGGCCTCGTCGGGTGTGTTTTTTGCCTGGTGGAAAAGTCCCTGCTGCCCAGGATGGGGGTCGGTGGGTGCTTAGCCCTGCCCTGGAGGTGCCTAGTCGTCCTCTGTCTCAGGCTGCTCTTCCTTGTGCCCGCAGGAGTGCCCGTGCGCAGCGGAGATGCCACCTTCCCCAAAGCTATGGACAACGTGACTGTGCGGCAAGGGGAGAGTGCCACGCTCAGGTAGGAGCTGCTGCCTCGGGTTGTGCTGGGGGGAAGGGGGGTGGGGGGGTCTCGTTGTGCTGTTGTGTGGTGATGGGATCGGTGTGGTGCGGCGAGATCCCCGTGTGCGTAATGGGATCTGTGCGCCGTGTGGTCCTGGGACCGGCTTGTGAGTTTGCAGCCGCTTTGGGGAGGATGTGTGGCTGGGGGCTGCGCGCGGAGCGACCCCCTCCTGCCGCTGCCTGGTGCCAGACGTGGGGCTGACAAAGGGGCGAGGTGGCAGACGGCAACTGAGCGCTGCCTGCAAGTTGTCTGCATGCGGAGGAGGGTCCGCGCCGTGCCGGCGGTTTGCAGGGCTCCGATGCCTCGGAGGTGTCGGTGCCTCGGCTCGATCGCTTGATAGTCTCTGCACGGATCTGTTAATATCAAATCAATCTTTTACTCCAGGGGTGCATCTTATGAATTCTGATGGATGTTTTACCTTAACGCGGGTTGCTGGAGGAGAAATGCGAGCGGCTTAGATGCAGATGGGCCACTTGTAGGTTGCACAGTACAGCACAGCATCCCTTTTCGTTCCCTGAGCGAGTTACAGGTGTACGTGGTGCATCACCTGTGTAGGACATGGGCTCTCAGAGGCACGGCAGCAGTGCAGGTGGATGAGCAGAGAGCACACGGATTGTGTCAGGGCTTTGGGTTGTGCTGTGCAGGTCGTGCTGTGCGTGTTCCCTTGCTCAAAACCTGAAAGCCAGGGCTGCAGCAGACAGCAGCTGCTCCCAAAGCCACAAGCAGGCTGAGAGCATCGTGCCCTCCGTTAGCCAGGGCTGCTTGAGGCTGCTGTGCTTGGAGGTACAGGGTCAGACACGTTCCTCGTGGTCTGGGAAAGGGGAAACATTTGGTAAATAGTGTGGATAAAGGGACTGGGTGCTGCCTGGAGGGCAGGGATGCTCAGTACAGTGCTGTCCCCTCTGGAGCAAAGCTCCAGGAGATGCTGTAGGGCTCCCTGTGGGCACGAAAGAAGGCAGTGGATGGATTTCTGGCCAGGGCTAGAGATGTGCCCCTGTTGTCCCTACACCTGCCCAGCACGTGCGCTGGGAGCTGCAGCGGTGCAGTGCTTTGGGACACTGCTTTGTGCCAGGGGCTGGGGACCCACTGGGACACCCTTGTTGTCGTGCCATACAACAGCACCATCCCAGAGGTGATGCTGGTGGCAGGCAGCAGAAGTGATGCCCATGGGCTTGCTGGGAGCAAGAGCTGCAGGGGCTGAGCCCCCTCCCCAGGGCCAAAGGCTGCTGGGCTCCGTGCTGGCCGAGGCTGCTGCCAGCAGAGGGCTGACTTGGATTTCTTTCTTTTTTTCTTTTTTTTTTTTTTTAAAGCTTCTGGCCTCCTTTTGGTGAGAGGGGATGTTCGTGAAGCAGGCAGCCCTGGCATGAGGGCCTTTTAGCCTTCCTGTAAACTCTGCAGCCCCCATTGGGACTTAGAGGGATCCCTGCCCTGAAAGTGTTTTCTGTGCCCATTTCCCTTCCCAGCATCTACTCCTGCCCATGCTCTGTGGTGCACCTTCCTGTGCTCTCATCTCCCTTTCTGTCTTCAAGTTCAGCTTTCCCTGCTGCAGTTGTTCCATTTTGCTCTAAGCCCCCCAGTCTTATCTTGCATTGCTGTTTCCTAGTGTTACACCCCCTTCCCTGCAGCCTCTGGGCAGCAAGCAGCCTTCTCTGGGGCTAAGGGTTGGGAAGACATTAGAGACAGCAAGCACAAGTGGAGCACTGCAAGGATTTATTTGTCCCGTTGACAAGTAGGAGGAAGGAATTGCCCTGGGCCCAGCAGGCAGCCACGCACCTGCAGCCAGCACTGTGATATGGGGGCAGAAGGCACACGACATGCAGTGGTGGTGTGCTGAAGGACTGTGCAACTCATCTGAGGGCTCATCTGAGCTGTGTTGGAGCTTTGCTGGGCAGAGAGAAGTTGCTGCGTGGTTCTCAGCGTGGCTTCGGGTCCTTACAAGAGGGGTGGTGGCTGCTGGTGGACATGCAGCGTGGGGACCCTCATTTGACCAGCTGCTGGCATGGGGTGTGGGCTTCGTTGTCCTCCTCTCAACTCGTTGCTTGGCTCTCAGACCAGAGAATGAGAGCCACAGCTCCAGGTCATGGCACTTGTAGACATAGCCACCATCCTGCCACCTGGAAGGTCCCCATGCAGCCAGCACAGACACCAGAAGGGACATCAAAGGGTTGAGCCTCCGAGTGCCATTGGCTTCAATAGGGCTGATGGAAGCTCTTTGCGTTCTGAGATCTTGAAACCCACATTTCATTGCAGAGGGGAGTGGAGAGAGAGAGAGCAGAGCTGCGTGGTAGCAATGGGGGAACATGGAGGCCTTTCAGTCTGGGTGTTCTTTTCCTGTGTTGGATTTTGGGTGCTCTCCTCTCTGTTTCTCCACTCTTTTTCTTGGGAAGGCTCCGCAGAATCCTTGCAGAAACAAAGGCTCCATCTGCAGGCAACTTCTGGGTCATCTTAGCTCAGCAGCAAACGCTTCCCCCACAGGCAGAGACTGTTGATAATTCACTACTTTTTCTATTGTAAGAACAAACAATTCCCATAATAGTCATGCACCTTTCCTCTCCGGGGAACTGGCGGCAGTTTGCAAATTCTCTGTGTGCTATTAAAAATAAAATCAAGCTTCCTGCTCTCTGACTCCAAAATACAGAGCCTGCTGTGAAGCAGGGCAGGTGTTTGGATGGCAACAGCAACCCAAGCTGTGCACCAGTTTGGGGCATGGAAAGGAACAGCAAGCACACTGGTAGCAGTAAGGAAGGGTAGGGATTAATTGCCCAGCTGGGATTTGGTGTGGATTCAGTTCTGCTTTTGGGAAGCAGAGCCTCGGGCTGGATGTGTGCTGCCTTGGGATGGCACTGGGGTGTTGTCCCAAAGGATGAGCCCAGCCTGAAGCCTTGCTGTGTGTTTTAACACATCTGCATCGCACTTTGTAGCCTCTTTTCCATTGCCAGAGTTCAGCATCAATCCAGGGTTGAACTGCAGGCAGAGCTGCTGCGGTGGCAAATATTCAAGTGGTGTAAAAGCAGGGATATATAGTAAATTGGGTCGTATTGCTGGTGCTGCCAGCAAATCGACCTTTTATAACAGGCATCAGTACAGTTCATAAAGACGTAAAACAACAGCTGCTCAAAATTTCAAGGCTTTATAGTTTTATCTGTATTTAAGAAATATTGGCTCTTTTCTTTTTTTTAAGGACAGAGGCAGTGTGTGTGAGCGCCTGGGGGGAGCACTGGGATGGATGGGTGCATTGGGCCTTGTGCTCAGCTGCAGGGACATCAGCACCTGGGGGGGTTCCTTGGCTGCTCCCTGCCTCAGTTTCCCCATCTGTAGGTCGGGGGCAGCAGTGGCTGTTTCTCAGAGGTAATTAGAAGAGAAAGCTGGCTGACTGTACCAAAAGTAGCAGATATCTGTACCTGGGTTTCCCACTAAGGCACATGGCAGAGATGCTTTTTCTCTGTATTTGAAGGCTTTTTCCCACAAAGCCCCCCTCCACCTTTCCATTCACTGCACCCCCCCCATTGCTCATCAAGAAGAAGGACCAAAAGAATGGTGTAGCTTTACCAGCTCCCCAGTGACTGGCTGTCTTTTGTCCATTAGCCAGTATGAGAACAATTCCAATTACAAACAACAACAGCAAAAAAAAAAAGAAAAAAAAAAAGAAAAAAAAAAGAAAGCCGGAATAAAACACCACGAGACGCCTTTCCTCCATTTATTTTTGCAATTATAGTTTTAATTATTTCTGACAACGCCGCCGCTGCTGCTTCTCCTATGTTTTATTTATTTCTTTGTTGGTCACCATCTATTGCAGTGTATTTCCCTGCAGAATACAACTGCAGGACCGTGGGCTGTGGGTGTAGGTCTGGGCAGTCAAGAGGTCAGCTTGGCTGCTTGCTTTCTGCATTGCCATCACACACAGGTTTGGTTTGCTTGCTGCCAGCCCTCAGTTTCCCTCGCCATTGATGGGGGTGCTGACACTCCCCATGCAACCTGGAGAACAGGAGCATTAACACAGCCACGTCTCCGCTCTTAAACCTGTGCTGAGAAGTGGGAAGAGGCTCCTGCTTTTTGTGTGCAGATGCTCAAAGCGTGGGGATTAGCAGGGAGAAGATTAGCAAGGACTTGCTCCATCGCTGCCCCTTTCCTCCCCCTCCTCCCCCAAAAGTTTTCTGGAGCAGCTAAATATATACCTGCCGTTTCCAAGGTAGAGCTCACTGCATGTAGGAGCTGTAATTGGCGACTCAGTGAAATTACAGCCACAGATTCTGGCATTTGGATCCTCCTGGCTGGCATAATAATTTCTCCCCAGGTAGCTGGTATTTAACTTGTCTTATCTGCTCCTGATAGTTATAATTACAGTGCCCGCTAATTTCACTGTAATGCTGCAACTGCTGGAGGGTGGTGTTGGGAGGGCCCCGTCCTGGCCAGCCCTTGGCCAAGGGGACAGATGTTGGAGCCCCAGTGCAGGTGATGGAGGCCCAAGGTGCAGATGTTGGAGCCCCAGTGCAGGTGATGGAGGCCCAAGGTGCAGATGTTGGAGCCCCAGTGCAGGTGATGGAGGCCCAAGGTGCAGATGTTGGTGCTCTGGTGCAGATGCTGGTTCCCCAGTGCAGATGCTGGAGCTGCAGTGCAGATACTGGTTCCCCACTGGAGATGTTGGTGCCTCAGATGCCATCTCAAGCGGCAGTGCTGCACATTTAGCGGTCCATGTTTTGCAGCTGGAGCCTTGCTGGATGCACAGCAGAATGCAGCAGGCCCAGCCCAGCTCTGTGCCAGGAGGCATAGATGTCACTTGCTGTCACCTCGAAGGCCAGGACACAAGTCCCCCTACTAGTGAGAAACCAACCTCCACGCTCAGTTGTTGAGCTCTGCTAGAAATAGCAACAAGCAGCGATATTCAGCTCCGGGGGATGAGACTGAACTGTTAGTAATCCGTTCACTATAGCGTACATGCGATCTTTTTGCAAGCATAATAAACTCCCCTGGCTGGTGAGCAGTAAAAGCTGTCCTTCCCTGGATCAGCGTGCTGCTCCAGGAGCGCCAGCCTTTGTTTCTAGGAAGGGATTAGGTGTAAATGCTGCATAAGGGAACGGGGGCACAGAGGCTGGCTGCCACATCCCCGCTTCCAAAGAGTTCCTCTGTTCCCTCAGCTGCTCTCACAGTTTGCCTCCTCCACGCAGAGCCTTCCATTTCTCAGCCCTGCAACGCAGATGCTCTTTACAACAGCTGGACATATTGTGTTAAGTGATAATCTTTAGATACCGCAGCCGAGCAGGCAGTTCATAAGGAATATCTGATGCGGTGACTATCACTGCTCCTTCCGTCCTTGCGAGCAGCCTTTGAGGGTTCTGATGTTCTGTTTTTTTCTTCTCCTTTTTTTTTTTTTTTTATTAATGAGAAAAATAATTCCCCCACAGCCCCTGCCAGCGATTCGTAGCCTGTAATGGGTTGTTTACTGCAGGTTTGCCTCCATGTGTCTTGTCTTCCTTGACAGACAGAACCCTTCAAGGTCAGACATTCGGTGCAAAGCCTCGCGTACTGTACTTCTGTTTTCTTATGAATGTTTCCTGAGATTTGCTTAAAATGAGTTATTTCCATGACTGTGCTCACGGATGGGCTCGTTTCTCAGGATACAAGCAAGTCTCAAAGCTTGCTTCTCCATGAGGAGGAGGAAAACAGCAGCTGTGTGGAGCAGGATGGGGTCGTGATGGGGGATTTTGCTGGCACCCGGTGCTGCATCTGGTGCAGGAGGAGTTCGGAGCAGAGAAACAAGGAGCTGGTGCAAAGTTGAGGGGCTGCCAGGCTGTGTGGGGTTGTGTTGGCTTTTCTTCTCTTGCTGTGTGTGTTGGCACCTGCTGGCTCTAGCTGGAAAAGGATGGAGGTAAAAGTGCAAGAGGGGGCAAAGTTAGGAGTGGAAAAAGAGAATGGTCAAGGCAAGAAAGGAAAGAGAAAGAAAGGGGTTGGACTAGATGACCTTTAAAGGGTCCTTTCCAACTCCAAAGATTCTGTGATTCTGAGGGGGGAGAAAAGGGAAAAACAGAGGGAATGGAAGTAAAAAATCAGGACCAGTGACTCCCATCGGGGAGCTGGAGAGCAGCGCTGAGGGATGAGTTCCTAAATCAGAGC
This sequence comes from Tympanuchus pallidicinctus, assembly GCF_026119805.1. Lineage (NCBI taxonomy): Eukaryota > Metazoa > Chordata > Aves > Galliformes > Phasianidae > Tympanuchus > Tympanuchus pallidicinctus. The sequence continues at coordinate 4,092,929 of NW_026294748.1, forward strand.
CAGCTGGCAGCACAGGGAGCTGTGATCCTTGGAGATGAACGGGCTTTGGCTGAATGCTGCTGGTAGTGGGGCTGGGATACAGCAGAGCTCCCCACCACCTATTTATTTATGTTTGTTACGCGTGCATGTGTGTGTGTGTATATATATATATATATATGTAAAATCTAACAAATTTCTAACCCATATAAATCCAATTACCCATGTTTTGCCTGCAGGGAGCGAGGGAGATTAATGTTTGGTATTTTGGCAGGGATGTAAAAAGAAATAGGTGGTAATAACAATGAAGGCTCGTAAAAAGGAGCCGATAGCCGTGTCTGTGCCCTGGGTGAAGGCCGTGGTTCTGGTGGGCAGAGGGGCAGGGAGCAGCAGGACGTCCCTGGGTACCATGGGAGAGGATGAGCAGTCGGATATGGAGCTGTGGGGTGGCTCAGCAGGGAGATGTGCACGCTGAGGACTGGTGGCTGTGCTGAGCCACTGCTGATGCTTCACCCCTGCACCACCCATAGGCATCACTCCTCCCTCGGCTGTGACACTGAGGATCCCCACCATCACCCTCAGTTCCTCCACCCCTCTCAGCAGGGCGCTGCTCCCTCCCCAGTCACCCAGGGTCACATATTAATCACAGTTCAGATATTGTGGCCCTACAGCGCTTTCTGCCTCCCCGGCTGGCTCTGCATCAGGCTCCTTGCTCTCCCTTTATTACTACCACCAGTTTTATAACCCACTTTATCAGATGACTTTTTTCTTTTTTTTTTTTCTTTCTAAAAAGAGCACAACCCGCGAGCAACTCATCATTTCAGAAAGAGGGAGAGAGCCGTGAGCAGAGGAGAAAGCTTCCATGCTTGCACCTTAAATGAAGAGGCTGCTTTATGGCGTGGTTGCATTTAATTCAATCAAGGCAGTTAAAGCAGAGATTTAAGGTCCTTTGTGTGCTCGCAGGAGTTGCTCTGATGCAGCAGCAGGTAGAGGGAAAGATTAAACCCATTTCCAAGGAGACTCAAAGTAACTGTTGGAAGCAGCCAGGCCTGGGGCTTGCTGCAGCAATGCTACGTTGGGAAGCTGTTAGCATTCGTGTCACATCTGATCTCTCCCTCTGCCACCCTCCCCACTCTTGCTCCTTATTCCAATATACCCCTCTAAGTGGAATTGATTAATTTGGTTTTTTTTATTATTATAATATATAACTGGGGGGTGGGCTGGTTTTAATTAGTATTCTTAACTGTATGGTAATTAGGCCAGCTGGTCCCAGCCCTGCCTGAGTCACCCTCTCCTCCCATGTTCCTGCAATGAGGCTGTTTGGACTTAATTAAAGTTGGGGACCTGGAGCTGGTGGAGCAGTGGGAGGCTTGCAGGGCTTCAGAGGCAGTGACTGCTATGGGGGAAGCAGTGAGTTTCTCCCTTTGGCCATAGTTGGTGATGCTGGGACTGCATACAGCAGGCACTGCTTGTCCCAGAGGTGCAAGCACCCATGCTTTGGGGAGAATTTCCAAGGCTGATGCATCACTCAGGCTTTGCGCCTTGCTTTGAGGCAGGAGGCACCCATGGGCCTTTCTCATCTCTAATTTCAACATTTGTGCCAGCAGACAGCGCTGCCAACAGAGCTCAAATGCAGCCCAAGCGGGAGCTTAACGAGCTCTGAGAGCTGTCCGGAAAGTTATCCTGACACCAAGTGACAGACTCTCAATTGATATCCTCCAGAGACTTTAAACTCACTTCCACGAGATTTCCAAAGCTGGTTTTGTTTCCTACCTGAAGGATCCTTTATCTGCCACGACACTTCCCTGCCTTGCCTCGTTGCTCCTGACGTCCCTGCTGCAGTGGGTAAACCCCTGTGAGCACAGCAGAACTCTTTGGGTCGTTCCTCTGCTTTCTGTGCTCACTGATGTCTGGCACTCCATCTCACAATGTCCCATGTAGGGGTGTCCAGAGAGAAGCACGTTGCATTCACTGTAAGATCTGCTTGCTTTTCCTTCCCATCACCCACTGGAGGATGAATTTACAGCTGTTCCTGTATCGGGGGTTATGCTGTGGCCCCATGGCTTTTAGTGACAGCCTGAGGCCAGGTTCACGCCTCAAACCTTTATTTTGTTGGGCCATTTGCAGCTCTCCCCAGCCAAGAGTCATGCGGGCGGCCCAGCCCTGGCTGCAGGGTCCTGCTGGGGCTGAGCTCTGACCCCTGCCCCACGCTCACTCTTGCTTTTTGAAACCCGTGCTGCAGTGGTTTTTCAAGCCTGATGCTGCACTTAGCGGGGTGCTGCCAAACCCATTGAGTCCAGCAGGTTTTTTCCCTTCAGAAGCCATTTAGCTTTTCCATTTCATCCGCAGGCTTCAGCCTCTCATCTTTCTTTTCCTCCCACGCTGTAGGTGTGCAGTCCTCTGAACCCTCCCAGCAAACTGCTCTAGGTCAGCACCCACCTGTAGAGCTCAGTTGCTGCAGAGTGGGCACAGGGCTTGGTGTGCTCCTGCAGTGCTGCCAACACTTAACAATCCCTGCTGCTCGTTATCTTACATGGGGATCTCTGCAGCCTTCAGCCCATGCGTGTCTGTTCTGATCCATTTTCCTGCAGGCAGGTGGGATGCTGGCTGGTCCCTTGGGCATCCCGCCTCCCTGCCCCAGGGCTGATGTCTATGGCAGCGCAGTGAGGACTCCCAGTGCCCTGATTTCTGTTCCTCTCCTCCATAGCAGAAGACTCAGGTCCTCAGCACAGGGCTGCTCAGAGCCATGTGCCTCTGCAGCTTACACTCCAAAGTTATCTTCAAGAACAAGACTCTTTGTCATTAAGTTAATAGTACAGGGGAATGTGTGACGGTTATTAAAGTTTAACAACTCTGTCTATCTATCACCTAGCTGTTAAATCTTTATATGCCTTAAATAATCAATTGATGTTTAATTAACATACTGTACCATTGCTGGCTTCCGAAATCTATAATGATAAACCAAGTTACAAGTTATTGGACATTAATTACTAGCTGATGATTAGAAACAGCAAGACATTTACCAGCCTCATCCCAGATATAACACGGCGTGTCCGCCGCACGCTGCACGGCTCAACCGTGCTCACTGTTTCTTAATAATCAATGGCTGTTTAACATGCAATATTTGTCTAATTAGCGCTAAATTAAATCCTCATTGACAACACTTCAGGGTAAGAGATCTGCATCAAATATGATGGATTAGACACAGAAGGCCTGTTCTGGTGAGCGGAGATGCGATGGCATTTGCTCCACTTGTCACGGGTGTCACATGGCTCCATGTCAGTGTCACCCTGGTCCTGGGGGCTGGGGGGGTGATGCCTTGATGCTGGGCTCACAGCCCTGGGACCCCCAGTCCCTCTGCTTTGCAGTGATGGGTACCAGCAGTTCTTCCAGCACTTCCCATCCCAGTTTACCCACAGATGTACCTCTGTTTCCACACAGTGGGATGAGCTCTGGGCTGGAGCCACGGTGCTTTCCCACTGCATACTGTGCTCAGAAAGCGCTCAGGTCACCCCTCAGGCTGAGAGCTTACGTCCATGTCCTGCCTCTGTCCCAAATGTGTCTATAGATGTAGATGTGGTACTGAGCAACGTGGTCAGTAGGCATGGCAGGGATGGGATTCGGTTGAACTTGGCGATCTTGAGGTCTTTTCCAACTTTAATGACTGAATGATTCCATCTGGGACGCGATCAGTGGGCATGGTGAGGATGGGGTTGGGTTGGACTTGGTGATTTTGAGGTCTTCTCCAACCTTATTGATTCTGCCATTCTCCGATTCTGTAGGACCCTCAGGTAGCTCTTAAATTGCCTTTTGCTGGGAGATTCACAAATGCAGCACAATAACCCAACTTGTCCCCCTCTTCTTTTCCATCCTCCATGCTTGCATGACCGCTTTTGAGGCATCCCTGCTGCCTGTTTGGGTGATGTGGATGGGTACTGCAGCCTTAGCCTGATTTCCCACCAGTGATGCTGGGCGTGGGGTGGGAGCTGACAGCTGGGGGTGAGTGGAAGAGCAGCATAAGGGCGGTTTGTACGGGGAGAGCCGTGCTGCGGTTTGTCAGCAGACGTGGAGGTTGTTTTGTGAGAGCAGCGGGATGGATCGCATGGCCTGCGGCTCTTTCTGGGAATCAGCCTGCCCTTCACACTCAGCGTGGATGTAATTAACTGTGCTGATAGGATGTTATGCCAACAGCAAAGCAGAAAACACCAGAAAATGAATCAGAAGCGATGCTGGGGCTGCTCGGCGTGCTGTCTCCTGCTGCACGGCATATGCATGGGCAACCTCTGACCGAGGGCAGGGTCGGTGCCTGGAGAGGAGCAGTACAGCACGGGTTGGGTTTGGGGATGCTCCCTGCAGTGTCTGCATTGCTTTGCCTCAGCTGAGCTGCTCTGTCTGCATACAAGTGAGACGAATGCTCCCTGGGAGGTGTTCCTCTGCTTGATATTGGATGTACAACTCCCAGATCTCAGGAGCAGATCCTTGGTTGTAACTCACAGTTCTTTCGCTGCTCCCACCTTGAAGCCCGGATCCTGCAGAGTGGGATGGGTGCTTCACCCTGCAGGAGCTGGGAGATGAGAAAGAAGGCAAACAAATAAAAATGACTTCCAATTAGCAATTGAAATTGTTCTTAAAAGAATTTGCCTATTCTGCAAGGAATGTTTGGTAATTGATAGCAATTTCTAGCAATTAAATACAAATTAATTCGTGCTACTGAGGAGCAGTTTATTTATGGCTCTGTATTTATGGGCACTCCCTCTCCTTAAAAAATATCGTCGCAGCTTTTGATAAGTAATTAGAGTTTACTGAATAATTTCCCAATGTAGGTATGAATTTTAAATAATTTTTATTACCGAGCAAGCATTTTGTTGTACTGCTGAGTGAGGGGCTGTCAGCATTTACAGCAGCTGGGACAGGCGCTGTGCAGGCAGAGCTGCTCACTGCCCAGGGTGACTTGCAGAGATGGGTACATCTGTGGTAATCCTGCAGTTGTGCACATCCCTGTTCGTTCTGTTGCAGATGAGATCGTTGTGTAATGTGTGATGCTGTTTGCAGGGCTTGCAGTGATTGTTTTTAGGGGTGCTGGGGTGGGTTGTGCTGTTTTTGTCAGGTGGGAGGATGAGCCTGAGGACCACAGGACAATAAATAGCCTTCCAGCGCAGGGAGCAGTGCTGACAACCCCACCTTCAAGTTATAGGTTGAGGGTTATTTGAGAGCTTGGGCCTTTGGAGGATCTCAGAGCTCTCTGGACCCTTGCTTGCTGCTTTTCCCTTTGTCAGCTGCTGGTCCCTCTCTTTTCTTCCAGGGCTGTGCTGTCCCCTCGTGTCACTGCACTGCCTGCTCTGACTTGTTTCTGCTTCATTACTGAGCTTGATTAAATGGTGCTTGTATGGCCAAGGGTTGGGAAAACACACAAAGAGACTTTTCTACTCATCTGAGGCACTTAGATACCGCAGAGACAGATGCTGAAGGGATGGAGAGAGACAGAGTTTGACATTGCGGCTGCAGTAATGAGATGGAACCCATTAGGGCAGCGTCCTCCTGGGGTCCAGATGCCTCCGAGGAAAAGAGGAGGTAGAGGCAGAGCCTTGGGAGCAAGGAAGGGCTCCCTCTGAAGAGAAAGAGAGCGAATCGGACAGCTGTCCTGTCCTTGAGCTGGGGATGGCTTGCTCTGAAATGCGGTTTAGCAGGAGATAAGGTGGGGAGAAAATGTGGGTGAGGAGGTTTTGACCTCAGCATCTCCCTCTGTATCTCATTTCATGGAGGCTGTGAGTCATAATGTCGGTGTGCACAGAGCTGGATTTAGCTTTATCTGGGTGATCCAGCGGCTGTAACATCAGTCTGTACATGGGGTGATGCTAAGAAAGGGCACTGCTCTCATCACCTCTCCAAGAAGGAGGGCAATGTCTCTTAGGCTATCAGCTCAAACCTATCTCTGGCTGCTCTTACAAGTCTCTCGTAGCTGGGGAGGGCTGCAAAAAGTTGGTGACTCCTATTGCAAGGGAGCTGGGATGGACTGCAAGGTCTGTGCGATGGTGCAAGGATGCTCTCTTAGCACGGACAGGGATGGGAGTGATTTTGAAGGGCGAGCAGCAACTTCAAACCAGCAGCTTTGTGGTCTTGAGCTCTCCTGTCTGGCAGTCTTTGCTGAGATTCTACAGCCCAATTATTTCGTGCCATGCTGGAGGAGCACACAGCTTTCCTCCCTGCCCATCTGCACACCTCGGAGCGTGCTTCACTTCAGTGCTTTCCTTCTACACGCTCCCTGCTGCTGCTGGGGTCTGGGGCACAGCAATAGCTTTCATCTCCTCTCCTTTCTTGTGAGGAATCAGAGCTGGTGGCGTTTGGCCTCTGCACTGCAGGTCTGTGGTTTGTTAGGAGCTGTTTGCTCCTTGCAGCGGGGATGCTGAGGACCCTTTGGATTAATCATCTGCCTGACTGCAAGGGATGAGACCCGGTGACCCAGCAGGTGCTCCCCAGGAGCTGCAATTCACCCTGTGATCTGAGCTCACTGGTGTCTGGATACGGAGATCTTAGGAGATTGTTGAGACTTTTAACTGTGGTCTCTGATGGCCCCGCTTTCCCTTCCGGCAACTCCGAGACTCGTGCTCGTGTGATTAACTTCACATCCAAAAAGTCACTGCCTCTGTGAAGCTTCAGGACTCAGCTGACTGCTTGAGTGCCCTGCAAGCCTCCAGCCAAGGGTCAGCCAAGCTGCTGCTGCCAGAGCAGCTCAAAGGCTCCAGGTTTGAAAGCAAGAGTACTTCTCTGCTCTTTGATGGAGGAGCGAAGTGCCTGCAGACTGCGCGGGGCGGAAACAGGGAGCTGGGCAGCCTGAACAAATGTGCTCAAGATCCTTCTGCACAGAATGTGATCAGAATCGTGGCATGCTCAGCACGAGGGTCCCGGAGTGGCTCTTTCTGGCCCGAAGGCTGTGATTTGTGTGCCTTGGTGAGGAGGCTGGCCTCAAGGAGATGGAGGGGAGGGAGGTGAGCCACCCAAATCCCCGCTGGAGCAGCCATGGTTAAGCTCCTGCGGCAGCATTGCTCAGCAGTGATTCATCAGCCCCGTGCCACTAACAGGTTTGTTTTGCTGTCTGCAGTGGTAGACAGGGGTGGAGGATCAGCACTGCCTCTGTGTCATCCCCTGGGAGTGACATTCTCTGAGTTCCAGGTGACTCTGAAATACCACTGCATGGACAACTGCAGCTGAGGTCAGAGGTGTTGTAAGTAGATGCTGAAATCAGGGCTGAGAGCAATGATGGCCCTGCAGTGACGACTCTCCAGCATCTCACTGACCATGAGTGGGGCTCTTTGGAGACATATATACTCAGGATGCAGAAGTCCCTTTGGCATTTCAGTGCAGATGGCTCAAACCTTCTCAGAAGCAGTCCTGGCCACCAGACAGACTGGATTTGTTAGGCTGAAGCCTCCCTGTCTTCTTTGCCATCTTCCTGACGGCAGCCCGTCCCTCCACCAAATAAAAATTCCACGCACGGAGCTGGTTAAAAACATCAATTAGCTCTAAAACAATTATTATTTTTTTGAGATGCCGTTTTATATATGCACTAACACAACACAATAATCCAGGGTTATTTAACAGAGCATTTACCATGAAAACAGTCATTACTCTTTAAACGCTGCTGACTGTACAAGCCTCTTAACATTAAACGGCAAGTGAGGCAGAAGTCTCGCCGTCAAAATGCCACATTTCCCAGAACACATTAGAGGCACTGTCACCAGGATGCCCCTGTTGGCTGAGTGCTTTTTTTGTCTTCCTCCCCCCCCTCCCTCCCCCCCCCCCCGGTATTTCTGTGTTTGTGTTGGCAATGGGGTGATGGAGGGCATGGCTTGTTGCTCTCTGGCTTCTCTTTGGGCTTCCTGGAGCTTCATCCTTCCTGACTTTGAGCAACGCCAAGGTTGGGGCATCACCAGCATCTCTGTGCAGCAGTGCCAGTGCCTCACCATCACCCGGTCCTCTGCCTTCATCTCAAGCTGCAGTGGCTGTTCTTTATCCAGCCTAAACCCTGTAGATTGAGCTCATTTAATATTGTCTGTAGGGCCTATCACGCTGCACAGATAAAGCCAGTTTTGCTGTTAAGTCAATAATGGATTTTGAGGAAAGTTCTGCTTTCCCTCCCCATTTGTGGTTCTGGGGAATTCTGCTGGATGTGTGTTATTTACTTACTTATTAGACCTCTTCTCAATACCTGGCACGAGCCCGGGGGAGCAGACAGAAATACCATTCTCAGGCAAACCAAAGCCTTTGGTTTAAGCAAAATAGTTGTGTTTAAAGATTAATTTGAGATGCTTTAAAAATTGAGCGAGACCATACATTTTTAATATTGATTGATATTATTATAAAAGATTCAGCTGCAACTCTTCTCACCAGGACCTCTCCTGGCGCGCAGACGGAGCGTTTGTCTGCGAGGGATCGGGTCTGGTTATTTTTAATCTCTGAGGCTCGGCTCCTGTGAAATTTATGGGAAACGTCGCCTCGTGTCTGGCACTGCAGGGCTCCCTGGATGTGCTTTGGAGAACCATAGAACAGGATGGGTTGAAAAGGACTATAATGTTCATCTAGTTTCAATCCCCTGCCATGGACAGGGTCGCCAACCACTGGACCAGGCTTGGTCTGGCGGCTGGGAGGAGTCTTGTGCTTGGGAAGCCCAAGGGAGGAGGGCTGACTGGGTGAAGGCTGCTGGTTCTGACACCCCGTGTCTCTGCCAGGCGTGGGGAATGGATGGTGGATCTAATTCCTGTAGCATCTCGGGGCTGGGAGCAAAGCTCTTTCCAATAGACTGGAAGCACCGTGGAATCATTCAGGTTGGAAAAGACCTCTGACATCCCCAGGTCCAACCATCAGTCCATCCCGGCCGTGCTGACCACATCCCTCAGTGCCACATCCACCTTTTTCTTGAAAACCCCTAGGAATGGGGACTGCGAGGCAGAGAGACAAAGCAGCTGCCCCAGCCCTGAAGGAACTGAATCTGCTGCCAAGGAGTAATTCTCCAAATCGCATTTATTTCACGGCCGTGAAAGGTCACAAAGTGAAGGGAAACAAGAACTGTATTCAATTAGACAATTCGATCAAAATAAATCTGTCAAGATGGCATTCCTGCTGAGGAATCAATTGGCTTGGAAAATGAAGGCAGCAGCTGCTGCTGTTGTTATTATTGTTGTTATTATTATTATTTTAAATTAGCTTCAGTACCTGACATGAGTACCTGAGTTGGAGTGCCTGAGCGGTTCGCATCATCTATCACTCTTATTAGATATTAATATATCCTCCTCTGCCTCGCTGTTAGTGCCCTGTTAATAGCCAAGTGGCCCCAGAGTGTTTGCTGGGAGGTTGATGTGAGTGATCAGTAATGAGAAGAGATGGCGGGGCTTTGTTTGGGCAGAAGGTTATGGAAAATAGAGAGAGGATGCAGGCGAGTGCATGGCTGAAGCTGGCGTGGGAGCATCGTGGGTGAGTAAAGGTGGGTGAAGGTAAAGCTCTTCTGTGTGTCATCCTTTGGGTCTTTCCCCCAAAGAATGGGGCATCCCAAAGAGTTGGCACGCTGCAAAGCATCGCTGTAGCCCCGCACGATGGGATGTTTGCTGAGCGGTGCTGCAGGATGAGCTGAGAGGGATGGGGCCACCGGTCCGTTGGGTTTGAAGATGAGGAGAGGTGGATTGATAAGCGCCATTAGGGAATAAATAATTATGCAGGGGAAGAAATCCTCCTGTCTGAGAGATTGCAAAGCCTATGGAGTCCACTCCATCATCTGAGCTATTTAAAACATGACTTAATTGCACGTTGGAGAATACAGCAGAGAGCTGGGCAGGGGTGGGTGTAGAGCTGTGTGCTGACTCCTGCTCCACTGCTTTTATGGGATGTTCCTGCATCCTTCTCCCCTGCCCATCCTGGTGCTGCCTGGGTAGTGGGTTAATTAATTGGTGGTGCTTATTTTTGGCAGCTCTAAAGCTTTGCTGAGCGTTATCTACGCTCACCTTTACATTCTGGGGAGGGGGACATATATTCAGGGCAAGACCGACCGTGTTGTTGCCCTTACGCAGCCGTGCGCCGTGGGTCTGGCTGGGATCGTGTGGCTGTGCTGCAGAGGACCAGGGATGGCAGCTATCGCGTCCTCCATCTCCTGTTGCTTGCATTTTTATTGACTGGTGATGACAAACTGGTTTATGGACAGATCTTTTATACCCGCCAGGACTCGGCAGTTATTTTGAGATGATGCTTTGCCTCAGAATCTTCCTTCCTTCATCCTTCATAAATCTTAAGCAAGGCTGCTGCATTCAGACCGAGCTTAATATTCCTCTTGCAGATCTCTGCACCAAAATGGCTGCATTGGAGCAGGGAGGTGCGCGGATTCCTCTCCACCCCACTGCTTTCAAAGGGCAGTTGTGAGCTGTAGTGTCTGTAGAGGGGTGAGAGGTCCTTGCATGGGGTCAGTGGTACCTTAGGGCTGTCCCACACGGGAATCCAGTGCGTGGACATCAGTCTCCTTCCAGCAGGTGGTGTGCAGTGGTTTCAGCATGGAGGTGATACGATTAGCTAGAGAAGGCTGAAGGAAAGCAATGACAAAAAGAAGGGGTAAAGAAAGAAGAGCGAGGAGGAGATAGAAAAAGAGATTTATTGTGTGGCTGTGTGTTGCTGTTGTTGGCTTTTTCCGAGTAGAAAGCAGAGGAGAAAGAGTCCAGCCCCCTCATTTCACCTCTCCTACACTAATGCACTCAGTTGCAAAGGACAAATCCCATTCTCTTGGCCTTTCTCCTCTCCTCATTAACTCCAACGACCTTGGGGCCACGGTGGGAGCAAAGCGTTTATTCCAACAAAAGGATTATCAAAATAAATAACCAGAGTTTTCAGAAAAGGTCACGTCCCTTGCACGCTCAGGCAGAGGCAAAAACCTCTGTGCTCAGCTGAGTTTGGGCTGGATTCTCTTCCCAAAGCCTGGGGTGATAAATCCTGCTGGCTGTCACCTCACCCACCAGCATCACCTCCCCACTGTCAGCACAGCACCGCTGCAGAATGTATCCCGGTGAGTGTGGGGAGCTGGCTGATGCTGGAAACACTGGGGAAGGGGGTTGGGGTTGAGTGTTGGTGCGGGGCAGTTCTTCAATGCTGAGAAATGGAGAGCCCATCTCACCCTGTGGAAACAGGAGCTCATCTGTGCGTGTCCTGGGATGGGCGGTGGGGGGGTGGGCAGAGCATCTCCCCGAAGGTGGGGAGCAAGGCAAAGCTGTGGAAGAATTTGAGCAGATAGGAAGCCATGTATATGTATGTGTTTGTGTGTGTGTGTGTCTGTGCACGTCTAGTTTGAATATAAGCCACAAAGCTCATTGCTAATATCTGACATTGCAGAAATTGCTGATTTATGATACCTCAGAAACTCTCTCTTTAATTTTGCTGTTGCTAAGGATCTCTCCCAGCCCTGTTGTACCACTCGGGTTTTGTTCAACTCCAACGGGACGGGTTCTGCCCTCAGCTGCTCACCCAGCACCTTCTGCACCAGATGGTCCTTATCTCAGCCCTTCTGACAGCAAACAAACCCATCTCTCAGGTGCTCCCGCTTTCAGTTTCTCTGAAAGAAAAAAGACCATTTAAAAAAAAAAAAAAAAAAAAAGAGCATCTTTGGCTGGCATGAGCCCGTTTGGTTGCTTACAATCCTTGTCGCAGCCTGTCAGCAGCAGGCAGCCCTGGCTTACAGAAGTTTTGAAGAGCAAGCACTGAGCTGCTGCCAGCAGAATACCTGTCTGCTGCAGGAACAGAGCTGACTCACCGCTGGAGTCCTCCTCACATTGCAGGGTGCAGAGGCTGAAGGCAGCATGCTTGGGATCTGAGCCGGCTCGGCTGCTTGCTGCTTCCCTCCTGTTCCTCGCAGCTCTGTGCAGCTGGGAAAAAAAGCACCTGCCTTCACTGCCGCTGCCCGAGTGAAGTGTTAGCAGGTTTTATTCCCCCTCCTGTCTCCCTTTTTCACACCTGTGCACCGCAGAAGTGTCTGCGATCGTCACATGCCCCGCGAAAATCACCCAGAGCGTTCAGCTATTCGAGAGGAAGAGCGGAGGATGTGATTGGAGACTGGCAGCCTCCCCCTGTCTTTCATCCCTTCTCTTTGACATGATTTAGCATCTCTGAAGTTGTAAAGAGCAGCTCTCTTTGTGTAGGTGCACCTGCTCCGTGTGCGCGCAGGTGGGCGGTGTTGTTGTTGTCACTGTGAGATTTGTGAATAATTCACCAAGCAACCGGAGTGAGCCATAAAGCTTTAAATTATTAAAATGCCTCTCTGTTTGGAGGAGAGATGCTGGGGGTGTTTGCTTTGGCTGTGGGCTCTGCCTTGGAGTCGGGCCGGCCAAAGCAGGAGCGCCTCGGGATGGAGTGATGCTGCAGACAGGCTGGTGGTGATGCATGGGCAGACGGTGCAGCAGCCAAATAAATAAATAAGGAGATCCAGATAGGCAGCAGAACAATGCCAGCAGCCTTCATGATTTAAGCTGGAGACGTCTTTCCTTGGGAAGGAAAAATAAATGACCTTTTGTTGCATTGCCAACAAATGGTGTTTTCTTGCCTTGCCTCCCTCCGTTCACCTGAAGGCTGAAGAGCTGCAGTTCTGTCCCTTCTCCTATTGGTGAGTGCAGCAGCACCCTGCTTGGCCATGTGTGAGCACCGAGGGGACAGACTGTGCTCACCAGGTACCCGGACTCCAAGCTGGGGAGATTGGTTGGATATAAGGAAGAAGTTTGTAGCAAGTAGGGCGATGAGGCACTGGCACTGAGCGGTGGTGATGCCCCATCCCTACAGATACCCAGGGTCAGGGAACGGGTCTCTGAGCACTGATGGAGCTGTGGGTGTCCCTGTGCACTGCAGGAAGTGGGACCAGATGGCCTTTGAGGGTCCCTTCCAGCTCAGACCATTCTGTGACTCTATGTGAGATGTGAGGTATGATACAGAGGAAGCCAGGGCCCCTGTCAGTTTGTATTGAGCATCGGGATGCTGTTGCATTTTGGTTCATGGCAGTGCTGAAGCAGAGCTGAGCGCTGCCATTTGAGAGGTGCAGTGTTCTTTTCTGCCTTTTTTTCCCTTTCAAACATGCCGAGAGCAGGGAGTTAATTTTGGAAGCATCACTTGTGCAAGGATGTTTCTGGCAGGCTCGGGGTTGCTACGTGTAGCTAAGTGCCTCGAGCATCCGTAACTGTTCTGCTCCTTGTTTTTCTCCCCAAAGAGAAACTTTCTGGAGGGGAAGAAGGAAGTGAGTGCAATCAGCCGTGCTAAGTAATACCATAGGGTGCTGCAGAAGGGTGCCACACACACTGACACAGGGGGGCTCATGCAAGTGCCTGTGCTGGTTGCTTCCCCCTATTCTTCCCCTTCCCTTGGCCTAGGATTTGGGCAGGGCTCTGAGCGTTAAGCTGCTTTGAACCTTTGCCTGAAGTCTTTCCTCCAGCTCTGCGTCTGATCTCCTCCATATCTGCTTGCTAGAATCTTTTGAGCTGCAAAAGGCTTGGAGCTGAGGTCAGGCAGAGCCAAGCTGCTGAAGCCTTGGTGGGATCGCTGCGGTGCATGGCCTGAGCCAGCTGCACCCAGATGGGGTGTGCAAGGATGAGATATCCAAGCCTCAGCAGGAAGCACCACCATGTGCAGGTACTGCTGCCCGATCTCCATTATTCCCTGCTTTGGGGTGTTTGGTGTGTTTGGAATCACTGGGTGGGGGGGGTGGGTCCCCCTCTGGTGCTGTGAGGTGATGGATGCCATTGAAAGCTATGGGTGAATCAGCTCGTTTGTGGGGCGATACGATTCGTCTTCCTTGATGCTTTCAGGAAGGATTTGCTTAACTGTTTAAATCTGGTAAATTGCAAATTACTTAACAGCGTTGTTTCTGAACGAGGAATATAAAGAACGCTCCAAACCCTCTAAGTGGTTTTTAACAAATACAGATTTCATTTTCTATTAGGATCTCAGAATTGGTTTCCGATGTGGTTAATGCTGCTTGTTGTAGCTGTTTAGAGTCGTGTTGCTCTAAGTGTAGGAGCCAGCCCTGAGCTGTGCTTGCTAAATCCCAGAGCCGCTTCAGTCTCGTGGCTGGGCCCCTCTCGTGGTGCCTTGGTTGGTGGGTTATGCTTGTGCTGGGCTGGAAAGCACTGCCAGGAGAGGATCAGTCGTGTCCTGAAGCGGCGTGCTTATCCCAGCCAGCAGAGCAAAGCGGATCCCCTCTCCTTTCTGCCTTCCAAACTCATGTCCAATGGAGAGCAAAAGGCTTGCAGCTCCCCAGTACTAATAGCAAGCTCCAGCTCCTGAGACCACCCTCCTAGAAGCTTATTTATATCTCTGCTCAGTGTTGATTCAGCTGCCTTGCAGCCATTGCTCAAAATACAGGAGCCCTTACAGAGATGAGAACCTCCCTACGCTGCTCCTGCCCCTCTTGCTTCTTTATGTTGAGTGGCTGTTCCCATCCTGCTCGAATCAAAGAGGAGAGGAGAAAAGCACGACAGGTGCCTCCTCGGCCTTTCCAAATATCCCACCGTCGGCACATTTGTATTAGATATTGATTTCTGTTTAATAGAATAAGCCAGGAGAAATCGCACTCTTTGTTGCCGTTCAAAGGATAAACCATAAAAGCCATTAAGAAGTACTGTAAGCGGCGGGATGATTAATGAGACTTTAGGTGCATTCTACTGACTGCTTCCAGATAATGTCTTTGAAAGATCCTGTTGCTTCTGGCTGCGATTCAGAGCTATTTATTTGCAAGGTGAAGCTCAGAGGAGCGACGCTCCAACGTGAGCCCGATGTCGTTATGAGACGAACTGGATGCCCCCATTTCCCATCTCTGGAGGGCTCTCCCTGCTCGGCTGCCTTGCCAAGGCACTGGGGAGATGGAGTGCTGAAAGACAACCTATCTGCCCCCAAAGCTCTGCTCCATGCCTGCGCCTTGGTGCTGCTGCAGGGAGGGCTGTGAGGGGCTGTGGGCTGCAGGAGTTTGGGGCTTGTGGGATGGAAACCCGTATTGGGGTTGGCTTTTATTCTGAATTGAACTTCCTAGCCCTGGGTGGGACGTCATCCCTGTTGCGGCCACAAGTTGTGTTTTACAGGAGCAAACCTCCCACCTGTGCTGCTGTGTTTCTTTTCCTTGGGAGGTGGAAGTGAGTACACAGCAAATCCTGTCTGTTCCCAAACCCAGCCCATCTGCACTGAAATAACAAACAGAACGCAAGGAAAGAGATAAGCAGAGGGAAAAAAAAATGAACAAGCCTCGCTTGAAGTGTTGTTTTTGTTTCCCTCTGTGCACCTGGGCCTCGTGGGCTGCACATCTGCTGGGAGCAGAGACGTTGCTGATGATGGAGAATCCATCCCAACTGGAAAACGTGGGTTCAAAAGGAGACAGCCCCCCGTCCCTATCCTCTCTGTTAAGGGAGGCATTTTCTCACCCTGCTGCGGAGGGTTGGGATGTGCATTCGCCTTCATCGCTTCCTCATCCCCATCCCTTCCTCCCAGTCACGCTGCAGCAATCAGCAGTATGGCCATGACGGGGCAGGGGATGGAGGCAGGGATTTGCTGCCGAGGGAGCGTTAGCTGCAATAGTTTGTCATCAGGAGCAATAATAACCGAATGATGATTGGCAAAGTGGCATTGAAGGGGTAATGAGGATATGATCCAGAGCAGCAGAAGGGATAAAGAGGGAGTAATATCCCATCTTCTTGCTTTTTCCTCTCCTGTCTCCTTTCTTTGCTTTACATTCCACTCTCCCAAGCCTTCGTTTGCCTCTCTCAGATCTCTCCCTCTCCATGCCTGGGCTTTGCAGCCTCTCCCGGGGGCCCTCTGCTCCTCCAGCCCTTCCTGCAGCTGATTTATCGCCCTTGCCAGCTCACTTGGAGGAAATCAGCGCCATTTTCGGCTCCTCCAACATGCAGCCACAGTCCGTGGGTGCTGTGGGCACAGCAGTGGGGACCCAGAGGTGTTAAAAGGGGCACAGTGCTCACTGGGTTCATTCTCAGCACCCCGGTCAAGTGCTGCAGTTTGTGCCTGTAATCTCTCCCGTGCTTAGAGGTGAGTTTTATGGTCCCTGGGCTTGCTGCATCCTCGCTGCCACTGACTGCTGCTGAAGATTTAGCAAATCCTTTAATCTCTCTCTCTTTCCTCAGTTTCTCCAGTTGCTTAAGTGAGGATAATGAGCCATAGCTAACTTGCAGGCTGTCAAGGGAGTGGTTTAATTAGAGGCTGATCTTGCAAGGTGCTTCAGTACCAGGGTGGTAGGGGGAGGCAGGATCAGGGGCTTAGGAGCTGCATAAGTGCTTGGGAGGATGACCTCCTGGGGGATGCAGGGTCCTCAGTCCTTGAGGGACCCAATGGCAGTGATTGGGAACTGCAGAACCATGGGTTCCGCTCTCCTTGGCTGTCCCTTTGCTTCCTGTATGCATGGGGTTAATGGCCTGGTGCATCTGCCAGCCGCAGGGCTTCCCAGCCAGCACTGCACTTCCAGGAATAGAGGTCTGGGTTTTGCGGCGCTGTTGTAAATCCAGAGAAGAAAAAGGGAGTGAGGGGAAGGGGGAAATGCACTCCTTTCAGCCATCTCTGGTGTAAGCTGATCAGATGCAGAGGTGTCTTTTGGAGAAGGCAGGAAGTGAGGTTGAGCAGATGGATGCTCCTCAGTCACCTGGGTACCCAGAGGTCTGCAGGAGGGCACTGGGGCACCTGAGCCACTTTTTGTCCTCCCATCAACCCCTTTCCCTCTGGTGTAACCCCACGAGGAGTCTTCCTCCGGCCCCATCGCAGTGCTCGACGCTTTCTTTGGATGCTCCCCAACCTTTATGTCCAGAGGGGACACCACTGCTGTACTCAGTGCCCGTTGTCAGACACAATCTGCCTCTGCTGGGCGGGCTATGTCTCATTCTCTGCCTTGGTGGTTAGTTGTGATGCTGGAGGCACTGTGGGTGTGTGTGTTGCTGCCCCCAGATCTTGTGGCTGCGGCTGAGCACATCCTCCAGGGCTGTGTTTTGGAAGATTAGCTGATGCTGGAGCAAGCAGCATCCGCTGCCTTCCCTGTCTGTTTGCCTCCACCACTCCCTTAACAAATGCAATTATATTTGTCTCGCACCATCTTTTTTCTCAAGATGAGCCCATGCTGACAAGTGCTTAGAGCCCCATTCTCTCTTCCCCTGCCAAAAATCCGGCAGCGTCAACAAAACAAACGGGCAAAAGCTAACTGCTTCCATCTCATCCCTAACAACCGTCTCCGGCACTGCTTTATTTCTGGCTGCTTTCTTTGGCAGAGGGGTCACATGAGCTGGACTCTGCCTCCTTTCCCTTGTCCTAGTTTTCTTTGTTTCTGTCCTTTTCCATCCATGTACATATGTGTGTATAGAGCAGAGCATGCAGCACGTCCTGTGATGCTGCTGCCCCAGGTCCCTGCCCAGCCCTGTGCTCAGACCACACAGTGCTGTTGCCTGCAAGCTCCATGAGAGCTCGGTCTCTCGAGTCCTGGCTGCCTGCACTCCAATGGTATTTCATACAAAAGCCTTTGAGAAGCAAAGAAACACTTGAAAATCTCACCCCAGAGTGACCTTTTTTCCCCCCTTCCCTTGGGCAGGCAAAGGGCATCGTGTGACCCGTCCACTCAATCCCGTAAATCGTTTTTATGGATGTGTGTAATATCAGAGAGACATACTTCATCCCTTTAAAGAGAAAAATAAACAGTTTCTCTCATCATTATACGGTTTCCAGGAAGGAAAGCACAGTTGGTGTTGACAAAGCTTAAAAAGGAAGAGGGGAATGGAAAAAGAAAACCCCAACCCAAGGTGCTGAACTCTCCCCAAACAACTTTGCCTTCGATATTTGCAAACGTGTAGCTTGTTCCTTGTTGGATTTAGTGTGAACTTGCAGTGAGGGTGCCCAGGTTCAGTGGTGGGCAGGCAAGGTCACACTGCATGAGCCTGCGTGTGTCAGTGCTGAGACGTGGATGTTAAATCCCATGTTTTGGAGACGTTGGCAGTGGCTGCATCCAGATATAGGGCAGAGACTTGGCAGTGTGTGTAGAAGCAGGAGGTCAGACCCACGCATCTCCCTGTTACTGGATGTCTCCTTGCTCCACCTAGGAGCAAACTGGGAGTTCTGCCCTGGGTGTTAGCAGTGGTGGCCATTGAGTGTGCCCCTCTCAGGAGGGTGATCCACTGTACCCTAAGAAGCTCAAGGCTGCTCATTAAGATTCACCACCATGTCAGCTATGGGGGAAGCTTTGAACAAGACCTGCACTCGGTTCCTGACTTCTAAGTGGTTGTAGTTAGCTGAGCCTCAGCTATTCTGGGAGGGATGGAAACAGGTTCCTGCTTGGGGTGGCCAGCAAATCCCTTCCCAGCCGACCTCACCTCCCCAGGGTGTACCCACAATGGGTACGAAGCTGTGGCACTGAGGGATGTGGTCGGTGGGCATGGTGGGGTGGGTTGTGGTTGAGTTTGGGCATCTTACAGGTCTTTTCCAACCTTAGAATTCTATGATCGTGCCGTAAAGTGTCCAATTTAAGGCATCCCTGTGGGATTTTGCTTGAGAGCCCCTTCAAGTAAGTGGTTTATCACTCACAAATTCCCTTCCCATCAGCTAGGATTGATTTCAAGACGTGAACTCGGCTTCTTCTGTGGTTGGCTGTGCACTGTTACGTTTCAAAGTGCTATGAGAGCTGCAGACATGTGAGGCCTTGTCTTTTCCCACTGAGATATTTTCAATTTTTCCCCTTCCTGGGTTTATTGCGTTCGACTTGTGCTTACTCCTTTGAAGCAGAGATGCATTTTAGCCACAGAATTTCATCTCGAGGTGTAGATCCACACTCAAAAGAGGGAAGCATTCACTGCGTTTTATGTTCTGCCTGTTAGGGAGTTGGACCCAAGCTGTGAAATTCAGATGTAAATTCCTCCTAAGCCTAGCGACCGCCAAGCATGGTTTGATCACCCAGCTTTTAAGCTAAAGAGCACCAGTGCCTGGGAAGGGAAGCTTGGGAAGCATCCCTCAGTGACAGGAGTGGCTGTTGGCTGTGATCCCTTCTGCATCCGGAAAACCAGCTGGGGTGAGCTTGGCACACCCTGGAAGATGCCACAATCCTCCCATTGCAATGAACGCTGTGTGAAGTCGGGCTTGCAAAAGCTGTTTCTGCCTCTCTGCGAAGGAAGGCATTGATGTAAAATAAATGGAAGGTTAGGCTGTAGATCATGGGAACCAGTGGGGAACCTGGTGGGAGAACGGACCCAAAAGGTGCACTGTCCTCACCCGGAAGGCATCAGGAATGAGAGGCTGTGTCCCCTTTTTGTTCTCTACTTTGGCTTTTGGCAGGATCTCGAGCACTTTCCGTGTCAAAGCAGTAATGTGGGCATAGTAGGGGGGAGCAGGGTGGTAGTAGCACCCCTTCCTTGTGTTCACTGAGGGGTTGAGATGTGTTTGTTCTCTTTGTGCAGATCGAAGGCTGTGGAGATCGCAGAGCCTCCTAAGGTGTATGGCAGGGCTTAATAATAACGGATGAGTCAGGTCTTCAATATTGCACGAAGGTACCAGGCTTAAATAATACATGATGCAAAATTAGTCAAGGTGTATCTGAAGGGAGGGATGGACGCTGCAATCCAGTGAGCACAGGAGCAGCTCAGTTACTGTCAACAGCAATAGAAATGAATTCGTTTCTAGTAAGAGGCAGAGAGAATTCTCTACGTGTAGTTCCTCGTCCTTTAAACAGTGTCATTTGTTCTGAGATTTCATGTTCAGTGATGAAGAGCTTCCTGTGAAGAGCTGTCCATGCCCACGAAAGGGTGAAGACTTGTTTGGAAGTCTTGGTGCTTGTTGGGGAGAAGAGGGAAGGAAAGGTGGATGAAGGCAGCATTCTGTATGCAAAATGAAGCTGGGCTCTGCGATGGCAGCTGTCTGAGGCATGGCACAGCATTTCTCTGCCCTGTTATTCGTCCCTTTCCTACCCTGGGCTCTGCTCATCCAGCCTTGAGCTGCCATCGCCGTTCATGTATGAGGAAGGGGAAGGAGGCAGGTGGGCGTCCACGCGATACTCTGCAGTTTGGTGCCCTTTTGAAGCCCGGAAATCCAAGCATGAAAGCTTACAGGTAGCTCAGAAGCCCTATGGGCTGAGATGTCGGTTGTCCTTTGGCTTTCAGGGGGCCCTGGCTCTGTGGTTCCTATGCAGATCTTGGCTTTAAGCCTCCCAGCTTCCCTCTCGACGAGAGCTCTGCTTAACCTTTCCTCTTGTCTGCAGAAAGCACATCGCATTAGCCCACGCACGCAGATGGAAAATTGAATGGGATCTTTGCCCTTTTCCTTCTTGTAACGTAACAACTCAGGGATCCCCCACAAAGGCTGGATTTCCCTTACGAAGCGCTCGGTGGCAAAAGACATAGAAGGTAATTGGAAAAGTAGCCAGGTTTGAGATTAAAGTTGTTCCATCAGCTGAGACGCGCGTCGGAAGCTTCCCCTCTGGCTGATTTACATAATGCTCCTAACCATTTCAGGAGGAGTGTTGGGAATCCCATAATGCAAATAACCCCCGAGCCTATATAATCAAATGCCTTTACCTGATCCGGGATGAGTGCAAAAAGAAATTTGCCACATGTTTTACCCAGCTCAGCAATGTCTCCTCTGCAGACGGAATTGCTAACAATATTCCAACCTGTTGGAGCACAACATTGAAACGTATAGAAACAAGACCCGCAGCCACGTTCTGCAATTCAATCTTGTCTTTATTGCAGCAGTGGAGGTGTGCTGCATATTAGCGAGTATTTTTTTCCCCTGACTAACCTTGGCTAGCTCTCATTACCAGTCCCCAGCTCTGCTGAGAGTGGGTTGGTGTGGGTCCTTCTCCCATCACCGTGAAGGTGACAGCCTCCCTGTCCTGCCCAAGGATGGGGCAGCGATTCGAGATCAACCTGCAAAACCTCTAGCCTGAATTCCCACTGATGACCAAACAGCACCAGGATGGATGTGAGGCGATGTGCTTTACTGCCTCTGGGCGAGCACAGCTCCTCCACAAACTGATGCTCCTGCACTGACTTCAGCATCCCTATGCAGATTTACCTCTGCTGAGGATCTGTGCTCTAATCCGTCCTTTTTTCACTTTTATCTTCCAGAGGAGAACAATATATCTCTTACCCTCTTGGTAGTTTCCTTTCCATTCCTCGTTTGAATTATACAGAGGGTGCACTCGAGTGATTTTTAAATCTAAATGAAAATGTAAAGAACCCTTTACCACAGCACCAAGTCCTACAATAAGGCAAATTGTTTAACTTCTATGCAGCCCCATCTGGCCCTAATTGATTCTTGTAACCCAACTGTGATTTCTAACATGCTCTAGTCAGAGAAATCTACCGGCACTAATTCAACACGGTGAGCGCTGATACGGCGTTTAATGCGACAATGAGATCAATTTTCCTTCTGAGTACCGCCCTGCCCGGCTGGGATGTGAGGGATGGTGGGGCTTTGGCTGGAAGATTTGTTTCTGAGAATGGGAAAATACAGTTTTTCCTTCCCCCTTCCCCCTCACTTTCTTTTCTCCTTGTGTGCCTGCAGCTCTTTCTGTGCCTTGGAAACCCCATAGGATTTCCTTAAGGGGCAAAGATTAAAACCACGTTGGATGAGTCTGTGCTCACCATAGCCCTGTTTGTGGACCCCGGAGTGTTTTGGCATTTGGATTCC
The DNA here is from genome assembly GCF_026119805.1 of Tympanuchus pallidicinctus. Classification (NCBI taxonomy): domain Eukaryota; kingdom Metazoa; phylum Chordata; class Aves; order Galliformes; family Phasianidae; genus Tympanuchus; species Tympanuchus pallidicinctus. The sequence continues at coordinate 4,114,565 of NW_026294748.1, forward strand.
AAATGTTTGGGCAGAGGTTGAATCCCATCTCTCTGTAGTGAATTCCCTGCACCTCGGCCCTGCCGTGCACAGCGGGAATCCAGGGGCTGTCATCCAAGGATGCTCTCGCTCAGCATTACAACTTGTATCCTCTTGAGCTGTGCTACGAATAGAAGGGTGGCTTTTCTTTTTTCTTATTTTCTTCCCCTTCCTAGTCAGCTAAAAATACAGAGTTTCTGGATATCCTTTGGCTGCTTAGCAAGTGGGGTGAGAGTGTGGGCCTCTGGACTGCTGCAGCTCTTACATTGTGCCCTGATGGGAGTAACGCTGGCCATCATTTCTTTATTGCTACAGCTTTCTGGACATGCTAATGCTTATCTCCTTGCTCTGCATCTTGTGTGTTGGTGGATTGGAAGCTGCTTACCCTGATCATTGTGTTGTCAACAAGGAGTGATGGCACTGGAATAAGGTCTGTGTGGGTGGGAGTGTATCTGCGAGGCTGTTCCACTGGAGAGGTGATGAGCCATGGGGAGAAGCCTTTGTGGAAAGCAGTCTTCTTAGTGGAGGGGAGGCATGCTTCCCCGCTGCCTCTGTACCAATGCAAAAGCAATGCCTTGAGGCATGGTGGTGGTGTGGCCAACGCTCCCCATGTCAGGCTTGGGTGTCTCATTGCTCTGCCCACCCCATGCCCTCCCCTCCAGGAGGCTCTGCTCGCTGCCAGCGCTGGGCTAAGACGATGTGGAATTTAACGGCCACCTCTCAGTGCTGCACTGCAGTGTGACTGGCAGGTGACAGGCTGCTCGATGGCAGTGACAGGCAGGAAGCCAGGCTCCGAATTAGAGATGACAGGTCCAGCCGGCACCACAGCATGTGTCTCTGCTCCTTAGCCATGCTGGGAGGAACGAGTGGCATTGCCAGTCTTGCTCAGGGCATGTCACTTGTCCATCAGTTGCACCCTTTGTTTCCCCTTCCACAGTGGATTTCCATTCCACCTTTGGATGCCATAGGAGCAGGCTGCTTGCTGAGCTGATATCAGGAAGCCAGCGCTGACGGAGGCACTGCAGATGTGTTGCAAACAGCACTGCCCTGTCCGAGCAACATCCAGGCTCACCCTTGCAAGGACTGATATCTGTTCATAGAGTCACAGTAGGAAGGAACCCTTAAAGGCATTCAGTGCACTGAGCAGGGACACCCACACTGCATTAGAGCCCCGTCCCCTGACCCTGCTGTCTGCAGGACGTTTCCTTGGTGTTGGCTGTGTGTGGTGTTGGCATGGCTTGGCTGGGAGCTCATCCCTGAACCCCAGCACACCTCCTAAGGCCACATCCAGAGCTGTTTGCTGTAGATTCTCGTTTGCTAGCTTGAAAAATAGAAAAGAACAGCAACAGGAATCTACAGGAGATGAGATTTACATACACAGAAGGAGTAAAAAGCCCCGTTTTTGTTTGTTTTTTTTTCGTCCCTGTTTGTTTGCTTTCTTACTTTTCTGACTGCTTTTCCCATTAAAAATTCAAGATCTGTCTGTCTTCCATTTTCTGGAAGGCTCAGAGGACATCTGGAGAACTTGTTAGGATTATGTTGTTTGAGAGATGATGCCTTTGGAGGACAGGGGAGAGCTGCCCGTTGGAAACTCCACATTTGGGGGCGGATTTTGTTGTCACCTCTTTCTTTAATGACTTTTTTCTTTGGAGAAACCCTCTTGAGAGAGAAGCCCTCGTTAAACCTTGCGCCTGGGAATAACAGCACAGAAAACCTCCAATTTTGGGGGACCTCTAATGAGTCTCTCTCAGAGAAAAGAGCTTTAGATTTCTATTTCGTCTGCGGTACTGTGGAAAAAAAAGAGGGAAGCAAACAATCGAAGGCATTTTTTTTTTCAGTTAAAAAAAAAGAAGGAACCTCAAACCCCACCTTTCTGTATGCACTGCTTGTAAGTGGGAAAAAGAAGGCAGCACCCCGCTTCCTTCCATCAAGCTTCTTCTATAAAGTATTAATAGAGAATTATACCCTCGCTATAGGATTATTAAAAAAGGAGAGAGATAAAAATGATAGAAATGAATCCGTATGCTATTATGCGGATGACAATAGATACACTTAAGCCTTCCAGCCCTGACCTTGGCACATGTTTCATCTCAACTCTGGGAGAGTCTGAAATTGATACGCTGACACTCGGCATTAATATGAGGAACCATCGCCTTCCCCAGGGGGCACAAGGGGATGGGAAGGGTTTTGCCAGCGCTCCGAGGGGTGGAGCAGGACCTCTCCTCTTCCCAACACCTTGGGTTCCCTTCTGGGATTTTATCTATTTATGTCTTTATCTTCAATGGAACTTGATGTCAGGGGGGTTTCACCCCCCTGTGACCCCCTGCCTGGATGCTGTGCATGGCGTGCAGATGTGCATTGGAGGTGGTACCCATTGCTGCCCCCATCCCTTTGTCAGCCTTTCTCTCCCCAGACTTTGGGGTCTCCATTGAGCTCAGAGAGGGGAAATTTGGAATAAGAAGGGGACAGATTGCTGCTTGTGTCCATGGGGGCAGCTCTACGTTCTCCTGGCCAGGTTTGGGACTCTGCACCCCACTTTACCTCCTACCCCACACCCCATAAAGCTTCCCCAGCTCTGAGCTGCCAGCCACCACTGCCTCTGTTAATCGCATGGCAGAGGCAGAAGGTTTCCATTCCCCCTTCCTCAGCCAAGTTTGTTTTGCCCTTAAGCTACCGTGAATACTGAGAAGGAGAAAGAGCTGCGTAACGCAGTGACAGCTCTGCAGTGTTCCTGCTAATGCAGATATCATTTGATCAGCGTGATCCTCCACGAGGATTAATAATGAAGAACACTCGGGGTGTGAAGCCCGAGGAGCAGCGTGCTGCTGGCTGGCTGCAGGCGGCACTGCTGGGCATGGTGCTCACAGCAGGGAGCTTTTCCCCATGGGAAGACGCAGGGACATGGGAAGGGAAAAGTGCCTTTCCAGCACCTCTGTGCAGACATCCCTCCAAAAAGGAGGGGTTGCCCATTGCACCTCAACATCCCATGCTCTCAGGTGTCCTCATGGTGGGGCTGGGCTCTGGAGACCTCAGCGTGGCAGCTCGCTGCCTCCAAACCCACGTGTGCGTCTTCCTTTCTTTGTCTCCCCGCTTATTTATAACTCTGGTTAGCATTTGTTTTTTATTATTATTATTATTCCTGCTAAGCCATAAAGTCGTTGAGGGGAAGAAAAAAAAAAAAAAGATACCAGGGCAAATGTGTCAGGCAAATTAAACGAGCTTGTTATAATCAGCAGCTTCTCCCGTATCCTTTCTCTCCGTGGCTCGCTCCGTCCCTGCTCCCCATGTACATAGAGATGCTCTCCCTCCTCTCAATTTCAGTGTCAAGAACTTTATTGGCATGACAAGATATACTGTGTTGCTGGAGTTAATACAGTCTCAAGTGTGTACGTCTGAGAGAGGTTTTCACAGTCATAATTGGGTTTTATACAGTGTGTCCAGTTCTATATTCGGAGGCTGAGGCGCAGCTATATCGGGAAGCCGTTTCTGCCACCTCTGCTGGATTTATGCAGATGGGTTTTTCCTGGCTTTTAAGGGTGAAACCTCATTGGTTTGTGCTGCCTGCTCATTGCCCACCTGCTGCCTGGCCAGAGGAGCCCTGGCTGTGTCCTTTAGGCTGAAACCCCTCCTTTATGAAACCCAGCTGGAATGTGGCATTGAATTAAATGCTCATCGAGGAACCAAGCCTCGTTGGGTTCTCATTCACCCTATGCAATCGCCTGCCCAACATCATTCTGCTCCTTGGGGTGCCTCCATGGTGCTCTGGGAGTCATCGCTGCATGGCCCAACACAACGGCCAATCACCCTGTATCTCCATGCAGCCAGCATCTGCCCAGCATCCCTTCTGCTGCATGGGAGCCTCTGTGATGCTCCAGGCTTGGGACAAACACCCATCACCACCGCGCAGAGGCTGTTTACAGAGCTAAGGAGCCAACAGGACCGAGGACAGCCAGCCCACAAGGGAAGGAACCTTTGCTCCAAGAGGCGATGAAAGGCAGCGGAATTGGAAATGGTTTGATTTCAATTAGTTTTTAATTAGCCGCTGTCTCCACGCCATCGGATCAGTCGCCAAATAATTGAAAAGCAACAATATTTGCATGTGGTGCCTCGAAGAGTGGCTGTGTCTGATCTGAGGCAGGGAGGGCTGGGGGAGATAATTCCCAAGGTCAGAGGCTCCTCGCTGGTAGTTCAGCGTGGGCAAGCTTCTTGCAAATAACCCACGGTAGCCTCACAGTAATTTTACAGTAAATTAATGCCGAGCTGGCATTTGTATGGATTTAATTAGCAGGCAACACAAACTTTTATAAACCTTTTGCAGTGGCAATTTAAACCTGATTGCAAAGTTATTAAAGGAAGCCATGGCAGGCTGCTTGAGGAGTCTGTAGGGACTGAGGCACTGCGTCCTCACAGTGGGGGGGGTCGGTGCTGGGACCAACCCTGCTCACCTGGGATTGGCCGAGGCTCTGCTGGGCTCCATCTCTGGAAGTGATGCTCGCCGTGCTCCGTGCCTTGCTTTTATCTTCCCACTCCCCCATCACTCGCAGTTCTGCCTCCCCACCGCTCTTCTGCCCATCTGCAAATGGCTGCTGCATGGTTTTTATGGCAGCTGCAAATAACTGGCAGGCAGTGTGGTGCAGGAGCCCCATAAAAGTGCTGCTCTCCTCTCCGCACAAGCAGGCAGAGCGCTTTATGAGCAGCTCTGTGCTGTGTGGCAGTGCTGTGCTTGCCTGGTCCCTGAAGAGAGCTGCTAGAAATCGCAGGATCATGAGTTTCACAGCAGATATCTATAGCTGGTGTCACAGGGAATTAAAAGAAGCAGGTTAGTAGCCTCACTTGGGCACGTGGGGTTACAGTCCCATAGTTCAGGGTGGGCTTGGGCACCGTGGATGGAAGCAAGGAGGATGTAGCCCTGGAAGGGGCCGGAGGCTGTGCTAAGGGCACAGTAAACGTGCACTTTGGAACGGGGGGGCCCAGCGTGGAGTCCTTTTTAAGTGCCTGCAGAGTGAGGCTGTTTCTTATTTGGCAAATAATTGCATTGAAATATATGTATATAAGGGCCAAGCAGCCTTCATAAGAAATGGGAAAGAGCAGCCTTTAATTACAGCCGAGGGTTTTATATGGCGATTCCAGGACACCTCTATAATCAGCCAGAGATATTCTGTCCTCCATGCTTCCCCCTAACACGTTAGGAGGACAATGGCAAGTCATTAACGAGCTATAATGGGAAAAGCCATATCTAACTATTCCATTCTCTTAGCGAGGCTGGGCGGATGACTAACTGCTGGCGGACTTTTTCTTCCCTTTTCTCTTTGTTAATAACATCCTTGCTGCTGCCAGTCCAACCCAGGCAGATGCTGGGGCAGCGCTGTGCACTTGGCTTCTGGCACGGCATGATGGAGTGCAGGAGCTGCTCCACCGCTGTGCATTTGTCTGAGTGGGAGCAGAACCCGCCTAAACCCCTTCCCTGCAAGCTGGAGGAAAGCTCTGATTAATGATTGATTGCTGGTATTAATTTGCTGCGTAAGAGGTGTCCAGGGACAAGCTTGAAATGGCTGCTGTGCATCCAGGAGGAGTGCAAGGAGCTGGTGGGTTTGAAGGGAGCATCGTGCTTTCCCAGAGGGGTGCAGAACCCTTTGAAGAGGTTTCAGGGTGGTTGTGGGGACTCCCAGCTCCTGCCTCAGAGATGTTCTCACCTTGTGTCCTCTGCCTTATGTCTGCATAGCCTGGTTCCCAGGGCTGGCACTTGTTTTTGTCAATAGAATCTGTTGGGTATCCAACATGGGGTGAAGGTGTCTTTGGGGAACAAGGGCTGTGAGCCTGCAGGGAAGCCAGCAGCTGTGGGAGATGGACACCACTTTGAGATGCTTTCAGGAGCACCAGTCTTTGAGCAAGCACTAAGTGCCAGGCTGCTGCAACCCAGATCCTCTTCGTTTCTAACTTGGTGTTCCCTTCTGCAAACCTGAGCCTGAATGTCGAACAGGGCGAGGTGGGAAAGAGAAGGGGGGGGGGGGGGGTACTAAAAAAGTAAGGAATGCAAACGTAGAAGATCTGAAAGAGATTTCCAGATGGATGTGGGTAGGAAAATGAGGGAGAATGCTATTCGCAGCTTGCAATTAAAATAAATCTGAGCAGGAGAAGAGATGGCAGTGCTGAGTCTGTTGATGCGTCTGATGAAGCAAAGCTGATTCACCTAGAAGTTGACACAGCTGTGTTAACGTGCCTGCAAATAGCAGCTCCTGTCTGCCTGTGATTAAGCCACGATGGAAGGGCAGCCTGTCACCTGGGGGTTCTAACAGCCACTGTCTCCCCTTGGAGCTGCTTCCTAGCTGGGTTCCCATGTACAACCCCAGCTCCTGCTGCCAGCTGACAGAGCAGAGGTGCTGCTTAGGCTCCAGCTCTGCCAGCCGAGGAGCACAGCGTGCGTTTGACTGTATGAACATTTCAGTCCTCACCTGTTATTTTGGTTTGGGCACAGAGGGGCGGGAGGAGGGACAGGATGTGGCTTTCGGAGCGTGATTGCAGTGATTTACCTTGTTGGCTGCAGTGAGCAGCAGTGAGGTGTCAGCTGTGTGCACAAGGCACTGCGCCAGCAGCCAACTCTGTGCAAAGGGATTTAGAAGGGAATGGGGGGGGGATGAAAACCCCTTGTCATGGGTGAGGGGTCTTGAGTATGCTCTAAAAATACCCCTCAGCAATCAGGCTGCTGCTGTTCCCCATTGTGCTCTTCTGTGCTGCTGGTGCTCATCAGTCCCTGGGGTATAAATAGCAGCTCCTGGAGGAGAGCTCGGTCTTGTTTTGATATCCTGGTGGTTGTAGCAACGTTGAGCTGCGATAGGAAGGGAATCAAGTTGGGATGCAGCCTGGGAAAGCAGCCCCTGCATGGGGAACCCAGGTCTGGGTACTGCTGCCCTCCAGCAAAGGGTGAGGGGGTGGGGAAGAAGATGCAACTGTGGAACTCGCAGGATCTGACGGTGGAAGAGGGAGATGTGATCTCAATTCTTCCAATATGTCAGAAGTTGTTACAGAAAAGAGGCCGATCGATTGCTCTGTCCACTGTGAGATAGAACAGGAAGGAATCGGATTAATTTGCAGTAGGGAAGATCAAGGTTAAATATTTGGGAATAGAAATCTCCTTGGCAGCAAGAGCTGGAGTGTCTTGGGAGTGGCAGTGTGAGAGAATCACAGAATCATTAAGGTTGGAAAAGACCACCAGGATCACCAAGCCCAAGCCCACCCATCCCCACCAAGCCCACTGACCACATCCCTCGACAGGTTTGAATCTGGTTGCTGGGGCCCACGAAGGGCAGTGTAAGCTATTGAGGATGGGATGGGATGCTGTCTCCATGGGGTGGCTTCGTGAGATGCACGAAGCCTCCAACCATCAGCTTCCCAGCGCTGTGTTATCCCTCACCGTGAGACGCACGTGCAGCAAATGAGGCTGCTGTGATCCAATGCTTATTAAGCAATTATAGGGGAAGTGGAGGGGGTGTCATCAAACTGGCTGCTCTGCAGATTTCCTGTGAAAACTGTCTCGCTGAAACCCAAATGTCATCAGTCATCAGCCGCCGAGCAGCCTCTCCGAAACCTCCAAGTGGGACGTAAGCACTGGTTCATTACAGCTGTCATCCTGCTGGTGCTTGGGTTTATTTGTGGCTGTGGTGTTGCTCGCAGAGAGGCTCTGCTGTGCTTTTTGGACACGAATGCCGACTCTAGAGGCTGAGCTCTGGAAAAGTTTCATCTGCTCTGAAGGCAGACGCTGCATCAGCACCCACCATGGTTTCCTGATGCTGTGCAGGAATAGCAGAGCCCCGCTCTTCCTGGGGTCTCTGCGAGCACCCAGCAAAAGCCAGGCTGGTCCACTGCAACTGCCTTGCTTGCTGTGGTTTCATCTGCAAGGCCTTAGGGGGAGTGTGGGTTTGCAGAGGGATTTGAAGGGGTTGGGATATGAGGAAGAGGGCAGCACGGGTTTGCAAAGCTGCATCCTTGTTGCAGTAGGTCTGGTGTGGTTTTCCCCTGTGGCTGATGGTGGCTTGGGGTAGACAGGCAGCCAATAATGTCGCCTTGGGCAGCTCCTCCACTTAATCAAAAGGTTTTTGCCCATAAGAAGGAATTTCTGGAGCTCCCTGAGGAGTGGAATCCTGCCTGAGCCTTCCCCTGTGCTCTGTCTCTGGGTTAAAGCTTATTCCCTGCAGTAACCAGAGAAGGGAGAAAAAGTGCAGCCGGGAAAGAGGAAACCTAATGGGTAGGTAATTAAAGGACATGCCGGGGGATAGATGAATGAATAGAGAGGAGGGAGGATGCGGAGAGGCTATAGAAACACATCAATACATGTATGAGGAAAGGAGAGATGGAAGAGAAGATTAATTTATGATCGTTCCTGTCTATTATTATTCTGAGTCAGAGGCTCTTGAGCACATCTGGAAAGTTTCCAAACCTGCCCTGGTGCCTTCAGGTTAGCACAAGATGAGCAGCTCTGCTGTGATGCCCCGGGCGCAGAGCTGGGCGAGCATCAGCATGGGGGGATGTGGGAAGATGGTTCCCCTCTGCTCCATAGAATGGGGAGCAGGGCACGGTGCTGGGAAGGATGGACACAAACCTCAGTTTGTTTATTCCCCGTTTTAATAATTGCCTGATTGAGTTGCATTTTTATTTGGTTTCAGTGGCAATCAGATGGAGAGCTGTAATATCCACTCGCACCTTGTAATTACCATTAATGTCTTCTCTCTCCTCCATGCGAGGCAGGCTGGGGTGGGCAGAGCGATCGTGTGGGAGCACTGCACATCCACGAGCTGAGGCAGAACGAGCCCAATGGAGAGGGAGGAATTGGTGGGGAAGGGAGACGGGGCGAAGAACTGGGGGAAAATCCACCTTAAATCCCAGACAAAGGCAAACCCGGCGAAGTGTCAGAGTCAGCACAACAGCGTGCGAGCCTAATTACCATAACGATGTGAAAGAGCCCAATCAGCAATCTGGGGCTAATCTTTCATGTATTACAGGTCTCTCTTTCGTAGCGCTCCGCAGCTAAATGCATTTTTAATGAAGATATTCCTAGACTCGTAGATAATTTCCTACTCTTTACAAGGAGTGTATCAGAGCTCATTAAGCGGGTCGTTCTTCTTTATATTTATATATATATATAGCTATATGTATATATATGTATTTCCCAGTTCTTCAGGAGGCCAACATCAGTGCCGGCGGCAGCAAAGAAAAGCTGTCCCTTGCTGCAGAAAGGCAGAGAAGGAGGGATGCTACGGCTGGGAAGGTTTGCTAAGCACACAGAATCAAAGAATGGCTTAGGCTGGAAAGGACCTTAAGGGTCATCCATTTCCAACCCCTTCCATGGGCATGGTTGCCTCCCACTGGATGAGGCAGAGCAGGGCCCCATCCAACCTGCTGTCGGTGCCTCCAAGGATCTCCTGTAGGGCTGGGTCCTCCTCCCCTCTGCTGTTTGCATTCTCCATGGGCTGGATGAGAATGAAGCCAAATACAACAGCAGCACGAATGGGAATTGGAGGCACTGGGCAGCTGGAGGTGAGCAGTGGGTGCACTTGCTGCACTTATTGCATCCTCGTGTATGGTTATAGAGGATTTGTAATTGGATCGTTGCTCTGATGGTGACTTCTCACAATTTGTAAAGTGCTGTCAGATGAGCTCTAGTTGGAAATTAAAGAGGATGCTGAGGCTGGCCTGGAGGTGAGGTGTGGGAAGGCAGAGGGGTCTCTCCTGCTCCCCATGCACTCATCTTGTCAGGGTCTCTGTGAGCCTCAGAAGAAGGGAGATCACCTTTAGAGCATCAGCCAGCTGGCTTCTGACAGGCAGAGGACACGGAGGGTGTGTTTCCAATTATCTCTGTAGATGGGGCCAAATCCCAAGGGGGGATGAGGAGCCGCAAGGCAAAATGAGGCCAAGGAACTGCCAGACAGAAGTGGAGTGATGATCAGCCTCGTCCTGCGCTGTGCCTCCCGGAGCGGCTGGTCCTGCCGTGGTGTTCAATTACAACCTGCCCAAAGGAAAGGAGCTCTGAACTCGAGGGAAGAAGCCTGGCTGTGTGTCTGTGGACAGGAGCTGCATGGGGTGTTCGTGGCTCAGTGGTGTGTTTTCTCCTGGGCGATGCACTGCTGGGGGTTTGCTTGAGCTCGGCAGCAATTCTGGGGGCCGTTTCTCTCGCAGGGTTGCTCCCATCTCTTCCCTCCTAAGCCCATCCCAAGGAACACCCAGTGGGAAAGCACCTGAGGGCTGCAGGCAGAGAGGGGTTAAAGAGGTGGAGGACCAAGAGAAGGATGGCAGAAGTTTGCAGGGATGATAAACACCACTGGGGCTGATTTTGTCTCGCTGGAGCGGGGCACTGATCTGTGATTAGAGTCGCTGAAGCTTTTGCAATCGATCAGGTGGGAAGTAGTAGGATGGAGGTCAGAGGAAGTGGGGAGAGGGGAGCTGCCAGCTGCTGGTGGGGTGTCCCCTCTGAGACTCCTGAAGCCGAGGGTCTTCAGCTCAGTTTGGCTGGCCGGTTGGTGAAGGGTGTCCCAACTTGTGCTTTGAACATCAGTTTGTGTTGTGTTCTGTATGGTGAGTGACTCTGTGTTCCAGCCAGACCTGCATTCATAGCATAGGTGTTTTTTTTTTCTTCTGAGTGCTCCCATTGGAGTGGCTGGTAAAACTCACGTTGGGCTGGGAATGGACATATGGAAAATGCATGTGCTGTGCATGTGCTGACCCACAGACCTTCCTGGGATGGAGCAGCCCTTTGCTGGCAGTGCTGCCCAGCCCCAGCAAGCCATGCTTAGGTGTTATGGATTCATGCAGTAATTAGGTTATCCGGGGTGTCCACTTATGATACCAATTTATCTAGGTAACCATAATATCTTGAAAGGAGCTTTAGGAAGATGCATGCAAATAGGCAGCAAGGGAAAACTGGAGAGAGCTCGTTTAGCATGCAGATGGGAGGGAGGTCAGGAGAGGAGATGTCAGCGGGTGCTAAAGGGTTACTCTTTAGCAGATGGATCACGTGCCATCTGGCCTTGCACCTGGGGAAAAGAGAAATAACTGAGGTACAGCAGATTAAACAGAAGACAAAGGCAAAGTGTGATGACAGCCTCTGTCCTGCTTTCCTTCGCCCCACGACTGAGCATCTCTCATTCTGTGCCTCTTACTTTGTCCTCAGCCCCCTCAGCTCCTCAGTGGGATGCTCTGAAAATATGATATGATTCTGTTGCCTTCTGTGTTTGGAGACCCATTGCAGGCACTGACCTTTCAAGTCTCTTTGTGATTAAAGCTCTTATTAATTTCCTGTGGGGCTGCAGACACTCTGAGGCAGTAAAGTGTTGGGAGTTCATTAACATGTGGGGCTTTAATTAGTCGGCAAGAAATCCGTCTCTGTCCTGATTTGACCAAGGAAAAAAGAAGGGGGGGGGGAAATAAAAAAAGAAAAAAAAAAAGAAAAACAGAGAAAATGATGTTGAAGTAAAAATAGCATCAGCAAATGTCTGCACAGTAGGAAAAGATTTCAGGGCTCGCGATGTGTTTATCAGGCACTTCAGATCTGCATGCATGTTTGCCACACAAACCCCTTCATGCAGAGCGGTGCTCACGGGGATGGTTGTCCCATTCGGGGCAGTAAATGATAGGAGGGGATGGGATGGGGAGAAAGGGCTTTGTAGCAAACGGAGGGAGGTGATACAACAGCAGCTTTGCATCCAGGAGGAGTCCAGGGGCTGCCTGGCAGCAACGGCCAACAGGCAGCCCTCCCATTTATTTAAACCTCCGGTGGAATAATATATGTTTGATGGCCCGCTTGATCTATTTGTGACAAGTGTTAAAACACGTGTGCATTGATTTTCTTTGAGGAGCGTATTTCTAAGGGTAATTTAATAGTGGCATTGAGCACAGCTTTTACTGGCCGAGGAGAAGGCGGAGGGAGGAGGGGGATTAGATGAAGAAGAGAGAGACACTAATGGCGTTTTCGTAATGCAATTGCTTAGGTCAGTGAAAAGCTGTCACAGTTTAATGCACTCGCTTGTTGGGGATGTTATCATATACAGGATTAAGCCATTCCAAAACGTGAAAACAAGAGCAGCTTGTTAGCGAGGGGAGCGTTAAAGATCCGCTGTGGCAAAGTTATGATCGCAGTGAGAAGGGATGGAGGAGCTGTGCTGCCTGCTGGGATCACTGCTGGCCTCGTCCTGCTCTCCTGGTGTGCATGGGAAGCTGCTGGATCAACAGGGAGGGAAGGCTGCGTGTTTTCCCATTGCTGCTTCTCATACATGGCTATATTTCAGCCTATCCCCTTGCTAACACACAAGCTCTTCTCTGCCATGTGTAATGCTTAGTCCTCGGTCTGGTCTGCTGTGAGATGTGGAAAGCAATGGAGCACCTCCTCCTTCCTCTGGGAGATGGTTGCAGAGCTCGGCATCGAGAACTTTTTCCATATTTATACTTGACCTAAATTCTCTCCCTCTCTCTCAGATAGCCTTAGTTTCAGCCATCTATACCTCTTCTTTAGAGTTTTCACACTTCAAATACTTACGGGTTTTGGAATAATATCCTACCTTTATATGTGTCTTAACCAAGCTATAAATCTCACTAGTTGACAAGGTTATTGTTATCTGGCTTCTGCCATGACCCACTGTTAAAATCCATGACATAAATTACACGGAACACATCATACAAGCCATTTTTCCTCATACGAAGCCTGATAAATATTAATGGCCCATTGCTGTGGCTTTGTACCGTGGTAGTATTGGAGTCAATGAGGTTGATCCGAGGCGTGATAATTGCTGGTGGACGTGGACCCTGCTTGGTTGTGGAATTAACACGCTCCCCGAGAGCAGTGCTCCTCTGGAGCTCTGAACTGTGTCTGCAGTGGGGATTTTTAGCCTCTGATTTGAACTCTGTGCTGTGGAGCAGTCAACCCAAGGCTCTTGCCATGTTGTGAAGCATGCTCAGGCCTCCCTGTATCAGGGATACTGATACAAAGCGTGCATCCTTGCCGTCAGCAGAGCCCTGCCACCCATCCCTGCTGCACAAGTGGCAGCATGGATGTCACCTTTGTCCCCAGACCCACGGTGACACTCTTCACCTGCGCCCTTGGGACCCATCAGCCCACACCTCCCCTCCATCTCCCATCTAAATTCGTGACGCCTGCCTCCTGTAAATGGCACTTTTACAGTGGAAATGTGAATCTGGTTGGCGGTGTCGGCTCCGTCATGCTTATCAGAAATACATTATCAGGTGGGGATTAGACAGAGCCTGGTGCTCGTGTTGCTGTCCATGCTGGGCGAGTAATGAATAATGAAAATTCCCAGGGCCGGAGACAAACGCACTTGACAGGCAGGGAAGCACCCGTGCCTGCCTTTCACTCACTTTAATGTGACAAACATGGCTCCTTCAGAAGACTTTCCACTCCATTCACCATGGCACAGCTCATTCTCTTCTTTATTTTTTTTTCCCCTCTTCTTTTCCTTCCCTTTTTTCTTCTCTTTCATCCCTCCACCTGCCTGCTGTTCCAGCTGCTGAGCCCTCTGTGGCTGAGGACTGCACCCTTCAGTGCTGACCTCCCTCAGCCCCCGTGGTTTCTCTCCCTCCATCCCCCAGCACCCCAGACCTATCTGTGCCATGCTGTCACCTCGAGCCGTGCCTTTTCTCAGCATTCATGGATGCTTGGTTTTATTCTGTCTCGTACCACCAGCAGCATCTCTCCCACCTCCCCTTCTTCAGGCAGGGAAGCAGCATGCACTTCCCCAGGGCTGACTGCCCACTCTTTCAGCTTTGCTAAGCATGTAATATGTGAGGACCAAACTCCTGTTTATGGTCCGTAAATGCCAGGTAGCAGCAGGTCTTACAGCAGCTTCTCTGTGCTCGGAGAGAGGTTTCCTGCCCTGTGCTGAGTCCATTGTGTATGGTCGGAAGGTCGGATGCGGATGTGCAGTGATGTACAGCCCCACGCAGGTCGTTATGTGCAGTTCTCTGCAGTATATGGCTGTGCTGCAGCTTTCACCAGGAAGATGGAGCTGACCTGCGTGCTGGGATGCTTGTCAGAGACTGGCAAAATGAGGCCATGGAGCAGAGGTGCTGCTTTGCACCCAGGTATGGATGGCTCATGGCACTCAGGTTAGTCCTGACTCTGCTCTCGTGTAAATCAGCCGTAGCAGTGCCATCTGTAAGGCTGTGTACACGAGACGAGGCTCCAGCAGTGGGATTTTTTTCCTGCAGTTGTCATCTAGAAGCATGCAATAAATTTTATGGACCGGGGTTTATCGAGCACAGAAGAAGAGGAATTGAAGTGCCTTGCTTGAATCTGAGGCTGATGTTCTGGAAAGAACAAGCGCTTTCAGATGAGTGCTTCGATCACTCACTCCCCACTTTCTGGAGGAAGTCAAATGCCCGTGTCCCAAACCTGCGTCTTCAGGGGGGGGCACAGAGCCCTGGTGCCAGCCACCCCTTGTCTATGGCAGATGACATCTGTCTCTTCCCCAGCCTGTGTCTTTTAAAGGAAGCCAACCTGCTGTTGGGACGCCATCTCAGCTTGGCACCGCCGGTGACAGTCGCACTTGACGCAGCCTTCCTTGGCCGCCTTGCACAAACTCCAGCTCTTCCCCCAACCCACCCAGCGGGGAGGGAGAGAGCTGTGAGCCCGCAGCACATCTGCTGCACAGTGTGAGCCTTTGCCAGTGCGATTCCTGCTAATTAATGTCAGACTTATTTTAGCAAATAATGCACATTATCTCGTCCTGCGGAAGGGGTTGGTGCCAACGCGGGTGGCGGCTGCTCCCGAAGAGATGTCTCCAAGTTCTGTGTATGGGCATGGAGCAGCGTGGGGATGTGCAGAGGGATGGGAGCACTATGGGGTCTGTATCTCAGGGCCCTGGGCAGCCCCAGCTGGCTTCTGCCATCGTGCAGGTCAGCTTATGCCATTGGCAAGCACTGATTCTGCAGTTTTGGAGCCCTTTGGACACGCACAACGTGGTCCTTCCGTTGCTTTTCACACTTCTCATGCCCGTCCCCAACACCTTGGTGGCATCACAGGGTGGCATCCGTCCCGTTTTTGGGAATTAAGAGACAAAGTGAATCCCAGCCTTCTTCCCCTCCTGGTGCTCCAACACTCAGCAATCATTGCTTGCAGGCCGGTTTCTGGAGCACGATGAGCTGTGACCCTTCCTCGATTCCCTGGCTGTCACAGCACAGAGAAGAGCTGGTGATTTATTGTGAAGGGCAAAAAAAAATCCGTCTCCGGCAATGCTGACAGCATTGCTTCTGCAAGCTGAGGCAGCTCACCTGTTTAAAGCAGAGCTATTATTTCAAACAATGCCACCATTAGCTGGCTATTATCATCCCCATTTTTCATAAGAGTAGATTGAAGCATGGGGAGAAAACAAGCAAGTTATATATGTCGAGCCAAAGAATAGCCAGAAGTCCTGGCACCGAGTCCTGTGCTTTTGTACTGTTTTGACTGCGATTCCTCTTTGAGGTGACAGCTGCAGGGCCCTCCTTTCTCCTTGCCCTTTATCAAGCTGATAATGGCCAGCTAGTTACTGCAATCAGCATCCCTGCTCACTTGGGGCTTTGTGCCTTCAGCGCTCTCTAAATGCGGTTTTGTCCGGAGAGTTTGAGTTTAATTATATTCTCTTCCTTTAAGTCTAACACAGCATTATGCCTTTAATTGCAGAATCCTTTTGCCTTTTAGGAGAGTCACTGTTGAAGTTAATGAAAGTTATTTACTACCGTTTCCGTTACGGTGCCATTTTGGTAGGAACCACTGTGCTGGTGGTGATCAGGGGTGGGGGGCTGATGGAGGAAGACCATGGTGCAGGCATAGCCCAGAGGACCCGCATGCTTTAGCACGTCTGATGCATATGTGCTTTAGCTGGGGGTGCAGGAGGAGGTGTGGGGGAGCCGAAGAATTTGGGGATAGTGCTGCAGGAACAAATTTTCCTTCTGAGTGCTTTTTCTCCAACAGAAAAAGGCCGCCTTTGTCAAGAGACACTGACGTGTGAAACATCTGTTGTGTGCTAAAAAAAGGGAAAAGGCTTATAGAAGCAAAACCGCTAGGATGCGATTTCCCACTCCCCCCTCTGCTTTTTAAGCAGCAAGATGGAAACAAAAATGTGAGAGTATGGGCAAAAAAAAAAACAACAACCCACAACCCTACAAACATATGAATAAAGTAAGATGATTTTCTGGCTGGGCAGCTGATTTTTGTGGTTGGTTGGTTGGTTCCTGGATATGAGATTGGGTATGAGGAGATGCTAAGGGAGATTAAGATAGATGGGAGTGTGGCTACCTCCTCCAGCCCAGCGCCTGCAGCTGCTGGGGCACAGCCCTTTAATACCCTTTCCAACCTATCCTCTCTTTTTGTCCCTCCTGCACACCCCCAAGGGTTTGCAGAGCTCTGCAGTTCCCAGACCTCCCAGTCTGGACCTCTTGGTTCGCATCTTATCAGCTGCAAGGTTCACCCCTCCTGGAAGAGGCACCCGTAGCTCGTTAGGCCACCAATTAGTGTGACCAGGAGGGTCTGTTGCCTGCGATTGTTTCCCACCTTACAAGTCCTCCATCAGATAACCTTGTTGGTACAGCAGCATTCATACGTTCTCGCATCCTCTCTCAATTAGTGTGCCCAACCAGAGCTGGTGCCCATCACTGCCTCCAGTCCTTATTATCTCTTGTTGCCTCAGAGGAGGTCCTTGGCCAGATACCCATGCAGGAGCAGTGTTCTCTTCCTTACAGCAGGTAACGTGCAGATCAGACTGGTTTCCTGTCATACACCAGGCAAAGACAAAGCAATTAGGAGAATCAAATTGCAATAGCAGGCAGGATGCAGAAATAACAAGAAGGCCTGGTCTACCCCAAATAATGCCACAGCTTGGAGCAAGGTTGGCAAAGGGGCAAAAACCCCTGGGGTGGGGGACGGGGAGGTCCCACCACGACACAGAGAAGTGCAGCAGAGCCACCACAGGAGAGGGCTGAGAAATGAGCACTACACATGGAGTGCTCTCAGCAGCTGCTGCAGCTGAACTTTCTGCCTCGCTTGAAGCAAGTGGTGATATTTCTCCATGGTCCTAGAGAGGGGAAAAGTGAGATGGAGAGCTGGAGCTGTGCTCTCCTGTGAGTGAGTGCAGCCAGGGGGAAATGAAATGCCTTTCTTCTCTCACCCTGCAGCTGCTGCAGCGCTGTGCCTTGGGGCTTGCACGTTGCTGAGCCCCAGCACAGCCCCATTGCCAGCATGGGGTGATGCCATGCTGGGCACCCAAGTTTGGATGGGAGCAGCAGCGAGGGCAAAGTGTTGCATTTGTCCAACCCAGGGCTTGGAGAGTGCTTCCTGCTCACCTGATTGCTAATGCACCTGTTTGTCACTGTCCCTTCTCCTCCAGACAAAGCTGCCTTATGTTTCAATCCGAGGATGAATCTGTCTTCGTAGCTTGAGAGGGAGGGAAAGAGAAACAGCTCGGGCCCTGCAGGAGACAGGTGTGATGTGAGGGGCCTCCCTGAATTTAAACATGACAGTGACAGCCACGAGAGAGATGGCCTTTGCCAACAGGTAGCAGAATTTCCATCATTTCTGACCAGTCCTGGACACGGTGCTTGTCACACCACAAGCCAACTCCATTTCTCAGCCTCCTTCCTTGGAGAAGCAGAAGGCACAGGGGGATGAGCACAGCTGAGGCAGCAGGACCAGATGTTCTCAGAGCACTGGCATGAAGAAGTGGGCAAACGCTGCCCATGGAGCCTCTCAGCTCCTCCTGGTGGCTCTGCTGTCCCTGTGGGTCCCCATCCCCAACACCTTGGTGGCATCACAGGGTGGCATCGCTCCTCCTGGTGGCTGGAAACTTGTCCCAGTGCACTTACCCTTGGAGCTGCAGCTTTTCCTGCTCATTAGCTCATAAATAATAGGGACCAGCAGCGTTCAGTGCTAATTAATTTTGTGAACTGAACCAGGGTGAATGGGGTAATTGCCCGTGGCGTGCATGGGCCGACAGGTGAGCCCTCCTGCTTTCGCCCTCCGTGTTTACCAGCTCCTCCACGTTTATTTTAAGAAGCGTTTGGTCCCACTCCATGTGAGGAAGGAAAGCCATGTGATCCAACCCAGAGAGAGCGCAGCAGGCGCTGAATATTAAATTAAAACACATCCTTCGCTTACATACGAAAAAAAAAACCCCACCAAAAAACAACCCAAGCTGGAAAGGTTAAGAGCTAACAGAGATCCTCAGAACATTCTCTGTCTGTTTGGAATGAATTAATCAGGCCATTAAAACAAATCTTTTAATCTAAAGTATCCCTTTCATTTCAGCACTCTGTAAAACAAAGTGACTGGAGTGTTGATGGGAGCGTTTGCTGTCAGTTTGCTTTCTTTGTACTGCAGAGGCTGATGGGGGCCAGGGGGTCTCCTTCCTTTCCTTGTCTTCTAGCATCCAAAGCAGGGCTAGGTGAAGCTCCTGTGCTTACAGACTATAAATGGAGAAGAAAGGAACCCCCTTATGAAGGAGCCTCTCCTATGATGGGTTGATGGTTAGGCTGGGTGACTACAGTGGTGTTTTACAACCTTAATAATTCTGTGATTCAATTAGCCCACAGAGTGGCTGTGTGGGTCACCCTGGAGGCCTCTTCTATATATTCCACAGAGAAGTTGGGTAGCTCAGAACCTCTGGCCGAAGTTGGTGGCACAGCCAAGGCTGGAGCTGGCAGAAGGGTGATGGAAAACTTGTCAAGGGATTTCAGGCAGCTTGTTTTATCATAGGGAATGGAAAATCTCAGCAAGTAGCAACTTCTCAACAAGGATGAATAATAAGCGGAAGGTAAGATGGAACAGAGGACCTGGCATGGGCTACTGAGGTCTTATAGCCCAGAATGCACGAGGTGGTTCCTCTGGGGGGAACTCTCTGGTGCAGGGCTCACTGGTCAGACCGTGGCTGGGAATGGAGGCATTGATCAAGGCTGTTCTGCAGTGACATCTCATAAACCTTGGTTATAGAATCACAGAATTGTTTGAGTTGGAAATGACCTCTAAAGGTCATCTGGTCCAACCACCCTACAGTGAACAGGGACATCTGCAGCTCCATCAGGTTGCTCGGAGCCTATGAGCTTTACCAGAGGCTTCCCTCAGGCAGGAGACCTAACATGCCTGCTTCTGAGGGCTGTGCATAGCAAAGTGCTTAGAAACCTGCTAGTTTGGACAACTGGTGTGCTTTAAAGGCTTGCACTTTCTGAAGTGCTGAACCACGGCCTCCAGAGTTGTGTTTTCAAGGGATGTGTGAATTTATTGCTCCCATTCCCCACACTGCTAACCACAGCCTTGACGAAGCTTTGGTCTTCGGGGTAGCACCAGAAGCAGATACACAGCTCTCCCTCACCCCTTCTGGTTCTGCCCTTCTCACATCGCTTTAAGGGATTTTCAAAGCTCTTTTTGGCATCTTTCCCACCACTCAGCATTGCAGTTCTGTCCGAGTTGTGATCAGCAAGGGAGATCCTGCCCATGAGCAGCATCTCAGCATCCAGCACGGCTCGCTGCGCCGTTCAGCAATGCAGCACGTGCTGCTCCCATTGCATCGGCGTGGAGTGCGAAGGGAGAGGCACAGATAAAGAGAGGACAGACCCAGGTGAAAGCAAGCGATCCTGTTTCAGAATCAAATGTATCTTCTCTCTCTCTCCTTTTTTTTCTTTCTCCTCTTCCCCTTTTTTAATACACTCTTCAAAGCTCGCTGAGATTAAGTGCGCGATTTATCTTTGCAGAGTTTGAATTTTAAAAGGAACAGCCGAGTGTGTGATCGTATTATTAATATTTATACCTCGTCACAGAATGTTGACAGATTAATTATGCAATACGGTATAAAAATCAGCAGGCAGCGTGGGAGGGCGGTGGCAAAGTTCATGTATTAATAACACAGTGGGGTGGCTCACCGGCTCCCTGTGTGGCTCGAAGTTATCAGTGCTGCATCCGAAGGCAGCTCCAGCCTGAGCTCAGCTCACAGGGATGCAGGCACTGACAGCGGGAAGGGAGGCAGGAGCAGCAAAGGTTGTGATGTCCCTTTGTGCTGCTCCAGGAGCTTTCTTGGGGGTGAGAGCTTTGTAACCGTTCCTGACCTGCTTGGGGCACGGGGAGCATCAGCCTTTCACATCAGTTCAGTGCACATGGTGGGGATGAGCTGATGGTAGGAGTTGATGGCCTTAGTGGTCTTTTCCAGCCTTAACGATTCTGTGACTCTAAAAGGTGACTTTGTGCTGTGGAGGATCTGGGTTAGGAATGCTGCAGAGCTGTGGCTTTTCTCCCTACATCCTTCAAATTTGCCCTTCCCTTAGCAAGCAGTGTCAGCCCTCCTGGCCAAAATTTCTCCTTCCCGGTGCAGCCATGGCAGAAGATGCAGTGTCCTCTTTTAGAGTCTTGACCAGCGCTCGGTGCTTCGCAGGGAGGTTTAAATCTTCTTTAGTGGACATATACGAAATGGCCTGCTGTATGGGAAGAGGCTTTTCCTTCCCCAGGAAGCCAGCTGCTGTCATCAGGGATGGCATGTGACAGATTTATACACCCTGCAGTCCGGGCTGGGCATGAAATTATGACCACGAGTCCCAGGGGTGGAAGCAAAGTCATGCTGACAGCACCCACCTCTTGTCTGCTATCCCACCCTGGGCTGGGCAGAGCTGTGATCTCTGCTCATCATTGGTGGATGGGCAGCGCTCCTCCTGAAGCCTTCTCTGGTTGCTCCTTCCATCACAGATCCTCTCTCTGCTGCTCTCTTTTTTTTTTTTCCTTTCTTGCAAGGAATCTTTATTTCTCGGCGTGTCTCAGGGGGATGTTTGATAGGAAACAATTTGCCTGAGCATCTCGGATGATTTCAGGCAATGCCTGGGGTTGGGATGTGGGAATATATAGAGGCTGGTGGCAGATCTCTTTGCAAGCAAAGCTTTCTGATAGGCTGGAGATGCTGGCAGAGAGCGCAGCTCATAGACTCTCCTCTATCCCGGTCCTTTTCTGTGCTGGAACAAACATAGGGGACTGCTGCTTTGGGGTGTGCCATCAGTGGGGCTGATGGCTAAAAGTGGTGGAGAAAAAGGAGTGGGGTGTGCGTGCGTCCAGTGGGCCATCTGCACGCTGCTGGGGCCCTGCAAAGTGGGGTGGGCCGATGCTGTGATGCGCTTGGACTTGCTGACCTTAGTGGTCTTTTCTAACGTTAATGATTCTACGGTTCCCTGCGGCTCCTGTGCCTGCAAAGCCGCCCAAGCACGGCAGCATCACCAGGAGTGGCCTTTGTGGGGATCTGCAGAGTTATTTCAGGAAAGATATCCCGGCTCCAAGGAGGTGTTTAACCCCTCGGAGAACAAAGAAAACCGTTTAAGGTGGGCTTTTGAAAGCCTTTCCGAGGATTTGGATTCTCAATTTCCATTCAAATGAACTTTGCCTCATTCCATGAATACAAGCTAGATTGCTGCTTCCAAATGCCTCTTTTTACAGCGGGGCCTTTCTTTTTTAATTAAAAAACCGGAAAGAACAAAAAAGCACAATTGAGCAAAGCTCCTGAGCACGTGGTTAAAGGAGCAGATTTTCCTATGCTTTGAGCGGGTGCTTAGAGATGCTCTGGGGCTTTGCTCCATGAAATTGGGGTCCTGTAGCTCAAAGCACAAATCCCTGCTGCACTGGCACCCCGGGAAACAATCGGGTTTGGGATATCCCTGCTGTCCCCCTCCCACCTCCCCACCATTGCAGGGTCAGCATCTCTTCGGGATGGCAGCAGGGAGCCTGCAGTTATCTCCTTTTGATGCTAAGGGGGGAAAGCAGGAAAAGCTCAGCAGCGCAGCACACACCTGCACTGAAGTCAGGAGGCGTTTTCATTGCCTCTGCGTGTGCCACAGTTTCCTTTTCAGAGGAAATCAGGGCACAACTGAAAGCATCGGAGCGCTGATGGGGGCTGCTCTGCTTGCAACACCGTTTTAGATCCATAAAGACAAACGGTTCTGTGCGGTGTTGGTGCTGGGAGCACCTTGATGTGAAGTGTTTTGATCCACCCAGAGCATGGGTTTCTTGTCTCAGAAACTTGCTGTGTGAAGAATTTCCATTTTTATGGCTTTCTTTCCTAATTGGGATGAAAACAAACACAGAAGCCTCCAAAACGGCTGGAAAATGAGTTTTCCACTAACAGCAAAGTTTATCTCCCTCAGAGAGGCCCGGCAAGATTTGTCAGCAGTATCTGTCAGATGTGCAGAGTCCTTAAATAAACGGTAATATGGAAATGCAAAGGGTTGCTATTAGCAAATGGAAATTGGGAGCAAGAGGTGAGGGGAAAGGAAATGAAGGTCCAAAACGCCGGCGGCCACATTCCTTCCCTGCTGCTTCCTGATCCGAGCTGGATGCTGCCCCAACTCCCCTCCCGCTTTTCCTGACGAGAAGCTCTGCCTAATTAATTTCTTCCGGCCGTGACCCGCCTGGCTGCCTGCTGCCCACCTCCCCCGGGTTCTTTCCTGGCCCCGCTCCGCAGCCTTCGCACCAGGCGAGGACATGGAGCTTGGCAGGCAGCAGATGGAAGCCCGTCTTGTAGGCAGCGAGCACAGAGGGCTTGGTGCTGGGCTCTATGGAGGTCGATGGCTCCCACGACCCCAGTGTGTTACAAGGAGCATCCATGAGCAGGCTGCCTGTCTGCGGGAAGGAGGCTTTCACTGGTGAAGGTCCTTTTCCAAGTAGCCCTGAAGGTTAAAGTTGGATGCTCCTTCCAGATGGTCTCCATCTGATGCATCTCATTACGAGGCTGAGCTGCCTCGCAATCCCAGCCTCCCAGTGCCAAGAATAACAAGGAATGGAAGCCAGCAACAGCGAGTGCTGCTGTTGGAAAGGCGTAAGATGATTTAAGGGTCAAGACAAGACCATATGGCCCATCACAGCCCCAGCGTAACAACCCTGAGGAGCATAAAGCAACTTGCATTAGCAATCGTCCCTCCTGCTTCCCACCAAGGCTGCTTGCTGTAACCTTTACAAGTTCAGCTCGCAGCTCCCTCTTGCTCTGAGTTAAACCTGGTCGATGCTCATGTCCCATTGTGGGGTGCAGAAGTGACCGGAGGTCCCAGGGTAAGAAACAGCATTGTGAGCTCAGCCTGCATGCTGCAAGGTGCTGCAGAGGGCACAGCAGCCTTACCCTTGCCAGGGGTGATGATGCAGGGAGTTGGGGGCCCTCCTCACTCAGCGCTGGGTCCTGGTTGCAGGAGAGCCTCTCAACAGGCAAACCACCATTCTGCACTCAGCACGCATCCCACAGTCCATTTGCCCATGGGAACACTTACAGCACTGACCTTAAAGAGCAATTTTGGACAAGCATAGTGCAGCTCAATTGTTCATAAACCTGACATTTATGTCTCGGAGATTCTTCTTCTGCAGGATGCGCTGCTCTTTATGATTTTATCAAATAAAATGCCCCTTCACCCCCATCCAACCTCTTCCTCCTTCCCTGGTGTTTTTGCAGGGCAGTCGTTGTGAACTGAGAGCTTGGAGGCATCTGCCCGTCCTTAATGTTGTGGCACGGAGAGGGTTAGGGAAGTGGTTGTGTATGCATTAGCAAGAGCCAATGGTTAAGACCGTGCTTTAGTCTTCTAATGTTGGTAATTACTGAGCAGGGATTAGGGGCTTGCACTTTGCACGCGTAGAGAAATGGAGTATTAAATACAAACAGATCAAACTACCTGATGGACCCTGAAAGTTTATTCCGGTGATTTTCCCTGCTCTACAGAAATGCTTTCTGTGCTTTCGGATCATTTCCCTGTTCTTTACAGGGATGAAATCATGGCCACATGGTGGGTTTGTGCGGAGAGCGCTGTGTGGATGAGCCAACATTACATCGCTGCCTTCCCAAAATAGCCCATGGCCGGGGGGTAGGATAACAAGCTGGGGGGTGTGGGAACACTTCTTCCAGCCTCCTGCTTCAGCTCGTATTTACACTGAGCAAAGGCTGAGCGAAGGCAGCAGCCACAGCCACAGGGACCAGGGTGTGAGCAGCCCACAGCACGATGGGGACAGCGGTGACCTGAAGCCGTAGCACCTCGCTGCTGTCTGCCATCCCTCCGTGCCGTCTCCCAGCACCTCCCTGCTTGGCATGGGCTGAGCACAGCCCTCTTTGCAGCACAGACACCCTCTGGGTGAGCAAACACCTCCTGCTCTGCTGGCCGGGGCACCTTCTATCACATCTATTAATACCAGCTCCTCGCGGAGAGCTTGCAACCCTGCAAGCGTTAATTAGCTTTCCCCTTCCTCCCTCCCATTATTTTTTCACCTCACTCTTTAGAAGATCTCTGAACCAGGAGATCAATGTCTCCTGCTAATCGGCTCTTCAGCAGCTTAGAGAGGCACAGCAAAATACTCATTTTAATTCTCCTCGAACGCCGTGGCTCATCATCCATCCCAGCCCCACAGCCCCAGCCGGGCACGATGGTAGCACACCTTGGTGGGGAAAGTCAGGGTGAAAGCAACCTTAAGGATGGAGCAGAAGGCTGCTTGGGATGAGTAGTGCAGCATGATTGTGCAAACCGTGCAAAAGATGCATCTCTTCTGCTGCTTTCTGTCTTCTCCTGTCCCCCAGTGGCTGCAGACACCGACTGCATTGTGAAAGCCTATCTGTAATAACAGAGAGAATAAACGCTCCTCTTGTCTGTGGGTGAACAGGCTGTGAGGGCTGGTTGGTATGTGATACTGGGCTTTGGGGTTTGGGGCTGAAGGGGCTGCAGTGTTTGGGAGCTTTCCCATCGCCTAGCGTTGCATCCATCCATCCTGCCTTCGGTGGGAGCAGTGCTTTGGGGGTCAGCAGCCCCATGGCCCCAGGGCTGGGGAACAGCACTTGGTCCCATGGAGAGGATCCAGACACAGGAAAGCTCCGTGCTTTGGCTCTTAGGAGAGTGCTGGAGCACTTCAGCATAAGCAGCATCCCCTCTGCTGAGAAGCCGCTGTCCTGGATTCAGCTCTCAGACCCTTAATAATCCTTTCCATCCCTGACTGCTGTGATCCAGCTAAATGGCTGCGAGCAAAGGCCTGCGTGGAAATCAGAATGCATGCTAATGAGTTGCGTTGCCAAAACCAGAAGGAACAAACTCTACAGGGAGTTTGTACTTGTATTTTTTTTCCCTGCTACCCAAGTTCAATAGCAGTGAATTGCATATTTCTCTGAGGCTTCTCAACAAACAATTTACAGTGTAAATATATTTGTTGGCATGCAAATCACTCTGCATTATGAGTCTTGATTAATATTATAATGTGTTGATGAAAGCCTGTAAGTGGTTCTTGGAACTGAGGTTCCCGACAAAGATAGGCTGTTTGGGTGCCCAGTGTTTGTGGAACATTAGATTAGGGTGTTTTTTTCCCCTTTGTTTATGTTTTTGTTCGTGGTTTTTCTTCTGTTTTGTTGATGCATGTTGTTTAATGGGTTGTTTATTCCCCCCCTTTTCCCCCCCCGCCGCCCTCTGGTTAAGGAGCTGAATGTGAAGCGGCAGTGGCACGCTTCAAACAGTGCAATTAATTAACAGCACCCATCACACCCTGCCCCTGCTCCCCGTGGGTGCTGCCCCCACCCCTCATAGCCCAGCCCCCCTGCTTTGGGTGCATTTACCCTCTTTTTGGAGCCCTTGGTGCCCATTTGCTCCCAGTGAGTGTGGTACGGTGCCATGGTTTGGTGTCTCGGAGCCAAGAGTTGAGCTCAGCCATCCTGATGGGTCTCTCCCAGCTTAGGATGTTCTGTGATTCCCTTCTGTAACCATCTCACGAGGGCAGTGGGAGGATTAATTAGTCCGTGGTCATCAGAGAGCTGAAAGTGAAACCTGCGTGAAGGAGGCGAATGGATGCCTGTGAGTGGGGTGATGTTGGAAAAGGTCACTAAGATCACCAAGTCCAACCACCAACCCATCACCACCGTGCCCCCTAAACCACGTCCCCCAGTGCCACATCTACCCTCTTACTGACAATCCCCAAGCTTTCCATGGCCAAACAGCTTTGAAGCAGCACCTTCTCCCCAGCCCATCCCTGCTGCTTTCCCTCCAGCTCCATCCTTCCCAATGGCTCCTGCAGTGGAAGCCCTTAAAACCCACCTCTCCTCAACCTCCAATGGATTCCCTTATCCATCGTGGGTTGCTCCGGGCATTGGGAAAAGAGATCCATTTCCAGCCCTTTGCTGGCATTTGCTAGCAGAGATGGCAGAGCAGAGCAGTGGCAGGAATCAGGGCCATCTCCTTGGCACTGTGCTGGGTGGCCAATCCTCTCCTTGCCATTTCCCTGCCACCCTTTGCTGTCCCAGAGGACAAATGCCACTCTCATCAGCGCGGATAACACCCAGACAGGGAGAGAAGGGGAAGGAAAGGCAAAAGGGGGAAAACAACCCTCTTTAGCGGGTGGCGGTGGAGTGCTTAGTGACAGCCTCAAGTTTTGACCTTTGTTAACTGCTGTTTTGCTCAGTGTGTGACAGGGAGCTCTGTGAATTACAGAGTTTGCAGCTTGTCGCGCTCCGGAGAGCTGTGTGGGTTTGTATGTGATGGTGGGGTGGGGGGCATTTAGGCACTGCATCCCCCTCCCAATGGCATCCCCTCCATCTCTGCAGTCCTGAGCTGTCGGCGGGGGAAACAGAGGCACCTATAGAAGAGACAGAGAGAGAGCAGAAAAAAGAGCCAACAAGCAACCGCATGCCATAAAAGAACACGGTGCCTTTTTTTTATGATTCTTTCCTTCCTTTTTTTTTTTTTCCCCCTCCTTTTTTTTCTTCCATTTTTTTTCTGTTTTCCCTTTTTTTTTTTTTTTTTTCTTCCTGAAAGCAGCTGTGCCTTTTTCCAGCACTTTTAAATGGTTGCCAGGGAAACAGAGCAAGGGAGAGTGTAAAGGTTAGATGGATATTGGACGAGGCTAATGCACTTGTTTCAACCAAGAATTGACAGGTGCTTAGGACACCGAAGGTCCTGATAACTCCTCATTTGCACGGCTCCTTTGCAGAGCCTCGAGTACCTCCCTACCGCCGTTAATTGTGTTTTAATCATTCGCAAATTATCATCCATCTCCATCAGGGGATCTCTAATGGTGGGTTTATGGAGCGCGTCCGCGTGTTCCTCAGCCCTTGCGGGATGCTGGGGATGAGATATTTGGTACGTTGGGCCTTGCTGGTGTGGCTGCAGGGGAGTTTGGTAGTGATGGGTGTCCCGGAGGAGAGCATGGAATTGCAGCTGGGCATCCCCAAAGCGCTGTGATGCTGTGCAGGACGTGGGGACGAGTGGCAGAGGGAGCCTGGCTGGCCACCCAGCCCCATGCAGATCCTCGCTTGGCTTCCCCACCTTCCTTTGCAAGGATGAATTCAAAGCCTCCTGATGGATCTCTGCTGCTGTGGCAGAGCTGCGAGGGCTCTTCCCCTCCGTCCGCTTTAGGTTTTGTTTTTGCTTCATGTCTGGCTTGTCTAAAATAGCAGCTCTGTCTACAGAATAAGCAAGGGGCCTTCAATGAGGCTGCTCAGGATGAGTGTCACATTTGGTATTTGCAAAACACAGCAAGCAATAAATAGCTACAGTGTCGTAAAGCTCAGGCTCTGGAGGGGTAAGGGTGCCTGGCGAGGCTTTTATTGTGTTTTTTTTTAATGTATTTTACTGTTTTCCTGGGGAGGAGGAAGATCACTGATCGAAAAAAGAAAAAAAAAACAACTCACAGAACACACAGAACTCCATTTGTGTTTATGCGTGAGATGGTGGGACGTGGTGAGCTGAGGGCCACCTCCAGGCTCTGTCCCCAGCCCACTGCTCCAGGTATCTGGGCCCAATTGTGCATTGAAATGCAGCAGTTTGCCCTCTCTGGCTGGCTGTGAGCCGGGGAGGAACGGGTTTCCTCTTTGCCCAGAGCCACAAATGGAGCTGCTTGCTGATCCTTCTTGTCAGCGCTTCCCAAGTCTGCAATCTATCCATCATGCCTGAGTGATGGGTACCAGGCCACAACAGAGATGTGCAGCTCTCATGGCCCTATTATGACATTGTTGGTGTCACAGCAGAGCACGAGGGACTTGGTAAATGTCACTTAAGGTATTAGAAAATGACTTTGCCTCTGTCGAGCTCTGGATCCTGAGCCAAAATGCTGCAGCCCTGACCGTTGGGTGCTGTCTTTGAATACGGGCTCTCAATTTGCTGTTTTTAATGGGATTTTAGCAGCAGAGAAGGGGCCAGCGAGCCCTCTGGCTGTGCCAGGAGTGCCAGATGTGCACACTTTCTGTCCTGGGCACTGCTCTGCACATCACCTCCCTCTGCCCTGAAGGGTAACAAGAGAGGAGCTGGGTGACCTGCTCCATTGGAGCATCACTTGAGCATCCCAACTGCTGGTTGCAGCAGCACTCATAGCCTTTATGTGTGGTGCAGAGTTGCTTTCTGCAGCCTAAACCCGGTGATCTCATGGTTCTGCTGCACTTACACCCTCTTATCCTAGATGCTCAGACCCCGTACGTGCCCCAGCAGGAGCTGCATTCTCTGGCTTGAAAGAGAGCTCAGGAATGGGAAGAGGGTGGGGGAAGCAGAATGATTTATGAGGCTTTGCTTGGCCTGGCAGGGCATCCTCAGCATATTCCAAAATAATTTAACGTCATCTACACTGCCTGCAGTGGGAGTTTGTTTGGTGAAATAAAAAGGAAAAAAAAAAAAAACTATACGAAAAAGAGCTGAAAAAGCCCCTTGATGGGACGGCTGGAGCTTGAAGTTTCTCTTGTCCTCAGGCAGCTGCCTGCTCCCCCCAATTCCCTCCATAAACCAAAGCACCTCCATCCTCCCCGTGCGACGAGGGGGTGGAACCACCGCCTCGAACAGCTTGAAGGACACCGGCACGGGAGCCGAGAGGACGATTTGTAGTGAATAATTTAGGAGATGAATTTAAAGCTTTTGTTCTCGTTGCAAATTACCTGTGAACTGTATGGGAAGGCTTTGATGGTACAAATTCGTTTTACATCATCTCTATCTGGCAACATACCCACCTACTTGCTTTAGCAGGTTGTGAACCGAGGGCTCTGTTTTCCGCACGCATCGCTGTGTTTTGGGAAAGGATTTTGCCACGAAGATGGGTTCACAGCTCAGAGGGACCCGTTCTGGTCTGACACCTTCCTTGTCTTGTAATGCTGCTCTGAGGGGGTGAGCTCTGCTGCATCCCACCCAGCTGTTACGCTGATGCTGTTGTAAGGAAGCCCAGCTCTGTGCCATCCC
Organism: Tympanuchus pallidicinctus; assembly: GCF_026119805.1. Lineage (NCBI taxonomy): Eukaryota > Metazoa > Chordata > Aves > Galliformes > Phasianidae > Tympanuchus > Tympanuchus pallidicinctus. The sequence goes on from NW_026294748.1 coordinate 4,143,740, forward strand.
TCCTTATGAAACAGGCAGTGGAGAAGTGGTGAATTCTCGCAGCGATGTGACAGATGGGGAAATCAGCCCCTGAAATGTGGATGGTAGATGGAAAGGGGTTGGGGCTGGAAGGCAGGAGGGGATGCTTCAAAATGACCTGTGCTCAAGGGCCACATTCCTTAAGGACCTGGAGGTCCCCACTGGGCACTGGGGAAGGTGCGGGTGCAGAGCACAGTGTTCCGTGGTCTGGCTGGGAGAACATTCTGTGTGGCTCTCATTCTCCTGCTCCCCATCCTCCCACCCCTCCTCCTCCTCCCTGTGCAGCAGGGTGATTCAGCCCCGCGATGCTCCTGGCAAGCAGCGCAGCCAAGATCACCATCCTCCTTCCTTCCTCCCTGCTCCCTTTTGGTGTTGTTTGGCAGTGGGTGCCTCCACCCGGTGGGTCCCCGCGGTGCTGGCAGCGGAGCCTCATCCCTAGGGATGATGCCAACACTCTCAGCTTCATTTCTCTTTGTCTAATTGACGCAGCCTCGCGCTGCCATCCCTGCCATCAGCTCCACGAGCGTTCCTGCTCCCAGCAGCTCTCCTCCCTGCATCCCTCCCCTGCATGCGGACGAGCAGATCCATCGAGCCAGGGACTCGGGGATTTAGCAAAGTGCCCGTGAAGGAGGCTGCAGCCACGTGAGATGAAGTTGTATCTCACTCCGAGATCAAATTATCCTTCTTGGCTTTTGGGGAGATGACTCGCTGCAGCCCCGTGTGGGAGCTCTGTGCCTCCTCCTCCCGGTTTACATCCCTGCTCCCCTGGCAGACGCTGCAAATGCTCACTCATCAGGGCTTGCTCTCCGTGCTAATGGCCCTCTATAAATAAGCCCCAGGAACAGTGATAGAGAACAATCATAAAAGGCAGGCGCATAAATTAAAGCCGATGTTATAATAAACCAGGCAAGCCCTTCGTCGAGGGTTTTATGTTTCTCCTTGAGTCGGCGGCTTTGCCAGGAGAAAATGATTTCTGTGTGTTTGCCCATTCCTCCGTCTTCCTTCCCTCTACCTGCTTGTGTGCGTCGGAGTGGCAAAAATAGTGTTACCAGCCCCACTTTTTTGTCATTATGGGTAGAAAAGGCTACAGGAATTTCCCAGAACAACCTTGGAGAGGTGACAGGATGGCAGATTAACTGTCCAGAGTGGCTTTGGCCACTCTTTTCAGCTTTCGGGTAGCTATAAATGAAATTTAATGCCCCTAGATGGCTACGATCGCAGAGAGCTGAGCCCAGTGCCTCCTGAGAAAGTCATTGCTTTCTCCTTGGTGAGCTGTGGGTCAGGGAGAAACAGTGTGAGAAATAGTGTCTTGATGTAGGTGGAAGTTCAGGTGTAGTACCTCTGAAATTGTCCTTCCCCAGTAGCACCCCAGCACCACTTATCAGCTGGGGAAGCACATGCTGGTGGCTGGCAAGGCAGTGTCACTCCCAGGGCTGGATGCAGGAGATGGAAGCTGTCACCAGGAGTCAGCTGGCTTCTCCCCAGCCCCTGTCACTTGTCATCTGCTGCAGTGCAAGAGAAGTATGTTCCCATCCTGGTTGAGGGCAGTGAAGGGGATGCTGTGGGCAGGGTGACGGCTGCCAGAGCTTTGCCAATCCTGCCATGGGGCATGGTGCTACGTAGGGGCCCTGTGCTGTGTGATCCCAAAGGCAGCAGTGAGGATGCAGACGCGGCTCCAAGGTCTGAGTGTGCCCACCTATCCGTGAGTCCTTATGGTGAAATCCATACAAAGTGCCATGGGACAGGGAAACCTCAGCAAGTTTCCTGGGGTTCGGGAGGGTGTCACACCATGGTCCTACCACAGTTCAGCTTTGTGGGGCCTATGCTTGTCTCCACATCTTCATTATTTAGGCAGAAAGGAGGAGCAGGGCTGTGCACCACAGAGATGTCACACCGTGCCCTTTGCAGGAGGCTGTGGGGACATCAAGGGGGAGAATTACCAGTGTCCGGCTTCTTCGAGGCTCAAAGCAATTTCCAGGCTCTGGGATGAGCTCTGTGCTGTGTACTGTGCTGTTCCACGTCATCCTTCCCTGCCTGCTCCGAGCGCCGCTTCCCTTTGCCTGGCTGCTCCCCGCTGCTGTTGTCCGCCAGCCCCACACTGGCACGGGGCCGTTTTCTGCTCCATTTCCTCCCCCAGCCTCTGGGTCCCCTCCCCCCGAGCTCTGTGCTGTCGTCTCCTTAGTCATCCCGCCCAGGATAAAATATGACTGCAACCGAGAAGCGCTGAGATCGCAGCTCCCCTCGGGGACTGCTTGCCCACATCACCTGTCGGATCGAGAGCCTGCGTGTCCTTGGAAAATTATGTATTTCAGTCCGCCGGGGTGCTAATTTGCAAGGCCCATTACTCAAACGAAACATTAAAATGGCCGTCCATAAACCAGAGCCTTTATTCGTGCCTCCCCCTCTGTCTGAACTCCCCTCGCCAGGTATAGGCTTCCTGTCAAGCCTAAGAGCCAAAAGCAAAGATTTATTGATAGGTACCTTGACTCCAGCTTGCATTTTAATTATGTCGCCGTCAGCCTGTGCTGAGAATAAACTCAGTGGCTATTGTGTTATCCCTGCTTCATCTCTCCGAATAAATGCACCTGGAGAGCAGTGGTTTTATGGAGTCCCTCCGGGGGGGACCGCTTGCTTTCTGGCACCGTGTGAACCCAAGCATGGCCTCAGGGGTTGGGTTGGGTTGGTGGGGAGGCAGTCGGAAGGCACGGACCTGAGCTGGAATTGCTATTTGGCGGGCTCGATTTCACGCTGGGAGCAGCGCTGAATTGAGAAGGCACGCTTGTCAGGGAGGAGATGTGATGAACTTCGGAGCTGGGTTGTTTATTTTCCGTGTCTGTTTGTGCGGGTGTGTGGGTCTGTATAAATATTATTCGCATGCGACAGACAACACTGGTGTCTTTCTTAATACGGGTGCAGAGTTTGACCTGGCACTCTCTGGTGGAGGCGATGCATATTTATCAGCGAGGCAATGGGTGGGAATTAATGCCTCTCCCGGCGTGTCAGACGCTATCTCAGCAAAACTGGGCTATTATTGGAGTGAACAAAGGCACAAGCTGCCTGGCCACGACCGTGTCCCCAGCTCTAACTTTGTTAAGAAGCACAGGAACGATGCCCTCGGCGTGAAGCCAGCCCTGGGGGGCTGACAGCCACGTCCCACAGGCTGGTGATGCCGCCTGCCTCAGTTTCCCCACTGGTAGAGAAGTCCTTACCACGGCCCAGCAGGAGAAGGAGAATGGTTCTGTTCATTACTGCACAAAGTGCTTGGATATTCTTAGATGGAAGCGCCACGTATTGATATAATATTACTGTACCTCGTTTGACTTCTTTTTCTATTGCAAGCCCCCTCTTGATCCCGTTACCTGCAGTAACAGTTATCTGGCTGTATTTTATCATCTGAATATTTCAATTAAATTACTTTAAGGGGGAAAAAAAAGCTTACACCGAAGTTGGAAATGATCACTGTATCACTCCAACTTTCCTCCATTCCCAGAAGGTTAATTGAAAGGCAGCCATCTTGGTGACGTTTAGACAAATGAGGATAATTATGTGTTCTCCAGCTCTTTGAGAGGTTAATTGCTTAGATGTACGAAGACTTGAAGAACAAAGAAGGAATAAATCAGAAGCAGGACTATGATCTGATAATGTAATTTGGTATATTCATGTACAACTCAAACAAATAAACCCCCCCTAATTGCACGAAGTCGTTGGGCTGCGCAGACGCCCTGCTGTAGGGTGCTGATGGAGAGGCCTGCTGCCAGCTGTCAAACTGATGGCTCCTTGAGCAGGGCCTTCCTCTTGCACCTGGGATGACTTCATCCATTGGATCCATGGGGTCTTCTCCATCTGCTTTGGGCTCCTGGTAAAAGGAAGGAGTGAACGAGCTGGGGGATGGGGCAGGAGACCTTGAGGTTCTTCCAGTCATCCTCAGATGTGACCTTTGTGTTCCTTGTGCTTGGCTGTGCTGCTTTTGGCCAGCCAGAGGTATGGCAGCGTGGGCCTGAAAGAGATCAGCTCCTGGCATGGTTTGGAGGAACTACTGAGCAACCCGATGGAGCTGTGGGCATCCCTGTTCATTGCAGGGGAGCTGGACCAGATGGCCTTCAAAGATCCCTTCCAACTCAAACCATTCTATGATTCTGTGATCTGGGCTTCTGCTGCACGCCCGCATTGCCTTGCTCCTCAAACACCTCAACCACACAGGTATTGTGGTGCTCTCCAAGACACCCTATGCTCATAAGGGATGCAAAGAAAAACACCTTTGAGGTCAGTCCATCACCCACGTGTTTCAGCACAGTGGAAATACCAAGCACGTTGCCCTGACACTGCTGGTTTATTTGAGCCCCATGTGTTAGCATCACGGTCATCAGCTGCGTTTATTTAAAGCACGTCCCGATTATTGTTCTCTTTGTGTTCTCATCTGCTGACAAACTCAAGAGAGAAGAAATCTGCTGTTCCAGAGAGTTGAGACGTTCGTAGTGCTTCCACATACGCACACACAGACAAATGAATATCTCTATACAGGTGTGATGTGCTCTGGCTGCTCGTTACCTGGTGCTTGGAGCAGCCAGCCCTGCTTTCTGAGCCCGCAATGAAGTAGTTGAGCACAGAGCAGACAGGTCAGGGGAGGCGCGGGAGCGGCGGGCAGAGAATTTCCTCTGGTGGGTTATTTTATTTTGCCTAATTGTTGGTGAAATTTCTGCAAATTGGCAATTATATTCCTGGGCTGATTGCTTACCCGGGTAATTTGCAGATCTCTCATTTGGCAGCAGTGCTGTGCGGCGTTCGCTGTGAAATATGGCCTCAACCTCTACCGGCAACTTCCCTCCTTTTAGGCACTATTAGCCTTGTGCTTGCATCACTGAGAGATGCTGATTTTTTCCTTCATTATCCCAAGGCCCAGTGGTGTTTGGAGCATTGGGGCCAGTGGTTGGCTGTTGTTCCATCCGTCTGTCCATCAGGGTAAAGTGATGTGCGTGAAGCCATGGCCAGGCTGTGCTGTGCTGGGGGTGCAGCTCCGTGCTCAAGGAGTTGAAGCTCTTATCGAAACCTCCAGGCTGTGCATGACGCTGAGCTTCCCAGCCAGGCAATGATCAAATACTGTCTGATTTTTCAACCATGAGGGTCAGGAAAATGGTGCTTTGCTTTTTCCGCCCAGTGGGAGCTTTGGGGTGAAACGTCTTCATCTGGAATCTCTTCTTCCCTCCCCCCTTCCCTCCCCCTCCCCTCCGGCTCTGGGGAACTCTGAATTGATTTCAAACGTAAAAATGCCTCCCCACGCCCAACCTTTGAGGAGTCCTGAGCCTCAGCCTCCAAAGCACCGCCAAGTGGTTTTTCCACCTATTTGTCAGGCCCGTCTGAAATTGCAGTTTAATTCTCCGTATTTGCTCTTGTATTGTGTATTAAGATACAGCGAGTTTATCCAGCAGTCCAGCTGTTTTGAAGATAATTACTACAGAACTCAACCTGATGTAAAATAATCCTCCCGGGCAGGCAGCCAAGAGCCTGAGACTTATCCTCCAAAGACTGAAACCTCTCCATTACCCTTAAGAGCTGCAGAGATAGGAGCGGGTGTCTCATGACAAATATATTTTTCCTGGTAATTAATGGCGAGTCAAGAGAAGGGCTGGGGAGGGGTCTGGGGGGGGGGGGGGGGGGGGGGAGTGATGTGGATGGACAGACTGACGGACGCACAGAGCACACCTGGCCAGATGTCCATCCAAAGTGACTTGCATGCCGTGCCACCACTTCCCCGGGGGACATCCGTGTGCCCCTTTGCAAAACCTCCATGCTGTTACCTCCCTGCCCCACAGTGATGGATCCCATGGACTCTCCAGGTCCACTGTGGATCCCTCAGAGCTGATGTCAGCTCAGTTGCACACACTGGTGGTTGTGCATCCCACCAGCATGGGCTTTTGCTTTGCGTGGGTGCTTGCACAGTGTTTTCATTGGTTGCCAGCCTCAGCCTCCTCTGTTGGTGATGCACAGAGGCAAACCACACGTCAGCTGCATCTGCTACAAGGCAGCACTCATGCTGTCCTGGTCCAATTTTCCCTTTTTGCCATCCAAGGACATCTGTAAGATCAGTTTGCTCAGGCTATACAGAAGATCATTGTATCTCAGGTGTGCCCTGGCCCGTGCTTTAGTCAGGTTTAATCAACATTCTTCTTCTGTATCCACGGGACACTGCTGGAGTCACCAGAGCTGTGCCTGCATTGTCCCAGGTTGAAAGTGGCTGTGGTGGAGACTGTCACCATCCCCATCAGGATGGCTGAGTCATAGCGGTCGGAGCCCAGCATTGCCACACGTTAATTACCACTACTTAGCTGCATGACCAACTGTGACAGTGAGACAGTTATTACAGTTATTTCTGCCTGTGAAGGTGGTAGAAAAAAATAGAAAGGGGGAGGAAAAAAAAGGAATAGCGAAAAAAATCAACCCATCCCAAAACCCACACCACACAAGTAGAGGGCTCTGGGTTCTTGGCTGTTCAGGTCTGCTAACACCGTGAGCAATAAACTCTGCTTTTCTTCTCCTCCTTTTGATTGAAGAACACTAGAAATCAGCTGGGGAGCAGGTGCTGCATTGTGTTAGATTAGCACTGATTGAATTCTTACACAGGTGCTGATTGAGGTGCCCATCTCCCCGGTGTGCTGTGAGAGCAGGGGCAGTGGGATCACATAATTTGGGGCTGTCAGTGGTCTCTCCTGGTGTTTTTTCTCCCCTGCTGGACCACGGAGCATCAGTGCGGGGTGAGAGAATTAGGTGAGAAGCCACCCCCACCCCTGCAGGCTGCTGGGATGCTGCAGGGGATGTTACCCAGGGGAGGTGGTGATGCTTTGGTGGGCTGGATGTTGGAAAGCTGTTTGGAGAGGAGCTGGGAGGATACTCAGCCCAGCCAGGCTCTCTCCAGAGGCGTTTTCCTGGGACTGAATGCCCAGCTCAGCGCCTTCATTTTCATCTCCATTCAGGAGATCAGGTGTGGATGCACACATTGACTTATTCCGATGTTAGCATTTAAGTGCCATCTGCTCTATAAACATCCCCATTGATTTGCTCTATCAAAAGGCCTCCCGCTCTATTTCTTTTGCTGCAGCCTCATATTTTCTTATGAAGATTTCTATTAAGCTAATAATGGCTGTTGGCCACCGGAGGCTAAGGCTGATGCTTTCTGATCTTCTCTGCTGCAATGGGCGCGAGGATAACATCTTCTCTGTAGCCCTGGGAAGGTGTCAGGGGGCATATTTGCTCAGTAATGATGCTTGTGTTGTCTTGCAATGGGAGCACGGTGCCTGAGGCAGTGGGTGGTTTCCCATAGCTGTGTACAGACATATGGAGAAATGTAATCTATAGGCATAGGTTGGCAGAGATAACAGCAGGAACAGGTGGATGTGCGGAAGAGAGAGTTGGGTGCTTGTTATTTTCATATCTCTCACAAGGAAGAATTGAGTCAAGGCAGAGAGAGCATCTCAGCAAATAGCTCGGGGCCAGACGCGACCGCAGGAGGCAAAAATCTCATTTCAACACCCCGACTACTTTTTTGGTGGGGGGTGAAGATGTCCGCACACAGTTGTGCGTGTGGAAGGACCTGGTAGAACCTCCTGATCAGCTGCTGGTGGCTGACCAGCTGGTCTGCTGGGAGCAGAACGAGAACACAGTGAGTCCCTGGAGGAAGGGGCTCTGGTCAGGGTTGGCAGTGAGCTTGGGCCAAAGGGTCTGGGGGTGGTGGCGGTCGCAGGGGCTGCACAGAGGCTGGGGGCTGTGCGTGTGCTGCAGTGCATCAGTGCTGCTCTGTGCAGCTTCACCCCTCGGGGCTGCACGGCGAGGGTTAAGTCTGGAGTTGTGATGCTTCGCAAAGCCAGCGCCCGCCTTCTTCATCATCTTGTTATTATTCTAATGTCTGGGAGCTGCAGTCATGGACCAAAACACCATTAAACTCTCTGAAATGGAGTAACAAGACAGCCCCGGCCCTCACAGGCTTATTATCTTTGCAGATGGATATTTTATATTTAGCAACCTCTAATGTATCAATTTGGGCTTTGATTTTTCATGGGGACCGGCTTCTGTTCTGGCGCTGGGGCAGAGGAAGCAGTGCTGTGGGGGAAGCGGAGGGGAGAAGCCCTCCTGGCACCGGGCTGGGGGGGTGGGAGGGGGTGGGAGGGGATTCCTGGTTTCCTGGTGGTCTGTGGTGTGTTGGAACCGTGCTGAGGTCGCCTGGGGAACCCCGGCGGTGCGGTAGCAATGGGCCTGGCAATTAATTAAATGTGCAGAAATGGAGAGCTGGTGGCGGAAAGGGAGGTGGTGGGAAAAGGAGCAGAACAAATGTAAGTCGAGTCGGGCCGTGGGGATGCGGCTGAGGCTGCGCTGGCATTGCTATGGAAATTGCTGTTGCTGTGTCCTTGGCAGAAGAAGAGATGTGAGTTGGAGGTTCATGCGTCTGGAAGGGTTGGGGTGACTCTAAAACAGGAGCTTGGGTCTGATCAGGAAAGGTAGAGTCGCACAGCCCCAGTAGGACAGGAGGGGGAGGGAAAACAGCTGATGGCCCAGATGAAATCCCAGCAGAATGGGCTGAAGACAAAGTGCCTCCCGTCCTCCTCCTGCAGAATAAATCTTGGAGCTGACGGTGCTGATGCTCAGCCCTGCCCTGGGGAGCTGCTGTCCCATCCCCACCAGCACGCACTGCAGATGCCCTGGTACCACGGCTAATGTGATGCTTTACGTTGTTGGGAGAGGATTAGAGGAGCCGCGTGCTTTGCTGGCCTGTTTCTAATTTGCATATTTAACGAAGCGGGAGCTCCGCCAGGTTCTGTTCTTTTGTGTTTACTTCTGAAGAGCTGTGTTTATTTCCAATGATTACAAATAAATCTCTTCTGCCTTTGCTCCAGTCTCCCCGAATAAAAGGCATTCAGAGCCATGTTCAGAGCCTGCTAGCTCTGTCACTGAAGCAGGTACTGGAAGAGAGGGAAAAGTCCCAGCAGGAATCCCCTGCAAACATAATTAACGATGGCTTCTCGTACTGGGTGCTCGCTCTGCCCTTTGGACAGGTGCTTTTGGCTGGAAACTTCCCATGCTGAAATATCATGCTGTCACTACTGAGGGGGTGCAACAGCCCAGCGGGGGCTGTGCCTCTTCAGCATCCTCACTGACCCATCTGCATTTGGGGTATCCTGACTGTATGGGCATCCCTTGTCCCTGCAGCAGGTGCCAAAGCCACCCGTACCCTGCTGGGAAGATGGAGCACACTCAGCCCGTGGCTGTGGCCATGTCCTCATGTCAAAGTCCTCTGCTCCATCATGGCTCCAAGCTGCTTCTCCCTCGCTCCTGATCTGGGTCAAATATTTTAGCTTCAGAAAACTGGGTCAGCCGACACGTTTTGCGACCGATTTTGGCATCTCCATTTGTCATTTGGAAGAGATGTGTAGCCTACAGGAGTGAAAAATGGTTTGGGGTTGAAGGGCTGTAAAAGTATTTAAAAGAATGGATTTGTTTGTTTGCATGAGGAAGAGAGAGGGTTGCGGGTCGATGCGCAGACGAGCATCTCCCCTGAGGCTCCTGCTCTCCCTTAGCCCTGCTTTGCAGCTGCAAAAAGACTGTGCTGCCCCAGCATTCTGGAGATATCCATCCTTTGGGTTATTTTGCACCCGCAGATCCCTGTTTGGAAGCCTTGCTTTACTCCCCTATTTCTTCATATGTCATTTATCCCTTGGAAAGACTCGTACTGCCCCTGGTGTGTTATTTCCCTCACCGTGGGGCAGCCCCAGCTTGCAGATGCCAGCCTTGGCCTCGCTGCCACTGCAGGGAAGGGCTGAGATGCGCACAGGGGAAGGCTGGGAAGGAAGGCAGCAGGTGTTATTTTGCATCCCGTGCATAGGGAAAGTGCTGTCAGTGTCATTAATGAGGCTGGGCAGGCGCCTGCCATGGGAGCAACGCGGGGGTCCCCGCTAATAGGGGCGGGAGGAGGAAGATGGTCACACAGCACTGCCAAACACAAAGGCCATGTCGGAGGAATTATTCGTATTGTTGACACTAAGTGAAATAATTCCTCGGAGAAACTTCAAAATTAGCATTTACGGATGAGGAATGGGTGCAATTAGAGGGGAAGAAGCAGAGCATCGGTGCCCCCAGGTCCCTCCCTCATGCATCTTCCCGCTCTGCCACGTTTGGGTTCATTGCCCTCGACTCTCATGGGGTGTTGGCATTGGTACAGCCGCTGCCATCCCCCTGCAGAGCAAAGGGACGAATGTGGGGCTGGGGAGATGTTGCTTTCTTGAAGCTGTGTCTGTCAGTGGGGTGCAGGGCGGGATGGAGCTCAGGCAATGCACGGCATCCAGGTCCTGCCCTCACACCCCAGCAAAATGGGTTGATTGAGAGCAGGCATGGTGAGGTGCTACAGGTAGTGAGGGATCTCTGCTCGAGGGAGTTGATGGTTTGAGCGGGGTGGACATGGAGAGGATGGAATAGGTTGTGTTGCATGAAGAAGTGCTGCAGAAGGGAGCTAGGATGAGGCTGCGGGTTTGAGCTGATGCCTGCATCTCCATTCAAAGCTGTTCCCCTGCCTCGCTGTCTCCAGGTGAGCCACGGAGACAGGAAGGGGTTATTTCCCTCCTGCCTGACACATGCTTTATTTTCTTTTGTCCCTTCTGGACTCGTAACAGAGCGATTCTTCTGGAGATGGATATGGTGCCTCCAGGAGACTGTTAATGTGGGTTTGTCTTTGTTCTTAATTAGATCCCTTCAAGGGAAAACCTCCTGGCCCGTTTTATTATCCAGCTTTGTCAGAGCTTGTCTGCTTTATCTAAACACTTTGAAGAAGTCTCTTTACCTGTTTGCTTACTGGAGACATTATCATAATCCTGGTCAATTGGAAATAGGTAGCAAAGGCGGCTCAGAGACGAGGGAGTGCTGGCAGCTTAGCTGCTAATGGATATCGCTTTCTGAGCCTGATGAAGAAGTTGGCAGGGCGCTCTGTGCGTTGGGATGTGTGTTGGTGTTTGCTGTCACCCAAAGCAGGGAGGCTCTGTGGGTCGGCTCTCCATGTTACTGAAGCACAACGGCTTCCCAATCCTGTTCACTCTGAGTCTTTTTGATGGAGATCCTTTCCATCAAATGCTGTGGGTAAGGAAGGGTGATGCTGTCCTCGTTCCGGCCCACAGGAGCACATCTGTCTGTGTTATGGGACTGGTAGAGGTTTGGCTTCAAGCCCCAGATGCGGGCAGGAGATGCAAAATGAGCAGCCTGGGCTGCCGGGGGTCGTGTGCCCACCCCAGACAGCCCCAGTTGAAGTGAGCTGGAGCCTGTGAGTGGTGTTTGAACATTCCCAGAGACGGCACAAGCGCATCTTCCTGTCACTTCAAACCCTGCTCCTTGTACTTCACCCCTAATGAGGGGACCCGGGAGTACCTCGGAGGGCTTTAGTCTGGATATTTATATGAGCGCAGACATGCAAGTTGTCTGTTTTACATATTACTGCCCTGATTTTTCAGTGCACGCAATGAATAATTTACAGAAACCGTGTGTAAGTATCTCTTTATTATTCATTATAATGAAGTGAGACAGCAGTAATAGTCCACTAGACTGGAATCCCCCAGGGCTGAACTTAACTAGGCTGTGCTTAGCTCTCCCCCAGTTAATTTGAATGGAGGACTTGCTTTCCCATAAAGGGCGATGCCTACGCTTGGCACGAGGCCACCTCACCTCCCTGGTGATGGGACAACCAGGACAACACCTGCCCTGCAGTGTGCATTTCTATGGCAGTGGTGGCATGAGGAAGCTCGGGCTCCAGGAGTGCCCTCAGAGCCATCGGGTTTTCTGGGCATCTGTGTCCAGTGCAGATGTACAGCTCCTACATGGGGAAAGGGACTTGTTTGCAGGATGTATTGCTCACTCCTCCAAACCAAAGACCTATGGGGAGCCCAAAGCACACCACGCGTTGCCCCATTTCTCTGCTCAATTAATAATCTGCATCGAGGCGATGCTCAGCAAGCCTGGCATGGGAGGCATATAGCACCCAACCCTTGCGTGCTGGGGATGGGGCAGCCCTCCTGCTCACCTCTGAATTTATGGTCGCGTGGGAAGGGACGCGTGAGAGCTGCCTGATTGACTTCAGTGCCTTGCCCTAAGTTGCTGCCAGCGTGAGTTGTGCCTGGGGTTGTTTTTTGGTTTGCTTTCATGCTGAGAGAGCTCTCCGACCGCAGTCCTCAGGTGGGGAAGGCAAAGCTCCTGAGGAACGCTCAGCTCTTAATTTACCCAAACGCACCGTGGTTTGGCTGCGGGTACCGCGGAGGCAGCGAAGGCCAGGAGTAAATAGATCGAGAAAATCTATCAAACGGAATGAAAAAGCCACGTTCTCAGGGAACATTTTAATTCCTCTTTTTATTCCCTTTCCCCGGTTCTTCCGTGCCAAGCGTAAGTCAGCGCCGCGGACTGGAGCTCCCCAGCCTTCGTGCTTCTTGTGGAGGGAGGGAGCCAGGCAGGAAATAAATAACTGCAATGACTGCGTTGTGTTTTCAAGGCACTTGTAGGATTTACAGCTGCTTATCCAAATGTTCCCTTCTCTTCCTGTGTGCTGGCTCGCCGTCTCTGGCTCTTTCCCTTCTTCCTCTCTCGGTGTGTGCCGGCCGCTCTCCCCCGCCGTGGCGGTGTATATCACACTGGGATGGCTCGAGGGCTGTGCTGACAAGCCAAACTGTCAGCAAATTTTACAGCTTCATCTCCAATCCTGGGCGAGCGGGGGATGCGGGAAGCCTTTGTGGCGCGTGGAGGTCAAACCTAATGGGATTTTCATCTGCGCCTCCCCAGAGCCATGGGGGAAAAATAGAAAGGAAAATAGGCAGCGCCGTCTTCTGAGGAATCTTGCCGTGATGGGGGATGCAGGCGGTGGTGGGAGGGTTGCACTGCCTTGGTGTGCAGCGTGTGTGGGGCGTGCGGTGCCCATAGCAGCTGTAGGGGGTGGGGGGATGGTGATGATGCTCCCATCCGCTTTTGGGAGCTCTGTGTGTGTGTTGGCGCTGGGTTGGTGACCTTCCTGCTCTTCTTTCGCAGGTGTACCGTGGATGACAGGGTGACGCGGGTAGCGTGGTTGAACCGCAGCACCATCCTGTATGCTGGCAATGACAAGTGGTCCATAGACAACCGCGTGGTCATCCTCTCCAACACCAAAACCCAGTACAGCATCAAGATCCACAACGTGGATGTGTACGATGAGGGGCCCTACACCTGCTCTGTGCAGACAGACAATCACCCCAAGACGTCGCGCGTCCACCTCATCGTGCAAGGTCAGTCCTAACGTTCACGGTGCTGGCTTTGAGCTGAGTGTTGAAGAAGAGTGCCAGAGGGTTTGGAGGCCCTCTTGGTGATGGAGATTTTGGGTGGTCAGTGGCATGGGGCAGGGATCTGTACAAGTGTTTGCTCCGTCTGGGAGGAGAGGAACTCAGGTTGCCCATGGTTTGCTGTGTTGTGTGGTTGTGGCACGGGGAGGAGAAGACCTGGAAACTGAAAGTGAGGCTGGCATCCCCCTTTTCCTACCGTGTGGCTCGGTTTGCTGCATTGGGGAGTTGTTTGTAAGATGCTTCTGGAAGGCTGAAGGCAAAGAACTGTCAGATGTGGTGGAGAAATGGATTCAGAGAGTACAGGGAATCAAGGAGAACAGAGAAATGGATTCAAAGAGCACAGGGCCGTAGGAAAGATGGCAGATGGTGTGTGGGGGGGCTTCAATGGTCTTTTGGCGTGGGGCTTCATAGGAGAGCGTGTTGGCATAGCAGCTGATGTTGGTTTCAAAATTGGCATCCTCAGGTCTCATCATCTGGGGGATTCTTGGTGCTGGCAGATCAGGGTGCCTATAGCAGCATGGGCTGCAGTGAGCTGTTTGAGGTTCTTTCTTGCACCAAACATGTCTTTGCCTTGGTCAGATGTTGGCCTCTCAGCTTGCCTATCTCACCCTAGCATGCATGCTGCTTCCCAACCTTCCCACCTGCCAGCATTGCCAATGGAAGCAGACCAAGGACCACTTGGAGGCATGATGTGTGGGAACCAAGCTCAAGCCCACCAGTGAGATGGACCCCATAGAGTGCTGGGGCTGAGCCAGTTATGAGGCACGCTGGCATATTTCCAGGGGGATCTTGGTTTGCTGGAGGTCACCACCAGGCTCCCCAGCTCTGGTGGATGGTGCCTCTGATCCTGGCTCCTTTGCAGCAGCTATCAGCTTTTGTCCAGTCTGTAGATTAATTTTTCAGAGTTAGTGTTAGTTCAGGTTAGATAAAGATAATGAAAGTTTCCTAATCCTCTTAAAGAAGATTTATCTGGCTGAGTAGAAAGCTCTCAGAATACAATAAAGCGTGTATAAAACCAGGACCTAATCTTTCCTTTAATTTCAAACAGCTGATGGGTATTGATTTTGCAATGAGCAAATCTGTAAAATTTCTCAGCCTCAACATGTCTCTGAGAAGCCCCCAACACGGATATGTATATATTTATGTATCTTTCTCATTTGGAAGAGGCAGGGTTCGATACGGCCACCGATCAAAGCAGGGAAAACCTCACCCAGCCTGTCAGCTCTCCTGCGAGGTGTGAGAGATGGGCGACTTGCTGCTTCCACGGGCTGCTATGTGCCTGTTTGCTGCCAAATCTCCATAGGAGTTTGTAGTGGGGCTCTGCTCTGAGCGTGCTGGGCTGTCCTGGGGTGCTGGTGGTGCAGAGAGGGGAGGGTGTAGCTTGGAAAGAAGGGAGCAGAAAGATATCAGAGCATTCCCTCCTCCCCCCCTTAGCGATTTGCGTACCAGCCACCCGTCTGCAAAGTTTAATCTGTTTACCCTGTCTGCTCACTAATAGTGCTAATCCATCCAGTCAACACCTGTGAAGCATCCGAGCTCTTTCTGCCTGGTGGAATGACACCCACCTCACCCCTCGCCCTGCAGAGGCTTGGGATGGATGGCTTTGGTCACACACAGCAGAGCCTGCTCTTGGCTCCTACCACCCCAAACGTTCCTTCCCTGAGGTTCTGGTGGCATCAGAGCTGGTCAGGTTGTGCAGCATGCAGGGCTGCTGCTGGTTCTGCCCATGGAGCACAGGCTTTTCCGTGTGCTGTATGAGCAAACAGCCTGAAATGAGCGTGAGAGCAAGAGAGATTACATCTCCTCCTCTTCTTTTCCCCTCTTCATGCTCCGGCTCGTAATAAATCTCCAGCACCTAACACCCAATATCTTGCCTCGTAAAATCCCCGTGCGATTATCTTATCTCATTAAAGCAAGGCCAAAAATCCTTTTATTCCACGAAGATGTTGGTGCCAAGTGCTGGTGCTTGGAGTGCGCTGCAGCGGAGGAGAGCGTGGGGAGAGCAGCCTGCAGTGCACCTCCAAGGCTCAGAGTGGCAAAGCAAGGGACGGTCGCATCCAGAGCACTTGTCTGGTCCCCAGGGATGGGACCACCACCTTATATTGGTCAGAGCTGTCCCAGTGTCAAATGTGGGTTCAGGACTCCCTCTGCAGAGCAGGCACTGTCCTGGTGGCACTCCCCACCCAAGCAGGCAGTAAGGACCAGTTAGCATCCGTGTTCAGGTCAATTAATTTATATTTGTATTTTGCACAACTAAAAGTTGCCCGGATAGATTATTGATTCTTTGTCCCTGTATTCAATTTGGTTTTAATTGCGCTACTGCAGGGCCAGACCTTCCCTCCTAGCAACCCGGCGATAAATCTGCCAGCGAGTCACAATCAACAGTAAATGTGTCTCTTCGTGTCGTTATTAATATGTCTCTGGGATTGGTTCATTACAGCAGTTAACAGCACTTTGTAAGAGCGGGGATGGCGGGAGGCCAGGCAGCTTTTTTTTCTCTCCCTGTGACGACAGGATGGAGGCTGATAGGCACGTGTGTGGTGTTTTGGTGCTTTGGGGGGGGGTTGCAAACACAGGGAGAGTTGGGATTTCATGTGGTGTAAGAGAGAACGAGCTGCCTTAATCCCTCTCTTATCATAAAGAGCTTGAAATGAGGATGCTGTTGGGCCGTTGCTGGAGCAAGGAAACCCAAACAGAGCTTGTAGGGGTGAATGGGAGGGGAGTCTGCATAGCAGAGCAGCTCTGATGGCACTAATGACACCAAAGGAGCTGTAATTTCTCTGTCAGAGCAATTAGTAGGAAGCAGAGAGTTTTGCCTGCATTGAACTGTTGACGAATGTAGCCAGTAGGTGTGAAGGCAGGCTGCTCCAGAGTGATGGGTGCTGGGGAGCCCTGCTGTCCCCAGGTGCAGCCCTGTTCTCAGAGGCGCAGAGTGCCAGGATGGGCCAGGAGACCCTGCAGTGTGGTTTTGGTGCCAGGAGCAACAGGCAGGGCATAGCTGTGCTTCCTTGACATGGGCTGCTGCAGCAGCCAGGGGGTGTTTCTGCCTTGAGTGCAGAGCTTGGAATCAGTGATGTGGTTGAGACTGTAGATCTTAAAGAATAAGGCAGGTTTCCTTCTGGGAGTGGAGGCTGGGGATGGGAGTGAGGGGAGGGCAGCAGCAGAAGGGCTGGTGGAGCACAGGGAGTGGTAAGAGGTGGGAGGAGGTGATGGGAAATCAGGCAGCAGGAGTGAGATGGAGCCTCTCCCGAGCACAATGAATAAGAGGTTGCAGTGATGCTGCAGAAGCGAGGCATGGTTGGGTGGTGTCACTGATGCAGCAGAGCATCCTGCAGGCACCATGGGGGGCTTTCTTCCATGGTTTTGCATCAGGTCCGGAGAAATGCAGAGCGGGGTTTGGGCTGAGACCTCGGGGATATCTTCTAACAGGGAGGAAGTCCCCATCTGCAGGTATTTCTGAACACTTCCTGGCTCTTACTACTCTGTGTTTGGGCCAAAGCAGCTTTGCATAGCGTGGGCATTGCTCCGGGATCGGAGAGCTGCAGCTGGTGGAGATCTCAGCAGTGATCCCCGGTGCTGCCCATCCCTACCCAACAGTGGTCTTTTGTACTCTTCAGATGTCCTCTGTTTCTGATTTATTTGGAGAACCCTCCTCTGTTCTGCCTTAATCCCGCTCACCATAGATTTTTCATTAAAGCCTCTCCCAGCTGTCTGCATCGTTACTGTTAGTTTCTGGTCGGTGCAATCCATTTTCCTGTCTGGGCGTTTTGCTGCTTTCCTCTCCCCATGGGCAGGATGGCTTCTGAAGGACCACAGCCTTTGTTCTTGGCAGCAGAGAGCCGGGTGCGCATCTCTTTTCAGCAGTACCCCCTGAATCCACGTAAAGGCAGTGCCCCGAACCAGGTCCCGTGTCAATAGTTGCATCCTCTGCCTTTCAACGTGGCGCTGACAACAGCTGTAGCTCTTCAGCGAGCTTCTCTCAAGCAAATGGAGTCTTTATTTTTTCCTTCTTCCCAATAACAACCGACTTCTTCTCGACTCTCTGAAAGGGCAGCCCCCCCACACCAGCCTCATTGAGCTGTTCTCCCCTAAGACAGGCTGTGCTGCAGGCCCCCCCCTCCACCTCCGATTGCACAAGTGATGCTTTTAAACTTGCTTTTATCGTGCTACCTTTGATATCCAGGCAGGAGCTGAGACTGTGATACTTATTAAAACCTTACCGGGAGGCTGTGTGGCAAATAGCAAAGCAAGGGGAGCAGCTCAGTTGTAGTAGAGCTGATAAAATGCTGTACGTGCAGAAAGTGCTTCACACGAGTGTCAGTGGTTTTGCTTATTATTAGGGCGCAGGAGAGTTTGACATGAAGGTTGTGCACGTGGTGCACAGCAGCTGCAGCTCAGCCTGGAGAATGAGCAGGGCAGGATGTGGCCTCTGCAGCAGGCTCACTGCTGCCCTTGGGTGCTTTATCTGCACTTGGGACGCTAAGGATCAGAATCAGGAAGGTTGGAACCCCCACTGTGCCCACTGACCACATCCCTGTATCACATCCCTGTGGTTCTTGAACACCTCCAGGGATGGTGACTGCATCACTTCCCTGGGCAGCTGTGCCAGTGCCTGACCACTTGCTTGCTCCTTAATGAGTTATTATTTTTGTCTGCTTAAGAGAAAAGGCAATAATGAGGAAGACAGAGACTGAACAGCGGAGCCTGGTGAAGTGCTTGCAGCTGGGGCATGTCTGAGAAGGAGCCTGGGGGTCCCTCTGCCCATGGAGGTGGTCCACAGGGGCCTTATCCAGTACCCTATAGTGGAGGATAAATAGAGTTTATCCATCCAGGATAGCAATGTCCAGCTTCTGTTTGTCCAGTGCAAAAGTAGCTCCTGCTGCATTGTGTGGTGTGCTGGGATCGAGAGCTTGCAAGGAATGGATCACGCTGTGCTTGGGGCACATCTCTGCCTTGCTGGGTGATGTCTGGTGTGCGAAGCAAACTGTTCCTTCCCTACCCATCCCGAATGCACCTCTCATTAAGGTATGGTGCCCATGGGCTCTGCTCTGGCAGTGAGAGTGCCAGGAGGTGCTCCTCTCCTCACCCTGAGCTTTTCAGAGGCTCAGCCCATGTCCTTGGTACCTACCCAAGCTTCTCTTGGCATTTTTGGAAAAAGTGCACCAAAAATGATGTGTGTTGGCTGAGTTTTCAGGCTAAGGTGGCCCAGCAGTGGGCGGAGGAGGCTCCTTGTTTGCTTTTCTCTCAGTGCTGCAGCCATTCATCAGGTGGGCCAGCAAATGGCACAGCGAAGTTTGGACACACTTATCCGTGTGCATCTTCCCCTTCATCGCTCCTCGGGGTCTCATTTGGTGCTTTGTTGATGACTGTTTGGAGGTTTGGCTCCGGCTGCACTGGGTTAATCGTCCTGGTGGGGAAAAGCGAAACGGTGATTTTAAGCAGAAAACTCTTCCGTAGTTTGGCTTCGTAGCAGTGGGGATGGAGTGCAGGAAAATAGAGAAAAATCAAAAGGCTTTTAAGAGGAAAAGGAAAAAAAATCACTTAGCCTGGAAAGAAGTCTTCCCAGCAGGAGCACAAGGCAAGAACACATAATGTCCATGGCAGTTAAACTAATGTTTCACATTTCCTTCTCTGGGGGTATTTGCACAGGTGGGGGTGAGGATGGAAGGGGCCTGAGCCATTTGCTGAGCAGTTTATTGAACTACACACTGGATGGCACAAGAGGGGAAAAAACGAACCATGAGCAACTGCAGGGGAAAAATCAATTGGCACGTGCACTGTTAGAGAGAACAAGTGGGAGATGCTGCTTTTTCATTCCAAAGTAGGGGGGCTCTGGAAACTGCCACGTAAGGGAGCAGAAATCTTTGCAAGTGGCCAAAATGTGGAGTGAGTCTCGTGATAGCATCGTGCTGCAGGAGATGGGGGCTGGAGAGGAGTGGTGGCAGCAGGAGAGGAGCTGCTGGAGCATGCAGTGAGGTGCCATTGCAGAGGGGAAATGCTTTCTCTAAGGATGAGCTCATAATACAGCCTTCACCTGGTTCTCCCCAGGTCAGAAGAGCTCATGTCTCTCCTTGAGCCCATAGCTGGCAAAATAGGTGTGAAAACAACTGGAGTTCAAAGATGAGGATGGCTCAGAGGAAAACAGGAAGGGTAGAAATGAATGAAGAGTAAGATAACTGGAGGGGAAAGAGGAGAGAAGAGAAGCCCAGAGACTTGTACAACGAAGGGAAGAGAGAACAAAGTGTGTGCATGCAGGAAAGTGCCCAGAAAAAAAAAGAGCAGAAGACAACAAAGGAGAAAAATGAAAGAATAATGAAAGCATAAAGAGGGGGGAGGTCTTGAAAGAGAAAGAGCCTGGCTTGCAGGAAGAGCCACCACCCTGGTGTGAATGGCTACATTGGGAAGGGAAATGGGCATTGGGTTTGCTAAGGGTGGTACTGTGAGATGCCCTGGAGGAGGTAGGATTTCAGCTGTACAGAGGGGTTGGGTCTTGTTCAGTGGAATTAAGGACATGGGGACTCGTGATTTTGCATCTGTAAATGCATCAGCAGTCTGGGTGTTGGAGCAGGAAAGTCACACATGTGTGGTTGTAGGTGGGGGATGAAGGACAGAGCAGTGTGGGAAGCAACCAAAGGGTTACGGGAAGATGCTGAATGCTGGGGAATCAGTGCTGCAGTGGCACGTGTTGGGAACCTGAGGCTTTTGAGCTGAAAGGAGAGCAAAATGTCCTTAGAGTGGCTGGGAGAGAACACCAGCCTGAAATCTAGCTGGGTACAGGGAGAAGGCTGTGACTTTCAGCCATAGGGGGTGATGCGAAAGCATCCTCAGGCTCCCAAAAAAAGGAAGGGAAAGCCCCAAAAGGCAGCTGGCTGTGAGCAGGTCAGAGCAGCAGGATGTGCTGCGGGCATCGGGAGCTGACAGAACAAAAGAGTGTCAGCAGCTGGATTAATTACTGCAAAAAGCAAAAAATGGCAGAGCGGGGGGAGGACGGGAGAAGTTGTTTTCCCCATTATATTCCCAAACAGAAAGAACGTTTTTATCGCGCACACAAATAGCTCCCTGGGAAGCACTTTTGCTTCCTAATTGTTCATAAATTTACTGACAGGTGGTTACACAGTAGGTATAACACTCTGAGTTTTGTTTTTATTGCTTGCACCGTCTCAGTGCGAAGACGTGGAGAAAAAGGGTGCGTGGTATGCAGGTGGGAGATGCTGCATAGTGAAGGCAGCTCTCCGCCCATGCTTTAATTTTGTAGTTGTTTTGTTTGCTCGTGGTCTCTGATACATTCAGATTGTGGTTTTGCATTGGTGGTGGGGTCTTTAATGGCGTGTTTATCCCACTGCTTTGTCCCATTGAGTGTGACTGCAGCCCGAAGGTGTCGTGGTCTGACCATGCATGGTGCTGGGGGTGTCCACATCCCCCAGAAGAGGGGCAGGAAGGGATATGAGAGGCAGCTGGAGATATGGGACATGCCATGTGATGCTTCCAGGCTCCTAAGGTGTCTGGATGAGGCTGTAAGAGGCATGGCTTAGTGGCATGGTGGGGATGATTTGACAGTTGGATGTGATGATCGTAGTGGTCTTTTCCAACCTTAAGGATTCTGTGATTCACCATAGGTTGCTTGTGGTCAGTTTTCTTCGCTCCCCTTGGCTGCACTTGGATTGTTTTCAGGAAGAGAGGCAGGAGAAGAGATGTGGTCACTGAGGGAGCATCAGCCAGGCAGGGAAACCTCATCTGTGCTGTGGAGATGATTTGTTTGAAGCATGTGGGTTGTGGTGATTGCCCAGCCTGCACCTTGTGAGGTGTGCTTTACCTGGGAAAGCACTGGGAGGGCAGCATTTATGGGTAGGAGAAGGGAAAGGGGAAACTTCCCCCCAGATAGAGCATTTTTAGAGTGTGCAAGGTGACGGCATGATGTGCTGCTCTCTGGGCTGAGAAATTTGACGAAAACCATCCTGGTGCCCAACCTGTAGCTGTCAGATGTGCTTAATCTAGTGTTGATAAAATCAATGCCGATGAGAAGCGTGGTTCATCAGAATGGGGTTGATGAGAGGTGGTAATCCTGGCTGTCAACAAGCAGCACTTTGGTTAAAGCCTTAATGTGCCCCTTCCCAGGGTGCCAGGCAGGATATTGAGTGCATGGGTGGGTCTGCATCTCTGTGTGCTGGATGGGCTGTCCCAGAAGGACTCTGTCCCTGCAGGGTGTCTGGGAAGCCATCCAGGTGTGCATCCTGATGCTTCAAATCGGCTGTCCATCCTCATCTGGCAGTAACGAGAGGGAGATATGTGAATAGCAATGGGAAAGAGATGAGAGGTCCATAAATACTGGAGAATAAATAAAAGCATTAACATTTAATGAAAGAGGGCGGCAGCTCTCCTGTCAGATCTGTCCCTGGAAAGAGGAAAAGGAGAGGCTGGGGGGGGGAGGAGCAGGAGGTGCTTTTGTAACCAGGGCAGCACATGGGGACCTCAGGAAGCATGTGCAGTTTGTGTGTGGTATTTAAGGATGCCCACATCTGGCATCACTGCATGTTGCACCTCTGGTGCCGGCTGTAGGCAGACACCATCCCTGTCCTGAGCTGTGTATGAGAGGGGGCCTGAAATGGAAAAGATCCAAACAGGTGTTGGGCACCCAGATGTTGCATCTGGGTTGTGTTGAAAGGTGCTGCCCTAAAGGTCTGTCTGTGTCCAGGGTGGCAGCAGCAGGAGCCAAAAGGCACTCTGGAGAAAATCCAGCAGAAGGAGGGATGCACAAAGTGAGCAGCAGTGTCCTGTGTCACTTTGCATGGGTAAAACAGGTCAGCTTGCCTCTTGGAGTGCTGTTTTGGGGCAAAAAAGCCACCAAGCACACCCAAGTGACCCCATGCTGTGCCAGCAAATAGGGCAGGGCGTTCATGGATGCCCAGCGGTGTGCAGAGCCCATAGGCACCCATCTTATCCCACCTTCTCCCAGGTGTAAGAAGAGGTCTCTTGGAGTGGTTTAGGAGCTAATGATCCGGAGGGACATCAGTGGCTCAGCCTCCCAGCTCTGTGCGTGCGGTGTTAATGATCTCACAGCTAAAAACAGTCAGCTTGAGGCAGCGAGCGTTGCTGGTGGGGATCTGGGATACAGAGTGGCCAAAAGCCAAGCCAGCTCCTGTCTGTTTGCACGCTTCTGTGTCGCTCTGAGTCAATAAGCAGGCAGTAATTACCGAAGAGCCGCCTCTCAGTGCACAGATTAGCAGGGGAAGGCCATGCCCCTTGCAACAGCCATCCCCCGTCATCGCTGGGTGTCTTGCAGCATCTCCAGCCATTTTGCAAGGAGTTTGCTGCAGAACAGGAGCAAAGCTGAGCCCGGAGGATCGGGGCAGCCCTGGCGTTCGGCAGGGTTTGGGGGTGAGGGGAGGCCCAGGGTTTTACAGCCCCCAAGGGCATCAGCAGGAACCGCTGTGCGGCCGTCTCCTGTACCCAGTGTAAAACATTAATCGGCGCGTCGGGCAGTGCGGGTCTTGAGTGGTAAAGGAAGGAGATAAATCACGGGCTTATTGTTATTGAATTTAGTGGCATCACTTTCACATTCAATTTCTCTCGCCCGCTTTCCGAACAAACAAGAAATTACAGCCCAAATGTATTTTTTTGGCCTGGCGAACGTTATGCATTAACTTCCCCCTGATTAATATTACACGGGATGGAGGCAATGCTCCGCGGGCCACGCACTGCTCTGGTGAGAGCACGGGATTTGCTGCACATCCAATGTGCTCTTAGTAGTGGTCTTTTAAATAGAAAACAAGACTGTTAATAAGGGGATAGAGTTCCTGTGATGCTGGTTTGCTTTACCTCTATAGCTCCCCAGGGCTCGCACTGCCACACGAGCACGCCACGTGCTGGCATCCACATTGGTGTGACCTCGGTGTGGTGGGAGCCAGAGCTGTGCTTTGGTGGCTCTCTCTGGGAAGCTGTGTCTTGTACCAATGGCAGTGTAGTTTGGGCAGCATCTATGCCCCAGTTTTGGGCAGCACCTGTGCCTCTCAATGAACTGAGGGAGCTGGTTTAGTGGGCATGGTGGTGATGGGTTGACTTGATGATCTTAATGGTCTTTTCCATTCTATGATCTCACCCCTTTTCCCTTGAGTATCTTATTATTGGTGTGTTGTGAGGTACGTTTGGGCTAACGAGGCAAGGCGAGGTGAGCTGCAGTAAAGTGCATTTCATGTGTCAGGAGGTGGCACTCCATGTGCCTGCCTGAACGCCGGCCCCGGTTTTGCTGCTTCTCTGACTGCTAACAGGTTTGCCCTGGGATCGTTTATTATGTTCTATATTTAGTGACAGGAGTGTCATAAAGCTGGATATTAGCTGCATACGGGATGTAGGACAAGGAGAGGGCCCTCAGTGGCTATTGCAAAAAATCAAAGATAGCCAAAAAATAGCTTGCTGTCAGCAGGTAAATGAATAGCAATGATAGTACCCACAGCAGTGTTGTCAGTCCCACTGATCTGCGTAGGTGCTGGGAGGACAGGAGAGCTTTTTGCCTTCGTGGTGATCTCCTGCTGTGTGGTTGTGCGGGTGCATCATGCAAGTAATGATGGAGTGGCCCTGCAGGTCACTGTTAGACCACTGTCGTGTTTGCTCCCTGTTACCATGCTCTTAGGTCCTGTTTGCTGTCTCCTGTGTCCCTGTGCAGTCCCAGCTCCCTCCCGCCCTTCTTGTGGCTAAAAGCAAAGGCAATGGCAGCCTGCCCTTGAGGCTGCAGCCAGCAGCTGGTGGGATCTATAGAAATGCAATCAGGTCCCTCGGATGTCCTCCTGCCAGTCCATGTAACCTCATAGGCAACGATTGCCATCACGGTTGGGTATCGATGCTGCCGATGTCCCCGTGCTCTCAGGGACACCCAGCCCTGTGCATCCCATGGGATCAGCGTGCTGCAAGGGGCCATGTGGTCACACTTCCCGGCCCCACATAGTCTGGGTGTCTGTCTGTGGCCTGCCTTACGCTGGGGTGCACAGATGAGTTGGAACAACATTGCGATGCATAAGTGTAAGACCGTGTGTGCACACAGAGGCGAACGGCACAGCGCAGCTCTGCTCCATGCCCTGGTTGCTCTGCAGTTCCCGTGTCGTGCAAGCAGCTTTACAAAGAACGTTGTCCCTGGGTGCTGCGAGGAGCAGTAGGAGCTCTGATCACACAGGGCTGCTCTGAGCAGCAGCTGGGGACAAACCATGGCAGCGTGCCGCTCGCACTCCCAGCACTAACTACATTTTTCACCGGTTGCTGCCGCACACTTTTCATTTTTGGATTGCCAGTCTCCCCTGAAGGACTCAGACAATCTCCCTCTGCTATAACAGACTGTACTTCTATATTAAAGTGTCAAGTTGCTGGGAAATTTACAGCCTCGCAGGGCCCATCAGGCGGCGGAGGCTCAGCAGCGCCCTCGCCATCGGGCTGTGCTGGGGAGCGAGCTGCGAGTGCATGCATGGGGAAGCCCAGCCTTTGTGAGCCCCCCCGGGAGCAAAAGGTGTTCTCAGGCTGAATTTGAACCCCTGCCAAGGCGCAGGAACTGCCAGTAGCTGAGCAGCAGCAGGACTGGAGCAGGCGGTGTTGCTGGTGGATGGTGGAAGGGTGAAGAGCTCCAAATGCAGTTGATGCTTTATGTAGAGGGGCTGTGTCTCGTGGCGTTGTTGGAGACGTGGCGCTGCCATTGTCTCCATGGGGAGTGAAATATGCCTGAGAGCATCACTTGGCTGGATGGGCTTATGTGTGCCTTTTGGAGGCTTCTTGCATTCACAGCTTAGGCAGAGTTCCCCAGTAGAGGTTGCCATAGTCTCTGTGCCCCTCTCAACTACCCCTCCCCTGGAATGCCCCGTCCTTTAGGTAGTATGGTTAGGCTGAGATTGGACTTGATGATCTGGAAGGTCTTCTGCAACCTGAACAATTCTATGGTTTTGTGATTCTTGATCTTTGTTTTCTATCCGGAACCCGATAGGGAGGATGGAGCAGAGGGATCTACCAAGATCCATTTGCACTCATGCCCATTGCTGGGCACTGTGGGGCTGAGATCTCACATCTGCCATGGCCACGGAGGGCTCACGGGCATTGAACATGGCATAGCCAGCCTGGGATTTGGTTGAGAGAGAGCCCCTTTGCATTGCTGGATCAGCTCCTGGGGAGAGGCATTCACCAGCCCCAAGGCCTGGAGCACCGGTGAATGGCGTCAGCAAACGGGCTTTAATTGCTTTTTGCTGGGATGGGGATTTATGGGCTTGGAGATTGCCAAGTTATTTATTAGATGGAGTATCGGGGGATAGACTAATATAAATCACAATGGCCAGCGCTGAATGGAGCAGACAATCAGTAATTTAGAAAGCTTTAATAAAAATGCTAAGATATGAGAGCTGTTGGCAGTCATAATGAGTTGGTTATCATGGGTTGCCTGAAGCGGCAGGGTGGGTGTTAAGGGGTGTGCAGACTCTTCCACACCAGTGACAGGTGGCATTTTCCAGGTGAAGGGTTGGTGGCTGGAGGGGAAGTATGGCAGACTGGTATCTTGAAGAGCCTGTATGGGGGTTGCCAGGAGGAATTTCTGTTCTGAAAGGTTGTGGGGGTTGGTCCAGGTTTTCTAGGTTGCCATGTGGTCAATGGGGCCATGCTTTGTGCAGGTCTAAGTGACATCAGAGCTGGGCTGGTGGTGGGGAAAGGGCTGGGAATGTTGGTAGGTCTCCATGAGCCTGTGTGCTGACGGTCCCTTTGTTGTTGTGTCCTGCAGTCCCCCCTCAGATTGTCAACATCTCATCAGACATCACCGTGAATGAAGGCAGCAGTGTGACCCTCATGTGCTTGGCCTTTGGGAGGCCAGAGCCCACTGTCACATGGCGGCATCTCTCTGGGAAAGGTGAGAGAAGGCTTGGGGACCTGCCTGTGCTGAGCACTGGCTGCAGGAGATGCCAGCTTGGCAAAGGGATGGAGGAGGATGGCAGGGGTGTGCGGGGATTTATGTGTAGGTTGGTTTTGGAGCTGGGAGCTGTTGGTGATGGTGCCCCATTTTATCACAGGGCAAGGCTTTGTGAGCGAGGACGAGTACCTGGAGATCACAGGCATCACACGGGAGCAGTCGGGCGAGTACGAGTGCAGTGCTGTCAATGATGTGGCCGTCCCAGATGTCCGGAAAGTCAAAGTCACTGTCAACTGTAAGTGCATGGAATGGGATCCCTGGTGGGGATGTAGTGGTGGGGCAGGCACGTGGTCCATCCTAGGGACGTGACATGGCATGGCATCCCCACAGACCCGCCGTACATCTCCAATGCCAAGAACACAGGCGCCTCAGTGGGCCAGAAGGGCATCCTGCAGTGCGAGGCCTCGGCCGTCCCCGTGGCAGAGTTTCAGTGGTTCAAGGAGGACACCAGGTGCGGATGCATGGAGGATGCAGGGTGGGATGGAGGCAGCCAAGGGATCAGCTTGGAGAGAGGCCAGGCTCTTCCTGCTATGGAGGATCCCAGACCTCATGGGCATTTTCAGGTCTTTCTCTCCATGGGTAGTGTGGGTATCCCAGGGACAACCCATGGAGGGAGATGGGACTGGTGATGGAGTGAGGTGCTGCTGGGTGGCACAGCGGGGTGAAGGGTGGACCTCATAAGGCTGTGGAGGGCAGGGAGGGGTGCCTGGGGCTGTTTTATATTAACCCATGTAAGGCTTTGAGCAGCACCATCTATGACCCCCTGTGCAGGTTAGCAAACGGGCTGGAGGGCGTGCGGATCGAGAGCAAGGGCCGCCTCTCGACGCTGACCTTCTTCAATGTCTCCGAGAAGGACTATGGCAACTACACATGTGTGGCCACAAACAAGTTGGGCAACACCAATGCCAGCATCATCCTGTATGGTAGGTGCCCCAAATGTCGCCAGCGTCCCCAAACTGGGGACTTGACCCACTGCTGCCAACCTGCCAAGGGGGGAAGAGGGGAATGCCATGGGACAACAGGGGGAGGGCTTCTGTTTGCATGACAGCATGCTCTCATCTTCTCATCACTGCCTTGAACGCTGTCCCTCTTCTTCCTCTTCTCCCCCTGGTGCAGGGCCCGGAGCGGTGCACGACAGTGGCAACGCAGCCTCCCGGGCGGCCGCTGGCCTCTGCCTCTGGGCCACCCTCCTCGCTCGCCTCCTCCTCGACTTTTGATAAGGGAGTGGAGGGTCCCGGGACGGCCGCCCGGGGACTCCTCTCCGTCAGACGGGCACAACGCCGGAGGACGGGGAGCGGCGCCAAAGGGCCGAGGACGGCCACGTCTCCCACCTGCCGGGATCATTCTCGCCGCCAGTTACGCTGTACAGACCCCACCACGTGCCACCAGACTGTCACCCGCCACCGTCGCCTGCCCATCGAAGGGCAATGCTGCACCGAGCCTTGTCTGCCGCCTTGTCCCTCCTTGCATCGAGCCGGCTGCGGGCGATGTGCCCCACGGATGGGGTACAGCGTGGATGGGGCTCCCCGCTGACACCTGGCAGGCGTCTTGGTGACACCATGTTGGACACGGGTGTGGTGGGTGGGGGCCACCCGGAGCAGTCGCTGGGGACGTCCATCTCGTCGTCACATTGAGACACCTATGCCCAAACAGACCCTGAAGTTGGAGCCCTGCGTCTGCCTTGCACCGTCTCCGTCCTGAATGTGATCTCTCACCACCAAAGCTCCTCCCAGACCATCTCCTCGCTTCTCCATCCCCCGCTGCTTCCCTTCTGCACTGCAGCCCCTCTGCCCTGTGCCCAAGGATGTGTCCCTGCCCAGAGGAAGCTCCTCTGGACCAGGGGCACTTGAGATG
Source organism: Tympanuchus pallidicinctus (assembly GCF_026119805.1). Taxonomy (NCBI): domain Eukaryota; kingdom Metazoa; phylum Chordata; class Aves; order Galliformes; family Phasianidae; genus Tympanuchus; species Tympanuchus pallidicinctus. Next base: position 4,171,862 of record NW_026294748.1, read on the forward strand.
CTCACTGAATTTCCAGCTCCTTGCTCAATCTGACAGCTAAGGCACTGCAGCACTGGCACTGGGAGGAGGCACTAACCAACACAGGCAAGCACCAGGCAGCAAACAGAGCCCCAGCTGCAGCTCCAACACGCCTGCTGCCACCCCTGTGTGCCAGGAAGTGTGGGACCACAGAGTTCCATCTTATGGGTGCTTCAGGTCTCCCTAAGGGCTCTTCCTACACTATTCAGGCAAATACCTCCGCCTGTCCCAGCAGTGGTGTTTGACCATTTGGAGACAGCTCAGGCTCCACTGGAAAAATAATGGCCGTCAGTTTGCTACACCTACACAACAAGGATGCCCTGGTGCCTCCAGCTTGTTGCTTGCTGAGAGGCTCCACTGACACGAGAACATGTGCAGTCAGAACCTTCTCTTTGCTTCCTCTAGCTGCCCCGCAATGGTCACCTCAATGGGGCTGTGTTGGTTCTCAGCCCATGGCCCCACAGTGCTGCAATGCTCCTTGCATGGGGGGTAACCTCAATCCTTATGCTCTGGGGCAAGGATGGGAAGCTTTGGGTTTGTACTCCAGGGACAGAACCTCCTACTCAGCTCCAGAGAAGTCCTGCACAGCACTGGACAAAGTGCCAGCAACAAAGGGACAAAACATGATGGTAGCACACCAAGGAAGCACACAATGTCTCCCCTTACCATGACCTTCTTACCCTGGGGAACTGTCTCCCTGCCCTTCCCTTCTTTCTCCCTCGAAAAGCAAGATGACTTGAGAGCTGAGGCTGTGTATCTTTCCCCATACAAACTCTGCTGCTGCCCTGTTTTCCATCCTACAGAAAAGAAAGAAAACCCTGGCACAGACCCTGCAATGTGCCACCGCCCTGTCCTCATTGCGGCGGTGCCCTCGCCTCATCCCTCGTCTCTTCTGGGCCTCCTGGGCGTTGCACAAACAAGCACACTTACAACGCTGCTACAAAAGAAGCAGCAGCTGCAAAATCTGCAGGGATGCTCCTGACCCCACACATGGGACACCGACAGTGACAAAACCCACAAAGCCTGAAGACACTGCTCCAGCAATGACCAGGCACACCAGCTTACCTGATGGGCAGGGATGTGGCACGGTGAGCAGTGAGCTGGTCCTGCATTCCCACCAGCATCCCGGGAAGGAGTCACAAGCAGCAGCCTGATCCCATCTGTGTGCATCTCTGTGGAGGCGAGTGGCACCATCGCAGGGGGGCACGGTGGCCCACACATCCTTCCCCACGCTCTTGCTCTGAGCCCCCCATCCCAACTCGTTGATCCACAGAACAAACGGCCCCTCTCCACCCAGAAGCAAGGCAGAAGCATGCAAATGTGATCCCACCACAGCAGTGACGCATCAACTGCAAGGAAATAGACATAACCCCCCTGAGTCCTACCTGGCAGCTCCATCTCCCAGCTCTCAAAAACTGCGTGGGACACCCCGATGGGCTGAGTGCCCTGCAATGCTCACAACCACGCTTGGCAAAGGATGGTGTCAGCAGGTGGCCCCCTCATCTTTGTTTCTGGGGCTTTCAGATGCATTCCTGGGGCATGGGAGACGCTCGGCAGTGTCACCCCAGTGCCACCTCCCTGCCCCCCTCCAACACCCCCCAGCTGGCACACAACCCTTGCTTGGCACACTATTCCGGTGTCCTATTTCTCTCTCCCTGCAGAAGAAACACTGAACCAGTCCCTGACACGAGGCCAAAGGCCGTGGCATTGCAGAGACAAGACATGACGACTACCAGATGCCCCGAGGTCACACACGACAGCCTCGGGGCCGCCCCGCGCTCCCCGTTCTTCTCCCTCCCCGGGTCGGTTTGGGCTGGCTTCCTTGTCCTCCTCCGTCGGGACGGCGTTCGACTTTCTCGTGCCATGTAACGTGCAGTTGTGAGGAACGTGTTGGCTGTCCGAGGCCGCGGCTCTGCCGTGTGGGTGGGTGGCAGAGCCTCGTGCCATCGCCACTCCCCGCGTGCTCGCCTTGCCGGCGCGCGGTCTCCGAGTTTCCGTCGATCATTGTATTCCAAGGGTGGCTATACTACCTGAGATTTGTGCATGTTACATTGTAGTTGTAACCTTTTCTAATTCGGCAAGAATAAGAGATGGTTGTGATTGTGCAGTGTATCAATAAAGTTTGACGAACTTTGTACCCTCGGGGCATTGCTTCACGGAGCGCATGGGGAGCGCGGGGCTCCTGTGCACCGTGCTCCATGGCAGCCGCATTCAGCTCCTGGCTGCCCTTGCACTGGCACTGCTTCCAGCCCCACGGCTTGTCTGGTTCCCAACCAGGCTCCTTGCTCTGTGCCTCGCTGCTATTTGACTCTTCCCTCATCCCTATCCCCACGTCTGTCCTCTGCTGATGGGTCGTGCAGCACAGACAAGCACATACCTATTTCAGGAGCCCTGCAGGGGAAGGACCGGCTGTGCTCTGTTCACTCGCCTACCTTCAGCAGAAGCACCACTGGATTCTTCCTTTTGGTGGCTGTGTCGTCTCGTGTCATCGTCTCTTAACAACGTTTGCTCCAAAAAACCTACTTCTGTGCAAGGAATGCCACTGCAGAGGAAATGCTCCTAACAGTGCTTTGCGCCTATCAAGACGTGACTCCACAAGACACAAAAGTATGCCTTCATCAACGGATGAAGACTATGGGAAGGGACCTGTGCCTCTTGGGACCATTTTCCCATCCCACTGATGGATGCTCTTCAGTGAGGGGCCCTGTTTTCCTGCAGAAACCCCAAAGCTGATATCTCAGAGCTGTGGTAGAGGGTAGGAAGGCTGCTGGGAGCACAAGAGCAGCAAGATGCTCTGGGGCAACGCCTGACCCATAAGGGGATTGATTGCTTACTCTGCACCTCCCTTTGCCTTTCCTGACATGAAGCTGGAAAGCAGTGTCCTCAGAGCGTATTGCTGAGCCCTGCAGCCAGCTGCTCCTCATGGTGACAGCCTCCCACAGCCTGCAACTGCCTGAGCATATGGCTCTGTCAGGGACACCTTGGCTGTGCGCACTGGAAAGAAAGGTAAGTGCTTCCCTAAACAAACTGGGAGAGGGGTCTGGGATGGGAGGAGCACACCTGCCCCCAGCACATCCAAATGGATTGGGGCTAGGGCAGCACCAAGACTCCAAACAGCTCACCTCGATCGTGGCCATGGAGGTGGAAATCACCCTGCTGGGCCATCCCTCTTGTCTGTGCACATCTCTACGGGTGATACAATGGTGACACTGTCCCTTTGCTCTCCGTCCACCTACCAGCAGCCTTTTACATGCCTCTTAGGGAAAAACAACAGCTGCACGTACAACCTGCAAAACTAAATCAGGTTGTAGCCATCCCCCATGCAAAACTCTTGGACTTCTTGGTGTGGTTGGTAAAAGGATGACAAGCACCAGTCATTGGGATGCAGCGTTAAGAAGGAAGAGCCATCCAGAAGGGAACGAGCCCTTGCTCCTCCCTTTTTTGGACACTTTTGGCCTCTCCTGAGTGCAATTTTGCTGTGTCACAACCAAGAAGAACAATGAGAGACAGCCTGACATGCTCCCTTCTCTGCTGTGGCCCCAGACCAGAGGGCTTCCCTTCGTGCTCCGCATCATCACTTCCTGCAAGGCAAGAATCACAGCTAACACACTGGGAAACCTGTGGCACAAGCAATAAACCCTGTCCTGAACAACACAAGCACAAGTGGGCTCCTTTCACAACATACAGGAAAGCATCACTAACACCTGGAGCACAGCTACATCCAGAGGGAGCGAGGGCATCTTTCAGGCCATGACATTCATCTCCCTTCACTGAGAGACACAAATAAATATGTATCTAAATAAATACAGAAACACACCCATAAACCAGCATCTCTCTGTCTCTCTCTCCAACTAATTCTGCAATGCTCAAACCCTGGCACTGTGCCCTCTGACCTCCTGCCTACAGCACTGAAAATGTCAGAATTTCAAAAATAAAGGGAGGAACCCCATTAACCCCAGATGCATCCTTTGGAGGTGGGCAGGGTTCCTCCCTTGCCTGCCAGGCTTGCCTTGCCACAGCCAACTTTCTTTTCCTGAAAGCCAACAGCCATGCACTGCTCCATCTCCTCCCCCAGGAGAAGCACAGACACACATTTGTGGCCGTGGCACAACAAATGTGGCCACAGCAGTTCCTACAAAGCCATCACTGTGGCTCTAGCACTGTGGTTGGCACTGATCCCCTCTTTCTCTGCCATCCTGACTCCAGGATGCAGAAAGCTGCATGCATCCAGCCATCCTGCCCTGGAACAGCAATTAAATGCCACAAGCCCATGGGGAAATGCATGGTAGTGGGATGCCTTTGCAACCCTGCCAACAGGGTAACTTTGGGATAAAGCCCACGTACTGGGGGCCCCTCCATTCCCACAGGGACAGTATTTGCCACCAAGGGAAAAGACACAAGCAACCCTGGGGCTCACAGCAAGTCCCTTTGGACATTTTCCCCTTTTTCCAAACAGGGCCTTGCATCCACTGCACTGTCAGTGATGGGGCACTGGTGCCCACAGTGACAGCAAGGGACCCTCGCTTAGGGCAGGGTTCCCTGAAGGATGGGAACAGCAGAACATTTTGCGAATGCTGCTGGCCACAATCAGCCCAAAAGTGCATTGGGCACTGTGTGCACAGGGGTGGGGGTCTCTGTTCCCTACCTTTTCTCCCCGTCCTCGAGGGATGCTCCAACCTCAGGTCCCCACATGCTGCCCGGGGCCGGGAGATGCTGCGCCGTCATTTCACAACACCTCGCTATCCTCTCTGCTCTCTCTCTCCCTTCTCCCTGCCTACTTCTCGGGCTGCACAAACTCAGAGGAGGAAAAAAAAATAAAATATTAAAAGCCCTGCAATCGTTACAGACCAGCTCTGATCCTCACACAACACGCCATGTGCCAGGTGGAGCTCACGCGCCTTGAGAAGCCGGTGGCTACAGTGAAAGCTGAAGACTCGATGCGCCAAAAGACCCTCCTGAAAATCAACAACACCCCTCCACGCACCAACAGAGACCAACGCCAGCGCACCAACAGCAAGGTTTCACCAACACCCAGAAACTCACTTGTGCCCTGCGCGGCCCCACCGCATCACCTCCAACACCAGTCAGCTCACCCCGGCCCTCCATGTACTCACCGAAGCCTCACCTTGTGCCGCATCACATCTGGGCTCGGCGCTCACCTCCTCCTGCTGCTCCATCCATTTCATCATCACTGCTCCCTCCCTCCCTCCATCCCAGCACCCCTCCCCATCGCCCAGCGCCCGCGGCGGGGGCAATGAGCACCACAAGCAGACGGAGCGGCCACATGGAACAATCGTTTTAATGGATAGAGGCAGAGAGAGCCCCCTCGCCGCCCGCCCGCCGTGCCCCCGCCTCGCTGTCGGCCGCGGAGAAGGAAGGGAAACCAAAGGAGGAAAAGAAACTGCAGGAGAGACCCCCACCAGTGAAAAATAAAGCGAGTCGTTGAGGTGCCCACCCTCCCCCCTCAAATTTCAGCCGGTGGCTCAGCGGCGGGTGCCGATCGCTTCGCCTTCTTTTTATATATATATATATATATATACACACACACGCACGCACACCCACACACATATACATATATATATATATATATATAAATGAAACTGAGCTATATAGATCTATATCTACGTCCATCCCTCGGTTCGCTTTATTCCACCACCAAGGGTGTGCAGCACAGGGTGACGGAGAGGGACCCCATGCAGCACCTGTGTCCCCTTGTCCCCAGACACCCGAGGGTGGAAAGGTGATGGGACCTGGGCACGTGCGGAGCGAGAACCTCTCCTCATCTCACGGAGGACCAATACACACCTAACTCCATATACAGCATGCAGTAATGGCAGCGGAAGGACCCTGCTGGGAACTGTGGCTGGAACGCTAACAAAAAAAAAAAATTATATATATATATATATATGTATATTTATATATACTGTATATATATATCTGGTAAAAAGATTCAGCGTCTCCCTTCGCCTCGATGCACGGAGGAACTGTTTGTATGGCCGTGGTCCAGGCCAGGTGAGGGGTCTCAGCACAGGGCTCCTGCTCCTCGCCCAGGGACAAGCCAGCACCATCCTCCTCGGAAACACACTTCTCTCCGCTTGCTCTCTCGTTCCTGGTTTTCATTCTTTCTTTCTTTCTTTTTTTTTTTTTTTTTTTTTTGCATCTTGGTTTTTTAGGAACTAAGAGTTCTAGGCTCGTATCAGAAAATAGAATTAATAAAATGAACCCTTATCATTCACGATGTCCGCGTGGCGTACGATGAACTCGGCGCTGCTCTCCTTCCTCCCTTTCCGTTCGTGGCGGTGTGGTGTAACTGTTGAAGATCTATATATCTATACATATATATATATATGTATATGTGGATATATATATATATATTTCGGAACACAAATGGCGGCACAGTCCATGAGAAGACGGGGGAAATCTCGGCGAAGAAAAAAACCTGCGCATACGGACGGAGGGGCTCCGGGTGAGCGGGGATGGTGGGGGGACCAGGGCTGCCCCATCCCCACACTGACCCACAGCAGAGAACGACGAAACGGGGCAGAAAAAGGGGCAGGCGAAAAAATAACCAGAGGAAAGAAAAAGACTCAGTCGCGTTGCGTCTTCAGCAGGAAGCCTTGGATAATTTTTTTTTTTTTTTCTCTCCCTCCTTTCCAAATTCCCTTTGAATTATTATTATCATTATTATTATTATTATTATTAATTTTTTTTTTTTTTTTTTTTTTTTTTTTTGCATGTTTTTCCTCTCTCCCCCTCCCCCAGAAGGCCTGGCCGGACAACTCTCTCAATTCTTATGATTATTTTCAGAAACAGTGAATACATCTTCTTCCTCTCCTTTCTGCTGTGGTGGTCGTGGCCGCCTCGGGGCTCAGAACTGGCGGGCGAGCTGGGCGAGCGGCAGGGCCAGCAGCCAGGCACAGCTGCCTCGCCGCCATGCACCGCTGTTGCCATCGTGCACTGCACCAGGGCCTGCGGGGGGAGAAACACCCGCACTGTTAGCTGGAGGGAATGGAGGGGGGAAGAAAACAACGCTGCTTTGGGCCCCGCTGCTATTACAAACACTGGGGTCGCCGCCGAGAGCTGCATGGTGCAGCCATTCCCGTCCTTGGGTTTGGGACATGAACCCCACCATGGTCCTGTGCTGGTTCCCATTTCCCATCCCCAGCCTGTCATCTTGGAAGCAAAACCACAAAGCAACCACCTACAGCTCCTCCAAATGTTCTGTGAACTTGGAGGCGATAGCTTTCACCCAGCTAAACCAAAAGTACCATCAAGGAATTGGACTTCATCCTCCGACCCAGGATATCATATAACATGGTAATTCTGTAAGTCTATGACTCCAAGATGACTCTATGATTCTGTAAAAATCACCCAGGAGATGGATGATGAGGCACTGGCAGAGGATGCCTAGAGAAGCAGTGGGTGCATCATGCCTTGAGGTGCCCAAGGCCATGGATGGGGACCTGGGCAGTCTGAGCTGGTAGGAGGCAACCAGCCCACAGTGGAGGTTGGTCCCTTCCAACCCAAACCATTCAATGATTCCACGTGCAGCACTGCACCCAGCTCCTGCTGGCACCCAGCCTCCCCAGAGCCACCTTGTGTCCCTCTGCAGGAAGGATGAAGCGGGTTGTAAGGAACAGAGATCCCCATGCTTAGGCAGACAGGTGAGGATCTCAAAATATGCCATGGAGAAGGGCTCCCAAGTTGGTGTTTTTTGGCAGAAACACCCCAAACTGTCCTGCCCAAGTGGGACCATGTGGGAGGATCAGATCAGTTCTCATTTTTGCAATCCCGAGAGATGTCCCCTCACTCAGGGCACTGAGGACCACTCTCCATCAGGTCTCCCTTTTGCAGCATACTCTAGCACCCCTACAGACACCACTACCCACAAAGCCTCAAATCATGGTGGGACTAACAAGCTGGGCAATGGGCAGCTCTGGAACCAAGAGCAGCTTCGTGCTGCCTCCAACTCTTCCCAGTATCTTGAGATCATCCCACTGCCAGCCACAAAGTGCACTACGAATGGAGCCACGTGGCTGCAGAGCCCCAGATCAGGATGGTGGTGGTCCCCAGGGCAAGCGATCGATCGATCGGTAAGAGCAGCAACGCAAGGAAGAGCACCCCTACCACATCCCGAGGCAAAAAAAAGGCACTAAAGCAACACTAAAAGCATCCTAGAGGAAGAAGGACTGGCTGCAGCACCACTGGGCAACAGGACCACGAAACCATCCCTGCCTGCATCCTGGAGACGGGGGGAAGAGAGCAGTGGAGGGGACAGTGGGGATGTGGCATGCAGAGGTGGGAGGTGGGCATGTTAAAGACCCAAACAGAAATGCAGCTAAACGCATGTGGCTACAGTTAAGCAGCAATGGGGAAGCCACGAGCAGCCCCAAAGTTATCACTGCAAGAGCTGGAGCAATGGGGTTTAGGGGAGCTGCTCCCTGGATATTGCTGGAGGGACCCACAGGGACACGGAGCAGGGGGATTGCTGGCATTGCAGGCTCATCATTACTGACCTTTCCAGGGTGTCAGAGCGGTTGTTGTCTCTTCTAAAAATCAAAGAACAAGTCAAGGTTAAGGCACAGAGGCAATGGCAGGCTCAAGGTGCTTTGCTCAGCCTGCTCTTGGCATGGGAAAATGCATGGTCATGATTGCTATAGGGCCTCTGTCCTCCATCCATGTGGAGCTTCCTGGGTGATTTTATTGCAAACCCTCTGGGAATCCACATGGATTGCACAAAAGGGGAGCAGTAGAGAGCTCTGTTCCTTTTTTTTTTTTCTGACTCAAGAAAATTATTTGATTCCAGAGCACTTCATCACATTAAAGACAGCATCAAATGAGCCGCTGAATTAGGTGGAAGGCCTGTAATAAGAATTGCTACGTGTTAGATAAAGCACCAGTTGACCTCCCTGAAAAAAAAGATTAAGGAAAGGATTACAAGATGTATTCTGCACTATCCTCAGTTGCAAGGCACTGGAAACGTCAATGTGCTGACGTGGATTAAAGCTCCATTTGGGGGAGGAGAACCCTGAATAGTTCCCTCAGCCTCAAGGAAGAGGGGATGCACACAAAACTGTCCCCCAAAACCACACAGATTGGACATTTCTCCTGCAACAGGTAGCACAGCACTTCACTGGGAACTGTAAGGGGATTTGGCTCCCAGCTGGGCTGCACACAAGGTGATGGGGCCACGTTCCCATTATGGCACGAGCCACTCCAAGTATCTTTAATGGAAGAAAATCCAGTAACTGGCAGCTGTCATTAAACCACCAGCAGAGAGAGTCCTTAACTCGGAAGCTTCTTGTCCAGCCTGCACTGTGCAACCCTTGAATGGGGTTCCCAGGATTATGTGAGATTTTCATCCCATAAGCCAATACAGAGATTACAATCACACAAGTAGCCCAGGCCACATGGGACACTTGGTCCCCAGGGCAGGACAGCATGGACAGAGCCATGTGGCCCTGAGGTGTCCTGTCCCTCTCCCTGAAAAATGGAGTCATTGGTGACCAAAATTACTGGAAGCCCGATGGGGAAGAAGCTGAGATTGTTTCTAAGCAACCCTAATGAAGGCTTAACAGCCAGGTAACAACTAATGTCTGTCACTTACAGCACCAACTTTTTCCTGCAGAAGTGACTGTGATGCTCATTAACACCCAAGGTTGGAGCGACCTGGGAGCTGTGGGCACAGCCCTGAGCACTGTGAGGGAAAGAGATCTGTGGGGAAACCCAGTGCAACAGCTGGTACCCACGGAAGATGAGGATGCAAGCAGCACACAGGTGCTCACTGAGCCCAACACGTATAAAGGAGCAGACATGTGAAGGGTAGTGCCTTCTGCACAGATACGGGGGGACAGCAGGAAAGAGAGACCACATTTCCGGAGATGTCTTCCCAACTGCCCTGCTGGCACAAGGTGCTAATTGCTATCTTGTTTTCCTTTTCTTAATCACTGCACACCTACAAATCATTGCACACCTACAAAAGCAGTGTCTTGCTCTACCAACCCTGCCTTTCCTGCAGAAAAGGGGTCTCTTGTAACCTCTCTAGGCTTAATTAAATAACTCACACATTCTAGGAAAGGGTTTGCAATGCCAGGAGCAAGTTGGTGCTTTCCATTAAATCCTCTTCGCAGTGATTAATTCCATCCTGTGGTTTGTTTAACAAGGGCTGCTATTAATGTCATCCATGAACACTGCTGCCCACGGGCAGGAATGCCACACCGTGCCTCCCCTGGGTTTCCCCCTCGGTGTCCCCAGCACAAGGAGACGTAGAAGAGGTGGACAACAATGCACTTTGCACACAATTGCTGCAAATCCAAAGTGGGCCCAGAACTGAGGGTGGGTCATCATGAGGAATGATGCTGGGAGAGAATGGAGGTCCCCAAGCCTTGCTTCTCCTTGGCATCTGCCAGAGCAAGGCAAGGGACACCTGCAGCTAGACCCTTGCTTTGCACTGATGCCCAAACACAGCAACAGTGCCCAACACCTCTAAGCAGTGCCCAGTCAGGAGGGTGGTTTGGAGGTTTTGATGCTTCCCCTGTGCTCACCCACACTCTGTGTTAGAAAGGATGAGTAGGAACATGCATCACTCCAGATTGCACACTGGTGGTCGCTCCGTTAAGCTGTGCCTGGTCCCCATCCCAGCCCCTCAGTGCTGCTCACCATAAAGGATCATGCTGGCGTTGGTGTTTCCTAGCTGGTTGGAGGCCACGCAGGTGTAGTTGCCGTAGTCCTGCTCAGAGACGTTGAAGAAAGTCAGTCGGGAGAAGAAGGCTTTGTTTTCCACCTTCAGCCCTTTCTGTCCTTCAGCCAGCCTGGGAGGAGAGCAGAAGGGGTGATGGAGATGGCACCAAGAAAGAAGCATCCCCTATGATTTAGGATGAGAAGTACTGCCCTTAAGTTGCATCACGGTGGATATTAGGAACAATTGTTCTCTGACAGAGTGATGCTGCACTGCCCAGCTGCCCGGGGGTGGGGTCACTGTCCCTAGGGGTGTTCCAGAGCAGTGGGGATGTGGCACTGAGGGATGTAGGCAGTGGGCTCGGTGGGATGGGATTGGACTGGTGATCTCAAGAGATCTTTTTCAACCTGAATGATTTTATGATTCTACGGTTCTCTGAATCCCAACCTATAGGTGTTGGAAGGTCCTGGATCTACATTGGCTTTGCTCTGCGGGTTTTTGGCCATGACAGCAAAGCATGAAGGGTGAGGGGGGGAAGGGTCAGCTCCCACCCCCATGGGGCACCCCAGGCTCTTACCGCTTGTCATCTTTATACCACTGGAAGTCAGCGGAGGGGACGGCGGAGGCTTCACACATCAGGATGCCCTTCTGCCCCACCGGCACACCGGTGCTCTTCGCATCTGAGATGTACGGCGGGTCTGTGGGGAGGACGGAGCTGGGGGTTGGTGCCTCCCACCTCTCTCTCCTTTTCTTTCCCCATCTCATGGAAGGAGAAAAATCATCTCCGAGCTTATGCCCAGCTCCTGCAACTCTTGTTCTGCTGTCCAAAAGGGTTGGGCAGATAGGGGACCCAAACCACATCCCTGCATCCTCCAAGGACCAGCGCTCCCTGATGCCCAAAAGCTCCAGGGGTGACCAGAGTGGAGTCTGGGGAGCTTGGAGGGTCTTCACTTCTGTCTAGAAGCACAAACAGTGCTGCTTTCTTCCTCTCTCTCTCCCTTTTTTCAAAACGAAGAAATGCCTATTTACTGCTCACTTCCCTCCTCTCCCCTGAGGTTATCAACACAGCATCTCACCACAGGCAGAAAACTCAGGTTGATGGAGACAGCTGAGGAAGAGGTGGAAAAAAACAAAGCTTGAAAAAAAAAAAAAAAAAAGGGGGGGGGTGGGGAATAAAAGGGCAGAGCACCACCTGCTTGGAAACCTGCTGCTGCCAGGCTGGGCGGTGGGACCAAAGGCAGGTGAATGCTGCATCTCCTCGGGGTGGGACAAAGTGCCCCTGGGCTGTCCCTGCACCCCACAGCTACTCACAGTTGACGGTGACTTTGACTCTCTGGACGACAGGCGCAGCCACGTCGTTGGAGGCACTGCACTCGTACTCGCCCGACTGCTCCCGCGTGATGCCTGTGATCTCCAGGTACTCATCCTCACTGATGAAGCCCACGGCTGTTGGGTGAAGGGAGTGGGCTGTGAGTGAGGGGGGCACGGTGAGCCCATGCCCAACCTGTGGTAACCAGCTGGGACCATGCTGTCACCATGGGCCACCATGCTGTCCCATCCATCTACTACAAGAAAACCCTGCTAGACCGGTGCCAGATGCACTGGTCCCAGCCCTTCCGGCAGCATCACTTGCTGCATATTAGTGTCCCCCGTGTGTGCAGGATGGGCAGGGGGTTTTCATCCCATCCCATCTTCCCACCCTGAGGTGCTGCTGGATTCCCCCTGAAGCCTCCCTTGGATCTTTCAGCTTCACTGAATCGCAGCCAGCTTGCTCCTACACCATCAGTACCAACACTGCCCTTCAGCTGCAGGGCTCTATCCCTTCTCCCCGTGCCACTCTATGCTCAAAACCATCCAGCTCCTCCAGCGTGGAGACCTTACAACAGACACCGAGTTACACAGTAATTAGGATGCTCCAGAGAAGCATCTTTCACCCAGGAACCACCAGACCCAGATGGAGAGGTGGCATCTTCCTCCCTTCCCTGACACTTCCCCATTGCCTTTCTCAGCTCTCCTGCAGCTCAGACACGATAATTACAGCACGAAGCATCTCCACGACCAGTGTCACACTTAATATTCCTATAAATTTTAAACGGTAGTCCTTGGTACATATGTGTGGCAATTGGTATCATATTTTAATTAAGCTTGCCCTACACCATCTGAAATTAATAATAGCTCGAATTACCAGTGTAATTTATAAATTAACATTGCTGCAGCATTAGGAAATAAATTAGCTCTGGACAGCTGTTTCCAGGAGTGAGTGCCAATGGCAGCGAGGCCAAGCACAGGTCCCTGCTCCCGGGGGACGTGGTGATGTGACCAGCACAGCCCGGTGTGCACTGCTGTGACCCAAAATGCTGTGGCTTGACATGCTTGGGCGGCCAGCTGGGCGCATCTTGCTCTTAACACGTGCATGAAAACTGTATACAATGAATGTTGCCTGCGTGGCACGATACCTTTATAGCAGCTCTTCCCACTGGTCCAAAACAGTGAGCAGTCACACACTGCCCATAGAGACTGCTTTGAATGCAGCTGCTTTGAGCACGTGCATAAATGCAGATCTGTGTATAGGGCCCGAGCCTGATGTGTTTTCTTGAATGCCACATCCTGCTGTGAGCACCTTGGGTACCCACTGAGATGCTGATGCCCAAGCTGCAGTTGCAGCATCGTTGGCACAAACCCCAGCCCCGCACTGCGCCCACCCCCATCCCACGGACCCCATCCAGGGCTGAGGTGAGTCCTCTCATGCACACAGCCCTGATGGATGGCTGCCATCCACCTGCAGCATCCTCAGCCCTGTGCCCGAGCTCCCAGTGGAGCAGCTGGCAGTGAAAAACCGCTGAGCTCATCAGCACTTAGCGCAGCAGAAGGGCGAGATATGAAGGCGTTACCCCAAAATCGATATCCTTTGGAGACACAAAAATTACAGTTTTATATCCAGCAGCAGTTTGCGCAGCAAAAAGGAGAGAGAGGGAAGGAAACAAGCTGCCTGTTCCAGCTGACCTAGAATCAGCTCTCAGTAGCACAGCGCTGCCTGCCGATGGAATTATGACACAGCTGCAGCCCTCGGATGCTCTGCGTGCAGATCCGACTCCTGTTTGTGCAAAGAGCCCAATAAAGCTCTGCTTCCACACTCAGCAAAGGCCCTTCCCCAAATTATCACTCGCCAGCACTGCACTGTTGAGGTTTGATCCTGGAGCAAGGCAGCGACGGCGCGTTTCATCACCCAGCAAAGGACTTCATGAAGTGACGGCCAGGGTCAGCCTGCCACCTGCAAAAGCTGGGGAAGGGAGAGATGAAGGCTCCCAGCCTTTGTGCCGGAGTAGTGCAGGAGTCTGACATCAGTCAGTGCCTGGTAATTGGCTTTCAGAGGGACAAAATGCAAAGTTTTGGGGTCTGGATTTGTGCCATCAGCCCTGACATGCAGAGCCTGCAAAGGTACCACCATGCAATGCTCTGCGTGCTATTGCTGGGATGACACTAAGATGAAGACCACTACTGCTAGGGTCCCTGCAGGGATCCAGCCTTGTTAGTGCAGCAATCCCACACCAAGGTCAATGGGAGAGGAGGGTCCCCTGTACACAGTACTTCCCCCTTTCTCCCTTACCTGCTTTACTTTCAACATACACGCAGAGGCCAGCTTAAGTGGCTACATACACACAGGTACTGAAGTGGTCTGGACACAAGATGCCCTATTGCACTTTTGCAGCAATGACAGATTTCTGCCAGTCTGTACCTGGATGGAGGCACCTGCTGAGCCGTGCCCCATCTCCTTTCACTGCCTTCCTGCCAGAGCACTTAACAAACAGGGTGCTCTCTACTTCTTGGGTTTTATATTGAGAGCTGCTTCTGGTGGGGAAGTGGCAGTAAATAAAGAGCGAAGCCATGCGGCTTGTTATGTGCTGCTCCAGCTGAGAGCACTGGAAATGAATGGGCTCAAAAATCAGCGTGGTATGTGAGGAAACAACAGCTCTGGCTCAGGTCCCCTCCTGCACAAAGGACCTGGCAGGAAAATCAGCTCCACGCACGCACTGCTGCCTCATGGTTGTTGGGGTCCTCAGTGGCTGGTGATGCTGATGTTTGGGGATGCTGATGTTTGGGGAAGCTGAGCTCCTGAGGCTTAGGATCAGGGCACCACCAGCCCAGCCCAGATTCTGGATGGGAGCCATCCCTCTGACTGGTCTCACATATATCAGACTTCTTAGGGTTGCTCTGCGGGTCTCCAATGGTGCAGACTCCTCCTGCCTCTGCAACTGCTTGGAGCTCAGCAGCCCTAAGCCAGCAGCAGCTCTGCAATGCCCGGAGTGACTTCGGGAACTTCTCAGGACTGCCTCTGCTCGAGCACAATTAGCTGCTGAAATATTGCAGGAATTAATGGCACAGCGCTCTCATCTCCTCGGGAGCTACAAAACCAGCACAGCCAGCACCCATTATTATTATTAACAATAATAATACAATCCAGGCCAGAAATGGAACAGCCATTGACTGCTCAAAGGCACAGCACCTCACTCCTCTGCAGAGGGTGATGACCTAACCTGGTGCAAACGGGGGCATGGGGAGCAGCACCGGCAGGGCCAAGGGGCACCACAAAGCAGAGCAGAGCTTGGCCCAGCAGTGCTGGGACAGGGGTGCTGGTTGGACCATGGAGGTGAAATCCTGCTCCAAGAGACATCCAAGCAGTGCCTGGGGTCCTGCACAGAGTGGATGAGATGATGTGGGGAGATCGGGGTCCTCATCTATTCCTTCCTTGACTTTCTCATTCTCTTGCTTCCCCTTTGCTAGGCCTGACTGGGCTCCCCTCTGCCTCCTCCCACCTGTTAGCTTCCACTGAGCCTCTGACAAGAAAATAACTCACCAGAAAGCAAACACATGTTCCCAAATTAATTACGTGCTGCCGTCCCCCAGCTCACAGCATTGGGGTCTCTGGGCCACGTCGCTTCCCGTTACCCTGGCTGAGCACTGCTGCAATGCCAGCATCAGAGCGAGGCAATGCCAGCTCTGCAGCAAGCTCTCCTGTTTCTGTGCATTCTGTGCACATCTTTGCTCCCGTGCATCGCGCCAGCTCCTTGCCTTTCTCCTGCACTCATCAGGGCACAGCACACGACACCCAGCAAGCTCCCAGTGCTGCAATGTGCTCACACCACATCCATGCGCCTTGCTCTGCAGACCTGCCATATTCCTACATCTGTGGATCTCAGCAATGGCCCCGCTATGGGTTTGGGCTCCCCATGGTTGCCCAGATTTCTAGTGCTGCTCCTGAGTCATTGGCCATGCACCGATCGGGCTAGCCTGAGAATGGGAATATTTTATGGAGATAATTTTATTAAAATGTTTACAACAATGCAGATATTGACATCTAGCTTCAATCAATAGCACAATTTATTGTCCTTCAAGGTGAACATTAAGCCAAGCTGCCCATTAGTCAATATTTACCTCCAAGGTCTATAAATCTTTATACTGGCTTCAGCAGATGTTGACAGTGGCCGATTCCAGATAAGTAAAAGTAAGAGTGTGAAACATTGCTCCTTTTGGAGGTGAAATAGTAACTAGTTAATTACAGCCCCTACAGCAATTCTGAGCTATCAATTTATGGCTACTTCTGGCAATAAAAATTAACATCGTGCAGACTCCCGGCTCACAGTGACGCTCTTAAAACCAAGAGCCATCTATTTCACATGTCACGCCGACACGGCGGTGATGGCCTTCTTATAACAGTTTATAGTAAATAAATAAAATATACAAAGGTAATAAGAGGGAATTGCCAGCATCCGAGAGCTGCCTCCCCCCCGCCTTCTCCTCCAGTATGGAAACACGGTGTGGGTGAGTTAGCAGCAAAGCAATGCTCCTCTGTGCAGGGAAGGAGGAGGAGGAAGACAAAGCAACCCCCTAAATACCACCATGCCCCAAACCTGACTGCAGAGTGACACAGCCCTGTGCCCCTGGGTGAGGAAGAACCAAAGCTGACCGCATCCCATGCCCTTGGCCAAAGGGCAAAGAGGCTCCTGCTGCCCCTTTTATTGTTCAGCATCTCCCCACTACTACTGACTGCTCATTTAGCACATCACGAACCAAGTTCAGGCACTGCAAGATGTTCCCTTGTTCTTTTGCTTGGCCGATGGCACCGTGACAGCAGCATCACCTCCACTCACCCCAAGCTCTGACTCCCCATGCTCCAGTGGAGGAAGACGTGGGGTAATTAACCTTCTGGAAACCATCCAAAGCAATCATTAAAAGATGATTTCTTCAAGATTACCCTATCGACCCAGGAGGGCACGGCTCTGTCCTTCCTTCCAAGCACACTGCATCCCGATGCCACGGGCTCCATCTGCAGCCCCTTGGAGGGGTGACCCTGTTACAAAGCTTGGGGTGGGGACAACCATAAACCATCACCCCGCTCTTCTTCACCCCTCAGAAGCTTTTTCAAGTTTCCTGACAACAAGGAAAGAACTATCTCACCCCACACACTGGTTATTTGTGTTAATTAGCAGGATTCCAAGGGCTGCTGGTGCACAAAGCCACCGGGCCTGCTGCTCCCACATCATCTCTGCGGGCTGCAAAGGAAAGGGACGTCCTGCAACAACTCAGATTGCCATTAAACAGATGCACACACCACATCTCCCTGCTCCCTGCAGAGCCCCTCGGGTGCCACTGCATCCCCATGCCATGCAGCAGCCCGTCCCGCTCACCTCGTTGCTGTCATGAGATGCAGCCGAGCTGCCCATTATAGCACCATTGTGCTGAGTTTTTAGCTTAAAAGTCCTTGAAAGTTTCCCACTGTGACTAGTCAAACAAGATCTTTTTCACTTTCCCTCTCTTCTGCGCTAACAATATTTATACTCATTTCTTTTATTGAAATCTATCTGCCGCCTGTTCTATTAAAGCTGCCTGAGTGGCAGCTCCTATTCTCCGGGAGCCCGCAGCCCATCTATTCTCCAGACAATGAGGTACAAGCAGTCTATCTTCTATTGTGCTTCCCGGCCTTCAGCTCTCAAATCTCCCATCTCCAAAAGGCATGTCAGAAGCGCTGAGATGGAGAGGATGGGGATCCTGGGCTGCCCTCCCGAGCACCTCACAGCCATCAGGGGAGCTTCAGGTTGGGTATTAGGAAAAAATCTCTTCTCCAAAGAGAAAACACAGGCTGCCCAAGGGAGTGGAGGGGTCACCCTGTGGAGGTGCTCCAGAGCCGTGGTGATGTGGCACCTGGGGACGTGGGATGGGTCAGGGTTGGGGATCTAAGAGGTCTTTTCCAACCCTAGTGATCCTATATGGCTGTGACCCCTGCGATGACCTGGGGACACTTCTCTTGTCCCCCAGCTCTGCACGTCGCGACTCTGTGCGCTGCTGCTCACGCACGTTTGTGAGCCTCACGCAACTTCTTTGTGCGCAGGAATAAAAAAGGAGCATTAAGCCCTTTGTCTGCAAGAAGTAGTTCATTGGGAAATAAAAGGATTATGGAAATTAATATTTAAAGAAACAAAACACAACAACTCAGGGACCAACCACCCTTGAAGGAGGCTCTAACTCAGGAGTAAACGAGCCACACAAAGCACCACGAGCAGAGCTGACAGTGGGTGACCGTATAGCACAAGGCTCCTCTCCCTCCCTGTCCCTGCTGCTACCCCCAGCCCCAGCCCTCCTCTCCCTTCCTCCCTTCCCTTCCTCCCCACTATTTTTCCCCCGTTGCCGCCCGCAAGGTGAGAGAGGACAGCGTCGCCAGAATGAAGGATTCTCCTGCATGCCCTCTCCCAGCAGCGGCCCTAATTCATTTTTCATGGCCCCTCGCAGTGACAAAAGCCGCTGCTTCTCTCTTGTAAGCGTGCGCCATGCAATAAGTCAAAGCTGATGTGCATTTTCCCCCTGGGTGCCGAAGCTGTGCTTTTGATTTAATTTGTCCTGTTGTTTGGCTCTCAGCCTTTGCCGGCGAGTTCCTTTGGAGAAGCAGCAAGGTAGGGCCCCATACACGAGGAAGGGCCGCCTGACAGATGGGGTACAGTGGGTAGTGTTTAAATAATTTGCTGCGATGATACCGAGATGTTGGAGAGTGACAGATGCTCCGGGAGAAAATCACTCAGACAAAGACACGCATCCTGTTTGCAGGAGCTCTGCTCCTCCATTAAATCCTGTTGCAACTTGGCTTTCCTGGAGCCCGTCCCATTGCTGGCAGCTCTTGTGCTGCCTGGAGGAGAAGCAGCGCAGCGCAAGGCTTGGCCCTGGCTAACACCAAGAAACGAGCTGCTCCTGTTTGCAAAACACCCAAAAAAATGCCACGCAGGTCCAGATTCACTATCGCAGGTATTGCAGCAGGGATAACGATGGTGAGATCCCCCAGCGCCCTCCAGTCACAGAATCATCAAAGTTGGAGAAGACCATGAAGATCCCCAAGCCCAACCCATCTCACTGTGCTCACTCACAGGATGGAGCATCCCCAGCACCGTCCCTCTTCTCCCTGTTTTCCTCCATGCCGTTCCAAAAAACAGCTGCTGGCACCCAGGACCTTGAAGTCCCCCTGTCTGCAAACCTAAACCCAGAGGCTTTCCCTGCAGGAGAAGCTCTTAGGACATAATTTCAATCCGAAGCATTTAAATGGCTGTAACCTCTGCTAAGCTGCATTTCAGCCGCATTAAGAAAATATCCCGAGGATGGGAAGCAAGTGGCATAATGGCATTAGAGTGAAAAAAAAATAAGCATCAAGTGCTGGCTAAATCCATTCAGAGTGCTGGCAAGAAGTCCCACGGATGTGGGAAACTTTCCCTGCACGCCGAGCCTGGCCGCCAGCTGCTGGGGAATGGGGATATTTTCTAATTCACCCCAGCTCACCCAGGATGAGAAGCACCCAGCCTGGCTCTTAACCTCAGAACTGGGGCCAGGTGAGGCTGGCTGCCGCCCCTCCATCATCTTTAGCCTGTCTTTATTTTTTCAGACGCTATTTTCCAGCCCAGTGGCCTCGCTCTGTCCCTCATGTTTTATGGCACTGATGTCTCCATTTCTGGAGGATCAGCTGCAGTATTGTGGCTTATAGAGAGCAGCCAGACCGGTGGGCACGGCACCTCTGGGGGCCTGGGGGATGCTGTGATCCCAGGGAAAGCAGATGGGGAGTGGGTCTGGGGGCTGCATGGTGCCAGGAACACCAGGGTTGGGTGATGCTGGGCAATGGGAGAGACTGGAAATAGGATGAGCACCCGACAGGTGGGGAGGGAGCAAGAGGCACTGCTATGTAAGGGGAAAGCCATTCTAAATAACAGCAGTGTAGCACAGGAAGGGGAAAAGCCCCGGGCTACAGCATTGCTGCAGCTTTAAATTATATAAAAATAAAGGAGAGGGAGATGGAGAGAGAGAGAGAGAGAGAGAAAGACCGTGAGGAAAAAGAATTGCCATTGTTTTACCAAGCAGATGGGAAAGTTCAAGGATCAGAAAAAGACTATTATTATCTTGACTTGACCGTGAGAAGATGGGAAAGGAAGAGGCATTTTTTCTCCCTGCAGCAAAGAGTGCCATGGCAGAAGTCACTTCAGCAAGGAGCTGGACAGAAACATTGCTCCACGATCTGGGCACAAACCAGGATCTGACTGTTTGTCCCCTTCCCACCAGTACTGATCCAGGCAGATGCTGCACCCTGCATTGCTGTTGCACAGCTGGGCAGCGGGCATCCATCACGGCCTCCAGCTGTGTCACGCTCCCTGCACAGGGCCAGCTGTGCTCCAGATGTGCTCACACAGCCCTCTCTTCCATCACAGCACGCCTGTGTGAAACTGAACTAGAAGCATTTCAGTTTCCTGCCCATGGCAGCACGCTAGAGATGAGGAAACCCACTGGGGTAGTGGAAAGGCACAGCCCCCAACCCCATGGTGCTGGCCCAGCATCAGGCTGACTTACAACATGGAGCACACACCAGTGTGGATTTTTCCTTGCCAAGCATCAAAGCTGTGGACAGAGATCATAGAATCACCAAGGTTGGAAAAGACCTAAAAGCTCATCCAGTCCAACCTTTCACCTATTCCCAATAGCTCCTACTAAACCATGTCCCTCAACACAACATCCAGTCCTTCCTTGAACACTCCCAGAGTCGGTGACTCCACCACCTCCCTGGGCATCCATTCCAGTGCCTGACCACCCTTTCTGAAAAGTAATACTTCCTCATGTCCAGCCTGAATCTCCCCTGCCGTAGCTTGAAGCCATTCCCTCTGATCCTACCACTAATGACACGAGAGAAGAGGCCGACCCCCAGCTCACTACAACCTCCCTTCAGGAAGTTATAGAGAGCATATATGAGAGTTATGGAGATGTGAGATGGAGAGGTGATGGGCTCAAGCTATGCAGCGGAGGATCAGATTGGCTGTTAGGAATAATTTCTTCTCCAAAAGAGTGGTGTTGCACCACACAGCTGCCCAGAGGGTGGTGGGGTAACCATCCCTGGGGGTGTTCTGTTGCTGTGGGGATGTGGTACTGCAGGATGCAAGCAGTGGACACAGTGGGGTGGGTTGGGCTTTAGTATCTCAGTGGTCTTCTTGAACGCTAACAATTTTATGATTGTATGGAGGAGCAAAGCTTGGCTCCACCAGGTCTCAGTCATCCTTCAACCCATCACATCCCTCCTTGCAGTCTCTCCACCATTCCCCAACTTTCCCCTCTGTCTCTCCACCACACTCTGCGTGTTTTGTCCCTCCTCACTCCACCACATGCTCATTCCCTCTGCCCATAACCCTTTCCTTGCCCTGACCCCGCTGGTCCTCCTTCAACTGCCTCCTCTGCATCTCCCACACTGTGAGCATCTCAACCCCGGGAGGTGGAACAGGGGCTGGCAACCTGCCCTAACTAATTCCGCAGCTACTGACTCCTCGTGCACTTAATATTCACGACAGAGAGAAACATTTCACGGCGAATTGGACGCACATTCAACTGGAAATGGAAATTTTATGACTCTTCTCACTCCAAGCCGCAGATTACACCAGCTGAGAAAACATGGAAGCAAATGAACAACCTGTGAACTGTAAAGTATATTAATAATGAAATCACAGCCTGGGAAATGAAGGCTTTATACTGTTTATATTCTGCTCCATTAATAGAGAGCACTCTCGCTGGCTCCGCCCCATTAGCCAGCAATCTGCACAGAGGAACAGCACGAGGCAGGCAGGGGAACGGTGGCATGGGGACAGGGGACAAACCTGTCAGGAGATGCCAGCAAAGCATCTCCCACCTGTGGACACCGGGGTGCACTGGGACTTGGTGCCTCGTTCATGGGGAAGGAAGGGAGCAGAGCGTGATGCTGGGTAGAATGGGGTGAATTTCAGATTGGATATTAGGAAAAACTTCTCTGAAGGAGCGGTGATGCTCTGCACGGCCGCTCAGGGAGGTGGTGGGGTCACTGTGCCTGGGGGTGTTAAAGAAACCTGTAGATGCGGTACTGAGGGACATGGCTGAGTGGCTAATATTGGTGGTAGGCAGATGGTTGGACCTTCATGATTCTACAGATTTGAGGGAAATCAGCTCTAAGACCACCAGAACATAGCCAGCAAAGTGCTGGCACCAAGGAGAGCAATTTTCACATTGCCCACGTGGCTGCAGACCCTTTCCACCAGCACAGCACACAGTGGGTGAGATGCTGATGGTGCTGACCCTATGGTCAGAAGAGGACGGACGCACCAAACTCCCTGCAATCTCCCACCCTCCCCCTGTACCTCCAAAAGCCACCACGATGGGGTGGGAGGACCTGGCCCACGTGTGACACAGCCCGGCCAGCTCTCTCCTCCCCCAAAACAACTGCCATGGCTTATGCAAAGCGCATCACGGGAGCTAAAACCAGACGAGTTTTCTATAGCTGAAGCGACCTGGTGTTGACAGAATGGGGACGCGTTTCCACAGCTCAGATTTTTATAATAATACCTCGAGGGAGTCTCTGGCAAAGTTTGGCCCAAATATAATTAGTTTGCACAGCTATTAGGGGCTGATAAAAGGTTTTAATTTGTGTGGAGATCTCTCGCATCTCAGACACTCCCGTTCCTTGCTCTTCCTCTGCTTCCAAATGCCAGCCGAGTGAAAGGCACATCCCGAGCCAGCGACACAAAGCCCTGCACGAACCAGGCAAGGAGGGAGAGCTCTGACTGCTAAAGAAGAGACAGAAAATCCGGTGAGCCGATGCTGTCAGCACGTTGGGGTTTTTGTCCTCACCGGGAACACGTGGAAACTTCCCCGGTCCTGCTGCTGCTGTGTGTATGCAGGGCTTACGAGATTGTCATGCAAATGGATCGGCTCGGGAACGAGACAAATAAGTCTCCTGTACTCTTCTTGCTATCGCTTTGCACGGGGCTGCGGCTCCCTTGTGCTGGGCGCGGTGCAAAGGCAGATGGAGGCCTGTTGCAATGCCACGGGAAGGCGGTGAGCAACGGGATGAGCTCAGGGGTGCAGACAGCTGTCTGCTTTTTGCTTGGGAAGAGCATCCCAGGTCTGCGTGCATCCCCCAATCCCGGGGAGCTGAGCATGCTTTGCCTCTGGTGAGGAGGGAAAGAGTGACACTGCAAAGCTGTGCTTAGGGAATATGCTGAAGCACAGAGTTGGTGTTTTTTTTTTGTTTTTTTTTTTTTTTTCTTCTTTTTTTGCTCCTTTCTGTAATGGAAAGGCATTGCCTCATTTGTAGCTGGTAGGGGTCTTGTTATTTTTGTATGAAAATGCATCTTGTAAAGGCAGCTGTGCCAAATATGCAAACAAATCAGCTGAGCGGGTTCATTTCCACCATGTGGAGAAACAAAAATATTACTTTTATATATATACACACGTAGGTACATAATCTCCTGTTGCTTTACAATAGCAAGAAGAACAAGGGCATCGCACTGGAGAGGAAAGACTAAGAAGGGCCATGCACAGTCAGCACCCAACATGCACGATGTGTTACCAGGGATTAAGTCACTCCTACCCCACCTTGCTCCCATAGCAGCCTTTTGGGGGCTAAATCTTCCTCCTGCTCCTGGCAGGATCCCATTGCAGCCTGCAACGCGTGCACAAGAACTTTGCAAGCCAGCACCGCCTTCACCTTGGCCAAAAACTGCTGCCTGTGCCACACTGGTACCAATGGAAATAAGCCACCAGTGACCCTTCTCCCAATGGATCTGTCCAGAGTGCACTGATTAAATGCACATCAAAATGGGTGGCAGATTTACAGGTTAACAATGATTTAGTGGAGTGCACCGCAGCCAAATTAATGCCGGCTATAATGTAGTTTACCTCATTAAACAATGCACACCAAGATCCTGTCTGTTGTAAAACAATTGGTCTCTGAAGCCTAGTGTTCATCTTCCAGGGTTGCTGGGAGATAATAAATGGGTAATATTCCGGCGATAATGGTAATGGAGTCACGGCTCAGAGCTAATATTATGGCAAAGCAGTAATTATTTCAACAGTAAACAAGGGGACGGTTGAGCTGCCGACAGGATTGGAGCCTGTTGAAATGCTTCAGTTAATTTAGCTGGAGCCCAGGCCTGCAGTGCCTCCTGGAAGGAGGATGAGGGTTGTTGGCTGAGCTTCTGCAAGATCCTGGGCATTGGCCTCTGCAGGCAGTCTGGAGAAAGGCCATGAGATCAGGGGAACACATACAATAAGGCAAGATGGGATGCCATGTCTGACAGAGCAGCCAACCCAGTCCAGGTCAACCCAGTTGAACCCAAACAAGCCCAACTGAACTTAAGTCAACCCAGTCAGATTCAACCCAGCCTCACCCAACTCAACCCAACCTAACTCAAACCAACTCAACTCAACTCAGTCCAACCCAATCCAACCCAACAATGCAGCTCTGGGTTGGTTCTCTGCTCCAGCCACAAGAGGTTCAATTCCTTTCCTTCACATACCATTGTTGATGGCCCATACAACAAAAGTCCTTCTTCACAAACTGGGGCTCACACCCCTACCTCCCCCAAGGTTGCAGTTGGCTCTGGCGTTTGCTCAGCTCAAGAAGATTCATACAACTAAATGTCATCTAAATACAGACAAGAAAGGCAAGACAGGTGCACTGGCCTTCTCCAGTGCCTTCTGAACCTTCAATAAGAGCCAAGAGACAGTGTAAAACCATACATAAGATCCAAGAGGAACACAGCAATAGGCACGAATCAGCTGCTCTGTGAGAGCCATTTCCCTGTCAAAATGACCAGCAGAGAGAACAATTCTCTGTCATTAAGTGAAAGTGGTTGTATAATCAAAAAATATTAGGCTGTTATAATCACAAAATAAACAAGAGAGTTAGGCAAAGTAGACTATGATAACAAAAGAGAATAAATGGAAGGCTTACCCTAATGCTGGGCTCACCCACAGAACTCCAGTAGAGGCGATCTGCAGAAGAGATCCTTCCCCACTGGCAGCCAGCTCTTAAATAGGTCTAGGAGGGGGGCAGCCAGGCTCCATCCCTTCCAGCAGCACAACTGAATTGCCTTCACCTGTGCTCCTCATGGCTCACCTCAGGTGATCAATCAGAGGTTCAGGCCGTGACTCAGCAGTTCCCATACAGTGGTAAATTGAGGCATGGTTAAAGGGAGCCCTTCCTGGGGACAAGGGTTCCCCTTGCTTCTCTCAGTGCCTCTTTTCTAGGCTCCAAGGCATCTCCTGCCTGCAGTCCAGAAAGTATCTGGAAAGATTAGGTGCAGCAAGCAATGCACTCAATGGACAAACATCTGAATGGAGGGGACGTGCCCCCTTCCTGGGGACATGCAACTCCTCAAGCTGGATGTTTTTTCAGCAGCTTTTCCTTTTATTTTAAGCCTTGCCAAGAGCCAGAGAGAATCAATAAATCCAAATATACCACACTTCTCCCAGAGTCCCTCCGCTGCTTTGCTGCTGATGTATAGACAGATGATCTCAAGAGACCTCTGCCACATCAGGCCACCATGTCTCATCTATCTTAAGTGCATATACAAGCTGTGATTACTCCCACACCCAAGCACCTCACGTCCTGAATGCATTTAGCCTCCCCTCAGCCCTGCCAGGCAACGGACTGCTGTCTCACCTCTCCCAGGGAGGAAGCAGAGGTTAACAGAACTGCTCACTGAGGACAGCTGGGTCATGGCAGGATGGGGCCCTCCAAGCATCACATCCCCCTCCAGGTGCTGCTGGCCCAGCAGCAATGCAGCACTGTGCCTGTGGGGCAGGGCTGGGCTCCTGCTTTCATTGCCGAGACTAATCCTAAGATTAATGAGGGATTCCCGCTATAAAGACCTTTTGATCAGCCCTCTTATGAGTAAATACACCATCAAGCCAAACCATAATGTTTTGCTACCCTGGCAGCCTCCCTTCTTAAGCCTTACACCAGAATCCATCATACTACTGCAATAATCAAACAGCAATTAGACAAAACCGTGGCAGAAAAGTCTATCAAGGGTTGTTAAGGATGACGAGTTGGATGCAGCCCTTGGCTCGGGATAGCAGCGAGCCCTTGGTGCCACTCACTGCAGTTCATCAGCACTTTTCCTGAGCTTAACAGGAGGCAAGACAAGTCTCGTGCCTGCCACAGGGATGCATTTGTTCACCAAGAGATGAAAACCAAACTGACAATGTGGCAATCACCACGACAACATCAGAGTTACCCCAAAAATAAAGAAAGAGCCCAGTAACTGTGGGAACACCTGCGTGACCAAAACCACACCATTAACCAAAAGGTCTCACCATTGTTTGCAGATGGCATCAGCACCGTGGTGCCAGGACCAATGCATCTGAAGTCCTCGTAACTTTGAGAGATTTCACCCTGCTGGAACACTTCTCTTGACTGACATCCCAGTGGGTTTGGCACAGGGGATGGAGCTGGCTTGCTGGGTGCTGGAGCTTGGCTTCCCAAATGGGTTTTCTGCCATGTGCAGCCCCCAAGCCCCTTGTCACAGCTGTGGCTTCTCAGCAGAGCCCTGTGATGGAGGAACGTGTGTCTGCACCCACCTCCTCCTTATTCCATTTCAACCTGTGCACTGAGAGGAGACAGGTGGCTGGGAAGGGACTGCAGTGGGATGGATCACTGGGGAGTTGAGCTGCTTTGGTGTCAATCCTCTGGGAAACCAGACTGCATGCTCCTTCCAGTGAGCAAACACTCTTATTTGCTTCTTTTCTCACCAAGAACCACAGAAAAGACTGAGAGCTGCCAAGAAAATAATAAAGCCCGTGAAGTGCTGCTGTGCAGAGGAGCACTCGTTGGTGCAAGTATGGGAAGCAGCTCCTCCAGCACTGGCATAGCAGCAGCCAGCTTTGGGTCCTGGATCTCCAAACCACAGCATCTCCTCCCAGGGAGCTCGTCATCACCTTGGCATCTTCTACAGCACCTCTGCACACCTGCTCTGGCTCTTATTTCAGTCCCTGTACTTCAAATCCTTGTCTCCTATATACATGCTGAATTGGAAACGTGCAAATAGAGCATCCCCAGAGGAAGGGAGAGGAACAGGAGCTACATGCAGCCACCAGAGCTGTCTTGGGCCATCCCTGTGCTCAGCACCCTCCTCTGTCAGGCAGGCAGAGCCAGGTAAATCTTTGCAATCATTTGCTCTCTTTGAGCTTTGAAGGCAGAATGCCTAATCATGGCCAAAATCGGGTAAGAGCTGCTGCTGCAAATTACACAGCACCACAGGTAATTTCTGATTAGCTCACTCTTCCTCTCGTGATGCATCCTCAGTTTCCATAGCAGCTAAGTCCTAAGTAAAATGGAAACATCTGGTTCAAGCACAGGTAAAGATTCCCTGAGGAAAGAAACCTGCAGGATGGCAGCAAACAGCGAAAATAACCCCTGTGAAAGTGAGAGGCACTGGGAGCTGGAGCCTGGTTAGGAGAGGATGGATGGGTGCAGGGGAGGAAGGCAGCGAGGGGCAGGGAGTGGGAGAGGAGGGTCCTGGGGGCAGGAGGGACGTGGGATGGAGAAACCTATCTTCCAGAGGCTCCTGTCAAGAGAGCAGCCTGAGATGGCACCGACTGTGCTTGCTCTCTGCTGGGGCCATGAGGAAGGATGGGTCTGGCCCAGCAGCTTGTACAGCGCAGACAAAGAGCAAAATCCGACTGCCCAAAAGCAGTGAGGAGAGGATTTTGAAGTCATACAGCCCCCAATGGGTGTGTATGGGAATTCACTTCCCAGCACTCCCACCCACACAGTTCTGCTCAGGGTTTGCTTTCCAATTAACGAGGCTACCAATTAATGCTCCACGCGTTTTCTTGTTGCTTTGCACCATTTCCAGCCCCTCTCTGATGCAACGTGTGAGGTTCCCTGGGGGGGGCTCTCAGCACGCAGCCCTGTGCCACACGCAGCCACCTGCTGTGGCAGCCCCAGCACTCCCAATGCACAGCACAACCCCAACCTGGTAAGCACCACCAATCCTCCACGTAAGAAAAAAAACTACATTATTCCTCTCCCAAGCCACCAGGCTGGATATTTCCCTAACAAAACCCTCCTGCATCCAGTTACATCTTTTCAGTGCACATCATCTTCTTTACTCAACTTCAGCACAACAGGCGAAGCAGCCAGCAGCACCTCCCAGCCCTTTTTGGGGTATTTTGGGCGACGTTTGACTCTTACCTTTGGGTGAGATGTGTCTCCAGGTGATTGTGGGGTCTGGCCTTCCTGTGGCTATGCAGGTGAGGCTGACGTTGCCACCTTCATTGATGGAGATGTCAGAAGAGATCTCGATAATTTTCGGCGACACTGCAGCGACACAAAGAAGGAAACACCACCATAACCATACAGCTCTCTCACTGACGTGGTCTGATTTTTGGGTGGTGCTGTGTGAAGCCAGGAGTTGGACTCAACGATCCTTATGGTCCCTTCCAACTCAATACTCTACAATTCTGTGCCTTAATTCCGCCACCCCAGTGCAACACGAGGCCCTGAGCGCGCACATGGCAAGGGGCCAGACCCAAAAAGGGGACATAAAAAAGAAAGGGGCTGACGATGGGAAACAGACAGGGAGCAAACGGGGCATTCCCCACCCAGCTGCTGCTCCCAAGGACCCCGTCCCTCGTTGTCCCCATCCCAGCTGCTGCACACACACTGCAATGTCTGCAATGGCCTTGCACGCATTGCCTCTGCTGTGCAGGTAAGTAATTTATTGATCCGTAAAGCACTCCAAGACGCTCTGGAAGGGATTATGTCATGCCAGTGCCGTGCAATAAAATAAGAAATGATGGATTTTTTGTGAACATGAGGGTGATTTAGGGTTTGTAGTTGGAAGTGTAGTTAAAGTACATTTTAAGTGGAAATCAAGGTGGGTAATGAATTATTCCCTGTTTTGAAGGGCTTCTGGGAGTTCATTTTTTTGCTGCTCTGGGCATGACGGCTAATCTGATAATCATGCATCGAATCAGGAGGTCCCAGAATGGGGCTCTGGGCAGGACAGCGGCCGTGAAGGCAACACCAAAGGAGATATTAAAATTCATCAGTGTCATTAAGCCCAGCATGAGGGCACACATCTCCTGGGATGGCCGGCTGGGAGATGCTCTGCCAACAGCCGTGTAGTCCACAGAGATTCAATTAATGACAAAGTGCTACAAGTAGGGAGGAACCAAGAAACCAATGCGTGCTTCCCACAATGGAGCTTTCAGAATCACACGGGCCATGGGGGTTTGATACTGAAGGGATGAGCAGTGCTGGAGCCAAAGGCCCAGGGAGGGGAGGGGTCGCCTTCCCTGGGGGTGTTCCACAACCATGGAGATGCGGCCCTGAGGGATGTGGGCAGTGTTGGTGGGAGCTGGACGGTTGGACTGAATGATCTCAGAGGTCTTTTCCAACCATAATGACTGTAGGATTCTAAGGAGCCCAGCTGACTGCAGCTGTCGGTCCCGCACAGTGATGCTATCTGCCATCTCCCATGCAATGCACACCGTACCAAGGAGGAACCTTGGCAATGTTTTTTAATTAACGGATTCGCATCACTCATATTTGGCTTGTTTTGCCGAGCTCACTGAGACTGGCAAACAACAAATTCAGCCTTTGCATTGTGATGCTGGTGCCGCGCACAGGGATTTGCATCCACACGGGTGACGGATAGAAATCTGCAATCAAATTAAATGACCAGATTCTAAAACATAATCAAAACAAATCGAACTTTGGTTTCCACTTCTCCTGAAAATGCATCCTGAAGGGCATCGCTTCCTGTTCCTCCCCAGCAGAGCAGCACCAGTGCTCCTGCAGTGTTTCATGCTGCTGGGGATGGGAAAGGGAGGTGAAATGATGGCTTTGGCCATGCAATGGGAGAATCTGCAGCACAACAAGTGCAAATGCAGCTTTTGGGAATGGCCCTCGGTCGGTCGGTCTCCAGCAATGCACTGCAGCCTGCCTGGGATGAGGTGAGGGCTGGGGAGCAGGAGAGCGACAGCGTCAGCAAAGTCTTTAGGAACCACTTAAATTAAAAGCGGTAGGATTTAACGCGACAGTTATTGTATGCTAATTAAACGTTTGAATAATTAACCACGCGCACTCTGTAAAATGCCTTTCTTGAGACTTAGCAGGTACGTCGTAAGGCTTTTACTACACTAGAGAGGGAAACTTCAATAAATAAGTGATCGCAAGTATATATTTAACATTATTTAATGGCCGCCGGTGCTGCCGTTCCCTCCACTCAAAGCTTTCCCCATCAGTCGGCACTGCTGCAGCACTGGGGCAGAGGAGAAATTCCTTCTGCTGAGCGCGGGACGCAGATGGAGCTGCGCCCCAATGGGAATGAATAAATAAATAAAGCTAAATAAATGCCGGCTTCCCAGGCGGGAACCTCTCCTTGCGGGCAGTCCTTTTGTGTTCAGCATCTCTCCTGCTCAGAAGTGATTAAACATGGCAGTGTTGGCCAAGCTGCTCCAGTGACACAGTGCAGATTTCCCCAGAGACTGGCTGGTGTTTCATCGATCTGAATTCTGCTTTTCCCCCCCTCCCCTTTTTTCTTGCCACAGCGATGGGAAAGGTCTCAGCGCATTGCCAAACTGCAAACCCAGAGCTCAGCTGGACTTGCATGCACGGAGTCCCAGGGACAGAAAGCAGCGTCCTTAAATATTTAACCAAGCCATATGGCACGTTACACGCTCAGGGTGTTCAGTCAGGTGATAGATGCCTGTGCAGCTCCAAGCATATGCACTTGCCTACACAGATGTACTCCCCAACTTGTGCTGTGTGCGCACGCACCCTCCTGGCCCTGGCACAGGCTGAACCTCCCAGCATCCATCCCAGAGCCAACACAGGTGCAAACGCCCCCTGCATGCACCCTGCAGCAGCCAAACGCAGTGCTGTGCACAGATGCTGAGTCCCTGCACTGCATCCAGCTTGTCCCTGTTGACACACACAGCCCAGGGCCTGGAGCAAGCTCACCACCAGATACGGGGGAAGGAGACCAGCATGAGCCTGCAAAGGTGCCTGCAATGAGGAACTGCGTTTTTTGGCTCAGCCACCTACATCCTGACCAAGATAGGAGATGGGGCTGCAGCATCTCTGCCTGCTATCTGTGCATGGGGTATTGCTGGAGACTGCAGAGCCCCAGCAATGCCCATGCCAGCAGCCTGCCAGCAAGACGGGCTCTGCTGGTAAGTCTTGCTTCCCCCTCATAAAACATGCAAACCTCCATCCTCCAGCATGAGCAACATCTGTTCCAGATCAAAGGCAACAGCAAAGAACATCTATAAAAGCATCTTGAAGCAAGAAAAAGAGGGAGACTCAGACTTGTGTTCTGCAGGCGATCTGTGATGTGCACTGGCAGCTTCCTGAGCATCAGGCTGCCACAGCTCGTGCCTTTAATAACAGACACTTTCCACTGTTACCCACAGACTACTCCGTGTTTTACAGCACACTGCTAGCAGGGCCCTGCTGCTGGGAGCCCCAGCCCTGCTCACTGCACTGCCAAGCATCACATCGAGCCCACACTGCTGCACCAACAACTGAGGGACAGCAGGGCTGGCTGCGATGAGGTGCAGGGACCCCAACACCAAGTCAGAATCATAAAGGTTGGAAAAGACCTCTCAGATCTCCAAGTCCAACCCCAAAACACCCCTCTGCCCACTGCCCACATCCCTCAGTGCCACATCCCCACGGTTATGGAACACCCCCCTGGACAGTGACCTCACCACTCCCTGGGCAGTCGGGCAGTGCAGCATCACTCTTTCAGTTAATAACTGTTTCCTAAAATGTGCTTTTAAATCAGGTGCTGCTACTCTCACACAGCCATAAGAGGAAAGCAGAGAGGGCATCACCCTTCCATAACACCAGCACAGCTCAGAAGCTGCACTGAGGAAGTAGTCCATGAAGTAGGAGGAACAGAAAGCATCCCCAGAGGCAGAGAGAGGAACAGGAGCTACATGCAGCCACCAGAGATGTCCTGAGTCGTGCAGGCTTGTATATAAAAAACTTCCAATTTTGAGTGCAGACCCTACCCCTGGTTTGCACAATCCCTTGGCCCAGCTTCACCAAAGGGCTCAGCCCCCCTCCCCCCAATCCCCCTGCACAAACCTGGCACTGGGAGAGGAGCCGGGAAACGAAGAGGACATACATAATGACCTTAATAAGCAATTAATAAATAACTAATGGCAATTGCTCGTTTTAAAGCAAGGCGTAATGAGATGTGTCATACAGCACTGAGATGTAACTAAATGATTTCCCGAGCAGATAATGCCTCCTATTGCAGCACAGCTCTCCGAGCTTGGAGGACACCAAATTTTTTACACCTGTCTCTGCAGCAGGTTATATGGCAAGGCATTGAAATAACTCAGAGGGGGAGGGGGGAGAAAGACGTTCCCAATCATTCATTAGTAAAGTATTTGTGAACGCTGATATAATTCACCGCATAAGCCGCAGGGCTTCTGCAGACAAACTTTATAGCTAAGTGCCAAAAGGGAGCCCAATCTGATTCCACTTACGACAGCATAAATCTGCGCTGCTCCTGCCGTCGTCAACAAGGGATGTGCCAGAATAAACACGGCACAAAAGCAGAGCCAGAGCTCAAGCATGACGACTTCTTTCTGACTCTGAGGTGGGTGCAGGTCGTCTGCCATCAGGCCAAGCAGCCTTAATGCTGGGTCGCCTGCTTTTGAGGCTCTGGAAGGATCCAGGTCTTTATTCTCCCATCTGCTCGACGAAAGGGAAAAACTAAGCCTCACATCTTGGGAAATAAAGCAAGAGCCTGCTTAGCATGGCTGTTAATAAATGGTTTCAGTGTACAGCCAGAATCCAGCTTTGAGAGACCCAGTATCTGCTTTCACATTATGGTGCCCAAAGGAGGTTAGAATCATAGAATCATAGAATGGTTTGAGCTGGAAAGGACCTTAAAAGCCATCTGGTCCCACACCGTGCATTGAACAGGGAGACCCACAGCTCCATCAGGAGCTCAGAGCCCCATCCCCTGATCCTGGGTGTCCGCAGGGATGGGGCGTCCACCAAACTGCTGAACTGCACTGGACACTTCCTTCCCTAAAATGAACCTAATGGTGCAGACCTCCTTTATAAAGCCCTTCATGCTTCTCATGCAAACGAAAATGAAAAAAAGAAAATTGAAAGCTGGAAGAAAGAAGTTTTTACATTGTCAGCCATGAAGAGATGCAGCTGAAGAAAGACTGCTCGACAGATCAGCTCCCTGTCTAGACAGATCTCATTTTCGGCTCCACGCACACTTCACAGAGCTAGGATCTAGTTTTCAGCTTCTGCTTTTTGCCCCCAAGTCACCTGGGATTCCCCCTGCCAGACAAGCAACGCCTCATGAAAAGCAGAAAATTGAAGGATCTCAGAGCCTTGAGACACCCGGCGTCATCTTCCCAGCATCGCTGACACCTCTCATCACAGCACTGCACGCAGCCACCTCCACGGCCATCAAACTGACAGGGACGTGGGGACACGTGGGGGCTGCAGGGTCCCCCGGGTGCTGCTGGAGGCTCCGTCGGACCCCTGGGAGATGTCACTGCACGGGGACGAGCGCGCCCGGCAAAGTTGGAACACGACGCCTGGCTAATACAAAGCTTGTCAAACCCATCACCTCCAAATGCTGAACGTCTTTATTAGATTCCTTTATCTCCCCCCGAGATCGGAGGGACACGACGAGACGATTCTCAGAGGAGATGTCATCATCCAGAAACTAATTAAAGGCTGTGCGGGAAGTCGGGCCACGCGCACTCTGGAGAACAAAACGCATTAGCAACTGGAGTCGAGAAAAATATTACAAGTGAACTTCAGATCAGAGAGGGAGAGCGAGGGACTTGACAATAACTCTCCTCTCTGTTTCTCCCCTGCTCGTCCTCGATAGCCGTCCCACAGCAAGGGCTGAGAGCCTGGGAGCAGATCCTGCCTTGTGATGGATGCTGAAGGATGCTGGATCCGGGTAGCGCCTTGGGAGAAAATCATCATTTGGATTTGTGGAATTTCCCTTTTTTTATTTGGTTGGTAAAGCTGCTTGCTGCCTGCCGGTGAGCTGCAGGGGATGCTCGATGCCTGTGCCCTGCTCTGCATGGAGTAGTGATGGGCAAAAAACCAGGGAGGAAGACAGTGAAGAGAAAGGTGCACCAGAAATCTTACCATGATGCTCAGGAATGATACGACAGTAAGATGCGATAGGATAGACAGAGCCTGGGGACACAGGAACCACAGGTGGAGAGATTTCTGCATGGGGACAGTCCTACTAACTACACCCTACATGCAACTGGGGCTCACATCAACTGAGATGCATGTACCATCCTGCTACAATCACAGAACGCCTTAGGTTGGAACGAACCTTAATGATCATCCCGTGAAAGTCAGCTCCTCTTCCCATAAGCAGCCCTGCACGCAGGTCCTGCAGCAGCCCCCCATGTGTTCCCCACTCCAGGATGGGCGCTATGTGAGCTGAGCCTGCTGAGCCAGCCCACATCACTTCCCTTGCAGAGAGGAACGCACAGGAACAAAGAGCTCCAACATCCTTCCCAAAGATAAATCAGATGCTCTAATGCAGCCCGCATCTCCAATGAATATAGGGCAGGTGTCTCTGAAGTGAAGTATTAGTTAAAGTGATGCTCTTTAAATTACATTTTGGCTATTTCAAGCAGACAGGTTGTGTGTGGGTTGCTTTTTTTTTTTTTTTTTTTTTTATGATCTATCTAGAGGCTTAAAAAGACACAGAGAGAAATAAATCTCCCTTCCATTAGAAACACACTATGCTCTTGCATATTTGTTCTTATCTTCGCGCTCTCCTCCGCGCTCCCTCTCCCCCCGCTCAAGCACAAAATAAGTGTTTCTGATTACTCTTTCCACACCGACACTGATCTCGTTGCAGGAGCCCAGGGATAGCTGCAATGGTCGCCTGATGCTCCCACCTCCACACTGCTTTCCTGTGAAGAGGAGAGAAAGCCCCAGCTTTGGGCTGAGCTGCTGCCGTGCTCTAGCCGTATCTTCCCCTCTGTTTGTGTCCCTTTGGCCTCTTTCATCTACTTTTGTCCCTCCTGCCCTCTCTGAGACATCTTTCACTGTTCCAGGGGCTGTGCCAATGAGACACAAAAATACAGTGTGTTCCGTGGGGTCAGATGGAAGCAATCCTGAACCACACATCAGCCATAAACCTTGCTGGAGATACGCACGGCTGCCGTGTCCTCAAATCCCCCATCTGCCTGCAAAGCCTCGAGCTGTTCCTCCACACTGCCGGCAGCGGCTCTGCTTGCTGTTATTTTTCCTCCCCGTGCCTTGGCATCCCCAAATAATTGTTCGTCCTGTGCTTCCACCCCAAGCTCCA
The DNA here is from genome assembly GCF_026119805.1 of Tympanuchus pallidicinctus. Classification (NCBI taxonomy): domain Eukaryota; kingdom Metazoa; phylum Chordata; class Aves; order Galliformes; family Phasianidae; genus Tympanuchus; species Tympanuchus pallidicinctus. The sequence goes on from NW_026294748.1 coordinate 4,207,220, forward strand.
TCAATTTCAGGAGCCTCCTCAATCCTCCTCAATCCCTTTCTTTTTGCTCGCGTTCAACTCCGGTGAAAAATAAATGGACTGGGCAGGGAGCACGGCCCCATTATCTTCTGATTAGGAGGTCTTGAGGCCAGCACTGCTACTGCTGACCAACCCCTCTGCTCGCCTGCTCATGAAGCAGGAGGTCAGCAGTGCCCGGCAGCCTCACGAGAGCCGTGGGCGAGGTGATTTATGCCTCCAGATGCCGCCGCTCCTCTTGTCTGCTGGGATCACATTGCTCAGCATGCGACCCGCCAGCGCATCCATCATCCATGCTGGGGCATCCCACAGCCTCCCCGTTCCATCTTTCAGCACTTCTTTGCATAGCCTGGAGCTTGTGTTCCCTCCTTGGAGGCTGTGGGGGTCTCCATGCTTCCCTTGCTCATCCCACGGAGCATCTCTGGTCTCGCACAACTTGAAGCCATTACCTTTCATCCTAGTTGCTGTGTGATGACCCACATCACGCAACCCACAGCTCCTCACCCCTTATCATCTCCTTGAAAGGGAGGTGCTAATGGTTAGCCCTCCAGGTTCAACGATGCTGGAGGACAGGATGGTCCCTGCTGCCTCAATTCGCCTTCATGTGCCTGGAGCTCAACACTGTGCTGCAGGTGCTCATTACCTGTGTACATCACCATGTTCATTTCTTGGGCTCTGCCAACGGTGTTGGCATTAACCCTACTGTCACAACACCCCCACGTATTACAGAATCACAGAATCACAGAATCACCCGGGTTGGAAGGGACCTCAAGGATCATGTAGTTCCAACCCCCCTGCCTAGCAGGGCCACCAAACACACACATTCAGATCAGGTTGCCCAGGACCCCGTCCAACCTGGCCTTGAACACGTCCAAGGACGGGGCATCCACAACCTCCCTGGGCGGCCCGTTCCAGGGCCTAACTACTCTCCTTGTGAAGAACTTCCCCCTAACATCCAACCTAAATCTTCCCTCCTTCAACGGGAGTACTATTACTTCTATATACATATACTTCTACGGGAGTACTATTATTACAGATGGGGAAATGAGACCCAAAGAGCAAACGGCCCAAAAGCACCCATTAGGATTGATGCTCAACCAGCACCTGCTATCCTGCCAGGCTGTGCTGAGCACAGCAAGATATCCACACACAGAGCTGCGATTAAAATTTCCTCAAGAAATTTCTACCCACAAATATGCAAAGTTGGACAGAGTTAAAAGCAAAGGCACCAGCAGGCGGGGACAGCGGCGCGCTCTGCGTGCGTGGGGGCTGCTCTCGTTTTCCATGAGGAATGTGCCTTCATTTCCCATTTCTCCTCAGTAAAACCCTCCAGCCTTCATCTTGGCCACCCTCGCGCCTCTGAGAAAGCCCTAAAAGCCACAGGGAGTTATCTTCCCCCAGAGCATCCTTTAATTTTCCTATTTGTCTTGCTAATGCCCAGCCTCACCGGTGGCGCTGCGTATTCCCCCTGCGCTCGTGCTTTCCAAGGAAGGAAGGAATATTTTTACCCCTTCCTTCCTACTCCTCCTTCCCCTCCATTTAATCATTTTGGAGGCTCTTTTTCCGGAATTTCCTTTCTTTCCTTTTCCTCTTTTCATTTCTAAAACCTGCGGTTCTCAGATTCAGAATCATCACTGTTTTTTAACTTGTCTCGAGCCTCTTTAATTAAGTTACTTTCCATTATTTTTTATCTAGTCCATTTGTCTACATCCCCCTCGCCCTCCCCTATTCTTCCCTTCCTCCCCCAAGGCAGGCTGGGTACGAAATCTTACATTTCCATTTGGCTAACAATCACTTTGAATTTTTAAATGCTATTAAATTGGATCACACCGGTCACTGGACGGGAGTTGTCGAGCTGTGATATTTACTTGTGCCAGTCAAAGGGAAATGAAATTGCAGCGGAGCAGGGGGAGGTGGGGGGGAGCACAGATTTATTCTGCCCGCGGTGCTCACAAACAGCCACAATCCCTTTGGATTTTAGAGCGAGTTCAAAGGAAACTCTTACGCTCAACCATGAATGCATTGTAATGTCTTTAATAAATCAATTACTTGTTGGCAGGGAAGTGTCACTGCATCTCCAATCCTTGTAATCACCTCCGCCTTGCTGTGTTTTAAGGGCTGAGGTGAAAAGGGAGCCTGGAGGAGGAGTGGGGTAAGGCAGAAAGAAGGGGGGAAAAAAAAGAGAGAAAAACTTCTGCACCGTCTGGCCAAAAAAGAACCAAAAAACCAAAAAAAGAGAGAGAGAGCATGAGGAAAACACAATCCCACACATGCTGCACGTTACTTAGGGGCAGGATTTGTGCTCCTGCCTCCAGGAGGGTGCTGGTATTCCAATTTCACTAAAAGAGGCCTTTTTAGGCTGGAAAATTTGCTAAAAAGCAGGCGAGCAGGATTTGATTACAAAGCAGTGCTGGCCAAATCCAGCCCCTCCTCCTCTCTCTCTGCTGACAATATCCTCCCCTCCACAACAACAATAATCTGAGCACAAACAGACACGAAGCTTTTCAGAAAGTAATGAACTCCGGCTGGAGCCAAGGCAGGAAGGGTTTAATGTTTAGCTCAGAAAGCTTGGCGAGGCCATCAATTATATAGCCCTGCTGCTGAAGGAGCAAAAAATATTATTTCAGACAGACATGGCCCAGAAGAAAAGATAGAGAAGGAAAACACTGCAAGAAAGAATTAATTCCGTGAGAGAAGTGCTTGCAAAAGAGGAGTGGGATGAAAGCTGGAGCTCTCAGGATGAAGCAAGTAAGGGACTGCAGAGGGCATGGCATGGACAGACATCTCTGCTGAGCCCAGGAAGAGTAAGGGGAGCCCACGGACATCCTATGGGGCTGCCATCATCACCGCCTTGCCCCATGTTTGGATCCAGCTCCATCAATAGGGCCAGGAAACCCACACCAGCAATATTTCAGGACCTGTATTTCACAGATTCATAGAAACACCAAGGTTGGAGGGGACCTCCAAGATCACCAAGTCTAACAGCCCACTCATTTCCACACGCATTTCCCAAAGGTCACACATTCCCCATCTTTTTTCGAGGCTTTTTCCTTTCTCGTTCCCCACTTGCCATTTTTCCTCCCATCTCCTTCTGTAAATCTTTCTTCCTCACTGCACCACCGGAACAGAAAAGCAGAAAAAAAATAAAAAAAAGCCAGCAGGACGAGAGCACAAAGCTCCCAGCACGTGTCCCTCCAGTCCCCAATCTCATTTTCCAAGTTTCAACCTCTCCAAAGCAAAAAAAGCCCCATTTCCCCCCCTTCACTCTCCCCTAGGCTCAGTGACCCCTCCAGCCCGTCCTTAAGCTCGCAGATATTTGTCGAGCTTTTCCAGCAGCTGTTCCCTTGGCCTCTCCTTTATCTCCAGCATTGTGTTCACATCTGCTTCCCACTCTGCCTCCTTTTCCCTGCCGCTGGGAGCTGGGTTTTAAATCACTGCTCAGCGCTCCGGCTGCCAGATGCGGATTTCATACTGCCCAGCATGCTCCGTTTGGATAGGTATCCAAAGGCCGTGTGCAAGCTCCTCTGCCTCTTTTTTTCTTTTCCCCTCCTCCCTTTTGGCCGCAGAGCCAGCTTGGCTCAGGATCCATGTTCCGACACCTGGTTGTTGGCAGCTTGCAGCCCTGGCACCGATGCGCTGCGTGCGGCTCCGCGATAGGGATGGGGAGGGCAGTGCGACCCAGCCGGGCTATCAGGGATGTGCTGGTGGCCGTCCCTGCATGGGCTGGCAGCTGTCCCACCACTGTATCCCCACAGCTTCGCCTGGAGGTTTGGCTGAGCCCAGTTCTGGGATTTGTGAGCTAGCAAAGTGCAGCTCTGGACAGCATCGCGCAGGAGATGTGTTCAGGACAAGACATCGCCATCTGCAGCCACACTGCCTGCCTCTGAGTGTGGCAATTTTGGCAAAGCAATAAGCAAAAGCCCTGGGGAGCAAACAGACGGGGGCACACAGGAGGATGCCACGCTGCTGCCTGTGACAAAACTCCTCTTTTGGATTGCAGTCTCTCTGTGCTACCCAAACAAGCGAGGGCAGCACTGTATAACACACATCCTGACTTCCCCAAAACTCATCTGCCATTTTTTCATTGCAAGATCGCACCCTTGGCCCCCTGCACCCTGCACCCTGTGCCATGAACCCCCACAGGTGCTGCCCTATGTATGGCAATGGTGAAGGCAGCACCAAGCTGACCAAACCTGCTGCAACCAGAGTGCTGTTGCTGGACAGGCTCCGGGGGGACTGGCCATAAAATCAGCTCTAAAGGCCAAAAAGAAGAGCCAGATTAAAGTATCAACTCAGAATTTATGCTCGGGACTTAAGGTTTAATAATGCAACAGAAAATCAATATTTAATAAAGCAAATGATGGAGAAAAACAGTGAATGGGAGATGAGCTGCTGCTCCTGTTTTCAAACATGTGAGTCCCGGAGGAGCCGGGTTGGCAGGATGGATGTGACACCAGATTGCCACGCGAGCTGGCACGCAGGGCGCGAGGTCCCATCGCTTCCAACTGCAGTGTCAAAGGGCTCGCAGGTCTTTTATTAAAGGACAAACAAGGAATTAGAGCAGTGGTCAGAGTCCAAATACCCATGGACAGCAACCAAATGCTGATGCGTGAGGGGAGCCAAGCAGCTGCCTTGCGGAGCGGGCCCAGATTTGCACTTGAGATGGAGAAATGTGGGCAGGCGGGCAGCACCGTGCCCAGGCTCCAAATGTACAGAGCAGGGTTGGCCAGGACCTGCTGACCAAGGAGGGGGAGAGCAGAAGGTCTTGGAGCACTGAAACCTGCCTTCCATGCCAGGATGCTCTCCTGACGTGCAGGAGAGGGAATGGGGGTGGTAACTGTGGGGTAGCAGCAAGCACACTGGGCATCACTGCCTGCCAGGCATGGTGACAAAGCGAGCGCACAGCGAGCATCGAGGGATGCGACAGGGATGCAGGGACAGAGCAGCAGCTCTGACTCCCTCCCCTGGAGCTGGGAGCAAATTGCACTCGGTGTGCATGGCATCGGGATGCTGTCCTTCTGCTGCATGCTGCAGATTAAAGATGCATCCTGCTATAAGTGCATCCAAACCCTACAGATTCATCCATGCCCCCAAATGCATCCATGACCTACAAATGCATTCAAACCCTGCAAGTGCACTCAAGCCTTACAAATGCACCCAAGTCCAGCAACTGCACCCAAACTGTACAAGTGCACTCAATCTCTGCTAGGGCCTCAAAGCACTTTTTCAGATTTTGGGTTCTCCTTCAAGAAACTGAAGATACTGAATCCCACTGCTGCCATGCCTGGTGCTGCACAAAACGCTGATGCCCTGTGCTGAGCTGCAAAGCACCCCCTGAAATGACCACCACTACAATACCAAATACCCTGCAGTAGCTCTCCTTCCCTCCCAGTCCCCCTGTCCCACCTCTTACTCTATGCCCACCCATCTCCACCCCAGAAACAGGGTGAGCTTTCCTCATGCTCAAAAGTCAGGAAGTGTTTTTTGTTGGTCCTTTCCCCATGCCCACCCAGGCAGTGGTGGGTGCTGCCTTGGGTGCACAGGGCTCACCCATAGGTGAAGGAGGAGGGGAGCTGCAGCCCGCTGGATGCAACCAGCGTGGCTCAGGATGCACAAGGCTGCACCCATTGCATCCCATCCCCTCGGGCAAACCCAGCGTCACAAAGTTTGGGGACTCAGGGTAAGTAAGCCCTCTCAGAATGGCTCACTCAGTTACAGGTGCTCAGCTCTCCCCAGTGCCCTTGGATGGAGCCCCTCCATCACCGCCGTGTGCCGGGTTGCCTGCCTGGCCCTGCGGCAGGGCCATAATTTGTAGCTTGTGCTGGGATCCTTCACGATGAAAGATGACATATAAATATAAAACGTTATCGCTCCATAACAGCCACATGCTATAAAACGCCGGGCAGAAGGATCTGGAACTAGATGGAGGCAGTGCTTTAAATCCTTCCCCGCAGAGTTACTACCGCTAAAACAACAGCCCTGCTCCAAAGAGCTCCAGCACAGAGGGAGGAGAAGAAAGGCTGCGATAACGACACCCGATCGCAGAGTTGGGTGAACAGAGCGACTTCACAGCACAATGACCTTCCCCCCTTCCCCTGCCAACAGCCCCGGGAGCTGCAACACGGCCACCCCGGCCCCATCTCCTCCATCCACCCCTGCTGTGCTGTGCGGATGCCTCTGTGTTACTATAGGAACGATACACACCGCTCCCCGTGTTCCCCTACACTGCGTTGACTCCGCGATCGCGATAACAGCGCTGTCACTGCAGTAACGTTACACTGTTGAGGTCTCACTGTTCTCCCCTTAATTTTATTGTCGTAAGATTAAATTGCAATAATGTTATTGAGCTGCCATTAGCGTTGCCATGGTAACAATAGCATTAAGGCAGCGCTATCGCGTTACAGCGGTCCTACCGCTCCGCCGCAAATATTTTAACGTAGTAAAACAAAAGAGATGACTGCAGTAACATTCAATGGCAGCCACCTCATTAACCCGCCGCTGGCTTTGCCAGGCTGAACACTACTTTGGGACCCGTGCGTGGCGGTGGGGAGATGCTCATCTCCTTTGGGATGATGGAGGATGACTCGTGCAAGACCTGCAGAAACCCAACATCCTCCTCCGGCTCTGCCTGGGGAGCTGTGAGATTTTGCAGAGCACTTTCAGAGCTGCTGCTGCTGAATGGCTCCAGGTGATGCAGGTGACCTCCCCCTGAAAGCCTTTGCAGAGCATGGGTGAATGGAGCTGCTGGGAGCTTGCGTGCACAGAAAGGCTCAAAGAAGAGCAGGCTCTTGCTTTGCAGAGAGGAGTGACCCGAGGGTGACCTGTGTGTCTCTGTGGGAGTAGCAAAGAGTTGCACTGAGCTCGCCTTGCCACAACCAAAGCACGCACGGCTGATGCTGGGAGGCATGGAAATAAAGGGAACTACAGGGTGCTGGGAGGTGGGAATGGCCCCGACGAGATCACTGCATGCCCCCACATACCTGGGATGTCACAGCACTGCAGTGCAGGGTCTGCATTTGCACTGCTTAGAGGAACCTGCTGGATTCCAGTGTTAGCAGTTCATCAGGGGACAAAAGCAGAGAAACTACCCGCAGCTGTGATGCACGTGAGGCATAAAAGCATGCAGGAAATGAAAACGGTCCGTGTCCTATGAGTCACTACCCTTCCCTTCCCCTCACTTCAGTCTCCTGCCAATTCTCTCTGTATGGGAGCAATGACATTCTTTACTGGGCATTTGTTTGCTTCTGGCCCTACCCAAAATACCATTCACCTCCCCATCCCTCCCACTATTCCCTGTGCCAGTGTCCCCAGGAAGGAAGATGCACTGCAGGACATGCACCCAGTGGAGACCAGCACAGTTGGTCCCTCTAGCAGCAGGAGAGCCTGAAACTGCGTTGAGAGCAGGGACAAGTGCTTGGTGCAAGTCCCAGAGTCTGTTTTCCCCCCTCCTGCCCCACGCTATAATTGCTAATTAATAATAATGCTCAGCTCTCAGATAGCGCATTCCATCTTCAAAGACCTCTGTCGACATTACCAAATTAATCCTCATCAACCCCCCTGTGAAGTAGGTGACAATTATTATCTCTGCCTTGCAGATGTTAAACTGATTTGCAAAGGGGTCAAGTGACTCTTGGGGGCTGGGACAGCCTGCCCAGCCCCAAAGTGGGTACCCAGACACTTGGATTCAACCTGAGGGTTAAACTCCTCCAAAATCCCACTTCTTGCACCATCAGAAGTGACCAGACCCAGTGCCCAGCCCTCATCATCCCTATCCACCTTGTTTTCCCTGCAAGCTGCCTTTGCACAACAGCAATAACAGCTGCAGGGTCTGATCCTCCTGCATTACTGTGTGAGCCCTTCCTTGCTCACATGCCAGGCAGGCAGCAGCAGTGCCCTCAAAAAGTTATTCCCGACCTCCCTTGAGCCAAAGGAGCTTATTGCATCAAAGGAAAATTAATTGGGCAGAGTTCAGAGCTTGAAACAAAGCCGGGGTGGGGCTGTGAGCCCCATCAGATGCTTTATCACTGCAGAACACACCTTGGCAGTGATGCTATGGGGTGGCAGTGATGCTTGGGTCGAGGTGCCAACCCAGTGCCAGCTCCCACCCCAGAGCAGCCCTGTGTCACTTATGCCCACTGCCCCCAACTCCAGCAAGCTGGTAATTAGTTCCCATATGAAAGCAGGGATTTGCAGATTAAGCCCAACACAGGAAGGAGAGGGAAAACTCATTTACACCAAACAAAAGGGGAGGGGTGATTACTTGCAACGGTGACAAAAGAAAGAGCCAGATAGGGGCAAAGAAAGTGATAAAGCAATGGAAAGTGCTAATATCCCCCAGTTGCATTCCCTTTTTATTTTTTTTTTCCCTGCTTTCTTTCTAAGCACTAAAATTCCACCATTTTCTATCATGCAAATTCGCGTGTCTAAGTGAGATTAAGCTCCGGCAGCACCCGTGCCTCCTTCACCAAGTCCATTTCCAGCACTGAGATAAGGCCAACTTTCCATAATGCATCTTACAAGGCAGTGGGAGTGTTGTGCAGGCGCGCGTCGGAGACGGCTTATTATCAATACAAATAAGAGCTTTCCAGACACCATCCTCCTCCCTCCTCTCCTCTCGCTTTTCAGCCCAGCGACCTGGAGAACAGAGGCTTAAATAGCTGGAGTGCCCCTGGGGAGAGGGAGAAGGAGCTGTGTGTTAAATAAACCCACGTGGGGAAGGAGGAGAGAAGAGCATTACTCTTCAAAGGTCAATGGGGCCAAACTGAAGCCTTCTTCTCTGCCCTGGGTTTCCGCATCTCTTTACGCACAGAGCTCACTCACAGAATCCCACTCACAGGATCATTCAGGTTGGAGAAGGATCACCACGTCCAACCCCATCATGCCCACTGACCGCGTCCCCCAGGGCCACATCTCTGCTGCTTTTTAACACCCCTGGGGATGCTGAGCCCACCGCTCCCTGTGCAGCTGTGCCAATAACATCAGCACGCTTTGCTGGGCGCTTCTCCCCACCTTCACCCCAAACCCCACGTGTGCCCTCAGAGTCTGAGCATACTGCTGAAAACATGGACAGCCACGCTTCCCTGCTCTGTGCTCCTGCAGCTGCAGCCCCTCCTGACAAGAAATCCATGAGGAAGCCCTGGGATGTGCAGGGGCCACCTCCCAGACACTGCAGACAACACAGGCTCTGCCCCAAAGGTTCATTTTCAGCTCCACGCCAAACAGGCAGGAGGTGGCTGGGAGCTCCTTCCTCGCTCTTTGCACCTTTTGCAGCGATGTTGCTGCCTCACATCAATTTCACATCACCGACACCCAGCCTGACCTCACTTAAAACAGTCCCCAAAATAGCAGGTCCAAACTTTGATGCATTCAGAGCCACAGGGCTGTTGTCTCCTTCCTGGGCTCATTTGTCCCATATTAGTGCTGAGGCTCGCTGGCAATGGAAGGGGGAGATGCAGTGATCTGCTATTCCTGGATCAGCAGCCATCACCTTTTGCCTTTCAGGAGAAGGATTTCAAGAGTGACGAGTTTCTGAAAGCCTGACCAACAAGGAAAGGTGGGAGAAAGAGGGCTCCAGTGGGATCAGAAAGCAGGTGGTTAAGGGGCAACAAGATAACAACCTTCCCAAAAGCAAAAGGTTGTAACAAAGAGGACATTGATCAATTGTTCTCCACATCCGCTGGGAATAGGATGAGAAAAACTCCACTTGATTTGCAACAAAGAAGGTTCAAGTTAGATATTAGCCATAGCCCATACATTTCCTAATTATAAATGTAGCAGAGCAGTAGAATGGATTGTCTGGGGAGATGGCAGAATCTGCTTCGTTAGAGATTTTCAAGAATAGTTCTCACAAATGTTTGCCAGCGCTGTCCCTGCCTCGTTGCAGGGGGACAGGCTAAATTAGCTCTGGAGGTGCCTTCTGCCCACCTATTTTGGGATCTCAGCCATCAGTAGAGTCAACCTAGAAATAAATGCGCGGCGTTTCCCTTGCTGCAGCGCGGCCATCCTCGGGTTCCCAATGGCTTTCAGTTTCCTCTCCCCCTGCTGCCACAAAGGACCATTTCCAACGCTCATGTCCTACAGAAAGCTCCTTTTCCCACCCCATCCCTCTTCTGTTTTTCATTCTTTCCCCCACAGACCCACTCCATCCAGAAGCTCCATGAGGGATGATGAGCTCCAAGCTCTCTCCATACGGACGTCCCCCCACACCCGGGGGCAGGAGGGATGCACTCGTCTTTAATTGGGGTCACTCCAGCAATCCTCCCTTTGAGGAGGCTCACCTCCATGCACCCTGCTGCAGAACACACTACTGCCTCATTCCACCCAAGAGATGGCTGAGCAAGCCAAGCAATAACTCTTGAAATGAGGGGCCTTGCTTCCAAGAGCCAGCATTTCCTCCAGCAGCAGGAAGGATGTGCAGCACGTTCTAGGGCTGAGACCATCACTGAGTCCTCCAGTGCTCAAACCACTGCTGGGAATTAAGCTGTGACCTTTTCCTCCTGTATCCAAACATCTCTTCCTAATGCTGCAGCAAGACAGGAGGGATGAGCCTGGGTGTCTGGTGATACGGGAAACCGGTCAGCACACTGGAATAAGGGAGCCAATGTAAATTGCATCACCCTGGTGATGGGAACTTGCGGGTGATCGACTTTGGCTTAAGAAATGCAGGCAGGTAATAACAGATTGCAAGATAAACAGCAAAGACCCAGGATGGCAACACATCCGCTTTCTCTCCGTGGTTAATGGAGATGGAGAAAGTCCGGCTGTGTTTAGTTTGCTTGATTGCTCGAAGAGGAAAGACAAAACGGAAGGGGAAGGAGGGGGGGAAGGTTGGGTTTGGGTTTTTCCCCCCATTCTATTCATTAGGCTGTCAATTATGCTCGGGCCTGGCATATTGACGGCGGATTAGCTCAACCCAGCTCTGTGTACAAGACCAATGCCTTTTTAACCCAGCTTGTTTCCAGATCAATACATCCATCAGCATTCGAAAATTAGCCCGAGATGAGATTCCAATACTCGAGTTGGTGTGTTATGCTAAGAGGGCTTCTGGCCAAATCACAGAAAAAGCAGGAGGAAAAAAAGGGCTGCTAGCAAGGGATCAGAAATTCTCCATCGATCCCCATAGGCTGTCTCCATGCCAGCAGTCCCTTACTCAGCGTGTCCCCACACCTGCAGAGCTGTACCCGTCCTCTCCCTGCTGTGGGCCCATGGGCTCACACACACCTCTGGGGCTGGCAGCCCCAAGGAGATGTGCTGGGTCACCACATGCTGCATCGCCCCACGCCATCCCTCCTCCTCCTCCTCGCAGGAGTTTTAATACACAAACACATATTGTTGCTAGGCACACACACACCCCCTCACAGTACACAAATCTGCTTGCTCTTTCTTTTCCCCCAACACAAATTTTACTTTAAGCATTGCCTCCAGCATTGGGAAAAAAAAAAAAAAGAAAAGCAAGCATCAAAATACAACAAAAAACCAGCAATGTGAGTTCAGCAGTGATTATTTTGGGAGGCAGAGATGCCTGTACCAGAGTCCCATGACTGCTACAAGTAAGTTGGCTTACATCATAGAATTATTAAGGTTAGAAAAGACCACTAAGGTCGTCAAGTCCATCTGTCAGCACATTGCCACACTCAAGCACTGCCCAACCTCATGTGGACTCTCAATCCTGGATCACCTACGGTTGCACCAAGCTGTCAAAGCGCTGAGCCCACCCCCCCTCAAAGCCCCCTCCCCTTACCTTGCACGATGAGGTGGACGCGCGACGTCTTGGGGTGATTGTCTGTCTGCACAGAGCAGGTGTAGGGCCCCTCATCGTACACATCCACGTTGTGGATCTGGATGCTGTACTGGGTTTTGGTGTTGGCCAGGAGCACCACCCTCGGGTCCAAGCACCACTTGTCATTGCCGGCATAGAGGATGCTGCTGCGGTTCAGCCAGGCCACGCGGGTGACGCGGTTGTCCACGGAGCACCTGTGGGCAGAGCAGACCTGTTAGCATGCTGCCATCACCCTTTCCCAGCCCCACTCCTCACCCTTTTTGGAAGTTCTGGGCACCCAGCACTCTGCTCGAGGCACTGATAGCCAACTAAGCTGGCTCAAGAGCTTTCCCCGACAGCTTCACAGCTACTGCAGATCGCAGCCCATCCATTGTGCAACCTACAGCCCCCACATTTCCATTTGCTCCTTGCCTCAAACCTCCTTGCTGACCCCAAACCACACCTTTTGAGAGCACACAGGCATCTCCCTGTTGCCCAAACCACCAAAGCAAGCTGGAGATTACAGAACCAAGTCGGGCTTTGCTGCATGCCAGCGATGGCGGATAATGTCCTTCCATAAAACCACTCAGCCTAAGCTCCACTGTTTATATTCTCCCCATTCTACTCCATTATTTGTGCACCGGCTGGGATGCAAATTAACTTTGGAGGCACCAGAGGCTCCCAGCAGCCTGCAGGGCAGCAAAGGAAGGCAGCACCCCATGGAAACAGCCTAACTCTTATCATGGGAAGCTGGGTAAAGGGGAACTTCAAGCAGGCAACAAGGAGGTCCCTTCCAACCCCTACAATTCTATGATTCTGTGATTCTGTGAAGCTGCAAGATGTGCCCCCCCTTGTGTGCAATGAAGATGGAGTTGGCCTCGGTGGGGCACGATCCACCCCCACCTCCTCCTCCTCACGCTGCTGCTGCTCCCCTCCTCCTCGAGGGTTTGTGTGTCTCACGCGGACTTGCAGAGTGTTTACAAGAAGAGCCACACCACCTCCAGTTCGTCTCCATGTCCCGACTCTCCCCAGGAGGTGGGCGATGCCATTATTCCCATTCTATAGGTGTGGGAGGGAGATGCAGAGAAGCGCGCGGTCGTGAGAGCTAGCGGCGCTCAGCTCTGCCAGCAGACACCCGGGGGACAAACCGCCTCCTCTCCTCCATCCTCCTCCATCCCTCCAGCTGCAGAAGGAGCTGGAAAACCACCCCGACCCAAACACCCAACGCCTGGAGGAAGGAGATTTGAGCACCCATGGAGGAGGACTGCCCAAGGTGATGGGGGACATCTGGACCCCGAGGACCCTGAGGACTTGCTACCCCAGCAGTCAGACCGTCCTCCCTCTCTGCTGTGAAAAACATCTGATAAATTAAACTATTTCACTGCTGCTCCATAATGATATGACGATAATAATAAATTAAATGCAAGCAGATTTTTATTATCTTCATAAAAAAAAAGTGATAGATTCAGCCTGGGCTGAACACCAAGAACTCTGCTCTTGCTTGCTCTCAGCTGCTTTACAACTTGAGTGAAACCTTAGAATTGAGTTTCTCCAGTTGAGTAATATGTGGGATTTCACCCCAAAGGATGGCTTTATTATACTGGGCTCTGGATCTCAATGCTGGCAGCTCAGACCATCGGGGTCTGAATAAAACACAGGTACGGATTTGCTCTCTGGCTCTGGCCTGCCCATCCCAGTGCAATGCAACGGGCTCCTGCAGTGCTTCCACATGAGAAGAGGGGTGTCCAGCCCTCTGCTAAAGCTGCATTTCTGGGTGATGGGAAGCCCTGTGCAGCCTGAATCCCTCAGATTGACCTCTTTTGCAGAGATCATCACTGAGAACTCATAAGCAGCCTGAGCTAACCATATATATCTTCCCTCTCTCCTCCTCCATGCCAGTTTTTTTTTCTTTTCTTTTTTTGTGAAATGCATCAGTTTGGAGATCCCTGGATAATAATGGAGCCAGACAGTGTGTAATCCAAGCATTCCCTCTATCATATGGGCATTTAAGTGCTTTTGAGAAGCAATGGGGCTCAGGTAACGCATGAGGCAACAGTGAAATAAGTGCTGTCGCCCTTCACAGCACCCGGTCGCAATCTCTTCTTATCACCCAGACACGCTCCTCTGTCCCTGGGATCGGCAAGCTTCAACTTGTTATTTTATTTTCTTTCCTCCTTCTCCAAGCTACCGAGCCAAACCTGTGCCATATGCAGCAGCACAGCCCTGGGGACAAAGTGCTGTAAGCTGCAGGCACCAGGCTCTATTTCCGAGCTGGCTGCCGTGAGGAAAGCTCCCTTCCCCTCTCGGTGCAGGTAAGGCCAGGACAAGCAAATGACTTCAATATGACAGGAACCAGGGCTGCAGGGCAGGATACAGCCTCCCCGTTGCGCCCTTCCAGCCCACTCCTCCATGCACAAGCACTGGGGTCCCCGTGGCTCGCCCCCTCCTCGCAGCTCTCCCACCCCTCCATCTGCTCCCTTCCATCCCGGGGCAGCCGAGCGTTAAGCCTTTGGCAGGGGCTGGGATCGGAGCTCCAGGCACAGGTGGGCAGCAGAGGCACCGCCGCGCTCCCTCCGCCCCACGCCTGGCACGCAGTGATGCCCAGAGATGCTGCAGACCGATGGATGCTCCGCCTGCCCTGCCATGGGGAGGGAAGGCAGAGACACTGGAACAGGATTATCTGTTGTGTTCCTTCCAGCCTGAGCCATCCTACGATTCTAAGGCCCCAGGCAGGCCGGAACACAGAGGTGGCCTCCAAACAAGATGTCAAAATATTTAAACTCCAATGAGCTCATTTTCTTTCCCAAGTTCTTTAATCCCAGCTATGTTCCTGCTCAGAAAGCAAGGCCTTCTCCTCCAAAAAGATGCAGAGCAACGAACCTTCTCCCTCTTTGTTTCCCCTATGGGAAATGGAAATGTTACTGACACAATTCGACATCTCCTAAAGCATCTGGGCTTGGCCAACCACCCCACGGTCCACCAGAACCCCAACCAACCTCCATCCCAGCATCCCACCATCACGTATCAAGGCTACAACCACCACGGCACGCAGGCTGGGAGCCCTGCCCTCATGCCATGCTTCATACAGCACCCAGCACCTCCCCGTGCTTTCGGCACAGATTGCACAGGCAATGATGGCTGCCCAAATTCCTCTTTGCTTTCTCGAGTTTGCACACAGGGATGTTGGAGAGGGGGTGGCCTGGCAGCGGGAGGAAGGAGGTTTTTAATTACTGAAGTGTAGTAATTGGCACACAACATTTTTTGTTGCCTCCTGTGCAGCTCGCTGGTGTTTCAGAGGGCTGGGCTGGAGAGCACAGATTGTCTTAACCCAGCAGGACACATAAGAAATGAATAATGCTAATTAGAACTGAAAAGAGCTCGGTAAAATTAGCAACCTGATTGCTGTTTTCATGGCAATGATCAGGACACCAGCTCCATCCCGGGGTGCAGAGACAGGGATGGGGTCTCAGCACCCACCCTGCAGAAACCCCCTGCCCACATCCTCACCACCTGATGGAGCTTCACACGTGTTGTGCCGTGGCACCATCACTCAGCAGCCCCGATGGCTTTTGCTTTTTTTTTATTTTCCAGTCTGATTTGGTCATCCCCAGCCTAATCCAGCAATTTCCAGTCCGATTCTGCAGTTTTCAGGCAGCTCTGCATTCCGAAGCCACCCCTGGACCGACCCCCAGCATCCCATTCCAGCATCACCACTGTGCTATACATGATCAACAAAACCAGCTCTCCGCCCGAGGCAGAGCTTCACATCTTAGATTTATTTCTGTGATTATCACATTTTATTGTTATTTATTATGATTAATTAAAGGCTGGGCTGTGAACAGCTCAATCCCATTCCAGCACGGTCCCACTGCTCCCATAGATTTCCCCGTGCTGTTTCTGCTGTGGGGGGCAGCCAAAATTTGGCTGCCACCTCCTGAGCAAAGGGACCCGACCCAGCAATGAACACAGCAGTAATGGGGGGTCCCCACCTCCAGCCCCCCAGCAATCCCCAAAGGCTGTGGGTACCTTAAGATCAGCTTCCACCACAAAGCCTCTTGCAGAGGTGCTCAAAAGCAGCGCTCAGAAGTGGAAAATAAAACCCTTTGTGTTTCCCCTCCCAAGTTTCACCTCGGTTGGTGCAGTTGGAGCCCTGAGGTGCCGCCCTTCCTCTGCTCGCACCAACCTGCAGCTCATCCCTGCCCTTCAGTTCTGCCCTCTGCAAGGTTTGAACAAAGCTGGCACCTCCTTCCCAGGGAGGGAGAGTTAATGCGTGTTTGTAAAGTACCTGATCTCCTCAATTGAAAGTTTATACATGCAAATGATTCACGCTAATTACATTAATAATAATATACCAGGCTCGGAAAGATCTGCCTTGGTTCATTGCCCGGGATTCAATGCTGCAAACAACTCCCAGTACGCTGCCTTCATGGCAAATGCCAAAGAAACAGGAGGAAAGCAGACTGGGGAGGGAGGGATGGAGCCGGACCCCCCCTGCAGTGTGCTGGGGGGCACAGAGCCGGGCACGGAGCAGCCCCAGCCCTGGGAGATGCTGGTGCAGAGCAGCAGGTCACAATGCAGCAAGCAGGGACGGCGTGTCTGCAAAAGTCTTTCTCTCTCTGCAATGCAGCAGTGCACCAGCACCTTTCCAAGTCCCCTGCTCCCCTGCTCGGCTCATCCAGCCTTTCTATTTATCCTCCTATTGTCTCTGCTAACAACGGGGCTCTGCACATCTACGGCATCTTCCGTCTCAGAGGAGTGTGTGACAAAGCAGCCGTGCAGGCAGCACGCAGAGGACACGTGTCCCAAACCCAGTCCCTGTCCCCGAGGCTGGGGCTCCTGGCCCATCTGCTTTGGGTGCCCTCCAAAAGTGCTGATGCTGCCAGGGGGTGACGCCAGCACCGAAATGCGTGGAGGCAGCTGTGCGGGGACATGGCTGGGTTACTAATGAGGTGCTGCCCCAACAGGGAGCTCCAGCAATGAGCTCAGGGCCTCCTGCAAGCTGCGGACCTTTTGTTGCTGCTGATTTTCTTCCCTTTTCCCTTTTTTTCTTTTGGCAGAGTAGGTGAACTATTGCTCGTGGCTCCTGGATGCCAGCAGGCAAACAACCACATACAAAAGCCACCCCTTCCCCAGAGGTCTTCCAGAGGTACCTACAAAAGGGACAGCATCACCCCACACTGGGTCTGCAAGCCGGAGAGGACTCAAAAGGACTCATGGGAAATGATGCACGAAGAAAAGAACTCCCTAATGATCTCATCACCTCCCTGCCAGCATCGCACGACAGTTAAACTCCATGACATTACGTCTCCTCCCACTCCCCATCCCTCCGTTCCGTGCCTCCTGCTCACCCCACAGCCAGGATGTGGGATGCCTGCAGTGCACGGAACCAAAGCCTGGGCTGGGGGGGACGCCGTGCAGAGCACCCCAAGCCTTGCATCCCCCGCTGTTGGCCCCACAGAGCTTCAGAGCTGCCGGCAGCCTGCTGGGGAAGTTCTTCGGCGCTGCACTCCCAGCAGTTAGCGCTGATCCCCAGCGCTGAACTCGCTCAATTATGAGCTGTGCCCCCGGAATAAATCCTGCTTCTGCTTTGTGCAATTGACACTAATGGCCCAGGAATAAAGTGAAGCCATCTACCCCAACGGTCTGCAAAGAAGCGCATTTAACTAAGCACACAGGCAAGGGACTGCTGGGCTTAACTGCACTGAAAATGTATTCGAAAGGAAGCGATGCACTTAACTTATTACAAGTGGAAAATTATCACTAAAGTGGCTTTTCCACACAAGCTGAGGCACAAAACAGGAGCGGCGAGGGGTGAGCCGGGGCTGTGAGCAGAAGGATGCTGCTGGGAGCAAACGGAGCAAAGAGAGTTGCAAACAAAGACTAGAGGTGGGCACAGCACATGGAAACTTGCATGGAGAAGAGCTTGAGCTCTGGTGTTGGGTTTTCAACAGACAACAAGTCCACCCAAAGGCCTAAAACAAAAGAGGGGCGGAGGGAAAGGACCCTCCCCAGCACAGACGCCCTCCCCCTCCCTCCCCTTAAGGACATCATCCTTAAAATATATTTCATTTCACAGCTGCATTATGGTACCACAAAATCCTGCGAATCCAATTTAAGAACAGATTACCTCCTCACTTACTTCATTTGAAGCAATTACATGTTAATTTTCATTGAGACCAGCCTAATGCATACCAATCTGATGCTGCAATCTCATTTGAATACTTGAGGGAACGCTAGTTGGGCTCGGGGCTCTGGAGGCTCATATTTAAAGGGCCTCTTCACATTTCCTTTCCCTTTTCCTCCCGGTTATTTACGCTTATGTTGCACTTGTGGCACTCCCTCCTCCCCCCTCCCGGTGCTCCCAAGGGCTGCTGCCACTTGTGAAACCAATGAGAGGAGCCACCAAAGCCTTCTTTGAATCACGGACTCATTAAGGTCGGAGAAAACCTCCGAGATCCCCAAGTCCAACCCCAACCCATCCAACCGTGAGCAGCGACCGCATCCCTCAGCATCGCATCCCCAATAGGGCAGCGCTGTTCTCAGGCCAAGATCCCAAACAGCCATCTCATTTCTGCATAAAGCAAACAGCCTCCTGATAAATGTGCCCTAATGCAACGTGTCCTGCACTGCAGCTCCTCTTCCTCCTCCTCCTCCCAGCCCAATTGCAGAGGAGCGGCTCAGCCTTTTCTCACTGATGGTTATCACCCATCCCCTCACGCTCACTGAAAGCTTCCCAGCCAGCCAGGCTCATGGTATCGATTGGTGTCTCAGATACCAGGAGCTGAGTAATTAATAATGCCACGAGAATGTGGATTCAGCTCCTGGTTGAGACGTAAAGGCCTGCTGCGTCTGCCTCGCTGTACACATTCCAGTGATAAGCATTCATGTTGGAGGCTGCACCTTAATTAGATTTTTAAGATTGCAAAGGGCCCTGAGACACTTGTGCAGACACCATACAAATGTATATTGCACTGTACTGTAATTAATCCAAGGTGATGCAGAGGCAGATGGAGCAAAGCAAGGCGCCGATCCACAGCCAGCCCAGGACGCTAACCATAACCCTAACCCTCACCATAGCCATAACCATAACCCTAACCATAACCATAGCCATAACCCATCCCACAGCTTCAGCAATGGAACTGAGGCACTGAAACCACCTGGGACTGCACAGCGCCCTGCATGCCAACCCACACACACAATTAGCTCAAGAAGATGATAAAAATGCAATCAAGACAAACAGGTTGATTGCAGCTCTCCCTCCCCAAAACGAATCATAGATGGAGAAAATCCTACAGGGATCCTAGGGAAGAGCTTCCCATGACCATCTCCTGCTCTGCAGCAGCCCTGCAGCCCACAGGATGCTCTGCAGCATGTTTGTTGGCACTTGAGGTAAAACAACAGGATTTTGGGAGCTTGGGGACACGCTTTCAAAGAGCCACGAGAGACTCCAGTTGCCCATTTCCCACTGAACCAACTCAGTCCCTGCGTGAGCCTTTGAAAGCACGTCCTTTATAGTTTCTCATTTTGATGTCACGTCTGTAAGAATATATGGTGGTTTTGTTTCTTCTTCTCAACCTCTTCTTCTTTCTAAGAGGAGATGTCACACTTTGAACTCTAATTTTTATTTATTTCATTTTTCTAGAAAAGGGCTTTCTGACTCCCCACGGAGCACAGAGAAAAAAAAAGGGGGAGGGTGGAAAGCCTTCAGAAGGTGCCCAGATTTAATTTTTTATCAGAGGAACAGAGAGAGGAATTTGTTGATGATCAAACAGATTCAAGTACCTTAAAAGAACGAGACCGCCGGTAAATGGAATCTAGTCAAGGAATTAGATGAAAGCTGTGGAAGATGCTAGAGAAACAGAGAAGATGCTGCAACTGAGCTGAAAACCATCAGTACCGACCTGCTGGAGCAGTGAGAATCAGATTTGTATTTGTAAAACTGAATCGTAGAATTCTGTGATGTTCATGGCACTGAGATGGTGTGCAGTGGGATCAGGAGCGCAACAGACTCGAGAGATGGAGCCCAACTCATCCTCAACCCAAACACCTCCCCAAGTTCCCTCTTGTCGAAGCCTTTAAGAAGCCAAATCCTATTGCTTCTTGAGCTATGACCTGCCTGGCTTACCCCTGAAATCTTTTAAACGGGAAAACAGAGCTGCTGCCTGTTTCCATGCAGCCAGCGGTGAGCAAAGCCCAAGGGTTGCATCAGATTAGCAGCCGGCTCCTCCAAAGGCCTCCAACTTTGATCATTTAATATGTATGCACCGTGTTGGAGTGAGCATATCTCCAAACCCCAGTAAATGTTTTATTAGGGCAGTCCTGCCTTCTGTGCTCAAGCTTTGCTCTTTCAGACTCGGGGGATCTTCTTGCAATGGCAGACATTGCTCATCCCAAAAAGAAGAGAGCCAGCTCGCCCCGCTCCTGCCTGAAACCACAGTGCTTCCATCCCACTGCTGTGAATCTGACCCTTCTCATTGCTGGGCTTGCACCTCCCAGAGAGCTGCACTTCAGATTAGGAAACAGTGCATGAAGAAAGAATGGGGCCAGACAGCATCTCAGCGTCCAAGGGCTCTTATCCAAAGGCGCCGTGTTGCTATCAGAAATATGAGCTACCTCTCCGCCTCCATCTGTGCTTCAAAGAGCTCACAAGAGCTATTCTGGGGAGAAATTACACCACACGTGTTCTATTAAAGCTGCTCCCGAATTTTTTTTTTTTTTAAAAGTATTCCAATAAATATTTACATCCAAAATAGACAAGAAAAACCTAGCGCCGAGAAAAGAGAGGATTTTTTATAGAACTTGTTTCTGCAAGAAATTACCAAGACAACAAGAGTTCCCAGAAAGGATTTGACATTTTCCTGAATAGAAACAGCACCTGAAGTAGCATCGCTTTGGATAACACCTTATGGACAAATGCCACTGAAGCAACAGGAGAACGCAAACCTTCCCTGGGCACAGCAAAACTCACCTGTGGGATTGCTCCGGAGACGTCTCATTGTCTATCCTTTCCTATAGGTTTCACACTCATTTCCACAGATCTCTATTGGTCTTGTCCCTATTAAGTCTGATTGGATTTTTTTTCCATAAAGGAAATTACAAAGGCTAGCAATTGTCTTGCTTCAAGGCATACACGGATCGCCAGCTTAGAGCAGAATGACAATTACCGGCGCGGGGCCGCGCGGCTCGGCGCATTACGGCACTTTCCACGTTAGCCGTGCTTGGAGGCATCAGAACAGACTTTTTTTCACTGGTTGTGAATCACAGCCTAGGTGTCACATCATGCTTACTTAAAGACACCCCATGAACGATCCCAACCACGCAGCCTCCTTGGGCTGCTGCAGCTGGATATGGGATGGAGAGGTGGACGGTGGGTATCTGGCAAGGGACAGCCTGCTTCCTTCCTAAAGGTCCCTGTCCTAAGTGATAAATCCACTGGAGTGGCCCCAACCCCATTCTGCTCTTCCTCCAAACTTCCCTACGCTGCCAATGAAGAGCTTGACCCTATTTAGCCAGATGGCCCTAACTTCCCCAGCACCAAAGCTCCTGCAGTTTTCCAGGAAAATGCCCAAATCCTCCTCCTCCTTCAAATCTGCTCCTTCCTTCCCACCCCAACAGACTGAGGAACAGAGGGAATGCAGAGACCAGCAGGGAGAGGTGGTGATTTCACCTAATAAAAGGTTTGCTTGCTTTCCTTGCACCCCCACCCCTTTTCGGTTGTTTTTTTTTTCCTTTTTTTTTTTCTTTTAAACTGGAATATAAATGCGTTTATTTATAATTCGAAACTCAAACTAATTATTAGCTGGAGGCTTTCAAAGTAAAAAATGTAGGTCATGCAATGTTACGTGGGATAATAGCAATTGTTTCAGCTTCAGGAAACGCATAAGTAATGGAGACTCAATCGTTGTCCAGCCTGGCCAGGCAGCAGACATGAGGCCAGCAGATCACTTGCTTAGAGAACAAAACTGGGTACTTTTGCAGTCTTGCAGTCTTGATCCCCCATTGCAGAAAGCTGAAACACAGCCTGAAATGCACCTGAAACAACCCTGAGGGATGAGCTTGGGATGAGCTTCAACACTCAGGGTTGGAACTGGATGCTGTCTGAGATCCCTTCCAACCCAAACCATTCTATGAATGCTTAGAAAAATAACGAGAAGCAGTGATGATGACGATGATGCTAAGGGTAACGATAATAACGATCATAATAACACAACAAACCCAAACAGACAAGGATCATCTCCAGTCTTGGGATGTAAGGAGCTGTGAATGCTCAACAGCTTCTCCCTGGTGCTGCTGCTGGTGGGCAGCACATATTGAGGTCGAAGTTGGGAAAAGTGAAATGTGGAGTTTACACCTCGGAACAAATGTTTTGCAGCACCAAATGTTCGTGCCTGCACCCAGGGAAGAGCAGCAGGTTGCTCCTCCAGCCCAGCTCCAGTGCCTGAGAGAGCACGCATAGCAAATGTAACCTACTTGCAGCCAACTGTGATCAAGGCAGAAATGGAAAGGTTGCCAATTAAAAACGGAGAGTGATTTCAAAGAACAAAGAAATCTGTGGACATTGTTTGATTGTGCATATTCTGCAGGAGGAAGGAAAAAAAAGAGAGTGAGAGCGACTAAAAATAGGCAGGATGCTGTGAGCTGCAGATCCTCAGCCAGCAAAGGCATCGGAGTTACACGGCTTTACCCATGCAGCCGTCATTGTTGCTGAGTTCTGATCTGTATTTAAACTTGCATAAGGTTTTATTTTCCTGTGGAAGTACAAGAATCTCTCCCCATCTCGGAGCTCATCTCTCCTAAAGCAGCTCACATGATGATCATCAAAAATAAGCCCTCCAAGCCTAAGCTCACTAACATTCATTTCTCTGCTGCTAATGCCGGACTTCTTACTGTTAATCCTTAAATATATCCCTAAATAAGAATGACAGCACCTGAAGCACCTAACAGCCCCATATCACAAACAGAGACAGCTTTTGCATTTCTAATTTAGCTTGCCACGAGAGCTGACACTAATCCCAGATCCTGAGTCCCAAATATCTCCAGCGTAAATGCCATCACCTTGCTCACCTTGACGTTGCACAGCATCCTTCAGCTCTCCTTGTCCTGCACAACTTTCCCAACTGCTTTTTCCATTTCTCTGTGCAGGAGCTGACCCCCAGCAGCCACTGAATGCGCTGTGCTTCCTGCAGCCACAGGATGGGTAAAGGACAGGAGAGGCCACTCACATAAGCCCCTCCTTGGCTCATTTTTGCCAGTCTTCGCATCCTGCAGTTTGCAGATAATCGCTGTCAGGCCTCAACATCCAGATCTCAAAGGGCTCCAGCCCAGCACACAGCAAACTGGGCATCCACCCACCCCCACCAGAGCATCTCTGCATATCTGCGATGCGATCCAAAGCAATGTGAGCACAGCAAGCACCTGCACTCAGGACACAGGACGAGAGCGATGGACATTTTGCAGGCACTCCAGAAAGAAAAGCGAGAGAGGCTTCAGAAGGAAGAGCTCGTCCATCATTCCCTGGCGGATGTTAGTGTTTATCTCCAAAAAGGCAATCTGAAAACAAAACAAGACTACGAGGATGTGCAGCAATCTGCTGCCAAGCAGGCACCAAACCCAGTGACTAAACAGTCTTTTAACACAAGAAGCAGAGGGTAGGGAAGGGTTTCAGCTTTGCTCTGCAGGCACAGCTTTAGCTCCAGGCCAATTTTTGGGGCCAGCAGCTGCAAGACACCACCAGCCAGAGGCAATGCCACCAGAGCGGCGAAAGGCAGCAGCATGAGCCAACAATAAGTCATGGACAGGCCCTAAACTTTATTGCAAGCCCCCTGAACTCCGCCAGAGAGCCTGAGCTGGGGATGGGAAGGTGCCAAGGCATGTCACCCTGCAAAACCTTCAGCTGGCAACGCTGCTGGCCATGGCAGGGAAAGCAGCCCCCTGAAAGCACCCACAGCACCTGCCAAAATGAGCAGGAAGCAAGCACGAGCACCGGTGCTTCGCTCCAGTCTTCTGCAGATTTGCCCTGTATTGCTCCAGGCTCCCTGGGTGTGAGGTCTTTGCAGTCCAAATTGCTGCAGGCTGTGCCGGCACAAGCTGTGCACATGGCTTCGTGGGAGAACTGCAGTGATCAGAAGCAGGCAACATAAGCACCTACAGCTGCTGGAGAGACCGCATGTCCACGGGCACGGGGATGGACTTCTGGGGGCTGCAGTGCCCCGGACTGCCGCCTGCCCATTGCCACAAAGGGCAACTGAAGCATTCCCTTTACAG
This sequence comes from Tympanuchus pallidicinctus, assembly GCF_026119805.1. Taxonomy (NCBI): domain Eukaryota; kingdom Metazoa; phylum Chordata; class Aves; order Galliformes; family Phasianidae; genus Tympanuchus; species Tympanuchus pallidicinctus. The sequence continues at coordinate 4,231,257 of NW_026294748.1, forward strand.
TGGTCACCATTGGGTTCCACGATAGCTTAACACAGTTCTCTGACAGCATGGTTTGAATGGCAAAACGTGCCCCGGTGTTGCTTTCACTGAAAGCCAGGGACTGTTCACTCCTTGCTTGCAAAACGGGAGCTGTAAGGCCTGCCTAGCACAGGGGTCATGGCAGGATTTAGCTGTGCACGGCGTTAAGCACGAGCCTCGCAATGCGCTGCGCTCGCAGATTGTGCAGACAGACGACTGCACCCGAGGCTTAAAGCACTGCAGGGCAATTGCACGGCAGAGGTCTGGTGCTGCTACAGAGCAGCGATTCAGCTTTTCAGATTTGATTCTTATCGCGGCCGAGATAAGCAGCACCTGCAGTCTGGGAGCGGGTTCAGACTTGAGGTTTTTGTTCAGAGCTGGGATTTTGCCTTGGGGCCATCTTTAGCCAACAGTGAAGTGGAACAAAACGTGGAAGAAAGCACCTGGTTGCTCTGGACAAGGTCTGATTCCCCATGCTCACACTCCAGTGCCTTCCAAAAACAGAGCTGAGCTCCTCCCGTGGATCAGATGGCACACAGTGGGCAAACACTGTGCCTGGTGCTAATTCCACTTACGGAGGATTCTTCTTTTTCTCTTAAGCCCCAGCTCTGAGCCACAGGCCGTTAGATAAAGACTTCAGCTCTCACGGAGGAGAAAGCACCCTCCCCAAAACAACCCCAAACCAAACAGCAAGGAGCCAACAAAACACCGGTGAAGCGCATCGGGAACCACATCCGCTTTGCAGACATGTGGCCTTTAAGGCCAGAATTCAGGTTTGGAGCCCAAGAGCTGCAGAGCCCCTCTGAGCAGAGCTCTGGACCCTCCCTGCCTTTCATCTGCCTCAGTGGGAGCAATAAACAACTACAAATGGAATAACACTATCAAACAGGGGCCGTGAGGAGGGGGGCAGGGACACCATAATGCAGAGAAGGACTGAGATACCAACAAAGGCTTTTAAGAGCCATACACGCTAATTACGGTGTTAAAAACCCATCAGTCAGAAGGGCTGGATATTAAATGCAATTGGCTTGAGATGACAGGGCTGAGCCGGGCTTTAAAAAATTATTTATTAAAACGCTCCGGATACAAATTAATGTTCTCAGTTCAGAATGTATTGTTGTCTCTCCGGCTTTGATCTGAGGAGCAATCGGGTCGGGAGGAGCCCTGGAAGCACACAACCCCCTCCAGCAGAACCCCACATTGTGCCTTTGCACCACGTCCTGCGTCATCCTTCCCTTCAGAGCCACCCTGCCGCGTGCTCGGCGTTCTGCAGAGTTCCCTCCACTTGGCTCCCAGGTCACCTCCTTCCTTTCACTTTATCTCCCTTTTTTTTTTCTTCTTTTTTCATTTCCCCCCCCCAAACCATGTCTGTACAATTTCACTTTCGATAACACGCGAGTTAATTAAGCCGTGATCTCCTGGAGACAGGTTGCTACAAGGAGATAAGCAGCGGCTTCTGTTCGCCATAAACAGCTGTGCTCCTGACCAGCTTCTGGGGATTTGCTGCTTTTGTACAGAAGACAAAACAATCGCTGCCAATTAAACCTGGACATAATATTTCCCCCACACTGGTGAACCTCCTGATGTCACCTTTTCTCCCTCCCTGCAGAGCGGGTGAGGGTGCACTGCGCAGCTTAAGGGAAACAAACGGAGCTGCAGTGCGCCGTGCCACAGCACTGCACTCATATCCCAGCAGTTCAAAGACAAAAGTGGTGGTGGTCCCTTGCTTGCAGCCACCAAACACCACCCGGACCCCATCACACGATGGCAATGAAGATTCAACGCAGCAACGGTGCCCAGCTGTGCCCCACTGCTCCTATCACGTGTACAAACACCGTGCCCAACAAAACGTGTCGTTTGACCCAAACAAAACTTCTTGCTTTTGCATTTAGATCCTGACAGCGTTTCAGCCTGGGGCTGAGGAGCTCTTGCAGCGTGCTGTCAGAGCAGAGCTCATCAAGCTGGGCTCTGCCTGGTGCCAGCACCGTCCCCAGCCTTGGCAACTATCGAAGCAAATGCACATTGTACACCGAATGGGTGACACCGAGCTGGGGGTCTGCAAGAGATTCAGAGGACAGAAGTGGAGTTCAATGCGTCTCAAAACACTGGAGAAAATTGCTCAATGTGAAAAAAAGAGGAAAATGACCCATTAGAAGTGTGAAGCAGGATGCTGAAGAAGGGAAAAATCAAAGCGAATTCAAGCGAGAGTGAGCAATTTGGCTCCGCGCGGTGTGGGAGACCTTTTCTCAGCTTCACACCTGCCACTACCCAGAGTGAACCTGCTGCAGAGCCGTTCCCATCAGTTCTCACAGAGGACAACACCAGAACAGCAGCACAGCTCTGGAACCACGCTGAGCTGAGGGTTACACACCAAGGACAGCCAAAGCACGGCTGGAAGACGCACAGCGCATCAGGGACACAGAAGAACACAGAGTCAGACTCACTGCAGCTCCACCAACACCAGGCTGGGTGCTGGACCCTGAAACTACCAACATGGCAGAACTTGTGACTGTTGCACTTCAGGATGCTCAATAACCTCCTCTCGGGCTGCTCTGCTGCCGACACAATTACCGGAATATCGCAAGTGATGTGCCAGGAGCTGCTCATTAAACACAGTTACTCTGTCTTGGGGGGGAGAAGAGAAGAGGAAAGGTAGGGGTTCCTTTTTTTATTCCCCTGAATGTGGCTTTAATGATTTCAAATCCCTTCAACCCAATTACAGCTCTGTGTCCTGATTAGGGACTCTGAGCTATTGTGTGCTGGAGCCATTATCTGGCGGCCCATAGAAAAATTAGTACCTGGAGAGGCTGCGCTGGGAAATAAATCTTTCCCTGACATTTTGGGACCAATTCTTGGCCAATTAGAGCACACTTTGCTGTGTAGGTAATGTGTAACCAAACTGCTCTCCCTGCTGAAAAGGCCATGCAGAGAACAAGTGTAATCCATGCAAAAGGGAAGGAAAAATTACCCACTGCAGACTTGTAACTCACCGGTGCTCCCTGACAAGTAATGCACTCCACTGCAAAGGGCTGGCTTGCCCAGCACCGCCTGACCCCAAAGCTGTGTGACACAGAGCAAGAAGAGCAGCTGTTCCATGCAGGGTGGGATCCAAAACAAGACCCCATGGCACACAGGGAGCACACGGCCAAAGTGGGTGAATGTGGAGGGCATGAGAAATCGATCAACCCACAGCCACTCCGCATACGTTGTCCAGCCCTCCCTCCTCCCATCACTGTCCTCTGCAGTGCTCCAAGGGCAATGGGGAAAACGGGGTTAAACCAAACCCAAACCCAAGGGAGAAGATCTCAAATCTCCCAGTTGAGCAGAGGCATCTGCTTCATCCAAAGACTCACAGTGAGAGCTCAGATCAGCGCCACATATCCTCCCGTGGTGCAACTCAAGGCCATCACCTGTCGGCAGGGAGAAGAGGCTAACCCCCACTTCACCACAAACTCCTTTTGGGATAAAAGATAAGGTCTCCTCTTATCTCTGGAAATAGCCAGTATTGTGCCCACCGCTCCGGTGCAGAAGGACCGAACAAAGAGAGGAAAGCAGTGCAAAGCAGCCATCAGCACTATCCAAAGCACACCACCCTCCCCCCAAAAGCAAAACCTGAGCTTGGCGAAGCCCAAACCCTCCAACGCTTCCACCCACTGCCAACGCTGAAACAGAAAGCTGAGCTCAAATTGGCACCGTGTGCTTTCATCACGCATTTGCACTTGGTTCAACAGCAAGACAAAGGAGAGCAGCCCTGCCTGCCATGAGCACAGCAGTCCAGCTGTGCAGGCACTAATGGCACAGCTGGCGGTGCGCGCGGCGGTGACAGCAGAGCCAGTGGCTTGGCAAATTAAATTGGTGCCCTGCGCTGCCTTTTAGCACCTTGCTCACTCAGGCACCCGGGAGGCAGCACGCAGAGGAAGGGAGGCTCGCTGGGTTCAGCATGCAGTCATTGCAACACGGGGGGAATGGGAGGGAGGAGAGCGACGCATCTGCACGGCGGGGTCGGGTTAATGTTGCGTGGGCATCTTGATGCAACTTTTTGTTGATAATAATACTAATGGCGAGCGGTTAACTTCATCCCCGGTGAGAAGATGATCGTAGTTAATGGAATTAATGCAAGGTTTTAATTTGCCTCTCGCTGCTCGGTCCTTGCAACTCCTCAGCCTCCGGCAGAAGTGCCAAAAATACGGCGCTTGATCTTCCCCCCACCCCACACCCATGTAGTTTGCATAGTTTTCACCATCTGGAGGTGAGAAAAACCATTGCACTGAGAACTGGGCAGCATGGGAGCAGGCAGTGTGCACACAGACTGCTCCGTGATGCAGCAGGAGACCTCTGTGTGTGCTCCTGCAGCATTTTTTGGGATGCGCTGGGTGGTGGAGGAGCCCAGCACTGAGGAAATGTGAAAGAATTGCCAAACCGAGTGGAGGATTGGCTGGGAGGAGTCTGATCCAAATGGAGTGGGACAGCAGAGGGGAAGGGGGGAAAAAAAACAGTATTAAAAACAGTGGTGTGTTGCTGAAATGAGATTAGAACAGTAACAGGTTCACTCCAGTGCCAGCTAAATCCCCATTAAATCAGATTAATGCAGATGGTCTTTATGCAACTGACCAAGAAGATCAATATTGCTGTTTCAGTTGAGGAAGGGAAAAAAAAAAGAAAAAAAAGAAAAAAAAACTTGTCTTGTTTGACCAAAACTTCTCATTGATTACAAACACAGCCCCCACCAGGGCCGCCTGGCTCACAATTACCTCCAATGGGGCTGTGAGAGGAAAACCTTTGGGGAGTTCCATTCTCATCCTGTGTTCACACTCCTTAGGGCCAAGGGAGGCTTTCCAGTGGGCCGGGAGCTCAGAGCTTCTCTGCCATGTCCTCACTGATGTTTCCTAGTATTTCAGTTCATGGTAAACCCACTCCCCACTTGTTGCAGCAGAATCACCCTCCCTGCATGAGCCTTAGCCTTCCTGAGCCCTCCCAGCACCAAGGAGTTAGAGAATGAAGGGAAAGGGAAAAAATGCAAGAGAGAGAGGGGAGAGAGAGCAGGAAGACACGGGGATAATTTTCTCCAGGAGCCATTATCCAGTGGCCTATAGCAAAATTAGCACCTGGAGAGGCTGCGCTGCAATATAAATCTTCCCGTGACATTTCAGGACTGGTTCTCCACCAATTAGAGCACACTCAGTTACACTGCTAATGCACAGCTCAGGAGGGCTCAGCATGACAAAGGGCAGTCCCAGGGGGTGCAGAAATCTATCAGGAGGTGGAAGAGAAGCAGCACTGCTTTGGGTGCAGCGGAGTTGGGGGCGCAATGCTTTTCTGCTTGCAACCTCACAGCATCGCCAGGGGTCTGCACCCAGCGATGTCCACGCAGCAGAGAACTGCTCAACATCCACCCGAGAGCTCTGGCCTGAGCACCCAGCAGCCCTCGCCCTGCTCTCACCATGAGGGATGTGTGAGAGGCTCAGCACAGAGCACCGCTATCACTACTAAGTTCCAGTTTGACAAGAGGAGAAGCACCGGCATCTTTCCGCAAGCGCACGGATTCACACAGCCTTTTTTTCCCCATTTTTTATCCTAAATCCTTGCATGCAAAACAATCCTTCGCAGCAACCTTTCCGCTTGCATTTGCTTTCCATCAGCTGCAGATCTGAGCGCTGAAAAGCAAACAGAGGACTGTTTTGATTTTGCTGAGGCAAAGGGGTGAAATCCACTCCAAGCATTTTTCCGGATTTTAAACTCGGTGACATTTGGAGATGTTCTGTTTGCGAGCTGAACCCGAATGATTTTTGGAAGCACCGCTTCCAACCTCACCGTCTCATTTTTCTGCACCATTTGCTCTGCCCTCTGGAAGAACCACTCTGCTCCATCACCATCCCACCCGTGGGAGCACTCTGTCTGCATCACCGCGCTCACTCTCTGAAGCTGTTCCATTTTCCCCCGTTTGTCACCTTGCAGAACCACCTGCAGGACGGTGCTGCCATCCCCACAGAGTCCCACGGCTTGGGAATCCCACTGTGCAGCAGGTAGAGCCGGGTTGGGCCGTGAGGGGTTAATGCAAACAGGATGCTGTCCTTCAGTGGAATCCCCATCGGCGCTTGCAAGGCTAAAAATAATCAGAAATTGCTTCCCCAGGTAGCACCCGCCTGTCCTCGGGGAATCAATCACAGCATCAAAGGGAAAGGCATCTCCGACGGGCTCCATCACGTGCAGCAGTGTGCACGCTTGGATGGAAGCACGGGGTGCAGTATTCCACAAGCAATTCACCAAGCAGCAACACCCCCTCTTCCCCCCAACCTGTTTTTCTTCTTAGAAAGAAAGTTTTTCCAGCTTTGATTAGGAACGAGCGGCAGAAATCTCAAATTTAATTTAATTAGCACCTCCTCGCTGCCTGGAAATGGCTTTCCTTCAGCCCTGACAGTTTCATCCTTTGCCGGCTTCCTTTGGCTAACATTGACTGCTTCCCCCTGTGTTTCTAATGGACCTGAAAGACTCTTGTTACATACTTTATTTGTGCTCCAGCACCAGAGAAGATAAGACTGAAAGCTGCTGGGGGAACAGGCTCAGATGGCGAACGGCTGCAGCACACCCAGCAAGGGTTGCTTTGCCTTTCTCCCCATCCTAGGGCGATGCTGATTCGTTTCATTTCTTAATTGTATTTTATTTCCAAGCAGCGTGTGTGGAAGTGACAGTGATGCTGGATGGAAGGCAGCTCATGAGTAAAGGCACTGAAATACGTGTGTGAGTGTGCAGAGCTCTGCACATCAGCATCTGAGCGGGGCATTGTCCCATTGCAAAGCTCTGTGCATGGAGCAGGTTAGGCTGGACCAGGCACTGAGCACCTGAGGGAGCTGTGGGTGTCCCTGTTCACTGCAGGGGAGTGGAATCAGAGGGTCTTTGAGGGTCCCTTCCAACCGAAACCATTCTATGATTGCAGCTGCCCACACCAAATGGTGCAGGCAATAAGCACACAGCCTATGACTGCCTGCTCAGGTACCCCAAAAAAGCACCCGTGGAACCCTCCTCTTCATGCAAGCCTTAAACACATCTCTCCTGCAAGACAGGGAGCTGTTACTCTCAATACACACTAATGGCAGTGAGCTTATAGGCATGGTCAGCTTGGACAGACACACACAGCGTGGATGCACACAGAACATGCCACTGTGGCTGCTCTTTGGTTCAGCTGTGCAAAGAATTGTTTTCAGAGAAATGAAATGGACTTCTCGAGTATCTCTGCCTCTGTTTAGAAGAGGTCTGTGGAGCTGCGCGCTGCCTGGAGGAACTGCTGGTGTCTGATGGGAGCACTGCAATTCTATGGGAAACAAACTGAGTATTTACAACTGTCTGCTGTCAGAGAAAAGAGAAAGGGAAAAGAGAAACAAATCCCACTTGGCTGCGCCCTTGTCTCCCACAGGCTGCCGTGTGCCCCCAGTTGACACTGGGTTGGCACGTGGAACCATGTGCTCAGTGTAGCAGTGACAGCACTGCTGCTGACATTGGTGCTGGGAACAGATGGCACTGAGGAGCAGCGCGGCATGCAGGCTGGGGGCTGCACCTCACCACGATGCAAAGGCAACCCCCACCCCTCCTCACGGCTCCCTTTGCTAACAGCCACAACAGCCCTTACCCCCCACCCAGCCCTGGTGCTGCTTTGCCCATCTGCACCCATCCCATCCCTCCCACCTCCATCCGGTTCTCAGCTTCAGGGACTCTCGTTCTTGATGCTGTCCCTACACAGGAGACATAGTGATGGGAACTTCCAATATATGGAAGCACAGACACAGCCCACAGGACACAACTCCATCCCTCACCCTCCTCCAGCCTCCTGCAGGCATTGCTTGCTGCCTCCCCCCGTTGCTGCCCAGCACCTCTCCCAGCCCTCGCCGCGCTCTCCTGGTGACAACGCTCCCATCACCCATTGTCCAAGCACATTGACACATACTCAGCCTTGCACTTCCTAAATATAATTTGCTACCTAGCAATTAGCAAGTACAGCGAGCAGGACTGGAGCTGTATTGACTAACAAAGCCCACACAGTCGGAACGCAGCCCAAACAAATCAATGGCATATTTAGCCAAATAAACCGCTTTGCAAGATGATGGCTCCAAGGTCTGCTCGCATCCACTGGCCTGGATGTGTGTGCACTGCTGCAATACCCCACAGTTTGCAGCCTGAACGGTTTCTAACAGCGTGCAGCAAAGCACACCTATGGATCTAACTTCCAGCTCAGCAGGGGGTTAAACCATGACGTCCAAAAACTCTATTTCAGCTTACGTTATTTCATGTCTCTGCCCACTTACGCTCAACAAGAACGTGGCCTCAGGTGTTGGGCAGCAGCCCTCAGTTATTGCCTCTTCCCCGTTAAAATCTGATAGCAAGAAGGGATTAGTGATGCTGCACTGAGGCTCAGGACTCTCGCAGAGAAGCATTTGGGAAACCAAGACCATCAGGGAAGAGGAGATACCACGGCAGAGCGGTGTTGGAGGGCAGACAGCAAACACCAGCAGGTGCAGCTAAGCTCTTCCAGAAACTCCAGCTCCTTTTGCAACGGTCACCTGCCCCTGTTGCAAGCTGTGGCTCCCAGTTTCCATTTTCAGCTTAGGAGCTGGAGCAGCTGCTGCACCGTTGGCACCAGGGGACTGGAAGCAGCGCACTGTCCCTGTAGGATGGAGCCAGGTCGTGACAGTTACCAGATGGGCACCAAGCAAAGCTTTTCCTATAGGTCCCTGTCCAGGAACAAAAATATTTCCCAGACACAAACAGCGGGTCAAATAACCTGAGTAACTCAGGCCTTTAAATGTTATTAACCAGGAGAACATCAACAGAATTCTTGAAAGAAAGACCCGAAATATTTGTTTTGAAAAAGCAGCTCTGAGGATGGACTTCTTCCAGGCAGTTTCATTTTTCCTTTTCTTTCTCCGTTTCTTGGCTGAAACTCTTTGCCACATTTGGCAGGGCTTCACAGATGGTGCTGGCTGACCCACCAGTGAATTTTCAGAGAATAAGCTATTTGTCCAAACGAAGAAAACATGCCCAGATTTGCTGGGCTCCAACCCTCTCCCACGCTGCTCTCCCCTATGCTGCAGCACTCCCACACCACGGCACAAACTCCAGTGAGAGTCTGCCCAGAGTGAAGCTCGCCTGGGGGAGGCGAGGAGCTGTTCCTGCAGCAGATGGATGCAGGCGGGCAAAGAGCATCCCTGCAAAGAGCATCTCTGCACGCCAGGAAGATGCAACAGCACCTAACGCCTCGCTGCCCTTCGCCTCTCCTTTTGCTTAACGAGGATGGATAACTGCACCCACGCAGGGCTGGAGCATGCTCAGGGCATGGGAGGGGGTCCACGTCTACGGAAATACCTGCTTGGGTTCCTGTGCTTTGCAGGCAGGACAGAGGAAGGGGGATGAGCACAGGAGCTGATGCACACCGGGACCAGAGAGGGTTTGGTGCAGCTGGGAGGATGTCAGCACATGACTGCGCCACGCGCAGCAGCTGAGCAGCTAGCTGCTCGTGTTTGCTCACCAGCAATATGCTCGTCAGGACTTGGCCCCGTCTCTCAGCTACAAGATTTCCGTATGGAAGTTTCTCTGCAGGAGGTGGTGCCACGGAAGCAGCACAGCAGAGCCAGCCTGGCATCGAAACCTCCCAAAGAAAGGGCCTGGCCAACGCTCTTGTCACCTCCTCTCCATCATCTCCACCTCTCCGTACCCTAAATACTGCTTCCAATTCTTCCAGTATTTTCCCTTCCTTCCCATGATGCCCTGATGTCCCAGCTCCATTCAGTGACTGCCAGCTCCTGCTCCCAGCCCCTGCTTGTGCTCCTCAGGAGAAGCAGCTCTGCCCACGAAAGCAGCACAGGGATTACTGTGATGTCCGGTTGTATCACACGCTCCTATTTCCTTTTTCCTTTCCCTCCCTCTGCTTATGTTGTGTGCCATCCCATAATGCCACGTCCATTTGCAGACTGCACTTTATTGGTTTTTATTTGGCAGCCTCGCTTGACGCTGCCCTTTAATTTATCCATTATACATTCTGATTAATTGGCCGATAAAGCTCTGTCCAGTTTTTAAAACAAATCCCCAGCCCATTTGCTTTTAGTGGAACTGTGAACAAGCAGTTTAACTCATTACATTATGGCACTCGTGCTTAAGGTTCACTCTGGAAGAAGATATTTCAGGGTCATGCATATGGAAAACAGCTCTGATTCCCATTAATAACCCCTCGCTGGGCTGGGGCATGATGAAATCTGATGGGATTGTACCAGCACCAGACCTGCAGACTGGAAGCCTCCTTTCTATCCAGGCATTTACACCCAGCTGATGATTGCCATCAATACAGCCACTTTTGCACCTCTCTTTTTATGGGCTTCGTCGCTCATCTGCCTTCTCCCGCACTGGGAGCGATGCACGCAGAGCACGGATGGCACGGGAGCGAGGAATTCATTCCCAGAATCACAGAATCATTCCAGTTGGAAAAAACCTCTCAGACCCCCAAGTCCAACCCTCCCCCCCCCCAAGCCCACTGACTCAACACCGCAGTTCTGCAGGACTGGCTCTTAACAGCATGAAAGAAGGACATAAAACCAGCCGGAGAGCAAACACCACTTCCTGTGGCTGCGAAACTGGGAGTGAACAAGCACTGGACTTCTGCAGGGCACCTTAACGCCCGTCCATCAGCCTGGAAATGTCATTATCCATCACAGCAGTGCGGGCAGGACGGGGTGCATCTCCCGTCTCGCAGCCTGGCTGATAAGCTTGACAGACCCGGGCATTGGTGACAGCATTCACATTTCCAGTGGATAAAGTGCCATTTAGATGAGGCAAGCGCTGGTGATTTTCCATCAGCCAGGACAGAATGAGGATGGGAACAGCTTGTATGCTTCCCCTCTGGAGCACGGCTTTTCTATTTTTTTCCGGTTTGCTTTTTTGTGTCTGTGTGTTTTTCTTTCTTTTTTTTTTTCCCTTCCCCTTTTTTAAGGCACAATCTGGACCTTCTCTTCCATTCGGATTTACAAACAGCACCACCAACAAGGCTCTGGTCCTGATTAAAATTCCCGGCATGCCAGAGTTTGCAAAAATCTCCGGCCCAAAGCAGAACAGACTGAGGGAAGGCCTGGCGAGCCGCTCCTCTGGCTGCTGCTGAGGGGACCGGAGGGGACTTTGGCACATTCCCTTCTCCCTTCCTTCAAACTGATGCTTATATTTTTCAAGGATCCTTGGAACGCATCGTTTTCTCCTGCAGGAGCTGGCTGTTTTTTATTGTTCCTTCTTGTTCTGCCGACACCGCTGCTTTCTTTGCCTGTTGCTTTGCACAGCGTTGCCTTCTTTCAGCAGGAACAACCAGTGAGCGATTCTTACCAAGGAGACCGAGGGAAGGAGGGGACAAATGCCTTCCCCATCTGCTTCCGTGCTTCCTCTTCTTCATCCTCCTGCAGCAAACCCACTGCCTGCTCCTGGAGCCAGGTCACACCTCCAGCAGACACACCACAACACAGAAAGCCTCATCCCAAGCACGACGATCTCCAACAGCTCAATAAGCCAAGGTCACCAGCTGAAGGGCATGCTCCTTTCTAACAGTGCAGGTTGCCCGGAGAGGTGGCGGTGCTCCATCACTGCGGACACCCAGGGTCAAGGGATGGGACTCTGAGCCTCTGATGGAGCTGTGGGTGTCCCTGCTCAATGCACAGAGTGAGACCAGATGGCCTTTAAGGGTCCCTTCTGATACAAACCATTCTGTTAACCCTATGGATGCCCATCCAACAGCAGCGCCACGCTCCAGGCTCACAGCCCTGCACGGGGCATGGCTCTGCATTGGGAACCCATCTTGGCTTCAGGCAGGGCAGAGCTCAGGGCAATGTGGGGTCAACAAAACCTATCGTGGAGCAGAGCACAGCTCTCAGATGGGAGCACAACTGCTTAGAAGGTGATAAAGCTGTAATTACCTATTCATTCTGAAGTCATGCTTGCAAGAAGACCCTACTCTTGTCTTTTTGGGAGGGAAAAATACTAAGCCTAACTATTGCGTATCTTTTTAATTGGGAATGTATCTGGATGAGTGAAAAACTCCACACTTTTGCCATCAATATGGTTCCTCTTCACTGTCCACAAACAGAAACCAAGGACGACTGTTGGACAAACTCATGCTATAGGAACTACAGAAATGCAGTGCTGTCTCAGGAACAGCAATGAGAGGAGAAATCATGGAATAGTGCCCTGTTCCACTGCGGCACCGGCCCATCACTGCTGCCATCTGCTCGGACACCTGCTCAGCACTGGGGATGCTCAAAGCCCTTTCCCATGGCGCACACCGCATGCTCCTTCACCCTGGGGGCATCCACAGCCACTGCTCTGATTTCACACTGAGATCCTCCTTGCTGCACAGGGTAGCACCAGCTCCATCAGACCACGGAGTGCAGCTGCACTGCTGAGGCTGTTACCTGGGGTCGTGGTGGGAGGCTGCTGCCCACCGGAGCTCGGTGGCAGCCGCAGTCATTAATCATAAGGATGGGGAGAGCTTTACAGCTCCTCCAAGCAGGCAGCAAGTTGTAAAGGAGGAGGGGAGATAGCTCCTTTGGCTTTTCTCCTCCTTCTGGAGGCTCTTCTGGGCAAGGCATCCGTGGAAGCGCTTGAAGGCAAGAGAAGCCGTTGGCTCCAGCCCTGCCTCCAGCAAAGCCCAGGACTGCAGCAACCCAATGAAGCAGGAGAAATCTTTCTCCTTCCATCCCCTCTCCAAACCTCCCAGCACAGCATCGCCCTCCTCACCTGCTTGCCTTTGCCTCCTCCTCTCCCCAAATCTGCTCTAGGCCAACCCCTCAGCATCTGCCGCGCTGCTCCGCCTGCCCCTCGCCTGCTGTTCGGACAGAGCAGACCTTTCCTGCATCACTGGGCTGCCAGCTGCACTGGTTTTTTTTTCCAGCAACCTCCTCCAGCCCTGCAGAGCATCCCCATTCCCACATCCTCCCTCTGCCTGCTGGACACGGAGAGAGCTGCAAAACGAGGACCTGGGAGGCACAAGCACCTGGCTTCCATTTAATTCACCCAGAAATCTGAACTGCTTGTGAGAGGGAGAGCTCCCTAATAGCACAGAGCCTGGGGAGAAAAAACAATTTGCCACTCTTTGTATTACTTTATACACGTCGCTTCTCGAATCGGAACCAATGGAAAGGAACTCACAAACCTTCAGGGATGCAAATATTGCACGAAGCACGACAGCCAGGAAAAGTGCATGAGATAGGTAAGAAAATAGCCTCAGCCTCCCCAGAGCCCAGCCCCAAAGCTCCAGCCTTGGTGTGCTCTATGGAGAACAGCCTTGGAGCTGTGACCCACCGCCATGCCCACAGCCATCCCCTCCCAAATCCTCTCCTCCCATCCTGGTGCCAGGAGGGTTATTGCCTCCTCCTCACAACGTGCGACAGAAATGGTTGCGCAGAGAAAAAAAATCCCCCAAGTCAGTCCATTAATGTCCTGCAATGAAAAATAGATCTGTCTAAATATGCTCAAGGTAATTCAGAATACATTTGAGGTGATTTCAGGCTCTAAAGTCTGCCTGGAACAGCATTTCAGGCTGTGTTTATCAGTGCTTTCGCCCTGCACTTGCATTTTTTTTTTCTTTTTTTTTTCTCCCTGGTTATTTTTAAAACATTTGCACAACAACAGAACAAAATGATCGTGGCTGAGGGTGGAAATCAGCCTCACAGTGGCTTCTCCCGGCATCTCTGGAACTTTCACCTCCCCATTTTCTGGACTCCACGTCCTGCAGGCTGAGGTTTGGCTCAGGTCAAGGCGAGGAGGCTGAGCTCCCTCCTCCTGCAGCTCTGCAGTGAATTCACTCAATTCGGGGGAAAGCAACGCCAAATTCCAACGTCAGCGACGCAAAGCAATGCAGAGCAACACCAAAGACCAGATATTGGTTTTGCTTTGTGACCACAGCCAGTCCACCAGCTCTGAGATTGCTTTTAGGAGCCAATGGGCGCATCTTCAGCTTTTCCTCTTTCTAACCAAGCATCCACACCAAAGCCATGCAACCCCATGCCTACTCAAGACAAAAGGTGCAGTGCTGTGTTGACAGCTCCTGTGTAGTGCTGGCCAGTGCCCAGTACTCCTGCTTAAAGGACTCAGAGCATCCTTTGGGTGTCCCAGGGCAGCCCTGTATGCTGATGAACACAACGGGATGGGGGATGACCCAGAGCAGAGAGCTGGACATGAAACATCATCCACACTGTTCCAAGCAACAGACCACCCTGCAGAAGCTCTGCAGCAGCACACAGTGAATGCATGGCAGAGCTCTGGGACACAGCATCCTGGGTTGCTGCTTGCCCCAGCTGTATTATTGCACGCTGTTTTCAGAGCAGAGCAAAGCCCAGCATCAGGACAAGGAAACCCAAACAGGCTTCTGCAGGGGGATTGCCCACAGGGCTGGGAGAGGCCCTGAGACCCACAGCCCGTTTGGATGCAGCACTGGTGCTGAAGCAACATGGTGCAGACGAAGGCAGGCTGTGCACACTGCGGCAGGGAAGCGTGTGCTGCACAACTCCTGCTCTGTTCTGAAGTATGAGCTTGGAAAAGAAACAAAGAGATATGGCTCTGGGCTCAAGGGGACCCATCTGTTTTCGAGGAGTATTTATTTATTTATCAATTAATGTATCTATTTTACCTTGTGCTTTTGCACCATCTTGAAAACAAGGAGTCATAATATCCCCCAAGCTATTCTGCCCCTTATCCATCTGGTAAACAGCTATTCTGCTTTATGTTCTCGGGAGCTTTTTTTAAGCTCTGTGGTTTCTAACACAGCTGAAATCCACCGATTTCATGACAAGGACATCACCATTAATGATGATAGCAGGAATAATGACACTGCACTCGCACAGCATGCTTCCGCTGGCAGATTTCAACCCATTTCAGACTCACCTGCAAGCACCCATTGGAGTGAGGCAAACATGATGCTAATGTGAGAAGAAGGGAAAACTTGCAGAGAGCTCTTCCCTCACTCCCAACGCAAGCCGTTAACGAGGTTATAAATAGGAGCTAGGATTGCCAGCACCTATTCTCCTGGTAAATACAGGATGTCACGTGTGCGTACGCTCAGTGACATTTTCCCAAGCACTCATGCAATTAAACCCCTCTCTAGCTTTACTCCAGCTCCGTGTAATTGCCAAGAGCTTTGCAGGGGCCTGAGCATGGCATCTGCCAGCAGAGGGAACCTTGCCATCGCCGTGCTGAGCAGCGAGCATCGCTGCCTGCTTTGGGGGCTGCGGCATGTGCACTGATGGCGTGGGACCCACCGGGACTGGGTGCAACTGGGGCTGGTGCAAAGTGCCTTCCTGCTGCACAGCTCTGCCTGCTGGGATGCTCACAAGCAAACGGTCCCCCAGTCCAGCACACCGACTGCAAATATCCACCTGCATCCCTCCTCCATGCAGAGGCCACACCATCAGCTACGGCCTGAGACACGGCGGCCCCAAAACGAGGAGCTGGCACCTCCCCAAGCCCCAGGGCTGGGTGAGCAGCGCTGGATTTATGTGTCGCAGAAGCATGTGTCTGCAGCCATTAGTCACGTCGCTCACCCCAGGCGATAAAACGTTCCTTCTTAAAAGTTTTTAAGTAAAACAGAGTCTCTAAACGAATGACACGGGGTTAAACTGCATCCATTTCCCAGCAAAAACATTAAGTTCTCACATATATATTCCCCCCCCGAATGACAGAGCTGGTGCTGCAGCTGGAGGCAGGGCTGGGAAGGACGCAGGCAGGATTTATGGCCCCAGAGCCTCCAACAGTTGTTCACAGCATCAGCTCTCAGCACATTACAAACACTCACCATCCCCATCTCCTGAGCTGCTTGTACTTTGCAGTTATGAAGTTGTTTCTACTTTCTCCTCCCCACCCCCTCCTTCCCTACTATAATATTTAGTCTGCAGCTCTGCTTATTTACATACTTAATTTCAGTTCTGTTTGCAAACACAAATTAGTTTTGTGCAATTACTTTGTGCACGGACATGGAGTTTATCCGCTTCAGCGGTTTAACAACGTTGAAAGTGACTGCACAGGACCATATGGCTCTCTATATATAATCACAATATTACCTGCACATATTAGTTACATAAGATCTACGTTATAATTAGAGCGGTTCAAAGAGGTTCAAAGAGAAACGGAAGGGAAAAAAGGAGGGGGGGGAAAAAAAAGGAAAAAAGGATAGAAAGAAAAGAGAGGAAAAGCAGAAAAGAAAATAACAACAAATGGGAAGAAAAAGGAAGTAGAAAAAGGAAAAAAGAAGCAATAGAAACCAAAGGAGAAAAGGATTCCCCAAGCCATCACATGGGCAGCGTGGGAGAACAGAGCTATGCAGAAAATTGATTTTATGACAGAACTGAAAAATCAGGTGAAAAATGGTGTGGGTCAAATTAAACATTTTGTTCAACCAGAAAATAAAGGTTTTGTTTCATTGTCAGGCTCTCTCCTTTTCGTTAGTTTGTTTGTTCAACCTTAATAACAGGCGCTTCGCTGTATTTTTTTTTAACCAAAGAGGAGGTAATTGAAACAAAAGAATCCCAGTGTTTTTCTGGAAAATGAAACAACTTGCTCCAGATTGCTTTTCTCCTTCCCTCAACCCTGAGCTGCCGCTCTGAGATTTGCTCCCCAATGCTTCCAATGGTCGCAGACCCCCCCCTTCTGTCTTGAAAACCCAGGGTTGGACTCACGCATGGAGGACATCAGCACCAACTTCATGGCCACGGATGGGATTCGATGCCAATCCCCCTTTTTGCCAGGGGTTTGGGGGGGTTTCTTTTAACACCAAACACCAACTGGGGGCATCGGTGGGTGGGAAGTGTTTTCACCACCTCTAGGCATAGGGATGCTCGTGGGCTCCCAAAGTTGGCCAGTGCTGCTGGCCACGAAGGACCGCAGCTCCCATCTCAGTCCCAACACGGTGCCACAACTGGGACGTGGTGACAGCATGCTCACGGCTCCTTGCACAAGCAACCAAAGCCCCTGCAAGCATGTCATATTTTCTGCTCTGCTGGGAAGCTGTGTTGGAACACAAACTCATTTCACATGCTGTGAGCTGCCTACGAACTGCAAACCCCGGTGGCCCAGGGAGCGCTGGTCCCTGAGGTGTCACAGCCCCGTTAGGTGACAGGGATCGAGGTGACAGCCATTGCCACCCGCTCTGCAGAAGCCTTTTTTTCTTTCCACCTTCCCCTGCTGCTCACAAGACGGTCTTTATTTATATAATACATCTCACATCCAAGACATCGCTGAGAGCTCTACACAAATATTAATTACCAAGCCCTAGGTGGTAAATTATAAATATCCGTTCTCTCAAGATTAAAAATCTTATGTTTAATACTAATAATAATAATAAAAGACTGCAGTGTGGCATCTAAAGTGCTACATGAGGGAGTACTCCTTTGCTCCGGGGCTGCAATAAAACACGTCTGGACCCCAGAAAACCTAACACCCAGATGCTCCAGGGGTCAGTGCTTAATGGCCAGGGCACAAAGACAGAGAGTGGAGCTCTGTCATCTCCTGCTGGACAAATACTTGCGGGGCCGAGCAGGGAAAGCCTTTCTAGGAGATGTAATTAGCTGAGCAAGGCAGAGGATCAATTACAGAACGATTGCTGACCAGCGGTGAATTCTGGGCACTTCATGCACACTGCTCACTGGGTTGGGTGCACCTCCACTGCTTCAAGTGCAGAAACTCCTGCTGCCCTTTGGCCTCCTCCAAAACTGAGATGAAGCGACGGGGGAAGGATGGGAGCAGTGTGACCACAGATCAATGGCTCTGGAAATGAGCATCTCTGCTCCTCATGGCCTTCATCAAACAGCTGCAAATCGTCACCCTGCGATATGTCCTGGTCCCTGCTGGTCCCAGGCAGAGCAGGGCAGCATCCCTCTGTCTGGCTCACACCTCTGCACCTCGCCCAGCACACGGTAGCTGTAACAGTGCTTTCCCATTCTGCCCTGGGATCTCTCGTCCTTGCAGGGATGGGATAACACGCTTTCCCCGAGCAAAAAACAGCCATGGCTGACAATGAGCAATGAGCTGAGCACAGATAAAGCCCTGCAGAGATAAGAGCCCGTTATGCTCCCGGCTGCCTGGCCTCCAGAGCTTCCTCCTCTCACTCTTTCTGTTTGCTGCCCAGGAGCTGCCAAACCCCAAAGATCTCAGCTCTGTTTTCTCCCAGTCCTAAGCCCAGCTCACCTCAAACCCTTCTCACTTTGCACTCCCATACCAGGAGTGTGCAACTCCCATCCTCTACAGCTCAAGTGCTCAGGTGCATCGCTTCCATCCGAGCCCCGGACAGTACAAACTGCTTGGATCTTGAGGGCTGGGGCTTTTTTATTATTATTTATTATTTTTAATTTTGATTTGCCTCGTTGCTGCTCACTGGGCTCCCCTTCCTGTGCAGATCAGAGCAATCAATGGAGAGGACAAAACCGAGCTCCCCAAAGCGAGAAGCAGCAATCAGAGCGAGTGGAAAGAACGCTCCGGGAAGTCAATGAAGATTGGAAATAACATTTACAAAACTGGGGCTCAGCAGGCCCAGGGTACTTTGCCTGGCTGTTTGAACAGTGTGTGCTCCTCTTTCCCTTTGAGTGCAGCAAACAGCTGCTCTGTAAGGAAGGGTACCTGAGGATAATAACGTGATGATCACTGCAGTGCCTCCCTGCGTCTCGACTCTAATTTCTGTTTGCATGGCTTTGTGCATGGGGGCATTTACAGATTTGCTGTGCTGACTGCTGGCTGCCTCCACAGCACGCATGAAAGCTGTTTTTAGGACCTTGAGCAGCACTCTGTCCCTGCATGTGGCTCACAGCAAGCCCAACGGCTCTGCATGGGCACAGCACCTTCCCCCCACCCTCATTTTGCACACAGTCTTTGCTGTGCAGCAATGGGCAGCGGCTCAGCAGCCTCATTTCAAGGCTGCTGCCTCCAGCTGCCCCATCAAAGCAGCCCTGAGAAAGAAGGAGACTTCATTCGGCAATTGTTCAGCAAGAAAAGCATGGGTCCTACCGAAAAAAACCCCAACAACATGAATAAAGTCTGGTAACTACTCATCCACAGAACAACACACACTGGGCTGCTACTGCAGTGTTATTAAGTGTCCTCTCCAACACACACAGCTCATCCCTAAGGAATAACCACAGCAGAAACGCAACAGGGGAGATGCAGAGAGAAGGACGAGGGAAAATGCCTCCATCTAAAAAACTACTAGATTGAAAGAGAAATCTCTCACTTACTAACACAAAGAACACGAGTAACCATCACTTCTCAGACAGAATGGAGGTTTGACACGAAAAAAAAAATCCTGCCCTTCTTTTTCTGCCACAGCACAACACCTTGGAGCACAATTCAGAGCAGATGGAGCACGCAGCACTTCTCCAGTGTCACCTCTCCAGTTGGGATCCAGTTGGCTGCACGTCTCCCAATAGGCAGCGATGAGAAGAACCTCCCATGGACCGTGGCAAGCCAAGACATGGAGAGCAATAACATGATAGAATCATAGAATCACCAAGGTTGGAAAAGACCTAAAAGCTCATCCAGTCCAACTGTTCACCTATTACCAATAGCTCCCACTAAACCATGTCCCTCAACACAACATCCAGCCTTTCTTTGAACACCCCAGGGTCGGTGACTCCACCACCTCCCTTGGCAGTCCATTCCATCATCTCTGGCTACAAAAGTTTCCTCTCAGCCCCAACTCTCCTTCCTAGCCATGCTCCCCTCTGCTCCTCCTGCAGCCCCAGCTGTGGTCGAAGGGTCCAATTTCACAGCTGCTCAGTTCCAAATTGGACCTGTGCTTCCCTGCTGGACTCAGCCTCCTGTGTTCGTTTGCTATCAGCTTTCATTAGGACAGTTTTCATCTCCTGCTCCTCCAACCCAACCCAAGCTCAGTGTGTTGGACTCGTCCCCTCCGATGCCTGGCCCTACAAGATGCTGTGGCAGGAAGGTGAGCAGCCCGTGCCTCACAGCCCCTTGGCTGGGCTCTCCCTGCCCGGGGGAGCAGGGCTCTGATGCCAAAGTGAGCTGGAGAAATCAAAGCTGATTCCAATCTTATTATCCAACACGGCCCTATCAGCTTAGACAGCGACATTTATCACATTAATAGGAATGATAGAAGAAAACTGGGATCCTGTCCAACAAGAGCACTTTATCACATGTTGCACTGTCTTACAAATCCAATTATCACCAGCCGAAGGTCTTAACGGCCCTCCAAGAGTGGCTTTGGAAATCTTAAAAGACTATCAAAGCACTTGTCCAGAGCTGGCTGCATCGCATTGCCAGGACAGCACTGCGTGCCTCACTGAGCACAGGAGCACAGAAAAGCCCAGGGAGAGGGGACAGCTGTCACTGGGATGTCACCCGTAAGAAAAGGAGCTGGGATGCAAGCAGGGCTCAACACCTCCCATGCCACAAGGTCCCCTGTTCAGAGTGCTGCCCCTACAGCTGGTCATTTGTCCTCCCCCCACTGCATAACCCACAGCACTTTGCTGCTCCCTTGGCCTTCTGGTCTGTCTTGCTATGAAAACACTCAAGCAAAACTTTTCTCAGTTCTCACTGAACGAAGATCATTCAACCTGGCACGAATTCCTTTATTTTTCTACAGCTGTCACTTATTGAGGTTGCATTCCAACTTGATTCAAAATGATTTTTCCCATTTCCAATATTGCAAATGAAGCAAAAAACAGGGAAAAAAAAAAAAAAAAAAAAAGCCTTTTTTTTCCCTCCCCACTGCTCTAATGATTGCACCTTAAATAATTTATTCCCTCCCATTCCACACTTCTGCCCTTCACTCACCATTCCCTAAGTATGTTTTAGCATTTTTCCTTCTGCCCCAGTTCCACTCGTGGTCCAAGCGATGGCCAGGGGAATTCCTCACAGCAGGATAGGCTTTCCATCTCATTCTGCTCTGCTGAGCATCTGGAAGCACACCTCCCCCTTATTCCTGCTCCTGCCCCATGCAGCCATTCTGCAGCTCCCCTGCAGGGAGGCACTTTGTCCCACCTTATGGGAATGGCAGCAGCACCGCCTGGCTGAGAAGGATCGGGACGTGTCCCCCCACTGCTACAACCTAAAGGCCCACGGCTCTGCTGATGGCCCCCCACCTCCAGCCCATTCCCACGGATGGGATTCATGGGGAAAGCTAAGGTGCATGGCACAGCCATGCTGGGATGGAGGCAGAGGGGAGGGCAGAGGGCTAAAGCACCACTGGGACAGTCCTGCTACGCAGAGGTGGTCCCACATCAAAGCAGGGGATGGAGACTACAGCAGGATGTGTTCCAGCCCCCAATCATATAACGAGTCCCTGTCTGCAGAGCTTTCCTGCTCCACGCAAGCACGGCAGGTCCCTATAATCTGGATTATTTCAGCCTGCAAAACCCCACTCTCCAGGCATCAAGCTGCCACAAAGCGAGCTTTGCTCAGCTGTGGCCTGCCAAGGCAGAGCAGCTGCTGCCTCACCCAATCCCTGCAGCACAGCAATGAACCCGGAGAGCCATGCAGGAACAACCTGCCCTGCTGTGCCCAGGTTTCCGGGCAGCGCAGCTAAATAAAGCAGACAAATTGCACTGCTCCTCTCCAGGCTCCCCTGGCCCTGGCACGACGCGCCCAGCCGCACCTGGATGGCATCAGCACTGCCGGGAAGCAACGGGTCTCCATCGTGCTGCTCTTAGATATTTAAAGTGATTTAATGCTTGTCATTCATTATTAATCACGGTTATTAGAAGGATGCCTGCGAACGCATGGAGAGAAGGATCCTGCGTGGCTAGACGCTGCACAAACACTGAGCAGACACAAAGGTCCCTTCTAGGAACAGCCCTGATGAGGGATGTGGGCTCACTGCACAGGTGGAGACAGCAGGGATGTTCCATGCCTCCATCCTCACCCTCCCAAAGACTCTTCTCAGGTGCAAACCCATTGAGTTCATAAGGTAGTTGGAGGGGAAACCAAATCTTTATTTGGTGTGCAGAGTGCAGGGATGGTCAGGGCAATAAAGGGAGTTTTTAGTAAGTGGTGTAACGGAGATTTATGTCAGGGGATGCAAAATAATACAGATGGTAGCTTATGAAGCCCTTGTATTAAAAACAAAGTAAATTATATTATCCTAAAACAATAAATGAAATTGGAAAGCATAAGAAGAAATGGAATGTGCCTATTTCCATCCATGGCCACGTGGGCAGCCCGGCCAACAGCACCTTCCTGAGGGGAGAAAATGGGTAAGAACTGCAAGCTGTGGGGCATTGATCTCCTGCACCAAACATCTGCCAGCGAGGTTTCTCGAGGTTTTGCTCAGTTCTGGGGTGCTGCTGTGTCTGATGGTTCGATGCAGTTTGTTTCCAGCCCATAAAAGCACTTATGCTGTGGATTTCCTCCCATCCCTGCACAGCTGGACACAACGTGCAGGAAGAGGAGCTGTCAGGGCACATTATCCAAAGGGGCTGATGCCTCTGGAGGGAGGGAAGTTGAAACTATGAGTAAGAACGAGCAGAAGTGGGGAAGGACAGATAGAGATGTGCATTAGGGAGAGGTGTAACCGTGGGTATTCTCACCCCCATGTCAATGCTGCATTGCCCCAGACAAGCAGCCAGCAAGGAGCTCAGCAGCTTGCCATGCAGAAAAAGCCATTGGCAGCACACTGCTGGGGGAGGAGGACAGCAGAGGTGCTGCCAGGACTCAGCTCAGCCCTGCAAGTAACCATGCCTTCCCCTGAGGCCCCTGTCATCCCTTGGCTCTTTGTAGACCGGCTGAGGATCACCAGCAATCCAAACCTGTTTCCTTATTAATGCCTGCAGTCTTAGTGAGCTCCTGGCAGAATCCAGAGCAGCTCTGCAAACTCTCCTCGAAAGACACTGAAGGTCTCTAATTGGTGCAGCACAGTGCAAGCAGAGAGGACCAGGGCAGGGCTGAGAACACTGCTCTGGGTACCAGAGGATGGCAATGCTAAGCCCTGTCCTGGCTAATTAGCCCCCTGCAATCAACAGGGGGTGTTAGCTTGCTGAGGACTCCCAGCAAGCAAATGCTGCCCCAAAAGAGCCCGTGCACTCATTGCTCCTCCACAGGTGCCACAGGAGGCAGAAGGAACAGGAATATCTCTTTGATGAGAAGGTTGCTGGCACTGCCTGGTGGAAAGCAAGCAGGCTGGAAGGGCTGGCCTTGGTATAACCCATTTAGTTTTTTATTTCTAGAGTTGCTGGCGGCTCAGAGCCATAGGGTACATAGGGACCGCTGCCCAAAAACTCCATCAGGATGAATTTCTGCACCACAACGAGGGGAAAGACAAACAGCTCAGCCCTGAAGAGCCTGATTTGGGGAGATAATAAATTAGAGCTTGCAGGCAGCCAGTATTGAAACATAGGGGTCTAACGACTGTCAATGGTGATGGCCTAACAAAGGGGCATTCATCTCCTCAATGCAGGCTAACAGTGCTTGGCTGAGCATCCTTCATAGTAAAATACTGCAGACCTGAGGAGCTGGGACGGCGTGTGCTGGCAATGTAAACACATTAAGAAAGCAAAGAGTTACAAGCTCAGATGCTGAGTGTCGCAATCACGTCCGAGCTATTTAGCAAATAACGTGGAAAGAAGACATGATGGATAAAGACGAAATTAATGACTGAACTGGCGCTCGGTGATTATCAAGAAACTAGTGATGAGGACCTGATTACATTCACTATGGATAATAAAGGCTTGCCCCAATCAGTAATATATATACTCAGTGCTTCAAAAGGACTCATTTCCAGCGCCGGGGAAAATTATGGGAGAAATTGGCTGGAAGGAAAAATGTCAACAGAGAAATGTGGGCTCGTAACAAAAAACTTATTAGACAGACAGAGTCAGGACTCTACCATCCAAAAAAAAGACAATTTTGGCTAAAAGCCCTATTCTCACTGCTAGAGCAGCAATCAGGCACGATGCAAAAATAAGAGGAGAAATAGGCAGCAATCAATACACATTAGAAGTTATGAAGTGCTTTGATAAGGGCTGCGAACACAGCGGGGCACAAAGACCACACTGCAAACACTGGGAAAGAAGGGCTTCCCTGTACACTTTGTGTTGGGAAACTCACAGCCCAGCTGAATGTGAGCTGAGGGGACTGCAGTCGGGCTCTTCCTGCAGAAGCAGACACCCATCCCCGAGCTGGAAATGCACGTTGACAAGCAGATGTGCCAGGCATCGACATCATTGGAACGTCTTTCAAACCATTTGTATCCCCAGAACAGTGGTAAAGAGATATTGTATGGCAAATAAATTAAAGCGTTTGGCCATAAAGCCAATAACGGAGAGAAAGAAGCCCAGACATCGGAGAGAGAGGGAGAGAGAGGTTTTTAAATGAGATTAGAGAAGGACTGAAAGTCAATGGGAGGAAGAAAAAAACAAAAGGAATTAAAATTAAAGCAGCAGCAGCATGCTGTTTCCGGGATTCGTGGATGTGGCTCCAACAAAAGGGCAAAACATCTGGAACAACAACACAGGGCACAGGTAGGTGGACCCCGTGTCACTGCTGCTGGTGGCTCCCAGGTCTCTGGGATGGCTTAAAAACATTGTGATGGAGCCAGATGGAGAGAGGGGGGAGGGAGGGAGAGATCCGTCTACGTGCCAGGTGCCAACAAGGGAGAAGGAAGAGAAAAGAGAAATCAAGCATGGAAAATAAAAGAAAATGTAGTCGGAGATGTAAAGCCTGTCAAATTGGCTGCAAACAGTAACAAAAGCAAAGGAGAGAGAGTTTTCTCTTTAACAAATGCTTTGATCAGCTGTAGTTGATATAATTACTATATAAAGCTACGGCAAGACAGCAATAAGATACATTTATCTCTGCAGAGCAATGAGAGCCTCTCTGATCGCTCCCCCTCTCTCCCCTCCCCTGGGCCATGACAGATGTGGGCTGAAGGGGCACTGAGGTGATGCTCTGCTTGCTGCCATCCCAAAAACCACTCAGCAATCCCCAGGTCACCAAACAGAGGCAGATGCTCCCCAAGCACTGACACTGCAAGCCATGCTCCAGCCACAGGTCTGCTGCCATAGCACCACAGAATCCCAGAATCACAGAATTGTAGGGGTTGGAAGGGACCTCCAGAGATCATCGTGTCCAACCCCCTGCCAAAGCAGGTTCCCTACAGCAGGTCGCACAGGTCGGCATCCAGGCAGGTCTTGAACATCTCCAGATAAGGAGACTCCACCACCTCCCTGGGCAGCCTGTTCCAGTGCTTCCAAACATCGCATCTGAATTTCCACCACCCATTTATTTTAGGCAACGTGCAAAAAGAAAAGCCACAGCCAGCTCCTTGGGTGAAATATTCCCCTCCTGACAAACTGACGTTGCTCAGTGGGAACGTAACAGAGCCGGAAAACGCAGCCAAAACCCAGCAGCTCCGTTACAACCTCTGCCACGCGTGGCTGCATCCCCGCACGGTGACACAGCCAGCCCTGCAACGCCAGCAGGCACAGAGGGCTCAAGTGATCCCACGGGTGCATCTGGTGGGAGCACGGCGAAGGTTGAGCGTGCCGGTGCATCATGCAAGGCGACGATGCAGCAGGGAGCAGGCGTGCGCAATGCTGTGCAACCTGGTCCCCGCGGGCACGGAGCAGAAGTGCTCACTGGGAGCACACGCGTGTGCCTGCATGCACACAGGGCTCCCGGCTCATGCTACATGCAAAGCACTGATTTATTTAGACTGGAACAATTTGTCGGTGGCTGTAATTTTAACTACCTCCGTGCTGAGGAGCCAATCAGGGGCTGTGCTCATCGAGGCTTTTATGAGTTCCCATAAAAGCAGCAAAATGAAAACTCAGGGGCCCTTAAAATATACTCCACGGGTTTGTGCAGTGCAATTGGAGGCTTTTATGACTCCTGTCAGGGCTTTTATGACCCTGTAAAACTGTGCAGCAGCCTGGGCTGCGATGAAAAGTGGCCTCAGATGTCTTAAAAGCCTAAATGGTGCTGTCCGATTACAGAGCTGCCGGGATGAGGCAGGGAAGCCCTGGGGAGTGGGGCACAGCGTGGGGCTGGGTGCCACCGCTGAGCATCGCCGTGCCCATATAGGATCCAGAGAAGTGGGGGGAATTATGCCCTAATCTTCCCACGGAGCAAACAGGGAGATGACCTTTCTGCCTGGGGAATTCTGCTGTATCAGCTGCTAAATAAAAGCCAAGTGAGCTGCTTTACTTCCAAAACGCCGAGGGAGCAGCAGGGCGCAGGGAGGGCAGATGCTGGGCTTTGCTGCCATGGCGTGCCGTGCTCAGGCAGCTGCAAACCCGGACTACCTCTAGAATAAGTGAGTTTGATGGCATCACTCTCTCATTTCCCAGCACAAACAGCACTTGATTGAGTAGAAGCAGCAGGGTTATTCCCCCCTCCCCTCATCCCCCTTTAAATGAAGCCAAGGCTGTACAAGCAGGGATGCTGCAGGAAAGCAGAAAGAAAACCTATCAGGCGAGCATTAATAAACTCTACTAGGTACAAAGCAGCACAGAAATGCAGGAAGGGAACGAAGAGCAAAAAGGATACGGCAAGATGCAGAGGCTGGAGGCTCTCTGATGTTTAAGGTCCCTCCAGCCCAACCCATCCCATAACTTCACAGCAGCAGCACGGTGGGTCACTATGCCACCAAATTACAGCACACAGAGCAAACACAACCAGCAGCACATCACAGGGGGCATTAACAAAACACACGCCTGATCCCAGCAAAAATAAGCCATCTTCCTACGCTCTCCTGAGCAGGAAAATGCACCACGGCCCCCTAAAGCAGGACGGGTTGCTTCATGCATGAGAAAAATGTGAGGCTATGACCAGAGGGAAACTCGCAGCCTCCTCTACGCTGTGTGTAACAGTGCTCAGATGGTGAGTGAGGAACTTCTCCCTGCTGGCTCACACATGCTGTGCGCTGCAGCGATGCTGTCTGCATCTCGGTGTGGTGGGACCAGTGATGCCAGCTCACTGACTCCCTCCCAAAACTTCCATTTGCAAATGAATCGCTTTTAATCAAAGCTGTGACGTCAGCTCCTGACTAAGAAAGCCAATGCCTAACGAAAAACAACTTGTGATGGGTATTTCAGAAGAGCAACTGGTGATGGATATCTCAGGCTCCTCCCATCTCCCACCCCCCCGCAGCACCAGCATGGCACAGAAAGATGCAGAGCAACATTCAGAGCAACTAAAATAAGGTTTGGAGTGAAAACACAGCGTGTCAGACTCACCGCAACACCGCATCCCTCCTGTGGGCCCTCCCAAGCAACTTTGCTCACCCAGCAAAAACAAACCCTGTGGCAAAGCCTGCACTTAGCATGCAAGTTACTGGCTATTAACATTCACAGCAAACACATTCATAGTCGGGGTAGAGTGAAAAAAGAGAAATTGTCTTTATTTTCCCTTCCTTCTCCCTTCTCCCCTCCCTTTTTTTTTGGAACAGAGCGTGGATGTGGAAAATAGCCTATTGAGCCCACTTCCCCGCCTCACAGGAGCTGCAAATGTGATCCTTTGCTAGCTCAGACAAAATCTGCCATGCTACATTAGGCTTGATAGCAAATTTGCTACTTGCAAGCTTTTATCAAAACTGTATATCTAAAATCTTAATAATACAGAGATTTTGTTTGGCCTTCCCTTCCCTCCCCTCCTCCCGGCTCTCTGCTCGGAACCAATTCCCAATTTG
The DNA here is from genome assembly GCF_026119805.1 of Tympanuchus pallidicinctus. Classification (NCBI taxonomy): domain Eukaryota; kingdom Metazoa; phylum Chordata; class Aves; order Galliformes; family Phasianidae; genus Tympanuchus; species Tympanuchus pallidicinctus. Next base: position 4,258,915 of record NW_026294748.1, read on the forward strand.
GAGCTCAGCACTTTTAGCTGAGCACGAAAGCAGAGTGTGCCAGGGGCAGAAATCAGCCCGATCTCCGCGGCTGCAATTTATTCTGCTGCAGAGATGCACCAGCGAGGCCCCTACGCTCCTTCCATCCCACTCCTGACCTATTTCGAGGACTTACAAGTTCATTTCTGAACGAACAAGCCATCCACAGGCAGTGGAACAAATGGAACACTGCCTTCGAGGGCTCTCCAGCCAGGTTCCCCGGTGCCTGTTAAGGTGCAAGGGCCGGTCAAAGATTCTCCCTGAAATTGCTCTCACACAAAGTCTTTCTCCTCAGACACCGTTTGAAGTTGAACAAAGGCTCTGCATATGCCAGAGCCCCGGTCTCGTGGGGTTGCTGTAATAGCTGGTCCCTTCTACCCAGCCACCAATTTTAATGAAATTTATAGAAATTTAATACCTCTCGAGACCTCTTTCCTTCTGTCAAATTGGGTAGAAATTGGCCGAAGGGCTCAGAAACTACGAGGGAAAGGAGCGGGTAGGGCAGGCAGGCAGAGTCTGCATGGTTGCACAGTCTCCTTTCTGTAAGGATCCAAACTAAAAATCAACATATTTTCCTTTTGTCTCATTGGTTTTGTACTTCTTTCCTGTTTTTCCTTTTTCTTATTTCCAAAGCAAAATCTGCCCTTAAAGAACCACCAGGACGTTCTCGTGGCAAGGCACCTCTGATGCTGCGACGGGAAGCTCTGAGCTCCCTTGTGGCCACGGGACCACAGCACAGGCTTTGGGATGCTGACACTTGTGTCCCCTCCCCACCCAGCACTCCATTTTCTCTTGTCCTGGCCCTAAAGGACCCAAAGCTATCAGACACCAGTGGGTGATGGAAAAGCAGCCTGACCTCGTGGCTGGCATCCACCAGGCAGCGGGCTGAGCTAGATGATCTCTGAGGTCCCCTCCAATCTCACCCATGCTATGATTCTATGATCCTAAAGTTTTGTGCTTGAAGCACAGGTCCAGCTGGAGGACCGTCCCCACGAACTGGGAAAGACATTTCATCTCCTCCAAATTCTCATTCTTCTCCTCCACGGGTGTCTGCAAAACACCAGCATCCTCAATGAAAAACCTCATTCAGCCTCAGTCAGCCTTGAAATCGAGCGAAAATGAGAAAAGCTTTGGTGGAGCAGTTTGAGCCGTCGTTCCAGATTCATCTCCAACAGTGGGTGCTACGGATTGGGCCAGATTGACCAGCTTCTTGTTTCTGGAGCGAATTCTATCACCCAGCAACTGTCAAGAGCCATCTGGGAGCTGAGGGGTTGCCTTGGATTCTATTAGCAGGATAATCTCCGTGCCCTGGCTCAGGAAGCAGGGGGGTCTTAACTCCATTATGGAAGTCGATAGAGCAGATGGAAGCAAATCTTTCTAGGAAAATGGATGCTTTGCAGCTGCCCATGAGCGAGGCATGGCAAACACGAGGGAAGCCATCAGAGAGTGCTGAAATGCGGTGGACTCTGGTTAATTCTTAATGGAAGTTTGCTCAAGCTTTAGCAAAGGACAAAGCCTTTCCCCTTCTGCAAAGAGCACGGTGCCCCTGCCAAGCACAACAATGCTGGGATTTTGTAGCCTGCCCGCTTCCAGCAGGCCAAATCCCCCAGTAATACTTAAAGATGTTCCACAAGCCTGTTAGGCTCTGAGCACAGGAACTGAGGGCAACTAGTGCTTGGCATGCTCGGGGGAAAAGGAGCTTTCAAAGAGATCCTAATGGGATTCCTTCCTCTCCTTTCAGCCCTTTGGAAATGCCGGATTTTGGCTGAGACCTCGTGGACTACAGCATTCTCTGGGCATTCCTTACAACCATGGAAAGGGTGAGGTCCCAAGCAGCTCTTTATCCTGCTGCAGGGATGCAAACCTCTCAAATCCAAAACCTCCTCAGTGCACCAATGGCAGAGCTGCCAGTACCTCCCAACCACCCCTATCTATAACTGAGCGTGAAACCGCCTCGTCTCTCCCAGACAAGTCACCCAGATGAGCATTTTTGCCACATTAACAACCACTGACTGATTAGGATCCTCTGTGTTTCCATTAGGAAGAGAAAGCGATGACAGAAGCATGAATTTCTGCAGGTTAATCTTGTTTTTTGTCATCTCTCCTTTAAAGCAGACAAAGGAACAGTCTGCAGACACCGTGTCTGGCTCAGACAGGGGAAGGCACACATCTAGAGGGGGCAGCTCCCAACCTCCATAGGGAAAGCAGCTCACCCTACACCCCTCCCCTTGACCCTTCAGCAGTGCCCCAGCCCCTCTCAGTGTGCTGCATCCCCAGTGAGGCTTTGGCCACAGCCACGTCCCTCTGGCAGCACCCATTCCCTCAAGCACAGCAAGCTGATAAGACTGCTATCAGTCGCTCCTGCTCCACAATGGAGATAACATGGGGTGAAACCCAAAGCTGCTCAGATAGGATTGATGAGAAGGGCTGAATGCATGCCCAAGATCCACTGCAGCCCTTCCCTTCTCCCCATGTTGGCTCGGAGGAGGGATGCTCACGCTGGGGTAAAAGGGAAACCCTCAGGGCTTTGGGGTCACCATGGACTGCAGGGTGAGCATCTCCCCAGAGAGCCATTTCTTCACCCCATTGCACTGGGATCTGTCACAGAGAGAAAGGGACGTGGTGTGGCACAGCCTTGCATACCTCATTCAAGCTTTGCTCAAGGAATGAATGGTTTCTCCTATTTCCCCTGAGGAGAAAGAAGTGCGCAGCCACACTTGAGGCAGAGGGCAGGGAATGGATCCGTCACCTCGTCTCAGCCCACTTCAAAGCAGCCAAACTGTGACACCAAGCCCTCACCCTGGTGTGTGCTTCAAACCAGACAGGAACGTGCCTGCTGGTTGTGATCAAGGGATTTAATCCAAAGAGCCTTTTGCTGCTGGCTCTACCCATCGCCTTTATCTGCTGGTCTCTCCCACCTCATCTTGCATTCCGTGCACCCTCCCCTGAGCTGCAGCTGGTCTGGGAGCAGCGGGCATAAATCCTGATCTCATACCTGTGGGCCAGCAGGGCAGCACCCTGGGATGCAGTCAGGGCAATGCTGATCCTACTCAGCTCCAACAGGCCAACAGGCAGACAGAGCCCCTGGCTCCCCCAGAATGGCAGAAAAGCAAGATTTTCACCCCAAATCATGATTAAAGCAGCTCCTCCACCCCCCCTGCACACTCTCACTCCTCCTTTAAGTCATGTTTCCAAATGCTGAGTTACTATCAAGGAAGGTTTAATGGGGTCCTGGATTTTAAAGCCACTGGCAACACAGTCTGGGCCTTTTATGGTTAGTGATGAATAAAAGAACCCAAAGTACTCCTTTTTTCTTTTTTTTCCCCCTCTCTTAACAGTCTCTGCCTACAAATTAAAGTCATTGTACTTCTCACCCTGTCTCTCTCCTTTTGTCTTCTTTTAATGCCATCTCAGCCCATCGGGCACAAGTTCAAGGAATGCTGTGCCCGTCCCTCTTGCTGTCATTCCACCCCTTTTTCCTCCCTACCCATTCTTCTCTCACCCCAAATCCTTTCACCCCAAATTCACCCCAAAGCCACGGGGTCACCACAGGGCAAAGCCCTCGACCCCTCTCCATAGGGCTGGCAAGAAGCCTTTCAGCATGCAAAGCAACCCAAAGTGCTACTATCCTGTCACCCAGCCCTGTTATTTTTAGTGCTCCTCCACTGAAAAGTGCCAGCTCCCTGAATCATGTGATTGCACAAGGATCTCATTTTCTCTCCAAAAAAGTTCCGTGCCCTCACAGCTGCTGAGAAATGCTGGGGACGATGAGTCACCTTCCCAAAAGGAGGATGGAGCCCATTTCTCAGGGACACCTCACCCCTCTTATTACATATCCCCCATTTTTTAACTCAGCGCTGGAGAGAATGAAGCATCCAAACAGCCAGGTGGCTTCAGGAGTCTCCCCGTTGTTTCACATCATTAAGTCAGCGTGGAACAGCTTCAGATCCTTTGGGGGAAGCAGCAACGAAGGAATCACAGAAGCGTTCAGGTTGGAAATGACCTCTCAGATCCCCACATCCACCCCACTGTGCCCACGTCCCTCAGTGCCACGGCCCTGCAACACCCCCACGGATGGTGACCCCCCCTCCATGGGCAGCTGTGCAGTGCAGCGCTGCTCTTTGGATAAGAAACGACCCACACGGATCCACCTGCAGCCCCAGCAGCCCGGATCTGGGTTAAAATGGGAAATAAAAATGCCAGGAGGAATAAGGACGAAAGGGGACAACAAGCACTGCCTGATCTCCATCTCACCTCCCCATCTCATATTTACCCTCCTTGCACGTGCTTAGATTTCTCCTCTGCAAAGCATGGGGAGATGCACTGAACGACACAGAATACAGAAGCAAACATTTTACTGTACTACTGTTATTTATTATTAATAGTGGTAATGCTAACGCTGCCCTTGTAGGCACCTCTACGAGGGAAATAATGTTTGCAAATGTCAATAAACACTTTCCCCAAATGCCTGGGTGTCTGATGCAGCCACGCTCCCCCCCTGCACCACTGAATGAGGGCACAATTTTGCTCCTTGGTCTTCATGCCTCTCCTCTGCCTTGTTCTGAATGGGGAACAAAGCTGGGGAGATGCTCTCCTCACCCCCAGTAATGAAAAAAAACAGCTCCAAAATATGATTTTCTCTCCTCTTTGACTGAGCCCAAACCTCCTTCACGTAAGGCTCCTTCTGAAACAACTCGAGTTAAGCAGTTCAATTTAAATCGACAAGAGCTGTGTTTGCCCCCTTCCCTCATTTCAAATGAAACATTCAAAAATAAAATTAAAAAAAGCCCTTTTTATCTTAATCTTTCTCCATGCTTTCCCTTTCCTCAGAAATAATTTGAGAGTTCTAGGATGAATGGGAAAATGATTTCAGATGACCTAAAAAGGCATTATTACTTCTTCAGAAAAAAGGGTTTGCATATGGAATTGGATCTGGCTGTCACCAGAAGAGATCCCACATCAGGCTGAGCACAAAGGCTGCTGCATGTAGGACAGGGGCATCCAAAGGGGCTGCTCTGAGCCCCAGCTCACATCCATATCTCTGCACATCCATATCCCTCTCTTTCGGGCCCAACATGCTCTGACAGCCATCCCAAGGGTTCATCCTGAGGGTTTTGGGGTGTGAGCTGCTCTCCACACCCCTTCCAGCACAAGGATTTGCTGGAACCTTGCTGCCTGCCACGATATGGCTGTACTAAAGGACAGCTGATGCCTGACATTTATCTTCATGACTGAAGACTGCAGACCAGAGAACATGAGAGGCAGAGTTAGTTATCTTCTCTTTTCCCATGATTGACAGTAAGTGTCAGGAGAGATTAGTTATTCTGTATCATATACATGCCATGCATGTTTTTAATTCTCCCACTGCTCCAGTACTATTTTCAGACCTCGTTGTAATAAATCAAATGTGCTTGCTTTGTGTAGAGAAGAGATTTTGCCATTGTGGAAGACCTGGTGGGCGCCCATTGGCTCTTCCTCCATCCTCAGCCCAGGCAGGGAGCTCCTGGGATGTGCTATCTGACCACCATCTCCACTCAAACTGCAATTAAACTCATCTTCTATTTACTCAATATGACAGTTCCAACGGCACAAAGGGATCTGCTTTGCCCACGGATGAAGCATGGTGATCTCTGGGTTGAAAGCCCAATGTTTAACTGGGATTCCACCTGCCTGGCAACCTGGGATGGCCAACAGGAAGGGAACATGTAGGTAAGAGCAACAGTGAAGTGTGGGAGACACCAGAAGCCATGCCTTGGCCCGACAAAAGCAAAATGCAAAATGCTATTTGGAATGCATAAGCCATCAAAAAGGTTGGCTCTTGTCTGAATGGGGGTCCTGCATCACAAGCAGCCACAACCCGACGTGCTGCTGGGGACAAAGCAGCAGAGCACAGCTCTCAATCAGTGCTGCCAGCTTTGGGACTGCGCTAATTGCAGCCTCAGCACTCAGCACTGCACGCTGTGCTGCAGCAGCCAGGTGGGCAGGCAGCCTGCTCCAAACTGGGTGTGAGACAGCATCACCTGGGGCTTGGATCGCCCTCAAGCTCTGCTGCAGGACTGAGTGGGGGAGGGCTTCTTCGTGACCCTGGGAGCTGCTTTCCTCTGCTGTCCATCCCTACGCTGCTGCAGATAGCTCTCAGAAAGCTGCTTGCTGCTCTGCAATCACTGCAGAGGCTGATTACACGACTAAGTTTTATAGGGCTGAAGTCGCTGAGATTAACCTCCCCATAAACCACCGAGATCTCTCTGATCAGAAATTCCTCTCTGCATAAAACAGCTTCCTAAGCACCCTCCTTGTAAGCCAGCTCTCCTTGCAAAGAAAAAAGCCATCTCCACAGCTACGGCACAGCCACGACACAATGCAAAATGGTGACAACTGTCCCAGGTGGAGTTGTGCCACAGACAACCAGAACCTTCCTGTGAGCAGCACCAGGTGCCCATGTGAAATCGCCCTCCCCCAGCACGAGTGGCCAGGCAAGCAGAGGGGAAAGCATGCCAGGCTGTGGGATTCCCCATCGTGACCAGATGTAAGAAACAAGCTCCACGAGACCTGGAGAAGCAACAGGAAAGGCCAATGCTCATAGAATCGTAACAGCTGGAAAATACCTCTAAGATCATGTAGTCCAATTCCAACCCACCCCACCTTGCCTCCTGCCCACATCTCTCAGTTATTATGGAACACCCCCAGGGATGGTGATCCCCCCACCTCCCTCCTTGGGCAGCTGTGCTGTGCAGCACCATTGTTTCAGAGAATAAATGTTTCTCAATATCCAACCTGGCACTGTCCTGAGCTGCTGCCTGCCTTGTTAGAGTTGATTTCAGTGTGTAAGACAGAGCATGAGTCATTCCTGAGCACATCACAGCTCTGCACTTGCATATTCAAAACTGACGATACCCAATCCCTGGCTTTGGTCTGAGATACTCTGCAGCTCAACAAGTGTCACATAAATTCAGACTCCTGGCAGGATGATGAGCCAAGGAAACACAAGAAATGCAGCTGAGGTTCTCCTTATGCTGCATGTCTGTATACTGCACGGGGCCAGCCCTCCTTCAAGGAGATGCTACAGGGCTGGATAAAACCCTTCTGCCTTATTTCCTCTTAAGGGATCAGCCTGCCTTGTTCGTGTTTGGATGTTCTCCTTTCCTGTAAGGACCACACCAAGCTACAAAGAGTCCCTCACTGCTCCCAGACTGCAAACCAGAGCTTTGGGGCTGCTTGCAAGCCAGCTCTGATCCAAAGTCATTACTTTGCTTGTGTCAACCCAAGCTCTGCCACTGCAGCTTTCTGTAGCCGGCTCCGTACGCACTTTGGGGGAAGCACGGAGAAGACTGCAGTGTCTCCGGGGGTGCCAAGTCCCTTCCTAATGGCTTTCATGTCTTCCTGTATCTTTAAATAATTGACATCTCTTTGTTGCTAAGTACATCCAAGCAAGAAGGCACTAAAAGTTTTAAACCTCCCTGGGGAGACTGGGGCCAGGAAATCTCCGCAGCTCACACGATGTCCTGCCACCAAAGCACCTTGTCTCCCGGATTGAGCTCTCCCAGGATGCTTGTTGCTACCACGTGGAACGTGTCCTCTGTTATTCCCAACAGTGCCCTCCAAACTACTTGGAAAATAATTTCAGAGCAGAGCACGATGCCTACGAAGAGCTCCTCTGGAGAGAAAGGTAATGCAGGAGCTGAGGTTCAAGGAGTCGATTATCAGCCCCAGGAAAGCACAGCACACAGCTGTGGCACGGCTGTGTCTAAGATTCTATTGGTTTGGTCTTATCCAGATGCCAAGCAGGAGCGGGATGGAAGAGCTGCATGCAGTTTCCATTCCTGCCACCATCTGTCTGCCAATATTGGTAGGCTCATGGCACCAGGTTTATCCTCCAAAAACAGTGACTTTATTCTCCATAAGATAAATCTCACTGCACTCCACCTGCAGTAATTGCAGATACATCAACTCGCTCTTGGCCAGGCACTACGTTTCCCAGCACAGTCAGTTTTATCACACTTTTAATTTAGTAAAGCAAGAAAGCCTCACTGGGCACCCCAGCATGAGCCAATGCCAGTGACCACAACATACTGCTCTGCAATGGGATGTGAGTGCAAGCTTCAGCACAGCACCAAACAGCTCCAAACACCACCAAATACCATTGGTATTTTCCATCCCCTCAGTTCCCCCCATCCACCTCTGCTATTTTCTCCCTGGAGCCGCGCTCACTGACCAGAAGGAAGGTCAACCCAAGCAAAGGCTCCCGTGAACCACAAAACCACTGCTCAGCTTCCCACCATAGGGACATCAATCTCTCAGAGTTGTCAGGATGATAAGGCAGCCCGGCCTCCACAATAAGGAGGACATTCAAGCTAATAACTTCCCATTAAGCTCCTCAGAGCTGGATGTTTTCCATGGTTTTCTTCGGGGCTGCTGCCAGGACTTGTTTGCTCCCCTCACCAGCACAGTCTTGAAGGAAAGCAGCTCCAGGCAGTGCTGTAAGTGCCCTGTGTGCCATCAGCGCTGCCTGGAAACCCACGGTAGAACCACAGCCTCTGGGTTTGGGCTCTGCATCTGCCAGGTCAGCCTTCCCCCTTGAAAGGAGGATAACAGAGCTGAGTGCAGAAGATTTAAAAAGCAAGGAAGGAAAAAGAAGAAAGAGCGAAACCTTCTATCCATCACTTCTGATCAAACTCATGCCTGCAAGCACATTTCCAACGTGCTGAAGGGAAAGCCTGACAAGGATGCTCAGGATGCTGTCTCACCCTTTCTCTCCCAACATGAGCTCACCTCTACCTGGCTTTCCTCCACAAACCATCCTCATGCTCACGGCTCACTTCCATCCCCAGCGCATCCCTCTGCTTCCCCAGCACTCCTGAACCCACCGCCCCAGCACCAGCAGGGTTGGAAGCGCTCCCCTTCCCACAGGGAATGGCTGCAGGGCTGTCCCAGAGTGCTAAGCCAGGCTGGATGGGCAGGGGGTGGTCCTCACTGCTCACCTTATTAAATCAGATTGAGGAAAATCTCCCATCCATTAATGCTTCATAAAAATTTTACAACGCTTCCGTTAAAAGAAGGGAAACAAACAGAGATGGTGTTGGCATCCAGGCACTCTTTAAGCCAAGCGCTCTTTCTCTGATGCATTTCTTATATATAGAGAGCACCAAACAGGAAAGCAACCAAGCACAAAGCCCATTTCCAGCTCCTGGGTTTCCCCTCCACACAGTGTCACCAGGTCACTGCAGTGGCCATGAGGTCAAGGCAAAAACACAGAGAACGACACCCAGAGCATCCTCACCAGGACCCCATCTACAAGAGAGAGGCTTTAATTGATTTAATCAACTTCCCCATAACAGTGACAAGGAAAGGAGCAGGACTGATGCGTGGCATGCGTGGAGACCTTCAGCATCTCTCAAGCACCCAAGGAATGGAGAGCCATATGAAGCTCCTGTCCTTTCCAAAACAGAGGCACATAACAGCACTGACCACTCCTTCATTGAAACCCAAAGGAATTTCTGCAGCACTCACTGGCCAAAAAGGTCCAGCAGTCCTTTCCTCCCCTCACAGTGTTTGTTCATTTCTGTGCTATTTCCTGAGCTCTTCCCCTTGCAGAAATGCTCTGCTGCTCCGCTCCCAAAATCAGGCTTCCTCATAAGCAGTATATTAAAAACCAACCCCCTAAAGAAAACTGCAATGGAATACGAAGCGCAGTGATTGCAGAGCAGTGACAGCCCCTGATGGGAAACACGAACACCAGAAGTGAGGGGGAGAAGTACATAGAGCCAATGCTGAGCAAAATATTATGCTGAGAGTTCAGCAGGCAAAATCTTGACATCAAATGTGGATTTATACATGATCTACACGAGCTCCATCTACACTGTAACTTAAATACATATTAATTCTTTTGCTTCCATGCAGCCTCAAGCCTTCTCCTTAGACAAACCTGAGATGAAGCTCAAGCAATTCAATTAGTGGGGCGGCACCCATCTCCCACTGACACAACTGGGAGCTCCCTCAGCATCCTGCTGCTCACCATCCCAACCTGTTTGCATCACTCAGGCTTTGCAGGCAGCAAAAGCATCAGAGCTGCACCACGCAGCCAGATGGGATGGATTCCCCCATCTATCTTCCCCATGGCTGCTGGCAGAGCTACCTGAGGATGACTAAGGTTGTTAAATAAATAGAGGGCCTCCCAAAACACAGACACAGGCTGGAGACAGGTCAGATTAGGAGAGCTTCACTCCCACCTCCTATTTGTCCTGCTCCTCTCTCAAAGCTTTCTGCACCTCCCAGGTCGCAGCCTGAGCTGCTGAGCATTACCAGAAAGCAGCAGGAGAGCAATGCACGAACCAACAAGGAAAAATCAGCAATAAAGCCTCTGCCACCTCCATCCCTTGCTCTGGAGAGGCTGCGAGGCTGGTTAATGGATGTCAGTTCTGTTTCCATTGAAGAAAATAAAAACCAATGAAAGCCTCTTAGTCAGGCAGGGCACAGCGACGGCCCTGCTGCTGACTTTCCCTTCTCACCCCGTGCACCCGAGTTCCCTCCATCATGCCAGCACGCAGGAACCCAAAGCATGCAGCAGGACCAGGCAGCCCGCTAGGTTCCTACAGGAGCAGGAGAAGGCAGAACATCCTTAGCACAGCCCTCCATGCTCTACTGGTACCTGCAGGTGCTGGCAGCCCTCTGCACAAACCTCAACTCCAGCAGCCCTGTTAGCAGAGCCCTCACTACAGATGCATTTATAAAGGCTGCAGATGCGCTCATACAGACAAAATTCCCTTTGCACCAGCTTTTTGCTTTTGCTCCTGGGGGTCACTTTGCCACGCTGACACAAGCAGTGCTTTGCTGGCAGAGCAGGGCTGCTCCGGGTGGTCTGCACAGCACTGGCTCTGGTTTTCCCTTACTGCTAAAGCATTTCAGCCTCTCATGCAGAAAAGATGCAGCTCGGACATTTCGTTAGCACTAAAAGAATACTAATGAACTCGCAGGTTGCTGTGTGAGGTAGCTAATGACAAGCCTAATGACAAGCCTCCTCCAGAACTGCTTAGCTGAGGCTTCTGGAAGTTAGAGGGATGAGATGCAGATGGACTCAGCATCCAAAAAAACCCCAAAAATGTAATGAAACAAAAACACCAAAAAAACCCTCTGTTCTTGCCCCTCTTCTGCTTGATGAAGTATCTGGTACTTCTCTGCAGCTCACTTGCTGAAACTGTACGCTTGGCTCTCATACCACACTCTGATCAATGTTAGATATTTCCTTTTTTGATCCTATTCCTTCTCCTAAATGCTTGGGTGGGGATTTATCACATCGACATGCAAGCTAGCCATTTGGACCCCATTTTACAGCAAATGGAGAGAAAAAGGCACTGCTAGGACACAATCTGTCTGACCTATTTTAGACATCTGCCTTAGACTGGGATGGATTGCACCCTAAAAAGGCCCATTGCTCTCCAGCGATTGCAAAGGGGGACTAGACAACACGCTCAGATGCAGACATCCATCATCCCAGACACCTGCAGTTACATGAGCAAGTATCCCAGATTGCTCGTGCTTTTCTGTGCTCCGACCAAAATGCTAATTGATTGAGAGCCACCCAGCCTTCCAGGGGGCTTTTTGCCGGTGCCTTTGCTTTTTCTCCCCTGCGACAGATGCATTCCATCTCACGTTAGCCCACGCTGGTCATCTACATCAAAAAGAAGAGAAAGGCATCTCTATAGCAGGGTCACCTTATGAGAGGTTAGGCACACTTGGAGGGATGGCTATTCCCTCTCTCTCCCCAAACCTTGCTTAAATCAGGCATCCAACTCCTGGGTGCCCCAGAGGCTCTGGGTACCCCAGTGCTTTGGGAACGAGGGTCGCATCCTACCCAAAGCAAAATCCATCTCTGCACAAGAGCTTTCTGCAGTACCCAAAACAGACCCAAGCCTTAAGCACAGAGCCAAGCATCCCCCGCACCGGGGCAAGGCTGGATGCAGACCCCATCTCTCCAGCTGTCTCGTCTCTGCATAATATCCCCTGGTGTGTTTTCAGCCCAGACTCCTACTGGAATGAGCTTCTGCATTTGTGCTCTTTGCCTGCGTGCCTCTGTCTAGCAATATTCCCCAATAATCTGTGAAGTCTTTGGCCAATTTTAACTAAATTTGACAGAAGAACAGATGGCTCAAAGACATTAAGTACCTGCAAGTCTCGTACAGACAGGCAGCCAGGTATAGGAGAGGGACTCTGCATTGCCCCGTGGAGGGAAAGGCCACACAAAATGAGATTCAGCCTCATTGGAAGCTCAGAGCCCACCAGCACAGAGCCCTTCCCGGAGTCCCAGCCACAGGCTGCAGTAATTTACTCCTGCTTGGACCAAAATGAAGCGAACTTGTAAGAAAGCTGGCTGCCGTGCCAAGCAGATGACGGATTTTGCATATGAAAGCAGAGCCCGTGTGACAGCTTAGAGGAAGGAGCAAAACCAACAAGGAACAAAAGTCACATTTCCATGCGAGCAAAGCGGTCACGTCTCTCCTCAGGACCTCGCCTTGCAACGAGCTCAGCAGCAAGAAACTGCTGGAAGCCTGCAGCCAGCAGAGCAGCTCCCATCTACTGCAGCTGGAAAAGCAGCCGGTGGGAGCATGCTGTCTGCAGGCACCGGTGTGCTGTGCTAGGAGGGGCTGCCCATCTATTCCCTGTCAATCTGCCCTTTTTAAATTGAGATAGTTTACTAACAAGTCAAACTTTGCACCAAAAATGCCTGCAGAGCCATGGGTAATGCTGGGGTTGGTGCTTCACGTGGTCCAAAGTTGAGGTGCGTGGCACAGAGTGATGGGAAACGGTGGAGGTCGGCACAGAAATATGGCAACCATCCCAAAATCTTTTGCAAAATACACAACCGGTCGCTTCTGTGCACGTCTGCAACTGCCTCACCCTCCCGTGACCACATTAATGTCACAAGTGTTTTGCTTGCTAATTAATACTCACAAATTCCCCACGCTAAGGCATGTGCTGCCGTTCCTATTTCATGGGCACAGAGGGGAACGAGCAGCAAAACGCCTTCACCTTCATGTGGCAGAACCAAGGCAGGGCTCCCCAAAGCACAGCAGAGCTGTCCCCAGCCCTGTGCAGCCTCTCCCAGCAGTGCAGATGGGCTCACTGAGCCACATGAAGCTTTTGGCACGCAGAAACGACCTGGATGCAACCACAGAACGGGCTCTTGCTCAGCAGCTATGGGGGGGCAAGGAAACTGCAGACCTGCACATCTGGCCCCACACATCTGCCCCCCCCCACACACACATCTGGCCTGGCTCTCACCATTGGGGTCTGGCTTGTTTGCCTCGCCAACCCCCCCCTGCTCTCAGACAAGGTTAATAGGGTAGAGAGAGAGCATCTGTTTATGAGAAGGTTATCAAGTGAAAGGCAGTAACACAGGCTCCAAACCAGCTTTTCATAGCCTCTTACTTATTATTTAATTTGGCTCCAGTATGTGAAATTAGGCTAATGGCTGTTAAGTGGTTAAGGCATGCACATTGTCCATCTGCCGGGAAGGCTCCGGGCCGTTGTGCTGTTTCAAAGGCTAAGAAGGAAAAATAATATGAGAGTTGCATGCTGTTAGCTTGAGAGCTCATAAACGCATTTTCTCCCTCTTTCCCTCGCTTTTTTATTTCTTTTATCTCCGATGCTTTGCCTGTTGCAGCATTAGGAACTTCTGGAAAGCGAGCTATGGGCTTTTTTTTTTCTTCCCCTTGTCATTGCTGTTGTGCTGTTTTTCCCCCCTTGAATGAAGGGTGAGCCAGCCAGCTCCAACAAAGCCACAGACACCAGCTGGTGCCATCTTCTAGCAGAGTGCAGCATCTCCCACTGGATATCAGCAGCGGTCAGAACAAAACCCTGAGCTTTTTGCTGCTGCTTCCTGACACCAGGATTGGCAGATTGTCCCCGTCAACACGGCACCATCTTCGCACCCATAACCTCCATGCACACCTCAATGGTTTCCTACACATTTGGGTACCTTAGGTGACACCAGTGCAGACTGAAGCTCTCTTTTCCCTCGAATCCCATGTTGTGCCAATTCTCATGGGGACTGGGGCTGGACCTGATGATGTTGGTGGCCTTTTCCAACCCTGAAAATCCTATCCTGTGAGTCCTGAGTGTCTCCCACAAGAGTTGGGCTCATTCCTACATTATTTCAGGCAGCTAATGGGGTCTGTCAACACAGAATCATAGAATATCCCAAGTTGGAAGGAGCCCATAAGGATCATTGAGGACATCTACCTGCCTCACTTGGAAGTTACAGGCATATAACTCCCAGCCCTCTCTAAAACTTGCAAGAAATCAGTTGACCAACAAAAAGCAGCAGAAATGGTGAAGTGGAAAAAGGGCATGCAGAGGACATGACCTCCTACACCCTGCTTCCATGGGTTCACGAGGAAGGGCTGACTGACTTTGTGGCTGAATTACACTGCATCTGCCCAAAACTCCTCGGATGAAGATCCATCCCATCTCACAATGGAACTATTTGTCCCCTGGTCCCCAGATGCAATTTGCAAGCTCTGCTCCATTGCTGGATAAAGACATTGCACAGTTTTATGAAGACTGGATGCTGCTGAAGGACCTACAAAGGGCACAGCTGGAAAGCAGGGAACCAACAGCAGCACGCCATGCAAACACAGGGGCTCCCCAAAAACCAGCTGTGGACATTTGGCTTTCCAAGGAGCAGCCCCAGGGCTGCTGGGCCCCAACAAGGTGCTCTGCTCTCATGAAAGCAGTCCTTGAGCTGCAGCAAAACAAATAAAGGCAGTCAAAATGGGCTCTCTAAGTAAGAGCTGAGCCGTCTCTGCGTGAGAAGGGTTATTTATGGGGCCGCGAGGAGGGAGAAGGCAGCTGAAGAGCATTTCTCATTTCCCCCCATTACTGCAACAACCCCACTTGAAATCCAACTTTATTTCTTCCTTCTCATGCCAGGAAAGAAAACAAAATAAATGCCACTAACAAAGCCACAGCCTTCCCTCCCTTGTTATCCCCCTGATTTCTCCAGGGCTGTTTCAGAATCATAGCAGGAGCAATGCGCAGCGCTTGGCAGCACAGCGGAAAGATGAGAGCAGTTCCCCATGCCCGACCCCCCCACCTCCCCCAGGTGCCCCCAACCAACTCTGCTCCACCTCAGCACTGCTTCCCTGCAGGTGCTTTTCCATCTGCACCGCTCCCACTGCCTGCAGCTCTGCACCCTGCATCTCTTCGTAGGTATCTGCAGGAATTACTGCTCCCCTGCACCGTATCTATCTCAGTTCATTAGCTGTGCACCAACTATATATCTCTGCATCTCTATACCTACATATTTCTATACCTCTATACCCATATACCTCTTTAACTACACAGACAGATATTCCGTTTCCCTGTGTTATACCTCTGCACTGATACAGATACTCAGAATCCATGTGTTATACCTCCATACTGATATGGATAGATATGCAGCTCCCACGTGTTACAGCTCCATACCAACACAGACAGACACTCAGTTTCTGTGTGTTACACCCCTATAGCGATACAGATAGATTTCCATGCGTGCCAATGGTTGGCATGTGCAGAATGCAAGAGATGGTCATCACAACACTCAGCAATCCCAAACTGCTCAGCCCTCTACTCAGCTCAACGCCCACCTCCCTGAAGTGCAGCCTCACCCAAAAGGCAGCAGCCAGCATCTGGAATGCTTTGGGGAAGGGATGGGGAAATAAAGAAGGAGGAAAAACACATGTTTATTGCACCGTGTGCAGACAGAATAAAGCACATTGGAACAACCTCCAAAGCGAGCTGCTTGGAGCATGTCCTGCAGCTCTGCACCTGCTCACACTGACACCATCGTCGCGACAAATCAGTGCACGGCGTGCAGAGCTGGGGGATGATGGAGACGAGAGTGGGGGTCTGGGGGAACCTGCCTGGCTTTGGCCAATTGGTGAGGAAAAGCTTCGCTGGTGTGGCAGGCTGCATCTGTGGAGCGAGCTGCTGCAATGGCTCTGAGCTGGCAAAACCCCTGCTTTGACACTTTTATGCCTGCGCATCTGTGCTTTTGCCAGCGGTGCGTATTCCCCTCGCAGGCTGTGGGAGACATTAAGCTATGCTAGCAGACGTGTGACACCAGGAGAGCTTTGTCTGAATTGCATACTCTGGCAAATGTGCAGGATAGAAACCATCTACAATCAGGTTAAGGGATAAACACTGACAAGTCCTAAGAGCCTTTACAGACCCTACATCTCCAGTGCACGTGCAAGCTGGAGGTAGGGACAGCACGGTATGGCACAGCACAGCATGGCACAGCACGGCATGGCAGAGCACAGCATGGCACAGTGTGGCACGGCACAGCACGGCACAGCGTGGCTGCAGGAGCTCCTTCGAGGAGTGCTCAGCTCTCACAAGCTGCCAGTGAGCATATGCAGGGAACGAAAGCATTGCTGTGCTCTGCTTCTGATCAGCAGTGTTTTGAAGGGTTTTCTTGGCCTAGTCACCAGCAAATTTGGCAAGGCGTTTCCCAAGCGCTGAGCTGGCACTTGCAGGAAAGAGGGTGCTTCATTCCAAGGCGGCAACATAAAAACCCAAGGAGAAAGCTTTGAACTAAAGCTGATGGGCACAGGGCTGCTTCTGAGCCATGAGCGGAGGGAAGATTTGTGGGGATGACGGTGAGCTGGGAGTAGGCTGCAGAATTATAGGAGGAGAACTGAGGAACAGAGGTTGCTTTGATTTCCTCCCGTACTTTATGGAAACAAAGCTTCTCCCTCCTCCTCTCCTCCCAGGGAACACAAAGGAACATTCACTGCTCGTGGCCCGGCGCTGGGACCGGCACTGCAGGTGATGGATGGGGATGAAGGAGAGGAGGAGGAAGCGCTTCCCTGGGCTCTGCAGCAGCAAATGGCCTCGGCGATTAAAACTGAGTGGGCAGTTGTGTATCACTCTGGATTTTCTGCCTGTTTCATCACTAGCAGTGACTCAGGAATATTCTTCATCGCCCTCGAGCGAGGATATGATCATTTTCTGCCACTTGAGATGAAGCTAATTTTACAGCAGCGTAGAGAGGGAGATGTCATGTGCCGATTTCTATACTGCCTGCATCACATCAGCGCAGCACAGCCTGGCTATGGGTGCTGACTGCAGGAAAACCCAATGGTGGGGATAAACCACCCCAGCACCAGAGGAGGGCAGTTTGGAGGTGCTGAAAAATGAGAGATTGAAATCCAGACTTCACATCACAGAAAGAGACATCAGTATCCTACCCCCAGTCACGCTTGTTAGGAGAAGTATGAAGCATGAAGTTTTGAAACATGCTCCTAAAAGGACAGGTATGATAAGCAAGAGGTTCCTAGGACAGATCTCTGCTTGCACCCAGCCCAGCCATGGCTTAGTTAAGTTACTGACAACTGGCAAGGCGAAGAAAAGTAGTGATAAGAGTGGGCACATCCCCATCCCATCCTTTGGGCTGCACCAGGCCATTGCTCTGCACCCTTCCATCCAGCACCTCTATGGGTTCATGATGCAGCTCCCTAATACTGAGGCTGGGTCCTAGCATGGAGGATAGAGTTTCTCCCATGTGACTCTTGGCCATCAAGCCAAGTATTTTCTTGGTATTCAACCCCCCGTGATCTTGGCCATTTAACAGGATGGAGGCCACCAAGATGGTGCAGGTGGATCTATAGATGGCCACAGTGTCTCATGTGCTGCACCCAGGCATGTGTCTGAGGTCAAAGCCCCGTATTTGGCTAAACAAGATCAGCAGCCTGCATGTTGCTGGCTGTAAACCAGCAAGGAGATTGCAGCTGCTGTCCTCCACCAGCCAAGGACAAGCAGGGAAATTTAGGAGATGTAGCTGACGTGCACCAGTGAAGGTATCTCCCTCAAACATCCATCTCCACGACAGGGCAATAACAACCCAAGGTGGGATTTTGGCCTTCTGGCCACATCCTGCAGTGCCACAGAGCATAAGCACCAAGAGGGGAGAGGAAAGTCAAGGGTAATGCTGCCCTGAGCTCCTCACGGTGTGTTTGCAGAGGACTAAATCACATCTCACAAGCACACTGGAGTGCCTTGGACTCATGTACCCACACTGCTGGCTCCCCACACCGCCACATCCTGCCCTGACTTACACCTTGCACTGAACTGCTGAGCAAATGGGGTCGCAGTGTGCAATGGCCAGCCTACAGCTTGGCCTCTGCAAGCTGATATTCAACAGAAACCTTGTTTGAGTCAAAGCAGAACAGCTCCTGCAGTTCAAGAAGCAATAAGGAAGGATGTAGTAAGAGGGAAACACTGATTTCAGAATGAGAGCAGCTCAGAGGTGGGCAGGAAAACACTCTTTTTGCAGCCAAAGGGAAACTCTGATTCCAGGAATTCTTCCTGGAATGGAAGATGCTCTAAAACCTTATGGAACTGAAGTGCGAATTTTCCACCTCAAAGCTGGAGCACGAAGTGCCTGCCCAGCTCCCAGGAAATGTCCCTGCAAGGTGAGCACTGGACCCACAGAGATGAGCTTTGCTTTCACCCAGGCCCTGCAATCCTGTCACAGAGATGGCCCTTCTTCCTTTGAGCTCAGTATCTTTGTACTGGACTGCAGGAGAGCACCAAAGATGTAACACAGCAAGGATTACTCAGGAGCAAAGCCTCACGCCTAAAATTTACTGGATTTGAATGACTTCAGGCTAAGAACCCAAATGTAACTCCAGATGTCAGTGCTGTGCTCACCTGCAGGTCCACATCACCTACAGATCTGGGAGTGGGTCTAAACCTAGAGCTGTCCTGCTCCCTTCCTCCATACCCTGGGGAGTTTCTTTTGCCTGACACTTTCTTATTAGGGATGTACAAGAAACTGAAAAGCACCCAAGTTCTGTTGAACAGAGAACAAAACGCTGGGAAAATAATGAACCCATCATGACTTTTTTTTTTTTAGATATCAGGCTTAAAAATCCAAAGTAATGGATGTTCGGATCATGTCTGGGGCTCTGCATGTGTCTGATAAAACAGACACAGGTGTCAGAGCCATTTATGGCTGCAGAGACGGTCAAAATCTCCCATCTCTGGAAAAAAAAATCCACCAAACAAACCTGTGATATTTCACCAGCTGCTCGTGCTGAAAGGTGGTTTTATTCCTTATTTACTCTGTCCTCATTGGCATGCAGAGCTAGACTCATGCGTCTCCTCTTTGACCCCTGGTGTCCTTTCCCTCCCCAGAGGTGTCTCTCCCTCCCCGTCCCCATCTCAGCATCACCACCAGCTCCTCTTCCAGAGGACAGCACAGCTGCCAAGTTTGCCTGCAGCCACCCATCCCCATCCATCTGCTCTCCCATCTCCTCATTTTGCACGTAAGCCACCGACCTCCTTCCAGCAGGACTGCTGCTTGGAAGAGCCAGGAACCCTTACTCAAGGTGAGATTCCTAACGCCCTGGCAATGAAGGCATGCGTGGCATTCCAGCAGAAGGAGATCCAAGCAGCCAGCCTAGCTCTCAGCTTCCAGCAGCTTTTGCACCTCTGAACATTACACCCAAGGGCATCACGCATTCGCCTTGCAGAGGTGCTGCATGCAACAAAGAGCCAACTCTTCCTGCTGGGAGAAGGCTTTCTGCATTGCTATTCCTTGCACAGGGCGTCAACAGTTTGCACATTGTAGCTAAGCTGCTGTCTTCCAACCTGATCCACAGTCCATTACAGTTAGGATAAAGACTTGTGGTGACATTAATGAGCGCCGGATCAGCCCCTTTGTCGGCATAAATCTCTTTATTGCATTGGGGGGATTGCATTTTCCCATTTGCTTGTTTGTTTGGCTCTGTATTCTCATTACAATTTCTATTAGCCAGTTCTCCCGCTGATGTGGTCGTAGATTAAGTCCTTCCTATTTTTACCCTTTCCTCCTGAAGGAAAATAAGGGTGTTTGAGCTCCAGCACCACAAACAGAAACAGGCAGGCTGGGGGGTCTGGAAGAAGAGAGGAGCAGCTCTGCTAGACCAAGGCTGGATAACTCCCCTGAAGCCAACAGAAGGGGCACAGATTCAGGTCCCATGCTTGATTCTGAGCTCAGTCGTGGTGAAGGCCGTCCCACTGCTGGAACTCCAAGCTCCAGGTGAGAGCAGGGTGCTGCTGGCCATCTGCAGAGCCCCCCTGCATAACACACTTTGCACTTTTCCCAACAGAGGGGCACATCCCACCACCGAAGACTGCAGTGCAAGCAGATGACTCACAGAGACAGAGAAAGGAAATGTTCCAAGGGCTACACAGAGACGAACACACTGATAGGACCTCGGGGGGCACCTAACACCAGATGAACTTCCATCTCATAACACTGGCTTAGCACTCAGAAATGCCACCCCAGCACCTTCCCACTGGACAGCTGTGTACCTACAGGCTCTGATCCTCACCCTACCAGCCCTTCTCATCCCAAAGTGCCATCTGCTGGATTTACACCTTCCTCAAGCTGGCACTCAGCCTTAGGATGGACACAGAAATGCACAAGATGCCCCCAGCCCCAAAAGCCACGCTGAGCTCGAGGCAGCAGAGCTATAAAGGGAAGCCCTCTCTGGCACAGCAATCAAGAGCGCATCTCATCTCAGATGGAAATTGTGCTCAGAAAAAATAAAAATAATCCATGCATATGACGTGTGTGTGTTTTTTCTCTCTCTCCCCCCCCCCCCCCCCCTCACTTTAGGCTGATTCCATCTCGGAGATGGGGGAGAGGTGGCTGAGATTTGCTGACATGTCACTTTAGCAATCAACTCCTCTCTCAGAAACGCCGTCGCAAGCAAAGCCAGAAGCAGCGCTGGGGATGTATTGGGGCTGTGCAGCCCCTCTGCTGCGGGTCTGTGGGTGCAGGGAGGGACCCAAATCCAACACAGAACAGAGCTGTGTGTGAGGAAGATTCCCTCCTGTGCAGCAAGCAGGCAGGTTCTGTTTGTATCCATCAAAGGCAAACAAACATGCTGGATTTTGTTTTGTTTCACCGCCAAGTTATCATTTCTCCAAAATTACTTCCAGAGCACAACACAGGCAAAACGCATTTGTAAAAACAGGTTCAGGTAAAGCACTGTGGAGAGCAATGGCAAAGGGCACAGAAACCACATGAAACATAGGGGTTAGAAGGGATTCAGCCTCTGTTAAACTCAGATTTGACTCTTCACGGTGGAATCAAAGTGAATAAAAGCATCGGGAAAACCAGGGAGCAGTCAGGGAAAGAAGTGCTGCTCTGCTTGGATCTGCATCTGCTCCTGCTCAGGGCACTGTGAACTCATGGGGACGCCTGCAAGCACCCATGTGTGCTGCTGGCATTGTCAGAGCCGTGCGTGGGAAGTGCTGACTGATGCCTATCAGAGTGAAACCGCAATCAAACCTCTTGTTTTGGTGCTGAGAAAGCTCCTGCAGAGGTCTGAGAAATGGGTTGGGTTCGGCACTGCTGCAAGCACAGGGTGCGAGCTGCTTGTTACGGGGGAGGGTAGGATGCAACCAAGGTGTGGGATGGGATGGACCAGCCTCACCCTCACCATGTGATGAAGAAAGGCACCCTATGCTATCCTCAAGCCCTAAGCATAACCCCAAGAGCCCAACACGGGCACTGATAAAGGCACTGAGAAGTCAGGCTGGACATCCACAAGCCCTCTTCCCATCCCTGCAGTTTCTACTGCACCCCAGAGTAACTCGCCCACAACCACCCCAGGCACAAGCTCTATACCAGCATCTAATCACAGATATACACTTAACCATGACCAAAGCAACACAAAAGTCTGTGTGCTTCAGCAGACATCCCAAAACAGAAGGAAACAAACATCCCTGGTGCCCCCACCCCACTCTGACTCATCCTTGCAGGCACACGAGCGCAGCCGCATAGCACTGACCCCAAACGCACCATCCCCAACCAAAGCACCTGCAGCCATACACCCAAACATAACTGTGGAACAACACAGAGCAAAGCCTGCACGCCTTTAAATGAGCTTTGGGGCTGTGCTTTGCTGGGCCCGGGCACAAGCTGCTCCCTGCAGCTATGCACTGTGCTGTGACCAGCACGCCGGACATGGAGCAGGGAGGGCATTGCAGGGCTGCTGGCACCCAGTGTGGAGTAACCTAATTGCAGCCCTCGTGGGGTTTTTCACAGAAGCAGCAAAGTTTTTCAGCTTGCTTTCCCTTTTGTCAGCTGGGAAAAAAAAAAAAGAAGAAAAAAAAGCAAGAACCATAAAAAGGGACCTCCAGAGACATATGCTTCCTTCCAAGTCCTTGGCTGCGGCTCGCCGTCCTCCCACCGCGCATGGAAATGAGTGGGAAGGGAGGAAAAAAGAGAGGAAGATCGTTTTCCCCCTCCCTGTGCTCCCAGCATCAGTGTGCTGGGCGGGAGGAAACACGCGGCAGCATTGCTATTCTGAACAAGTGAACTCCCAAACAACAGATCGATGGCTGCACCGCCAGAGCGACTCATTGCTCCCAACCGTCCCCACCTTACACCAGCAGGAAAAAACCACCCAACTGCCACTGCAACACGCACTGCTACACCTCTCCAGTGACCAAACTAATGCCATGAGATGGATAATTCCCAAAAGCACCGGGCCCAAGGGAAAGCACAATGGGAATACTGTCTGCAGGGCTGCTTCCCAAAGCCAGGTGCAAGATTTGTCACCCGTGTGTCACCACCCAACAGCCTCGCTGAGAAGGAAAGCAGCCCTGACTCTGTGCTGACTCACGCCGCTGTCCCTCTGCTTTCTGTGCAATGCTTGGTTTGTCTGCACGCTGCACACTGAGCGGGGCTGGGCACCGTGGGCAGGGACCCCAAGCAGAGCAGTTCTCCTCCTCCCAGTGAGTTTGCAGAGTGCCCATACCCACGGCTCCTGCACCTTTTGCTCCCTTAACACGAAACCTTCCCTCTTCGACATCCCATTGTAAATCCATAGGATTTTCGGTGCTTGGGAAAGCCCAGATGTTTGGAAGAGCTATTTTAACCAGCAGCCAGGAGGTGAGCTCTGATCCAACACACCCCTATGCACCCACACCCAACCTTTCTGGCCCAGCCATGACATGCCACAAGACAAAATCATCGGGATGGCACACGGCTGCTCCGTTCTTTCCTCCTGGGAACGTGCAGGGGCTGTGGGGCTGAAAGGCACAGCTACACGATGCTGAGTCCCAGCAAACACACAGGGAGAGGATTCACATTTGTAAGAGAGTCCGACCAAAGATCATCCCCTTGTTCTGTCATCCTGCCTTGGCCCTGCTCCACTCGCTCCCCTGCGCACACCCAACCCCGCAGATACCAAAGTCTCTCCGGAGTTGCAAGCACTGCTCCCAGCACAGCAATTAAAATGCAGCCTTGTACTGCTCGTGTCCCTGCCCAGCAGCCCCAGCAGGACACTGCGCCCATCTGCTGCGAGAATAGGGACCAGGAGTGGGGCACAGTGCTGGGCACAACCCCTGCTCCCATGGCACCGCTGCAGACAGGACCTGAGCAGGGGGTGCAGCACACAGCCCAACATCCCCCCCGCTGCCCTAAAGAGGGGAGCGGCACTCACAGCTTTTTAGTTCCCCGACTGGGGAAACTGAGGCACATCCCAAAGGCACAGGCAGCTCCCGCGCAGCACAACTCCCCCCAGCACAACCCGAGGCAGCAGCTCCTACCTGAGCGTGGCACTCTCCCCTTGCCGCACAGTCACGTTGTCCATAGCTTTGGGGAAGGTGGCATCTCCGCTGCGCACGGGCACTCCTGCGGGCACAAGGAAGAGCAGCCTGAGACAGAGGACGACTAGGCACCTCCAGGGCAGGGCTAAGCACCCACCGACCCCCATCCTGGGCAGCAGGGACTTTTCCACCAGGCAAAAAACACACCCGACGAGGCCACCGGGAGCGAAAAGGGGGGAGAGGAGGGAGGGGGTGCGTGTGTGTGGGGACGGGGGGGAGCAAAACCACCGGGGCGGGCGCGGAGGCGAGCGATGCGGAGCTCCACGGAGATCAGGAGAGCCCCTGGAAAGGCAGCCTGCGAGCACTGAGCCTGCCGAGCGGCATCCGGAGGGAGTCCCCAGTATCCTCGGGTGAGGGAGGAGGACGGGAGGGCCGGGGGGAGGAGGAAGAGGAGGAGGAGAAGTGGCAAAGGTGCTGGACGCTGGGCGAGCCGGCTCTTCCCGGGAGCAGTCCGAGGCTCACTTGGGCACGGAGGTGCCGGGGGCTGCGCCGCGCTCCCGCCCCGCACACACACACTTGTCCCGAGTTCGCAGCTCCCCAAGCGGGGGCAGTCCATAAAAACAAGGGGAAAAAAAAAAAAAAGAAGAAAAAAAAAAATAATGAAAGAAAAGCCAACAACAGGCGGCAGAAAAAGACCACCACTCCCTGCAGCGAGCTAGCAAGCGGGTCCAGAAGCAACAAAGGCACAGCGGGCAAAGGCCTCCGAGTGCCCAGCAGTCCCTCTCCTCCTCCAGCCCCAGCGCGGGGTCCCAAAGGCAGGCTGGTCCCGGCGGGACGCAGGGCGCTGGGATGCCGGGCTGCGGGACGTCGGATGATGTTGGGACGTCAGTTGATGTTGGGATGTCGGACACCCTCAGCAGCAGGAGGACGGGGTGCAGAAGGGCGGCAGCATCCCAGCCCCGGCGGCAAGGCTGCTGGGGAGCATCCCTGCGCGGCACGCAGGCTGACTGCCCGGGGTTGTCATGGCAGCGGCTCCATCACTGACCGGCACTTTGGCTCCCGCACGCTCACAGCACCGCACAGCCGCGCGCAGGCAGTGGGCGCGCGCTCTCAGGCGAAGGACGGCCGCCTTAACCCCCACCGCACCGTGCTCCACGGGGATGGGATGGGGTACCTCCCCCCCTTCTCGCCTCCTCGCTTCCCGGCGTGCTTACCTGCACCCGGCAGCCAAACGACCTCTGACATTTACCCCCTCTGCTTCCACGCCATCCCCTCCCCAGGCACAAAGGCGCTGTGCAGGAGGGGAAACTGAGGCGCAGGATGGTTCCCCTTTCCCACACTTCCCATCACCCACCAAAAAAAAAACCCACGCAGGCAGCGACGAGGAGAGGCAGGAGGGTGCCCTCCTGGTCCTCTGCACCTCACAGACATGAGCGTCAGTGCTAAATTCCTCCCCAGCTGCAAGCGCAGTCCCCGAGTACTTTTTATCAGCTCATAATTTAACAGATATCGCATTTGCTTATGCCGAGCAGTTCCTCCTTCCCTCCGCTAGCGGCCGGACGCGTTAATAATATTTCCAGGCACAGCTTCGTGCTGGCAAAAGGTGCTGGGAGCAATCCTCAGAGCTCAACATCCCGGAGCCACAGAGAGCTGCTCTGCCTTCAGCTCCCGCAGCCCCGCACCCCCGGCTCACGCACTGCCCCGTCCCCAAATCCGCCCTCCTCCATCCCTCGCCGCACGCCCTGCAGCCCTCGCCCCGCACCGGGGAATTTTTGTGGGCTTTAAATCACTGCCAACCTGAGCTGGATTCCGAGGGGTGACCTAGATGTGAAAGGATCCATAGCCTGTTACTAATCCCCGGAGTCTCCGAATCCCCTGTAAACTACTGCTTAATTCACTAACTGTGCTATTTAATCTCTCCAACATTATGAGCTGTGCCAGGCAGAGGAAACACTCAATCAAATAAAGCTTTATTATTATTGTGCGCGCTGATAGGTCATATGAGAAGGGGATTGCTTTGCATCTCTCTCCTGACTCCTTTCCCTTCCGAAGGCTCTGCTTTATGAATCCAGCACTGCTGGGACGTGCTGCCCTGCATTCCCTCCCTCCGCTTCCCGGCTCCCTGGAGAAGGGAGCAGCTCTCTGCAGCCCTCAGCGGGAGGAGGGAGCTCTGCAGCTCACCCTGCTCAGTGCAGGAGGGCTTCACAACTTTTGCAGCCACAAAACCTAGCTGCAAACAGCAAGATGAGTTTGTGACAGAATGAAACTCCACGTGCAGAGCTGCATTTCCCCTAGAGCAGGGAATTTTCAGGGATGTGTGAGTCAGCGAGGAACAAGAGGCACTGATTTTGCTGGAGCATCCTTTTGGGACCACCCTGTGCTACTTACTAGCTGCCCTCATGAACAGGACCCTCAGTGCACACCCTGCTCCCTTTGCCCGGGCAGTGACAAGCTCCTTCATCAGCAAAACCAATGGGATCACAAGGACTGCAGCCATGCAAACTCCTAAAGCAACATTCAAGCTGGGCACCCTCCATCAGGACAGAAAGCACCTGTCAGCGCTGAGAACAGGAGGACCTCAAAAGGCTTGCAGTGACTTCCAGACATCCCAACCCAAAGTCACCAACCAACTCTGTTAGGAGAAGCTTGGTGTCCTCCGCAAGTCCCAAGGAATTTAAATGGCTGGTTCCTGCATACCAATGCCCAGCAGAATCCCTGCCCATCCCGCTCTCCCTCTCCTGCACACATGCAATGTACATATAAATCAGCCTGTCACAGCTCGTCTCTTTTCTGACAGCTGTAATTGCTTCAGACTTTAAAAATATCTATAGACAATAAACGCAACGCATGAAAACAGCAAAGAGAAAACAAAATCAAGATTCCTTTCAATAATTCAGTCGCTCCAGCAGCAGAGGAGCCAGCAACCGAGTCCAGCTGTGAAGGTTCAGCAGGAAGAGAAAGGGAGCTTTGTAGCCTCCTCTGGGGATGAGAGAGCCTTTCTTCCTTCGCTGCTTTTTGACCACAGCAGCAGAGCCTGCCATGCACGGACGAAGATGCTTGCAAAGCAGCACCTCGCCTTGCTTTCAGCTCCTTTGCTTTCTTCCTGCTCAGATAAAAATCTCCTTCCTTCGCAAGCAACAGGCAGGAAACAAGCGGAACGAGCCGGGCGCACACACACACCTGCTCTGCACACATATTTATCTCCTCTCGCAGCCTCCAAGGGTGAAGGCCCCCCCTCCTGGCAGCAATTGCGAGCAGGAGGGGCGGGGAGCATCGCATGGAGGGATGCAGGGGAGCAATGAGCAGCAGGGAGGATGCAGAGAGCTCTCAGGGACACCGCCAGAAGGAGCCATGGGTGCTGCTGTGCAAAATATTTGGGGAGGGGAGAGATACTGACTCAATTTTCCAGCAAGATTGGACAGGGTGAGACTCAGCAGTGCCACTCTGCAGCAGCTCCTGGGGCACGCTCCCTTCCCTTGCCCCTGTGCTCCCCCAAAGCCCAGCCATGGCTTTTGCACCATCGGTTTGCCCCAAATCAGCTGCAACTGTAAGCCCAAACCAGCCCCAGCCAGCATTCTCCACTGCTGCAGGGGCCTCCTCAGTGCTGAGCCTTCCAGCAAAACCTCCTGCTTTGGGGTGAAACAGAACAAACAAGGCCAACGTGCATCGCTGAGTGGTCCCATGCCCTGATGCAAGCCTGCCACTGACGCTCCTCCATCAACTGCAATAAAACAGTTTCCACCTCTTCCAGCTTGCTCAGAACTACATGGCATCCCCCTCCCATGCATCTGCTCAGGGGCTGCTCGATGGATGCCCTCACACCCAGCGGCCAGCAAACCTACACACACACAGCCCACACCTCCCCATACTGACAGAGTTCAATCCTGGAGGAAAAAAAAAAAAAAGAACCAACAAAAAACCTGACTTTCCATAAGTAGGTCACAGCCAGGCAATTTCTATGGCCGGATTTGGCTTTTAATTCCTCTTTTTTTTTTTTTCTCCTGTTCACAAAGCTGATAGATGGCAATCTATAACCCCAAAGTCCACGTTTATTTTTAGTCTGAAGTTGCCAAATATGATCAGAACCATAATTTATGCTCAAACCATTCACAATTCCCCTCCATGCGACGGCGCTGCATTATTCTCCATCAGGTCCATGGCTGCACACACGGCCTCACTGCTTGGCATCAGTCAGGTGCACACACAGCACTGAGCCCAGTGCAGCAGTGCCCATTCACGGCACACAAAGGATGTGGGCTCCTGCTCTGCTCACCACACTGCCTCATTTATCCCCTTGTTAACGCCGACCCCAATTAAGAAGCAATGATTGAGAGCCTTCCTTGGCTGGAGCCATTCTGAGCACTTCTTGCCCCAAAGGCTTTCCCTGCATTGAGCGGAGAAATTGCATTTGGGGCCATTTGGGGCCATTTTTCTGAATGTGTGGAGTGTCCCCGCGGGCACTCGGCCCTCATTCCCCGACACCGGTGCCAAGCAGTGGGCACAGACAGCATGCAAAATGCATAAAGCCATCCAAGCAGCTCCTCCCTGCTCCGCTTTCTGCTTTTCCCAACCTGTTGCAACTCAAGTCCTACCCCAGCCCACCCCGCTGTGCCCACTGCCCACGTCCCCACAGCTCTGCAACACCCCCAGGGATGGTGACCCCCCATCCCTATGGGCAAATCCCCTTAGGAGACGTTCTGATTTACTGATTGCTCCTTTCTGACACTTCTCACTATCTCAGCCTCCGAGCACAGCCCACCCAACACAACATATGCATTGATGGAGTGACACCTCCATACGCGCCGCTGTCATATTAAACATGTCTACTAGAGAATTCTCAAAGATACCGAGCTGCACTGGCACAGGGGAAGATATTAAGGAGGATTGATCCCAGCTGTGCGTGGTGCAGATCGATATTGGTTTCGTATCAATCTGCTGCTCGCTGCACGGCTGCAAGGTCGTGCTGTGTGAGCGCTCAGGAGCGCAGCCCCTCCGCTCACAGCATCTGATGGGACGAATCAGGTGATGACATCGGGTAAAACCACGCCGTGGGCCATCCAATAGCACTGTGTAAGTGTATGACATTAACCCAGTGCTCCGCAGCCCTACCCGCTCTGCATTTTAACGGCACCAAGGGAGGAAAAGTCTGCTCAGGCGGCACAGCAAAGCGAGCCGTGCCTCGGTGCTCACCTCAGCTCCTCAGCAGCTCCAGCACGGACACGAGGAATGCAAAGAACCGAGCTTTGCTCCTCTGCTTTTGCCTCCTGTTGTGCACTGATAAGGCACGTCGCATGGGCTAACACTTGTTTTCTCATTAAACACCAGAGCTGCGGAGATGCAAATGCTCCCATCCCGACTCCCGACAGCCAAAACGGCGCTGCTCTGCTGGACCTCCAACCCACACCTTTGCAGCTCCCGCCAACCCAAAGCGAAATGCTCATTTCGCAAAGCACTGAGGTTGCCAAATGGCTCAGGAACAAAAGCCAGGCGTGCTGCTGCCCACATGCATCAGTGTTCTGTTTGCCACCCGTCCTCTGCCCCGCGCGGCGGGTCCAAGAATAATATTAATAATGACCGTGCCATTAAGCGGGATGCTTGGGCTGAATCTGAAGATTTTGAGAAATGATCTCATAAATTTAATTCCCGGGGTACCATCTTTGAGCGTTAACAGGCACAGTCACCTCTGAATTCTGGGAAATGAGCATAATTACACGGAGATCGACAAGGCACAAATGCCAAGAATTCTGTTAACCTTTAATACTGCAAAAAAATTCTCCCCTTGTAATTATCTCTTTCCTTTGTCTTAAATGTTACTGATGAATATTTAGTGGGATAAGCAAATAGAAGGAGGCTGAGGGGCGCGAGGAAGCGCAGCGCTGTGCAGAGGAACTCTGCAGACCTTACAGCTGCGTGCCATGGGATGGAGCACGAGCCCCAAAACAGCCACACGTGGCAGCGACATCCCCAGGCTCTGCGTGGGCACTTTGGGCTGCACCCAAACCTCAAAGCCTCTCCAGCACATCTGGTTGGATCCACGATGCCCCACTGCGACGGATCCAGGTGCCCTTGCTCCAATCTGAACTTCATCTCGGAATAAAACTTCCCGGGGAAAGAACACATCACCTTTCAAACACATCCTCCCGAGGGCTGCAAATGGCACTGCCCTCTTGCTGAACATTGAGTCTGATGGAAAGAAGATTTTCTCCCGGCGTGAACTGCATTAATATCTGTCACCACTCTGGCATTTCTGCCTATAATGATGAAAAATATGTGCAGAGAATGCGGGGTGCTCTCAGCATCACCTCCCTCCCTCCCCACGAAGCAAAATTAGAAGCAGCTGCTCCCGCTCCCGTCCTCTTCGTGGCCATGCAGCACTCTGTCTGGAAGCTGGGAGGTGGCATGGGGAGAAGAGAGCATCACAGCCTCTCCATATTCAACCTGTGCCGTGGGGCTGCTGGAAAGGTCACCCTGCTGTTGTGTCGCGTCCCACCGACTGCTGTGCCAACACAGGGCATGAAGGCAAATCCCCACCGATGGGGGGAGAGGAGGGATCCCATCGCAGTGTGCACCCCAGCAGCACGTGCCACCTCCAGGAGGGCCTGCTGCAGTCCCCTTCTCCTCCCTGCAACCGCATCCCAAACCTTTTCTGCATCGCCACGCCGTCTTAAATTGGAGTGAGCTTTCAAGTCTCCGAGCTGCTTTTATGTCCCTTTAAAAGGTTATAAAAGCTGTCTTTATATTCCAATAAAGGGGTATAAAAACAACCTTTTTTGCAGTTCAGTAAGTGTGGTTAACTTTTCCCCTGCATTAATACTTTTGGCCATGGTGATGCACGGGCTGCTGCCAAGCAGAGCTTGGGCATCACACCTCAAAGCTCCGTGTCCTGGCACTGGGCACCTCACTCCAAAGAAAGAGCATCCTCAAAGCTGCCTTTGGACTGTCCTGTGACACAGATGAACCACATGCATCAGCTGCCCAGAAGGGGTTTTGCACCTGCTGGTTGGATATTAGGGAAAATTCCTTTCTCTGAAAGGGTGGTAATGCACTGGAACAGGCTGCCCAGGGAGGCGTGGGGTCACTGTAAATAAATAAGGGGCTCCCAGATACAGGGAACAGAGATTAAAGCCCAGCACCAAGGCACTGAGAACCTCCCCACCCGACGCCCTCATTTATCACATGCCTTCCAGAGCATGCACAGCTTGGGACGGGGGCTAAGCGCTGCTAGCTCTTGCTAATTAATGCAGCTAATTGCCATTACTGGGCTCCTTTAAGGCTGATGGAGAACGATGAGGGCAAAAGGAGAGGGTGAGCATCCGGGGCTCTCTGGGGAGCTCAGCAGTGTTTACAATCCCTGGCAAGAGAAAATCCATACTCATCTCGGCTCCGGGCGGCAAGGCTGCCCTCCCACACTCCTATTAGCAATTTCCAATCATCTTTTATTAGGCACACATTGATTTGCTGCTCATTTCGGTGGGGATGGAGGCCTGAGATGAAGGCAGGCGGGAGCGTGGGGATGCTGACACGGAGATGCTCCCCTCTTCCATGCCAGCCTTCCGAAACAGCTCGTCAAGCACCAACTGGTGGGAACCATCTGAATATTGTGTTCTGACACAGCCACGGAGCTATCATACACATTAGCACATACTCCACAAGAAAAAGGAGTAGCTGAATATCAAAACAAAGTAAATTTACAGGGTGTTGGATTTTTTTCTTTTTTTTTTCCCTCCCTGCTGGCAAAGCCATCACTGCGATTTATCAGCTTCCATGTGGTTGTACTACGGCGCTGCTCCCTTCTGACTGCTGCTCTATGGACCCCACGTCCTCAGATAACCCACGAGGCACAGATGGAGCAGTGACAGAAGGGGCTCTGGGTGACAGCTCTGGGCTGCTTTAGGGAACCCCCCGC
The DNA here is from genome assembly GCF_026119805.1 of Tympanuchus pallidicinctus. Classification (NCBI taxonomy): domain Eukaryota; kingdom Metazoa; phylum Chordata; class Aves; order Galliformes; family Phasianidae; genus Tympanuchus; species Tympanuchus pallidicinctus. The sequence goes on from NW_026294748.1 coordinate 4,290,425, forward strand.
GTCCCCACATCCCACTGTGCCTATACCAATCGCTGCCACCTCCTCCCATCGCTGCTCTTCTTTGCAGAGTGAGGAACGCGTGTGAAAAGCCACAATTTGGCCATTTTTTCTTAACTATACAACTATAGATAGATACATAAAATAGCCATGAGAGAGTTCTAAAGCACAAAAGGGAATATCAAAATGGGAGAGCAGATTCAGAGCAGAAGGGTTCACGGTGAAGAGCATGAAAGCCAAGGGCTCCCTACACAAACACCCCAAGTCCACCACCAGCACAGTGCCCTGTTGTCCCCCCACGAAGCCCCAATGCTTTGTGTTGGTTGAAGGAGTCGTGGCCCTCCCTCAGGACACCCGGGCTGGTCATTAAATCAGTTCAGCATTAGTGTCATAGAGCCATAAGGACAAGGTTCAGCGGGGACGGTGGGAGGAAGGGCTGATGGTTGGACCAGATGATCTTTGAGGTCTTTTCCAACCTTAATGACTCTGTGTTAAGTAAGGAGAAACGGTGTTGTGGGGAGGGCAGCGACGTCACCGCAGAACTTGGCCACGGGGTAGCAAGGCTTTGCTTCTAAGCACACATCTCAGATGCCAATTACAAGCGCATAATGAGCAAACCGGGTTGGAGCGCAGCAGCTTTGAATCAGCCCTCATTGTGTTTCAGGATTCTCTGCCCATTTTTCCCCCTTTGCGAGGCTCTTTCCCCTCTCTGCCTTCAGGCTGTAGGGGAAGAGGACATGGAGATCTGCCATCTGGCACCAACCCACCGCCAGCAGATCCGCAATCCAAACCTCTCCCTGGCGGAGCCCAATTAAAGTCAATGATGATGCACCAGGGAGGACCCTGGCCCCAGGTCCTGGAGCCTGCACCAGCTGGCACCAGTGGTGGCAGAGGGATATGGGCAACCGACAGCGCTCTGCTCCATCCAAATGGAAGAAATGGACCGAATTGTCCTCCCAGCTCTGGGAGCTGTAGGTACATCTCATTAGCCTGATTGTACTGACAGGGAAAGAGGCGCTGGGAGCTTAATAATGATAAAAACGCATTACGTTACTGTGCTCGTCATCTGTAGGTCTCAACCAGCTTCAAGAGGCAGGAAAACAGCTTTCCTTGTTCCAGTGAAAAGGGGGAGATTGAGATGTGTGACAGGCACTGAGCTCAGCTCTGTCAGCCCAAGTCTGCTGAGTGGGACCCTTCTCAACAGCAGGATTGTCACACGTGGCAAATCACCAAGGGAAAAGAGGTTGCTTAACATCATAAATTCAACAGATTTGGGGTCCAAATGGAAAAAATCCCACTGCTGCACCCCAGAAGCTGTGCGCTTGGCTTCTACCACCAGCCTTTGCAGCATCATCACTCCGGGTGTGGGTGTGATTTCTGGGTGATGCTGCGTGGAGCCAGGAGCTGCCCTCCATGAGCTCTGTGGGTCACCTGTCAGCTCTGTGACTCCACCATTCCCCCATCCATGCCAAGAGAGCCACCAAAACTCCACCTTAGCTGCACGCTGATGGCACAACAGGTGCAATCACAGTGCAGTGGTGGGATGATTGCACAGCAGCTGTGCTGCCCACGCTTGTAATTTCCACACATATAACTGGAAGGGCAGCTCCATGGCTGTAAATTAATTAAAGAATAAGTGCAGTATCAGTGGTGCCACTGAATGCTAAAACCACACAGACAGGGTGACCAAGAAGCCAAAGGCACAACTGGGCAGAAAGCAGGCATCCTTAGTGCTGAAACACAGAGAAATGCCAGTTATCAGGAGTAGCGAGTGGTGGGGAGGTGATTCAGAAGCATTGCCATGGTGTCATTGCACTCTACTTTTAAGGTAGTTGCAGCCCCACTGTTACACACCACAACCCTCCATTTTTGTGCCTAATCCTGTAAGTCAGAGGGAGGAAAGGTAGCAGTGAAAGGCTCAGCAGAAGGACAGAAGGACATGGACTGATGGGCTGGGGGAGCTGTGTGTGTGTGTGCAGACCCACGGCGAATGCAGAGCAGTGTAATCCTGCTTGCTCAGGAGGGCGATCTGGGTGCAGGAGGGGATGTGTGGTGCAGTACCTGTGCTGTAATGCAGTGAGGTCTCAAAGGAAACCGAGCCCTTTCTGCTGCAAGGCACATTCGTGCAACGACAGCCTATTCCCCCCGTAGCGCTCCACCAACATTTATGCAGAGTAGATATGTAGGCACGGAAATGCAATCAGACAGGACACAAATGGGGCTGTCTGGGTTTTTCTTCTTTCTCGTTCATTCCGAGGCAAGAAAACAAAAGCTCAGCTGACCCACTGCCTGCAGATGTCATGCAGCAAAGCAAAGCAAATCTGCGTGCCCAGCGGCCCCAAAGCACTGTGTGCAGCAATGTCCGAAAGCTTCAGCTTGGGGCTGGAATGGAGCAAACCCTGCAGGCTGCAAAGGCCACAAATCGAGCAATCAACTCCTGCATTGCACCCACGTGGATGCTGCACCCTTATGTGCACAGCCCTGCACGGGTTGCATTCTCTGGGTGCAACCTCACCCAGTGCAACTCATTGCAAGCTGTGAGCACAGCCTGAAGTGAGGGAAAGGCAGGCTGAGCCACTGTTGGAATGGTTTCCCCATCCCCATTAGGGGCTCAGCTAAGCCATGAAGCCTGAAAGTTGATTATATCTTTCATTAGGAATGACTGAATGATGTTTTTAAGCTGGAAAATGAACTTGCTGCTAAGAGGGAACACTTCCTTGGCGGGAGCGTTCCCTGCGGAATAGATGCAGTTGTGAGAGTCAAAATTAAATTGATATTAGAAAATTTCCTGAGGGGAAAAAAAAGCCATACGCTGCTGCAGGAACAGCATCGCAGAGAGAGTTGGCTGGAAAATGGAAATCCAGCGAAACTCAAATATAGAGATATATATATATATGCTTTTAATGAAAAAAAATCCCCTAACTACCTCATCTGCAAAAGAAATTCCCAACAAGCAAAACTTCCACAGAATGGATTTTTCTCCACTTCAGCAATGGGGTTTCATCGGAACCGAAGGCAGTTCTGCTTGCTGGAAGAGCCACCCATCACGGGATGTGTGCTGCACTCCCACTGGGACACACAGCAGCTCCTGGAACATCAACTGCCCTGCACGAATGCAAACTGTCCCAGGAAACCAAACAGCTTTTGCAATAAAGGCGTTTTCTGAAGTGAGAAGTGTTATTCAGGATTCCACGCACAGCCTTCTCCATCCTGACTCACCGTGCACTGATGTACACTCAGGTGCAAAGCCGCAGGACGCAGCAGCACGTGGGGGGGGGGCACAGCTTTAGGGTTGGGAGGGGAACCTGGCATGTCTCAGCGCCCCTTATCCCACACATGGCAATCTGCATCTGCAGAGCGAGGCAGGGACCGCTCCAGATGCACTCACAAGAGGACCCTTCAGATCAGATTAGCAAAACGCAGCCGATAGCGACAGCTCCTGCGCTGCCCCTCGCCTGCTAACAATTTGCTGTAACAGCCTCTGAAAAGCGACACGGATTCCTGTGGCATTTAAGCTCTGCTCAGTGCAGAGAAGGGGGAGCGCCCAGGGCTGGCTGCCAGCACCCACACTGCCAGTGCAACCCCAAACTTTGCCCCTGGACATCACTCACCCCCCTTGCCCAGCACTGGTTTCCCTCTAAAAAAGGCTCGGTCCCTGCAGGCGTGGGGCTCAGAGCTCCCCAGGTCAAACCCAGCACTGCAGCCCTTGCAAACCCCACAGCTCCACCAGTCCAAGCCTGATCCCCCCAAAAGCCTTCATTTTCAGATCCTATGTAAAAATTAATAATAAAGACATGCTCGCTTTTTAGCCTACAGCCATATTTTCACACATTTTTTCCACAATCGTGACATGTCAAACCTCCTCCTAAATGAAAGCCAAGACTCCTGTGCAACTGCACAACTCCAGGAGCATTAAGGAAAAAAAACACAAGCTCCAATGAGACCTTGGAGACCTGCAGGAAAAGCAGGATGGCTGACGGCACATCTGCTGTGAGCATCCTTGGCACCTCGGCAGCAAAGCCCAGCCCCCTGCCATGGCAAACATGGAGCTGCAGGGCTGCAATTACTGCTGCTCAGTGCTCCATGGGCAGCACGGTGCCTCCCAGCACTGCATGCAGTCAGGAGAAGAGATTTCCCAGCCATTACGCCGACTTCTCGAATGCCCACGGTGGAATTGACGATGGCACCGATGGGGTCAGCAGGATGACCTGTGCATTTCCTAAAGATCCTCCCCTCTGTCTGCCCCACAGATGCCTGGCGCCAGGGCTGCCCCTCGGGGAGCTTTCTAATGGCTGGGCAAAACCCCTCCCTCCCTCAGCCCCCAGCCATTGCTTCTTGTCCTACCACCTTCCCAGACCATGAGTAACTCCCTTTCTTCATTTCCAGCCTTGCCTGAGATGTATTAATAGGCTGCCACCTCCTTTGCCAGACTTTAATTTGGAGTTAGACCCAGGTAGCATCACACCACAGCTCTCTGGGGTGTGTATTCACACCTCTGCCAGCCCCACCTCCCGGCAGAGCAGAGGCAGACGCTGAATCACTGAAGGGGAGACAATTCCCAGGATGAAAACTCTACAAATGTTTTGCAAGAGAGCAGGAGATCTGTAGGAAGCAGCTGATTTCCCAGTGCAAAGATTTCAGACAGTCCCACAATGAAAAATTAGTCCAAACGCTGCAAACAAGACTTAGATTTTCTGGCTATGTCAAAAAGAAACCAATGGGTTCCAATGGGAGGGCACAGCCGTGGCTGGCCCACCAGTCCCCATCAGGGTGATGTGACACAGGTTGGATGCTAGGAAGAATTCCTTCTCCAAAGAGCAGTGCTGCACTGCACAGCTGCAGGGGGAGTGTGCCTCACCATCCCTGGGGGTGCTCCATAACCGTGGGGATGTGGCACTGAGGGATGTGGGCAGCAGGCAGGGTGGGCTGGGTTGGACTTGGGGATCCTAATGGTCTTCAACTTAAATGATTCTATGATTCTACGACCCTAAGCCACGGTCCATTCCATACATTCATCCTTATCTGCTCCCCACCCTCTTCCAGTTCCCACAGCCCTCTCTCCTCCCCTCCTCAGCTGTGCAGGGAGGAAGCAGAGAGCTGCTGCTCTTCCACAGAGCCAGAATGTGGCTCATTGAGCTCCCTCTGCATGCAAGCACTGAGCACAGGTTGGTACCTCGGGTGCAGCAAGCTGATAGGATGCATCAGCTAATTTGCTCTAACGATTCCAGAAAGGTGGGGAGCGCTTTCCAGAGGAGAATGCACTTGAACTGGGAAAGCAATAACCTAAATAGATGCTGGTTTCCAAGCAGAAAGTCCTTGAGGAGGGATGAGAGGCCCTACAGCTGAATTTCTCCTCCACCTGCACTGCAGCTTGGCTGGGGATGCTGGAAGGGAGCTGAGAACAGCGTCAGATCTGCAATCGCCCAAGTCTGAGTGTGGAGCCCACTTGGATGGACCCAGGCAGCCCTGGGCAGAACCCAGCCTGGCTCCGTCCGCAGCCCAAGGCAAGAAGTCAGCCCATCTGTACTGCGACAGGTTGATATAGAGGGCGAGATGCCTAAGTAAAATTCCACAACAGGGCATTAAAAAGATGTAATAAAATATACACGAGTTATTAAATATTGTCATCAAGATGAACCATAAATCAGGGATTTTATGGTTTCTGATTATAAATTCCATTTATTCTGTAAGCGTTTAAAGAAAGAAAAATGGAGACTCAGTAAAGATTTAAGCCTAGCCATGATGCTGATGATATTTCACTGTTGCTTGTGAGTGTCACATTGGCGGGAGCCCGGGCTGGAAGGAACCTCTCGCCATGCAGCCCAGAGCTCTGCAGAGCTCCTGGCATCCTTATGGACACTGCTGTGCAAACAGCACACCAGGCTCCACGCACTGCGTGCACCGACCTCCCTCTATGCACAGTTTATGGCTTGCATCTCGCAGAGCAAGAAATCTAAATCACTGTGGGGAAGGGATGGGAGCGATGAGCGTACGTGGGAAATACTACCTTTACCCCCTTCCAAATGCCAAAAGAAAATGTCAAAGAAATTGCTTTCTTGAAAAGACTCACGGGTTCCAAATAAATTGCAATGTGTCAGCCTGCAGCTCGGCTCCCAGCACCCCACAGCATGCCAGTGCTTCTCCCAGCACCAGGGTCTTTCCCTTTAGCCCCAGCCCTGCCAAGTAAAGGGGAGCTCGGAGGCAGTCTCCTGCCCCTCCTGCAACATCAGGAGAAGCAAACCTGCAAGCATCTCTCTGGGGAAGCACGCAAACAGACAGCCTGTGCCTGGAACACTGCTGTGGCCAAGGAGCTCCAGGCAGTCCCAAGGCTGGACACTAATGGTGGCCCTTTACTTATGGGCAGGAGGACTGAGGAGCAGCCTGGCCACATCCTGGAGGTGATGCATTCCTCATCTGAGATCAGAAATTCCCAGAATTGCTGCCCTTTCCCATTATTTCAAGTTGCAGAATGGCATTACGCAGTTTCCTCTTCCAACCCCAACAGTGCTCGCTCTCCCCAAAAAACCATTTCCCAACTACAGCTCATGCAGACAGACCCACATAGGTCACAAGTTTCCAACAACCAACCTTTCCCCCGGGGTCCAAACACCACCAAATCCTACAAAACACCAATCTGTTCCCAGCCCTATTAGTGCTGAGCACAGAACCACAGCGCAGTGAAATCCCAGCCCTGCATGGGCTGGATGGGAGGCAGAGCCCAGGGCAGATCCTGGTTAATTAGCACTCATAAAAGCAGCTCCACGCTGCACCGGAGCACGGGACTGATTTGCAGCTGCCTTTAAAAGCAAGCAGGGTTACTGCTTCAGCAGTTTTCCCAGCCGGTTTTATGGAGGCAACCATAAAGCCAAAAGAAAAAAAAAGGAGAAAAAAAACCCACAAAAAAAGCCCAACTAGTTGGAGCACGGTGAGTTTTAGTGCTGAGGCATCTGATAAGGGCGGCTTATCGCAGCATCGGGGAGCGCAGCACCGCCGTGCTCAGCACAGAACCTTCCCTGCAGGGAGATAAGAGGTGCTTCCAATGAGCTCAGCCCTATTTCCAAACAGCCTGAGCCAAGGTTGCTGTCCTTCCAGATGAAGGCAGGGATGGGCTGCCAGGCAGTCCTTATCTGCCTATGGGAGAGCAGCTCTGCATGTTGATGGGGTGAGCCGTGGCTTTGCTGGACCCAATGCACCCTGCCCTGATCTCTGAGTTTTTTTCGTGATTTTTGGGTGGAATTGGTGCCTCCTTCCACCCGAAAACTGTTAGTATGATGGAATTTGGCCTCTTCTCTCAGGTAAAAGCAATAGGACGAGAAGGAAAGGCCTTAAGTTGTGCCAGGGGAGGTCAGGTTGGGTATTAGGAACAACTTCTCTGAAACAGTGGTGCTGCACTGCACAGCTGCCCATGGAAGTGGTGGGTCACCATGCCTAGAGGCATCCCAGAACGATGGGGATGTGGCACTGAGGGACGTGGGCAGTGGCTGGGGTTGGATTTGGGGATCTTGGAGGTCTTTCCCAACCTTAATGCCCACATCCCTCATCCACCTCCACGTTTTTGGACACCCCCAAGGGACGGTGACTACCACTGCCCCAGGCATCCCTGCAGGATGGAGCTGGTTGTTCCTGAGTCCCTGTACCATCCCCAAGCATGGGCAATGTGATGCAGGTGGGTACCGGGGCAAGCTGCATGGGTGAATCAAGAGGATGAGGGTGAAAAAGCTGAGAAAAAGGCAGCACAGGAGGATTGGGTGGGAACAAAATACGAATATGATGATGAAAAGCCTCTCTCAGTACCGACACTCAGCACAACCAGCGCTTCCTGCCCTGCTCTGCAATCAGGAGTGACCAACGTGGCTTTGGGTAAAAATCTGATGAAGCAAGCTTTATGCACGAGCAAAGCCAATCTGTGGCAGAGCAGCCCTTCAGAAAAAAGCAGGGCAAACGTAAGGAAAAAGAAGAACAGAGCGAGACTGATGGGGTCAGGGCGCTGCTAAGGATGTCAATACCCATCACTCACCAATAACCTTTCTGTAACTCCTGACCCAGCAGTGGCTGTCGTGAAACCGCAGCAAAATTAAAACAGAAACGAAGCGGCATTAGGTCTTGGGGGGAGGAGGCAGTGCTGACAGGGGGTGGCATGTGGGGACAGGAGGGGGCACAGCGCTGGGCCAGGTGTGCCCCTTGCCCTGTGATGAGCTAAGGGATGCAGGACACGGTGAGGACACAGGTTTGGGAGCAAGGAGGAGTGGGTCAGGCAGCGAGGAGGAGGAGATGCTTCATCCTGCTGATGGCAGCGGGGTGAAGAGGTGAGCATCCCTCAAGGAAGGATGAAGGTGATGGAGTGCCAGCAACCAGGGTCAGCTGTTGATGGCAGTGAGCAGGGTTGCAGAGTGTTCATCCTGTGCTCTGGGGGATTTCTGCTGGGAAAAAGCTATTTCCTTGGCTGGTGGGTGGTCTTGTCCCCCTGCGAGTCTGTAGGCATTGGAAAGTGGCAAATGGTGCCCTCCAAGGAGCTGCCGCAGCAGCGCCTCCCCTCTCCTCCTGTCCTCTGCTCTCCGTGCAAATTTAAAGCGTGTTCCAGACATGGGCTGACCTTTAAAGTGCACATGAAAAGGCGAAAGGAGAGTTGGAAGCGAGCAGAAAGGAAAACACACCTTGAGGTGGGAAAGGAGCCGTGCCCAACCCAGCCCCAAAACCAGCTCAGGGATGGGCACAGCACCAAGCCCAGCACCACATGGGCAGCTCCATCCATCCTCCTGCAGAGCAGCACAACAGCTCAGCTGCAGGCACTGAGTGCAAGAGAGGACACGCCGCTGGAAATTTTAAGGACCAATTTACTAGGTAATTTACTAAGCACGCTAATAATTGACATTGTGAGCAGCATGCTGCTGTCCCCAGCTCCTGCTCAACTCCCATAGCAAGAGGCAGGGACAGCTGTCCCCATCCTGCCCTGCGTGCCAGCTGGGTATCCGTGCCCAGCGCTGGCACTGATGCTCCCCTGAGCAGCATGCATATTTCCTAACTCTGATTTCACCTGAAGATGAGGCACGGCGAGGTGTGTTGTAATTACCACCTCTTCCCTCACTGTAATTAAAGACAAACTGGAGGGAGGTGTGCCCAGTCTCACAGTTTTCCTGAAGCTTCTCCCCGTGCCAAAAAAAAAAAGAAAAAATTAGACAAGATTTTTCTGCAAGACAACTCCCAGCAGCTTCTTGGAAGAAGGCAGAGCTCAGGCTGGAGCTGCAGCCTGTTTCAGATGATGGGAGCTGCACCAGCCTCCCATCCAGCCAAGAACAGAGAGATGTGCCCAGCATCCCATCCAGCTCAGCCACCTGCTCCAGGTCGGACAAGCTGTCCTCCAGGAGGAGCATGAATGCCAGCTCTGCCATGACACCCACCAAGACATGAGCCCCAGCCATGGGTTTACTGGTGTTGGCGTCCCAACATCAGCACAGTGAGCCCCATTCAGCCCCAAGGATGCTCAGCAAACAGCCTTGACTCATTTAACTCCTGCACCAACGGGAGGGATGTGAGTGTTTGGTCAGAAATGCTGTTTTGTTGAGACTGAGCCTTTCTGTGGGCATGTGCTGATTTCCACAAGAATGACGTCTGGGGTTTTACTGGCAGCGATTCACTCCGTTCCCATACACCATTTCTGGTCTCCATGTGTTTTACATCCCCATCCTGCACACCCGTGAGCCGCCCTCCTCCCCACCCTCACCCCACGGCACCGCAGGGCAGGAAATCAAATGGACCATTCAAAATTAACACCTTATAGAGAGCAGCTCAGAATTAACGCCAGCCTGGGCCCTCCTGATAGCTCTCCCTAATGCCACCATCTCCAGCTGCTCAAAGGACAACAGAGCACGTTTGCATTCATGCAGCCCTGCCTGCATCCGCAGGTTAGCAAAGCGGATGAAAGCCCGATAAGCAGCGGGGCGCTCAAAGGCACGGAGCTTTATACAGCCCTCTCTAAAGAAAAACCCAAACCAAAGCAAAAAGCTCTTGCTCTCCTTAAAGGTACTGCATGTTGAGCACCTTCGGGCTGAAAAATCCCACAGAACCCCTTGTGGCTGGCGGAAAGCTGGGTCGCAGATCGCAATTAATCATTCACTTGATTAATTTTGCCTCCTTTTCTGACAGAGGGTCCCTGTGGGCACAGTGTGCTGCAGGTGTAATTACAATGGGGTGGGTTGTGAGCGTGCAGAGCTGGAGCAGAGCTGGCCTGCACAGCGGGATGGTGGCACTGCAGAGGTGACACTGAGCCGCCCATTGCTGGGATGGGCACGTGGCAGGGCTCTATGCAAACGCTTGGGCAAGAGTTGGCTTCATGAGCTCCTCTGCTGCCTGTGCACCCTCACCACAATGCTGCTCCATCACAGAACCACAGGAACCATTCAGGTTGGAAAAGATCTCGGAGATCATCAAGTCCAACCCCAGCCCATCCCCATCGTGCCCAAGAGCTCGGCTCCACCTCCCCACCAGGCCCAGCAAACCCTTCTGTTCAAAGGGCTCTTTTGGCAGCGCTTTTCTTTCCTTTTCTTCCATTAGAAGACATGTTCATTAGCAAAATATCAGAAACCTCTGGGGCAGCTTGTGCTTCTAATTCATTTTCCAAATGTATAATGAGCCAGGAGTAAATTTTTTAGGGTGAATTTAATTGACCTTTGCAATGGCATTAGGCAGATTGGCTTAAAGTCTATTAGAGCATAATGTAACCTGGTGAGATTTTAGGGAAGGTTATTGGAAAAACCTATCGACTCGGATTGCTTTTCTTCTTCCCTCCCCCTCAGCTTCTTTCGTGCAGAGAAAAGAAGGATGGCTCAAGACTGGGAAGGCACCACTGAGTCACAGGACCATTCAGGTTGGAAATGACCCTCAGATCCCCAAGTCCAACCCTAAACCACCCCCACTATGCCCACTGCCCACATCCCCACAGCTCTGGAACACCTCCAGGCTGGTGACCCCACCACTCCCCGGGCAGCTGTGCAGTGCAGCATCACTCCTTTGCAGAGAAAATTGTTCCTACTAATATCCAACCTGATGAACAGATGGGGAAGAACCGAAAGGGAGAAGGGAGGAAAAGAGCAGGATGGGCACATCTCCAACAACCTCCTGGCTGGAGGCGCCCCATAGGGGTACGGTGCCATAAGGAAAGTAGCTGGGGGGCCTGGGGCAGGCGGGCAGAGGGCGAGAAGCACCAAACCCCCTTCTGGGCTCACCACACTGCCCAAGCAGAACAGGTCCCCCAGCAGGTGTCCCCAGGGAGGGGACATGCACACACTGTGCACCAACACGTCCGCGGCTCTCTGACGTGTTAGCACAGTTGCAGCAATCAGAAGCCCTGGGGGAAGCTAGATCCACTCACAGACCAGCCCACCCCTCCCCATTTCACAACCCAAGGCACGTGATACGCATTCACAGAGCAGGAGCAACCCCAGCCCTGTGGGCATCAGCAGCACTGGCACCCGCAGCCCCTCAGGGCTCTTTGCACCTCTCTTTGCTGCCATGTCACAGCCCGGATCTCAGCTCTGCCCCTGGCAGACGGCCCAGTAGCACCCAGCTTTAAGGTGTCATCACTGAAGTATTTTTTCCTACGTTGTTTTTGCACCAGCCCCAAAACAATCAGCCTGGGAAAACCTGCCTGGCGATGTGTGGAAACATCACTTGTTTGCCCACTGTGCTCTGATAACCTCAGGCACCCCCTGGCCATGCAGGGTGGGGTAATACAAACACCCACACCATTCCCATCCAACTGCTGGAAATCCCTCCCCAAACTTCCCTGGTTTCTGTTCCTCCCCTGGAGAGGCGGTGGTGAGGGAGAGGAGGCTTTCAAAGGAGACAGAGCAGAAGAGAAAGCGGAGTGCTTCAGCTGGTTGTGGGAAATGGGAGGCTTTGTGCTTTAGAAAATTCAGAGTGTATCGGCCGCTTTGTGCTAAATGCTCCGGATGGGATGAAAGTAAATAGAGCTCAGCTGGGCAGGGGAGTGAGGGCGACGCTGGGAACAATTTTTAGCCCCGTTAGATATTAATTTCCCATCCATCATCCGCCTGTCCTCTGCTTGTTTGAAGTGCTCAAGGTTCCAGGCTTCAAAGCTCACCACGAGTGCCACTCACACAAAGCTCCGGGGCCGCGGGGAGCCGCAGGTTCCAGCAGGGACAGGAGGCTGGGGATGGGGACAGGAGGCTCGTGCCACTGCATGGCACACAGCCCAGGTCTGTGCCTCGGGTCCGGGCAGAGCTGAGGGATGCTGACCCACTTTGTGCTCCGGAACGCTCATTAAGAGCCAGCCAGATGGATGCTGGGGTCACCGTCCCCATCCCTCGCATCCTCGTCACCTACCCAAATCAATGGCGCTTTGTTGGGATGCTTGGCTAATGAAGATGAGGCCGTTTATTGTTTCAGTGCCACAAAGAAAGCCCTTTGCTTGCCTCAGGGCAAATAGCTGGGGTTTTCCAGGATAAGTTGGCCTTGACAAGAGCCTTCTGTCCTCTAACGAGATGCCCAGCCCTGGTGGCACCGGGCACCCCCTGCCCCTGCTCTACTCCCACTGGGAAAGTGGCTTCAAACCTGCCCTTAAAGCTCTGCAGCCATTCACTGGCAGCACTAGGGAGCCCTCCTTGGGTCCAGCCAGGATGTTCAGAGCCGGCCATGCAGAGATATTCCCAATTTGTGGGCACAAGAGACCCAATTTACGACCAAAACGAGGAGCAAGAAAAGGGCATGGGGCAGAGCTGAGCCTGAGCAGAGCACAGAGAGCCCCGTACTGAGCCAACCGAGGGCGCTCAATTGAAATAACAAGTGCATAAATATACAACAAAACAAACAACAGTCATAATTAATTATTAAAAAAATGCTTTTTCCTTCTGCTTTTTCTGGCCACAGTGCTCAAGGCACACCACACACCACGGCAACAACTAATTATAAGTACCAATTACAACGATAATGAAATAATCCACCTTGGGAAGCTGCCTGCCGTTAATTTTCCCTTGCTGGATGCAAAGTTGCACGTTCACAGGGCTGCGCTCACACGGGGACACACCACAGCTCAGACCACTGCAGAAATGGCATTTATCGCCTCTCTGATGACCAAACCCAATATGAAGCTTGTCTTTAGCAAGCTGCAGGCAAGGAAGCAGGAGGTGACAAAAGATGCTCTGCCCATAGGATGAGGATGCTGAGTGACAGCATTTTTTCCCTTCCAGACTGCGACTCAGAAAAGCACACGGGCAGCAGCTCAGCAATGCCCTGATGGAGTGCTTGGGTTCACACTGCTGCTCTCTGGAGCCAGGGGCTGTGCAGTGCTCCTGTAGTGGCACATTTCGCACTGGGCTCCATTCATCCACGGGAAACTGTCACTGATACACTGCTCTGGTTTGGTGCCACCGAGATGCAATAAATGCAGCCCTTCTGACTGCAAGGAGTGCGGCCAACGTGCTGCATCCCCTCATCTGACCACAGCATGCTGCAACTTTGCACAGAGCCCACCTGCTTGAAACACAATTTGCACACACACACACACACAGAAAAGCAAAAACGTGCAGGCTGCAAAGAGAAAAAAGCAAACAGAGGGGCTGGAACCCCCCGGATTGCATTTTCTTGGCCCGAGTGCTTTGACAAGCACGTGCCATAAGGGCTGGAGCTGGCAGCAGGGGGTGGGCAAAACCCATCGCATTTGTCTTTTTGCTTTCGACTGACGGCGTATTTTGCTGGGAAATGTCATTTTCAGGAAACCGAAACTATCTGTGGATTCAAGTCAGGTTTAGTGAATGGTTTTTTGCAGAAAATAAATAGAATGAGGAGAGGAGGGAGCTGAAGGAAAGTCAAAACACCGCGCGGTGATGTTTCTTGCGCGTTACATTTCAATCTCGCACTAGAAATGTCATTGTCATTCCAAAAAATTGACATTTAAATAAAGGTTAAAAAAAAAAAAAGAGAGAGAAGGCGACATAAGTGAAGCATATGGGCTTATTTTCAGGTTTGCATAAACTGTTTCATTATAATTTGACAGAAAACACTGGTTTTGTGCCATAAAATAAATAAAAAGTCTTGACTTCTCTCTGAGGTGACCCCCAGCCAACGTTGTCTCTTTGCTCTGGATGCCAACCAAGCTGTGAAAAGCAATGGTCAGGAAATATGGACAGTCCCATCTCTCCCAATGTTGACCACAGCCCCACAGCCGCCCATGGAGGTGCCCAAAGTTCTGCTTTTTTACCTCAATTCTGCACCCCTGGCACTGATGTAATGCAAACAAACGTTACACGGATGACTGACTGGAAAACAGGGAGACTCCTGTGTGAAACGAGCTGTCAGTGGGTCCTTTGTGATACACCAAACTGAAATTCCCATCGGGAGGATCACAGGAGAGGAAATACTCAGCAGAACTTCAGGAAAACATTTGGTCCTGCAGTGTTTCCAGTGCTCAGGATGAGCTCATGGCTCCCCAGCTGCAGTCCTTCCCACCTCCCAATGCCGATTTCTTCTCTTTCTTTCTTAATTCTTCAGCTGTTTGGATTTGTTTGTTTCTTCCCCCCAGTATTTATTTACTCTTCAAGTTCTGAAGGAAAGGGATGCGTTTTCTATTCTATGCTTGGATGGTTCTCAGCCCCCTGACACAGAATCCAGAGGTGCTCACAGAATACGAGCGGATAATTAACCACCATCACTGCGGATTGGGTGGTTTTTATTCACTTCCATCTCCTCCGTGGTGTTTCTTCAAAAGAAAAGGAGGGGAAAAAAAAACAACACCGAACAACTTGTGGAGAAGAGAAGAGAAGAAAAGCAGTCGCCTGATCGGGATGCAGAGATTTATGGAGAATCAGTTCAGTCCTAGAGACCTTGTGCCACCAGAGTCCAACCAAACTCCATTCTTGGCTTTATGATGGTTTTGAGCCCCCTCAATGCAATTATTTCCTCGTCTCCCTACAGCCCATCCATTATTCTCTCTAATAATCTGTTTTCCAAAGCTCCTCTCCATAAACAACTACAGCAGGTAGCGAGAAACCTCATTGTTATTGATGTCATGTCACATCACCAGTAAAACAGCTTATGGAAAATGGACTGTGAGTGGAAATGGTTTCAATTTAAAACCCTCCGACCTTTTAAATTCCTTTAAGAAATAAATCGAGGTAACAGACAGTGATGTCACACACAGAAACGCAGCGCCCGTCACGGCAGCAGTGAGGGCAGCAATGAGGGGTAACCCTACCGTGCATCCCAAACTGCTCCAAGTCTTCAGAAATGGGTTCCTAATGGAGCAGCACTCCTCTCAGACACCGCTGTTAAGGACACAGCACAGCCCTCACAATGGGCAGCAATAATACAACGCAGTGCTTCACTTACTGAAGTCCATGAACTCCCCGGCTCCCATTAAAACAACAGCAACGAATCTCATCCTAAGCGAAAACCAAGCTCCTCCACTTCTATAGAAGTTTTAAAAATTATCCTAAGCCTTACAAATCCTGATGCTCAGGGCTACGGAATCAGCCTCCTCACATATTCATCAGCAAAGACTTCGTATTAAAAGATCAAGAGGGAAAATGAGTTATCTACCATTAAGGAGAACCAAAAAGGATGTAAAACCATCTGGACACACCTCAAGGCAGCCCCATAGGCTCAGGGACCCCACATCCTTCATCTTCCCCTTTATTTCTGCATTTCTGCAGCACGGGCAGCTGCACAGTGCACATTCCGAGGGACCAGATTTTATCTTTCTAATCATGGTCCAAGAGCAAGGCATGGCAGCATTGACTGGTCCAGAAAGCATTTGTACTGTTCCAGTAACTAAGTGCCTTCAAAATACTCTTTTCCACTTGATTGTAGGAGCTGATAGCTCATGAGCCGCTAGCTAGAGATTGATGTTTCGTGTGCTTGAAAGTCGAAACTCCAAGAAGAGCAGGCAGCTCTGGCTTCCAGCTCTGGTGGTTTTCATAACACCCGGCAGCAATATCATGTCAGAACAGCAGCTGCAAAATCTGGTCTTCAATTACTGCCAGCTTCAAGGAAAGCGAAATCCGGGGGCTTGGTGCAACCTGTTGTAAAATGCTGCTCCTCACCGAGAGCCTTTTTTTCCCCCCCATCCGTATTTCAGGAGCAGCCAGGTGTCTGCACCAAATGGGAGAGAGCTGAGGTCAAGGTGGGGCATTGCTGGAGGCATCCCCTGCCTTGTAAGGCTGAAATGGACGGCATAACCATCACAAACCATCACAAACAAACAAAACCTCATTGCCTCCAACCTTGTTCGAAGAGCACCTTCACCCTCAACCCGCACCTCTGACCGCCTGCAAAGAGAGGAGTCAAGCAGCAGAAAGCAGCGTTCTGAGAGCTGCTCTCAGCCCATGAAAAATGCAATGGAGATTGATGCCTTCCTCAGAGAGTGCAGCCTGCACCGTGCTGGCTTGTGTGTACAACAGCGTTAGAGGCCATGTGCAGGACAATGCAATTGCACCTGGCTCTCACAGCCTGCTGTTCTGGCCTCTCCCACTGCTCCCAAAAAGAAGATTTTGGCAGTTACAATTCACCAGATTATTCATGTTTGCACAGTGGAGGTTATTTAGCAAAGAAATTATTCAGGCAGCAGGTCTGCCCTGCATCCCCCCTGCAACGACACCTGCATGGCACCCACAGCACCATGCACGGCTGTGCAGATTGCCATGGCAAAGAGTTCCTTTGACCTCCCCACAGGATTAAAGCAGGGGATTGGGATATGCTAATGTCAGCACTTCTGCAAACCAAATTAATGCTTTTCAAGCCCTGGAGCCATCGAGTTCCTCTATTCTTTATTCTCTATTCGGGCTCCTGCAGGGACTTGTGTTGGGTGAACACCAACCTCCCTCAAGGCACGTGGGAAATTCACACTCCAGAAATGCAACAGATGAAGATTTAGCACTAGAGGAAGGTAGGGAAGGACTTAAGGGAAAGGCCATGATGAGTTTCCATCAATCCCCAATGTCAGTGGTCAGAGGGGACGATCAAATCTGACAGCCTGAAGATGTCACGCCGTACAATTTCACCCTGCAAGCCCTGTAGCAAACAGAAGGATTATTCCCTTGCACTCAGGCAAACACTATCAGACCAGATAACTTCTTGCTGATGCAACACATAGGCTACAGAGCAACAATCAGTCTTGCTTAAAAGCCTTCAAGTGATGATGAATTTACCATTTTCCCATGTAATCAAGGGATAGCTTGGTTTGCATCTGGCTTCCATCGTACCGGAGTTCAAAAGATGTATTACACAAAACAGCCTGGATTTAGGTCATGTATCACTGACAGACATCTCCATCTACAAACCCACCATTCCTAGTGCCTGGATGGAAGCTGTCCTAACCCGGGGCTGGTGAAGGGGACGTGGAGCTCATCCTCACACCAGTCCCCAGTTGGGAAGCAATGGGGAACCTCCAGGTGCCTCTTGACACTTCCATGCCATCAGGAGCTGGGGGAGAAGCCCCCACCCCAAGGTGCCACGGTCAGCTCGCACCCAACACGTCCTGCAGGTCCCGCCTGGGGAAGGAAGGTTGGGCAAACAAATAAAGAAAAAACCAATCTCCATTTGGAGGCACTAAATCCCCACTCCTTTCCAGATGGCTGGGAGATTTCTCCCAGGTGGTAAATATATTATTAAGAACTCATTTCACCGTGAAATTGACTATTCAAAACACAGACAGAAGTTAATATATTAGGACAACCTGTCTGAAAAACTCACGTTAGAGGGAATTTATTTTTGTTTAACACAGAATGTGGCACCATACACATGGCCTTCCTCGGGCCTCCTTGGTACACGAACACGTGCTGAGACGTTGGGTGTTCTGCTACAGCAAGAAGGTCGCTGGAGGAAATCCCAGCCAGAGCCCATCCATGGCAAGCACTGCCTCAACCTCCCCAAATTTGGGCTTAAACCTACACCTCAAAGCTCCTTTCTTTCAACACTGCATCCACTAGACGCCTCGGGAAGGCTGGAACCCACAGCTATTAGCAGCGCAATTAATGCGTTATTTCTTATTAACCACTTTCTAATAAGATGTCTAACTAATATGTTTGCTAAAGCACTTTCTAGTGGAGTCAATTCTTTTGATTTGGGCAATTATTTAAAAGTATCATTGGCTTTTTTTTTTTTAATTTATTTTTTTGTTTTTATCACAGCACAATTTTGTAAACAGGTAATGAATCAGCCTGAAAGGAATGTGTGAATGGCAAATACTTGGCGTTGCTTCAGAGCCTTTCCTCCAAGAAGCTCCAGCTTTCCTTCAGTGTAAGATCTGCCCAGGAAGGTCGGCCACAGTGACCTTTTTTCCTCCCACATAATAGCAGAGGATGAGAATCTGACTGCTGGAGGCCTGCAGACTTCTGAGGGCATCTTCATCAGAAGCCAAGCAACATCTCCCAAGCCCTTGTGGAAAAGCATAGCTGGAAGAAGCCCCTGCAAGTCATGAGTCTATTGGACTAGAACTTCTTCCTTCTGATTAATTCAGCTGCTAATTAGCTCACTTTAAACTAAACGCCTGTACCTCACATAAAGCAAACTATGTGCAGACCTCTGTGCCAGGATGCACGAGGCATGGAAGCTCAACTTGATGGAATGCTGCAACTGGGACTAGAGCTCAGGGCCTGGAAAAGAGCACGCTGCAATGGGTGGTGCAGTGAGGGAAAATGGGGGAGACACCCGAGGAGCAAGAGCAAAGAGATCCAAGAGATGGGAATGCAAAGGGGGTTAGCCCAGTTTGGAGCAAAAAATGGATATGAAAAAAACCCCTATGCTATATAGACCTCCTGCTGAAAGCAAGAGCTGAAAGCGGGTTGCCCAGGGAGGTGGTGGAGTCACCACCCCTGGAGGTGGCCAAGAATGGCATAGATAGGAACCACAGAGCACTGCTGGAGGCGGACGGTTGGGGTGGGTGATCTTAGAGGTCTTTCCCAACCTTCCCAGTTCTATGATGCTATGAAAACCCACTTGAACTCTAAAAAAGACAGTGTATCTTCAGCAATAAAAAGTCAAGGGCTCTCTTGGCAACCGGACGCCTCAGCTATCAGGCTACAGACTTGGCCTCTCGCCCTTTCTCTCGGTCTCCTCTCGGAGCCATTCTGCTGAGATAAATAATTAAGCAGGCACTGGAACACACGCGTCTCCACAGCCCGGCTGAGTGCCCCTCTGATGGGCTATAAAATCCCTGCTGGCCCAACAAATATTTATTCATGCAAAGTGGAGAGGCTTCAGCGAAAGAGAGACGCAGACAATCTCAGTCCTCGTGCTCTTCACTTGCCCAGGAGCACAGGCTGACAACACGGACGTGTGGTTTTGTTGGCCAAACCCAAAGCATTTCATCCCTTGGCTGCACACGTCATCCTTTCAAACTCAACCGTACAAGTAAAAATAACCACAACAGCAATAATGTCATTAATTAAAAAAACGTGCTTTGGATGAGGAAAATAGCCCTTCCTTTCTAAAGTGCCCTATTCTCAGCTCTACTGAGAGCCACGGGAGCTCCAATGACAGATAGGGCCACCCAAATGACTGCGGGCTCTACCAGCAATAAGCACAGTCCCTGGGGATGCTCTATGCTACCCAGGCCCCCAGGAGCTCTCTTATTAAAGCAGTCCCTCCTTGATTTGCTAGTCCATGCCAGCAAATCAATCCCTTGACAGAATTTCTCTTTCTCGGCCCTCTTGGTTTTGATTCTCTTCCATCTTTCTTCTCGGGTGGAACAAGCGATCATTAATCCCGTCAAAGGAAATGAGACTTTTGCTCACATACAGGAACACATCTGAAGTTCCTGCAACAAGTAACACATTACCTTGATACCCTGACATCATGAAAAATGGTTCTGGTGAACGTGTCTTGCTTTTCCTCTTTTTATCAGTTACTCATTCAAAGCGCCAAAACCAGCTCTTACGAGAGGCTGGCATTTGCTTTACAAAGGGAGGAGGAAAAAAAAACCACAATAAAATAAGAAAAGCTTCCACTGTTCACACATTCCTTCTACAAATCCGAGCGCTAATAGTATTTGACATGTCGGTAATTTTTTTTTTTTCAAACCCTAATTCATTTAGTGTGGTTCTGCTTTATTGCTGTACTTTTTACACAGGGATGCACAGAATATGCTGTTGTTGTTGTTGCTTTTTTTCCCCTCCTTAAACAATTTTATTCCTCCTCAAAATCACTCATTCATGCTAGCCACATTCTAGTCTGGAGAGGGAGGGAGGGAAGGAAGAAGAAAGCAGAAATCAAACAGAAAATAGGCTGTGGGAGAGGAGAAAGTAAATGAAAAGAAGGGGAATGGAAAAAGAGAATAGAAGGAGAAAATAAGCCAAACAATTATGCAAACAGAAGAAACCAAAGCCAAGAGGCAAAAGGGCAGGCAGAGAGGGAGTCAGTTCCCTGTGTTTTGGGGAGCACATCCCACTTCTGCAAGGCCCTGAGCAAAGGGACCTGGCTGGGTGAGACTCATCTGGGGTTATTTTCAGCAGAGCTCCATGACTGAAGTTCTTCCCCATGTCCAGAAGGCATGGTGGTAGATAGGATGCCCTGCAGATGGAATAAAATCCTGTTCCTTCTAAAGAAGGGAAGGGAAGGGAAGGGAAGGGAAGGGAAGGGAAGGGAAGGGAAGGGAAGGGAAGGGAAGGGAAGGGAAGGGAAGGGAAGGGAAGGGAAGGGAAGGGAAGGGAAGGGAAGGGAAGGGAAGGGAAGGGAAGGGAAGGGAAGGGAAGGGAAGGGAAGGGAAGGGAAGGGAAGGGAAGGGAAGGGAAGGGAAGGGAAGGGAAGGGAAGGGAAGGGAAGGGAAGGGAAGGGAAGGGAAGGGAAGGGAAGGGAAGCCCTGAAGACTGGCAAACCAAAGACCTCAAACAAGAGTCATAGAATCATTAAGGTTGGAAAAGACCACTAAGATCATCATGTCTGACTGTTGATCCATCACCACCATGCCCACCAAGCCAAATTTAAAACATTGGTTAAACTCCTTGTGTTACTGGCTGGGTTGCCTCCAGGTGCCACAATAACACAGACAACAGCTCAACTGGAGCAGAAACAGGGATAAAAGCATGGCAAAGAGACATTGGAGTCAACTTGAGCGCAGGACCAGCAGCAGGAGGCAGGGATAATCCACCCAGCCACTCTGCTCCCAGGGCATCACTTACGATATTACTTTTCTCCAAAGGCTTCAAGCTGCTGCAATCCCCTGTTAGTTAATAAGGAAAGCGAGAGACTCAACAATTGTTTGTGCTCGGGCTGCCTTGTAAAGGCTTCATCACTCGGCAGTGAAACAAAAGACGACTAATAACACCCCGCGCTGCAAAAGCAAGTGCCAGGGAAGAGACAGAAATCAATTATCTGGGTGAAATTCAAAGGGAGAGGAAGTGGCAAACGCGTACACATCAGCAAACAGCACGCATAATCCCATTAACACAGATGCCGTCTCCCTTGTGGGAGCACCGAGCCAGGAGAAAGATGATAATTAAAATAAACAAACAAAAACTAGCCTCAACTTCCTGGGAAGGGATGGTGAGGGGTGAGCAGAGTGTGGTCCGGATGGAGAGAGGAGCAGAGAGAGCTGGTGTGGTCCCTGCAGCCCCCAGTGCTGCAGAAATCTCCACTGTCGGGACTTTCTGCACAAGGCATTCTCAGAGATTTTGATACTGCCAAGGATTTGGGTGATGCTTTCGCCCACACCTCACAAACTGGGGACTCTCTATTTCATCTCGTGAGCCCTCTGGCACTGAGGGGCATGGTTAGCGGGCATGGTGGTGGTGGGTCGATGGTTGGACTTGATGACCTCAGAGGTCTTTTCCAACCTTAATGATTCTATGGTCCTACGATTTGGACAAGGATCCGTTTGGCACCACTGTGTGTGCAGCCCCCACTGCAGATCCCCAAGTACACCTGATGACTCCAGTGTAACCCTATTACTTTTCCCAGAGCATCTGCTACCGGCAACTTTTGGAGATAGACACTGCACTGATCTGCTATTGCAATCCCTATTCCTTTTCTACAAACAGCTTTCTCCTCTGGAGCCCAGGAGAGTTAATGGAAAAAGGGATTCACACTATCTGCCAAGGATTTGGGATCAGACACAGAATGAGCTCTGCGAATCCAAAAAAATGTCTACATCTCTCCTGCCTCCCCCCAGCACAACTGCTCTCTCTAACACAGCACCCTCCAACTCCGGTTCTTTGCAAGGAGGGTTGTAATACCAGGATTTTAATTTAAGGAAAAAGCAATGCAAGGTAATTCCTGGAAGTGCTGTCCTTTTTCTGCCCGCTCCACCCCATCCATCTGTCCTGGGAGCAGCAGCCAAGGAGAGCAGCCCCAGACCCAGGCAGCGTGCTGGGACCGCGACACATCCCCAGGAAGGAGGCAAGATTAAAATACAGTCACTTAATCCCCTGCAAAGCCTCTTAAGCGTTTATATCAGGGTCAGCTCAGTCGGTGCTTAGTCAACCTGCCTCAAAAAATATCCCCGTTTAGGCCCTTCCACTGACTGTCAAACAGGCTGAAATGAGGGACAGGATCAAAAGCAACGGGGACCAAGAGGATGAAGGTAAACGCAATGTAAGTAACCCTCATTAGGGACCAAGGGCATCTCTCTCCCCCTGCCTCTCCCCAACTGCTCCTCAGATCCCTCCCTGAGCTGCACTGAGCATTCAGCAGAGCTTTGCTCTCCCCGTGCTGCTCAGCCCTGAGTTGTGCAGGAGATAACCACGACAACTTATCACCATCGGCTTCCGCGTGCTCATTTGCAGCTGAAGCACAGCAGATAGGCTCGAGAGGTTGGAAGGAGAGTTAAACCCTGATAAAAACACCCTAAATACGGGCGCTCAGCCTCCTGGCCTCATGCACCCCCTCTATGTGCATGCACCTCAAGCACCGCTCGCCTGCAGTGACCTTCCTGGGCTCCCCATGAGCAGCTCACCAGACCTCGGTGCCATCCTCATGCAACAAACTGAGGGCAACTGGGAATGTTAAGGGCTTGGAAACAAAACATCCTGTGACAGTTTATTTAGGCGAGGCTCTCTGCTCTGCCACATTCAGTTTGCATCACACACGCAGCCAAAATTTTCCTTTTTTTTTTCTTCTTTTTTTTTTTTTCACACCTTCCTCTTAAGTCAATGGAAATTAGAAGGGAGATGCTGAGCTGCACAGGCACTGCATACCATGTGCCACGGGACGTGCAGGCTGTGCTTCGGTGGGTTGAGCTCCCTGCGCCTCTGTGTCTGCCCATCCCCCTGGGTACCACCACAGGGCTCCTCAAAATGAGCAATATCTGCATTCACCAGGAGCTCCTCTCCTGCGGATGTGGGAGCAGCACACGTTATTTCTGCCTGAGCCAAGAGCTGATAATGCTGCGTGGAGCTGTCGACTTTGCAAAGGCATCCTGCGCATGTAATTATAAGCATAAGCACTAGTGTGTATGTATGCTCAAATACACCCAGACATGCACTCAGTTTGCAAAGTCCAGATGATCCTACAGCTGTATTTTAATATTTCAATACCAGGGTCAGAGTGAATCTCACTGTCTCCCTCTTATCTTCCCTCTGCATACCAGTGCTGTCAATGCCATCGGCAATTTTACATGTAAATGAGCCCATCCATCACTCCCTGCTCTGCAGCGCCTCACTTCCAAGACTACCATGGAGTTACACCATTAAATCTCCTGGCTTTACAATATACATCATGACATATTTGACATCAATCAGCTGTGTCAGTCCACTCACTGTAAACCATAAACTTGCTCTGCATTCCAGCTCCGCGCACAGTGATTAAAACCTTCTCAGCCTGGCTTCCTGATTATGGTGATAAATGAGGATGTCCTCTCTTCTGACTCAACGCTCGCCCATCCTCCTGTTTACCCCCACCCAAGCCAACACCAGTCCTGAGCTGCCCATGGGCACGGCTTGTAGCCCTGCCTGGCTCTCAGCTCTTGTCTACCAACAGTACCTACAGAGGCTGCAAGAAAAGAAGGGATAGACTCTTCTGTAGGATCTGCTGGGATGGGAAATGGTTTCAGACTGAAAGATGAGAGATGTAGATTGGATATAAGGAAGGTTTTTACATTAAGAAAGGTGAAGCACTGGGACAGGTTGCCCAGAGAGGTGACGGATGCCCCATCCCTGCTGACAACCAAGGTCAGGCTGGAAGGGGCTCTGAGCACCTGGTGGAGCTGTGGGTGTCTCTGTTCAATGCAGGGAGTGGGACCAGATGGTCTGCATAGGTCCCTTCCAACTCAAATGATTCTAGGGGTTCCATTAGGGCCACTCCATCCACCCACTTGCCTTCCCACCAGTGTGTGCATTCCTCCTGCAGCTTTTCTTGTCCCTCCATATTGGTAGGGATGTGCTTTGGCCATCTCCAGACTGCAGGTGAAGCATCAGAAGGGACGTTCTTGGGACCTGGATGGCTCTAGGTGAGGCGACACCGTTGCCTTTATATGCACTACCAGCATCTGACAGCCTTACACATGCAGTCATCTTTATGCACATTCAATGTGTCAAGTGACTTCGGTGAGACATACCATAATCCTGCTTCATGCAGCATTGTGCTGTGAGGCACCTAAAAAGCCCTGTCTCGATTGTCAGAGCGACTGATCCTTCCCTAATCCCATTTGCTTCCCCAAGAGAGAGCAGCACTGCGTGCTTCCTCGGGGCGTTCAGCACCAGGACTACTGAGCCATGGACCAGAAACGAAGTAATACTGGAATTCAGAAGAATTGAGTTGGGCAAGTCTACATTTCAGCACCTCCATTTCCGTAGAGTCTTTTCAACCACATCACAAAAGCTTGAACAAAATCCCATTGCCACCCAAGACGATGTTGTAGATGAGTTCCTTCCAGGTCAGGCAGCGGAGCCATTTGTGAGAAAGCCACAAGCGAACACAAGGAGTCGTGAACCAGCAGATCATTACACTTTCCAGCCAACTTATCTCGCTCCAATTTCTTTCAGCACCTAATGATTGCTGCTTCTTGCAACTTATTGCCATGATGCCCTTTCCCTGCACATCCCTGTGAGAACCAGGCATGGAAACCTCATTAGGACTCAGTGTCTAAAATAGACTCCAACTCCAGGGCATCACTTGGGACCTTTGCAGTGACATCTGAACAGCTGCAGATGCATGAGGGTCAAGCTCTGAGATGATGCTGAGCCCATCTATTGCAGTGTAATCCACATTAGGGATGAGGCAATTGTGGGAAGGGGAGATGGGGGTGGGGGGAGAGTGAGGAGGGGGAGAGAAAGGGAAGGGAAGGGAAGGGAAGGGAAGGGAAGGGAAGGGAAGGGAAGGGAAGGGAAGGGAAGGGAAGGGAAGGGAAGGGAAGGGAAGGGAAGGGAAGGGAAGGGAAGGGAAGGGAAGGGAAGGGAAGGGAAGGGAAGGGAAGGGAAGGGAAGGGAAGGGAAGGGAAGGGAAGGGAAGGGAAGGGAAGGGAAGGGAAGGGAAGGAAGGGAAGGGAAGGGAAGGGAAGGGAAGGGAAGGGAAGGGAAGGGAAGGGAAGGGAAGGGAAGGGAAGGGAAGGGAAGGGAAGGGAAGGGAAGGGAAGGGAAGGGAAGGGAAGGGAAAGGAAGGGAAGGGAAGGGAGATGGAAATTCTGGGGGGGAAACTATAATGCTGCAAAGGCAATGGAGGGAAAAAGTTAGCAGCTCGCTTTCATTCTTGGGACATCCATGGAGAAATGATCCCTCCTTCACTGAAAGATGAATGGACAGCTGCACAGGTTATGAGGGAGGTTTTATTGCAGATCAATAAATCTGTGTCACAGACCCCATCTGGAGGGAGTTTTAATTTAAAGAAAAGAGTGATGAATGCCGAAAGACAATAAATCAAAAAGTTGTGAAGCCCCACCGGCGTTAACCTTCTATCAACACCAACACGGGCTATGGGGGATGCATGGAACCCACGGAGCTGTGGTGGGACCACTGGGACGGAGCCGGGGGGTCACAGGGGCAGACAACAGCCCAGGAACGATCAGCCAGCACACGGGGCGATGCCACACAGCACAGCTCCCATCCCGCCACCCACAGCTCTGCTCCTCCTGGCCTCTCCCAACACCAACTGCTTTGAAATTTCGGAAACCCGCACTTGTTCTGAATTCTCGAGCCGTGTTATTAATCTTATCTTCCATTAAGGAAATGAAAGCTTTTTTAAAAATCCAATTTGCTTTTTCACCATATACACTTCAAGTTAACTTTATTTTTCACGTTGCCCGGCTTGAACTAAGCAATAATCATTTCTAGATTAATGACGATAATTTCAAACACTTTCAGAGCAGCGATCTTAATATCCTTTCGGACCAGTGGAGAATTTCCTGTTCTACAAGATTACATTGAGAGCGATTAAACGCCTTTCTGTTACGCGATGGAGAGGCTCAGCAGCTCCCCATCCCACTCCCTCATTGAACGTTGAGTGAATGGGTAAAATCTTACGTTGCTTTTTATTCCCAAAGCCTTGTCCCACTGCTGTTGGTGACAAATGCTGTTTGCTCACTGCCGGAGCTCCCTGCACGCTTCTCCAGGCTGGTAAGTGCCGCCAGCTCCATCAGTGGGGAAACTGAGGCTATTACTTAATTGACACTTGAATGGAAAATAGGAATTACGTCTCTGAGGACTTAGTCAAGCCCCAGAGAAGTGAAAGGGCGTCGTCCCAGGGGGCTGATGCTGGGGAGATTGGAAAAATCTAAGCACTGTATTCAGCCTCACTTCTAATGAATGCGGTTCCCTATAAAAAGACAAATACTATAATATGAGAGGATATTTCACACCAGCTCTCAAGGGCCTTTTATGGGCTTTGAGCCACCGAAACAAGAGAGGAAGCACAGCAGGCACTTCAGTAGCAAAAGGCAAGCTGACGAGCTGCTGGAAAACACGGAGGGTTGGGAGGCACTCAGCGCTGCTGCCACTCAGTGCTGATGGGAGGAGGAAGCGGAAGGCAGAAAGGGGAAAGCAGCAGAAGTGGGATCAGAAGAAGACATGAAAGAGCTCCCTGCATTAAAATTACACTGCTGCTCTTCCCCTGTGCTCCGTTCCTGACCTGCTTGGAAAGCAGAGAAGTTAACCACAGGCACAACTGGTGCAGTGCTGCTCTCGGAACAGCTGCACCCAGACCAGGAGTGCTTACACAAAAATACACCAAATATTTCCTTCAGTCAGACGTGAATTATAGAGTTATACGGGGGACGGAGCAACGCAAGGGAGCCACATCTGCAGCAAATATCCAGCCTTGACAAGGAACTTTCTGCCTGGGCCAGAAGGCTGTGTGGGGAGATGGGCAAGGATGCTGCGGGCTGCAGGCACATCCCCTGCACTTCTTAAAGCCATCTGCACCCTTCTCCCACCCACTCGATCCACCACCATCTTTCCGCATCTTCTCTCCCTCTCCCAGCAGCAGCCCCACCATCACCAGTGCTGCTTTTGTGGATGAGCAACTCTCCTTCAGGACCCCCCATCCCTCCACCACTCCACAGCTCTTCCCAAGAGAAGCAAGAAAGAACTTCTCCCCATTCCAACCCAAAGCCGCAGTCAGAGAGGCAGAACAGAGCAGCCAGAGCGAATATTAGCGCATCAGCTTTTTGGGTCACCATTAAAAGGATCATGTGAAAGGAGGTCAGATAAATATTTAA
The DNA here is from genome assembly GCF_026119805.1 of Tympanuchus pallidicinctus. Taxonomy (NCBI): domain Eukaryota; kingdom Metazoa; phylum Chordata; class Aves; order Galliformes; family Phasianidae; genus Tympanuchus; species Tympanuchus pallidicinctus. The sequence continues at coordinate 4,318,014 of NW_026294748.1, forward strand.
CATGGTTATTAATATCCACTCCTAATTTCATTCCTCCTCCTCCCCCTCCCCTGGCTCCTCCCGTTAGCCTTCATCTCTTCATTTTCCGCGGTTGATCCCTTTTAAGAAGGTCAGTTGGGATCATGGATGGTGCTGGCTGTCAGCATCCGCGGGGCTGGAAAGGGGGGAGCAGGGGAGGGCTGCAGCCTTGCTGTAAGGGAAGGATCCATCAGGGATGCCACAAGGTACCCAAGGTGCCTGTGGGTTCCTTCGCCCCACAGTGCTCAGCCCCACTGCATCGAGCACTGTGTAGATGAGGCTGCAACCAGCACTGCAGTGCAGACCTCCTGATGCATCATGCAGAGCTGCTGACATCTCCTGAATATGTCATTACAGCACAGCAGGGTCTTGTCCTCTCCCAAAGGGCTCCCCAGGACTTGTGTGTATATCAGAATTAAACCAAGCCAAGCCCCCAAGGCCCCAAAGCATCCCCTCTCCCACAAAGTCAGCCCACCAGTGCTCATACACTCAGTAGAACCTCTTTTTGCTCTGGGCTGGGTTTTAAGGATTGGCCGGCAGCACAGAGGTGCAGAGAGCTCCGCAAGCAGGGGATGCAGGACCCCTCCATCCTCCAGTAGCAGTGGTACCCAAAGGCATCTCCTGCTTGTGTAGTTCTCTGCTCATCTCACTGCATTAGGGAAGCTAAAGGACATGCTGGGTGACCAACACAGGGGTCGAGGAGTCAAGTGCTTCAGAGTTAGGGAAGGCATTAATTACCACTGCCCGAGCCCTCTATATACCCATCACAGAGCAGCCTCCAGCACAGGCCCTCACTGCACAGGTGGCTCCAGGATGTATTTATTTTACTCTGCTCAAAACTGCTCTAAAGACAAAATTATTCATCTCCTCCTCAGCCTTTCTCTGGCACTTCCCATGACAGTGTTAAATGCTTTGCAAACATCCCCGCATTCATCTTTGCAGCCCGCCCTCCAACGAGAGCTTCCAGATCTCCCAGTTTCGCAGTCAGTACGTTGGGTATCCCCACGTAACCTTTACCTGCATTAAAGGAGAAGAGGGAAGGAAAGGCAGCAAGCACAGCGTGCCTATAGGGATGGATAGGGATGGCCTTCTGCAGCAGGACTGGGGAGGCTTGGTGGCATTGGCACCCCTGGGCCCCAATGCTCCACAGCTGGCAGCCCCATAAGCATCCCCTGCGCTCACACAACCTCAATTTGCTACAGAAGTGTGGTGGCTGCGGGCAGCGGCCAATAGCCAGCCCTGAGCTCTCGCCTGCATCCTTTTCATCCTGCAAACCATCCTTTCTCTTCCTCCAGATCTCCCTTTCTCTCTCCCTCCTTCGGCACACAAAAGGTCTGCTGCTAAGCAGGGGTTGCCATGCTAACAAGACAAGCCCTCAGCTGCTCCGGGTGGGAATGCGCCCACATCCATTGCCATCATCCCCTGCAAATAAATAAGCAGAGAGAGAGAAAGAGAGGGCGATGCTCAGTGTCACTCGAGAGGAGCGTGGAGCAGAAATTATGGCAATTTCCTGTAACTGGAATCAAATGCCCAACTTCTCCATGCGCAGCAGGCACTGCCATTAATTCAAACACTTGTGCGTGAGCCGGGATTCCATTAAAGGGGCCAATTTGGAGCCCAGCTCCCCGATAAGCAGACAGCGGTGCGCTCCTCAATCGGGGCTGGCTAGGTTTGATGAGGGCAGAGTTCTCTGCAGGTTGTGATTCTGGTGAGGAGAGCAGCACTGCACCAGCACAGACTGCACTGAGACCCTCTTGTGCTGCGTCCCATCTCAGCACCTCATCTGGCCAAAAATCGGGACCGCCGCCTGCTGTGTGCGGACTGGGAGGCAGGGGGCCCCTCCCCAAAGCAAGCAGTCACCTCGCCGTCCCTCTGGGAAGCGGCTGTAATCCCTCCAAAGATGAGGAGCAAGATCAGACTTCCCACAGCAAGGGATGAATATTCATGCTGGCGTTAAGCCCCGTATCAAGGCTCCCAGGCAGGTGGTATTAAGAGCGGATCTCCAGAGAGAGTTTTGTTTTATTCTGCAGAAGCAGAGCCCCGACTCCGAGACACAATAACTCACTTAAGGAAAGCTAATTCGCTCTCGCCGTGAATTCAGAGCCCAGCAGAAGGACGACACTCCGTGACAGCCCAGCACCACCCCGTGCGTGGCTATGGCTGCAAATCCCCTGCAAGCAGAGCACAACCCCAAATCTGCTCCTGGTGGCATTTACAGACAGATACAGTCACTGCCATCACAGCGTGGGGCACGGTGCTTCCCCATACAGGTATCTGAGGGGCTTCTTAGTCACTGACCCCAAGGAAACATGCTCAGCTTTGTGCATCCACAGCAAAAGGACCGGATCCAACCCCATGTTGGAAGGCAAAACCGAGTGCTGAATGTGCCAAAACTAGGAGCCCACCCAAGTGCAACAGGGAGGAGCACAGCTTTGCAGATGGGACCAAGTGAGACCCAAGCCCCCAGCCCAGGAGCTCCTCGACCCTCCCAAGCACCTAAAACAAAAGCCTTTGCAATGATGGTGATAATATTATGATTCCAAAAGGAATTCAGTTCTGCTGACCTAAATATTGGCTGCACGACAACCCGTGGCCACGAGGAGCTCCCAAAAAGAACTGCACAGCTCCTTCCTGAGGATCTGCAGATGCGTGGGGAGATGCAGTGCTGCTGCTCCATCCGTGTGCAGCCACATTCTGCCTCAGTTTCCCCATCTTCACCAAAGGGAGCAAAGCACTGAGAGCGTAGCAGCAGCACAGAGCATTTTTCCTCTTTAAAGATTAAAAAACAACAAAAAAAAAAAAGTCATCACAGAAAGGTACTTCTCTCCTCTGAAAATTGAACGGCATTAAACTCCTGAGCAGTTGTGACAGGTGCTATAACAGCAGCATTATCAGTTTTGCTCTGTTTAATGCTCTTCACTCACGCGCTGCTCCCCAGGGCCCACCTTCCTCCTGCCTGGCAGCTCTGTGCCACCCACTGCCACTGCTGGGATCACACTGTGCCCCAGATGGGCTCCTCATAGCCCTCCTGCAAACCCACCAGTAGGCTGAATACTGAGCGTGGTGTGAGCACGGGCAGTGAGGATGCTGACCCAGTGCTGCGGTGTAGGATGCTGTGACGTGGGGAGTCCCTGAGGACAGACCTAATAACCAAAACACAGCCAAAGAAATAAAAAACAAAGCGGGCTCGGGAGCACCTTTTAAAAGGTGCCTCGCTTCTTCCAGGTTTTTAAATGGCATCATAACAAAACACACCATAAAAAATGACTCTGAGTGCGTTTTGTAAGTTGCAGATGAACCTGAAGCTAAAAGATTGGTGCCAGGTTGCAACTCCAGCAGCGTTCCAGCAGAAAACACTGGGCAGCAGGTCACAGCAGTCCCAGCAGAGCACTGTCTCTGTATTATTACTATTCTGATAATAATACCAGGGCCACTTTCAAGGAGGAAACCAAAGAATCACAGAATGGAGAAAGTGAGGGGTAGCAAAGAGGGGCTAAAATTCCCTTATTCCCATTATCCTAAATTAAAAGTGCACACCCTACAAAGCAGGGCAGGAATTGCTGCTCTTCCCTTTCACAGAGTCCACAATCATTCAAAATATTCTTGCAAAATCAAAGCCTATTGCTCTCAGCTCGCATCTCGGACACGAAGCTGTGCAACAGCTGCACCTCTGGCTCAGCAGCAGCCCTGCAGAAGGAGCAACAGAGTGGGGTCCTGGGGCAGCATTTGTCAAAACGATGACAGCAGATTGGAAAGCAAAGCACGACAGGTCCCACGCGCGGCCATCTGAAATACAACACTGCCAAAGAGCAGCAGTTGCGAGGCAAGATGCAAAACCTCCAGCTGCAAACTGCTACAAAGCTTTTCAGTGCCAAACGTTCCTTCTCACCCCGTCAGGAAGGTTTGGAGGAAACTCAAGCAAACTGGTGAGCTGCTCCGGCACTGCAGGGTGATGGAGGTGGGATGGAGGAGGCTCAATGAGGTCCAGCACTTGTCCCACCATCCATGCATAGCACCACCATGGGACTGGCTGCATTTTGGGGTTCATGTTGCTGTTCCCTGCGGGTATCAGAGCAAGGCACATTGAAAGGGTCAGTAACAAAGGCATCTCGTACCAAAAAAGGGCCCTGAGAAAGCCACCTGTGGGTTTTCTGCACATTTCCAGGGAGCTTTCATTTTCTCCTGCTTTGTTTGGCAATTCTTTTCAAACGCCGGTCGCAAGATTGGCCAATTATCATAATTGGGTCACCCCTAAAGATTGTGATGGACACCCGGGGCAACCTACCAGAGAGAATCTGACTTATGGCTCATTATTAGCTTGAGCTTGACAGGTTATTTCAGAAACAGGCAGAAAAGCCATCAGGGCAAATGCACTGGGGAGAAGGCAGGGGCCATGCAGCCTGCCAGGCTCAGCCGCTGCCAAGCCCACAATGTCACCTACAGGCAGCTGCTCCTCCAGCCAGGTGCTGGGTGGGAGACACCGAGTGACCCACGGAGGGGGCAGGGGATGGCTGACATTGCCACCACCCTGCTTTGATAAGCAGGACGCTTTGGTTCTGTTTGGAAGAGCGCTGGTCCAAAGCACAGATGGCGATCCTGAATTCACCCACAGCTGGGTTTTATTTCTGTGTTTGGAGCTGGATTCCAGCGCCCCACTGGCCTGGGGAGATTGCCCTCGGGATGCTGGACTGCCCATCTCTGCTTTTAATACTCTTCAAAGGTCAAGAACCAAGCATTGGTTGGTGTTTGCAAAGATGTGAAAGGAGGAAAATGCACGTTTCCTATCGGAATGTGAGCACCTGATGCCTCCTTCAAATCCCCATCCCAAATCCCCACAACGCTGCAGTATCTCCCCCTCCCTCCGCATACCTGGCCTGCAGGGATGTGCCATCCCTCACCGCATCCCTCCCTGCTCCCTTCCCTTTCCTCCATCCCCACTCCACCATTAACACAGACTGCACCTCTCCCAACCCTCCGTGGCCCCACCGATGTGCCTCTCACCCAGCCATTGGGGATCAGGATGGAACAGATGTTTCAAGGAGCTCATAAATCCCAAAAGCCCAATCCCACCCACCCAGCACTTTACAGCAGAACCCTATGCAGACGGACTGGCGCATCAGAAATAAATACAACCACCCACAGGAACCTTCCAGTAGATCCCCTCCACATTATATCACATAGACACAGCTATGTGTGTGTGTATAGGAAATATTCATGCTTGCTTTTTATTTTTAGGCCAGAATCACTACAATTTCCCATCTATCTGCCCGCTCCCCCATCGTTCGTGTTTCCTCCCTCCCATGGCTGCACCACGGCCATCTCCCCCAGTCACTCCCCATCCAATTCCAACGAGGTTTTCTAATTAGACTAATTAATTTTCTGCCCAAGTTAATAAGGCTGTCTGCAGTTCAGAAATAATTGGACCTCCCCAACACCAATACCTGCTCCGCCGGCAGCGAGCAGCAATAGGGCTCCTCAATAACTCACAACCAGTGTCTGTTTTTCCAACCGATGCCTTTTGCACTTCAGCAGTGATGGAGTTTTCTCATTAATTCTGACACCAGCTCCCTCAGCCTGGGGCCAGGCCGGGGGGAGTGTCAGGATCCCAACCCCCGGGCAGTAAATCCCTTCGGGCACTGCTGCACACCTTTCCTCCCATGTCACCGCTGCGCTGCAAGATTCATTTCCCCCACGCCAGGCTTTGCATTTTTTTTTCCCTTTTGCAGTGTATTCTGGATTATTCTGCTTTGTGGGGCTTCAGGACCAACGTGCAAAGAGCAAATCATACAATGGTTTGAGTCGGAAAGGACTTTAAAGGCCACCTGGTCCAACCCCCTGCACTCAGCAGGGACCTCTGCATCGCTGTAGCCATGGCACTAAACCTGGGCAGGTTTATTTCTCCTGCTCTCAAAAGCAACAGCCCACGCAGCTGCCTGTCCCTCAGTGAAGGTCTTTTAACCCAAACGGCTCCTGGACCACATGGATACAGCAGGCAGCATCCCACAGCCTTGAGCCCAAGGTTTGGAGGTCGGCTGGGGCGAGCACTTCAGATTCAGCAGCAAAAACAGCACACTAAGGCAGGTCATCAAGAAAAGCAGCACTGTGACACCAAATCTCCAGGCTTTAAAAGCACTAATGGAGCGGGCATGCAACAACCTTCACCTGAGCATCCAAACACTTCGACTCTGCAGAGGCAAAGCGTGGAGCTGCGATGAAGTTCAGTGTTCCAATGGAAAGGGGCTGACAGTGTGGAGGAGAGAGAACGGGGCCATCAGAAGAGGGATGATCACAGCAGTTCTGACCCACTGCAAGAGCAGACAAGAGCAGAACCCAACATGCCACAACCCCACAGCAGCCCAAGACCCCATATATCCATATGGCAGAGAGAATTCGGCCATCTGCAGGGCGAAGTTTGGGCTACTCAGAAGGTCAGAGCAGATTAGAGCAGCCTGTTCTCCTGGCCTTAATACCCTGACATGGGCTCCCTGCCTCCCCCCTCCTCCTGCTAATCAAATAAAAGACGGAAGATAAAATGCCAACCACAAACGAGAGATTTGCACTGGGGGGATCTAATTCCAGGAGGCTGCAGGCCATAAAGAAGAGGGATCCATTAGCATCCACTTACCTGCCATGATGAAGTGACCACGATAAAGTGCACAGGATTAAATAAATTTAAGTGAATCCCCTGACGGCATTTTTATGGGATTGAAAGAGGTTTTATCCACTCACAACCTCTATCCTCAGAGGAAACTGATTCAATAAAAACTAAACCCACTTCATCAAGCAGGAAGGGAAAAAGAAAAGTACCCAAAAACTCCATGGTGCTCACAGAGTCACTAAAGAAGTCAGGAAAAAATTAAATGTAAGGTGAGCTCGTGAGTGGGAGAAATGTGCACACATCTGCTGCCGTGCCTCCAGCAGCCAGGAGAGCATCCCCCCCCCGGAGGTGCCTCTGCTCCATCCCTGCAGCCCAAGCACCCAAATGGGGCACAGAACCCAACGTTCAAATCAGTCACACAGTGGTTGAGATGGGGAGGGATCTCTGGGCCCAGTTTCAATGGGGACATTTGGGGCTCTTCTCCACAGCGCCCTCCCAGCCACGTCCTTCAAAACCCCACGGCCATCCCCGTATCCATTTGCAACTCCACGTTTTGTATATAGTTTTTTTTTGCAAGAAACCCAACTTCAGCCCTATTTCTTGTGTCTTTGTCTGCCTCTGCAGGGCTGGATGAAGCTCCCAGTGCGCTGCTGGAGGGGCTCAGCTCCCCCCAACCACAACCACCTCCCAGGCCCCGAGCAGCACCACCACCATCAGTGCATCAGCTGGAGATCTCTGCCCAACCCAAACTGCCCAAAGAGCTCTGAGACACGGGGTCAGGAATGGAAAATCCTTAGGAGACCCAAATGCAAACTGCAGCGCTCAGCCACCCAGCCCCCAGACAGCAAATGTCAGCCATTTATATCAGAGGAAGGAGGCTACAAATAGAAGCTCCATGGAACAAAGCCATTCTCCTCTGATGTACATTCATGGGGGAAGAAGCCATTTTAATTACTGATCAGAAATAAATGACTTGCCATTTGCTAGGACTTCTTTCTTTTTTCTTTTTTTATATTTTTGAAATTACTTTGTAGAATTACTTAAACTTATTAATATATTTATAAGGAAAGAAAATACCCATAAAAGCTTGGAATGCTGAGCCAACGAATTAATTAACATCAAATTACTAGTGGTTACTAAGGCCTGATACTAAACATTACTACCCTATTATGTGAAGAATGGACAAAAATCTCTCGCAGCTGTTAATTATTTCAATTATTAATTTTACTTAATAATTCATATCCCTTTCCTGACCCCCTGGAGTATACTCTGGTATCTACATTTCTTCCTCTCCTCCTCCATTTCTCCATACCCTGCTTGCATTGAGACAATCCATCACTCCACAAGGTTACTGGCTTTGGGAGAGGGTTTTTTTTTTTATTTTATTTTATTTTATTTTATTTTATTTTATTTTATTTTATTTTATTTTATTTTTATTTTATTTTATTTTATTTTATTTTATTTTATTTTATTTTACTGTTTTCTAATCTGCAGCGATTTCCTGCAAGAAATACCTGGCAAATACCTGCTCTGGAGAAACAATAATAAATCCTTAAAGGTGAACCTGAGTGCCTTTCACCCTTTAGAAAAAGCAATATGCCTGAGAGCCCCAATCCTTAATCGTACATACATGGAGAGCGAATTACAAATAAATGCACTTCAAAGTGAAGTGGAAAGGATTTTTTAAGCACCTTTCAGGACCTGCATTCTGTGCATCTCCCATCTCTGTGCCTGCTGGCATCGCCCTCCATACGGGCTGCACTCCTTCCGTATGGGGAAGGCAGGAAGGGAAACTGAGGCACAGCCACGACTCTGTATGCAGGTATATATTCCTATATACACGTAATGCATTGGCATATCTTTACAAATACATACATGTATGTTCACACCCCACAACGCCTGTTGCTGTGGCCCATGGCTGCAGCAGGGCAGCAGCCCCACGAGGGACCCTTGGCTGCCTGGGAATTCATGTCCCGATCAAAAGGAAACCGCTAAATGACAGAAAATAAACGGGGTTGGTGGAGGATGGAGAGGAGGATGAAAAACCCCGCGGCCCCCGTGGCAACGAGGGGATTAATATTTCTGATGGGTTTTTAGAGGGAGAGAGGAGGAAGTTTGTGCTCAGCGCTGCGCCAGAGTCCAAATGTGATTGAGAACAGAAAGCGCTGCAGGAGAGAGCGATGCGCGCGCGGACCCAATGCATGCTCCCACCTATTAATCTCCTCCCTTGATCTGCAGGGTAGAATGAAACTGACGTTTCACGCTCTGTGCCGATCTCTGGAGGGAAAATCAAACCGTAAATAAGGGGGAAAGCAAGTCAGAATGATGCTACGCAGCTTGTATGGCGTACAGAATAGACACGCAGCACAGTAAGTATTGGGATCGCTCTTGAGGAGCAAGGAGTGATGGAGCACGGGGACAAAACCCTGCTATCAGCAGCAGGGAGCGTGTGTGCATGGCCACCAATGGCATTTCCATAGAACCACAGAACCACAGAGTCACTACCATTGAAAAAGACCCCCAGGATCATCTAGTCCAGCCATCTGAACACTGCAACATCATCCACCCCATTTTACAAGGCCCCACCACTACGTACGCCACCACAGGACAAAAACCCACCCAACCCCCTTTTTTTTCCTCCTGTTGCCCCATTTTTGGCCATCAGCTCCACTGATGGCACATCCCAAGGCAGAGGCCCCACAACCCAACACCTTTTCACCACATGCGCATCCCCACCCCCAGAGGCACTTTTTCTGTAAGGAAATAACTGGGTTTTGTTGGGTTTTGTTTCTTTTTTTTTTTCCTCCTTTTTCCTCTTAGGCCTGAACGCTTTAACGAGCGTCCTTTTGACCTAGGAAACTTAGTTTTAATTTCCATCGCTTTATCCAGAGAACAATGTGTCCTGGGGGCATCTTTGAGCACAATGTACACTTTCATCATCAAAACAAATGCTAGAAATACCCATCTGCTGTGGTATCAGAGCGCGTTGGCTCACTGAGCCGGACACCGCTTAGGGGACGAGGGAGGCTTTTACTCTTCTCAAAGTCAAGAGCACTCCCTCTAAGCTCTTTAGCATTAGAGACTCCTGCAGAGTTGGGTATTAGAAGCTCTGCTCTTCTTTTCCCTAGCCAGGAATGACAAGAGATGGAGCTTTCTTAAAAGATTTCTGCTCCTATAGGGGAAAATAGGAGCAGATCCTCCTCAGTGCCCTCCTGGGCAGCACCAAGGCACCACTGGCTGCCCCAGTAGCATTCAAGATCAAGAACGATTCCATCTCCATAGGATTTGTCTCTTGTAGGATTTGCTTCCTACAGGATTTGCCTCTTAAAGGATTTGCCTCCTATAAGATTCACCTCTTATAGGATTTGCCTCCTCCAGGTCCCTTCCCTAACCCCACTTTTCTGAGCCGCAGCCTCCTCTCCATTTCAGACCAGAATAATTTGGAATAAGTTATAATAATAGTAAACATAGTAAAAACAACAACAAATCAAACATGCTTTGTTACTCCCTAGGCACATGCATTTGTCTTCCGAGCGACAAAGTAATCACATTTTTTGTTTTAATTTATTACGTGCATTACAGTCAGTGCCTGGGGGCATTATCACAAGTCACAGCCCCAGTGAGCGACGGGAAGAGCTGAGGCCCTTAAATCCTCATCTCCTTTACCTTCTCCTCCTGCCAGCAGCTCCACAGGCGCTGTTTTCCCCCATTTGGTTGGAAAGGGGCCCAGGGGCTGCACCCAGCCCTATGGCACAAGGCTCACACCGGGCGCTGCTCACGGCCTGGTGCCAGCAGGAGGGCTGTGCTGAACCTCCTTGCCCAAAGATGGAGGTTTCCACCCATTAGATTTTATATTCTCCCTCCACACTGTCTCAAAACATAATGCCCATCACTGCTGGCTATGGGACACCAACATGCATATATAAAGCTTACAAGATGCAAAGAAAAAAAACCTAAGTCTGTCCACAACCAAGCAAGCAGTAGGGATACATGGCCTGGGACAACGTATGGAAAGGGATGAGCAGGGGCTAGAAAAGGCACCACGTCCTTGCAGGAATGGGATGGGGGCTGCCATTGCCTCCCCCAAGACAGCAAAGGGTAAAGGCACGTCCCCCAGCCCTGCCCACAGGTTTCCATCCCCAAACCAGGATCCAAAAGGTCCCCGGCACATCGGGTGGATGCAGGAATGCCTTCTCAGGTCCCAGAGCCAAGCACACACAGCCGTGGGGTTCTGTGTTTTGTGAAACCCATTAATAGGATCAGCAGAACAAGGTCAGCATGTAAAATACAGCTGCTTCAGAGATCACAAAAACCACTTTAATCTGCCGTGGCTTTTCACCTCCAGGGGCCGGCGGACTGGTGGAACAGATCTGCTCATTTAGCTGATCCTGTTACAAAGGGATCAGGATGAAGCGGAGGGGGGAAAAAAAAACACTTCATCTTGCAAACGCAGCCAGGGAAAACTTTCCCTCTAGCAAAAAACTGTGGCAAAAATCCCACTGAGGCTGGAAATACCAACAGGAGGCTCAGGGCTGAGGGAGCGCCCAGCCCAAGGGCGATGCTGCTGCCCCAATACAGCTGTGAGCGCTGTGCAGCTGAGCACTGCTGGCCAGCTGGGTGCAGTGGGGCCAATCCTGCCCGGGTTGCCTGCACCGGATCAGAAAGAAAATTGAAAAGCTCAGAGCACACACTGTGCAGGAAGGCACCGCTCAGTGCCTCCAGCCGTGACCTTTATTTTCCATTAATGGACCTGGGCGAGTGTCGGCTGTGTTGAAGCTGCATAAAATGAACCGAAAATAAGAGGGATAAACAGCAGCAGTTATGGCATTGGGTTTTTTGTTGTTGTTGTTTTTTCTTGCTTGTTTTCTCCTGGAGTAATGCTGAACCCAGTGCTGACATGCAGGGAGAACTGCTAAGCTCTAGCCGAGGGCTGCAGGGCTCCACGGGGACATTGCCAGCCCATGAAAACATGGGGTTCTAATGCCAGCAGGGCACAGCCACCCCATCCCTCCTCAGAGAGGGAAAGAAAAAGACAACTGAGACCCTCAAGGCAATGAACCTGTGATGGAGATATCACACAGCAAGCGTAGCTCAAAGTGCATTAACTTCACACCAACACGTGCGCCATGAGCGTGCTACAGACCCACAGAACACCCAAAAAGGGACCCATAAGGATCATCCAATGCACCCCACAGACACCTTCCGCTGTCCCAGCTGGGGAGGTGCCCCTGTTCCTCCTGCAATCCCAACATCACACGTGTGGTGACGCTCACAGCACAGCCGGGGCTCTGACGCACAACGCTGTCGGCATCGGGTAGGATAAGAGAACTGAAGATTTCAGAGCACGCTGTGTGAGACTGCCGACCCCTTAATGCTTTAAATCCAGGCTCATCTCCCAGCCAGGCCCTTAATTTAAATGCAACCAGATAGCTGCTCCGTGTTTAATAAATAACAATTGATTATTTAAAGCGCACCTGGGTTGAGGTTTACCACCTATGGCTGGGTACACGTGTAAAAATGCACAGTACCTATTATTGCCTTATTAAGCCTTAGTCCTAGGCATGTGCTTAATAGCCACTAGCTATTTAATTACCCGGTGAATTCAGGGCTTATTGGCATTTATTTATAATTTCCCCCAGCAGGGACGTGGCTGTGACAGCATCAGGGACCGCAGCCTCAATCCACGGTGCAACCAGCCCCAAACCCACGTCCCCAAAACCAACCCCCAGCTGCCAGCCCTCCTCCTTCACTCCTAAAATCCCCAGAGGAGCAAATTAAGCCCCGTGCTTTGCAGCAGGCAGTGGTCTCACCCCTCCCCTGGACTCGGCATTACCATATTTCACTCGGAACGCGAGATATTTAAAGGTAAGTTTCCATCAGGATCCATGAGGATTTATCTACGCGGGCTCCCATTAGCGGTAATAAGATGAAGGCGATCAGCCTCATACATTTCACTTTGGCCAGTATAAATGCCTTCACATTCATTAGACAGATGTCTGCTGGAGTCACAGGCAGGAAGGAGGAAGGAAAAAAAATAATAATAATGAAAGAAGGGGAAGGAAAGGAAGAAAAACACTGCCAGGCTCCTTCCAGCTTTGCGCTGCGGGAGAGGTTGGGCTCTGCACAGACTCAAGGATGCTGGGCAGCCCTGGGCTCAGCCCCATTTGCCAGCACTGGTCCCAGCAGGCAGAGCTACAGCCCTGACTGCTGTGTGCGTGGCTGCGGGATGCAGGATCTCTGCTTTCTCACTTGCTCTGTCCCAGCAGACGTTGCCATCTGCCAGCGTGTCACCCTGACGGGCGACTGTGCCAGTGCCACGCTCTGCATCGCTGTGAAGGTGACACTTTGCAGGGGTCCGGCTGTTGGGCTGGCTTTGTTTTTTTTGTAATTTCATGGCCTGAGTTGATTCTGTTACTCACAGAGCAACTTCAAAAAAAAAAAAATCATAATTCAAACACCACCAGAAGAGACTTTGTAAAAACAGTCACTCCAAAACCCCAAGCTTTCAGATGTCATTACTGCTGCAGTGAGCCCTAAAGATAATGGTTGAAATCAGGGCCCTGCTGTGCACTTCACAAACATGCAAAACCAGCCCGGCCCTCCAAAGCAGCCAGCACAGGCTCTGTGTTGCAGCACAGTCTGCACAGGTCAGGGCTGAGCACTGCAGACAACTTATTGCTCATTCACACCTGAGGATGTTAACTCTGAAGCATACTGATGGCAAGCAACAAGTCATCATCGCATTCTGCTACCTTGCCTTGGGTTACGGCCAGCTTCCTCTCCAATAAAAGTACCTCAGCACCCTTCAAGCAACCCAAAAAAGGCAGTCAGAGAGCACGAGCTCCAAGACAGCAGCCACGCAGAGCTGGCTAACACACCGAAACCCTTTGTGCCATCTGTCGCAGGGCCACCAAACGGCCCCATCTCCTCCATTGGTGCTGAGGGAACACCTCTGCAGAGCTCCTCCACCGCTGAGCCAAACCACCGCTTTCATGACGTGACATTTGTTATCCCTAATTACCAGCTTGGCTTCATTTTGAAGTCATTTGCACTGATTACTCCGACTGCTGCCTTGGGTAGTCAATGACGGAGATTAACTAATCAGCACGTAGGAAAATATTTTAAACAAATGTATATTCACCCAAATTCCTTCAGTGTCCTGCTTTGCAGCATCCTGGCTTAAATTGATGCCCACTCGTTCCTCTAATCTGACACCAGCTCAAAGAGCCTCGTGGCATCAATCCGCTCAACTCCCTCCAGCAATGTGTAAGCCCTCCACGAAGCCCCTTTTTAATCTCCTTTTTGTCAGTGATTACAGAGCTGGTGTCTCTGACTCTGCCCAGATAGCAGCCCTCATGGCCCCACTGTGTTCCCTCGGCCATCCCGCATTGCTCCAGCAGCCATCACTGCCCTGCTGTGCTCTGGGATGGGCTTAGGAGGAGGAAGAGATTGTGAAGGCGGATGGAGGACAGACAGACCGACATCCCCACCGGGCTGCATCGCAATGCGTTAGCATGCAATAAACTCCTTCCAGACTTGGCACTGGGAGGAAAAGCAGCTGCAAGAGCCTCAGCCAACTCTCAGCAGGAGGGAATCTGCCTCAGGCACGGGTCATAAACACCCATGTGGCGAAGCTGCTGGAATAAGGAGTGATTTCAGCTCCGACAGCAAAGCAAATGGCCAGGCAGCAGGAGTCCGCTCTGCCCGCACCGTGCAGGAGCCCAGAGAGAGCCAGGAGGAGAGGGGAGAGGAGCAGACAGCACCCAGACACAGCTACAGGGATGCTCACGTGCTGGAGCTGGCACTGCAGAGCAGTGGGATGCTCTGGAGGGAGGATGCTGTAGGTCAGGGATGCAGCTCTGCATCGCACCACGCTCACACAAGTCCTGTTACCCTAACTTCTTTCCTTTTCATTTTTCGGGGGTGGGAGGGAGGGAGGTGAGCTCCTGTCTCCTTTCTTTTTTCCCTTTTTTTTTTTTTCTTTCTCCCCAAAGTCTTCAGCACGGACGATGGGCTGAGAGCAGCAGGGCTCAGGGCTGCTCCACGGCTCGTTTTCGCCATCTAGCGCTCAGCTCTCCACCAGAAAACCATCCGCGCTCAGCCAGCACCCAGTTCCACCCAGAAACGGCCCGAAATAGGGGCGACCTCCCATGGATAGAACAGGGATGGGATGCTGGCTTGCCCACGCAGCCCCAAAATGACTCAGACCTACATGCTGTCCTCTTTATGAGCACTTGACATCAGCCATAAACCCTCATATTTGAGCCATTTCTAAGGAAAACTTTTTGCTAGTGGACAGAATGGCAATGAATGGTCCCAGATGGGGCTGAGCAGGCAGCATCAGTGCAGGGTATGGGGAGGCAAGCTGTGCCCCCAAAGCCCCCCACACTGCTCCTGCTCTCCATGTCCACACGACCATAAGAAAACCCTGCAGGCACCTCAGTTTCTCCAGCCAAAAAAAGGGCAGAAAATGTCTCTTCTTAAAAATGCAGAGAAAATCATCTATTTCATCCATCATCAGTATGCTGGGAACCTTCAGGATGAAAGTTACCAGTGCCTTCTTAAAGGCTGAAATGCCTGTGTGCACGATGCTCAGGATGCACACTACTCTCCAATAGACTGTGCCAAAGAAAAGCAACCCTTCAGAGAACAGTTTGACACCCCCAGCATGCCCGGACACTCGCCAACATTAAAATCACAAAGCATTGCAATCAACATGAGAAAAGAGAGCTAGTCAGAATAAAAAGCAAGCAGGAAAACCAGTCCCAGCTCCACACCAAGCTGCAGCAGGAACCACGGAAGGCAGAAAGTGATGGAGCAGAGCTGAGCCCTGCAGGATGCCTGCGGGCTGCAGGGCTGCATGGGGAGGGCGGGCTGTGGTAGAGTGCAAAAGTCCCCCAAGTGCCACTGAGCTGCTGTGCAGTGCTGCAGGAAGGGATTGCCATCTGCTGACAAGCTGCAGCCCTGCAGCGAGCCCTGCCTGCTTCCACCCTGCAAAACCCACTGGGGATGGGGGAGCATCCCCAAATCCATGCGGTGGGATGGGAGAGGGGCATCCCAAAGCCAGCTGCAGGGATGGAGCTACATGGAGCATCAGGGCTGGGGGGATGCGCTGCCACCAAGGTGCCCCTAGGGAAGAGGTTCCTGGGCAGGGAGGTGGGGATGCAGTGGTGGCACCCCCACAGGACTGGGTGCCAGCCCCCAGCCAGGACCACATCCAGGCAGTGATGCTGATGCTCCTCCACCAGCACCAAACATGGAAAAGGCAGAGGCATCTACCGGCTCCAAGTGAATAATCAGCTTATTACAGATTCAGATAGAAAATCATAATATTTGCTAATCACAATATTAATTTCTTGCTAATTGGCTGCCTGATGGCACAGGAAGAGCAAGGGGGCACCAGCTGGAGCAGTGCCTCGTGTGACTGTGAACACGGCAAAGCTGGGTGCTCCCATCAGCGTCCCCAAGCCTTAGGGACAGTGACACCTGGCAGCACTTCCCTGCAGAACGGAGCCCTGGCAGAGGGACCGCGCTTGGCAGAGAGACCCTCACCACCTACATCAGGAGAGGAAGGGTTTCAGCACAGGGCAGGGGACTGGTGGGACTCAATGGGAGGAGGGCAGAGCAAGGGGCCAGAAGTGACATCAGGAGGCAGGGAGCCCTGGGGGTGACTCCAGGAGCAGCTCCTGGCAGGGAGGTGCAGGTGACCCCACAGAGCCCAGCCCCTGTGACACAACGCAGGCTGGATGCCAGGCAAGGCTGATCACAGAGCCGCCACCGCCGCTGCCGCTAATGAGGCCCTTAGGCTAATTAAAAAGCCGAGTAAAACACAAAAACATAACGAGGAGCCCGTTTATCAGTCAATCGGAGGACATGAAGGCGCCAATAAAAGTTGGAGCTGCCTTCTTGATGCCAGCAGCCCTGATCTGGAGCGGAGCAGATGGGCACCAAGATGACTTCACGCTTCCCAGCCCCTGGGGGAGGAGAGGGGCTGGAGAGGCACAGCCTGCAGGGCTCCCTGCACGCATTGTGCAGAGAGCTGCTTGAGTTGCTCAGCTGCTTTGGGGCTTCTGAGCTGCTTTGGTTCATGGAGATGCTGATGGACTGATCCTACGGCCCTAGGCTAAAGGGACAAGGGGCTGTGGTGGCATGTCCCACCTCCATTGGGCACCCGGGCATCAGCCCACCTGCTGAGGGCTCCTCCTGGCTTTTTCCAAGGACCCCCAGTTGGTATTGCTCTTACCCTCCCCACGCTGGGACATCTGTGAGGTGAGCAAATCACACTTTTGGGGGGTCTGGGGGCAGCCAGCCCTGCTCTGGGACCCAAGCACCACGCAGATGACAAAGCTGGGTACGTTTTGCTGACAAATGCCTTTCGAGGGTTTCCTCACCCATCTGTGGATGAGCAGGGGAACCTCAGGGGTGTCTCTGCCACAAACAGATGCAAACCTCAACAGCAGCAGCTGGAGCTGCCTTCTCAAGGCACGCTGCCTGAGGGGCTTGGGAATGCAAAGGGGCAAAGCAGCGTGGGGCAAACCGTAAGGGAATGCGGGATTTGGGAGTGTGAATCTCAAACCCATGGGCATTCGGTTCCCAGGCCAGCCCAATTTCTGCTGTGCCACACGTTTCCTTGCAGGGAAGAAATTCCAGATCCATCAGCAGAGGCGTCGCAGGCGATGCTGCTGCGCTGTGATTCATTGCAGAGAGGCCGACAGCCTGTAAGAGGAGGGGCTGCAGCCTTCACTGCCTCCCCTGGTCCCAAAGCACTCTGCACACCCAAGTAACCAATTCAGAGGAACAGCCAAGGGTCTCAGTGCTCCCAGCCTGCAGGAGATGCTCTGCGTGTTCCGTAGAGCCAAGCTCAGCCTACATGCAAACTTCCCCATATTCAACACAGTGCCCTCCTTCTGCACAATGCACAGCTCATCCTCATCAAAGCATTGCACTGTTAAGCCCCAGAAGTTTACCCAAATGCAGCCCAGGGCTGCTAGACCCACCTGGGACACCGCCACAGCTCCATTCCCCTCCCCTGCCCCTGGGCTGGCTGTCAGGAAAGCCTCTGAAATGGGGCTGCTAATTAAATTACACTTACAACCCAAACTGCTTCGTCAAGTAAATAAATAAATAAAAATTAGAAGGTCATCAAAGTTGCGTTTGGAGACCATCGCATTAGCATACATCTGCATAGCAATGAAGGGAAAAAAAGGGCCATTTAAAGAGAGCTGGTAATTTACCCAGCCAAGTAAACTTCATTACCTTTAAGTAGCACTGCACGACAAGCACTAATTCACATTTTTAACGACCCTGGCACAGATGGCAAAGAGGGACCTGGGACAGGAGGATGCAGCCAAGGTGCCCTGAGGCACTGGGGGGCTGCAGGAGCGGAGGTCCCACTGACAGCATCGCCCCTTTCAGGATGCTCAGCCTGGAGATGCAACGTGGGATAAGAATGGGGAGAAAGAAGCGTGCAGCCCTGCTGCCTTAGCACAGCCCTGCAGCACGCAGCCCTGCTCTGCACACAGCAGTGCAGTTACCCAGCAGAGCCGTGTGAGGACAGCACAGCCCCGCCGAGCTGCCACGTCGTGGTTCCACAGCCTGAGCCGTGCTGTTACAGCCAACGAGGTCAGGAGCCTCAAGGCTGTAAAATCACATCTTTGGGGGCTTTTCTGGGTGGGTTTTCTTTCCAAATCGCCTACGCCTAGCGCTTCCCAAGTCAGTTATCTGCAGGGGGCTGCGGTGCGTCAGCCATGCTTGAGGGGACAGAAATCTGGGGATGGACAGCAGGAGATGCCCTGCTGGGGGTGTCAGACCACGCGAGGACAGCCACCTCCAAAAGACATTTTGCAAAACAGTATTCAAGCTCCTCTACAAAATCAGGCACAGCTGAACCTTCGTGCCCCTCGAAACCTCCATATTTTTTGGTCCAGTGCTCTGTGAACCCCAATGGCTGGGCACAGGGGTCCCCATGCCATGCTGGTGGCTGGGTCTCTGCTGCCCTTCCTCCCACTTCCCACCTCCTTTGCTGAGCTTTGGAACCATCTCCTCTCACTCCTCAGCAGCTGCTTTCAGCCAGCCTGGTTTGCAGCCTGGCAGAAAGGAGCACATCCTGTTTGATCCATTCTCATGCACTCTGAACACGCAGAAGAGCACTTGAGACACAAGAAACACAACAACCTGGCACACAGAGAGCTGCTGGGGCACTTTTCTTCTCCCAGCCCCAGGTCCCACAGCTCTGTGATGTATGTGAGCACAGCTGAGCTTGTTTCTCCCTTCCCTTACCTTAGGGACCAGCTAAGAACTAGCAGAAAACAATAATAAAATGTTTAAGATGATGAGATGTGAGTTCGTTCTTTTCTCTCTCCCCTTCTTGAGACAATAGCTGTGATGATGGCGATGATTACACGGAGCATAACACCATTTCACACTGAGATTGAGCTCAGCAAAACCAGTCAGGAAGAGCCAGGATCACTCCTCAAGCCCTTCTCACCTTTGCCTGAAGCCTCTCCAGGGCAAGGAGTTGCACAGGGAGGGCAGGGGCAGCCCCCCACCTGCAGAGCAGGCTGTGAGAGCCAGATGGCTCTAAGCAAGCAGACAGCAAAGCAATGCACCTGCAGCATGGTGAAGTGTTTGCAATGCTCCAGCGTGGCAATTTCTGAGCACCTTCTCGTTGCAGCCCCCTGGAAATGCAACACATTGCTCTGCCCTCCTGCTAGCAGTGATCCCCCATCCAGAGAGACCTAAAGAAAGGTTTGCAAGGAACACTGACACAGCAACACTCACTGAGATGTGGGTGAGGATCTGCTGCTGGAATAAACCCACCCTGAGCGCCAGAACTAAAGCACAGTGCTGCATGGTGTGTCTGCAGCCCATTATTTGGGTTCCAAGGTGCCACTGCTGCGACTGCAGAATTAAAAGCTTATGCACACACTGTTGGTACAGAAGTCCCCCTCCGATTCCCCCACAACCAGAGCCCATCAGGTCCTTCCCAAGCTGCCTGCTAAGAGAGATGCTGAGCAAAATAAAGTTGTGTTGCAAAGTAATTGCACCTGGAAGGCAGAGCTGGCGCTGGGAGCCACCTCCCTGCACTGCCTCTTTGAAATGTGCAAGCAGCTGCCTGAATACATCAGTAATAAAAACAACAAAGAGGAAAATTGGGACAAGCTGCGCTAACACGGTGGAGGTGGGAGCAGCCAGAAGATGGGAAGTGGAGTGGGGGCGGATTGATTTTCCCTGTCTTCTAATGAGATAGAGATTAAGGTGGTCCTCCTTCCTTCCTACCCAGAGAAACCCATCCCAGGTTCAGCTGCTGCTGTGGGAAACTGAGGCCCAGCTGTGGCTCGCTGGGCCACACTCCTAAGCCATCACCTGCAGAAAGCAGCAGTGTCCAGGCTATGGGCACAGAGCATTCATCTCAGCATCCAAACCTCTGTGTCAAAAGGGGAATCACCCACCCAGTGCTCCCAGCTGGCTTTTTAACCCCTGGAGGGTTCATTTCTTCGCATCCGTGGGGCATCCTTATGGGCAGCACTGTGCCACGCAAGCAGGGAGCAGCGCCCATCCATCCGGGTGTCCCCAGGAAATCACCACTGCTCAGATCTGCGTCACATCACAGTGATCAAACATGCTTGCAGTGCAGCTATGCATCATCACTGCTTCTTTTTATAATCCTTCTTCTTTTTCTCTACCTCACCCGGCTCCAGCAATAACTTGGAGAGATGTCTCGGGATGCCAAATAACAGAATGCATTTCCGCAGCAGCTCCATAATTAATGTTTGCATCGTTTATCTTTCATGGAAAGATTATTCTGACTAACGAGGTTCTGGGCCACTAATTCATTACAGTGTCTTGTCACTTCCTGCTCCTTCTTATTACCCAGAAATAGACTCATTAGTCAGAGTTCAATGACAGGGAGAAATTGTGTTCGTTAATTTAATTCCTTTTCTCTCCCTTCTGGGTCGGTGTTTGTCCAGAACCAGGGGGTGAAAGGGAAGGGAGGAGCACGACCTGTTGCAGAGGAGATGCTGACACAGCTGGGGCTGGAAAAAGGGAGATTAACACCTCAGTGCTGGTGTTCAGCACAGGGAGTGCAGCAAAGACAGGCTGGTGGGAGCAGACTCAGGAGAGGCACCCAAGGGGTTAAATGCCCTCTGATTTTCACAGGCTTTGGCCATGTTTTCTACAGGTAATTACAATAATCGTGGGATATAAACGCCGCAATTCTGCAAGGCAGATCAGAAAGGGGTGTGAAGGGAAGAGGCAGGAGGCCAAGTGAGATGAGAGGGATCTCCTAACGGCTGTGATGCCACCAAGAGGGCTCCAGCACTGCCAGGATCCCCAGCCCACCTACACACCCCATCTCATTCATTAAAACCAGAACGCCTGCACCCAGCACCACCCAAACCCACCCCCTGCAGCCCCTGCCCAAACACGCGGCACCTTCCTGACACCACAGCACAGCCAAGGGCCACAGCAAAGGGTCGCCAGGCGGCGATGCAGGGAGCCAACAGCTCACCTGGCTGCTTTTCCAAGCAGTGCTCTGAGCCCATTGCCCAGAGCTGAGTGCTCCCTGTGCCCACAGCCCCGGCGCATCGCTCTCCAATCTGAGCACGGCAGGAGGACCCGCTGCTCCCTGCAGGATCAACCATTAGCAGCTGACGCTTCATTTCAACACAGCCTTGAGACTGTCCAAATATCTGCCTCGGATGCTCGCTGTTTTGCTTCTCGGCTCAGCTCCCCTCGGGGTGCTGCACTCCGTTCCCATCCACCCAAGGTCCCCCAGGGCACTGCTGTCACCACCCTGCACGGCACTCCCTGGGACAGCGAAGCAGAGCCTCAGCCACCCCCAAAGCAAAGGGAACACTGTCTGCTTGCAGCAAAGTGTTGCTGCCATTTACTGTTTTCCACTCTACTCTGAAAATACAAGCATGTGCAGGGGGGGAAGCCAGCAGGGAAAGGATGCGTTGCTCCTCATTTTGGTGCTTTTCCTGTTGTTTACAGCTACTTTTTTCTCTTTTGCCAGACTCCCTGCAGCCCAGCAATCCCCTGCTCTGCTCACATTATGAAGATATCTCACTGCAGAGCAAAATAGGGCAGGAGACAATAATTCTTTCCTGCCCGTTCCTGGATGCTGCCCAGAGCATTCGCTGCTGTAATTCAGGTTTGCCACTCCAGGCCAAATCTTTGGACTAAGTCAGCACACTCACTGGAAGCACAACTGGAAGGGCCCTGAGCAATGAGCTCACTCCTACCAGCAGCTGCCAGCAAGGCCATTCCTGCACAGACACCACAGAACCCAACACACAGTGACACCCACAGCTCCATCTCCCACCCACCAGCATCTCCCTCTGCTGCCACAGCACTGATGCTCTCCCAAAGGCTGTCCCCAAATTGGGCACAATGGAGGGCTGCATGTTGGCCCTGGGGCTGCTGGCCCTACCTGTGCTGCTGGTCCACCGCCGCGCAGCTCAGAACCCGTGTGAGAGAAACAGTTTCACTTTGCCTTAAGGATGAGTAGAACGAAATGCCACTTACCTATTGAACAGAGAGAAAAAAAAACAGGAGAAAAAGGGAAGTATTACACAGGCATTCTTTGAAATCAGGTCAGCTCAAAGCTTTGAAATGGCAAAAACTGAACGATATTTTCCTCCCACTCCTCTCTTTGCCTTCCCCCTCCTTTTAAAGGACTTCCTACTTTCAAACATCTCCACGAGTCCACTTTTCCCTTCATTGTGGTTTTTTGCTCCACTGTGTGCCAATGCACAGCTCTACCTGGCACGGCAGGCACATCCATGTGCACACACACACACACACATGGCTGCTGCCCCTTTACGAAAGGAGGAGGTGGGGAGTAGAGGGGGGGACCTCAAGGAGGACATCAGGACCTTCCATGAAGCCCAACAACAGCTGATGGGGGATCGATGTGGATGGGGAGGCAGCAGGGAGGAGCTCATCTCACTGCACCCCACCACCCAGGTGATGATGCTGGGAAATCCTCAGCACCAGGGGGGATGGTTATTATTGCATCCATCCGTCTCCCTGCCCACCTTTCCAAAGCACACGAGCTGTGTGTCATAAACCAGACAGGGGTGGAAGCACGCCATACAACCTCAGCTGTTGCAAGGAGGGGTTGAGAAATTTGTTCTCATCCCTCTGCAGAGCATCAGTCTGCAGCTTGCAGCCATCTACCGAGGGCATACGCAAGGAAAAAAGAAATCCTGATTGAGATGGGCTCAATTTGCTGCACTCATGAGCTCGTGGCCATCGGTGGGGTTCTACTGCAAAGCACCAGACTGGAACAGGTCAGTGCTGCCCATTTGTAACAGCTAATGCTTTCTTGGAGGGGCCCTCCTTGCTGTGCAGCCCAGCCTTAACAAATTGCTGTCTGCTCCTCAAAGCAGCGCCGTAAAACCACAAAACCAGGAGCTGCTGCTCCCCAGTTTCAACTCACGAGGTCTCTCTTTTGCTTTGCAAGAAGTAAATGCGACTGGTTTAACTCTTCTCCCTCCTTGCAGCAGGGCTGGGTGCTGTGTTCCCATTGCATGGGAGCCCCAAAAAAGCAGAATCACACCGGCTGAGAACGCAGCACTGCACCAGCAGCACATCCTGCACACACAGCAGCTGTGTGCTGCAGCATCGCTAGGTGGGGACAGAGCCCTGCGGCCAGGCAAGATGCTCTCATTCTCCATGCTTTGTAGCAGGGTTTCCTATGCATTGTACTCATTTCTTTTTTTGCAGGAAGCCTATTTATCGATTTTTCACGCTGGGCAAAGCAACACATCCTGCACCTGTGGGGAGCTTCATTTGCAGAGCCACGGGGCTGCCTGCCATCCCTCCTGATGCAGGGGGGAGGATTAGGGGACAGAAAAATGCATGGCAGCTTTGAACTGTTGCTCCTGTCACCCAGTGGGACTCAGCCCATGCAACCATACAGGCAAAAGAAGGCCGAGAACATTTATTTGACTTCTTTCTTGTTGGAAAAATGTTGCATTAAAGAAACTACTGACGATCACCCTGGGATGCTGCGCTGGGTCCACTCTCAGCACTCCGCATTAGCAGAGGTGACACTTTGGTCTGTGGCTTGCACATCTCCCCCAGAGCAGAGAGACAAAACTAAACTGTGTAATATATGTTAAGTTCATGAACAGGAAGTAAGAAGGCTGAGCAGGGTAAAGCTGTGCAGGACTGCAAGCTGAGCAATGGGAGCTCAGGCACCGAATTGAGCACCCCCGAACAGCAGGACAGGGACAGAAGGGCACGTGCAAAGGAGGTAGAATGAGCCACAGCCCCAGGAAAGCTCATCTCCCCCTCCTCACCCGTACCTCTAATAACCAATTAATATTTAGTCAACAAGCAGCTCTGCTAAATCCATGGAGATGGATTTCACAGGAGGGCTATTTCATGTTAAATGAGCACTGACTCATCAGCGGCATTTACCAAGGATTACGGATTAGCTGCAGGCACAATATCCATCACACGAACCCTATGGGGAGGCAGAACCCCCCTCTGGATCAGGGAAACCTTCCAGGGACATTGCTCAAACAGGGGCTGAGTTTTTTGGCCCTCTAAACAACGATGCTTGCAGTCCTTCATAGGCAACGCAGCCGGGACACAGGCTGGGGCAAAGCTGATCCAACCCAAGAGCGATGGATGGATGCAAAGCAAATGAGCTGCCAACCTCCCAAAAAACGGAGGCGCCCCATGGATCTGTTTGAACCAAAAGTCCCTTCCCATGGGCTGGGATGCAGTGCCCAACAGCAGCGCTGCAGCGAGCTCTGCTGATCGGTATTGCATCCACTGGAGGAGGTGATTAACTCCCTGACCCGCCGAGCTTTAACGCGACCTCTGAGAATAGATAGAATCTTGTTATCTTGTAATGAGTTTTATGGCTTATTTCAGTACATTTTGGCCATGTTTCTCCAGTGATTAGGGCAATTATCAGCCTGTGCGTTTCAGGATTATGAATTATGGAGCTGCTGAATGACTGCAGAGATTTAATATCTCCCAGCGTTCCTCTGCCTCTCTTCCAACACTCAACTCCGGGCTGGCATCGCCTCTCTGCTCTTTATGCCTGGAGCACGGGCAACTCTGAGCAAGGAGGAAAGCATCAATGCTTACATGTGTAATTACAATTAATAACACGCAATATTAACACACCCCTGCCCTGGGTGTCATCATCCCTGGGTCCCACCAGCAGTGATGCAGGTGATGCCAATGCTTCTCCCACATTTTGCACCACAACCCTGCTGCCATCCTTGCCAGCCCACTCAAGACAGGTTTTATTTCTGGAGAAAAATCAGGTCTTGCATTAAAAGAATGCTTCAAGATGGAGCTGCTGGGCTGTGGGCATCCAGCCCATCCACCCATGGGCTGTTCTGGAGCCCTCTGGGTCACCTGGCTGAGGGCACCCAGCTCTATTTGTGGCCTCGTCCCATCCGGAGCTTATTTAGAAACTTAATGCCACTGAGCAGCTTAGGGTTGAGCCTCATGCACAGGATTAGCAGGAGGGGAAGGCAGAGATTCCTCTCAGATACAACTTCATTTAGACATGCACAAGGCTGTTCCTGGAGACAGAGGGTTAATGTCTACAGCCCCATACATGGACAACAGAGTGGTTCCTTGCTCCCCTAATGGCCCCAGTGTGCACCAAAGCAATTCCCAAAAGGGGACAGCGTGGCTTCATGGGAAGGGAAACTGAGGCACACTGCTGCAGTGGGACCAAGGCTGTGTTCCAGCCTGGGGTCTCCAGCTGCAAAACCAGAAATGATGGCACATTTGCTACTGAAGCAGCCCAGACTTGCATCACAGCACTGTATGAGCATGAAACCCAGGCCCCAAAAACTAAATATAAAGATGGAGATCACAACGGCCAGGCTCCATGCCCCCGCTGTGATGGGCACAGCACAGTCCAGGAAAGGCCAACGTCTGCTGACATAACCCATCCTTAATTCGGTCCAGATGGAGCCTTTTAATGATCTTGATTCATGCCTGGTTTTATTTCCATTTTTTCCTCCCTGCAAATGATCACTGGCAATTGACTGCTGCTTGGGAAAATACAGACGGCATCGCACGCGGCCCCGCTTCCTCTGCTCCCGTGGATGCTGCCTTCCTTCCGAGCAGAAAACGTAAAATATTAATTTTGTGTAGAAATAAAATTAAGCCCTTGGAAATGGGCTCCGAGAAATAAAGCCGTCGCTTGAGTTAATTAAGAAGTGATTACAGTGAAAGGCTGCAATGAAGGCTGCATGGCGCAGCATGGACCGAGCTGCTGCCACAGCCCAGGGTGGGAAGGACTTGAGTGATGAGATGGGAGCTGGGTGGTGGGAGAGGAGCATCCGTCCCCATCCCTGTCCCATTTCTGTGCTCCTTTGGCACTGTGCTGGTTGAAGCTGAGCCATTCCACCGAGCGCTGGATGCCAAAACTATGCAAAAGCAGGCTTCCCCCAAGGGGTGCAAGTGCCTCTGCCCTCCACGAGATGACAGATAAAATCCCCTGTTCCTGAAGGAAGGTAATTTGACATAACAGCTGTTCTGACATTCTCTCCCTATGGATATTGCTGGCAATAAGAATGCAAATCAGTGCTCTTTGCACTTCTCCCGGAGAGCAACTTTCACCTGAAGAGTTGAGAGCACTTCCAAAACGTGAACTCATTAAAGCTCCCTTCCCTCTGGTGAGGCCGAGCCCACAGACAGACAGATGGAAGCAGACAGACTGACTGCCCCACTGCTGCCCAGCTGCGCTCCGACCCCAGCTCCAGAACACAAGGGCTGGAAGGGATACAGTGGAAACTGAAGAATCACAGAATCATTCAGGTTAGAAAGACCTCCAAGATCCCCAAAGCCATCCCCACCTCATCCTACTGTGCCCACTACCCACGTACCTCAGTGCCACATCCCCACAGCTCCAGAACACCCCTAGGAATGGTGACCCCCCACTCTCTGTCAGCTGTGCAGTGCAGCACTGCTTTCCAGAGAGGAAATTGTTCCTAATCCCCAGCTGGAAGCAAATTGCCGAGCACAGCAGCAAGACATGGAGCCATGTGGCTGCATCTCAGCCAGAAAACTCCCATCTCGCTCCTTGCCTTACTGATGGCATTGTAAAATGGGGATGGAGATGCCTTGGTGGAAAACCTGGAGATCCCTTCCTCCTGGGGAGGGGATGTTCTAAAATTTGAGCAGAAGTGCTTAGTGCCCCTCTGCTTCCTTTGTGGCAGCTACTAATTATCCCTCTAAATGTATAGGCTCCTGGGATGCACACAGATGGGTATGGAAGTCAGCAGCAGCCTCAGCTGTGCAGCAGTACCTGGCTTGGCTGGAGAAAACCCCACTGTGCAAAGGGTGCTGAGAGACATCCATGGATGGCAGCAGCTCTGAGAGGCTGTGGAGATGTGGAAAAGCCCCAAAGCAAAGCCTCAGCCCTCAGCGCCATCTCAGCCCCTCATCCCAGGGCTGGATGCTGTGGCCACCTCCCAGCCAATGCCCCTCATCCAGCATTCAGGGGGCTCACTCCCTCCTATTGATGGTATTTTACTTTGTATAATTAAAGCTTAATGAGAATAGGGACCAGAGCTTCCCCGGCGAGCAGCCTAACCTCGGAACGAAGGAGCCACTCAGATTCCTAATTAATAAATACCTATTTGTATACAAAGCAGAGCGTGCCAGCAGGAGGGCAGCTGAGCATCTCCCATCCGTGAACGTCCTTCAGCAGCTCCCAGGAGCTGCGGGTTCACATTCCCCAGGCAAAAAGCAGGATTGATTACCAGGCGACTGCTCTAAGCCCTAAGCTACTGGATTAAAACACAGTTATCACCACTCCATTTCTTCCGTCAATCTAGACCCTATTTTTTCCCCTCCTGTAGTTGAGCAGCATTTGATTAATTCAAATCACACCAGCTCCAGACAAGCAACACGGCCAATTTACTGCCCACTGCAAAACACTGGTTGGGTTGGACTGAGGCTCCTCAGCTCCCAGCCCCAGATCTGTGCTGCTCCAGCACTGGGGAAACCACGTTCGCCTCCAAAATCCTGAGCCCATCTCTTTGGAAATCCAGTGGGGGAAATGAGGAGCTGCCAGGGGGAGGCGGATGCTGCAGTGCATGGCTGGGTTCAGATCCCAAGTTCCTACAAAACAAGCAAATTCCCCCATTCACACATAGGAAACTGAGGTCCAGAGATGGGGATCTGCCGACAGCTGTGGCAGAGCAAGGAAGAAAACTCAGTCCTCCAAACTGCCAAAGGTGCTCACAACAACCAGGCCATCACTGCCCTGCAAACCAATGCAAGTCCCCCAGAAGGACACACTCAAGCAGGCTTAACCCTCCATTAAATCACTTCCGTCTCACTCTGTAATTTACTGTTGCAAGCAAAATCAATTTAAGCAAAGGTTAAACTAGTTCTGTCTGTATTACGAGTTTGCACTATTTTAAATAAATTGATTTAAAATCAATTTACTTGATTTTGTGCAACTTTTCTAATACAAGCTCAGACATCGCTAAGCTCAGCCTGGACTGCAGACCAGCTCACGCTTTGTTTCATTGCTGGACCTCTCCCAAAAGATGTCGAATGTCAAATTTGGATGATAACTTTAAGTAACGATGATACAGAAATGGGGAAGATCTCCACAGTTAACCCAGCTTTAAATAGCTATTATTCCCCATACAACTCGTGGAGCTCTTCCAAAAGGAGGCAGCGTTGCCCAAAGTTTTCCGGGTGGCACAGAAGAGCCCAACCTGCTTTTCCCAAGCAGCAAAGGAGAGTCAGTGCACAAAAGCCTTTTGTTCCCCATCCCTGGGCACTGTTCTGCCCCTCTCTTCTCTGGTGGTCTGGCTCAGATCTCAAACGAGCCCAGGTGTGGCTTCAAAGCATCTTCAGCATTGCAAGTACTTAATAATAACCCATCCCTGCAACTTCTGCAAAGCCCTCTCTGAAATGAGGCCATGAAAGCACCTTATGGACTGCCTCATCCCATCACGAGGGTGGAGAAAGGGACAAAAATAGCTCGAGCACAGCAAGAAAACGTATGAAAGCCCCTACTTTTTGTCAAACAAAACTGACCTCTCGTCCCATGAAGAATAACCCCTCAGCAGAGTGCCATAAGCTTGCTAAAAGCAGGCTACCATTTGATTTTCACCTCTGTGGTCTGCATAAAACGGCGAGGCAGGACCTGGGTGTGCAGCCTCTGCTCTCAGAGCAGAAAATTGCTGGAGCACAGGGAGCACAGCCAGAAGGGATGCATGGAGCAAGAAGCCCCAAGGGCAAGGAGCATGAATGTGGGAGGGAATCATCGCAGGCATCGACGTGTGGGGCAACAGAGCTCTGCTGCATGTAGGAAGACATCCCAAAAGTTGATATAATGCACCAAGACCTGACTTGTTCATTGCTGTGCCCTGCAGGAAGCATGAATCTCCCCTCTGAGTGCCCAGAATAAAGCAGAGGGGCACACACCACACTGTATGGCTTACGCACTGAGGCACAGCTTAGCTCTTCTGCATCACAACGCTGCACGTGGAGCTCAAACTCAAGAATGAGCATTGAGCCTGTAGAGCACAGCTCCCATCTATCCTCAAACTAACTCCTAAAGGCTCATCCCCACGCCCTACAGCAGCATAGCACAGTCACAGAACGACTTGAGCTGGAAAGGCCCTTAGAGATCATCTACTTTGACACCACTGATGTTATTCTCTGGAGCAGTCATTTCCTGCTCCACTTTCAGCCTCCAGAACAACTTGTGGCAGGAGGTCTCGCAGGGCAATCGTGTTGCCACTAAAATTTCATTAGGGATATAAAATTCTCTTCTATCAGGCTTAATTTTGACAATTCCTAATTCTGTAGGACATCTCTTGGATCTCGAGTTGCAACAGACCAGCAGGACTTGCAGCTGACCTCTCTGCTGTTCACCATCCCGCAAACACTACAAAATGCTGACATACCTGGCAAACAAAACCCTGAGCAGCAGCAAATCTGATGCTGCAGTCATGCACAACCACCAGCTCTGTCCCTTTCAGCATCCCATCCCCACGCATCACGACGACACCCATTTGCAAGCTGATGGCTGCAAGGAGAGATGCTGAGGTCAGGTTTGGTCTCCCAGCTCCGCAAAGAGGCAATGAGGGGAAGAGGAGGGGATTTTGGTTTGGAGGAGGGGGCTGAGGAGAAGGCGAGGTTGGAAATTTCCTCCTGGCAGCCCTTTTCGAGAAGAGTTATTAGAATTTATTTTCAATTATACACAAGAATAAGCCGTCTGCAGTATAGTTAACTTTCAATTTCAACCAATTTTCGACGCATTCAATCATAGATGCCTCAGTGATTAAGAATCTATGTTGCAAAACAATTCCCACTTTGCAACAATGCAATCAAACAGATCTACAACTCATAACCCATTATCCAATAGTTTCTCAGCTCATTGGTGAAGTGAAATAGGATTCACCAAGCGTCCCCTTTTTACCCAGCGAGGCCCCGAGCTCATCTGCAAACAACGCTGCGACTGCAAACAGCCCGCAAAGGGAATGTGGGCTGTTGTTTTTTTGCCTCCTGCTCTCCAAGAAGCCTCGTGCAAACCTATGGAGTGCACAGCCATCCCACGGCAAGGGCAGCGCCTCCAAAAGCAAGCTGCTTCACCTCCCTAGCGTAACACTGAGGAGATAAAGATGACCTGGAGTGGAGGACCTGGGTGCCCCCCAATGGGGACAGGCAGACATCCCCACCCTGCAATGTGCTCCCTTCCATGTGCAGCCCCTACCCGGGCTCCTCTCTGCCTTTGATGCCAACAAATAACAATTTCAGAGTGGGGAAGACACCTGGGAGAGCTGAGGCACTTGTGCTACAAGATAATTAGAGATTATTATAATCGAAATTTCATTGCCACATCAAACTGTGTCTTTTAGCATTAATTAATCTCCTCTCCCAGCCTCTGAGCACTCTCAGCTCGCTCGCTGTAGGACAGCAGCTTGTCAAACACACCAAAGTCTTGCATCTCATTACCTTATCAGAGGGGTGAGCGGGGAGCTGAGCAGCAGCAGCACATCTCCCAGCACCGCCGCAGCCACGAGGACACCTGCATGCCTGCACCCAGCTTGCAAACTTGTCCAGCACAGGGCCTGCTTGGAAAGGATGCTACTTGCAACTCACTGCATTGCATGGCCTTGGATGAACTGCATCAACTGCGACCCTTGCAGGGATCTTGGATGAACTGCATCAGCTGCAAGGCTGGCATCCTTGCATGGAGCGAGGTGCTGGTGCTTTGCTTTCCCAAGCAATTCAGCCTCCAAAATTTCAATGCATCTCAATGTAACAATACACCCTTCGCAACCCCACAGCAGCCCAATGCAGGATACTTTCACAGATCCCAGCCCAAGTAGGCAGAGGCCCATAGGGAGTCCAGACACAGAATCCCAACTCTGGGCTTCACTCAAAGTTCAGACTGGAGGGAGACACAAGAATGAATCCAATTTTTTTCATGATGGTCCCAGCGCCTGCTGGATGATGCCAAGCCGAATGGGGTTTGGAGCACCAACCAACAGGACGGACTTGGCTTCAGGCACCTGAGACCTGCTGCAAGATCCCTGAGCAACTCTGGAAGTAACCAAAGCAGCGTGGTGCTGTGAGCCAGGAGCAGGCTGCATCACTTCTAACTGTGGCTGCAGAAATTGGGTGCCCTCAGCCCTGCCAGGTCCCTGCCAGCAGCACAGGCTGTGTACACACCAGTGACACGCATGAGATGCCCTGTGTTCCACTCATTGATTCTCCACTGCTTTCATACCTCCTCTGGAAATAAATATCCTCTCCTTCTTGTTTCCACCTCTCCACTCCCCCTCTCCCCGTTATTGGCTTTGTGACAGAAGGCTTTAATTTATCCCTCCTGCCACAGCTTTATGCCGCTCTTTTCTTGCAATTTACCCCATATATTATCCCCCGTCTTGTGTCATTTAACTCCAGAACGTGGCTGGTGATACAGTTTGCTTGAAGGATGCTGGATCCATCAATCCTGCTCCCAGGGACATTGACAGCAGGGAAGTCCCAGCACACAGTGGTACCTCAATGCACAATGCTGGTGCTTGGCTTGCACACCTTGCGGTGCCTGCAGCACTTTGCACATCCCAGCAGGAAAGGGAGGAAACAGCAGGGAGAGGCTCAGTTGCTAACTCCACCCCTGCAAACAGCACTGCTCATAGGGGCAGGCAGAAGCTGAGCCTCACCAAGCTGCTCAGCCCCACTGATGCTCCATAGGGGCACTCCTGGCTTTCTGGGGCATTCATACCAGCACAGGGAGCTCACAGCAGCCCCAGAGCAGCGCAGGGAGGAAACTTCCCATCATCTTCACCCCCCGAAATGGGACAGGGAGAGATGTGTCAGCCACACAGAGCCTCTCCTCTGAGCTGCTCAGTGCCACGTGGATGGAAATTGCTCAGCAGAGGGAAAGCGCTGATGGAAAGCAGAGGGGAAAAAAGGAAAATTAAAGAGAGAGAGGAGGAAAAACTTAATGAAATGAAAAATGCATCTTGTTTTATTTATTTATCGCAATATTTCCATGTGGGGAGAGCAGGACAGGCATGATTATTCATCGTACTCTACAAGCCAGGCTCTGCAGGGAAATGCTGCCACACTGCTGCCTGGCACATCGTTAGGATGCGCTTAATTGCGCTCGCTCTCGAGGGAGGAGAGTCCCTCTCTGGGTGCAAAGCCTGAGTGCAATGCATGAGCCCACCCTGCTCCCCACGTCCTGCACTGCACAGTGAGCAAGCAGTGTCTCAACTTCAGCACTGCTGACATCACAGCAGCCCCAGCCCTCCTGTGGCATTTCCCATAAGCAGACCTTGCTGGGAAGGATGTTTCCTTGTTGTTGGTGGTATTGACGGGGAAATGGAAAACTCCCTGCACCTCCTGCAAGCAGTGCACCAGCACAGCTGTGGCAAAATTAGCAAAACTCCTGGGGATTTGCAAATATCTGCACAAAATCCCAGCAGGAAGCTCATGAGAAAGGAACTCCGTGAACAAAGGCGACCTTCAATTACCACCTGCATCAAAGACAATGTCTACAAAGAACCTTCCTGGAGGGGGCAGGATCAGTTTGCTGATCCCTCCATCAGGACAGAAGCTGGATGAGCTTTAAGGTCCCTTCCAACCCAACCACGCTGTGATTCTGTGCTAAAACAAAGCACAGCCTGGGCACCCAGAGCACCAGAAGCCACCAGCAGAGCACAGCCCCCATCTGCAAGGGCAGCACATGCACCGTGCTCACAGCTCTGCTATGCCATCGCCCTGCAGAGAGATGCTGCAGGATGGGATGCACTCAGCCGTGCTCATCCCGCAGGCACCAGCTGCTGTCCCCGTCTGCAGACATCTGTCCCAAAGGAAAAGGAAGCCCTAGGGGAGCTGGGGGGACCATGCGTGCTCAGATATGCATGGGAACCCAGGGCTGCCCCAGCTGAGCCAAGATTGCAGCTGGCTGCCTTCCCCAAGACCTTTGCTCACATAAAGCCCCTGCTCAGCAACGTCAGCGTGTTTGTTGTGTGTTTGTTTGTGTTTTATTTTGCCGAGGAAGCAAAAGCAAAGGTGGAAGGTTAAGTCCACTTAACTACTCTGTGGCCAGCCTGGCAGATGAGCTCACACAGCAGGCAGCTCTGAGGAATGACTGCAGCTGGGCCAGCAGCCACAGCCACTGAGCCTCCATCCCTCCTCCTCAGCAAAGCACAGCCCTGGCTGCATGTGGGAACGTTGCAATGCACGATGGCATGCGCACATGCGTGCAGACACGGCAAGGGACTGACACCCACAGGGCACTGCCTCTCCCTCTGCAGTTTGCAGTGCAGTCCCACACTTCTCTGCATCCCCAGCCCTCTGCACATCTCCACCTCTCCAGCAGGGAAGGCAGCCCGAGAGTGGCACGTTTCATGACGGAGCTGCACTGGGGGCTAAGCAGGAGAGATGTGCAAACTCAGTGCAGAGCTCCCAGAGGCCAGCAGCTGGGGCTGGCCCTCAGCAAAGCCCGAGTGACAAATCGCACGGCAGCCGCCGCCTCAGCACCGTGATGACAATTAGCTGCTCACAGAGGTTGAAACAATGCAAGTCCCAGCCCTGCCAGCCAGAAGATGCCAAGGGAACGTGCACTGAAAGGTTTGGCCCTCTTAGCAGCTCTCCGAAGTAATTCCACTTGTAACTCATAAAGCTTCCCCTGCCGCCCGCGCCGCGCTTGCCAGCTCGGGGATGAGGCAGACATTTGTATGAGATATACAAAGCCATTTAGCTGTTCAAAAGCTATCAGCACTTACATGCAAGGTTGAAGCAGGACAGATTCTGCTGCATTCAGGGCATCAAAGGGGATTATCCGGGAAATGATAACAGATTTTAATTTAGATCATCCAAGATGGGTACAGGGGACGGGGAGGGGGAGCTGGAAGCTGGGGCTGGCTCAGCTCTGGGTTGTGGGAGAGAGCACAGCTCCATTTCAGACACACAGGAGCAGCGCCCACCTGCAGGTACTGCCAGGTATCTCACTGCAGGGACAGGGTCCAGGCTCTCTGCACAAGGACGGATGGATGGAGGCCACTGACATCAAGGCTTTGTGCGCTGCTCTGCTGAATTATGGGGCGACCTGCTAAGTTTGGGATGTGTGAACTTGTCCAATACAAACACTCCCTCAAAATGAAAGTATTCCATTTCTAAACATGCAAAAAAAGAAAAAAAAGGGGGGGGGGGAAATGGCTTTTAGATTTTTTTAATTGAAAATACGTGGCCACTCCTCCCAGATTGATTGATAAATAGTTTTAATCAATTCCTTGTTTTCTTTTTTGGAATCAGTGATTTGCCTCATGTCCTCTCTTGCCACATGGCTCCTCTGCAGGTTTTGCCTTTCTATTTCTGACAATCCCAGATGGGATCTATGAATAAAACCAAAGAGGAGCTGCAGATAGGCTCCGAGTCATTAACGCAGCAAATATAGACCCTGCTCGAGATCTGAGACACGAGCAGGGGGGGATGAAAAGCTGTCACCTCTTCCTGGGGACAGATCCAGGCTAATGTGAATGACGCATCCCCAACATTAACAGAGCACGGGGTCTGGCTCTTCCCTTTTAATCCACAGGTAAATTCAGTGCCTGTGGGCTATATATAAAACGTATAAAGTGGGGGTTGGCACGGTACAACCCTCCTGTCCAGTGTGTCTATCTCAGGGGTCCACCTTGGAGAATCACTCACACCATCCACGTTGCAAAAATGGTTTTCCCAAGGATTTCCATAGATCCCAAGGGTGATTGCACCTTTCCACACTGCTCTGACCCAAGTGTTTGTCCAGAGATCACTGCATGCACTGCCTGGCCACCCAGATGCTATAGTGGAGACACGCATTCAGCATCCCCAGAACCCCAAATCCTCCAAGTTTCCACGCCAAAGCTGAGGGCACAATGCAGGCCCAGACATGATGCTCATGGAGTCATTCCAAAGCACCCAGCAACCTGAATTCCACCAGTCCCAGCTGGTCAACCTGCACATCTCACACACAGCCAAGTCCCATCCACTTACACGCCTGCGAGGTTGACCGGATTCCCAAATTCCACCTGAGGTTGATTTGATGATCAGCTCCCATTTGAGGTTGACCAGATGCCCACATCCCATCTGATGTCGAATTGATGCCCGAATCCCATATGAAATCGACTTGATGCCCAGTGAGATTTACAAGAAACTCCAGAAAGCATCCAAAAACACTCACTGTGTCCACCTCAGCACTGCCCCAACAGCAAACTTTGCAGAAATTCTCCCGTCCATGCAGAAAGCCTCTGTGCCCCATCTCGGCAATTCAAGTAGTAAATAAGCCAAAGGAACCTCGCTCCAACTTTAATGCTAAAGGCATGGAAATGAAGTCAGACGACACTGCTGAGAGGCAGGGCATCCTCAATAGCCCCCACCTCCCTGAGGATATAACATTTTTTTCCAATTTTTCTATTGCAATGTTTCTCTGGAGCCCTGATGACGCAGCTCACAGCCCCCCCCCCCCCCCCCCCACCTCCCACCACTAAATGCAACAAAATGGATTTTTCAAATGTCGTGCTGATATCCACTTCATCAAACATTTTCCTACAGACGGGACAGTAACATGGATTTTAATCACTTTTCTACAAGCAAATAAACGGCACGGAAGCCTCGCCTCCACCGGCGCTTGGAAATTATGAATTTTTCAATAACCTTTTCTATTATTCATCCTGCGTTATTCCGTAACGTTTCCATGTGAGGAATGTGCTTGCCACACACTTTATGAATCTCTTCTTTTATTTATTAAACAGCGAGGTGTCTCCCCAAAACCCCTCCTCCGTCCTCTGGAAAAGATGTCAGTGCAGGCTTAAGACACACATAATTAGGCGTCGGGTTATTAATAATTCCCCTGCTGTCAGAGCAGCTCTGTGATGCAGTTGGCTCAGCCTCAGGTGGTTTTTGGGGCA
The DNA here is from genome assembly GCF_026119805.1 of Tympanuchus pallidicinctus. NCBI lineage: Eukaryota > Metazoa > Chordata > Aves > Galliformes > Phasianidae > Tympanuchus > Tympanuchus pallidicinctus. The sequence goes on from NW_026294748.1 coordinate 4,354,056, forward strand.
GATGCTGGGAACAAAGCGCAAAGTTTGGGGACAGAAGAGGGTAATGGGGTGGCCCAGAGGGGATGGGCCATAAAAGCACGGGGATGTGCAGTAAATACAAAGGATGGGTTGTGGAGGGGATGCCTCAGCAGCACAGCTCCTGGATTGCAGCAGAGATGAACCATCTCACAGCTGCAATGCTCCGGGTCTGCACTCTTCTGCCCTGGAGATGTAAGAAAAGGAGATATTGGATGGAGGAGACCGGGGATTAATCTGAGTGCATTGCTCTGTATACACACAAAGTAACTGGTTAGAAAGGGTTTGCAATTGAGCAGGAGGTGCTCCTGTCCCAAGACCTCACACTGTTGCAGATGACATCTCCACTCCAAGGCAGAGCCTTTTGTTGCTGGATCACGAATGGATAAACGATAAAGAGGAGCTGCTTTATGCAGATCTGCGGGGGGATGGAGGGAAAGTAAGTGAAAAAATTAAGGCCTTGATCTCCTGCAATGCTCCTGATCCCTTCCCCAGGGCTTGGACAGCAGCCCCACAGCACCAGCCCTGCTCCTCCTGCTGCTCCCAGCACTGTGACAACGCGTCCCCAGCACAGAGCCCACATCGGCCTTCATGCCCAAGTGCTGCTTTTAAACTTGCAAACGTAACGTGAGCAAAAAAGCAGAGATGAGGCAGGTCTGAATCAGCCTTGAGCACCTCCAGGGATGAGGTACCCATAGCTTCTCTGAGCTATGAGGATTGCTCCCCCTTAGACTGTTATAAGGTGAGATGCCCTCTGAGACACAAGCCTGGGGAAAATACAAAGCTGGTCCAAGGAAAGCCACCTTTAACACCCTGCCTGAAAGGCACAACGGTGATTTCAGCTTCCCTCAGACATCACAAAATCCTGCAGCACTTTGCTCTCGAGATGCAGACACAGAGGGATCCAGGAGAAATGATTTCTGCCGCTCACAGGAGTCGCTGTGTATTTTTTTATATATATGAAATCAACACAGAATATTTGCCTGGATAAACTAATAGAAATTGCTTGTTGGATGAGTTCACCGGCTATAAAACCCCGCAGTTACAAGGTATAATTACAGCAGCTTTTATTTTCCTCAACAACAAAAAAAAATCTTCATTAAAACAGAGTTAAGGTTGTAAACAGATCATTAATTTATAACAACATTATCAGATGGGTTACAGTTATTAAAAGAGCACACACCGAAGAGCCAGGAAAGAGAGGACGGAGGGGTAGAATGGGCTGGATGTTGGAGAGCTGGATCTCATAAATATCACAGGCACTAACAGCAGCAGGTGATTCAGCAAGGATGCAGGAGCTGGGTATTATGGGCTGGCGGGGGGATGCTGGGTTAGAACACGTGGGGTCTGACCACCCCATCAGCTCCCCTTTCCCCTGATACAGCCTCAGGTCTGATTTCAGTGGATGGAGTGGGAGAGCGAGAGGCAGAAATACAACCCTAGAAAACCTTTTAAAGCCGTCCTGGTCCTCCCACAACGGCGCATTGTTAAAAGGGATGTGATTCCAAGGGGACGCAGTGGATCTATGCAGTCAATGCTCCAGCACTTTAGTGGCAAAACAACTCAATAGCCTCAATTGACTGCATGAAATTCTATCATTTTACCACTACAAAGAAAGAAGGTAGAGAAAAAAATACAAATAAGAGGGTACATTGCATTTGTCTTTCGTTAGCTCCCTCTCCAAGAGCATCTCAATCCCAGTCCACAGCACGGTGTGAGCCGACCCCTCGCTGCCCACAGAAAACCAAATGCTCCCAAATCACAGCCCTCTGTGCTCCAGAGCAGCACAGCCTCGATGGCACAGAGCAGCCCCATCCCCTGATTGCCACCTTCCTGCTGATGGAGATGACGTGGGATGTGATTAAAGATGCTCTGAACAAACACCATCGCTGCTGATGCCAACTCTTCCTGCCTCCTTCCCAGCCAGGTCACTCGGAGCTCTGCTTGGATGCTGATTTCTCATTCCCAATTTGCCCGGACTCTGCTCTTCTTCATCAGCAGAAGAGCTCTGATACCGTGAGCGCAGCAATTGCTCCTCTCCTGCTGATTGGGCTTTGTAGCTTCTGCTTGATGGCAGGAGCTCCGCACCCTTGATCATCCGGCATCTGAGAGGGCTCAAGGGTTCAGAGCATTGCAAAGAACCAGAAAGTATTATTTTCTTCAAGCAGAACCCCTGCCTCGCTTCCCTTCATCTCTTTTTTTCCTGCTAGCTATGGCACGCTGTAATTCAGGGGCTCAGCAGCCACAAAGCACAGCACAGCTGCCCTCCACACACATCTCTGGGCAAAACCTGAGTGTCTGGTCTGCAGGGTGTGGGGAACTGCACAGCATGAGGCACAGGGGTTGGAATTGGAGCATCTCCGAGGCTCCTTTCAACCAAAGCCATTCCATGATTCTGCACCAGAGCCCATTGCCCTGTGTCCACCCAGCATCCCTGATCCATCCCCACCTTGTGTTGCACATGGGACCCAACAGTGCCCCTGGTGCTGCGACCCCAGGAGGGACCACAGTGCCTCTCCCACTCCAGGCAGTGCCTGCCAGCATCTCTCATGGCAGGCAATTGATATTCTACCGAGCATCTTTGGAAAATCATCTGCAAACAAGACGCTGCAGGCTATAAAATCACTCCCTCTCCTTCGCTTTAGATCGCAGCCTAATAAAAGCACAACACAAACCAGCCAAGGAAACGGCCGCTCTTTGCCCAGCCACCTCATCCCTTGTGTATTATTAATCGGTTTCAAGTTGTATCACGGCTTCCTGGGGCGGGAAGGAGAAAGGGTCTCTGGTGGTGGAGGAGGAGACCGTCTTCTCCTTCCAAGATCTGGCAAGAAAAGTCTTGCTGAATGGAGAGAAGAGTGGCACTGAACCTCTCCAGCCCCCACATCCCCGTCCTGCAGCTGAGCAGAGGGTCTCTGCCCCATGGGATCCTGCAGGGGGCTGAGGATCACACCAGGCTGCTGCAGCACAGCCTCCACGTATTTCTTTGCTTCCACTGAAAAACTACAATATATTGTCTATTTGGGAGCAGTTTAGGTCGGTTCATTTCACACACGAAATTAACCTGATTTCTTTAATAGGGGATTTTTATTTGGTGTCAAGCCCCAACTATTACACCAAATACCGTACCCTGGGACTGCAGCTATTAAACGTCCCCTCTGTGCTCTATGCTGAGTGCTGCCAGACGCACTGCTGGGGCGCAGCCTTGGTGGCACTTGGAAATAATGGCTCAATCATCCCTAAACGCCCAGCTATTTACTGCTGCCACCGGACTCGGGAGATGTCTCGAAGCAAAAAGTGCTTTAAGATCCCCCAAATGGAAAACAAGGCGCTGGGAACTGAAGCCAGGCCATTTCCAGGTGGGCAAATAACAGCACGGATCCGGCCACCCGCTATTCCCTCTGCACACCCTGGGGCAGTGATGGGAGCAGTGTGCCTCCAGCCCCATTTCCGTGGCCATAAAGGTGCAATCTGCAAAAAAGCCAGCTGAGATTTGCGGCAAATCCCCTTTGGGGAGTGGGGCAAGCAGCTCTCACAGAAGCGGGGTGCAGGGATTTAATTCCTCCCCTTAGTGCCAAAGCTCAGAGCTGCACTTTGTGGCACGGCTCGCAGGAGGCGTGGGCACCCGGCTGCATCCCGCTCCGCTCCACGCCTGGTTTAGCACCTGACAAATGCCACCCGTTAATTTCCCTCCCCTACCCCCATGCGGGTGCTGCTGACATTTTGCTATTTCCCTGGGAGATTAGCTTGAGCGTAATGAATTTTCCCCAGCCCCTCCTTTTTTTTTGGGGGGGGGCCTTCTGGCTTTGCTCGCTCTCAACTCCACCAGCTCCAGGAGCGTGCCCGACACAAGATGAATCGTCCAGAGACTCCTGGAGCATCCTTCTTTACACTTCATGTCTTCCCACAGCGGATGAGAAATAGGCTTTTTCCTCATCCATCATAAGTCAGCATGACAGGGCTGTCGTTCTCCGGTGCTGCAGCGCTGTATCACGCGCCTCTCGGTCCTGCTTGGCTGAGCATCTGCCTCCCTGCGAGCAGCTGGGACCTTTCTGAAGTGCTTTCGATTGTATCAGGGATTTGGGCACTGAGCAGAAGTCATTTCCGAAGTGCTCCTCCCCCCCTCCCTGCTGGGCTGTGCCCTGTCACATCCTGAGCAATTCGGCTGCTCCCTGGAAATGTCACATTCAAAAGGGGAAACTGAGGCACGGAGCACACGCGTCGTTCTGTGAGACCAAAAGCAGGCAGAAGCATCCACAGACCCTCCTTATTCATCACCCTGCATCCACAACTGCTGCTTCAGCATCCCCAGCACAGCTCATGGGAACTCATCTGCTGATGGGTGCTTTAGGAGCACCGTCATCGCCTCCAAATGCTGATGCGCCTCGCCAAGCAAAGCCCACGCAAGCACAGAAAGCACTGATGCTATTGCACACACGTGGTGGTTCCCAAAACCTGAGTGATGGCATCACAAAAATGTACAGCCATCAATTCTTATCTCCTCAATAAACTCCGAGCACTTCGTTTCATTTTCCCTCCTGCAACATGAGCCAAAACACAGCATCTCTGTCTCAGATGCACTCCGATATGGATGCTGCCATGGCAAGATTATTCACTTATTTAAAAAAAAAAAGAATCTGCTATTTCAGATATTTCTCTTGTGTTTGGGATAGAGGGAATTTGGACTTAGGGCATCACCTGAGCTTCAACACCAAAACGAGAATCCTAGTCCCCAAAATGAGAATCAGGATCCCCAAAACAGGAATCTTGGACCACAAATTGAGAACCTTGGTCCCCAAAATGAGAACCTTTTCCTCAAAATGAGAATCCTGGTCCCCAAAAGGAGAATCTTTGTCTGCAGAATGAGAATCCTGGTATGCAAAAAGAGAATCTTGGACCCCAAAATGATAATTCTGACTTCCAGATAAAGTGTCTTGGTCCCCAAAATGAGAATCTTAAGCCTTCAAAACGAGACTCCTGGTACACAAAATGAAGATTCTCCTTTTGGAGTCTCATTTTGGGGAAAAGTTTCTCATTTCAGGGACCAGGATTCTCATTTTGAGGACCAGAATCTTGGGTCCTTGACGAGCATCATGGCTATCTAAAGAAGTTCCTCAAAATGAGAATCACAGCCTTCAAAATGAGAATCCTGGCAGGCGAAACGAAGGTTCTCTTTTTGGATTCTCACCTTGGGGACGACTGGCAGCCACCAAACGTCACGGCCAAACAGCGTGCGTGCAACAATCCAAACCTGAAGGCATCCAACTGCCAATGCTTCGCAGCCACAAAGGCGATGTTACACAGATAAACCTATTTTTAAACTCTTAGGCTCATTAGTCAAATTCAAGCTGTGTTGCTCTATCAGAAAGGCTCTGATGATGCTGGTTTTATTCCCCATTGGTACCTCATCTCTTCTTTAACGCTTTTCATTTAAAGTTTTCAAACACGTACGCTTAAAACTTTGCTGTCTGTAAAGCTGCAGCAATGGCAGCCAACTCCCACCGGCGCATCACGGCACTGTTGGTCCCCAGCCTTCAGCAGCAATCCTGTCTTCAGAACTGGGAGATTCAGAGCACCCCGGGGCACCTTTTCTTTCCACCTGCACCTTTCTGAACCCAAAAAACCCTTCTGAACCTTAAAGCAAGCACTGGGGCTGTGCCTTTGAGCAGGTTCTCACCTCGGTGGAGGAGGACATCTCTCCACAGCTCCACCAAAACCTCCCAGATGATTCCAAATGAAGCGACCACAAAGACAGTGGGAGAAGAAGCAGGACGTCTGAGTTTTGCTGTGATAAAAAAAAACAAACCCACACGTTTGGGATCTGCTGAATGTAAACTGCACAGTAACTGGGGATTTCAGACGCTCACAGCTATCTGAAATGGGAGGACAAAAGAAGAACACTCTGCTGTGAACAATTGGCAAAATAAATCATTCCTCAGCATATGCTCAGGTGAATCAGAAGGAAAACCAAGCACAAACGCTTGAGGATAAATACCCAGAAGGTTTCTATCGTCAGAGAGAGGCCAAGGATGGGCAGTGCTCAAAGAACCCAGATTGCTCCTCATCCTCATCAGCATGAGATGAAGGAGTTCAGCTCTGCAGCACTGACTGCAGCACAGGGAGGGCTGTGGGTCATCCACTGCTTCTGGATGAGAGTCTGACCATATCCTGCACCATCCCACCCAAAACAGCTGGAACACAGCAGAGCAGTGCACAGCGGGCAGCTGCCATCACTGCTGGGCTGGGGGAGTGGGGGCATCCCGCAGCTCCAGGCTGATGGGTCAGACTGACACCATTTGGGCAGCAGCATCTCCTAGCAGAGCCAACAACACAGACACCAGCCAAAAAAAACCAAACACACACAACTTCCAGCTCCTTGGTCTTATCTTGACTCATTGGGCTTCTTTGCAGGAATGCTCTCAGGGTGGGAGGGCAGCAGAGCTCCGCTGGAGGAATGACTACTGCATCTGCATAGCTGGGATCTCCTTGAGAGTTGCACTGCACCCAGGTTTCTTCACCCCACAGCACCTCAGCTGAGCATCTGAGCAGGCTGAGGGCGCTCCCAGCCCCAAACCCAAGTTATTATGCAAGTCAGGCAGTGCTCGTGACAATTAGACATCACAGTGCAGGTGCCTGGCTGCCTGCACCTGGGCTGCAAGCAGCGCTCTGGGCAGATTTGCAAGGCTGCATGTGCCACAATGGGGCTGCTCTGCACCCCAAGGCAGCTTTAGGGTTACTGTTCCCTTTGCCTCCATTCCCCACCTCCTTCAGAGGCGGTGGGAGGGCTGCAAGTTGCTCTGAGACCAAGCAATGTGAGCTACTGCGACTCTTCCCACAAACCTGAGCGTGGTGCAAAAAGCCCCACCAAGGAAAACACCTGAGCGACTCCGTTCAGCTCCCAGGCTCCAAAGGCACCCCAAGCCCTGGCTAATGACCTCTCCTATCTCACTAATCAGTGCCAAGAGCTGATTTCAGATGACTTTGGAGGCAGGCAGGCTCCTGGCAGCAGTGTGGACGCGGGCTCTTCCAGCCCTCTCTCCTCATCAGAGTTACTGTTTTGGGTAATGATGAAGCAAGGGAATTGATTTGAAGCCTAATGAATAATCAGCCACCATCAATAATTGTAATCACTAATCTGGTGCAATTAGAGGCAATTATAATAAATGCAATTTCCTCCCGAGCTGCTAACGAACTGCAAAAATATGAATTGACTCGAGCTGGCTGCCTGTGATTTATGCAGTTGCAAGATCAAGGATCCTATTATGCCAGCAAAAGCTCTTAAAGGGACAGGGAACGGGGTCTGTGGCCCTTCTCCATCCCTCACTGCCAACAGAGCCACAAAACGTTAGGAGAAGTCCTAAAACAGCTCCATAGGGGCACGAAGCCCTTTAGTGGCTGCCCTTTCCCCACACACGAGGCCGAGCACATCCAGGCACACAATAAACCCCCTGAGCTCATGCTCCCGTTGCAAGATGCCTGGCAAAGCAGGGATCACGTGCAGCAGGCGAGGTGACACATGTCACAGCCGTGTGCGAGCAGAGATTGCCACCTATTGGCACAGCAGCACGTGCTGTGGAGGAGATCACTGCATCCCCAGATACAGATCAGCAGTTCAAGCAGTGGGTTTGTGTCACTGGGGAGATGAAGCCGCGGACTTCAAGTTGCCTGTTATCCTTGGGATGCAGTTAAAGGCGGCATTTCAAAGCGCCTTTTAATTTCAAGAGCCCGCGATGACACGCGCAGCCTCCATTTGAAAAGGTGATAAGCACAAGAGTGGGAGCTGACAAGAGTTTTCGAGATGAAAAGCAAGCAGACAAGCACTTTTTCCTCCCAAACGCGATGGAAAGTGAAAGATCTCGGGAAAAAAAAGTGCAAATCACTTCCTGAAACAGAAGAGTTGAAATCAATGGAAGAGTGGAAAACATCAAAACGACAAATTCTGAGGATTTCACAAGGCCAGAACTTCTCCACCAATCTGGGTACTCATCAAGGCTGGATTTTGCCAACAGAAGGCCTAATTTCTGCAGAACAGCACAGATATCACATCTCCAGTTTCAAAACACATTTGGTGGCATTGAGGAAGCAGCAGCTGCCATCGGGCAGGATCACACCATTGGGTTCCCATGGGTCAGTCCCAAGCTGGAGAGACATCACAGCTGCACAACCATGCCAATAAATGGACCTCCAGGAGCATCCCCCCCCCCAGTGTGAGCCATTTTTCTCCTCGCAGTCAATAGCTCCCGCCCTCGTGTCGGTAAATCTCAGTGCTCACCTCCAGAGCAATCAATACCTGCTTATTATCGGTCGGTAATTGTTACAAAAATTTAATCAAGAGTCAATAAAAGAGAGGAACAAGTTTATTGCAGGAGCAGGAGAATTTCAAACACAACGTATGTCACTGACCAATTACCCAGTATTCTTGGCTTCTGCTCCTACTATTTATTATTTGGGCAACTGAAATACCCAGAAGATTCAACCTCGGCTCTGCAAACTAGACTCTGCACAAAGAACAAATCCACCACCAAACTGTGGCAAGACAAACCACCAAGTACATTGTATAGCAGTGGTACTGACTGGTCTGGAAATGACGGCTGCAATGAGTCCAGGAGCAAACCCACAGCTGCTGAAAAATGGAATGACAGATGGGATGCTGGCTCCCAGATGGAATGGATGCTGGAAGAGGGCGGTAGGAGGACAGGGGCTCTTGGAGGGGGGAAAGAAAAACAAGGGGGATGTCAGATTTCAGGTTTTTTAGTCTTTTGAGGATCTCTCCAAAGTTGGATATTGGGAAAATGTTTTCAGATAGAGCAGTGCTGCACTGCACAGCTGCCCAGGGAGTGGGGGACACCATCCCTGAGGTGTTCCAGAGCCGTGGGGATGTGGCACTGAGGGATGTGGGCAGGGGGCACGGTGGGCTGGGATTGGGGCTCTGAGGTCTTTTCCAGCCTTAACAATTCTATGATTCCTGCCTTGTCTTCCACTTGCCTTCTGGTCTTTAAGGCTACCATTTCTGAGCTTTCCAAGAATCCACTGCCTTCCTGCCATGCCACGCAGCCATCCATACAGGGACGGAAGCAGCAGTGGCAGTGAGCGTGCCATGGAGCTGCTGCACAGAGCCTAGCAGGCCTGGAAATCCTGGGTTATACTTGTGAGAACTTCTGGGAATGCTGCTACAGAAGTCTGGCTGCTCTGCTGCCTCTCTTGGTGCCCGCTTACCATCCACCCTTCACAAGCACAGAACTTCAAAGCTACCAAACCACTCTATTCCCATGTGCTCATTCCCCCCTCCCTCAAAAAAAAAACCACAACCAAATGCAGATTTGTGCCTGAGGATTCCTTCCACACCGTAACAGATCCTATTTAATTACCCAGCAACAAACAGCACCGCCACCACCTTAACGATGCGGGAGAAACACACAAAAAGAAACACATACACAAAAAAAAAAAGAAGGGAAAAAAAAAAAAGAAGTCCTCTGCTTAAATTTCCAATCATGAAGAGCTCTGTCCCCCCTGCGGCACAAAACAAGTAATAAATATGGAAATCCGTAAAGCCGCGCACGCAGCGGCTCCGCACGGCACGGAGCGCGTTTGTTCACTGCTCCCCCACGTCCCACACACGCTCCTCCCCATCCCCGACCCATTTGTTTCTTTGCAGTACCCCCACGAACGCCAGCACTGTGCCAAAAAAGCCTTTCCTGTTCCTCAATGCAGCAGCAGAACGGCATTGCTCTGAGTCCAGTCAGCGCAAAGGCAATGTGAAGTTTGCTCCGCACACTGAAGCGTTTCTGTTTGCATCCATTTCCACTTCCTCCCAATGCCGTACTGTGAGATGCAATCAGATGAGTGCAAATAAAGCAATTAAAGAAATCTCAGGGGAATCGCCAACGGCCACTGATACCAATCAGCTTCAAGAGGGTCTTGGCACCCAACCTGCGCAATATTTCATTTTGAGAGTGGTTGTTGGTTTTTTTTTTTCCCATCCAAGCGTGGAGCTGCAGCTCAGATCTGACCAGCTTTGCACACAAGGACAGCGATGCTCTACATGCACCCAAAGCACCAAGCGCTAGCATTTGTATGCACGCACATACAAAAATGCTTTCTTACATTCCTGCCACCCATGTTTACTCCCAGCAAGCACCAAGGACCAACTCTGCTCCCCCCCCACCCTGCCTCGTCCCTGTCCCCCTCCACCTCCTCCTCCTTCCAGCGCTCCCATCCACACCAGGTGGACCACAACCACCTCCAACTACTTACGCAGCCACCCTGCTAGAATCCAGGCTGAAAACATCTCCTAGATCCCCAGTCCACCCCTACTCCAACCCCACTGCCCACAGCCCTGCAACAGCCTCAGGGATGGTGATCCTGCTGATCCCCCACTCCCCAGTAATGGCATCGCAGCTTATTTTTAATTGTGCTGGAACCAAATTGTTATTTAAACTTCAGATCTCGCTTCTCTCCCCCAAGACCCCTTTAATTCCTCCCAGATGTTAATTATAGCGAAATGCAAAGCTGCAAAATTTCAGACTGGCTGCAGAAAACCCCTCCGGCCGGATCCAGAGCTGATGGGAAATCAATGCAGCCGCTGAGCTGCAGCAGCAACATCGGTGCACAGAGCATGCAGACCCCTCCTCACCCCCAATTTCAGGTACAGGAGCCACCTGCTACCCACAGCTCTGCACGGACACCACTTCCCACAGGACCAAAGTGATTTTAAAGGCCTAATTCCCGTTTTCCCAACGCATTCAGCAGCTGGGAGACTTCAGCCCTGCTCGCTTCTAATTAAACACTGCGGTCCTTCGAATCTCTTCTGAAGCCTCTGCCCCATTACTGCTGTGCCCTCAGTGTCTGCACCTTTGCCCTTACATCTGTCCCCCATTCACTGCTCCTCACAGACTCCTCATTGCCTGCAAAGATTTATCCGGGCAGATTTGTCAGCGTTTTCATATTTATTCGGACCTGCACGATATAAATTGAATTGTGGGCTCCTTCCATCAGGACTCACACACAGATAATGCTTTTCTATTACATCTGTACACGGGAGGCAGGACTCACTCCATCTTTTCAGATAGGTTTTGGAGGTTGGGCTACTGGATTACTTTGTGTTTTCTCTTTCTTTTCTAAATGCCCATCACGGCAGGCTGTGGCATTCTGGTGGCTGACTTGATAACCCTTAGGATATGAAAGGGAATGGGGAAAAGCAGAGCAAAAACACCACTCCTTCCTCTCCTCCCTAATGCTGAGCAGTAGGATGCTTGAGCGGATGCAACCCTTAACAAATCGATTTGTCAGAAGGAGGGGGACCACGCACAGCATTAAGAAAATAAGAATTATTGGGCAGCTTTAAACATGGAGAAATGGAAACCTGTAAACAACACAGAAAACACACTGCTGGCACAACCCTGTGGGATGTGCACTGCTCTTGCACGGCATGTGTGCAACACGGCATCCCGGCACCGCCTGCACTGAGCAGTCCAGCAAGAACAGGGCTGGCCTTAGAAGCACAGAATCACTAAGGTTGGCAAAGTCCTCTAAGAGCATCTAGCCCATCACCACCAGCCCATCACCACCGTGCCACCAAGCCCACGAAAGCACCCCCCTCAACTTCCATGCCTGGGTTTTTAAGCCCTATTTTATGCTCCGCCTCACGGTTCCCTTCTGCTAGATGCAGCGTGCAGATGTGGCCAGCCAACCTCAAGCCAAAAACCCACTTTTGGAATTGGCCAGATCCCATCCTGCGTGGTGCAGAGCATCCCTGGGCAGGACAGCTGGCAGGGTGTCCTCCCATCCCACACGTCCCTCATCTCAGCAGCTCTTTACCCCTGGGAGCCACCCTGGGGGGACGCAGCGATGCACCCCACAAAGGCACGCAGCCCCCCTGCGCCTCAGCCCTGCCCAAAGCAATGGGATGTTAACTCGTTTCCTCCACGCCACATTAACCCCACCTCCGCAGTCCCAGGGAGAAGCAGGGCTTTCGCCTAATATGTATTTAAAGATCGAATGTATGTATGTATTTCCAAGCATCAGCCACCCAGACACACTTCCAGACATTTCCCCAATTATCCCAGGGTCTTCTGCACAGCCCATTACCCCATAGATGTTACTAAGTGCTGCATAAACAACCCTCTCTGCTGTGATGCTGACACTTTGGCGTGTAAGTGTAAGCGTGCTGCAGCAGGACGGCAAACGGAGCCGTAACACACACAGCAGCCGACTCCCCCCACTGAGAAAGCCATTAACGCCAGCACGGCGGTGCATCCTGCCCGAGCCCAAGCAGCAGAAAATCCCCTGCTCCCAGCTGCTGCCTCCACCCTGCTCATGGCAACTGTCAAAGAAGGGCTTTGCCCTGCAGCCCCATAAATTTGGGGGGGGGGTTTGCATTGATTCCACTGAGCTCGCCCGCATGATGCTCTACGCCCAACACTGGTTAGCCAAAACTCCATTTCCCCAGCTGCCCATGAAGGAAGAAAATTCCCTATCTCCTTCTATGACAATTAATTGTGTGCCATTCCACATCTTTTTTTTCCATGCTGCCAATGACTTGAAAGCAACTTCAGTGCTGCGCCCCCTGCTCCGCCCCATCTGGCGTGGAGCATCACTCCCTCATGGGACAGCAGGGACATGGAGATATCCTTGGGATACCCGCTGTTCCTCCCCTGGATGTTACTGGGCTGCCGTGCTCCTGGCTTGGCTGGAGCTCCCTTGAGCTCCTGCCTTTGTGCAGGACATCAGCTCAGCTCCTTGGATGCATCGTGGTTCAGATGGGCTGATGGCTGCACTACGTGATCTCACTGGTCTTAACCTTAATGATTCTGTGATTCAAAGTGCCTGTGCTTGGCTGGGGGTAAGCACAGCAAGGTTGGGATCAAGAGAAGAAGAAAGGCATCCAAGGGGCCAACTGGCTCCGTCCCCAGCAAAAAAAAAAGGGTCTTGCAGGACCAGCAGCATCACTGCTCTCTGCCAGCAGCTCCAAGACAAGGCTTAGGGGCATCGTCACATGAGCCACCTCCCAGCTCTAAATGCCACCATGTGCTTTTCCCCTCCCCCCTCTCCATTGTTTTTAAGGCAGACAGAGTGTTAATTAAAAAGGCAGAAATCAATTGCCCTCATCTCCCCATCAGAAGCTCCTCTGCATGCAAGGATTAAAGCCTGCTTCTACTTTAAGTCAATTAGAGATAAGGGGAAGCTGACATTTCTACAACCCGCCTTATCAAACTGCTTGAAAACTGCTCAAGATTAAAATGTAAAAAGATTATTTCTTCAGTTCTCTGCCTCAGTCTCTTTTTATTTTTTTTTCCCCCTTCTAATTATTCACAAGAAACCCAACAATCGGTCACCAGCAGCCCACGATGTGGCAGGAGGTTACTGGAAATTCCCCCCTGGGACAGGGGCTGCTGTGAGCACCCACAGGATGCTGCCATCCCCAGCACGGGGCAAAATTCACGGTGGGGCTGCAGCAGCTCCCTGTGAATGGGCTGATGTGCAGGGTATGGCTCCAGCCCTTTGGCTTGGGGACGTCCCTCAAAAGGGACCCCAATGCAGTGCTGCTCAGGTAATGCTGCTGGGAATGGGAGAGAGCTGTGCTGGCAATGTTGAAATAAGCCGAATCCGAGTGAGCTTTTCTGATGGGAAGGAGGTATGTGATGAGATGGGAACGGCTGCATTCCCCCCACCCACCCCTTTTTGTCAATCTGTATTCTCCTCCAAATGTGTGATCTGGCAGGCGGAGAAAAGAAGAGAAAATATTAAAGTTTCATATCAAAACTGGTTGGGGATTTTTCCGGAAATACTCAAAATGTTTGAAACAAACTGCAACAGGAACAGAGGGATTTCATCGGCGTTTCTAACAGAGGATAAAAAAAAACCCATTTCAGCAGTGCCTGCAGGAAGCAGAATGATCTCCTTTCCCCAAAGCTGCAGAGCCACCATGGAGCCACCGAACCTCCAATTGCTGTCACATCCCCAATTCCATGGGAGCATCCCCACCAGGAGCCTCCACAGGGAGTGGGAGATGGGAGCAGACATCAGTGCTCCTCTCAGACACACACTAAGAAGATGAAAAGGGACAAAAATGGGAAAGAAAGGGACTAATATATGCTCTCTGCTTGGCCCGGATGGCAAGATGGGGAATTCCTTTGGGCAAAGCCACGCCAAAGGGCGCTCAATGGGGAAGCAAGAAGCACAACGCTTCTCATCCTCGGTAAACCCAACGCAAGGATGGCGTCCCCACTTCTGCCCACCCCAATGGGTGCCCCAGACCCACAGCACACCCACACCCAACCCCTACGTAAGGACTTCATTAGTTCAATCCCTTAAAGATTTATAAAGCGCTCGCGAAAGCTCCTGCATAGGAAATATTCCAATGTCACTGGAAACGTCAACTATAACATATTAAATCTCTCGCTCTTAAAAAAATAATAATATGAGATTATGTCCCAGGAGGAAGTTTTCCCACTAGACTTCTCTATTCTTACAAAAACGATCTAGCATCACTTAACGGCTCATAAATTCCATCTCGCATTAAGCGGATATTAAACATGTATTTATAAAGGTTTAAACAGATCTGTTCACTTAATTTTCAGTTCTGCTTTAGGCAAAAAAAAAAAGGCATCGCAATCAGGAGGGAATCCTGCTGTGGCTGACGGAGGAGGATCTGCTTCAAAGGGACCAGGGGACGCATGGGGACGTAAGAGCTGGCACTGCTTGTGGCCCTGCAGGACGGTGCTGATGGATGGATCCATCCTGCAGAAATTCATGGTCCTGCACACCAGGAGGTCATGGGGACTCACCAGTTTAGCATAGGACATGACTGCCTTGCCTTTAGAAGGGGTAAAAACCCTTTAATTTCCCATTCTACTGTACAGAGCAGATCTTTGATGGCAGCAAATTGCTGTTGGTCTACTGAACGCAATTACGACCCGTGGATTTGGCTCTCCACGTCCTACAACAACTCATTCAGAGAACAGAGCTTCCTTCTGCCCTTACTGAGCCTTGCAGAAAGCTTTCTCCCTGACGGACCCTCAACATGTTATTCTTAATTACCACAGCACAAAACTCATGAGATTTGGTTCTTCAGCTGCTGCTTTGTTCAGAAGTCTTTGGCCAATCCGCCCTAACAACTCTTCCCAGCATCAAGTGGCAAAATTCAGCTAGACTGAACCACGGCTGAATTTCTCCTGGTTTGTCACTAAATTGGGAGGTGTTGCTCTAAACCAACTTAAGAACACCTGAGTTCGAAGCAGAGCTCCATGCTGGGTCACACGCTGCTGTCTGGGCCCACCTCAGGGAGACATTTAGGAGACAAACTGATGCAGGGCTGCTGGAGAAGTCGTCTGCGTTTGTCTTATGCAGTACAAAGACTGCATTTGCTGAGAAATCAAATAACCTTACAGTTTGGTAAACAGCAGAGCAGAACACCGCGACCCAGGAAAAGCAGCATCATTGGAAGGGAAAGGATGAGAGCTCTACCTTGAGGAGGTCCTGTTGGGTAAGGTCGGACAAGAGCAAAGTGAGAGCCGCAGCCAGAGCCGATCCCTGTGCAATAACAGAGGGAAGCATGCCAAAGGTCTGCTGGGGAGCAATTAGAGCGTGAGGACGTGGAGGAGAAAGGAAATGAATGCCTCGACTTCCATCTCGCCTCTGCGGGCACTGCGGAGAGGGCGGCCCCAGCCTTCATCATAGGCAGGATGGGAGCAGGAAGGCATGAAAGGACTGACAAGCGCCGGGACAGGCGGTGACATTGGGAAGGTGACTGATGCAGCAGCATCAACAAAACATCAGCGTTTCTTCCTCGAAGCCAACAGGCAGACCAAATGCTAAGAGCAACAGCAGAGCGAGCGGCGTCCTCGTAAAGCCTTGCAATTTGGCTCAGGCATCACCTCGCACATGGTGATTTTCTATCCCTAATCCTCTGACTGCTTCCAAGACATCCACAAAAGGCTTTTGACAAAAAACAACACTGTTATTATAGAATAAGGCAATCTGCACACATCGTATTTCTCAAACGCTCTCTGTCTCCACTCAGAAATGTCTAGGATTGACAATCAAAAAAGATTGAATATTGCTATCTACATGAGCATGATACAACGGGAGAAAAAAGCAGACACCTTTATTCTCTGGGGAAAAAAAAAGTCAAAACGTGGAAATTCTCTTCTATAGGAAATGCTGAGACTTTGAAATCTGGGTTGAATTTCACCCAGGGCAAAATTCTGAAGCAGTGAATTTTCCTCACATCACAGAGTATTCCCAGGAATTGTCTTTTAACCTGACGGAAAGCTTTCATTCTGACTCTATTTTGTTTTTTATTACTATATAAAATAAGACAAAAAAAAAAAAACAAGGCTGGAACCCAATTTTGCAGCTCCAGCAATGACACCAATAGGCAATGCTCTTCAAAACCTGCAGTGAAAGTGACCTCACTGGATGCCAAGAAGTGGCAGCCCCTCCATGCATTCAACCAGCAGCACTAAGGTATGAGATACCCGCTTCCACGTGGAAGCATGTAAAGAGAAGCGTAGAGATGGAGGATGAAGAGGAGCAAGGAGAACCTGCAGGGCTCTGCTGCAGAACAAAGCCAGCCCTCCAGCCCCAGGGCACTCCCAGCCTTGGGATGGGAGACTTCTTGCTCCTTTTCTCAACTCCTGCATTGCAGAAAGGGCAGTGGAGGAGCTGCTGCACCCCTGGCAGAACTGAAAGCTGAAGTGACAAAATCCCAGCGTCCCCATGACAGGGTCAGCAGGAGTGTGGCACTGTCTTGTCCCTTTTAATGAGTGTTAATGCTCTCCTTTCATTTCGACGGGCCACGGGATGCCAACGCATTTATCTGTTTTATGAGTCTCAGTTCAATTTCAAGAGACGTTTCTTTGGACATCCGACATTGTGATTTGCAACAGCTCCCCATTGCGAATGGCTCAAGTTTGAAAAATCGCCGAGCGAGTGATCAAACACATCACAAAAATAGGCAGGCAAATGCACCACCACCCGCTCCTCGCGAGCCATTTATAGAGGCCAATCCAAAAGCCATTGAAGTCAATGGAAAGGCTCCTGCGGAATTCAATGGGGTTTTGATCGAGTCCTTATTGTGCTATCCATAAGAAATAGGTCAGATATTTATATATAGTCTTGAAATGTTTTGTGCCACCACGCTGGCAGTTCGCCTTTTTGAGTCGCAGCGTAACTCTGCGCTCCAACAGCCAGCGCTCTGTAGGCACATCCTGCTAAGGGCTGGCTGCCATGCCAGCTCTCGCTCCACTCTTCCCTCCTGCCACACAAAACCAAGGCCAGCACTGCTCTTCTCTGACCCGCAGCGGTGCCACATCCCGTTTGCACAACACAACTCCAATCTGCAATACAGTGGCGTGCGGCTGAGCAGCAGCCAGATGACTCGAGTCCATCCCCAAACCAAAACACCTAAACGGGGGCACACACTTCCATGAACAGAATGCATTTCGGTTTAAGAAGGGTCCAGCTTACGCTTAAATCCGTTCCCCCTCAATTCGAGCCGAAGCACAGGACTCACCCCTGCATGCTCTGCAGCTTAAATACATCAGGTTAAATTCATATTAGAGTGTGCAGGAAGACAAGGCTTGTTTTGGCAGCAAGACCTTCATGACGGCACCTCGGAGCACGGCTGCAAATTAACAGCCCTGCTCTGCATTCCACGCGTGCTGCACGGCGATAACTTCAAGTGGGGACTCGGCGTAGGTTCAGTGAGCATTATTTCAATTTAGCTTCCACCGCAGTAATTGTTACTTGCTAACGAGTTACTTCCCTCAGTTCCAGCCTTAGCGCAGATGAGACTTTGGAGCGAATATTTTCTGGGGCAGCACACCTCACCTTCATTCACGCCTTATGACGCACCTTCCATTTTTCGAGCGCTGTGGAATAAATAAAAGCAAGCCTCGGCCCTTTAAGCCATTATTCATAAGCTTGAATTTATACAAGTGCATCATCATCCCACTGAAAGTGGTAATACTGCTCATACGCTCCGAGTCTGTTTACCAATTAGTGGGATTGCAGTAGGTTTATTCAGTGCAGTTCCGTTAATTATTTATAACGCTTTGCAGTACACCAGTAAATGTACAGTAGCATCTCCTGTAAAAGTAATGAGACCTTAGTCCTACAGAAACTCCCTGCAGCATCTGTTATTAGAACTTCCTTGAAGTGAGAGAAGAAATGGATGGTTTGCATGTGCGGCGCGAGGAATGCAGAGCAGCAAAGCTCCGCCGAGCCGAGTTTCGCCTTTGTACTTTCGGTCCTTCCAGTAAAAATCAATGGAGAGAAACAGCAACACATACATTTTCACTAGACCCTTCATAAGAAAGGCGCTTTGGGAACGCGTGTCACTTTAATGACTGCTCATTTGAGGCAAGAGAGGACCTGGGGAGATGGGCGAGCAGCTCCCAGGGGCGCTAATGGAGCTGAAGGTAGGCGCTCTTGTAGGATCAATCCGGCCGCAGCCACGTCTTGCTTCTTGGCATGGATGTGATGAACGCTGGGCATGGCTCAAAGATGAGATAATCTGCTCAATTTATTCTTATTATTTATTTGCTATCCGTGTGACAAAATGAATTATGATTCTGCAATGAGCCAGAAGCGGGGATAAAGTTACCATTGGGGAAGAATATGTCATTGTAATAGTGTCGTGTTGGTTTGGGTTTTTTTCCCTGAATGAAATCAGTACACTGAAAAATGCTCCGCACATAACCTGGAGGAATCATTTCCAGACAGCAGAGGGGTAAAGCGAGCCTTCTTGCTTCACTGTACAAACAAAATTGCTACAACAGAGGCTTAACACAATTGTTTATACAGATGCCAAGCGTTCCCAGCAGCAAAAAAAATCCCCATCTTTCGAGGAAGTGCTGCAGGGCTCCAGGAAGCACCACGAAGCACCAGACGTGGGCTGAGCCCGTGGCTGGGACGGGTGGGTGATGGGGCTGTGAGGCTGGCACGGGTCCCCAGAGCAGAGCTTGAAACACACGAGGTGATGGTGACACCCAATGCACACCAGCCCTGGCCTTGCTGCTTCTGCATCTTGCTGAGGTCTCCAGCCTGCTCAGCACTGAGGCCTCACCGCCAAGAGACAACAGATGAGCACACAGCAGCAGAACTGCAGCATCACCCAGGCTGGAAAAGACCTTCAAGATCTTCAACCACCAGCCTGACCTACTGAGTTCCACCACCAAACCATATCCCCATGGCTTTACTCATCAAAGGGTGAGCATTTCCCTGTGATACGGCTTGATAGTGTATAAAACCAGCACTAGCGATGGTGTGATGTTCTACACAGCACAGCCCATTAATTTACTATCAAAGGGGTGTTTCAAGGATAACTGCATTAATGATGGAGACTCTGAATATCTGATTGCTGGGTAGCAGGGAACACGTCGGGGCTGTGATGGGTTCTTGCATTTGCTACACACACACGGCATCTACATTCACAGCTGGCATTTATTCTCCATAATACACAGAAAGGCCATGAGGTTTGTGCAGCACTGCAAGAAGAACGCGCAAGGTTAAAAACAAGGCAAGTCCCAGTCAAGGAGCAGACTGGATTACAGGCAAAGCTGCAGAGAATTTCTCCTTTTCTCCTAGACAGGAATCGAAACATAAAGAAAGAGGTTTTGGGGGGAATTCCGCATAATGCCACCAAATCCTTTTTGTCGTTTCCTCACCATCCTTTAAACATCTGACAAGGCAAATCGACCATGCGAGGCACAGAGGGGATCTCAGAGCCAGGGCTATAACTCTAAGTTCATTAAGTGTGAATTATTAGTTGAGCCAGCCTCAATTTTCGCGAGCAGAATTACACATTCCTAAAATAATGTCCCTGACACATGCAGAAAATCGGCTTTACGGCTCTCACCTTGAACTCCAGCAGAACTCCTACCTCATCTGTTACCCTTCCACGGGCAGGAGGTGTGGCGCAGCGCTGCAGTTTCACCTCTAATTATGCCAGGTATTTAAGGCCTAATGTTCATAGAAGAGGAGTATACGAGGCAATAAATGGCTTCTGCGGGTGATTAAATGCCCAAGCAGAGCAGAGGCACTTGATAAGCGCAAAGGCCATTTGCTCGGTTATGTTCCCGATGCCATGAACTCTATTCCCACTTCCCAACAAGGAGGGAGACTATTCAACAAGCTGCAGACACAGGAAGAGAAACACGAACATTCTGGGGCTTGGGGGTAATTTATTTTACTTTTTTTTTTTCTCTGCATCATTGATGGAAGTTTGCTCCGCCCAAGTGGAACAGTTCTGGTCACTGAAGTGAGAGGTGGAACGTCACAGGTTGCTCAGGCCAGGAGGATGCACACTGCAGGGATGCAGATCACTGCAAAACCCCGCAGCTCTTGCCATGGAGCCAACCAAGAAGCAGAGCGTGGACCGAAAGCAGCAACATGAGCCCATGTCAGCACTGGGACCGGGCAGGGCCAGGTGCAAACATCCCAGAGGCTCTGCTGGCTTCATGAAGCGCTTGTGGGGAGGAAAACGTCACCTTTTGGCCCATGATTCTGTGCTTAATTTCAGTTTGAGGTTCTTGTCACAACGTTGCGTGTTCGTTTCTTATGGTTTTTTATTATTATTGCCCTGGAAATGATGGGAAGTGTCAGTCCCACCGCCCTGCTCCTGCAGGGACACACAGAGCAATCCCCACCCCAGTGCTTCTCTCCCTAGCACAAATTCTCCTGCACGCAGAGCAGGTCTGCCCTGCTTTTCTCTTTTCCTCTTATTTAATAATGATATTTACCTCTCTGAAGGACACGGCCTCTGCCACAAGGACTACAGTCTGATTTATCCACTTCCTTTTCATAACTCCCCAAACTCCCTTATTAGGGCAACTTGACATTTCTCCAGTAGCTGAAGGCCACAGCCCAGCTCACCCCTTGCTTCAGACCATTAAGAAATAAGTTAAACAACACGAGACCCCCGAGGAAATTTGAGACTGTGTGCTGTTTAGCTTTTGCAGCAATGAAAATTCATCTTTTCCTCCTATTCTCCATCTCCAATTCAAGAGCCAGGCTTGGAGCTCCTAACAACACCCAGGCACGCACACCTCACACCCAATTTGGGGTGCATGGGGCACACAGCCCCCAGTGCCCCCAGCCTGGGATGCTGGAAACGCCAGCACTGCTCCTCTCCACTGCCAGTGCTGCAGGTGCTGCGTGGTTTGCACTGAGCTGCTCAGGTGCTGATTTCTTTTCTTGCTTTAATGCTGCACCGTGGGAAAAGGTGTTGTTTAGCTGTTGAGAACCAGGAAAACTGAGAAGCGGGGTATCAGGCGATTTACTAGAAACCATTCTGAAAGCTAAACCAAAAAGCAACGGGATGGGCTACATTTGTACGAGCAACGCAGCTCCAGTGGGCTGACTGGAGAGCAGCTCAGCAGGGCGGCTTTGAGGAGCCCCAGTGGAAACGAGTTGGATTTCTCAAACTCGCAGCTTCAGCTCTGGACACCTTTCCATCTCAACACCTCATCCATATGGAAACCACAGCCAGGCCTCGAGGGGAGCAGCTGGGGCTGGGTCTTAATCACACTGCAGCACACGGCTGGTGGCCTCGATCCAGCCCCATTCCTACGCAGCACCGCGCATCGGGGCTGAGCCCAGCTCCAGCACTCTGGCACTGCAGAGGTGCAGCCACCGAGCTGAGCGCAGAGGGCAAGTTTGGGATTTGCATCATTTGGCAGAATTTGGAGCAGCAGCACTAAAACGATGCCTCGTCAGTGCTTGGGTCGATGTCCCCAGCAGCCCGCACACATGTGCGCCAGGCAGGGCTGAACAGCATGGGAAGCAAACCCGAATGCGCAGCAGATGGTGCCAATTTGGCATTAACTCCCTGCTGGAAATGGTGGCAGCTCCAGAGCTGCTCCTGCAGCGTTGGTGTGTCCTTGGTGTCACGTCCCCAGGACACCCCTCCCCACCTCCCCCATTGCTCTGACCCCGTGCAGAAGCCAGCCCAGCACCAGCTCATCGTCCCTTCCACGCATCCGTTAGCGCTAAGAGATGTTCTCTCATCACAAATCTCACCTCAATAAAATGTGACATTTTCCTGCCTTCACCCATTTATTGCACAACACGATCTCATTCTCCGGTGCCGATTTACATGCGGAAATTTTCTCCTCAATTTTTCGTTTAATTGGGGAAGAAACTCTGCTACTTTTGTTGCATTCCTAAAATGGCAATTTACAAACCCTAGAGCGAGCTGTTTACGGATAGGCAAATTTCTGTTTAGCGCTCTTGAGATCTGTTTCCAAACCTCAGCTTTCCTTTATCACCTTGGATAAATCAGGAGAGATTTTTTTGCTGTGTGCTTTTATTAACTTGGACGGCGTGTTTCCCCTCGGCTCAGCTGTCTGCAGGGTGGGAATGGGGAGGGCTGGTGCTCTGTCTACAGGGCAGGGCTGTGGTGGCAATCTGCTCGTGCAGCACCTCGCACCAGGATGCCTGCTGTCAGTCTGGGGCTGGAGGGCAGTGGCACAAACGCAATGAACAGGAGTTGCAAGCATGGTAGGTGGGAGCTTGTTAGCTACCAGGCATAGGTGATAATAGATGAGATAAAGCATACATGCCTGTACTGCTGTAAGAGAAGAGGGAGCAGCCCACGCTGCTGTGCCAATTTGCAGCTAAGTACAACAAAACCCCAGCAGACGTCCCAGGGAATTAGGTGCTGCTCAGAGGGCAGTGTGGGGAGCTGCTTATTTGCTGATGTTCAAGTGTGGAAGCAGCTGCAAGGACCCATCAACCCGTGATTGCCCTGGAAAAAATCCCATCTTCCTGGCTTACCGAGATCAGGGCTGGAAAAAAATCAATTGGGAGCTGAGATTGGATGGAGTAATGCAATATATATGGCTCTGCTGCTTGAGTGGAAGGAGGGGATGGAGAGCAGTGCTACACATGTCCTGCGGGTCCCCAAGATGAGCTCCAATTGAGTTGGATTCGCTTGCCCTCACTCCCTACAGCCAAGGCTGCATGCACATTCTCAACCCATGGAATGAGCCCTGTAACTCCATCTGCAAAGGAGTGAGGCTAGAAGCCCAGACCCACTGGTCCCACTGCTGCTAGCAGCAATGCAGAGCACAGCAACAGGAGATGGGACCACGGAGGGGAGGAAAGAACAGGTCCTGCCACCCTAGGAAGGCTCCTCCGAGAGGATTGGGAACCAAGCTGCTAAGAGCAACTACAGGGATGCTCAGTGCTGCCACACGAGTGCAAGGACGGCAAGGAGACAGCCAGGAGGGAAGTCCCAAGGGCCACATATTGACCCTATAAGTGACAGCCAAAGCGAAGCACTCCGCCAGCCCCACCTCCCGACCAGATGGCATCTGACTGAGCTGCAGCAATGCCCTGACAGCAGGGAAAGCATCCACGGGGGCTGCAGCAGAACCACCGTCCCCCTCCACCTCCAGGAGGATTTACGGGGCTGTCCTGGTGACACACCGTCTCAGTAACTGCAGAATGGCAGTTGTAAAAAATCCCATTTGCCGGCGTATTAGAATCCTATTAGCGCTCTCGGTGGAGAAATAACGCAGGCCCTCCTGGCGGGATTAAAGGGATGAGGACTCAGCCTCTGTAGTTTTATGGCCCTCTCCCCCATTTGCTGATCAAACTGACAGATATAAAGCTGCAGGCGAGAAGTGTCCTTGGCCCATAAGCCCTACAACCAAAAAAAACCTCTGAAGGCAACGCCAGTCTTGGAAGGCAGACATCAGCAAAAGAGACCACTTCTCATCCAGCCTGCTGGTTCGGCCCAAATTTTGGGGGAGAAGACCCATGGGCAGTGCAGGACCACGGTGACATGGCAGGAGGGACAACAGGACAAGCCCTGGCGCTGCCTCCCATGCCCGCCATCACTTCTCCAACATGATTTTCCTACTTTTTGCGGCCTCGGGCGCACAGATACCCACCCAAAGCAAAGCACAAAGGTTTCATCTCCCCGTGACATGAACAGGAGCCGACACAGCACACAGAGCGTGCATTCTGGGGCCTGGAGGGACATGTCCAGCCCTGTGCCCCCGCAATGCAGAGGAGGCAGCACAGGGTGGGCATGAGCAGCTCGGCCTCTCCAGGGCTCCGAGCATGGTCTGGCTGGGGAGAATAAATAAATAATCGTGGACTGCTTGCTCAGCACGGCTGTAAATAGTTCATGAGTTCTAGCAGATTTATTCCTCTCTTCTCGCCTTAACGAGCCCACAGCAGCCATGAGGAGATGGGCAGGTTCCCAGCTCACAGCTGCCAGCCCGCGTTTTTGGGAAGGAATGGGAATGTCATGCAGAAAGCAGCACAGACCCACAGCACCAGCAATCCTGGCTCCTCCAGCGGATCCTGCCCACCACCAGCTGGGATCAACCCAGTCTGTGAAGCAGAAAATCCATCAGCCAACGAGCAAATACTTCTCCTGACCCTTAAGGATTTGCTACGAGGTCCTTAATGCTGCTCCCATCTGCTGCCTGCCTTCATCCTGCAACGGTTGTGTCGACCAGTCATTAGGACAACCCTTCTCAGGAGGTTTACAGCGGGGTCTTTCACAGGGTCAGGGGCTCCCAGCACCTCCTCAGCACACATGGGTCCATCCATATCAGATTTGCAGCGCACTGAAGGAACGGGAGGCATTAAGAGCTTTGCTCCTCATCCTGCAAGTGCCACCCAAGAGACAAACATTTGTGGCCGACGACTGCGGAACAAGTCAAGTTTCCATCCAAGCTTTCGTTCTGAGATCCGTTCTTTATTTCCAAAGCAAACTCAGTCAGACAGGGTTGTTGCAGGAGAATTTCTCCCATGCCGCCTCTCCCTGAAAGCCATCTAACAAAAGGGCCAGCAAAGCGTGTGAGCTCCACCAGGCATCCACCCCTGCTCGCAGCACAGCCAGCACTGTAAAGGCTTTATCAATCCCCGGAGCCATCCAGCCTCCCCTGCCAGGTCTCTTTATTATGTGCCTTGACATTTCAAAGGGTTATATTTCCGCCTGTGAGAACCATCAGTCCAGCAGCACACAGTAATATATGGAGTAATAGAGTCTCAGCACAGCAGGTTTAATCTCATATAGCTGAAGCCCCTGGTGTCCTAGCTGAAGTAAGTTTGTCATTAGGAATTCCTTTCTCCCGACTGCAAGCTTGTTTTTGTTTGGGGTTATTATTTTTCCCCTAAAGAGAAGAGAAACACTCAAGATTGATTTATGACTTTCCCATTTCCTCCGATGCGATGCAAACTGGTGAGCTCCAGGCAGCAGGAGAGGAGCAGAGATCCCAGTGCTGCTTCCAGCCCTGCAGTGCTGTGCCCTGCACTGGGGACAGCCTGGGGACCCCAACAGGAGCCAGCAAATCTCCAGCCCCGAGCCAGGACAGAGCCCTTGGTGCAGAGGACTCGGTGCCTTTACCAGAGCAGATTTACCAGCAGTGCTCGAGAGCTGCGGAAGATTAATGATCAGCCTTGGTGCATCCACTAATTCAATGAGAGGGCTGGCTTTGAAGGGGCAAGGCAGGGGAAAGGAATATCATCACAATATTTTTCACTATGCCAGCTTGGATTTGGGTGGATGAGGCAGCAACCAGGGCAGCAAAGACTGGAAAATCAGAGGTTCCTCTCTGTGCTTTTATGGTTTTTACCCTAAGGTAAGGGGCTCTGTGCCCACAGTCTCTGGTATTCCACACTGCAGTGCCTCCAATTCACCTCCCAGCCTCACTGCAGCACTCATTCCATTTCCTCAGGTACATCCCAATCAGCTGGGAAAGGTGAGTTTTGGAGGTCAGGCTGATTAAGCACCGCTCGGGTGCAAGGCCACATGCACTGCTGGAGATGGGCTCCTGTCCACACTCCTCCATCCATCCCAGTACTTCAGAAGAACCACCATGAATTGAAGCTTAACATACGACCACAGCCTGCTGCTCGCTGGTGCTCCAACCCTCCCATGCTCCTGGGACACACAAGCAGCAGTCGAGGCCCTATCTCACAGCCCCAGAGCACAGGAAAACCCGATTAAAGCCCAGCACACCACCCCCAAACGGAAGCACTGCTGAATGAGAAGGCTGAGGATGCCTGCCCACACCTGGGGCCTCAGCAGCGGGCTTTGCTCTGCTGCAGCAGCTCTCCTTGCTGTGTTTGATTGCTTCTCTCCCCTCGGGCATGGTCATTCTTGGGATCAGAGCTTCGTGGAAGGAAGAGATAAAAAGGTGCCAGGAATGATGCCAAATCTCCATCCGCTGAGGGCCAGCTGACGTTCTCCAGCTGCAATCTGGCTCTGCCCAGCAGTGATGCTCTGGCAGATGCCAGGTGCAGGACCAGAGGAGACGGACGCAGTGAGAAGCTTCGCTCAGATATCTTGGCTGTAACAACCAAGAGCTCAGCTGGCTCCTTGACATCTTCAGATTTCCAATTGGGAAACTAATTGCAGAAGCTGAGAGGGGTGGGCTGAGGAGCCCCGACAGGCCAGGAAGAATCTGCATGAGGACACATTGGCAAACACACCGGGTGCCTGCCGTAACCCTGGCCAGGTCCTCACGTGCACGGCATGAGAAGGCTGAAGTTTCTCCCTCACTTTTGTCAGGCTGGATTTACTGCAGCTGGAGAACGTTTCAGGGGAGATTTGTCATTGTTTGTGGCGGTTTGGAAAGCTCCTAAATATGCTCCGTGCAATCGCGAATGTAAATTGAATAGAAGGAAAAGCAATTTGTGAGGCATTAAAATCCCTCTGCAGGTTCCTTTGAGATGATCGATGTCTTAAACCGTGATGTTATCGAGACGTAACTGAGTTGGGCAATGCAATCCAATCCCCCAAGCCGTTGCCTTTGCAGGTAATGTAGGCCACGTCTGCTCCTGACCTCAGCACTGGCACTGCTGTGGCTGCAAAGTGCTCTGTGCTGCTTTGGGTAGCTCTACTGCACCGAGCAGACCTGCATGCAACACCTGGCTGAGCTGCCAGCGCCTGCAGGACTGCTCTGCTCACACGTGCTGCCTTCCCACCGTGCACATAACCCAGTGAAAGCCTTTTGCTGTGATGCTGGTAACCCTTCAGAAGCACGTGGCGAGGCCTTGGCACAAGCTGCAGCAAAACAGAAGCAAACACTGCTGTCCCATCGCCAGGGGGGGTTTGGAAATTGAGTGCACTGAGCACACAGCTGGCCTCTGTGCATCATGATGCAAACCACATGTTGAGATATAAGAACTACTGACCAACAGCTGTATCCAGCAAAGCCCACCATGAAAACGCCATCATCTGGTTCCTGCAGCCCTGGAACCTGCATCTCCCAGCACAGCAGAGCTGCACGCACACCAACACAGTGCATGCACATTAGCAGCAGAGCAGCTTGCTGCAGCACATCCACATATGTCCACCTGCAAGGCATGGGGACGAGCAAGGAGCCATGTGTCGTTCCATGCACCATAGAAGGAGCTGTGATACAAGGAACAGGACAGGGCACACAAGGATGAACCAAGCAAAGGCATCGTTCCCATCACTGCTCCTGCAGCACAGCTCTGCTGCAGACAGACAGGTGATGGTTTCTCTGCAAGAAAAGTTCCTTCCTAATCCCATTAGCTATAGCTGGGCCTGTGCCCTGCAGCAGGCAGGTTGGTAGCTAACTGAAAGCCTTTGCTTATTGAAACAAACTCACTGCTGGAGCAGCAGAGACTGTGGTGCATGTAAAGCAGGAGCCCTTCTGGAGTCACAGAGCAAGGGAAAGGGAGGAAGGAGAGAGGCAGCAAGATGGGACAAGGGAGGAGACAGAAAGGGTTAAGCTTGCTGCTTCCCTCCCAGCCCCACGCGAGTATCTCTCAATCAGAGTGTGATTGCAATCAGCAGGAAGGTGCCGTTTGCATTAAACAGAGCAGACGGAGGAAAAAAGAAAAAAAACAGACTGTGCAATCTGCAAGATTTATGTAAAAAAATGGCAAACAACAATAAAAGAACTGTCAGTTTTCGCTCTTCTTCCCCTTGTTACTTTCTCCAGTCGGGCATAGGGATGGAGCACAGAGCTTATGCTCTGCAGCAAGCCTCTGCAGCTTGCCCCAGCCCCACTGCCCTGCCCGAGCCTTCCCTATGCCAAGCCCTGCAATCAGCCTCCTTTTCTACTCATTTTCCCTCATGTTTTTTAATTAAATTCTCCTCTTCCTTCAAACACCACTCAATGAACCATTCACGTTTCCTTCAAACACCCTTGAAAACGTTGAACTGAGGAGCACCGTGCAACAACACCCCTGAGCAGGTGCCCAAGGGGCAGCACCCATGGCATGCAGGCACTGGGGAGGAGCTGTGGGGTAAAATGGGGTAGAACACAGACCATGGGGATTTATAGCACGTTGGAGGCAACCAAGCTGCAACTTCAAGGTAAGAACAGACCTGAAGATGGCACTCATGGGCCACCCTTCCCAGAGCAGAGCTCCTTGCTGACCCTCCTCACCAAGGGGTGATTCACAGCCCTCCAGACTCCCCCAGGTTACCATGGGGGATATAGGATGCCCCCTCCTCCTCAGCCCCCTGGAGCCATGTTCTGCTCATCCATGAGGCCCAACACGGGGAAGGAAGGATAAGAAACTCCAGGAGTGAGGACACGCTTTGCAGGGGAAATAAAAGGGAGCAAAAAGCTTGGCTTCCATCGCTTGGACATTTGCTGCTTTTCAGCTGCACTCAGCAGCATTCCCTGTCCGTATGCTGGCACATAGGGCTCCAGCAGCCCCAGTTACCCACCTGGAGCTCCCGTGCCAAACTGGGGCTGATATATGGCTCTGCATCAAGACTCGATGGGAACAGAACAAAATCTGATAGGGTTTTGCTCAGTGTTCCGCTTTGAGGGCAGCAGCACGTTTGAAGCAGCAGCTCAAAGGGAAGCACTTTGAAGCCCCCCGCGGCTTGGGACTGCATGAAAAAGCCCCCATGAGCTCAAGAACACCTTCATTGCCTTTGCAGAGCATCACAGCGAGCTCAGTCCTCAGCCTACAGAGCTCCAGCACTAACCCCTAGCACTCCACGGGGCAGCCACAGCCTTTCCCAACCCCACCGTGCCCAATGCCCACATCCCTCAGTGCCACATCCCCACACTTCTGGAACACCCCAGGGGCAGCGACCTCCCCTCCCTGGGCAGCTGCGCAGCGCAGCATCGCTCTTTCTAAGAAGAAATGCTTCCTAATACCCAGTGTGAGCTCACCCTGCCACATGGGTGCCCCCACCAGACCTGGCTGCCAGGGGCCCCATCCAGCCCAGCCAACACGTGCCCATATAGGGGCCAGTAAGCAGGGTAGTGTCTTACTGAGAGATCTACTTGCTGGCACAGTGCTGCTCCCATGCCCTATGCATTATTGATGCCTTTCGTTGCAGCCCCCTTTATCTGCCTTCCACGGGGCTCCGCAGGAAAACGAATCTTTGACTCAGCAATTTTGATCCCAGCTAAACGGAAGGGAAAGACACTCATATCTATCTACAAACTGGCCGAGGGGAGGTGGCAGGAGCTAACCCAGCCCCACGAGGCCGTGCACAGGGAAGAGAAGGAGCTCACACATCAACCGACTTCAGCTCTTCCCCTTCTGCCGACCTCTGCCTGTCCTCAGGCTGCAACCAACCTCACACCAGCCTCAGGGAGTGCTTAGGAAGTGCCTGATGCACTCGAGGTGCTGCCATCAGTTAAATAAATCTGTGCTGTGCATCAAACAAACAAATAAATACACGGAGGCGGCTGAAAAGCTCTGCATTTTTTCCTATACGCACCTCGCGTGCACTTAAAGCCAATTTTTCAAGCAATAAAACACCGTTGAATTTTTCTCCATGAAAAATTCATTCTGTCTCACAACCGTATAGGAAGCAAAGAAACAAATAAATAAAGCCTTTCTTAGTGGAAAACTGCTCAAACAACCTCTGATGGAGCCTCTGCACTGCACAGTTTCCAACCACCCCACCAATGGGAACCAGCAGCACAGCCAAAATAAAGCAGCGATAATAAAATACTAATATTAATTTGGAGTGATGCACAGAGCTGCCCCCTCTCCCCACCCTGCTCACAGCTCATTATCGCTCCTCCCTCTCCTGCATCCAGGTTCTTTATAAATAGTTCTTTTAATCAGGGCTGCTCCCCGCTCTGGGAGGCGATGCACGGTGCCGGCACCAGCTGCAAATGGGTGCCCCAGATCTTTGTGGGGCTGCCTCGTATCCTCAGCAGAGGGACACCAAGCCACATGGATTGACATGGCAGTAAGACGTAGCAGACCCTGTAGGTGGGGAAACCACCCCTCTTTCCTTGCCTTCCCGTCACCTTTTGGCAAAGCCCCATCTGGCAGATCGTCTCCACGATAAGCAGATGGGAGGATGCGACCCCTGCGTCCCAGCATCCCATCTCAACCTGCTCCCAACAAAAGCCAAAATGCCAATTATGGGTTTCCCAGTCCCCAGTGTGAACGCTGTCACTGCATAACCCAGGACATCCACCCATCCCAGCCGCAGGGTGAGTCTGCTGAATGACACACAGTGCCCCAGGATTCCCCTTCTCAGACATCTGCAACCACGATGGAGGTGTCGGCATGTGGACACAGCATGGAAATTGGCTCCCACTTCAGACAACAAATGGGCCCTGTCATTATGGAGCAACGTGAAAAATGAAGCCCTGCTTGCTTCATGAATGCAGGAAGGGCACAGAAGGATGCAGGAAACCCTTTGTATTGCCACTGCTCACCAAAGGATGCAAGAGACCACGGTTGCATTGCCACTGCCCACCGAATCCCACCTCCTGAGCAAAGCACAGTTATTTGCTCTAGCTGCCCACTGTCTGTGCTTTGTGAAAAAGGATGCAAGCACAAAGTGCAACGTCTGCTCCTAATGTGAGGTCCTCAATTAAATGGGAATCACCCCCTTTTGCAGGTTCACACCTCTGTGAACAGTGGCATCAGACACAAGCACACGCTGCACAGGGATGCTGTAGAAGTAACTGCTTAGAAGTGCTGGCAGGACTCGTGTCCCTCAGGTGACTTCCTTTAGCACCCTGTGGTCACCCTGTGGTCACCCCCTGCACCCGACGTCGCTCAGCTCGCTCCATGCCATCCCTGCCCCCTGGAACGGCGTTTAACAGCGTTTAACAAAACGCCACTCTGCAAGGAACCAAACCAACCCCAAAACCTGTTCCTCAGCTCTTTTTTTTTTCTCCCGTGGCCTCAGCACAGCCCTCCCTCCGGCTGTGAGACAGCCCTGCTCTACCAGCTGGTGGGGAGAGAGGTCGAGCAAGCGACAGCCGAACCCCTTCCAGCGCAGGCTGAGATCCATCGCCAGACACGTGGAGCAGGACGGGCAGTGTGGGAGACATTCCCTGCCCCAGAGCCTTTCCCAGCACAGACAGCAAATCCCCCACACCACGGCACAGAGGTGGGCTCACAGCCCCCGCCCAGAGACGCGTCCGTTATTGAAAGGCATCCAAATAATTGAAAAGGTAAATAAAAGCAAGGCTGCAAAGGCGAATGCGGTTGGCAGTGCCTGCTGCTCATTAGGAAAGGGGGCACTTAACACTACACAGACAGCAAATTAGCCTTTAATCATCGCCTTCGTTTGCTGGGTTTTATCTGTGAGCTCTGTAAGCTCCAGCACCTCCCTGGCGCAGGCAGCCCTGGGGACTCCAGCTCGCCTCCTGTTTATTCCCCAGCTGCTTTGTTGTCTCAGATCAGCAGAATTAGGGAGCCGTGTCGGCAGAGATACTTCTGTGCAGCCAGCGAGAAGTTCACACAGAAAATTGATATTCGCCGCAAATTATTTTGGATGATTTACTGGAATGAATTAACTCGCAGCGACGCGGAGAAAATTCCAACGCGGCGGCCGCCTGCTTCCCTCCCTGCAGCAGCACAGCATCACCCCCAGCAATGCCACGCTGCAACCCACACCTCAGCCCTTCCTGCGGGTTGGCACGGCCCGAGGAAGATGCTGGAGCACCGGGGGAACGTGGGCAGCGCCAAAACACAGCTCCAATTTCAGCTTTAACTTGGCTTTGTGAGGATGCTGGCTGCTGTCCACCCCAAACCGATGAGTGCAGAAGCTCTGTGAGGCCTCGCTGCTGCTGTCTGTGATATGGGTTGATCGCCGTGCTTGCTGCAGCTCGAGGGGCTTCCCTGTAGTGTGGATGGATGAGGTGCTTGGGAAACCTCCAGATTTTGCTCTGTCGGCCCATCCCAGCACCCAGCACCCCGCAGGGAGAACTGCCACCAGCAGGGGAGGAAGAGGAGATGGTGCACTGCCAGCACACAGATTTGCTCGTGAATTCAATCATCGCATCTCAGTTTTGTACCATGGATAGTGTGGATACGCACAGGGGAGAGGCACCCTGCGTGCTCAGCACTGGGGAAGTTCTGACAGAGGTGGGAACCAGAGTGCTGCTCACACTTCTGCTATCTCCATTTCCAGAGATAATGGCACCGACTGATCTTTTCCAGCCCTTTTGAAATCTCCAGATGAAAGACCTGAGGCTCAGCACAGGGAAAAAGGACCGTATCCCACTGGGACAGCTCTCCCTTGACGTGCACATCCTCACAGCAGTGAATCCCACAGCCCTGCACGGCCTCGGGTCGGGGTCCCACGCAGGATGTGACGCCAGGCAGCTCAGCACAGGG
Organism: Tympanuchus pallidicinctus; assembly: GCF_026119805.1. Lineage (NCBI taxonomy): Eukaryota > Metazoa > Chordata > Aves > Galliformes > Phasianidae > Tympanuchus > Tympanuchus pallidicinctus. Next base: position 4,386,630 of record NW_026294748.1, read on the forward strand.
TTATGTCGAGTCCAGAGCACTTAGGGATCTCTAATTAGCACCTCTTAGTCCACGAGTGCCCCCAGCCAGCACTGCTCATGCTGCAACTCTTCTGACTTTGAGGGCTTATAGCAGGGATGAACTCAATCCGCCAATCCTGCATTTCCCTCCCACCACCACCTCAATCCTATACAGCATCAGCAGGGTTCACGGGTTCTCTCCTCCTGCAGATGGGGCTCCCTCAAAAGCCCACCCCAAAGCCGTGATGCTGTGACCACGGGGTCCCACCACCCCCTTTTCCTGGCTGCAAGCTGCCCCGATGCCACATTGGGATTGCTCATAACCCTCTGTCTGCTCCCTGAGTGGCTTTCAGCATCCTCAGGGACTCACAGCATTACACACCAAGCCCTGCAAAGCCCAGAACAATAAAGGACAAAGTGCTATGCATGGAGACCGCCGGTGCCACCAGCTGCAATCCCCTCCCCACAGTAACCAACCCCATTCCCTGTGGTCTTCTCTGCTCCCATGCAGCCCGGACACAAAACACTGCAAACTCTTTGAAATAAGCATGGAAATTGGTTTCTAGGCTCCAGCAGTTCCTAAATAATGGATGGTTAAGATAATAAAAAGAAAAAAGAAAGCGGTGCACAAAGTGGATTCAAAAAATAAAAAGGCAGAGCTTGTTTTCAATGCAAACCTCCAAGAAAACCTGAAACGGGAACAGGGTGAGATGTTAGGGAGGAGCAGGAGCAGCACCGGCTGCAGCCGTTTAACCCCCAAGCTCCTCTTCCCGTTCCATTCTGCCTCAATGCAGATGCAATATATTCTGTCAGGGCAAAATTTGGGCTGAAGAACGCGCCGGCCGTCGGGAGACTTCTGGATGGAAGCGGAGGACGAGTGAACAACAGCAGGCTGGAGGTAAAAGGAAACAGCAAAGGGAAAAGGCACCGCGCCGGGCTCTCTCCCCCATCACTGCCATGTGTGCATCGCTCCGACCGCATCCCTGCAGGGGTTGGACTCGATGATCTCTGGAGGTCCCTTCCAACCCCTACAATTCTGTGATTCTGTGATCCCCACGCGGCGTAATTCACTCAACGGCGCCGTTTCACAGCGTCAGCAAAATGAAGAGATTCAATTACAGCCTTTGACTGGGCCTGCTTATTGTTATTTATCATACAACGCATCCCGGCTGCTGGGGAGAGAGACGTACAGGTGCTGCAGTGCTGCCTGTCTCACTGCTTAATTGAAACGCCGACACCTGGCACACGCGGCCTGGAGCCTGGCAGCGCTCACTGCACAGCATCCAGCCCAGGTGCCCCCAGCCCAGCAGCACGGCGCTCCGTCAGAGCCCAAAGCAGGCTGCCCGCATCCCCTCCACGCTGCCCACCCCAGCCCTGCCTGCTCCTCGCCTTCCTCTGCTCCCCCTCGCAGCAACACACGGAGCCGAGCCGATGCGCTCTGCATCCACGTGGATCAGTCTGGCTTTGGATAAATCGCAGACTCACCCTCAGGGAGCGAACCCCCGTTCACAGAGAGGAAATGAGTGACTGAGGAGCACAGAGCAGGCTGAGCACCCGGCCAGCGCACCGACCGCCATCCGCGCACAGCCAGACGCGGGCTCCATGCAAATCTCCCTTCCTTGGCAGCTCCGTCTCCTGATCATTTGTGACAGCCCAAGTTTTGTCAGCCAGACGCATTTACAAAGAAAAAAAAAAGAAACAGAGCAAACTGAAACAAGTTGGGGATGCGCCGGGGGAGGGGACAGGGAATGGAAGTGGGAGGAAAAGAAGGGTCCCCGGAGACGGCAGCAAATATGCAAACTTTCCCCATTTCCTCTGCCTACTCAGTGTTAACAACCAGACATCTTGTATATATTTGATAAATAAGCCTCTCCGTTTATTCAGAGGAGTGAATTTGTAGCTATTATGATTCAAATGGCGTGACAGGTTCCGGATTGTTGTATTATTTTTTCTTTTTTGCTATTGAGTTTGAAAAAAAAAAACAACGTGAAAATTGCCAAATTCAGAGCAGTTTTCTTTGGCTCCGGCCCCTCACCATGCACAGAAGGGCAGACCCCGCTCTGTCTATATATAAAAGAAATACAAAAGCCAGTCCGAGCGACTCTTCCCTCGAGACGGGAGGATGAGGGGTGCAATAAATAATTTAGAAATTGCTACCATCGCTTGATTCAGAGTGATGGATCTGGCATGTGTTACAACAAGGCACATGCTGTATTCATTACCCATCGAGCTACATTTTAATTTCTCCCTCATTAACCTTATCTGCGACTGGGGTTGTGCATCAAGTCAAATCCTTCGGATGTCAATCAATTCATTAGATGGTTGTTTGCTTTGTCATATGTGCTGTTATCGCTTATTAGCCTGCCACGCCGATCAATCAATCAAAGCCAGGGGCTGGAGATGCACTGCAGCAGTGCGGTGCTGCTCTGCCACACCAGGAGCGCAGCCCCACGTGGGGAAAAAGAGCCGACAGCCAGCAAATATTCCCCACTTGGCCTCCTAAAGCTTTGTTTCAGGCTGCTGAAGCATGCGGTAAGTGTGTAAAAGTACCAACACGGCTCGCTAAGTGCTGGCAGGGCTTCAGATCTAGCACAAAGGAGGCCCAGCAGCACTAGAAGTCACCTCCCCCTCCTCCCCCCATGCACACCTGATGCCTTTTCCACCTGGTAAGAGTTCTTTGAGCATCTCCTGGTGTTTCCAGCCCATGGGTGCACCCAAAGAAGGCTCTATGCCCACACTCCCAACCAAACCCAGCTTTCAGCATCACCCGTTTGAGCACCATTAATGTGTAATGATGGGACAGGGGCCAGATTGGGGCGAGCGCCGTTGTGCCACGGAGGGTCCCAAAAGGGACTGGGAGCCCCTGTGCAGCTGCTCTGGTTGGAAATGCCGAGAGTGGCATTGCAGGGGCATCCCTTTGGTGCTGCAGAGCTGACCCCTCCATCCTGCAGCCACAAAGCACAGTGCAGTGCTCCTGCATGCAGCCACGCTGCTCCAAATCCCACACACATGGGCAAGCAGGTGCTGCTGGTAAGGCTGTGAGTTCAGAGGAATAGAGGGAATCCCAGTGTGAGCACTTCAGTTCTGCTCAGCATTCCCCCAGCCTCATAAAGTAAAGCAAGGGTGTGCAGGCTCGGTGTTTGCTCAGGGTGTTCAGTGGAGAGGTGGGATATGACTCACTCACAGCAGAGGTGCTTTGCTGGCTCACCACCTCCATAGGGAAAGCCTGAAGGTAACCAAGCATAAAACGGGACACAAGGACATTCCGGGCTGAAAACAGTGGCAACACAGAGCTGACATCCAGCAGTGGCAACCACAGCCAAAAAAAGGTCAATTACAGCCATTTTCTTCTGAGCATCAGTGCTCACATCTTGCAGCACTTGCCAGGACTCCTGCAAGTGCTGAGCATCACCAGCTGACGTCACAAGCTCCAGGTGACACCAAGGGACCTCATCACCCTCTCCCTCATCAGCAAGGCAAGACAGATCTGAAATTTATTTGCCATCAAATCCTTATTTTCCACCAAATCCCTTAAAAACAACGACTGGCTCCATTTATCCTAACATTTCCTGAGGAACACTCCCCTTTCCCCCCACCAGAACTGTTTGCAGGTAAGCGAAAGCTTCCTGAAGGCTCATTCCAACATCCCCATTTCCTTGGGGCTCATCAGCACACCTTCATTGCTATGGGCACAGCAACAGAGTTCCATACGTCTGCTGAGTCTGTCTGTCTGTCTGCTGGGGAGAGTGGAAACCCACAGCCATGCAGCCCCAACCCCACAGGCTGCAGGCTGAGGCTCTGCAAGCAATCTGCCCCCCCAGGACCCTCAGCTGTTTGCAGGGGGAGAGGTGGGGAGGGCAAGCAGTCAGCACTCATCTCCCAGCCTTCTTCTTGGCCAAGGCTGGCAATGGCGATGGGATTTGCCACAAGGCGAGGTGCTGGCGGTGCCGTGTGCCAACGCTGAGCTTTTGGGGATGCTCAGAGCTGAGGGTGCATTGGGACAGAAATGGTCCCTGAGGTGCCGGTCGCCCAGGGACGGATCCGTCCGCGGGGGAAGTTGGCAGTGGTTAATTTGTCATCATGGAAACGGGCAGCCCGGGTCAGTGCTGGCGGAGGAGGAGCGCTGCTGCCTGTGCTCTGTTCATTTTTTTTCATTTCTTTTAAGGGGATTTCATTTAAAAAAGCTGCCTTGATAAGGAATTTACCGGGGCAAAACGAGATTACACCCAAGCTCACAGTAGCTAAAAGCAGCGGCGCTGCTGGGCACTGAGAGGCTGCCGTGTGCACTATCTCTCTATCATCACATATATCCTTCTATCTAATCTATCTAGCACCGTATATACCCTTTAGCTCCCCGGCTCTCACAATCCCTGCCCTCTATCCATCATCCCCCTATTCATCAACACACATCCAGTTCTATCTACCCAGCCATCACTATAAATATCCCATCCATCCATCTCTCCCAATCTATCTCTCATCAGAGAGACCCTCTCCCTTTCCACATATATACATGTACATGTAGATACGCACACACCTGTCCACCTGTCATCAGCAGCACTCTCCTCTTTGCTTCTTCCACCCTTCATCCCTCACTCACGTACCCTCCCACCCTCCAGCCCATCCATCACAATCTGCTCTGCCCCATTTACTACATGAGGGCACCCAACACTTTGTCATCTATCACCAATCCAGACCCTATTGAGCAGCAGGACCCCCATTCCTCCCACCCTGGTGCATCAGGAGGGGGGACTGCATGGGTTACACTGCTGGGAGCAGCACTCTCACCTGGCCGAAGAAAAGATTTAACACAAAATCCAATCCACAACCCAGCAGTACGAGCGCCCCGTGTCACCCTGGATCCTGCCAAGCTCTCTGCAGTGCTCTGCAGCAGCAGCACGCAATGGCAGGAGGGCATTTTGGCGGTGCACAGAGCAGACAGGTGGCAGAGCAGTGAGCACGAGCCTCTCAAACCCAATACTCTCTCTCCAAACCCACTCCTGAGCCCACTTTGTGCTGCAGCCTCCCCACGTGTCCCCAGGGCAGCTCCGTGACGGGGCTTTTGGACCCGGGGGGGCACAGAGCAGCACCGCACGATCTGCCAGAGAGGAGAAATGCACAGGCAGTGCTTAAAAACTGAAAGCTGTTACTTTAATTACGGCCTTTCTGCTTTATCACCAATAGCATTTCTCACACATTCATCAGCAAACCTGGTAATAAATCAATCGCTGGTAGCCAGGAGCTGCAGTCTGGCTCCTTCCCCTTCTCTTCCCCGCTCCCTCCGAGCTCTCGCCCCATTAGTATGCAGTCCAGCACTGCTGCTCTGTGCATTTCTCATCGGCTTTGGGCTGGAGCTGCCAGCAAGCCGCTGCCCCCGGCATGGATTGCACACAGGCAGCTCAGACTGCAGGATGGTGGATGTGCCAGCACCTGGTGGGGCATGGTGAGGGACTGGGGGGGCTTGGGGACACGGGAATAGGGCAGATAGGTGGGCACAGAGCTGTGCCCTAAAATCCTGGTAGTGAGCTGCATGGGCAGAGGGGTGACTTCCACAATGGCACAAAATATTTTCCATGCACTAACACTGGTGATCCACGCACATTCTGGCACCCACTGCTGAGCCCAGACACAGATCTTAAGGCCAAGGGAGAAGCAGATAAAGGAGTTTTTGTGACTCTTTGCTGCATGCTTCAATTTTTTTTCTTAGTGAAGTGCTTCTGAGCTTCACTCTCCAGCAGCACAGCCCGGCCCCTCACTGCACGCCTTCACCCAGCACCACCCAGATGTGCACAACAGCTGCCCAGGTGTGCATGGCACATCACCGGGCTGCACTGACATCCGGGCAGCACTGCAGGGGGAGCAGCCACTTCACCTCCTGGTCCTCTGCTCCACATCAGCCCTGCTCAGAGGTGACCCCCCATCGCTAGACAGGCCCCTTCCAATTCCTGGCGGAGTGAGTGTGTAAATCAAATTGACCTTGAGCACTAATTGGCCCTCTAATTAGCACTCTCAACCGAGAAGCAAAGGACTGGGAGGAGAGCATCTTTTCAGAGGAGGTGGCAAAGCCTTGGCCTGGGGAAGAGGAGCAGCCACTTTCTGCTGTGTGCTCCCTCATGCAGTGAAAGGACAATTACTGAAACCCCCTCCCTGAGGTTCTCAGCTCTGGCCTGGAAGGATGGCACACAGATTTGGGCACAGCAGCCCAAGCCAAAGGGCACCACTGCACCCCAGGGGTCTTCTGGGGACACCTCAGCTCCAGCGTCCGCCCTGCCCAGGGCTCCATCCCATCACACACCACCTCCCTCCATCACACCCCTCCATCTCTCACCCTCCCACACCCAGGCCCGCGTTTCCCTCAGCTCATCCCCTCCTTTAGCCTTTCCTTAGGAGCTCTGGGCTTGACATTTCCATCCACCATTATTTACAGGAGGTCAGATCCGCTCGCAGGTGCTCTCCCCTCCTCGCTGGCTCTGTGGGCCAACAGCTCACTGCAGACGTCATTAATTCTGCAAATCCCCAAATCCCACCCCCCTGTCAGCCCTGTCCCAGGGATCATGCAGACACCACGTGCTCAAGCTGACAGTGACCAGAACCGTTTGCTGCCAGCAAGCCCAGGGAACCCCATGTGGGTCCAGCAGTGCAGAGACCTCAGCGTGGGGCTGGCCTGGCTCCAACCACTGCGGGGTGAAGCAGAAGAGCAGCACTGAGGTGGGCACTTCAAAACACAAACCCAAACCTTTACACATTTTCCTTCCCTGAAAATAACGACTCCATGCTGAGTGACTGCAGCTCGCAGCTCTGCTCCCCACGCGCTCACCAGCTGCCGCCTCCCTCACCTCGTTGCTTCCCTGACCATAACTGCTCCTTAATTATTTAATGCCTGCAAAATACCTTGAGACTTGCATTGGAAGGGAGATGAACTGCGCGACCTAAAATCGGTCTTTTCCATCTCAAACTCCTCGCATTTTATCCTGGGATGAAAGGAGCTCTATTAGGCAAAGCATCAGTATTATTAGATTTCCTTGGAGTCCTAACAAACGGATATTAGATTATTACTGCAGATGCATTTCTAAGGCACTCATCACCAGAGTATCTGGGCATCAATTACACAGATTTAGAGATAAAAACGCTTCCCCCAAGAGAAAAAGAGTACAAAACCCCTTCTTCTCTTTGCCTCCTTTTCCCATTTCTTCCAAAATACGTTCGCTTCCCTCCCACTGCCTTCTGCAGAGCTTGACTGCTTACAAGGAGAACTCTCTGGTTGATGGGCAACCCTCAATCTTTGAAACATCTGAAGCTGTAAAAGCTTTTTGTAAAGACTGGCAGGAGTCAGCTGAAGAGATTTCAATGTGCAAATGGATATAAAAAAGATGCAAGAAGAGGAACGAAGCGTCAGATTCATTGTTCTAAGGACACAGGGTTTGCCATTAAATGAGATGACCCGGTGGCCTGGCTGCAGCACCTACAGGTCAGGCTGCAGGAGGGGTGAGGCTGGAGGGGAGGATTGGAAAAGCTGCCAAGTTTGGCTGATAACATCTCTGATAATTCTCTGCATTACTGTTGCCGTTATGCCGACCCGCAGGAATTGTGCTGGATGCTGAACACACAGATCCATGGTGAGGAGTGCTTAAAGGCTGAAAAGATCAAAGCTGGAGAGAGAAAATAAAGGAGCAGGAGCTGGCTGGGATCCTGCAGCACTGGGACTCTCCTCACCTCCAGGTCCCAATGGGAATGGAGCCGGTCTGAGATGGTGCATCATCCCATTGCTCACCTTGACCTTCCCTGCCCTTCTAGAGTGCCTCACAAAGGCCAAACCACACTGAACAGTCCCTCCACTTCAGCAGCTGATCCTTGAGATGCAGTCTGGCCCCGCTTCAGAGCAAAGCACCAATAGATGCCTGCAGCTGGCAGCTGGCAATGCCCCCTCCAGCCCACCACCATTTCACTGCCACGCACATGAGATGCTTCCAGCCTCTCCCACTCACACAGCAACCTGCCCTGAGGGGTGAAACCCAAAACACATCTCATTCTGCCATTCAGGGAAAACCCATACGGCTGCTGGCTACACAGTAGAGATGCAGGTGAGCTGCGCTCAGCCTGGGACACATAGCAGGACCCTACAAACAAAGGGATTTGGCACCATCAGAAGAGCACAGCCAGCGAAAAGATCCAGGGATCCAAGGACAAGAGCATCATGCCTGCCCTCATGCTGCAGTGGTGAGAGGGGTTGGGAATTAGCAAGAAATTCCCTGAAAGAGCAGTGCTGCACTGCACAGCTGCCAGGGTGGGGGGTCATCATCCCTGGGGGTGTCCCAGAGCTGTGGGAATGTGGCACTGAGGGAAGTGGGCAATGGGCACGGTGGGGTGGGATTGGTGATCTCAAGAGGTCTTTTGCAACCTGAATGACTCTACGCTGGTTCCAGCTGAGCAGAGATGAAGTTTGCTTCTGTAGGACAACCCAAGAGTGAGTGGGACTCCAAGAGCACCCCAAGCTCCAGTGCCAGAGAGCAGAACACAAGACACCTCTGTTGGAAGCCTTCATGAGTTACAGGTTCTCTCTTAGTTCTCCCTCCCTGCCAGCCCCAGGCACAAAGCCATCACAGCAACTCCATCACCACCTCTGGTCTCTGTGATAACAAGCAAAAGATATTCCGACATCTCGCTTGCCCGGCATCGATTTACAATTAAGAAAGTTCCCCAAAGATCCAAAGTCCCACCCATTCCCGCTCTCCTCTAACCCCGCTCCATGCACAAACAGCTCTCCATGGTTCACGAGCAGCCTCAGAAATCAATGCTCGCTGAAACACAGTTAGTTCCTCTGGTTTATTTATTATTTTCCCAGCTTGAACTCAACCCTCAACACACACAGAGAGAGCAGGGGAGGAATCACCCAGCGCTTTGCAGGCACGCACGCAGCGCTCGGAGCGTCCCGCAGCAGCAAGCCTCGCTTTTCCATGGCTGCAGCCAGGGATCGCTTTGCAAAGTTAATTGCAAAGCCGGCAGCAGAAGGCGAGCCCTGCAAAGCCAATTCCCACCAGGAGGAGCTGATGGGATTTCTGTGCAGAAGGGGCAGAGCGGGGCAGGGGTGATGGAGCAGAGCGCAGCCGAGACAATCGCTCCCTAACGTGTGGATAAAGAGCTCGCGCCGACATCTGCTGAGAAATACCTTCCCGTTCCACACCAAGAATTACAATCTAATAATATCCCATCTGCACCCCCCCTTCTTTCCCCCTCCCCCACCCAATTACCGAGCCTGACATTATCCGTCATCTTCCCTTTGTGTCGGCGAGAATCCAAACGCAGACGCCGGGAAATTAATAATAATTGTTGTGTCAAAAAGCGGGATGTAATCAGGATGCGGCGTGGAAGCTAATACAAACACAAACAAATGGTATTTATCCTCCCGAAAGATCCCTCCCCTCCTTTCCCCCTAAGGGCCACTGATGATAATGCTCATGGAAGAGATGAATCAGTGCTAATATAGGGATTAGGAATGGATCCCAAACCCCAGCCCGGGCTGCAATCAAAAGGAGCGCTCTTAATTGAAATTAGAGCTGGGATTTCTGTGCCTCCGCAGAGATGGGTTAAGCCCATCGGGGCCAAACAGAAGGGAAAACAAAAATAGCATCTTTATTCGGGAACGGGGAAGAAGGTGGGCAGCCATAACGCTGCTCAGCAGCTCCAGCACACCTGGCTCCCAGCCCCAGCCCAGCCAACCTTCTTCATTTTCAGATCCAACTGCTGCTCCATGCTTCACACCGACAGCGGGCACAAAACCCATTGGCCCACATCAACGCTCCCAGTCCCAGCACAGACTTTCAGTGCTGTCCTCTCTGGCAGCGCTCAGAACAACAGCAAAGTCCTTCAAACAGCAAACAGCAACACGGCTTTTCAGCCCTACGCACGGCCCTGTGATAATGCTGTGGGTTTTACAAGGCTCCGTGCATCCTGGCCAGGCTCTGACGCATCCCCTCAAGATGCAGAAGTCTTTGCAGTCGCTGTGACAACTGAGGTTTTTGGGTGAGCTGATTACACAGAGGGCAGGGATTTGAAGACTGCCCATAAAACTCCTGAGGAGCTTCCGTTTGCGCACTCAGTTACTGGCACAGCAGCTGCCCCCTGGACGGGGATGTGGCTCTGAGGGATGTGGACAGCGGGCACAACGCGATGGGTTGGGGATCTCAGAGGTCTTTTCCAACCTGAATAGTTGCATGATTCCAGTATGGGGCGAGGACAACTTCAGATTTCAAGACTGAACCTTCAGAGAAACTCCTGGCAGTGCTGCACTGAGCACCTCTACCTACTGCGTGTGCTCAGCTCAGTCCAGAGCTGATCTGACGCTGAACACGGGCAACATCCAGAAACGTGTTGCTTTCACAGCCAGATCACAGGATCGTGTGAGATGGAAGGGACCTTAAAGGCCCTCTGCAATGCACAGGGACACCCACAGCTCCATCAGGTGCTCAGAGCCCATCCAGCCTGACCCTGCCTGTCTGCACCCAGCACCTCTCTGGGCACCCGGTGCCTCACTACCCTTCATCCTTAAAAACTTTTTTCTTATCTACATCTCCCCCCTTTTAGCCTGAAACCATTTTCCCTCATCCTATCCCAGCAGACCAGACTGAAGAGCCCATCCCCTCTTCCTCACAGCCCCTTCAGGCACCAACAGGTACAAATGGATGTGCTGAGTTGGTCTGCAGCAGGACAGAGATGAGACACACGCAGCTCTCCACCGACTGCCAAGTTGCTCAGCAGCGCAGGGATTCACTGAAGTCAATTCCTGTCCCCCAAAACGTGGCTACGTGCCCCAGCACCAGGATCTGCCCATCCTCCAGGAGCAGAGGGCGATGCCTGCAGATGCCACGTGGCAGCACGCAGAGCTGGAGGAGGCTGTGGCTGCCGGATCATGGATTGTTGCGAGCATGAAAATTCATTCATATGAATTTGGAATATAATACCTGACACAAGATGTATCGCTGCTGCCACGCTGCAATCCCAGATAAGGACACAGCAGTAACAGATGGAGGAACAAGGCACTTATCTTGTTAGCTGATGGATTTATCTCTCCTTCCCCCACCCTTCCCTACATACTCCATAGTGTGCAGAGAGCCACGTTCCCCAACAGAGCAGCATATGGAGCACGAATTGATTTCTTCCTAACACCCCCTCCACACTTTAATTCAATAAGAGCTGGAGTGGCGGATAAACAGCTTGTTGTGCTAGGAAAATTTCAAAACAGTCAAGAAAATGTCAAACTGTCTTTTTTATGAGTGCCTTTCGCCCCCTTCCCCCCTCCCCTTTCTTTTTCCTCATCCCATCCGCAGGCACCCGGCGCGTGTTGGCACCACGGAGCAGGGGCTGCAGTGAGCATCTCCTCCACATCAGGGATGCAGGCACAGGGCATCATCCTCCAGGCCAGTCCATGGCAGAAGGCGGCCCCGGTGCCATCCTTGGATGGGAGCTGGGAACAGAGCTGCTCTGGGTAAAAGATTAGGCAGATGGTTTCATCTGGCAGCTCCCTTAATCTCATTATTGGAGCAAGTGGAAGTTTTTAAAGTGATCTCTCTTTCCTCCTCTACCCACACCCCATTCCAAATGGCTTTTTTTCCTCCCCAGAAAAAGACACGTTTCCACGGGGGGCTCTTTGTTAGGCACGAATAGGAACTTTACAATTTTTCTGCTCATTTTTGGTGCATTCTCCCTCTCGGTGCCTTATTTTTAGCACTGAAAAGGAGGAATTATTAGAAAGGAAGAGAAAAAGAAAGGCAATTAGGCATTTTCTGGGTCTTGCTTAAAAACACGGAGCACTTGGACATGCCATGCATGAGCTTCTGACCACCACAAACTCTGCAACGCTGTCAGTAACCTGAACAGAGAGAGGCACTGGATGAGGCACAGGAGTAAACTGGGATGTGCACACCCGAGCTCAAAGCAGGGCCCATGTGCCACCCCAAGGCCCCTCTCACCCCCACTGCCCACACCCTTCTACCCTGCAAAGGCTTGCAGAAGGCTGCTAAGGATGAACTAAACTCCGTGCTCTGCAGCACAGAGCTGCCTCCCCATTGCCACCTGCAGAACGGCACCAGCAGAGCCCTTCCTGCAACAACACGACCCCTGGGGCTGCAAATCCCTGCAGGGAAAGCAGATGTTATTAATGCACTGCAGCAGCACACGGGCACACAGCAGCCTGGGGCTGGCACTGGTTGCACCCCAACTGGCGTGGGTCTGGGTGAGACCGGACCCATAGGAATACATGCAAGGAAGGGGGGCTTCGTCCCGCTGCTTCCCACCTCCCCACTGCTGTGCTGAAGACAAAATCCACCTCCCCACCCCCTTTGCAGCAGAGCAGTGCAGAAGGCTGCAGGATCCTGCAGGGAGACGGCGTGCTTAGCATGCAGGAGATGGAGCTGAGCTGAAGCCCTGTCTGTGCCACGGTGCACAGGGCCAGCGAGCAGCCAAACGCTGCCTGCAAGGAGCGGGGCCACACCGGATTTGTAACCCCATCATTGCTCCCCCCATCCCAACGCAGGGATGGGGACAGAAGGGACTGGCATAACCAAGAGGCTGCCTCCACAGCTGGGGCTGGGACAGAAGGATGCTCAGTGCATCACGATGCCTCCCCCAAAAAGGCATTGCAGATCCTCAGCCCCCACCCCATGAGTCTTTCAAACCTGCCCCTTTCCAGCCAGGCTCTCGCCAAGCACCCAATTACAGCTCCATGGCCAAGGATGAAAAGCCTCTCTCAAGAGCATCTTGTTTGCTTTTTTTTTTTTTTTTTTGCTTTTCTTTCCCCCCTTTCAAGGTTCCTTTTCCCTCCCTTCTCATGAGGTTAAAGAGCTAAAGACCAACTCAGAGACAGATAATAGAGTGACAGAGGCTCATAAAAAAGAAGCCGGAGCTTTGGAGAAAGCCGGCATACGGTGCATTAGGGATTTCTGTCGCAGCAGCTGGGAGTAACACTGACCCTCTGAACTCAATTTGCTCCACGGCTTCGAACGAAGGGAAGGCTGTGGACCAGCAGCATCCTCTCCCAGGGCTCTAGGGCTGCCCACAGGCTCTGCTGTGAGCTTTGGTGTGCGAATCACCCTCCAGCCCCTGGGTCACAACCGGGGATGGAGGCAGGTACAAACTCATCAATTACCCCGAGTAGGAAAGCACCCATAATGATGGAGTTCAACTCCTTGTTCCTCCATCAGTGGGACAGCACACCAAAAAGCAGCACAGCCAACAAAGCCTGAGCAATACCAGGTGTGAATCCATGTGCTTATCCACTGCAGTGTGGCAGCAACCCCTCTGAGCACTGCTTGCATGCAACAGCCCCTTATCATCCATCGCCCTTATCCCAACGCTGCGAGACCAGAGCTGTGAGCTCTGCCCCCATTCCACTTTCCCTGCAGCCCCTGTGCTTGCAGACAGCTGCACAAACCCAGCACATTCCCTCCATTGTCACTTTTTGCTCCTTTTAAACGAGCCAAGATTCTTCCCACTACGCATTAGCGCCCGACGTAATGGTGCAAAGCATTTTTCATTTATCATCATAATGCCAGTCAAATGAACCCCCTAATAACGTAAATGCAAGAGGAAAGCTATTAGAGTTTATTTGTGCAGTGGCTTTGAACTCGTCCCCACTGCTCTATCCACGTAACTGGAGGGGATGGATGGAGCTTGCATCTTTAGGTCCTTTCATCAAAAGCTATTCTCAGCTAGCCAGTCTTTCCTTACAACCCTGCACAAGTGCCTGTATTTGCTGAATTATCAAAATAAATACCTAAATACCTGAAATAATGCAGATCTCTTTACAGACACGAGCTGCAGCTGAGATCTGCTGTGCTGAGCCATCCCTTCCTGTCATCCTCACCAGCCAGCCCCACTCCTCAGCATCCCCAACATCTTTGGGTCACGGCTTAGCAGGCATAGTGGTGAAGAGTTGACAGTTGAGCTAGTTGATCTTAGTGGCCTTTTCCAACCTTAATGACTGCACAATCTTCCAAGCTCAACTTGTCACAGCAGCTCCCATCCCCATCCTGGAGAGCCAACGCAAGGCGTTTCATTTCATATACAAGAATTCCCTCATTAAGCCTAAATTAAATGCATATTTCAGAACCTACAAGCGAGAGCAAACAGTTCGGTCCTATGCTTTATTAAACAAAACAAAACAAAAAATCTTTGTGTGGAAAGAGTTCCTGCGCCAAATCACCACCCTGCTGCCGGGCCGAGCTGCTCCCAGCGTGTCAGGATGTGCAGTGCTGGCAGAGAGGAGCTGCACTGCAGAGGGAAACAGAACAGCGCCCGCCTGACAAATTAGTTTACTCGTTAAGTTAAGAAGCCTATTTTGCTCAGCTTCCACAGAGCAACACGCTTAGCAGCCAGCAAACTTCCAGGCAAGGGATGTGCCCAGCTCCGGCTCTTTGTGCAAAAGCAAGCTGGATGCCATGCTGTCACCACGCTGCCCAGACAGCATGGCAATGGGACAGTAACAAACCCCATTCAGAGCCTGGATAGAAGGGAGGAGGGGAGATACTTCTGCAGGACCACGTGCGTGCTGCAAGCTGAAGAGCCATCACTGTTGGGGCACAAGAGCATCTCCATGTCAAAGCCAGTGAGCAGCCCAACATGCCACCAGCCAGCTCTTGCGGCCTTATGAAGCAATTAAAACAGCCATAAATAAAATACAAAACTATTTTCAACACCCTGTTCCTGGCTTCCAGCTTGCAGCTGGTGGGATCCGGGACACAGAAGTGAGGCAGGAGGGGAGAAGGGCAGGAGGCAAAACTTGGGCAACAGGAGCAAGGTGTGAGCTGAGAGCAGGAGGGGGGCCCAGGGAGGAGACAGAGATCAATGATTGTTTCCCAAATATGATAATTTCTGGACATCAACACATGAAATTTAATATCCTCATGGGCAACTGGGAAGCAGCACATCTCTCTGAGCCCGTGCTGGTTTCCAGTACCCATGCACATGCACACAGGGGACGCAGTGCACATCCAGCTGTCAGCTCACACGCCGGTGACAGTCCCTGTGCGCCTGCTGGGGACAGAACAGCCTGTTTTGGGGACGTGTCTGTCACACCACGGCTGGGACACCGCTGAGGACAGATGCCAGATTGCATCCCTCACATGCTGCTAATGGGGCGTGAGCATGGCAGGCTGAGCTGGGCAGAAGGCGGCTGGCAGGGGGTGCCCTGAAATCCCATATTTTACGCCCAGTGCAGCCATGGGTGGGGGCATTCTGCTACAGCAAAGCTGAGCTGGTTGGGGGTCGTTTGAGGGCACTGCTGGGTGGGCAAATCCTATATAAAGCCCTTTATTATCTCACACACCCTGCTGTGCCCCCCTGGTTTGCAGCACCATCTACAGAATGGGTTTCATCATAGCCTGGGGCTGCTCTGAGATGGACAGCCGGTGCTGTGCAATGGGACAATTCTCCTGCCCAGCCCTGCAGACCCTCCCTATCAGCTCCCCGTGAAGATTTGTAGGCCATGCAGAATTGCTTTATTGACATTTAAAGGTCTCTGTCAATCCGGCCCCCACACATCTTTGTTACAGAGGACAGGATTACTTTCACCCAACCCTGCTGCCTGAAAGCTGAGTCAAGCCCAAGCTACCTTTTTCTTCTTAGGGGCAATTCTGGTGACACAAATCCATGGGGAGGATGAGAGCCATCCCGGGTGACCTGTGCCACACCAAGAGCTGCTGCACAGCACTTGCAGCACGAGGCAAGACGTGCTCCATCCAGCCCCTGCTGAGGGTTCCATGGAGCTCCATGCTGGGGAGAACAGGGATGCACTGTAGCCAAGCCTGCTGCTATATGAGGGGAGGCAATTTGGGTGAGAACACTGATGAAACAACATGATTCACAGGTCAGTGGGAAGCAAGGCGTAAACTAAGGGCAATGGACTCCAAAAGGCAGGTTTCAACAAACTGAGGAAGCTGGTGGATTATTGTCTCCTGGGACAACAGTGTAAGGGACAAAGGAGAGAAGAGCTGGCAGTACTGAAAGGGATTGTAATACATGCATAAACAGCAGGCTATCCCCATGCAAAGGGAAGATGGAGAGCTGAGGAAGAGGCTGCGTGGCTCATCAGGAGCCATTCCATGGCCTGGAAGCAAAGGAGAAACCCTACCAAAAAAATACAGAAACAAAGGCTCATAACTAGGGATGGGGGAAGCAGAAGGGCAACAGCAATCAGGGAGAAATTCAGCAGCGCCAATGTGCAAACCAAGTTCTTATCCGTGAGGGACACAAGGCAGGAACAACACAGCTCTTGTTCAAAGGAAGAGGAAGGGGAAGGTTGGGTCCATGGCCAAGCGTGTGGCTGGGATCTCCACTGCGTGTCGGATTGTCTGTCTGTCAGGGAAGGTACAACATGAGCACATCGCTCCCAATTCCACGTTAGAAGGGAGGCAGGCATTCATGCCGGCGCAGGAAGGGTTAAAACAAAAACTAAAAAGTCATCGAAAGTCATCGGGGGCTGATGGAGCCGTCCTGAGCGTGCTCACAAATGGGGAAATCAGCCAGCACTGCTCCTGGAGAGCTCGAAGAGGGCAGCAGAAAGGGCATGGAGCCTCCCTTATCTTCAAGGGAAAAAAAAGCCAGGAGCTGCAGGCAATCAGCTCAGCTTCAATCACGGCGAAGATACTAAAACAAACGATGAAACTATCACAGCTTGTAAGGCCCGGGAATTTAATAAAGCGAGAAAAAAGCCCCGCACCACCACCACCACCACGAGTTTGTCAAGAACAGATCATGTCAAACCAACCTAATTTCTGCCTTGACAGGATAACTAGGCTTGGTGGATAAGAGGAAAGCTGTAGACATGATATACCTTGACTTTAATAAGGCGTCTGAAGCTGTCCCACACGGCACCCTGCGAGCAACGCGCGGTCTGGATGTAATGGGGGCGGAGGGGAGGCTAACAGGCTGTTGACAAAGCGCTCTCAAAGAGCCCTTATCTATTATTTACGCACAAGCCAGGAGGGCAACCCGACGTGGGATCGTGCCGAGCTCTGTCCTGAGCCCCGCTCTGCTCAGCATTTGCATTAACAACTTACACGATGGAGCCAGAAGCACGCTTATTAAAATTTGCAGACGATGCCAAGCGAGGAGGAGAGGGACTGGAAGAGCTCGGAGGGTTGGACCAGAATTTCAAATCACCTCCGGAGCGAGCAATAGGAAATTCAATATGGACAGGAGCCAGGTGATGCACTTCGGGAGGAGAAATCAAACGCACGGATGGAAACGAGGAGCAGCGGTCAGGGAGCGGCGTGCAGGGACTGGAGCACCACAGACTGCAGAGGAATCGAGCAGGCCACGCAAGATGGCAAATCGTATTACAGGCTGTGTTAACACAAGCAGCGTAAGAAGGACAAAGGAGAATTATTTTGCTCCACTTGCTTTAATTCAGGCCTCAGCTGCAATATCCATCCCGATCTGGCCGTCATGCTTGCACAGAGCCAAAGGTTAAGGCGCTGTGGCTTAGCATGGCCACCGAGCAGCTGCCCCTGCTAAGCACACATCTGTCTGTGCAGAGCTGCTGCTGGAGGGTCCCCTTCCCTTCAGATCAATCCGGGCTGAGCTCAGCACAGTGCACACGCAGGGGTAGGCGCACACCTCGGGCTGATGGGATGCGATTGATCGCACGTCGGAGCCACGGACAAGTGGGGCTGAGTCCATGGAATAGCAATGAAACGGGTGAGAGGCACAGACAGCTCCAAAGGAAGATGAAAGGCGCTGGGGTTTGCTTTGTCTCGAGAAGAAAAGATTGAGTAAGACATGACAGCACTCTTCCCATACATAAATATCATATGAAGGTAGTGGTGAATAATTATTTGCCACATCCCTTGGAGGAGGCAGAAGAGAAAAGCCTAATTTGCTGCAGAGATTCTGACTTGCTACTTGGTGCAACTTCCATTCCGGCTCACGAAAGCCTTGCAGGATGTCTGCAGGAATCTGCATCACCTCCAGCACCAAGCAGCAGCTCTGGCAGCTGCCCACAAGGGGTGCCCCACGGCTACACCCACCGAGCCCCCAAGCTTTGCAGGGGTTATTCTGCAGCAGTGACAACACATCAGAGCAGCATGACAAAGGAGGAGACCACAAAGCAAGCCATCACCACACCAGTCATCTCCACGTCTCCATGCTGTGGCTGCTGGGTGAGCACCCACTCACCAGAGAGAGCGGACCAGCCAGCACGACCCCACAAATCACAGCAAGCCACACTCAGCACTTTTATTCTTTATTGTTCCAGCTCAGGCAGCTCCATTATTTATCCGGATTACTTATTCATGTTCTATTTCCAGGGACAACCTGCTTTGCTGGAGAGTTACCATCACCTCTCCTCCCTACCTGCCCCCAGCCTGATGCCCTCAGCAGGGGATCTGGGGATGGTGCTACCACTGCTCCAAGCAGAGCCAGGGTAACCAGCCTGTAACCATCTGTCCCTCCCTCACACTGCTCAAAGGTCCTGGCAGGGAGAGGACGGAAAGCCTCAGCCAAAAGCAACAGCTATGGCACAGACACTGAGTGACAGAAGCACCGCAGACCTCCCACGGCCACCCCACCACACCAGGCTTTCTGACCATCTTTGTGAGCTGAAACCACTGAACCACTTCAGAGACAGCAAGGGCTCAGCACCAGAGCTCTGCTGTAACCCCAGAGATGTCCAGCACACCCCACAGCCACCTACACCCCAGGTGTATTAATCACCCTCGTTTCAAGGCTTTGCTTCAGAAAGCAGACGGACTTTTATCCATTTTGCAAAAGGTTTGAAGGCTCTGTGAGACACATCCTCCTGCCCCACGGGACTCAGTCTCCCCATCTCAAGCACTGACATCCCGAAATCTCACCTTTTGTGAGAAATCATTTAGGTGAGAAAGGGCATTTCAAAGAGCACGGGTTGCTGCTGAGCCCTGCCCAGGCCCTGCATCACATCAGCAGCACAAGCCCACATCTGCAGCATCTGCCCCACTCCCTCCAGCACGTACAATATCCCAAAACCACACCGAGCTTTGAGAAAAAAAACCACCCTCAAAACAAATCAATGAATTCCCATAACAAAACACATAACTCTGGTCCCACCGTGGGCACGTACCCCTGGAGCCATCCCAAGGGCAGCACACAGCCCACCCTGTCGGGCAGCACAGAACAACGGGTGCACCCCACAGCAATGGGTGCTGAGCGCCTTCGAGGCCACACAGCAGAGTGTAGGTTGTTGCTGGCTCCATCAAGGACTGAAAGCACTAAATATCTGGCTAGAGGCACTCTCCAACTAGAATATCAGGTGCAACGATTTTTACCAACGTCCTGTTGCGCTGTTCTAGCTAGAAGGAAAAATATAAAGAAAAAAGGAGCAAGGCAAAAGCAAGCACTCACACTGACCTTGTGTGTTCACCTCTCTGCTCTGGCTCATCCTGCGTGTCCCACAGGCACAACCCATTACAGACCTCCCACCAAAGCCATCAATCCCACCACCCAGGTGTTTCATGACCCTCCAAGCTGCCCTCCATCTCCAGGTCATCTGCAGAGAGCTCCAAGGGGCAGGACATCCCATCAAACCCCATGCTGAGCACACAGCCACTCCCAGCTCCAGAACCAGACTCTCCTGAATGTCCTTTGAGGTGCACAGCGGCGGTGGCTGAGATGCTCTAATCAGTGCCTCTAATTTCACACGCTGCAAGGACCATGTTATGCCTTGGGATAAATGTGAGAGGCTTCCATTGAAGTGAAAGAGAGGTACTGCACTTCAGAAGCTGAAATTTAGCCTTTAAAAAAAAGAAAAAGTCGCTAAAACTAAAATATTAAAGTGCATTTAAAAACATAATAAGGCAGATCAGCAATCAAACGGAGCAGCTTGCCGAGGGGCTGATAAGTGAGGAGGATTCCAGGGGCAGATACCACTACAGAAGGAAGGCCAAAAAGGCCTCGTTCAGAGTCAAAACGGCTTTTGATCCGAAATGTGGCACGGATGAGCCGTGAGGAGAAATTAATTTCTACGCTGCAGAGCCGGTGAGGAGCAGCCCAGGGCCACCACTGAGCCCTGCCTTCCATCTTACGACCCTGCAGCAGCTCCCCAGCTCCCGTGCCAGGGATTTTGGTGCCCTGAGATCAGCAGGCTGAGCATCCTCCCAACCGCACTCACTGACAGTGACATCCCCAGCACCAGCTCCCCTCCACATGGGACATTCCAGCCTCGCTACCTCACTGGGGTCAGCCAGACTGGAAGCAGAAGTGTATAATCCTTTCACGAGTTAATTAAAGTACCCATCCATCCTTCATTCAAACCATTAGCCACGGGTTTTTACCATTAATTATTTGGAACCAAATCAAACAAACAAACAAACAGAAGACACAGAAAGAGAAGAGAAAGCCAAGCATGGGAAGGGCACTCCTGCAGCGGGGCATCCGCAACCCAGGACCCAGCCCATCTCTCCTCTGCCCTTTTCTTCCAATTTCCTTCCCTTCCCTTTATGGCTGTTTCCCCATCTCCTTCCCCTCTCCTCCTCACTCCCCATCACAACAAGGTTTAATGCCTCTCCATCTCTTTCTTCTTCCTGGGTAAATTGCAGCAAGCCTGCTGGCTGCTCGGGTGGAACACGCTGTTTTATATGCACCATAAAAGGAGAGAACTCTGTAAACAATATTATTTTTAATAAAATCCAAGGCTTTGGCAGGCCAGCTGCTTTTGTGTCTGTCTTAATTTAATCAGACAATCAGTTCTTTCAAGCAGCAAGAGGGAATGAAAAGCATTAGCAAGGAACCGGTGAGGAAAAGACACGATTTCCATCAAGTGCTTTCTGCCTGGTGTGTTGCTATGAGAAGCAGCACCAACTTTTCAGCAAACTGCTTCCCAGTCTGGCTCTGCTGAACACAGCTCTGTCAAGGCATGGCAAGGACGTGAGCGCATCGAGCTGAGCGATGCTCGCACAGCAGCACTTGGAAGCAGTGGTACAGAGGGTGCGAGGGATGCACAGCCCCATGCTGGGTGATGTTTGGAGCCAGTGCAGCTCTCTGCAGCTCTCTGGAGCACTGCAGGTCTCTCCCTGGAATGGGAGTCCCCGTGGCTCTGTGGGTCTCACTTTCGTGCCCACGCCAAACCCCCAATCCCAAGCTATGGGGTCAAAATTCAAAGCCAACTAATATGATGGCAGTAAGGTAAGGAAAAAACATTGAAGACCTTACACGTATACTCCTAAAGGTCTGGAAATGCATGTGGCCAAGCAGCAATCAAGGAGCACCCACCAGTACTTCCCTGGAGCAGAGCTCAGGACTTGGCTCTGAGGGATGTGGGCCGTGCAGGCAGTGGGCTGGGGTTGGATGGGGGATCGGAGGGTCTTTGCCAGGCTGGACGGGATCCTGGGCAGCCTGATCTACTGGATGGCAATCCTGCCCAGGGCAGAGCATTGGAAATGGATGATTTCTAAGGACCCCCCCAGCCTAATCCATTCTGTGATTATATGATTCCAGTCTTAATGAGGCTACGATATCCCCAACTTCGTATCAGAGCGTTCTTTGTTACGCACACTGAAAGCCACAAATCCTCAAGAACAGAGATCTTTGAAACCATGAAATAGTAATTGCTATATTCAGACACAAAGTAAACAAATTAATTTACTTGTTTACCCGGTTAAAAAACTGTTAATCACTTTTAATATCTTAAAAATACATGTAAGGCACAGGCATAAATATCACCAGTAAAGCAAACATGGTGCTCGGCACTGCAAAGGAATTAAAATTAGTATTTAATTACAAGAAATCGCTCGAAGTTCTTTTGCTACCATTAATCATTTCCAATTATGACTGTAATTACAAGCCAGCTTTTCTCTTTGGGTGGTCACTGCTGGGATCCAACACGGTGACCCTGTGCTCACTGCCAGGTGCACTGACCACTGAGCGCCTCTATGGCGCACCACCGTGCCGTGAGCTTGCAAACAACAGGAGGAAGACATGGCGACTCCATCCCCATTGCCTGCACTGATTTTGCAGCAGCAAAACAAACCCACAGGCCAGGCTGGAGCAGCACTCCTGGGACGTGGTGCCCTGCTGGCCATGATGCTCCCCCCAGGCCCGGCTGGCACCGCGATGCACCAAAGGCGACCAAACCACAGCAGGCAACACAGAAAATCAAATGGAAACGTTCCCTCTTGGTTCCCTCGATACTTCTGCACGGGAAATGTGATTAAACTGTCCTTATCTTTGTGGGAACAGTTGTTAGCAATAATGAAATCATCCAGCCCTTTTCTTTTTGAAATCCAGCCACATCCTTTGGCTCCAGGAAACAGGGGCAGTGACATGTGCTGTTTTCATAAAAAGCCACAAGACAACATATTTCATTGCAATAAATTCCCTTCCCTCAAGTGAAGAGTGGAGGAGAAGAGACTTCAAGGACAGGGAAAAGTTTCAGCCAAAGGGAAAGACTGAGCTGAACCTCAGCCGAGGTTGGCAACACCGAGGCTGGCTCGGCAGGATGGAGGTGGTGTGGTGGGGGCTGGATGCTCCCCACTCAAATAAAAGGCTCCATGTGGAGCCCAACAGAGGTGGGACTCAGGTGAGATATAAGGAAATATTTTTTCTCCAAAGGAGCGGTGATGCATCGGCGCAGTGAGCGCAGGGTCATCGCTGGGGGTGCTGCAGAGCCCTGGGGACGTGGCACTGAGGGACGCGGGCTGGGGATCTCAGAGGTTTGTTCCAACCTGAATAATTCTATGCCTCTACAACTGCAAGGCGACAAACCTCACCCTGCTGAGTGCTCCATCCTCATCCTCACCAAGTGCTTGGGCCGCCTGCTTTCCAACCCACCTTAAGAGTCCAAGTCCCTGCTCCATTCTCCTCTCTGCCCAACGTCAGCCCAGCATCCCCAAAGCCTGGGCTGCCCGGGCGGATAACACGTGGTGACTTAGCAGCTTAGCACTGAATTAAGCAGCCAGCTTTCCCCCGTGCTGCCCCCTAATTAGCGGGCTGCATTTTGTCGTCCTCCCAGCGCTTGGCTGAGGCTCCCCTTCCCTCCGCTCCACGCTTATTCTGTTCACTGAACTAATTGCTGAGCGCCTGCACCCTGGGTGTCTGCTGCTGTTGGAGAAGATTAGTATTTTTACAGAGGGGGAAAAAAAAGATTAAAAAAAAGAGATTGTGTTTTTTAAAGCAGATGAAAGGAGAGCCCAAGGAGATATGCATTTGACTCTCAAACACGCTCCTTCAAGTCTCCCTCAGCAGTACTTAAAGGCGTTTCCAAAGCAAGACTTTATGAATGCTAAATGAACCCAGCGCCTTGTTCCTCTGCCACAAGAAAGGGAAAAACTTATCTTTTATATACAATATTTCCTTTACGGCTGACACCGTGCATCACGCATCACTACGACCAGCCCCACTTCAGACACAAATGCTGACCTTCACAAAGTCACGGGCAGAGCGCTGCCTCACCCGGAGGGATGCTCTGTGCAAAGGGCCAAGGTGAGGAGGGCACAGGTTGGGATGAGCTGAAAGCTTTCCTCCCAGCTGCTGTGATCTCAGCTGCCCCTGCCCAAGCTGGGACGTCCACGGAGATGCACTGCTCAACACGAGGCTTTCTAAGGATGCTGTGCTGGAAAGAGGGATGCAGGTTGGATAGCGGAAAGACAACTAAGGGAAACCAGAAGCACTAAGGACAAAGTGCAACACTCCCCATCCAGCCCTGCAAACTGTACCACAGAGGGATGCTGGTTGGATTTGCACCCAAACTTCCCAGCACCTGGCCAGCACACCAGGCCTTCAGCAGCCAAGCACCCTGGGCTATCTGGGTCACTCAGCAGAACGCATTGCCCACCCTAACTGAGCAGCAGGGATCAGCTCCTTCCTCTGCCCCTTTCTCCCTACCCAGGAGGTGGGTGAGAAGTGCACCCAGCTTCACACAAAACACCCTGTGAGGAGATAGGGCCGTGCTTTTAGGAAAACACCCACCCAAAGGAAGTCCTGGGAGATTTAATTAGCCACCGTCTGTGCTGCTTAAGCTAGTTGGGTGCTACATAATTGCTAAATATTATCTCGGCAGGTACAGCAGTTTGTTCGGATAATGCCGGTGATTGACATTTCCCTGGCATCTTTCATCCCAACCAGATCTGATATTAGTCTATTATAAAACATTCTTCTGTCCCAATCCTCCATATGTCTCTGAACTGTCAACAGGATGGTAACTGGCTCTGCATTTTCAAAAGGCACAAAGCAACTTCATGGGATGCAGCAGAAGCTGAGCTCAGCTTTGCTCGAGTTGCACACACATACACAAGGAGATACGGGCTCTTCTTCAGTACTGGCACAGGGTGAACCTGCTAGAAGTGGTGCACAGCACCCAAAAAGCTCACAGCCAAAGGGAAGGGCCCATCTCCATCCCCCGGGAGGCAGCAGCGGGTGCCACAACTCAACACCAACGTGAAAAATATATTCCAGGGACAGCCCAGCAGAGGGGCCACCGAGTGATTAATTGGAGAGTATCAGTTTGGGATAGGTCTCTAAATTCCCATTAAGTCAGGTGCTGAGGCATCACACATTAATCCAGAACATTTCCCCTTCGGCCCAAACAAATAAATAACTGTTGTATAATTCAGGGAGGATGGGGTGGAGCCATCTCATCCCCCCTCTCCCTGCCTCTTCCCAACTAACCAGTGAATAAAACATCGCCCGCAAATCTATTAGGCTAATTTTAAATCCTGACAATTTAGCAGCACTTCAGCAAGATAAGAGCCATTTATTAAAAGCCACAGTTCATTAAGCCAAATGCTGCTGGCGTATTTACTCAGAGAAGCTGGGCTGGGCTCCCGTCAGGGCCAAGGGAGGAGTCCCCATGCCCCACCAGACCCCCCAACGTGGACCTTCCCCCTCCCAAACTCGTGTGGGGCCACGGGAAGAGGATCCTACGGCTCCATGCATGACTGCATTTGGAGCAATCCCTGCTGCAAAGCTGTGCCCTACGACAGCATGGACACTCCTGAGAGCACCAAAGCCAGAATTGGGATGAGCTGAGCATCACTTCAGACCCGTTCCCGTTAATGGCAAGCACAGATTGACTCCAGGCAGGGGATGACAGCAAGCCAAGGGAGGGCTACATAGGAAGGATTGTTTTTTGCCAAAAGCGACCAGATTGCACTCAGAGCTTTCATTCCTCCAGACAGCAACGTGACATCTCTGTAAGTCCGCTCTGCTGCACTGCTGTACTGCCTCCCAGTGCTCTGGGACACGGGACAGGCTCGGGGCTGCCCGACTGCAGGGAGGCAGCAGACAAGGAGATGGACTCCCTCCTTTAACAGCCCTGCATCTCCTGCTGTGTTTTTTTTAACCTCCAGGATGGCAAAGTGTCACA
This sequence comes from Tympanuchus pallidicinctus, assembly GCF_026119805.1. Taxonomy (NCBI): domain Eukaryota; kingdom Metazoa; phylum Chordata; class Aves; order Galliformes; family Phasianidae; genus Tympanuchus; species Tympanuchus pallidicinctus. The sequence goes on from NW_026294748.1 coordinate 4,411,953, forward strand.
CCGCAAGATGCCAAGTGGCACAGCAACCACAACCAACCTACAGGTGGGCAAAATCCAAAGACGCCCCAGGAAGGAGCTGCACTAACACAGCCCGTGGAGTCTGAGCAAACTCCGTGCCAACCCACTGACTCCAGCACAGTGCAGCAACATCACTGAGCTGGCAGACCCCTCCGGGACCTCCTTGCTGCTCAGATCCCAGCAGTGTGGGTCTTTGTGGGTAGGGAGCAATCAGCGCCGGCTCGGCGGTACCCGAGGGATGGAGGCACGAGGGATGCAGAGCAGCACTGCGAGCAGCAGGCAGCAGAGGGCAGTGAAGAAATCCCATCTCACAGAGTTTGTGAGCGCGATTCATTCCAGCGGGAGCCATCCAAAGAGACTTTATCAAGTGCAATTGTCCCACTGTGCCTTTCACCTGCACACACTCGCAAGACAGTCTGGAGTCACCACAGAGTCTCCCTTTACAGTCATAGCTGAAAGGAGCATTATAAAGGTGAATTAACATTTAAAAAGAATGTAAAAAACCCAGAACTGTTCTAATGATGATTAATGGGAAGCTATAAGGGAGGCCGTGACCTCCTAGTGTCATTAAATGGATTGGCAGGTTTCTGAGCATTAATTATAAATAGCCACAGGAGTTCTAGCGCTTAGCAGAATGATGATAAATCCATGACACGGGCGGAGGGACAAGGAGTCAGGAGCAGAGGGAACGTGTGCTGGGTGTGCACGTGCACACAGCAGCAGTGCTGGTTTGCACACCCTTACGTGCACAAGAGAGGTGGAAAGGGAGAGGCACAGCCGTGCCCATCTGAGCGTGCTGCTGTGCTGGGGTGGAGAGAGAGAAACGGGCACATGATGAATTAGGCTCTGCCAGTCAATCACATTTCCTAAATGTTTTATATCCCAAAAGCTATAAAAGCAATATCCCTTTCTGGCCTTATTGGAGCCATTTCTGTAAGGCAATCACATCTGTCTCCCCGGGGATTTCAGCTGAACCATGCCTGGGCTCCCCCTGCTTTTGTACTTACTGTGCAGCCTGCTCCCAGCCAAGGGTCAGAGCGTGCATACAAATGGGGAGGAAGAGGGAAAAACAAAAACAGCCCCTAATCAGCTCTGCAGCAGACATAAACTTCTCCAGATTGCCCAGTGCAGAGGCTGCAGGAACCGGAGGCTGTCAGCATTTCGCAGCCCTCAGCTTTGTGTTTCCTTCTCTCCAACTGTGCTCCTCCACATATGACATCCTGGGTTGCTCTCCCAAGGAAGCACAGCGACTGCAGAGGGCAAAGGGCCCTCGTGCTGACAATGCAGGGGCTGGGGGGGGGATGTCAGGGGTGTCCCCGTGCCACAAAACCCCCTCCATAGGGATCCCAGCGCTTCCATCCCCACTCCCTGCATCCCCAACCACCCAGCATCACCTGTGCCAGAACTGAAAACACTGCTGCTCCTACTGAGATTTAAGTATCATTGCCCTGTGGGCTCCTCCAGAGGAAGGCATTATTTCAGCTGATTGGAAAACGGTGGCAAAAGAACAGGTTCTCCATACAATTTTCTTCATATCCTATTAGTCGCAACACAATTACAGCGAATGCATCAATTCTTCGTCCCAGCAGCTCCTGGAAAGAGCCACCTATTAAAAGCTGGCTTATTAATGGAATTGTACAGCCAGGATTAATCGGGCCGCGCTGGCCCTTTCCATTTCTCACTCCACAAGTGCTTTTGTTTGCTTAATAGGCTGAAGTAACTCGAGAACGACGCAACTCACAGCTTCCCCCATCTGCTGCGCACATCGGCAGCAAATTCAATCTCTCTTTATTTTAGGGCATCACTCGGGGCTCAGACGTGGCACCATGGACATCCACACACACAGCAGTCAGGGCTGAAGCAGAAGAGGCCTTTCATTTCCCTTCTGGAGGAGCACAGCAGAGCCAGCAAGGGGAATCCCATAAACCATCGTCAAAAATCCCACATGGATTTGAAACGCCGAGAACAAGTGCCAAAGCAAGGCAGCAGGAACCAGCCAGGGGATGAGTGCAATATCATCCCATGAGCGCTCTGAGAGCCCTCAGCTGCCCCAAAACAGCCCCCAAAGAGCCCCAGCTGCAATGCCAGCCCTATTGCCAGCCCCATTCCCACAGCTGCTGTCTCCCAGCACAGATATTACGGTGGTGGCGAAGCCAATGCATGTTGAAGCACGGTAATATAGTATGACTTTCCCCTTTAATGGAATTTTTCTAGCCCACTAGGAAAAAAAAGACTCCATTAGCCCTACTACAAAGGCTCCTACTTATTAGTATTTTAGAACAGCGGCAAAAACATTTCTTGAATCTAATTATTGCTGACAAATATGAAAATTGAAATCAAAGTTAAATTTTCAGCTACAGTGCTTCATACGGCAGCAGCTCGCCCGCTCCCGACTTCAGCATCAACACATTTGTTCTGCAGGGACGGAGCCCCCCCAGCCCACCCCTCCATCTCTGCAGCACCCACTGCATGTTTACCAGCTGGCAGAGTACAGCAAGGCTGGGAGAGAGCTTTTCTTATATTAATTTCTGTATTTTTATCCCCCGCTCTGCCCTCTCCCCCAGCAAGGAGTTGCTGGGTGATTTTAAATTCCTTGAGATCGAGGATCGGGGGAAGGGGGGAGAGAATTGGGGAGAAAAAGAGCCTTGTCAACATATTTCCTTTCTCCTGCCTCCCCCCCCCCCCCCCAACATACTGTAAAAATCAATCCCCTTTGTCATTTTGCTCTGCTTGTGTGAATGTTTAATGGCTGTCGAGGGAGATAATGATTGCTGCTAGGAAATTCATTTCAGATTTGCTATTTATAAAGTACTTGGTGCTCAGGTGGGAAATTAACATAAGGAAGGGGGAAAGGGACCGAAGCAGGGAAAGAAAAGCAGCAGGAGAGGAGGGATGAGGCAGCGGGGCGGCCTGAGAGGTCTGAGGAGGATGTGCCCAATATCTGCATCCTCACTGGAGCAGAAGGATGAGGATCATGCAGAGGGATGAGGATGGAGACCCACACTGGGCCCACAGGTGTTCCCCAGCACCACCAGTACGTACACACCCTGCACCTCTCACAGGCATCCCTCATATGCATCCTGCACCCCTCCTGGGCATAGAATCAGGGCTGGAAGAGATCTCTCAGATCTCCAGCCCAACCCTTCCTACTGCTCCCACTGACCACATCCCTCAGTGCCACAATCCTGGATCACCTCTCGATGGTGACTCCACCACCCCTGGGCCAGCACATCACCAGTCCTTCAAAGAAGAAACATTTCCTAATCACCAACCCACACACACTGCTCCAGAGGAAGGGCTGGGGTCCCTTCAGCAGGACAACAACAACAACCATGCCACTTCTTCTTTTCCCCCCTGTCACTGCTCCAATATAATTTACTAGCTGTACATCCACACTACGGTTTCCGAACCCAGGTGGCTGAATGCTGCCCAGTGCTGCTGTTTCAGCTAACCCTCAGCTGCAGTTCTGGCTTTGCCTGGACCTTAGCTGAGACCTCAGCCCTCTTCTCCTCCTTGAGTTTGTGATTCTGAGCACAGAGCAGAATGGCACTGCACTGCATTACATTGGTGTATGGGTTCACTCCTGTCACCGCTCTCAGATTCTTCAATGGGTTTTTCTTCCAGACTCTACGCTGAATCTTTTTCTGTGGAGCTCCTGACTTCTTCCAAGCTCCATTTGGTCACCATATGCACTGGCAGGTCACAGCCAACTCTGCACAGCAGCAGGTTTGCACCAGGTGCTGTCCCAGTCACCCAGCTCAAAGAAGGCACTTTCAACCCAACTGCAGGAAACACCCAACGTGGTCACAGAGAGCGAGGTGCAGCAGATCCAGCATCCCATAGCGACACCCCATCCAGCATCCCACCTCCCTTGTGCACACCCAGCATGCTCTGTGGGCATCCCGCATCCCTCACGGTCATCCCTTGAACACGACTCCCATCCTCGCAGGCATCCCTTGCATACATCCTGCACGAGCATCCCCCATCCCGGCCTGTACAACCCGCAGAGCATCCATCCCAGCTCCCTGCACAACCTGTTGCTGTGTGGGTGGCTGTGAATCCCAGGGGGAATTCCCAGCTGTGCCACCGCCGGAGCAGCGCAGGCAGCGCGACGCACGCAGCCATTGAGCTGCTAATTCCTCGTCTCAGAAGTTGCTTTTCACTTTCTGATTTTTCAATAATAGGCTTGCTATGAATCCCTTAAGCTTCTGAAATAAGCCAAAAACCGCTTTTCCAGCCATTTACATAAACACAAGTGGATCAGAAGGAATAATCATAGTTTATGCATTATTTGGGGGCTTTGGAGCCGGCTGCTAATGTGATGTCAGGTTTTGAAGCTGAGAACCTACAACGGGAAGTGTTGACGGGTAGCAAAGCAGCGGAAAGCATCAACAATAAATAATACCATTTTTTCAATGTTGCATTCAATGACAGCTTGGCTGTCCAGCGGCTCCCGCTGCCCGCAGCACTGTTCCAAAAAGAGCCTCATTAAGAGAGATGTCACTCATGCCAAAGCCAAAACCAGCCCTGTCGCTCCTTGGACTGCCATCAAAACCCCGGTGCCGGCTTCGGGGATCGACCGAGCAAAAAGTCTCATGTAGGCACCCTCTCATCTCCTCACACCATCTGTCCTGCAGAACGGGAATAAAGCCTGAAAGCAACCAAACAAACCCAGCAACTCAGCGTTATCCACCAGACAGCCTCCCAAAGAGGGGAAAACAATACATGCAGCCACGCTCAAAGGGCCAGATAGCGCTGCAGTATTAATGAACCTTGCTTCGCACTTCAAGTGCTTGTCGCGCTTCCAATGAGGCGGGTTGGATTTGGCTTTCAAAGCAGGTCTTTAAATCAAGAATGCTGCTTCTGACAAAATCACAACATTAGCAGAGTCTGTTTTGAAGAAGTAATAATAAAAAAAATAAAAAAAGAAATGGAACGAGGCGCGAGACTGCGGGCTCTGCTGTGCTGCTGGAACGCCGCCCTCGGATTGCTATTTTGTTTGAAATAACTTCACAACTTCGTACACAAGCAAGCTCGGATCTGGAGCAAAAAATACTTGAAATCAATCCCTGTTTCCCCCACGTTCTTCTATCGTTGGGAATCCGTGCCTTTGAATGGAAAAACTCCCTCTGTTTCCAACATTACACAATTTCCTGCGGGGTTTCCCACTCCTCGGCTGCTGCTGCTCCACTGAGTCACAGCAGGGCACACCTGAGGGCCTGGGTTACTGCAAGCTTGGCTTAACTGGGGAAGAAGCTTTCTTCCTGCTCTGTGGTGCAAAACTGCATCGTGGGGCAAAGACCCCAGTTGCAAAGGGAATACAAGCTAGATAGAGCTGCGAGAAGAGAGGGAAGAGGTGTTGTCCCTATGGCAAGGTGAGGATGGAGCACACAACAATCCCAACTCACTGCAGGATTCAGGCAGAACCAAGCTCCCACTGAATGGTTCGAGTTGGAAGGAACCTTAAAGGCCATCTAGTCCCATTCCCTGCAATGAACAGAGACACCCAAAGCTCCACCAGCTGCTCAGAGCCCCGTCCAGCCTGACCCTGGGTACCTGCAGGGATGAGGCAGCACCAGCTCCATCAGCACCTCCCCAGTGTTCTAAGGGAAATACTCAGAGCCACACTGCCCAGCACCCAGCCCTGCTCAGCAAGCAAAGCATGCAGGAGGTGGAGGAAGGAAAAAGCAGAGGGGGGAGGATGCCAAGAAAGGAGCGCTGCCTTTAGAGGGAACAGCCAGCGGGACAAGGCGGGTCAAAGGGTCAATTAATTTACAACAGCTTTCAGCATTGGACATATTAACTGTAAGCGCATCAAAAATCCATGCTATCCTTCTTGGCAGGAGATAAGAGCACATTGAAGGCAGCACCTCTGATTTATTATTAACCAGGAGCGAGGCGTGCGCGTCAGGAAGGCAGAAGGAGGCGGATGCAGCCCTGAATGTGCCAGTAGCACAGCGTGCTCCACGCAAAAGGGCTCCAGCACCTGGGATCAGGGTGCCCCAGGGATGCAGTGATGGAGAGCTCATCCTCTGTGCTCTTGGCTACTTGAAGGAATGAGAGGATGCACATGCAGAGGTGCAGGATGCTGGCTGAAGATCGAGACATCAGCACGGCTTGGGTTTCTGAATCCCAAAAGTTGGCATCTTGCTCCTCTTGGCCTCTGGTTGAAACCAAGAACTCCATCCCAAGTCACAGCTCCAAGGCAGCTGTGAGCCTTTGCCATCAACATCTGAGAGGGATCACGGCTTGGTCCCACTGAGCAAGAGCAGATTTGTCACCGTGCATCAAAGGAGCACAACCAACAACCCAAAAACATAATCACATTTACCCTCCTTAGGGCTTTGCTCTAGTAAAGGCATCCATTGGGCTGGGAACAGGCAAAGAACATTTACCCTCTCCTGGCCCTTCAGAAGTTTGGGAAGAGATACCAAAAGGTTTTTTTCTGGCCCCGTGGCCATAAGGACATCCCCTTATGACGCTTTGGCTGCAGCCATCCTCTCCACCTCCACCCTGGCTTATCACAGCCAGCCTTGCTTGCTGCCTTGACCCAGATCTGTCAACTGATCAATTCTTTTTTTCATAGAGAAAAAACAAAATGGGGGGAAGGAAATCACAAATACGGATATTTTTAAGCAAAAACAGCAAGAGAAATAAACGAAGCAGACACTTGGAATATCAGATGCACTCATCTCACTCACAACAGGGCGAGCACAACAGGCAGATGCAATAACCATCAGCCAAGGTTACTATGATGATCCAAATGAGAAGAGGAAAAAAAATGGTTTTCACTGAGCACTGGGACACCCCAAAACCGGTGGCAGTCCCCAGAGCACCCAACCATTGGCAGGAAGGCTCCCTCTGATACATCACAAATTCATCTGTACCTGAGAGGAGGAGCACTGTGCACAGCACCCCCGGAGCTGCGCCCATGCATGGAAGCAACAAGGAGCCCACGCACAACCCCACGTGCAGCACTGCACACAGCCCAGCTCAGCCCCACCACGTGCCGACCCAACATCGGCGCCGTCCCGTTCATCCGCAGTGCATCCTTCCCATGACAAAGGTCTGCTGGGGCTCCTGTTGACTCTGCTGAGTCTTAAAAATGTGCCAATTAATCCCAGCCAGCAGCCTTGTTTCCAGAGGTGCCGGATCCCTGCTTGCAGCTCCAGTTAGAATCAACGAGAGTGACAGATGCTCAGCAGTGCTCCAAGTACCCACACCGCACCCCCCTCTTTTATGTACTGCACCTAACTAGGTTATCTAATCATGTCGGTATTGATTATTACTGTTATTACCTATTAAATAGCTATTTTCTGTCGTTGGGGTGAATATCACATTTTATTGACCTGCGTGGTAACCATTAACCACCACGGAAGCCACATCCAGCATTTCCCCAGGGGAGCAATAAATCCGGGTGTTCACCAGAAGACATCGATGCACATAATTTTTCTGATACGCATTCATTAGTGCAATTACCTCCGTGCAGGAGCTGCTGGGTTTCCCTCCAGCCCTCCTGAGGCTGCAGCCCCATTCCAGGCCACGTTCCCCAACCCTGCCCTTCCCAATGGCAGCACCCCAATGCCTCTGCCATGTTTCAGCCCCGTTCCCCTTCAGGTGCCATCTGCAACCCAACCACATTGAGGGGGCAAATAATTCTTCCAAGTGAGGATTGCTTGGTGTACGATGTTGACATCTGCTATTATTTTACATACCTATGCAGCACGCTCATTAGAATAAGGTCTTTATGCTAATTTGTAAATCAATTTCCCATAATTCTTGGCTTACTGATGCTAAAGGCCCAGCTAAATCTTTGCTGACCTTTTAGCCTGATTAATTCCCTCATGCGTGGCTGAGTGAGGAGTTTCTTCCCCTCCTCTCCTGGACTGTGATTCTCACACCCATCCTTGGGAAGCATGGCTGGGTGGCAATAAGGGCATGGCCACGAGCATCCCTCTGCTTTGGGAAGAGAGAACACAGCCTCCAAGCTGCTCCACACCCCCACTGCCACTATTCCACATGGTGCAGAAGAGCTGTGGGGGATGCTGCATTGCAAGCAGCACTCATCCCCCAGCACCGGGGCCGGAGCCCCTGCTTCCCTGTGTGCCCAGCGCCAGGGGAAAGGGAAAGAGAACCAACAACAAAAGCTGCAAACCAATGGATGCTTGCATAAATACAGGCGTCCAAGCACTCCTGAATTACCCCACTTCACGCTCCTCTCCACACTCAAGCACACTCACAAGCCACTCTCCTTATTGTTTGTTTGGCTGCAAATAGGTAAATGACCCGGAGTATTGACAAACTGCCGCAGAGGGCAGCACAGATCTCTTGAGCTGTTTGGAGTAGCGATGTGCAAAACAGTTCTTTCCTGCATGACAACAATTTTCATGCTTTCAGCCACAAACCAGTTCCACCATCAGGTAAGGAAAGTTAAAATTCAAAGAAATACTGTGAATAGCGGAAAAGATCACTACAGCAGCAGGGGGCTGCTGCATATCTGCCAATGCACACACATATGTAAATGCACAAGCTCCCTCTGGGGCTGAATGGAAGCCCAATTGCTCAAAATCCACTTTGAAAGTTTTTGCTAAAAACCAAAATGACTTCTGCTCCCAAGTTTATTTCCTTGAAATGACTCCTTGAAACACAATTATGCAACGCAGCCTCCCAGGGGGACCCTCTCCCATGCAGCACTGATGACCCAGCACCTCCCAGCTTCCAAAAAAGGTCCAAACTTTCGGCTGCCCTATGCCACCCTCTTCCCCCCCATCCTATGGCTCTGCCCCCCCCCATCCCACGCTGTGCTGCAGCTCCAGCTGTTCCCACCCAGCAGTGACTCAGGGCCTTGTGGGACCAACACTGCATGCAGGGCTGAGTGCGGGGGGGGCTGGGGGTGTGTGTGCAAAGGATTTCAGTCAGGAGGAGGCAGCCCACCCCTCCCCACTGCTCTGCTGCAGAGAGGGAAAAAAAAAAAAAATCAACTTTTTGATCTGCAGGCTTTGATGGGAGAATGAAGGGAAGCATGAGAGATGAGCAGGGAATAGGGCTGCAAGGAGACAGAAGAAAGCACTAAAAGAGGCACAGATTCTGCATCAGGGAAGCAAGGAGAAGGATGGCTGCCCACCGCCCAGCCTGGGCTCCCCATGGAGGCGGCAGCCCCGGGAGCCCCAAGGGGAACGAGATGCAGAGCGCCAGCATTCCCAGCAGCATCACAGGCAGCGGGAGCTTGAGGAGGTCGATGGGAGGAAGGCAAAGAGGAGCGATGCCTCGCTGTGTGCTGTGCATGCTAAGCAGCCCGCGCCGCTCCATCCCAGCAGCTCTCCCTGCAACAGCGGGCCCAGCAGAGAGAAGTTTGAGCGCTGCCCATCTCCCCCTGCTTTGCTGGGGCACAGCCCCCGCTCACGAGCCCCCAGCCCCACACAAGGTCCTGCTGCACGGAGGATGAACCAAGCAGGGATGCTCAGGGCAACAGCTGCCCACCAACAGGCACCAGGACAGCTGCAGCATTCCCACTGCAATGCCATCCCCTATGCAAACGCATCCTCATCTCCGGGGCTGCCTGCACCCCAAAAAACCCCCGAGGGCAACCGGAGCCCTCAGGATCATACATCCACAATGGGGCTCGGGGGGCACCCCGCCTGCATCCCGAGATGGCCGGGCAGCCGGTGCAGGATGCGACCCCCCGGAGGAAGCCCCGCTCCCACAGCCCCTCCAGATGGCTGTAAGGAGCCTAACGCAGACTGACAGCCCGGTGCTGCCGGCCAGCTGGGACCGGCTGCCGCCTCCCCCTTCCTCCCCCCCACCCCGTTTCTCTGTTTTTATATATAAAGCGCACACATTTATTTTGCAAATCCCCTCCCCAGGGGCTGCAGGGTGTGAGCAAACTGCTCACCATCAGAACACAGACCACAAATTCCCCAACTCCTCAGCCCTCGGGTTGCACCGAGTTTTTGGGACGACCTTGCAGGCGGATCCAGCAAAAGAAAACCAAACCAAGCCGGGGAGGGGGGGAAGCAGAAAAGCAGCGCAGAAGGGCCACGAAGCTCCCCGTGCGCACCGCCTGTTGGATGTACGGCTCCTCCAGGAGCCAAGTTGTGCTGCTGGAGATGGCAGAGCCGCTTGGCACCGCCCAGCATCCCCTCTCCCCAAAAATCAAGAAGTTCCTCCATAGCGCAAAGTAAGGGGGGGTGGGGGGGGGGGGTGTCAGCAAGGGAGGAAGGGAGATGTCACCGTGCTGCATCCCCCACAACTCGGGGGACAGGGGGGACCTCAGCAGCCTCTCGCTCCCCCCTCCTCCCCCCACTCCCTGTTGGGGGCTCCTCGCCCCCAGGATGTCGGTATAGGATCACGCACGCTCGTACCCCCCTACCTTGGAAGAGGAGGAGTGCGGCCATCCCGGCGAAGATCACCCATGAGACGGGGTGCTGCATTTTCGCCTGGGCCATATTCGGAGCTGCGTGCCTCCCCCTCCTTTCCCCACTCACTGCCTGCTGCCGGGGAGAGGTTTAAAATCCAGCGTTTCCCGAAGCGAAGCGCGAAAAAATAGGCGAGGTAAAACGAAAAAAAAAAAAAAAAAAAAAAAAAAAAGGAAAAAAAAAATCCCCACAGGGAAAAATAAAGAATAGGGAAGGAAAAAAAAAAAAAATAAAGAAAAAGAAAAAGAAAAAAAAAAAACCACCGCAGGATGGGGGAGGGAAAAAAATAAATGAAAAATAAAAAAAAAAAGGGGGGGAGGGGGGAAGGGGGGGTCGGAAGGGGCGGCAAGGTGCGACGGACAGGCGCTGCGTGCCCGCCGCTCCGGCCCGCACACGCCGCCCGGGCTGCACACGCCGCCGGCCGCGCACCGCTCCCGCCCCGCGCCGCTCATTGGCTCCGCGCCGCCTCTGGAGCCGCCCCGCTCCGCTCCGCTCCCACCGCACCGCTCCGGCAGCGCCGCCGCGGGGCCGCTCCGCGCTGCCCTCACTGCCCGGCTCGGCTCCCGACCCCAGGGGCAGCTCGGCCCACCCCCCCTTCACCTCTCCTCTATTAGATTTAATTTAACTCGTGGCATCGATCTACTGTTATTCCAGATAAAGCCGTGCGCGTATAAGAACGGGCTCCGTGTTGTAACTGCGCTCGCCCCATTCCTAACAGCTGATCCAATGCTGCTCGTGTAGGTCCTGCGCCCAAAAGAACTGCTTGCTAGGTACCAGGATGGTTAGAGGTGGAAATGACCTGAACGGGGGCACCTACAGCTAACCAGCAAGTGCTATTGGCACAGCTGCCCAGGGAGCAGAGGGTCACCACCCAAGAGATGCTCAGAGCCATGGAAATGTGGCACTGCAAGGTGGGGATCTGAGAGGTCTTTTCCAGCCTCAATGGTTCTGCGATTCTCTATCTGGAGCCCATTCCCCAAGGCGGCCCATCCTCTGACCCTAAAAGGTCCAAAACCAACACATGCAACACAATACGGAGAGCACAGCACCACTGTGGGCCTGGAGACCAACACCATACATTGACCCCATCCAGCATTTGTCCAACACAGAGAAAACTGGAAGCACCGAACCTCCTTCATGCCGGCCAAATAAGTAACGCTGTGTTAAATATTCAGCATTTCATTAGTGGTGCATTCTGTTGCTTGAGATGACTCACAGCAACATAAAACAACATTATAGGCAGAAAAGTGACAAAGAAAAAAGAATATCTTGGCTTTTTACACCGACTCCTCCTCAGAGATTCCCAAGTCTGAGCTGTTCGCTTTGCAATCCAGAAGATCTGGCCGGAAAGCTCTGCATATCCAGCTGTGCTCCTCCTGCATGGCTGCAGCCTGGGGAGCTCCTATGGGGCAGCTCTGCAGTCTTTGTCCCCAGCCAACAGTCACACCAAGGGCCAGCACTCGACTCAACACAACCCCAGCTATTACAGCACCCAGAGAACCACCCCGTTTGCTCGATTATCGACACGTTCCCCTCTAAAACCCAAACTTCCCATCTGTCTGCCCAAGCAGAGAGCAGCCCCTGTGCTGCAGCGCTCTTCCCAGACTTGCTCCATGCATTACCAAGTCACACAGCACTTGTTCATGGCACGTCTATTTACCCAACACACCGGAACAGCTCCTAAGGAGCCCTGGGCTCGTGGCTCTGCACAACACCAGCTCCTTGTGTCGAACAGCAGGTGATGTTCAACACAATGCCGTGCAATAAACGCCTAATATCCATCACCTCGTACATATCTGCGTGCAGTGATAGGAAAGTACAGATAGCAGGGCTGTGCTCCCGAGATAGGGGACGGGGAAGGAGTTATCCATTGGAAATGGATGTGGGGTTAAGGAGGGATGCTGCAAAGAGAGAGGGGAGGGAGGAATCGTTTGGGTAAAGTTTCTGCACAAATTTATTTTTTATCCCCAATCTGAAGGGCAAAATTACAGCACATCACCTAAAAGTCTGCATGCCTTATTTTTTCCCCCCCCTCCCCCCTGCAGTTTTGGAAGGAAACCTCCAAGTGGCTCCAACAGGAGCGCAGTGACCTTGCTGAGCAGCACTGCATAATTTTTAATAGACATCTCTTGCTGGAACTGACACAGTCCCAGGTGTGGCTTTATTTCACTCCCATTTTTTCCAGAGGGAAATGCCCCGTTTCGTTCTGTTTTTCTTTTTTCCATCATCCCTCTATATGCATACCTATAATTACGATATGCATTACAATAGCATTCACAAGCTGCTGATAAGATCCCAACTCCGTTGCGCGCGGCGCTGCGTGCACACCTCTCAAATGCAATCCCCTCCCTTCAGCTGCTGGAGTCAAAATAGAGAAAGCGGAGAGAAGTGTTGAGACAAGAGCAAATTACTCATTTTATGGAGGGAAAGAAAGCAAAGCTGGGAAAGGCAAAGTCATCGCCTGAGGTCAGGAAGGGAATCCCCACTGGTGCCAAGGCTGAAGCTCTCCCCGTTGCCAACATGGGGTTCCCACCACTGCCCTGCCACAGGTGCCATCAGTGCCAAGGGTGCCTTAGGGGGATGCTCCCACACCAGAGCACGGCACAGCTCGGAGACCACGAGTAATGCAACAACACCAGTTTCCCTGCTGAAGGGTGATGGAAAGTCACACAGCCCTCCCAGCCCCATTGAGGCTCTGTGGCACCTCGCACACTCGGAGCCAGACAGACGAGCGCTGTGCCCAGCTTCACTCCTTTAATTACACCTCCTACGGGCAGGAAAGATAAGCCCAAATGGAGTGACTGCATGGAGGGAGGAAGCCTATAAGTTATTCATAAGTTCAGGCTCAAGCTCCTCTCTTGCTTTCACTCCATGACACCTTCAAAACATATTATTCATCTATTTTTTCCTCCTCTGGGAAGAGAGATGGTAATTGTAGTAAATACATCACTGCCAAGCCATCCCTGCAGCCTGCACGGCGCTGGGTCGGGATCGAAGGCAGCGGGGTGCATGGGGATGGCCGGGCTCTGTGAAGGACATCCTGCCTCTGACAGCACAGCCATGGGGTGAGCCCCCAGCAGCCCCACAGCACGGGCTGCACACCTCCACGCTGCTGCAAAGCAAAGCCAATGGGCCCAACCTCCTCCATTCCACTGTGGACTGAAATCCTGCAGCCCCCATCTAGAACTGGGAACACAGCAGCGGAACCCAAGGGTTTCCCTGCAGCTCCATCCAGCCCAGCAGAACTCAGTGGGGGACTGTGCTGGATGGCTACCAGAAATATGGCTGGATTTGGCTTTTTTTAGGTCGTCCTATGTAGAGACGTGAGCTCAATGACCCCCGTGTTTCCCTTCCAATTCTGCACTGCCATGATTTGCTTGGGTTGCTGCATCACAGCCCAATGGAATTTAGACACAGCAATGAGCAAAGCACGCTGCAGAGCGAGCACAGCAGGACAGCCCCACTCCTGGCTTACAGAACACCACGATCACCAGCTGCACAGAGCCTCTGCAACGAGAGCCACAGCACAGAGGTTTGTTTGCCCTCTCGAGGCTGTTCCAGGCAGAATAAAGCTCCTCACGCTACCACCAACCGAAGCAGCAATCCTCCAGCTCGAGAGGTTGGTTTTGCTGAACGCAGCGACGCAGATCCCTCATTGCAGCCCTGTTGCACTGCTCACCACACAGCGTTTGCTGCGCTCTGGTGCAGAAATAACCCTGACAGCATCATCCGTGGTCACAGCAGAGGGGGGAGAGCAGAGGCACTGCCATACGGTGCCTCGGAGAAGAGACAGAGCACGGTTTTATTTGTCCTAATTCCCTGGGAGGTCATTTACTGCAGTGCCCCTGGCTCTTCCCCAGCCCTTTCCAGCACATTTGATTCTTGTGAGTTTTCTTAATCTCATCTCCTTCATTGGTTATTGCTCCTTCAGTGCTGAACTCAGCAAGATCGTTTCTGTTTGGAGAAAGATTAGCACTGAGTACATTAAACACAGTAATGCCATGTGCTAACAGGGCAGTGGGCCACCACCCCGCCCCAGTGCCCAGAACAGCCTCCAGCTGGGGCTGCTCGTTCAGGGCACATTGCTTTAAATTTGAACTACATGCTGAGGGACAACGTGATCTTCATGGTAGGAGAAGCAAAAAGAAAGGGCAAATGGATGGAGAAAGGGCTGGGTCGAGGTGTGCACGCAGACATGGGATGGCTGCTGACAGACCCAACAGTCTGCTCTGCCCTGGTGTCAGTCCCTGAGCATCACAGGGATGCACACCACACACCTAAGGACCACTCAGCTGCATGATGTGGAGAACAAGGCTCTCCCTGTTCCAAGCGAGATGCAACACAAGTGAAACAACGGGGTTGGACCTGGCAAGTGAGCAAGAATCTGCTCACCTCTTCATTTGCTCCTTCCCCCAGACAAACCACATTCCTTATCCCCAGCATTTACAGTGATGGTTTTCCCACACGTCTCTTATCACAGCTCAGAAGGCTGTTTACCCACAGATTACAAGCAGGCAATAAGCCCACCCAGGGAAGAGGCACGGCTGCATGGGCCAAAGCTCTGCAAACAGATGGCTCGAGGAGATAGAGGGCGTTTGCTACTGCGCGAACGCACCCGTTCTTGAGGGTGACCCAAACATAAACACATCTCTGTGTAACTTGGTCTTTTTTCCTCATTTTGCTCCCTCCAGGGCTTGGAGAGAGAGCACAGACTCAGGATCTGCTGAGCACGCAGGGGAACAGAGGAGCCCGCAATCACCTTCGTGTCCCAACACCTGAAGAGCTGGAATCCCATCCCACCCCCAGTAGGGGAAATGCAGGTAAGGCAGCCCCACGAGGAGCAGCACCCATTTTGCCAACAAACCCACTGCCTTCAGAAATCCATATTTGCAATTTGAGCATGTCCAGACACCCCAAAAAAACAGCACTCCCTGCGTACTCCCCCTCCCCACCACCCAGCACTGCTGGAAAAATCAAACGTAGTAGAAAAAAGGGAAGGAAAAAAATAAAAAGAAATAGAAGCAGCTCTTGTCAGGAGCACAGGAGTACAAGGAAGTAATTTTTCTCGCCCCGTTGCAGTTGGACGGCGTTGTTTACGTCTGCGTGAGACGCTGCATCCTTTCTTCTCCACCGTGCAGCTGGAGCATCAGCAAATTGGAGAGGGGAGACACAGGGGGAAGGCAATAGCGACTGAAATTGGATCCTATTGAATTTTCAATAGGACACCAAAATATATACATATTTCAGCATGAGAGTGTATGGATATCCAAGTCAACGGAGGAATCCGTGAATAGCTGGTTCTGAATAATTACAGTGGGGGGAAATCATTGGAATAATTAGCAGTTGCTACCAGAACATTCAGGGAAATGAAATACCGAGTGGTGTTTATTAAACAGCACTTTATTTTCGGTTTAGGGCTGTTGGGAAGAAATTAGGTGGCAAATACACAGTGGCACTGAATGATTGGGAAAGCCTGGGATCATTAAGATCATTCAAGCCGCATTGCCCATCCCCTCCATTTCTGCCCATCCCCTCCATTTCTGCCCATCCCCTCCATTTCTGCCCATCCCCTCCATTCCTGGCCATCTTTATGCCTTTCCTTGGGGTTTCTTCCCCTCCTTTTTGCACTGATACCCTTGCAAAGATGACACGCAGCCCAGCCAGCACCCCACAGCCTCAAATGCTGCCTGGCCTGGGCTAAGCTTTCTTCTGCCTTTGACAAGAGCAGAAGCCACATAAAATTACTGCTCAGCAAAAGGAAAGAACAGCAGAGAGACTGAGTGCTACCAACAAGCACGAGCCTTGCAGCAGCAGAGGGCTGGCTGGGAAAGCAGCAGGAAGGGCACACAACCCATATATGAGAAGCAGGTGGACTCTACATTTAGGAAGGAATACCACTTTTTTCAGCCTCGTGGACATTTTTTGCCACAGTACTGAGTAAAATAGGGCAGGGAAAGAAGAAGAAAAAAATAAAAGGATCAAAGAATGCACGAGGTTTAGAAACGCACAGTCCCAGCCTGGGGGAGGTCAGCCCTCCATCCCCACCGCCGCCAAGCTGAGGTGTAATGAGCACGTGGAGCAATGCAAAGAGAAGGCAGAAAGCAGGGCAGCACATCCCCACCTGCCCCCATCCACCCTCCCAGCACGGCACGAAGCAACCCGACATGGATCAGCAGAGGAAAGAGAGATGAAGTTTTAAGGGAGGTAGGAGCGCCTGTGTGTATGCGCATGGCTTAGATAACTCAAAAGATTTCACACTGTATTTCACATGATTCACGTTGCTAAGCTTCTCCCTTCGAAATGCAAGAGACGAGCAGAAATAAGGCAGGTCAAAAGCCTCATAAGCCTGAAACATCTCCGGGTTTGCAAAATCACTTTCGGAAGCTTCCCGTTCTGGATTGAGCAAGGTTACCCAATGCCAGCCAGATAAAACTGCACTCCCAACAACCCATCACAGGCAGCACTACCACACAAACACAATAAAAACTGCCTTGAAAACTGGGAAAACAGATTGATGCCCTCCAGACACATATAATCTTGTAATCAGAAACAAGTCTGCCCTACCTTGGGGATGTCTTCTCATCGCAGCAATCCTGCGTAGCCAGGAGCATCTGTCAGCCAGCCTGGTCCAGCCTGCAACAGGGAGAGGATGCTCACTCATATAGACTTGAACTGTTGCTTTCTGATGTAGTTACTGGGGCAGCAAGTCAAGCCATTTCAAACCATTTTTGTATATTAAGTTATTATATGCACAGAACCCTCCCCCCTTGACCACTGCACACTCCAGCCCTGAGATGGAAAATGCAACAAATGGGAGTTGGACTCTGTGATCCTGCTAGGACCCTTCTGACTCCTGATATTCACAGAATCATTACGGTTGGAAAAGACCTCTCAGATCCCCCAGTTCAACCCCAAACCACCCCACCGTGCCCACATCCCTCAGTGCCACATCCCCACGGCTCTGAACACCCCAGGGATGGTGACCCCACCGCTCCCTGGGCAGCTGTGTTGATGCATCACCGGTTACATTATTGCAAGAAACTACAGGAAAAAACACAGACTTGCTATTCTGCCGGAATCTGAAGTAATTCTGCAGCTTATTGACATCTATGCCACATCCCTCCGTCCTACCTTATCAAGCCCACACAATTCTAAACCAGTGCAATGCTTTTCCTTTGCGCCACCTCTGCAGTAAGGCTAACTTCCAGTATTAGGAAAACAACACAACAAAGCAAGCATCCAAAACAATAAAAATAAATTAAAACCCCTAGAGCACATCGAGAAGAGTTGTGGCTTCTTTTACTGCATTTTCCAAGGTGCTTTTTAAACACAGAGCAGGGAAGGTACGTAAATACATCAGCTCAACCCCCTCGGGCTCAGGGCAGAGCTCTGCAGGACCACCCCCAGAAGCAGCACAGCCATGCAAACGCCCCAAATGTAGCAGAAGAAAGAGAACTAAAAGCATTTTCCCTACATGAGACCTCACCCACCGATCCAACCCTTCCTTCCTGGCTTTACCCTGTGCCCCTGCTAAGTGCTGCAGTGCTCACTGCAAACACCACAGCCATAGCTAAGCTGTGCAAGCAAGCTGCCATGGGGTGGGGGATTGCTCCCCCAAATCCTCTCCCATTTTGTAAGAACCAGGCCTCCATCTTGCAACAAGAGAAACCAACTCACCCCACTGAAGCAGCTCCTCACATGACTTCAACGCCAAGAAAAAACTCAACTTTCCTCCCAAACAACCCCCAGCTCCTGGTACAGAGCTCCAAGTCTGAGCAGATCCCCTCCTGCTCTCCTTTTATCTGGGCAGAGCTGACCCCCCTCCCCCCAGCCCCTACCAGGTGTGAGGACGAAGCACAGCCCCACAGCCATTGCCACCCAACGAGCCCAATCAGGCACACCTGGTTTGTGATCATCCAGAACAGCTGAACCAAGCTAAGGGGCCGGAGCAGCAGCTAACAGCAGAGCAAGCAAGTCCCTCTTTCCTCCCAGTTTCTATTCCATCACACTGCAGATATGGGTTCCTTCAGCTCCCCAGTGATTCTGCAGCCTCACAGGCACTAGATCATATGTGGCTCCATGCCATTTCTCCTCCAGGTACTCCGACTTGAAAACCCCAAAAACAGAGCTGGGTCTCTGCAGGAGGCAGCTGAATGGCCCCCTCCCCACTGGGATGCCTGCAGAGCCTGCAGCT
Organism: Tympanuchus pallidicinctus; assembly: GCF_026119805.1. Classification (NCBI taxonomy): domain Eukaryota; kingdom Metazoa; phylum Chordata; class Aves; order Galliformes; family Phasianidae; genus Tympanuchus; species Tympanuchus pallidicinctus. The sequence continues at coordinate 4,430,580 of NW_026294748.1, forward strand.
CAGCCATCAAACACCCAAGCTGGGGCAAGGTACCCCAACTGGACCAAGGCTGGACGGTGCTTCTACCCCAGCAGGCTTCCATAGAACAAGAGCACAGTGCAATGGGACAGCAGGAGAAATTCCTGCTGGAATTTCCTTGGAAATTCCTGCCTCTGTGCACACGCAGCAGCACTGGAGCACGTGGGGAGGACCCTCCACTCCCAGCAAATGCAGGAGCACCACAAACACTGTGTGGAAAAGTGAAAGCCTCCCTGGAGATATGAGACCTTGGGCCCAGGTGCTCAGGCTGCAGTAATTGGGTGACTCATTCCTTAAAGGAAACACAACTTAAAATCTATTGAGCTCCTTAAAGCCCAAAAGCTTCCCCCTTCCTTGGCCCCAGCCCAGCAGCAGCCCTGAGCTGGGTGGGATGGGGCAGTGGGACACACATGGCCTCATCCCACCCCCTCTAACTCAGCCCTGCAGAGCACTTTTTGGTTTTCATGTCTTTCCTGTTTGTATTTGAAATAACAACCGAATGAGGGAAGCAAAAGAGGAACGGGAAGTGGAAAAAGGCTCCAAGAACAAATGGCTTCATTAAAAACTAACGGAGATAAAGGATGCTGAGAAACTCTTTGGTTTGGGGGAGAGAAGGGAGAGAGGTGTGGGGTGGGTCAGAGACAAAGCCTGGTGTTAGACACAGCAACAGGCAACACCTGAAAGGTAAAGGCAGACAAATTAAATGAAGCACAAATGTTTAGCAGTGAGGGTGATTAACCTTTGAAACAAACCACCAATGGCAGTCCTGCATGCAGCACCTCCTGAGATACATAAATCAACCCTCAGCACCTTTTTGGAAGATGTATGTTCTACAAACACGAAATCTGAGGCTCAGGAAAGAGCCATCTAATGACTTTCTGGGGCCTGGTTATGTGATCTAAAAGTCCCCTCTGGCCCTAAATTCATTGCGCTGCTGCAGCTGATCCTGAATTGATCACTGGAAGCAGAAATCCTGCACGGCCCAAAATTTCTTCTCCAAAAGAGCAGCGCTGCACTGCACAGCTGCTGGGGGGTCACCAGCATCCCTGGGGGGGTCACCAGCAATGTGGGCACATAGAGCAGCTGGAGAGATGAAGCTCTGCCCAGTCAAAGCCTGCAAAGCCAAACATGGAACGAACAGAGCCCAACTGCTGCCCCACGTCCCTGCTTTGCTGTTTGCCCACAGGTGCTGAGCCACACAGACAGGTCACCCCGCTCCTCAGCTACAACAAGCAGTAACAGAAAGGAAAACACTCCAGAGCAGTGTAAATGCCACCGTGGGGGTGGCAGCTTTGTGCAAAGGGAGAGATGGCCTGCAGGCACCAGGCTGGAGCACGCTGCAAACAGGGAGCACAGCCACGCAGGGCTGCTTCTCACCTTTGCTGCCCATAAACATCAGCAGACATTTTGCAGCTCCCTTTCCGCCTCAAGACGTTGCCCTTCATTTGCTCTCCTGCACTATTTTGCAGCAAAACTCAACAGTTCAAACTCATATCTTTCCCCTCCAAGGAATTTTCCACCCCCTGTCACCACTGCCCCAGATGCAGATTTGCATCCCCAAAAAGTCCCTTGCAAAACCCAGCGGTGAGGACGCACCGAACGCACCAATGGGGTAAATTAAATGCATCCATCTCTCTGCAGCTCACAATGGCACCATTCTTACCCTGCATACAACTTTCCAACAATCAACTTAATTTATTTCCATAATAAATGGAAAGCCAACTTTTCTTTTAGAGCAGCAATCAGGGCCGAGCGCTGCAGCGCTCTTTGTGTGTGTTGGTGTGTTGGTTTTTTTTGAAGGCAAACTCTATTCAACTCTCTCATTCTCTTTAAATAAAATGATTCCTTTATCTATTATTCATTTGAAATACAGAAGGAGGACACAGGAGACCGTGGAAGTGCACAGTTTGTTTCTGAGCCCTCTCGAATAGGTTTTAAAGCACAGAACTCAGGGTTTGGTAGTTAGGAGCTCGCTGTTTCCATTCCCTTTGCTTTATGATGTTATAATGTGGCCCATCGCTCCAGTGTCCCCATGCAAATGCCAGCTGAGCTGTGCTGTTTGCTTGCTGCCATTCACAGAGGTTGGCTCTCCTACATGCAGCAGTGCAGCACAGGCTTGCAGGGCATCCCTCTGCTTTTCCATATCAAATGAGAAGAGAGCATGGATACAAAACCCCATCAGTTGGGAGTACAACTGCAAGAGAAGGAGGCACCCCCAGCACCCCGGTGAGGTGCTGCATCCCTACACCCAAAGATCCCATCCCATGCAGAGCTCTCCTTTCAGTCCTGGCGGGATTTAAGGGTTTGCCTTCACCTCCCCACATGTATTTCTAAAATAAATGTTAAAAAAAAACAACAAAATACCCAGAGCTCCCATTGCCAATGGAGAGAGGCAGCACCTCCGGAGGGCAATTCATCTCACCCGTCTTTCTGGTAGGAAATAAACGGCCTCTGGAGATGCCTATTTCTGTCCATGGACCAGGAGGGAGCCCGAGGCAACCAACCCCAGCACTGACATCGAACTTTTAGACGCAGAAGTCAGAGCAGATTAATCCAACCCATTATCAAGGCCTTTAATTTTGGCTGCCTTGATTTACGGGTGCTTGCTCAGCACAACCAGCCCTGTGTGGACCCACGCACTGTTTTTTCCCCTTCACTTCTCCCTACTTTGGATGGGACTTTTTACTCTGCCACACCTCCCACAGCATTAGAGATATGAAATAAGAATTATCCTCACTTGGAACTTCCTCTTGGAGCCCAAAAAAATGGGAACGTGCACTTCGATTGTTGCCAGTGTTCTGAACACACCTGGGACACAAAAACACATCATGATCCTCATTTGGTAGATGAGGAAATGGCTGAGTCATGAATAAAGCACAGGGAACCATAAGCTGCTGCTCTGCCTGTGAAATATACCTATATATATATTTATATGTACCTCAACCTCCATGCTGGGTGCAGCCCCAGGGCTCTGCCTGCTGTCAGCATCTCTTCCCAGGAGAATGAGGACTGCATGCAGCTGTGCCACATCTGGATTCACAGACCTGGCTGGTGGCAAGCAAGTGCCCAAGGTCTGGAGGTATGTGCTCTGTTTGGAGGGAGGATCTCAGTCATCCCCTGCCCACCCCACAGGCACCATGGGGCTGGACATGGCTTTCTCACTGCCTTTCAGCAGCAGCTGGCACAGCAATAGCTTCATTCTGCACAGCCCACGTGCCCTTTGTGCTCTCTCTGCAGGATCACAGCAGTGCAAGGCTCGCATCCAGCCCTTCTGTGCAGGACAGAGCAGCCTGGAGCCTATGCAACATCCATCTCACACACCAACCAGGTGCCTCTCAGGGGCTAATTAGGCTCAGACCCCATTCAGTGCTCGTGGGCACATTTCAAGCTGTCTCCCACAGCCTCCATAAGATGAAACTGGCCCTTGGGCCGCTCATCTTTTGTTAACTGCAGCTGTTCCAGAGGTACAATGAAATCTGCTGCTCAACCACATGCCAGCAGGTGGATGCCATCCCTGCCTGCACGTGATGCTGCTCACATTGCAGCATCTCTGCCCTCCGTGCTGCAGCCCTGCAGGTGGGAGCCACTACCTGCAAAAGGGGAAGAGGAGAGCCAAAGGAGCTGCTTCCTGCAGCCTCCTGTCTCATGGACCCTGCCTGACCTGCTCGCTCAGTTGAAAATTACAGGCTAACCTCTCCCCAGCAGGAATACAGCTTTCCTGTTCTCAGCATAATGAAGTGCAGGTCCATAAAGCCAGCTCCTAGCATCACCTTGCAGCCATGCACGCAGAGATCCTCTCAGTGCAGATCTAGGTCAATGTCCAGCAGGCACTGACATTGCATCAGAGAGCTGAACAAAGCGGGCATCTGCTGCGGGGGCAACACAAACTTCCATCTCTCTCCTTTCTTCCATCCCCATCCCATCTCACAGCCAAGACATCGCTGCTCCTCCATCCTGCTTCATCAGCACCCACTGACCCAACGCTGAGCCCCAGCCCTGCCATCGATGCCTGTTGGTGGCCTTTTTGTAAACTTTGCCTGCATAGGTTTCATTAGGCTGCCTTGCAGTCATTACATCAAGTAATGGAAAACATCCATCTCCTTCAGCTCCTCCACAGCAGCCAAAGGAAATTGGTCTGAAGAGCGTTAATCAAGCTATGAAAATCATTGGCAGCTCACATCTTGATGAGGAGAACCCAGCTTGTGTTCAGAGGCACCTGGGGAGGAGCTGTTCTCCCACCACCAGAGCTCACTGCGTGCATGTGGGGATAAATGAAGGCTTTGCTGCTCTCCCAGCCTGTAAATGAGCCCGGCATAGAATCACAGAATCATTCAGGTTGGCAAAGACCTCTAAAATCCCTAAATCCAACCCCAGCCCACTCCACCCTGCCCACTGACCGTGTGCCTCAGTGCCACATCCCCATAGCTCTGAACAGCCCAGGGCTGGGGGTCCCCCCACTCTCTGAATGTCCACAAGCATCACCGCTCCCCAGTTCCTCCACTTTCCATACCTACATGAGTCCCACACTGGAATGAGTGAAGGTCCCAAACCTCCACAAACCTCAACGCAGCACAGAGATGTCAGTGTCCTTAACCATATCAGAGGTTTCAACTCTTAAGGAGGAACAGACTTGAAACCCAGCAGCAGTTTCTGTTCTCACCCCAAACCCACCCTACCAGGACGCGATGTGTGCCGACCCTACAGAATCATTGCTGCCATCCAGGAACCAAAGCGCCTTTCTGTAGCGGTTCCTTCCATGTTATTTTAGCAGCTGCTGTCTTACAGACTGCTGGAGTAAGAGATTAATGCTTTAATTATACCATCTGAAAGCCGGGAGGCTGAGCGTTCCAATGGTATACAGCACTGACTCCTGGCACCGGCGAATCTGGAGGGAGTACGCACTAAAATCGAGCTGGAGTCCAAGTGAGGAATAAAAGTGGAAAACGTAGTAAGACAGTAATCAGAATAATGTGATTTTAATGCTCAATATCTCACAACCAGCTGGGGCTGGAAATTAAAGCTTCGTGCTCGTTGCAAGTGGGAGATCCTGTCTTGCAAAGACTTTCCTGCTCTCATCGTGGCTTTCCCAAGGTTGGGGTTGACAATGCCGGCCCCGCTCCTGTCAGCCTGCACACGAGGAGGCAAATGTCTCTCTCATCTGCTCTGCACTTGGCTTTTCTCCTCCGTTTTCATATCAGAGGGGTTGGAGGCGATAGCAGGTCTGCCTCTCCAGCTTCTATTTTCTCACCGAGCTGTGATCTCGACTGGAACGCGGTGTGCGAGCGACTAATTCCTTCCCCTCAGCTGTGGGGTCTGTCTGTAGCACGTGGGGCTTCTGTGCTCTGCCACTTCCCTTCCTAACGCACAGCTGAGCAGGAGAATGGTGCAAATCAACCTTTTCAGAGCCACATTCATCTTTCCTCAGCGCTTTTCAATCGCGGAGCTTTGCAGCCGGCACAGAGCTGGGGCTGCCCTCGCTTTGCAAGGGATGCTCAGGGGCTGCATCCCCAAGGCCGTGGGCAGGGAAAAACCGAGCGTGGAAACACCCGCACCGTGCTCAGCTGAAACCAGAGCAAATCCTGCCCTCGTAGCCAAACCAGCTCAGACTTCTCAGATTTCCAAGATTTTCTGCACAGAAAGCTGCTCCTATGCCCCAGAGCAGGCTGCTGGGTCTGCCTGCTTGTTTGTTCTGAAGGAGATGCATCGGGAAACACTAAGGAATCAAAGCATCAGCTCTGCACAGATCAGGACTCAGTTTCTGCAATGAAACATCAGGTGTGCACCAGGAGCACAGCCCACAGATCCTCCAGAACACAGCCTTGGGCAGAGCAAACTGACACTAATAATGATCAAAAACTTTGGGCTCGCTCTGACAAAACCACGTCCTCCTAAAAAATAATTAAAAACAAAAGACAATTTTGCCCAATCTATGGACTCTTTTAAACAGGCAGTCCCACAAGCAGCAGAATTAATGAAGCTCGCCTGCCCATGGATTGGGGCTCACACTCAATTCTCAGATGCCTAATGAGGTGCATGCACTGATCTCAGTTTTCCCCCCTCACCAGGGGGACCAACCCATGCTGCCACCTCTCCTCCCACCACTGCTGTCACTGGGGGCTTCTGCCCTTTTGGGCACAACAAAGCATCGTGAGACACGCTCCCAAAAATCACACTGCAAAGCTCAATCTGAGCTGCTGCGTGCTGTCATCACACTCAAACTCTTTGCAAAGTGTGGTGATGCACTGGCACAGGTTGCCGTGCTCCAGAGCTGCAAGGATGTGGTGGCCCTGAGGGACACAGTCAGCAGGTGCAGTGGGAAGGGTTGGACCTGAGGATCTGAGAAGTCTTTTCTAAGCTGAACGATTCTGTGATTCTATTCTTTACATCCCTCTTCAGCGCCGCAGGCAGCAGGGAAGCTGCAGAGGACACCAGAACAATCTGAGACGAGCTGCACTGAAGAGGAGGTGCTGTCTGGACCATGGGGATGCAGACGAGGAGCAGGAGCCCACCAGCTGCTCGTCCTTTATTGTAACGGAGCGGCACAACGGATGCAGAAGTAATTTCCTTGCATGGCTGCCTGCACAGGACGCGGGTGAAGTGAACCGCGCTGCGAGCCAACACGTGTACGGCTGTGCCTGTGTGCTGAACACGCATGCAAACAAGCCTTGCTCCTCCAGAGCCTCCCATCGGCTCGTTGCTGCATCCAAATGAAGAAAATCAGTGTTTACCAATATTTCTACAGCTCGCTGCAGCCAAAATACAAGATTTCTGTTTCGGAGGCCCTGCTAGGATTACAATGCCTCTAGCACTGGTTTTTTGTCAGACTCTGCAAAGGGGAGACCAGAGCAGAGCAGAAACAAGCAAGGCCAGGACGTGCATACCCCAACTGCATCCTGCTATGGCCATGCAGAGGGTTCCCACAGCCCTGCTGAGTCCCAGTGCAATGGGAGGAAGCTCAGCAGCCCTAGGGGAATGGAGAAAGGGGGAGCAGAGCCTTCCCCCAGACAAAATCCCAGTTGGGTGCACAGTGGAGAGCAGTGACTGCGCAGCCATGCAATGCCACGCGTTAAGCAGGAGCCCCACAATGGCCGCACTGCAGCAGGGCTGGGCAGTTGTGTGCAGCACTGTGCTGCCCACAGGGAGGTAACAGCTCAGGGACACAGCTGCTTGAGTTGGCTGCACAAAGCCCTCAGTGGGGCAAACCCAAATCCTCTTCTCCCAGCGCTGGTGAGCTGTAGATGCTGCCAGCAGCGTGGCCAGGAGAGCAGCCTGCCTGGCTGTGACAGCAGCAGGATGCACTTAGCTCTTGGAGCTGGCAGCACCTGCTCATTTCCATCGCCACACTGATGATGTGATGCCGTCACCCCATGGTGACACATGGGCTCTGGCACCCACGTGCCCTCAGACCGTGCCAAGGAGCAGGGAGGAAGCATTACTGCATCACCTCGCCTGCTGGGCTCAGGAGACATCAGCAGCGGGCACTGCACTCAACACTCATCCTCTTCTTAATTAAGAGCGCAGGTATTAAATTGCAGCCTTTTATTCATGGACAGGTGTGTGTCTTTGTCAGAGGTCCCTGCTTAAATCATCCGCCTCGTCTCCAATAACAATGTTAACGATGCTCAGTGCTGGCTCTGGACTGTAAAACATATTTCCCTGATGTTTGTTCAATAATTCCATGAGAATTAAAAACATCTATTACCGGCTGCAGGATGCTAAGAGGCCCCTGGAGCAGAGAGCGGGCTGTAATTCAGTCGAGGGGCTCAGCTGATGCCACAGATGCTGTTGTCCCAGCAGCAGCAGCTTGGATGCTGCTTGTAGGCACAGAGCTCTCAGCTATAGACATGTCCCTGATGTGGCCCCAGGAGCAGTCCTGGGACAGCCCCCAGCTGCTCTCTGCTCTCCCATCACTGCCACAAGCACTTGGACACAGGACATTTCCCTTAGCACAAAGCACTGCAATACACATCACGTCCCCCACGCTCGGTGGGAGGAGAGCTGCTAAGAAAAGAGAACCACAGAGAGAGGGAGGATAATTCCAGGTGTCCCAAACGTGTCCCAAGCATCGTCACCAACCTCCCCTAAGCACACGTTTAGCACCCAGACCCCAAGCCACAGGATGCATGAGCGCACTGCCTCCATGCAGAGCAGTCCCCATCCCTGTCACGACTTCTGGCAGCTCAGAAATGTTGTTTCTGGAAAAATATTTATCCTGCTAATGAAGCCGAGGCAGCAGCGGAGCCCCAGAAGGTCAGAGCAGCGCCTGCTGCAATCAGCTCCCTTCACAGCTCCTGCTGAATGGGGCTCTGATTGCAGATGCCAATCAGAGCACTCAATTTTGCCTGCTTATTTGGAAATTAAAACATAAAGGCACTTTCCCAGACGCTGCGTTTAGGGGTGGTTTATATAACATAATCTCGTGGGCAGAAAGCCAGATGGATCCGGAGGGTGGGACCTTGGAGCCAAACGACTCAATTTGGGCAGGAAATAAACTCAGCCTTCAAACTCACGTTCCAAGGAGCGGCAGGAAAGGGGTCTGGGGCTGCTGCCCACCTAAGCACCAGGCACACAGGGCTTTCGTGCAGGTCCTGAGGACTGAACTGATTCCAAGGGCTGCTAGCCAAGCGGCAGGCTGCAGTTTGGGTTCCATCGCCTGTTATCTTTAATTATTATTGGTATTTCTAGTATTTTGCAGCTCACCCAAACACTGAGACAGTTGGATGATCAGCAGGCAAGAGGAGAAATGAAAACAAACGAATCCAGTCCCATAAAATCACAGATCCTAGAACACACGATGCTCAACTGCTGTGGAGCAGCTGGGCTCGTCCCTATGTAGGCTCTCATGATTTCCATTTAAATCATCAGAATTAAAGAGTAGTTTGAGTTAGAGCAGCTGCCTGAAGATTTCCATGCCTTCCCATATCCCCACCAGCACAGCTCTTTGGCCCAGAGGAAGGAATAAAGGGATGGAGACCAGACCTGAGCTGCCCAAACAGCCTCCCTGCCCTGTGCAGGAGCTGCTGTCAGCATGCAGCAATGCAAGAACCTCATGGAGAGCTCCTGCTTAAAGCCCTGCTTTAAGGTGCAGACGTTGCAGTTCCCCAGGCAAAGTGTCCCTTGCCACTGGGGTGCACATCTGCTGCAGCCCTGCTCAAAAGCCTCCAAAAAAAGGCTTTAACTGCAAGAAAGCCCACCAGATCTCTTCATTTATCATGGCTTTTTGTTCATCAACACAAGTTGTTTCAAGCAGAAAGGTGCTGGTGGGCAGCTGAGATCCCAGCCTCAGGCAGTGCTGTGTGAAGGTGAGGATGTACAAACCAGCCATGCTCCCAGGGCTACCAGGCAGCTCCCAGCTGCACCTTCATCTGCAACACCGACCCAGGGCACGCAGGCACAGGACAGACAGCAGCAGGAACTCCAACTCACCCCAAAACCTCTCTACATCCCACAGCAGGAAAGCCCAAGCCGTGCAGCCACCTCGCAAAGCTCCCACTTGGGTAGGACTGTCGGTGCAAAGCAAGTATCTCAGCTCTGGCTTTGCACGGTTCCAGATGTGTGCACCAGCACAAAGCCCAGACAGCCACACAGCCCAGGCAGACTGCAGCAGGGCTCGTGTATCTCTCAGCCAGTGTTTGTGCAGGGGTATGTGAGCGTTTCTATCTGTCCTAGGTACTCGTTCAGTGAGCAAATATCTTCTGCCTGAAGCAGTCTCTGTATGTGCAGATACCAGACCCAGCAGAAGGAAAAAAAAAACCTCTGAACCCAAACCCAAAGCCTTCCTCCGGCATTCATCATTTTAATTAGTGGAGCTGTGCCCTGAATCTCAATGGGAGATTATACCATAAAGAGAGCCGGGCGGAATAGCACAAGTGTCTCCTCTCACTTCAGAAACGAACAGAGCTGTCTGTGAAATTATTACTAATATTATGTGTACCATTTACAGCTCGACGTGCACGTCCTGGGGGCTCATCAGCAGCTGCAAGAAACCCCACGGTCGGGGTGGTTTTGAGTGCACGTCCACGGCTGCTGAGCCAGGTGACATTTCCAATGCCGCTGTCCTGCCACATCACCACAGCACAGATCCTGGTCCTGCACCCACCCCGATGCCCCCAGTGCCCCTCGGGCACAGCAATGCACGCACTGGGAGATGGAGCTTCCAGCTCCACGGCAGCAAACACGTCGCCCCTACGTGCCAGCCATACAGATAGCCAAGGAAATAAAGAAATGCATACACACTAAATCGTCCGCGCCCCAAACTCTCCAGGTAACCATAAAGACCACAGGAGTACATCAACGCGCGGCCCTCACTCGTTGGCCCTTGATACCAATCGCTTTATTCCCTCTTATAAAGGTTAAAAACTCACTCCTGGAGGAGCAAAGCTATGATTTTGCACACGGCAGTGCTGGGGCTGCAAGGGAGGGATGATGATGGGTGGCAGCAGGGCCGTGCATCCCTCCATCCACCACTTCCCACTGCTGGGGTGTGGAGCCAACAAGCAGCAAGGCAGAGAAATGCCCCAGTGTGTCTTTGCAGAAAGCCTCCAAAACCTCAATTCCTCATTAAAAGACCTCAGGTTACAGCACAGGGCTTTGCCACTGCAGACAAGTTTGCAGCTCCTTCTCTACAGTTGAGTAGAAGCTCCCTAAGTAAAGAGTATTGCAGCAGCGCGGTGTTATTGCTGTGCTCTGAATTGTAGGCTACAAACACGTCTCTAAGCGATCAGATAATGAGAAAAAAATAAACAAAAGTAAAAGCATTACAAGTGGAACTCAGCCTGGCACCCAACCAAAGCCCATTCCTGGGGTTGGGATGGAGAAGGCGATGTTTAAAGGAGTCAACAGGAGCTGGGCTGGCACCAGCCCTCCAAATGCTTCGGTGCAATTTGTAGATCGTTATCGCCGGGATAAAATCAGATAACTCAAAAACAATTGTGAGCGGTGAGAGATCATCTCTCCTTGGAATACAGGATGTGCTTTAATGATGCTGTGTGTCGGTAAGGATGAAGCTGCCAGCCGTGGCATGGAGCACAGAGCCAGGATAACCCACACAGCAGAGGCAGCAGCCAAAAGCCACCTCTATCCCCACCTCTATCCGGGTGAACTGCAGGAGCTAACGGGCTCAGAGACCCCCCAGCAGTGGGGTGGGGGCTGAGGTGAATGAAGGCAGGAGCTTGACTCTAAAAATTAAGAACACACAGATTTGGGTCCCGTTTTTCTCCCTCCAAGGGGTTCAGAAGATGTAAGAGCTCCAAAAAGCAACCAAAAAGCATCCTGTAATAGAACCTAACACTGCTCAAACTCATCCCATTTTGCAGCCAGGAACTCCCACACATCCAGAAAACCTCATTCTATGGAACCCAGCCAGCCTGGAGCAGTCTTGGGAACACAGCCCTCTGGATCCACACCACCCCAAATCTGTGATGGTCAATATTCATCTATTGAAAACACAGTTAAGAGAGGGCAAGTCAAGGCTCAGAGCGTTACACAAGCAATAAGCAGCCCGGCTGCCCACCTGCCTCCCACAGCCCATGACAGAGGAGGGATGCTCATGTGCTCATGGACGTGGCAGCAGTTGTTCATGCATCGTCTCATAAATATTTAACAGTAAGCACTTTGTAAAGAAGAATGTTATTAAGGCTGGTGTAGTTTGTGGCTCCAAATGTGGCCATACATCAGATGTTGCCAGTCTAGTATGCATAACCCTCTTAGAGCAGCCGGTGGCAAATCAGTTTCACTGCGTTAAAAACATATATAGGGAGAGAAAAAAATAGAAAGAAAGGTAAAATCCTGAATCTGAGAGCCCTGGGGAGATGTGTGAGGGATGTCCCACCGATAGATCAGACCTCCGCAATCACCCACAGCAATAGAGCCGGCTCAGGGAGATGGGGGAATAAAGGGAGGGCAAGAAGGGAAAAGCCAATAAAGCAGAATGCAATAGATGGAAAGCAATTCTTGGCAGCAATTTTTAGCATAAGTGCATTGTTGTGGTTGTTTTTTTCCTTTCATGCAATAGCAAATTAATCTTTTTATTGCTGCTGAAGATGCTCTAATAATATTTATTCCAACACTTTACGCTTTATTGTGATGCTTTTGACTTCTTTTGGGGTCTATGTTTTTCTTTTCCTCCCCCGCTGTATTAACTTCATTTGTCCATCACAGCCCCACCAACCCCAGAAGAAGGGATGGAAGAAACCTCCCCACACCCAACAGACTCCTGCCCCAAAATCAAAGCCATGCCAGGTTCTGCAGCCCTTGCCAGGAGTTTGTTTCCACTCCAAAAAGCAAAATAATTTCCTTTATGGGGCTTCCACAAACCGGTCACTCACTCCCACTGCCTACACAGCCATGCTGACAGAGGCTGTTGCACATTGACCATCTGAGCAATGACATATGAAGTATATTTAAATAGGAAATAGGCCTATTAAGACACTTAACAATATGGCAGGAGCAAAAGCAGCCCGTGAGTTCATAATTTGGTTTAAAAATATTGAAAATGATTTTAATTCCCTCATTAACATAATGAAAACCTGGGGAGAGGATGAGTGAAGGAGACTGGCAGGGAAGGTGACTTAGGAGACACAACTCCTATGGTAAATGGGGAGAAGAGCCTCTGGGCCAAAGGGATCCTGCACCTTTCCATCCCAAATACTGGCTTGAAAGGCACAGAAAGTCACCTGCACCAGGGCAGTCATGGCACTAAGAGACACAGCCAGTGGGCATGGGGGGGGGGGGGGGGGGGAGGGTAAGGTTGATGGTTGGACTCGATGATCTTAGAGGTCTCCAACCTTAACGATTCTATGGTCAGAAAGCTCCAGAAACAGCAGCAAAAGGTGCAGGTGGGACAGCCCCAGTGCTGCCCTTGCACTTCACCTCTGCTCCAAACTCCTTTGCCCACGTGCACCCCACCAAAACACCCCCCGGCCCCAAAAAACCCAAGCAGTGCTGGAGCATCCCCGCTTTGTCACCATGGAGTTCATTTAATCTGTGCATGTGTTTAATTCCCCACGCCGGCGTTTCTCCGCTCTATCACTTTTCACAGCCTGTCAGTCCCGAAGCCCTTTGCAGAGCAGCCACACGCCATCCCTGCTTAGGAATCACGCCAGCTCCAGCAGTCATTAGGTGCCTCCCATGTCCTACACGCAGCCGTGAACATCCGCGCAATCAGACGGCGCGTCAGAGCAGGGAGGTGGGCAGGGATGTCACCCGTCATCCCCTGCCTCCACTGCTTTCAGGTTGCTGCTTTGCACAGATATGTATATATATTAATTTAAGAAGCTCCGTTTGCTTCTTTTCTGCTCTTCCCCATTTCCCCACCAACAGCCTTGCCCACGGGGATCCATCCCTTTGAGTTGGCCTGCCCAAAGCATTCACAACCAAGGATGCAGCCTCCATGCACCCCAACCCCATGGAGGATCAGATCCACACCACCCCAGCAAACCCAACCCCTCCTTCCATCTCTGCTCCCCCCTGGAGTCGTTAGGAAAGCCACAACGCTGGCATCAGAAACCAGCATTCACCCTTCGCAAGGTCAAGAAAAATCCCTCAAAATGTCATAGAGTTTTGAGAGTCCTAAATGAAGAAATTGCTTAATCTACCTGGGGGATTGCAGCTATTATACCCACCGCCGTAAACAAGCTTCAGATCCAGCTACTAAGGATTGCACCGACGTCGTGGAGCACAGGCTAAATTGACAAGTTGTCTCTGCTGCCCTTGAAACTCAATTTGCCATCACTCACCTCATTTCAAATTAGCACAGAACAAAACCTCATCGTCCTGCTGCTCTGCTGGGGCTGGCTTATGCAAGGTCCCTGCTCCTATTGCATCAGGTAGGGGAAGAAAGGAGCGTCAGTGCAGCCCCTTACAGACAGTTACAGCTTCTGGAACTCGGAATAATTTCATCCCTTTGCCAACAAACCCACAAAACATGAGGACATGGCTTAAATCAGACATATGGCACCATTGCTGGACAGTCCTGAATGGAGCCAGAAGTTGGGCTCAATGATCCCTATGGGTCACTTTCAACTTGGGATATACTATAATTCTGATTTGAATGGATGTAAGCAGCAAGGGGGCACGACAACATCACTCTGTGTGGAGTCAGGGGTGGTTGGGATGGAGCTGAACATTCACAGTGGATGGGGAAGGCTGGAGCATCTTCAAACCGTGCCCAAAGCCCATTTGCCACAAACCTACTCACTGTCCAGGCTTCATTTCTACTAAAAGGGAGTTTTCAGTTAATAAAACGTCAGGGAAGAACATCACATCGATGCAGAATGGATGGCCTGAAACTTCAGAATCAGCCTAATTCTAGCAAGCCGCTCCCAACTGTTTTTCAAGAAAAGATCAAAGTGACCACAATAAATTTAAGACTTTTTTGAGGTGCAGATTCAACACAACACCAAATCCACACTTACTAGCTCAGAAATAGCATTTCCCAGCTCCTGTTCACCAAACCCACAAGCAGCATCACAACGCCTCCTTGTCCGCTGCTGGGAAGACAACGCATGGCGTGATGCCTCCCAAATCCAGCCAGCCAATTATTCGCTCTAATTACCTACAACAGTTTTAATTGGGCTGGGACAACACGCAGCACCTCAATACATTCCCCCAAAAAGGAGTAAAGCAGCAAGACATCAGATGTAGCTATCTTAGAGCCCCCGCCAGCCCCATATTCAGCACAGAGCTGATAAAAACTGCTGCCACCGCTTGGGGACACTTGTCACCACAGGACAGGTGCTTCCCCAGCACAAAACCTTCCTGCCTTCAAAGGACGGGGTTATGCAGTGGAGCAAAGTCACCAGCGCTCACGGGGCAATAGGATAGGGTAAAAGGACCTGGTGAAGCTGAGGATGCTGCCTCTTGTACAGCACTGAGCCCAACCGGCTGCAAGCACATCCCTCCAGACCCCGCGACTGCACTGAGATGAGCCCGCACCCTATTTGGCCAAGAGGAGCCTCCTGCCTCCCCACAAAGGGCTCATTGAGGGCTCGCTCCCCGATAGCCTTTGCCCCCAGCAGCCCCCGAGCAGACTCCCCGGGCGCTGCTGCGAGCACACGGCTCAGCAACAACGGGCCTTATGTTCAGCAGGGCAGCAGGCGGATAAAGAGGCAGTGTTTGCTGCTGCCTGCGTCACCGGCTGATCCAGGATGAACGCCTGCCTTCCACCCCCTCCCACTGCTCGAGCATCGCCGCGCTGCCGCCCTGGGAGGGAGCAGGAGATGCTGTGCACCAAACTGATGCGTGCATGGAGAGCAGTGGCTGCGGACGTCCCTTCCTCTGTTCCCTGGTGAGGCACCAAAAGCCCATGCAAAGGCAGGGGAGCTGTCAGCCGGAGGCAAACTTTGGTATGTGGCATGCACACACACAGCCAGCGCTCGTCCTGCCCCGACGCAAGGTGTGTTTGAGTCGTGCAATGCTCCTGCCTGGCCCAGCATGTCACACACAGGCGGTGCTGAGCCCCTGGGGAGACACAGACAGGCCGAGCCAACCAAGAAATGATGGAGCAAGCCATTACCGAGCAGTGTGTGAGCTGCACCGCTGCCCGAGCCAATAACCCAAACAGCCATCACTGCAGGGTTGGCTGCATGTGGAGCACAGCACCCCAAAACCCCACTGATGCACATCTCCAACCCAACGCGATGCTCAGCAAAGCCCCACACATCCCTGAGTCCCCTCCAGCAAAAGCAGCTTTAGGCAGCGTTGTGCGATGTAGAATTTGACTTTGAGTGACTATAATAAAGTGTTTTTATTTTTAAGCTGTTTTATCCCCGTTTTCCTCACTCCTGAGGAGTGCACCTTGGTGTCAACAGGACTCTTTTGTCTTTGTAAGCTATTTTAAGGCAAAATATCTGTAAATTACTTCCCCAAACCTCCACACAAGCAGATCATGCAGAGAAAATAGGCTTTGCAGGAATGCAGTAAATTGTTTCTGTCACACGAGGAAATATAACCAATAGAAATCGTTATGGATGAATCATTATGAGAGGGATCGAAAAAATTAACCTTCATCCATTTCCCTCATCCCTGCACAGATGTGAGGGGGAAGCAGGATGGGCAAAAATCCCACAGTGGGCTGCAGAATGGGGATGCTGAGAGGATGCAAAGGGGTGGGAAAGAGCGGGAGTGGGATGCTCCTTTCTCACCTGAGGATTTTGTGGGTGGCTGTTTTGGTGCTGTCTTTTAATACGTGGCAAAGAGGAGAGAAATGCATCAGTGTGAGCCAACGTGGGGGTGGTGTGGCTCTGAGAGAGGCAACAGAGGAGGATGGTGGACGTGGTGGAGGAAAACACCGATTCGCACTGCTTTGGGGTGAGCTCCCCCCATTGCCCCACCGCTGCACGAACCAAGCACCATCACACAGATGTTTCACCCCATCCCTGCGTGCATCTGTTACAGATCTACAAAGAAAGTAATCCATTCCCAGAGCAGCAGATAACGATTCCCTCCGCCACACCGTGCAAACAACACAGCGGAAAAGGCCCAAGTGTTAAATGTTCCCTAATGTGCAGTAATTGATTTCCATGTGTGCAGTAATGGATTTGGTCACATCATGCAACAATGGATTTGACACGGGTTCTCACTGATATTATAAACACAGTGAAGTCACGAGCCCTGTGCCCACAAATGAGGCACTGCACAGTGCTGACCCTGCACAGCCACCGAGCCTTCAGGCTGCATCACAGCCAAGGAGGCCATCAGCAATTCAAGAGGGAAAAGCCACTGGGAGCAAAGCAAGGTGCACCTGGAGATGCGCTCCAGTCATTCAGTGACACATACACAATTTGCACCCAACCCTCCTCCTCTTCATCGGGTCATTAGGCTTGGCAAAGACCTCTCAGATCCCCAGTCCAACCCCAGCCCACATCCCTCAGTTCCACATTCCCACAGTAATGGAACACCCCCAGGGATGGTGACCCCACGCTGCCTGAGCAGCTGTGCAGAGCATCACCGCTCTTTTGGAGAATTAATATTTCCTAATACCCAACCTGAACACCTTCTGGCACAACTTAAGGCCATCGCTTCCCATCCCGTCACTGGGAGAAGAGGCCAACCCCCACTTTGTGACCATCTCCTTCCAGCCCAACATCTCCTATCTGCGCCTCCCCGTGGGGTGCTGAGCAGGAAGATGCTCACGGGGTGATCACAGCCCCTATGGGAGTGTTAAAAATCTATTATTTGCACTTCAGTAGTGCTGCAGCACTCGCCTTCTGTCAAGAAGAGATTGGGCTCCCGTCTGTCAGGGACAGAGTGACTGCACCAAGAAAATTGCATTTGGCAATGGGGGATTTAAGAGGGTGCTTGTCCTCAAACAAGGCTCCAATTAATTAACTTGGAGGAAGGGGCTGCTTGAGGTTTGCTCGGTCTTTTCTGTGTTTTCCTCAGCACGTTTAATTTATCGGTGCATGGCTTGTTTTGTTTCCTTCTCGCTTTTCTGTTTGTCTTTAGGACTCTTTGCAGGATGATGAAGCGCAAGGAATGTATTTACTCAGCAGGGGATTAATTGGCAAGCAGGAAGGAGAAATGGCCAGGCCAAGCCCTAAATCCCAACCATGGTGCTGTACCTGCCAGCACAGGGAAATTGAAAAACCTCTTGGCCAGGCAGAGGCAGCTGAAGCAGCACTGGGAGACGACCTCAGTGGCGGGGTTCTCAACCCAACACTGCCAGCCCTCATCACACAGACACAGGGAACCTAAACCAACACACGGGTGGCCATGAGGGATGGACCAAAAATGGGTTGGTAAAAATCAGGATCTTGGCACCAAGGCTGAGCTCTCAAAAGATGGGGCAAGTGCTTGGGTGTTTTGGGTATCATGGGGGGCTTCTCTCTGAACCAGCGTGCTGCTGGGTGTGATGTAGGGTTGCAATGCCTTCCCCAAACCTTGGTCACCCACTAGGCAAGAAGCTTCCCCAGAAATTAATCATTTCTTGGATTTTGCTCCATCTCTCCAGCACTAGCACAGGAAGGTTCAAGCTCTGATGGAATGCTATCACGCAGGCCACATCCACAAGACATTCTACATTTCCACATTAAGAGAATTAGAGATCAGTGCTACATACAGGCTGGCACAGCTGATGGCCTCACTCACTGAGGAGAGCCAGCATCTGTGGCTCAACATGGCAGCAGGGTCTGGGGAAGCACAGCCTCCTGGATGCAACCCCCCAGATTCCCAAGCTGAGTTCATCCCCAAGGAGAGGAGGAGGCTGTGATGCAGGAGATGCTCGCCTGATGGTGACACGAGCACACAATCCCAGCCCCCACGTCCTCCCCAAACACCACCACGTCCACAGCACCCAGTGCTGCCAATCCCCACAGAGCCTGAGACATTTCACATCACTGCTGCCATTTCAAGGGGTGAGAAAGGTCCCCATCTTGCCCTCTGCCCTAAATCTTTCAAAGGAATTAATCTTCAAAGCAATCTCGCCCCAGCCATGCTACAAAGTTGTGATTTATGAGTTGCTGTGACAGCTAGCTCCTCTGGCATGGGAGATGGAGAGAGTTGGAGGGATGAGACCAAGGCTGGGAAAAACCCCAGCAGAAATGGGCACCCAGAGCTCAGCTGGAGCCAACATCACCTCTCGTCACTGGAAAAATCCAACTTGCATCATTTTCTCCATTACTCCCCCCCCAAAAAAAATTCCCATTGCCTCAAAACAATTGACAAAAAAAAATCACATTCATTTTGGCACTACTGAAATGAGTTCAGAAGGCTTTGTTTCCCTTTTATAATACCATTCTCTACCCCAAATTGCAACGTAGCCATACATGCAAAGCGACCGACAGAACCGAAGGGATTTGGCGTCACTGAAATAAAGCAATGATGAAATTGGAAATGAGAAAACAGTGATGGTCCCACAGAACGATTTGATTTCAGTGAACCCGTGTTTTCATTTTGGAAACTTTCATTAGAAAGTTTTGCAGGCTGCTCTAATCAAAGCGCTTAAGGCAGTTCTGAAAATTTCAGTCTGAGCTTCAAAACAACTTAATTTGTGTTGTAAAGGAGAGAAGTTTATGGCACGCAGATACAGGGAATGGAAACACTTTTTGACTTTGCAAACACTTCAACTATAAGAAATTAAATTAATCATAACGTGGGTGAATAATTTCAAAAGTTTCTTTCCCAAGGTACAAAAAGTATATTCAAACTCATCTAAAGGCAGATTCTATAAATATAATATAAGGTTGTCATCTCCACGCACACCGCTTTGCTAGCACCATCTCCATTTGAAATTTCTTGGGGTCGTGAGCAAATGAAATAAAAGAGCTCGTTTCTCTTTGGGAAAACTCAGGCGACTGGATCATTATAGAGAGCATTTCCAAAGGAAAAGAGGCGATGCACTGAAAGAAAGGATAGAGAAAAATAGAGGGTGTGTAGCAGAAATGGAAAGAGAATGAGAACATCGCTGGAAATGCTCATTGCAACAAGAGCCCCATTCACCCTCGCTTGTCTTTCCCTTCAGGGTTACTTCTTGTTTCATTACAGATTAACACAGCATCTCTTCTCTCGCACCGCGCTCGCTGGAGATCGCTACATCCATTTAAATGGATTTCAAAAGCCGGGATTGATCGACGCCGAGTTGTAATTTCGGACACTAGCATGACGGGTAATGCACTCCAGCCTTTGCTGAGAGCGAAGGAGGTGTGTGAATTGCTGCCTTGATATGATAAATTCATTAGATAAAGGAACCCGAGATAACAGCGCAGCGCTCAGACAGCATCTGGTGGCACGGAACGCAGATGCACAGGAAAGGGGGTTGTGGCACAGCTCGCTGGGTCTGCATGAGAGCAAAGAGCTGAACAGAAAGGAGCTGTGTGGAGGGCTGGCGGGGACCTCCTGGGTCAAGCATCCCCACTCCTCGCTATCAGAAATAGCCACGTCATGCCTCCCTGATGGATCCTTGAACCCGTGAACTCCTCAGCACGGGAAGCGCCGCAAAACACCAACGATGGGAAAAATGAAACACTGTTCCCCCGAGTCCTCAGCTGAAACGCTACCAGCCGTGCACGAGGCAGCTAGCAGAGCCTGATAATGGTGATGCTAGAGATGGGCCTCGCTGCAGAGGGCTGGACAGGAAGCAGGCACAGCCACGGGCTGAAAAATCTGCACAATCACTCCTGCTCCTGTCGTTTCCATCTGCACGCACTGGGGACCAGGGAGCGCGCTGTGCTAACAGTGGGCCTGCTCCAGCTTTTGCTTAAGTTCAGCTCTGATGCCAAAGGGAAAACAGCACAGCGGGCTCCCAGTACCTGCCCAGGAGAAACAGGGCAGAGAAGGGAGGACGCTCTGGTAAAAGGGAGAGCAATGGGCACTGAGAGCTGGAGGGGAGTGAAGAGATGGAGAGCGTGAGGGCATGGGCAGGGTGGGTGGATGGGGAGGGATGCTTGTGTAGAGGGCAAGAGCTAGGAGGGCTGGCAGGAGAAGAGCTACAAGCCTCTGGAATTAGAGGGCCTGGCAGCATAGATGGACACCAAAGGCACTGCCAGGGAGCCCAGATCTGCACGCCCTGCAGCCCCGGCTAAAACTCTTCCACATCAATGGAACGTTTCCCTTGCCACACAGAGCAAGGGGCAGTGCTGCCTGGTGGGTAATGTCCTGTGCTGAGACCATGTCACCCCCTGCCCCAGTTACCCCAATTCCCCACACATGCTCTCTGCTTGTTCCTAAGCCAAATAGGGATAACAAATGGCTTTGAGACCACTCCAGTGAAAAGCACTCTGTAATTGCTATTTTGGGGACTGGAGAACACACAGAGCATCTCCAGCACTGCCTCCATCAGACAGGAAACCCATCACACACAGAGCAATGTCCTGCCCTCTGCTTTACCCACTTGCAACTGACACGAGCACAAAGAGAAGCTGGGACCACCCCATAGCCCTTGTGTGGAGGCAACAGATTTCAGCTACCACTGGCTAATAATAATAATAATAAATAAATAAATAAAAAGGATTTAAAGAGGACCAATTGCCTCTGATGGCTGCATCTCTGCCTGCTCCCACCACCCAACACCAGGTCAGGGTGCAGCTCCACAGCCCCAACCTGCTATGTGCGCTGCTCCCAGCTCTGCTCCCCCCCGACTTCACTGCGATTTGGTCTGCATCAATTAGGGACAAATTTAAGCTAATGAGAAGTAAGTGTCCAGACTGTGCTTTGCATTGATTTGGTTAAACCGATGTAAGAGAGGAAGTGCGTGTGTGGATGGGGACGTGCATGCCTGTGGATAACTCTATTGCATCCTGGCTGCACACTCCTAAATCTTTGGTTAATTCTGAATATTTTTCATATAAAGGTACCAATTTTTCAGCCTCTCTCATTACGATTTTTAAGTAACGACACTCAGCCCGGACTCCCTAAATCCTCCATGAAACAGTCACCGTTCCCTTTTGCACAGCAAAGTTAGGAGATAAATTGCAGATGATTCAAGTAAATAACTCAGCCTATGACCTTGATGCTTATTGATTCCTCAAGCTGTTTATCTTTCTTGTGTGCTCCCCAGCAAAAACAATTATCACTTAATTATAAAGCAGCTTGGCTGGAGGGAGCCGCCAATTGGCTGGCAAGCATTGGGAAGGGGCGAGTTCATCCCTATCCGCCGTGCAGCACCAACCAAAGCTGCTGCTTAAGATTCAGAGCCACAAACTTCATTATTTTCTTCCCAGCTCGTGTTTCTCCCCTCGCTTTAAACTCACTTAAGGCTGCTTGGCCAAGCTGGGTGCCTGACTGCCCAAACGCTCACGACGGATGGGATCGAAACAGCAAGTGCCAGCTCTGGGAAGGGGAGAAATGGGAACTGCGATAACAAAAAGGAGCAGAAGGAAAAGCTGTTGGCCCTGGAATGAAATACCTGGGCTGTTCTCTCCTTCGGTGACCTTGGTAATGGTGTTTTCTCCACTTCTATTGCCTCCCCCCTTCTTCTCTATGTATGAAATCCAGCACAAAGCACTGACCGGAGCTTCGCAATGGGATGCAAATAATGACAGCACTTCTGCAGCCACGCATGCTTTTGCAAAGCACTTAGTGACATCCATTAGCAATTATCATCTCCACCCCATGCCACCAGGTTAGAGGTATCCACCCTCCACCAGAAACAAAGGATCTGCCCTTTCCACGCACCCCTGAGCTGTGCCACCCCTGAGCTGGCTCCTTCCCAGCCACTACAGCAGCCCTTTTGCTGCTGGCTCCCCCAAACCCACCATTCCTCCTCGGGATGGAAGCAACACACCACCAAACATCGTGAGCGTGCAGCAGGACGCTGATGCCATCAGCGCTGCAGACTGAGGGATGCGACGCAACAAACAGCAGCAGCTGCCAAAGCCCTGAATGGAGCAAACGTGATTACGCCTTGTCAAGGAACAAGAGAGGGGGGAATGCATCCCAGTGCTGGCTCCGCAGACCTGCATGGCTGCCAGGGCTGTCCCTGCCGTGCAGCAGAGCCACACGATGGCACTGCGTTTCCCTCTCATTTTGTTGGGTTCTGCAGCGGCGCCGTGCAAGACACAATGCAGCGTTTCCCTTTGAAATAGGGGAAAAAAGGATGGCTGGTTCACTTCTCAGAGCCGCTGTAAGGAGAGGGCTGCAAACAGCACGGTGCCAGGCTCCAGGATATTAATATTAAACCAAAGGATGCCCGTTCTCAGGCCGAGCTTGAAGGAGAAGCTGAGTTTCCACATCCTTGTGCACCCCCAGACAGGGAAGTGGATCCAGCCTGGGAAATAACAAGGCTCCGCGGCGCCGCGTTTCACAGTATATACGGTACCCTTGCAGGAGGGGATTGTCACATTAAAAAACTCTAAATGCTTAAAAGGGTTTTCGTTTAGACTCTCCTGCCGAGAAGCGTCTTCAAGGGCCCTGGATTTATTATTTCATCAGAAGATCAGAGAGGGGAAGTTTGTAGGAGATCAAACAAATAGGAATACATTAGAAAAGACAGTAGGAGAGGCTGGGGGAATTGTTGGATTAAATAAAGAAGCGCCGACCCGGCGGGGTGTTTCCCCTCCTGCCCCCACATCGGGTCTGGCAGCAAAAAGGTTTGGGAAAACCATTATTATCACTGTTATCATTAGTTTGCAATTGTAGTAAGAGAAGCACAAAGTATTTCCAACCCAGACCCAGGTGTGGCACAGCATTGCCTGCAGCAAGTCTTGCTTTAGGATCTTTGAGTGCAAAGCAGTGCAAAAAGCAGCAGGAGACCAGAGAGCATCTGCCTCGTGTGCAGGGAGCTCACCAAGGGTGAGGCTGGGGAGCAAATTTCAGGACATATTCAACCATTTAATAGACTGATTTTGCAGTGACACAGCTGAGAACACTGGACGTAGGTAAAAGGTTGGGCAAATACTACAGAAGAGCTAATGCAAAGAACGGATCCCGTGAAAAATGCTGCAGGATGAGCTTGGATTTGCTTCCTGGCTCTGCTGGACACCCCCTGGGTTACTCTTAGTCCCACACCTCAGTCTCCCCATGGAGAGCAGCCCTCGTCACCATGCCTTACTTGTCATGGGGTGGGGAAAGAGCTCTCCAGCCTATTGGAGCCAAGCTCCAGTGCATGCCAGTTCCACCTCAGCTGTGCCTTTTGGTAATACCATAGGAAAAAAGGGACCAGAGCAGACGCCATGTTCCATTTTTCAGCACGGCGGCTCGCAGAAAACAGCAGCCATCCTTCTGCTCCACCTGAGACTCCAGCATCCCTCACCAGAACACCAAACACGGCACCTCCTGGTGACCTCGGCCCCACGGCCCCTCGGTTATCACAGAGCAAAAGGTGGGGAGCGGGGAGAGGAAAAAAAAAAAATAAATAAATCATGTTTTCACTGCTGGCAGCTCAGTGGAGACAGCACCTGCCTCTGCCCACTCCGGACTCAGCAAAACTCAGCTTTC
This sequence comes from Tympanuchus pallidicinctus, assembly GCF_026119805.1. Classification (NCBI taxonomy): domain Eukaryota; kingdom Metazoa; phylum Chordata; class Aves; order Galliformes; family Phasianidae; genus Tympanuchus; species Tympanuchus pallidicinctus. The sequence goes on from NW_026294748.1 coordinate 4,454,469, forward strand.
ATCACCTGATAGCGCACACGGCGAGCCCACGCAGACACACAGAAATCAATGTGCATCGATCCCTAAGCCAGGAATTCATAAACTCCTTTAAAGGTCAAGGATTGATTTTTCACTTGCTGTAAGAAGAGGCTCCTGCTGCTCCCCACCGCCACCCCCAGCGCTCTGCTCTCCTGCAGCACAGCGGTGCATCCCAGCACAGGCTGGGGTTTGCATGGGTGCACGAGTGCCATGCAAAAATCATGCTACAGCAATCAGGAGCTTTAGCTGTGCCTCCATTCCATCCCGGGAGGAACAATAACACCTGTTGAAGGCTTCCTCTGGCGTGCAGTGCTGAGGGAGGCACCTGTTTGGGATGCACGGCTGCAAGGCGCACGCTTCACTGCTACAAAACTGTAATTGAAGTGATCCTTTGCAGTAAATAAAGGGTTTGGCATTACAGCACTGGGGTTTCTAAAATCTCCCTACTGAAGAGTTTGCTTTCCAGAGAGAAGAAACAGGAGCTCGGAGTGGGAAAATTGCAAAAAATTCACAAATTATTCCCTTGGCTTTTTAGAATGAAAATGGCCATCATCAAACACAAAACCCAAACAGTGCTTTCTGGCCGGTGGCCCTGAGCTCTGCAGTCCTTGGCTGGTGCTCCCTGCACAGCTCCCACAGTCCCTCCAAACCTACCCAGCACTGTGGATGCTTCAAATAGAATGAAACATAACCATCCCTAATGAGCATAATTAGAGTCCTGCACCCATTGCTAATAAAGGAAATGAAGGCTGAGGGTGCTGGGAGCTGGCTTGTGCCTATTGCAGACAGGCCCAGAGCAATGATGGCAGGAGACCCATCTGGGGCTGGTGGTGGATGCGAGCCTGGCACCAGCTTTATGCTTATCCCAACCACTGGAAATGGGGAAAAGGGGGAAGGCAAAACTATCAGCCTCTAACATCAAGTTACAAGGGAAGATTATGTTTGGAAAGCTGCTCCAAGCCAAGCAGTGATGCATTCCATAGGGAGAGACGTTGAGTCCTTCCCTGCCCTCATCCCCTTGGTGCCCTCAGAGGAGCCTTGGTCTACAAGGGGGCCGGCTACACACTTGGATGCTTACTTTAAATTCAGTCACTGCCAATTAAATCAACATGCTTAGCAAACTTTCATGGACTGTGCATATTTTGCCAGCTAAACGTGTTCACCTTAATTAAAGAAGGCTGCAAGTCATCCCAAAGCCATCAGGTCCTGTCAGTTCTATCTTATTACTTCAGCATCTGTACGGCTACAACACTGATCCTGGATAGCTGGCACCAAGGGATGGGACCTGGTGCTCATTAGGGGCTTCAGAGCACCACTGGGCATGAAAATTAAATCTGATTCCAATGAAAGGAGAGGAGGTGTCAGAGACTTAAGGCAAAAGGAAAACTTTGCTAGAAAGCAAGAAGTATTGTGATCTTTTTTTTTTTTTTTATATATAGGATTTGTTTCAGAAAAGCCGTCAGAAATGTTTAATTGATGAAAAGCTGGATCTTCAAGGAAAGACATGTTTCAGAAGTGACACTGATAGCCATGTGAGTAGGAAGTCTGGGGCTGAGCGTGAGGAGTGGGTGGGAGTGCAGGGGAAGAATACATTAGAGTTGCAAATGCAGAACAAACCAAGGCCTCCTGACTTTGAAATCTTACTGAAAGGCAGTTCTCCTTCCTGACCTCATCAGCTGCTCACACGGTGCCATTTGGTCTCCAAACTGGGATGCAGGAGCAGTCGAGAGCAGCGATTGCCACCTCTTCCATTAAGCATGCATTTATGAGCACGGGGAAGGGAAGGGAACCTGACATTGCCCTACACCATAAAGCAACCCTCTGTCCCCATATGCTGGATTGGAGACCAGACTGCAGCCATCCTGCCCTACTCATTGACTCAGCTCAGCCCCTGCCCAGCACTTCAGAGATGCTAAGATGCTAATAACAGACGTAGTGCCTTGTCACATGGCACAGAATCCCATCCACTCGGACCAGGAGGCGCTCATTTAAAGGAGCCCAAAGGGATGCTGGATGGGTGTGAGCGCACAGCTCGATCCTGTGAACCCACACAGCAGAGCTGAGCTCCGGTGCTCTGGCATCAGAAAACCAAAGTTAAAATGTACAGGGGAACACGGGAACGAAAGGATCAAAATATCCCCTCGTATTTTCAGAGGAAAGCTTCTTTATACCCCCACGGCTTATAAATCATGCAGCAAAGCTACAAAGCTGGAGATCTCCGTGTTTGACTAACGGGGCTGTGCTCTCCTTGGAGATGAGCGTGTTGACCTCCGGATGTCAGCAGTAAATAAGACAAAACCATCAGCAGCGCTCTCCTTTCGCACTCACCCACTGTTGTTGCAGCATTTTACCCATCTCAGACAGAAGGTCCACGCAGCTCCAAACCAAAACCAGCCTGCAGGGCACTCTGATTGCCCTTGCTAAGAGAGCCATTCCTGTTTCTCTTGTGCTTTTCCCCCAGTTTTCCCTGCAGCAAAGACGTGCAGCGTTTGGCCTCACACTAAAACTCAAAAGAGCAATCAACCAACTTCACAGGCCAATTAAAAACACGTATGAGCGTTTCTAGCACTGAAAACACAACCACAGCAACTGAATTAGATGAAATGCACTGCTTCCGGATGAGTCTTTCCTCCCCTTTCATCATCCCTTAAAAAATAAAATACAATTTCCATGTAGCTGACTTGATAGAAAGCAGGCACCATTTGAAAACTATTTGCTTTTTTTTTTTTTTTTAATTTCTTTTTTTTTCCTGGCTGACAACACACGCTGAGCAGATCGCTGCGGTCAGCACAAAGCTGCGTTCGGGGCGAAAAAACTCCTCACTGCCAGCAATTTGCCCAGCACTGCTGCAAGCCAAATTGGAGAGCAAAGCCCCACGCACTGCGAGCTGCCTGAAACCAGCACTCGGGTGCTGAGGCTGTGCAGAGCCAGGACTTGGTGGTATTTACTCCAAAAAACACAACAGGACAGCTGCAGAATCTGGGCAACGTGGGCAGGGCTCAAGAACAGATCTGCAGGGTGAGGGCTGAAGCAAACTCAGAATCATTGAACCATTCCAGTTGGAAAAGGCCTCCAAGATCCCCCAGTTCAACCCCAATCCCACCATGCCCACATCCTTTCCCACGGCTCTGGAACACCTCCAGGGACGGTGACCACACCACTGCCCTTCATTCCTCCCAGGCTCAGCTCCAAAGTTGCTCAGGGCACATTTTGCTCCCTGATTTCGGACGGTCGGGGAGGGACACCGACACAGAGCAGACGCACGCAGCGGTCTCACAATGGCTGTGTGCTTGGAGAGGAGCCAAGCAACGGGGCAAGGGAGAGGAAAACCAAACCCAGCACAGAGCCTGCTGCGGGTTTTGTGCCTTATAATCTAGCGGAGCAGCTCGATGCTTTAATGGGAATCGAGGCAGCCAGATTGCAAAGGAGGGAGCGAAACCCCGACAAAATAAATTCTCCGCGAGACGCAGCTTGCCAGTATATCTGCTCAGCGACACCTCCTGCAAGCTCCACAAATGCAAATTGCGGCGAGAGCAGCACCACCTCAGCGAGGAGCATCCTGCAGAATGCCAATGAGGCTCTGCGGGGCCATCGCTGCTACAGCTGCCCACGGGTAGGACAGACGGACGCAAAGCCTCGTGTCCTGCTGGCACCCGTCGCGTAGGGATGCTGCGGTTCTGCCTGGCTGAGCCATCAGCAATGCAGGGGGAGGCCATCTGCAAGGGACTGCTGGGCTCCCACAGGTTGGCCGGAGGGGAAAGCGCTGCCAAACTGGAGGAGAACTGCAGTCCAAGTGTTAAATACTGCAGCGGCACAGATCTAGGTGGGAACCCAACCATGGAACCTCCATCACTCCCGCACCGGCCCCACAGAGACCAAGAACTGAGTGACTGACTCTGGCAATTAACTCACTTAGTCTCTAACCCAGTCTTTTTAAGGTAAATTTGCTCGCGTTAATGGAATGGGGTATTTTGGTTTTCCATCACCTGCCAAGTCATTTAAAAAATTGTTTTCCCCCTTCTCCCCTCTGCATTCAGGACTTAATTGCAACCGCTCTCTGACAGCAGATAGGTTCCAGCGGGCTGCCACTCCAGATGTCAGGAGCATGTTAGCAGGAAGGGGCCCTGTAGGATATTTATGGCTTTAATTCCTCGGTAGAGGGTTTTGTTCTGTCATGCGGTGACACACGAATTGCTACTCATTTGATCCCGTATTTCCACATCAGTGACACTCGATGACGGGATTCTGGCTCTCCACAACCGCCTCCAAAGTTAGCAGTCCCTGCGCTGCCCCAGGGAAGCACAGCAGGAAGCACAGCAGCAACGCAGGGCGCTGGCAGAAGGTGATGGAGCTCAGAATAGGCAGAAACAGCCCAAAAAGGTGCTCACAGACAGGGAGTGCATGAAACCCAACTCTTCCTCAACCCTCCACCCATAAAGCAGAGACACGGAGACTCCACTGCTCAAAATGCTGCAAGGCTTTTCCAGAGCACATTACTTCTCTTCCCCAAAAGCACCTCCCAACCCCACACCTGGACTCTGCATTGCTGAATTAGCATTGCAAGTGATGCACAGCCCCAAACCAGCCACAGAAAGGAGCAGAAGCCATCCTCCTGCCAACGCCTGTGCAGAGCGCAAGAGGAAGGACATGCAGCCTCCTGCTGGTGCACTGAATTCCCATCATTTCCCAGCTACAAATTGCCTGAGAATAGCAAGACGAGAAAAAAAAAATCCTGTAGATTTCCATTTGCCATAGTTTATATACAACAAGAACAAGTGCATACAAATACTTTCATTACATTGTCAACACAGTTAGCTTGGGAAACACCATTCTCCAAACCACTGCTTCCCGTTCCCAACACAGGAGGAAATTGGCTTTGCTAAACACAGCCCTTTGCTTTCCCCCCTCCATGCACATCTGCAGGCAGATTGTGCTCCCCCTGCACCCCCAGCAAAAAAATCTTGTTGCAGTTTCTGTGCTTGATGGAGGTACCCTCCTCAGCACCGTGCTGGGGGTCCCTCCCTCTACCAGCACAGCACCACATCCATTCGCTTCTGCTATGGACTCACAGAGGGAGATGGGCTGAGGAAAAAAGACAGGCAGGACCAAGCTTTGACAGCACAAATCAGCCTGGCTCTAGGGCTGCTTGTACCACATCAGAAACACCGTGGCTACGCGATGCAAAGTGCTGGCTAGGTATAAAGTCACCCTGCCATTTCAGATTTGTTCAGTTTTTTTCTTTTACTTTTTCCCCCTCTCTCCTTTTTGACAGGCTGACTTTGTAGCAGCTCGTTTTACACTGGATCAAACAGTGTGTGTGTGTCTGCGTGCTGCTGCACGGCGAGGCTGAGCTCAGGTGCAGCAGGGAGGGAGCTCACACCCAGCACAGAGCTGCCCAGTACTCAGCAAATCCAGAAAAATGACACAAGGAACAAATAACCCATAGAGACAGAGAGGAGGTGAATGCCATTTCCATGGAGAAGCTCAAGGTCAGGCTGGAGCAGGCTCTGAGCACTGTGATCTAGCTGTAGGTGCTCAAACTGGATAAGGATTAGAGCTGGATTTACCTTCAAGGTCTATTCCAAACTAAGCCATCCCATGACTCCACATCCACTGCAGGACGGTTGGACTACATGACCTTCACAGGTCCCTTCCAACTCAAAGAATTCCATGCTTCCATGACCCAGCATCCCCACCAGTGCTGGATCCCAACCCCAGCACCCATGTGGCTCACAGGCACGGAGCCCTTTCAGGACACGCAGACTTCTTCCTCATCTCAGCCCGTCTGCATGCACAAGCATGCAGCCATTCCTCCTACGTCGGGCATAGAAGAGCCATTCAGGCTCGGGCTATTAATTAAACCCCGGTAATGCTAATTTTACTGCCAACTTGGAAGATCCTTCCTGCATTTTATTAGGTAATTGCCACTTGTAAGGGGTTTAAACTGATGTCTTTATTAGACGATGCGATACAGGATAGTTATAATAATGGCTGAAATCATCTCCGCTGAACGCGCGGACAGACGGAGCAGCCCCTGAGCTGAATGGGGAATCGTGCCTGTGCTGCACACAAGGGCCCAGCATGGACATCCCATGAAGGACAACTGCTGGCCTGAGTACCAAAAGCTGGTAAGGATAAACCAACGGGCAGCAGGGAGCTGCCTCTGATCACCCCCAGACATCGCACTCCCAGCACCTTTGGGTTTCCTTGCTTTGTGCACCAGCACAGAGGCACTGAGCACTGCGGGGTCATTTCAAGTCTGAAAAGATGTCGGAGCGTTTTGACTCTGCAGTAACTCATTTCTCACATAGAGGAGCTGATTTGTGCCCATCTGAATCACCTGAATGATGCAGTGTAAGGATAACTTAACTTTTCCCAGCACATCTTGCCCCTTTTTGCCTTAGAGGTGTCCCTCCAGCACCTGCCAGCTCCAACCCAGAGCACAGCAGCATTGGATTTCTCACCTTCCTGCTTTAAACCTGCATTTAATCAAGATCTGCTTTTGGTTTTTGATCCAAGGAAGGCACAGGGCAGATGCTCTGCTGGGACTGTCCTAAACGCAGGCAGCAAACCGAGGTGCTCACAGCACTGCTTCCAGCAGGAGCACAAAACCCCAGCAGCAAGAGCCACTAAGCCCCAACCCCAGGATCCCCATTTCCCACTCCTTTCCCCTTCAACCTCTGTCCAGCAGAGCACAGCCAGCAAACAGCCCCAGCACGAGCCCAGCACACCACAGCCTGCAGACACCTCCAGCAGAGGACCCCCACTCAGGGTCCCTCACAGCTCTCAGCCCCAACCAGTAAGTTTACAGCGATGGAGAAAAACACGGGAAACCAGAGGATTCTCCTTCTCAGACATTTAAAGCCTATTACCCAAATAGGTGTGCGATGTCACACTACAATGCCATCCCTAACACCTTCTGATATCCCCCTTCCCTCCTCCCCGACTTCCACACCGAAGTTTCCAACCTATTAGGGAACAAAGGGAAGCTGCCTTTTAAATCTCATTCACTCCAGCTCCTCGCCTGATAGATGGCTTCCCCTCTGAAGCTCTGTCTCGCATAAAAGCATCTCAGCATGGTGCTGTAAATCTGGTTTACATCAGCCTTTATGGGCGGCTGGGTTGGGTCCACGACTAAATTACCATTTATTTATTTGCTTGCTTCAAATATGAAAAAAAGAACCCACATACCCACAGCAACTGCTCAGTGGAGGGCTGGCACGTGGCGTTGATGGAATGGGTTCTGTAAGGGCAGCAGGGACAAAGCAGAGCTGCCAAGTGGCCATGTGGTAACACGGGAACCTCCAGCCCCAGGCAATTAGGCACTAAAAAGTTTCCTCCAAGGCAGGGAAACTAAGGCAGGACAGGCATGATGCACCAGAGTAAGGCAGTAGTAGGTTTGCAAATAAAACAATAATAAATAAGGACTCACAAGGCTCTACCCTACCCACAACCATAAGAACAGCAACAGGGCAAAGCAGCAGAGAATGGGGAAAACAGTGTGCATTGCAGGCCCTGCAAAGCACATCATCTTCCAGGGAAACCCACAGCCCTCCTGTGCAAACCTCCCCCGGACTTGGCACCATTCTGGAGGGCTGCTAAATAGAGCCATGGAGCTAATAATCATCATTGCCCTCCTGGGAAATAGCAGTTAGAGCCCTGCAAATAGAGGAATGGGGCTGGAAGCAATCTGGGGAAAGGAAGGGAGAAAGGTTTGGGCTTAACCAAGTGCTCTGCTTCCAATCCAAGCTCCTGCTGCTTTTTAGGTTTCCTAATAAAGGATGCTTCAAACAAAAGGCCAGCAAAGCCACAGAAGGAACCACTTCTGTCACTGACACTGTGGTTTTTCATAGGTTTTTTTTGTGTGTGTGAGACACCAACAGCATGGGGAGACCCATGCCTTAAACTGTAGGTTCACAGAGTTTTATTGCCCCCTCTTTAATAACCAGCACTGATTTTACTGCCCCTGTTACTGTCCAAGCATAGAGATTTACTCCTGTTTTGCCAAGCACGGACACATTGCTTTACAGCACCAGGCTCCCTGGGATAATCACCTGCCTCGATAGGGAACACAGATGTTTGCACCACACTGGAAAGCAGCCATCACCCCCCAGCTCCACATGCAGGCGCTTCTATTGCAGCCACAACGCTTGCACAAACCCTCAAAGCAAGCTCTCCCCATTTTTCCTTTGTCCCCTCCAATCTTGCACTGCATTTTTTGGCCTCACGCTCCACAAGCACAGCAGCACTGGGTCCAACACAGCCCTGACACACGAGGTCCGCCGACCCCTGCACCCAATTAGCGGAACAGGCGACGTGAAACAAGCGCTTGACATTGATATGATTCAACGTTAATAGCCAGGTTTCAAATATTTATTACAATGGCTGTTTTTAATACATATTTCATGAACACAGACTTCTATTTTTTTTTTTTTTTACCCTTCTCCCCTCTGTTGCCAGCTTTGTGGGCTTAATTTGCCTTAACGAGGATAAAAATCGCTCTGATAAATTGCTCCTTTGCAAATGCACACAAGATGAGAGCAATGCTTGCCTGAACTGTTTGTGATGCAGAGCTGAGCAGCTGGCCAGGTGCTTGTAAGTGGACAACGTGAGCTGCAGACAGCACACACCCCAGTGCTGCTCCCATCGTCCCCACACTGTGCCACCCCCCTGGGGCCATAGAAGGCCCCATAGAGCCAATGGGCAGCTCCAGCCCTCCGGCATTACACAGCAGAGGAGAAAATCTCTCTCTGAGGCAAGCATCAAATGTTTTTTCTGCAGTAAGAACTCATGTATGTTTATGCCCCAGTCGGGGGAAGTCTTGAGTTAATACACTGAGGCTTAGCACTAAGAGGTATTGAACTAAAAGCTTTAGCTGCACGTGCTCAATAAGCTGAAGCTTTCCCCCAAGTCAGCCCCAACACGTGTCTGCTGCCCACAGGCACCGCATCTCCCACTTCCACAGGCACCCTGAGCTCAGCTCCACCCGCAGGCATTAGGGATGCTCAGCCCATGCTGCGTGCCTCTCCCTTCCCAAACACTGGGAGCACACCAGGCTCGGCCACACAGCATCCAGGTTTCTCCCTTCTCCAGTATTTACGTTGCAAGCAGGCATGGGAGACAATTAGAGGCTGAATAATCAGCAGAGCCAGGGGCAGGGCTTTCATGTGCAGCTTAGGACTCTGGGGAGGGGTTATTTCCATACTGAGCATCCTTGGCTCAGCTCAGCTTGCTCACACATCTCTCTGCCCCCCTGAAACAGAGGGAATCCAAATGGGATGTGCAGAAAGCCACAAAAGACGCTTGAGAAGCAGAACTTCACTTTGTCTTTCGCTGCCTTTTCAGTTCTTTTGATGTTTAATTTTTCTTCTCTCCTTAGTTTTATTTATTCTCTCCTATTTTATTTTTTTTTAACAGCACTTTTTTGGTGCATTTTGCTGCCCTCCAGCCTTCTCTCTGCACGCCCATCTCCCCGCACTGCTGCAGACAGCACCCACCCACAGCCCCACTTCAGGAGGTGGTGGCACCATTCCTGCCCCACAGTGCTACCAGGCCCCAAGGGGACAACCAACAGCAAGCTCCAAGGAGATCCCAAGCCCAAATCACAGAGTCACACAATCATTAAGGTTGGAAAAGACCTCTAAGATCATCTAGCCCAAGCCCAACCCATCCCCAGTGCACCCACTCATGGAATCATTACAGTTGATGATCTTGGAGGTCTTCTCCAAGTCCAGCCATCAGCTCACCACCACCATTCCCACTCACTGAATCCCTGAGCTCAGAAAACACCTCCAAGACCACCGAACCACTGCTTCTCCTCTGACAGAGCAGGTGTTGAAGGCAACACGATGCACCAGCTGGAGGTGGCGATCCCTCCCCAGAGACATTTCCTTTCCCATACGCATTCCAGTTCACTTCCTAGAGGAATGCCCAGGGAATAGAGAAACCCAAAATAAACCGAAGCAATTCAACTGCACCCCACCTCCACCAACTGTTTCTGGTGAGAGCAGCAGCTACTTCACTACCCTGCTCAACCCCAAACTGAATTGTGTGGAACTGAGAATGTTTATCAACTTCTCTCCAAGAAATCCCCTTCACAGCAAACCCAGGAGGACACAACATTCCTATTGCAGCCAAAAAATAGAATAGGAAACTATAGCAGAGGAGATTTTCATTTTTTCCCCTTGCAACAAACAGCAATTTTCAAAGAGGAAACGAGAAAACCTTCATGTTCCCAACAAGTCCCTGCAATGGCTTGGAGTCACAGAACTCAATGGGACTTTTGGCACGTTGAGTACAAGTAGTAAATAATTTAAGAAGGAAAAAAAACAATCAAGCTGTGGGGTGCTTTGGGTCACAATTAGAACAGCAGTGGGGAGGTGAAGCAGAAACTGAATGGTCGAGTTTAATGAGAATTACCTTGAAAACAGCTTTACTCATTATTTTATCGCATTCAGCAATTTGGTCATTTTAATGCCACGCATTTCTCCCCTCCCCACAGCTCACTTTTAACCAGGTACGTGGAAAGTTACCAAAAACATCAACTGGGAAATGTCAGAATGAAAAACCTCAGCGTTTCACTTCAAAGCAAAGCGCCGTGCCTGGAAATGTCGGCGCTTTTATAATTCAATAAGCCGATTTGAAGCATCTTATCTGGCATCCTCTGTCAAAAAGGGGAAAATTGACTTTTCCTCCCAACAGTTCGGGCAAAGCGTTTCTATTTCCTTAGACACATTTTAGTTATATTCAATTAACTTTTGTTTCAGCGTTCTCCCTACCATGGGTCCTCAGGCAGCGGAAGCTTGTCTTGAGTCAAACCCTACAGCACGCTTTGGCCATGCATGCTGAAGGCAGAACACAGCAAGAGCATTTATTGCTGATGCAGGTAACGCCATGCAGAACATACGAGGCTCACGCTTAGGAGGGTGTAAGTGCCTTGTACTTGTTGCCTAGCAGAACAGCTCGCTCGCAGGTTGGCCCCAAGGCACTGCAGCATTAAAGGCAACCAGCAGACCCAGTTCCATGGCTTCTAACAGCACATCATTGCCCGCTAAAAGATAAAAATAAGGAAAAATGCTTTGGAATGCAAACTTCCAATGGGCTTCAGTGTCAGAGAGGATAATTCTGCAGCCAGGATTTGCACCCTGCCCTGCTCCCTATCTACAGACTGCAGCAGCCAGGGTCCATCTCCCCACATTCACATTTTAAATCACAAGTAAGGCACCCAGAGCTCAGTCCTGTTTTTGGAGCTGCAGGCCACAGCTCCGTTTTTTCTTTTTCCACCAACAGAGCAAGATAATTATCTTAACAAGATATTTCTGCATATGTGCACACGCACACACGAGAAAAATTTGATTTATTTTACAAGCTTATCGAGATTCTAATCTTACAACAAATAAGGCATGGCATCCAGACAGACAGTATTACGGGAAAATCAATATTGATTATTAGGAGCAAATATGCTGCGTACACCTGACAGTTAAAAATCCTTTTAAGATCTGGGGGGGGGGAAAAAAATGACAGCTGGACACTACAGATACAGCAGTGGTGATTCAACAGCTTAATCACCACCTCGATCAATGGGGAGTTTGGGCAAAGTTGGTGAAGTTGCAGCACGGCAGCGATGGGGCTGAATTCAGAGGGCTGCACAGTGGGGTGGGGAGGTCTTCAGCCATAAGGATGCTCTGATCTCTAATCGCTGAGCCCAGGAACTTTGCAGCTGCATCCCCTCCCCGCCTGCAGGCAGTGGTATTTCTGCACGCCCCCCAGAGCAGCCTTCAGCACGAGGAGAGAATGGGTTTTGTCAGGGCCCCACGTGTTGTGGGAGAGAGCGTAATGCGTTGTGGCAGTCCATCGAATATGACATGATAATGGATGTTAACATCATGTGCTCCCCTTCGCCAACAGAGGGGAAAGTCATGTTAGATTACAGCTAAACACCGTGTTGGTGTGAATGCTGTTTCCCTCCCCTGCTCCAGGCTCAGCATTCCTTCACTGCACGGCATCTTTGCTGCCTGGGAACTGCAAGGCAAGCACTGTGCTCCCAAACCCACGAGGCTCCTGAAGCAACGCTTTCAGAGCTGAGCCACTCTGCAGCAAGGAGCTGATTCAGAGGAGATGAATATCACAAATGCTCCTCTTCAGCTCCACTGGATTCACCCCGCACACAGTGTCAAAATGGGGACCTGGCACACATGCCTCATGCTGGGCTCCTGCTGTTGTATTTAGGATATGGCAAAGCAGCAGCTGAGAAGGTAAAAACAAACAATTGCAATCAAGTGGTTTTAATGCAGGTGCTGAGCTGATGAAACTTGCCACTTCATCACTAATTATGGTGGCCACTTAAGTAGTAATGCTCCCTAATCACTATGAGATGCTGCAGGGCACAGGGTGAGGACCCAACCCTAATGGCATACATGGGGAGGCCGATGCTGCCAGAGACCTGGGTCACAAGTCCATTTAGGACAGCAGCACAGGAGCAACCCGTTTCTTTACTCTTTGGGCTTTTTGTACAGAGATTCAGCTACCAAAAAAGCAAAACTGCTGTTGCCAGCCTGATGAAACAGGAAGGACTGGTTGACCTGCTCCCCAGTGCCACCATAACCTATGTTGGGGGCTGGCACACCTTGGCACAGGACCTGAGACAACCTGGCAGCAGACACTAAGCAGCACTGCTCGCATTGCAGACGCATCGATCACGCCGATCCCCTTGCAGGGACACACTGATATCATACCCCATCTCAGGAGATGCACTGGATAGATCAGAGCTCGCTCGCTGAGGACACTGTGCCCTCTTTGCTTTGAATGAGGAGCAAAGCTCTCCTTGTTGGAGATAAGGACCGAACTGCAGCTGTGGCAAGAAGCAAAGGATGCTGAAGGGAAACCTGTGCCAGGCTGAGCATCATCTGGGGACACCTCTCCATGCAGCAGGCCTTGCTCCCCTGGCATCCCCCAAACCTCCAGCATCCCCCATATCCCCTCGCACTGCCTCACACACCCAGTTTGGCAAACAGGAGCCCCAGGTTGGAGCCAACTTCACCAGAGTTCCCCTGCCCAGCCGCAGCCCAGGGGTGCAAAGGGGCTGCACAGAATACAAATGGACCCTTTCACTTAGCAGGAGGCAGGTAATTTCTTTTGTCCCCGCTGATGCATTATTGATTGTGATGAATGTCAGAGCAGGAGCCTGTTCCAAAAGCCATTAAACAATAATTTCATCTCCGGAGGGTAATTGATTGTCAGAGAGAGCAGCTTTGCTGGTTGCAAGGTGGCAGTGACGGGGAATGTTTGTATTTGGGTGGGGACAGAGGGAAGTCTTGGGCAAACTTCATGATTTATTAATCAGACATGGAGAGGAGTTGGGAGAGCACAGCACTGCAGATAAGGGACCGACCCTTCCGAAGCACCAGGCAAAGGAGCAGTGAGTGGGCACAGATGCTGACCCCACCACCCCAGAGGAGGAAAGCACAACCCTGACATCCCCCAAATTAATCACCTCCGCCCAGCAGTGCCAAAGGACAGCAGCATCCTTGCCGTGGGCTCACGAGAGAAAAATCCCACTGTCAGGAGGGGAGAGGGAGTTTATCTGTCTCCTCCACAGCACATGAGAGGTGGATTTATCATGGATTTCCCTTTCTCGTGTGCTGTGTTTGGCAGTTCATTATCTTGTCAGCTGGAACTGGCTGCTCCCCGCTGCACTCCATCAATCGCTGCTCCGTGAACCCCACAGGACCCAGCCAAAATACCCTCCTGGACCATGATCAGTTTGGGACAGAATAGCCCCCCAGCAGCCATGGGGAGAGGGGCATTTGCTCCTCACTGGCTGTGTCACCCCAGCCCTGCAACCCCACATCCAGCTCCAAAAGGGTGACCCTAAACCCAGCAGGGGCTCTCAAGCAGAGATTTGCTCTTTGGTTGCTCTTTAATCTAAAAGCATTTAGTTTGATGGAAACAAGAAAGGAAGTTCTCCTCTTTGGGAAAACCAATCAATTACAGCCTTTCAAAGCACTTCAGACAATAGCCTTCATATCAACCACAAGACCTGGAAATATTTCCAGTGCAGTCTGAGTCCCATCCCACTGCTAAACCCTGAGAGGAGCAGGAAACATCAGCGAGATGCCTGTGATGGGCAGCAGGGAGGGCAAGCTGCAGTTCTGCAGCACTGTGTGGTGGCTGTGATGCTTCCCACGCATTGCTGACACCCAACACAAGCAGAACTTTCACCAGACTGTAAGCGATGGAGGACAGACCATGACCCAAAACACAAACCTGAATCTTTCAGTGCTATCACAGATCTTTGTAACCAGACAGACAGCTGTGGCTGGGATGTGCAAGCAGGATCTTGTCCAGCCATCAGCTCATAGATCCCTTCTGTTGCAAATGCTAACAGCAGGGAGCAGCTCCATCACCCTGCTCAGGGCAAACAGTTCTGTGACTTTCAGAGCCAAACCTTGAGAAAAGTTTAGTACAAATCGTCTGTGTTTATTTGTTTTCATTTACTTTCTCCATTACATTTTCAACGATCAATACCATTATTTGAATAAAAATGCAGTATGTACAAGAGCAAGCAGCACACCAAGCATACCAATGGGCCACGCTGCCTTGAAGTGAAGCCAGCGAGGGAGAACACAACTCTCCTGGGGAGCACGAGGTCAGCAGACCTTGATGCTGCCACAGCACTGAGCCATGCTCCTTGCAGAGCACAGAAGGGAAAAATAGAGAGAGAAGCAAAGCAAAGAACCCAATCACAACTTCAAAAGCATTTTCAAAGTGTTGCACACAATCATAGAATCATTTAGGTTGGAAAAGACCTCCGAGATCCCCACGTGCAACCCCAGCCCTCCCCACCATGCCCACTGACATCCTGCAGCGCCACATCCCACAGCTCTGAACACCCCCAGGGATGCTGACCTCCCCGGGCAGCGGTGCAGTGCAGCATCACCTTTTGGAGAAGTGTTTCCTGCTACCCAACCTGAAGGGGCATTTCACATGGGGTTCACCAACACGAACCCTGAGACTTATTCTGCTGTTACAGCAGAAGGCATCCCTGCCTGGAACAGCACCCATCCTCACAGCAAACAAGCCCTCGGTGACCTCTTAGGAGCGCAGCTCATTAAGTGCAGGGCTCCCTCCTGCAGCCACAGGCAGCCACCCACCCCTACAGAGGACACAGGCAGGCCAGCCCGCGCTCAGAGCACTCAGTCCCTCTCTCAGCGCTCCCAGCCTGCAGCTCAGCTTAAGAAATCAAAGCACGGTGCCTGGAAGCACTGCTTGGAGCTCAGCTCTCGCTGCTGCTCTTAACCCCCGTGACCTTTCTGGCTCTGCCCTGCCAACACGGAGGAAAACAAGGCACTTGACGGGCTCCCTTCTGCTGCTCCCAGCCGCCTCCTGCATCTCCCCAGGGAGGGAAGAGGAAAGCAAGCACCAGCTCCCTGTCTAAAAGATGAGGAGATATATTCGAGCTGACGTTCAGCACTATCAACGTTTTATGAGCTTTGGAATCCAGTTAGTTAGCCAATATTTTACTTAGCTCCAGCTTAGATTTAAAAACTTGACCTTCTTCGGGCACTGCATTCCACACAGTCCCATCTGGCCAAGCATGCCAAGCACGAGGTTATTTATCCCTGCTTTTATGGCTGCACTGTCATTTGTACTATTCAAAAACTAAAAGCATAAGAAGGATGTGGCTCCCCAGGCAGACCCCTTAGGCATCCATGCAGCTCTAAGGCAGTTATCACACACAAATCCCCATCTCCCACTCTGAGCAGCTGCAACGCAAGCACTTGGTGGCAAGGCTGCAACACAGAGCATCGATGTGGGCATGGGACCTGGCTCCTTTATCTCCTGCCTGCAGACAGCAATATCACAGTAACGATGCTAATTAATACACCTCAGCACTGGGCAGCATGGCACACAGCTCACCTGTGTCCACTGCAGCCCGTGGGGTTACAGAGCAGCTGCCATCCTCTTCCTCACCAAGTAAAGTAATAATAGATGGAACAATTGCATTTTAATAAAGAAAATTGATTTTGTTTGCTTTATTCATTAACAAGCGCAAGCACACGCCGATCAGGAATGATTTATGCCCACAATTTGTGAAATTATTTCTCTATTGATCAGCACAGGTTTGTTTTCTTGTAGGTTCAGTCAATTAGAGGGAACAGCAGGCAGGTGGGCAAATTAATCAGCATTAAATACAGCCCCCTGTGGAGAGGGTCTCTGGAGAGAGCACAGGGGTTCGGCAGCATCACCTCAGCCCCACGCACTGCTGAACATCAACCCTGCAGTCCCCCCAGGGTCAGCCCCTCTGGGTGGCCAACAGGCAGCAAAGCAAAGGGCAGAGCAGGTGCATACAGAGCAGCAGCACCACGTGCTGCTCACAGCACAGCTCCGACCCGGGCCAGCACACAGCAAACAAGGACAGCAGATTGCAATCTACAGGGCTGTTATCTCCGCAAGGCAGTGCAATGCACAGCCTCTGCTCACAGTCCAGGAACAGGCACGCACCTGCCAGCAGAGCCCACAGCTCACCGTGCTGCATCCTCCCAGCAGGGCTGACGGATGGGGCTGCATGCTGCTTATCTGCTGCAGCACAAAGTCAGGCAGCGGTGTCAGCACAGAGGGGCTGGAGCAAGCCCACACAGCAGCAGGAAGAGAATATCATACAGGCTCATCTCTTCAACCAAAGGCAGCTTTTAAGGACCATTTAAGGCACTTGCCTTAATCTCAGTGTTTGCAGCAGAACCTAATAAATCACAAAGCTCTCCCACACTGCTGTTCCCTGCAAGCTCAGCTCTCTGCAGACCTTCCACCCATGTGCAAAATGCACGCTCAGGGTGCAGGCACTGCCCACGTGCAGGGAGCAACGCATGGCATAGGCTCAGAGCCAACCCCATGGCCACAGCACGCAAGGGGACTTGTTTCCATCTTGGCAAATGTCAGGGCCTATTCTTTCCTGAATGAGATATGGACACAGCAGGGCGATATTACATTACAAGTCAAATAACACAAAGGCTTTTAATTACACGCCAAACAGTAGCTGCTGTCAGAGAGGAGACACTGGGCTCAATGGCCCATCAGGCTGTTCCGCTCTGGCAATTCCCATCTACCCGGTAAAAGTCCGGGAAATTGGATCAGTAATGGGAACCGGGGCCTTTCACCTCCAGCCCAGCCATTCACATCCAGCCTTGGAGGGAGAAGAAAAGTCATTACCAACCCACTGCAGCTGGTGCCAAAGCAGCCAGCAGGGCAGTAAGCCCTGAGGAGCACAGTGGGATGGGATGGAGCATCCTGCAGTCAGCTCTGGTGCTCTGAGCAGAGGGATGCTGCAGAGCACAGCATGGGCTGGTACCTGGCTGCCACATCTGCAAGCTCTGCCTCCAATCTGCATGGCTGATTCGTTCTACAGCTCTGTACTCCCTTGAGAGTGGGGTCGTTTGTCACAGAAGATTGATTAAGCTTTTGGTGCATCAACATTAATGAGAAAAAAAAAAAAGACCAACATTGGCTGATAAGTGTCATCTGTTCATAGCAGCCCCATAAAAAGCATTAGGACAGGTAAAGGCGGGCAGACCAGCCAAGTCTTGTTCTCCCAAGCCCTGTGATGGCTCCACATAGGACATGCCCTCCAGATGGGGACATCCCTGGGGATGGGATGTCTGCACAAGCCCCACTGCCTTTGCCAGGCTCCATCCTCCCTCTCCTGCCACGAGGGTGCATCCCCCGCCGTCCCCTTGCACACTCAAGGGTTTACTTTTTGAAGGCTCACTCCTTGCAAAACAAACAAGGGTAACAAAGCAAGGGCGACCCTGACCCAAGCATTTGGTTTCCAAGGTCAAACAGCCTCATGCTGTTGGACCTAACGCCTTCCCAGCTCCCTTCTGCATTCCAGAATGATGCTCTACCAGGACAATCAAACCAGCACAGGTATAGCATCAGGGCTGCAGCCCCCCGGCAGGACTGGCGCTGCCATCACATGCAAACACCCAGCTGAGCCCTTTGTTTCTGCCCAAGGTGCTCCTGCAGTGCAATCCCCATTTTCTAAAGCCATCATTTGAGGCTCTGCATCTAAACCGGGTGATGGCAGGAGGCTTCTTGTTACAGGACATCATTAAAGCTAATGGATGTGCTTGAACTGCAGACAGCAGGGCCTTGCCAGGGGTGGGTGGGGAAAGGCAAGCTCTCTGATCTTGCAGAGAGAGAATAACCTATTTAAAAAGGAACGTAGCCTCTTGAATAGAGCCATCAAACAGTTGGAAAGGCCTGGCTTTTGCAGGAACTGAAGAAAAAAGTCCAGGCTTCAGCCCACCAGCTGCATTTGAATATCTGATGCAGAAAAGTTAACACAGACACAAAAAACCAACAGCTCTTGCACCTCTTCAGCCCCGCTCCCTTGGCCAGCACAGCCCCAGCGCTGCCAGCTCTTCCCCTCAGAGCACAGCTCAAAGCACACGAGAGGGACAAGGAGATAAATTAGAAATTATCTCTTCTGTTAAACATACACAG
The DNA here is from genome assembly GCF_026119805.1 of Tympanuchus pallidicinctus. Taxonomy (NCBI): domain Eukaryota; kingdom Metazoa; phylum Chordata; class Aves; order Galliformes; family Phasianidae; genus Tympanuchus; species Tympanuchus pallidicinctus. The sequence continues at coordinate 4,472,988 of NW_026294748.1, forward strand.
AGAGCTGCTGCTGAGCCAGGCAAGGAGCCGTGCACACAGCGCCAGATGCCAACAAAGCCCTCAGCTCTCCTGCAGCCCCTCTCCAGCAGCACCGTCCTCATACAGCACGGCATCTGTATCGACATTCCCATGCACGCAGCCCCTTGTATCTCTCTGGTCTCAGCAATGTATTATTCATGTGCTCCCTTGTTCTTGTGCAAGCCCAAAAAAACGGAGCAAGATTAATTCCTCGAGAAATAAAATAAATAAGCAGGATTTTAAAAAATAATAATAATAAAAAAAGGACTGCGATCCATTCAAAGCGCTGCCTCCTCCGTGCTGCCTGTGTCACTGCTGATTGAGTTTCCTCTCTCCTCAGCTCCAGTTCTGTTGGAGTATCTTGTCTCCTTAGTATTACTGTCGCACTTCCTTTTCATACGCCTGAAATATATACTATTGTGTTCCGACTTTTAGTCTTTGTGCAGGGATCCCTTTCATGTCTCATCTTCTGTACGGTCCTTTTTTTCTTGGCAGTCAAGTGCATGAATGTTTGCTGCCAGGAGATTTTGCTTCTATTGTATTCCAGACGTATTATAATATATGGTTTTTGTTCTATATTGTCTGTGAGGTGTTCCAGGGGTAGTTTTTCATGCTAGCATGACTTCTTCCCACGTGGAAGCCGCCTGCCTCTCGCCCCCTAAAGCAGGGGAGCACCACCTCACAGAGATGGGTACAAGGGCAGAGCTCAGTCAGCACTGCCCCGGGCCCTAATGGAACTAATTAGCTTCCCCCAAACTATGCAGGGCTTTATTGCCAGCGTCCCTTTTGCAGAACTGGAGCACTGAGAAGCAGAGCAGCTCGTGCCAGGCCACGCTGCAACAAGGAGCTGAGACAAAAACACAGCCAGGACTTCTGCCCCATTGCCACAGCGAGGGCTGCACTGCTGCCCCTGACTCACATCACCATAGATGGTTTCCCAGTGCCTGGAGCAGAGCAGTTGCTGCCTCTTTTTGGCTCAGGGGAAACCTGAAACAGCTCAGTTTTGTTCCACCCACAGCTCTCTGCACCAACAAACACCTCCAGATCCCCCACCAGCACAATCTCATTGCACCTCAAGGCAGCAGCCCCAGCACATGGGGCTTTTCTGATTCCTGCATCCTCCACAAGGGAAAACATCAGAAAATCTGGAGTTTATGTGGCTTCAAATCAGCTCCACTGGGAGCCTAATGACTGAGCTGCGCCAAGAGAGATTAGTTCTCCTGCAGCACGCTTGTGACCAGGCTCTCTGATCTCTATCAGCACCCCTCCAAGAGCAGCTCCTTGTTCCATTTGTTCTTCGGACCCCTCTTCTCAACTCTGACTAATTACAGTTTGTTGGTCGTTATGGCAACTATGGATTTCTCTCAGCATCCAGCTCTCATGATTTTTGGCTGCAAATTGCAATGCTGGAGGAATATAAGATACAAGCAGGGCTTTACATCCTGCTTGCATGCTAACCTTGCTGCTGCGTCCCCCCGTCCAAAACAGCTGTCCCATTGGCCTGCTCTTACTGATGCTACTCAAGGAGCCTGCAAAGCCAGAGCAGAGTTCTGCACATCATGGAAATGATGCACCTTGAGCACTGCCAGCAGCACCCTCCTGCCAAAAAGGAACAAGAACCTCATCCCCAAGCAGACACCAACACCAGGCCTTCATTTCACACTTCCTAAGCCAGTCAATTAGCAGTAACTGAAGCCAGACACACAGCAGGAGTCAAGCTGAGGTCAACCAAAGCCCTTCCACATGAGGCTGCCATGCCCGAGCAGGGGGACCACTTAATGTAGCGGCTGCAGAGCATCCCTGCAAGGCACAAGGAAGGGCCCTCCTGTCCCAGTCCCCATTTGTCCTCATCACCTTGTGCACAGACACTCAGATAATGGAAATTAACAGCCCAGGGACACGAGGCGGAATTGAATTGCAGAAGATTGCTCCAATCAGCAGGCACGGGGCAGCACAGCCCTGCTCTGCATTCCTCACACGTCCCGCCCCGAGGACAGCAGGATACCTCCAGGCCCTCTCACAATATTGCTAATTGGAGGCAGTGGAAACAAGGCTCTGAACTCCATTTTTCAATGGACATTGCTTTCGTCAGCTATGATCCACAGTCAATGCAATGAGCTTTGCTGGAGCTTGGATGCTACCTCTGAAGCCTTTGTTCATTCTGCACAGTGTTCCTTGAAGGGGACAGAGCAGGGAGGCAGCATTCCTGCAGAACTTCTGCAAGTAAACTCTCCATGCAAGAAAACAACAAAAACAACTTATTTCACCACTAGAATGGGACAAGTAGATTGGTTAAGGGAGAAAACCAATCACACCTTTCCCCAGAGGGGATTTCTGCACTGTAAAGATGCTTATATCATACACAGAAGCCAGCAAAAAAACACCACCATAAAAAGCAGGTCTTATTCACCCTTATGTCACACATTTGGCCATGCAATGCTGCACATCAGGTCCTCTAGGAAGGATGTTCAGCTCCATACTCTCAAGGACATGACCCATAACCAGGGCTCTGGAAGCTGTGGAGTATTTCAGCCTAACGAGGAGAGCAATGAAGGCTGAAATACAAACTGAATTGTTTCTAGCAACACAAAATAGCACACTGAAGTAACCCACAGAAAATGGGGAGCACCACAAAGCACCACTGACAAGAACCAACCTGTAGCACCACTGGGACGTCACTGCTCGTCTGCTGCTTGCAAGTTTGCATCCCCTTCATAACTGCACCACTCTCCCAAACAAACCCAGTTTTAGAACCACATAAAACACATAGGCAGGGGAAGAGGAGACCCCGTTTATTCACAAATGGTCACCTCCTCCTTACTGAGAGCTGCCCATGATGGCCATGGGGAGATGAGGAAGTTGCTGTGTGACATTCATGAAGTGCCAGCTGATGGAGAGCTCTGTTTGCCAGGCCAGCTGGGGAGGGACCTACCATCAGCTCCCAGCATGCAGAAGATCAATACTATAATTGGGGCTGTTTGTAGCAAATGAACTATTGCAGCAATAGGGCCATTGTACAGGAGAGGAGGCAGAGGGCTGAGCTGGGGCTTGCTGCCCTCTGCTGTGCTGCAGCTCCTTTGCTGGTCATGGTGGGGTAAGGGGGCCCAACACTGAGCTCTGTGCTCAGCAAAGGGGTGCAGATGAACAGCTGACAACGCAAACCCTCCGGTGCTGCTGCAATGCCTCCCCAGGGAGCATCCATCACCAACATAAGGGCTCCTTGCCAGGTGCTACCATCCACCTGCCCACACACAGGAAGCAGCCTGAGCTCCATCCTGCAGCCAAGAAGCTGACAATGGAGGGTCGCGATGTGATCCGAGACGCCTTTTCCAACCTAACGATTCTGTGACCACAGTACCGAGGTGCAGCGCTGGGTGCTGCACGGGCACTGGCTGCCATCTCGTGGGCAGTGGTGAGAGAGCTCAGGGCTCTCCCCCACAGACTGCCCCGGGGCTTTTGTCCTATTCATCCCGTAAAGCTTTCATCTCAAATCCACACTTCCTCTGCTCCCCTCAGTGCACTCAGCATCACTTCAGAGGTCACCAAACTGCTGCATGTTGAGGTCAATTATTCATACCTCAGAATCAAGTATTAAAAACTGAGCTATATTGACAAATTCTTTGTATATTCAGGAACATTCCCACCAGTAAGTTTCTCTCTCCTTCAGGCAGCTTTCTGAGCAGCCCAGACCCTCCTGATATGTCTTGCTGTTTAACTGCATCGAGGCACTCACCCACACTCACCCTTTAGTTGGACCTCAACTGAGAGCACAAAACCACCCAGGGCAGCACACATTCCTACCCTGCTCCTCTCCAGCAAAGAAAATCCATCCTGCAGCCTCTTCCAGTTTTCTCAGCAGAAAACAAAGCTCTCTGCCAGCAATGAGAAGCTTCTGTATCTCATCTTAGGGATGACCAGGTCTGCTCCTCCCTTGGATGCTTTACACAAGAAGTCCAGAGGAAAGCATCTAACAACAACAGCTGTTCCAGGCTGCCTACAAATCCTTTGCCTCCAACCCCACTGAAACTCTTGCTGCTGCAGCCTCCTCTCTGATCTCAAATCCCACCATCCACATCCCTGGAGTCACCTCCACTCCCGCCACACAGGGCCTGCGCTTCCCAGCCCTTCCCTTCTCCCCTGACACCTGCAGAAGCCTATAGAAAAGGAAGAATAAATGAATAAAGCAGGCATCACTTCCATGGGATCTGCAACACAGATGGCCTGAGGGCTCCAGCATCACCCATGCCCAGCTGTGAGGGATGGATGCAGACAGCAGGATGCACTCCCAGCAGGCACAGCCAAGGAAAGGGCAGCAGCAGCACACAGAGGGTTGCAGCTCCTGCTCAGCTGGCAGCGCCATTCCCCAGCCTGGGACGGGGCTGCTCCACAGCAGTTGTCAAGCAGAGCAGCAACACCAACCACTTATCAAAACATTAAAGTTCTCCTAAGCTGCCGAGTTAATTTCTCAGACGCCCTTTCAAAGGGCTAGATAAATACAATCTGGGAGCATCTCCGCTCCCTCGGCTCACATATCTTTAGTCAGGCGGAGAGATAACATTTCACACAGATTGAGACAGTTTAAGCAAAGGTTGCTGGCTAACCTTTCCAGCAGTGGCTGTTCCTGGAGCTGTGCTGTGCTCCGGTGCCCATCCCTGCAGAGATGCAGGAGCCCCACACACCGATCCCTCCCGCATTACAAGGTGCTACCTGCAGGCCGGTGACAGATAATTCCAGCAAGGAGGGTCAAAACGTTATCATGACATTATTACCCTGTGTCCAGGAGTAGGTGTGCAGTTCAGTTCAGCCCAACCCACCAACTCACCTTTGCCCAGCTCCCAGCATCCTGGCTAAGGCCAGAAGTAGCATCCCTATTCTCTGTTTTCTCCCCACAGAGATTAGCCTCATAAAGCCCCAGGCACAATCAATGCTGGAAGATCCCTATGCAATGCTGCTTGCTCTCCACCTCCCCACTGGGGGTGGGAAGCAGCCATGGGCCATTTCTGGAAGTTGGTTCCAAGCTCGCACTCCATGCCGAGCAGGGCACAGCAGAGGAGCTCTGCTCCCACAGCCCCTGCAGAGCATCCCACACCTGGAGCAGGCTGCAGCACAGCCTGGGGATGGGATCTGCATCTCAGCAGCACCCGAGCACAGCACCCTGCCATAGGAGCCCTCCAGCAAGCAGCAGCTCTGGCAAGATGGGGAACATCTCACAACCCATGGCTGGCAAGGGAGGGAAGGAGGAAGAAATGCTGGCAAATGACAGAGCCCTTATCTTAATTACAAGCTTATTTGCATTTAAATGAAGGTTATTCTATAATTACCACCAAATGTTTTGTGTTGCAGCTGAAATACCTCTGAAATACCTCTCCATGGGCTGTCAAGCTCCTTCCCATTTCCATTTTCTCTTTCCATTCTTCTGCTTTCTAATCAGCTGCACAAGCAGGGAGGCATCAGCACAGCCCCCCCTGGGTACCACCACACCCAGCAGCCCTCTGGGGCACAGGGAGGGGTGCAGCCCCCACTCCTCCACCAGTATTGAGAGTGGGGATGCTGGCAGATCTCAAGTTCAGGCTCTGGGTTTTTTAGGTGTTGGTTTTTGGGTTTTTTTTGCAGACTTGAGTGCAAAACCTAAAGAAGTGCTTTTTTCTGCACACGCACACATCTAATTACCTTGTCAAACTTGTTGCAGCAAGGTGTTGTGAAAGGCGAGAGCGTGGGCAAGGTCAGAAGGATCAAAATGGTGGAGAGCAGGGGCTGAGCTCACGCCTGGCTCAGCAAGTCCCCAGGCCATAGGCTGCAGAATGCAGGGGCTTAAGGACCCCAGCAACCCCTGCTGTCTGCTTGTTGTTGATGGTTATTGTTGAAGACAGGACCGAGACAAAGCAGAACCCACAGAGAGATGTTTGCACTGTAGCTAGCACTTCTTTGGAATAGATAAAGCACTCCCATCGAGAAAATAACACCCAATTATATCATTCAAAACAATCACAGTGAACAAATCCATGCAAATGGCCAAATTAAGGCTGAATGAGAAGCCTTCTGCTATTTCCTAAATTGCTATACCTTTAATCAAGCTCCTTTAACAACCTGTCGTGAGCGTTTTTGCTATCTAGCCAGGAGAACCACATTAACCAAGCAGCCCATGTGGGGATGAACAAGGCAGCAGCTATTAGAGCCGCAGCAGAGCCTCCCGTTTATGAGCCGGTGGTAATGAAAACGGACAGTTCTCCCTCTCAGGCACAGCTCTGCTCTGCCCGTGCCCACCGCTGCGTCTCAGCCCTGCACAGCACCCGCGTCCCCCTGCCCAACTCCAAGTCTCTGCCTCCATCTCATGGAGAGACACGATCTCTTCAGCTCCGCCGCCACCTCACTTCATTTTTTCCTTCACTAGATTTTTATAAAGACTCCCTTTCCCCGGTTTCAAATAGCCCAAGGCAGACTTACAGCATGGAAATTTTTAGCCTGAACAATTATCTCCTGGCAGAGAGTTAACTCACTGGAAACAGGATCTTCTAACGGGCAGCCATGGCTACAAGCAACTTTGCTGGCTCTGTTTAAAACAAGCTCCACACATCGGGACAGAGAACTCCCCCGCAGCCCATTTCACAGCCATTTACATTTAATAAGAGGCAGCACCTGCAGCATGGGAAATCAGCAGCACAGCCACCATGCAGGGCAGGCAATGATGCTCACACCAAACCATTGCTCTTGTTCTTCCACCACAGACAGGAGACAGACAAGCCCCAGCCCTGAGGACATCAGCCTCTCCTCTATTTCCTAGGCTGAGTTCTGCCACCAAGAACCCCTCCGGATTTGTCTGCCCACCCAGCCACACTGCCACGACAGCCTCCATCCCAAACCCACACCATGCACTCAGCATCAATCACTTCCCATCTGCCTGGGGACGATGCTGCTCCTGCAGCCCAGCTCACAGCAGCACCCTGATGGCTCCAGCTCCTACATTTGGTGATGCATTAGGGCCAGCAGCCTACATCAATGACAACTCCAGAAACCTCAGCATGCAAGCTGACAAGCTTGCAATCCTTAACTTACAAAATCTGAGAAATCCACACTCCTTCCCCCATTTTCATCCCAGCAGTAGTTTTTTGTTAGCCCACACCAAAGCCCACCACCAAGCTGCATTAGAAGACAAGCCCACAGCCACAGCCTATGCTTGTGAAGGGATTCCACGGGGCTGGCACTCAGGCTGCAGCCCATCCCTGCCTGGGATGCAGTCACACTGCCTCAATTTAACAGCATTTGCCTGGGGCAGAGGTGGAACGGCAGCGGGCAATGGGAGGAGGCGGGATGGCTTTAGGAGATGCTGCAGACACTGGGCAGAGCACACTGCATCTCTCTGCACCGTGGTTTTGATTGGAAAGGGAATAGGAAGATTCTCATCCCTCCCCCTCCAAGGGATTACAGTACAAACAGAACTCTTCTGGACTTTAATCTAGCTCAAATTCTCTCCCCTGCACTGGAAGGAGAGGGGGAAAAAAAGGCAAGGAACAGAGCATCTCTCTCCCTTCTCAATCTCCCTCCCCTCTGCCTTCAAGTGCTCCTTGGAGTGTCTCTGCGGAATCATGTTTATATGCAGTGAGTGCTGTTGTTAGTTAATAACATCGCGATCGCTGAACCTCCCTAATGAAAGAGAGAGACAACATAAACTGTCATTTCAAACAAACATGCAATCAGGGTACCAGCAGCTCTGAAAATATTATCTTCCCAATTTCACGGGCTTCATGCAGGAAATAGGCTGCTTTCATGGAGATTGTGGAGCATCGCGCCCAGCACACGGGATGCAGGGACGGGCTGGCAGTGGCAGGGACGCATCAGAGCCATGAAATTGGCTGGGCTATGAAGGAGGAATTGTTTTAACAGCTGGAGCCAGGAAGGACAAATAACAGCAGCGATTATATCTTCATTGCTCATCGTAACCAATGCACCAGGCAAGTTGTAATTAGGCTGCGAAGAGCTGAAGGTTTGATAGCGAAGGCTTTGAGGTTGCGATTAGACACGGCGCATTTGTGCCTGCCCCACGGCCACCCTGCCCCACTCCGGAGCACAGAACTCTGCTTATGCTCTCCAGTACTGCAAACACCACTCAACCTGTGGATGAGCAGTGCCTGGATGCTGCATTCTTCTCCTTAGAATCCACAAGGCTTCTGCCAGCTTCACCTTCAGAGCAGGGGCTGAGCCTGCAGCAAGGAACAGGAGGCACAGAGATGAGAACTGCACCTGACCCCCTCCACAGACCCCTGCTGTCTATGAGAAACCACTGAGGACACCTTGCAAACCATCTTCCTTTAGATGAGCCCCACTTCCTGATGCTGCAATGACCCCGAGCAAGGCTGTGCTTTCCAAACAGCAGCCATCACATTGAGCCCAAAGGTATCACTGGGCACTGCACTGGTAGCACACAGCCTGCTGAACCACTGAGCTTGGGTTTGTAGCTGGGCCAGCATTACCAGACAAGGAAACAAACATTTCACTGTGCTGAGTTGTGCCTCCTTTTGGAACCTCCCAGAGCCAAAAGGGAGATGGATGGGACCACTCTGCCATGGTGCCACTGAGATGGGGCATACATTGCTTCCCCCCAGGGGCAAGCCACGGTGCTGAGATGCATTCTGACAACAATTTTAAGAACAAGCACCATCAGAAGAGCCAAACTGCACGGCACTACCAGGCCCCTCAGCCCCACCAAGAGATGGGAGAAAAGCAGAGTGAACACAGCCCATCCACAGGCATGGAGTGATGCCTACAGAAAGGGACTGCATTCTTAAAGGGAGCAAAATCACAGCTAAAGTCTCTCATTAATAAAGGAGCGGGTCAAAATCTCCCCTTGTTAACAAAAGAGAGGGCTGATGCCCCCAGCACACGTCAACCAGACAGCCTCAGAGCAGGACAGACAGACAGACCCCACGGGAGAGCTGTGCTGCTGCATCCAAATCAAGTTTAAAAACTCATCTGACATTTAAGAAAAATCAACAAGCATCTAAAGCGACAGGGGGACCAGGCACATCGCTGCCTGAATGTCACATTTAAGGCTACAGAGATAGCAGCTGCTTTATCTCCTGAAGCAGGTGGTTTGAGCAGTAAATAAGACACCCAGGGCCAGATTCTGCTCATGCACCTGCATTCCTCCATCAGCTGCAATGGAGCAACTCTGGATTTGCACCAAGGTGACAGACAGCCAGAACAGAGTATATTAAACTTTAATACTCCTGAGCATCAGCACAGAATGTGCTACCAGCCCCTGCCTTGACTCCAAGTATCCATACAGGCCTCAGCCCAACCTGTAAAAGTTTATTGATTCCAATTGGCAGTGCCCTTTTGGAATCAGTTGTAGTTCTGACTGATGTACAGATAGGAGCAAAGGACATTTGAAGCATTTTAATGCACTTTTTACTGCATTATCTCTCACCACGATCTTTGCTGCTTCATGGAGATGAGTCGCACAGCAAGAAAGCCCAATGTAATTAACGACCTGGCAACTCTATCATGATCCTTTCTACATAAAAAGGTCTTCCCTATCCTATGAATAGGCAGGAAGTAATTTATTGCAACCCATATAAAGATGAGACTGCTTTGACCTTGGGGATTTTAAGTTTTTTTCTTAAACAAAAAAAATCTCCTTAGCAATTACAGTTAAGTGATAACAGTTTAAAGAAAACTTTAAGATGTGATGTAAGAAGTGAAGAATCAGCCTGAGCAGCCTTGAGACAGAACACAAACAAGCATCCTCTGCATCACCTAAGGATGAGCTTACAAACCCATTAAACAATGGGTTCTTCCATTTCTTATGGGCATTGCCCTAACCTTCAGTACTCTGAAATAATATTATTAACAGAGTGCTTGATTCCCAAAAAGCAATGAATATGCAGGAAAGCCCACAGGAAAGCCAAGAACGACCATTTCCTTGTGTTCCTGGATAATCAATGAATGTACAGATGTTATAATTACGGAACATAGTAGAGAGTTTGGCTAAACAAGTTATTACACCACAAAGAGAATAGATGGAATGCTTACTCGTGTCCTGGGCTCGCTGCAGAACTCCAGAGGAGGGATCTCCAAAAGAGATCCTTCCCCACGTGCCATCAGCTCTTCAATGGCTGTGGAAGAGGTGCAGCCAGGCTCCTCCCCTTCCAGCAGCACAGGTGAATTGCCTTCACCTGTGCCCCCAGGGCTCATTGCTCACCTCAGGTGATCAATCAGAGGCTCAGGCCACGATTCAGCTGTTCCCATACAGTTCCCTATGAAATGCAGCTCTGCCTCAGCAGAACCCACAGAGAGCAGCCTCATGTATGCTCACACTCATGCTAAGGGCCCACAGCCCCTCGCACAGGGAGGACCACCACTTTGGTTCCCTTTTGCTCTGGCAAACCCCTTCCTCCCCACCCAGCAGGGATTTGCAGCAGCTGAGCCACTGGCAAATCATCAGCTTTATGCTCAGTGTGACAGCACCGTCTTGGCTTTTACAGCTTGCTTTGGGAAAGCCTTTCCTCTTTCCATCTCGCTAACACCTCGCCCGTTCATCAGCTTCCCCCTCGTTTCTCATTTCATCTCACTCGCGCTCCTTTCACATTCCCCAATCCCCTGCATTTTCACAGGGAAAGTCTCGCAGGCAGGCGATTGCTGCAGAAGTGGAGTTCAGTCTATCAGGGCTCCTTTCAAGGTCTTTGGAAGAGGGGGACACCTGGGAGGGGTCACGTCCCACGCTGGCTCAGTGGCTACAGGACATCTAACAGGACTGCCACGCTTTGAAGTACCCACAGCTGTTTTGATGCCTTTCCCAGAGCTTTGGGGCGGTCTTGATGACAGGGAAACACGCAGAGGAAAGGAATAAATCTGGCCCAGAAAGGAAAGCAGCAGACCTGGCTGGAAAGAGCTGGGGTGGAATGGTTTTCCATCGGAATAAAATGAGATTTGTTGGAAGTGAAGCACTCTGCAGAGTCAGCTTTTTTCCCTGCAGAAATTTCATTTCATGGAAGAGGGAAAAAATAACATCCAACGACTTTGAATCATCCTGCTTTGATATTTCTCAAAATCTCACATTTGCATTCCTTGTTTTGAAACAACTTGAACCTCAGACTTGCTTTCCCCAATTATTTCCTGTTGTGTTTTGTCAAGTACAACATAAACAAGCTAATGCAAAAACAAGACATGTTCCTGCCTGTAACGTCTGATGCAGTTGCAAAGCAGTATTTCAATCCCATTCAAAACAAAGCCAGGATGCCCAAAACCTGTGGTTGAAGGCAGATCTCTGGTGGAAAGGCAAGGAACTGCCCAACACTTCATAACCCATTGGTGCAATGGGTGAGGACAGCAGATCACCCTTCACACAAAGCCAAATTGCCCAAAACAGTGGAGGGTCTCCAAAATGCTACAGCAAAATGCCACTTTTTCCATCCCCACTAATCTAAGATTTGTCACCTTCAATACACTTTTATGATTGAAGTTTTAATTAAATGTGATAATTATATTAATGGAACCAAAGAGCAGCAACAAGTCAACTGCCACCATTTTGATTTCAAGTCACTGCAAGAAGCAATCAGGCTCAGCAGGAGCTGAAAAGCATCCTCCAAAAGGAACCTATTCCCCCAGGCATCCCCAGCCCTGCACCATCCTATTGACTATCAGATCACATCACTTGCAATCGCTACCATATCTCACATTAAAAAATTAAGTCCATAACTGCAGAGAAACATCTCCCCATTTCTTTTATAGCTTCTTGCCACAGCCAGCTATATATCTCCATTATCACCAACACACAATAGATCCAAGCTCGCACCATAAATAACACTGCTGTATAACAAAGTTGCGCTTAGGAGTACAGGCATAAATTAACACTCAGCCATGCGACTCTAAATAGTATTTTAGGCCTTGTCAGAAACCAATTATGCAAAATATTCCTCTTGCAGAGATCTGGTGATACTTCAAAGCATTACCTCATTTCAACAGCAGCAGACAGCATGTTGGGCTGTGAACAGAGGATGAGGGCTTTGCCAAGGGATGCTCAAGCCATCGACTGAACCCCTCCAAAGCCATTCAATTACTGACATGAGCACTTAAAAGCACGGATATGCCTTCCAAAAAAGGTATTCTGATTTGTTATTGCTGCATCTAAAGAGGCTCCCACTCACATCAGGCTACATTATCCCAAACTCGTGAGAGCACCAAAACCAAATTGAATAGGGGTCTATTGGGAGGTCAGCGAGGTTGGATAAAAGACATTAGCACCATATCAGATGCTACCCAAAGGATGCCAGCACTACCCTGTTTCAACTAGAAAGGGAGTACATGCCTTCCTCATGGTCACACAGCCCACTGGAGGCAATCAGAAGCATCCTTTACCCCTTCATTCCAGGCTGGAACCTATCAGAAATACCCAGAAGGCTGTGAAAGCCTCAACTGCCCCCATTCCAGTGAGAGATGAGCACAGATGTCCCCAGAGATGTTTTCCTGACAACCCCTGCTGCCTCTGTGAAACATAGGCCTCTTTCCTATATTGCAATAAAGGATGACCTCCCCTCCATCACACTGACAAAAATTAAAGGCACCCAGATGGACAAATCGCACATTTTATCTTACAGCCATGTAGATCAACCTCTCTACACCAATTCGCCCCTCACAGTGTGGGGTGACAGAACCCCACACAGCCACAAACCTCCCTGTGTAAACAATGAATGCACAGAAATCATAATTATGAGATAAACAAGAAAGTTTGGCTAAACAAATTATCACACCAAAAAGAGAATAGATAGCGCTTACCTTGTCCCAGGCCCACTGCAAAACTCCAGAGGATCTCCAGAAAGAAAACCTTCCCCCGTGGCAGTCAGCTCTTAAATGGGGTCCAGGAGAGGTGCAGCCAGGCTCCACCCCTCCACAGCACAGAACTGCCTTCACCTGTGCTCCCAGGTTGACTCCTTGCTCACCTCAGGTCCTCAACCCGAGGCTCAGGCCATGCAGCAGTTCCCATACACTCCCCAAACCCATCCTGCTCCAGCCGTGCTCCTTCCACCTGCAGGAATTCACTGCAAATCCAACAGCAGATGTGATTTCCAGCTGGGTCCATAGACTGACCACAGCAGGTTCATTAATAACAATTATTAAGTGCTTTATGTTACAAATTAGGCCTGTAGGAATACAAAAACACATCCAGCCGGTTGGTTTACAGCCTCTTGTCAGAGAGGACTGTAAATTCCCATTATCAAAACACTATCATCATGGCGAAATGGGTGCAGGAACACATCGTAAATAACACTTTAAAACAGCTAAATCATCATCAGATGCAGGAGCATAAATTAGTACTCATACACCAATGCAAGGGAAGGCCCCAAGCCAACAGCTTCAATGCATCAGGCAGCAAACAGGCTGATTTCTGTGAAGTCGCAGCTCATTTTTTTGGCTCCCATCTGAAAGGACAGCGCGTCCCAGAAGGAGGCAGGAGGCGTTTATTGACAGACACAGCAGTCCCTCACTTTGCTCCACGCAGACCCTGCTCCACTGCAGGGCCACCTGCCACCGCCACACGTGCCACCAGGGACGGCTCAGCCCTTTGCTCCCAGCTGCTCCTGCCTGCGGCTGGATGCGAGGCAGCTCGCTCATCCCATTACCAAACCCCTCAGGCATCCAGTTCCCCCCACCATGAAAATTTTAATAAAACTGGTGCATCGACTTTCAATTAGAAGGCCGTAAAACGGTTCATTTTCATCTGTTTGTTGCACAGTAACACAGATCCTCGGGAGAAAACAGCGCCTTTTCCAGACTGTCTGCGACGCAGAGAGCATTAATTGAATATTCTGTTGAAACCACCTTCAATTAGTGCCTTGGAGTTTTGCATGACATTCATCACCGCAACTCGCCCGATTCCGCACGCAGCACGTTTGGGGTTTGGTGATGTGCACATCACATTAAGTGACTGCGTTGTCCTGAACATAACGAATTTATTTGCTAATGGGATGCCAGACAGCATAGGGTGAGCTGCTGCAGCAATGGCTTCCTAGGTTGGACGGCAGCGGGTGGGAGATGGCATCCTGCCTCCACCTCCTCCGCTCCCAGACAAATCCCTCCTGCCAACCCAACCCATACCCTTCCCTTAGCCTATATGGGAAAGCGGAAGCCAACCCTAGAGCTGATGCTCTCATGAAGTCAGATGCAGCACCCTTCACAGAATAGAATCATCCGGGCTGGACAGGACCTCTCAGCTCCCCAACCCCACCTCATCCCACCATGCCCACTGCCCACATCCCCAGTAATGGGACACCCCCAGGGATGGTGACCCCCCGGTCCCTGTGCAGTGAGTACAGCACTGCTATTCCAACACAGCACCCCCAGCAGCCTGGAAACCATCACTAACAGTATACACGCCTCCCCAGTTGGGATTTAAGCCATAATTAAGATTTGTTCATCCTATATTTCCTGTGGCAGCCTGATTTATCTCTTGGGTTGCTTTTTTTGGAGCTGGGTGCTGACTGGGAGCACAGGACAAAATGCCCAGCCTCTCCACAGCTTCCAGTCCCACCTTCACCACCAGTCAGAGGAGCCTGGCTGCAAATCTATTGCAAAAACATCTGAGATGGGCATGGAGACGCCAGCTCCTCCCTGCTGCCCCACTCAGCACAGAGCAGAACTGCTGGAAGAGATCCTGGTGGAAAGGTGCTTTTATTTTTTGCTCAAAATTAAACTAAAAACAAATAGCACATTTCAGAATTCTGCATGCATCTCTGCTGACCGGGGGAATCTTTTCCTGACAAGCCCTGATGCACAACGACCTCCTTTCTACTCCTTTCAGGAGCTGCCAGAACCTCTCCAAGCATCAATGCAAGAGGCAGAGGGGAGCCAAGGTGTCCGTCAAGCACCACAAACTCACAGCCAGAGCCCACAGCAGCACAGGGAAAGGAACAACCAGGGAGGATGGGGAATTCCAATGCACCAACCTTCCTATGTATCCCATGGACGTTTCCCAGGCAATCACACAGCATGAGGGGAGTGGCACAGCTTTGGAGGATGAACAGGAAGGGGAAACTGAGGCGCAGAGCAACACCAGAACCAACTACAAGACATCTGAAGCATCATTAAGCAAGAGCAGAGTTTGTAGAGCTGACTGCAACCTCCTGCAGTGACAGCTGATATTAGCAAGATGATGTTAATAAGCAGATCTTACATGCAAATTCCTACATGCAAAATTGTACAACTTTGAAGACTGTCAAGTGCACAGCGAGCAGATTTTTTAATTACAGGGGGTCTTTTCATTGCAGCACCATTATTAGCTCCAGCCAGCAGATCTCTGGGAGGCTGAGGAGTGGAGAAGGGAAGGTCATGCAGACACCCACATCCAACAGGCCACATCACACTGCCTGCACATCAATGAGCAAAGCACAAAGCGTGTGATTCTGTGTGTTTGCAGGGCTCGGAGCTGGGTCCATTGGCCTCCAGCCAAGCCACAGGGAAAGAGAAAAATCTTACAGAGAAACACAAAAACGGCAACAACAGCAGAGCTTCGGAGAAACGCCGCACATGGGCCAGCATTTCTTTTAATTGTTTCTTCACTTTCTATCTGCAGATCCGCAGAGCGCTCTCATATAATCAGGTCCTCGATGCAGGGGATTAGCAGGCTTACGTCCTGCGGATCCAATCAGGAAAGTCTATCAGCAAAACATACTTATGTTGATACAGCTATTATAATCTGCATAATTCTTCTGAGTTCACATACTTAACGGCTAGCAAACAGAGTCATTACTGCTGCAACTTGCAGCCATAGGATCTCCACGAGCCATTCGCCACAGTGTTTTTTTATTATTCATAGCTTTAGTTATTGATTTTCAGGAGAAGATACATGCTTTTAAGCAGCATAAAAGCAAAGGAGGAAAACAAATAGCGCTATTCCAAGATTAATACGCTGTTTGTAATAGAAGTATGGCTGTCACATTGTGCTGTATATGGCTGATGGAGCCTTGACAAATTCCATGCTAAACAGCTTAAGGAGCTCATTAAATAATTTAAAAGCAAAGCATGGGGGGGGGAGAGGGAGTCCCACCAGCGCCTGTTGAGTGATGCGTCAGGAGTGCCTGCATCACCCATATTTGAGCAGGGCATCTGAATCTCACCATCCTATAGTAACAGTGCTCATGCACAGCCTCAGTGCTTTAACACAAAGTCAGACCCAAAGCACTGCAGCAGCCTCACGCTGCCTTCTGCCCACCCCAGCCAAGGGCTCAGCACCTCACACCCCCACACCTCAGCTCGCCGTTGTGCCACAGCTCACACTGTGCTCATCTTCCAAAAAAGCACTGCAACAAAAGCCACAATTTCACCATAGGGAATGACTGAGGATAGGATTGATGGGAGCTGCCTTCTCCATCCATCCAAGCAGCTCCTGTCACTACTTGGGGAGGGGAGAAAGAAACGAGCCCCGAGGCGAAGAACCGCACCACGCTTCTCTGTGCCAGACTTGCACTGTGATTGATGTCCCACACGGGGCTCAGAGCTCTGCAGCCACCTCCCCACAGCAGCACCGCAGCTTTACAGCCTCCCGAATCCCTCAGCTCCGAGCCACTGTGTTTTCACAGAATGGTTGGGTTGGAAACGACCTCAAGGATCACGGATCTCCAACCCCCTGCCACAGGCAGGGCCACCAATCTCCCCATTTCACAGCAGCCCAGGCTGCCCAGGGCCCCATCCAACCAGGCCTTGAACACCTCCAGGGATGGACGGGGCATCACAGCCTCTCTGGGCAGCTGTTCCAGCACCTCACCGCTCTCATATCGAAGAACTTCCCACTGATATCCAACCTCAATCTGCCCTCCCTCAACTTAAAACCATTTCCCCTTGTCCTGCTGTTACCTACCCTTTCAAAGAGTTGATTCCCCTCCTGTCTGTAGGCTCCCTTCAGGTACTGAAGGCTGCACTGAGGTCAGCCCGCAGCCTTCCTTTCTCCATGCTGAACAAGCTCAGCTCCCTCAGCCTGTCTTCATGAGGGAGGTGCTCCAGTCCCCTGATCATCTTTGTGGCCTCCTCTGGACCCTCTCCAACAGCTCCCTGTCTTTCTTGGGGCCTCCACACCTGGACGCAGTGCTGCAGGTGGCGCCTCACAAGAGCAGAGCAGAGGGGGACGATCACCTCCCCGTCCCTGCTGGCCACCCCTCTGCTGACGGAGCCCAGGATCCCATTTGCTTTCCGAGCTGCAATGCACACTGCTGGCTCACGTTAAGCTTTTCATCTATCGACACCCCCAGGTCCTCCTCTGCAGGGCTGCTCTCAAGGACCGCTCCTTCCAGTCTGTATGGATGCCTGGGATTCCTCCGGCCCAAGTGCAAAACTGCACCATTTTACACACGTCCCCATCACAACAAAGCGCGCGCTGGAACGTCAATATGAGAGCACTGACTTTTTTTGCTGTTGTTCTCAATGCACGACGAGAACCGCGAAGGCGAACTCTGCCATTTTCACAGCGCGTGCAAAAGAAGCCCAGCGCGCGTGCGGGAACCTCCAGCGCGCGCCTAACGGCTGCAGTGCCGCGCGCCTAACGGCTGCAGCGCCGCGCGGCCGCCGCCAGAGGGCGCTGCAGTGCGCGCGGAGCCGCGTGGGGCGGGGCCGGAAAAGGAGGGAAAAGAGGCGGATCTCGCGCCGCCCGGATCCTGGTGCGGTCGTGCCGTTGCGGGGCGCAGCCGGTAGCGCGGAGCTCCGGGGCCTGGAGCGATGTCGGGTGGCTGAGATTGGAGCCGCGGAGTTGCTGTGTCGGTGCTCTGGTGTTTGCCGGTTGCGGTTCTGGTGCTCGGTGAGGGGTCAGGGAGGGACGCGGAGGGGGCGGTGTGGTCGGTGAAGCCGTGCTGCGTGCAGCCCCGGGGCTTGGAGCCGCGTGGGGTCATTGAGTGGCGCTGTGCGAGGGGGCTGCGGCCGTAATGTTCGGTTGGGAGCCCAGTAGGTAGCAGCTCTATAAACTGAGTGCTCGGCTGGCCCTAATGCCCAGCTGCGTGCGTGCTTCTCCTAGCCCGAGTGCCCAGAGCCCCAGCGGCTGTTAGTTCTGAGCAGCCTACCGGCTGCAGCCCCTGCTGCCCGCTCCTCGCAGCCTGCTGGCCCAGAGGTGGTTCGGCTGAGGCCCGGTGTTTGCAGCCCCGATACCAAATCCAGATCGCAGAGCCTGACCGCAGAACCCCACCGCTGCTGCACCATGCCGTGCCGCCGTGAGATGCTGGCCCTGGTGGCCGTGCTGGGCTGGCTGCTGGTGCTGCTGCTGGACCTGCAGGTGCTGGCGCTGCTGTGTGGGACCGCAGCAGTGCTGGGTGGGTGGCTGGGACCCCGAGCTCTGAGCAGGCCAGGCTGGAGGCTGCGCTTAGAGCGCTTTGCTGGATCCCTGCGGCCGACGGCACACAGCCCTGAGGCAGAGGAGCGGCTGGAGCAGGAAATCAGCAGCACCGTCAGGAAAGTGGTGAGGGACTTCGTCTCCTCCTGGTATCGCACTGTCAGCAGTGAGCGCGCCTTTGAGGCTGAGGTGGAGAAGGCCATGATGGGGCTGGCAGCTGAGCTGAGGCGGCGGATGGCACGGGTTGACCGCCAGGCTCTGGCCCGCCGGCTGCTCCTGCTGTGCGGCCGTCACCTGCAGAGCTACCTGCAGGCCCTACGGGGCCATGGGCTGCTGTGGGAGGAGTACCGCCGGGTCGCGGGCCTGCATCCAGCCCTCTGCAGCCCAGCGGCTGAGGCGAGCTATGCCCGTGCCTCTGTGGAGCTGCTGCTGCAGGCTTTGGTGCCTCGGCCCCACCTGGAGACGCGGACGGGTCGCTTTGTGGTGGTGGAGCTGGTGGCCTGTAACGTGCTGCTGCCCGCCATCAGGAAGATGGCTGACCCCGACTGGATCAACCTGCTGCTGGTTGGGGCCTTCCCCAGGAAGGCACAGGGTGAGGAGCCCAGCCCTGCAGTTCCAGTGCCAGACTCTCTGCCTCTCACAGTTCAGCTGGGTGCTGCCCCAGCAGTACCGCTTCTATCCCCATCACCTGGGCGAGAAGCAGGGGCTGGTGGCGAGGATGGTGTGGATGTGCCGTGTGAGCCACCCTGTAGTGACGGGGTTGTCTTGAGGCCACGAGGCCTGGGCTTGCTGTTCCCTTATGAGGGTTTGGAGCTGGATTCTCCAGGCCAGGATGTGGAGCTGCTGGCACCATCACCTGCTGGGGAGTTTCTTGATGAGCATCTCCCTGATGTTCCCGCTCTGTTGGAGGGAGCAGACACTTCAGAGGATGGGATGGGGGATCTGGAGGATGGCCACACCACCAGTAGTGATGCTGGACTGCTACTCCCATCTGCTTATGTTCTGGGCTCCTGCCCTGACATCCAGATTGATCCAGTGATGGAGACAGAGGAGGATAGTCCCAAGAAGTGCTCTGTGCAACGGCCCTGCAGCTTGGGGAGAGAATTGGGAACACCAGAGGCCCTGCCACAAAGCCCATCAGACCCTGTTCAGCCCCTTCCCCTGCTCTCATCCTCCCCGACTGCTCCCATTGGCACCTTCAGCTTTGAGCCCCTCAGCAGCCCCGATGGACCAGTGGTCATCCAGAACCTGCGCATAACCGGCACCATCACTGCCCGTGAGCACAGCGGGACTGGCTTCCACCCCTACACCTTGTACACCATCAAGGTGAGTTGTAGCCCCATGTCACCCATCCCTTCATTGTGAGGAACCTGTGTGCTGTGTGGGGAGAGAGCTGGGGAGTTGTTAGGTGGGGGATGTGTGGGCAACGCGGTATTGCTTGGAGGTCTGTAAGGGTTAACGAGCATTGCTTTCCTCCTCAGTATGAGACAGCCCTGGAGGGTGAGGTTGCAGGCAGCCTTCAGCAGATGGCCTACCACACTGTGAACCGCCGCTACCGGGAGTTCCTCAACCTGCAGACCAGGCTGGAGGAGAAACCGGAGCTCCGCAAGTTCCTGAAAAGTCAGTGCTGCATCAGCTTCCTGTGACCACCCCTCTGTGACCACAGTGTGGCCCTCCCTGCTCTGAGCATATGCAGCCCTGTTTGAGCCAATCTGGGTGCTGGGCTGTTTGAGGTGCCTGTGTCCTCTGTGCAGAGCTGATGGGAAGTGGGATTTCTTTAGCTTGCAAATTATAGTGTTGCAGAAATCATCCTTGTTCCCTGTAGTGGAAATGCTGAGACATGGCCTGAAACAGTGATGGGGCACTGGTGGGAAGGCAGGGCCACTGCAGGGGAGCTCAGGTGCATACAGTGTACCTGAGTGATTGGAAGGGGTGGAGTCAGGTTCCACCCCTTCCCAGACCTCATTTAAGGCTTGGCAGTGGAGGTGAAGGCATCTCTTGCTGGAGATCCCTGCATAACTGAGGTTTTCTAAAGGTGAGCAGCTCTTTTCCTTCATTTCTGCATCCACAGCTGCTGTATGGCTCATTCTCGTTTGCTACAGCAAAAGGCTGTTGCCCTGCTATTATCACTGTGCTTTCCATCCCATTATTGCATTACATTCCCAAACAGCTTTGTGCAGTTTTGCACCTTGGCAATGAACAGCAACACTAAAATGTTAGCAATCTGCAAGCATCTTGCTTGTGTGAGCAAGTGTTGTGTATGAGCTATATCATAAATAAAAAATTGGCTTTACCTCATTTCTACACAGATGGATTTAAGGTCTGACTCAGCCTGATCTGGGGTGTGTATTGGGCTGAGGCACAGTAGTGATCATTTTAAGTAAAAGAGCATTAAGATTTTAATACAGCTCTTGCAGTTCTCTCGAGCTCACAAATGTGCATTTTATTTCCAGATATCAAAGGACCAAAGAAACTGTTCCCTGATCTCCCATTTGGAAATATGGACAGCGATAAAGTGGAAGCCAGAAAAAGTCTGCTGGAATCTTTCTTGAAGGTGAGGTACTTGATGCCTGTATCCACTGCTTCCTGTGGCTGCTGAGATGGTTTTCACTCTTCCCCTTCCTTTGGTGCAGCAATCAGCTCACTGCTGTTGTGATACCTGGGAGCTGGGCTCTTGTGCTGGCTCCTATTTTATTTTACTGGCATAAAGCAGTGGCTCAGAACAGTTGTCTGTTGATGCACTGGAGCACCTCAGGTGTTTTCTGCTTGCACTTCATGTGAGAAAGCTGGGATGCTCACTCTGAGAAAAGCTAAAACCCTCTCCCCTTACAGCAATTGTGTGCAGTCCCTGAGATTGCAAACAGTGAGGAGGTGCAGGAGTTCCTTGCTCTGAACACCGACGCCAGGATTGCGTTTGTCAAGAAGCCCTTTGTTGTCTCCAGGATAGACAAGGTAGGTGGTGGGAAATGGGCAGAGTGAACCTCCTTTGAGTGCACCAAATGCTCTTTGCACGTGTCTGCATGGCTGCTGCAGCAGCAGCTAGAAAAGTCAAACTCTGTGTAGATGCATTGAGCTTGCCCAGGAAGCCACAAAGGGTGAGAGCCCCTCTCAGAGCCTGTGTTGTGGCTTTTTTTTTTTCCACATGGAAAACAGGGACACTGCAAGGCTTAAAACTCTTTGATTCCTATTCAAGAAAAGTCTGTCAGTGGTTGATGGTATTCCTGGCTCTTGCTGCAGATAGTTGTAAATGCCATTGTGGACACCCTGAAGACAGCATTCCCCAGGTCAGAGCCCCAGAGCCCCACAGAGGATCTGAGTGAGTCTGAAGTGGATGGGAAATATCAGCCAGATGGGAAGAAGGCAAACAAGTAAGGGCTTCTTCAGCTGTCAATTGCAGTTGAGTTTCTTTCTCTCTTGCATGCTGAGAAGGGCATTTGAACCCTTGTTTGGATTAAAGATTTTTTCCAGGAATGATCAGACTTCCACAGCATGAATATAGCTCTTGTTGTTGCTGTTCCAGGGGAAAAAAAAGATGTTTTGCTAGGAAAAGCATTGGATAAATTTTTTTTAACAAAAACTGTGTGAGAACAAAAAGAGGGGAAAAAAAGTTCAACTTCTAAAGCATCTTGGCTGGAAATAACATTCCTTCATGATAAACAGACTATTTTACTATGTGTCCCAAGTCTGAAATGCCCTCTCGTATCCTCCTTTACCTCTGTGTTCATAATTAAATTTCACAATGCTGCTGGGTGTGTCTCAACTCAGATCTTGTCTGAACGCTTTTCTGGATGTGCTGATGTGCTCATACCTTGCTGAACAGCATCGTGTGCATCTGCATGCAGACTCTTATCCAAAACACCTGACCAGGAAGGTGTTGTGGTGGATATTGGAAAGCTGTGGCAATGCCAGTATTTAAAAACGTGATTGAAGACAATTCTAAAGCTTTCATTGCATGGTTCTGCAGCTAGCTTTTGTTGCCCTTGGTGGGGCAGGTGCTGCTTGGAACCTCTTTAGCTCCTATCAGACTTAGTTTTAACAAACAGCTGGTACAAGCTCTTGGCTGAAACTGGGAAACATTGCTTGCAGCTTGTGGGAGAAATCCTGACTGTGTCCTGTGTCCTTCTCCAGGTCCAGGCTGAGGTTCCCATCCAGCAGAATCACTCCAGTGATGAGTGTGAGTGAAGCACATGACAGGATTGTGTACTCTGTGAGGGAGGGCAGTGCTGTAAGTTCAGTTCCCTCTTATGATGCTTTCATGATCCTGATCGTTGCCCTGTTGAGGTGCTGGTTTGGAATTATCCACGTGCACAATTGTGGCTGCTGCAGCCTTGTACCTGCATGTCAGGCCTTTGCAGAAAGGCTCTGAGCACCTCTAGGTGCTGTATTGGGTGCTGGGGGCTGTCTGGGCAGTACAGGCTGGAACTGATAGTGCAGTGCTTTTGTAGGTCTCTGGCACGCTGTCGCTGGCTGCTATGGAGTCCTTCATCCAGAAGCAGGAGAAGCTGCTGGCAGCAGTCCCCAGCAAAGCTCCTGAGGGCGAGGGGAGCGAAGAAGCCAAGGAAAAATCTGTGCAGGAGGATACAGATGGGCTGAACACGTTGGAGCAGGGAGCACATCTGGACACGGACACGGGTGAGCTCAGCCCCATTGCTCCAGCCTTTTTCCCCAGGTCCTGCACCAGCTGCCTGCTGAGCATCTGGTCCCCTGCCTGTTGCTGCTTGATTGATGAGGCAGCAAGCTGAGTCCTTTGTGGTGCTTTTGGGAAGTTGCTCTCATCCTTATTGCTGTTGGAGGCAACTCGAGTCTTGGCTCATTTGTGCTGCTGTAGATTTTCATGTTAGTGTGCTCACTACAGTTACTGCTGAAATGCATTTCTTTAGGATATGCTACCTAAACTGCTAATGTTGTCAAATCAAGCTCTTTTACATGGATTAAATGCCAGATTATGGTTTCTTGATAGTCTCAAGTTATCCTTTCACAGTGCATGGACAAATCAAGGCTATTTGAGAGTCTTTTAAGTTGGGATGAATTCATTGCAAATAGCAAATGCATAACCTCAGCTAAAGGAACAATGTTCAGTTTCTGATTATAGATCCCTCCTCTGAATCACAGAGGTCTTTGTCCTCTCAGAGCAACTACAAGCTTACCCTGAGAGTGAGCAAAAACGTTCTCTAATCTTGGAATAGCTGAACTCTATCAGCTGGAATGTTCCAGAAATTTTGTTCCAGTGGTTTGAAAGTCTGACAAGCTCTGACTGGAAACACGTGCTTGTGACAGGATGGGCCTGGGGTTCTGAAACAGCCTGTGCTACCAGCTCTGCCTGTAAGCTTTGAACACATGCCTGCAGTTGTTTTGGAGCTGCTGTGGAACAGGACTGGAATAGGAAGTCAGCACTGTACAGAGAACAGGAGATAGAGACAGGCCAAGTTAGCTTCACCCTTGAGGAAGCCTGTACATAAATGATGTCAAATGCTTGTGGGCTGAGACAGGGCAGACTGGTCTGGCTGGACAAAAGGAATGTATGTCTGGGCTAAAGGCAAGCAGAATCCCTATCTGCATGCTGGGTGGAGGAGAGTGGCCAGCAGCTTGGGAAGGAAGGAGGCTTGGATGCAAACGGGAACAAACAGCTCACTGACAGCACTTTTTTTGACCTATGGAGTTGCAGTGAAGCAAGCAGTCTGCTCTGGTTCTTGCATAGGGCAGTCAGCTCCAAGGGCACAACTATGGGATTAACTTGTGTGTGGCCCAGAGCAAGAGGCTGAGTGCACTCAAACGCCTGAATTCCTCCAAATAAATGGCCTCAAGTTATTCATGAGTAGCAAGGAGGGAAGCAGGCATGATGGGGTTCAGAAACTCTCCCCTTTACCTCCATCAGTTCTCTATAGGGGAAGAGGTTGAAAGATGAGTTCTTGGAAAGTTGCTTAGTAGTTCTGCAGGTTTCTGCATCAACCTTAATGCATCAGCTTGAGATGCTGGCCTAGGAGTGGTTATCTCAGGCAGATTTGCTGTGCTTTGACAGCTTTGTTCTGTATCTCTACAATGCTCTGCATTCAGGCAGCATAGAGTTGTTTCTCTAGCAAGCTGAATTTTATTTTTACTCTGAATTTTGTTTTTACTCTAGGCTTTCTCATCTTTCTTATCCATCTGAGGATGAGAGAAGTTTTGCTGTACCTGATCTGTGCCAGCAGGTGTTTCTGTCTGGATGTAGGAGTGTTACTGTCAGAACTGATGCATCTGGATTAATCAGATGTTCCATCCATCGTCCTGCTGAGACTCAGACCTGCCACACGATGGCAGCCCACAGACACCAAGCAGAGCTCTGTGCCTGGAGAACTGCATGCGTTAGGGGAACGTTCAGGAAAACAGGGGAGGATGGTCCTCAGCAGTGTTCCTTGCTCCTGGCAGTCTTCCTTCTCACCAGTTTTGGTCGCACTGCCATCATGCGTAGTTTAGGAGTTGATAAGTTAGCAGGGACTGAACAAAAGTGCCCTTGCTGTGTTCTGGTGGCTGCAGGTCCATGCTGCTTGAGTGGAAGTGGAAATGAGGATGATGAGGGCAGGATTGACAAGCTGACTACCTGCATGTTGCACCAGGTGTTAAACTGGGGAGCAAAGCATTGCTCAGACTGTTGGGGAAAAGAGTGGAGTTTATCTGCTTTTCACCATTGTTTGCTTAGGCTCTGAGCTGACTTATCTGATCCTCCTCTTCCTCCTGGCAGACTCTGAGACTGCTTTGGCTGACCTGGCCCTGGACTTGCTGCGTTTACTGCTGATGGATCACTGGAGCTGGCTGTGCATAGAGAATATCCAGAAGGTCTTCCACCTGCTCTTTGGGACCCTCATTCAAAGGTAAGACCTCAGTGACCATCCTCCCAGCTGCATGGTGGCACTGCCTTTGGAGTCACTCTAAAATGGAGCTCTGTGAAGTAAATATCTTGGAGGTTTGCTTTCCCTGTGAGCAGCAGTATAATGCCAGGAGCCAGCCTTCTGGCTTTTGATACAGTGGAAAGCTATGTGAATTTGCTCCTTAGAGAAGGAGTGAATATGCCCAACTCCTCAGCTCTCCAGGGAGAGTTTGGCTTCTGCTGCACTCCTGCTGCTCAGGGCCTCAGCTTGTGTTCTCAGCAAAAGGAGAATAAACAGGCATGGGGAACAGGGACTTGTCAAGTAACAGCTCCCAGGGCCTTTGCTCTCACTGATGCATCCCCTTCCAATCTGTGGTGGACCAGTAGTGCCTGTGCCTTGGGCACTGACCCACAGATGTATTAGGGAAAGACTTCCTTTCCAGTTGGTGTGTGCTTGCCAAGCCTTTCTGAGGCCAGTGCCTCTGTGTGGTAAGGCACCAGGCCAAGACACACAAACAGAGCATTTCTGGCTTTTTTTGTGCAGGTCAGAGACTATCACCAGCTGAGGACATGGTCTGTAGTGTAAAAGATAAGCCTTTCCAGAAGTACTTGGGCTAGGGGAGCCTCAGGGCAATGCTTTTCCCACTCCTGCACCCTCTCTTCTGTAGCAGGCATTCAAAGACAGTGCCAGAATGTGCAGCCCAGCACACTGTAACCTGGGTGGTAACTTGAGCTGCCCTCAGCAGAGGTTGCTGAAGTGTTTTGAGGTCAGAGCCTGCTGGCTGTCACACTCGAGTTGGTTTCCTCGGGTGGGAGGAGGTGGGTGTTAGTCCAGTTTCTCCAAAATGGGTTCTGATGTCTTGGGGAATGAGCTGGAACCCAATCCTTGCATGTAAGCACAGAGTTATGAGAGCTTGAGCATGCGTGTCATAGCCTCCTAATAAGCTGTGTCCCAGTCACCCAGGGAGCCTGCAGCACTGACACGTGGCATTGGTATTTTCCACTAGAGAAGCTGTCATATACAAAGCACATGCCTGGCTCTGGAAACTGGAGGAGCTCTGTCTGTTGTGCTGGCAGAGCAGCGTGAGGACAGATGTGTTTGTAACAGCTCAGCTTCAATGGGTCTGGGTGAACCTGAACGTGTTGCATGCAAACCTTGGGCTGGAGGTGATGGTGCAAAGTCCTGTGGCTTCTTAGTGCTACGGTCAGCATCTCCTGCAGGGTGCAGGTACCACATGTCTTTGGGATGGGATGTGTCTGAATTCTGCTTGTCCTTATCAGAAAGTAGAAGGGGCTTGTCGCTGCAGGCTTCTCTCTCATCTTGGGCTCCATGAGAAACATATTGTTCCTGCAGCCACCTCTATGGACACGGCTGTTGCTGTGAGCTCCATGTGCCCTGTGTGAGAGTAGAAAAATCAAAGCAGCAGCACAGTCTATGAAGAAGTCAGACTTCTGCAGGGAGCTACCTCTCCTCCTTTGCTTTAGTCTCTACAGCACTGCTGTGGAGCCACCAGCATTACCTTCGTGCTGCTGATGGCTGAGCCCTCCCTATCCCACTCTGCTCCTCTCTGGTCCCTTTTCCCCCTCCTCTGTAGCTGCAGTCACTGGAGCCAGGCACCATCTGTCTCTGCTAACTGTCAGCTTGATGGCAGTGCAGAGTATGCCCGAAAAAGGTATTGTTAAGTAAAAGGGAGCTGTGTGTGCAAGCGTGCATCTGAGCAGTGCTCATCCCATTATGTAACAGGGAGTGATCCTTTTTTGGAGCTGAAAGGAGAGGTGGGTGGAGGGGAGCTTCCAGCGGCCCCTGTATGTTCCACGTCCCTGTAACTGAGCCCTGCTCCCTGCCCATCTGTCTGACCTCCCTCCCACGGGCTGGGAATGATGAACTCTCACCAGGAACCTGTTTGCTGAGAGTAGATGGGGCTATTCTGGGCTTTTCAGGGAAAGAGATAAAAAGCATTTAGAGAATCCACGTCCTTTTTGGAGCCCGTGAGTCAAAGCAGCAGTAAAAATAAATGGTGGGCATGTAAAGAATGCTGTGCTGTGACCCTGCACCCTGCCCTCGATCTGTCCTCAGTGGCATGCTGTCACTGGGTCGGGGTCTGCCAGCTCCTTTTGGCTTCTGCTGGGGTTCTCTCAGGACCGTGTTACTTTCTGAAGGCAAGGCAACCAATAGTTGGGAACTACAGTCCCACCAGGTGAGCATCTCAGATCAGCATCCTGGGATTGACAGGCTGTCAGCAGAGCAGCAGGCAGTCCTTGCAGCCAACCCTGGGGTCCCTGCAGCAATCTGGGTGACTGCACAGGTCCAGTTTCCTCTCATAGAGATCTCTGCCCCTTGCTCTTGTGTAAGAGCACATCGTGGTGCTGCAGCCATCATGCAGGATGGCTCGGGTGGGCTCTGCTACCCTGGGTTTCCTTTTTGCTGCCCTCTTGGATTCAGGGCTCTGTGTTGGAGCCTGTTGGTGTCAGGCCAGGTGTTGGGGCACTTGTGGTATGTGTCAGAGATCACAGCTCTTCTGTGTTTCTTGCTGGTTTTTTTTCTGCTTTATCTTCCTTTATCTCTGTGCCAGCAGAACTGGCAAAAACAAAGCCCCATGGCAGCCCCCTTGATGCTCTCTACCTCAAGTGCCACCAGCATGTAGTGTTGCCTGATCCCCTTCAATGCCCATGAGTCAGCCTGCCTGCAGCGTGAGCGTGCTGGGGATGTGCTGCCCATGGCCAGCACCTTGTCCTGGCTGCCCAGAGCTGTCAGCTCTGCACAAGCCATGTCTGCATCCAAAGCAGCAGTAAGACCTGGTGCTAAGCATGGTGCAAAACCACTCTGTACCCAGAGCAGGATGTGGTTGTGCTGGGGCAGATGTTCACTGCAGAGATCTGTTCTCTCTCTGCATTATCTCTGAAAAAGCCATTATTACAGAGGAGAGCCAGCCTGTGCTTTCTGGTACCAGGGGAAGCCAGGAAGGCTGGTGCTAAAGCTGTTCCCAGCACTCGGTTACCTTTAGCTCTGTTGCTGGCAGGTAGCTCACCACATGTCCCATGTTTTGCTGCAGGTGGAGTGCTTCAGTCCATTTGTTCCTCTGCCTTATTCCCTGCTGTGAGCATGGTTAGCCAGCATCCCTTTGGCTCTGCAGTGAGGGCTGCAAAGATCTCATTGCTCTTTTGCTGCAAGCCCATGCCCCTGCCTGCACGGCAGCAATAGTTTGGATGCAGGGCAAGCAGCCTTATGGCATCTTCCTCCTCACCTCTGGCTTTGGCCATTGCAGCTGCAAGCAGCAACAGGACTTGCAAGCCTGGGGTGCGGCAGCAAAAGGAATCTTTAGGACTGTGTGTGTCTTCGTGTGTGTAAAGTAAATAAAAGGCCGCTTGGAAACGAGCCTTGATTCAGTTGTCTCCAAGCACCTGGAAATTTTGGATCTGGCTTTGAATCTTTGTCCCAAACAATTCTTTCCCCCTCATTTACAGGCAGCATTCTTCCAAAAACAGCCGCTAGAATGAGGCGAGTGCTCTCTACTTTGATAACAATTGCAACATTATTTTAACTGCATCTCGTTTTCTTTTGACTCTGTTTCAGCAATTAGAGACTTGCCAACTTTCTTTTTTCCAAATTAAGAAGAAAGAAAATTTCCAACAGAGAAGAATAAGCAGGAAGAGATTGAAGGGATGTAATTTCTCCTTGTGGGCTGTAGTTTTTCTCCAGCTCATGAAGGGTTAATTCTGTTATTAAGTATTTTTTTTTTCTGAATTGGGCTAATGAAGCAATCTGCTTTGAGCAGGACCTGGCTGAGACAGCCTGGCCTCTCCCTGGGGCACTGCTGAGAGCTTAATTGGCTCAATAAATACTTGATGAAGATATTATCAAAAAGCTGGGATGCTTTGTTCAAAATCAGGGGATTTGGGGGATGATTTTTTTCATTGCAGAGCTTTTCCCCCTTTCCTGAGCCCCACGGTGTTGCAGGGAGATCTAACTTGAAAAAAGTAAGAACCCAGCAAAGCAGCTATGTTGGTTTACTGTGGGAAGATGTTAGAGCTGGAGCCACGTGTTCCTGAGCTTGCTTTTTTGCAGCAGATGTGTTGGAGAGAGCAGCCAGTAACATGGCAGCAGCAAATGTGAACATGCAGGTAAAGCTCTGCGCCTCCCAGCAGCAAGGCTGATGCGTTCTGCCCCCAGGGAAATGCTGTGCATGCTGTGCCCTTCATCTCCCAGTGCTTTTCCAGCTCCAATCTCAGTGCACCACATCAGCAAAGTGCTGCGGCAGGCAGGACTACCAAGCACGCTGCCTCTGCTACCTGTGTGAGCTCCCTGCAGCTTCGTGTGTTCCTTCCTTCCTTCCCCCAGAGCAGCTGCCCTTGGCACAGCTGTGTTTGGGAGGCTGGCAAGACACTCTGTTCGAGGGGAAGGCACTTGGCCATGGGCTGCTGCCTCGCTGGTCAAACACTTCATCATGTGTGCTCAGGCAGGGGTACAGGACGCATTGTTCACAGCATATACAATTGTAAACGTTTTATAGAGCAGCAGGAGAGGAGCGTTTCCAGTAAGGTGAGAAGGATAGTTTACTTTTTGCATGCGTGTCTTTGGCCAGAAGTTTAAAAGGACTTGTGATGCTTCGTGTTCTTTGATTTATGGAGGACTTTTTTGTTTTTCTTTCCTGCTTCCTTCCTCTGCTAAGAGCTGACTGATGGCTGGATGAGTGTGGGTCTGCTCTGAAGGTGGTGGGGCTGAGTGTGTGAGCTCTGAGCTACACGTGCTGCTGCTGGCATGTGGCCCTGGGAGGTGAGCATGGGCTCTAGCAGCAGGTGCTGAGCCTGGGGCCACAGCTCTCCTGTGTGCTTTTCCATCCTTCTCCCTGTGCTCACTTCCAGCTGTTTCTTTTGGGTTTATAAGCTCTGTTCAGAAATGGTTTGTAGCATTCAGGTGTCCCTCTTTCTGAGCCTTTCTTGTTGTTTCAGGCACCATTTGAGGAAGAATTTGGGGGACGAGGACTTGAAAGGAAGGATGGCCTGGTGATCTAAGCATCAGCCTTCTCTGATTTCATAGGAGTCAAGTGTTTGACTGCCTTGTGCGTTTCCAGATGTTGCCTTTTCCTTAAATCCCTACCTGGGTCTCACAGGCCCTGTTTGAGCTTCTGGTTAGCTGTGCTGTGTTAAGTGACTTCAGGGAATCAGAAGCTTTGTACTGGGCTGAGAGTTAGTAGAGCCTGACCTGCACTACTGCTACTGTTCTGCACAGATCATATATACGTACAGAGCTATTTGTGTTTATACAGCTAAAGCAGACAAGGAAAAACTTTCCCATCTTTCCCTCCCTAACACAGTCTCTATGTGGTCTATATGGTCCATATCCTTGCAGTCCCTGGTCTGGGGTGGGTTCACAATTGTTGTATGTTCATTTGTAATCACGACTGGTGCTAAAAAAAAGGTTTTCCTGCCTGTTCAACCCAGCCATTGCTTTGCTCAAATGAACTTGGCAGTTCTCAGCCTTACCTTGGTGGAGGAGAGCAGAGGTTTCTCAGCTTCTAGAGCTGTTTGTAAGTATGCATAGTACTGTATCTTCTGGTTTGCTGGGCCAGTTGTGGTCCATCCTTATTTTCCAGAAGAAACAATCCCTTTACTCAGGGAGTTGAGCCCTCTCCAGCAGGTGAACCCTATGGATAGAGCATTAAGTGATGCTTCCTCTTCTCAGGTAAGCTCTGGTTCATAAGCAGTGCTTTGTTCCTGACCCTGCCTGACCAGGCTGCTCCCTATTAGCAGCCCTGTTTCTTTCAGGGGGCAGAGGAGGACCAAGGTCTGTGCTACACGGGCCTTGTTCATCATTCCCAGAGCACTTTTGCAGTTCTTGTCTTAATGGGTCCCTTCAGCTGACCTTGGAGTTCCAATTTAAGCCATGGCATTAAAACAGCTCTTTTTTAGCAGCCATTTAATTCCTCCATCAGCAGCTATTTCAGACAGAGGACCCTTACAACATGGGCAAGTTATGCACCCCCAGACGAATGTCCAGGAGCTCGTAGCCTTGGCAGCCTGTCGTCTTACATTGGGCATTATTGAAGCATTTGAATGTCTGAGCCCTGCAGGTCACTTTCTCTCTATTTCTGGTCTCTGCCAAGGTCTAAGGAGATGGTTTGGTGATGGGTTTATTTTTCTTATTAAGGTTATTTCTTCATTAAATACCAGAATGGAAATAGTAACTTGGAAAGGATAGCTCTATTTCTGCTTCTTACCACATTTATTTTTACCTGGAAGCAAGGATGTGTGTTTGTGATGTGGCACACGGATCTGTTGCTTAATACTTTAATAGTACAAGAAAAATCATTTGGGATCAGCTGGTGAGGGGCAGCTTTGGACCCACGCATGTTTGGAGTTCCTGTGTGAGAAGCCTGAGCTGCTAAACCTGATCTGGTGCTGATGCAGCAAGTCTGCCTGGTGAAAAGGTCAGTGTGCCTTAGAAATCTGGGTCTTGCTCAGGTGGGTTTCTCAGTAGAGCTTGACATGACTCTCCATGAGTTGCAGAACTCAAGGATGCTGTGGCACCAGTCTGAAGACTGCTGTCTTCCCAGGGCTTTTGGAATGGGTCAACACATGCTGATAGACTGACAGAAGGGAATGAACCCACAGCATGTGTTGTGATAGGCAAGGGGGAAATGGTTTCAAACTATAGGAGGGGAAGTTTAGAATGGAGAATGTTTTATCAGAGATGGTAGCAGAGCACTGTCACAGATGGCACAGAGGTGGTGGTGCCCTGTCCTTGCAGACACAGGATCAGGGAATGGGGCTCTGAGCACTGATGGAGCTGTGGGACCTGGTGGCCTTTTAAGGGTCCCTTCCAGCTCAAGGCATTCTATGATTCCCTGTTCGTAGTCTTCCATTTGCACCTAGCTTTGGTTTCTCTTTCTTCTCAGCCCTGTTCTTGTCTGATCTCTTCTTTTTTCATGCATATTCTGTCATTTTGGGTCTCTCTTTCTCCCTTTCTGCCCTGGGATCCAGCCCTTCTCTTCCCTGATGGAAAGGCAAGGAGCTGCCAGACCAGGGGAAAAAAAAAAATCCATCTGCTATGTTTTGTAACTGTGGGAACCAAGACCTGCAAGCTCTTGCCTGATCAAAATGCGTGCACATGCGATAAGATTTATAGGTGTTACTTGGAGGTCCTGTTGCCTGGTTGTGCTGATTTTATAGACAGCAAAGAGCTGGGAATGGGAGGCTGTCTGTACCAGGCCTTCCAGCATCCGTCACTTCTCAGCCCGTTCTCAAGCTGTCTGGAAATGTGTGCTGCCTTCTCACAGTTCAGCTTTCACTCTGTGCGCTATTTGTTTGAGTTTTTGCTATTTTGAGAGCATTCTTAAGAAAAAGAATGTTTCTTCTTTGCTTTTTGCAACCTTTTAGAGGGTGGTGGATGACTGTTGCTGAGGTGAATTTCAAGTCAGCATTGGATCTGGTGTCCCCAGATGCAGAGTTGTACTGTTTGCAGCTCTGTCCCCAAGTCTCTGAGCTTCTGTTGCCTGTCAAGTGCTTTCTCAATTAGAGAAACAGATTGTATTTGAAAACATGTTAATGAAAGCTTTTCTCCCTAGAGGAGCCACAGCTTAGCACTTTAATTTGGTTGGGGATGGCTGGAAGGTTTACCATGATCTGAGGCGTTCAGCTACTGATTGCTGGAGATAAAAACTCTTTCAAAGGATTGTTTGGGAAAAGGCACGTTTGAAACACAAGACACTGCTGTGACATCTTGTCCTGTTCCCCTGGTGGAAGCTGCGCTATCATGTAGCAACATAGGAACTCGTGGTCCCCAGCTGAGCACACAGGCTCCTCCTCCACCGCTGTTTCTGGGCTTGCACAGCACACACGAGTATCACAATCATTCAGGTTGGTGAAGACCTCTCAGATGCCCAAGTTCAATCCCACCCCGCTGTGCCCACTGCCCGCATCCCCATGGCTCTGGTGCACCCTCATGGCCTACCTGCTGTTCAGCACTCTTACCTTCCGTGTTGCCATTCCTGATGCTCCGCTCGCATTGTCCCTGCTGCACAGGGAAAGATGCCCTTGGCCTACATGCCTCGCCGGAGAAGAATGCAGACAGTCTGGCAGAGTGCAGGTTAAATAAAGTTTGCCTTGGCAGGGCCTGTGCTCTTGGATGTACTATGAGCTGCCGGGGCGTAGTGGTGACGGAATTGCAAGCACGAACGCCAGCTGCCAAGAGGAACGGGTCTCTGGCCCTGCCTGCCAGCTCCTCTGCGGTTCTTGAAGTCCTGGTGAAATCGTGAGCCTTCTCCCTCTCCAGACCCCGGTTCTCAGTCAGTGGGGACTCTCCTGCTGGCCTCGGTGGCATCGAGGATTTGGCTTATGGCTACTCCTTGTTCTGTGAAGAAGGACTTCAGTTGGTGTTGCGCTCTGATCGATGGCTGTGGCTTTCACTGTTGTGCAGGGAAGTGGCATAAAACCTTGAGCCATTCATTTAGGAACATGCCCTGGCCAGCTTGGATGGTGGTGATATGTCTCCTCCATGCTGGCTGCAGGCACCTCTGAGCCCTGATGGGGAGTGACTCGGGAAAATGTTTGATGTCTATACTTGAAAACTGTGTTAACTTACCCAGCAAGCTGATTTTCCTTCCAGAAAGCTCTGGGGCTGCTTCAAGCCTGATGTCTCCTACCTCTCTCCACAGGTGGCTGGAAGTCCAGGTGGTCAACCTGACCTGCACCCAGCGCTGGGTGCAGTACCTCCAGCTGCTGCAGGAGTCCATCTGGCCTGGAGGAGTTCTGCCAGAAGTGCCCAAACCAGCCAGGACAGAGGAACAGAAGAAAGCAGCTGCAGAGCAGGCCCTGCAGAGCCTGATGGGGATCTTGCCTAGTAAGTGTGTCCCAAAGATGTCACCTGCCATTGAGGGTGAGACTGGAGAACTCTCCAGTGCATTGTCATCTCTAGATATACAGCTACAGAGATGGAGCCTGCATGTGTCAACATACTGGGAAACATTCATAACCTATGGGATTTTAATAGCTTCCTGCATGCAAAAGCAAGTTTCCCACTTCTAGGCAGCTTGTATAAGCATTTAGAGAGCAGTACAACTTGACAGAGGGCACAGTGATTCTCAGGTGCAGGCTGCCATGTGCCCCTTCTTGGAGCTTGCAGCATAGCTGTTATGAGCCACTCCAACAAAATGTGGCCTGTGCCATGTTGTGCTTGTGCCTGCTGTTAGAGGTGCCACTGCTGAAGTCATGAAGCCATGCACTTGGCTTCTTGCTCTAAAAGTGATAAAGTGACTTTTCCATTGAATGGCATTGTGAGTGTAAGGAGCCTTTAGTGTCCTTTGGGAGTGAAAAAGTTCTACCACTACATTCTGTTTCAGGCAGAAACACTTTCCTTGGCAATCAGCCTGCCCTTAGATATTTTCTCTCACGGTAATGTTGGGCACAAGATGCCTCTCACTCAGAAGCACCATCACAAACTTTGATTTGGCACCCACCAGGAGAAGACTGAGCCTGTTTTCCTACAGTGAAAATGTGCTGTTCCTAAAGCTTTGCCTCTGGTGTTGACAGATGTGGTCCAAGAAATCCTTGGAACCGATAAATGTCGCATGAGCTGGAGCCTGGTGCTGGAGTCCTTGGGCCATCCTGTTATAAACAGGTACTTTGGTTATGGTCTCCTTACCTTGCTGTGGGGCCTGTCAGCTGTGCTTTGTGCTCTGACATGAGCTGCTTCATGTAGAATCTATCTGGCTGATCTTCATATGCTTCACATGCAGTTTTCATATGCTATCAAGGAACCTGGCGTGATGATTATGAAAGTGTTTTGGAACCTCTGTGTGGCTGGAGGCTGTTGAGCCAGTCATTAACTATGGTGTTGTGCTTTCTTAGTTTGTAGATGTCATGGAAAGAAATAAAACAAACCCTGGTTTCATTTGTTGGTTGTAGAAGAGCTCTGGGAACTGCATATATTTGTACGTGATGTCTTTCTGCATGCCTGTTGCTGTGCATTTGGGAAGCAAGCCTCAAGTGATTAACTGCAGTGAAATGCACATGCTGTCTTGCTCTAGGAGATGCTTTTGTGCTTTCTGCAGTGCTCATCAGCTTTCAAACACTCCCTGGATTGGGTGTGGGGGTACTGAACCATCCCTTGAAACATTTCTTGTAGGGCTTGAGATCTTTCATCTCTTGAAGACAGTCAGTGTTTCTGCCTTGCCTTTCTTTGGCTCCTGTGTGTCTGGAGCTGATCTTCCAGCTCTACTGGCTAAGCTTTGTCTTCTTTCCATTTCAGGCACCTGGTTTTCTGCCTCTTGGACATTCTGCTGGAGTTCTTGGTTCTGAAAGGCTCCAGTGATGAGCTGGAGACTGCAACTGTCGTGCCATCTGACTCTAGTGGTCTGGAGAAAGCAGGTGGTGCAGCACATTAACAAGGGCTGGTGTGGCCAGCAGTGAAGGAGAGAAGCCACAGGCATGGGCTGATTTAATTTTTGATGCTTACTGAACGTGTCTGGGAGCTTCTTGTTAAGAATTCTTCCAGCTGTAACTAAATGAGGCTGCTTCCAGGCTTCTCTGTTTTGTCTGGGTGATGGATTAGACCCAGCGTCGCTGGCTGATGAGCTCTTTCTGCCATGTAGAACCTGTTCCATTGCTGATCTGGTGGAGAGCCTGGGCTGAAGCTTTCTGACTTCTGTGCAGCTGGATGGTCTGAGAAGGATGTGCAGGCTGCCCACAGATGCTGCTGGAATGTCATGTCCTGCCCATGTGCCTGACCAGTCCTAATGTATAAAGGCAGGTGGCACACAAGCTTTGCTTCTGTGACTTCAAGCTCCACCTGGCATTGATGCTCCACCATGCAGAGATGTGGTGTGATGGTATCTAGCTGACAGGTGATGGGAAGGCCAAATGCTGTCCCTGCTCTCTCTAAGCAGCCTGCCCTGTGCCATCTGTTTTACCAGAAGGAAGATGGGGAGTGGATGGAGTGTGATGACATCAGCCAGGGAGTCAGCCAGGAGCTCATCCCTGCATCCCACGTGATTGGGAAGCTGGAAGACAAGCTGTCTCCTTGCTGCCACGCTGACGCAGTCTTGTTCTGGCATCTTTTGCTGACTGAATATCAAGAGGCAAGTTGGGTAGACTGATCCTAGGAAAGAGAACTGTTCCCTTGCCTGAAGAGGACTGGTAACTTAATTGGACTTCAGGATGACTGTGTATTTTGCCTGATTGGGTCATAGTTCAGTCCCACAGACATTCATTTGGAGGGCACAGGAGAGAAAGAGCTGACCTCTGTGTGGCACACAGCACATAAATTGTCTCCTGCACAGTGCTCCTCACAGCGAGCTCCAGGAGAGGAGTGAACACCTCTGAGGCCAGAAGGAATGCTGAACATGTGCCAGGGGGTGTCAGCTGTTAAATGGCCTTCAGAGCAGCACCTTACCTCTGCCAGACCAATGACAAGGACCTGGAAAGTGCATGCAAGCAGACCTGTCTGTATTTCTGCCAAGATGTGGATCACTGCACTGATCAGTGCAGGACTTTGCAAATCAAGGAGATGCTGCTCCTGGTGTTCTCAACAGATTAAAGCACTGGAAAGAGGAGGCATTGCAAGAGGAAAGCATGCAAGATCTCAGCTAATTTCCGTGTTACTGTACCAAGTGGTGCTTTTCATGCAGTTTCTTGGAGTGCTGAGATCATGTAATTTGAACATGTACACTACTGACAGCAGAGCCTCTGCCCTTCCCAGAGACAGCTGCTTAATGATGGACACATGGCTGTGTTTCTTCATGCTTCTGGTGTGTGTCTGCCTGCCTGTGTTGTGCAATAAATACTGGGAAGGAGTAGCTTGCTGCCTGGAAGTATATTGTTAGGAAGCCCCAGAACATCCCAAGGCAAAGCACAATGTAATGAATCGATGCAGTTTTGCACAGTTTATTGGAGCAGATTCTCAGCAATGACACTTTTGAGGTGGTAAAGTTGACCATTTATTTGGAACAAGAGGGAGCACGTGTGTTAGAGAGCATAAGAGCAGATCAGACAGTGTGCTAGAGAATGTTCTGTATGGGATGGTCACAAATGGCCAAGCAGCAGGTTGGGAAGCAGCACTCATACCTTTAGACACTATCTACTTGGAGTACCCTTTTCACCTTTTCCTTCACTGCCAGGCTTCTGATTCCCTTTTTTTTCCCTACAGCTTCCACTTATTGCATCGCCTACCTTGAGAAGTGGGCGAAGGCAGCAGGACAAGGAGCTGTCATTCAGGGCTGGTGTGATGTCCATACCCTGTTGTGCTTGGTGGTTTTCCAGGTGCTCATGGTGTGCTTGCTTGCTATTGCTTTCTCTTAAACTTAGTGGGTTTGGAGCGCCAAGACTGCATTCTGCCACTGATAAGGGATATCATTAAGTGTCTGCTGAGAAAGATAAGTCAGAGATGGACTGCAGACTGCGTGCTACCAGCTCCACCCGGGGGCAGAGGTTAGCACAGTGCTTACAAACACTGGATTTGTCCGTGGAAGGATGAGATTTGTCTTTGCTCTAATATGCCCTGACCTCTGGCACTAGGCAAGCAGCTCAGTATTCATTCCTTCTGATGAAAATAATCTGTGGTTTTTGCTGATGGGCTCAGAGGGCTGTAGCTTGAGAACTGGCACTTGGCTGGAGTGCTGTGATGGTGATTTGTGGTTATACCAGGTAACTGCTTGGGGAGTGTGTGTGTGTGCTCTGCATCCTTCATGCAAAGCCTGCATCTTGTGTGTGTGCATTTGCTCACAAGGTGCAGTAGTAGCATCTCCTCTGTTCCCTGGTCACTGCAGGGGTGTTGGACCAGGAGATTTCTAAAGGGGCCTTCTGACCCATTCTGTAATTCTGCATGGGAGTGCTTGGGGCAGAAAGATGAAGTAAGTTTACTTGCATGCACTGCAAATCAGCAGCAGAGTGAGGAGCAGACCTCAGGAGTTTGGATTGTGAGATCTCAGATTTAATCTCCAGAACTCTTTTTTTTTTCTTTTTTCTTTCTTAGAGCAAGGAAAGCAGAACCCAGGATTGCTGGAGCCCTTTCTCCAGCTCTTACAGGCTGGGCTTCAAGCTCCCATTCTCTGTAGATATTAGTCTGTGCTCACAGTCGAGATGAGGCTGTCCAGGAACAATGGAAGAACGAGCAGCCCCTCTCTGTGTCTTGTTGAGCAATACAAAATCCAATAGGAAGCTCAGCTCTTTTTCTAATGCTGCTTCTTCGTCTCCCTATCACTTTCAAATTAAATTGAGCACAACAATGGCAAACTTCTGTACTCAAGTGGGCTGGAAGTTTATTTCCATTGGCTTGGAAATATTGTTTTGGTAAAGCAAACAAGGCCAGCAGAAATAAATGAAAAAACATCCTGTGGCAGAGGCTGCTTGTGTACAACAGTGTGCACAATTTTCCCCTCACAGGTATCATCAGCTCTGCTCCTTTCTCTCTGAGTAGGGGTCATGCAGGCCCATCTCAATGTCCTTTGGGCACTGCTGCTTGGGAAGCTCTCCCTGATACCAGTCCTAGAGGAGTAAGCTGGTAAGCTGTAAGGAAAGGAGGAATGACTGAAAGAGAAAATTGAAATGTTAATCTAAGAAAAAAAAAAAAAAAAAAAAAAAAAAACACAGAAAAGGAAGGAAAACTTGATACAATGAATGCTTGGGTCATGTATTATTTTAGATTAGCTCTGCCATAGAAAGATCCCATACACCCTATGAAATCCATTACCTATAAGCCAGTGAACATTTGTACAGCACATGATGCAGGGATCAGAGCTGGAGCCAAGTTCCCCTCTATGATATCCACCCCAGGCCCAACTGGTCCATTTCCAGTGTCAACAACCAGAGGATTAAGCATTTATCTCTGCAGAGCAGTGGATAATTATTAGCAGACCAAATAGTGGCTGTGCTCTAGAGAACGTTCCTGTGACTGCTTGTGACCTAGCGTGGCTTTATTGCCTGCAGGTGAGCTGTATGCAATGGGACCTGGGTTTTCCTGTGCTGTGTGGTGCAGGCATTGCCTTGCTGCTGTGTGCCTCACAGCAGAGCTTTGTGCTGGGATGGCACCTGGCTTCCCAGATGGAGGTGGGGTGCATTGTGGTCACAGGCAGTGGGAGTCAGAACCCATCTGGAGACATTTCCTTCCAGCCAGACCCTGGACGAAGGGAATCAGGATGCTGTGATTTGCCATCTTCTAGATTTAAATGTAAAATTCAGGTTTGGGCACTTCTGGCTTTCTTGAAATAAATTAATACCATTTTCCTGGCTGCCATCCACTTCAGGTAATTATATTCTTCCTACCTTAATGCCACTCCAGCCCCTGTCTCCACCGGATATGCTGTACTCTAATTCCTGTCTGGAGCGTGCTCATTGCGTTTTGGTTTTTGTCTTTGTGCACAGAGGGCTAGGCAGCCTGAGCTGCTCAAATAGTGGAATAGTTGAGAGAAGCAGCTTTGGACATTTGGCATTGCCTGGTGCTGTTCCAGAGCCTCTCCCCTAACACGTGAGCCTGCTGAGCTGGGAAGCTGGATGGCAGAAATGGTTCCTCTCCTGTTTAACAGCTGCTACAAACTCGCTGCTTTTTGCTTGTAGTCCTGGGGGTGGTGCAGGTGACAGTAGGGGGAAGCCAGAACTCCTTCATGGTTTTTCTAGCATCCTGTGCTGACAGATCTTTGGAGTTGTGCAGTCTGGAGTGTGTCCTTATGTATGTATAGGTGGGGAAGAGACCTCCTGCCATCAAGGGCAGTGCTGGCAGCGTGCTAATGGGGATGTGCCCTGAGTTTCCTGCTGTCTTGCCTTGATCTGTGCTCTGTATCCAGCCCAGAGCAGCTCTGCTTCCTGAGCAGTACTGCAAGCTGGTTTCAAGTGCCTCATTTCCCTCTTGGAGTGCAGCTTGCTCTTCTCCCTGTTAGTGGCTCCTTTCCTGTATATCTCCCTGAAATGGTGCATTGAGGTTGGATTTTGTTTTCCCCTTCACTAAGTATTTAAAGTTGCCCTTTTTCCTCCCCCTTCCACAGAGGCTTTCTCCCACTCCTGGCCTTCCTGAATGGCTGAAAAGGTTGCTGCAGCGTTGCTGAAAGGTTACTTGAGGAGAGCATCCCCCAATGCTCCTGCTTCCTTCCTGTTCCCAGGGCTCCTCCACGGCCCTGGAGACAAGGGGGGCTCGAGGGCCATCCTGGCAGAGGGACAGCAGGGGTGAGGATCAAAGACCACAAACCACTGTTTAAAATATATAACACCCACAGCTCCTCTGGAGTGCTGCATCTGGCAGAGCCTCATTAACCTTCTGTTTCCCCCTCCTACTCCTTTGCCCCTGAAAATCAACAAAGCCAAACATAAGTTGCCTTGATTGAAGGAGGGTGAAGTGTGTGTGCTTAGTGTGAAAAAGCACAAGGGAAGGCATGGGCTGAAGCCCTTTTTCCATGCAGG
This sequence comes from Tympanuchus pallidicinctus, assembly GCF_026119805.1. NCBI lineage: Eukaryota > Metazoa > Chordata > Aves > Galliformes > Phasianidae > Tympanuchus > Tympanuchus pallidicinctus. Next base: position 4,513,538 of record NW_026294748.1, read on the forward strand.
CCACTTCACTTTTATTGCGCTGGAAGATGGAGCTCTTTGAGTCGCGATGCTCTTTATAGCTGAGCTCTTTAACTTTCTCCTTTCCTCCCCTTGCAGCCTCCATTCTCCTCTTGTTCGGCTCCTTCCGCTCTGCTCCTTTCTTTTTTGTCCTGTGAGAACGAGTCTTTTAATCCCCTTGTACTGCAGATTAAAGCTATTACAGCCTCCCCAGCCTGACATTTTCTCAGCGCAGCTCACAGCCAGGTCTTTATGAGCATTCTGTCTGTCTGCTGCTGCCTTTCTTCTCCGTGCTCTAAACCTCCATCCCTGACCTTTCCCTGCAGAAGGAAGGGCTGCGGCGTGCAATCCCAGGTCTGCAGAGTGGTCTCAGCAGGGCTCAGGCTGTGGGAAATGAAAACCCGTGGAAATTAATGAGTAAATAAGGAGAGAAAGAGAAAATGATGGCAATTAAGAGAACCGAAGCAGAATTCAGCATGTTTGGGAACAGGTTGCAGAGCTTGGGTCTGAGTTGTGCAGTTGGTCATGTTGTTACAGAGAGGCAAACCATGAGCTTGGGGCTGCTTTTAGCAACAGTGGGGTTACCTGAAACCTGAGGTGCAGTCCCACTGCACGCCTTGCGTTGGAACAATGGCTGCTGGCACCTGCAAGGGCACTGAGCTCCTGCTTGGTGTTCAGTGTGCGAGCTTTCAGGGGCAGGGATTGTGTAGTACTTGTCAGTTGTTTCAGGAGGGATGCGGCTCATCAGCCCTGGGGCTGTGACAGAACCGTGGGGCTGTGGCACTGAGGGATGTGGGCACGGCAGGGTGGGGATCTGGGAGGTTCTTCCAACCCGAGTGATTCTGTGGTAGGAGAAGGATCTGTTCTTATACACGGAATGGAGAAGGTGGGCTGATGGCTCCTTCTCTCGGATCTCTTGTGCTATCTAAGCAAGAGAGGACAGAAGAACAACTTTCAGTCCTGCAGGGCTTTACTTGCATCCGTGTCTGTGGGTTATTTCACATCCCGTTCAAAAGGGAGATCAGTTTGTTTTTCTTAGTAAGCAACTTGAGGGCTCAGCCTTCGTGCCCAAGGCTGGAGGGTGTTGAAGGGGCTGATTCAGCACCTCCTGGCTTTGCTAAAGCAGACAGAGCGCACAGCATCTGCGCTTCCCATTGCGTATGGGGGCTCCTGGGGCAGGCAGCAAAATTGCTTTCTGAGTGAGAATAAAAGAAGTGCAACTGTCCCCTTTTTGGGAACTGGTTTCGGGGCAGAAGTTCCCCCAGCGTGCCCTAATGAAATGGAAGCAGGAGCTGCCCCTGGAGGGGCCCTACGTGTGAACCGCTGCCATGTCGAATCCACACCAATCTCTCCTCCAGGAGCCCCTGCCCTGTAATTACTGCTTTTCTCTTTGTGTGGGCCACCCCCCCTGTTTTTCCCTCCCCCCCCCCATGCACCCCATAAGAGGATATTTGTAATGAAAATCGCTCGGCAGAAGCAGAGAACAAAAGCAGAGGCGAGAGGTGCTGGGCTCCCACCTCCGGCCGTGGGGTGGCACGGGGGCCAGGAGCTGCTTATTAACCTTAATCTGCAGAAAGGGGCCAGAGCCGCAGTGTGCACGGTTTCATAGCTACAGCAGCTCTCTCCCAAGCGTGCAGCCTTATGAAGGGGGGATCTCCCAGCAACGCTCCCGGCCGGGGCTCTAATGCGTTTTGCACCGTGCCGTCTAATCTGGGTTGGAAACCTCACCGGGATCCGGCCCCAGGATGGCAGATCCCAGCCACAGCCGAGCTCGTAAGCACATATCCAGCTCCAACCTTCTGGTTGCTGGGGTGAAAGGGCCTCTTCATCTCCACAGGGAGAGGCAGATGAATCTCAGGCTCTAACAAGGACCTGCTTTCCCTCCCCCCCTCTCCATCTCTGGCTCAAGGGCTCTTTATTATGTCTTTTAATTCTCAGCTGCGAGTAGGAGGGAGTAATAAGACCAGAGAAATGGGGGGCAGAAAGCCCCTCACAGTGGGGAAAGGCCTCAGCTGCTGGTGTGTGAAATGGGATGGCAGTGGGGGGATTAGAGATGTCAGCTCGTGGGAAGCAGTGGATATTTAATAGCTTTGCTCACTGACTGTGAGGCGGTGATGGGCCCAAGGGAACATGACATGGGATGGAGAAAAAGGCTCAAGAGCTGAGCTTGTATCTCTTAACATCAAACTGTGGGCCTGGTGGCTCATCTTTTCCATATCTGGTTGGCATGGGATGTTCCCAGCACAGTGAACCATGCAGGGCTTCTTCCCAAATGGGAGCCATTGCCTGGGCTGTGTCCTCCTCCTGATGGATGCAACTTGTTCATGGCAAGCACAGGCACTGGGCATGCTGCTGGATGGTCTGTGTCCAGTGTGTTGGGTGTTAGGAGAAGTTTCTGCTCTAAAACAGCAATGCTGCACTGCACAGCTGCGCAGTGAGTGGGGGGGTCACCATCCCTGGGGGTGTTCCATAGCCATGGGGATGTGGCACTGAGGGACGTGGTGGGGTGGGAGCAGAGATCTGAGAGGCCTTTTCCAGCTTCGATGATTCTATGATTCTGTATCCTGTGTTTTGCTGCCGTTTTACATCCACTAAGGGAGCCGAGTCCTTTTGAAGCATTAGCACTCCGTGCTCTCAGCTCTGATGCTATCTTCTGCACGCAGGATTCTTTGCGCAAAGAGCGCGTGCTCCTGCACCCATCAACATTTTTGTGTGATTACACCAACAGAAATTGTTGGAATGCTCCCTCTTCTCCAGAACACGTGTTGCACACTGTGCACTGCATTTCTCACCCGGCTCACCTCTCTGCCCCAGGGGAAGCTGCCCCTCATGGAGAAGGGTTGTTCAGAGTGGTTCTGGCAGGATGGAGGTCGCTTCTCGTTGCTTCCTTTGTAACAAGTGATGAAGACCAAGCGACCCGAGCCTTCCCATCGTGATTGATTGGTAAAGAGCCTTCCCAGCACTGCCCTTCATCACTGCATCAAAAGGCAATGTGCCCTTAATGAACCCGCTCTGCTCTGGGCTCCGTCAAGCTGTGTTAAGCTTTTGTTTTGCTTTTGTCCGTGCAAGTGAATTCTAATAAACTAGCACATGGCTGTTGTTTCCAGCACAAAGCACATACACACCCTTGCATGTTTAGAGAGTTTTCTCCCAGATGCACGTGCGTGTTGAAAGCAGCCCCAGTGGGCTCTGTGAACCCCCCCAGTGCCTTTAGGCAAGCACTAGGAGCTGGGCAGCGGTGCTGCATGGGCAACAGGATGGATGGGCAAGCAGGATGCAGGGCTGCCCATCACTTGGCTCTCTTGTCCCCAGGAAAGCAGCATCCTGGGTATAAATAGGTACCATGCTTTGGGATCTTTTTTAAGGGCAGTTCCTGGCCCAAAATGTTCCTCTGTCAAAAATAAGCTGTCCCACCCCTTTCAGCAAGGTTCACCTGGAGCCCAAAAGCTGCATTAGAACACTGTGTATTCAAGTGCATCTCACATCAAGGGCTTGAAAACAAACACCAGCGATGCCTCTTTTCAATCGCATTCCTTTCCGCGACAGGCCGATGATTTCCAAGCCAAGAATGTCACTAACCTCTCATATTTCTCCTGGTCATTTTTGTCCTGAAATTGGAACTCAGCCACAGGCAAAACGGGGCTGAAAGCCCTCGTGTCACAGATCCAGATTTAAGAGACGTTATCTCATCGGCAGCCAACAACAAGGCTGGCACGCCGTCAGGCGCGATGTTCCCTGGGAAGCTCAGCACCACGAGGGCTGCGGGGGGCAAACAGCTCAGTGTGAGCCGGTCCAAGGACTCAGATCCTCCTGGTGGCCTCGGCCAAATACCCCTAAACATGCTGTGCTTGTGGGAGATGGAGGGTGCTTGGCTGGGAGCGAAGAACTGGGATTGTAGGGAGATTGGGGACACAGCAGCCAGGCATAAGACGAGCGTGGCTGAGTAGGGCTGCCTATGTTGCCTTCCTTGGGCAACAAGTTTGCTGCACTTGTTCTATGGATGGTGTTGTCCTTAAGCAGCTGTTCAACTTTTCTGCTTGGCAGCAGCTGTGTTTAGCCTGGAGAGTGGCTCGAGCCCTGGCAGATAAGACAGCACTGAGACGTTTTGCAATCTCTCAGCCCTTCAGATTGTTGTCGGGAAAAACCTCAGAAGGACCCCGTGTCATCAGTGTGAATTTAGAAAGCGGTTGCAGGAGAAAGATTGTTTGTGGGGAAAAAAACCAGACAAACAGGAACAAACTGCCCTCAGCTCTGCAAGATTAGTGCTTAGGGGCTCCAGCACTCCAGCAGCAGAGTGCAGAAGGACCACAACCTTTGCGATGGTTTTTGGTAATATATTTAGTGAAACCAGGTGTGAGCGCCCGCTGGGCTCCTGCCGTGCTCAGGAGCGGCTCCCCCAGAACGCAGCCGAGATTCAGGCAGGGTTGTGCTTACCCTGCATCCCCATCCTCATCTCCGGGATGCTGTAGGAGCCGCAAGAGGGAGCTGCGGGCTTTGCCTGCATCTCCCCCGGCGCTGCAGAGGCGCACGGTGGTGCTGTTGTCTCAGCCATGGCAGAACCTCCAAGGGCTGAGGGGGCACAGCCTGTGGGATAGGGGACGAGGAGACCCCACCGAGCTGGAGCCGGGTGTGGGGTAGGACTCAGCTCTCACGATGTGGTGCCTCTCCCAAATCCGAACCCATTTCCAGCCCTGCTTCAGGTCCCTTCCAACCCAAGTCGCGCTAACTCATGGTGGATATCCTCAGGGAGAGGAAAGTGGGTGGGGGTGTCCCCATCCCAGGGGGACACTGCTGTGCCAGGTGGCAGGGAAGGGCTGGCTCACACAGAAAGCTCCAGCCTGCGTTTGGAGAAAACTTTCCCATGGAAGATCCCCTGACACTGCTGCGTTCCCACCAAGAGCTTTGATTTCAGTGTATCGGCATTTTCCGATGAGAAACCAGCTCATAGGAAAATTCCCAACGAGCAAAGAGAAACTCCCCAGCGTATCAGGAGGGATGCTGTCGGGGGAAGAAACATAACACCAGCAGGGTTGTGTGTTTAGAGGCTCTGGGTAAAGCCAGATAAAGCACGGAAACCACGGAGTCCTGCAGCGGAGCTGCACTGGCTTTGCTCTGTGCCTGCTTTCCCAGGACTTCTCTCCTGGTATTTCTGTCACCAGGATGCTGGTTCTCTGTGTGCAGGCAGAGGGTGCAGTGTGCATGCAGAGCAGAGGCACGGCAGATGGACCTGTTAGGGGTGTGGATGTAATGGGTGTGCAAACTGAAGCCCCAGTGGCTTGCCTTTCCTTGGATGGGGCATGAGCTAGGAGAGGAACAAGGTGATGTGAGAACCCAGCATTTAGCTCATATTGCTTCTTGTCTTTCTTACGACCACTGATTAACATCAGGTCCTCACAGAGGGACATATCCACTCCAGTGGAGTTAATGAGGCTGCAAGGAGTGGGATGAGAGGGACAAGCACTTCCCCTCTCTGCGCTGGACCTCACACACTTGTTATCCTCAGTGGAATAGAAGCAGTCAAGCAGGAGGCTTGAAACCACAATTAAGGTTATTTAATCCGCCTCTCTCTGCCCAGGGGCTCCTCTTCCTGCACCGAACGAAATGCTACAGTCACACATCAGCTTCAGGAGGGTTGCACAGGAGCTTCTGCAGGACTTTGCCCAGCTGGCTTTAAGATGACCCTTTGGAGAGAGTTGTCAGTGACCTCGTAGGACAACACAGCTCATCCCTCAGGTCCTGTGCTGGAGAGCATCCCTCCCTGGCACAGCAGGCCGCCCACCAGGCGCCCAGGACCCTCACCCCATGCCTTCCCAGTGGCTGTCTCTGTGCAGCAGTTTGCGAGTCCCTCTGCGAGGCCTGCACTTCTCAGATGTTATGTCTGGAAGTTGGCTCTGTTTTTTTGGCTTGGGGGCCCAGGGTCTGAAAGCAGAGAGGCTTTTATGGGAACCCAAGTCCCCTTTTGACACAACTTCCTTGTGCTTAAATTTCAGGTTGAGTTACAGGCTTGAACATTTTCTGGTTGGATATCTTTCATTGTCAAAGGGGATTAGGCCAGTGATTATTTACGTGCACCTCTATTACACAGGGCCTGTTTCTTTTCTTTTCTTTCCTTTTTTCCCACATCGTTCTGCGTAATGCGTAAACGGTCCCATAGGTGGGGGGAAGAGAGTGAATGAGGCTCCTGCAATGCAAGGTCCAACATCCCTGAGCTGGGAGATGCCTCAGGGCTGCTTTGGTGTCTGCAGGGAGAGCATCGCCATCCCGCAGCGTGTTGGGTTGGTGTGTGGCACGAAGGGCCGTGGTTTGCTCTGGGGTGGCTCCTTTGGAGCTTTGGCTCCTCCGCAAGAAGTGGGGATATTTTTCAGGACCCAACATGCGTGCGTTTTAAAAGAGATTTTTGATAGAAGTCCCATTTACTCCTTTATTTGGCTTGGGAGGCTGCAGTTGGAACAGATTTCTTTACATATCCTTGAGTGTTATTTGATTAAGGTTATGACTGCTAATAAACACTCAGACTCTATTCCCCTTCCCCACCACTTGCAGCTCAGGACAGCACTGCAAGGCCTGAGGTGCTGATTCTGCTCCCCTTCCATCAGCACATCGGTGTGCTGCTCACTCCAGGGAAAATCATTCTGATTTATTCCAGCTTTATAAAGTAAGAGAAAATAGGAATGGGAGGAGTGCCAGGAGTGATTCTGGCACGATAACCAGTTTATTTCCCTTTCCTTCCCCATGCCATTTACAATCACAAGTTCTTCTATCAAACAGCTACGAGCAGAGCAGACGTTGCCCAAGAGTCAGAAGAACTGAGGCTGCAGGATGGAACTGACACAAACAAAACCCTGTTTAGGGGGTGCTTAGGGGGTTTTTAGGGGGCGGGTGAGAGAAGCAGGTTCTGCTTGCGAAGGGAGAAGGCAGGAAGAAAGCAGGGAGCCCAGAGGACTCTACCTGCCACCTGGAAAATGCGTGTGCTCCCTGTTCACACCAGGCCTTGCTGCCCTCGGTTCCCTGGAGGCCTTCGTGCCTTTTTCCTGGACGTCAAGCACAGTCTCTTCTCAACAGTCATAATAAGTCTTACGCGGTGCAGCACACTAATGAAAAGCTGTGTGGGCTAGTTCCTAATTACAACCATCAGTTAAACTGTCAGAGGGAGCTCCCAGCCTCAGTTGTTGCATTATTAGACTTCGGGCCTTGATGAGCTGCAATCAAGCATGAAAGCATGACCAGGGCAGAGCCAGGGAGGTCTCTGCTCTCCACCAAATGGTGGCAGCTGAGAGCCAAAGGAGGGCACGAGCCCCATGGGCACACCCTGCCCCCTTTCTGTGCACCCTATGCTTGCTGACTTTGTCAGGCTTCAGCCTTTCGAAGAGACCGTCCTGTAACTGGTGATGCCCCATCCCTGCAGGCACCCAGAGTCAGGGGATGAGGCTCTAAGCTCCTGATGGAGCTGTGTGTATCCCTGTGCATCGCAGGGAGTTGGACCAGGTGGCCTTTAAGTTCTCTTCCAACTCAAATCATTCTATGAACTCAGCCCTTTCACCATAGGCTTCCTGCCTTTGCACATTCAACTGTAGACATCCCATTTCAATACACATTACCCAGGGAGGAGTTCATATCACAGTGCCTTTCAGCCACATCTGGATTTGAAGTGCCCCACAGGATGATGTTTGGGGACTCTTCCTCCACTCAGTGGTCCCTTTAAATTTCACACTGGACCCAGTGGAGAAGAGGCATGCAGATGGCAGGGCTTAACGACAACAGCACCGGTTTATTTGAACTAGGGTCTTTATGGAAAGACGTGTTTGTTTTCTCAGACCACACGTTATTAACTAATCTCTTGACTTTGTTTTTATAGTCGCATTGTGAGCAACTTCCTACTTCTCACCCCCTTCATCCATCAAAAAGTCTTTGGCTTGTAAGTAAGGCGTCCCACACCAGGGATGGATTTCCATCCCTTTCTGCTCCCTTCTCTAACAGAAAGAAGCCCTCCTTCCAGCCAGAGCATCGTCCTGGAATGTCCTCAGATCTTTGGAAATGATCATCTCTGAATTCCATCTTAGGGAATTCAGACTGAGCAGTCTCATTTTTGCTGTTGGCACTGCAGTGCTGCGCAAGAGCCATTGGCAAAGCTCAAACGTTGCTGCGGCGAGGAAGGGACAGGATTTGGGGCTGCAGCTTCTTCTCACTGGGTTTCACCTGCAACTTTCACAGAGAATCTCCTCTGATCACTCCCAGCCTTCCCCTGACAAACAGAAATCTGAAAAGAAACAGCCTGTTCAGGAGGGATCTCAGGGGTCGGGGGGCTCTGCTGCATAGACCCACACAGCTGTTAATCACCAGAATATCTCTGACTCCCAGCAGCTGTCTGCTGTTTATCTGAGCCGGGATATCCACTGGCTGAGCCTGCAGAGAGCAGGCTGTGCAGCCAAACCAAACACAAATGGAAGACAGATAATTTGCACACGATGGTGTGCACGTGTGTTTGGTGCACGCACACACAGGCTTTGCCCATGTCCTGCTGCTGTGGCTGGGAAGCATAGAAATACAAAGTTTGCCCAGACTTGCAGAAGCAGTGGCTCAAATTGCATCTAGAAGAGCTCCCCAGGACACCTGTGGGGCTCATAGAGTAACCTGTCCCACCTGGAGAAGAGTAATCATCTGTCCTCGCAGGGCTGTGAGGGCTGGGGAGCTGATATAAGTCAGGCTGAGCTGAGGCTGGCTGCTTTTTGGTGGAGTGGTTGGGCAAGGCAGTACTCTGGGTATGTTTGGTATTGGTGGGAGGGTTGGGGGTGATAAAGGAAGGCAAAGCCTTGAGGAGCAGTAGGGAGGTGGTGAGCATGTTATGCCTGGGTCTTTTGGAAGGCTTACAGCTTTTTTCCTTCTGTTCCCAGGTTCCTTCTGTAGCGGCCAGATCATCTTGAGCATCAGGCAGCAGTGCTGGCTGGATCTCGGATGCTGTTTGCTTGGGTAAGGTAAGGCTTGGTTGAACTTGTTGGTTGGTGGGAATAGACCTGGGTTTCTGTTAATGTAGCTGTTGTCCAGGCCAGCACTAGGCTGGCTTACTGAATTGTGAATTGTGGTGCTTCCAATTGGCTTTTATTTACCTCTCGGTTGGCTGTTCTTAAGTCTTCCTTTTGGAAAACTTTGGCTTACCATCATCTGAGGCTCCAAGGGGCCCTGGGCACTGTGAAAGCCATAGGAGCTGCTGCTCTGAGGCTGAAACCTTGCTGCTCCCTACTCTGCTTCCCCCAGTGGCAGTTGCCAGGACGAGCTGCAGTGCTGGCTGCTGCAGGCTGTGCTCTTTGCTAGGTGGGAAGCTGGAGGATGGTGCTGAGCTGTGCTTTGAGCTGTGCAATGAGTGAGAGCTGTGCGTTATCTATCCCCTGTTCACCTCTCGCTCTCTGAGTACAGTGAGTGCTTTGCATGGAAATTGTGTAACAAAGGCCAGAATGTCTTCCAAAGCAGTTAGGCTTTCTTGGCTGTGAATGCCCAGCTTTCCTCTAGCTCTGACTCTGCTATTTATCAATTAGCTTGCTCCAGATCCTGGGAACAGCTACAGCTGTCCTTCAGCCTGCAGCACCCACTTCCTTCTGCCTTACCTCATCCTGCAATCGCTGTCCCACAGGGCACAGCCTGTCCATCTGTCCTCCATTCTGTGCACACATCAAAGCCTCAGACGATGAAGGAATGGAAGAAAAAGAAACTGGTTGCCCAAAAGCAGTGTTTGGGCAGAGATAGGCTTGTGCTATCCCACCTGGTGGCAGCAAGCTTGTTCTGTGGGAAGAGGTGGTACAGGGAAACGAGGGCAGCAGGCTGTCAGGATGCTTCTGCTGGAGACTTGGCAAGGAACAGCAATCTCAGAAGAGGCTGGAGAAGCTCCTGCTCTCACTATTGAGGGCAGAGCCTTTGCTGTAGGTGAGAGATCAACTTGTCCAAAGGGAGAGAGCGGCTTTCTGGAAGGCAGAGGACAGGAAGGGAGGAGTTCATCTGGACCAGACTCCTGACTAGCTAACAGTCAGCTGTTCCTTCATGTGCTGAGAGGATGTGGGAGCCCGTGGGCTTGCTGAAACGCATGCAATCAGTGCTGCTTCTGAAGAGTCAAGAGTCCCCTGCACAGCAGAGGTGAAGCCCTGTTCCTTTCCCTTGTGCTTAGCCCACATCCAGGAGAGGCAGAACTCTGGGGATGGCTGCACAACAGGGTGGGGGCACTGCCCTGCAGGGAGTAAAGCTGAGGAGGGTTTGTGCTGGAGGAACTCAGTACAGAAACACCAATGTGTTTCAGGGAGATGAAGGTGCATGCAGCTCCAGAGGCATCCTGGTGGCAGGCACATCCTAGAACTGTTATCTTGGTTCATTTTTTTCTTGCAACCTTATTTCCAGCTTTGTAACAGGGAGCATAACCTCTAGCTCTGCTTCATCAGATGTGCCTGCAGCAAAGCTAAATAGAGCTGACAGATCAGGGCTCTGCTGTTTCTCTGGAGCTAGTGCAGCACAGAGGAGGTGTGGAGGCATGTTGTAGGGGTGCTGATTTTTAGGGTGTATCCGAGCATCCCAGAGGCAGAGACTCACCTAAAATCTTGAGGGAAATTCCCAGAGCTCTGTGCTGTGGCTGGTATCCCATGTGAGCAGGAGGTGTAGAGGGGGAGCAGCCATGCTGTGCCTCCCAGATGCTGTGCCAGCCAGCAAACAGGGAAAGTGGGACAATAGCATGATCGCCTGGGAGTGGCTTCAAATTGAAATGGGCTGCAGGGCCCCATGCTGCCCTGCCACAGAGGGGCTGCAGGGCCTGCCTTGAGGGCTGTGGAGCAGCAGTAAGGTGATACACTGAGAAAAAATTGTTCTTAACTGCCTGAGTGCTGTTGCTCTTTCTCAGCTTCCCACGCAGTCCTGTCACCAGCAGCAGCTGCCATGGCATTCTGAGCCCCATCCCAGTCCCATGTGCACAGACAGACCTCTGCTCCTGCCTTGCTGGGATCAGCTGTGTCCCCAGCACTGCTGTCCTCTTGGGGACAGCAAGCCACAGTTGGTTTGACTGCCAAAGCTGCTATCAGTGGAGTTTCTGGGCATATTTGCCTTTCCGAATCCCGTCTGTCTTGCCAAGCTATTGAGATTGTGCTGTTCCTGATGTCTGTGTTTGGTGAGCAGCTCCATCCCCTCAGCATCCCTGTGCTGATGCTTGGTGTCACTTGAGGACGGCTGGGAGCCCACTCTGCAAGTCACCATGGGGAAACAATATGTTTCCACAAACATAAGCATGGGCATCACTGCCTTCTTTGTGCTCTCATTTAAACAAAAATGGTTCCTGTGGAGTTGCAGGGGGCAGTAAGTGGCTGTAGCCAAACAGGGTTTTTTTGTCTGTTATCCATAGAGAAGGCTCTGGGTTTGATTTGAGCTTGCAGGTTAAGAGCTTGGCAACTCTTGGAAGCAGAGACTGCATAAAATGTAAATGCTTACAAGGCCCTGCAGGCTCCCAGCTCACACCGAGCAGCTCTGGGGTGTCAGCAGGGCTCTGCAGCAGCTGAGGGCTTCACACTGCAGCCTGCTGGCCCCGCGCCCAGCCGGGATCCAGGTCACTTCCATCGACCTGAGCTGCGTTCTGAACAATCACCTAGGTGTGAAAAAATCCACTGCCTGCTCCCTGGGCTCTGCACTCCCCACCCATTGTAGTTTTTTAACTGTTCCTAATGAGCTGTCATTTTGGCCAGGGCTGGCTTGGTGACTTGAGGATCGCTGTAACAATGAGACCACAGTGGGCAGGCAGAGGAGACGGAGTTGAGGGGCTTGCTGCAGTTTTATGTTTTTTTTCCCCTGCTCGCTCTCTGCTGCAGTTGTTTTGAGTGGTGCAGTGATTTCTCACAGCTGGCCCTGCTATCATCCTGCTCATGTTGCTCTGTGCTGAGGCGAGGAGTGAGCTGGGGGGACTTGGCAGCCAGGCAGCTGTCCCGGAGCCTGAGCCATGAATGAGCTCAGAGGGGGAAGGAGAGAGGTTTGGATGGGAGAAAACTCTATTTGTTGGGGTTTTTTTTTTAAGTGAGAGGCTGACAGTGCTGACTGGATCCAGGCACAGCACGAGCAGGTGCTGTGTGTGCTTTGCCCGTCCACAGTTCTCCCTTGGCTGTGCGGATGCACAGACCCTCCTGCAGTCATAGGCAGCTCTGAGCATCTGCCTTGTGTCACCCCATTGCTCAGCTCTGGGCACAGCTTGTGCCCACCCCTGGAACTTGCATGCAGTTCTTTTAATGCACTGCAGTGCTGAGCTGTGGCAGCTCTTGGTTCTTTCTCCTCTGATGCCCCACACTGAGGTTTTTAAGCATTATTTCCAGACCCCCAGTTCTGAGCTACAACCTGCTGACAGTCTGCCTTGCATCTCATGCTGCAGGTCCTAAATAAGAGCTGCATCTGGAGGTGTTTCTCTTGACTGATATCCATAGCACCTCTTGGAGCATCCTCCTCTTCTCTGTCCCTTGGTATCAGCTTTTATAACATCTCAAGCTGAGTGCTTTGTAGTATTATGAGGATATTTTTCTGCCATGAACAGGATGGGGGTGAGGTGTTCAGCCCCCATGCCACGCTGCTGTCCTTGGACAAATCCCTCAAGCTGAAACAGTTTGCAGGGTGTGTGTTCACAGTTGGCTTCAAGTAATACAGATTGAGGCAAGTTTTGACACTGTAATAAGGACACCATTCCTGCCTTGCAGAGCCTAAAAAGCATGATAATGTATTCCTGGTACTCTGCAAGCGTGGAAACACCCACCAAAATGGGGCTTGCAAAATGAAACCCACCAGGCTGCTACTTTGGAGCTGGTGTGGTGTGAACTGAGGGCAAGCCACAGAAAGGTGGTGGATTCTCCCCAGGTGCAGAGCCTGGCACAGCACCACAGGCTGCTGCTTTGCAACGACTCATCCTGAAATAGGTTGCTGTCTCTGTTACCCTGGGCACATCAGCTCCAAGGCTTTCCTGGAGGGTACTGCAAGTTTCATTTTAAACGCAGTCACCTTGGGATTCTTTGGAGATGTTGATGATGTGTTGCAGGATGATCTCCAGCACACGGTGTGTGAATGGTAGAATGGGCTGAAATCAGAACTCCTGTGAGACTGAGCATGCTGTGAGCTCTAATGCTCGTGAAAATGAGGGGCTGTTATTCTTTCCTCTAGATGTGGGCTGCGTCAGCGTGTCTTCCATACATTTCTGCTGTTTTCCTAGCAAGCCTTGGTTTCTCTGCTCCCTCGTACAAGCTATTTGTAACACCTAGTCCTCTTCAGACATGAGTTTGCCTGGTCTGCTGCCTTCTTCTCCATTGGCATCCGGAAAGCTGCCAGCTTTGCCCTGTGCACTGCACCCCACTGGGTGTTCCCATGGCAGCCTTGCTTTGGGGGGGGCACTGGCTGTAAGGGCCAGGCCTGATGCCTTGGTACTGGGTGTGGAAGTGGTTGGGTTTGGGCTGCTCCAGGCATGTTTTCAGGGCTGCTCCATCCTTTGGGAACGCAAGCAAACAGCAAAGTGGGTCAGTGGCAGACACAGAGCCATGGCAGCAATCAGCCACATGCTGCCCTGCTAACAAACAACCTTTTATACCTTAATAGTTACTGCAGATGCCAGATCCCTGCTCGTGTCCTTCCAGGCATCTGCTTGGGCAAATGCTGTGCTGTGGTGGGGAGCGGGCCAGGAACCAGCTCCAGTGCTGGAGAGCTTGCCAATAGTTGTGTGCAAATACTTCTCCTGGGGTTGTTGAGATGCCAGTGCCCTGGTGCTCTTCTGACTGTGCTACTTAAAGCAGCTCCAGCCACAAGGCTTTGTGCTGCACCTGTTTGCTGCTCCCTGCTCTGGGGGTGGGATGCTGTTATGGGTGTGCACTGATAGTCTGAATTCTTCAACACCGTGCAGTGGAGTGGTGGTGAGGGCTGTGCTTAAGTTGATGCAGATGGGTGCAAATGGGGTTGCTGGATGAGCCTGCAGTGTTTACTAAAGCAGGGCCAGATGTATGTTCTCTTCTTGGTTGCAGCTGTAAACACTATAAATGTCTTCAGTTGTCTGGCATGCACAGAAGTGCACATCATTCCTGCTAAGGTAAAATAGGAGTAGGAATTGTAACTGTGACATTGAACTTTGAACAGGGCTTTGGCTCCGTCACAGCTTTCATCTGCAGCTGAGAGGAGGTAGCTTGGGCTCCTTCCCCTAACAACAAGCCCTGCTTTGAGGTGTGCGGCGAAGGAGTGCTAAAAGCTGAGCTCCCTGCGAGTTATTTCCTTTGAGCTCTTGATTACACTGCAGCACATGTTGTATGTTCCAGGATGGATGATGTCCCATCCATTTCTTCTGAATACCTCATGGATCTCAGTAACAGCTGTGAGCAATTTATTTTTGGGTATAATCAGTTAATGTTTTGGTGAAGTGCTTTGAAGATGTACAGCATCCTCAAATGTGAGTATCGTTTCATTGTTCCTATTTAACATCTCTCTGTAGCTGAACTACTGTCAGACATCCTCACTTAATAACCTATTTGGTGTCTGGATCTTTTCTGTAAAGGCAGATTTTTGGCCAAGGGGTTGGTGGAATGACATAACAGAGCTCTCAGCGATGTAGTACCTGTCATGGAAGCCTCTCAGCATGCTTTGAGGCACCGGTTAACTCTCACCAGTTGGTCGGGCAGTCTGGCCATCCATCTCTGGGCAGATGGGGAGGAAAAGTGACCCCTAGAACCCCTGGCAGAAGGGAGTCTCCTGCTCCTTGTAATGGATCTGGCGAACACAGCCCTCACTGTGCCTGCTCTGTGCCAAGAGGTGTGCAGCTGGGCTTTGCTGCCATGCAGGAGTTTGTGCGTTGAGAAGGATGGGGAGCAGAGACTTAGAAAACATACAGGGTAGATGGGAAAGCAAGTGGCCTCTGAAGCCATGCAAGTTTGGAGGAAGCCTCCTGTTGCCTGGGGATGGCTTGTTGCCTTGGATTTTCTTGTGATATCATTCGGAGAATAGGCATTGATTGTGCCAGAGTCTGGCAGACCTTCGTAGAGAGCTGCTGCTTAGGCTGCTGGATAGAACAAGTGATCCCAAGGGCTGCCCATGGGTGTACGTCATCACCCTCCTGGGCTCTATCACCTGGCTGTGCTGTCCAAGCTGGTCCCCAGCTGGGGGCATGGGAGCTTTCCTCTTCCCTGGCTGTTCCAACTGACTGCTGTCAGTTCCCCACTTTTCATCAGGAAGAAAAGAGAAGCTTAAATTGAGGAGCTGCTATTGGTGGATGGAGCTGTGGGACTCCAGCGGGCGGTCAATCACTCTCAGACATCAGCATCTTGTCTGGAGGACTGGGAAAGCAGCTCTTCCCCTGTGTGCATCCCCCAGCCCGCTCCAGAGACAGCATTCAGCATGAAACCAAGAAATGAACTGGCGCTGCTATTCTGACAGATAAAGAGCAACCCTTCATAAAGGACCTCTGTGTTTTTCTTGCTGCCAAGAATCATTTAAGCAGTGGTCATTAGTGACTTATCTTTCCTAAAACACAAGTGAAAGCTGACGTCTCTGTGAGAGGCTGCATCAGTCAGTGTGCTGTGGTGGAGAGCAGCTGTCCATAGCTCCAGCTGTTTGCACCGTGCCTGCGTGCATCCCCTCCCTGGGCCACATGCTGGGACACAGTATTTGCAGCTCACTCTCGGGCTCATGTACTGCTTGGGGTGACTGACAGTCCAAACAATGCAAGCAGGGAAAATTCCTCCTGCTTACTCATAGCTTTTGTCCCTGGGGCTGCAGGAGCTTTGTCAAAGCCCTGCTCCTTGCAGTGAGAGCTCAGCCTGATAACCAAACAGCCATCAGCTGCGGTGAGAGCTGCCCTCAGCAGCTGCCTGCAGGCCAGGGAATTGGGATATCCTGAGAGAGATGGAGTTTGTTATCACTGGCACCACATTTATCTTCCTAAGATGCTCATTGAGACAAGGTTATCTCCATCTTAAAGGTAGAGAATAAAGAGGCTGTTGGCTCTTAGTCTCCACGTGCTCTGTGTCTCCTGCTGTGCTCCACTGGGATCTCATAACTGCTCTTAAATGCCCTTCTCCCTTCACTTGGCCATGTGCAGGGGATTGGAGCTGGCTCAACATGGCTGTAATGGTGATCCCAAAAGTTCTGATGTTGGGAAGGGAATACAAACCAGGGATTTCAGACCCTGGCTCTTTGTAAGAGGAGATGGAGAAGCCAGGCAGGGTTAAATCTACAGGCTGGCCAATGGAGGATTTTCAGGTTCCTTATCTGTGCCTGGCATTAAGTCTGCTCCTCAAGGTCTATGGCCTGGAGTTTGGGACTCCAGCAAACCATCCCACAGCTTGCCTGCAGCTTTAAAGGCCAGTTTATGGCCATTGAAGCCAAACTTGAAACCTATCTCCTTTCTGAACTTTTCTTTCCTTGCTTGTTCAAATACTGGGAGGGAAGCCAGCTCTGGAAATGAAGTCACTTCTGAAGATGGCTGCTCTCCCCAGAAGGAGGCTCTGAAAATTCCCATTGTAATTAAGTGTTGTTTTTTTTTTTTTTTCTCTCAAAAAACATCTTATGGACTTGGCCCTTGAATTGGTCCCTCCCAGCTGTCCTCAAATTAAAAGGGAAAAAGAAAAGACACTGGCACTGCAAGGCCTTTTTTTATGACAGATTTTATTGCGTAGGATTCAGCGCATTGACAGGCTATAAAAGTTTATTGAAAACAGATACAGCTGTCAATGGGCTGACCAGTGCCCGGGCTGGGCTGCTTTGCAGGCAGCTGGTGGAGGGATGCTGGTTTCTGTGGTTTCCTGCACTGTGTCACTGCTGCTTGAGAAGGGGCTGGAGGGGGAATGCCCACCATGAGCCACCAGCACGAACGCAGCTGTGTCACTGGATGCAGTGTGGTGTGGGATGATGAGCTTTGGGGTGGCTCTTGTGGGGCTGAGTTGAACTGACAGCTGTGTCTTCCCCTTATTAATATCCCTGTCAGTGCAAGGCTGGCCTCCAGCACTGCTTCAGCATCCTGGATGATGTGAGGAAGTTTAAGCCCTCGCGCTTCCTTAGGACATGAAAGCAGTCGGTGGTGTGCTGAGACCTCACAGTGAGCTTCTGAGCGTGTAGCCACAGCAAAATGCCATCTGAGTCCCCTACCCAGCCTGTCCTGTTCCAATGTAAATGTCCCCAGGGAAGAACCATGCTGTGTTTGTTCTTGAACTGTCCCATTGTAGAAGAGGGAGGGAAGAGAATACTGAGTCTGCTCCGGTAGCAGCCCAGCTCTGCCAGGTTCCTGTGGCAACTGGGAAGATGCCACTGGTTCCTGAGATGAGTGGCCCTGACTGGAGCCATGCTTCTTGGAGACAGCTGAGGTTCTTTTGTGACTAGTGGGAGCTTCATAGGCCTGCAGCAGCACTGTGACTTGTGCCCAGCATCTCCTGGGGCTCTTCTGAACTTGGGAGTTTCTACTGTGAAAATTATGCCCTTTCTGGGGAATGGTGGTTCTTTGTCAGAGTTGCAATTGACTGTTATTGGTGTGCAGTGCCTTTCCTAAGGCAGGACAAAGAGCATCACAGCTTCATCTACAAAACGTACCCACGGCCACGCAATGGCCAAATGCCCGTGCACCTTGCTGGAATGCGTGAGGCTGTTGCTGTGGAACGTGGCTGAGGTGATTCAGCAAACTGAAGGTTGCCCTCTTAGTTCTTGCCTTCTTGCTTCCACAAACAGCGTGGTACAGCTTTGGTCTCAGTGTGACTCAGAGGGAAGGGAGGTCAGAAGGTGCCCCCCAAAGGCGGTGCTGGCTGTGCAGTTTGTTCTGGCAGCAGTCGCTGCTGCTGCTTCGGGCTGTTGTACCTTGCTGTGAACAAGGACAAAGAGCTGGCTTGCTTTCACACCGCTGTCCCCGCTAAGAATGCGGCTCCGTGTCGAAGTGCTGCAGCCAGGTTTGGCAGCGCTGCAGGCAGAGCCCTGACAGCAGAGAGCAGAGTGCCAGAACTGCTGCATTCACAGATCAGTGAACTTCAACAACTGAGTCATTTCAGAGACCCCTGGCAAAAAGGCACCGCATCCAGACTCCGGACCCCTCACCTCGTTGGCCCGTGCCAATTTGGATGTGCTGTCAGAAACCATTTGCTTGCATTAGGTAAGAACCCTGTTTTTGTATCCACAACAGTGCTGGATCAAGGTTGCCGCGTGTCATTTCATCACTCTGGCAAATGACAAGCTCGGGGCTTGGAGTGTGGAACCTTATTTTTAATAAAGGAAAAATCTTTGCACTTTTATTCTGCATCTGTCAGCGATCTCACTTGGCTGAGCCCTGGAGGAGTTCATCTGGCCCTCGTGTTAAGGAAAACCAACAAATTAGTACAGATGTTTTTCTGAGAGCTACGGGGATCAGGGATCAGTGATTTAATACTGCCTGATATTTGATAGGGGACGCCCAGGGAATATGTGCTGGAAACCAGGAAGTAATATTACATGAAATCAAAATATAAATATGTTCCTAAAGGTTTAGGTAATTTTTTGCAATTTCCCCTTGTATGGTCTTAAATGAGGTCTCTCCCTCTCCTCCTGTTCTTAATGCACTTGTTCCTGTAGGAGGTTTCTTCCTCTTGAGCTGGAGTTGGAAGCCATGGAGTAAAATGAAGGCTTGCTGTGTGTGTTCGTGGGCTTTAGGTCAGCTGAGGAGCACTGCAAAGGGAAAGCAAAAATACAAAGGGTCTTCTGGAGTAAAGAATGAAGGGAAAAATCAAGAGACGAGGGAGGAAGCAGCCATGGTGGTGTAAGGCTGCCTTTAGGAGCACTGTGACTTTGGGGTGCCTCATTCATTGCCCCCTCACTGCTGTTCTTTTCAGCCTTGAGAACTTAAAGGAGTGAAGCGAACGCAGGGACTCGCTGAATGAATCCTGAGACCAAAACCAGCCCTGATTTGGCTCTCCAGAGTGTTTTGTAGTCCTCTGGTTGACATGGCCTAATGTATCCTGTTTGCTGCTCTCAACTGGATAACATGAGTAACACCAGCAGAGGGAGGTGACCTCCAAGTACTTCTGAGATGGACTCAGCTTTGATTTTTGTATTCAATCAGGTGTGTAAGGTGTGAATGTAGGAGAAGGACAAGCCATGTTCCACCATTTTTGAGTTCAAGCTGATGTGGCTGAGCAGACCTGTAATGAATGTGAGAGACATCTACACGTCTTGGTGGTTTTGACTTGACATTTAGAAGCTCAGGATGTGTCATGATGGTGAATCTTTGCCTGCCACATCTCCACCGTGGGCTCTGCATATTGCTCAATGGTTGGGTTTACTGATACCTAAACAACTCACAGCAAGAGAATTTATTCACACCCTCCAAAAACCACAAGATATGGAAAGTCGGTGTTATTCTTGACTCTCAAAAACATAACAGTAACAAAGATGAAGTCATAGAGGCTTGACAATGACTGTCGAGGGGATTTTTGAAATGGTTCACAGCCCCTCTGTCTGTCCATCCCTGTGATGCCCAGGGCAGCGCAGCTGTTTGGCAGAGCAGCGATGTCCCCCGATGTGCATTGCTGTGTGCTGATGGGTTCAGGGTGAAGAATGTCTTCCCTCCCCACCGGTGCACCTGGAGCTGGCAGGGGCTTGGATGCAGGCGTAAATCAAAAGGAAGATGACAGGGACTGAAGGTTTTTGGCTGCGGTGCTGAAGACCTGGCATTTTCGTGGAGATCACACCAGGGCTGACCTCAGGCAGGGCGGCAGTGCTGCTGGTGATGAAGTGCATCCTCTGTGTAATACTGGACCCAAAAGCATGATGCAGTTTGGCTCTTCATCCCCCATTTCTTCATCCCGGAAGATGACACGGACAGCAACTTCCAGCTGCTTCAGTATGTTTCCCCACATTTCCCTCCTTGCCCTTGGACGAGGGCCCAAGGACTTCACAATGCATGGTGCATTTAGTGGTCCCTTACCAGCAGGATGTTGCTTAGCTCTGGCTCTCTCTGCCGTTTCTGACTCAGAGGTACATCCCTTGGCGCATACCTGGAAGCATTGCTGGTATCTGTGCTTAAGATTACAGATTTGGCCTCAGCAAAGTGAAGGCTTTGTAAATGCCACGTAGATCTTGCAACTGAATGCAACTAATTAGAAGCCAGTGCACTCCTCAGCTGTGGAAACATTGAACCAAGGAAATCCATAGCAGGGAGTGACAATGTTCTGCACTTAACACCTGGGAAATTCCAGTGATTGCTGCTCCTTTCCCCTTGCTCATTGATTGTGGCTTTCCAAAGAACACAGTGACTCAAGGATGGCTTCCCCACCTTGCCTCGCTGTTTCCTGGCTTTGTATGGTGGTTCCTGCAACTCTTCTGGTAGCCCTTCTGTGGGGAGAGGAAGGCAGAGATTTTTGTAAGGCCTCTGATGGCTTTAAACTGTACAAACTTTGTTACTCCTTTTACGTTCAGGCTGCGAGCTTAAGGAACATATTCAACTCCAAAAAAATTTCTCAATGTAGTGACAAATCTGCTTCCTATAAACCCAAGCTGTTGGCATTTGCTGTTACCCTCCTTTAATGCTTTATTAATGAAGTTCTTTTACAGCTGTTCCATTATTTCACCTGGGATAAGAATTGGGGTCACAGGTGGATAATTATGCGGGTCATCCTGTTTCTATCCTCTTAAAACTCTGGCACAACATAAGCTTTCTTTCAATCCTCAGTGTTCCAAAGACTTATTAAAAGTCAACATTAACGATCCAGAGCACTCCTTGGCCAGGCCTCTTTTAAATCTCAGCTACAAGTTCTCTGGGCTTGCTGATTTCCAAATACCTCATTCATAGCTGTGGCCTAACATCCCCCATAGTTGCTGTTGAATCAGAAGCTGTTCCATCATCACGTGGTGCAAATCAATCGCATGGCTTTCCCTCGGACACTGGATGGTTGTGAGTATTGTTACAACACCTATGGGTAACCCCACTTCTGCTCACCTGGTCCCAGTTGTACTCATTTCACTGAGCCAGAGCTGCTGTTGGGAGTTTTGATCTACTCCACGTGTCCGTCCCCAAGGCAGTGATACCTCTGTGGGTCAACCCATGGGAGGGAGACGGTCGTTGGAGGGATGCTCCCTAACACATGAGGGTGAGAAAGGGAATGAAGGAGCAGAGACTTAGCAGTAAGTCATCAACAGCAGAATAGAGGTGGGTAGAAGTCATCTTTTAGCCACAGCCACGTGGCTGTGAAGGGCTTTGGGTGACTGGTGGAAGATCTGGCATCTCGCCTCTGATTAAAAGCTTGAAATGTGCTGGGAGGACTTGTCAAAGTGAAGTGCAGAACATCGTCAGCCACAGAAGGGAGTGGGAATGAGTGACACAGTGGTGCAGTGTGGGCAGTTGGCTCTCTTGTGATGGTAAAACCTGTGAATCCTGAATGGAATGCAAGGTGGGATGTGCAGCAGTTCTGACAGTGCCTGCCTGGCTGAACTGGTGAGCAGGTTGAGCGCTCCATACGTTTGTTAGGTGACTGCTTATAGGCAAGCATCATCCTGGGAAAGTATCATAGAAACATCTGGATCACTTCTGTGGCTGCTGCTTGTGCTTTGAGTTATTTCTGAGTTCTGAGTCACACTGGATCCTATGTGGCAAACCTTTTTCTGGTAGGCAGAAAGCAGCTGCATAGAAGGAGCTCAAGAAGAGCTTGGCATGGCTTACAGGCTCCCCTGATGGTGGTTCTCTGTTAAAATAGCCTCATTGCCAGCTGCTTGTGTGCTATTGCTAGTGGACCTGGAGGCACGATCGTAGTGCAGCAGGTGACTGTGTGAGCCTGGGGATAAGATAAAGCCCAGAGCCTCCATGCATGTACCTGCAGGTTTCACAGGTGCAAAGCTGGAGATCCGGGGGAGGTTGCACACAGTCCAATGGAGATAAAACCCTCCGTGTGACCATCTTGCAAATAAGCATATGGCAGCACAGACATGCAGGCTGCCCCATGACCTCTGCTGCTTACAATGACTCCAGAAACCCTGTGACGTTCCTTGCTTGAATTATGTGGTTGTTTCCCCAATATTTACTTATATAACTATTTGCTGTGACATAGAAGAGAACAAGCAAATGTCAAGGAATAAAGGCTATTGCTCATGATTTATTCCCAACCGGTTAATTTAATTGCCTTTCTGATTGAGTAATAGGATATGAGGATAAGGAAGAATAAATTTGTGTCTTTGACTTGGAGGTTGTTGACACTGCATCATGGACCTTTCTTTAAGTGGGTAAGCGTGGTCTATAGGCTGCTGCTCGATGTAAGCAGGAGAAAAACAGTGGAATGGTTGTTAACGGTTCACTGCCAGAACAGAAAGCTTTATGGAGTGAGATTTTGCCAGGCCTGAAAAAAAAAAAAACCCAAAAAACTACTCAAACCCAAAGTGTTTCATAATCCCAGAGGTTCTGGATAATGGAGGAGGGAACAAGCACGTGTGTCAGCACTGCCAGGCAGGGAGGTGCTGGGAGCCTGCTGGAGGATGAGCTGGGTTGGAAGCCAGTGTGGTGGAACACCCTCCCTGCTGGCTGGGGAGCAGGATTTGTTGTGGGTGAGGCTTGCACGTAAATCACCAGGTGCATAAATAGAGAAGGAAGGATGACTGGGCAGCTCGCAGCTCCGCCTGGGAGGGTTTGGGGTTGGCTTAGGCTGGCTGCATGCAATCTGTTACTGCATATAAAAGACAAGTGGGACAGGATTTACCAACAGGACTCTTGCAATTGCTCAGCACGCTGCCAGCTGTCACCAGTGGGTGCTGGCAGCACCAGGTGAGGGGAAGGGGAGATTCTGTACATTCTGTGTGCACACGCTTCTGTGGTGTCAAAATCAGGAGCACGTACATCTCAGGCTTTCTGCAGACTTCCCCATGCGGTCAGGGGCTGGCAGAGGGCAGTGCAGCTCTCTGCTGCACAGTGGCACTTTGCCTCTGCCCATCGGGAGCTTTGGGCTGGTGAAGTTTCTGCACAGGGAACCTTGTCAGCAGGCTTTGGGGTGAAAGCCACCCCCAGTCCTGATGTCACTGCTTCAAACCCTGGGGCAGCTCTCTGACAGTTTAATAGGGAGCAATCTCTGCTGGCAACCACCCTCTAAGTAAGGCCACCAGGAGGAAATGGTTCTGCTTAACAGCAACTTTAAGGGGAGGATACAGATAGGAGGGATTGGAGCTGGGATCAGACCCATGCAATGAGCGTACCCAGCAGCACCCGAAGCAGCAGGGCTGAGGTGTGCCTCGCTTGGCTCTGCACCTTGCTGGAGGGCAGCTGACTTCCAACAGCTCTGCCAGTTCAAAGCCTCTGTCAGATGTTGAGCCTGATGAGAGATGAGGTGTGCATTCCCTCTGTGCCACCTTTCAGCTTTACTTCCATATGGAAAATCTGGCAGTGGATCCATAGTGGGAATATAATACCCGAACATCACAGATTGGGTCACTATTGCAAAAGATCGACTGAGTGTGCCTAAGGAAAACACCTTTAAGATTTCCTGGAAGGCATTAGATCTCCCCATTTTGGTGCAGTCATTTTAGTGTTCCCCTAAGATCTCAATGATGTGTTGTAGAACGACTTGCAGAAATGAATGGATGTCTGAGCCGGCAGTCAGAACCCAGCTTTTGTCTCAGGTATTTGTGAAACTGTTTGGAGGATTTAATTGCTTTAATAGCAACAGGACTCTCCTTTGTTAAAGTTTGCTTTATTCACAGAACTGGAGGGTTCCTCTAGTGGGAAGATGTGGGGCAAAGGGATGCAGCAGGGCAGCACCACAGGAGGGCTGTGGGAAGTTGGGTGATGACCATTCCCAGCAGTGGCGACCTCTGGGGATGCTGAGATGAGTCACAGAAAGTGGTGATAAGGATAATCCTTCGCTCTGGTCCTGTCTGGCTGTTTGCTCAAACTCAGCTTTCTAGGAGGGAACAACGTCTTTTTATTATTAGCATAATTGCGATGCTGCAAAGGGGCCCCAGACCCAGGCTTTGCACATATTCATGTGTTCTGCTGAACTGCAAGGAAAGCAGCCCAGTGTTCAGTAATGTGTGCCTCTACCCAGCATCAATAAAAATGAGACCCAGGCACTTACTGTGCTCAGAGACAGCTGGTCCCTGCATCTTCCCAAGTGCTTCTGTGAGCATCCGAGCACAGACGTTAAGGGGATGTGTCTGTTTGTCCTCAGTCTGGAGGGCAGGATGTGGGGTGCCTGGGGAATCAGCAGCAATCCAGGTATTGTGTTGTGTGAGCTCTGTGCACATTCCCTCAATTTTAATTGCTTGGGGCTATCTTGCCCTGCATGCAGCTTATCCATAGGTGTTCCCAAGTGCTTTGGAAGGACACGAGCGCCCAGCAGTGCTGCGGAGCAGGAAATGAGTCTGCGAGCTCTCCAAAGCACACAACAGAAATGCTTCCTTGAAGTGAGAGGAACAGTTAATGTCACTGCATGGCAATGAGGAGGAGGAATTAAAAGCTCACCTAGGAGAGATTTTGCTCCGCAGGGTGCCAGGATCTCCATGTTCATTATCAAAAATGTAAGCAAACAACAAATTAAAACAAATTGAGTTTGTTCCCCAAGCCTTTGTCTGTTTAGGGGATTAAGTCTGGCTTCAGCTGTTGATTGGCAAGCAGCTCTGCTATCACAAAGCACAGTTCTCCCTGGGACTGGAGACCTGCTGCCTGAAGGAGAATAACGGAAATGGGTTTGGATGCAGAAGGAGCTGTGGAGGAATAGGTGTGCAGGGGAACTGGGGGTGTTTGTGGGCTGAGAGCCAACGGGGGTGTTTGGATTGAAGTTGTGCTGTGTGGGCAATCAGAGCTGGAGCACCGTATCCAGCAAAGCATCTCCTTGAGGTGTGGGTAGGGTTTGAGCCCTGTGATGGGGCGATGCTTTGGTGTGTTGAGAAGATCAAACGTGAGATCAGAATGGTGAAGGTGGGCTTTGAAATGTGTGTGTTCTCTGCTGAGATAGAGCATGAAACTTAAACACCACTTTTCATTCTGAATTAGAACTGACTGTGTACTCTTATCACATGGATAGAAAAATCACGTTCCACCTTCTTGGTGGAGTGAATTTTGCCTGATTTTTCCCATAGCAGCTGCACAGTGGGGCTGTGCATGGGCTGGAGGAGCTCAGCAAAGCCACTGATAGTGGAACAGCTCTTGCAGGGAGCACAGAGAAGGAGCAGCACCTGTGCTGCTTCCGCAGGAGCTAATTCTCTTTGCCTTAAATGCACTTGTTAGAAATCTAAACAAAAGTCTCAAGCCCATATTGCCTTTAAAAACAAGCTGTTCAAACTGGGAAATGCTTTTTGGAGGCTGCTATTGAAGCGGGCGCCAAGTTTTGCTCAGTGCTGTCCGTCCAGGTGCCTCGTTTAATTTCACAGCCCTTTTCAAGCACCGAGGAGAAGAGCAGGAAGGAGATGAGAGATTTTTGTTCTGAGTTGTTTGCATGTCATTCTCCTAGAAGGAGCTGGTGTGGCTGATGCTGGGCTGTGCAGGATCACCCCAGGTAACCCAGAGCTCTCTATGGTGTGGTGCTGAAGTGTGTAAGCAGCAGCAGCAGCTTGCTGGGGGTGGCTGCAGAATGGCTGTGCTAGCTGGATCTCTTGTAGCTAAAGCCAAACTGTTAATGTACTGCAAAAGAGGTAGGACGTACAGGTAGGACCCTGCTAGTAATGCCTTGGTGCAGCAGCTCTGTTACCTGCAGGCAGGTCTCGAGGTGCATCATAAACTTGGTCCATTGTCTCTGTGGTCTACAGCCAGCCTAAGGAGAGAAGCTGGTGAGCATCCAGAAAAGGCAGTGTCAAGCTGGAGCACTGCTGCGGTGTTACCCTAGTTTGCATCTTAGGAGGCGTTGCTGGTGCTTGGCTCATAGCTGGCAGCTCTGTGTGTTCCGTTCTGCTCCCACTCTCACATCAGTGTGTTGGCCTTTGGTCCTCTCCTGTGTGCCTGCCTGTTTGCCAGCAAAACGCATCTGCTGGTGCAGCAAAAAGGCTGAGGTGGCCTCCTGGGGAGCTGGGGTTAAGCTGCTGTCCTCAAAGCACCTGTACTGCAGCACTGGGGTTTGCAGAAGGAATTGCCTACAGCTCTGCTGCTCTTCACCCCCTCCTCCTTCCAGCCATTGGCTGCAGCTTGTATTTCCCCTTTATTGCCTTTGGCTCCATTGCAATGGGCGGTGCAGTATTTTTGTTCTTCACTTAATAATCTTTTGGCGGCCGTTGGACATCATTTCTCATTGTATTGGTGGAGGATTAGCTGAGATGATGGGAGATATTTCCTGTCCCAGCAGCGGGATGGGCTTTGCAGGGCTTGCGCCTTCTTTTCACATAGTGTAATGCTTTGTTTGGGAATGTGCAAAGGCAGCTAATCTGTGGGAAGAGAGAGCAGCCCCGAAGCACGATCGCTTTTATTTGTGGCAGGGAGCCACGGAGCAGGCAGAATGCCTGGTGTTCCCAAGCTGGGCAGAGCATGGGGCTGGGGGGCCCTGTGAGCCACCAACCTGCCGTGCAATGGGGAGGCAAACAGCTTCTCTGCTTACCCCAACCTTGTGTCTGGTCATGGTTCTCCCTTTGGTGCTGGTAAACCTCAGAGTCACCTAAAGCTTGAAGGTAGAGTGCTTAGGGAAGCAAAGGAATGCTGCAGGGATGTGGCCATCAGCCTCCGAGATGCGTTGCCACAAATACCTGCTGGGCAGCGGCAAGTGAACTCTGCTGCAGAAAAATAAAGCAATGCCTGGAAAAGATAAAAGGTTGAACTTCTGGGAAAATGACTGGGGAAGGGTGGGCCTGGGCCTTGGTGGACAATAAGAGGGTGTTAGCTAGCGTAGCTCCTTACCACAGCCCCTCTCAGGTTACTGCTTGCTGGCCCAGCTGGTATCTCTAAGGGGAAGCGATGGGTTCTCCTGTGATCTCTCTCCAGCTCCAAGCACGGAGCTTGCTGCCGTCCAGCTGCAAGCCTTCACTGCCTCATGTGAATCCCCAAGGCTTGCTTCCTTCTGCTGGGTCTTATCACAGGGCAAGGTAGTCTTGGAGTCCCATGGAGCCCAAGTCTGGATCCTGTTTGTCTGCAGGCACGGCTGCACCTCGGGGACGGCTCCTCACGGTCAGCTCAGACATTGCTGGTTTAGCATTACGCCGTTGATTGTAAATGGAGACAATCTTGAGATGAGGAAAAAAATGGTTTTCCTGCTTCCAAGGCGATTTAGTTTTCTTGTAATAATAACTGATATGTGGTGGGGGAGGGATTAGCCATGACACGATCCCTTTGCTATGTTTCATGAAGAGGAGAGCTGCAGGTTTCTTTCATCCTCCTGCCAGCTCAGAGCGAGGAATATGGTACCAAGTGCTGAAAACCAGACAGCTGAGGGGTGGAGGAAGGAAGCTGATGGTCGCTGGAAGAAGGTGGGATAAAGGTGCACCACATTCCTTGTTGCATGGAGCTGATCTAGGCATGAGATACAGACTGTCTGAGATCAGCTGCCAAGGAAACGTGCCTGGAGTACAGTGCTATGGAACTGTCATTTGAGCTACTGAAAAAAGGAAAGCTTTGACTTCAGCAAAGCCCTGACTGCAGATGTCCCTGTTCATTGCAGGGGACTTGGACTAGATGAGCTTATGAAAGGTGCCTTCCAACTCAAAGAGTTCTGTGATTCAATAATTGCTTCTTGCAGCCAACTTCGCTTTCTCCTGCTGGTGTCTGATAGCATTTCCTGATCAGGAGAATAGAGGAGGAACCTCAAAAAAGCATTTGCTTTCATTCCTAGCAAAGCGATGCAACTCTTGTTAAACTTCAGGAAATGCAAGTTGCCTGCTCTGCTAGCATCCTGCTCATCTTAGTGGCACACCATCCCTTAGGTGCCTTCAACACTTAAAATGAGACTTTTAGCCTCGTTAAGGCATAAGGTCAAGGAGCAATATCCAGAAACTGCAATTGCTGAGGCACAGTAACCCTTCTTGAAAGGGGACGGCTGCAGACCTTCCCCAGCAAAACTGGAAGGGGAAGAGGAGCAGGGGATGATTTAGGGATTGCTGCTGGCAGCCAGCGTGTGGAGAGTGCTGAGTGCTTCCCTGGAGAGGGGATGTGTGGGTTGGGGTTGGGGTTTGGATGCACTGTGATGGGGTGGGTTGGGTGCTCCTAGCTGAGCTGCTCCACCAAAGCCAGGCAGGTCGGGCTCTCAGTGAATGCCAGGCACCTGTGAAAGCTTTCTCATGCCTACAAGAATGCTTCATAACTCGTCGTCTTACACCAGCGAGAAATACGGCAGAGGAAATAACTTGGAGAGGGAAACGGGAGCTAAAATGTTCTCTAAAGCTCCTCCTGACATTTTTCATCTGCGCTGCTGTATCTCCCATTGACAGATTTCTAACACTACTAATGGCTGTGCATGCTGCTCCTCGAATCAGCTCTTTTCGGAGCTAGAAATACCAGTGCTCTTCCAGAAGAAGCTTATTTTTATTATATTCCCAGCCTAGTACTGGAAACCTAAGAGCTTCAGAATAGAGCTGGCTGTAACTCCAGCATTTCCCCTGGAAGAAAGTTAGCTATGGGAAAAATCCCTTTTTTGACAGCCTTCCACCAAAAAAAAAAAATGCAGATTTTCCCACAGGAAATGTGTGAGCTCTGTGGGTAGGTGGGTTTTTCCTCACTTTCTCACTGCCTCTCACTTTTTCCAGCTCGAGTTTGGTGTTCCTAAGCGTTGCTGTTGCTCTGAGCTGGTGGAAGCTGGGCAGTGGCGGCGAGGAGTGGATGTTTGCATCCCACCTGGCTGCAGGCAGCACTGTGAGAGTCCCAGGAAGGAACCTGCAGGACTGTTTCCCATTGCTTACACCTGCTCTGAGCTCCCATTGCTGCAAATGCATGAAGTTACTGGGGGTGGGCTGATGTGTGGCCATCATGAGTGATGGGAAGCAAAGACAATGGCACTGCTGTTCTGCTTGGTTTTTGCTGGTTGGGTGAGTTGTCCTAAGCTTGAGTAACCCATCAGTCCATCTGTGTGCAAAGATAAGATCCTGCTGGGAAAGAATTTACCATCCTACTCTGCAGGCTGTTGTACCTGGGTGAGAATTCTTAAGCCAATGAAGCTGTTTTCTCATGGATGAGGCTCTGTTAATAGAGCAAGAAGGGTAATAGAGAACAAAGGCTCCAGCAGCAAGGCTGTTTCATTGCTCACTCTGGCAAACAAGCAGGTTGAGGATGCCTCACATACATGCTAACAATTTTTAATTTTTTTCCTATTATTATCTTGCTGCCAACTTTTCCTTGCCAGTTTTCTCTATTTTGGTTATTTTTAATCCTTGTTTATTTGTGCTTTCTGTCCCCGCCTTTTCCAGCTTTTCTGACTGCAGTGCTAACCCCTCGTGCCCTGCAAACACATGCTCAATAACTCTGCTCACGTGAGGCATCTTTGATGTTGGAACCGAGTTAAGTATGTGCTGCAGTGTTTATAAGCTCAGGTCCTTGGTTTCTTAACCCTTGCCCAATGCGTTTGGTTCACCGCAGTAAATCGCTGTCTGTTTCGTTTTGGAGATCAGCTCCATGCTCTCCCCAACCTCTGTTGACTGAGACAACAGATGTGGTGCTTGGCCCCGCAGTTGCCTTTTTGCCCTTTGTTTTTGCTTACGGCTTTGTCTCCAGGTCTCCCATTCCATGTTTTCCCTCCTATATGGCTCCGAATAATCGATAGAGAAAGCCAGGAATTAAATCAGAGCCTCAGATGGTAATGCAGAAGGAACGAAGGGAAAAGCAGACATATGGATTTCATCACTGATGGAGAATAACATGTATGATAATAACAACAGAGTGTAAATGAGTGTATGTACTCACTGGCCCCTCTTCCATGCAGATTGTTTTTGTACATGACGGGGGAAGTTATGTTGTGGTTTCTGAGTTCTTTGGAACGATTGCATCCTGGCACCACCCAGACTCCTTCCCAGCCCCATCCCTGCAGCACAGCTTTGCTTTGGGGTGATGCTGCAGCCTTGGTGCAATGGCTTTTGCTGCGGGAGGGGTTCAGTGCTTGCGTGCTCCGTGACGCCGGTTTCCATCCCCACGTCCCATCAGAGTTGGGCTGGAATTCACTGCTGCTTCCTTAATCAGAATTAACTAAAAGCTCAAGTTCTTCACCGGCCAAGATAAATTACAGAGAGAACATTGGTACAGAGGGAAGCAGCCCCAGCTTTGTGTTTTTGCTTTGAAACCATAGATCCCAGCGCTTGGTCTGCACTCTTGTACTGACAAACACACCGGATGCTGGAGAGCCCTGCGGTGGGGATGCTGCCTGCCTTGCCTTGCAGCAGTTGTCTGAAACCCACCAGAGCTTTTTTCTTATAGAACAGGATTCCTTTCTGCTTACGTGCTCTGAAAGAGCAAGCTGAATACAAGTGAGTACCCTCATTTGTTGGAGCTGTCAGCTGAAGCTGCTGTTGCAGGCTCAGTGATGCTCCAGCTGAAGGGGAGCTGGGTCCAGAGATGTCTTCACTCACCTCCCATCAGTCATCACCTTCTCTACTGCTCTCACTGCAGAAGTTTGTTTCCTTTTCCCTACTTCCCCAAGGCAATTAGCTGATGCCTTTTCACTGGTCGGCTGGTGGCTGTTCAAACCCACTATCTGGAGTCCATAGGCAGATAACACAGCCGTCCCATCAGCTCAGGTGTGCCAGGAGGAGTGCAGTGCCCAGTTGCAGATGGAATGCTGGGTTTGTGCCCTAGCCAAGCTGGCCTCCTCCAGAGGAATTTTAGCCAAATCTTTCTCTAAGGAATCCTTGATAATTCCTCTTGGAAGAATGATCTTTTTAGTGAAAAAGTCAGGAGAAATACGAATGCTTTATTTGCCAAATCTCATGATGTTCTGGTTTGAAGCTGGTGAATTTGATAACAAAACTGGTATAAAATCCTTGTTTAATGTAATAGTAACTCTGTGTTCTTGATCCTGTGATGTGGACATGAAGAAATTCTGGATAGTTAAAAGCCTTCATGGGATAGGAAAATCAGCTCTCCCCAGCTCGTTTCACAATCCCGTGCTTCCTGAGTGAGTGCAAATCCAGCACCTTTCACCAACAATAAAAATCACAGCTTTTTCTGGTTTAGTTCAGTTTTGTGCAACAACAACAACAAAAATCTCTTGCTGGCAGAGTCCACTGCTCATCCAAGAACTGCGCTGTGTTGTGAAACAGCTTTTCCTAATCAGAGCTTGTGCCCTGCGTGCCCTTCTGGCCCAGTGGAGCCCCATGCTGGCACAGTGCATGCTGCTGGGTGGCTCTGGGTGCCTTTTACAGCTCCATGGCAAGTGAAGAGGGGTCTAAAATAGGAATGGTCAAGGTGAGGAGGTGTAGGTTGGAATAACCTCGCTGAGTTGTCACTGTGATCTTTTTTCAGCCTGCAGACTGCCTTGTCATGGCTTGGAGGTGGCCTTTGGGGCTCTTTGCTTACAGTGGGAAGGTGAGAATTCTGTGGGGCACTTGTGCAGGGTTTAGGGGTGCTTCCATCTTCCAGCAGATAAGGAATAGCTGACCTGAGCTGTGACAAAGCACTGCGGTGCTGATGCTGCTGTGGTTCAGGAGCTGCTTCCAGCAGTGCAGGGGGATGTGCTCGTGGCTGGCCAGGGCTGGTTTGGTCGAGTCCTGCAAGTCCCGAGGTTTTGTTGAAACAATTTCCTTTTCTCTAAGCTTTCCAAAGTTTTCTGGGATGTTGTAGTTCCTGGCACTGTGAGACAAAACTATCCGAAGTGTGAGAGGCAGATGCTTCAGATGCATGTTAGCAATGGATAACCTCGTGTGTCTGGAGCTGAGGATCTCTCATCTATTCAGCTGTAACCCTACAGCGGGATGCTGTCAGCCAGCACGCTGCTGATGCACCTTTGCAAAGTGTCCCCAGCCTTATGCTGGCACTGCTGTAGGTCCAGCCCTCTGTCCTGCGCTGTGCATTGGGTTAGGAACAGCGTGCTCCATCTGATGGCAATTTGAGGTGTTTTGTTATAGAATCTCAGTTGTGCTGCTGTGTTGTATCCAGAGTCCTGAAGTAGCATGGTGCTGTTGGTAGGGAACCAGCTTTGGCTTCTGATGCCCTTTTCAGTGTCATTTTTAGGATCCAGGCACCGCGGCCCCCCAGATGCACACGTTGGCTGCTGAAGAGATGGGCTGGAGCAGCACCTCTCA
Organism: Tympanuchus pallidicinctus; assembly: GCF_026119805.1. Taxonomy (NCBI): domain Eukaryota; kingdom Metazoa; phylum Chordata; class Aves; order Galliformes; family Phasianidae; genus Tympanuchus; species Tympanuchus pallidicinctus. The sequence continues at coordinate 4,545,629 of NW_026294748.1, forward strand.
GCCTCTCCCACCTACCTCGTCAAGGAGCTGCGGTCGATAATGTTCACAAAGTGCTTTTTAATCCCCTGCTGAAAGGTTCTGTGCGAGTGTGAGTTATAATTATGACATGAATGTCTCATATTTTCCTGCACAAGCCTTCAGCTTGCTGCAGAGATGTTTTCCCAGCCTTTATGTGGATGCCATCGGGTTTGCAGCTTCCTGTCCTGTTCTGGGCAGCCGGAGTAAGGCACGGTTTTCAAAAAGAGGGAATTTAAATCTTTTCATCAGTCCGGAGAGCCAAACCAAACCCGAAACCACTTTTAATGAATCTTGCCAAGAGGAAAATCGATTCTACGTCGGCGGGGCAGAGAAGAAGCCTGGATGGGGCTGGGTGACAGCTCCAGCCCTGCAGACAGGTGTCCATCCCACACGGCTCTGCTGGAGGGGCCGTGGGCAGCTGAGCAAACACGTGCTCTTCATCACGTCACCGTGCAGCTAAAGTAAACCATGAGGTCATGCTGGCATCGCCGTGTCACCCTGCCGTAATGAAGAGCTCTGCTCGGCTCCCTGCAGCCTCAGCCCGCATCCAGGTGTGTTGTTGTTGAGCAGCTGGTGTAACGCAGCTCTGCCAGTGCCAAGTATGAAGCAGCCCCGTGCTGCTCCAAAACCAACACAGCCGGGCGTGCGATGCGGCCGGGGGGTGCAGCTCTCCCTCCTGGAGATGAAAACAAATCGTAAAGGTTGAAAGGCAGGAATCAGGTCGCTGCTAACCCAGCGATCTCCACGCCTCGTCCCAGGAGGAAAGGAGTTAATAGGTAGCCAAGGCAAAGGTTTAAAAATAGAGCTCTTTGCATAGCTATTAGGTGATGTCTCTGTCACGTTGGCTGGGGTTTGCTGCTACAAACCCCACTGCGCTCCCAGCAGGTTTTTAATGTTGGGTGTTTGCTTTTTTTTTTTTTTGCTTTTTTTTTTTTATAGTGGGGTGATGAATGGGGAAAATAGGCCTTGGAAAAAGTGACTTAGGAAGCTTTAGGATCAGGGTAATGGGTGAGCTGTGTCCTCAGCGCTGCTGGCAAGGCCTCGCTGGGATTGACAATGTGGAAGGCTGTGTGTCCCTAGAAATTCTCCATCTGTCTTTGTGTGAGGTTATTCCTCCTCTCACTGAGAGACATGGATCACACAGTAGGAGGTGCGTCTGAAAGCACCAACTCCATCACTTTTAAGATATTGGCTGAAAGATTGCTGTGAATTTTTTTCACATCTTTTCTTTGGAGCACATCTCTATGGGAGCCTGCTAGAAGAAACACTCTGGAGAGATGCAGGGTTGGATAGGAAGTTGGATTAGCCCCTTAGGATTTAAACAATGTAGCTTTGGTTTAATATGGAAGGTTTTGTTTAATCTGTTGGTAGAAAAATGCAGTGTTGCATAGCTGAGATTGGATTTTCCCACCCCGTTTTCTCCAGAGCCCCACTGCCTTGACTTTTTCCTACTATTGCTGTATAAATACAGAGCAGGTGCAGTGAGCTCTTTGGGACTGCGGTCCGATCCACGGCTGATGGCTCCTCCTTCTCAGAAGGAGATGGCTTTGCTGTCAGCATGCATCACTGGATGTCAGGCAGGATCCTAGGAGCAGCAGAGGCCCCACGCAGAGCCGTGGCTCCTCCAGCTCTGCCGAGCGGCTGCTTTGCACTGTGTTGCACTCGACAGGAACGGCGACAGGCAAAACCCAGCTCTCATTGTGATTCTGAACCAAACTGGTGTACGTGAGGCTGGGTGTAACCATCAGGCAAGGGCAGATGTGATTCATAGTGCTGCCAGCAGCAGGACTGCTCTGCATAGGGCAGTTGTCACTTATCTGTGTAGTAGGCATTTCCCTGCTCCTGTGTCCTGCCCAACCGGCAGGGAAGGGTGTTCCCTCATCCCAGCTGTGATGGCACCTGGCTGTGGTGACACCAGGAGGCACAGAACAGTGAGAGTGTAACCAGGGTGCACTTAAAAAGGCAGGCAGCGCTGCGAGCTCTGTCTGACTTCTCGTTCAGCAGCACAGGCTTGGCTGCCAAAAGCATGCTGCAATGGGTGAGGAGAGGGAGATGTGCATCTCCCACAGATGAGATGTGTCTCCCACAGGAGACAGGAGCAGGGGGTTCTGTGGAAAAGAGCAGGGAATGTGAAACATCCTGCAAGAGGGATTTCTGTTACACCCAGGAGTTCGGTGCCATTCTGTATTGCCAGATTTCTGTCTGTGTCTAGCATGAGGAGACCTTGGTGTTTTTAAGGCGGATAGGAGTTTGAATCATTCCAAAAGCTCAACTAAGAAAACTAGAAAGAAGTAGAGAATGAAGGAAAATCCAGCTTTTTGGGAGGGATACGTGAGGGTCTCGAAGCCGTGGTGCACAAAAGGTGCTGGTTGAACCTCCATCACTTCGTTCACAAGCAGGCAGAGCAGACAACCTGCAAGAGCAGGGCGAACCAGCAAGCTCCCTCCTCTTCTGACAGCAGGGAAGCACCGGGCTCCTTGGCAGCCTCTCCAGCCTTCAACCACGTGGAGCCCATTCCCCAAGCAGGAGTGCCACCCGAAGCCTTCTGGGAGGGCGAGCACCATCTCCCATCCACTGAGCCCATTGCCTCACCTTTGAGGAATGCATTTACTTCATAACAGTGATAAACAGCCTGCTGCTCGAATGGAGCTTGTGTTGCAAACCCCAAACTCTTGCTCTGGGACAGGCTTGGCATGCCTCCTGCTTCCCTGCTGGGCGAGCCGGTGCCTCGCTGCGGGGTCTGCTGTGCCGAGCGGGGATTTATTATGGGGACTGGCCTGTGCTGCTGGCTCGATGAGCTCTGCTCTGATCTCAGAGGATAACTCTCTCCTCGACTGGTCTCGGAGGGAACTTGCATTCCTTTCTTATCTCCCACCAGCATGAGTTATGCACGCAAAAATTAGTCTTTATTTATTAGTGCAACTCAGCCAACAGCCATTTCCAGGATTTTTGGTTACGTGTGCAAAAAAATCCACCTCCCTTTTCTTGCTCCCCTGGAGAGGCTCATTAGGAATAACCTCACCTTCAAGGGAATCAGATGTTCCTTCAAGGTTGCATGAAGTATGGAGAGGTGTCCCAGAGAAGTATGAGGTATGGAGATGGTGTCCCAGAGAAACACTGAGCTTAGTGTGCTCAGCTCATCTGTCTCTACTTAACGTAAGGGCCTCCAGAGAGCTGTGGAATAAACACAAGGGCCCTTTTTTCTCCTTTAAACCATAAACTGAGGCACGGCAGCGAGGATCCTGGTTAGCCTGCATTTTTTCCTCCAGAAAAATTCAAAGAAAGGTATGAGCCAGGCCAGGCTGTGATGCTGAGGAGGGGAATGCAGCGGCGAAGTGGATGAGATGCTGTAATGAGATGAATGGGAGACCCAGCTGGACCAGGGCAGCTCTGGATTGGGTTGAAAGCTGGAGAAAGGCTCTGTGCTGCTGATGCACAGAGGTGAAGAATTACAAAGGCAAAGGGAGGGACTGCAATCAGCAGGGTAAGGCCAGCGAGGCACAGAGGAGGATCAGATGTACTGTGCTATCAAATAGCCCTGGAGATGCAATATCAGCAGCTCCTGAAGCCGCCAGGGACCAAGAAATCTCTAGAACGAAACATCGATGCGGAGGTGGTTATTCAGTGCAATTAATAAAACCTGACAAAGCCCAGTTTTTGCTGCATGCCAGCAAACCCTGCTGATTGCAGAGCAGACACCTGGGGAGCAGCAGCAGTGCATGAAGCCAGAGTGAAACGGGGGCAGTGAATCCCTGAGCAGAGCATTTATTCCCCACTCGTTTTGTCTCATGCTGGTGCAACTCCATCAGTCTGGAGCCAAGCATTGCTGCATTGTGGAGAAGCAATTAAAAGCAAAATGGTGGTGGTCACTTGGCTGCAGAGAATGGATAACCAAGGACAGCGATGAGGATTGCTTTAAGAAAGCAAGCAGTTGTGAAGGGGAAGGAAAAACAACCCTGGAGCTGCCAACAGCTGTAGAGCCCAGATTATCTGACCTGTGCTTTGCAGACAAGACGTTTTTGACTGCAGTGCAAAGAAATATGGGCAAGACATCAAGTTACAAGCCAGAAATATCATGTAACCGGTAATGGCCCTTTATTGACATAGGAAGTGGGATGGTTTTGATAAAATGAGAGCCCACACAAACGATTTTCTGTGCATATAATTCATAAGGCATCTCTTTGAGGAGTTTTTTGAAGGAATGCAGTTATTATTTTCCCTGCATTTGTTTTGCTTGTCCTATGCTAAACAGAACAGGAGTTGATGGCAGGAGGAGATTCACCTTTCCCCTTTGCTTGAGGGCTCTGTGCATCTGGTGTCCCCCACAGCTTTCCCCTAAGCTGACTGCTGGGAGCCTGGGCAGGGTGTGAAGGCAGGAACCACTTCTCTCTGTGCTGAGAAGCACATGGAATAACTCCACACCTGTGTTGCATGCTGGTCCGTGCAATCCTCACCACGCGTGGCAATGGCAATCCAGCATCCTGGAGTCACAGAACCCAGCAGGTCCTTTTCTGTGGTGTATCACTGCTGCCAGTTTTCTTCACCCGTTTTGAAACCAAATGGCTCATAAAGACCTAAATTAATTTGGGTGGAGGTGATGTGTCATTAAACGTGATTAATCTCTTGCTGTCACCAACCCCACAGTAATTCCTGGAGCGTTGTGGCTGCAATTGCAGCTGGAATCCCTGAACTCCTTGCAGCCCAGCACTGAGCTTGCAGTGCTGTTTGTGTTCAGCTTCCTTAGCTTGCTCTTCTGTTGTTGTTTTTGGGAAGGAGGATATGGAAGTAAGAGGAATATGGGGAAAAGGTAAACAGGTCTGTGCTGGGTTTGTGCTCCCTGCTTATTTACATGTGTGATGTTAGAAAGAAGTAAACTCTCTGAGTACCTTTATCTCCGAGTTTACAAATACAAATAGAAGTCCTACACAGATATTTAGGACATGATGAAAGATTCAAATATACACAAGGGAAGTGTTTATTTGAACGCTCTCTGGGTTCTTCTGCTCGTATTCTGCAGTGGCTGCTTCATTGTAGGAGGTCCAGAAAGTTAATTCACCGAAAGAAGTGAAGTTTTGGAAACAGCAGGGAAGAGACTGAGCCTATTTGTGGATCTGGTTTTCGGTTTCTTTATTTGTTTTTTGGAAAAAGTTTGGTTTGGCTCGAGCCGAACTGAGCTCTTCCTGCGATCTTCATTTACCCGCTGTGATGCACGGCTGTGTACCAGGCCAAGCTCCGTAAATTTCTGAGAACTTTTTTTCCAGAGCTGTTTCCCTCTGCAGACCTCCCCACGTGCTGCTGTGTGCAGCGGGAGCTGAGCACGGATGGGTTTCCCCATGGCTCTGCTGGGTTGGGGCTGGGACCTTCGGCTCTCCTTGGAGCTCTTTTCCTTTTGCTTAAAGGAAAGCCCTGGGATCACAGGATGGTTTGGAAGGGATCTGATGGATCCTGTAGTTCAGCCCTGGGCATTTGCACCCTCAGACGTAGCACGGCACCCAGTGAGCTGCCCTTCCTGCCCTCACAGGTTACCAACCAATGATGCGTGCAAGGGTTCCCAGTGCGTTTGCTCTCAGCTGCCTCCAGCACCCCATATTTGTTCCTATTTTAACGGTACAAAGCTGGCATTCTGCTCCCTGCTGCCCTCCCAGCAGGCTGCCAACACTTACTGCGTTCCTACGCTCTGGTCTCTCCCTCCCCACTGAGCTTTTCATGCCCCGGGAGGTGTCAGGATTTAAGACCAACTCCTGCAGCTTCAAGGGCCACCTCTGTTTTCCTTCGGCTCCATGGAGCATTCTGTGGGGAGAGCAGGAACCTCCAAAGGGAAGCGGTGGGGGCTACAGATCTATAGATTAAAGAGAGCAAGGGCCAAGTGCCAAAGTGCTTGTGTCACTTGCAGGAGCCAGGGCCAGGAGTTGGGCTCGGCACAACTCTTTCCATTGTGGTGACTCACTTGCTGACACTCTTTGGCTGCCCTGCTGTGCAGATGAGGCCAGGGGAGAAGCAAAGGAGCTCCTCCTTGCCCAAGGAATGGGCAATCCTGGGGGCATCCGGGCCCTTCTGCCCATCACAGGACTGTCCCACCCTTCTGCCTGCAATGAGGGTCTTGGTCCAGAGCTGTGCCTGCTGGTGCTGCTTTACCAACAGCCGTAGCTCTGGGTTGCATCCAGGAGGTTGGTTTGTCCCAGAAACTGGGAATTGTTAGCAGCAGAATCCACCAGGAGAAAAGAAAAAAAAAAAAAAAAAAAAAGCTAAAATACTCATGAAGTCTGAAAATCATCCAACGGTTTCCCTTTCAAGTATTACAGATGTCTTTCGTATCTTTCTCAAGTTGTCATACACGACAGTTCTCTGCGTGTTCTCCTCTCTTGGTTTCTCTGTTGCTGTTCTGTGTTTCAGTGGGATGCTATTGAATATGGCATATAAGAATTGGCTCTCCACTCTCAGCACTGATTGCGTTTGCGTATGCAGAAAGAGAAATTGTTTAGGCTAGCTGTGTTCCAGGACTTTATTGCATAGCATCTGACAAGGTTACATGCAGCTTGTCTGGGCAGAGCTATTTTTAATGCTGTGCTCATCAGCTGTGACTCCTTGGGTTGTGCCTTCCATCAGCAGATGCCCAGTTGGACATGTTCTGCCTTTTGTACCTGCAGAGCTTCTTAGGGGCTGAGGAAACGGAAAATATTTTCTGTCACACTTTGAAAATAAGTTGTTAGAAAAACGTGCCCCTTGGTTTGGGCTTTTTGGGTTTGTAAGGAAGGAGTTGAAAGAATTGAACTAAATCGCTGTTTGTTTTGGTACGAAATACCAGATTTCTTATTTTTTAACAGCAGACATGCTTTCAGGTTTGGTTTTGCTGAAGGGAAGGAATTTCCCCTTTTAAAAGCCTCTTTTGGACTTGTTTTCTGCACAGAGGGAATAGCAGGAGGGAAAAATAATAACACAAATAGGCGAAAATTGCAGAAGTGCTGTTCCTAAAGGGGGAGGAAAGCCACAGAATTGTGGTAGGAGCCCACAGGACGGTGCCCATGCTCCCAGGCCAGCTTCAGTGGCTGCTTCTCTTGTCGCCCTCTGCCTACATCTGGTCTGCAGCCTCCAGAGCCAACAGAAGTCTTGCCATTGATTTCTGAGGCTTTCAGACAATGCTCTGTATGCATGCAAACTAACGTGATCGTTAAACATTTTGCTAAGCCCTCTTGGCTTTTTCCATCAAACGTGTCATTTAAATAACCCAATTAAATGAAGTCCCTTCGTTTCAGATGATGTTTAGATGATGCATGTAATTGCACTGGAAGCGTGGCCGTCCAGCTGGCAAAGAGGTTAGAAAAGATGTAAAAGATTTTAGTAAAAAGAAGGCCCTCCTCGAGTTTGGCCTCAGTGATGGGGATGGAAGACCAACACGTGGGTGAGAACAGCCACAGACACCAGGCAGTCCTCAGGGGTGGCAGAAACCAGTCTGGTTTTGGCTTGTTGCATTGCGTGAAGCTTGGGCTGTTGGGGTGCTGGGGTCTTATCTCGCAGATGATGCAGGGCAACCCGAGCAGGATGAGTGCTGCAGCTTCTTGCTTGAAGTGATGACTGAACCCATCCTTCCTCCTTGTCCAGCTGTGTTGGGAAGCCTCTGTGGGGTGCAGGAGATGTCCTGGTTTCATCCTGCCTGCCCAATGTCAGGTGTTTGCTGCTCCCTCCATGCACCAAGAGTGTCTCTGGGATGGGGCCAGCTCTGTGTAGGGAATATTTCCTTCGACTGAGGGAGTGAAACTCTTGGGTTCAGGCCTGGGCCATGCTGGGGAGGTGGTGTGGCTGCAGTAATGGTGCTCGTAGATCATTGGCCATCAGAGAGCAGCTGGGAAGATGGTGAGACCCCAGCATGGAGGCCTGCACCTGCTTCATAAGGGCTCCTGGGGCAGCATCACCTAGCCTGGGCTTGTCTTGAGTTCATCATAGGGACAAAGGGCTGTTTTGAATTGGCTCTGAGTGATGCTCATTGCCAGCAGCCTCCCCTGTGCATCCTCCTGCCCAGAGCAGGCATAGCAAGGAGACAACCACGGCTCGCAGTGCATTTCAGTGAGCTCAGCTGTATGGAGACTGCACATCTGGCCAGCAGGGACACACATTTCCCAGATCCTCTTTTCTGCACCAGGAGCCAGTCCCAGGAATCCTTCGCCCTGCAGATTCGTAGTGCTGACACATCCACTCTGGCCACAACAGAGCAAATTGTTCCTTTTTATCCTGCTCCAAGTCAGAAAGTGCTCAGCATTTTAAATGAGACTTTCCAAAGGGTTCAGGCCACATCAGGTCCTGCAGGGATGGTCTCTTTCCTCCTCCCCATGTGCCTTGTTACAGAGTGAGCAGAATGCGTTTCACCTACAGCCAAACCCATCCTGCTCAATTACCACCCAGGGAGCATCCCTGCTCCATCTCAGCTCAGTAGTGCTCAAACCAAGGATCTCCCCATTTGCAAACCTGACCTTGAGCATTCAGACACACAGGCTGCAGGAAAGCGATCCGAGCAGAACCCCCTGTGCTGTCACTTCCACTTACAGGTCTTGGCGGTGACATCGCCGCAGCGGTGAGCAAACAGGTTTTTGGCTGGGGCTACTGTCTGGGGAACCTGTGTCTGGCAGAGGGGCTGCCTCCTTCCAGCGAGGTGCTTGAGAGCCTTCAGGAAGGACGATCGAGGCAACTCTGTCATTTCCTCGCTGCCCTTTTGCAGTTGGGGCTGTTTTATTTGATCCTCGTGCCCCCCCCCCTCTCCTGCAGCACTGAAGGATGTCCTTGTCCCAAAGTATTTCTTTCTGCATTCTTGCAGCGTGAGCAAAGCAGGAGGGAAGGGGGCGAGGAGGGGAGATGGAAAGGGTTGGGAAAATTCTCACACAGGGCTTAGTTTACAAGGGACAGCTGAGCGTGTAAACCTGGTCTCCAAAGAGGGCTGTTTGAGCTGTTCTGGCAGTGTTTCCCCTCCTCTCCCCCAGCCTCTGGCTGAGCTGCTTCGAAGGAAAACAGAAAGGAAGGAGGCAAGGAGTGTTCCAAAAATCAGCTCTCCCACCCTTTTAATTCCCCCTAACTGAGAGGCGAAACAAACCTCAGCGTGGGCAAAGCGTGGCAGATGGGGTCGGTGTGTGCATCCTGTGTCATTTAGTTGGGTGAGTGGGCCCCAGGAGGGATGAATGTCCCCACAGTGCAAGCAGCTGCTGTAAGATGACATTCCTCACCTCCCTCTTCTTCCTCCTGTCCTTTTCTTATCTGCAGTACGGCTTGGTACGAAAGCAGTTGGCATCAGAGTACCAACATGAGCAGTCAGTGGTTTTTATAGGCCCTTGCAGGCTGGGGCTGTCTGGTGGGAGGGCAGGGAACAGAACAATTCAGACTTGGGGTTGCAAAAGGCTTTTTGCTTTCTGCAGATCTATTTATAAAATTGAGCAAAGCCAGCTTTCCAATGAGTAAAATCAGCATTTTTTTCATGTCATTTGTCCTTGCAAAGCAGAAGAGGTGGTGTTTGCACAGACACCCTTCCTTTCTTATTGATGCTTTGGCTCTCAGTGGGTCTGTTGACATCTTTGGATAAAGTTCCTGTTGAGGACAGCCCAACAATGCCACCCTCTTGTCTGTAACTGAGGGTGCAAGGGGCTGTGGATCCTTAGCATGGTGCCCCAGCCATCACCCGCACTGAGCATCTTTGAACTTGTTACTAAAGCAGAGCAGAAGCTGACTTCTGCTATTGGTAACACTTGTGTTCTCATCCTGTCCCTCTGCAGCCAGTAGTGCTGTCAAAAGAAGGTCTGTATGTCTGCATTTCATTTACATCCCACGGCGTGTCTGTGCACACACAGGTATGCCTGCATGCTACCTCAGCTGAGAAACAAGTGCTTATTGGAAACATGCTTGCTGAGAATTAACAGCCCCATACACATGTATCTCTCATTAAACGCTACGGGGTGGAGGTAGGGATTGCTGCCCCGGGCGCTCTCTGTGAGATCTCTCAGCACCATGTGCAATAAATATGTTTTTAATAAGCAGTCATTAATGACTGGACAATAACAGCTTTATTAAGCTTAAATTAAAGGCATATTTGAGGGCCTTAATCTGAGACTGTATGGTGTAATGGAATGTACTGGAATTCAGCTTTTTATTATTTTATTTTGAAGCTTCTTTCAAGCCAGTAGTTGTAAGCCAGCGTGGGGAAAGGATGCATTCCCTGATGGCGTGGTCCTGCTCGCAGATCAGCTCGTGGCTGTCTACACAGAGCCTAAACCAGGCTGGGCATCCATACTAAGGGTCTGTATCGTGTATAGGTATTGCTCCAGGGCTCTGAGCTCTCACCCTGAGCTTTGTCTCCCTGGGTGGGCACTGTTCACAGCCAGCCTTCTCCCTGCTGCTCTCATTCACTATGGGGGCTGAGCTCCCAGCGTAGGCAGATAAAGGCTCTCAGAGATGGCTGCTGCTTAACCCCTGACTGCAGGAGGGTGCCTGGAGCTGGGACGTCGTGGGGTTGGGCTGCAGTTTGGTTCTGATGCCCTTCAGCTGTCCTTGAGTTTAGCAAGCACTGTGGGTGGAAAGCAAGCCAGCAGCCGTGCCTTGCTGTGGGACCAAGGTGAGCAGGCAGGAACAAAGGGAGCCAAGGAGGAATCCCACTCTTTATTAAATGATGATAAAACCATAGCAAAATAACAATAACACCTGGGCACAAATATCTGAAATACATTAAGCATGAGGGTTTAGCTGGAAGAATCTCAGGACAGCCTACAACAGAACCCCAAGCCATTGCTAAGCCATTCCCATATCCCATCTGCCCGTTTCACCACCCCTGCATCCTCCTGGCTACACAGGGACTGCTGAGCTCTGTATTTCGCTTCCTTAAGCAGGTTTGTTCCCCATTTGTGCTGTCTTCCTGAAACAGCTTTCTCTTGTAGGCTGGTTTTCAAGCCCATATCCATCAGTTTCCATCCTTCCTGGGCGTACCCTGCCCTGAAATGCAGAGGGTTGCACCCCTGGCTGGGCAGCACTGCAGCAGTGTTTGCCTTGGAGCTGGCTTCGGAGCTGCTCCATGCAGGTCCTCTCCTGCTCCTCCCCAGCTGGCTCTCCAAGCCCCAGAGCTGACCTGCAACGTGACTCGATGTGAATCAGCCCTTCCTCCAAACCCAAAGCATGGGACTTGCATCAGCCCTATTCCCTTAAATCCACTTAGTGTGTCCCTGTGACCCAGACCCTTGAACTCCCTGTGCTCCACTGCCTCAGCCCTGCAATCCTCCGAGCCCAGCTGTGCCCTGATCTGCTTCCCTTACCATCTGGGCTGACCAGGATCTTGTTGCTTCACTGACTCTCCAACTGTTTTTTGTTTTAATTTCAATTGACTTTTGAGAATTAGCATCATTTTCAGCTCTCCCTTCTGCCCCTCGTGAAGGGAACGATTCTTTCCCTAGCATTTTAAAGACAGCTTGTACCTAGGGACATAATTCCTAAGAAATGCTTTGAGCTGAGTCAGTCCAACATGTGTTGCACAAGTGTGTGTTGGAACAGATCTGAATCTGATTTCTTTTCCCTGGTGCTGGTTCAGGGGGCACTGCAATCAGTGATGCTGCGAGATAGCAGCTGCTCTGTGTCCTGTGACATCCCTGCTTTGCACTGGACAAAATGAACCAGATTCTTCCCCAAGTGCATCGGCTCCTCACGAGGGATCCAGCAATTTGGGTTTAGCTGCAGAGCTGGCTGAATATTCTTAGGATGAAATGGGTTGTGTACGTCTTAGCACCATGCTTTGCTCTGTTTTAACTGGAAAATGTGAGATGTTTCTGCAGAATATTTCAGCATTAAAAGGAAAAAAAAAAAAAAAAAGCTGATTTTTTGGGGGGCCTGAAAGCAAAAATACATTAATTTCTGTCTGATGCTCTTTGAATTGCTCTTCTGGACTGAGGATGTGGTGAGGCAGGGTTTAATTGCACGAATTCCATCGCTGGAAACTGAGTTAATTTTTCTTGTGTTCATCTGAGGTGCGTTGGGTGTTTGTGTTTGCCACGTCAGTGCCAGCTAATGCACAGATGGCTTCAGGTCCTGCTGTAGCCACCACACAGCTTACCTCCTGTAGAGCTCTAGACTTCTACATATGATGCAAACAAAAGTCACATTGCTTCAAAGCTTTTTCAACAAGCAAACCAAACTTCCCATCTCTGCATTTTGCAAGCTGGTTACTTTAGGCATGATAGGCTTGGCTCCAGCAGAAAAGTCTGAGTGTGGCATCCCTAAACAGCAAGCATAAGTTTTGCTAAGCAGATACAGCCTTAGCTTCTGAGTTGCCTTGAAATGCAAGGAGATGCTCTGTGAAGCAGAGCATCCTGATGGGTGTTGGCTTTTCCCTCTGATTGCGTTCCTGATCAGTGGGAGCCCTCAGCCACGAATTAATGGTTAGCACAGAAGGAGCAGGCTGTGCTCAAGGACTTGCTGGTGGAGTGCAGTTGACTTGAGAATGGCCAAGCTAAAAACTTCAAAACTTCTCAGCTCTCTGCCTCACACGATCATTTTCTCACAACAGCTTGCCAAAGTGTTTGGCTTAGCATTAATCGCTGCGTTTCCTCCAGATATAGAACAGTGTTGTGCAAGCCATTGGGTCAGCGCTCAGGGCATGGGATATCAGGCCTGGGGTCGATTTAATATATGAAATTAGCAGCCTGTTCCCTGCTGAGGGCTCTGTCTGAAAGCACACGTGGACGTGCCTAAGTGCTGTGCAGGACCGGGAGTGTAAGGACATCAGTTGAGCAGCGAATGAAGTTTGTAAGGCTCATAGCCTCAAAACAGCACAGAGAGAGCACAGGGCTGCAGTTCCTTTACCTGTATGACCCCTTTAAAAAACATCTCCCCACTGTGGAGCAGAGCTGGTGTTTACAGCTTTTAGCAGAAGGGAACCTCCTGAAGCCAAACATCATTGTGCTGAGCCCTGGTAGAACTCAAATCTTTGGCTCCAGCATGTCTAGGGACTGAAAAGCTGATGATTAGATAACTGTAAACCATCCTGATTTTACAGCTCGAGCTGACTTTGTTGGGAAAGGGAATGAAGCACACCAGGCTCCTAGGGCAGAGAGAGAAATGGTTTTGTGATTAAATTGGATTATTTCAGCTGAAGTGTCCACCCCTGCTGCAGGGTTTGCTTCTGGTCTTGGGCAGGTCTGACTCCCTTGTGCTTCAGTTTCCCCAGTGCTGACCCTTTGCTGTGATATGTTGGTGGAAATGCAGTTTGAAAGAGATGCACTGCTGGAAGTGGGGTGCCCATTTGGGAGCACCAGCAGCTAATGCCTGGGGGCAGCAAACTCAAGACAAAACATGCTCCATTGGGTGAGGAAACCTAAGGCAGGATGCTCCGCTGGGTGAGGAAACCCAAGACAAGGTGTTCTGTTGGTCTGAGTCCAGATGAGGGCACCAGGAACTCCTGGGCTCACAGCCTCAGGCCCAAACCTCCATGTCTTTCAGTTTTCCGACCTGCAGAGTGAGATCCCAAGTGCAATGCATGCAGCCCCACTCCGATCCCAGCCCTCTTCATCTCGCTCAGTGCTGATGGCCTTATCATCAAGAGGTTTGTTTCCTGCCAGGCTGGGAGTTCAGCCTTCTTGCTTCTTGAGAAAGACCCTCTGGGTGTGAAGCATTCCCCAGGTTGGGCCGTGTGTTTGGATGGTTGCTAAGCTTGTCTCATGGCTGGTTAGTGCCTGATGAGATCACGGTGCCATTTAGCATTTTGTGGCTAATTCAGGATTATTCATTAACAATCAAGAACAAGCAGGTGTATGCATAGGCTGCCTTTGTGAGAAAGGACGTGAATTATTGAGGGGAACTGAAGTGCTGGTTGAGCTGAGGAGCTTCGGGGGTGGTGGAGATGGAGATTTGTTTTCTGAACAGCTGAATCTAAAGCTTTTTATGCCATTAGCCCTGCAAGTGTGGTGGTTTTCATTAATGACAGTGAAGGTAGCCTTCTGTCCTATGATAAGAGAGTGCAAGGAAGGAATTAGTGGAAAAACACATCTTTATATTGGTGTGTGGCAGTGCAAAGGTATGGGAAAGCAGCACAGGATCTGCTCGTGTCAGCAGCATCCCTGTTCAACAAAGGTTCCTGACGATGGTGCAAAGCTCTGCCCTCGTAATGCTCTCTGGTGGTCCCACAACTGAGGCCACATTTGGGTGTTGCTGCTTTAGATCCTCATCCAGGCAACTGAGACCCGTGTCTCCAGGCTGATTTAGAGGTCTGACTGCAAACTCAAGGTCCACGTGCTGCCTGCCCAGGGAAAATTGAATTTGTGATGTGTCAGGAAAAAAAAAAAAAGGTTGACTTTTGCTGGAAGAGAAATATGGGATTAGTGACCAAAACTTGATCATTCTCTGCTCTAAGTGGAATTTCTCAGCATTCAAGTTCTGGTCGTTTTATTTTCCAATAAAACAGCTTAAGCACTTTCGAGGAAATCGGATGCTTTCTGTGAGCTTTTTTTTTTTTTTTCTTTTGCTTAATTGAAAGCACAATCTTCCATTGGAAAAATGATTTAATGGACATTTCTCAGGCTGTGCGAGCAGGGATTTTAGTGGGAATAGTTCCTCCTGCAGGGAGGAAGCCTTGTGGAAGAAACATGGAGCAAAGCAGAGCTTGGGGAATGCAGAACAGCCAAGCTGTAACAGAGATGGTAATTACAGCTCTGCAAATGAAACGTGGAGAGTGCCAAGAGCTGGCACCAAGGGGAGTGATGGAACCAAGGGGAATGGATGGAATGATGCTTTTCCTGTTCCTTCCCCAAGATGTGTGCCCTAACAGAGAGGCATCCCTCCAGGCGGTTGTGTCTCCCTTGGGACAAACTGCTGTCTTCATGGGGCTAAATTGTCCCAACGTTGTTTCTTCTGGGCTTATTGGGAGTTGTAAGTCATAGAATGGTTGAGTTGGAAGGGACGTGTAAAGGTCACCTTGTGCCTGGGTTAGTTCCTGGCCTGGAGAGCTGGAGGCCATACCATGAGCATCCAGTGCAGCTTTATGCCCGTTTCCCCAGGACCACAGTGTGCAGACTTGCATTTGATGTCATTTGGAGGTGAGAGGTGCTTGGCTTTCCATGCTGTTGGGTGAATCCTCGCTGTTTTTCACCATTACTTCTTCCTTTGTCAGTAAGGACTTCAAAACCTGTTTTCACTCCAGCCCAGGGACCAATGCCCAGCACTGCCAACTCCCACATGAAGTCTCACTGCTCCTCCTAATGCTGGCAGTCAGTTCACTTAACTCTGTGTCTTGAAAATATGAAGGAGGAGTAAAGTAGAAGGGCTTTTGGGGGCAATGTGCAGGAGGGGAAGAAAAATGTGTGCTCAGATCCCGCTAAGGGCTGAGTGTCTGGCTTTGAAAGGGATTCCAGCACCACCCGTGTTTTCCTTCCTCCACAATCACATCCACCATGCCCTGCTTTGAAGTTTAAATAAACTTAAAAGCATATCTGCTGAAATATGTTACCCACGCTGCTCCGCCGGCCTGCCTTGTGGTTCCTGATGGGGAAACACACGTGGAAGGGAAGGGGAACACTGCTGCTCTGCGTCCAATCTGCACAGAGACAGATGCTGAAACAAACGCAAAGGAAATACCAATATTCCAATGCCTTTTCTTCACCCAGTCTGTTTATGTAAACCCAATGTATGTGTGTTTTCCTAACAGTAAGGTTAACCTTTTTTTTCCCTCCCCTCTTTTTGACAAATAGTAAATTCACTAAGAAATGTGGCAGAGAAATGAGTCACAAATACCAGGCTAATTTGGCAAGTACGTTTGGGCCAGAGAAAGACCTTTTTTTTTTATGTAGAAATATTTTGCTTACACATTTTTCAAAATAAACCTTTTTGACCCTTCATTCTGGATTGGGAATGTTCAAAAATTGACAGCGACTCGAGGAATACAATGTCCTGCTTAACCAAAAGAGTAAACCAATTAGCAGAACGAAGCAAAGTGGAACGCAGTGCTAAACTGGAGAAAACATTGCCAGGACCCAAAGCATTCTGTTTAGATTTATTGGTTTTTTTCCTGAAAACTCTGTGCTATTTGTGACCCACACTGAGTGCTCCTCTTGCTTTGCTTCCCTTCCTGCTGCTATTCTCACCACCATGGCCACAAACTCGTTTTGTTCTGCCCTCAAATTATCCACACACGCTCTGCCTTTGCTCTCTTGTTTCCCCAAGGGAAGCCAGCTTGCTCTCACCTCCACGCTTCAGCTCCTTTCCTGCTTGGCGAAACCCATTCTGAGGACAAGTAATGGTTTAAAAAACAAAAATACAGCATTCATAATGATCCATCCCTACTGGTGCTGCCTCTTATTGGAGCACTGGATGCTTGCTGAGTGTCTTAGAGCAGCCCTCGCTCCGTAGCTCCCTGCTGGCTCCAGGAGGATCGTTTTGGAGCTGTGCTTTGGCACCAGGCTCCCTCCAGGCCCCACCGAATTTGCACCCAGACCCACCCAGCCCCACGCCTGCTTTAAATCATCCGCAGCCCATGTAAGTGGTGGTGATGTCAGCCTGCCCATCCCATGCACCTTTTAAGCATAATCCCACCCCAATTTCCCTCCCAGCCAGTTCCCACACCCCAGGGTGGGGTGAGACTGCGAGCACCTTGGGAGCAGAGGGGTCGGAGCTGGCACCCACATCCTGCATGGCAAAGGCAACCGACCCTCAGTCCCAAAGCCATCTGGTCTTCCCGTTGCTCCAACTGCCTGAAAACAGCTTAACATTGCCTTATAAATGAGCTAATAGACTGTGGCCCTATAAAACACAGAGCTCTGCTCCAAGGGAATCCCGGACCAAACCCCTCTGGGGCTTTGGCAGCTCTGTAGGCTTTGTGCAAGTAACTGTGAGGACCACCTGAGCGCCTCAGATTGGGCACAGATCTCAGGGAGCCTCAAGCTCTGTGTCCTCCCAGCATCCCAGGGCCAGCTTTGTGCAGCCCAGCCCACGGGAAGGACTTTGCTGTGGTTTATTGGCAGCTCCTCAAAGCCTTATAATGAAGAAAGTGCTTGTGGTTCAATCCAAATGAGTTTTGTTGGTTTTTCTCAGCTAGTGAAAAGTCTGAAGGGTTTCTTATCTTGCTTCAGACGGTGGGGAATTTTTTATTTTTTTGTTCCCATTCTGATTCAAACTGAATTTAAAAGATGGAAATTGGGAAGTGGCAATCTATCCGAATCCGAAAATCATAGGCATGGGTGGAACCAGCGCTGGGATGGCTCACCCACACATGTCCAGAAAGGACTATTTTTACTCCCTCAGGATCATCCCGTTTCCTTTTGGAACAAGTTGCAAGGCCAGTGTGAGCTCGTGCATTTTGCTATTTGCACATCCCTGACAATGTCCTGGGTAAAAAAAACCTGTAGGCAGATGTACCTGAGGTGGCCAGGCGGCGTTTTCCCCCTTATTTCCCCTCCATAGGGCCATGCTGAGAGCCCGCTGCGTGCCAGTGGAGGGCAATTACTCAGTGCTGCCCTGCACAGAGCCTTTTTCAGGTGATTTTTCTACTTTCTCTGGCCCTTCCTGTTTTTCTGGCAAGGCTGGCAGGAGAAGAGCACTCTGCTGCTGTGGTTGGGAGCTACCAGGAAGATGAAAACAAGGGAAACTTTTACCGGTGGCTCGAGGCATCCAAAAAAAATTCATTTTTGCAGTGATTTGGAGCCACAGATATGTTTGGGAGCAGGCACCTCAATAGTGCCATTCATTGGGAGCCCACGGCCCTTCATGGGGACGGGATCCTCAGTGCGTGAGGAGGTGACGTGGGCGAGGAGCAGCCGCCCTTGGCAATCCCTTGTCAAAGCAGGGAGGGACTGCTGTAAAGGCCTGCTAAAGCAAGCAGGCACGGTGCCTCTCCTGATGTTTCTCTGCATTCTCAGCCACCGAAGGTGGAAAAGCTGGGATGTGGATGTGTGCTCCATTGGGACCAAAAGAATGTTTGTTTGCACCAAGCGGAGCTGAACAGCCAGAAGGGTCCCACCAAGAGGATCCTCGGGGTCCTCGATGGCACATCCCAGCACTCAGATCCCAGCTCTATCCCAGGATGTGCCGTCACCCGTTTGCAATGGGGTTCGAGCAGGGACGTGTCCCAGTGGGATGACCTGTGGGATCTTCAGCTTCTGCAGGCACGTGGAATCAGCACCTGGCAGGAATGGAGCTGAGGATTTGCTGAACTGGGAATGGAAACAATCTGCAGTTCAAGCAAAAGGAGGGGGGAGACAAGAGGGGTCCTAGGAAAAACAAATATTTTCAAATAAGTTTTCTGTTAGAAATGCCTAAGCTGGATGTTTCTCCTCTCGCAAGGCTCAGGCATATTCTTTTCAAAGGAAGCCTGAAACCTTTTAAAGAGAAATATCAAAGGAATCATTTCTTTTCACTGACATTTTTCATAAAAACAAAATATATTTCTTGACAGGCCACGAAGTGACCCAGATCATCAATCCAAATGCAAACGGGCATTCAGGAGAGCTTGCAAACATATCAAAGAATTCTGGGCCAGGCCTTTCCTTTCCATTTTCACTGCAGCTGCTGCCACTGCTGTCAAGAAACATGAAAACAGGGCAGGGAAAATGCCTCCTTATGCGTGGTTTTGGCGTGAAGGCTTAGAAGAGCTGATTTTGTGCTTACACCCCGTCCCTGGGCTGTTTGAAACATAAGGTATATATACATGTATAGCACTGAGCACAAGGCAGGTCATCAGGCCATGTCAATTGTCTCCCTTCCCAACCATTTATCTCTGGGGTCCCAATTGCTTGTGTTATTCCAAAAATGCTGATGATGTCTGTGCTCTGGATGGATGGAAAGCTTCTCCCGGCAGTTGCCTTCCCAGCTCTTTGTTAGCCGTGCTGGTAATGTTGCAGTAGCAATTAGCAGCTCATATCAGACCAGGGGCCCCGCAGCACTGGGACCATCTAGGCAACAACCTAATCCCTATTACCTGTAAGCAACCATGTGAAATAATTCTTGCAAGGAAGGAGGAGAACTTTGTTCACTAAACTCATGCCAGTTCATCCACTGACCCTTGCAGTGACATGAGAGAATCATTCCCGGAACATGATTCCAAATTGCTTAAGAAACTAAGCCCTAAATCCCACTAGCATTAAAGGTTCTGTGGCAACTTGGGAACATGGTACCCTTCAGGGGCCAAAAAGAGCCACAGTTTTCAGCTGTGTCCTCCAATCTTAACAAAGGATTCCCTCTGTGAGCATCATGGCCAAAGCTCATCTGCTGTGCACCAGGAGGGACGGCGCAAAGCTGGATCTTCCCAGGGCTGAGATCGATGGCACAGGAATTAACCTCCCAGAAAAATGCTTTTGTCTTTTTGCACTCAGCTTTTCAACAACAACAACAACAATATATATATATGCATATGAAAAACAACATGGGAAAAGTGATAGATATTGCCATGGGAAAAAGTTGTACTTTCCAGAGCAGACTGGAGATATTATTGGCGCAGCTGCTCAGGCAGTGGGGGATCACTGTCCCTGGGGGCGTTGCAGAGCTGTAGGGATGTGGCTCTGAGGGATGTGGGCAGTGGGCACGGTGTGGTGGGTTGGGGTGGGATTGGGGATCTTTGTGGTGTTGGCTTTTGCTGTTCTTCCAAGGTGTTCAGGTCTGGGATGCGGCACAGGGGATGTGACCACCCTAAAGCCCTTCCTGGGATGCACGGGGATGTGAGCAGCGGCTGCAGGATGCTCAGTTCCCAGCCACGCTGAGCACTGAGAGGAGCTGCCCTTATCTCGGGGTTTTAGCACTGCTATAAACCTGATAATGCTGGAGTTTCCCATAAAAATCCAAGAGGTGGGACTCCCATGGAACGGAGGCTTCTCAGCATCGGTGCCACATATGGAAATAGTGCAGAGGCTGCGTTTTCAGCCGCCACGACTGCAATTTGAAGAGAAAAAGAGAGGTATTCCAACTATTTTGTCTTTAAAAGGAAATACTGAATAGCTTATGGATAAGACATTAACAGGCCTAGACCACTCGTGGTCATTAAAGAGCCCTCGGCTCTCTTTGCGGGAGGGGAACAGGGGTGTTAGTCTTGGACTGCAGCCCAAATTCCAGTTTGAGGAAACACATCCCGACTACCTAAAATTCCACCTGCAATTGGACTCAGGTACCAGGCCTCTGGTCCCTACCATCCGTGGGTCTGAAGTATTGGGTACCTCTGTACGTCATCAGTGCTACCAGGCAGAAGAGCTGTCTCAGTGCACCCAGTTCAGCTCGGGGTCTGGAGTTCATTCCCCTGCAGGAAAGCAAACCCCTCACTTCGGGATAGGAATTATGGTTCTGACCTCAAGCCTTTATCTTTAAAGGGAAAAGAGTTCTTCAGAGGTGGGATGGGTCCTGTGGTGGAAAGCTGTGATGCTTCATAATCAGAAACACAGGGAGCAAAGAGGTAGTGGGGTCCAGCACACGTCTGGTCCAGCATCCCTGCTCCAACTTCAGCTTTCTAATGATGTGCTGCCCCTGCATCAGCCCTCACCTGCAGTTCTGCACAGCGTTTGGTGTCTCTTCTAGGGAGAGTGCCATCAACAACCCTCATCCTCGTTTTGTAGTAAATATCCCCTCCCATCCTGCAGCCCTGCCTGCTCTGTGCAGCCACTGCTGCATTCCAGCCCAAAGGTGGCCCCACTGCGGCCGTAGGAAAAGTGATGTGCACAGAGCAAGAATCCCTCCAGATGAAAGGTGGTGATAGTTGCAGACAGTTATTTTATCTTCCTCTGACTTTAAAGATAACACGCTACCAGCATGTGAAAGGGCATCATTTTTCTTCTCTGGGAGTTATGATCTTAGTCCTGCTCCACCCCACGGGTTACAGCTTTGCAGTGGAGCTGTTATTGCTTAAAAAGCAGATCAAATCACACATTCCCACCCTTTTTTTCACTTCATCTTCTCTGCGCCCCAGAACTGGCACGCTGATGGCAGAGAGCAGCTTACCTTAGCAACCGCTCCTGCAAATAGGGCTCAGGTTCCCAAGTGCACAGGGAATTGCAAATTGGAGAGAAACTGTGTGTTCAGATATAAATATTTTTCACACCTTGGCAAAGCATGTTTCTCCTTGACTTTCTGAGCAATGATGTTCTCTGCTATCACAGCTTTGCATTTCATGCTGTCCCTGGAGGACTTTTCCTGCCCATCTCAGCGCTAACGCTGCAAACAGCAATTGTGATGTGAGAAGGGGCTGCTCAGAACTGCATGGCAGTACAGTGGAGCATCCAAGGAACAAATCTGGTTATGGCCCTGGCACGTTTAATCCCAGGCACATCACTTGTTTGATGGGGCAAATCTTAGATGAGGAACTTCACTGATGAAGACAATTGTGGGGCTGGAAGCAAGGAGTGATTTGTTGGTTCAGATGAGACTTGAGGCAAAATCCACACCGATTCTGAGGATGCCAGAATTTCACTTGAAGCTTTTTCTGGCATCCCAAGCAGAGCACACGGTGGCTGAGCTGAAGGAACTGCTCCACGGGAGCCTCCAACCCAGCCCAACATCATCCCAACCCAACCCAATATTATCAGTTGTAACAGGGTACTAAAGGCAGCTTTTCCTTACTGCTCTGTCACAGCCGCAAGACATGTGAGTGGCCCGCTTCACCCAGCTATTTCCCCTGCTTTTCAGCCTTCTGCTTATTTGTAGGAGGATGTTTGTGCTTTCACCACCAGGCACGTGCAGCATTCCTGCTGTTTTAGAGGACCAGACGTATCCCAAGCATCCTCCCATGGGCTGAGGGAGCGGTGCATGTCAGAGACCAGCGTGGGTGAAGGATGCTATGAGCATTCCCATGGGAGCTGGTGCATTTCGGGGCAGGTTGGGGTGTCGGGGATGGGCTGGCCTTGCTATGAGAGGTTTCCATTTTCTACCTTCCAGGCAATCGCCGAGGAAAGAGATTGTCTCATTTTTTCGTGTACGTATATCTCGTCTCATGGTTGCCGAGGCAACACTGTATATGTTTGCAAGCTGGAAGGATCTGGGGATGGAAAATGAAGCCAGGGAGTGGACCGAGGAGAAAAGTCCAGCAGGAATTTTCCTCTGGTCTTTTGCGGCCGATTGGTTCCCACTAATTTAAGCCCCTCTCCTGGGATTAGTCATCAAATCTGAGATTTCCATTTTTATTATTTTAAATCAACCACGGCTGCTCCTGGGAGGCCGTTTTTCATGTTAGAAATTAACCTCGCTGAGATGCAGCTGGTGGGGGCTGCGGGAGGGGAGCCAGCAGTGGGGTAATACCATAGAAACACAAACAAGGTACAACAGCTCTGCTTCCAGCCCTGCCTCGGGACACCTGCGTTGTCCCACTCGTTGCCTGTGCTTGGTTTTAGGGTTCCCCTGGCTCAAGGCATTGCTGGGGTGAGCCTCATTTCTTTTCCTCTCAGCTTTAGGGTCATAGGGCTGCAGAGGTGATGGAGGAAGAGGGCATTCCTCACCAGTGTACAGGGACACGGTGATGTTCTTTGCATGGGAGGGCACAGTGCTCAGAGCAGCACACGCAGTGTTACAGCAGAGCGTTTTCAGCTGTTGGGAAAAAGGCTGTAAAACACAATTCCCACCATCAGCAGCCCTGTGGGCCCAGGGTACATCAAATCGGGTATTTTGCCTCTGGCAGCAACCAAAACCTGATGCGCCAGCAGATGGTAAACCCTCAACCTTTAATTGTTTAATGCCACAGCCAGCCAGGACATTTTTTGTGATCCCATTAATCTTTGCTGTGAAGGAAAGGCTGTTATAACCATATCCATAGCTTGCAACTGCCTGGTCATTCCCATCATCTAAATAACCTGCTTTCTGTAGCTACCCCCCAATGCTGCAGGTTAGCAGAAGAGAGGGAAAGATGCTGCCTGCAACCTTTAAAACCCCCAAACTATCAGGAAAAAAAAAAAAGAGGTATAGCATGAGTCTCTGTATCTCAAATGGAGATGGGCAGCATCCCGATGGGAGATGGGCAGCATCTCTGTGCTGCTTGCCTGCACCCCACCTGCTCTCCAGCTCCATCACATTCATACAAAGGGAAGGAAAGGAAGCATGGGAGGGAGGGGGAGAGGGTGTTTCTGGTATTGAGCAGCAGTGCAGGGCCATTTCTCTCGGCAGCTGACAGTGTAAATGCATTTCCTGGCAAGCTGCTCGCTCTGTATTAAAATTCTTGATGAAGATTATTAAAGTGTGTTTATGAAAAGCCTGCGAGTGCTTCTTGGACTCTGAGCTGGCTTTTCAAAATGAGATGTTTGGGTGCGGGCTGAGCGCTCGTGGGTTATTAAATCCAGCCTGCCCCAGCCCCAATGCACGGGGTGCAGCTGCCCACGCAGCCTGTGCAGCCCCTCACCATGCCCAAAGCATTGCTGCAAAGACACTTGGGCATGCTGCAAGGTTGAAGGAAATGCTCATGACCCTCTGAACCCAGCTTGGGCTGCAGAGGTGTGATGGGGGATGTGGGGCCATGCTCCAGCCCCTCTGGGGACTATAGGGCTGGAGCAGTGAGCCCTGCTGTTTGTGCTGGCAGAGCTTTGGGAGATGTGTCTGCACTGGAGACAGAGCCCTCCAGTGCCACACACAGAACATCCCACCCACTGTGCCATCAACTGTGCTGACACCTCGAGGTCCCCCAGCACCACGTAGCCACCTGCACTCTCTCCTGACCCGGTGCAGAAAGCCCCTTGCACACACACGCATGCACAGATTCATGCACACCCACCCCCATGTAATCCCTTGCACACACGTGCAGATGCACACACAGCTTCATGCACACCCCTTGCAGACATGCTTGTGCAAACTGCATGCACACCCCTTGCACACACACACACACACCCATGCTGCATGCACACCCCATGCACACCACGAGCGCCCGGGGCAGCAGCTTTGGCCCGGGGCTTGGCTTACTTTCCTGCATGCTTTCCCCTTCCAGCTTCAAGCAGGATTTTTAACATGGGAGACCAGGTTGTATATCTAAATATATGTCCTTTAAAAAAAGACGTTTCCAAGAACAATGGTGGAAGCAACCCAAAAATGTGCTAAGGAGGACGAATGCATCAGGACTGGAGTCCAAGCAAAATATCGGAAGGGTGAATCAGAAAGGAGGAAAAAAAATAGGAACGTATGGAGTTTTTAAAAGTTTTTTTTTTTTTTTTCCCTTTTTAATGTTAATGGCAGTTTTTCAATTTGAGCTTCAAGTGCTGGAGAAATGTGTCAACTGCTGCTGCCCTGAGCCATATTTTGGAGGGGTGCAAAAGCATTGTTGTGGTGACAAGTTCAAGATGGTTTCAATCCAACCCCTTTTAGCCATTGCAAAAATGTCTTTGCTATTATTATTATTAATTGGGCTCATTAATTTGTGTCCTGCACTTTCCCTCAGCTCCTCTGTCTCTGTGCAGAGTGATTCCCCCGGTGGCGTTTGATTAGTGGGGCTAATTAGAGCCCACTTACACAGGTTGGTCTCAGCCACAGCTCCCCAGTCCCTCCTAGCTGCAATCAGAAACAACTCATAAAATCACTCAGCTTGGAAAAGACTTTTCAGACCCCCAAACCCAACCCCAGCCCACCCCATGCCCACTGCCCACCTCCCTCAGTGCCACATCCCCACGGTGCTGGAACACCCCCATGGTCAGTGACCCACCACCCCCTGTGCAGCTGTGCCTGTTAACAGTGGGGAGTGATTTATGGCAGCTTCTCAAAGGGTGAAAACTGAGCTTTTCTTAAATCTCTCTATGGGGAAGTCAGGTATGCACCCATGGGGTGAGCAGATGGCACAAAACCAACATGAGTGATGGTGGAGTGATGAGGACAGGGACAGCCTGTGTCTTATGGGCATGGCACTGCTTTCAGGCTGCAAGGCTGGAGCACATCATGGTGTATGGTCATGAGCACACCTCGGCTCTTGGGTTTGCTCCTTCCTTTAGGATTGGCTCGGCCCCTTTGCTTGCCTGGAGCTCTCTGAACCCCGCTCCCATCTTAGTGGAGGTCGCAGCCTAAAGAGCCTAAAGAGGACTGATTGCAGAGGGTGGATGGAGAGACCATAAAATCAAAAAAAAAGCAATAAAATCTTGGATTTGATTGCACAAAACAGGAAGAAAATCCATTCTCCAGGCCAATCAGGATGGCCCAGGCAGAGGTGGGATCACTCCCAAGTTCATACTTGGTGACTGCAGCATCCGTCAGGGCTACAGACAATCTGCGTCTCATTAATCTTCCCATATAAACAGAGGGGGACTCTCTGGAGCAGAGCGGTGTCGCTGGATGAATGGCCTGCTCTTGGAAAATAAACATTTCCAACTCTGCCCCGGCGTTTATTTTTGCAGAATGCCTTTGCTGTGCTGCAGTGCTTTGCTGACAGCAGGACACGCACTGCCCTGGGACAGCCCAGACCCATCCCGGGAGGCCTGGAGTGATGCAGAGTGAGAAACACCCCCCATAGAATGGCGTTTTTTGTACAGAAATTGGGAGTTTTCTTTTTTCCCATCTACAAAAGGCTGCCAGGTGCAGGCTGGGATCTGCGCTCACCCAAACATGCCTTTAATTCTGATTTATTAAGATGGTTATTGTATAGATGATTAGAAACATATTCTGGGAGATTTAAGGGCCTCGGAGCAGACATGCAGCCATTACAGAGCTGTTAATCCTCTATAAATATGCTTTTAATCATGCCAGTATTTAACATTCGATAACTGTCCTATTAAATGTAACATATAGCTGGTGGCTTTGATATCAAGAATGACAAGCTGTTGCTCTCTCCCACAGGCTCACTGACTTCTGCTGCTCAGGAAATACCCCCAAACCCACCTGTGGACGCTCACCCCAACCCTCACCCTCCCACCCCAAGGCTCTGGGTTGATGCTTGCACATTCCTGCACGAGGACCACCAGCAGTAGAGGGATTTGCTGCAGGCTGTGGCAGGTGAGTGCCTTTTCACAACTGGGAGGGATCACCGAGCCCAACTCCTTTTATTGCTGCCTGCTTGTTCTTTGGCATCACTCAGTGCATCTGCTGCCTTTGCCCTGCAGAGCTGCATGCAGTTCTGACATCAGGAAGAGTAAATTCTATGACCAACCCATATTTTGAGACTTTTCTGGTGGACAGAAGGAGGCAAGCAAACCCCATACGCTCAGTTGGTTATGAATGACATCACTTGGGCAGGTTCCCATGTGTCTGTTCCCCACGGTGGGCAGGCTATGGGAGAAAGCAGGCTGTGTGTGTGAAAAAAAACAATAAATGTCACTCTGTGACATTATTTTAGCTGGAAAATGCTCCCCATCACACCACTCATCCCATACGTCCTACAGTGCTTGCGGCTGCCCTTTGCTTTGCAGGAATGCCAGCATGAAATGATGTCTGTGGCACTGCTGGGCCCATGCCAAGGGCTGAGGTATCCCCGTCTGCCTCGGCTGTTGTGCTTCCTTTGTTGATGGCTCTGCAAATCGATGTTTTGTCCCCAACACCGCCCGGCTGTCCCTTGGCTGGGGCAGGACAAGGGGCCATTCTTCATGGAGAACAGTTGGGGATCTCATGGCAGGGTGGTTGGCTTCCAGCCATCGCCTCCCACCGCCCTCCACACCTCGGTCATAGCTGGGCCATGCCATCCACTGGGACCCATGCCATCTGTGGCAGGGGACAGGAGCAGCCAGCAGCAGCCAGGGGTGGCCCTGTGTTCACAGCGCATCGCTGGAGCACATGCAGCAGAAGGGCTCAGATGAGAGGGGTATGGAGATCTTAAGGTGCTTTCTTAGAATGGGTTCGTTTGCACATTTCTAGGAGGGGTGCGGGGCAGCAGAGTGCTGTGTGATGCACGGTGCTGTGTGATGCACGGTGCTGTGTGATGCACGGTGC
The DNA here is from genome assembly GCF_026119805.1 of Tympanuchus pallidicinctus. NCBI lineage: Eukaryota > Metazoa > Chordata > Aves > Galliformes > Phasianidae > Tympanuchus > Tympanuchus pallidicinctus. Next base: position 4,572,446 of record NW_026294748.1, read on the forward strand.
TCTGAGCTGCTGGCTCACTGCCGACAGCACAAATGCAACAAATAAATGGCTCCCCCTTCTCCTGCAAACCCAGGAGCAGCCCAAGAAGTGAAGGTTAAGGCCCCCGGTGCTCCCAGCTCCGTTTCCAGCACCTCACCTTGTGCCTCGGTGCCTCTCTGTGCGCTGAGCCAGGCAGGCACTTGGAGCAGGAGCTGTTTGCTTTGGCTCACAGCAGGCTTTGTGCAGCCGCCGGCCAGCTTTCCACAGCCCACCCTATGGACATCCCTCCCTGAGCACCTACCTGGGCCGCCGGCACCACCGCGTATTTTGGCTGTGCTGTGCTGTTTCTGTGCCGACCTCCCCCTGAAGGTGTCAGCCGGGGGGGCTGTGAGGACCTGCCACCCCCTGCCCATCTCTCTGTGAGCCATCATTTCCAGCCCTGGAATATTCCCTGCATCTTTTTGCATCATTCCCTGTGGGTTGGGAGTGTGGTGTAGCTCAGGATGCAGGAGGCTGTGTGAGTGAGGATGCTCAATGTGGAAAGAAAGGGGAAAATAAATCACAGCTGTGACTTTTAGCCCTTTGCAGTCCTCAGTGCTCAAAGTAATGCAGGATCTGAGAGAGGGCAGGGGCACGACTTGGTGCTGCTGCTCACCTTCCCCAAGCACAATGCGTTCAGAATCCTGAATAGATGTTTTCATCACATCAAAACCTGCCTGCAAAATGCTGTCTGGCAGAACTCTATTCAGCTGGAAAAACACCGGCTCGCTCTCGCTTTGAGTTATCTCCATGGACCTCATACAAAGTCTCATTTATTCGCTCCCTTTTCGGATGGCCTCCACTTCTCCATCTCCAGGCGTTCACAAATCACGATTTGCATCTCCAGCATCAGCGCTCAGCAAGAACTCTCTATTTCATTTTGCTTCTGTTGCTGCCGTTTCTTCTGCCTTTTGATTCCCTCTTGGATGTCTTTGAGCTTTTTGCTGACTCTGAGAGGTAGAAAAATGCTTTTTTCTTTAGTGCTTCTGATGCTAATGAAATTTTTCAGCCCCAGCACATGAAATCAAGCAAGCATTTGGTGTCTGTCAGATCCCAATGAACTTATCTGCACTGCAGTAGGGCTGGCTATGTTTAGGGCTATAACACAACAGCACGAAGTCATTGTTATCCTAGGACCATGCTGTGTTATTTCTGTCCATCCTGGTATCTGAGGGGAGCAGGGACACTTCTGGCCTCTCCAACTTAGTATTTTCCTGGGGGAAATCTGAGTGCAAACAGAGTAAGGCAGTACATCTATTTAGGGACAGCTGGGGAGGTTCATTTTTTGCCGAGTGCAGAATTTGCTTTAACAGCTTTGTTCAGTTCTCACTGAGGTTAAATCTCTGCTAAAAGAGCAGTGCTGCACTGCACAGCTGCCCAGGGAGTGGGGAGTCACTGTCCCTGGGGATGCTCCATAACCATGGGGATGTGGCACTGAGGAATGTGGGCTTGGTGGGGCGGCTTGGGGTTGGACTCAGTGATGTTGGAGGCCTTTCCCAACCTTTATGATTCTATGGTTCTGTGCTCCGTGTGCTGCTGCCTGCAAACCAGGCCTTGGGCTGCTTTGGGATGGGACTGTCTCCATCAGTGCTGGGCACAGATTGGCTGCGTGGGGGCTGTCAGAATGGGAAACCTTCCCTAGAAAACCCCTCCTGGCTGCAACTCCTCCTTACACCTCCTTCAGAGCCTCATACAGCTTCAGTCTGCTCCTAATGAAAGCAAGCCAAACCCTGCCTGCTTCCTACCACCCACAGGCAGTCAGTCCACCAGGCCCAATTCTGGCAAACTGGGCAGGGTTAAACCTACCCTCAGTGCTACCGGCCCCTATAAAGAGTCTGACAACAAACCACTCCAAAAGCATGAAGGACATCTGTCCTTCCCTGGCATCTCCACCCTTCTGGTGCTCCCTGACACCAACAGATGGAGGCCACAAAGTTACTTCATCCCTCAATCATTTTCCCCCCTTTGCCTTCGTTAAACTGCAGTGCACCCTTCAGTGCGAGGAAATGGCATCCACGTTCCTCTTTTACTGCTCACAACTATTCGGTGATTAAGAAAATGGGGGAGCTGGGGGCACTCATTCTTGACCTCGGGGAAGGCAGGAGGCTTATAAAAGCTCTAAGTGCTGCAGAAATTATGAGGCAATTAAAAATCAGGGCCAGAGCTGGGCCTGGGACAATAAAAACGAGAGGAACTGATGTCAGCCCCGTGCAGGGCGTGGGGAACCACGACCTGTTCAGCCCCAACTGGAAATGCAGGAGCATTCGTCTCAGAGTTTACCAAAGCTGAGCTTGGGTTTCTCGAGCTTCCAAGAGCCAATGAACCCAAAAATCAATGGAGATGTCAGTGCAGATTAGAAGGGTGCGTTTTCTAATCGCAGCTCTCATTTCTTTTGGAGCTGGGTGTTTCCAAGAGCAGGAACTGATGTCCTCAGGTGAGGCTATGTCAGATCCAGTGGTGAAGTCCCCATCCCTGCAGGGGTTCAATAAGAGGATGGATGTGGTACTGAGAGACGTGGACAGTGAGCATGGCAGGGATGGGTTAATGGTTGGAGATGAACCCAGTGGTCTTTTCCAATCTTAATGATCCTGTTCTCTTCTGTGACCAGTGGTTGGGTTTTTCCTTCAGGTGTCAATGACTTCTTGTGCAAACCTCTTGTGTTCAAGTGCGTGGTGGCAGGGAGTGAATGCTGCTCTCTGCATCCTCTTAGGAAAGTCCCAGAAAGTGTCACCTGGCTCTTAGATCATGCTGAGAACATTTGCCCACGTCCTCTGACCAGCTGTAAAACAGGAAAAGACCAAAAAAGGAGAGTTTTTCAGTCTGCATTCATTAAGCTCTCACCCTGCAGGTTTGCTCAAGTTTGGTCATGTGTTTGCTTGTCTGTACTGGAGTGCTGGCAGGATGAGAGCAATATGGGTCTATTTGGCACGGAAAAGGGCCCAGAACAGAACCCAGCTCTGGCCCGAATGTCCCAAAAGGGTCCTGGCCACTGTGAGCAGCTCCAGTTGGAAGCAAACTCCCAAAACCAGGTGGGTGAAGCCGAGAACAGGCACAGCTCATTGCACATAAATGATGGCGTTCTCACATCCTCCCACAGCATCCACTGCACTGATCATTTGTGCAACGAGTGCTGGCATTTCCCCAACCTCATCCACAGCAGCACAGACCAGGAACCCCATTCTCCATCTCAGCGGGATAAACGGCGACCACAGAGACATTTTGCAATGCTTTGCAGCGTTTCAAAACGTGCTCTGTGTGTCACAGGGGGGTGGAAATATTTCTGTGGCAGAACTGCATTGCAGCATCTGCACTCAAGGGAAGAGGGCTGGGGCTGCCTGGGGGCGTGCTGTGTGTCAGAGCACCGCACAGCTGGCTGGAAACTTGGTGAAGCATCGCATTTTGGGGGGTGTTGGTGCTTTTTTAGTGGGACAGCTGTGCCATGGCAGAGCTGGGAGCTGAGCCTCAGTTCCTGACTGCCACCCATTCTTGTTCCTCTTTCCCATGCACTCATTTGCAAGGGATGCTGGCACAGGCAGCCTTGGCTGCAGCATGGACACATGGCAGTGCCTGCACCAGCAAAACCAAACATGCAAGTGGGAACCACAGGCAGCCCACACCCAAATGGGCCTGCAGGGGCCCTTTTTGGTGTGGAAGCACTCTGCAATATGGTAGCCCCAATGCACGGCCCCTCCACTGCCAGCCCCTCGCCCCAGGCTCTTGCAGCTCTGTTTTTACGGGCAGCTCGTTAGCTTCCCTGCTCACTCAGTTTATGTTTGCTGGCTCTCGCTGGCGTTTCCCTCCCTGTAAAACAAGAATGCACAAACACGGGGAGAGGGGTCCCAGCAAGGAGGGTGCACATGGGAAGCAGTGGGTCTGGGTTACCCCTGGGGCTGGGAGAGGAGGACAGGGACCCGATCTCCTCACTGCCTTTAGCCCTTCCCACTCACCAGATACTCTGCTTCTCTCCTGTTTCAAAGGCTGCATTAAAATCCCAGGCCCTACTGAGAGTGGTGTGGCTGAAGGTATGAAATCCAGCCTCGCTGCTTTGTTTCCTGAATGATTTTCATCCCAGCTCATGCTATCAGATTGGCCTTTTTTTTTTCTTTTGGATTTTATGAATGAGTGTAATCCTTCAGCAGGAAGGGAGGTGTCAGCTCAGATGCTTTGGTCCTCATGTTTTGGTGGTCATTAATAACGCCTGCAGTGCTTTCTGGAAGTGTGAGCCAAAGGCTTGGGATGTAACAGCTTCCTAGTGGAAAAAGTGAGTTTCTTCCAAATCAAAAGGTCTCACAAAAACAACACCTGGTTTCTGATATCTTCTTTTCACTTCATTTCAAATGCTTTGCTCTGCTCTCGTAAAAAAAAAAAAAAAAAAGAAAAGAAATGTGAGTGTAAAGTATTATTGTACATCATTTGCCTTTGCCTTGTTTGAGGTGCGATTTTATACTCAGATCCGTATTTGTAATAGAGTTGCCTGCTTTTAACAAGTCATTAGATACCACAGGGAAATATTTGTGCCTGGTTAGCAGGGAGCAACGGCTCGCTGCCCAGATGGAGCATCCAATGGCACGCTGCCCACGTGGAGCACCACGGCTATTTGCAGCTGAAAGGGGGGATGCATGAAGTCTCGCTGGAGCCAGGCTGTGCCCAAGCAAGGGGAGCACCCCCAAGGGTGAGCCTCAGCCCCCTGGGTGCCCCATCCTGGGAAATGCAGGGCTTGGGGTGCCCGAGCAGGGCTGTGTCCTCAGATCCACGTTCTGCACTGCGCACACGGCAGTGATGCTCCCACCCGTGGATTCATTGCAGCTGCATGCCTCCACCTTGTGATGGATCCCAGATGATTTCTCAGCCAGAGCAGCGCAGCCACTCATGTTAGATTATAAACTGGAACTTTTACAGGCTGTATGTGGGGTTTGTGGCTTCCTTTCCCTCTCTCTGTCTCCGAAGTCCGTGTTTCTTCATAAATCATCCTCTAGCCCAAGCTGCGTCTTGCTGTTTTAAGTTTAACTAGCTTATTTTTTTGCTGATAAGCTGGACTTTGAATTCTTCCCAAGATCACGGGTCGGGGCTGGTAATATCATGAAGGAGAGACTGTTAGTTGTGATATATCACATGCCAATGAGAACGGCACGGAGAGCTTGCAGCAAGCAGCTCGTTTCCCCTGTATCAGCATTTACAGGCAGAGCACTTGTATCTTGCAGAGGTGGTGGGAGGGAAGTCAGGTCTCCCACCGAATATAAATTATGTCTATTGTTGGAGCCAACTCAGCAGAGTCACAGAGCAGAGCTCTAAGGTATGTGCAAAGGGTAAGGGAAAAACGGGCACCAGTGGCAGGGAGGTGTTCTGGTATGTGCCTATTTCTCACACTGTATTGGTGCAGAAGACTTTTTAAGGCTTTGATCCTGACTTCACTCCTGATTTCTTCTCTTGAACCATCCTCAGTCCAAAGAAACCCAAATCCACCCAAGGTTGGGGCTGAAGGGTGGGGTGCAACAAAGCTGGAGTGAAGTATATCTGCTACACCCTCTTGCTCTCTTTTATTCTTCTTTGCCACCACCCTGACAGCAAATAAATTTCTGTTCTTGACATCTCCAAGCAAACACATTACATTCTCAGATCCATCATGCTCTGATCCTTGTTCTCACAGCCAGTGACCAAGCTCCTTTCCCAGTATTGCCATTGACTTTGGCCAATTGCTCCCATGGCCATGCTGCTATATGGACTTGTCTGCTCAGCACTCCTTGGAGTCCACAACAGCTCCCATCACGTCCCATAGAGACTATAGTCCCAAGATCATGTTCCTGTTGGGTTAATCCTCCAGATCCCAGAGGAGGGCATAGCACAGTTCGTCCTTATCAGAGGAGCTTTTATCTGACTCCTGCTCCTTTGCAATAAGGGTGGGAGCTGGCCTGGGGCTCCCTGCAGTGAGAGCATCTTACTCAGTGCCCCACTGCTCCAGAGACAGTTCCCTGTGCTGCAGGGATCAGACAGTTTGTCGCGTCGGAACATTTTTGCTGCTTGCCCAGCTGGGGTCTGGAGATCAGCCAGGGTCCCTCCGTGGGAAGACGAGATGTGGAGACACGGTGCGGATGCACTCGGAGCTTTGCTTTCTTCATGGGAATCTGTTTCACTCTCCTAATCTGCTCTTTTTTTTCTTTTTGCCTTTTGGAGGCTATTTTGATTCGAAAAGATTCTGGTTTTTCTGGTCTAAAGTTCAGTTTTGTTTGTCTATAGGCTGTGTGCCAATGGCGTCTGCCCTGTCCCCGCTGCCTTAGTCACACAGTCACACAATCATTCAGGTTGGAAAAGACCTCTCGGATCGTTGAGCCCAACCCCACCGTGCCCACTGCCCACATCCCTCAGTGCCACATCCCCACAGCCCTGCAACATCCCAGGGATGGTGACCTCCCCACTCCCTGGGCAGCTGTGCAACGCAACATCTCTCTTTCTGAGAAGAAATGTTTCCTAACAACCATTCTGAACCTCCCCTGGTGCCATTACCTCTCATCTTTGCCTTCTAGCAAAAGCCACCAGTACACACAGCTTGAAAACACTTCTTCATTTTTGAAGGGAAGGATCATTTTTGCTGGCAAACCCCTCGGATGAGGGCTGTGCACCCCACGATGAATCCTGTTGGCAGGGATGCTGACAGCATCCTCAGTGGCTCTGTGCATCCCACTGCCTTGCTACAGCATCCCTTTGTGGTTGAACCTCTGCAGTGAACTCCTTGAAGAAAGGAGAGCTCCATCACATATCTGCTGATGGATGGGTGTGTATTTACCTTGGCCTTCCCATCTCATGGCTGCGGGAAGTTATCTGAGTGATGAATTCGTCCATGCGAGGACCTTTGGATCATGGGGGCAGAGGGGAAGCATCTATTACTTCGGTTTGGCACGGGGGGGGAAGGAATAACAGAGAGGAGCCGGGTGGTGGTTGCACATCAAAGCCTATTTCTTGGCCTATCTCCTACATTTCATCTGGCCGTGGTGAAACTGCGGGCACAAGGAGCTGTCTTGCACATCCCATCCTCGTGTCTGTGTCTGCAGGGGGAGAAAGGAATGTCTTGATTTCTGCACGCTGGGTGTGCTGCTCTCCTCCCTGCCTGCCCTGCCAGGGATGCATTCTTGCAGGGCAGAGAGCCCTGGCATCCATCAGCCCCGGGTCACTGCCGTGCCACCAGGAGCAGCATCTGGCTGCACGGGCAGTGCCAGCAGTGTGGGATCACTCGCTCTCCTCCATCCCCCATCCTCAAAACTCTCAGTGTGTTCTCCATGAAGGGACCTTTTGCCAGCATTGTGCAACACCGGCTGTGTTTTCCATGAACTTTGCTCAGCCTTTATTCTGTGCCACCAGGAGAAAGAGCGCTGCTGGTTCCCGGTGCGCACCGCTGTCACAGCCCCACGTCAGGCTTTGCTCTGTGTGCTCTCACCGTGTTGTCCCTGGAGCAGCCAAGCAGCATCAGCACAGCCCTCCAAGCACCCGGCTCCCTCAGCCCCTGGCTGCCAGCAGAGCTGTCTCACCGTGCTCCAAATGAGCATTGTGGCACAGACATGGGGGTGCACACATATCAGGTGACAGCATCCCCTCCTCACCCCCCAAGAAATCCATTGTGTCACTCCAGCCCTTCTTACTTCACTGCTCTTCCAAGGCCTCGGTGCCATCTGTCCCACTGAAAGCTATCACCCAAAGCACTGATGCCATACCGGCCATTGAGGCTTGCTATTTTATATTTTTCCCCCTTGGTTTTTGTTGCTCAGATCCAGGTTTACTAATCCCACAGCATCAAACCATCTGCTCACAGGTGGCAGCTGCTCCACGGGATGGTAAAATGATGCCTGCACTGAGTTGGGTTGCTTGGGAGGAGACAAGGAGGAGAAGACCCACATCTGGGACCTTCACTGAGCTGGGTACAGAGAACTGCCTCAAGAGAATGAGAGCTTGGTCTGGTGACAGCTGGCACTCAGACTTTTTAGATCTAAGTGTTCTGCAGGTGGGGCAAAGCCATGTGAATTGGGCAAAGCCATCTAATTTAGCCAAAGCTGCCTAAAGCACGCAAAGGCCCTTCCCAAAGCTGCTGATTGGAGAAGCCTTTGTTCAAATCACTGCTCTTGAAATCCATATGAACTCCTGAAAAAACTGCAGATTTAATCCCATCATGGCTCATACCTGGTGGGTTTGACTCTCCGAACTCTGCCTGTAGGTATCACACATCAAACCAGGGTGTCTGTGTTGTGCCGACTCCAGTAGAAACTGGGAATTCCCCCTCCAGCAACGTATCAACCCAAATGGGAGTGGGAAACACAAGACCCCTACAGACCCCTTTCTCTGCCCAATTAACTCGTGCATCCCCTCCCTGCCTGCCCAGCAGCTGCCACAGTGCATCTCTTGTGTGCAGACGGCCATCCTCACCGCGGCACGGCGCGGTGCTCCTCATGGGGCAGACAATGGCGTGGGCATGAATGGAGAATGCTCTCCTCTGTGGGGCTGACAACAGTGCTCTGTTCCCAGGCGAGTTGTCCTCGGGCTCCTGGGCACGTACTGCTCCCACCCCACACAGCCCCCGCTTTGATCCCACTGCTGGCTGCTTGGGTTTTCTTACTGCTCCTCCAAAATGCGGCGTGCTGAAAAGATGGGAGGAGGTGAAACCATCTCAGCCAGCTTGACAGAGCAGAGAGCCTGAATTGGCCACAAACCCTCAGGGCACAGTGGGTTTCGCAGCATTTTCTCATGGCAGTTCTGGGTGCTGTTGAGAAGTAGGGTACGAATTGGATGTGGGAGTCCAAGATGGAAGTGAGGGGAAGCTCAGGTTTTGAATGACAAAATATGTGAATTGACAGAGCCCTCTTCTCCCTTTTCTACATTTCTTTAAATGAAGTTTTGAGGGATGTCCAAACACAGACAACTTCAGCCCAAATGGAATTTTATCCCCCCCCAAAAAAAATTCGTGAACAACTTAAGAAGAAGAGCAAGAAGAAACTGAAAGCCAGATGTAACCATAACATTAGATGGCTTTTAGCTCAGTGTCAGACTGTGCAGGAGCTCTCACTGAGGAGGTTTCTCCAATATCTGTAACTGGGCATTGAGGCAGCTGTGAACCTTAGCTCACTTGGTGCCTGGGCTGCTGCCCATCTCCAGTGGGAGGGTCTGACCATCTCGTTCAGCTCTTGCTATCAGCTGCTGGAATGAGGAAGAGGGAACAGGCAGAAAGTCCGTGGAACACCGCAAAGAGAACAGAGGGCACAAAGAGTGAACTGATAAGCAGTGCCCCGTGCACACAGCCATACACTGGCACCAGCTGGTCTGCAAGCACAAGCCCACCTTAATGCCTTCTGCGACCCCATCTCCTTTGCTCCCAAAGGGACCAGGACACTCTGGCCACAAACAAACAGGGGTGAACATGCATGGGCTGGGCAGAGCAGCCCCTCCTGTCCCCCTGCCCTGCAGCCCATGCAGCGTTGGGTCCTGGTGCTCTCCAGCATGTTTAACTTCACTCTGTTTTTTTGCCAGAGCCTGTTATTAAGAAATAAGGCTCTGCCTTTATATCATTCCTCTGAGCGCCTGTCTGATGTCATTCTGTCTGGCAACCAAGCGATCAAAAAGGAGCTCCCCTGGGAGAAATTTCTCAAACAAACAGCCAGCAAGAAAAAAAATAATACCCCATTAAATATAATAAAGCACAAGAAACCACGGTGTCTCCCTGATAAATGGAAAGGGAGTGTAACCTAGAATGCAAACACACAAGCCTTCTTCTAGCACCCTGAGCAGGACGGCAGCGTGCCCTGTGCTCACCTGGGCGATTTTCCTTAACCAAAGCTGTGTCACAGCCTGGGCTCACGTCAGCAGCAGTTCTGGCTCTTCATGTTTTCAAGCAGATTGAGTTTTCACTCTTGTATAAAGCACATGCAAAGCAAATTCTGGCTCTGCTCCTACATACTCCCTACATCTGCAGTGATGACAAACACCCTGCTGCCAACCCTTTGGAGTCCATGGGTTCTAGTTTGGACAGCTCTGATTCCTCTTCCTCCCTTCTCCCTCCTTCAGTTCTTGTGGTGTTGGCAGAGCCCCTGGAGCCCTGCTTGCAGCAATGGGCTGAAGGAAGTCACAGAATCGTAGCATCGTTTGAGCTGGAAAGGCATCTAGTCCAACTGCCCTGTCAATGCAATCAAAGCAAACTCCCAGGTGGGAGAAGGAGCCCCGCAATGCCAAAATATTTCACAGCCACAAAAAGGACAAAGCGTTGACTCTGGATTTGGAAAATGAAGACAAGAGGAATTTCTTATTCAGCCTGTCAGAACAGAGTGTCTGAAAAGGAGCTGTCGTGGAACGGAGCGTGAGCGCCGATAACAGCCGCCCATCCGAGCTGGATGGCAGCTGACTGCTCTTGGATCCGTCGTGCACACATCTGTAGCTGAGATCCTCCTTTCCAAAGTGCTGCTCCTCAGAGCACTTCACAGAGGTCATTCCTCTTTGCAAGCCTGTTCCCTCCTTGTAGATCTCCCTGCCATTTTCTTCCCTCCTGCAGGTCTGGGCAGCATGAGGAGTTGCAGCAGTCCCATGGCATGAGTGCACATGTGCACCACTGCCCTTTTTTTTCACAAGGTGGGAAAACTTTTGGAAAATCCTGGGAGATTTCTCTTTTTTCCTGCTGCCTGAGGCCGGTTTCCTTCCTCGCAGATTGCAGGGTCCCAGGCGGTGCAAACAGCCAGAGCAGCCCAACCCTGCGGATCTTTCCAGGGCAGCTCTGTGCATCCCCTGCCACCAGCTCTTCTCTTTGCAGTGAGAGAGGAAACTGAGGCACGGGTCTGACCTTCTCCTCTTGCAAAGGAGATCTGCAGACAAATGGGGCAAGTAACCCCTGTGCCAGGCAATGACTTTGTTTCCCTTCTGTGGCCAGGAGCAGGACAGGAGTGAGGCTGGCGGAACTCAGAGCAATGAAAAGATAAATTCAAGCTAAAGCAGTGCACACATTCATATGTTCACTATGGGAACAGAGGTGTGTGGGTAAACGGCAATTTTGCCACGCTCCTGCTGCATTCTGCTCACTTGCTGCAGGTGTAGGATTCACCCCAAGCTCCACATCGAACCTCTGCAGATGGAGGGGAGTCCCTGCCTCTTCCCACCATCTGCTGCTGTGGGCTTCTCGGCTCCTGTCTTGCAGGACTGCTATCTCCCACGCTTGGCTCGGGGAGCTGAAAGGTTTTTCAATCATCTGCTAATGATAGGAGAGCAGCTTTTATTCCCTCTCTCCCCCACTCTTGGCAGGAAAGGTGGAATGCGGAGCTCGAGAGGAGCAGCCACCTTTCAGGCCAACAGCTGCTTTGGGGGATGGGTTAGATAAATGTGCAGGGTTTCCAATCAGCCCCACACACCTCGGTCAGAACGCTTCACTGGAGCATAGCGTGGGGGAATGGCTGCTGATAACACCGTGTCCATCCCAGCCATCCCCACAAACTTTCCTGGAGGAACCCACACCACCGGAGGGGACTGCAGTGGCTCACAACCTCACCCGACCCCAAAGGGCAGCGATGCAGATGGCAGTGGAAAAATCAGGTCAACGTGCTTTGGAAAGAGCTGAAGGTCAGAGGGATCTCCTCCAAACCATCTCTTGCTGCTTTTGGATGCTAGGAGAAACCAACTCTGCACTGAAGCTCTTGGCACAAGGCAGGACCAAGGTGTGTTCTCCCCATGCCTTGTGAAGGGGGAGCGGGGATGAAGCCCAACTGGGAATTTAGCTCTGGGCATTAAGGCTTCACCAACTGCCCATCAGCCATCACTGCATGCCTGCCAGCAGGGTGGCAACGGGATGCATGGGCCACCAAGGGGGAACCCCGTGGTCTGTGGGTTTTAAGGCATGAGACAAGTGGGGAAAAGCGTTCCTGGAAAGGAGATGCAACCCAGGGATGAGGATCTGCAGCCACCTATCCGGATGGGCTCTGTTTCATGCAGGGATGGGCACAGGGAAGGGGAGAGAAGCAGCTGGGACTGAATCCTATCTGGGCCCTGCACAGCACAGCCCTGCCATGGCCCGGTGAGCTGTAATCCTCCGTGCTCCAAAATCAAAAGCTGTCTCTCCTTTTTTCTGAGTTGCCAAGGGATAGAAATCCCACCAGAATCCAGAGCATATCATTCCGGGGGGAGATTTAGACTGGAGGAAGGAGCAGAATTGGTTATTTGATGATTGTTTTTTGTTGGGTTTTTTTTTTTTGCAAGTCCTTAATATCTCCCTCCCCTCCTTTGCTGCACAGCACAGATCCCCCTTCCAACACATGCACAAGAGCAGAGCTGAACCATTCGCACAGAAAACAGGTGATAAATCACGGGGCAATTGATTCAAACCATTCCAGGGAATGGGAAACACATGGACGGCCTTTCTAATTAACTGTTTGATATGGCTGCGGTGAGTTTGGGTGTAGTTTCCAATGTTTTGCCTTTGGCTTGTCTCAGAGCTCTCCATGGTAACTGCAGTTTACCGGAAAGTGAGAAAATCCTGCGTTCAACAGAGCTAAAGTGACTTGTTACAGTTCAGCTCCACCACAATAAAAAAGCAAAAAAAAAAAAAAAAAAAGAAAAAAAAAAAAGAAAAAAGTAAATAGTGTTTCCTCTGTGGGAACGTTCTCTTTTCTCTTTCTCTTTCCAGCTGGAAAAACACAACAAAATCAAAGGTCCTTCTGCTCCATCTGTCCATCTCCCGTCTGTAGGTTCTGGTGGGTTGCAGAGCGTTGTGCTCCAGGGTTTGCAGCTCAGCACAAGGGCTGAGAGCACAGGGACACCAAAGTGTGCCTCTCCCATGGGAGACCATGGGGTCAGCAAGGTGCCCTGGGGACACTCAACCCCAACCCATCTCATGTCCAGCCAGCGTCTCCCATATCCATCGGCCGCGTGCAGCCAGCGCATTAAAATCTCATTTAAAAAGGAATCAAGGTTTAATCCATCTGTGTTTGAAAATGGTCTTTTCCCATATCCTGCTTTTGGCACGGCCTCCCAGCTGGGGCATTGCACCTCACCCTATAATGGGCACAGCTGCTGCAGCCGGGGGTCCCACGCCAGCATTGAGCAGCCAATGGAGCTGCCATGTTCATATTTTATCTTTTATTTGCCTTCTTTTTTTTTTTTTTCTCTCTTTCCTCCTATTTTACCCTTTCTGCACCACAACTCCCTGGGGCCCCAGCAGAACATCTGGCCAAGCCACTTCTGGTTCCATTTATTGGCAGATAATTTATTTGTGGACCAAAAGGGAAAAGCGACCCAACGTTCAGTGGAGGTGTGTTGGTAGGGCCTTTGGTGATGCTGCTCAAACACGAGCTCCTTAGGTGTGATCCAGAGCCAAGGAAGTCGAACACAGATCTCCCCTTTGGATCCAGAGCTGTCAGATCTCAGTCCAAACACACGGAGGGAAATCAGTCGAATCCACGCTCTGTGAATATTATTGGTTTTATTCATTTGCTGGGAAGATTTGGAGGTATTCACTCCTTGCACACATTACCAGAGCAGCTTCCACTTGGATAAGGAAATTAAAGAGTGCAAACCACCACTTCTCACTTTCCTGTCCATTTCTCTTTCATGCCCTTTTTGCCCCCATCCCTTTCTTGCAGTGTATGAGCACAGAATAGAGGCAGGCCACAGCACACGAGTGCTTTGAGGCAGGACAGCCCTCTGTATCCTCGCCTTCCCAGCACCCAGGCTCCCTCCCCATCGCTTATTCCTGTTGCAGCAGTGAGCTGCACTCATTGCATGTGAAAGGTGTCAGCAGGCTGCTCTCCTGTCAGGCTCACGGAGCTCTTTTAAGCACATCCAATGGCTGTGGATGCTATTCAATTTCTCCCATGTTTGGTTAAATCATCCAGCTTTCAAAAATATCAATGATTTTTTTTCCTCCTTCTTTCCTTGCACAACCAAAAGCGTTGGGTTTATTTTTTTCTTCACATCAAAATCCAGAGGCGTTTTCCAAGGAGGCATTTTGGGGGAAAAAAAAGAAAAAAATAGTGAAAAAACTTCACAAATTCAGCAGCCAAAAGCAATGGAGCCCTCTCCCCAGGGAGGAGTTTCATTTACTTCTGGCATTGCCACGCATACCAGTGGTCAGCCCATTGTACACGTGGCTAATCGCAGTGTATAGAGTGAAACAGGATTCTTTGCATCAGCTTTTGGGAACGAGAGCCTGAGCCTGAATGCTTCCCTGCACTGAAACACCTTCACGTGTGCACAGCGCAGCACCTGGCAGCTGAGGGGGTTCTGAGCTCTCTGACAACTGCTGTTCCCCCATTTCTGGGTGGCAGCTGGCACTGATGTTTACAGGCTCCCCAATGTGGGGTCCCCATCCCTGGGGGTGTTCCAGAGCCATGGGGATGTGGCACTGAGGGAGGTGGGCAGCAGTTGGATGGGATGTTCTTAGAGGTCTGTTCCAACCTGAATGGCTCTGTCACCCTATTTCCATTGACTCAGCCTGCGTGCCAACCTCTCGGGCAGGTTTTGGATGGGATGTTGGTGGGAGCCCCAGCCCCTCCCTGGGGCTGACCATTCAGGCACAAGCCTCGGGCATCCACGTGCCACCAAGAGCTGCCTGGAGGCAAGGCGAGCTGAGCTGCCTGCTTTTCTGGGCTGACACAGAGGTTTCCTTCCCTCCCGGACTGCCCGTGCGTGACATCAGATCTCACAGCTCAGGCTCTCACGGGGCTTTTTCAGCTGTCATGAGATCAGCTTTTCCTGCTTGTGACCAAATCCAAACAATTTAAAAAAAAAAAAAAAAAAAAAGAAATCCAAGCCAGGAACAAAGTCACCAAATGCTTTCACAGCTTGGTAGGACTTTGGGATGGGTTTCAGCCCTGCTCTCGTTTGCCTTTCTGTTTTGACAGCAGAGGAATCAGTGGGACAGTGCAATAAACAGAGTGTTTACGGAAAGCAACTTTTTATCAGCATCTGATGGGTGTTTGTTTGGAGAAGCGTTAGCTGTAACCCATGGGGGATGCTGACTTCTGCAGTTCTCTGCCCCCATTAAGGTCTTACTGATGTGGAATGATTGAGAGGTCTGGGTCGTGTCCTTTTGTCTCCCCTCAGCACACAGAGGATGGCAGTAGATTCTTGTTGGGATGCTGGGACCCAGGGCCAGGGCTGTCACAGCCACTGACTGCTGTGGTGCTTCCTTCACAGGCTCTTCCTGCATTTTAAAGCCCTTAACCTGTTTTATTTCTGGGGAAAGCATCTGGCTTTCAGCTCCGGGTCTCTCCAGTCTGTCATTTCACACACATACACAAACATCCCTCTTTGGATGATGGATTGGGGCTGCACTTTGGCTTGGATCACACAGTGGCAGAGGGGCTTTGAAGTACTGCAAATTTCCCATTCCCTTCGTGCCAGCAGAAGAGCCCACGGGAGAGAAATCCATGCTGGGAAACACAGCCCTTGGCTCGTTTACAGTGGCCCAGCATCATCCCATATAGCATGACACACCCCACTAGTGCACCCTCAGCTCCCTGCGCTGCAAAGGGCTTCCAAAGCTGTGCAGTGCCAGCTTCATGCATGCACAAACGGCTTCCACAGCAGAAAGCCCTCTTGCACTGCTTTCCCAGCATCTCCATCCTGCACACTGTGTGGATTTGACAGCAGTTTGCAGGGTCCAGGACACAGCAGCCTGCGGTTGGTGTCCCATAGTGAGCACTGGGTCCCAGGACCTTTTGCCTTGCATGTGAGAAAGCCCGACTTGGAAAAATATGAGCAAGCACTCCGATGATTTTATGCTGATTTACTGGCTGAAGCTCTAAATCAGCACTTGTCAGAGGCTTGAGTTACATGTCTGTGCCGGAGACTGATGGGGCCAGCTGCCAGCACGCATTACCAAGGAGCAAACCTGAGCTGAAAGCATTGTTTTGGGCCTCGGGGTGAGCTAAAAGCATTCAGGTGATTTATACAGGAGGAAATGGCTTTATGTCCCGTTCGACTGGAGCCCCGAATGCTGCCAGCAGAGACTTGCAAAGTCTCCTGGTTTTAATCTTGCGCTCAGGAAGGACACCATCAGTTTAATGAATTTAAGCTCTGAACTCCCCATTAGGATGAGGTTTATGGGTGAAGTCCTGCCCTCGATGGAGCGAGTGGGATTTTGCCTCTGTGCATTTACCCAGCACGTTCTGCCCACTGGTTTTCTCATCTCACCACTCACCATGCTTTGGGTTCACCCTTGTATAATGCCCCCAGCTGCTTCAGTGCTGCCCCAGTGCTGCATCACAAGGAAAGAGGCAGTCAATAAATAAGGTGCCAGCAGATGGTGCTCCGTAATTTGCAGTGTCCTCACTGCGTTTTAGAAGCACAATAAGAAGAGATCTCCCCACTCTGTGCTTTCCCCAGGCCCCACTCCTGCTGCTTGTTTGCATCGCTGGGATTTTAGTTGTTCTGAAAACATAGGGGAAGGAAACTAACATGAAGAAATACATTGCAGCTCCACTTCAAAAGATTGTATTGCACACCAGCAGCCATCGCTGGTGTCTGGGACACCTACACGTCTCTCCTTGTCCCTGCCTCCCCTAACTCCTTGTCTGCTTTCTCCCAGGTTGCCCTGAGATGCTCTGAGGAATCGAACTCTTTCACTGCTCAGGCTTTGGGTGAGTGTTTCACAGCCCTCAGATATTGCCAAGCAGAGCGAAGGGGATGCAACACAGGGCATCCCATCCAGCACAGCAGCACCCCTGGGCATCCTGTCCCTCCTGGAGGTACCACCATCCCTACAGTACCACCATCCCCAGGGTACCACCATCCTCAGGATGCCACCAGCATCCCTGGCCGGCAGCACGGCATGGGCAGCAGGTGCAGGGATGGAGGCAGGAAACTGTTTATAGAGCTTAGGAAAAGCTGAGGTTTCTGGCAGGTTCCTGAGACGCTGGGTTTGGCCCAGGGCTCCGCTGTATAAATTGTGGGATTAGAGTCAAACATGAAACCGGAGCAAGAGGCCAAAGGCAGAGCTGGCAGCTGGCTGGAAGGACTTTTTTCTCTGCGCATGTCCAAGGGATGCTTTTGGAGGAGAGAAGGGTAAGAAAGAAAGGGGAGCCAGCAAAACAGGGGTGAAAATGACCCCAAAAATAAGAAGGATGCAACAAGAAGGCAGTGGTGAAGTGAATGCAGAGGCTTCTTGGTGGGAAGCATCTGCATAGAAAGGTTGCAGAGGGGATGGGAAAAGTCACCATCTCCCAGTGTCACACCGGGTGCTCCCTGACCTGGCACCAGTCCTCGCTGACACCCAGCACTGCCCTGCTCATGGTGCTGTGATTTTATCCCTGGTTCTGCTCGAGGTGCTGTTTCTGAGTTCACAGCCGTGCACTGGGCTGACCTCCCGCTCCCCGCGCTGTTTGGTTTGGATTAGCTGACTCACGGCTGTTTGGTGGGGCCAAGGCAAAAACACATCCATCCATGCAGGGCACAGAGGGAGATCTTCTCTACAAAGCACTGATGCGATGTGAGGTTGGCAGGAGAGCAATGTTTTCCCGAGAGCCTTAGCAAAACCTGTGATTTTTCATAGAAAGTTCCCTACTTGCTGTAGGTATCTCCCAGCACCAAGGGATGCACAGATTTCCAACATCAGCAATGTTATCTCTGTCCTCCCAGCTTTGTTTTCCCTAAGCAGCCGCACAGACGTGCCTGGGATGGAAGTCAGACATGGTCTGAATAGACACGAGGAATTCAAGCTGAGAAAGTCAGACCCTGTGCACAAAGCAGGAATTGGAAAGCAGAGCCACTCAGTCCCTGTGTTGCCTTCTTGCTGCCATGGGCATCTTCTAAAGACCCCATCCTTTCACCAGATGGTCCTTCGGCCCATCAGGAGACACATGACCCTCCAAGATGGGTGTCAGCTCCCTATTTCTTCTTCTCCTGGCTGTTGGAAAGGCATCCCTGTGTGCTCATCACTTTCTCCATTTACAAGTTCTTTCTCTAAACTCCCCAGCCAGGATCTGGCTCTGTCTCCTCCATCATCAGCACTGCCCATCCATCTGCAAGGGGCTGGAAGCATCGGGGTAAGCTGGGAGGCTCAGATGTGAATGCAGCCCCAGGTTGCTCAACTTTCTTCTCTTTCCCAAGTTTCTTCTCAGTCCCAGGTTTGGTCTCAGCTCAAGGCAGAAAGAAGGGTGAAGCAGCAAGATTTGGATCAGACCCAATGTTAGGCACGGAGTTGTTCCCAGTAACATTCCTTCCTGCAAACCAGAGTGCCGGTTCAAAGCAGATGGGTTGGTAGCACTCCCAAATTCCTCGTTGTGCTGGAATTTATGCAAAATGTATAGAATTAATGAGCGCAGGGGAAAGGCACTTGGACCGTCCTCACGTTCCTGACCTCTGTGCCACCGCTCCACTCTGCTGTATGTCACCCAGTGCTCTCCCCAGACAATGTCCCATTGATTGCCCAAGGGGATCATGGCACTGGGGGGGCCGTGCTGATGCTCTGCAGCGTGGCTGGGCACTGCTGGGCTGTTGGGAACACATTGCACAATGCCCAGCCTGTGTCTGTTGGTGCATCACCAACACAGTGTCACAGGGGGCAACACAAGGGTCTCATGGTGCAGGGGCACAGACATGCCTTTCTCGGGACGATGAGAGTCATTGATTTATTCCCTTTTCACACTGGAAACAGAATGCCCTTTAAAAAGAAAGCTTGAGCAGCGCTGCCCCCCTCTCACCCTGCTGCAAACCCTGAGCTCACCGTGGGTGATGTGACCCATCTGGAGGAGAACCCAGCCCCTTGCTCACAGAGCATCCATCAGAACCTCTTCCCATGGGCAGTGTCCCTAGATTCCTATTTTTCAGCTGAGTCTGGGGGGAAGAAGAGCTCAGTCAAGAAACTCCTGGCCCAGCTGCAGTTTGCAGTGCAGGGCAGGAACCCAGGCGTTGCTGAGCAAGGTACCAGCATGGCCATGGGATGCGTGGCAGCTCTGAGGGCTGGGATCCCCGTCCCTATTCTGTCCCCAGGGCCATGCAGGGGCTTTGCTCATCCCAGCTGCCCTGTGCCACGCAGGGATGCTGCTTGATTGTGTTTTACTTAACCTTTAATACCATGTTATTTCTATTTAAGCCTCATTCCAAAACAGAGCCTACAAGTGATAACAGAGCAAACAGACCTTCTGTCCCCTCTCCCTCCCCGAGGAAATATTTTTAGCTCTCGTAAACACAAACCATTTAAGCACTTGAGAGCATCCCAAGGGATGCAGCCTTCCTCTCCATCCTTTGCAGCCTACAGCACAACCCCAAATCACACCCTGATTTCTGGGCTCAGGCACCATTGCAGGCACAGCTCTGCAAAGCAGGCAATAAACTGGGAGTTACTTTCAAAGGAAACCCAAAGGAAGAAGCTGTTCAGAGCTCAGCTGGCTTTCCCACAATGTCTCATGGCTCTGAAAAAATCTCGTCCCTGTTGCTCCTGCTCCCAAATGCAGTGCAGGAGATGCTGAGCTGAGGTGACTGGTGAGCACCAAAATGCATCTCTCCAACATCTGCTTCCAGCTTTGGTCACAGAATCACTGCACTTCTCACCAAGTGTTCCTAAAAATTCATGGAAAATTCATCCATAGAGTGTGCTGAGCACAAGATGTCCCCAGGAATAGGGACAGCCAAGAAAAGGTTGGAGGAAGCCACCAGTGCTGGGAAAGGAAACTGGGAAATGCTTTGATGAGAGCACATATGGTGCGTGCTTGGATGCAGCAGTCCGCCAAAGAAGCTGGGGACTGGGACATGGTTTGGGACAGAAAGAGACTGTGGGACCTGGGGTGGCTTTGCAGAGCTTGGCTGGCTGGGGAGCTGCAGCCTGGGGAAGGGGCTCAGTGGCACTCGGATGGAGCGAGATCAGAGCTGGGCTCACATCCAAGGTTCAGGGCAGGGCACAACTGCAAATTTCCCAAGCTACCCAAGCTCCTGGGCCTGCAGCTCTGCAGCCTCCTGGGATCAGATTCCCATAATGGATTCCCAGCTGCAAAGATAGAAAGCATCCCAAAAGGGGCAAAGTACCATCTGCTGAGCAGCCTCGTTCTCAGGCTATTTGGGGTATTTTTATTTCTGAAGAAAGCAGAGAGCCAGGAGGAATTTCACCCTGATTCCAAACTCCTGTTTTCCTTCTCCCTTCCCCTGCAGTGATGCAACCCCATCCAACAGTAGCAGCTCTTCCCTCCATCCTGTCCCCTCTTGCTGTGAAAGCATCCCATTGCCATCACGTGCAAAAGGGCACAAACCTGAGCTCTGCTTTCTCCCTCCGTTAGGCATGTCTAGAAGTGATTTTCCCAGTTCAACCCAGTAAGTGACTTACGGCATCCATGGGACGTGCCAGGTGGTCCCTTTGGTCTGTGGATGCATTTGGTTTTGGTCAGGGCCACAGGAGCCATCTGAGTGCTTCCTCTGAGCGTGCCATGAGTAGCCCCAATGCTGAACTAATGTTATCTTAGCAAATGGCTTTGTTATGGCTGGGGGATTCCTTGAGGGGCAGTTTTTAATCTCGCAAGGCAGCAATCCTGATGCAGGGGGAAGTCTTTCACTATCGGCTCTGAGTGGCTCTCAGGTGGGAGATTAGGGGAAAGGCACACGAATCCCATTCCCAAAGAAGGAAAACGTGGAGTCTCTTTGCTGAGGTGTGGGAATGCCTGGGGGATGCTCAGTGCAGCTCCAACCACATGAATGCCATCACATCCACAGCAGCACCACCTCTCCTTTACTCTTTTTGTTCATCCCCACGCAGCCCAACCCAGTGTGCCCATTGCCCACATCCCTCAGTGCCACATCCCCACAGCTCTGCAACACCCCCAGGAATGGTGACCCCCCCACACCCCTGGGCAGCTGTGTGATGCAGCACTGCTCTCCTCCCCAGAAACTGAAACTGGTCCTTGGAAAGAAGCAGAGAAGCAGAAGAAGGGCTGAATCCTGAGGATGCAAAGTGCTTTGCGTATCCCCTGCAGCCAACCAGCCTCTGCTACAGCAAAGCAATGGAATTTCTTGCAAACGTCCTGATCTATCTGATATTTTCCTGACCTATCCCCAAAAAGCCAGTCCTAATGTCTAGAACAAGGAGGACACGGCTGCGCCTGCATCTCCTAACCTACTGGCATCCATTGGCTGCATCCATCCGTCTCCCTGCGCTTTATCAACATCTCCAGCCTCTGTGCCACGAGGGGAATGTCATCGGGTTTTTATCTCCTTTCTGCTCTGGGCTTATCAGTGATTTGTTTAATTCGAGTTTATGGCTTCCCTTGTTCATTTTGTCACTGGGTTTCCTCAATCCCGATGGCTGCCGAAAGGAGACAATGAAATTTTAAATAAATAAATAAATGAAGGCAAATAATTATCATTTGTTCTCTGAAACAAGCCAAGTAAGAGTCTCCGGGGAGAGGGTGGGATTCGCCTGTTTGTTTATTCAAGGGCGATATTAAGAAGGAACAGTGCGAACAGGCGGAATGGTTTTAACCCTTCCAGAGCCCCCGTCGGCATCTGCTCCTGAACTCCCAGCTGTGGGGAGCTGTAAAATCATCCTCAACAACTGAAGGCCTCCCCCAGGGCAGCTTTAGGAGGTAGAGCTCCGTTTTCCAGCCGCGTTGGATGCTCCGTTCCTCTTGGAGGGTTCAGAGAAACCGTTTGGATCCCGGTCTCTCTGACACAGCACTCTGGCTTTGCAACAGAGCTCGTTTCGTGCTTTGTTGTTGTTGTTGTTGTTGTTATTAATTCTTTTCTTTCTTCCTAAGAGGAAACAAAAACATCTCCTCCCCCGCACGCGCACGCGACGCGCTAATTGGAGCAGACGTCGCTTTTCCCCAGACAAATAGGAACCATTCCATTGCAGGCAGCCCCCAGATTTTAGGTTGTCCCCCAGAGGGGCTGCGTCCACCCCATCTTTTCCCACGGATGGAGGGGTTTGAGTCTTTCCCTTCATTTTTGCCAGCTCTGTTCTCCTTCACACGCAGCCCCTGCGATTCAAACCTTGCCTCGTGCTTCTTCCCCTCCTATGAAGCAAATTCCCCCTATTTTGTTTCCACCCCGCTACGCTGACGTGGATTGATGGTGTTTGTGGTGTCCCAAAGCCAGGATTTCTCTGCATGCTGTGGGATTAGGGATTACCCAGAGCCAGCGCCCACCCCGAAGCACCACTCATTTCCCAAATCCCTTTGCCCTTTAGCTTGGCCTTAAACCACAAAGAAAAACCCAACGCCACCACTGGGGCCAAGTGACCAGCTCTGCTTTCCCATGTAATGCATTAAATACAGAGCCAGCGAGGGCAATGGAAACTGGGGGTGATGGGTTGGTGATTTCTGCTGGGCACAGGGGTGATGGCACATGCAGTTTGGCCCTGAAAAACCCCAAAACTGGTAATGTAGATCACAAAGAAAAAGGGAACAACCCAAAGAGTTCCTTTTCAAAAGGGAGCACATTCCCCACAGCTTCATACAACAGAAAATTAAAATAGAGAAAGAAAGAGCTCACTCTGAACAACATAAAAGTGTTTTCCTTTCTCCCCATCACCTCTCAGGGCTGTGCATTACCTGTGCCCTGAGCACTCGTGGAGCATCTCCGCTGCTCCGTGATGCTCCAGGGATGCAGAGAAGCCAGCATCCAGGTCCAGGTGGGATAACAGCTGCTCCGTGTTTGCAGAGCGAGGCAGTAGGGGCTGCCAAGCACGTCTCCCTCTCGAGGTTTCCCTTGTTTTCATTCCTTTGCCTTGTTTCCTTTTCTCTGCCTTTGGGATAAAACAGCACCGTCCAGGTTCTCCTTGTCTTTCAGTCCCTGTTTCCCTCTGTGGTTGTTTTTCCTCACCTCAAAAGTAAGTGCTGAAGGCAGGGGTTAATGGGCACCTTGGGACTGCCCCAATCAAGGCAGTGCTTCACCATGGTGATACCCCAAAACCCATCACCTCCTCCTAAATCCAGAGGGAGCCCAAAGGTAGATGAAGCCTTTGGACACCCTACTTTCTTAGAACCATGGAGTCATAGAATGGTTTGTGTTGGAAGGGACCTTTCCAGGCCATCCAGTCCCATCTCTTCTGCACTGAACAGGGACACCCACAGCTCCACGAAGTGCTCAGAGCCCTGACCCTGGGTGTCTGCAGGAAATTTCACTCAGAGCATGGGGATGCTGGCTTTTCCCAAACTCCCTGGGTGTACGAGATGCCCACGTAGATCACCATACCTCACTGCACTTTCCCCTCCATCCCCACTCCAGATGTCCTGACCTCATCCACACAGCACATGGGGCTGCTTCTGGACAGCACATGTCATTGGGGGGTGTTCAAGGAAAGGCTGGATGTTGTGTTGAGGGACGTGGTTTAGTGGGAGCTATTGGTAATAGGTGAACGGTTGGACTGGATGATCTTCTAGGTCTTTTCCAACCTTGGTGATTCTATGATTCTATGATTCTATGATTCAGTCCCTGCAGTGACCAGGATCTTGCCAACACCTATTTCTGCTATTTGGAGCCTGCACACTGCACTTGGAATGCAGTGCAAACAATATGGCATTGCATGACAGGCCAAAGCAGTGCAGGGACACTGAGAAGTGTCCCCAAGTGCCTGGTGGCTGTGGGCAGTGTGCTCTGCTTTCTCACAGCAGTATCTATGAGTGCAGAGCACATAGCAGCTGTTGCAGTGACTGCGAGTCATTGCCCTCACGCCCGGACCGCATGCAGTGCTGTTACTTGCAGGACTCCAAAACATCTGCCCTTCAGGGCTTGTATTTCCAGAGCTGCCAATCCCACACCTCTCCTCAGCGCTAAATTCATTTACAAGGGGGAAAATAAAACACTTCAAAAAATAAATAATCAAGCCACATTAAATAAGCCCCTGGGAGCCCTTCTGTCCCCCAGGCTGAACTCGATATTAATTACACCAAACCCAATAGCACTGTCCTCAGGAGGAGCTGGGGGCTCACACCACTGCCCCATGCTGCCATTTCCAGGTGCTTTCCCTAGCTAAGGGCTGCAGTCATTAGCAGACACCTGATGGGCTCAGCTCATGCCTTCACCTCCAGGCACAGTGCTGACACGGGCAGCCAATGCCAACCTTCCTCTGGAGGTGTATGCATGCATAGAAATCTCCGTTTGGAGCCTTGCAAAGAGCTCTGTCTGAGTACATTCCCAACCTGCTGCCCTTCAGCAAGGAGGTGATTCTCTTGGCCCTGTGTGCAGGAGCTCTGCTGCCAGATTCGAGTTGGCCAGACAGATTTTGGCGCTGGTTGAGTTGTATAATTAGAAAAAATACAGGGGAAAAAAAACAAAACTCACATGGATTCTTGTGGGAACGTGTCAGTTTACTGGCTGGGGAAGATGATGGGGGGAAGTTTAGTCTGCTGCAAGTGACCGGCAGCCTATGGTGGCAAAGGGGGAATCAATTATCCTGGCATAGAAATGCATTTTTGTGCCCCATCGCTGCTCCACATCAGTATTTTCACGTGAGCGTTGCTGCTGGCTGGGCCACGTGTTCCCCATTAGCACTGTTTGTTCCCAATATGTCTGGTGGTGCTTTTGTCTCCAGGCAAAAAGAAAGAGCAACATTAATGGCAATGATAACAGAAAGGGGGTGTTCCCTCCTCCAAAGGGATCCTCAGTGCCTGGCCTCAATGAGGGGCAGCTTTGGGGCACAACACTCAATCTGGCACCATGAGACACTCCTGCCCAGCAAGACCCCGGTGTGTGACATCGTGTAAGGAGCATGACTTGCAATATAGGTGCTGCTATAAGAGGCTGAAGCTCTGAATGTCTCATTGTGAATACCAGCTATGCCACGAGGGTGGATTCTATTCTCATGCTTTTTGCTTTCTGTTTGTAAGGAAAGGTACAGGGGGTGAGAGCAGAATCTTGCCCAACCCAGCACCTTTCTGCAAAAGCTGATGTCTGGAGAAGCATACAGGAACAAAGAAAGGGGTGGGAGGCTAAAATAATGGGGGAAATGCAAGCGTCCCAGCAGTTTGGAACAAGCAACGTGCCCTGCATCCCCATGTCTGCCACCCCCATACTTCCACATGGCTGCAGCTTTGCTCCTCCCTCCCCAGGAGCTCACCTTGTCCCCACCCCACTCCAGGTGCCTGCCCTTATCCCTGAGCCGTTAAGTAATTGCAGCCTTCCCAGCAAAGCATGGCCCTGAGCAAACAGACCACAACTTGGCTAAACACAGACTTTCCCTTTGAACTGGGGTTCTGGCATCAGCGCTTGGCTTCTTCCTTCCCTCCCAGGTAAATGTTTCCTTTGTGCACGTTTTTATCTCTCTGGGTGATTTGTTCAGGTTACATATGGCTATTGCTGAGCCCCGGAAGTGCAAGCCCTCTGTTGCTAATAAAGCTGTGTGCAGTTGGAGCTGCTGCAGTGTGGGATTTCTTGGGGCTGAAACTGAGCTTTTCATGGGGTGAGGCAGAGCTGTCTGTCACCGGGCTGCAGAGGGGAAGGTGTTCAGTCAGGGCTGTTGTGCTTTGCTTTGGTATTGCAAATGTGCTCTGCCTTATGCAAAAAAAAACAAAAAAAAAACCTCATAAAACTGCCAAAGTGTTACAGCATAGCTGCACAGAAAGTTGCAATTGTTCAGGGGGAAATAAAAGCTGAGGCAGTGACATCAGGCATCCCTCAGCAGACGTGGCCCATTAGCAGGCAGTGCCTTATCTCACCGCTGGCCCAGAGGAGGGCTGGGAGCTGCTGAGTGTTTTGTAAGCACCTAGCAACCCCCCAGCCTTCCCTGGGCCCACTGGAGGTGGTGGGAAAGAGGCTCCTGCTTTGCTCTGTGGACGGAATGAATGACGCCAGAGGAGCACGTCGGGAATGGGTACTCCCAGCTCGTGGTATGCGCAGACACGGTTGTTCCAGGATATGAGAGCACTGTTCCAGTTTGCATTCATCCATTTAACTCTATGTTCTATAGTGCTGTGGTTCTGACTGAAGAATATCCCGATCCCAGGCTAAAGCAAAACCAGCCTCGTGGCACAGCCTCGCTGCAATCGCTCCCAGGTGCAGGCGAGTCCTGCCATCGCATGGATTCATCCAACATGATGTTCTGGGTTTTTTTTTGCCAACTACAAATTCTACAGCAGAAGCAAGACAAATTGCCATAATATTCAGAATAATGTGTTCGGACCTTCCAATTTTTTTCCTCCAGTTAATGAGCTGAGGCTGCAATAAGCCAGGATGTACTCTGCCAACGCCACCCAAGCAAACGCACAAGGAGGCACAAACAGCCCCCTAGAGCAAGGTGGATCTTTAAATACGGTTTTATTTCAGGTTTGCTATTGATGCACAAACAGCAGAGATCGATGTTTAGTATACATGGTATACACAAAGCAGCCAGTACAATAGGCATCTCCATCCTTTTGCTGCACACTTGGCAAAAGAACTGCACTCAAGAAGTCCCTCCCACCCCATCCTTCGCCCCCATCGGACAAGGATGACAGTTCCTCGGTGGCTTGGAAACCATCGATTTGATGGCAAGACGCAAAGGGCAGCTCCTTGGAGCTCTGTCCCCAAACGAAAGCACTGCAGGCTCGGCTACGCAGGAAAACTGTCCAGAAAATGGATGATGCGTTCATGGGAATGTAGACCTGGAAGGGATTTCCTAGAACATTAAATCCCGTCCCCGCTGTGCAAAGCAACCACAACATCTGCTCCTGGCTCTATCAAGCATCGCGGAGACCAGAAATATTACTGTGCTCAAAAAAGAATTACACAAATCTAGGAGGGTGGGTCTGCAAACAGTATCACAAGAAATGTGCTAAGCTGGTGGGAAAGGTCTCCACAAGAACGTTTCTGCTGTTCCTTGGGACCCTTCTGACCACTGCTGGAGGCTTGGTGGAGCATGAAGAGCTTCCACATGTGCTGAGCAGACTCCAAGCATCTCACTGCTGAGACAGCAGCCTACCCAAAAGTTGGGGTCGACCCTTCTGCTCTTCCCAATAGTGACATATCTCGGTCAAGAGGTCCATAGCAAGCTCCCTCCAAGGGACCTTCATCAGTGGGAAAGCAAAATGTGAAATGATCCTTGATGGTTTGATCTGAGCAGAAGGCTTATGGTGGAAGGTGTCTGGCAGGGTTGTGATGAGGTAAGACAGCCTCCAGACACTACAGAGGTATGGAATGAGCCCTAGCACAAAACCCAGGAGGATGCAGCTGGTTGTGGATGCTCTGCAGGAGCAGGAGGATCAGAACAGCCCCAAATAACCCTGAAGCTTGGAGTGAGGCAGGCAGCAGAGTGCCTGGGCATGGCATGCTGGCCCTGTGAGCACCATTTCCAGAGCAGAGTCAAGCACCAGCAACAGGCAGGGATGCTCCAGCGCACCGCACTATGATGCTACAGTACAGTTGGTTATTTCTGCAATTACTGCTCACATTGAACCTCCACTGTGATCCCTTTTAGTCCCAAAGAGCTTTACACCCTTCTCTGCACCAGGGTGTAAACGAGCGTCTGGCTGTGCTCTGGGCACCCATTTAGCTAAGAGCCAGTCTCAGCCTGCCCAGAGCACCATAGGAAAACCTTAGCCCCAGGAGGGGCTCTGCTGGAAGCAACGCTATTCCCTCCATGCCAGGTTTGTATCCAGCACAGGGAGCATGTTAAACAACACAGAGTTAAGCACCATAAAGTATACACTGGTCAGATCATAAACATGAGGAGAAAATGAGAATCAAGCCACCACCTCCCAGCCTGGCACTTGGGATCCCCGTTGACATGCACACAGGCTTGCAAGCCCTGAAGGTAACAGTCCCTACAAAACCCAGCACCCTGTTGGGCAGTACAACTTGCCATCATCGTGTAGGTAAATTGGCTTGGTCCCACGCAGAAAATTGGGGAAGGGGGAGGTAGGCTTGGCCCTGGGAAGACAGGGCAGGCGTTGTCTGAGCCATCTGGGGGTGTCCCCTCTGTGTGTCCTGGGGGCCATCCTGGCAGTGATTTCTGTCTGTCTGTCCTCCGGCTCCCAGCCGTGGGTCCCTGTGTGTGCGGCAGCTTCGAGGTAGGTTGGTTCCTGCTCACCTCCGAGCAACCTGCTCGGTGAAAGCCCTCTCATCACCTGGTTGTGCGCCCTTCCCCGCACCCAGGTCCCTTTATTTTTCGTTTGTTTGTTTTCCCTTTTTTACCCTCATTCGATATGTGCTATGGACATCTCCCCTTCTCCCAACCCATGGCCGCTGCCCGAGAAACACCATGTTCATCCTCACTGGCACAGCTCAGCATGGCCTCAAGG
This sequence comes from Tympanuchus pallidicinctus, assembly GCF_026119805.1. NCBI lineage: Eukaryota > Metazoa > Chordata > Aves > Galliformes > Phasianidae > Tympanuchus > Tympanuchus pallidicinctus. The sequence goes on from NW_026294748.1 coordinate 4,600,615, forward strand.
TGCAGAAATCCAGCTCCTGCGGCTTCCTCCGAAAACTGCAACTCTCCCGGGGCAGCAGTCTCCCACCGGAGGCCACGCACTTCAGCATCCTCCTCTTGAAGCCTCTCCCACAGCTCTTGGAGCAAGGAGCCCACGGTCCCGCTTCCCAGGCCGGACAGGGCTCCCCGCACGACCGCACCTCTACCGGCCTTTGGGCAGCCTCGCACTCGGAGGCTGGGTGGCCATAGGAGTCATGGCAAGCCACCGCTCGCTTCTGCAGCCCACTGCCACAGGTGACAGAGCACGCCTCCCAGCCGCCCGCTGCCCACTTGTAGGAGGGACGCTTGTAGGTCGGCCTGCCCCCATCCAAGCGGTTGGACAAGCTGAGGACGCTGTTGTTGAGATCCGGAGGAGCTTTGCCCTCCTTCTTGTAGGAGGTTTTGTCATCCTTGCTCTCCTTGGGGAGGTAGAAGGAGTAGCGCACCCGGGGAGGCGTCATTTTCCCCACGGAGAGCACCTCCAAAGTCAAGGGCTCCTGGATGGGTTTGAAGGCTTGCAGGCTCTCAACAGCGGTGCCGGTGCCGCTGTACCGCAGCACGCTGCCCTTCACCATCAGGTCCCGCTCCACGGCCGAGACGATGAAGTGCCCGTTCAGCAGGTACTTGCCCTGCCCGTTCTTCAGCGCCAGGTAGTTGTCGTCGCTGATCAGCCCTTTGTAGCCCCGCTGGCGGATGTCGATGTTGGAAGCTCCGGCGGGGATCACCACCACGAAGTTGTAGCCGTGCCTGGAAGGAGGAAGCAGGCAGGACGAGCCATGAGGCACAGAGCTGCAGGTGTCCCCATCTCCCACCCGCTGCGATGGCAGCAGTTCCAACCCTAAGCTTATCTCCTCCATCCCATGGAGATTTATTTCTGCACGCTGAGTTTCATCTAGGCTGTGCTCACCCAGACACGAGAAGCTCAGCAGTGTGACTGTGCCGGAGCTGGCTCCGTCACTAGAAGCCATGGGCTTGTAGCATGCACTACTACTTCAGAGCAGGCACTTTGGAGGATTTGATCATCACCATCCCCACCACCTTCTTGCGTCCACCCTACGGGAGAGAAGAACTCACATGTGGTCCCCCAGCACTTACATGGGTTTGGTGAATAAGCCCGAGACCTTCTTGCAGCTCCTATTGTCTCCTCCACATACACTGCACTTGTCAAATTTCTTCTTGGAGCCCAGCTTCCCATCACAGCCCGCTTTGATGCATTTGCCCTGGACACAGACTGAGGTGGAATCTGGGGAGCACGGGGTGCCATCCACGACCTGCAGGAGAGCGAGCAAGACAACAGCTGTACCCTGCATCACCCCACAGTCGTCCCACTGCAGCCACTCAGCATCAGCCCAGCAGGACCTCAGGAGGTGCTGGCATGTACCGTGCTCACTCTCTGCTTTGCAATTGGGCATTCTGGGGTCTCTGAGAAGAGCCATGCAGTACTGCGTCCTGCTTCTGCTACGTCACTGTCTTTACACTAATGCAACGGGGCTCCAGACCAGGAGGTGAACCACTTCCTCAGTGCAATAATTATCATCCTCTGCTCCAGCCTCTCAGCAGGACCATAGGCATACCCTACAGGCAGTTCTATGAACCCAGAGGAAGACCCTCCACAAACCCAATCCACCACTGAAGAAAATAAGTGGATGCACACGCGCTGATTCAACCCAGCCTGATGGATTCCCATCTTTTCTAACCCACAAAAATCCATCTGTCCACCAAGCACAGACAATTGCTTCATGCACTGGAGTCCTCCTGCAGCCCCCCCAGCCCTCACCAACCTTGGGTGCCAGCACATAGAAGTACCCCGTGCCATTCGCCCGGCAGATGAGCTTGCATTTGTCCCGGGGTGAGACGCCAGAGTACTTGGGAACCCAGGAGACGGAAGCAGTGAGGCGGTTGGTGCTGTGGCCGTAGCCATTGAATGCCTCACACTGCTCTTCTCGGAAGCTCTTTCCTGGCACTGAAAGGAACACAGTGTGCATCAGACGGGGCACAGACCACTGCCCTAGGGCAGGTGTTACTGCTTGTTAAGGGCGGCCGTGCAAAGCCAGCAGCCTCAGCGCAGCAACTCTGAAAGATTTTGCTCCTTGCACAATGCAGTGACACAAGGATGCCCGGGAACTGCAAATGGCAAGGCCACCTCTGACATTTGCAGGGGGCACATTTAGGGGCATGTTTCCACCGTGTTTCGAAGCGCTTTGAAACAATCAAAGAACTTGACATTTGGAGATTGGCTCTCCTCCACCCCACCCAAGGAGCTGTGGCAAGTCTGGGGTTTTGGTGTGCTGGCAGCTCGACTCTGCTGGAATTCAGCTGGTCTGGAGATGCAAGCAGTGCCTCTGCAGTGGGTTAGCAGAGGATTCACAGCTGCAATCAGCTCATCCCACTCAGCTCACAGGCACCAACACGCACAAGAAGCCAGGCTCCCCTTTGGCTCAGCGCCTTTTGATGTCAGGTCATGAATTTTGGCAAGTTTTGCCCTTACCTGCAGCCGAGCAGGGCTCCAGGTTGCAGGAGCGGTACTTGACGCGGACACCCTCACAGTAGGAGCCCCCGTTGGCAGGCACAGGGTTGGTGCACTCACGCTTGGCCAGCTGCACCCCACCACCGCACGTCCGTGAGCACGTGCCATAGGGCGCCCACTTGGCCCAGCCGCCATCCACCTGCAGGGACGTGGCACAGCGTCATCTGCTGTCCTCATGGCTTCCATCTCTGCCCCTCTCTGGACTCACACCTATCTTTTTGCTAGATGCATTTGCAAGCAAAACCTGCGGGCTTGCCTATCCCAGATCTTCTATAGGAGCATAGCAGCATCCAGCCTGCTTGCACTGTCTATCCCTGCTCTCTCCTCACCTTCCTCCATTATTATCCCCTTTGATAGACCCTGCTGGAGACTGCTCAGCCAGCACCCATGCAGAAGTGCCAAGCCATCGTCTACAGGGCATTTTTGGACTCGCAGGTACTCACCCTGTACTTGCTGACGTTGTGCCTCTCCACGCAGGCTCCTTTCAGGCAGAAGCGTCCCTCCCCACAGCTGGTGCCATCAGCCCAGGGGAAGTGCCGTGTCTGGCACACGATCTGCCCGCGTGCTTTGCCGGTGCACCAGAGCTTGGCACAGTACTGCATGTAGGGGCAGGGCTTGGAGCCCACACCGAAGGCCAGCTCGCACTGCTGGTTCAGGCTGTAGCTCGTCCCCGGCAGGTCCTCGGGCAGCGGGATGGGGTTGGAGGGCTGGTCCAGCAAGCAGTCTCCTGAGGAAGCAGGGAGGGGAACGTTGAGCCGGTCCTCATGGGACCGGAGCTACCTCGCATTCAGCCCCAGCTCAGCCCACTGAAACACCACTCAGCTCTATGTTTCCTTCTCGATTTATTGGGAGAGCAAGGAGAAATTTGCTGCCTACCCCAACAGCCTGTCCCCATCACCATCGCAGGGATAAGGACAGCATGGGGACAAGGATAGGAGAACAAGAAGAGCTCACCGTGGCCGCTGTCAAGGAAGTCGGTGATGATGGCAGCACTGCAGGCTGACCAGGGGTTGGCACGGTCGATCTGGATGAGGGTGGGAGACATCATGTGGTTGGTCTTCAGCCGGCCAAAGACCTCCTCACAGGCCTTCACGTTGTCGTGGGGCATGTTGAAGACATGGCCTGGGAAATGGAAAGGGGGAGAACGTGAATAATCCCAGTTGGCATTGCTCAGTGTAGAGGGGGAAACTGAGGCAAGGAGCATGGTATTCCTTGTAACAACTGCAAAGGCTGTGGGCAGCTCAAGAGGAGGAGGAGCTGCCTGGGGAAGCACAGAGCTTGCAAAAGCCCTGGCTTGGGCTGAACATGGATGCTGGAAGCTGCAAGACAGGCACATGTGAGCCACCCTGGCTGCAGCACCCCAAGCCTTTCCAACGTGCTTTCCCATCTGCATCATGGATGGCCATCATTTGAGGAAGGTCAAAGGAAACCTCAAAGAAAAGGAGATCAGAGCTCTTCCTTCACCCTGCGGAACCACACCAGTGTCTCCAGAAGTCGGTGCTCCCTCAGCATCCCTCTCTGCTATTTCAGGATTCTCAAATTCTGGAAACCCAGCAATCACAACAGTGATGCCTTTCACTTTCTCAGCCCTTTCCTCCCCCCCGCTGAGGTGGAGTTTCCCCTCTCCGGATGCCTGTCATTGTCTGGCCTTCCGTAGGCTGAACTGGGGCTATTTTGAACTTTGCTGCTGCTCCTGATTACTAAGCAGCGCTGGAGGATGAGGCTTGGTGACACTGAGGACATGAGGCAGAGCAGCACATCCATTGCAAGCACAGCCCTCAGACCAAAAATGCGATTTCTCTAAAAATGCAGGGCTTGCGATGCACTGCATCCCCCCAGTGTTCTGGGGCCCAGAGCACCCCGTCCCATGCAGAGCCCCCAGGCATGCCTTACCCAGCTCGTGGGCCGTGGTGAAAGCTGAGGGCAACCCATCGTCCTCAATGACGGAGCAGCTGCGCTTGGGGTCACACATGGTGCCCACGTCGGCCATGCCCAGCGTGTCACAGGTGGTGGCACCGCACAGGTCCTGTGGAGAAGTAAGGGGTTAATCTTGGGGTTGGTACTTGGCCCTATTCCCACCGCAGCCCCTTTACCCCCGGAGGACCCGACCCCAGGGCAGGTGTCAGTTGCAGAGAATGGGGACCTCGCAGCCCCAGGGCGCGGAGGAAACACGGAATCACAAAATCATTCACCGTGCCCACTGACAGTGTTCCTCAGTGCCACGTCTCCGTGGTTCTGGAACACCTCCAGGGATGGTGACTCAGTGGCATTTTTGCATGTGACCCTTTTGTTACACACAGCATCCTCCTGTGCCTTTGGTGTCAGCGTTTCCTCCAGGCAGGGTGGAGCCCATTTCAGCGCAGAGGAGCCAGCTTGGCTCCATCCTTCTGTGAGCTCAAGGTCTGGACCCAGGCAGGTCAGTGGAAAGACCTGGCCCTGGCTGACAGCTGAGCCATCTCTCCATTTCCTAGTGATAAGAAGATCCCAAAGCAGGCCCAGCATGCTAAGGGAACTGCTCCTGTGTCCTCAATGACAACTGATGTTTCTCCAGGAGCAAGCAAGCCCAGTTGCTGCAATGAACCAGCCCAGACCCCAGCACCACAGGAGGATGCCACCCCCAGCATCCACAGGTGCTACTGCAAACCAAAAGCTGCTGGCTGAGGACATGCCGCAGCCCAGCAGTTAACCTCAGATGCTCCCATTCCTCCACTCCTCTCCAAGAGATATTGTGCCAACCCCAAAGGCAGCACTGCCCATCCTGGGCTCAGCCAAACCCTGCTCTCATCCACTGCCTTGTTCTCCTGGATGGGCAGTGCTGTGATTTCTTCTCAATCTGCAATCACTGCCTTTGGCCAGCACACCCCAAAGCAGCACAGCAGGGTGGATGGATCCCTGCAGCTTCACCCCTGGGGTATTTCATCCCATGGAGCTGTAGTGGCAGCTGTGCACAGGGCAGGGAGAAGCGCTGCAGCTTTCCACATGAAAAGAAAACGTAAGGGACTGTCCGGGTGCTCCCATGCTATAAATAAGAGTGATTCATGCTCAGCTCCCAGCCAGCCAACGTTCCTGTGTTGCTAGAAACCTCACAGGAGCCACTCTGCCAACATTTCCAGCAAGGTTTCCAGGCTGAAGGCATTCCCATGCAGGCAGGTTCAGCTATCGGTAATGGCCCCAAGAACGCCAGAAAGCCCCGGCCAGAGCTGAGATGGGTTTAGCAGCAGCTGCAGGGCTGCAAAAAGCAGACAGGACTGCTCTCGTGGGAGAGGAACCGCCGAGGCATGGGGTGTGGGGCTGGCAAGGTGCTGTGAGGTGGTGAGGAGGCTCCAACAGCTGAGCCCAGAATCCATCCTGGCTGCTGTGGCTGGTGGAAAACCCTGTCTTATAAACAGCTTCAACTCTGCTTCACAACAGCTTTCCGCATCCACTGGGACCCCATTGAATCCCAGGTCCTGTCTCGTGCACAGTGTCCCCATCCCACAGTGGGAACCAGCACATCCCAGCCAGCGTGAAGTCCAGAGCTACACCTGGCCATGAGAAGGATGCCACAGTGCCAGCGCTGTGGGTTTGGAGGTGATGTGGGGTGCATGGGGTGCCCCAGGGAGGTGAGGAGGAGCAGCCGCTCCCTATTCATTGCTCTTTTAGGAGTTCCTGTTTCCTGGCCGGCACAGAGAGCTGTTGGCTCCCAGCCCAGCACCTGCGCTGACACACTGACCCACTTCTCATTCTCAGCCAGCCTCTCCTGCTGGCTGTGGGGCTGCAGGAAGGAGCAGCTCTTTGTGGGGCATTCCATCACCCCCCTGCCCGGGCTCAGAACCCAACCTCAGCCCCAGGGGAAGCAGCTCTGGGCTCTAATGAAGGGGTCCTAAAACCCCTCAAATGTATCTCTGGGGCTGAGGGAGTGGAATGGGAGCAGCAGTAGGGGAATGGGAGGAGGGCTGGGAAGGAACTCCTGGGCGAACACCAGGATGGGAAGAGGGCTACCCAAGCACTGACACCTGGCACGTCCTCTGCGTGCAGACAGCCAGAAATAAAACCAGGAGCCCTAGATTCATCCCTGGACACCTTCCAAAGGCTGTTCTTGCAAGCTTCTCAAGATGGTCTGCAGGCCACCTGAGGGGGATCCCTGTGGCTTTTACCTTCATTCCCATGCTCAGAGGCCAAGGCCATCACACAAGCGCTCTCCCAACTGTCGATGCTCCCCAGTGCATGTGTCCAAAGCAATCCCAAAAATGTGAGCTCCTCAAAGTGCTGAAACTGTTGGGTTTCTAAACTCCCCCGTGATGCCAAGCTACTGCGAGACATCCTTTGGTGTAATATCCCTTCAGCTGATGGCAGGCTCAGCAAGCTTTTGCTGTTACAGCTGGTGGACATCAAGGTTGGAGACGATGAAAATTGCGGTCAAACATTTCTCTGTGATTTGCAACATCATTTCCAAGGGGCATCAGCAGGATGAGTGCTCTGCAGTCCTTCCAGCATGCACCAGCTCAGGTAGGAAGGCAGAAATCCCACGGCACATCCACACCACCCAGCCGAGCAGCACTGAGCTCCCCAAAGGCGAATCCGAGGTCTGGCGCAGGGAGTGCAGGCAGTACAGCCCATCCATCAGCAACGTGTTGACACAACTGGAAACTGCCGATCAACCGAGCTCGAAGTGAAACTTAAGTCGGGGTCTTATGTAACAGCCTTTTGGCAGGGAGATAAGCTCTGGGGTGTCGGGGGACCGCAGATGGATGCGTTCAAGGAAGGCAGATGTCTCCTTGATCGTGTGCCTTTGCATGGAGCTTGCCTTGGGATTTCAGAAATGGATGGCTTAGCAATGTGTAAAAAATGCAGCCCGGCCATGCTGCATGCTGCAGGATGGAGAGGCTGTCAGATCTCTGGGACCAGCTCTGTCCCACGTGCAGCTCCGCTGACCTCACCAGGCTTCCACCAGCCACGGAGCTGCCTCCTCCCCTTCACAGCTGGCTGGTGCAGGCAGGAGCAGCTCCAGCAGATTTACACCCTGCCAGGGGATGCAGCCCCTGCTGGGGCCGGGGTCTCACGTCCCACACAGCATCACTGCTGCTAACACGTGCTGAGTGAGCTGGAAGCTACGCCCTTCCCACCCACGTGTGCTTGACTTGGAAAGAAGTTTTGGGAATGGCCTCAGAATTGCTGAGCAGAGTTCCTGACCTGTCCCTAATCCAAAGACATCTGGGCAGGGACAGGGGAAAGAGAAAATGCAAACTGCCGCTGCTGGCCAAACCCGCTGTGTTTGGGGTGAAATGTGACTGTGTCCCCTTGAAAGGGGTGCATCCTCTTCCCCTCCCTACAGCAACTGAGGGCTGGTGCTGCTGGTTGCCTATCATGGTGACATTTCCAGCAAGAAACAAGGGCAGCACAGCAAAGCCTCCTTGCAGCCCAGCAGGGATGCAGCAGGCTCTGTTCCCTGGGCTGAGTGCTGGCTGTCCTTCCAGCCCTGAATTCAGTCCACGTGGAGCAGCCAGGGCAAAGAGGAGAGCTCCAGGTTCTCAGGAGGACCTCGTGCATGACTCAGAGGAAGCAGGGAGAGGCTTTTTCTTGGCAGGTGTCACTGCCCTGCTCAGGCCCTGCATTTTGGGTGGCAGAGCTGGCTGCCAACGGGGGGCTGAGTGGCAGTTTCACGGGTGCATGGGCAACCTGCCTCTGTGCACCTCCTGGCCTCGCTCCCCTGTCAGATTTCTGCAGTGCTGTCTCCCTCCCAACCATCCAACCCAGACAGCGAGCTCCTGGGGAGCAGGGTGGTAGGGACACAGGAGGGGTGGCAGGGTGCAGGACACCTGAAGGGGAGGAGGGCAGCCCTGCTGGGTCGTCCACCCTTCCCCAAGGATCCGCACCCACCTGCTTGGTGAAGAGGATGGCGGTGTCCCAGTACTCGGGGTGCTTGTCGCTGACTTTGTTCCACTTCTTCTGCCAGGCACAGAAGTTGCGCAGGGTGAGGGCGGCGTTGCTGGTGACTTTGGGCCCTTTGTCGTCCTGCCCGATGAGGAGGAACTTGACGACGGAGATCTGGATGGGGTTGCGGATGCTGGGGTGCTTGTAGAGGCGGGCGGCCGTGGCCATGAGGGTGAGCAGGTAGTGCTGCAAGTCATCCCCGTGGAACTTCACCATGGACTCATCGGCCACCACCAAGGTCTCCACATATCGGGGCACGGAGGCAAAGCGTTTGGTTCTCCCTCCTGCCTTCCCCCCGGCCGCTCTCCCCCGGTATTTCTCCAGAGCCTGCAGCACCCCTGGGGTGAGCCCGGAGCCCACCGCGCAGCGCGACGCGGAGGCACCCAGCGGGTGGGCGACGTTGCGGCGCTGCAGGCGATGAGCCCCGCCGTGCTCCGCTCCCGGCAGCGGGCTGATGGTGTACTCGGCTCCCCGGTAGCCGAAAGCCCCCCGGAGCCCCCCGCAGAGGCTGAGAGCGGCGAAGGACTCTCGGTCGGCGTTGACATCCCCCGAGTAGAAGCAGTGGCGGAGGTGATGGGGACGGGAGGCACCGGGCGCGGAGCCCAGGTAGTGCGCGGCGAAGGCGGGGGCGATGAATCCGGCGTCGGGGGAGAGATGCAGGTAGAAATCCTCCCCGAAAGCCGACAGCTGGAACACCACGGCCTCGGCGGGGCCGCGCCTGAAGTAGGGCCGCCCGTTGATGTCGGGGTCGAGGCGGAGCGGGGTGACCACCGCCGTGTCCCCCGGGGGTGCGCTCAGCGCGCGGGCGCCCAGCAGCAGCGGCAGCAGCAGCGGCAGCATCGTCCCGGCTCACATGGGGGGAGAAAGCAGGAGCCAGTCCCTGCTGCTGCTGCTGCTGCTGCTGCTGCTGCTGCTGCTGCTGCTGCTGCTGCTTCCTCCGTCCCTCCTTCTTTTTGCTAAAACTCGGCTGGAGAGAGCGGAGCGGCCGCTCGAGCCGCCTGCCCCGCCGCTACCTGCCTTCTGGGGCGCATCGCCTTTATATACAGCGGGGCCGGGGGGAGCGGGGCGCGGCTTGGCCTCGCAGCAGCCACTCCGGTGCGGGGGGCCGGGAGCGGAGCGGGGCCGGGAGAGGAGCGGGGCCGAGAGAGGAGCGGGGCCGGGAGAGGAGCGCTCCGCCCGGGAATCGCTGCCGCCTTCCCCCGGCGCCTGCGGGAAGGGACGGAGGAAGCCGGACTTTGCACCCCGGCTCCGTGCTGCGGAACTGGAGGGGGTTCCTTACCTACCCGCGGGGCTGAAGGAGACTGCTGCAACTCGGGGAGCTGAGCGGGGGCCGGGCTGGGAACTGGAAGGGTTTTGAGGTGGGTCTGTTCAGCAGGATGCACTGGTCGGGGTCTCTGGGATTTGCTCTTGTTCTCCTTCAGGAGTTCAGTACGGAGATCGGTGGGCTTCTGCTGTGAAACACCACGTCTTGTGTTACGCACCAGGGTATCCCAGAGCTCCTCTCTCTCCAGGACCAGCGCATCCTACGCTGCCCTGCCCCAGCTCCATCACAGGCTTCAACCAGGTGGTGCTTCCAGCTGCTCGGCAGGAGCGCAGCCTCCCTGCATCCCCAAGGCCACTGCAGGGTGCACACAGGGAGTGTTAGCATCCAAAGTGTCTGCTGAGAGCCCAGGGCATGCTGTAAGGAGTGTAAAGGAAGAGAGGGGTTTCCTCATAGCCTCTAAATGCACTGTGATCATCAGAGCAGGGCCTGGGGCTGCGAGGAGGTTGAGGCTGCTGATACTATCAGGGGAAAGAAGCATCCCATCATGGATGGAATCCAGTAGAGGAAGACAGCTAAAGGGAGAATGGTGAAGAGGCCTCAGCATTTGTGTGAGGCCAAGGACCAAATTTACTGCCAGTGATGAGCACACAGACACCGGGACAGGCTGCATGGGAAGGTGCCCAGGTGGGTCTCTATCTGCTGCTCTGTTTCCATGCAGGCTGATTCTGTGCCCAGAGGGAAGCACGGACTTTTCCACTCCCAGGCACCCGAGGCGTGCACATCCTCACAGCTTTTCCAGCAGTCTGGGTTTGTTTAATGGCAAATTAAGGCCCTGTTGCAGAGACACCGGTTTTGATGTGATTTCAAGCCTCAGCAAAGGCTGCAAGCACAGCTTGAAAATGCGTGTGTATATGAAATACAACCCAAGGCATAGACACAGAGCTGGCAGCCTGGCTCATGTTGGTGCCAGCACTTTCCAGTGCAATGCTTTCTCACCAGGCTGTGCTCAGTTGTCCCTTATCCCTGCAGCTGAAGTGGGGTCCCAGATTGCACTCAGTGAATCAGGGAGTTTGTCTGCTGGACAAAATGCAACATGCCCCAGGATGCTGGTAGATAACACTGGCAGAACAGTGAGTAGGGGTGAAGGGGAAAAGTGCTGACATGGGCATGGACATCCTGCAACACCGCACCTTTCAAAGGGGTGAGTTTACCCCTGGAGACCAGGGAGAAGGGCAGAAGGCAAAGCACAGGGCTGTCACGGGGCAGGAGCTCAGGGGGTCTTGGCCCACAGGGCTGGCAGTGAGGAGAAGATGGAAAAAAGAGCAAAAGGATCCCCACGAGAGCACCCTGGCTCCAGGTGCCACAGCCCAGGGTTACTCATCATTGCGTCTGGTAGTTTTTCTCCAGCAGCAGAGGATGAGTCAAAGAGAACTGGCAGGACTTTATCTCCAGCCTGCAGAACATCTGACTGCATCCTGATGGGGAAAGCAGGCAGAAAATGTGAGTGGCTTGGATCTGGCTGAGCTGGGACCCACTCCATCCCCTGAGAATGGCTTTGGGCTGTTGCTGTGTACAGCGTCTTTGGGGTCAGAGGGAAGTGATGCAGCTCAGCCCTCTGCCCTGCCCTCACTCTTTCCTGGGGCATCACTACCCACAGAGCTTTGTTTGCCAGGTTCTGCTGCCTTCCTTTTCCTGCCTGTGGTTCATGGGAAAGCTGTGGATTCCACGGATCACAAACTGCCTACAGGCAGCTCTTAGGGCACCTCTTCTGCAGGCAGCCTGGGGCTGCTGGCATCCCACAGAGCACTGCAGGCAAGAAGCAAGGCATTATTTTTCATTTTTCCCCTATCTCAAGGACAAGACGTGGACAAACCCCTGATTGCATTGTCTGCTCTGAGGCACGAAGAGGAACTCACAGGGGAAACATCTCTGTTGTGTCTCCTGCCAGTGCGAAGGGGCAGATGAGAGAAAGCAGACAGGGCCAGGGCTGGTGGGGGCAGCAAGATGCTTGCTGCTGTGTGGAGGAGCAGGGCAGCGTGGGACACCCCAGCAGTGGGACGGTGGGCCTGGTGAGGTTCTGCAGGGCTGCACCTGGCTGCTGCCCGAGCTGAATGGAAATGGAAGGGATAGAGATGACCTAAAGAAGAATGAAGAGAGGTGAGAGATGCCTTTTGACCTCACAGATACCAAGATATAAATGCCTCAAATTCTGATCCTACTTTGATTTTCGTCCAAAGCCCACATTAAGGTGAATCCCTTCTCACCCAGGCCTCACCCATAGCCCACCCTGACCAGGAAATGCTGATGTGAGAGGTTGGCATCTGAGGATTTCTTCTCCCACCTCCTCCTTTCCTCTCAAGTGACTGTGGGAAGCAACAACTCCTTTTCTCTTATTATTTCCTCATCCATCAATGCAATTCCAGGGGTGAGAAGTCCGAAATAAAAGGTGAGCGAAAAACCTCACACCTCCCCTGGACATTCCTGCTCACAAAATAAATAAAGATAGATGGGCCAAGAGCGGCACAGCAAAGATAGAAAAGAAGGGTTGCAGCCAGGGGAGAGCTGGCGTTGCGGCCCTGCAGCCCGGGCTCCATCCCAAAAGTTCAGGCTGTGCTCTCCCTGCTCCCCACCACATGGGCAGGAAGGAGGATCCTCTCCAGGGGCTGAAGATGACTCAAAGCGTGTTGTTAAGAGGCTTTCCAGGAAAGAAAGGCCTGGAGAAAAGCTGTGTCTGGATAGGGTCATCGAGGGAGAGAGCAGCAAGGAACCCGAGCACATGGAGGTGACCACGTGGCCCACATGGCACCGCTGGCACCTGGTAAGGGAATGCTGAGAGGCATAGAAAAACATCCTAACAAGTTTTTACCCTATTTCCAGCTGGTGTTGCAGGTCCTGAGGTGCTGCTGGTTCATATATCTAGAAAGCATCCAAAATCCCCCTCTTTCCATCCCCTGGTATTCAAGGCTTGCTCCCATTTAAAGGAACATGGCCATGGGAAAAGCAGCTTTCATGGGATCATGGAATAGAAACCCAGAGTTGGAAGCACACGTGGGGATCATTGAGTCCAACAGGTTTTTTCAAGGATGCTCTGAAGCAGCAGAAGTGGAAATTTAGGGGAGATAGAAGATGGCCTCACGTATTCCCCCAAGCCAATGTCACATCTGTTATCATTCACACCCACTGACAGCCCAGCACAAAGGTTTATGAGCCAGGACTACACAGCCCTTATATGATATACATCTTCCCAAGAAGGCTCCACCCTTGATGGCTTAATTAATTAACTTCACGTGATGCTCACAGCACAAATCCATCCACCAAACATGCCTGCACACACCAGGTCTGCAGAAGAGCAGAGATGTGTGTAGATCCAAACCACTGCCCCAGTTCTGCATTCCCATCAGCCCATTAACATCAGCGGGGAAACAGGGACGAGAGGGGATTCGTGCCTGGTTTGGAGCTTGGGTTTTGTTTTGTTTTTTTGATTTTTTGGGTTTTTTTTTTTTTTCCTAGAGGAGTGATTTTCGGTACGGCTTCGGATTACTTCAGTGCTGAGGCTGGAGTGCCTCCACCGGGGCAAAGCGCAGCTCCGAGCCCGCGGCAAGGCAGCCCTCTGCTGGTGTTACGAGTGATGCGATGCGATGCCTTGCGTTGAAAATCCAAATTCAGTTCAAAATAGACAATAAAGACGTGGGTGCCGGCAGGTTGAGGAAGCCGAGTTTGCGTCCTTTGGGGTGAAATCCCCGCGTGCTTTTGCTCTCGGCACCCAGCTTTGCTGTGAGCGCAGCACCCGGCTTTCGTGGGGCCGATGCAGCCCTGCAGCCCTCTGTCCCAGCATTGCAATCGGCTTTTAGAGCCATAGAATCACCAAATTATCTCACTTCTAAAGGGCCCTGTGGGAACTACAGCGCTGCACCGAGGGATGGGTAAAACAGCTTTGTGTGTGGAATGAGGGGTTTGAGGCAATCGATGCTGAAGAAGCAGCACTTGCGAGCCAATGCTGAAGCAGCACTTGCGAGCCACGGGAGCCCTCTCGTGGCTGTGCTGAGTGCATTTATGTTGAGATCATCTATTCCTCTCCTTCATTCAGTCGCTTCTCACACCAGCTCTCCAGCAAACCCAGCTCAGCAGTCAGATCCCCAAGCGCAGCTCCCAACCTCTGCAGAGAAGGCATTTCCCTGGGGATGGACTGGAAGGACACGAGCCCAGGACCCCGATTTAAAGCTCAGACGAATGTTCCGAGCGAGATTTCTTCCAACCTGCTTGTTTTAAGGGCAAAACGAATAGAACTGGTTGTGGGCGTGCGTCCTTCTGCCCTGCGAGCTCTCCGGGCTGCGGGGCGGCACTGACACCCAGCGGCGATGCTCTGCAGCGGAGGGCTGAGATCCTCGCACTGCTTTCTCCCCATCCTCTGCCCCATGCTGGGATGAGGGCTGAAGGCAAAGCAAAGGGGATGAACAGACCCAGCAGCCTGGCACAGCAGAGCACCGCAGAGATTCCCCAAAGGGTACAAGCCGGTTGTACGATGGGCCTCATCCCTGCCGCCAAAAACGCCCTGGAGATGAGTGCTGGGCAGCACGAACCCAGGGAGACACAGAAGGGCACAGTCACTGCATGGCTGTGCAGAAGGGAAGACGTTTGCAAGATGCGTGATCAAAAGGGTCTTTAAATCACAGTGACTACACTAATGGCTTTCACATGCCCTATAGAAATGAAAGCCACAGCCAGCGTTTGTCTGTGGGGTGAAGGACACCAGCAGGCCACGCTGCGAGAGTCTGAGGTGTGAAACCCCAGAAAGTGTGGGGGTGCCCCGTTCTGCCTGCAGGAGTCACAGCCAGGTGTGGGTCGCTGCCTTCGAGCTCATAACGAGCCCAGTGAGGCTCGTATCGGCCACAGGGAATTCCAGCTACCGTGTGCTGAGGGCTGCTAATGAAAACCAGCGGTGCCTCAGAGCAAAGAAGCAGCCACGTCCTCCGAGATCAAAGATGCGGCAACGAGAGCGGAAAGCAGGGAATAAATTGCATCCTGTTGGAGAGACGTGCCCTGCATCGCCTGCAGCCTTACCTGGCCTAGTTCAGCGCAGGGGCACCCCTCTGCCTTCCTGCAGCACAGCCCGACTGTCAGCAGGCTCCTAAAGCAGCTTTGGGGCTGGAGGAGACAGAGGCACGGCTCGCTTTTGGCTGCTGGTCCTGATTTGTGCTTTTCTGCTGATTTTCAAATGCAAATCTGAACTATGACAAAGCCCCTCCAGCTGCAGCCGGGCGGCTGGGAGAGAGCAGCCAAGGCCGGGTGTTGGGGAAGCACATTTGATATGAGGCCTCTCAGAGATGTCCCAGACTGAAGCACACCGTAGGTTGTATTTCTTTCCTCCCTTCTCCTCCTACAGCCGCAGAAAACCACACTTTAAAAAGACAAGAAGCAATCAGAGCCTTGGCCCCAGGGAGTGCTGCTATTCGGAGCCTCTGTTTACTATATAGGTAGGGCTGTGGCTTTTAAGTGGAGATAATAATAGCAGAACAGATGTAAATACATCCTCGTGTAGAGGGAGCGCTGCCTGCAGTGGCCAGGAGCAATTTCCCAGCCACAGGAAAGCAGAATTCCCAGGAAGCTGTGATGCTGCTTCACCCATTTGGATCTTTTTAGGATTAAGTTGAGGACAAAAAACAAAAAAACCCAAAAAACAAAAGAAAGGAAACACAAACACAAATGAGGACATGGAGCACAATAGGACGTGCCACCCCCAGACTGCAGCAGGGACATCCCAGTGCTGCACGGGGAGGCCAGGAATCTCATGAAATAATGGGGAAGGAGAGTTTAGGAGGAAAGGAGTCATCTGCATAAGCAGTAATTTCCCTTGCTCCATTACAGTGGGTTGTTCCTGGTGCTAAGCAGGTTCCCAGCCAGGGACAGCGTGCGTCTGCCCATCTCCCAACATTTGCCACCTCTGTACAAGGGACAGTTCTGCCTGGTGTGCAGTCTGAGACCTTCATACTCAATGACTGCACGTGGATGTGGAGATACAAAAAATCCAGTTTTGCAAAGGGGAGATATGGGTTTTTAATGAAGTCACGCTTCCCCCCAGCGGACAGCAGGAGCTGACTGCACTGCTTTATTCTCCCAAGCATTTTCCACCAGTCCGATTTAGCCACTCGAGCCCATTGCTTTGTCCCAGTCCGAGGAAAGCCCATGTGGACCCAGCTGTTGGGGCACAGAAACCTCCGTGTTTGTCACTTCTGGAGCTCCCCCGGGGCCTGCAGCTCCATCCCTGGCAGAGCAAAGGACGTGGGAACCGCAGGGCCGGCGCTCCCCAGGCACCTCCTGCCCCGCAGGCTGCAAGGAGATGCTCTGCAGATGGCAAAGGCCTCCTGCTTTGGAGCCGCGTCCCGAGGAGCACGGGAGGGACGTTCGGGGAGGTGGGGTGGGCTCACCCCGGGGCAATGCCTCTCGTGGTGGGGGGAAAAGCGGCGGCGGGACCCCAAGCCGGGGCAGGACCCCGAGCGGGCGGGCGGAGGTTGTCCTGAAGGGGTTAATGCTGGGAGAGTAACAGGCTGAAGTTGACACTTGGAGGCAGGCGGGGCTCCCGGCGCCTGATTGGCCTCAAACCCCATCCAAAAGTGCTTTTTTTTTTTTTTTTTTTTTTTCTTTCCCTTGCTTTTTTTTTTTTTTTTTTTTCTCTTTCACTTCTCCTCCTCCCCCGGCCTCTGGCTGGCAGGGGAGGGGAGTGGGGAGAACAGCGAGAGATCAAAAATAAACCTCTTATGTCAAAGCCGGGGGAGAAAGTATAAATACAGCGGGCTCCGCAGCCGGCGCGGAGGCTGCGGGGGAGGCAGCGCGGGGCCGAGGGCCGGGAGCCCGGCGGGGCCGGGATGGGGCGGCGGGCGCTGCTGGGCGGGCGGGCTCCGCTCCACCTGCTGCTGCTGTGCCACGCCTGGGCGCTGCCTCCGCCGCCGCGAGAGGCGCAGCCGCTGCTGCCCGCCCGCCTGCCCGCTCCGCCGGGACAGCTGGCGCTGCGCCTGGCCGCTTTCGGCCGCGCCGTCGTGCTTCGCCTCCGACCCGACGCCTCTTTCCTCGCCCCGCGCCTCCGCCTGCAGCGCTTGGGAGGCCGACGGCCGCCGGGCCGGGCCGCTCCTCGCCGGGGCTGCTTCTACGCCGGGACCGTCGAAGGGCGTCCCGACGCTCCCGCCGTGCTCAGCCGCTGCGGTGCCGGGCTCCGCGCCGCCTTCCTGCTCGACGGGGCGGCGTACGCGCTGCAGCCTCTCGGGCCGCCCGCTCCCGGCCCGCCCTGGCGCCGCCCGCACCGCCTCCAGCGCCGCGCCGCCCCGCCGGCCCCGACTCGATCGCAGCCCCGGCCCGAAACCGCTCCCGGGCAGCCGCTCCGCCGCGCCCGGCGCTTCATCTCCGAGGCGCGCTACGTGGAGACGCTGCTGGTGGCCGATGCGTCCATGGTGCGCTTTTACGGGGAGGACGTGGAGGTAAGGGCTGCCGGTGGTCCCTCCCGTCCCCGCTGCCGTTCCTTCCCTACTTTCCCCATCCTCTCCGTTCCTCCGGGGGCGATTTTCTCCCCCATCCATTCCTGTCGCTCCTGTCCTTTCTTGTCCGCTTCCCCGTTCCCACCGCGTCTGTCCCCTCTTGTCCTCTCCTGTCTCCGTCTCTGCTGCCTCTCTGTCACCTCCTGCCTGTGTCCCTCTATCCCCATCTGTTCCCTCGTTTTCCCCTCCCTCTTTTTTTCTCCTGTTCCCTCTCTCAAGCTCGCCGTGCCCCCACTCGGCTCCGGGTGGGGGTCTACCACCCCGTAACGGGAAGAGGAGAGGTTCTGTGTGTGGGGCATCCTTTGCAAACCAGCATCCATCCCGAGGAGCGCGGCGATGCCCCTTCTGCTCCGTGTCCCCGCGGCGGAGGGACAGAGGGTCTTAAAGCCATTCCTTCCGTCGGGTCGGAGCTGCGCTGCCGGGTGATGCGCTGAGCTCCGTGAGCATCGCAGCCCTGCGCCCGAGCCACCTGCTGCAGCCGAGCGGAGGCTGCGAGACTGCGGTGCTGCGAGGGGTGCTAGGGCTGATCAAAGCTGCTCTCAGTGGTGAGCAGCTCCGGTCCTTGATTTGAGGGAGGCCACCTCCTCCACGTGTCTCAGTTTCCCCATCTCTTGCCTGCAGGCTGTCTGCAGCCCCGTGCTGTGCTGTGCCCCAAGTGCTGCTGTGTGGTTGCATGAAGGCTTGTTTAGGTCTTCAGGTCCAAATGTTGCTGAAATCTTTGGGTGTTTGTCACTGGTGACCATGCACTGAAGTTGCTCATCCTCTGGACTGGTTGGGTATGGGGCAGGGGGAGCAGTCCTTGTAGCTGGAGCACCTGAAACCATCATCTGCACTTTGGCACTGTGGCTTTGCTGCTTCGTCTGTTTTTTTTTTTTTTTTTTTTCCTCTCCAGGTCTCCCTCCATTTCTCCATTCCTATTAAAGCAGAGCTTTCATTAAAGCCCTGCTCAGACAGTGCCTGACCCTGAGGAATGTGAAGCCCTGGTGCTCCAGCTGATTTCAGCTGCTCAGCAGCACTCAGGTTTTGCGCTTTGCAACTTTTGCTTTCGTAACCCCAGGCTGGGCTCTGGAGCTCCAGAGAGCTCAGAATCCTCATTGCAGAGGATGGAGGAGCAGTGGATGCTGCACAGCACACAGGGGTCTGCATTCTGCTACAGCTAAGGCATTTTGGGGGGAATTGCACGAATGCCCAGCTGAGGAAAAAGCAAAATCCCACTTTGCAGAGCTGCTGAGCTGCATGGGGTGGGAGCACTGGTGCTGTGCCCCAGAGTGTGGGCGATACCACAGGGCAGATGCACAGCAGCTTCCTCCTTAATTACCTTAATTATTTTCCAGTCTGCCCAGCTCCCTTTTTCCCCATCTCCTTTGTCCCAGAAAGCAATATCTTTGCAGCATCGCTGAGTGCTTCTCAATTGGAAGGAAAGTTCCAGAGATAACACTCAGGATGAACAGAATGCTAACATTTCAGAATTTGGGAGAAAACCTTGCCAGTCATGTGGCAGCTCTTACGGCATGGATTTCTCCCCTAAGATCTTCTCAGCAGCACAAACATAGGGAGAAAGTCCCAACTCCAGAGACCCAGCAGCTGCTTGCTGCTCCTTAAAGCTGGGAGCTGGGGCTGGGGAGCCAACAAGTGTTGGTGATGTTACAAGGAGATGCCCAGGCAGCAGGAATGTTGAGTCCAAAGCACCCTTTCATATTTCTGCTGTGACTTCTCTTCCCGTAATCATACTTACTAAAGGTCACAAGCATGGTTTGCATTCCCTGTTAGTTTCTTGCATAAGCTGTAAGAGAACAAGCAGAAGATAGTCACCATGAGATGCATTCAAGCATTGCAAATTACAATCAATGCCATTCTGTTATTAGGGAAATGCTATTAGTGATTTATTTTTAATCAATCTGTGTCATGGATTGAGCCATTATAACTCAGCTGTTAACCTAATTTAGATAACAAGAGCTTGATGGAGGCAGAATTGGTACTCACATAAACCAGGAAGAAATTACAAAGTGACAGCAAAACCAGGGCTGAGATGTGGGATCTGGGCATTGCTCTGAGCTGAGGATCGTAGAGATGGGGCTGGGGAGAACTGGGAGCAGAGGCAGGAGGTGCTGCAGGGGCCGTTTCCGTGCTGTGCACCTGCAGAGCGATGCTGCAGTGCTTGGGATGCTCCGGGACACCAGCAGCACACAGTTGTGGAAGTGGCTGCAGCATCCCCAGCCAGTTGGCAGCAGGGCCGGATTCCTGCGGTGGGATTTCTCTCATCTCTTGGGTGCAGATGAGACGTTCCCTGAGCCTCCCCCTGCAGACGGGTGGCTGCCGGCCGCTCTCCTTGCAAGCAAAGAATCTGCAACCCTTGCTGTAAAGGGCCGGCACGTGGGGGAGCACAGCAGAACTGGGTCGGGCTGATTAAGCCGGGATTCCTCTCCTGACTTCTGCGGTTTTTGCAGGCAGATTTATGAGGTTTTAGGAGTGCTGTTGCAATCCCTTCTCTCTAAGATTGGCACGTGGGATCGCTGACCACAGCCAGGGTCCTGCTGCTACCTCTGCGATGCTCAGACCTGCTGCCTGTGTGGCCTGGAGGCAAAGGCCCTGATTTTGCAGGGTATCTGAGCTGGGGGGCTGCAAGCAGATGTTTTGGGACAGGAAAGCAAGCTGGGATGTCTGTGTGCATTGTTTCCAATAGCCGGGCAGCCCTCTCATCTGGCCCTGTGTTTTCTTCCTTCCATCTGTCTGTGCTCCAGAAATCTCAGCATTTCTTTTCCCCTTGCAAAGCTGCTGGCTTCCAGGGAGGGGAAAACAAGAAGGTGACCTTATGAACAAACAAACAAACCTACAGCCCCACTCCAAGCTGGACGCAGCAGCTCTCCTGTTGTTGGTCCTGCTGGGAGCTGGGAGGAAGCTGCACCCTGCTGCCCTCCTGCATGGGTGTTGGACCATCATGTGCATACCACAGTAATGGTGTCTAAGCACGGTTTCTCCCCTGCGGAAACACTATTTTTAAAGAAAAAAAGGACAACAAAAACCAGTTTGGGGCTCTCTGCAGACTTCCTAATGCTTCCTTTGAAGAAGAACATACGTAGGGATTTTGCAAGAGGTTGTATTGAAAAGTGAAATCCTTCAATGCTGACAAGTTGTGAGCAATCGCTTCAGTTCTCTATGCTCTGTCTTATTTATTTTTTCCTTGCTGAGCCTAATCATGGGGCCAAAGGGCTCATGTTCAGCCCCAGCTCCCAGCCCTTGGCTGCAGCAAGGAGATGCAGGTGTGCTGCTGCTCTCCCCGGAGCACTGCAGCAGCCACCCAAAACCCAGCGGGCTCCCACTTGTTCTGAAGATGGGTATAAATAGACACCAGATGGTGGAACAAGTGAATCTGACCTTTTAATCTGTGCTAAATAGCTGTTTGTTCGGTTCGCTTTCCATCCTTCCAGCTCTTTCTGGAGCTTTGTAGATGAAGGGCAGGCAGGTGGGTGTTTTCTGAGCTCCCCATTCCCACTGCTGGAATAATTCCTTGGCTTGGCGTAACCCTACAGAGTCGTGTCCGGGGCTATGGAAGCTCCAGGGGGCAATTTTGGGAATGCTTTATGCTGCTTGTAGGTTGGTCTCCCCTATGGGGTAAACAAATCCCTCATCCCCTGCAGCAAATGGCTTCAGATTGGATTTAAGGAAAAATTTATCTTCTGAAAGAGCAGTGCTGCACTGCACAGCTGCCCAGGGAGGGATCACCATCCCTTGGGGTGTTCCATAACATAGGGATGTGGCACCGAGGGATGTGGGCAGTGGGGTGGGTTGAGGATCTCAGAGGTCTTTTCCAACCCTACTGGCTGTGTGATTCTAATTGGTTGCACTCACAGGGACCTCATCTGCATGGTGACTTTTCCATGACACTTGTTGCATGCTTTGGCTGGGATGTGAGCCATGTCATGGAGCAGCGGCCAGTCTAAATAGAGTCTGCTGTGCTCCCACTAGCCTCTCTGGGGCCGCTGTTTTATCACAGCCCAAGAAAGGCTTCAGCTGCAATTGCTGAAGCAAGACATCTGCTGATGGGAAGGTTCCATGGACGTGCTCCCTATCCCATCTGGGAGCTCTCAGAGCGATGCTGGTACTGCAGCGAGACGGGCGGGCAATCCGTCTGGGGACGAGAGAAGCCACTTTCTCTTTCACAACACTCGCTGTTGTGTAATCGCGCATTTTTTTCTCATGACTCCGGGTCTGTGAATGCGTGCCAAGCAGAAGAGGAATTTCGATGCTCTGATAAGATGTTTACATCAGCCAGGACGGTGCTGGCGCATTTGATGTATGAAGTCATCGCCGGCTGTTGGGCTGCTGAGTGGAGGACGCTGCTGGGCAAAGCCTTGGTGTGGGAGCCCCACAGCCCCAGTCAGGAGCTCAGGCTGTGGTGGGGAGGGGTAACGCATGGCTTGGCCTTGTGGCTGCTCTGCATGGCCCAGAACTGTCCTTAAAGAGCAGCGGTGCTGGGTGTGAAGGCAGAAAATGAAGTGACGCTGCTGTGCCCGTGGCTTCTGCAGGCTCAGGGTGCACAGCGTTGCGTATAGGAATGGTAACACCCAGTCCATCAGCCTAAGTGGATCTATGACTGTTTGGATGTGGTAGACTCCATAAATGGGTTTGATTTCTCCTTTCCTAGTAAAGATAAGTAGGCTAACAGTCACAGTCGATGGCCTTAAAGGTCTTTTCCAACCCAAATGATTCTACGATTGTACACAAATAAGAGAAGGTGGCAGATACACCACACCCCTGTGTAGAGATTTCACCCCAGCTATCTCCCTCTTACAGAACCACGTCCTGACCCTGATGTCCATGGCAGCTCGCATCTACAAGCACCCCAGCCTGAAGAATGCCGTCAACCTGGTGGTGGTGAAGGTGCTGGTGGTGGATGAGGAGGCAGCAGGGCCGGAGGTGTCGGACAACGGTGGCCTCACCCTCCGCAACTTCTGCAGCTGGCAGCAGCAGTTCAACCCACCAAGCGACCGGCACCCTGAGCACTATGACACAGCCATCCTGCTCACCCGACAGGTCTGGGGGTCCCTTGGTGCGGACGCTGGGGGAGACGAGGCTTTGAGATAGCGCGGAGAGAGGGGAGAGCTCCTATCACAAGGGATGGAGCTTCCAGTTGGCACAAATCAAGCCGATTCGGGAGTTTAGTGCATTCAGGATGTGGAATTTTGGTTTGCTCAGCCTTCTCGGGTGCTGTCTCCCAACAGGATTTCTGTGGGCATCAAGGCTGTGACACGCTGGGGGTGGCGGATATCGGCACCATGTGTGACCGCAACAAAAGCTGCTCGGTGATCGAGGATGAGGGGCTGCAGGCTGCCTACACGCTGGCTCACGAGCTGGGTAATGTGTGCCTTTGTGGAGCTTTTGTGCTTTTTTTTTTTATCTCAGTGGTCTATTCCAACCTTTATGATTCTATGATTGCTTCTGTTCTGGAAGCAAAAAGCATTTGCAGCAACAGAAAAAGGCTGATAACTAATACGAGATGCCCTCTGCTCTGCAGGCCACGTGCTCAGCATGCCCCACGACGACTCCAAGACCTGTGAGCGGCTCTTTGGGCCTCTGGGCAAGCATCATATGATGGCCCCGCTCTTTGTCCACCTGAACAAGAGCCAGCCCTGGTCCCCATGCAGTGCCATGTACCTCACTGAGTTCCTGGATGGAGGGCACGGTAAGGCTCAGCTCAGCAGAATTTAAAGCATTTTTCTTGATTGCTTGGGCTCGTTACAAACTCTAGAGGGTGAAGAGGGCTCAGTCAGAACACTGGCTGAGCTCTGTCCCCTTATTGTCTTAGAACTGTTTGAGTTTGAAGGAACCTGGCCCAACTTCCCAGATACCTACAGCTCAATCAGATGCTCAGTGCCTGGTCCGACCTGACCTTGGAAATCTCCAGGGATGGGGCATTCATCCCATCTCAGTGTCCTCTTCTTGGTGTTACCCATGGGACCAAACCCCAGTGCACCTCCATCCTGATCCATGCCCCTCCTTGCTGCTTGCAGGTGACTGCTTGCTTGACGCCCCAGCCCAAGCCCTCTCTCTGCCCTCGGAGCTGCCTGGCCGAGGAGCGCTGTACAGCCTGGACCAGCAGTGCCAGCAGATCTTTGGCAAAGACTTCCAGCACTGCCCCAACACCACGGAGGAGGACATCTGTGCCCAGCTGTGGTGTAGGACCAGCAGTGGGGAGCCGCTGTGCCACACCAAGAACGGCAGCCTGCCATGGGCTGATGGCACCCCCTGCACAGGTGGTGGGCTGTGCTGGGATGGAGCCTGCCTGCCACAGGATGCGCTGCAGCCCCAGGTACTGCAGGACAGGGGTGGGGTTGCACCTCTCTATATTTGTGTGTTTTTATATATGGATATATTTACCACCTGCTGACTGATCCCCAAGCACCGGTGACCCCCCAAGCCGGCTCCCCCTAGTTTTATTGCTCAGCATGGTATGGGACGTTCCTTTGGCTGGTTTGGGTCAGCTGTCTCAGTTCTGTCCCTCCCAGCTCCTCATCTCCTCACGGCCCCTTTGCTGGCAGGGCAGCACAAGGAGTGAAAGGTCCTTGGCTCTGTGCAGCACATCCACATTGTTTTTCTGCTAAATCCAAAACACAGCATCATACCAATCACTGCGAAGAAAATTAACTCCCTCCCAGCCAAAACCAGGAGAGAGCTCATAGAGGATCATAGGACCAGACTAGTCCTAACCACAGCAAGCAGTTCTGCAATTAACTCTGATTAAACTGATTTATTTGCATTGCTTTACCGGAGGAATTAGCAGCGATGCCTGAGCCAGTCAGCAAACTGCAGGCTTCCAGCACACGAACCCGTGCACACCAGCAATAGCTTCATGCAAAGCACGCGCTTAAGTGCTTTGCTGGATCAGGGCCCCGGTCTGCGGCACGGGGAGAGGATCTGGGGGCGGAGGGGGGGGATGGTTGCACTTTTTCCACCCTGGCAGCTTCTCGTGGCCTCTTGCAGCCGGCGGTTGATGGCGGCTGGGGTGCATGGAGCCCATGGGGTTCGTGCTCAAGGACGTGCGGTGGTGGCGTGCAGTTCTCCCATCGCCACTGCGATCATCCCCGGCCACAGCACGGCGGCCGCTACTGCGAGGGCCAGCGCACCCGTTACCAGTCGTGCCACACCGACGAGTGCCCGCAGGATGGTAAGCTCCCTGCTGTTCCCAAAGGCACGTTCACCCGCTCCCCGTGCTTTTTTCTTGCACCCCGTGATTGCCCTGCAGTCCGTTGGATACAAGCAGCATCTTCCTTTCTGTGTGCTTCCACCGTTCTCACATCTCTCCCAGATCTCTGCTGAGGAGGATGAGAGCTCCTTACTCGCAGCATGGTGCTTTTGGGTCATTGTTTTGCCTTTCCTTTTAGGCAAGAGCTTTCGGGAGCAGCAGTGTGAGAAATACAACAGCTACAACTTCACAGATCTGGAGGGGAACCGGCTGGAGTGGGTCCCCAAGTACGCAGGGGTGTCCCCCCGGGACCGCTGCAAGCTCTTCTGCCGAGCCAGGGGAAGGAGCGA
This sequence comes from Tympanuchus pallidicinctus, assembly GCF_026119805.1. Classification (NCBI taxonomy): domain Eukaryota; kingdom Metazoa; phylum Chordata; class Aves; order Galliformes; family Phasianidae; genus Tympanuchus; species Tympanuchus pallidicinctus. The sequence continues at coordinate 4,625,395 of NW_026294748.1, forward strand.
GTTTAAAGTCTTTGAGCCCAAAGTAAGATATCTCACGACATCAGTTCCCAAAGTCCATCTTTATACCCATTTCAGAGCAAATTCCTGCAAATTCCACGCTCCTTGTTCGCTCTCCCCAGGTGATAGATGGGACGCTGTGTGGTCCGGAGACCCTGTCCATCTGTGTGCATGGGCAGTGCATCAAGGCCGGCTGTGATCACGTCGTTGGGTCCTCCAAGAAACTGGACAAGTGCGGGGTGTGTGGTGGCAACGGCTCAACCTGCAGGAAAATATCCGGCTCACTCAACCGATCCAAGTAAGGCACAGGGGAGAGCAGTCCCTGGAGATGGGCAGGGGGGAAAAGCAGCATCAGGCTGTAGGAAAGGAGCACAGAGACATTTGTTCCTCTTGTGGCTGTGATTGGAAAAGCTGCTTTGGCTCTGCGGAGCTCCTGACCCGGCAACATCTGGCCGAGGAGCTTTGCTTGCTCCGTGCCGGCGGGCAGCCCAGGGGTGCTGGGCAGATGTTCACAAAGCCCAATGTCTGCGTAAGCGCTTCCTACGCTCGCCGCAAAGGAAACGAGATCGAGTCAGGGCTTAGCAAAGAGCAGAGGCAGCGTTTCCACAGCTGGGCTCCCCTGCACAGACCCCACGTGTCCCCGCTGCTCTGCTCTGCTGTGTCTGCACGGTGCTGCTCAGGATGCAGCTCTGAAAGGTGTTGTGTTGCACAAGGGTGAGCTGCATGTTTGACGTGGTGCGTTTTGCTCTCGTGCAGCAAAACTCGTTCCTGCTTCTCTCTGCTGCAAACCAGCATGATGCTCAGGAAACCATCCCCCTCTCATTCCCCTTTACTAGGAATATCAAAAATCCTCCGCTCCATAAGGTCCCAGGATGTGGGCAGCCCTTTCTGCTGCCCAAAATCTTTGCTGCTTTGTCACAGAGCTGGAGTTAATGCGTCCCGCAGAGGCTTTTGCTGAACAGATAGTAACAAAGCCCAGCACATCCAATTCCATGCGGCGAGGTGACTCACTCAGTCAAATTAGATTTCCTAAATGGTTTCCTTCCAGGGAGCCAGATGAATGGAGCTTCCATTCTCCTATGAATTGTTTGTGGTTGACTAAAGAGAGATTAGCGTGGTAGCTACAGCCAAGAAGAGATCCCATTAAGATCGGGGTTATGGAGGCCAGGGCGACTGAGAGCAGGCTTTGACCCTGAGGCTTTGTTCCAAAATACTCTGACCATAATTCCTGACCGCAGCGTCAACCTGGGGAATGTGTGAGAGCCCCCTGCCAGCTCCACGGCGTGATTCATGTGGGGGGATGGGGTGCCAGGGTGGCATTTTGTCACTGTCACCAGGCAGCATTGCAGCACTGGGGGCACGCAGGGACGCAGCCCTGAGCCAAGAGAAAAGCAAAGTGTTCCCAAGGGTCATGCTCTGCAGAAAAAACTCCTCCAGCACAGTATCCTCAAATGGAGCTCTTGGCTTCGGGATGGGGCTGCCAATCCTTCCGAGAGGAGCCTGGGGTGCCTGGTGCAGCGATGTCCGCCTGCGGTGAGCAGTATTTTTGCTGCCCTAGTTCTTGCTGTTTTCTAGGAAAGGCTTTCCAGTTGGCACCAACAAGATCGGAGGTGGCTGTGCTGTTAACTGTTTGGCTCCTGACTGGATGTGAGCAGGGACATCTGGCCAACGCACGCGATGCCAGCAGTGCCCAGCTCGCCTGTCCCCCTGTGCCATCAGCACTGACAAAGCCATGGGGGCACCTTGGCTTTTCGTGCCAAATGCTGCAGCCGTGTCAAACAAAGGGGAGCAGGGGAAACGTAGTTTCCTACCAAGGCTGATAATTGTGCTTATTTGTTTGATTGCATTGCTCATTTTTGTGTTTAATTTAGTAAATCCTTCCAGCCTAGCGCACATCTGGCACAACTGCAGTGTTGCCAGTTCTGCAGTGCTCTTGGGTACTGAGAGATGGCTTCAGAGCCACGATCCCCCTTGGAAAGGCCAGGAAAATAACCATGTCCCCTCACCCCATGCAGGTATGGCTACAATGACATTGTCACCATCCCAGCTGGGGCAACCAACATTGACATCAAGCAGCGCAGCCACCGCGGGGTGCGCCACGACGGGAACTACCTGGCCCTGAGGACCCTGGAGGGCAGGTACCTGCTGAACGGTGACTTCGCCATCTCGGCCATGGAGCAGGACATCCTCATTAAGGGCACCATCCTCAAGTACAGCGGCTCCATGACGACTCTGGAGAGGCTGCAGAGCTTCCGGCAGCTCCCGGAGCCCCTGACCGTCCAACTGCTGACCATTGCCAGCGAGGTCTTCCCACCCAAAGTCAAGTACACCTTCTTCATCCCTAAAGATGTCCCCTTCAGCAAGCAGAAGGACAAAGAGAAGAAGTCGGCCAACGTCATCCGCCCAATGCTCACCTCGCAGTGGGTGCTGGGCGACTGGTCCGAGTGCTCCAAGACCTGTGGCTCTGGCTGGCAGAGACGGACAGTGGAGTGCCGGGATGTCGAAGGCCAACCTTCAGCCACCTGCGACCGAGCCCTCAAGCCTGAGGACATCAAACCCTGTGGTGACATCCCATGCCCTCTCTGGCGCATGGGCCCTTGGTCGCCGTGCTCCCAGACGTGTGGTGAGGGCGTGCGGACACGCAATGCTTCCTGCATCCACTACACCGGCACCGTCATCGCCCCAGAGAAATGCAGCTCCCCAGGGCCACCGCCAGCCACTGCCACCTGCCTGCTGCGGCAGTGCTGAGTGGGGACAGCGGGGCACAGGGCTGGGGACACAGGCCACCGAGTGCCACTGTGCCGCAGGCTTGCTTGAGGACGAGAGCTGCTGGAAGCCCGGCGGTTCGTCTACCTCAGATGGGGGAATAAGGGCAGCAAAACAGGGAGGAATCACTTATTTGTGCCCTTTCCTTTTTGGCTGGTTGGGGCTGCGGGTTCAGGAGAGATGGGGTGGGTGGTGGTGGTGTGGGACGTGGTGAAATTGGGGCTTCTTTGCAAAAGCGTTGTTGTGCAGCTGAGGTCGCTGTCCCTGCCATGCAGCAGTGTGGGTGTGTTGAGCATTTTATCAGCTGTGGTTTTTCAGCTGGAGATAAGTGGCTCGTGTGGCTGGAAGGGAATCAGCCGAGGGCTGGGCTATAGGCGGTCGTGGCGGCTTCTGCTGGATTTATAACCCAGGAGGTGCCAGAGCTCTGCCTCCAAACATCCCCCACAGCCACTGTTCCTCCCTGAGCTGCAGCCCCACCAGGAACACGTATCTCCTCACCTCCATTTCCCCAGTATAAAACGATCCCACCCCTGTTCCCACTTGCACGGTTGCCCCAAGGATTAATTAAAGCTCTGCGGCGCTCTGGCTGCGAAATGCCTGTTGCTGTCCCTGTTCCCCTGCAGAGCAAACATTTGGCTGCGCCCACATCCCCTCTCCCATCCTCTTGGCTCTGCCTGCCACACGTTCACTTTACCAGCTGTGCTTTTCATTTTGGAGATGAGACCCAACCGGTACCACTGCTCAGCCCCAATCCCTCGAGCCCAGGACACCCGAGGATGCTCAGCCCTAGCATTTGGCTCCATCTGGGCCTGGAAGCTCCAACAGGGAGTCCCACAGGGCTGCAGCTCCTCTCCCAGCCCAGACGCTCTGGCCGTGCTGCAGATGCTGCTCACTCACTGACCTCTCCCCTTTTGAAGCAATTGCCTCTCGCTGGATGTGTGCTGGCAGCAGCCAGAGCCTTGGGAGCAGGGCTGGAATTTGCAAATGTTTTGTCACTGACATCGCATGCTGGGTGGATATTAGGGGGTTTTTTGCTACACTCGACTTTCCCCATTTGCAAAATGAAGCTGCCTCATGGAGCTGCTCTTGGTGCAGGAGCTGCTCGATCCTGCCCTGCACACGGGAGGGAGCTTTTGCAAGAAGGGCTGAGCATGATGCAATTGTTTTGCCAGCATGGAAGTGACCGAACAGCAGGTCCATATTGCAAACCGTGCCTTGGGGGGAATCGCTTTTGTCCTCATTGTTACAGCAGGATGGAGGCTTTTCAAGCGGAGAGGTTGCCTTGTCTGCAAGGAGGCTCTGCTGTCATTCACTGCATGGAGATGTGAATCTGGGCAGCTGCAAGGATGAGAGGGATGCAGATTTTGGAAAGGATGCACATTTTGGAGAGGGATTGAGATTCTGGAGAAGGATGCAGATTTTTGGAGGAGACACAGAATTTTGGAATGAGATGTAGATTCAGGAGAGGGGATGCAGACTGGGTGCTTGGAGCAAGGGAGGTCACTTCAAAATTCACGTGGACTCTTCCCCACTACAGTGCCCACCGTGCAGGTCTGAGATGGGGCCAGAAGGAGAGCCCTGGCCAAAGCTGTGATGTAAAATCCATCCCCTAGGAGGGACACGAACCCCTCTGTGAGTGACACCAAGGGCTGCAGAACCAAGGAGTGCAGGGGCTGAACGTTTTGGCTGGGCTCTTTCTGAGAAAAGCCAAAAACAAAAGCCAGCTGCGCAGTCTGGATCCAGGGCTGCTTGGGCTGCAGTTCAGACCTACCTTCGGGCAATGTTCTCTGTCTGCTAATTAATCTCCAGGAATTTAAGGCCTCTCGCTCTAACAAATAGCTGGATGCTAAAGTCATGTAGCCTCGCTGGGTTGTTTTCTTTTCCGCTTTGCAGCTGAGAGGGTTTTAACTCAAAGGCAAGCATGTGTTTCCTCTCCAGCAGTGTAAGCAGCATCCATTTAGGATGGGGCAGATATTTCAGCCTGAGACAGTGCCAAGGAAAATGTCTGCATGTATAGGAGCTCTGCAGCCCGTAAAGGCCTTTCCAGCTTTTCACATTTGCTCTGCAGCGCTTCCCCTATGCAGAAAGCTCCCTGCTGCATCAGACCCCACGCTGTGCCCTTTGTTTTGCCCCTGGGATGCCAAAGGAGGAATGCTGCAGCACAGCTGCAGGCGCCCACCCATGGCCAAGGCAGGCTGGTGGCTCCTTGCAGAAATACTGCTCAGTTTGGGCCTTCTGGGGCTTTACTGGGGGCTGGTGGGTCCTGCTTGGGGACACGGGGTCTGCTCCTGCCTTCCCATAGCAACACGTAGCCTTTATGCTGATCTATCAAAGAGGTTATATATTAGGATATATATGTGTATATATATGTTTCCCTTCAGTGAAGGATTGTAGCAATGTACTGAGCCTCTTGTGTATTTATTACAGATTTCTGGTTTGTTTTGTACAGTAGCTGTCTGTACCCTAAGAAAAAAAAAAAACAGACTGTGTTTGACCATGCTGCTCCCACGTCCCTCCTCCAAAGCGTCGCTCCTCGCATGGCCCGGCAGCGCCCGCTGTCACCCTTGGGATGCACAGATCCCATCAGCTGCAGAACGGATCCAGCAGAACCAAGCTCGGGACTTCCATTGCAAGGGGAAAAAAGTACCATTTTCTGATTTTATCTTTGTGTTTGAGTTTCAGGGCAACTCTGGTTGTGACTCTGCCTTTACCTTTTCAATAAAGGGTTTCCTGCCTATCGCCTCTCGGCTTTTATTAATATTTTTCTCAGGCTGTTCTCTAGTTCCCTTCCCAGCAGCTCAACAAGGGGTGAATTTCTTTTTAAGGTGCTAAAGCATGAGCAGCAATACAGCACCCTGGGATGTGTCACACCCATGGGCACTGCTGCATCCTGCCCAGGGCCCCCAGCAGTGTGCTCTGGGACCTCCTGCGGCAAAACAGGCGGAAGCAGCGAGCAAAGCTGCACCAGCAGCACTTTTCTTTTTTTTTATTTTGCAGTGGTAGCAATCAGCATGCTGGTGGCTTCCTGGTGGGACGGTTCCTGTGCGTGCGCTCTGAGCTGGACTTGCATGCTCCTAAAGTCAGATGTTCCCAATCCTAAAGGCTTCAGCAGCAGGAAGAGCAGCGCTGCCCCAGAGGAAGCCGTGCCGGATGGCTGAGCTCTTCAGGAGCTGCTCTTGCAGAGTGCTTTAAGGCTGTAACGTTTTCCATCGCTCCATTTGCAAACATGATACACCCCCGGCTGTGTGATTTTTGGAGCAGAATTTGGAGGGTGAGCATTCTTCCTCGCCTTGCAAATAACCTCTTATTTGTCAGCTGAAAAAAGCAAGAGCAACCTTTGCACACGTACTCACACGCACACAATTTGCTTCAGTTGATGCTATTTCACTCCAGTTTTTCACCAAAGCAATCGGCATAGAGCAATGCACCAGGCTTACCATGCAGCTCCGTGTGAATGCAAAGCCAGGGGAAGCAAAAGGAGAAATTTAAGCAGCAGCGAGTGCAATCTTGCAGCCCACTGGGGTTCCGTTCTTCCTCTGGTTTTGCAAGAAACAGTCAAAAACGGCCCCAGGGGTTCTATTGAGGAGGTTGGGAGCCAGGAGCACTGTGCTACTTTTCAGGAGGCGCTTTTCAAATAAATTTTGTGCTGCAATTTGTGTGCGGCACACCCACTGGGACGATGGCATGCTGTGCACCGTGCATGATTTGCATGCACTCATGCAGCAACGTGCACGCACGGTGCCTGGATGTGCGTGTATGCACAATCCTGGTTCGTGCATGCATGCACGCATTTTTGGTCCCCTCATGCATGCACTGAGGTGCTCTGTTTGCACGCACCCAATGAATGCACGCGTGCACCGTCTGACTGCTCGCTGCCTGAGGGTTCACGCTCCCGATCCGTGCATGCACACATACACCGCGGCGCCCCACGTGCCCGCTGATGCACAACCGCGGCGCTCCCGCGCACACGGCCAGACGCCCGCCGCGCTCCCCGCTCGTTCGCGACCCCCCGCAACCGCGCTCACTGCGCACGCGCGATCCCATCGGCCCCGCCCCTCCCCCCGGCCCCGCCCCCCCGCGCCGCGCTGCACTGTGGGACACAAACAAAGTGCCCGGCCGGGCGGCGCGGCGCGCGGGAGCTCGGACCGTCGGATCCCTCCCGCGGCCCCCGCCCCTCCCCTTCCCCTTCCCGCCGAGCTGCAGCGCGCCGCCCCGCCGCCAACGGCCGCGCACGCGGGGCTGCTGCCCCCCTCCCCCCCACCCCGCCTCAGCGCCCCGCCAGCACCGCGCCTGAGGGGGAGGCGGCGGCGGCGGCGGTGGCGGCGGCGGCCTCTGCTCCTCCTCCGCCTCCCTCCGCCATGGCCCGGCCAGCGCCGAGATAGGGGGCTCGGCCTCCAGCGCCCGCCGGGCCCAGCGACCGCAGGTAAGGGTGGAACGGCTGGGCTCGGGGCGGCCCTGAGGGGAGAGCGCGTGTCTGTGTGTCCGTGTTTGGGGGGTGGGGGCGGCGCCGGGCGCCCTCCTGTCCCGACCCCTTCTGTTCTGCCGCCGGGGCCCTCGGGCCGTCCCTGTGCAGCCCGCGGCCTTTTGTTGTGCCCCCCTTCCGCCGCCGCCTCCCTCCCCCCAGCCGCCGCCGCCCATCTGCCGGGGGCCGCGACCCGCGGGGGGTGCGTGGCTCAGCTGTGCGCGATGCTCGTCTCGATCCGCCGCACGTATCGACGTAAACATTGGCACATGGGGATGCGGAGGGGGGAGGTGGTGCTTTTGGTTGCTCGGAGCCTGTCGTTTCTTCTGTAGGAACGCTCAAACTGGGGGTCTTGCTGGCTTCTGGAGGCCCCCGTGCTGCTTTTCCTGCATGGGTGTGTTGGGACGGTGCAGCAAGTGGAGCACAGCCGTCCCGAGGGGCTTTGTAATGTCCTCAAAAATCTCTGAGTTACTGAGAGTGGTGAGGTGCTGGAACAGCTGCCAGAGAGGCTGTGGATGCCCCGTCCATCCCTGGAGGTGTTCAAGGCCAGGTTGGATGGGGCCCTGGGCTGCCTGGGCTGGTATCAAATGTAGAGGTTGGTGGCCCTGCCTGTGACAGGAGGGTTGGAACTGCATGATCCTTGAGGTCCTTTCCAACCCTGCCCATTCTCTGAGTTCTTCCACCCCAGTAGAGGACCACACGTCTTCCTGCAGACCTGCTGGCAGCTCCTCCATCTCCCTGCGCTCTGTGGGGTTACCTGCTGCTGAGGGCAGCCTGCTGTGCTTTCTGTAATGGTTATCCCATTGACCAAGAGCTGGCACACCTTGATGTTTTGCCCCCAGCCTTTGGGATGCAGGCTTCTCCTGCACATTCCCAAGGAGGAGGCTTCTGTTGTTTGTCCTTTATTGTCATCTCTCTGTTCCCATAGACTCCTCGTGGCACTGCTGGGTGCCTGCTCCCATGTGTGGTACTCCTTGCTGTGTGTGCCAGAGGGGTCAACCAGCTGTGCCCTGTGATTTGTGGCTGTATTTGGGTTGCTTTTCTACATAGGAATACTGTGTGCATTCCCTAAGCATCTGCGGATCTCAAGTTGGACATCACTGGTCTAAAATGCACTGCATTTCTTTTCTCTAGTCATACATGTAATTTGGAAGTCTCCTGACTTTTGTCTGCCTCTTGTTCCCATTCAGCCTTTCTCACGTGTTTCCAGAAGCCTCTAGCATTCGCTCTTTTCCTCACACAAAGTCCTAGGTTTGCCATATTATCATGAGGGAAATTTCTCAGCTCTCCCACTTACATGTTTGCCCCCTGTGTTCTCTCCGTTCTTTTCTCCTGGCTTCTCTTCAGGTGGCAGTCACCCAGCCCACCTGCTGAGCTGACCTCTGGTTTCTAGCAGCAAGCTGTTGTGCACGGAGTGACATGGGACTGCTCTGTGAACCCTGCAAGGTGATACTGGGTGGGAATGGCTGTCTGGCACAGGCTGGTGTCCAGGAGTCTCGTGGGGCATTTCCATGTGCTGCTTTTCTGCCATTGAGCTCTCCTGTTGCATCTTGATATCCATGTGTAATGCAGATCCAAGGCGTGATGTGCCTGGAGAGGTTGCCTGGGTCTGAGTGAATCTATTTAAGATAGAGCTGAACAAGTGTTAACCTGCTAGCTTGCATATAGCTCTACCAATATAAATACTTCCATTGATGTAAAGCTGTTTATACCAGAAACTAGTAATAATACTGTAAGTGTGTCTCCCTGGGGACTTCTTCTGTTTAAACAGCTGGTTTTAATCTGAAACTCTAATTGGTGTAAACACTCAAAGCCATCCTTTTCCAGGGGAAGGGAATTTCCAGCCCTTGCTTTTTGTCTCCCCAGGTGGATGCTGGTTGTGTGGATGCTCACCTGTGAGGAGGAGGGATCGCGTTTGCTTTCTCACGCAGAAGGTTTTGCACTGTTGCCTTTTTTTTTCTTCTTGTTTTTTAACAGGGTGAGAGAATTCCTCTTTTTGTGAGTGTCAAGTTTAGGGGGAGGAGTGTCTGCGTGTATTTCTTCTGTAGCACGTAAGAGAAGTAGTTAGCAAGTGAAATTGAACCCTTGCCATGTTTTTTGTAACAGGAGGTTAATCATAAACTGGCAACTTTTAAAAGGGTGATTTCTTTCTGTGGTGTCTGTAGCAAATGTCTGCTGTGCTGAGCGTCTGGTTGGCTGTTTGCTAGGAGGGGCAAAAGAAAATACAGCTTCCCTTGTGTGTGTGAAGCTGAACAAGTGTCCAGACGTTATTTCTGGAGGCTTTTTATGTTTGTGTCCTTCTCCTGAATGGCTGTGTGATGCCTGCTGTAAGATGGATGGTGCTTGTGTGATCTCATGTGGCTCTGGCAGCGAGGAGGCCTTGGGTCCTTGGCACTGGTGTTGGTTTCTGCACATCTAGTGTTTCGCTGGTGGAGTCTGTTGCACGTGGAAACTTATTTCTTGATGGTCTTTGAGAACATTTGAGTATATTTCTACAGGAAGATGTGATGATAAATGTAACAGCTCTCAAAGGCATTGTAGTTCCTTAACTTAAAGGGGAAGAAAACCAAACCGTGACAGATCAGTGAGTGATGCTCTTGCTGCTGGTATGTGAGAGGAAGGAGATGTCCCTTGACGTAGAAGGGATTGTCTGTTGACATACTTCTATCTTGCCTGGTTCTAAGTAGGTTATTCCTGTTCAAATTATGCAACTGTGCAGACAGCCAGACTTCAGGAATTCCAAATACTTCAAATGTGTCAAGTGCTGACTTCTAAATTAAATGCTATGGTTGCAGAGCTGTTCACAGCCTGTCGCTTGAATTATGACATCAGTCTTGGAATTGTCTTGCTGAAAAGGGGCAGCAACTTAATTACTTCCTTTGAGTAAGTGTTCAATTTCAGGAGTAAAACTAGATGGGAGGCGTCCTTCTGTGGCACTGTTGCAGTAGTCAATGATTGCTATTTTGGCAGTTCTAAGGAGGAGAACAAACACTGGGAATGTTGGTTTACATAAGAAATGTATGGCAGCTCCTTGTTGCTGTGGTGGATGCTGCTGTTGCTTTGGAAGATGCAGTTTTTAGCAAATAGATCCAATTAAATAGTTGTGTACTTACTGCTACGTAAACACAGGAGTCCATTACTCTCAGCTTGCTTTGGAGTTCAAATTGATTCTTCTAATGGTTTCACAGGATGAAAACAAATGTCTGTGAAAGGTGCACAAATGAAATGGTGGTGGGAGGGAATGAACTGCAGCCTGGTAAAATGGCATTTGGATGGACGGATGGAAGGGGTGAACCATAAAGGCTGGGAATTTCATTTAATTCTCTCCTATTTAATCAACTTAAGGAAGTGACTTAAACTATACGTAATTTGCAGATAGTGTGTTTTTAATATGTGACAGTGTAGAGCTGGGGAAGTAAACCTGTTCGTGTGAAATAATTATCAGAACATGTGAATGATGGGATAATAAGGGCTGCGGAGTGTGTGTGGAGCTTGGCGTGTGGTGTGTGACAGTGGCCAGAAGTAAATCATAAGGGGAAAGAAGCAGAGCAGGCAGATGAGGGACTGCTGGCTCCGGGTGTCTGCCAGCAGCCAGGGATGGCCTGAGCCAGAGGAGCTGTGCAGGCTGTGTGGGTAATGATGCCTGGTGCATTTGTCAGCTGTGGCTTTGCCTAAACCTTTGGAGCAGTTTATACCTTTAGCTTCTACCTTATGCTATGCAATGAGTGCCACAACTTGGGCAAAAATATTTCCTGTTGATTTTTTTTTTTTTTTGTAGCCCCGATGCATGGTAACTTCATTGAGCCCCTCCTAGTTTTTGTAGCGGGAGAAAGAATAAAGGATCTTTTTTTCCCAGTAGCTTTTTCATTTGCAATTGTATAGATGTGGGTTCTGTTTTCTTTGGGTTTTGTTTTCTTTTCCTTTCCAAGCTGGATTGTCCTGGTCTTTTGTACCTCTGTCTGCAGACTGTTCTGCAATGCCTTTTTTTTTTTCGTTTGAGGTCTGCTATGTTCTTTAGAGGTGATTTGACCACAAGATGACCACCAAGAAGATGGAATAAAGGCCTTTTCTTCCAGAGCAGCAAGACATGTTTCCTAATAGAGGGGCACCTTCTCGCTCATCTATGATAACATTCTACTGTATGCAGTATTCTTATGGTCAAAAATACAGCAGAGACCCAGGAGCCCTGGAGATGTTTGGTGGGCTCAGGTGTGTTAATCCTGTGCTGGGAGCTGGTGATTACAGAGTGCTGCAGCTCTCCAGGTCTAACAGTTCCTGCAGTTTTCTTTTCCTGTAGTGCTTAAATACCCATGATAAGAATGACTGCAGGAAGTTTGTGAAATGCTACTAGAATGCTGCAGTTGAAACAAACCACCAGATTGTCTTTATTCCCGGCCCGAGCCACGCATTTGATCCTCCCAGTCCAGGTTTGGCCATACAAGGTAAGAAAGAGAGAAAGCTTGTGGTGTTGCTGTTCCTGCATTAGCTGACTTGTGGATAAACACAAGGATTTTCAGTTTTTGGGGCCAGGAAGAACTCCTTTCAGGCATTTAATTTTACCTGCATAATTGAGTCATTAGGAAAATAAAGGGTATGCATGGTGCTAAAAGGCCGATGACACAATCGCATTCCTGCCTTGCTTAAACTTGCTCAGGATTCTTTACAGGCACTTTGGTGGGAAGGTGGCTGTTTGTTTCTGTGTCTGGGCACCTGACAGGCTGTGCTCCTTATGTCTGCATCCATAACGCCTTGAGATGCTGTGTGGTGTGGTGGGGTTGGATGTCCTGTGTGACCTCACCTCAGTGTCTCCCCTTTGCTCCTCACACAGGCTTTCCATGCTGCTGCTTGTCAGTGCAAGCTCTTTGCACTGCTGCCATTCACGGGGCTGGAATGCTTCCGGGAGGTTGGAGGCTTGCACTGTGCTTCAGATAAATTCATCTGTTGTAGTTACTGTGTATTTCATTAAGGTGTAACGCTTCCTTGCTAATCTGAAATAAAAGCTAGAGAAGGAAAGCTGTCATTTATTGTAATAAAACTGAACACTCGAAACAACAGCTCGGCTGACAGCTAAGCTTTGTGCAGATAGTAACAACTAGCACTTAGCCAAATTTGGCTGTCACAAACCTAATGATTGTGATATACAGTTACAGTCTTTTGTTTCTGTAAAAGGAGGTTCGTCACTTCCAAGTGACAAAAATTAAAGCCTTGCGTACAGCAAAGTAGGAGACGCTGCTTGGGGTGGCAGCAGGGGTGGGGAGGAGGAAGTCTTCCACTGCCAAAGCTGTGTTGCTGTTGGCAGCGCTGGGGGCACAGGGTGCCCAGTTGGGCTCATTCTGTCCTGGGAGAAACAAAGAAGTGGTTTATTTTCCACGTGTGGCATCGGTCAGTGGTGTGTGCAGTTGACTCCCTTCTGTCTGGAAGCAGGCCTCCTGTGCCCTCGTCTCTCTTTGAGCACACGCAGGCAGACTTGGCTGGGTCTGGTGAATAGGCATACATGTGCGTGAGGAAGCACAGATCTGTATTTTCCCTTTTGACTCTTTCATGGATCTAATGCAGCAGGGTTACCAAGAAAACCTTCAGCTGTATTAGGATATTTTGGCACGCAGACACGCCAAACAGGCCATATTTCTTCCTGTTTCTTTCATGTGGTTCCCCCAGAAAGGGCTTGGAGACTTTTGCTTTTGTTAGTGATTTGGGAGGGAGGCCGGGCTGAGCAGCCTTTGATGTGTATTTTTCAGAACTTTGTTGATAATTCTTGCAAGGCTTCTGAAAGCAGACTGAAGTGCTATAGGTAGCCATGGCAGAACAAGAAAAAAAAAATAGCTTTCTGGTATTAAACTAGAACGTTGCTGCCTTGTGACAAATAAAAGTGCTTTATGGACATTTTTTGGCAATTTGCAGCACTTAAAAAGAATGTTATGTTTAACTCGTGTCTTTTTATGTTTGCGCATGTTAGTCCTGCAGGTTGAAAGAATTGTTCAAACCAGGACTTCCTGCCCAGTGTGCTCAAAAGGGCCTGAAAAGTTGGCAGCAAAGGTGTGTAGGAGTGGGACCTGGTGCGTGGGGCAGGCAGCCTTCAGGATCCTGACTGCCATTCAGTGGTGCCTGTGGGGAGCCAAACTGTGTGCTGGTCTCAGGCAGTGATTCCCCTTCCTGAGCTGCCCCGATGCCTGGTTGGTGTTAGAAGAGCATTGGTGTGCTTGCTGTGCTTTCTCAGGGTCTGGGTCCTGCTGTGCTGTCTGGCCCTGGGCTTCCACACCAGCCCTGTGGGGTCACTGGGTGAGCTGGGGGTTGTGGTGTTGGGCTGTTCTGCTCTTTGAGGCTGTGAAATGTAAGCTCTGCTCTTTGTTGTGCACGCAGGGAAGAGGTCATGCCATGGATTGTCTACACTGAGAGACTGGAGAACTTCCTCTGAACTAGCACAGAGGGAAACTGTACAGGAGGTGTAGACATCGTGTTACAGTTACACCTTGTTGTGCATTATGAAGAGTGGTCGACTCTGAATGTGTGCCTCATGGATGTAACAGCAGAGCAGTCTGTGTCACCTTACGTTCTTTGGGGTGTGCTGTGTGAGGGCACTGCTGGTTCACTTTGGTTTGATTTTGGTTTGTTTACTGAAATAAAAGCAACAACAACAAGAACAGATCTGCTCATGTGCTGGCGGTCTGTGGCGCATGCCGTCAGGACGAGCCACTGTTAACTTGCCATCTAACAGCTTGGCTGTGTGCTTTTACAGAGAACTGGTAAAAAAAAAAAAAAGGTTGCAGGACAATGAATCTATTGTGCAATATCACAATACGTTCTATCTAGTGAAATTGCACGTTAATTTTTATTATGAAGATATAATTCCGTATGTTGTAAGATCTCTTAGCAGTTACTGCTTGTATTGTTAAATGAGCCTCGGTTTTAACCACCGTCTGAAAATTCACTTTTATGTGTTATATGGAACACTAATGTGAGATTCTTACAACCAAAAGTTCAAAGTGCTGGAAGCCGGGGAAAGTGGCATTTGTCTAGTTTGCTTATTCAACCATGTGAAAGCTATATTGGGCACATAAAGTTTATACTTTGCACTGCAGCTTCAAAAAGGCAACAAGTTAAATAGGGGTCCTTTGAAGTAGTGAATGGTAACATTCTGTTCTCTGAAAGAAGTGACTTGAAATGATCGCACCAAAACTTGGAGAACTGTTGCTGCTCATGGAAACAAGACCAGAGGGAAAGATACAAAGATGCAGGCTGTGAAAGCGGGTGGTGTTTGTGGCAGTTGGGAGCAGCCATCAGCATGTTGCACTGATGGAGTTCCTGAAGCTCTTCGCCCTTGGTGCTCGGCTGTGTGCAGTTGCTGTACGTTCTCACCCAGTCCGTCTGTCAGAGTTCAGCTGCACGTCAGGGATCTGCACGCTTCAGTGATGTTGTAAGGTAGTGTGGCTTAAGAAAGCGCCATCTATCTTCCTTATGTATCTGTGAATGTTTTAAGGAGTGTCTTTTAAGTCTTGCATAAAGGAGAACTTAATGTCAGCAGATCAACGCCTCGTGCGTGGCCTGCACTGCAGTACTGCCCTGACTATCGTAATCCCTTTTAATTAGATCCTGAGGTTAAGAACTGTCTTGCTGATCAGTGCACTTAATGGATGTCCTGTTGGCTCTGCCCAGAGCACGTTCTGTCTGAAATGTTGCCTGGTTGAGGTAAGTGCTCTGTCAAGACCTGCGCCCAGCTCTGCTTGCAGACAAAGGTAAGGAGCAGGTGAGCAGAGAGGAAAGACACTGAAAAACCTCCTGAGAACCTTTTGGGAGTTAAAATAAATCCCGGCAAACACCTGACAAAAGATATTAAGTCTGGTAATTTGAGTGCCTTTAGTTAGCTGTTCAGTTTAGTTAAATACTATGGAGAACTTTTTCTAATGTCACTGTTAACTAATTAGCTTCCAGATTATAGCTCATCTGTTTCTAGGTTCGGTGTGTTTAATGATGAAGTTTTAATTCCATACTGCTGGATTGGCCCTGAGCTTCATTCTAGTTCTAGAGCTCAAGTTATCAGTCATACGTTTTCATGCTTTGTGCTGATGCATCTTAGGCTTTTCATCAGTGTTCTTTTGAGTGTCTCTTCAGAAACACTCAGATTATTGCTGAAGGCAAGTCCTTGTGACACTTTGCAGTTAAATCCTTTGACCTGCTATTCCAAGTATATGGATTAATTCTTTTTTTAACTGGCTCCTTAGGTAACTTAGTTTGCCTGTTCACCTCCTTGTTTTCACTCGTTTTTAGCTCTGCTCATCACATGATTCAAACATTTGCAGTTCACATCATACGTGGTGTTCCCCTTTTTCTGAAAAACACATTATCAGGTTGGTATGACATACTTAGCCTCAGTACACACAGGTGCTGTCTCTGGTTTCTCATTCTTCTTTCCTTCAGGTTATTTTCATTCAGCCAGATTTCTGCAGCTTTATACAAACACCTGATCACACATCACTGCTGATCCTTGAGAGACGGAAACATCTTAGGATGTTTAAATTACCAGAGCTTCAACACTAAATATTTGAGGGATTACATTAACACTGTGTTAAGGTTGCCAAGATTTCTGGCAGGTGCGTGCTGCACAATGAGACAATCTTGGAGCAGTTGTGCCTCTTCTCCCACTACACTGACACCTTTTCTTGAGGATTAAAGTATCAGTTTGCATGTTTGTAATCGCAGCGCTGTCTAATGGAAACATTTTTAGGTTGACTTGTAATGAAAGCAGTGGTAACATTTTATACACCTACAACATGGGCTTTAATCTTCAAATTTTATCTAGGCTAGGACTTGCAGCTATGCTTTAATCTGGCTGTAGTCATCTAGCGCGCCCTGCGCACGCATACAGAGCTCTCAGTTGCCTGTCAGTAGTCCCCAACCTTTTTTGGTCACAAACTGCTGTCGGCTTTCAGTTTCTCCCATCAGTCAGAGGGGTCTGCTGTTGGCCGGGGCCATCTGCAGTGCAGGTTAATTTCCATTGCTCAAAGCCAATGGGACCAAAACCGTTCAGCAGGTTACGTTTCACTGTGTGTGACCTGAATTCCAATGCTGTGACACCTTCCACAGTTAAAAATTTCCTATTTATCTGTAAAGTGGTTGTCTGATGTGAACCTGTCTCATGACAGGCATAAGTTTGTCAGCTGCAGAGACATCAGCAGAGTACGGTTCCTGCAGCAGAAATACGAAGAAACGTCTTCAGTGAGACTGAATTCTCTTGCCAACTTAAGATAGGTTCAGAAGAAAGCCATGGAGGCCACATATAAGATGGTAAGGGGCAAAAGTAAATCCAGAGGTGTCACTTCCATGTGGAATTGATGAGCTGCACAAGTGTCTGTTGCAAGTATGTGTCTGCTGGTAAACTTAATGAATGTGGCCTTGGCATCTGTAGCCTGTTGTGTTCAGGCAGATGACTTCTTTAATTCTGCTAGATGCAGGGCTTGGAAAAGCTCCTTTCCTGACTTCCAGAACATGCTTGGAGCTTTCAAACAGACATTGTGCTAAGGGTATGCTGGAAGGTATGTCCTCCAAATTGGTAAGTTCCTCATCTTCTTCAGTGTCATCACTGGGAAGCATGGAGGCCCTTCTGTTGGATGAATTTCCATCCTCTCTGCCAAGTGCTGGCTTCTGTACGATGCTGCTCAGACTGAAGTGTATCTTCCTATCGGCCAGCTCCCAAACTCTTTTTATCTGATGTCTTCTGCCATGTTGTCAGAAGAGGAATACTAGATTTTCTGTGTTTGATGCATTGACTTCCATGCAAATGACCAATTTGGAGGAAAGAAAAAAAAAAATACTTCACATTGTATACAAACAGCAGCTCCTGAAAAATAATGATTTAACTAATGGCTTATGGCCTGCCTTTATGATCTTGTGTTACAGGCACAGCAGCTCTGTGATATGTTCTGTGCTGTTCCTAAATTACTTAGGATTAAAGCAGTAGACACATTCCCTTGTTTTTCATTACAGTAAACATTGCTTTTTTCATGTATCCAGCAAATGGTGCTGCTTTTGCACACAGGCAGTCTTGTAACATGAGGAAGACTTTGATCTTCTCACTCTGGCATCTGTAGACTTTCTGTTTCGAGTGTTATCTTATAGAACCAGTATAGCTGAAGTGTTTGCAGATAAGTAAATATCTGATTTATTCTCGGTCTGTAACAGCAGGTTTTGTGCTGTGTAGCTGTTCAACATCCATGGTTTAAAATAAAATCTCAAAACTGAGGAATGAATAGAAGAGCAACCTGTGCATCTTTTACCAAACAACACCAACAACAGTGTGCAGTGGATAGCAAAAATCAGTACCTTTCCCCACCCTGCCTCACAGCAGAGATTTAGTAGTAGTAGTATGTTGTTGTCATCAAGGTCCCTAACAGGATGGCTTGATGTAACTCACAGGCCTCTTTGTTTCTGTTCACATCAGCTCTGAGTCAAGGCAGCCATGTGAAGTGGAAATGTTTCTCTTGCTGCGCGCCGGGAGAGCAGTGGCACTTAAGGGATGGGCTGCTGGAGCTTTGAAAGAGTGCTTTGCTCAGCCAGAACTTTGGAACCCACTACCAGATGATGAATAAGGATGACAAACAGTTTTGCTGAGCGGGTCCTGGGCTCGTTGTGACAAAAACTGAGGACAGAGCTGCGAATTGTAATTATGTTAGGGATTTGCACAGAAATGTGAACTCTTCCATTAGCTTCATACGTGCTGCTTATGACTTTACTCAGCACAAAGTAAAACACGTGTTCCAGGAGATGGAGGGCTTGAGTTCGGTGCATTCAGCAGAGCATTGGTTTCTGGTCAAACCTTAAACCGTGGTGAATACATCAGCAGATAAAGCTGAAATTGTGAACAGGTGCATTTTTGCTCATTCCTAATTTGGGAATGGACCTTAAAGTTAATTGGGTGGATTAGAATATGGATTAAAACAACAGCGATTACAGCACTTGCCAAAAACAGTATCTGGGTTTTGAGTGATAAACTGCAGAAATGATAAATGACTCGGAGCTGTGGCGTCTTAAGGAGAAGGAATATTGGCACAGTCTCAGTCCAGCTCAGAGCTGAAGTTCCAGTCATGCAAACCTGTCTAGGATGATCTGTGCTCTGCTGTCACAGTGGAGGGGAATGGCATCTGTTGTTACTGCAAAGATTACATCAGCTTTCCATCAAAATGGATATGTAAACGCTTTCATTCTCTCAAAACTTTTCTGTTGCAGCTGACCTACCGTCTCAATTTACAATAAAATCATTTTGTAGAATGAATTGCTGTTTTTGGCATCCCACCACTGGCCTCGGTGCTTTCACCAGCTCTGTGGGGTAACATGCACTTACAAGATCCGTGCCATGCAAATCTACTTTTCTGTCATCTAAGTTGCTCTTTTCCTAGCCACATTAAAGATCTACATTATCATTGCTGTTAAAAATGTTAGTCACTGCTGTAACTGCCATCAGGGTTTTGCCATGCCCCTGCTCCTCTTCTCTGTTCTCAGGGCATGCAGTTGTGGCTTTTCTATTAATTTTGGGGAAACTTAAGGGATGTGTTAGGAATATGAAACATGTTTTTGTGGGTGCTTCCCTTTCCTAAGTAATTATTTTGGAAGAGAAGCTATTGGATGCTTTTTCTCCTTGTCCTTTGCTGATGGATGCTCTGAGTCTGTCAGAGAACATCCAGTGAAAGAATAAAGTGCTCTTTTGCACCTGCTTCTCTGTATCCTTTATTCATGTGGTTTGCCTTGGTACCAAGCAGGTAAAGTTATGGGTTGTGGCACAGCTCGGGATTTCCAGATGTGCTCATCTTTTCAGCCTTTGTACTTGGGCTCTGTAAAGCTCAACTGCTACTTGTGGGGAACTTAGCTGAATCCCTGCTAATTTGTTCAGGATTTAGAGTTGGTTGTGGCATTTGTTGCCATAATGTGGTTTTCACAGCTGTTAAATGGGCCTGGGTGTATGGAGTTGATCTTTCATCTGAAAATTACGTGGGCTATTTACAGACTTACACATTTTAACCACAACTGTCAGCTGTAGTATTTTAGGCCGCTTCTATGAATTCTGATTACAAAATACTTTCTGCCACCCTCGCTACCAACTTCTGGGGGTGTGGAGCTGAGATTTGGGAAGGTCTGCTTTTGGAAAATATCTGTCAGGATGTTTTCAGAGGAGGAGGTGGCAGCTTAGGAGGCTGCTGTGGTATGTTGGGAAAGGTTTCTTATGGAAAGCAGCGTGGAGAATGTATGTACAAACTTTTCTGTTAATATAAACAGGCTAATAAATGTTTTCTATAAGCAGTGCTAATGGTAGATGGAGTCAATGGCTTCAAAAGCTTTGGTATACGAAGCTGTTCAAAGCGGTGTGCCAAAACCACTTTCTTGCACAGCAAATGGCTTTATCGATGCAGCGCTGCTGGGGAATGAATGGAAAGCAAAACGCGCTTTCATCTGCGTTCTACTGTGAAAAGGAATATTGCTGCTAATAGTAAATGGATGGATTATAGTGTTTCTAAGCTTCAGGTTACTCTGTGAAATTCCTCTCTGATTAAAGCTCCCAGATGAAGTTCTGCAGTTTCTTATCGTACTGTCAGCAGTTCTTTCCTCCACAGAAGGGATGTGCGTGTGGTGCTGCTCCAGGAGGAGCATCAAACCTGCAGCTGGAGAGCCCTGTCTGAGCATAAAGCCCCCGGCATCCTCCTTAGGAAGGACAATGCTTGAAAATAAAAATGTTCTGTGAAGCTGTAAGGAAAAGGAGAGAGGAGCATTACAGTTTCCTAGGGCAGTGAGGAAGGAAGAATCTGTTTCCAGCACCAAGAAACCAAGGACCGGGTCAGCTTCAGTGCTGAATGTTGGCATATTTGCTGCAGGATGTAGTATCCCTTCGGCCTCTGTTTATAGATTGTAGCTCAGCATTTATGTCATGTTTAACATCACCGGTGCTCGTGAGGTAACTAAATTAACACTAGGTCCTTTGTGCAGATACAATTTGAAGTATCCTGGAGGAAATTGGAGTTCTGAACCACTGCATGCTTCTCGGGATGGTTCATTTCCCTGGTCCGTGTGCCTGCTGCAGCTAAAGGTTACAGGTTTGCATTCCGCAGATTCCAGCACACCAAAGCGAACGCTGCACATTGACGTAATTTTGAGCAGAGAAACCTTGTGTTTGTCTTCTTTTTTTTTTTTCATAAGTACCGTTAGACTTGGCAGCGTGAGGTTGAGTTCAAGCTAGGTTTACTGACCTAAAATACTGTTTGAAAGTTTAGAAAGCACTCTTGATTCTTTGGAAGTGAGAACAGTTTGTGATCTGCAGCCAGCAAGCAAGGCAAGATTTGTAATGGGGATAGTACCTTGCAATAGGCCAGCTGGCTTTGCTGGGAGAAACAGATGTGTGTTTAGATACGTGAGTGTTTCAAGTCGCAAATAAGAACAGCAAACTTGTAATTAAGTACACACTAGGGCAGTTGTTCAATTTCAATTACAACCATCATTGTACTAACCAGTTAGACACTGAGGGTGAATGGGATGCCTGTACTGTGTAGCAGGGTGGGATGTTGACTGGTAATGTTTATTTTGCCTCTGTATCTTAGCCAGATGCTATCTCTGGGACATAGAAGAAGTAGAGAAGAGGTGTGCTGTGAAAGTTGGGTTAACAGATTGTTTCTTTAGCTAAAGGTGTAGTTGGGCTTTGTTCTTCGTCCAGCCATTTATCCCCACAGAAGACCCCTGGGCTGCTGCTGCTCTGCAGGAGGTGGTGCTGCAGCAGTGTCCAAGAAGCACTGTGCAAAGAGCAAATCTCCCAAAAGGTGACTGTAGTGATCCCATTTACAGCGTGATGTCAGAGGTGAGTGAATGTGCCTGAGGGATCAGGGAGCAGGAGGGCAGGAATTTCCTACGGTTATTTTGGCACTAAAAACGTGACATCTACATCTCTGAAGTTTGTTGGTTTTAGTAGCCAGAAAAGTGGTGGTTCTGTAAGAGTCTGCATGTTGGGACATAAAGTTTAAAGGTGGGCACTAAAACTTATGTCGTGCCTGTTGTGATGTAGCTAAGTCAGAAATTGAATGGAACAGCTCTTTGAGTGCACTACACTGACTGTTCCAAAGGAAGAACAAGATCATTATTGGTAAGTGTTTTAAAGACAGTGATTTGAGTGGTAGCACTGCTCAGGAGGTGAATAAGAAGCTATGTTCTGGCTGTGTGGAAGCAGTCAGATCACCTAAGATTTTTGAAGTCTGTTAGAGTTTCTTTTCCCTTTATGCAGCACAGTGTATACTTACACATTTACTGTTCCTAAGCACAGAAGCGTGCCACACATTTAATCGTTGTCACAAAATAGTGTGCTTGAATTGATAATGTGCTAAAACTTATTGTGTGCTGACCATGACTGAGTACAGATGAGCTGTTACTTTGAGCAGCTTAGAGGCAGGGTCTACGTGAATGCTTGTAGGATTAAAAGCAAATCAAGTCTGAATTAACATTCAAACTAATTGTACAAAGTCTTTGGTACTGCAGCACTTGCCTTCAAACTGCTTGTGCCTCATAGTGGCTAACATTCCCTTCTCTTTGGAAGTCCTGAAACGCTCTTGTTTGAATTCTCTCCTTGTCTTGGGGTCGGTGCTTGGGCAAGACTTGTGAATTCCCACTATGAGCAAGCTCCCTGGAACAGCCGTTCTCTCCAACTGTGAGAGTCTGAGCAGAGTTAAAAACAACTCAGATGCACACTGAAGTGTCCCACTGAGAATATTTTACTTCTGAAACGTATCTTTAAATTTCTTTGTGTCTGTCTTGACCTTTGAAATGCTGTGCTGTGGTGTGGGGCAAGGCAAGATGTGTGTGCATGGGGACTGGGAGGAGGAGCTGTGCTGTCATCAGCTGCAAGGGAAAAGCAGGCTGCTGTTTCTTTGACACCAGGAGTCCATCCCTGCTGGTGGAATTGCCAGTGGTGTATGACTCAAGGACAAATGGTGACTTTTCAACTGCAACCCATGTATCACTTTATTTACGTGCCTTAATCTCCAGCCCTGAAGGTTCCCAGTGCACTGCGTGTTTAGTTTGTTTATGGTTCTTAATAGCTTCTGAATGTAGCATCCCACACCTCAGGATCTAACTGCTGCTGTCAGGTGTATCTAATAATTGATAGTGTGACCAAAAAAAAGTGTCACTTTGAAATGGCAATCCACAGATGTCAGACTTGAGGTGAAGTTGTTGTCTCAGCCCTTTACTCGCTTGACATACTCTCATGACTATGATTTACTGCAGTTATAAAAGTGCCCTCTGCAACTAAAAGATTAAAAAGGAGAATTGAACCCCTCTATGACCTGTCTGAGCTTTAGCATGCCCATCTTTTCATGTGAAAAATACTTTCATCTTGTTTAAATTACCTTCTAAAAAAATTTGACGTTTTCACTAGCTTCTTAGCTCCAAATAACTGATGCTGTTTCCCCTTCCCAGCCCACCTCTTCTGATTGTTCTGAAAATAACATGCATATACATACAGCATCCTTTGGCAGCACTGCAGCCTGTGTAGGAGCCACTTGTTTGAATGGTGGCGTGTCAGAGGAGCGAGGGCAAAGTCAGCTACAGAAGCGACTTAACAGAGCACTGTCCCGTGTTCACAGCCGGCACCCTGCTCCTGTAATAAATGCAGATGAATTTATTGCACATCACTGCCTTCCGCTATTTTGTTTAAAATTCTGTAACCAGATCAAGGTCAAGGAAGCAAAAGATGAAAGGGAAAGGAAGCCTGAAGAAGGGAGAGGCGGGCAGGAAGGGGAAGCAGGAGCAATGGTTTGAGGGGAGTCCGGAGGAGGTGAGCAGAATAGAGCTCTCAGATGGGAGGGATGAGCATTACTCATTCAGATGAATGGAGAAGGAAGATGCTGGTTGGTCTTCCAGGCATTTAAGAAGTGAGAGAATCGCTTGTTTTTCTCCTGGTTTGCCATTATGTATTGGTGCTATTTCCAAACGCCATATCTGCTGTCGGTTGTCCTTGTGCACGTGTTCATCTTTTCAAACCCAGTTCCTGAACGGTGGTTCTGGGATTCTGAGGTGCCAACGTGTTGCTGTAGCTACTCAGGAATTCAGAAGGAATGGTATCCTAAGGCCGTTCTAGAATATGCTGTTACAAGATTTTACTGCAGAGTTTTGGTCTGAGATCAATTAAATATGATTTTCATTTGGTTCGTGCTGGAGATCAAACAGTCTGGATCTTCAGATGCCTCTTGAGGTCAATATGTTTTCTTTGACTGAGGAGTGTTTTGCTTGTGCTTAACTTCTTCTTTTGCAGTAGTGTGAAATTTCATTTCAAATCCTAATGACATCTATAGTTTCACTCAGGCTTTATATATATAAAGTGCTGGTCTATTCTCTAGAATAGCTATTTTTCCTCTATGTGAGAGGGTTTGCAGTATCAAAAGAAACAAGAAGCCCTGTAGAACAGGGTTGGCTCTGACAGCTGCCATTTAAATACGCGCTGAGATTTGTGGTAAGTTGTTCCCAACTTGCAGTGCTCTTTGTATCTAAAAAGCTTCACACGAGCAGTTTGCAAAAGTGATGCAGCTTTGTATACGTGTAAGGGAAAAGCAAAAGATGATGTGAGTAAGCTGACTGACTCCAGGAAATAATCAGATCCAATTATGTTACTGATGTTCAACCACCAACTTTACCAGATGATGTTTCTGTATCATGTTAATTGCGTGAGTCACATAGAACACAGAAGACTGCATGGAAGCTTGGGGGCCTTAAGAAGGTATAACATTACAGCTTGTTTTTCCTTTACAGTGGAATAACTCAGAAACAGTTTGAGTGAACATATGAACTTAGTTAAGGTTGGACTTGGTTCTTTTGTATATGTTCTATTCTCTGCTAGCTGGGACAGCTTTGGTGGCCACAGCTGTTCCCATGTAGGGGCAGGAGATGTCTAGGCATGCTGCACCTAGCATGGCACAGTGTTTTTCTGTATCACAGAGGAAGTCGTGGATCAGCTTCATCAAAGAGGCACTGTGGTTTGGGAAACCAATGCAGCCTTAAAACCCTGCCAGACAGTGGGGCATACGGTCCCTTCTGGTCCTTGAGGACATTGCCCAAATCCCATGCATGTGCTTCTACACATCGAAGAGAATTGGTCCCTAAGAAGGCAGTTTGTTGGGTTTTTTTGGTAAGAAAGTTGCTCTCCTTGTTTATTTTTCACATGCATAAAGCAGCAGTAAGCAATCAGTACCTGCAGTACAGCAGTAAAGCAGAGCTATTGGCAACAATTATTTCATGTTTATTAGCTTGAACTCTGCCCTCTGAAAATTCATGCTGTAGTTTCTCTGAAACTCTTTTGCTATTAAATGCCTTCACTGGGATGTTTGCCTGCTCCTTCACACTTGTAAGTGGACCAATAAAATGTCTGTTCTGCTTAAAAGAATGATTTGACAAATTCTCCCAGGCTTAAGGGCTGTGAGCAATGGTTTCCTGAATCCACAAAATAAAAATAGGGATTTTTAACACAGGTGATGGTTTCCAAGATGCTTTCTTTTTGGTGCTGGGTACTGCTGTTTCTCTCAGCTGTGCTCAGAGTTTGTTTTGACTGGACAGTAGCAGAAATGTGGAAGATGATATTAGTGATAGACTGCAAATAATTTTGTCTGCGTTTTTGCAAATTGCAAGGAAGTAATTGCATTTCTGTGGAGTTAATCCACTATACAGTCTGGATCTTAAAAGAAACAACGACCCTAGAGTATGCTGGTGAATTTTCTGCATGCAGTCTTATAAACTTCTGCTTCCAGAAATGAAAGTGACAGCTCTTGTCTTTGTTTTAGGCTACCCGTGATCTCTCATATGTGGAAAGAACGCTGGCAGAAAGGTGTAAAAATGGGTGTTAAAACATTCACTCATAATTCCCCTGCTCACAGTCAGGAGATGCTTGGAAAGCTAAACATGCTTCGCAACGATGGACATTTCTGTGACATCACCATTCGTGTCCAGGACAAAATCTTCAGGGCTCACAAGGTGGTGTTGGCAGCCTGCAGTGACTTCTTCCGTTCCAAACTCGTTGGTCAAGCAGAAGACGAGAGCAAGAGTGTGCTGGACCTGCACCACGTGACAGTGACTGGTTTTATTCCTCTTCTGGAGTACGCTTACACAGCAACGTTGTCCATTAACACAGAAAACATCATTGACGTGCTGGCAGCAGCCAGCTATATGCAAATGTTCAGTGTTGCTAGCACATGCTCAGAGTTCATGAAGTCGAGCATTCTATGGAATACGCCCAACAGCCAGCAAGAGAAAGTGCTCGATGCAGGACAGGAGAGTAATGCAAACTGCAATTTTACTTCTCGAGATGGCAGCCTTTCTCCAGTTTCATCTGAATGCAGTGTGGTGGAAAGAGCCATTCCTGTTTGCAGAGAGTCGCGAAGAAAGCGCAAAAGCTACATAGTTATGTCTCCTGAGAGCCCTGTCAAGTGCAACACACAAACAAGTTCCCCCCAAGTGCTGAATCCTTCGACTTCTTACCCAGAGTCCAGAAATCAGCCCGTAGATTCCTCCTTAGCTTTTCCGTGGACTTTTCCTTTTGGAATTGATCGAAGGCTTCAGTCTGAGAAAGTGAAGCAGGTGGAGAACTCTAGGACTTTGGACATGCCTGGGCCCTCGGAGTCAAACAGGAGAATTGCAGATTACGTGACGTGTGAGAGCACAAAAGCCAATTCGCCCCTGGTGATCGAAGAAGACGTGCGTGTCAAAGTGGAAAGGTTAAGTGATGAGGAGGTTCATGAGGAAGTGTCACAGCCTGTAAGCGCATCCCAGAGCTCCCTGAGCGACCAGCAGACAGTCCCAGGAAGCGAGCAAGTTCAGGAGGATCTCCTGATCAGCCCACAGTCGTCCTCTATAGGTATGAGGATATATATAACCATTGCTGGGGTTAGGTATATGTGCAGGTAGATAGTGCATGTATAATAGTGATAATCGTGAGGTTATGGGGGGAAGTCTGCTGAAGTTCAAGTTTTACTGTATTTTTCATCTATTTAATGTTACATATAAACCATGGTGGGAGTATGGGACGTACAGCTCTGGAAATAACTGTGAAGCACAGCTGAGGTAAGCCTGGTGGTAGACCTCTTGATTATTCAGAAGAGATTGATAACCCCATTTTACCTCTGGTTGCTTGACTGCAGAAACAGAAATCTTGTTTGCGGTGGTATCGCAAGGCATGAGCTCAGTTAAATTGTATCACCAAGTTTGAAAGGCTTATGGCTTATAGCCACAGAGGGACAGAATGGTTCTTTGCATCAGACGTGAAATCTCATGTAGTCATGACAGAGAGCCTTTGTAAGAAGATTTGCAAAATAAGTGGTGAAACACTGTCATCTTAATGTCCCAGACGAAGGCAAAACCACACAGTCATAATATTGAGTATCTTTCCATTTCTCTGGGATTCTGTTCTCAAATTGCTTCTTCAAATACAGCCAATTGCTGTGAGAAACCTTTTTCCATGAAGGACAATTTGAAGCTAGTCTTGAGTTACTGTAATAATCTTTTTTTCTCTTCGCACAGCATGCATTGAATGGCTATTAGTAGGTCAGAAGGCAAGCATTTTGCAATATAACCAGTTTAATTGCCAAAATTCTGCCCAAGCCAGCTATTTTGCCTTCAGTTAAGTGGCTTGACCTGTGTTTGGTAGAGTTTGTTTACTGATGTTTAATAAAGCCTATTTTATTAGAAAACCATAAGGGTGCAGAATGTGCTGGTCTGCCTCATCCAAGTAATGTTTACATGAAAGGCTATGTCAGTTAATTAAAATAAACTAGAATAAAGTAAATAAATGTAGCCTGCATAAATTCTTTTCTTTGGGCAGCGCTGCGCTGCGGTGCGTTCTCTGCAGGAAGTGGAGCTGAGCATTCTAGGCTTGTCTGTGTTGTTAAAGTAGCTCAGGTAATACTGACTAAAAAGAAATGAAAATATCCTCCCTCTGTGCCATCCTTCAGGGCTTCATCTTGATTCTGCTCATCAGTTTATGTAGCTCTTGTGTTGACGTTTGAGGTCAGTAATGCTTTTTCAACTCAGAGTGTTTTATTAACTGCAGTGAGTGCTGTTAACCTTCTCTGAGGAGCAGATTTAAGCTTAGAATTGCTAATTCTTTGTATGTAGCCTGACAAAATAACGCATAGATTAAAATCTAAAAGAAAGTTTGCTCAATGGATAGTTTCCAGGAAAAGTGATCTTCGTTCACAAACACATTTTGTTTGACTCAGCTGTTCACTCACTGTAGGAGGAGCACAGAATAGACCTCACCAGGCCCAAGTGATCAGAGATGCAAATTATTGCATCAACATAATTGTACTGTGACAGACAAAATAGAACAAGCACAAATGATGATTAGGTGAAGTTAAAAATAGTGTATCGAGTGAAAGGAGGGGATTTTACTAACTAGAAATATCTTATCCAGGAGCTTGAAAGAATAAACAAGGTAGAATTTCTAGGCTACAAAAAATCCTGTGAAACACAGCCAGGCACCTTGCTGTACCTTGCTCTTGCTGAGAATTGCTTCAGCTGTTTTTCTCATCTCTGAAATGATTTCAGTTGACAAGCAGCTTTACATATCCATCTTAAAAGGTGTCTGATTTGGAGCCACAATTGTTTCATGGAAATCTTGCATTTTCTGTTTCCTATCCTAGGGTTTGTACCACTGTACATGTAGCTGACCTCAGTTTGTACAGTATGGAGTGGAGGATCTCAGGCCTTAGTGATGATGATGTTTAAGGTTAAAATGTCTGCTATTGGGGTTATCAGTACAGCATGCTCTTCTTTAAAGGGCTACGTAGAGATACGGGATGCTAACCAGCCCTAAATCTTCAATGTGCAAGTCTCTACTTTGTCTTTGAATGGTTGAATTAATATTTAGCAGCCTTTGCATAATATTATTAACTGTCCTGAGAACAGTTTTTATTCACATTTGCTTACAAGAGAAGCAGCGCTGTCACAGTTTGCATGTATCAGATATATGATAAGGCGTGCTTTGTAGCTCAGAAAGCACTTTTTACCTCCTGAAGATGTATTTCTTCATGCAGTAATAGAAAGAACAGTAAATGGAGGCAGCAAGATATGTTAAAGTACAGCTTTCTCCTTTCTCAACGAATTCTCTTTGTATAATTGCATATATTTATCTCAGTGCTTTATAATGCATTTGTGAAAGTATTCTTGCCTTTCTGATATTGCAGAAAGCTCTTCTTTTGCTCTTTGGGCAATTTCAAGAATTACTCATTTGCAATTTGTTGTATTTGGAGGCACTTTATAATACAGAAGATGTGAAGCGGGGCCTTGATAAATAAGTCATTATAGCAACAGTAATAGCTATGCCTGAGAAGATACTTTCATAACTCATTAGCACAGTTTCCATTGGAGAGGTGAAGGCATAAAATCAAACCTATGAGGAACTGGGATTATTCTTCAGTCGACTTAGTTAAGCATAGCATGGGAAAGAAGGATAAATCAAAATGGAATTAACTGTTGTAACTGCATAGATTGCATACTGCAGAATTTCCCAAATATTGTTTGTCAGCTCATAGGAAAATTAAAAGAAACTGATTGTACAAGTGTTATTTTGAAACTGCTGGAGATGCATGTTTCCTCCCATCCTCCTTTCAGTAGCCCCAAGAAGGTTTGGGTTGCAAAAGCCTTGTAAAGTAACAGGACTGAGCTCCACTGCTCATGAACTCTTGAGAGCAGTTGAAATCTACCCTATGGGTGAAAGCAACATTTCTACTTCGCTCTGTTAGTACTGGATGTGTTTTATAAACTCTGGCTGCATTTAACATAGATTCTTTTCGTTTTCTAGGTGTGCCAAATATTTGCCCTTTATTGAGTTGTCCATTTACTAGATAAGCTGTGCGGAGGAGAAGTTGAAGTTGGAACACGTTGCTTCTCAGTTTTCTAAGTGATTTTCCCAAGATAATTTTAGTATCTCACCACCCAGGAAGCACTCACTCTCAGAGATTTGGCGAAGCAAGCTGTATGTGTATTTACCTCCCCCCTCAGCCCTTTTTGAACACATATTTGCATTAAGTCGCCCTTTTTTCTTTGCCTAGGCTCAATGGATGAGGGGGTGACGGAGGGATTACCCACACTGCAGAGCACCTCTGGCGCCAACGCTCATGCGGATGACGATGATCGGTATGTAGCAATGCAGTGTGCAAACTGTTCTGCAGCGAGTGCTGTGTTGTAATGAACCTACCCAGCCCTAATCCCAGAATGTTCAGCTGTCTGTACGTACGCTTCTCTGCGTTGATCAAAGTACAATCAGTGCCTGAAGGATCAGATGCTTTAGAAGAACGTAGGTGATGAAAGTCAGAGTTTGTTTACTTGTTGCTTTTCATTTCCTGTCTATTTCCAGGCTGCACTGGTGAAGACAGATATTCATGTTTTTGCTGTTTCTTAATCGCTGCTCTATATTAATAAATAATAATACAGAGATCTTTATTGTGAGGCAGGTATGGTTGTTGCATGTGTGCTGAAGCTGACGTAAGGCCACAAAAACAACAAAATGGAATAGCTGGTTGTGGCTGCCTCAGACCTTTCTGTTGTCATAAAACACAAAGCAGGCAGGGCAACCTTGTCGTTTTTTTCCCCAAACTTTCACTGTAGCTCTTTACCAAGATGCTTCATATATTCAGCAACATTTTGCTGTGTGGAGATGGGTGATTTATTGTGGGAATCCCTTGTAAGGGCAGAACTCAGACAGGTCTGTTCAGCAGAAGATGTATGGTGGCCTTGCTGGAGCCAAGCGGTGCACCTGCAGTTGACTTGCAAGGCTGTGCTCATTATTTCTTTGCTTTTGTCATGTGTGTCAGGTGTGGTGCATAGATGGCTGCTCCATGTCTAAGCAAAAGTTTTAAAATATTGACAAGCTAGCTTTTGCATAGTGTTTTGTTAGACAAGTTGATCTGAGAAGTGCCAACCTCTGGGAGTTGTTCCAGAAACTGTGTCAAGTGAAACTCCATGGAGATGACTATGAAGAGCTGCGTTTTCATAGCTCTAAAATCTTCCCTGCCATTTCCATCTAAAACTGTCTCATTGTAGGATTAAATCTGAAGGGAAAATAACTGCCTTGAAATGATTGTGTACGACAGAAGATTGTATGGATCTGCTAGAAAACCTCACTGTAAATAAATACCCAACGCCTGGGGTTTGAATTGGAGGAACACGTTGCCTTCATTAGAGCTAATCTCAGTTTTTTGAGGCTGATTTTAAATTACAAAATCGAGTGACGTATTT
This sequence comes from Tympanuchus pallidicinctus, assembly GCF_026119805.1. Taxonomy (NCBI): domain Eukaryota; kingdom Metazoa; phylum Chordata; class Aves; order Galliformes; family Phasianidae; genus Tympanuchus; species Tympanuchus pallidicinctus. Next base: position 4,655,864 of record NW_026294748.1, read on the forward strand.
TCAGCAATGACTTATTTTGGAAATTTCCCATCAAATTATAGAACTTCCATGCAAACTGAGTGGAAAAATTGAAAATATATAAAATCCTTTTAACAATGAGAATTTCTGTCAACGCTTTCATGCAGACAAGGAAAGAGTGCTTAGCAGAGATTATGGCCAAGTTTGAAACAAACTGATCTCAGAATATCAGAACCATCATAAAAATGAACACGTTACACATTGCTTCTATTAAAAAAAAAAAGAAAAATTGGTAGTTTTTCTGGGAATTTATGAAAATGTTAGACTCAGAACTAAGGTTTCCTGTCCAGTTAAATGAGTGAAATGATGCTTTCAAGTCGTAAGACATTTTCTTTCACATGCCTGTGTGTATAATGCCTGTTAGGCTGGGCAGTGCGTTCTGATAAGCAGTGACAGCCATTCAAGCACTGCACTTTTGAATTCTTGTTTCAAGCACAGGATGAGCACATCAGCAGTGAATGCAGCTGTCAGTCACTGTGCAGCAATTGGGATGCACAGGTTGGGGTGCATTAAATGAGGCACTCATTAATAGGATCCCAACAAAATGAAAGCATTCTTGATGAGCAGGTCACATGTAAGTGTGGTCAGTTTAACAGGCATGCAGGGATCTGTTAAGTATGAAAATCACCATTTCACACTGATTTCTGTTACGTTCTTTCCCTGGTATTTCACCTTTGGATTCTGACACACTTTTCTGACAGCTTCGTAGCACAGCTTTGGCTGGTTTAACTGTTAGTCTCTATATCACGTTCATGGCTGCATTTAAAAAGAGGTTGCAAAGACAAGATCTCTAACATCCAATATAAAGAGAGCCTCCATTTGCCTAAAACACTTGTTGTTTACAAGCAGAGGACATTTTTAGGCTCACCAAGCATTCTGGCATTTACATTTGCCAGTGTTTAGTTCTACATCATTGAAGGTATGTGTAATCTGTGGGTGAAAAGGGGAAAAACTTGCAAGTAGCATTTTGTGTCCAGCTTTGTATACATCTGAGAGAGAAATTCTCTCAGATGTTAGAAAAATCTCAACTAATAAGTGCTTCATTTGTCACAAATACAGAGTCATGAGAAATTGAGTGTATACGAGGAAAAAGAAGCAGGGAAGGGACATTATGACTGTGTTAAAATGTAATTTCTTTGTTGTGCTAAGGTGGACAGTTATGTCACCAAAAGATATTTCAGCCTGCTTACAATTTTAGAATGGCCTCGGACGTGCCAGTCACTGGTAGCTGCAGAGCCTGTTATCTGCTCTGACCAGCCTTTCTCATTATGAATTTTTAATGTAGAAAACCAAATCTTTATTTCAAATTTCTTCCAGGGAGATTGTCCCATAGCACAGCTCCTTTCAGTTTTAATCGCAGAGAACCTGGCACCATTACAGGCTTTGAAGATGAGCTGGCCTGAGAAAGCTGGAAACAAAAGGAGAGCTGTGGTTCCCAATTTCTGCCCTTGTTTGAGTGTCTCCCTAGAAAGCATGAGGAGCACAGTGTACTTTGCCTCTTGACAAGCCCACAGTGCAGGAAATGAGGGAGGAAGGACCTGAGAAATGTGCGACCAGAAAATGAAGTTCTCTGTAAGGCATTTTAAATATTGCTGCAAATAACGCAGTGTAATTCTTAGTTGAACACTCTAACATGTATATATCTGTATGTACATCTAAGGCCAGGAGCTTCTAGCCTATCCAGAGTCCCTTCAGCAGTTCTGTGCATCACAGCTGTAACTTCTGTTGCCACATATTAGCTTACATTTTAACTGTGAATTCTCCAGTTAGCTGAGGGCAAGGAAACCTTTTCTGAAGGGATTTATCCCTTAGCCAAGCGTTGTGATATTTCTCAAATACCATCTGAGTAAACTCGGTTCTTTGTCTAATGATCTGCTCACAAAGGGAAGCAGGAGTGCCAGAGTTTATGGCAGAAATTTAGTTAGGCAAATCAGAACCTATGTTTGAATATAACTTCATCTGTTGCAGGTGCATGTGAGGCATCTTTTTTGGTCCCCTAAGTGGCAGGCCCCGTTCTGTCAGATGCAGGATATGAGCTGGTAACTTCCTTCGTGAAAGTTTCCCCCTTAGCAAAGGTCAGCAAGTTTGCCAGCATCTATCTTTTCCACAGCTCTTTAGGACCCAATTATGTATAAAAAAAAAGTATAGGGCAGTAAAATTGCTTGTCCAGTTTCCAAACATTGGTACAGCTCTCAGCAGGCTTCTAATAATAGGATGGGCAGTGGGTTTTCATAGCAGAAGTCTGCTGTAGATAGGCAGCTTAAGCCTGTTTGGATGACTCTCCAGGACTCATTTTGGGTCCACTTTGGCCCATTTGTGGTGCCTGCTCAGCACTAACTGAACACGTGGTCAGGCTGTGGCCAGAGCTGTGCTGCTGCACCTGGTTTGTGCTGCCTGGTACCAGCTTTTCCATTAGCATGGGTGAGAGAAACCTGTTAGGATAATATTATCAGCATGCAGGAAGAAAATTCTATAAATGTTTGTATAAATCCCAATGTTAACTTTTCTTAGGGCAAGTATTATTCCAGTTCCATATGAGGCCAGAAATTGTTGATTTTATAGACTATAGATGCTAAACGTCTGCAGTAGACTCTTACCTGTGTATATCAAGCAGTGCTTGATGCCCTCTCGCCAGATAAATATTTCATCTGGAACTTTTGCTGCTGAGACCCATAATTTGCACCCAGAATGCAGATACTTGGTTCTTGAAGTTCTGTTGGCATTTACTTCCAAAGTAAATACAGTGAAGGTGTTGATTTCAAAGATGTTATCACAATGCTTATCCTCCTGTGCTAATCTGGTCTGCATATATTTATTGTGTATTTGTCTATTTGTATTCCTTTTGGAATTCCTGTTGGAAGTCCAGAAATACAACCCTACCTAGAAACCAACAAAGTGGGCTTGAGGTGGATGTCCCAGCCAAAGGATTTGTGCAGTTAGGGAGACCTTCTGACTGTCTTCAGCAGGAGACATTGTTGTCCTTCTTCCACCTTGCATTTAAGACATTAGGGTTTAGTAAAATTGCATTGCTCTGCCCCTGGTAATTGTGACTTGCAGGTGAGATTCAGGGTCAGAGCGGATTCCTGCTGCCAGTGACATCTGATCTGCCCTCAGGCTGTGAGCAAGCTGAAATGTCTATTTTGACCAAAAAAAAAAAGAAAACAAAAGGTAGACCTTAGTGCTCAGGAAAGGGAAATCCCAGGTAAGTACAAATTCCCATTGTTATTCTGTTTATACCCGCAGAGATGTTTTTATTTCTTTGTGCCCTTTGGTGAAGCAATTGCATTGCCAGAGGACTTGGATTATAACACTTAAACAGTTTGCAGCTAGAGGCTGCGTAGGAGCAATTAGTCTTAAATGAATTACTTTGGAAGTTAAATTGTTCTGTTATTATAGTCTGCATGCTGGTTTTTTCAGCACAATGCTTGAGGTATTCTGATAGAGCTGATTGAATCAGATAAGAAAAAGTATTGATGAATTAGATTAATATTTTAAATTTAGGGCTGTGTAATTGTAGATGCTAATGTTTGTTCATGGAACGTGAATTGAAATGGAAATGAATTGGCTTTAATTTCCTTTGTAAATGTCACTGAAGCTGCAAAATAAACCTTTTCTTTCCCATTTACTCAGTTCTTTAAATTCTTCCTCAGGGACTTCTGACTGGTTGTAAATCATCAATCTGCATGATAAAATGCCCACGCCAGAAAATTGCATTCAGCTAGTGTTGAAACCTGTTGTGAAAAAGAAAAAACACAAACCATTCTGTCTGTTCAGTGAATATAAAATTCAGGATGCAGGTCAGACACAGCTGTAGAGAGGAAGAGGTTTGCCATGTAAATATAGATCTCGACAGGAATGCAGAGGGCCAGTCTTTTTTTCCTTCTAATATGCTCGAGGTTCAGATTTCCACAGACATGGCTTCTAATTTTTTTCCCTAGCTTGCTTGTAAATCAGTGAATTTTTTCTTTGTAGTTTGGAGAACGTTCAGTATCCCTACCAACTCTACATTGCTCCTTCTACCAGCAGCACAGAGAGACCCAGCCCAAATGGTCCAGATAGACCTTTTCAGTGTCCAACCTGCGGGGTCCGGTTCACTCGCATTCAGAACTTAAAACAACACATGCTTATCCACTCAGGTAAGGAATGGTGCTATTTCCAATAATTACTAATTCACAGACGTGCAGACGTTGGCTCACAATGCCACAAATGCAGGAATACAATTCCTTTTTAATCACGTGCCAGGTGCAAGAGAACTGATTTCAGAAAGATTGGGTAGCGAGGTCTCACCGAGTGCTTGTTCTGATACATAGATCTGACTGATGGATAATCAGCATTTGTGTGGACTGAAAAAAAATGTGCTTGGAAGTCATCAGAATAAGTTCTTCTCGCAGGAAAGATTGCAGATGAAACCTCACAGTATATTTGGCTTTTTTTATTATATTGAAGAAGTGATGTAGATTGAAATTCTTCTTCTTGGAGACCGTAATTGTCTGCTGTGTTTCGGAGGAGAATTGCAGCCATTAGAAAATATGTCACCTTGTGTCTTTGCATTGAAGAATGTCGTGGTTTTGGATCTGAGTTTTTGGAGAAATTGTGATTGAACTGGTTTGATAATGAATTCAGTTTCTACAGATAATACAGGCATGAAATGGTTTGTACAAGTGCCTCTTCTGACTCTTGATCCCAAAGTAGTTGCACCCATTTTCAATTCTCACCGAAGTATGAACTCCTAATGTCTTTGCTATCAGTATTTTTCAAGACTTTTCAGTGGTACCCAGCAAGAACATGGACATTTTAGTGAATGGAGGGAATATTAAGGAATTATTATAGCTGAGCACTAACTAAGCTTAACAGTTCAGCATCTAATAGTTTGAGATTGACTCTTACCTGCACTCAGATGCTGTACCAGTTTTAGGCAGAGCACCCGCAAAGGTCGAGGCATAAATTCTTCACTGTCAGCAGTTCTTTGTCAAATGCCTTCAAGCAAAATGGCCATAATGTGTTCAGGCCAGCAGTAAAAACACATCTAGTATTTAAAAAAGCAAACTGTATGGATGTATCAGTTGCAAAATCATCCAAAGGAGGTTGCTAAAGTTGTAGCTGATGGAAGAAAGCTTCAGCAAAGCATCTCTGGCAGATCTGTCGATTGGCTGCCCCCGGGTGAGAATATGAGAAGAGATTACTCTTGTAGAGTAATTATTGTGCAAAATGTGCAAAATAAGTTCCCACACCGTGGAAGTGTTAGAAGTGTTTTCACATGAGCAAAGTGGATGAAGAGATTTTGCTCAGACTATCTGAGGAAATAGGTGCCCGTGAAGAGTATGCGAGCATGAAAAGCTCCACCAGACGATATTCTAGAATATTAACTTGTTTTCACATGCTTAACGAGGAGTTTCAGTGTAACCTTAACTACAGCTTTCTCTGTGTAAAAGCCCCAATTAAAAGTTCAGCTCTCACTTTGAACATAACGAAAGCAGAGTGAAAGACCAGTGGAATTAACAGCCTGGACTGATGCACATTCAGCCCTTTGAAAAAATCTTCTTTATTCCTTGACAGCCCTATTATGAATAGAGCTCCGTATTCCAGATTCTTGGCCTCATGTTTGGATTTCCACACTTTCTGGAGTTCAGACTCTTTATTTAACTTTTTGGTGATTCAGTCTTTTATGTTGTAATAGTTCTGTTTGGGTGTGATTACATACTCTCAGGCGCTGCAGCATGTTGCAGAGCTCATATGTTTTGGGGTTTTATTAGTGCCTATAATAAATGAAAACTGAACGGGTAACAGAATGACTAAATTAAAGCAAGAAAAAAGGCAAAGCATGAACTTAAACCGTCTTAAAGAGTTGTCTGTCATGCAAGGTTGCTGAAAATTCTTGTATATAAGGGTTCCCACACAATATAAAGGCTGCTGCTTTACTTTTTTTATCACCATTCCTGCTGCATTACAGGGGGAACCCTGTACACAATGTCCCCCCTGCCAGAACACTGCTCTGAGGCCAGAGGCGGCAAGAAAAAGACATTGCAATTAGGGGTAGTCTGATAATTGCATTGTTGGGAGCCAGTCTGGCACAAGAATCTCCCAAGATCAAAAGAATTGAAAGATGTTTCGAGATGACAGCTGCATCAGATCCTTTCTGGCTGTGGTTCAGCTCCTTAATCATAGTCTAATCCATGGAAACTTACGCTCATTTTAAGCTGTGAGGAAGAAGAAATGTAAGCATTAAAGATGGGTTACATAATTATGAAATAACAGCAGCTGGTTCTGAAAAATGGCAGCTCTGTGCTAATTGTTTTGCCATTTGAAAGTTAACAGGAGCGCTTCTTCCTGAATGGGCGCCTCGCTGCGGCTGGGCGCTGCTGCTGTGCTTCCACCGCGAGAAATCTGCAAGGATTTTGCCATGCCAAAAGCTGAACGTTTGCTGCTCTCTTTTTGCAGGCATTAAACCATTTCAGTGTGACCGCTGTGGGAAAAAGTTCACCCGAGCTTACTCGCTCAAGATGCATCGCCTGAAGCACGAAGGTAAACGCTGTTTCCGGTGCCAGATATGTAGTGCCACTTTCACTTCCTTCGGGGAATATAAACACCACATGCGGGTTTCCCGGCACATTATCCGCAAGCCTCGGATTTACGAGTGCAAAACATGCGGCGCCATGTTCACCAACTCTGGAAATTTAATCGTTCACCTGCGGAGCTTGAACCATGAAGCATCAGAGCTAGCAAACTACTTCCAGAGCAGGTGAGGTGCACAGCAAAAACCTAACAGGGAAACTTGCTGCTTTTTTTTCTTTTTTTCCCCCCTCTCTTTTTTTTTTTTCCCCTATTTCCTTTTTTTCCTAAATCATCTTTTCCTGCTTGCAGGGCAGCCTGCTGTGCCTCTCATCAGGTTGCCAGCTAATTTGAGTCACATTCATTCTTGCACCACTATCTGTTATATCTGATCTGTTTTACAGTGTGTGAACTTCATAGGAGGGCACTGGAGAACCCAGTGATATGCAGAAACTGCTTCTGGGCTACTTCATTTATATTTTCAGTTGTATCTGTGGGCAGGCTAATGGAGTTAAGCCATTCTGTACTGTCTGTGGAGCGCTGTATGTGATTTAATATTCAAAACGTTGTCCACAGACTGTTTGCTTACGTAGAGAATAGACTTGTGACTTCATTTGAAGTGTTTGCTTTAATATGGTGGATATTGTGGAAAGATTGCATTGACTTCATACCTTTTTAGTTTTCTAGCTAACTTATTGCTAAATGATCAGAATAACAGAATGTGGTGTCTTTAAATAGTTGTAGAACTGCTGTCCATGAAGGAGTAAGTTGGTGTGGATCAGAGAAGGAAATGAAATTTGGCTTTGCTCAAGCTCGTGTGATTTGTGTGCCCATCACAGAACACTGTTGCAATTGGCAACCTGCCTGTACTGCCAGCAGAAGCTTTGCTTCCTCACCTCGTGCTTCTTTTACAGCCTGTCCGCTCTGAGTGCTGCTGTTTCTTGGGTGGATCTTATCTCAGGGGTGGAAAAGGCCCACATCTTTGCCAGCGCTGAACTGATTTTTGTTTCTGTTTTGAATGGTTGAGTGTTCCCTTTTGTCGATGAGGTTTTCAGTGCCATGTGATGTTCCGATCGTTAACTTTCTTTCTCATCAAGGTGATGCAGTCTAAATCAGAAGTTTTCTGTGCTGGAAATAGGGGTGCACAACGATGACAAAGAGATGTTGTTGACTATTTTTTTCTGTGTGTTTAAATGAGAACTGGGTGCTTAGTGAGGTGTGCTGCTGTGAAGATCTGAGAACAGAGTGAAGCAAGTATCTCTTCTCTGTGCAGCTTGTATAATGTAACTGATACAAAGAAACTGATACCTCCAGTGTTTGTGCTAGAAGTGACATTTCTCTTCTGTCCTTTGCCCCTCTTCTAGTGACTTCCTAGTACCGGACTACTTAAACCAGGAACAAGAAGAGACCCTCGGGCAGTATGAGCTAGGGGAGCATGGCTTTGAAAGCAACTCTTCTGTCCAAATGCCTGTCATTTCACAGGTCTCGTCAACTCAGAATTGTGAAAGCACTTTCCCCTTGGGGTCTCTGGGTGGGTTGGCAGAGAAGGAAGAAGATGTGCCAGAGCAGCCAAAGACTAACGCCACTGCTGAGGCAACTGCAGGTGACCCTCCAAAACCGGAGCTGTCATCTATTACTATTGAATAATTCATGGTTTGGTTTCATTTTTGTTCTTTGGAAAGTGCCTGTGTTTGGTCCTGTACATTTTAATTTAATTTTTTTAAACGAAAGTGGGGAGATTTTCCCTTTTTACTTTGTAAGCTACGCTTTAAACAGGAAACTGCAACAGATGTTACATTATTTTTCATGACTGAATGATCACTTCTGTGAAAATATTTAAGACTGAATGCACAAAAAGATCTTGTCAAAACATCATGGAAGCTGTGATACACTTCTAAAGAAGAACAACTGATTCAGATCACTTTAACTATTTCTTCTTCCACAGTTAGAACAGCTCATTAAGTTTCTCTTGCTTCTGCAGACCCTCTGGTTAAGGGAAAGAAATCAGAGGGAACCTTTTTAAAATGACAAACAACAGGATGTGTTGGAAATCATTACTGAGCAGCTTTGACTAGTTTTGAGTGGATGCTTTAATCTTCTGCATTAAAAAAGTGGCGTTTCCTATCTCTGTGCCTGCTGTTTTTCAAAGCGCTTACTGCGACCCCTTTGTTGGCAACGTAAGCATTTTTGAAACTAGCAGACACACACTTTTAAAAAACACATTGTCCCTTTTCATCTCAGATAAATGGTTTTGACAAACCAAGCAATGTCACGCCAGGTATTCCTTCTCCTTATATTTCAGTCCTTTTAGAAACATCTCAAATAGCCGCTCTGGATTTGCCAGTCTGAGGTTGGGCATGGAAATACTATGGTCAGGAAAATTCTGTGGTGTGCAGTGAAGTGAGGAGGTCAGAGGGGTGTAAGACCATGCACGCCTGACTGATGTCTCATGACTGTATCTTTCTGTAGAAGGGAAACCGTGTGTGAAAATGAAGGTTTTCCCAAACTGAAATTCTGAAATCTTGGCCGGATTGCTTGCAGTTCTGGTCACTTCTTCCTATCATGCATACTGTATTCTACTAGTCTCCAAAACCTAACTAAAGGGAATTTACAGATGGGGAAAATAAATGGGCTCTCTTCTGCGTTACTGCACATTTTTTGTTTATACATATGCATGTATGGTTTCTCAAATTTTTATTAGGCTTGTTTGGGACAAAACAAGCAATTTATTCCCTTCAGAGGCCAACTTTCTAACCCAACAAGGGGTTGTTTACAAAAAGCCTATATAGCAGTGATGGATTGTTCCTATTTCAAAACATTCTAAATCCTTGCCAATTCAGCTTATTAAAGGCCATTACTCCAGCTATATACACAGCTCAAGTAAGCAATAAATTGTGAAAGATTTGCAATTTCATTTTTTCCATATTTAGAAAAAGCCGCAAATTTAGGGTATGGGATTTTCAGAGCAGCGATTCTTGTTTTGTTGAGGCTGTTTGGGTTATGGTACTGCTTTGAAAGCTGAATTAGGAAACACATTAGGAGGTTTTTGATTTATTTTTTTTATTGCTTCTGAAGTTAACTCGGTGTTTGATGCCAAATGCCTGTCGCCTACAGATGATGTGCTGAGAGAGTAGGTATTACTTGGCCTTTGTATTCCAAAGGCATGATACGCTCCCTCAGTTTTGAATCTTGATTTTAAGTTATTGTTTTCTGTCTGGATTTGCTTTATGCAAACACGAGGAGGAAAAGCTGATAGGAAGGGGTGCTCCTGAAGAAACAGAGGACACAAAAGTCGTATTATATTGCGCCATCAGTTTGTGTTCAGTTAGCTTAGGCAGCTGATACTCTGTAGGTCTGGGTTGTTTCTACTGATAGCCTGCTTTTGTAAGGAATAATAGCCTGTTGCCCTTTGGAAAGAACTTAGAGTTTCATTGTCTTCAGCAGTTTTTCTCCACTCTGGGTTAAGTACAAAATACACATTTTAGTTAAATAAAGTGAAAACGGTTGGAATTTAAATCCTTTCCATGTTACTGAAGTTTCCCTACCAAATCCATAGAGTGTTTTATAAATATGCTGCAAAGGAGTTCTCTGCTACAGTTCAGTCTTGTTGTCTACCTTTGTGAGGTCTTCCTAAAAGGGCTTGAAGGAGAAATAGTCTTTTGTGATGCTGTGCTACCAGTCGGTCCGGTGTCTTTTTGGTGGGCTGAATTTAAAGACCAATTCTCTTCCACTTCTGATTTCTATAACTGAAAAGCCAGTGAGACAAGAAAATGCCTTTTGATGAGTTTTATCTTGACTTATAGGGCTATGACACTGAACTCAAATAAAGGATTTTCTTTTGTGTAGTAAGTGTTACTCATCTTTCCAGGTCCGTGAGATTCCTTTGTGATTCATGCAGTAAAATTGTACTCACACAGAAACAGTTCCAGACTGTACAGGTGTAACATTCAGTGGTCAGGTGCAGATGGACATAAACTTCTGTTAGAATCTGGTAATTTTCACCCACTGGATCTTTTGTTAATGTGTCTGTTGGTGAGGAGATGTGCAAACACAGAACAGACGTATCTGGATACTGGATTTTTAGAAGTCATAACTTTGTGTCAGAAGGCAGACTGCTTTCTGAATACCAAAGAGAAGTGAAAAAGAGTTTAAAAAGCACCCCGCTACCTTTGTAGTTCTAATCTGTTCTTCCTTGAGAAGAAATGAGTTAACACTTTGGGACAAGGCAAGCCGTGGGTTTCATTTTTCATTGCACAGTGTTACACATTATCTTTTCATCCCTGTAATATCTGTGTAACATCTGTTTTGGTTTGGTTTGTTTTTGTCACTTTTCAGTCTGATTCCACTGCAGGGGCAGTAGAGTTCTTAGAGGGTTTGTTTGGTTTAGGATTAGGCATTTTTTGTTAGTTTTCCCATTTGTGTTTCTTGCTACTGTCTCTTTTCTCCGTAGAGCATAAATTAAACACAAATATCCTTTTTATTTTTCCTCCCTAACTTGTTGGAAATGTTCAGTTCTTTGGAATACTGGTGTTCTTCACGGGACAGATGTAAAAATGTAGAACATCTTAAAACAAGTTCTGTTGCTAAAACTTGGATTCCAAATTGAGCGAGATAGATATCTAAACTAGAAGAAACTTGTCTGATGCTGCACCTGGGCTTAATCAGAAAGCTTCCTTCCATACGTTATCTGAGTGTCTTGAACTGCGTTTTTATCCTTTCCCCCCCCTACCCTCAAGTTCCTTGGTTTGCATTTATCTTTCTACTTGACCGGCATCACAGAACAGTTGAGACTGAAAGGGACCCCTGGAAATCATGTGGTCCAAGACCCCATGCTCAAAGCAGGGTAGGTGAGGTTTTGAATATCTCCGAAGAAGAAACCCTGTGTCTCCTCTGGGCAATCTGTTCTGGTGTTTGACCACCCTCACCTTAGTAGAATTTTTCTCATGTTTAAATGGAATTTCTAGTATTTCAGCTTGTGCCCACTGAGAAAGGTCTGGCTCCATCTTCACAGCCTTTTATCCAGTAGCTGTACACGTGGGTAAGATCCTCCAGAGCTTCCTATTCTTTGGGCAAACCAGTCCCAGCTCTCTCTCAGCATGCACTGTGAGATGCTCCAATCCCTTCATCGTCTTGAGATCTTCAGATGGATACATGCTACCCATTGCAGTAGTTTCTGCCGTGATGAATAGCCTCCAAATTCACTCACAAAGTGATGCAAATGTGTTACTTCTGCATGTCCTTCTCCTATGCAGCACCATTCTTTTCACCCAGTGGAAAATCCTCTCCTCACCCATTTATTTGCAAGTTGAGTGCCTTCACTACTGCAGAACTAGCAAGAATCTGCCGCATGCTCGGGTCCCAGACTCTTGGGGTTTCTGTATGGGGCCTTTCTCCCTTGCATATTGTGCATATGAGCAGTATGTCTAATGAGAAAAACAAGAAAGCAGTGGGATGTTTTTTTCTCTGCCTCAATGTGGTTTTTTGGGAGAGGGGATAAAATTCAGCAGCTCTCTATTTCCCTGCAAAGAGTGGAAGAAAAATGAATGCTATTTTAGCTGTGTGGGAGATTTGGCCAAGTTGTAAGGGTTTGTTTTGTTTCTTGATGCAGATACATAGCACAAGTCCCCTGGAGATCCATGGGATTGCCTTCACATTCAGCAAATTAAGCTCCCCATCAGAACTGCTTGTCACTTTTCTTGCACCACGTGTGATATGTGTTCTTCTTGGTTTGTCTCGCTGCTGTTTGAGTTCAGTTGTCAGGCTCACAGATAGTGTAGTCACGTCTCTCATACTGAGAGATTAGTAGACTAGGTTATTGAAAATGGTTCTGGGTTCACATGTATTTGAGTCTAAAAGGTGTGAATTTAAACTTTTTTAAAAAGTACTAGCTGCCAATGCAGTAAGATATATTTTGTAAGACTATGATCCCTATATATCCTTTACAGGATAAAATTTTATTGTTTTTAAGCTATGGTTTAAAGTTTTTATATGAGGGCTTCAAGTCGCTTCTTGGTTGCTGGCTTTCCCCTCCAGCCCCAGGATGTAAGAGCATTGAGACTATTGCCAGTCTCTCTCTGAGACACACCAGGAAGCATTTTATATGCAAATAGAACGGGAGCTTTGTGCACCCTGCAGGGATGGAGAAAATGCAGATGTGGGAGCACCTGTTGCTCCTGGATCCATTGCAACTTCCACACCATCAGAAAATGGAAAATAGCTAATTTTCATTCAGATGGATTAAGTTCGAGTTTTGCGTACAAGGTGAAACCCATCTTTGGAGGGTTCTCCTCTCCAGTGATGGACATAATAAATTCCATAGCATCTGGATGGCAGATGAAAGTGTTCAAGGCCAGACTGTGCCTCAGCCACATCGGAGGTCCCTCGTAGGTGGACTCGTTTCAAAGTATTTGAGGAAATGTACCATAAAAAACAAATGTGAATTTCTTTTAATGCAACAGTACTTAACTGCTCTGGGTTTTTGTTAACTCAATATGTGCTATCACAGTAATTCAGTGTCCCACAGGTCTCAACTACAAATCTGGCTGCACTAAAACAAAGTCGAATCGGTTTCTGGTGCTGCCAGCCTGTGTGGCAACTGTACCTACAGTCTTCCTGAGGGTTGCTGATGTCCCCAGAGGAGTGATTTTGTTTAACCATTCGTTTAGCTGGTGCATGCTTTTGATATTCTGACTTATAGCCCTGGCTACACAAACTTCTTGGACGGCTTCTTTGCCCTGTACCTGCAGTGCCTTCACTCTAGGTGCTGCTCTGTGGTGAAACCCTGAAGAGGGAAAGAGTAAAGCTGGAGGAAAAATGTGAATTAAATTATTGTTGGGCTTCTTTGTGCATTTTAGTAACAGTGAAACCCCCTTAACTGTGCCAGTCTCCAGTCACCAGCCGTATATCCAGTCGTCATCTCATCCACAGTACAGCTTCTCTTGTTGATGCTGGCCACAGCTAGATTACTTGGCATGTTTATTGACTTAACAGACTTGGTTTTTGGTTTTGGTTTTGTTTTTTAATGTATACGATGTTTAAATACACTTCACATTTTATATACTACTATCTGGCTATTAGTATTTTTCAGGAACCATAGTTCTTGGTGGCTATATATATTTTTGTGACTTTTTTTGTAAACTAAGTGCCGTTTCAACGTTGCAATCATTTTTAGAGTTATTGTAATCAATGTGAATATCATGTTTTTTCAAATCTGTTCTGAGCCTGTAGTGTTTGCTTTGTGATCATATGTGTAATGTATATATTCTGTATAGTTACATTGTATTGAAATACTAGCTTGTTTGATATAAGAAAAGTATGTATTGGATACCTTTTTGCTAGCCTGGTTGTTTAATCTTTAAAAAAAAATGTTCTAAAATGCAAAAAAAATTATCCAAACTGGTCCCATTATAGGTCAAAATTAAGGGGGGAGAAAAAACTAGTTTTGAGTGTCTTTGGATAGAAACATGAAGCTAAGATTTTTCATTAAAATATTAATGTTTTATGGAGTATATCTTTGTTTTGTGTCATTCTTTAACTACATCAACATTTGTCTTAAAATGCAGAAGACTTTGGTCAAAAGGTGCAGATCTGTTACTTCAGTTACGTTCTCTTACAACTTTTGTTTATCATTCATCTCCAAACAGCTGAATATGAGGAAGAACTCACTATTGTTCAAGCTGTCCTTAGAGGGAAGGTGGTTTGAAATAAAGTAAACATTAAGATATGATTGAAGAAGTTACATAAGTGAAGAGTATTAAGAATAAAGTACGTGTTGTTGTTTAATTTTCCACTGTATATTACATTTCCTTTTGTTCATGTTCTCTTTTAGGCTGTATTCTGCAAAAGCAGTGGGGCCGTCTTCTGAATAGGGTTTTATTGATGGAAAGCCAGCCAAGAATGAGCCCAACCAAATTAGTCAAAGCAGAAGATGTTTAGAAAGGACAGTGGGCAGTCATCGTGATCACAGCCATGAGCTGCAAAGCAGTCCTGAAACAGCCTAGAGTTGTGGGACATAAAATACACCTCTGCCATCTCTGGCAACCCTTGCAATTAAATTAATTTGCCTCGTCCAGATCCACCTGTCTGACCGAGTAGGGATGCTAGCTGGATCAGCTCATAGGTAGGGCACAGGTAGGAAAATGGACATTTTAATTACTTGGCTGAAATGATTATAACTCTGCTCAGTAACCTGTATGAATAACATGCAGATTGACATGATTAATACACTAGGAGTCAGCATCTGATGTGGGAAGTGGGGGGGAAAAAAAAAGAAAAGCATTCCACTGCACAGCATAAGCAGTCACAGTGAACCTTGGGTAGAGGAGGTTGAGAGTAAATTCCAAGTTCTTGTGTTCCTGAGGACCTTGCGTAGGGACTGAAGTATTTTATCAAAAGCATAATTGGAAGAGGGAATGTATCTGGGGAAAGCTTTGGAGAGAATTACGGGTTGAAATGTAAAGGCTTTGACTCCATTGGTCTCCCTCAAAAGAAAGAATCCAGTCGCTTTGAAGACTGTCAGACTACAGTTAGGAATAAGCAGTGATGTTTAGCAGACCATTACAAATCTAAAGCCTGTATGACTGTATATGAATATATAGCCATAAAGCTGAGGCGAGACTGTGAGAATGCTTGCCTTTGATGGATATCAAGCTTCAGCCTTGTGACTGAAGTGGATTTTTGCAAAGCACAGCCATATGTTTAGGTTTGGTATGAAACATCATTTAGAGATCCTTAGCAAAGCAAATGTACACTATCAAAGTTTTTCTGTGGCTTACTTACAGCATTTAAGCATTTTATTCCTGACAGTAATGAAGTACCATTTCTTTTGCACAGAGGAGAGCGGCTGAGATGAGATTGAATTCATAGCTACTGAGAATGTAGTATAGCAGGGAAGAGCTCTCCAGGGCTTACTGCACCATTCCTACATATGTGATATCCTGGTGAAAATGAAGCTGCTAAGAGGAACCTGGCTTGGATCATATATAAAGCATTTTTCACAAGCTGCCTGTGCGTGCAGCATCTCCAGAGTACTGAACATAAGTCTGTCATCACCATTCTCAGAGCACAGCTTGCTGTGAGACCATGAGCAAGCAGAGCAGGGGTAAGTGTGTACATTAGAGCCTCATTACAGCTCAGAGCTCTTCTGAGAAGTAGATCTCAGTCATTCTGACTTTTGGATCTAAACACTTTTTTCAGAAATGTGGACCTTCTCGTACAGTAGATGTGCACTCACTGATAACAGCCATGATTTTCATGGTTCCCTCCTGTTTTGAACCCAGCTGCTTTTTACATTTCTGACTGGATTTATATGGGCGTATCTCTGAGAATACACCTCCTGTGTAGGTCTAAACTGCGTTCCCTTTCTTTCACGTACTTGCATAAATCTAGATGCTTCACTCTGTGTTTCGTAATCCTTCCATAACTTTGAAGATAGCAGTTTTTTCTCTCGTACTGCCTGTTCCCCTGTACACAAACGCACGCGCACACAACATGTGCTCATTCAGAAGGAATTTTGAACAACGAGCGTTCGAAAACACTGGTTGACAAACTCTTTCCTTGCGGCTTCCCTCCAGAAGTGGCTGCTATTACGATGCTTTTCTTGGTTAATTTTCAGTTGGATGAGACAGGTCACTAGCTTCAGACTCCAGCAAGAACCTCCCTTTGCTCTTCTCTTAGCTCTTACAAACTTCCCTCGCGTTTGCAGTCAACAGCAGACATGGCTTCATGTGATCCTGCACTCATCCCTAAACCTCCTCCGCAGAGAGACAGGACTTATGGACAAGATATTCATCGTAAGGAAGCAGACATATTTTGTGGTCTTGAGATATTTTTTTTGGAGTGGGAGAATGCTGATGGTTCTTCAGCATAACTTTTGCTTTAGTTTTTACTTCACGTAGACCCTAACATTTTCCAGACCGTTTCTAAGAAAAGCCAATGTCAATTATAGATCGCTGTTAAGCACGAAGTGACACTGAATAAATATGGGCGGTATTCATTTACACCAAAACAAATCATAGTCCTTAATTATTTGTTGGACTGTAGTGCAGTACGACTTTCAAACAGTCTTGGACCCAAGGTAGATGTGAGGATGCCCCTGGGCACTCATCTTTCTGGAAAGACAGAATACCAGAATACTGGTGGTAAAATGGATCATCTGAAATCTTTGCAGAGGGTGGAGAAGTCTCCCAGGTAAGAACACCTCTGAGTGAAAGAGGAGCAAACAAAACCGTCGAGAGAGGAGCGATGAGACCGCAGGCTGGTGGAGCAGATGACTCAAGTCCAGGATCATTTGTATATGTGTAAATTTTGACACGAGCAGAAGTGATTACTCAGGGTTTGCAATGCATTGCTGAAGGCCAACAGCCCACTGCCTTCAGACTTCAGCTTCAGCAGGGTAAATTACAGTCCCAGTCCACTGAAGTATTCCAATAGTGGGCCTTTCCAGGAATAGGTTTAAATTGCTCCTGAACATCTTACCCGTATTGTGAACTTCTGTGCTGGGATAGAGTTGCTGCTCTGTATTTTCTGTCCTGTGCATTAATGGGGTGTACAGAGCTTTGGGGCAAGCAGACCCTTGCATTCCATAGAGCTGGAAGAAATATCAGTTTGGGAAACCAAAACATCTCTCCAAGGTTGAATTTTGTCTCCCCACAATTTAAATGCGAAAAATAACAAGAATCTTAACAAAACCTTTTATGTAACTTCAGTGTTACAGTGATCAGTTTCAGGGCTGACGTGACAGCAATTATAAACAACAGTTACGCAACTGCCTCGTTGATTGAGTTGAAATTGATACAGACAAAGAAAGAGCCAAACAAGAAGAAATGGCTTTGGGTTAACTTGTTGTTTTAAGGAAATAAAAAATGCGCAGCTCTGCCTCCTTTTCAAAAGTGAGGGCAAGCCCAGGATGAAAAATCTCTTTGAAAGAACAGGCAGTGAACTGCTCTTAAAAATTCTGCTTGTGGTACAGGCAGAATTTTGTTTACTGTCTCAAGACTTGCAGCTTTTTTTAATTTTAAATCTGACAGTGAGGTAATTCAATATTTTAATTCTGCGTTCCTATTTTAAATTCCTTTCAGAAGAGCTGTTCAGCACGTTGTTTTGTTGAGCACTGTGATTGCAGTGTCACTGGTTCATGCGGTGAAGGCCCACGTAGACACGTATGCATGCACTTTATTTCCTGCTCTCACCATCTGGCAGGCATTCAGATGTCTTTGAGTGGAACTGAAGGCAACATGGCTGCTGCACGTTGCATGGTCAGCATCTGGTATCTCAGGGAAGGATGCTTGGATGGGCTGAAAACCCATTTGGTAGTACACTATCTCATAGAAGGAAAACAAAAGTTCTTTGTCCAGCTGGCTGGCAATGCCCAAGTCCTGCATCTATTATACAGGAGTTGTACCCGACTCTCATTTTCCATGATCCATCAGATGAAGGCAGGATGCAATTACTGTGCAGTGCCATTAAAGATTTAGTACGGACATGAGCTAACCTGGAATTAATTTGCAATTGTGAGACAGATGTAGAAAACAATGCCCGAGTGGATTTCTTATCACAGAAATTCTGTGGCTTTTTTGTTTCTCCAGTATTTTTCCTGCTCATCCAGGGAACAGCATGGTCAAGAAGAGGTGGGGGACAGGAAACAAACCTGTTTCTTTGCTCATCCGTGCCTTTGAGAATGCAAGGATGCAGAGGAGCTCTGGTTTGTCGCTACCATTGGGAGGAGGTAGCAGGTTTTGGAGGCACTTACACAAAGTGGGTTTGTTGCACATCCCACTGATGTGTGTACAAGTGTGAGTCATTCCGTGTATTCACTACCCTGTATGTAGCAGGTTCAGTGAGCAAAATGCTGAAGAAAGCCTGCAGAATATAGTGCACTCGCTATTGCTGCATGCACAGTCAGCTGTGATGAGCCTTTGTGTTGGATTCCCTGCCAGGTTTGCCAGCAGTTGGCATTGGACAAGTGGCTTCACCCCACACAGACCTATTGTTGAGGATGAAAGCTGATCTCTAAGCTGCCCATTTGAGCTGTTAAGTTTCCAAATGCCACTTGTTTACACTTGTCTTTCCTGATCCAGTAACTCAGTGTTGCTTATTACCCTTGGTGTGCTGTTAGCTGACATGAAGAGCATGGTTAATGTTGCCGTCTCACTGTCCTTGTTTGCCTTGCCTGCTTTCTTCCTTTGGTCTGTTGCTGTAGACTGTAAAGGAGTAGCAGGGAGTGAAAGCTCACATGGCCTTTGACATCCTTCCAGGCCAGTAATAAAGCACTGGGAGGTTAAATTTTATGTTTTGCATAGCTTTCCCCTCTGGAGACATGAGAAGAATTATAGGAGTTTGACCTATTCTGTGGTTAGGCAACTGTGATGGGTGCTTTATTAAAGTCTATAGCAATAAAGCTAACACAAACCAGAACCCTTCTGTGTAGTTTTATGTAACCCTTTAAGAAGTGATGGATGTTTTGCAGCAGGAGTGGAGGGAAATTGGTAGGTTAGGTCAAACTGCACAACATGATAAGCAGAACAATTAATAGTGCTTACTGTGAAATAGCAAGCTCCTGGCTCCCCAGATATTATGCCATTTATAAAGCAGGACAGAATGCCTTTAAAGTATGGCTCTGATCAAAAGAGTGTCTGTGGAGCTCTGGGTGCAATAAAGCTGTTGCATGGAGATCATTCTTCTCTGTGTCTGTGATGTTTTATCTATTTTTTCTTTGTTTTATTTTTTTGCTACTGGTTTTGCTCTTGTTTGCCACAGTGCTGTAGGAGCATCACAGCTTTGTAGGAAGGTACCAGATTCCTTTTTTTTTCAAAAACTGGCAGCTGAACCTTTAGCTGAAACATTGGCAATGGTGTCTTTTCCCCATCAGCTGCCATTTGCACAAATTCACTGAATCAGCTACTGAGCCGTAACTGGGCATGATCTGTTTTTGTCTGCCTTCCTCGTGATGATGCCAGAAATCCTCCATCTCAAAGTGGATTTGCAGTACCTGTGTTCTGAAAAAGCCTTTATTTTGTTTGCTGTCCAACACAGAGACTCTAAGCTGCATGTTGGAAGACACAAAGAACCTAGCAGTGTAGAATGCAGCTTGCTGACATACTAGGGTACATTTTCTTCTCCTTCAGCACCTTGGCTACTGTGATTCCCTCATTAACTCAAGGCATTCCTCTTTCCAGGTAGCTGCTAAGTAGACCAAGCAGGTACTTGTGTCTTCTTTCCTGAAGCCAGAGAAGGAGGAATCAAAGCACAGCAGGAAGATTTAAATGGAAAAAGACACTTAATGTTGAACAACCATCTCTCCTATCCGAGTATTAAAAGCCAGCCTCCAGGATATCACTGCCATCTCAATCTGTGCAGGGTCTGTGTGCCTAAGTCTGTACTCTGCCTTCTCATGCAGTAACTCTGTTTTTCATGCAGTGTTATGTGCTCTTGTTTCTCTTACACAATGTGCAGGGTTTCTTGAGTAGTGAGGCTGGCACAGAACTGTTCTTGTGCAACCAAAGCCCTCTTGTGCTCCTCATGCCCATACTATTATTTGTACAACTGCACAGTGTTCAGTACTGTGGGTTTTTTTATTATCAGGGGTGTCGAGTACATCCTCTTTTCTCATTAAACCTAGC
Organism: Tympanuchus pallidicinctus; assembly: GCF_026119805.1. Lineage (NCBI taxonomy): Eukaryota > Metazoa > Chordata > Aves > Galliformes > Phasianidae > Tympanuchus > Tympanuchus pallidicinctus. Next base: position 4,676,050 of record NW_026294748.1, read on the forward strand.
TCTATTCTTAAACTCCTGAAGGGAATGCAGGGGGAAAGAAGAAGTGGAATTAAGGTTTTATAAAAGTGTCTTTTCTTCCTGACTTGGAAGACAAGGTATTTATTTTCAGTACATTAACATTTTTCACAAAGAAGCTGCAGTTCCCTGCAGGACTGTAGCTCAGCCTTTTGGCAGGCCTGGGAAGCCAGGACTCCCTCACTTGCATTCAAGTCATGTTTGGTTGCTTGGCTTTAGGTCAGTGGGGGTTTGCTACAGCTTTGAAGACTAGAAAACAATCTCTTGTTTCTCCTTTTAAAAACCGAAAGGAGCTAAGCTGGAAAATGGAAGCTCACTGTAAAAGTGCACCAAGAAGGCCAGGTATTTGAAGCCGTCTTTCAGCTAAGCCATGTGTTGTTCCATTGCCATAACCGTGGAGCAAACAGCTTGCCCTCCCTGTTCTATTTATTGAAAACAAGTATCATTAGACCAGGGGAGAGGCTGGAATTAATTAATTGCATTACCATATTGGCAGAGTGTAGATTCCTGTCCTGGAAGAGCGTCCTTAACAAAAAAATCTGCCTAATTACCCCTTGGTCCAGCAGCCTTGAGTGAGAAAAACAGATTTTGCAAAGTAAAACCTGTTCAGCTGTTACCTTCCCAGTCCACTGCTCTTAAACAAAGCAGTTGCATCTCTGTGTAAGCCTGTAGTGAATGAGCTTCAGCTCTCTCCACCAAGTCCCTATTTAGCTCGTGGGTTGTTTTTTGTTGGGTTTTTTAATCTCCAAAGGTGTTTCATTAGCTCAATTACAAGTGACAGGTTCCACTATGCTGCTGACCGAAAAAATTCAGCCAACATAAATCCATCTCCAAATAGAATCCAATTAGCCTCTTACTCCCCCTTCCTTTAATCCCCCAAGCCCTATGACTTGTTCACAGCCACACCTTTTAAAGAAGACGAACATAATCTGCTTGAGGTACCTTCACACATAACAGCTGAGGTATTTGTACTTGTTTTTTGGTTCACTTGGGCTTGGGTGTATACTGTTCCTGTTCAAAAAACAAGTGTCCAGTGACAGTTCTCTGGGTGAGGCTCTCCCTAGGTTTGTTTTGTAGGTATTTTCTGCACCTCACTGTCCCTATCAGTAAAGGACGCGCAATGATCCCCAGTAACATTTGGAAAGGTTGTTGTATCTGTCAGATGCAGGCCACTGTGCAACTGCTGAGACCACACAGGAACATAACTGGTGTTACAAACATGCTTGCTAACAACTCAGTTTGCTCCCATGCCCTTCAGATCTTGGTTAAGCATAGTTCTGAACGCGGTTAAGGTGCCTGGGTGTTGCACTGGCTTCCTGCTCGGGGCTGAGTTTTGCCCTAGATCCATTAATGTTTTGGCAGTGTTGTCAAGACAGTTAGATGCTGAAGTCATCAGTAAGGCATATAACCCTAAATGGATAGGTTGGATCAGTGACCTACTTTAACATACTAGTCTTGCACAAGTCTGACCTTCTCCCCATGATCCACCCTGAGACACTTAGCAGCACAACCCATCTCCGAGCATCTTGTGTTGTTCTGGACATGTGCAGAAGGCATACTAGCAAGGCAGTGAGTCCATCAGCTGAGGCCAGGAGCTGTGATTTGGAAACCTTGAGAGCTTGATTTGGCAGCAGGCTTGCTTTGCAAATCCACACAAACATCTCTTTTTTCTATTTTGTTTCCATTATATCCACAGTCTTTGTCCCAAAGAACCTGTGCTCCCTGTTATCTAACACTGAATTAGTGTTAGAATTATTACTGACATTTTGTCTGCTTGCATGCTCAAATGAGACCTCATTCTGGGTTGCAATTTAGGCTGCTGCAGTTGTTGGTGTTTGTTTTGTTCTGTTAGAAGAAGGTTATTTTTTACATAATGTTTTAATAATAGTATTAGTAGTAATGCTTAGATTTGTTTTTATCTTACAAGCATTCTCTTCCAGATGAGACCACAACAAATAAGCAGTAACACTCAGTGAGGGAATATGCTGTTGAGGACAGATCAGCCATAGGGAGTGATGAGAACAGGTTCCAGATGAGGTAAGCAGAGGTTCTCAGCAGCAGGTGAGTCCCTGTACCCCATAAACTGAGAAATACAGTCAAAGACATACAGTCTTGGGAAGGCTGAAAGGTTCTGGATGGTAGTCAGGACTGCTGACGTGGTGTTTTGGTGGGATAACACAGGCAGATAGTCCAGACTGGTGCGTGTCTGTATTTATATTTGTGCATCTTATTGAGTGATAAAGCAGGATGAGTGCCCTGTAACGTGGGAAGGCAGTGACGAAGCTATACTGAACTCAAAGTCAATACAGCGAGAACTAGTCTGGTCAGGTTTTCCACAGACAATTATCTATTTCTTCTCTTACTATATAACATTTCCTTTTGGTCTTTTTTTGGCTTTACTGTTTTTAATTCCCTGCTCCCCTAAGCTGATCATCCATTCTTCCTATCTCCTGCTGTCTAGAGCCCATTCGTGCCAGTGGTCCCAGCAGCTTTCAGACAAAGCATGTGCCTCCCTGTTTCCCTTACCTTTGAAAGCAACAAGCTTCTTCCCCCTTTGCTGCACCCCAGGCAGCTCAGGACTGTTGGCTGCTCACTGAGCACACGCAGCTTCTCTGCTCTGCGCCCAGCTAATGAGTCTGTGCTGTACATAGCAGCAGGCCTGATCCCAGCCCTGAGCTAAGCCTGCCTAGAGGTGCTTTCCCCATCTCCTGAATCAGGCTGGGACGTTCACAGGTGTCTGTCCAGTTGAAAGCATGAGGGAATCACATCCCCCAGTGCTTTGGGCTGTTTGAAATCCACGCAGAATTTCTGTGGCTTAAGACCATTTCTTCATTTACCATTCTCAGATCATGGAGATGTTTTGTTTCTCTGCTTATCCCCTTCAGAGGTCAAGTGCTTCTACAGGGAGGTTAGCCTGTAGTTTTCCATGCACCCAGACTGCTCTGTGCACGAGTGAATTTGTGCTGTGATAATACAGCTGAGCATGCAAAACCGCAAGTAAATCAGACTGGATTTTTTTTTCCACTTTTAATAACAGTTTACTATTCTGTAAGTGCATGTAAAGCACATGCCCTATTCCCCCAGCCAAGGAGCTTGACAGCCTGTCAGCAAGAACTACCATAGGTCTGCAGTGACTGATTTATACAAGTAAAAGCACACGTGCCAGGACCTGGCAGCAGCTTGCTCGTTGTTCTCTTTTTTTTTGTAATGACTTGGCAACCCTCTCTATTCTCCTTCATCCAAACTTTTGCCTTTTATAGTCTTTGAATAACGTTTTTTGTTGGTTTTTTTTTTTTTCTTATAAATGTATGTAGCAGTTTCCCCTCCCTCTCTTTCAACCATTTGCTCTCCTTATCTGAATTGGCTGTGGGTTGGGGGACCTTGGCATCACAACAAGCAGTTCTTGTCTGAGTACACACAACCACAAACACGACTGCACATGAACTCATGGTTTTGTGCACAGGAATGGGTGCAAGCCAGGGCTTCGTAACACTTTCTTACCTGTGCTCTGATATTCCTGCGCCTCTACATTGTGCATGCTTATCTGCAATCACATTGGTGCAATCAAGCATTTATTAACTTTAGTTCTCGTGGTTTCAGTGTGAAGCGGTCCTTTAAAGAACTGCACAAATTTGGCTGCATTTTCCAAGTGGGAATTCTTACATGTGTGCACACACAAGCTTTTATAAGCCACCCTGTGGAATCATATGGCCTCCAACGTAGGTCCAAACTTGTTTATGCATGAGGGTTCATTGATTTGCTCTTCCTCACTCAAGGCTACATTCAGGTATGGACTCACGTGCAACTGTGCAGCCACAGTTTCTCAGACACATGCATTCTTAGGCACAGACAGTCTCTCACACATAAGCTTATAGATTTATGATTTGTTGTGAGAGTGGAAAACAGCTGCTGCAGGCTAATCAAATACAGCAGAAGATTTAATGCAAAATATTGAAAAACACTGTCTGGTAGGAGGGTGAAATTCTTAAAAACATGCTGGTCTCATGGCTCCAGGCCAGTGCAAGAAGATTTGCACCTGGCCATGATAAACATCAGCAGTGGATTTGGAAGAGGCTGCTTCACCCTCAGAGGGCTGCCAGACACATGGGGTAAAATTCTCGTTGGGTTTGGCCCTGTGAATGAGCTACAGAAGTTTGAGGTTGTGGTTTTTCCAGGGCATGCAACAGAGCTGCATGGTGTGGACCAGTAAGAAAGAAGAGTAGCCCAACTCAAGCAAAGGCTTTGCAGTACATTGGTGGAGCAGCTTTAAGTTCTGATTATCAGCTTATTTCTGCCTGTCTCTGTGGACAAATGGAAAGCCATTCAGGGCTGTCGATTCGGCACCTTTCACCAGTTCTGCAAAGTCTTGGAAATAATCAACTGCAAGGGAAAGAATTTCATCTCAAATTTCTGCTGACTGACGACACAGGCAATTTATGATGCCACAAGAAGCTCAGGCTAGGATTATTTCTATGTAACTCCCTATGCTGCTGCTTGGCAGCTTAGCGACCATATTGGAAGTGACTGAACTAAACTAATATCTTGTGGATTTGAACTATAAAGTTCCATGAGTTTGGAGTTCTAGGGCTTGTCTTGGCTGAGTATGGACTAGAACTGTGGCAGCTTCACCATCCTCATCTGCCTTCCCTGTTGTTGGTAGGTGGCACTTTCTCAGCACAGATCTTCCCTTTCTCACTCAGCAGGTATGATCTCACTCATCTGTTTCCTAAGGTGAGACTGCTGAGGGTCTGACTGAAGTTTATTTAGCAGTTGGCATAATAAACACACAGGGCTGGGCTGCAAAAATAGTACATGACCAATCTTCAAAGTGCCCTTCTCGTGGAGCCTTGACTTGGCAGCCTCCACTGGTCTGTGCTGCTGCTCATCTCTGGCTTCCTTGGGTGCCAGGCAGTGAAAATCTGATATCTGAGCAGGGTGTGCAGATGTCATAGCTGAAAAACAGATTTACTTTCTTCCTTTCTGCGCTTGGTCTGCAAGGGGGGACGAGGCTTCTGCCCCTATAGTGATTTTGGTCAAGAACCCAGGGATGGCTCTTCTGTAGTTAATGACTGTGGTTTTAATTAATCCCTGGGGTGTTTTTTGCTTGAAAACCTGCACTGTTCTTTCTGAAAGGAGGTTGCACAGGCTGAACCAAGCAAGCCCGTTCTCCTGAGAGCCCTACTATGAGTTGAAATGGAATAATTTCTCAATAGTCAGCTGCGGGGCAGTTAGCCCACTAATTTTGTACATGCCTGTCTTTACAGCCTTCAGCTAGCAGTTTACCCCCACCTATTCTTGGATCTATCTGATTCAAATGTGCTGTGAAGATCTGCCTGTCTTTGCAGTACAGTTTGGTGTCATCAGGTGAACAGCAAAGTTCGGTCTGTCACTGTTCATTGCAGTGTGCCACCAGCTACATTTCTACAGCTACATATCTGTGCACTGAGCAACTCTGATTCATGGCTGGTGGGTGCTGCTCTGCCAAGGAACCCATATTCTTCTTCTTCATAAACACACAGCCCTGGGTGGCATAAAGTACACAGTGAAACATATTCTCTAGAGATGCAAGAAGCATCTGTTCCCTCCAGATGTTCAGTTGTCGTATTGTTTGTTAGATTTGAGGACAGGAACCCCTTCAACGATGTGAGGCACTCACTGTTCTCAGATGTTTGAGAGTGTGGGGAGGGGGGCGAGCTGGCTTTGCATGACGTCAGCAAGGAATAGAAGCAGAGGTTTCATGCTTTTTGGAAAACACTTGAAAGGCCTTTGAGCTCTGGCTAATCTCCATTGTTCGTGTGTTTTCCGGCAGCAGAAAGAGAGAGGAAGAATGGAAAGAGGCAAGAGAACAGAGCTGAGAATTAGAACTGGAAGCTTTTCCCGTGGTCAGGCGAGCTTGGCAGAAACCATCGTGGCAAATGGAACTGGATGCCACAGAATCCAGGCTTAAGCTTGGCTCAGATCTTAGACCCAGCAGAGCCTCCTCAGATCTGCAGGAGCTTTGTGGGTAGATGAATGTGTTTCAGGCAGCATCACTGAAGCAGACTCGAGTGCAGCTGTTGAGTTCAGCTGTGCAATGGAACAGAGGGTAGCACTGCACACATTTGAGAACTTTTTGCCCGCAGCCATTCAATGTCTTCAATTTTTCTACAGACTTATTTTTTTTTCTATTGTAAATCATAAACAGTGTGGTGTTAGAACCACATGTGCACTGCAAGCTTTGACCCAGTAACACAGGCTGTGGCACCAAGCCTCCAAAATGACTTGCACAAAGTTGCTAGTAAGTGCATGGCAGAGCTGGGTATTGGACCTGAAATGCACTGAATTCCACATTAAACCTTTACTCTCCTTCTGTCACATCACATTGTATTCTAGGGCCAGTGTGGGCCAGAGTGCAGTCTTGGTCTGCCTGCATCATAACATCCTTGCAGATGGGTCCATATGTGGTCAGATCATTTTGGATGGGAACATTGCAAGGTGCAGTGATATCTAAAACTTGAGGAACAGAGGTTATCTTTCTGTGGGGGTTCAACAGGTATAGCTTAGAGCAAGGTTGGAGTAGAAACTTGACACTGGCCAGAGCGATGCTATGTCCCTACACTGTATCTCAACCACTTGTGCAGCCCTCAAACTTTCCTGCTCAATATGTGTTCTCTTTCCTATACACCAGCAAAAATACTTGGTTAAAAGACTCATTTTCAACTCAAGGTTTTAAATATTTTGTTCCTGACAGTGAGTCAATGATTTTTCCAGTCTCACCCCCACAATAAACAAGTGCAGGCTGAGTGTGGTCCAGAGGAAAATGTGAGTTGCACATGTCCTGGCCACGTGCTTCTCCGGTACCAATGATAACCATATGGTGGTTCTCAGACCCTAGATGGCCAACGAGTGCAAGTGTTAGCAAGAATTAATACAAGCTCCTGCAGAATAGATATGCAACCTAGCCTTGTCTGTAGCTGCTTGCATGTGCCCAGTAAACACCTTTGCAACCTGGTACAGTTGTAGTACTACATTTGGGTACCTTACCATGTTGCCATCTCACTCATTTAGGATGTTCTCTCAACGTCACTAGCTAGATTTTTTGGTCATATTTGGGGACTGCCATCGAAGCAACCCTGCCCCAGTGCAAGAACCACAGCCCTCAGCAGGCCCTCAGCATGTGTCGTAGCACCTCCTTCTGGGTTTGGAACTTGCCCTTGGTTGGCTGCCCCCTGTTCCCTCACTTGCTCACTGTTGTTCCCTTATACCCATTTACCATCCAGCCATTGCCATGACACTGCTTGCGTACCATAAATTTGCATTATTATCACCATTTTCTTGCAGAGTTAATAGTAAAGCTGAAGACCAGAGATCCCTAAAGATGTTCTTCCCATCAGGTACCTTTTAAGATCTGGTCGCAGAAGAAGTCAAAGGAAAGGAAGGAATGATGTTAGAACACCCACCAGTTGATGCTGCTGTCCTACTTTTCCTTTCTCTGTGCTCTCCCTCGTCTTTGCTCACACTGTGTGTGATTTCCACATGCTTGCTTTCGTCTGTGGAAACAGCAAGTTTCTGTAAGCACTCCATATCCTCCACATCTCTCTTACCTGTATTTGTGATTCTTTATTTCAAAAGCAAACAGGAGGAGGTTCGTGCATTATTTTTTTAGTGTAAATTCTCAGTTTATTAAAGCTAAGCTAAATACACAGCAAACATAAGCTTAGCTCAGGCACTGGTTCACAGGAACTTGGCAGAGGCCTGCCTGCGTTTCAGAATCCTTGTCCTTTTTCTAGATGAAAGCCCTGCAGAAGGATTTGTTTTTCAGATGGAAGGCAAGCCAAGTTGGTGATTTCATCCCAAGGCAGGCTGTGTCAAGCTGGTCCTATTCAAACATGCAGGAAATCAACCTTGGAGCTCATTCAGAAATGAGAATGCGGAGTGGGGGTAGAGAGGGGGCTGTGAGGAGGACGAGATCTTGAATTTTGAAACTGAGCTCTCAACAAGCAGGAAAGATACCTGCTGTCAGTGTAATGCTGCAAGGACCTTGTGAAGAATAAATTGGCAAGCTTTTAAGTAGCATTTCTTAATTCCTAGCTCTTCCAAGAAGCCATCTCATCTTTGTCCTCATGCAGCCCTGCAAGGGCCATGCGGAGCATCCTAAGAGGTCAGGTGGCTACCAGAGATGAGGCAAATTTTCTGAAGACATTTTCCATCTTCTCTACACACGCCATATCTGTGCAGGCATGGCCCGGCTCTTCACTTTTCTTGTCACTGCATCGCAAAGGGCAAAGATCAAAAGAGCCTGCAAGACTTGTGTTGCTTCTTCCTCAGTTAGCTGTAACCCAAACCAGCACAGAAAGCACAACGGAGAAAAACTTGGCATAATTTTATCTGATGCTTTTCTGCAGCTGCAAAGTTGCCGTTGTTCAGCAAAGACAGCACTCCAAGAACCTCCGTCACCATACAGCATTTCTGCTGCAGCTCATCACGTGGGAAATGAGTGAACCTACCTGGGATCTGTGTGCAAGTGTGTATAATTCTTCATCCCTAAAGAAAACCTTTCCGGAGAGGCAGGCAGTGTTTGCTGTCACTGTTAGTAAAAACTAAGACTTGCTCCTTTGCTCCTTTGTCTGCATAAGAACTGCAAGGACTCCAGTCCTTCCTTTCTAGCAATTGCTTTCATGGATCCAGAATTTAGTGGTTTGTTTTATTTAATCAAATGCTTTCTGATGTGAATAATACCAATAAAGTGTTTGCAGCTTGGCCTGGAGGATGGGAAAAAAGCAAGCACCAAAAGCCAAGGCAGTTTCTTAATGTTGATGCTTATTAGGTACTTTTTAACATTAGTGGCTGGTTCTGGAATCTGCCCACGCAGGCTGGAGGCTGAGGAAATATTATTTGAACACATCTGCTCCGAGAGATACTGTCAGACTTTGGGAGCATCTTGTGGTAATTAGGAGAATTCATTCCCTAATTTGGTCCAGCGGAGTTTTTTCTTTTTGTGAGTTCTTTTGAAATTTTACTTTCTGCTTTGTTTTTTTGGCAGGTGAAACGCTCGCAGGTAATGTTATAACCCTGTGCTCACACAGCACCTTCCCACCTGATGAATTGCAAAACTTGGCAGAGAAGCTCGCAGTCACGAGCTCAAAGTGCAGCTCTGAGCTGCAGTCACTCGGACTTTCCACTTACCTGTCCCTGACACATCTTCTCTCTCCTTCCTCCCCATCTCCCAGTCCACATGTGTGCATCTGCTCTCCAGACATAAACCCCCTGCGAAGCCCCGGGGTTAAAGCAGACCTGCTGTACGCCTTTGGCTGGCTGTGCTAAAGGTTGCCCTGAGCTCTCCCCCCAATTTCCTCGGCTTTGAGTGATGTTCATTTCGTGGAGAAAGAAAGAGGTTTGACTGGATCAGCCAGGTGATCTCCCAGGCCAGAAGTGGCCCAGACAGCATCTGATGAAGCGAGACTGACTCACTTGCCACCTTCTTCTGCAACCCTCCCTTGGAAGCCACGTTTCCTCTCTTTACTACCATCGTCTTCCTCTCCATTTCTGATGGGCTTCCACAGGCAGGGTGCTACCCATCCTCAAACTCAACCTGTTCTTCAACCCAAGGGCTCAATCCTCATTCACCTCCCACGTGAGAAGAGTTCCTTTACGAAATAGTTTAAAGAAGAGGACAGCTTTAAAGCCCTGTGCTTTTTTTTCTGAAAAGGGGCCTTTAATGTGGTTTAATTAAAAGGCCGTCCTGCAGAGCTCATCTGATGTCAGCTTTGAAATTCTGTACATTTTGTTTCCATTCTTATTCTTTTGTATGTTTAAATCTGTGCATTTCCAAATAAGGTTTTTGTGTGCTCGCCACAGATCTCTGTATTCACTCCTTGAACCTTAATGCTTTTTGTAGCATTGAACAGTGACAGAGTTATGTTAACCTCCCTGCCTCACCAGGCACATTTGTTCCCTCAAAAATCAACACAGCAGCCATAGGCACTGACATCTGAAACAGTCCTGGTGCTCCTTGTAGCACTGAGTTTCTCTTTAGGCTATGTGGATTGCACATAGGAACCACAGACCAGAAAAGCAGATCCTCAAGAAAACTGAACCTCTAACTAGGGAAACATGGGCTCTTGTGTGCTGTTTTGTTTTGGGTTTTTTTGCTGTCCTCTCAGCCAGGCTCGGTTCAGGAGGAGGTAAGTTCTTCCCTAATCAGCCTGATAGGCTAAATGTGGGCACCAGGTGCTGCATAAATACTGCTCATTACTGCAGAGCTGCCTGTGCTTTTTCCCTTGGTGAGTTTCCATTGCTTTTTCTGGGGTACAGAGGGATTTAGGGGAGAAATTAGTAAAAATTCTAAAGCAAAGCAGTGAGATTAAACAGGAATGTGTTTTTGTAGGTGGGTGCTGGAGGCTCTAGCTGGAACTTCTCTACGTCAGATCCAGGAGACTGAACTGTTGCTTTCAGGAATCTATGGTTGGAAACATGCAGGAAAACTACTGTGGAAAGTGAGTAATACAGCATAATGTTGAAGTACAAATGTTATTTGAACTGGGGTGGGGAGGTAGGGCTGTTGTTTTTATTCAGTTGCCCTCTGGAGAGGAGGTGCTTGAGAGTTAAGGAATTAATTCTCTGCTGGGAGACAAGGTAAGGGTGCATGTGTTGCAGGCTTTGAAAATCACTTTGATAAAGTAAATGTTATATATGAAAACTCTGAGCTGGAGCAAAGATCCAAGAAAGCTGCAAAGCTAATGTGGGGTTTGTTGCCCTTTCACCCTCAACTGATTTCCATTTGTAGCTCAACCAGCTGCTAGAGCCCTTTCCTAGGAGACCAAAGATCTAGAAACCCTCTTCTCCAGCCCAAGTGGAAAAAGACCATATCAACGAATAGCTGCCTTGAGGTACCACTGCTTTTGTTGGAACATCTCTGTTTTGTAGCTGGGTGAATGTGCTGGGAAAACAACGCCATCAAAAAGTGCTTTAAGTGCTGGGAAGCTTCAGTGAAAGGCAGGAGAAAGAATCTACTTCTGCATGAGCTGCTTAAGATGCCTGGGAGGTGTGTTGGGAGGGTGCTGCCCTGTCCTGTGCCATGTTTGTGTAAGAGCTGGGATCTGAGTAGCTTTAATTTCATTCCTCACCTTATGTGCTGTGCATAGATCATAAAGAAGTCAGTGATGAGGTTGCCTAGTGGAGGTGGAAGCTGCTTACCTGATGTGCACAGTGAATGACAACGAGAATTAAGTGGCATGTTTCAGAATTGCTTTGGCTGTTCCAGGTGGGTGAAACTGTGCCATGAAATGGTGGATTTATTTAACTTTTGTCTCTTAGCACACGTGTTATTTTTCATATGTCTTTTCTGTTTGTTATCTTCTGCTTTTGGCAGGAAAATGGAAGGCGATGGCTGCCCAGGATCCACTGGTGTTCATTTTGTGGCCTCTGAATTAAGGGGAAGCCTTTCTGAAGCCTGGGGAAGCTGTGTTACGTTGCAGGGTAGCTCTGCTGATGGAGGGCCCTCCTGAGAAAAAGGAAATGAAGACAGTGGCCATAGGGCCTGTGTTGACAGGAGTCATCTCTGTTGTCTGGTACCAAAAAAGGAGAGGTTGTCATGGTTACTGGCCTCCCCTCCTGCCTTCTCTGGAGCCTCAGGCTTGGAGCAGGATTCAGTGTTTCTCTCCTGTTGAGATGTTGCTCTGATCCCTAAATATTACACATATCTGCTTTGGCATGCTCTTGTGACACTTGTGTGCCTGCACATCTCAAGCATCTTGGGCTATGTTCTTCCTGTTCTTCCTTATGTTCTTACTGTGGGTTTTTCTGCTTGAATCTGACCCCTTTTTTTGTTGTTTTTTTTTTTTCCCTCCCCTTCCTGAATACCACAAGAAGAAGCTTCAGTGTAAGATGAACGTGTTCCAAAGGACTTGTGTGAACTGTGATGGAGCTCCACGCAACAAGGGGATGGCAAGGACAGCAGCAAGCCATGCTGCAGAAATTCTTGGAGTAGGAGGAAGGTGAGGAGTCTCAAAGGAAACATGAGGTCATTTCCCTTTTAACATAGTACATTGCAGAGATAGTTTAACAATTAATCAATATCTAAATCTGCAGTCCATTATAGGGCTTGGCAGTGTGTTATTTTATGGTCTAACAAATGGAAGCCTGCCTGTGCTAGTAACTTGAATCCGTGAGCTACAAGAAAGGTTACTATCACATGGCAAGTGGTAACTTGCTCCTCTCTGCTTTTTTTTTTTTTTTTTTAATGAGGTCAACTACATTTACCATTTATGGAAGATATTCGTCCAATTAAAATGATGAAGACCCAAGGAATCCTCTTTCCCCTTCTTTATTTTAAACTTTTAAAGTAATAATCATTACTAAAATCTGGGAATGAGGGGTAGGGAATCTCTCTGCATAGGCAGCCAAGTGTTACAACATTGCCTTGGCTGCAGGCTCCATGGCTGCTGCTGAGCCCTGCTGTAGCCCATGCTGGAACATCTGGTCCATCTCATGATGGATGGTCAGGCTGAACCACTGGGCAGTGGAGTCTGGTCTCGACTGCTGCATGAGCTTCTAGGCTGTGGGGGCTGAACAGCTGTGTCCAGTGTACTGAGCACAGAGCTGGGTGTCTGCATAGCTTGAGACAGTCCTGGGAAAGGAGCTGGGGTTGCAGTGTTGTGCTGGGAGGTACAGGCTGTGAATTGGCATCCTCTGTTGAGCATCTGAGCATGGTCTTGGACCAGCAGGTTGTCTGGGCTTCCCCAGCTCTGTGAGTAAGGTCCCAATGAGGTGTTCTTGGCAGGACAGAGGTATGTATGTGGGCCTTGTGGTTAGGGCAGTGAGCCCTTTCTACCTTACTGGCACTATAGCCGATGACTTTGGCTGGTATTTATTCCTCTACTCTGCTTACCCGGTTAAAAACAAGCCATTTGGCTTGACTAACTTGCCATCTCCTCTCAGGAAGAGAGAGGAACAAAACCCAAATGTTTGGTGGTTTTTTTTTTGTTTATTTGGGTTTTTTTTGTGCCTTCCTCCTTCTCCAGAGAAACAGATCACAGCTCTGACTTTTCTCTGGAAGTTTATTTGGAGTAGCAGGCAGTGAACAGGAGAGTCCAGAGTTGCTAATTAACCTGAGCTGCCTCGAAGATGGGGAGGGAGTGGGCTGCTGCATCTATCTCAGGGGTTATCAGTGAACAGCATCACAGGACTGTGAGGGCATTGGTCGTTTAATTAGCATTAACAGGGCAATTATTATCTTAATAAAATGACTGATTATGACATTGAAGTTGTATTTGAGGTTTAACAGCTGCAGCAGCCTGAGTGAATTGTATGTTTGTTAATCCCTCAATGAGGGTGTTCTATTTCACTAAGTGATGTTTATTTAACGTGCAATAAGTGTCTTAGTGAATCTCTATTAAAGGCACATGTGGAAACCTTAATTTGAAGCATTACAGAAGAGAGCAAGACTGTTCAATTCATAAAATCCTATTTAAACATTGTGAGCTCCAAACCCATCCAGTGCCAAAGCAAACTGTATCCTGTAAGTCCTTTGCCAGATGTCTCATGTGGGGTGTGCTCGAGGTCCAAAGAAAATAAGGTCTGAAGGGAACAGTTTGGCCATTGAATCTCCAATCCAGCCTATATAAAGGGGTTTCGTTTCCATTCAGGAAATACAAACCTCTTCTGTATGGATCCTGTTCAAAGTGTGTTTGCTGAACAATTCTTCCCAGCAGCAGTGATTCTCAGTAACACCCACGCCTGTGAGCAAAACTAGATCTGGTGGAAAGATTTTGGAAGTATGCTAAGCCTCTCTGTAAATATCTGACAGGGGTCTCTAGGTGCTCTGTGTGCCACCTACTACTGTCTAACCAACTGGTAGCTGTTCTGACAGTGTTCTGGGTCAGACCTACAACTTAACAAACAAGCAACCCTCAACTTTGCTGTGTTTTCATCTCCTGTGTTCTGTGACTGTAGGTAACTTGCTGCTGCTTGATGCCGTGGTTCCTAGCACTCTAAGCAATGTGCTCCAGGGTAGTGTGGAATTAACATCTGAGAGACTGAGATGGTATCCCTGTGGATCCTGACTTCACTCAGAACCTGACCTGCTTCAGTCTGAAAGTCTCTGGTATTTTGCAGGTAGGTGCATGTTCATTTTGCCTGTGTTCAGAGACTTCTGGACACAAACCAGTTATGAACTGGCACCCTGTAGTAACAGTGAACTCAGCTAAGAGACAAGATCCTCCAGTGCTAAGCTGGTACCAAGTTAGTGCAGGCACAAGACTTCCAGTTGGCTCGGATGTAGATGCACATGTACAGGCATGGCAAAGGCTGAGTCTTGAGCTCTTCTGAGTTCTTTAGAAAATCAACTTCACATCCAAGCTTTTGGACTCTGATGCCAACTTTCTAGGTCAAGACATCACTTAGCCATTGAATCAGGCCTCTACTTTCCTTCCATCTATGTGTGAACTCTTCCTGCAGGGTGAAGAGAGGCGTGAGTGTTCCTGGCAGTCTTTACAGCATGAGCTGTGTTGTTTTGAGTGTTTGTAATTACAGAGGGAACGAGGCTGGGAGCTGCCCCAGCTCTGCACTGGTTCCTCAGGTAAGTGCTGGCAAGCTGTGCTATCTGTGAAATATGTTTGCTGGTGTGAAGCCTTCATGTCTGTATGAGATCATCTGCAGCAGTAATGTCCTGTGCGTTTTGTCATTACAAAGGCAGTTCTGAACTATTGTCCTGTCTTTAGAGGAAAATGGAGGCCTGAGAGGATTGCCTGAGGCTCCAATAAGGCAGTGGCAGGTGAGTTTGTAAGCTGTCTTTCATCCAAGAGACTCAGCTACCCTTATGTCAGAGGCTATTCACATCCTGTATAGGCAGGACTGTTTTCTTGCTCATCCCTGGCTCTGGTGGTTCCTGTTGCCTCTCCCTCATGCTGTGCTTCAGCCATGGTGTAATGTATGGCTGAAACCCCCTTCTAGCTTCCTTCTGCTGAGCTCTCTTTGCCTTGCTGACCCTGTACTTGGCCTAGGTGCCAGCAAGCCCACCAGTAAATTCTATGGCTCCCTGCTCTGACCTTGTAACATCACTGCTTGGAGTGGGAATTTGCTGTCCAAGAGTGGCAAGGTTTCTGGCCCCGTACAACGGCTTGGCTGTGTTCAGCAATTTCCCTTTCCTTGCTCTTAATTTATTCAGAGCAGCGAGCCAAGTAGACCCATAGGCACAATCGAAACATGGGATAAATATTCTGAGTGGCTTGATCTATAGGAACAAGCGCACGGGGGAGGGAATGAGTTCATCTCCTCTGTGCTCCTGGCAGGGCTGTTCCTGCATCTCCTGTGTGCTGCAGTGGGGTGATAAGCTGGTTGCAGGGAGGACGTACTGTCCCTTCCCTGGAAGAAGAGACTCATCTGAGCCTTCCTCTTGGGAGCAACCCTTGGTAGGCAGCTAAAATTTTCCTTTTCCTCTCATCCCATGACTCTTAGGGAATATCCAGCCCCTTGCATTGTCCAGAATAATTCCACTGTCCAGAGGGTTGGTGCCTTTCAGCATCTGTAGGGTGGCTCTTCCCTGTAATTTCCCTTTTGGCTTCTTTTTCCCAGGTTGGTGCTTCCAACCCCTAATGATTTCTTTTGTTCTTGGAGCTGCAGGTTCATGCAACTTCCCTGCAAGCATGTTTGTGTATTAAGCAGGGATAGGGAAGAAGCAGAAATGTCTTTCAGTCCAAAACATCCCAGGTAACAGAGCAAAAAGTAGATCCCTACGACCTTGGTTTCAAAGGTGTCTTAACTTGCTTTCTAAATCTATCTCCAGACTTTCCAGGTCTGTCAGTTCTACTTTAGAAAACCCGAAAGTTGTCACTGCGATCTCTACTGTGTCCCAAACAGACGAGCAAAACTGGTGTGAGCTGAGGCACAGCGTTTGGGATCAGCCAGTGCAAAAGGCACCCCGTGAAAGGTGACAGGATAACAGCCTTCTACAAAAGGTTTTGATCTTCTGGCACAGACATGAGGAGAAAGGTGAGCAAGAACTGCGTTCAGAGGTTGTTTTGGTTTTGAGAGAGGAAACAGCTCATTTCTGATGGGAAGTATTTTGGATTTCACTTGCTTTCTGCTGCTGTCTGTTTCCCAGCTCAGACAACTGTTCTGTTCTTCAGCGTGCTTGCCCAGAGCTGTTGTATACGACTGTTAAACAGTGTTTAAACAGCCATAAGCCTGTTTGTTTACTGAGGCTATAAATTATCTTGAAATCAGAATTCATCATACTGCAAATACCACGTTTCAACAAGCAAGCTGGCGCTCTGCTAGAATTGCAATCTAATAGCCCTCCTCACTGCTCTGCCAAGTTGCTGTCAAGGGCAAGTGTCCTTGCATGGGTAATTGCTGCCTTAGAGAGATCCTGGTAGACTCAGAGTTGATGCCTTGGAGTTTATCTGCTGGTGTATTGTGGTCAGTCAGCGCAGGTCTCTGATGGCTGGACCATGTGTCAGAGTTAACTCGTGCTTGTCAGGGTTTGCCATTAAATGACTGGGCTGACCAGGCAGTATCTTCCAGGCATCGACACCAGTCCTTTCCAAGGTGTGTGAAAGGCTGACGATGATCAAGGAATGAACTTTTCCCAGTGGGGTTTTCTTCCTCTCTCCAGCTGCTAATAGGTAACTGTTCCTGGAGCAGGTGGCTCTTAAACAGCAAAGCCAGTAGTATCCTGTACACTGTTGCTGGGTGTCTTTGACTATTAGCTCTCCTGAAGCCATTGGCATTGTGAGTAACTAAAAGGATCTGTCTGAAAGCACTTGAACTTGACACTTGCAGTATATGAAGTGTGAGTTTATTGTCAGATAATATTAGTCTGAAGTGTTTCATCTTGGAGGTTCAACCAGTCGATATAATATTAACACCCATCAAAAGCAGCTGCTGTGCCTGACTGTTGCATAGAGTGTAGGTTTTCCTGTAGATGCTGTAGATCTGCATCCTGTAGATGTGACACTTCTACTCCTGTTAGCAGCTGCTCCTCACCTCAAGCTCAGTGTGGTCCAGGTCCTGATTGCTGTTGCGTGAGTTGTGTTGATTGGGTTGGCTCATCCTGTGGCAGATTGATAGCAACAACCAGTCGTCGACTTACCTGGGTGAACTCCTGCTTTCACACTCTTGGAACCATGCAAACTGGAGATGGGAAAGATCTGAGGTCATCCAACTTCTCCATTTTCCCCACAATAGGGAAGGCTTGTTCCCTTCCACTGACTTTTCCTGTACTTGGTCCAGTTTTAAGTGACTCAAGCATCAGAGCTTTTTTTGCTTCCCTTGGGAGGCCTGGTGGATTTCTCACTATGAGAAATGTTTTCCTAATTTTCCACCTGATCTGTTCCTCTCCCAGATTCCACAGTGGAAGAGAGCACAAAGCTACAGTGGGTTAACGCTCATTGTGTTCTTGGAGAGCTGGTTAACTCTTTCGGTGTCACTTTGATGTTTGTCCTGAAACAAAAAGGCTTTGGATAGGAGAACATCATGACATAGAGACAAGTGTCTCAAAGACTGGCAAGCGTTGATAGTTGGTAGTTTGAGCACCAAGACCTATTGGTTTGTGGAAAGACCTTTTGTAGCACGTAAGCGTATCTCCAAATGGTGAAAATGGGAAAGATTACCCTTGGAATGTTGAACTAAATGGCAAACTGAACATATGGCAATAGCTGTTCTTTGCTTTTGGCTTTGCTTGTGCCTAGCGCTTAGTCAAGAAGCTTGCTTTTTCTTAGCAAGCTGAGGATTTTCCCATGGTTTGCTTTCTTTGCTTATCCTCCCGTGCTGCCAATGCTGTGTAACCAGCAGCTCAGCTAATGCTGAAGTAGCTCTTAAAATATCATCTGCTAAATAGATGAGTTATGATGGGGTAAAGCTGTCTTCCATGAAGGATGAGTGGGACCGGGCCTTGGAGGCACTGTCAAATTGGAGCCGGTATGAGAAGGGGCAAGTAAATATTTAACGTGTAGTTGTGCAAGGGACAAGACTAGAATAAAATGTAATAAAGGCAGAAGTGTTAAGGGTGGGGGGGGGGGGGGGACGCTTGGGAGTGGTTGAGAGGCCTGTGGTAGTGTAATACATCGTGTGATGGGGAGCTTTGCTTTCTGTCAGGAGTCACCTGGGCGGCTGCTTCGTGCTTTACCCAAACTGAGCAGAAGGCTCTTCGACACGTTCTCTGCTGTGGTTTGACCAGAGGTAGGGATGATCTTGTGCTCGCATCTCTTGTGGTGAAACGGAGGGCAGCTGGTGGGTCTGTGGTCCCCTGCAGCCCCGTGCTGCATGCCAGCCCTGCTGCTTTTTGTGGCCTTGGAGAGAAAGGCTGCTCTGCTCTGAGAACCGCAGCCGTGCCACTTGCAGTGGTGGCAAAGCCCAAGAACATGACTAAGTGGTAACATAAAGAGCCACCTTCCGTGCAGCCTGATTCACCCGATCCTTACACAGACTCACTCTTTCCATCAAGGAATATTTGATAATGCGGCACACACTGCTGAGATCACCCTTCTGGCAAATGCCTGCTGTGGTATGAGACCCAGTCATCTGGCAGCACATTGCTTACTGCAGTCTCCACGGCAACCCTCCATGCTGTTCTTCTTTGGAAGCTCTGTGCATTCGTAAAGAAGCTGTCATCCCTCTTACTGTAAGTGCAGCAGATGTGAAAGATTTTACCTGTGCCAATGAACCCCAGGATGCTGTTGCTCGGAGGGGCAGTGCTCCATTAGGTATAATGCTTCTCTCTGAAAGGCACTGTCTGTCCACTCGTGGCTTTACAAAATGTCTCCTGCTTTGTGCTCTGAGCCTTTTCATGTGTCTGTAGCCAACAGTGTTTGCACAAAGAGACCGGGCTGCCATGAGGATTACAGAAGACCTCTTCTGAGCCTTGCAGCGCTGACATCTGCCACACAAAGCATTCATTTCGGAAGGCTGGTCCCAAGGTGGATTTAATGGTCCTGCACTAAAATGTGAATGCTTTTGGTATGGAAACAACTGAACTGCAATGTGGACCCTCGTGTTTCGTAGAGGCTTCTCTGTTTCTTCTGAGCTGTCAGTTGTATTGATAAGGAGGAGCAGCCATCTTCTGTGTTGTGGATGCTGAACCTGGCAGTTCAGAGGGGCCTGCCTCCCCTGTCCCATCAGAAGCCCTCTGGGGTGAGGCTGTAAGTCAAATAGGGTGGATGTCTTCTGCGGTAGCTAGGCCTGGTACATGCTCAGTGCTAGTAGATAGAAATCAATTTCATCAGTGTTATGCTGGCCAATGCTAGAACTCAGTCTGGAACTGTAAGGCTTCAGGTTTATGTTTTCTCTTCTCACACTTGTTTTTCTGATCTAATGCTCATGCAGAATTCAAGGACTGGTGCTTTCTTCTTGCTAAGGGTATTGCAATTCTTTGGGGGTGAGCAAGGTAGGAGGGAGAAACTCCGTGCTCTTAGTATGGAAAGGACCACACTTCCTTGCCTCCCTTGGTAGGTGTGTAGACCTGGACCAGAAGAATTGTCCAGCTTCAAAATGGGCATCTGACTCTACTCCTGGTTGATGTGGTGGTGGTGTTTGTTTGTTTTTTAGGGTCATCAACATACAGCAAGTGACCCCTCTTTTTGGAGGCAGCCCAAGCCACCATCTCAGAAGAGTGGCTGACTGAAGTTAAAACAAGGTGACTGCAAGACCTGCTTCTGCCAAAGCATCTCATGTTCCCCGTGGGTGACAGCAAGCTCTTTTATTTTTAAAACTGCTGTCGTTTTTATTTCCCACTGTGAGCTCTGAGAGGGGTAGCGTTAGATTAGGTGTGAGCTCTGGTTTGCTGTGCAGGAGGTTTGCTGTCTGCTCTGTGTTGAGCGGCAGCTGCTGGAAAGCCCTCCCACAGAGCATTCAGCTCTTGCTTTCTGTCAGTCTGCTTCTAAATCTGGGCAGCTCACCTCTGTCCCTGGTTTGCTGTCTCAGCCCTGGGATGAGATGATCCATCTCCTGAGATGGCTGCCAACTGTGCCAGGCAGCTGGGATGCGCGTGTTCCGTCAGGAGCTTCCCATGAACTCTGTAGCTTCTGCCATGTCTGTCAGTGGCGTCACTTGACATTCCCCAAAGGCTGGAGGGCATGAAAGGTATCTTCCTCTTGCTCTCACACTTGTGCTACAGGAGGTGAGACCTATTCTGCCCAGCGCACCCGTGATCTGAGGAGCCCCAGTCCAGGAGCATCAGCTGGGTTGGAGCTGCTGATCACAGAAACTGAGGAGGACCAGGTGTTTGTTAAATGCAGTGAAGCTACAGCCATCCACAGGTGAGTAACTGTATAGCAGAAATGCTGCTGAGTGGGTTGAGGTTATTCATCTCAAAGGATGGCCTTCTTGCTGTGTGTGCCTGTGGTACAGCCAGGCTGTGTAAATAGGTTTTACAAGAAATTGTGTGGGATGTTTTCCTTTGGTTCAGAGCGGAGCTTAAGTACCTTCCAGCTTGTGTTAGATAATGCACGTTGTGCCAGATCTGCTGTTGGGCTGCGGTAGGTTTAAGTGCTGTGCTGTGCCATGCAGAGGATGCCAGTGTGAGCCCATTCTTCCTTCCAAATAGTACCTAAATCCCACAGCATCAGATGCACCCTGCATTGAAATGAAGCACCTTTTGGGTTCTGTCAGCTTGTTTCTATTAACGTGGAGCAGCAGGAGGGCTGTTTCCTCTGACACATTGCCACTTGGAGGCAATCATTTGAACAACAGCCCAGGGGAAATGGTTTGGAGCTGCCTGGTGAGCTGGGAAAAACATCAAGTGGGCTGCTGGAGGAAACTCCTTGAGCTGCCCAACCCAAGCACAGGGACTCTATGGGTCACTTTCCCCCCCCCCCACAGTACCTCATTTAAGCACCTTGCAGGCAAAGCCAGCTGCTATGGACTGCTTAGCTCTCTTCTCCATCTGGTGCTGCCTACTCGTGTTTCCCTTCCCTGCCTGCTCCTTCCTTTTCTCTGCACTTGTTCCCCTTGGCTCCCTCCCCTTTGGCCTTTGGATTTCTCTTGTCCTCCTCCTGGTGGTGATCCAGGAGCATTTGTGCCTTGGCTGAGAGGGACATCTAGTGGGGTCTGAGCTCCAGGGCACAGCTTGGTTTAATCGTGCTTTTTTTATTCATTTATTCTTTTCTTCATGAAGAAATGGCTTCTGTAGGAGCAGGAGCTGAGCTCTGAGTAGTCCTGTATTGTTTGCCTTAGGGCACAGAGGGCATCTGGTAGGCCAGCTCATTGTGTGACTTTATTTTCGTGTTGTTCTGATACCATGGGAGTCTTGGCTGGGATTTCCTTGGTTTCTCTGACAGCTTTTAGTACTGCATAGGACCTGCTTGTTCTGGGTGCATCCAGGCCTCTGGTAGCCCCTCCACCCCCCATTGCATGCCTCACAGTTTCCCCAGGGCTGATCTCTTACTGCAGGCTTTGTCTCTTGCTGAAATCCTGCTCTTGGCACTCCTCCTTGGCTTGCTTTAATGGGCTGCAAGAAGCCAGCAATAGCAGCAGGGAAGAAAGCACGTGAGGGGAAAGATTGCTGTGCTCTCGTGTGAGGCTGTAGGGAATGGAGGGGGGAGGAGGGCGGGTATTTAGGGAATTAATTGTCTGTCTCATCACTGGAGTCCCAAGCCTGTAGGTCTCCAGTCCTGATAGAGGCTTCTAAGCTTGATGTAGCTTAGAGAGTTGCAGCCCAGTGTTGGCACTCACCAGGCCGCAGGAGGTGTGAGCACAGAAGCTGGGCAAGGAGGGAAGCAAAGCAGTGATCGTGCAGCTCCAAAGCAGCAAGTGCTTGCAAAGCTTTGGGGTAGGGCAGTTCTATGCTGCTTCTTTCCTTTTGTCTGCACAATACTCTGACCCGGGTTATTGAACCCTGGAGGCAGGCTTAAGGGTGCTGGCCTTTCTCTGCCAGGGTGAAGGTGATGCTGGAGCCATAGCTCAGCCACCCATTAATGTTTGCAGCTCTTGTCCCAACCACTCCAAGCTCTGTGGTGCCAAACCCTCAAGACTGCAGTGCAAGCACAACTCATCTCGAGTTGTAGGCACAGTAAATGCGCATCCAAAGCAAGGATCAGCGTGGTGTGTTTTTCCCCTGCTCGCCTCCTTTGTGCATCAGATGATGTTATCCAGGGTTTTCAGTCACCCCTTCTGGTGTGGGTGGCACTGGGAGCCCACAGTGGTGGGAGGAAGGAGCTTTCCATTAGAGGCAGGCTCACGAAGAAGTGAATGCAGCCCTTTGCTGGCAGTTAGTTTCTGGTTACATGTATGTTTGGGGCATGAAGGAAACGTGCTGGCAAAAGCAAGGATGAAATCGATGCTTGAGCCAAAAAGGCTTTTAAGAAACCTTCCTTCTCTTTCCCCAGTAATTCAGGGCAGATGATGCTTAGTGCAAAGCCTGTCTTGGGGATAGCTGGGAGCGAGCACTCATTTGTGCTGCCTGGAGGTAAGGCTGAGCCCACCTGCTCCTGGGTGAGGCAGGGCTGGTGGGTCTCCAGCTCTCTGATGCTGTTTGTTTCTTGCCCGTTGCAGTAGTTTGAGTGCTGCTGGTCTAGAGGACTTCGATCTACTCTGCGGACTCAGTAGCAGCCTGCAGTCTGGGTGGGTGCTGACAGGTATTTGATCTTTTCTTGTTTTTGAAGCTAGGTTACTTGTCTGATTGCATGAAGAAGAGCTGTGCCTCCCGAGCTGGTGGGAGATGATGGGCAGAGGACTCTGGCCGGCCCGTTCCAGCCTTGCAAGGTAGCACAAAGCTCTAAATCCCAGGGCCATTTTTCTGATCACTGTCCTCCCTTACCTCCTGCAGGAATTCAGGGGTGCAGCTGTGCCCATTTGTACCCACTTGTGCGGTGTGCTGCAGCTGTTAAACTGCTGCAGTTGTGGCAGGCATCTCCCAGTGCTGCAGGTGGAAACCTCCACAGCCAAAAAGGCAGCTTTAGCCCCAGGGCAGTTTTCTGTTCTCGTGCTGATGAGAGGAATTCAGAAAACAGCTTTCTTCCTGCCTGCTCAGCAAAGAGCCTGTCACCACAGGGCTGAGCCTGTCAGCATGAGCTGGGTTGGGAGGTGGGGAGCACAGCTTTGGAGCGTGGATGACTGACTTTTCCCTCCAGGTTCTGTTCTAGTGAGAAAACCAAGAGAGGATTTGCCTGCACCGGACCAGGAGCCCACCCAGCAGCAGGACTGGACAGAGGGTCTGCACAGAGGTAGGAAAACCTGCAGGAACCACAGGAGTGGGTGTGGGGAGAGGGGAGACCTCTGGGCAGCTCAAGCTCCCACAGAGGGCTGTATGAGCACCCCAGCAGCTTTGGAGATGTGAGCTGTGCTTATGGCAGCTTCCTTGTATCTTCTGGGAAAACAAGAGGTGCTGAGCCAGGCCGGGCTCAGGAGGAGCACAGCAGCAAGCTGTGTGCACCTGCCTGCTGCTTCCCTACTTGTGCACATGAGCTGTAATGTGACTACAGCCAGTCCTTGCTCTCCAGTCCTGCAAGCGTCCATCCTTCAGGTTGGGGAGCAGCTTCATGCACTGCACCCCGCTTGTTCTGCTCCAGTCTGAGTGTCTCCTCCAAATGCTGAGAGCGTGACCAGAACAAAGTGCTGCAGCTGTGGGGTCACCCTGGCACACAGCCCAGCCTGCCCATGTGTGAGTGTTGTGTCACAGACCCTGGGCTGTGACTGCCCAGAGTAAAGGCTTGTATGTTGTTGCAGCATTGTGTAAGCTCAGATACAAAGACGTTTCTTTGTCTCTTTGTAGGGAGAAGTGAAGCACGGGCCCTCCCCTGCGAGCCCTAGCAGCTGTGCTTCTGGCACACCCTGGCCAATGCATCACCTTGGCAGCCACATCTGCCTCTGCAGCACTCTGGTGAGACTATAAAGCAGTTAAAATCCTTCTGTCCCCCAGACAAAGAAGCTGGCAGGAACAGAGAGCAGCTGTGTGCTGCACAAATCCATCTGCACCCTGTGTCCAGGCTGGACTTAGGATTTGAGAAACGGTTTGGTTGTGAGCTGTTGGTGGCTTGTGGTGTTTTATTTATCTTTTTCTTTGTGGTGTCTTTTGGGGTGTGTGGTTCTTCCTCCTTTTTTTCAGCTTTTCTGCTTTTTGCTTAGGGTTTGCTTTCCTGGCTGTAGGAAGCAGTGCAGCTGAGCACACAGAGCAGTCCCTGTGCCAGCTACAGAAGAAACTGCAGCAGCTCAGTGCTGTCTCTGTTTCCAGGTGCGAAGCTGTTTGCAGCACTGCCTGTGTCAGCACCTCTTCCAGTACAGCACAAAGGAGCTGTGCCTCTCTGGAATGGGCTGGGGACCTGAGGCCGCCCAAAGTTGGAGCCTGGTGCAGCTGCTGAGAAGAAGAGGTAAAGGGTTTTGGAGCACTTCCATTTGTGATGCTCAGTCTCTTCCTTGGACAGCTGTTCACAGGGAAATGAGCTTGGATTGGAGGATCTGTGCTGCAGATTTCCTAGAAGAGGAATGGTTGCACAGAAGCCCATGAAGAACCACCCAGACCACGTATTATAAAATATCCCAGTTTATTAGAGCACTTCCATTTCATAGAGAGTCTTACAAAAAAAAAATAATGTATTTACAGATAAAGATTTAACTACATTCACTGGGAGTGTGTTCTCCTGGGGTCAGGACTGGGCTACACAGGAAAAAGAAATCACATTCAGCAGTCACAGGGTTGCATTTTTTTCCTTAAAACAGGTAAAAAGAGTGGGGGATCCGACAGCTGGGGAGCAGGCCCAGCTAACCTGTTTTGTTTCTGCAGGGGCCAAGCTGTGGGAACACCCCTGTCTGTCCCTGGGATCTCCCTGTGAGGACGAAGTCACGGCGCAGTGCAGCACCTCAGTGCAGTGGGAATGGAGCAACCAAGGAGCAACGTGAAGCACGAGGAGAAGGTAATGCCTATTTCTCTGCTCTCGGGGCAGGGCCCTGCCTTTTCCAGGTTTCCCTCCACAGCCACATTGCAGCTCTGCTTCTCTCCCTCAGTGCTGCAGCCCTGGGCTCCTTACGCAGCGTTGCATGGACAGAAGAGCAGAAGCCAAGCTGGACACAGGCTGACAGCTTCTCCCCCCTCATCACTGAAGACCAGATGGAAGATTGCAGATGACAATTTAAAAACAATTTAATGAGATAAATGAATGAGATGAAATAGATGATGAGAGACTGTTTTGAACCTCTCCCAGGAAGCTTGCTTCGAAAAACACTGAGTGTTTTTTTCTTTTTTTTTTTTTTTTTTTAATTTTTTTTTTAAGTTTTTTTTTTTGTTTTTTTTTTTTTAAATAAAGTTGAAATTTTGGTAATTCTCTGTTCCCTGACTGCTCATTCAGGGTTGGGTTGGGAACCGCCTTCGCTTCCCCATCAGAGAGAAATCAAGAGGTGGAGACGTGGCTTTGGGAGGACGAAGTACTGAGGGCTGCGCTCACCCAGCAGCCCAGGGTTGGGAGTCTTGGAGGCGGTGAGGTAGAGGCTCACACTGGAGGCAGCTCCTCAGGCAGTGCCTCACAGCCCTGCATTGTGCCCAGGCGGTGCTGTGCAGGAGGTGGCTGTGGCTGGGGGTTGTGCACAGAGCCCCTAGAGCCCCGTCTGCTCCTTGATCCACGTCCGCAGGGCTGTCAGCCGGCTGTAGACTCCAGGCTTGTTTCTCTGTGCACAGCCATCGCCCCAGCTCACAACGCCAGCCAGGAACATCCGCCCGCTGTCCTCCACGCTGACCAGGGGCCCTCCTGAGTCTCCCTGCACAAAAAAAAAAAAAAAAGTAAATATAAAAACATTTAAAAAAAAAAAAAAGTTTTTAAAGTAAATCATAAAATTGGGATGAAATAATTTGATTAATTCGAGTCCTACCATTTCCTGTTCAATCCAGTGTACAAAACCAGCCCCCTGAATCCAGAACGCCAGAATAAAACCAGCTGAACAAATCTAAATAAGGGGCCACCAAGGCTCTCAATAATTGAGTGCAGCTGCACTGCTGTCCGGCCCGGTGATCCATTTATGAGACCACAGCACCAATAAACACAATTTGCTGCTGCCATGCATTCTAGTTCGTCCGTGCGAACCCAGAAGGGTCCACATTGGACGTGCAGTGTATTATTGAGTGTGGAAATGGGAGTCAGTGTGCCAGAATCAAAAGTGCTGAGCAAAGAGCTGGCCCTGCTATCAGCAGTGCAGCGGAGCGCTCGCCTACCTGGCACGCGTCCACGCCGCCCGTCAGGACCCCCACACACATCATGCGCTGCGTCAGCTGGTCGGTCAGCAGCTGGTTGCAGATAGTCTGATTAATAACCCGGATTTCTGCCTTCTGCAAGATGGTGGATCCACTGCCTGCAAGGACCAGAAGCAGCGTAAGCACAAAGTCCAGTTAGCAGCAGCCCCCACCCCTGTACAGTCTTGTACCTGTACGCTTCATTCGTGCCTCCGGCTCCTAACAAGTGACCAATTAATTATCAGCTAAGTCCCCACTGCAACAACTGTCTTTTCCCAGTGCAGTTTTCCCTTGAGCTCTGAGACCTTAACTGTGTGCACTCCCAAGAGAATCACATCTGATTCTGGTCTCCCAGCAAACAAAGTCACTTCAGTGCTCACCTCCTTCCACAGTCGCTCCCCATCCGGTCACCCACAGGTCCTTGCCCACGGGGAAGTTGTGTGTGGAATCGGGCAGGCAGATGGGCTGGACGACAGAGGAGAAGGTGACAGGGCTCTGCAGCTCCAGGACAGCAATATCGTAGTCGTAGGTGTAGTCATTGAAGTAGGGGTGGGAGATGATGCGCTTGATTTGCCTCATTTGCACGTTGGCATCGTTGCGTTTGCTCTGGTTGGTCAGGCCCAGGTAGGCTGTCCACAGGCTGGCATCTGAGTACCTGCAGGAGTCACAGAGTACAGGTGTGAGGTCCTGCTGTGCAGAGCCAGCAGACATCCCAGCTCACAAACTGTGCCTGCTGTCTTCAAAACCTACAAATCTTTCTGCTTATTCAGAGAAGCAAGTGGCTGAAAAGGGAAGTGACACTTTGGGTGACCTGTCAGCCCAAATCCCACCACCTATCAATCACCGCAGTGCCTGCAAACACAAAGTGGAACTCATGTGACACCTCAACAAGTAAACAGTGTCCTCCAACTGTCTGCTTCCACTTCACTACAAGATTCTCCCCCAGATCCATCCATCTGTGACAGTGCTACACCAGGCAGCCCTCAGATCTGTTGCACAAAGTGTCCCTGGCAGAAGCTCCCACCTACCTGATGCCTTGAATCTGCAGGAAGCAATGTGCTGCTGACACCAGCCAGCTCTCTGAGATGAGCGAGGCTCCGCAGACGTGGCCCTGGCTCTTGGCATGGAGGCTGACCTGCCACGGCCACTCTCCCACATCTGAGTTCTGCCCACCAACAATCCGTGATTTCCTAACGTAGGAGCGGGTCCCGCAGTCTGGGATGAGGAAGGAGAAGAGACACTTAGATACTCCCACCACCCCCTTTTCCTTTCTCCAGAACAGCACAAGTGCTCCCTCCTACACCAGGGATGGCTGACGCTATCAGCTGTCAGCATAAAAACAAATCTGCTACACTCACTGGCCAAATCAGTAAACATGCAGACAAACCCCTGCATTCTCTTTGTAAACCCTCTGGAAACATCTTGGACAATGCAGGCACTCAGCACACTGCTAAAGAACAGAGCTGTTTCCAGATTCAAGCTGTTGCCCGGGGGTTCTCTCTACCACACATTGGTTTAAGTGGCCCAGCCCAGAACCCCACGTATTCCCTTTGCTGGGTACTCACTGCAGTTGTCCTCATCAGAATTGTCTTCACAGTCATTCTGCCCATCACACTCTGGGTTCTGCTTGCTGATGCAGAGTCCATTGCGACACTTGTATGTGTACTCTTTGCAGGCAACTGTTGACTGGGCTGCTGCAGGAAGGTCAAAGGAGAAGGTTTAGAATCACAGAATCATAGAATCATAGAATCATAGAATCACCAAGGTTGGAAAAGACCTAAAAGATCACCCAGTCCAACCGTTCACCTATTCCCAATAGCTCCCACTAAACCATGTCCCTCAACACAGCATCCAGTCCTTCCTTGAACACCCCCAGGGTCAGTGACTCCACCACCTCCCTGGGCATCCATTGCAGTGCCTGACCACCCTTTCTGAAAAGTAATACTTCCTAATGTTTAATGTTTAGTCCCAGCACTGGGGAAATTGTGCTGATCAGGAGCCCCTCCCCACTTCTGCCCACCCCAGGACTTTGTCTCTGCGGGCAGAAATGCTCTCCAGGCTGCCCAGCCACAAGAACATCCATAAGAGGCTGCATTTCAAGGGAGGTCCCCACCACAGCCCATCCTTGCCTTTGCTGCAGGTGCCCTCGTCGCTCCCATCTCCGCAGTCGTCCTTGCCATCACACTTCTGTGTGCTGAGGATGCACTTCCCATTGCTGCACTTGAAGCTGTCGTTTGCACAACCTGAGGAGAGAGCAGCTCCTGAGAAACAGCAAAGCACACACGGTCCCAGAAAATCTGCATGGCTGCATCCATCTCCCTCTCCTCCAACATAGGTAAAACCTCTGCAGCTACAAACACCGGTGCTTCCACCATTTTCACCCCTTCACCTTTTTCAAGCCCTCAGCCCATCCTGCCCACAGCACAAGTTACTCACTGCACTGCAACTCATCGCTGTTGTCACCGCAGTCGTTCACGTTGTCACAGAGCCAGAATTTGGGCTTGCACCAGCCATTCTGGCACTTGAACTGCTGGTCGGTACAGGCTGAGAAAGAACAGAGAGAAATCAGGGGAGAGACCTGCAATTTACCCATGGGGTCACCAGCAACATGCATGGCACCACAGGAAAATCTGGGTGGTTCCCAAGTGGGAACTCAAGCACACAGAAGCAAGCACATCAGAAAACAGCATGTGCCAGCAGCACATTTCTCCTTCAGAAAACAGCCCCAAGCCTCAGGACAAGATCCCAAACCAGGGAATCCCCTCCTCCCTAATTAACTTCAAACAACAGGAACAATAACACATATTAGATAGCGCTGTGAATGCAAGAGGAGAAACTCCTGCATACAGGAACAACATCCATGCATCACACGGGTGTTCCACAGGTACTCTGCAACTCCTGCCCAGTTCTGTAACCGAACTGAGGCTCACTGCCAGAACAAACCCAGCACAGCACCCTCAAGCAGGCAGGCAGGCAGGCAGGCAGGCAGGCACTTACTGCAGGACCGCTCATCACTGCCATCCACGCAGTCCAACCAGCCGTCGCAGCGCATGCTTTTCTCAATGCAGCGCCCGGTGTTGCAGGCAAACTTGCCAGGGCAGGCTGGGAGGGAGGAGAAGCAAAACAACATGTGAGCCCTGCAGCTGCCCCCCCCGTGGTACTTCCCAGTGCTCTGAGCTTCCTCCTTGCAGCATCCAACGT
Source organism: Tympanuchus pallidicinctus (assembly GCF_026119805.1). NCBI lineage: Eukaryota > Metazoa > Chordata > Aves > Galliformes > Phasianidae > Tympanuchus > Tympanuchus pallidicinctus. The sequence continues at coordinate 4,705,397 of NW_026294748.1, forward strand.
AAAAAAAAGCTTTCCCTCAGAACAGAGGACTACAAGGAGATCAGCAGGAAAACAAGACGTGCTCCTATCCCCAGAAAAGCATGCTTCCTGATTTACAGGAAGACAGAAGAAGTGTAGAACAGGGAGAGCCCCCGGTCATTTATCCTGCAGAACACCTCCAGTTCCCACCCATGGCCTCCAGGCTTCAACTCACGGTCGCTGGAGTCGTAGGACAGGTATTCTGCAGAGAAACCAGTGTCTGTGTAGGAACGGTCTGAGTGGAAATACACTGCTATCTTGTTGGTGCTGCTGGCCACCACAAACTGGGAACGTTCCCCGCAGTACCTGATGGGTAAATGAGAAAATGAACACCAAGGGAGTGTGACAGATCAACAGTGAGGAGCCCTTCTTACATCCCTGATTTCCCCATCGCCACACAGGGTCACTTCAGGTGGGCAGACAGCCAAGGAGGCAGAAAACAGAGCAGGTCAGAATCGAGCACGAGTTGCTGGATCTCAGTGCCTGCACACAAGTGGTGGATTTTGTTGTAGCTGGCAGAAGGTTGGAGCCAGCTGCAAGCAACACCAAACTGTGGCCTTGATGACAATCAGGCACAAGTTCACCCAGATCCCTGATTTGAAGCTGATCACTGTCTCTCTGATCTCAAATCCATCCAGAGCAGCCTCTAAAGCCCCAGGATCTCTTCCCATGATGGGTCAGTAGGAAATTGCTTCACAAGGAAGAACAACAGGAGCTAGCCAGGAACAGAGATACAGATTCTGATTTTGAAACCCTCTCTCCTCAAAGGGTCAGCCCCCTTGCCCAAAATGTTGTGAAACAACACTGCTTGCTTCCCCTATGCAGTCCCACACTGTGTTTTCAGTCCAGCTTCCATTAGGTTGTGTAAGAGTTAACAGTAAATTTAAAAGTAAATGCATCAGAGAAGGGGATGCAGTCAGCCTAACAATGGGGAAATACTCATCCAAGCAAAATCACACCAGCTGTTTCCTCATGGACCTGCCTTTCTGCACAAAATGCATGGAATGTGACGCTCCACGGCCCATCTTTGGGTTTTTTTCAGCTGCAGCATGCAACAAACCCTTTGTCTGATGTTCAGAACAGGGAGCGTGGATCTGCTTTCACCACTGGCCATTGAGCTGTGAGGCCAGACCCCAGCACTACCTTGCCTCAACCCAAATTGCACAGCACCTTGCTCCCACAGCAAGTTTAAGGAAAGCACAGAATGCCATAGAACTGAACACAGCCCCTCCTTACTTGAAGGGCCAGAGCCACAGTCAGACAGGCTGCCCAAAACCTACCTTGTGTTGTTGACCTGCACATAGTCCTTGGTGCAGGAGCTGACTGGGACCCCGGGCTCCAGCACAAAGAACATATTGAAACGCACCTTCACGTTCTTTTTAGAGGGAACCTGCAAAAGGAAAGAGTCAGAGGCATGCTGCTTTTCTGAAGCAATAGATACAGGAATGAGTTACATGGGAAAATGTTTGAGATAAGGAGAGATAACTGAGAAAGGAAAGAAGTCAAGCAGAAGAAGAAAAACCTTCCCAAAAAGCCACTACTGCTCACCTTGTCATTCAGACAGCCACTCAGCTTGCTGACCCTAGGAGCTCACATTAAAGCAGCACACAGAAGAAGGCTGAGGGCTGGCCTTTGTCAACTGTATCCACCCCCCCAGAGCAAAAGATAGACCCTGCCAGCAGTTTTACCAGCAAGAGACAGCTCTGTCCCAAAGCCCAGATCAAGTGCACTGTGCAAAGCTACAGCTACTGGGGGCTACAATAAGTGTCACACAAGGTCCAGACTTCCCTCAGCCTCTTCTGCCTTTGACTTTAGTCCTAAAACCTCTTCAAGCCATCTCAGACTCTAAGCCTCTAGGCAGTGCCTTCTGTAAACTCACTTGCACTCTGTCCCATATAGGCAGGTTCATTTGACACAATATTTAAGGCTAAGAGGAGAATGTGTCTTACCTCTATGTTCCAGACACAGTCCGTGGCTGGTGGGTAGTGTGCTGGGTAATAGGGAGTGGTGAAAGTGCCACTCTCTCCTCTTAGAGTCCCACCACACGCTGGAAGAGAAGCAGGAAGATGAAAGCAGATTAGAGATTCAAAGAGATGTGGCTTTCCCAAGACATAAGTGGCTGAGGCAGGAAAGGAGAGAAATGCACCAGACCTTAACACATTTAAGTTAATCTCTGGCAGAAAGCAGCTCCTGCTCCAAGGCTTCAAAAGCACTCAGGAAACCAACTTCCTGCATACACCCATCTGCATGCCAGTCCTAATTCTTATTTTCCCCTCCTCAGGGGACATCATCACAGCAGCCGAGAGCTGCAGGCAAGACAAGCTCAAAGAGCTAAGATGGGACCTTGCTTCCACATCTCCCAGCCCTGGAAAAATGGCTGGCAAACTGACCACAGCCACAGGTGCACTTCCCTTTTCAGCTGCTGGTGGTAGGGAGAGGAGGGGAAAACTGGACCAAGGTCTATGCTTACCTTTCATCTTTGGGAGCTGGAAGAATTCAGCCTTGAAGCCAGGGAATCTCCCCTCCTTGTTGGTAATCAATGTGACGAGCATAACGTTCTGGGAGGACAGGAAGGTCAGGTTGTACGAAGGAGCATAGTTCCCACAGAGCCTACAAAGGAAGGAACAGAATCTGTTAGGGAGCTGCACAGTGAGCCTCAAGTAGCACAGATCAGCTCTGAGCAGGGACAAGAGCTCCACCACCAGGACTTCTGTGCAGCTCAGGATCAGCCTGTCAGCTCCCACAAGGACTCAGTGCCACACACAGAGCCAACACAGAGCCAACACGAACCCCTCTCCCCACCCTATGGAGAAGGAACACCAAACCCTGGGGACACTCACCTCACCAAAGCATGGGGCTCCACAGGGCTCAGAGAGTTATACACCTTGATGTAGTCACTGCTGTCTGTGCACTGCTCCAAGTCCAGTGTCTTGAAGGTCAGGCTGATGATGGAGTTGGCATCTGCCCTCAGTGTCCAGTAGCAGCGTGCATTGTTGGGGTACGGGCTGTGGGGGAACCCTGGCGTGGTGAAACTGGTGATCTCCCCTTCCTTGGCGTGGAGGGTGAAAAGGCAACTATCTGCCCAGGAGAACAGCAAAGAGTTATCAGGGCAAATGAGGAGGAGAGATCTTTCTCGTGGGTGCAGGGTATACAGAGGACGGCAGACGTGTTGGAGTTTTGCCTTCCTGCAGAAAGGCACTGCAAAGGACAGACCAGGCCACCCACCACTGCTGGATAACAGCAAGTTTGGCCAACCCCAGACCGGCTCCAAGCAGCACACGGAGATCTGCCTCAGGCAAAGCACCTCCCCTCAGGCCCTTCCTCACCCCAAAAGGGAAACTGTCACCCTGCAGACACCTGGGGATGCACAGAGGCTATTACACTGAGACTGAAGAACTGTACTTACTGTCCCGAGGACTCTGAGCGATGCTGGGGTCGGCAGCTGCAGGAAGAAACAGAGGTGCTGTCACCCTTTGAGCTGTGAAAAGTCTCTTCACACAAAGCTGAAGAGGGTTTGCACTGCTGTGGCTCGTGCTTACTCTGCAAGCAGCCCCTGCAGCCAAGGGCACCCGAAGGAGGGGTACAACTGGCAGCTAAGTGCTCCAGTGAAACACCAGAGCCTCCCTTCCTCCCCAGTCCCACACAGTAACACAGCACTCACGGAAAGCGATGACCGACTCCACCCTCAGCATGGGGTTTCGCAGCCGTGGGTTCAGCCTCTGCACCAAATTCTGCCTGTCTGCCATGGCGCTGTCAAGCTTCTCCTCGCAGTACTTGGGGACGATGAACTCTGACATGTAGTAGGCAATGACACTGCCTTCGCTGTGAGGGAGGGGGATTATGGGGTGAGGGCGAGGACAGCAAGGACACACATGGGAAGGCTGACGTATCAAAAGAGAGGGGGCCAGTCAAATGATAAGCTGTTGTTGGAGGATGACCACAGGAAAGGGACAGCCTCAATAACAAGCTGAGCAAACTGAAGTCCAGCAAAGGCCCCGGTCAGTCCGTGAAGACCCTTTCCAGGCTGCCAGACACCAGCTGCTGTGTCTTATAGGGCTTACTGCACCACATCCAATTCTCCCAAGACATCTCCCTCAGCACATGATGAGACAGATTGAAGAAAGCAATACTCTGGCTCAGCACAATGCTTGTGAGGTTGCTTTTCACTGCCCAACCTTTACCACCTCACTTGGGGTGACTACTGAGGTGCCTCCAACAACAGCAGCCCAGCAAAGAGGGTCTTATGGCCAACGTGACACCCCAGAACTGCTTTCCTACACTCCCAATCTCAGCTCAGATAGCATCTCCTAACACTCACCTGAACGCAGTGATTACTGTCTCCTTATGGTAAGGACCAATATCTGGATGACTCCTGTAGATATCTTCTACCTAAAAGCAGTTTAAAGAAGAATGATCAGCACATCTTTAAGTGAGGAGAGCGGAAAGGACAATGACAGACAGAGCTTCAAGCCTCTGGAGGAAAATCAGGACACATACCCAGCATCCCAGGAGTGCAGGAATCTGCAGGGGCCAAAGAGTGGAAGAAGGAGAGCTGAAAGAAGGAGACAAGTGTCCAGATTCCTGCAGCCAGCTCCTGCCTCAGCCCCAGCCCCCAAGCTTGCTCAGCTGTAGAGCTTTTTCTCTCTGACCCTACATGCCAGACCTGGGTAACCTGCCAGCCCTGGGATTTGCCTAGGCAACCCCACATGGCACACTGGGCCACAGGGCAGGCAGACAGCGTGGCAACGGGCTGGAGCTGTGATACCAAGATCCATTTAAAAGTGAGTCACACGACTCGTGATGAGCAGGAAGAGTTGAGAGAAGTGAGAAAGCTCCAAGCTCCAAGTAGGATCTCTATGGCCACAGAACAGAAATAAAAACTCAGCAGTAGGGATCCAAGAAAATGCTTACCGTGCTCTTCACCTTCTTAGCCAGCATGATGAAGTCTGGAGAACTGGAGTCCTCATAGGCATCGATGAATTCCCAGTTCAGAATTCGCAGGTGGCCGTTGAAGACTTTCCGCACAGGAGCGTTCCTGTCTGGAAGGCAACATTTCACAGGGAAAGGCAGTCAGGGCAGGGACTGTGGCACAGCTGATCTCCAGTGATGGGGGAGAAAGGGCTCTCTGCTTTCTGGAGCCTCTGGCTGCTACTGCGCTTTGTAGGAAGCTCACAGGTGAGCAACACTTGGTAATGAAGCTCTTCCAAATCCATAACAGCAGGGTTATGTTCCCAGCGCATGCCACCACCCCACGTTAGCTTAACATCACACTCACATTTGAAGTGCCAAACCAGGAGGCCAGTGACAAGGGAGATGAGCAGAAAAGCAATGATCAGAATGGCCACAACTACCCTTCGCTTCGGGCCACGCTTCTCCATCTTCTTGGAGTTCATGGCAGGGAGGAACTCCACCCCTTCCTCCAGGTTGTTCATGTCCTGTACGGGAAGAGAGGGCAGAGCAATGGAAAGGTCATTCCCCAGGTTTGGTTTGGAGAGATCCAACACTGCAAGGCAGTCAGGCACCTACAGACACAGAGCAGAGCCTTCGGGCATCACTGAGAGCACGACACACACCTCAGGGCCAGCAGCCCCACAGCCACCCCCAAGCAGGATCTTGCACAGACAGCAGCGCTAACATGTGCCTCCTCCTCACACCCCAAAAGGAAGTGGGTGCTTCCTTCTGGGCCTAACCCAAGCCGATCAGTTGGAGCAAACGCTGGGGCACCCAAGGCTGTGGCAGGTCACAAACCCAGAACCTCAAGGCGAGTGGAAAAAGCAGACAGAAAATCACCACAACACCAGCTATGAGACAGGTGTGCCACCCCACAGGACACAGCAGTGCTGTGTGCTCGAAACAGAAGGCAAACTACTTCCTCCCTGAACGATCACACCACGCCGTGCTTTTGCTGGGCCAACACAACACTCCTACATTCCTTCTCAATCAGAACAAACGCCTTACAGAAGCAATAAAACACAAGGATGAACACCAAACAACCCCCCTCCCCCCCGCCAGCAGCCAGCCCGCCTCTCGGGACAAAACGTGCTGGCAGACATCAGCAGGTCTCACCCAGGAGCGAAGAATGGCATCAACAGCACTCAGCCATCACCGCCCTGCGCTGGGCTGGGCCATCGAGGGGAAGGGCTCTGTCACAGCACGCAGCCCTGCATCTGCTCTGCACGCACAGGATGAAAGCACGGCCAGGAACCAGTGTCAGTGAGCCCTTGCTGCCTGCAGTTTCACTTTCTTGCCCCAGCTCCTCGCCCTGCCCACATACCTGCAGCTGCCCAGGCTTCACCCGGCCAGGGAGTCAGAGCAGTGCGTTCCATCCTCCAGCTGGGGCAAACTGGAGAGAGAAAACCCACCTCCCATCCCCATGCTGATGAGACAAGCTCGCCCTGTGTGCCCACTCAGCGCACGGAGAGGAGGAGGGATGACTTCAGCTCTCCTTATGAAAGCTGGAGGGCGTAGCCGAGAGCCAGGGCACGCACCAGGAATTTGGAAATGTCCTCTGAAGGGAGGGCTTGCCTCGTGCCCCCAGCATGGGGAGAGCTTGTGCAGCTGAGGGCAGCTCTAGCTGTGCACAGAGGAAGCTCAGCATGTCCTCTCCTCCAGCTCCGGCTGACAGCAAGGACACAACAACCCAAAATGCTGACCAGCACAAATCTGCCTCTTTCAAATGCATTGCTGTGCTCTGGAAGGGGGTAACACTCCAGCCAGCTGGATGCTGGGTCAGACACTGCTTGCCCTCTCAGTGTCAGAGCTCAGAAACATCACCAACTGCTCAAAGACAAATGTCACAAACTCCAACAACTCAGGAAAAACGATAGCATGGGGTAGGAAGCCTTCGTTCAATTGTGCTATTTACTATTGGCAAAAAGAAATCAAAATGAACCGCATCATCTCTGAGGTGTCAGACTGTTTCTGTCATCAACATCCAGCCACTGCCAGCAGAAAGAAAAGGCTCAGAAGGCCACAAGGATCATCCCACTGCGACTGCTCTGCTGCTGGCTTAGCTTCCACCATCACACAGAACTTGAAAATGCAAAACTTTGTAAGAGAAAACACACAAAGAGAACTTGACTGCAAGTATACGCCTCAAGTCAAGAAACTCATCCATCAAATCAAGATTCTGTGCCTGATGCACCATCTTTGCACACTCAAACCATCAGTTCCCAAAGCAAACAAATCCCCCACACCTTCTGCTCGGGAGTCTTCCATCACAGTTCACGTAAAGGACACATAAAGGGAAGAACCCAACCACAAACCTCACCAGCATCTCCCCTTCCCCACTGCTTGCAGAGCCAACCCTTCCCAGGAACCTGGCCTCCAGAATTTCCAATACGCTGCTGTTGTCAGCAAAAGGAAAGTATTTAATTCACTTCTAACATCTGCAGGAGCCCAAGGCAAGAGAACAACCTCCAGGGCTTTAATGATGTTCACCTGGCAGCAGCTTTCCTGGGCTTCCAGTGTCCAGAGATAAAGAGGTTTCTGTCCCTACCCTCTCTTCTAAGGTCTCATCCTCGCCCATGCTCACACCTCACAATTGTTTCCCAGCCTCCTCTGACATGCATGAAGATGCTTTGAAAACCTGTTGCATACTGCAGGTTGGGCAAGCACCAGTGATTCCTGACAAGTCCCTTGTCGATACAAAGGATCTGAAGCATTCCCCAAGCACCATGGAATGTACCAGACCATGCCAGAAGATTTCAGACAAAGCTCTGTCCCAACCTCTGAGTAATCTGTCCTGCCCACACTCAGCACAGAAAGCACCCATTTGACCTTAGTACCAGACACATCTGTGTCCAAATGGCACAGTTCAGCCACTGCTCCACACTCAGTGTGCTGCACATCCTCTTTGCTGCTGCCCCTCCTGCCTGTCGGGGAAAAACTGCTCCTCTCCACTGCTGCTCAGTGCCCCTCAGCCAGGCAGAAACCAGATGGAACCAAAAGCAAGAAAGAGCCAAAAGATCACAGTAAAATGAAGAGAAAGATGACCATTTTTCCAATCTCCTTTAGCTGACTGTTGCCGTGCATTTCCCTCACACGGATCAAACCTTCCCTTCACCACAACAGCATCTCAGATGTAAATCAGAGAGGATGTGAACGCATGTCCTGCTCTCACCTTGTTCATGATTCCCCAAGAGACACTCGCCAGCACAAAGCGATCCGAGGTCCGACTCTCTCAGCCCTCACAAGGAAACGACTTCTCTAAACCTTAGCAGAAAACCTTCCTTGATATTCTGCCCGCGTTAGTCACAGGTTCAGTTACTTCCTCTTGCTCCTCCTCGCTCAGCCCTTGCTGGCTGCAGGGCTCTCTGGTAGGCACAGAGGTTTCCGACTGGTGCTGTGCCTGCAGTGTCCTGGGAGGAAAGACACGTGCCAAGCGAGTGAAAGGGCCAGAAAGTTGTGTGTCACAGCTGAGGAGGCAGGACAGGCACTCAGGAGCAGCTTACCCTGAGCTGCAGCCACCAGGGCACAGAGGGAAGAATGCTTTCTCCGCAGCTTACTTCTGAAAAGCCTCCAGGTGACAAGAAGGAGCTTCCTGCACAGCAGCACGTGCCTGGGCCTCCTCAAAATATCCTTTGGGGATGGTGAAGAGTCGGGAAGTCAGCGTTTAATAATCCGAGTCTTTTCCTGATGTGGAAGAGCAAGCAACAGCCCAAACTGCCCCAAAAAAAGAAGACCAAAAAGCCCTCAACCAAGCAGCAGGTGAGCCTTCAGCTGTTCATTTAGTGGTCAGATTGCTGGGCTGCAGCGTGGGGAACCGCAGCATCCCGTGCCACCCTCAACATCTCATCTCATCTCTGCAAAGCCTTGATTTCTCAGCAAAACAAACCAAGGACTGGGACTCCTGCACTCAGCGCCTGTTTTCAGAGGGTGCCTCACTTCTCCCACACCTCAGTTTCTCCTGGAGCACGGACTGCGAGGAGGATCAGGAGAGGAGTGTGCACAGAGATGCATGCTGTGCTCCGAGATCTCCTGCATGCAGCTCCCAGTGACATCCAGTATGTAAGCAAACCTTCCCACTCCTCAGCAGAACAGCTACGTAATTTATTTTTAGACAGCAACCGTAATCGGCCTGACTGGACAAACCAGAAGATGCAGAAGTGACTAATTCTGTTAGCAGGAAATGCAGCAGGCACAGAGGGAGGGTGGGAACTGCCACAGCAGTCTGTGGATGGGAGATGATTTACTGGAAAGCAGAGATTCTCCTGCAGCAGGGACTCCCAGCAAGGTCAGGACGTGCTTCTTCCCAGCAAGATGTTTACAGAGGGCTGGCCAATGTGGGATTCATTACCCTTACTGGCTGATTTCAGGCTTGCCTGGCAGTGCCAGCACAGCCCACACACCAACAGCCCCCTCTGCTCTGCACCCCTCCCAGGCACGTCCTCTGACCTGGTGTCCACATCTGCCTCACTGGACTCTGCCCCACACAACTGCTGGGCTCTTGGCCATGAGTTTCACCTGTCTCTTATCACCAGCAGTTAATTTGTTTGCCCAGCACAACACAGATATGGGATTCAACTGCTTCCCTTGACTGCTACCACATTCCAGCCCCATCTCCTCTGCTACAGATCCGCACAGAAGCGAACAGCAGGTATGTGACTAACAGCATCACCCAGCTCTGCTGGCAGCTCTGTGGCTCTGCACAGCCCCTTTCCTTCCCTCTGCTCCAGGTCTGCACTACAGCTCCCTGACCAATGCACACAGCCAAGAGATGCAGTGCAAAGTCAGACAGGACCTGGGGGAGGTCGCCTGAGATGAAGGAGAGCCATCAGACCATTACCTGACCCTTGCCAAGTAATCACACTCTCCGGATCCCAGCCTGTGTATCCAAGAGGCAGTTCTCACCTCCCCTTTTCCAGCCACACCTGCTCAATAAAATCTATAACAATTATCACATGAGCAGCGTGCAGTACTGGAAATGAGAAGGATGGCAGCCATCAGCCGCCTCATCAGCCAGCTCTGGCTGCAGGCAGCAGGGCAGGCTCACTGCCTGGGACAGTCTGGCCTTGGAGAGGAGTGGGCTCACAGATGCCCCACAGTTGCACAGGGAGACTGCCTGCCTCCAAATAACACACACTGCATCACACCCAGCTGCTTCGCTGCAGCAAAGCTCCTCCTTCTGGAGTGGGTACAAAAGCCTCGCGTGTCTGCGCAAAGCGAGGACGCCATCACATCCCACACCTTATTCTCACTACAGATCTTCAAAATACAATTATTTTCTCAAGACTGAGATTTGATGGGGGTGCAGAAAGGGAAGTTGCTGCTCAAGCGGTGTTTCGTCACCAACTGCATTCCTTGGGCCTGGCAGAGGAAGAGAAATGGGCATTTCACAGGGGCAGTTCAGATCCCACAGACCTTCCAAGGGCTTACCATACATTAGGCTTGTGCACTGCTGTGCAGAAAGACCACAGAAATTCGTTCTTTCAAAACCCAAGGTTTTCCAGATGATACTCAAAGACAAAAGCAGTTTTATGGTGCTGGCACATGAGGAAACAACTTGTTTCACATCAAAAAATACCCTAAAAGCTACTGGGAGCATGTGCACAGCCTGCAACTCACTTCACCCACGTAGCTCAAGTGCAGCTACACCAACCTGAGACCAACTGCTGCACCAACACCTGCTGAAAACCTCAGTACTGCTCCAGAAAGAAAACTTAGAAGGATAATTTTCATGCAAATTCTTGATAAGAACGACATGGAAATGGCAAACATAAGAGCTAAGTTTCACTAAGGCATGTCCACACTGCATTGCCCCGGGATTGGCAGTAAAGCACTGTCGAAACTTTATCAGTGTTTTATTTTCCTCCAGTAGTTCCTTATGAAGGGTAATTGCACTGTAAAACGATGGCATCTGAACCAAGAACGGAATAAGGGACAGAATCCTCCAGTCTGTCCAACTTCCAGGCAGAGAGGGCAAGTTTAACAGGGAAAGATACCTGCCACACACCAATTCCAAACACAGGTCTTTATAGCATTCAATTATCTTGTGACCATCCTGAGTCACAGAGAAACCGAATCCCCTTGGGTTAATTACAGAAGAAACCAAGTTAATGTTTGCACAGGACAGCACAGGCTTGGCATCAGCCTTATCAGCACAGCTCTGTCATGCAACACACAGCTCATAGGAGTGACCACATCTATTTGTGTTTCTGTTGCAGCAGGTTTTTTTCACGTAAGACTGTCAACCCTGGGGAGAGGTGGGAATTAAAGTCGCCTCAGAGGCCTGACATATAGCTGTGAGCCTGGAAATTCCTCCCTGATTTCCAAGGCCCAGAAGGGAAGCACGCCACAGATGCAAGTAGCTTATTTAGAACTTGCCTGGTGCAGAGTAGTGTCTGAACAACAACAAACAGCTCCAGACCTCGGTGAAGCATTCTAAGCTCATCATCACGTTTCGCCCACGCTCTTTACTGGCTCTTCCAGTCTTGAGGTGGACCTGGGCCAAGATATTTCGATACTTGGGGTCAACAGCAGGGGAAATACCAGAATCTTTGACCAAGCAAAGCCTTGTATCAGCAAATCCACTCTTACTCAGCTGCTGCAGTAGCTGCTCTCTGCTCTGTGTGAGCTCATTGCCCAGATATCACAGCACACCTTCGGTAAGGTGAGTCTGCACGGCCTTTGGCTGGAAACGGCGTGCTCTCCCCGAGCAAGGTGAGAACATTTGGTGCCATACATTCCCCAGTCAGGCCCTCAACACCGCTCTCCCCGTTCCCTCAACAGTTTTACAGTGATCTTTTGTTTACAGAGCAAAGGTCCTCTGCACTCTCGATCAACCTCAGCCTCTCTCTTTCTGTGCCTTCCTTATCCGTCTGTGCCTTTGGCAAGAAGAGCAGCAGAACTGGCCCAAGCAGCAGCTCACCCAGCAGCCACTGGCACTGCCTGAGAGAAAAGCTCTGCACCTTTCTAAGGACAAGGATTAGCTTCCCCATGCACTGCACCCACGGGCTGTAAATCTCACAGCAGGAAGCACAGCCATTGCAAAACACTCCCATCTGCTGCACCGCCATATTTCCAGGTCCACCGAGCCCAACAGCAGTTGAACGACCAGAAACAAACTCCTCAAAGCGTTCATCTGCAAGGACAGACCTCCCAGAGCACGTCAGCTCTTCTTGTGCTCAGACCCCAGGCAGGGACATGGCACATCCCTGATCCCGGCAGCTGAGCCGCAGTGTGGCAGAGGTGGCTCGAGCATCCAGCCGCGACGTGAAGACGTACGAAACCCACAGCTGCCGTACGGTCCTTCAGGTTGGAAAGGACTTCTCAGATCCCCGAGCTCAGCCCACCCCCACTGCCCGCATCCCTCAGCGCCGCATCCCACGGCTCTGAACCCCCCCAGGCACGGTGACCCCCTGTACAGCGCACTGGAGAAGTTGTTCCTAATACCAACCCGCACTTCCCCTGGCGCAACCTGAGGCCATCACCTCCATCCCAGCACAGCAGCAGGCTGTCAGGATCCCAAACGTCCTTTTTCCTGGAGGACAACCAGCACTTGGCACAAGGGTGACGCAGGACCTCACCCATAACACTGCAGACGACTCTCCCTGTGCCGGGCTGCACACAGGGCTGGAAGCAGGGAGACCAGTTTCTCCTGCTGTGGGCCAGCTTCCTCCTCAAGAGCTCCAGCAACTCGCCATCAGATGACAACCAGCAGCCCTCGCCGGGCTCCCAACAAGCAGAGCAGCGAGAAAACGCGCAGCTCGCCATCAGTCCAAAGCCGCTTTGGGGCAGCTTCGCGGTACTGAACAGAGCTCTGGGCGCAGAGCTGCTCCCGATCGATCCTTCGCTTTCCCCAAAAAGCAGAGACTGCGGCTTAAGCACGCAGATAACTCACCGGTTAACGAGCAAAGCCCCACAGCGCTTCGCTAGGGCGAGCAGCGCTGCTCGGCACCCCGAACCCAGCCCCGCACCGCGGCGCATTCAAGCTGAAATCCCGATCGGCCGCCACTCATTCAACCTCAGCACCGCGAATCACGAAGCAGCGGGCATCTCCGGCCCTCCGCTGTTCCCCCTTCCCGCGGTCGGGGCTCACGCTCACCTGGAGCCGTGCCGTGTACTTCATGCCGCCGCCGGGCGCCCCGGGGCCGCGCTCCATGCCCAGCGCCGCCGGCTCAGGCCGCCATGGCGCGGCGCTCCGCGGCTCCTCCCCCGGCCCGGCCCTCCGGCAGGTGCGGTACGGGAAGCAGGAAGCGGCCCGGGAGCAGAGCGGGTCGCGGTTGGGGTGAAGCCGGAGGCTGGGGTTGCCCGCTCTTTCTGTGCTCCCCGTCGGGCAGCAGGGTGACAACAGCCGTCCCCTGGGAACCCCGGGGAGCTGCCCGAGCACAGCGTGTCCTTATCTGTGCCCCCAGTCGCAGAATCACAGAATCGCCGAGGTTGGAAAAGACCATCAAGGTCATCCGGTCCAACCATCCCGTTCAGATCCCTGAAATAGCAGCCGTTCCTCTGTGCATCTGGTACCCGAACCCTGATGACTCCAGCAGATGGACCCCAGTTCAGATACTTCCACCAGCAGCATGTCTCCTTGTCCACCACGTACCCTGACCCAGATCCCCCAAGTAACAACACAGCCCCGCTGTCCATCCAGGACCTTCACTCACATCCTTAAGTAGAAGCAAAGCCATGTACCTGCCATGTACCCAACCCAGATCCCGTGGGCAGAGCACAGACCCTCTGTCCATCCAGCACTCCCACCCAGATTCCTTCAAGCAGAGAAGCTCCTCTGTCCATCCACAACCCTCACCCAGATCCCTGAAGTGGCAATACAGATCCTCTGTACTCCTTGTACTCGCACTCACACCCTTGAAGCATCAGCTGTCCCTTCTGTCCCATGTCCCTGAAGCAGAGGCTCAGCCCCTCTGTCCCCTCAGAGCCCACGCACACATTCCTGAGGTAGCAGCACAGCCCTTCTGTCCACATGCACCCCACAAAGATCCCTTCTATAGCAACACAGCTCCACCCAGCATCCCCACTCAGATCCTCCAGGCAGCAGCATGGACCACTGTCCATCATATACCCCAACCCCGATCCCTCACACAGCACTACAGCCTTTCTGTCCCTCCTGTACCCCATTTAGATCCCTCAAGTATCAGCACAGATGGCCTTTAAAGGTCTCTTCAATTAGTCATTCTCCAGCCAGAGGAAAAGAGATGCAAAATGACACACAACACAGCAGAAACCACTCTATATCCAAATCCCACACTGCAAGATTTGGGCAACGTGTCTCAGGGATTGTACAGCCTCATATTAAGCAGCACTGCCAGAGATGAGAAGGAGAGATCAGAAGAAAAGATCTGCGTTTTCAGGATGTTGTAATGCAGATCTAAAAGAAAGTTTTCAGTACCAAAATCTGCATTCCTAACACAGTTTTACCCCACTGCTTTCCTCTTCTTGGGAAGATGACTCCAATGATACTAACTTCTAAGGTTTCCTACACTCAGCATCAAAGACACCAAAACCATCCTCCTTGAAAAAGCTCTTCCCTCTCCATGCTACACATCATAGCCTATGCCACCACACAACGTACCCCTCAAAAATCAGAGTCTGAACTGGTCCTCCTTTTAAAACAACTGCCTCCAGCCCTGAAACTGACTTTTTCCATACCTGAACACACACTCCTGCCACCTCTCTGGTTTGGTGTAACAGAAGCTGCATGCTGATTCACAGCGCCGCAGGGAGACGCGTGCTGCGTTACCTTTGTTTGCCCTTGCTCTAAAATGTCTCCTGCGGAGTGCAAGCTTCCTGTCCATTTCACAGGTGCCTCCCTGGGGAAAAAGGGATGATGTCTGCTCTCTGATCCTGCTGTTTTCTCTCCGGGTGAAAAACTTAACTATTGTGCTCCTGCAGAAGTGCTTCTGCCACTGCTTTCCCAGCTCCCTTATCAGGCACTAGAATCCCTTTGCTTGCTGAGTACCACAGGGCAGGAACTATTTTCAGAATTAAGGTATTCCCCTTCAAAAGGTGGCTTTGTTAGTCAGACTGCTGAAATTACCTGGCTGGCTGATGTCAGGAGCTGCTCTGAGCTCTCTCCCGATGCCCAGCCCTTCCCAGCACTCCAGTTTTACAGCTTTTCCCTCCCTGGCTGACTGCAAGTGCTCCAATCTGATTTAATACCCCAGTAAAACAGCGTATGTACAAAGCAGCTACTCCGAGCTGAACTACCGCTCTTTGTTTCTGCAAATTTATCCTCCTCTTCTGCATATCAATTAGTCTCCTCCAGGCAGGTGCCAAGAAAATGCTGTGCTCTGGGATGTGGCTAATGAGGGCAGTCTCACTCTTTGAGACCTAAGGTGTCTCTTGAAAAGATCCACAGCTCTTGGTCTCACGCAGAGCTGCAAATGCTCAGTGCTTCCTGTCATTCAAGCCACTGACATTCTGCAAACTAATTCTTTAGCCCAGTTGGCTCTTTGAAAAAGAAGATACAATCATGGCTGGGAAAACAAGAAAGCAATCCATTGCTGAATATAAAATATTACATAGCTGGAAGGCAGTCAGTTCAGAGCCCTAAATGACAGGATTCCCTTTTCTTTGCTGCCCAAGCACAGTGGCTGTGTTGCAATAATGGCTAAGTTGCCACGGTAGGTGGTGGCCTGCTCCTTCTGACCACTGTACAGACCCAAAACATCAAAGCACCACTCTCAATAAGCATATGCCACGTGCTTTTGCACTAGCAGACGTGCCACGTGTCTCTCTGGTCTGACTGAAGGATGCTGAACTCAGCAAGTCCATCTCCACTATTAAGAAAGATGTAATTAAAGCAGAAAGATCAAGCAAATTACTCACTTGCAATGGTAGCAGTCAGCAACAAACAAAGCCTCCATTTCTGCCCACTTACAGCAGTTCATTCAATAAAGGCTGTCACCTCTTCCACCTAGCCTCCTCTCTTTGTATCTGTATGGCCACAACAGCAGCATGAGAGCAGAAAGCTGAGGTTTAAAATACCTTTAGGAAGAAGGAGATTACTTGCTTTAGGTACAACCGAAACTTTGAGAAACAAGTCTGTCTTTGTTACAACTGTACACAATTCCAGGAGCTAAACCACAGCGAGCTCTACCCCCAGGAGAGTCCCAGAGGAGACAGGGATTAGCTGCTGGAGGAGCAAACACCATCTGACCGAACAGAATTCTTTCACGTCAGCTCCCAGCCCTGGAAATGCCATGCAGGGAAAAGAGGAAAAGGTAGCTGCTTACACAAGGAGCGAAGGCAGGCTGCCTGCAGGGGAAACGTCTTCTGGTGGAGGCAGTTCCCAGTAATTCTAACTCCACAAAGAAGCACCATCCATCCACATGGGCACAGCAGCGATGGGCTAGATTCAGAGCTAGTGACAAAGGGTTTTCCTTGCTGCAGCGTCTCAAGGATTCTGTGCTCAGTGTGACTCCCAAATTCAAATTTCACCAACAGCACCCTCCCACCCAGATTCCTGCCAGACAACCCTGAAACCACCCCATATATGTCTGCAGCTAAAACTTCCAATCCGGTCTGGCAACTTAGACAGCGATACAAAAGATCGGGAGAGAGATAAAACTCACAGGGTGTCCTGTTACTTTGCATTCCAGTGGGTAAATAGAAGGCTGATTCAGTGGGAGGAGGGGAAAACGTCATCCAGAAGCACTGCGGTTTCCAGCTGAACCGGCAGCCCCCGGCTCCAGCAAAGGAGTGTGATCTCCTGGTGAACATTGGGTACTGTGCAACTGAGGATTTCCACAGGACAGCTCTTCCTGTAAGTTGTCTCAGCATGATTCATCTCTCCATCTGTAATGCGAGGAGAATAGCTACTGACTTTGGAGAATGGGACCTGTAAAAGCGCAGCAAGTTGCCCTCAGTTGGCCACATGGGGTCACAAAGGCCAAGCTGAGATGCAGAACTACTTTTCAGAAAGCTTTTGAGGGATTTCTGTTTAATTTGGATGGGAACATTCCCTTTGATCTCTAATGCTTCTTTCAGAAGCTGTGAACTGAGTCCTGCTTCCAAAACATAACTTTGGCAGGGATCAGAAATAGCTTTGCCCCTCACATCAGTAATACCAGTCACTTGTACCTGCTTTAGCACTTAGCCATACAAATGCTCATTACAGAGCTTTCCTGAGTTCATGATAGCTGGCACAAGAGACCAGCTCCATCCTGTGGGAGGCATAGGCATGAGCAGCGAGCAAAGGATGTGGAGGGAAGCAGCCAGCATGCAATAGGAAAGCCCACCTGCAGCTCTCCAGCACACCACAGACAATTCTGAGACACACTTTCAAAATTAAGGAGGGTCATTTCTTGTTTACCAGCCACCTGACAGCTGTGGGACATAGCATGCAAATGGCTAAGAAACACACCGTAGGATGAAAGCTTGCTGCCAGGATTCTACAATTTGCTAGGCCTTTCTTGAGGATTTCCATGGCTTGTGAAAGCACAGCCTCTTTTGGTGAGCTCTGAATCAGTAACAGCAGTGTTTGCCAAACTGTAAGTGTAATAGAGTGGACAGGCTTGAATGCCAGGTTTCAGGCACTGCGTATTTTGAAATACAGCTGTGCACTTGGGCACACCCAAGATTCAAAGTCAGTTAAGGTCCTGTCTGCCTGACAGTCTGCAAATGAGTAAGAACTGAGAGAGATGCACACAGTGCATTGGAATCACCTCTCTTTGCTTTACTACAAACAAGTATACCTAACCTGTGCTCACCTGCCTTGCCTCCTTGTTTCTTATGGAAAAGATCTGGTATTACCTTAGCTGCTTATAACCAAAAAAAAGAAGACACAACTTTGATTTTTCATTGATTCCTCTTATTTCCCTCACTTTGCTGATGAGGGATGTGACATGCAGTAGGGCTTTTTTTTGTTTGTTTGTTTGTTTTGCAGGTCCAGCTCCTGCTTTCAAACATACAGACTGATGTTCTTTCGGTTATATCCCTCTAGTGGGGTATGGTGAGACTGCATGTAATATCAACAGGCCCACCCTAAAGCAGGAAATCAGGCATGAACTCACCCAGAGTTCAGTCTGCCAAAGGTGAGAAGTAATACATGCTCTCCCAAGATGCTGCTTGTACTCTCCAGGATGAGGCATCAGCTGGATGAAACACCTTGCTGGTTAGATCAGCATTGCAGACCTGCTCTAATCCATTCTCCACCTCAAAAGATGACAATTTGTCTGCCTCCCCTCCTCCCAGGACAATCTGTTCTTGCATTAATGTGACCTTCCTTTCTACTTAGTGAAGCAGGAGCGGAAGAACAACAAGGATATTGATGTGGGCAACCTGGGAAGAACACGTTCACTTCCAAAAACAGAAGCTAATCATTTAATTTAAGGACCAGCAGCCTTTGGCACGGAAGAACAAGAAAGCTGCAATAGGAAGCAGCCCTCCAAGCTCAGCAGGAACTGGAAATACCTCTAACACAAACCATTTCTACACTACAGAAAATAGAAAACATCTTGTTATGAGTTCCAAAGGTAAGGACAGTGGAGGAAGAGCCTCTATACCTCATCCTGCTGCTTTCACATCGCGTGATAAACCTCCTGGGTGGCACCTGCACTGTCAGTTGTCTGAGCCCCAGCACAAAGCAGCTCTGCAGGATGCACAGGGAAGATCTGACTGCAAAAGTGCTGTGCAGATCTTGCAGTAAAGGAAAACACACAGTGTAGAGGGTGCCTAGCATTTGCAGCAGCATTCACAATAGGAGGCAGCAGTGCCAAGTACAGTGGTGGAAACAGCAGATTCATAAGCACAAGAGATGAAATATGACCTTCCTACGAGCAGAGTGGCTCTCTTTGGTTTCTCTGTTGGGCACCAGTTACTTCTGGTATTTGCTTCAGGCTTTTTTGACTTGTGCTCTCAGAACAAAGCAGCTACTTTTCCATGGAAAACTATACTGACAAATAGGGAATCAATAGGATTCTGGTGTCGTGATACCTTTAAACGCAGTTGCACAAAATGGAAGCACACCCTTTGTACATGTAACAGAACACAGGACAGTCTCAGAGAAAAACCTACAAAGAAGCAAGCAGCATTTGTCATCAGCAGTTGAGTCATCTAGTAACAAGCAAGGATATACTCTGGTACAAAGAACCTCACCTGTAACTTTCTCCTGGTCTGGCTATGGAGTGGGCACAAAACCTCAGATAGAGGCGCCTCATCCAGAGTGTCTGTGTAACCAGGGGGCTTCCTACTTGATTGGGCTGAAGTTGTAGTCTGTCCCTTTCTATAAGGATAAGGACTTTTTGCTATGCTTATGCAATGGGAGTAGGCACCCCCTTTGGAACTTCTGACATCCAGAACCCTTCCAGTTTGTTTCTGAAAAGCTACAGTAGTTCCCAATGGCTTCTGGAAGTTAACTGAGACTGTACTGAGTATCTCTGGCAGCACTCGGCTACCAAAGAATCACTTATCTCAACATTATTTCCACCTAGGTCATGCAGCCAAAAGAGTGACCACACCTGACTTGAGGAATAATGCACCTATTGTGTAAGAGCAGAAGTAATCCTCACCCTCAGTTCTGTCTCGTTCTGTGCATGACTTGGACTGACAAATCTGAGATACCAAACTCATTTGTGTTCCTGTGAGACAGACCACTGGTTGGCCCTGAGCTCTGTCCTACACCAGTCACAAGAGTTCAGACTGCCCTGCAGGGAGCCTGGTGCAGGCAGGGGAACACAGTGGAAAGCTGCAGCTGTTTGCCTTCAGCCTGAACCACACAGCACAAAGGAGAGAAGGAACCTTATTGTGGTGAACTGCTGACTGACAGGACTGGGGGCGAGGATGCTCCTAGTTTGGAGGTATGTATCCTTAGGAGTAGCTTCATTATATATATCTTTTCTCTCTCTGTGAGTGCATATATATAAAAATATATATATGATGCAGGTGATCCTTCTGTGGGACAGCTTCCTTTAGCCTTACTTTAGCTACTGATCAGTAGCTTGGATCATTCCTGTAATTCTCTGTTTCACTTTTCAGAGCTGTCCCTTCCCTGCACCAGAGGGTGTGATTCAGCTACACTAACATGTATTCTTGACTGCACAGTAGTAATTACAAAACTTGAGCAGCAATGAATACAGGCAATTATTCTCCTTCTGCACTGCACTGAATCAGGAGAGGCGGATGTTTTGTTGTGAATCCTCTGCTTAACAAACACCCAGGGCTTTGGTGAAGCCAATTTGCTCAGCACTGCCTCCCACCCAGAGGGAAGCTGGCCCAAATCTTCCACAGATTTCTTGGTGCAGCTCTGCTGTCTGCTGGACACCCAAACTGAATTGTGATGTGCAGCTTTATTGGTGCAGATTCCTAAACTGAACCTTCACTCCAACAACGTAACTGTCCTGCAGGTCACAGAGAAGAGACTTTTCTTAGGACTTCATAGTGTGTTGTAATTCAAAAACATGCTGTAAATTTTAGGGAAAAGCAGCCAAGTGACCTTAAACAACATTGACAGAAGACAGCATATCAAGGATGCCCTGGCTCCTGGCATGTGTCAGAACCTATCAGTAGCTTCCTTTTTGATCATGCTAACTGTGTCACAGGAAACATGCAGAAAAAAATGGCCTTGACATTGCAGAGATGAGGCCTGAAATGGCCTTTCTTTTCCTGCTAGTACTTCTGCATGTTCCAGCCACTGCAGGAAGCACTGCTGCTAAGCAGACTGAAATCAGAGAGATGGAGATCTCAAACGTACTGGAGTTCTGGCCAGCCTGTTTATACATCCTGTAAGCTTTAAGTAGGTACATCTGCCTTCTAGCTACAGAAAGATTTGGCAGGTATTTGCAGAGTTAAGACAACCAATCAAATACATAGATTTGTTTCAGAAGAGACCAACTGTAAAAGCCTGGCCTACCATAGGCTGCAGAGCTGCTCTTCCCTTCCCTTGGTGGCTCTGTGCACCTCTGGTCGAGATTTTGGGCTGTGTGCTTCGTTCCTGTGGGACTCTGCATCACTGCAGGAAGGGTAACAGGTGGGTGAAGCTGATGAACATTGCTCCTTGCTGCCTGTATTTACAGCTCTCTCCATGGAGGTTGCAGAAGGTGCAGGACTCACCCCTCTGACTGTGGTCTTTTTCTCTCTGGTACCACTAAATTCACCTTCCTGTTGCCTTTCAGAGAAATAAGGTGCTGGATTTGTGGCCATGTAGCTCCTAGGACTTTTTAGGGAGTCCTAAGCTTTGCATATTAATGTGTTCCTGCCTGCCAGCTGTCCTCCAGCACATTTGGAACAACAGCTCAGTTATGATTTTAGTTAACAGCATCCTGTATGACCACATTTGACACTGTGACAATAAAACTGACAGCAAAGACAACCATCTCTCTCTGCTTTTCACCAGCTTTAAGACAGCTTCATAGGCTACTACATGACAACCTACATGGGAAATGCTTTTTCATTACAGGAGCAAAATGAAAATGTTAAAAGCAAATCACAGTGCAACAGCTTACCAACCTACTGCCTGTCATTTCAACTACACACACTTATTCCACCCTAGCTATGAAAACAGAAGTTATCTCCTTACACCAGGCAGTGCAAAGAGAGGCCAGCAATTCATAAAGTTGCAGTGGCTTTTCACTCTCTGCCCATACTCAGATTTTCGCTGTATAATTGAGGGCAACAGGAAACAGGGAAGAAAACAGTTCTCAGCGTAGGCCTTCAGGCAGCTTGCTTAAGCAGTCAAAAAGTCCTCAGCACAATACTTTAAGTAATCAAGCTTATTTTTGTATGTAGTGTTTCCATCTGTCTCAGAAATGCCAACTAACCACTGCTTCCCCACGGCCCAACATCGCCCCATTGCTGACAATTCATTCAGAATCATGCATCAAAGCACTGAAGGCACTTACCCAGTTTCAAACAACGCCAGCATCTTTTCAGGTGCTTGTTTCCAGGTCCTGGTTGGCTCTTTATCTTCATCAGCAAGGCAGTGTGACCGTCAGCAGGTCTGCCCCCTCCTGCATTTGGTGATACCTTGTGCTGTAAGTGCGGATGCAAACCCAGCTGGTCCTGGGGCTATTAAAGACCTGCACGATTTTCTGTCAAGGATCTTTGCTCTGGAAGGTGAATTACTTTGCCCCAGGTCTTGCAAACTGGAGGACAGTGAGAAAAGGTAACTTGACAGGTGTAAGGCTTGTTAGTTTGGCGGAGACTTCTCAGTGGAAGCGAACAAATTGGCTCTTAGGACTTTTACCTTACCTTTTACTTTTACCTATTAGCCCTCAGTGCAGGACGCTGTGTACAAGATCAATCCATGCTCAAACTGGAAATTGCTGATAGAGTTCACAACTGAAAAGAAATCAGGACTCCCCTAAAACATGGATGAGGATTGCAGTGCTCCATCTCTGTTCACAGATAGGAATTCTGCCAGACTTGATGGAAAGCCAACATCAGATCATTTTCAAGGCAAAATGTTTACACAGTTTTGAGAAAAATTAAAACTCTAAAACTTTAACTGACAGTTTTTACTGACAGTAATTTAACAATAAAACTAAATGGAGCCGGAATGCTCTGAGTTTAATACTGTGTTCCAGAAGCTTCCCTCATACTCCTGGATGGGTCACTTTACATAGGATGCATCATCTCTAAACTGAATGTTTAAAAGCTCAAATTTGAGCTCGTCATCCATGATTATCTTTACAGTCCATGGAAAAAAATGGCAATATCCAGAGAGCAATTCATCCTACAAGAATCTGGGGGTGGTCAGATGCATTTGCCTCTGGAGGTACCAGTGGTGAGTAATTCAGATTTCTGTATCTAGAAATTCAGTGCACAAGTTAAGACAAATTCAGCCAACCATTGGATGCCACCATTTCCCTTCTGCAAACAGATGCCACATTTCTTCCATACCTCCCAGCAGCAATCTGTACAAAGCTTGGGAGATACACAGAACCAATACAAAATGCCAGAATGCTAATGAAGCCCAGGCTCAAAACTACAAAGTGCACTGTTAACCCACACTACACTTCTGATAATGATTACAATCTGCTTTTGCTGGTACACAATTATTCTATTCCTTGTTATACCCAGCTATCCCAACACTTACTGGATGACAGCAGGACTGGACACTGAGAGGCACAGTGGGAGGAAGCAGCTTGCCAAAATGACCCTGCATTTCAACACACATTCACAAAACTTCCATTAAACAACCATACTGAGTTTGTATTCACAAGCTGCACTTGCTGTATCACTTGATACAGCAATGCCACCCTGAAGTTTTTATCAAATGAGGTCAGTAGCTCAGTGGAGCTGGAAACACAAGGCAAACAGAAGATGCCAAGTTCCAGCACAGGCCAGCTGTCCAGCTCACAGGTTACTGCACCGCTGCACAAGCAACTGAACCAAGACTCCAAGGAGCAGCTCACAATGCAAACTAAACATGTAAGCATAGTACTTCTCTGGGTTATTAAAGACAAAGTCAGAAGACAGCGTTAATGTTTAACCACTCTGCTGGTGGCAAAATGTTAATTCCCACTGCTGCACTTGGATGTACTTTGCTACCACCGAATGACCAGTGTAGCACTATAGATGCTATTGGATTTACAACACATCTAACCTAATAATAATAACTAAATTACAGAGGGAACTAAGCTCATCAGTGCCCAGCAACTACAGCATTAGAACTACAGCATCAGAACACATCTCTGTTTGAGGCAGTCTCCATCAGCTTCCCCTGCAGCTCTGTCTGCGCTGTAACAAGCTGTGTTTAAGGCTGCAGAGGAAAAGTCTGAATGCCAGACTGCCACCACACAGTGCACTGTGAATAGTACTCAGCCTGAAGGGTCCTGAGGTCAGGCACCAGCTGCCAAATCCAGGCCACGCTGGACCAGGTTCCAAAGCTGAGTCTAATTCTACTTTGTTCTGCTGTCTATGGTTCACTTTTGCCGTATGAAAAGCAAGCAATAAGGTTTCTGAACTTACCTAACAACTGAGAAATGAAGAACAACTGTTAAAAAGAGGCAGACTGCTGTTCAGTTAGTTTGCTTTGAAAAAGGAACACTCCAAGTAACCCCAAGGAGAGATCATTAGGTTATGAGAACATCTCACTGAGGTATAAATAGAGATTTTTCCCCACGATTTGAATAAAATGAAGCAGTTGTTAAAATAAAGGTTAGTGTGTTTAAATGGCCTGAGGCAGTTTGTGTAGGACTCAGTTCTTATAAGCAGTGATTACATGATATTCTCTCAGTAGAAATAAATACCTATCCCACAGCTTTTAAGAAACAATAAAGGCTCTTACATAACACTCGTGAGGAACTCGCTGTGATGAAAACAGGCTGTAATCCCATTTTTTAATTACAAGAGATAATGGCCGGGATGCATCAGAACAAAAATCCTTTCAGTTTCAGGCCCTGCAGGACAAACAGCTGGAAAACAGACAATGTCAGCACACTGCTTTCTCTCGGCCTTTCACTCCTGCTCCTGTGCACAGCCCTGTGGTACTCACAGGAAGAGTGTTTAGTTCCCAGTGCAAGGGGACAAAGGAGCAAACACATGGAAAACAGCCTAGCTTAAATATACCCTCATCCAGCCCTAGCATGCATAAGGAAAAACTAACTTGAACCCCTCTCTGCCTTTGAGCACATTGCTAAGAGATTATAGGTTACTTATAAAACCGACTGCTCTTTACTTGCAGAAGCTGAAGGGTTATTTTTCAACCAGAGTGGAATCAACGCATCAGATGGGTGAAGCTGAACCATGGAACAGGGCGTACTTTGCTCTTGAAATTGGTGTGCTATTCCATTCAGAATGCAGCTCTTTAACGTAAGAAACCCACACAGTGGCTGGTGCTCCTTCCCCAGAGATCACAGGCTTCAAAAGCAGCAAGAATGGTCTTCAGTCAAGCAGCCATGCATGTAAAGGTAGCTCACGTGGACAAGCAGTTTAGCAAAGCTGGTTATGGAAGAAAGGAGACGGTGATGATCTGAGGAGACTCCTGAAACTCAGCAGCAACAGCCTCAGAGACACACTGAACTCATGCAATTAGATGCACGTTTTTCAGTTTTGTGAAACCTAATGCTTTCAGTGCCTTATGTTCCAGAGACAAATTCAAACGGCTGCTTGCAAGAGGATTCACGGAAATTAAAGGTGCTTCACACTGTAATCATCCTTCAGCACCTGACTGCAAGTTTTGACACTGAAGAACCTTACAAATAGTACCAACAGAGCACAATCATCTTGATTATGCTTTGAATTTAGAGAGACTTTCATGTAAGCAACAGAAGAAAGTTGTCATCTCTTCCACTTCTAATGTTTAACTTCACAACTAAAAGCATTTGTAGAAGGACTTCAGAATGCCTTCATACACCCCCCAGACCACAGCCCTGTGCCTGTCCACTTGTTTGACAGACTTCATACAGGAGGTACACAAATTGACAAAGCAGGACAGGTGCTCAGAAAGCTGTTATCACTCCCAGTTCTGTTCTTGTGGCATATCCAAGAGCTGCTTTGTGTGTTGGTGTGTCCTGATTGTTTAATACTTGCAGCTAGCCAGTTTTTTTATATGAACACCCATTTCCTCCAACTCACACAGCAGGTTAGCTGCTGCACAGAAAGACTGACATACCTGACTGAAGCTCAGCAGAACAGTTTGCTCTGCTCAGGTGCAGCCAGTCTGAACAGCAACACACAGCTTCAGCAGAGGCTTCTGCCATGGAGTTCAAGAGCACTGAGAGATGAGACTTGGTTCTGTAATACATTCGATTCAATTGTGTGTAACTCAGAGCAAACCAGGTTTTAAAAAAAGACAAGAGGAACCATGTTAGAAGGAACCATCTCACAAAGGAAGATGGACAATCTATTAGCCCTTGGCAAGCTAAACAATCATGTACACAAAACAACAAGCTGTACAAAACTGAAAGGAGACAGCAAAGGGATTTGTAAGGCTTTCTGTATTCTTATTCTTTTAGCTCAACACTCCTTGTGACCTTATTCTGAAAAAGCTTTAGGGTCACATCAGGACAGCAAGGAATTCTTCTCCAATATGTGCAAAACTCAAATTTGTAAAGGGTTAAAATTCCAAAGATAAAAACCAAACTGAAGGCCAAACAGAATCACTGGCTAAAATACTTCTTCCACGTCCAAGAGACTGAAGTTGGGGTATATTTGAAAACATATTCCCAACTTTTAAAATAAACTAGTCCTTTCTGACTGACACAAAGATTTGTTGAGGAAAAATAAAGGAGAATGCTTCTGGTGAATGCTTTCCTTTCCATCACATTCTTATTTGTTGACAGACTCACAGTGACTTCTTGTCATTTTTCTCTCTCTTTTTTGTATCTCCTTTGTATCTCTTTTTGTATCAAGAATCATCCTGACCAGGGGCTCTTTTACTGCCTTGACAGAAATTTGACATGGAAGTGGTATCATTCAACAAGAAGTTAGAGCTCAGAGATAGGGAAGAGGTATTTTAAAAGTCTATACATAAATAGTACATTGAATGTTTTAGGGATCTACTTCCAGGCTATGTTACAAACAACATCTGGTGTTCATGCCATGATCCTAAGTCACCTATATAAAATCAGTGACAGCTAGACTCCACCAAAGTGCTGCACCTTCTTCGTGACTTTGAAAAGCCAACAAGTTATCTCTTCTGAGCAAGATACCATGGTTAAGAAGACCCAAGATCAACTGCTTTGTCTATAAACCAAAATGGACAGAAATGACAGATGGCCTTTAGTAAAAAGAACTTCAGATGGGAAGAGAACATGGGAAAGAAAAACATCTCTTAAAAGCTGAATGCCACAGAATTTAGCTTTACAGATCTGGACTGAAACCATTTGTTTTACAGGTACAGCATCTTCTGATGTGGCATTTCTACCTCGACAGCACACGCTGACTGCAGGACAAGTAACATGTGCTGCACGCGACAGAATCCAGTCCGATCCCTCGCCATGACTGTGGCTGGGTGACCTTGGAAGATGACAGCAGATTCAGGAAAGCCATCGGTTTTCAGACCAGTACTCATAGCTGATCTTGGGACTGTTTTGGAGATGGAGCTGTTGTCACGACGACAGTGGAAACTGCTTTACTTGAGCCAGACACCGTTCCCTGCTGCAGATGGGAGGCTGGAACTGTTTGAATTCGCACCTGTTTGAAATGGAAACAAAAAAATTCAACTCGTGTCAAGAACAACCTGGTGCCACACAGCACCTGCATCACACTGTAAATGACTGCTTCTGCTGCTGACAAAATTTCAGTTACATGAACAAGATCAAACACCAAAACATATCAGAAACAGAATGTGGCACAAGAAGATCGCTGCATCCACTACTCATGTGAGAGGGTGGCAAGAGATCTCAAGATCAGACAGGAGGAACTAAAACCTAGTGTGAATAAAAACTGACATATCAGCTGCTATGACAAGTTTTCTGAGGAAGAACTTTACTCCATTGGATGCTTCGCTTCTCAAGACTTATTATTAGCAGCTTTCAATGAAGGTTACTTTTCTGAAACTGAACACTAAGTTTCCAGACAGCAAAATGGTTACACAAAGAAACAATGTGATTTCTTCAAGAAATGCAGGCGTGCAGAAGCCAAAGAGCAAAGCAATAGGAAGTCAGGGTATAGAAACAATCCTTCAGTCAACCAGAAATGACAGGACTCCTGGTTTTCCATTCATTATACCATCAGTACTTCAAAAACATTTAAAAACCATAACTGGATGTAAGGAAGGAAAAGGAAACGATGCAGTGCATGTGCTCAATACAGACAAGCTGAGCACCTGCACTTCTCATGGAAACCCATGTATCTATCAGATGTCCTCATAAAGATGTTCAGTCATCACAAAGCAAATGAGGGAATCATTCTTCATGCCATTACCTGTGTGGCTTGGCCTTGCTGCTGCAGCTGCTGCAGTTGCTGTGCAGTCAGAAAACTCACTGGCTTGTTCCCAGCAATCAGTTTTGTCCCTGCTGGCATCGTAGTCAGGATGATATTTCTGCCCAACCCACTGATGCTAAGGAAAGAGAATTGTTGAAAGGTTAATAAACAGTACAGCAGGCTATGCCTTTTATGAATTGTTTTTCAGTTGCTAGGAGATTAAACGACTTAGCTAATTTACTAATGGTTTTAATTATTTTTGTTTCACAACAATGGCAAATACACAAGTGAAAAGTTTATGTCAACGTTTCTCACGGTTAGGGAGCATGACTTTATCACATGGACTAAACCCTCTAACTCTGGACCGTGTTTGTGACTGGGCTAGTCTGATCAGACCTGAACACTTCCCAGGGAATGCAGAGAATAGCTGAGCACACAATGTTCTGCCTTGAAATATGAACCAAGGGAGATACTACCAGAATTCGTGGAAGAATAAACAGAAAGACAACAATACCTGAATGCCACAGGGCTTTGCACTGAGGCAGTTAACACTGCACTAGTTTCTCTGACAGAGAGATGCCCTCAGATTACAAACAATTTTAGGTATGTCACCAGGTTAATTCTTGCTCAAACAAAGAACTAATCTATTATAAACTAAACTATTATAGTTGGCTTAAAAGCAAATATTATTATTTTCTTCCCTGTATTGTTAGAATCCACATCTCAGTGCACCTAAACAAGAACTGCATTCTTTGCCAGGCTCCACATTCAGTTTCTTGCTGTTAGTGGTCCTTTCAACAGACTTCAAATCTCTACCATCCTCTGCTTGCTAGATCCCCAGGAACCTAACTGCACAGAGAACCTCCTCAGTCTATTTCTAAACAAAACTACTAGGTGGAAGGTACTCACTTGGCCCCCAAGTTGCCCTTGATGATGGGGGCAGTCACCACGCTCTTGCCTTTCACTGGCTGGCTGATCACTGACAGAGGCACTGTTATTCGGGCTGGTAGTTTACCCTAGAGAAGTTGAAAATACATGAGAAGCCACAGGGAATGCAGCAGAGAAACTGCTTGACAACAGGCAGTTGCCATTCAGCTTGCTTTTCAGCATCCTGGGAATAGAAACCAAAGCAGTGTCGCTGATGTGATCTGCAGTCTAATTGAAATTCACCTCCAACTGATTCACTTCACAGCTGCCCCAATCCTGCAAATCCCTTTCATCTTTGCACCACAATATTTCTCTGTGAAGGAGCATCGCATTTGCTCATCATTTTTATCCTTATGAAACTATGGTAATGTCAATTAACTTGCTCAACTTTCACAATACAGTTTACATTGCATTCAGCTTTGGGCATTAAAACCACTGGTAATAGCTATTAAACCAATAAACTGGTAACTTGGTAAAAATGTTTATACAAGTAAAGAGCACTTCTGCTTGGGACACTATTCCAAAAAAGGTGGTTTCAGAAGCATGAGGCAAGGTGCTGAACTGCATCTAGTGGTGAGGACTTCAGATAAACCCAATTTATTTCCCTCACTGTCTCAAAAGCAGTTTTTGGAAGACACACAGCTAACTGTATTCTGGCCATTCAATACTTAGCTGCAATTCCAACACCACAGAATCAGTTGTGGACTCACATTCTACACTACTTAATTTGACCTTCTGCAGATGTAAGAGGTTTTTAGAGATAAGTCATCAGTAATAAACCACCACTCCCTTTTCTCTGCTAACTCCAGAGAAACCTCAGCATTACTTACTGCCTGGGATGTGGATACTACCGTGGTGCTGACAGGAACCTGGCGCACAGCAGTACCTCCTGTGCCTATAGTTATGGGAGTCCCAGCAGCTCCTGAGGCAACAGCAACTGCTTTGGACACTGTGGCACTCACGGTTGGTAAGGAGACAGCTGAGGTATGGACTGAGCCAGGCACGCTCACTGCTGCAGAAGAAGGTACTTGCTTTGAGTGAGCAGCTACGGCAATCGTCTGCCCAGCTTTGGGTGGCATCACCCCCAGCCCTTGGACGATTCTTATGGTAGCAGCTGGCTTGGCCTCAGTGGATGCCACTGTAGTAATGGCTTTGCTCTTCTGATCCGCCACAGTCATGCCTAGAGCAGGCATCAATCTGAAAGCAGAACTCGCTGGCTCTGCAGTCTTTATGTCAGGAGTCACTTTAACCACCGTGCTTCCAGCTGGACTGGAAGAAGAAGATGAGGCCGTGCTGGTCTTGGCCGGAGAATCAGCAGTCTGGACAGGATTGGATGTCACGTGCAATGTTGCAGAAATGCCCTTCCCACTAGCACTGCTTCCAGCAGCTGCTGTGAAGAGGTCCTGAGTCAGTTTGACAGTAGTGACTTGAGATTTGGCCAGGGTGGCCATCATGTCCGGGGTGATTCGCAGCACAGTCTGTCCCTTTGCATCTGTGGTGATTGAGGAGGGGGGCAGGCGCAGCACATCTTTCCCTTGGATCCGAAAATTGGTGGCTGTAAGTGGGATGCTGCTTCCAGGCTGGGTCTTCATGCCAAGCTGCCCTGTAATAGCCACCTGGAAAAGACCAGAGAACCAGATTGGTTGCATCAAACTGGAACACAGTCCAGGGCACAGTAAAACAAGAGTAAAACTTCCAACAGGTTGATGTTTGCTCTTTTGTGTGTTGTTTTCTCTTCAGCAGGATGCTAAGTGCTTACTGCACTCCTGAAAATAGTTTTGGTTGCACAAAAGGAATGGAAAAAAAGAACAACAGGTGCAGATTCTAAGTTAAAGAGCCTGCACTAACATATTCTTTACCTGTACATGAAAATGGGGCTAAAATACAGCAAACCAGCAATTGCCTGAGTCTGCATGGTCAATCAACTGGTACACGATGGCTAACTATTCCTCTCACTTTCTTTTCACATCTGCATGCACATCTGTCACGACAAATGTTAAACAACTGGGACATGCAGTTCGCTCTCATCTCTCCTCCCTCTCACCTGCTTGATGATATTCTGGCCAGCTACATTCTGGATGACAGTGGTAGAGGAGGTACTTGTAGCAGAACTGCCTGGAGAGCTGGTTACTGCCTTTACAGCAGGACTGGGTGCTGCAGACAGTCCTGTCACAGTGATGCCTGTCTGTCCTGTCACAGAGGTTCCTTGTCTTTGCACCTGTACTGGGCTGGTTTGAGCTTTTACTGGTAAAGTCATCACAGCCTACAGCAAAACAAAGAGGCAGCTTATGAGCAGACTAACACAACCCTAACAGACTAATACACAGTGCTTTTGTCTCATGCCTTAGCTTGCAAATCCTGTATTTTTTAGTGTAACACACAAACTGATGCTGCCACATAAACTGGCAATGGAAACAAAAAAGGGGGCACAGAACAGCAGTTGTGCTCAGCTGTTAACAATGCTCTGTTCCTGCAGCTGCACCAAACTAGAGAGACCCACAGACAAACATCAGAGCAACTGCAGCATTTCCAAGCAGCCAGTCTCACCTGAGGCAGTACTTTGGTTTGCGTGGCTGTAGCTGGGACACGGATCTGAGGCACTGATGTAGGCTGCTGCTGCTGCTGCTGCTGCTGCTGCTGCTGCTGCTGTGTTACCACTGGGGCTTGAGACACAGCTGGGAGGCTGGACTGGGCACTGACCACTCGGACCTGCGGCAATACTGACGATGCAGTGTGACTTACCACCCTGCTGGGAGCTGGCTGCTGCCCAGACTGGGTCTGTGAACTCTGGGCTGTGGAAAGCAACGTCCCAAGCTGTGGCATGGTGGGGGATGAAACCAGAAGAACGCTACAGAAAAGATAAAGCCAGTAGGTCAGCAAAGGTGTAGATGACTGAGAAAGAACCAGTAATATTCACAAGGATAAGACAGAAGCAGAGCATACCTTTGGCTGGGTTTTGCTGGCTCTGATCCAGCATTAGGTACACTCTTGCTCACCACAGACACTGGTGGGGGTGAAATAGGGGTTGCTGGCAGTGCTGGTGCAGTAGGTGTCACAGGAGTCACGGGAGTTGGCGGCATGCTGGAGTCACTAAGGCTCAGCTGACTGGGCTCTGACGTGCTGCTGGGGAGTGCTTTCACAGAGCTCTCCTTGTTACCAGATTTCTGCAGAGGAACCAAGTCAAACTGAAAGTTTTTACAGAAATGGTTGTCATTGTTGCACTGTAAGGAGAACGGACTGAGCACTTTAAACAACTAGAAAACTACAAATGGTGCCATGGTGCAGAATCCTGAAATCACAGACATCTGTCTTTCTGCCTTCCTCAGCGGCAGCCACAAGTGGGCTGGTCAGTTTGGCTGTTCCTGTTCTAAGGGAGAAGTGCCTCTCAGCACTGAGAAACGTTCCTAACAGTCAGATGTCCACTCTGGTTAATTTGCCAGCTGTGACTATTTTACAGATATTTGGTATCAATGCCAAAAAATAAAAGAAAGACATGCAAATCCTCACAGCTTCAGCACAGGAAGAGGCATGTTTCACATGCCCTGCTACAGATTGATCTCAAAACATCTAAAGAGACCAATTCTGAGAGAAGGAGCACAAATCCTGTTGACCTTCCTGCCAAGATCAATGTGGGTAATATGGGGAGAAGCAAAGTTCCCTCTTTTCTTTTACATTCTGTGCACTGGTACCAGACTAACTCTCACATACGTGTACAGAAAGGAAATTAAATGAATAGGTGGCAAATTTCACCAGCCTCAATAGATGCAAAATCTACAGATTAAGTTAAATCCATATCTCATTCTCAATCACAAATCCATGCCAATCTGTGCAAAGGAATTTACCACTTTTGCTGGAGGTTTTGGCTTCTGCTGGAGAGCCTTCTTGGCCTTTGCTGCAGCAGCTTGAGCCTGGTGGATCCGTTCTGCAAGTGTAAGTTAAAAAGAAAGTTAAAGAAGAGTTAAAGAACACAAACAAAGGTGCTTAAGAAAGTGGCCACCTCTCAGTTCATCTTCAGGCAAGAAACACAACACACATCCACGCAGGTACATGTAATAGCACATAAAAAAAGGCAAAACAAAACTAGCCCAAAAGGCTGAAATGAAGATGTGCTGAAGTTGTCAATGTACATGCATCTGCAGTTCTTGCACAAAGAATACTAACATACTGCTCTGCAAGACTGTATGCTGCTGGGCAAATATTAGCAAAGACCAGAGAAAAAAAGCTAGACTGATGAATTAATGTTCATTATTCAACTAGGATGGAGAAGCACAAGAGCACAGCAAATGCTCTTGAAAAAACAGGGTGAAACATGTGGACATTTTCAGTGGTGTAAGATGCACAGGGCAGTCCCACCAAGGCAGGCTTACCAAACTCTTCCTCACTCCTGTTCCTGTGCAGGTAGATCCACAGCTTGCGCCCAATGTCGTATTTGACACAGGGATCTTTCTCATAATGCAGTCGATCCAGAGCCCCACTAACAACAGTGTTAACCTGAAAATTCAGAATTCACTGTATTACAGCAGGTCCCTGTTGGGGCAGCTGGGGGTCACGTGCAGAAAAGTCAAACCCATTCAGCATTAAACCAGAGCAAGTCGCTGCCAATCTAAATGCAAGAAATGACTAGGAGCAGAAGTTGCACTGCAGGGTGCTGCTTGCCCTCTTGGATTAAAGGGAGCTTCAACAAATCCAAGGGCTCTGAAAAATTGACTGTTTCTGAATCTGTTCTGTAAGCAGCTGCATGCATGATGTGCTGTAATTTCTGGGTCTTTTTTCCCAGATGACATTCAACTTACTTGAGCACTTGTGACATCAGGAGCTAGGAACTGGGAATCTTTAAGCAGCTCACAAATTTCAGCACGAGTTCCTTCTCCGTTAGGAAGCCGAGCAGCAGCATCACGAACTGAAGTAGAAAATCAGAGCTTAAAACTTCCAGCCCTAGAGAAGCAGTGGTATTCAAATAGTTCAGCAGATATGTTTCTGTATGCCTTTCTCCTCTCCACTGTACAACACCCTCTCAGTCAACAAAATCTAGTCCCAGTGATCCCTCAGAGCCCCTGATGTCTGTAGGAGCAGAGATTACAAATGATCATTTTAAAGTACACTGACTGTGCTGGTGTGGAGCCAGAAGCAATGAACACAGGGACCAGCACTCAACTTCACAATGCCCCAACTTCACAACAGCACACTTAAGCCACTACTCTTTGTCTTGCAGTTATCTGAGCCTTAGCTCCCACCAGCCTCATGAGCTCTCCTCTGCATTTCCCATTTTCTCTCAGAAAAGAAGTAAAACACAGCTGTCTTCTGTTCCTGTAGTCAACTCCAGCTCCCAGCATTTCATCACCATTATTTCAGGTCATTTTTTTCTTCTTCATTTATGTCCTATCAGTCCATCCACCTTTTTCTTTCACGACGTAGATTCCTAAAGTCATTGTTTGGGTGGACAAATGTGCCTTTTAATTAGTAGATAAGCAACTGTCAGAGCATGCAATCGCCTTACCGAGGGACAAGATGGTGACATATGCTGGTCTGTCTGATCTCAGGAGAGAATGCTCTCGGGCTTTGTTTAATGATGTTTCCTTGTCAAACACCCCCTTCACAGGACCAACAACCGACTCGAAGCCGTGCATACGGAAGGTGAAAGCTTTGTGGGGCTGGCTGTAACGGAAACGCTCCTGTTTTGAAACAAGAGGAGTGAATTTAGCAGGATACAAATCACAGAATGGTTGGGGTGGAAGGGACCTCGAGGATCACGGATCTCCAACCCCCTGCCACAAGCAGGGCCACCAACCCCCACATTTAATACTAAACCAGGCTGCCCAGGGCCCCATCCAACCTGGCCTCAAACACCTCCAGGGATGGACGGGGCATCACAGCCTCTCTGGGCAGCTGTTCCAGCACCTCACCGCTCTCCATAAAGAACTTAAACAGAGCAAAGTCTTGAGGCTTGTAACTGATACTGTAATACAGGCTAAGTTACTATCATTCTCTAGATAGTTCCTTAATTAAACACTTCAACAGTGTAGAACAAACATAGTTCAGGTCAATTAATTTACCTGAAACCTGTTGGAAACATAGGGGTTTTTGAAATAAGCAGTCAGGATATGTTGTTAGCAAGTTCTATCTGAGGCTGAAACACCCACTTCAATAAGAAGGAACACATGAATCATTTGTACCAACAAAGTTTTTGGAGAGTACACAATTCTCAAACAATTCTCAAAATACAAATTGTCTTCCTTCGATGGCCAACTCTTAGGAAGATTCTCTTTTTACCTGCTCCTGGAATACACGTTTCTCCTCTCCAGTGCTAGGTCGGACTACGTAGTCAGTCCTTCTGAAACAAAGACCACCATCAGTTTTGAGCAACAAACCCACAGTACTCCCAAAACCTATCCCAAAGGATTAGCCACCTCACTGCAAATTCTTCTGGCGCCAAAGAAAAGGCTCTGAAAGCACTTATGCTGGTATAAATAACCCTGCAGAGACCACAAAATATTCTTTACAGTCTACCTGAAAGTAAGCAAGGATTTTAAGCAATCCAGTAACGAGGATACATGTTGGATCAGAGGACTCTTTGGGTTTGCAGTGTCCAGTTATTTCATCTATAAACTACAAATTCCCACCCGACACATGATGCAAAATTTTCCCTTGAAGTAACCAGCTCTAGAGGTACAAGGACCAAACCTCCCAGCTTCAGCACATACTGTGAAAGTTTAAAAGCAGAATTGTACACTTACACTCTAGGAATTGGCATTGTGGCATCTGAGCTGTCTTCATTTTCCTATCAAAGAAACAGAAATGTCAGTGTTGGATACAACCCAGTCAGGCTTTGTGCTGCCAAAAGACCATTTTCTTCTGACTCACTTTGAAGAAAGTCTGGTCCTTGGTCTCCAACCAGAGCTGAAACAGTGCTGCCAATTCCTTCTCATGATCTTGGCAAGAACCTAGTCCAGAAACCAAGAAACATAAGAAATGAAAATTATTTGTTACGAAGCCAGCTGCTCACAGTTTCCAGTCACCTCCTGCTCTCTTCTGACCTCACGTGTCACCATCACAAGGCACCTTACATACTTCACAGATGCTCCAGTTTCTCTACTTGAACACACTCAGGCCCAGCAAAGGGCTGCAATCTAATAAATGCCCTGTGCTCATATGAAGGACAATGCTTCACCTCCAGAACAGCAGACAAGACATTGCTTGCAATACTTGACACGTGCAGCTGGTCTCCACTTCCCGAAGTAAACGCAGTCAGCAAGACCCCAAGCAGAAACAAGTGTCTACATAACCTGCACCAAAGACTAGCAGAAGGACTGGAGCAATACCACAGAATAACAGAATCATTAATGTTGACCTCTAAGATCACCAAGTCCAACCTGACTCCAAAATTTTGCCAGTTTAAAGCTGTGAATATGACCAAGGGTCACAATAACTGAGAATAGAAAAATCTGCCTAGTAGCTGAAGTAAAAAATGCAAAGCATCTGTAATTCACACAATACGAGCCTGGGCAAATTTATTCTTAATTTGCTCTTCGGTTCCTGCTTGTAAAATGAGAATAAAATCAGCCTGCTTCACAGAGAAGCTTAAATTATTTATAATTGTAATTAAGAATTAGACTGAATAGTCAGAAAGCATGCTCTACAGCATGGAAAATATGGAAGTGTTCAGAAAGATCTGAAGGGTGACAAACACAGCTATGCCAGCAACATAAAGGATAAAAGGCTCAGTGCCTTTAATCACTTACTCTTTCTATTGCTGAAAATAATGTCTAGCAAAAGTACTGAATGTAAACCTCATTTCTGCTCAGCCAAAATACAAAAGGCCCAACCACTGAAATTGTGGATCTGCTGGACTTCATCTCTGGGCTACAAGGAAAACAGAAGAGTTCTGGGGAAAACAAATGATCTTTACTGCAGTAGGAATCATAGAGAAGTGCAAATTACCGAGCAACTTCCACTGCTGAGTTTTTTCCTTGAATTCAACGAAAGGTGAGAAGCTGGATGGAACATCTACAAAGAGAGATGTGCACTTCAGAATCATCACACGCCAACACAACCCCTGCAGTTCCACGGCTGCAATGCAAACTGTTGAGTCAGACACACAGTGACAGCATTTCAAGTGCTTACATCCCCAAATGCACACCTGCCCAATAGGAAGGTCAGCATCTCCTGACTAATAGTGCAAGCCCAAGAACAGAACAGGGTAACAACCCTGTCAGCTCCAAGCTGTCAGATGAGATCCCAGGAACTTTACTGCATGGTGGCTATCCATGGGCTCACACTGAAACAAACCTGAGATTCACAGTAATCATCATCATGCATGGAAAGGCCACTGCAATCCACACCGTCCCTCCACTTAAAACTAAGCAAATCAGCACCACAGAATAAATTAGTTTAAAAGGAACAAGTGGAGCTTAGCTGGCCCAAGCCCCAAGTAAAAGCTGGGCCAACTTCATGTTTCCAGTGGATTGCTCAGAGCAGCATCTTATTTATTTGTCATTATCTCCAAAGGCAACCACAGCTCTTTGCACCTGCTTCAAACATGCTGCCTTACAGACACAGTTTAAACAGGAGAAACAGCCTGTTTCAGTTTCACATTCATTTGAATCAAGCTGGGTCTTACCTACTATCCTCATACAAAGTCTACCACAGTCAAGAAAGAAACCTAAAACCTATTACAGAAACTCTGTAAGCAATACAACGACTTACTGTACTGATGAATTAAAGACTGACTGAAGCCATAATATAAACCAGCATGGATTAGAACAAATGCACAAGCACCATTAATATTTCTGACAGCTATTCTTACCTCTGCTGTCACCTGTCAGATACTGCAAGGCAGGTAAAACCAGTTCAGACCAATTAGGGGCAAAGGAGAACCAGGTATTCAGTGCACTGGCAGGAGAAGTTTGCCAATCTATAACTTTATCCTCAAGCTGGAAAGAAAAAACAAGCATTCTGTTAAAGACTGAATGACCTAAGCTATGAATGCTCAAACAGCAACCAAAACAGCCAAACATTTAATGGGAAAAAAAGATTCCATACTGACAAGAAAAGATCACCTGACTTTTTCAAGTAACTGTAAGATGGTATTTCAGAAAACAGACAGCAAAAATAGGGAAAAAATTCCCCCCCATCACCAGGCTTAATACACAGAATTTATGTAATCATGGCCTGAACAGCAGATATGGAAAGACTCACGAAGGCAGGTGAGAGTTGTTACAAACAGATGTGGGTTGTCATTTTTTAATATGC
This sequence comes from Tympanuchus pallidicinctus, assembly GCF_026119805.1. Classification (NCBI taxonomy): domain Eukaryota; kingdom Metazoa; phylum Chordata; class Aves; order Galliformes; family Phasianidae; genus Tympanuchus; species Tympanuchus pallidicinctus. The sequence goes on from NW_026294748.1 coordinate 4,743,359, forward strand.
AACCACACAGGATGTGATTTACAGCAAGACGCTGCCGGACAAAATCTCTGTTACACAGCTACAAAAAACTCTGCACTCTAATTTCACTTTCTGCAAAGATTCTTAACCATGTGGGTGGTTCTCACCACAGAGAGACTGGCAGGACCTTCCAGAAACAGTATCTCCAGCAGAAGGAAGAAGAAGCTGGAAGATATTTCATTGACTCCAAGGCATGGCTTCATCTCTTCAAGAGGTCTTCAAATGAAAGAACACACAAGCAGAGTGTGAGCATCCTGAGTCTGAGATCACACATCATACAAAGCCCATCTTCATGTACAGAGTATATGGAGCTGAACATCCTCCAAGCAGTACAGAGCATTCAGGGCATTCAGAAGCACTTACTCCTCTTTGACAGATGACAGAGGGATGGGGGAATGGTCCTGAGACAGTGATGGGATCCCATGTGCACCGCTGAAAGAATCAGCCAAATCTTCCACCTCTGACTTAACGACCTTCAGCTTTTTCTTCTTTTTGTCATCCTTTTCCTTCACCTTTTTCTTGAAGGTTGCAAGGTCAAACAAAGCTTCAGAAATGATAAAAGGTAAGAAAAACAACAAGAAAGCATCTTACTATATTTCAGTGGGGACCATAAAATAACAACATCATTAAACATGTATTCAAAACCACACATGAAACAAACTTATTCACTATCTGCTCATCCCATCCTCCTACTCCCACCTGTCTTTCTTTTTTTTATCCCTCAACAGGAAAATCCCAGTTTCTATGCCAACATACATGAAATTAGAAAAGCGAAGGTAACAGCCCAGAGCAGGCATACAAATTAATTTAAAATCAATTAGCTGGAAGCATATTCAATGGAAACTGGGATTGTCTGTGTGCAATCCAAACTTACAATCCCACAGCAGCTAGCCAGGTATGCAAAGAGCAAAAGAATACAACATTCAGCAGAGCCACCTCCATCCTTAGATTTCACAGTCACAAACACCCCATGTTTATGCAGTGGGCAAGCACTGCTTCCAGCCACTGACCTGCTAAGGAACCTTTCCTGCCAGCATTTACACGAGTCATGATGTCCTCAAGAGTAATATCTGCTGTCACCAAGTCCGGGTGGTCCTACATGGGACAAGGGGGCAGAAAGGAAAGTCAGGAATGGATAAAATGCTGTGTTAGCAACAAAGATACAGAAGATAATCAAACAGTGAAACGCCTCAAACCTGTCTGGGATCAGCTTAAAAAGTGAATCACTACAACAGAAACAGGGAAGTCTTCAATCCCCAAGTGGAAAATGTGTCTCAACAACACACAGTGGAAGTTACAGAATACTTCTAAGCAGGTAACCATGCCCACGGGGTGCACATATCCATCAACAACTACACGTGTGATGGTAGGAACTGAAGGTGGCCACACGCCCTCCTTGTCAGACCCCAAGATTTCCTGTTCTCTTACAGGTTGGTATTTTCTCTTCTCGCGGTGTTTCCTCAGCATCATCTTCAGATCACTCTCACCAAGTTCTATTCTGTCTGCAGTGAAAAAAGTCAGAGATGAGACGCCTTTCTTGTTTTGCTTGGTTACTTTACAGACTCAGAATGCAATTTCCTATTCGTTCTCACTCTCAAAACCTCCAACTTACAGTAAATAAATATCCCTTGATAACTGGAAACTCTTTTCATCAACCAGTTTGTTACAACAGTTTCTATCTTTGTTCATTAGGTTTCACTGCTAACGCAGGTGTGGAAGTGAAAAGAAGTGAGCACCAAAGGCTCTGCAGCCCTGCTTACAGTAACCTTCAGAGGAATTCCCTTGCCACATACAGCTAAACAGTTACAACTGTACCATGCTACTGCTTCAATCATCAAGGACAAAAAAACAACAAAAAAATCAGCAATACTAAACAAACCGCAGATCCTGTGTTAAAATACTATTATTTTTTCAAGTGAAAACAAAGCATGAGAAGATTTGGATACTGTGGGGACTACACAACTGAAGTATTACATGATTTCTCATGAAACGACAGATTCTCACAGCAGATTTATTGCAGGCTCTCAAAGGATTCTCAAAGTAATCCTCACACCTCAATCCTTACTGAGGTTGGCATACCCCAACACCGAGGTTGTTTCTCACCTGCTGTTCTCATGTCCATGGTTGACAGTGTGGGTATCACCCTGAGGGGAACCGGTGGACTGGGACAACGTGAAGGAGAGCTCGGGGGCCAGGAGCTTAGATCTTCAATAGACAAAATAATCAAATAAATTTCTGCAAGTCTTATCAGTCCCAAACACAGCGAATCCCGTTCCTCAGTGCTTGTAAAGTCAGTAACACTGGAGTTTACCTCTTATTCCTCTACCAAATACGTTATCCTCACTTTAAAAAAAAAAGCCTTTTTCTCTATTCACAACTCACATCCTTACTGCAGCCCAGGGCATTACCTTCTTCATCAGAAGACAAAGCAGTATCTCCACACTCCTCTTTCACTTCCCTCAGAATCTTCAGGTAGCGCCGATGCGTGCGTTTCTCCCGCTCCTCTGCGTCATACGATGGTGAGAAATGCTTTCTCTTCAGGATCATATCAGGGCCTCCTTTCCTAGCTAGCTCCAGCAAGTGCTGGAAGAGAAGATATGCATGGTATGAGTTATCTCAGTTACAGCTCTGAGAATGGTCAAGCTATGTGCAACCCCTGCAAAGTATCACAATTTGCTGGCAGTTCTAAAATCAGCATTATAAACAATCATTCAAGCAGAGGGGAAGAAGAAGAGATCTTGTAAGAGATTTCTGCATCTTCCTTGGTACATAAAACACTGCACTACCACAGACCAGCAATACGTGGACTGTTCAGGACACAAACCATTGGTCTGAGATGTACTGTGCAGTTTGCACACCTAATGAAACATGAAAACTTCCCTTGTGAGAGCTACAGAAAAAATCAGCTCCTGCACGGTTCTGTATTCATTTCCCACATTCATTAACCGTGGGGTATTTTATACAGACTTCCCTCTTCACCCACCTCAATGTTTAAGCTTAATGCAACAATAAGCAAGCATTTACAAAGGATATATTCCAGTTGGCAGATTGGTTGACAGCAGTATCCATACAAGACTTTAGAGATCCTAAGTTGTTCTACTGTTTCCAATGAAGCAGTGGGTTGGTAAGGCTTTGTTAGCAAACTTCTGGTTTCACAGTGACAAATGTAGAAAAATCACAGCAGATTGACTCGTTAAAATACAGTGAAAAAAAAACAAATCAAGGGTGAGGTGGGCACAAAAAGGACACGAGAGCTATGAGAATTTTAAAACCTAAGTTTGACGTGCGTCTTTGCAAACAGAACTTCTAGCATTCTTATTTTACACAGGCCACTGGAAAAGAAGAAAAAGGAGACTGGAGAATTGCGAATGCACAGACAGCAAGGCACACTGCTGGAAAGACAGCCTGCCAGTTACAGAGCACAAGAAAGCGATGGCTGCGCCCCGAAGACACTCACATTGCGGGAAGCAAGGATCTGCTTGAGCAGCCTGTAGAAGTACTGCTGCTGAGAGCTCAGGTAGCGTTTGTACTGCGACTTCAAACACAGCTGCCGGTACTTCACAACTTCAGGATTGAAGTGCCCATCTGTGGTACAGAGGTAAAAATTCCTTCAGTTTTCGGCCTGAGAACTTAACTCTGATAACACACCACAATTACTGCGCTCACTGACCCCGGAAGAGTTTCTGGGCAATGTGCAGTGGGTTTCCAAAGCGGAAGTTTTCGCCGCTGAACAACGCAGAGATGATTTTGTTCTGATGCTCGCGGTTGTTTTCAGGAAAGTGAGGCAAGAACGTTTTGAGGTGTTCTTGCTGTGCATCTGTCAGCACCTCCTGCCACGTAGACAGGCTGACAACCTCAAAGAAGATCTCGGGCTAAAGAAGAGAAATAACAACAGTGAGAAAAAATGCATATGCATCTTTAGCAGCTTAAGCTCCTAAGGCTTTCTCTGGTTAAGTAACACAAGGCTGTCTCACACCGAACAAAACAACACTGTACAGAAGTTGAGGAAATAAATGAGATTGGTAGCAAGAAAATTCTGTTCCTCTGTGATCCCCACAATAGGAGTTAAAACACGCTGTTCGTCAAGGCTCTGCAAACACAAAGCACTACTCACGTCCTCCAGAAGGTCCTCGGGCAGACTGACTCTGGTTGTACCCAGCAGGCAGTCCTCCATGATCCGCGCCCCATTTCCGTCCCCGCATGGCCCCAGCTCCAAGGGGTCTGTCAGCATGTGATCCAGAGAGTCCATTCTTCTCTTTCCAGCTCCTGAACAACAGCAGCAAAACCCTCAGCACACCCACCAGTACCAGAGCTCCCAAACCAGCTACACCCCACGCTGACAACATCTGAGGGGTCACATTTGACAAAGCAGCTGTTTAAACATAAATCACACCATCAATCCAAGGGACACAACCAGAGGGAAACACAAAAGGATGTTCAACTGCAGCACACACTGTGCCAACGGAGGAATGTTTTTCCAGTGAGCACTGAGCACGTAACACCAACAAGCACAGCTGATCACCTCACACTGCTTCCTACGTGCAGAAGCTGCCACATATGGAGCGAAGCATCACGATAAAGTGACTACATTTATCTTTTTGGAGAGTCTTTGATACACAAACCGAAACACTGAAACTAAGTTCAAGCTTTCCAAAGCTCTGTTTGCAGGCAGGGGTTGATGGAGGGCCCTGCTCCCCTCGCACAGGACTTGGAAACAGCTGCGCAGCTCAGCTCTCGTCTCCCTTGGCTTTCTGCAGAGGCCGAAGGGGAGGAAGCACGCAGAGCAAGTGAAAGGGAAGAAAAAAAACAGGACAAAAATGGGTATTTCACACTGAACTGCCCGAGCTTCCCATCGCACGGCACGCAGAGGACAGCGGTTGGGCGCTGAGCAGAGACGACCGCCCCGCCAGGCGCCCGACCGTGGGCACTGCAGCACGCACCGCCGGGGGATTCGGCGGGCCGCCTGTCCCGCACCGAGCACTGGAGGCCGCCTCCCCCGCGCCCAGGCCGCCTCCTCACCTCAGCGGAACCCGCACGGCTCCTCCACCGGCAGCGAGGCCGGGGAGCCGCCGCCCGGTAAGCACCCGGCCTGCCGGAGCTGCTCCCGCCGAGGCGCGGCCTGGAGTTGCCGGCCACTTCCCTCAGCCCCCTCGCGGCCCCCGAACCGGAAGTCAGAAGGCAGCCGCACCGGAAGTGGTAACGCGCCTGGTGCTCTCGGCGCATGCGCCAAAGCACAGCTGCTGCGCCTGCGCAGTGCTGCCCTGTGGGGGCAGCCTCCATAGAACCGCAGCATCTAGGAAAGGATTTTTTTTTTCTCCTCCCCCCCCCAACCCCCTCCTGTCCCTCGGTGACAACGGACAGTTTTCTTAATTAACACTTAATTAAAAGCCACGGTTCCCCCCCCCCCTTCCCCACAGTGCAGGGGAACACTCACAGCAGCCCACAGAAACCACAGCCTTTAAAAAAAAAAAAAAAAAAGATTTATTACTTTTGTTTTTACATCTGCCAGGTAGCACAAGACCATTAACACTAACAGTCACCGAATGTACAATGAACATACACAATTAAATAATGGCAGGCAGAACACTGTGGGAAAGAGCTGAGCTCCGTCCCCAGTGCCCAAGCAGTCAGACAGGTCATTTCAGGGTGGTTTTTTTTTGGAGGGGGTAAGTGGAGAACAAAAACAAAACCACAACAGAATCCGACCCGGAACACCACACAGAAAAGCATGAGCCCAAGCAGAGCCCACGGCAATTCCCATCTTTGAGCAGGTAGCAGCGCTGCAGAGTTAAGCTCCAGGAGGGCATTGTTTTAAAAGACAGATCTCTGGGGTGGCTCTGGTTAAAAAACAATTATAAATCCTATGTCTTCTGCACTGCAGAAGTTGGAAAAAACCCATGCAAAATGTTGTCTTTGTCTTCTTTCTTTTTAATGGCCAGTCCTGCAGCACAACTGCTCTGCAGAGCTGTTCAGCTTTCCCCCCCCACACTCTGGGAAGTCACTGTACTTAATTACTTTGGAATGAAAATTCACACTACTTGATTTCCAGACATGCTTCTCCCTCCACAAAGCATCAGTTTGACCGAGGACACGATGAATCACTTAATGCTGGTGTCAAGCTGATGGCTTGAGTACACTGCTATTGCTGTGGGACAGAGCAGAAATTTCAATACAGCAGGGGTGAGTCCAAAGATGCCATTTTACAACTGTTTCCTGGAACACTTTGCACTTTTCAGCTTTGAAAAACTGGTACAAGAGCAAGCATCCTCATTCTGTAACCCTCCACAAAGTTGAATAAAGCAAAGTTGATGTGTTTTTTTTTTTAATTTCACATTTGCAACATCATTAAAGTTTGATACCAAAGATTTCAGGCTTTAAGACTTTAAAAATGCTCCTGTAGAGCAGCATCCATTTGCAATTATTTAATTTCCCAGTCTTCTACTTTCCTGCTGCTCATACCACACGTGTGATTTTTGTTCATACAGCAGACCCTTTCCTAAAAAGGGACACTGAGGCAAAGCCAGCATGAAGAGCTCCTTTCTATTCTCCCATACAAACACTGCAATGGCCTGTCATTTAAAAAGTGCTCAGCAACGTGATTTCAAATGAATCAAGGGGAATCACAGCTGCCTGGCTGCACTGCGAAAGTAGAGGAGCTCCCAAATCCACAGAACCAAGACTCATCACTGCACATGACTAAATGGGAGCTCAGGTCTTCAACGACTTACAGATCTCATTAATGCCCCAATTATTAGTTAATGCCCCACTACTGTGGCTGCCAGAAGTGAAATCCCAAGCACAAATTCATCTACACTTTGGCAAATCACTTCAAAGCTACCTTGAAACAGTTCTGGACTGGCCAGTATTTTGATCAGGGTTTCTCATCATGCACAGTCACTATTTCCACGCCATATTCATAGATAATGTTATTCACCAAGGGAATACATGCTACAAGGCTTTGCCAGCAAGTCACAAGACATCTGCTTTCCAAGTCTGAGCAGTAAGTTCTCTCATATCCAAGAGCTTTGCCTCCGTAAGGCCTGGCACCACAACCTGTGTACGTGTGTAACACTGCTCACATGATTCAACTCCATCTCAATCTGTAGAAGCAATTACACCAGAGTTCCAGATTTGCACTCAATGCAGCGTTAAGAGAAAATTAAAAAACTGAGATCCTCTTTCAGTTCTTCTGGCCTTTCTCAAGGGCCATTATGACAACACCTCTGCTTTCAATTCTATAAATAAACTTATCCTGTTATGCACTGATATTCTGGAATGAGGCTCCAAGCAGAACGAATGAACATTTAGACAGATACAGTACAGCCCATCAACAGTATAGATGGTGTTGTAATCATACTCTTGCAAATACCAAAAAGCATTAAATAACCAACCAACACGACCTGTGAAGGAGAATTATGTAAGAAAAAACCCACTGCCTTAAAAGAAAAATAAACAACACCTTTCCCTCTCTCCTGGTCCCTAGACATAACATGAGTTCTGTACATAGACCAGGTCTTGCAAAGCAGGCAACTCTTGCAGATGGCTTTCTGTGTCCTGTAAATAGTGGTCCACTGGTATTTTTCTTGTGTTTCCTGAGTCCAAGGCTGGTCATTTTAAGAAACTGTCCAAAAGGAATTAGTGTGTTATTAACAAGGTATTTGGAAAACCAGCATAACCAACTCTTCATCCAGTCTTCAAGAGAAAGATACATCCAACTTTGAGGTGGCAACAGACATGACTAGCCTGCATTTTCAGGTGGTGTGTTTCTATAGCCATTTCTCCTGGCAGATCTATTGTTAGAGATCACAGCAGAAGCTGCTAAGCAGGCTAAGGTAAACCTTTTTTTGTTTATGGGCAAAAAAGGTGTTTTCCCCTGCAAACTCTGGAGGGAAAAATAACAACAGGGGCTCCATACTACTGTTACGTGCTGCTATTGTTTTATTCCAAACATAAGGCTGTACTTATCCTTTTTCTGGAACTGCTTGGTAAAGTAGAATAGGTGAGACAGCATGTAAACAGTTTGAGGGTTGGAAAAATAATAATTTAATGGACTGCTTCTGCACGTCGTCACAGCTTCATTGCAATATCCATCCCCACACATACGCAGAGTCACCGCTTCACTGCTGCTCTTTTTCTCCAGGAAGTCTGCTCTCAAGTTTATATTCCCTTTCACCTTGGCTGCTGAAACAAAGACAGAGAAAGGAGTTCTGCCATAATCCAGCAGTTTACATGATGTCCTCTTGTTTAACAGCTCCATTATAAATATACATACAACATAACCTGCCAACTAGCCTTCAGAGGGCCAAGCTACTCCCTTACAATTGAAATAGTAGAGGGCTACCAGAGACACTTCTCAGAAGGAAAAAATTAGGGTCAGCAGACATGCCAAAAAAGTCCAGGGCAAGCAGAGGTTTCATTTCTCCTCTTGTCCTTTTTGTTAAAAGCTGCATAAAATGGCATCCCAGAAGGATTTTGAGGGTAATTCTTCATGGCCACTGAGGACTTAAACCCTCTTAAAGCATTAACAAGAGCTCCAGGATTTTAGCTGAAGTGAGCATATACTTTAAAACAGATGAGCTCCAGGATACCCATATACTTGGGCTGTTAGAGGAGGTGAAAAATACAGGTGACACCCCAAGGCTTCTTCACTCGTGTTCTGCTGAGAAAGTTCTTGGTTTAGTGATGTGCACTTCACTGCCCCCGTTTCCATTGGTGGTTGTAGTGATTATGTACTGGGTTGTTTGCTGCTGATTACTTGTTTGAGACTCCAGAGTATCAGTGTGGGTTGGTGGCTGGGAAACACCAACCTGTACCTCACTGGAGAGTGAGGAATTCTGTTTGACATCCAGATCAGGTTGACCTTCGGATATCACGTAGTGAGTCTGCAAGGAGAACACAGAAAGTCAATCATTTTGTCTTCTATATTTTCTGTTCTGATTATCTCTAAACTTCCTGCTGCTATGCTGAATGACATTTTGGCATAAATAAGGAATCTTGAAGTTGAAGATGTCCTGCTTTTAAATGTAGCTATCAGACCAGTGTAACAAAGCACTCTTGTCGAGGTACTTTGGACTACTTTGGTCCATTAACAGTTAAACTATTTATACAGTTAACTCAGCACTAGAAATTAAGATAGCAATTTATAACTATTCTGAAAGTCTCGTGCATTTCACATATGTTGAGCTGAAGTTTTACTTACAGTGTCCAATGTCAGTGCAGTACAACTGCTGCAACTCCTCACGTGGGACTGCTTATTATGTGAGCATTCAGTTAACCTCTACAGGCTTTAAGCTTGACATTATTCTAGATTTAAAAAAGCCTTTTTTTTTTTTCCTTACCTGAGTAACTGCTTTCACTTGCCCTGTGTTGACAGTGGTGACAGGTGTACCTACAGCTGTCTCTGTGATGACATACTGGCCTTGAGGGATGGTCATCATCTGGATCTCGGATGCTAAAAGATTGAAGCCAGAGAATCAAGGTCTGCAAACTCAAAGACCACCTTGAAAGATGATTATGCCTTGCATCATTAACAAGAATAGCTATGGAGGATTTGGTGTTTCATGAATATAACTGACATCCTGTTATCCTCCAAGAAATTATAAAATTACCATCGTAGCTGCAAGGATGTAAAAAAAATCATTTCACATCATCTCCACCTTCTTGATTTTTTTCAAGGGTCCACTCAAGTTTGAACAATCCTTGGACTAAAGGAATCCAGTTTGCCTGACCAGACCATGTACCAGATAATTATAGACCTACAGTAATAAAAGCTAACACAATCACTTTCATTTAAGGTAATACTTAAGATTGACAAGTTCTGAAAACATTCCATTTGTTGGTCAGTAAAACTAGAAAACAGTAGCCTCACATGCTAGCCAAACTTCTAGCTACTGCTGACACTTACAGTAACTCCGAAATGAGTTCCACGTGCTGGGAAGATATGTGTGCTGAACTGAAGATCCTTGCTGCTGCTGGAGGGCTTGGTTTTGTGTAGATGCAGCTGTCTGCATCTGCGAGGGGCTGAGTTCCTGCTGTGATTGTTGTGAGGAGGGACTCAGAGGCTGACCCCCAACCTAGGAAAAAAAAAAGCAGCAAGCAGGCTAAGGATTGCATACTCCTGCTCATTATCAATATAGCCTCCTTTAGTAAGGGAGGAAAATTGAGGTTTCAACAGCACACTGAGCACAAGAAGTACAAAGCTTTCCTCCACCTCCCCCAGCTTACATCTCTCCATGATCAATATTCAGAGATTAGTAAAGACAGACTGGCTTCCCAAAGTTTACACAGGGCCTGAGGAAATGGCACAGCTCAGAGAGGTTGACTGGATATTAAGGAAAGGTTGTTCACTGAGCTGGCAGTCTGGAACAGGCTCTGCATGCAAGAAATCATAGCGCCAAGCCTACTCCATTTTGAAGAAACATTTGGACAATGCTGTCACACACGGTTTAATTTTTAAGTAGTCCATGAGTTGGACTCATTGATCCTCTGATTCCAAGATAAAAAGTCTGGCAGAAGACTTAGACAAGAGGCTAAAAGTTATTCCAGAGCATGAAGAACTGTACTTCAAATATTTGAAGAATGCCAATTTTCATTTATATCTTTCAAGTGGTTGCCTCTATTTAATCAGGAATAGCTGTGAACTCACCCATTTCTGGCCATTTATCTCTACCCTCTGTACATTCTGAAAACACAACTAAGCCCTAGAGATTACGACGATCTCAAAGATGCTTATATAGCAATTCTTCCATGTGCAGTGCTTTAACTGATGTACAAAATGATTCCTGTGATTCAGGACAGCAATATGCCATCTGTGCAGAGAAGAGTGAAATACCTGCGATGCTGACTGAGCTGTGGGTGATGGCTCTGCCACCTGGATGTGCTGCACCTGGATGGCGTGCTGGGTGTACGTCTGGGGGTCATGAAGCTGTCCAACGTCCACTGTGGAGTGCTGAGACTGGTGAGGTGAGGTAGCCTAGAAAGAAAACCAAAGCAGAGGTATATATTTCAAGTTCTCTGCAGAAGCAGCCAAGAACTTTCCTTGCTTTATTTTCAACTGTTCCCTAACAAATCTCCCAGTACCGCAGCCCCAAGGAAGCGCAGGCTTCCTACAAGAGGGTCAAAAAGCATACAAAGCCTCCCAGCAGGTTACACACCTGGGCCACTTGAACAACCTGCAGTTGAATGTGCTGAGGCTGCTGCAAGCCAGTTGTGGACTGAGACACAGGGATGTACTGGATTCGCTGGTAGTCCCCCTGCGGAGTTCGGTAGTCCGTTGTGAGGGTCTGGGACAGCTCTGTCATTGCTTGTGTCAGCAAGTCTGTTGTCTGAGCAGTAGAGAGAGACAGAATATCATCCATAGTGCCTACAGGACTGAATACCTTTGCAGGGCGTAGTTCTTTCACTGCACTGAACCCAACACCTACACCACTGAGCCCAGCCATTGCTTTACAAGAGCTAAACCCAGCTAGGCTGATGGGTCACAAGCTGTCGCCAAGGACCATCCACTATCTAAATGCTAGTCAGAATCACTCAAAGTCCATAATCTTTCTTTTTTTTTAATTGTTGTATGTGATTTTCTGACTTAATACTTCTTTTGTTTGGGAACTTTGTCTACTTTTTCTAAGTGCAGGATTTCTGCTAGTAAATAGAGCATTGTTTTCTCAAATATACTCCACCTTTCCTCTTCATCTACCAGAATGATACTTCTCTTGACAACTGCATTTCTGAAATCCATTAGAAAATGTAATGAGCGAGTCTCCCTATTTCCAAGCAAAACAGTCTCTTATCCAGTTTCAAATAAAGGTTATAAAACGTTACTGATGGAAGGTTTTTAGAAGCTTTGCAGCACCCCAGCATCACCAAAGGACAGAAGACTGATTTTCTAGCCTCAGCTTTCACTTCTGTAGCAGCTAATGCATTAACACTGGAGAGATCAACCACCAGAGGTGATTAACACTCAGTACTGCACTGTCTAAAGGATTTCAGGAAAATCTTGATTCCTCTGAATGGAGTTTGATCCAGCCCTCTGTCTATTGTTGTTAAACATATCCTTACAATCCTCAGCATCTCAGGAGAACAGACTCTGAAAAATCCACGAGACATGGATTCCTGAATAAATCAGGCATCTTTGCAAGTATTATGTAGAGTCAGTGGCACATGTCTGAAGGAAATGGAATAGAGGAAAAGATAAATCCTTACAGCTCCAGGAAGAAATACACAACTCCTGGTCAAGCAAAAATACAGCACAGATTCAAGGACAGAAATGACCTCCAGTGGTGTCCTAACACATGTTTTAAAGTGATGCCTGCCAGAAATACTAAGAAACACTAAAGCCTGCTACCAGAGGGCTCCTATCCTGTTTGTTTCCCTCCAGTGATCTGATTGAACGTCTTGGATCCTTACCACGACGGTCTCTCCAGTAGTGCTGTCAGTGGTGAGGACTGCAGGAGTGGAACTGATGACAGCTGTCGCCAGGGGGGCATGGATAGCATTAGGGAGCTGAGCAAACTCTGGGTGCTTCTTGCGAATGTGCTGCACCATCTTCGTCTGCAGAGAGATGCAAAAGAGCACTAGAAAAATGGCCAGCAACTGAGGCTTAAGGTCAGCTGAAGTCTAACACGTGTGGACTGCAGCTTATAGGTTTCTCTCAGTATGACAGCATTAGGATTAGTACCATGGGATTTTTCTGGTCAGCAAGAAGGGAAATAAGATCACAAAATGTCTTCTGATTACAGCCACCTGATACAAAACATCAAACATCAGAATCCATAAGCTTTTGACCTCAGTGCAGCTAAACATTTGGGGCACCTTCTCCAAAGGCCACCTTTTCTTTGAATTTTGTTCCTCTATCCCTCTTCCCTTGCAAGTAAACAAGCTATCAGTTTCCAAACTTCTCCGTAACCACACACTGATAACACATCTCTTCTTTCAAGCTCATCCCCCCCATTTTGCCATAAAACTAGCAGGCTGCACCTACCTTGCCAGCATGCAGCATGAAAGTAGCACTCTGGCTCAGAATAAAAGAGCTCTACATGCAAAAGCCACAGTGAAAGAGCATCACTATGAAAAGAAGCTGTCCTCTGAGGCTATGAGATGCCCCCATACCTTACTGCTGTACTGTTTGGAGCAATGAGGACAGCAGACTGGAGGGGTGGCTATAGTGCCTGTCAGCTGGGTGTGGGTGCTCAGCATGGGATCTGGCTCTCCTGGGCCTGCGGGGCGCAGTTTCCGGATGCTTGGAGGTAGCTCAGCACCAGGATGGTTCTTCAGGATGTGAGCTTTGCGTTTGCTGGCACTCTTGTACACCTGAAGGGTAATGATTGGAGTTGCATCATTTTAATTTCAAATGGAAGCACAGAAATCTGATATCACTTCTCTTCACCTGGAACGTCTCTATGTTGTTTCAGACAGTGTTTAGCTATAACTCTAAACAAGTACAACATAATCAATAGATAGAGATACACATTCTAGCATTTAATCAGTCTGCAAGAGCAACTACTGTATAGAACATAGAAGCTATCTGAGAACATGCTCAGTGTAAAACAAAGCATCAAATCAGGATGGGAAATGAAGAGGAAAATCATCTTTGGCTTGTACTTAAAGGACAAACATCAGGGAAGCCAACAATCACCAAACTTCTACATGGCCCAGTGTTAATTTATCGTGAAGGTTGATGTCTCCATTCTCGCATGAGGCATCAAACAGCTTTAATAGCCTTAACTAACCACAGTCATTTTTTAACTTCTGAGGCATAAACAAATATGGTATAGTATTGTTTAAACACTATCATTTTTCCCCCCCTCTTTAAACAAAGTTAAAGAGACATGGCACGTACCAAGGGTAAGAACAGTCAGTCAGAATGCATTTTCTGGTACATAAAGGCCCACATACATAAAAAGCAAAAGGCCAGAGGGCAAGGACAGGAACTCAAGTGCAGAAGAACCTTCAGGCTCTACGAACACTGGGAATTACTGACATGTGACCAAGCAGCTTAAAATAAAAGGGAGATTGGGATTTTTAGAACTTTTAGAAGCAACAGAAAAATCAGGAGAAATTCTGAAATTATAGCTAAGTAGGATACTTAGTCCTGTACTGCAAAGAGTGACACAGGACTCTGGATGGGTCGCTGCACGCTGAATCTTTTAAGTCTTACCAACTCCAAACACAGCAGAAAAGAATAACTGCAATTTTCAGCTAGTACTCAGACTCTCTGGCCTAAATTCATTTCATCTCAATTTCTTTTGGTCAGTGCCTGCTGGCAAGCCCCTCAAAAACACTGCAAGCCCTGCCAGATGTTTTTGTGCAGAGACAAATTGCTCATACACAAACCCAGGACTGAGCTACATTCTGAGGGTCATTTCCTTACCTACCTTATCACAGTACTGACAGAAATAATCTCTGTTGGGTTTGATGATGGGCAACGTGAGCTCTGGCACCTCTTCTATTTTCATGTCTGGATGTCTCTTTGATAAATGATTCACCTTAGGGGAAAGAAACAGAAGAACAAGAGAGCACATTACAACTGGAAGCTAAGCAATCGCTTTTTGTCCTAAACATGGTAAGTGCCAAACCAAAACTGTGGTATTAGCCAGCAGCACCAGAAGCATTTACTACTGCAAAGGCTACTGTGTATTCCATCAGTTGCAAGGTAAACACGGCCTTGCTGTACTCATAGCTTCCCTCATGAAAATACAATGGGAAGGGTTAAAATAACTTGTCAGAAGTCTTGGGTAGCTGAGAACAAGCTGAGAACAAGCTACCCAAGGATCTCTGCCAGGAGAGATCACAACACTCAAAATATGAAAGCAGCAGCCTTGTTTGCAAGCATCCTTCCACAGGGCCAGTTACAGTGCTTGGCCAGCAGAGGCCCCTCCCGAGGAGCAAGAGAAAAACACATAAGCATGATAAAAGCTGAACAATCACTAAGGCTCAACCAACACTGCACGACACTGAGATGCTGGAGACAAGCAGACAAGCGAGACAGGCAATGAAATACACAAATGCATTTTGCTGAACAGAGAAGATGTACAGGTTTAAAGAAGGAGCCCAACTTCAAATCAACAATAAGATTATGCTGGTTTCACAGCATCGCTGTGTTCCAGCAATGGCAATTCTACCCTTATTCCTTAGCTAAGATGTGAGAAGTGGGGCTGGATCACGTGGGTGCTCACCAACATCCCCCTGCGGCGGAAGCCCATCATGCACAGCCGGCACTTGAACATGAAGCTCTCGTAGTCAGTGGAAGCGATGCGAGGCTTGAAAGTTTTGGAGCGGCTGATTCGGTCAGCTTTCTTGGCCTCCCTCTCTGGGTTGTGCATCCTCTGCATGTGCTCTCGCAATTTGTCTTTCCTCTACATCAGGGAATAACAGTAACAACAGCAATAACAACATCAGTAACACCTACTGCCATACTATTTGCTACGGATAGGAACCACAATGTAAGCTGTTCAGACACCTCTTCGGCTTTTTCTCTTCACTGCTGCTGTGAAATAGAGGTGCATGCTCAGCAATGGACAAGAAAGAACTCTTTGAGCTTAGGCTGACTGTTCAAAAGCTGAGGTTACTCAGCCACAAAAAGCAAAGTCAAGCTAATGCTAAGTTAGTGGCTTCAATAGAAGTGAACCCCTCCAACCTATGTGACCTCTATGTGACTAGAAGATTACATCACTTCATGCTCTCCAGCAATGCTGACTTCAAGTCCCACAGTGGTACTGAGTCTGTCCCACTGTTATTCAGCCCCTTTGGGCACACACTGTTCAGAATGCGCTTCTTCACCCAAAAGTGCTTTCCAACCCCCCCAGTATCTCAGACTGCAGCCATCACCCTTTACCTGGCTCAGTCTGCTCTGCCTGTTCTGAAGAAATCTACTAAGACATCTGGATGCCATGTGCTGGCAAGATGCATTCCATGGACACGCACACCTCAGCCAGAAATATTACCAATCCACTGGTGTATCAGAAAGAAACTTTCCTAACTAAACTGCCAGAAGTACACAACATAAGCACTTAGCAATTGAGCTGTTTAACGAGATGTTTCTTAATGAGCAGATGAAACTGTCTTAGAAATTAACTGATGAGAGACAAGATGTGAAACATGAGGCACCCTATTACAGCAGAGTTTGCTGGGTTGGATCTCGCCCCTTTTCTAGCAGAAACAAACTCTCACACTACGCAAAGCAGTGCTTGCAGCTTACACACATCCATTCCTCCCTCCTCAGAGGACGACCTTATCTGCTCACAGGGAGGTAAAGAACACTGACTTCCACTTGTACCAGGAGTGATCCAGTGAGGAATCACCTTACCTTGAACTGCTTGCCACACGTGGAGCACAGGAAGTCTTTGCGGTCCGAGTGCCGCAACATGTGGAGCCGCAGCTTGTCGGGGCGGCAGAAAGCCTTGTCACACTCTGTGCACTGATAAATCTTTTCCGAATGGAAACTGCGGACGTGTTTCTTGACCTGGAATTGCAGATGACAGAACAGTGGAATTTATTCAAATAAAGATTTGTGTGGTAAAACAGTCTCAGAAATTCTTAGCGGAAAAAAAAAAAAAAAATTAATCTCTGGCTTTAAAATAAATTCATCTTAACAGCTGATATCTTGGTGACACTTTCTATAACAGCAATTGCTTTCGCCTACTTTGAGACCAGCCTTCACTTCCTAAAGCATTCTGTGTTTCAAGGCTTTTCTTTCAAAAAATATTAATGAGGGTTCACATTTGAAATCCAAGCACCAGAAAAAAGAATCATAGAATCACCAAGGTTGGAAAAGACCTAAAAGCTCATCCAGTCCAACCGTTCACCTATTCCCAATAGCTCCTACTAAACCATGTCCCTCAACACAACATCCAGTCCTTCCTTGAACACCCCCAGAGTCGGTGACTCCACCACCTCCCTGGGCATCCATTGCAGTGCCTGACCACCCTTTCTGAACAGTAACACTTCCTGATGTCCAGCCTGAATCTCCCCTGCCGTAGCTTGAAACCATTCCCCCTGGTCCTATCACTGATGACACGAGAGAAGAGGCCGACCCCCAGCTCACTACAACCTCCCTTCAGGAAGTTATAGAGAGCAATGAGGTCTCCCCTGAGCCTCCTCTTCTCCAGGCTGAACATTCCCAGCTCCTTCAGTCTCTCCTCATCTGGCCTGTGTTCCAGACCCCTCACCAGCTTTGCTGCCCTCCTTTGAACACGTTCCAGGGCCTCAATATCTTTCTTGCAGTGAGAAAAACAGTGAAGAAAAACAGTGAGTGCAAGAGATCTGGCAGGTGAGGCTTTAAATCAGTACAACATCTCACCTGGATGAAGTCTGGAAAGCGCTTTTTGCAGGTAGGACAGGTGAAATAGCCATCGATGATATGAATGGCCACGTGATCTTTGAGTAAATCCAAACGGTCAAAGGACTCGGGACAGAAAATGCAGGAATATGTTTTCTGGTCCATGTGGAACTTCATGTGGCTCTCAAGAGAGCCACTGTTGATAAAGCCCTTGTTGCAAATGTCACAAGTCAAAGGGCAGCTCCCTTCCCGGCCGTGGAACCTCAGATGCTGATCCAGTTTGTCCTTTTCCCGGAAAGCCTTCCCACACTGGAGGCATTTGAATGGGCGGAAGGATTTCCTTATGAACAGGTGCTGAAGAGCTGCATTCTGAAAGAAACACAGAGTCCATTAGCTGTTGCTGGATACTGACCTCACAGACCGTTTCCAAGATCAAAAACAATGAATCAGTGAACCTGAACTTCAAAGACGCTCTGGCCACACAGTCTGCATTTTACAGAAGTGGATGCTGTGATGGATAGAAGGGAAATACCTGCAACTACACACTGAGTTAAGAAAGCAGAATGGAGAGGTTCCCCCTCCTGTCCACATCTCCATCTTTAGCATCGCATTCTTCTGTAAAATAGAGCTAAATCCCCCTCCAAAGAAGAGACCTGGGTACAAGAAGAGAGCTGTAGTTCCAACTTATGTTTCAGGACTGGGCCATGCAGTCAGCCCCACGCTGTTTATCCCTCCATGCAGAAGCAGGGCTGATGCAACTGCACTGCCCTGTACAAAAATCCACTTCTGTGAAGATCAGAGGTGTGCAGCAGTGGTTTAGCATTGCCTGGAAAACTTCTGGTGGAATGCATTTTTAAGAGATGCTGACCCTTTTTACTATTATGAAGAACAGAGTTTCAGAATACTACAGCAGGGGCAGAATGGCAGTTTTATAAGCATAGTAAGAACTTGAAAGCAATTTGTTCATCTTTGCCATTTAGCACGTATCACTGAAAGTGAAGAAGCTAAAAACTCATGATGGCTCTAAATCAAGAGAAACTCCCTCAAATTCTGCTGCCTGCTCCAAGGGAAGCAGACTAAACACAGTCAAACCTGAAACTGCTTTTCTTGGTATTGAAAGAAACTAGGAACACTGAACTGAGCAAGAGTTGCACAGATTTTTATTTAAGATTTAATATCCTAAAGTGCTGTTCTTTTCTTCCACTTTTCCATATAATTTTGCCTTAACTACAAGGATGTGCTGATAAGTCAAAAAGTTAAAGACGTGCTACAAGTTCTCAACTCCATGCTAACACACGTTGCTATGTGTACCTCAAACAACCTGACTACTAAGACAGCAGGCCAGGCTATTCTACATCTTCTAAGTCAGCACAGTCCTGAAAGCAGTCAAGTATGGAAATCACTAGAAAAATGTCAGTTGTTTTTCAGATAACTCTTCATTCTGGATGTCAGTTGCTTAAAGGACAACTATGTAACTGTAACTGATGATGTGGAAATCAAGAGACACTAAACAGAAGCTGGGCAAAACAACATAGAATGCAATGTTGTTATGTACCATCTGATCAGATACAGAAAAAACTCAAGAAAATAAACCTACCTGCAGCTCCAGCTGAGCAGGCAGCATTAAGGGAGAGAAAAATACTTATGTTATGCAATGGACCTGAAAACAGAAGTCTTGACTTCTGTGTTCACACTTTCTGTGGGCCTCAATGGGGGCCAGCACTTCAGACTGCTTTTTTTTTCCCCTTTACTTCTGCTGAGTTTTTTGCCTTAGGAAACACTAAATAGATCTTCAGTGTTTCATTTGTAAACAACAACTGCCCAGGAGGATTTAAAGGACCGAAATAAAAAGCACAGATAACCTTGAAAGTGTATTGTGACTTCTCATATTTTCTTAGATTCAGAGTTAATAATGATGTAATGTAACTGTGGAGCCACAGAGAGAATGAAATACCTCTGGCAAAAAGGAATAATTAGGGCAGAACGACAAGCAGGCAAGGATTGATATGGTGGAAAGTTGAGGAACAGGGACATTTGGAGCCTCACCTCACTGTACTCATCATTACAGAACTTAGCACCTTCCTTCCTTCAGCACAAAGGAAATGACTGTGCTTTCCTAATCATATCCCTGTCATGACACTTGCTTCCTCTGGGTAAACAGTCACCCCATGAAGGGCACGTTAGGATCAGGTCTGTACATGAAAAAAGGCCATTTGGAAGTTCATGTGTTTCTGAGATCAGTCCATAATCACTCTGGACAACAGAACTAAATTGAAATTAATAAAAAATTCCTTAGCTCAAGACAGTGTACTTTATTTCATTGGAAGAATAGGGTGGCTATATCCTTTCAATAGTAACTGACAGACTTCCATATTTAAAGTCAAACTCCACAGGCTTCAAAGCAGAGGATGAAAAATGAACTAATTCCATCAGGACTTGAACCTGGAGCACCAGAGTTCAATGCTACAGCTGGAATGAAAATACACACAGAACATCCCTGCCTCAAACCTCAGAAAAGCTGAGGTGAGTCACAAGAGATTGCTGGCTTTGAAAATGCAACCTCATGTGAGTAATAAGGAAGAACTACAGCAGTACAGGTTTCCAGATGGTAATCAGCTGTCAAGGCTTCCTACCTATTCTCTGGAAATGAATTACATGCCATACTCTTAAAATCAAGTATTTACTTGTTGATAATACTGAGGACATGCTACTGTGCATGCTGAGAACAGCTGAATGGAAGGAGCACTCACAGGGTACTGAACTCAACACAATTCTTCAGTTGTTAAAAGGTAATGGCAGCTAGTTTTCTGTTGTCTCAGCCTGATGCAATGAGAAGTGCTACACAACCATCAGTGTGCCATTCTGCCAATGCCCCTCTCTTGGAACATCACCGGGACTCTGCTAAACAAGCTGTTTAATTTGTAGATTTGGTGATACAAACACATCACTGAGGATCAAACCACCACTGCACACCTCTTTTTGTGATCTGCTTGTGATAAACGTTCAGAGGATGAACACCAAGCAGCAAGATATAAGTAACTTCTGAATTTCTTTCCCTTTCCTCCTGCATTTACTGTTTAACAAAACCTTAAGTTAACATCACAGCCAAACTCCTCCTTCCAGATATGCTGCTGTACTTATGGGGTAACACCACCACTGTTTGCATGCATATCATTGTAAACTGAGACACAAATCTGGCTCAACATCTTCCTATACTGAACTGTTACTCAACTCTTTCCTGATCTTCTCATCCCCTAAAAACTATGTCTTACCAAATTGCAGCTGTTCCCTTCTGTAATCAAAATTTTACACATGGAAGAGAAAGATGTTTGGCTAAATAAACCAATCTCACAGTTACATGGCTTGAAGGATTATTTGCTTGAATCATTTCCCTCCCACACACAATAGAGAAAAAAAACAGCTCACTCAGCTGACAGAGCTCAGGTTCAAAGCATTTGCTGTTGGTACACAAAGCTCTTAGCACAGGTTTTAATCTCACAAAGACAGACAGGTTTTCTACCCCAAGAAAGGATTTTATCACTATCATCAACTAAGCAGATTTGAACTGAGGTTGTGATTCCTCTTTAGCAACTATTTGCAAGGCAAGAGTTCAGAGAGACACAGATGGTGCTGTGAATAAGCCAGCCTGTGCCACAGCACAGATCCAGCCGGCTGTTGGAAGCACTCCTGCTTGCCAGCTTGGATGGACTGTGCTTGTGTGAAAGAATTACTGTGCTGGAATGGAATCAGCTCCAATTGGTGACCAGCTCTCAATCGCATCCCATGAGATACTTATTCTTTACATGAGATTTGTCTTCCTCTCAGAAGGAAAATTTGCTAGGAATGAGATGCTTTAATCAGGACTTGGAAATGGATACTGCAGTGGGAGAAAGGGACCAGCTGCTCCTTTCAGGCAGGTCCAGCATTCTCTGGGTTACAGCACATGGAGAGGGTGAGAGAAAACATGAGCCACCGTTGTCTTTGCTCACCCTGATACGCTTTGCTCGCCTCATGTCATCTGCAGTCATGGTGCTCTGCGCAGGCGCCGCGCTCTCGTCGTGCTGGGGCTGGATCTGCAGTGGGTGGCTTTCTGACTGCTGCTCCAGTGTCGGCTGTGTCTCTGATGGCACTGGAGTCTGTTCCTGCTGCTCCAGCCCATTCAGTGTTGCTTGTCTGGCCTCATCAAACTGCCCCTTGCTGGAAAAATGCAGCAAGTCCTGAAATCGCAAACCATACAGCCAGTGATTATTCCCCCCACCCACTGAAAAATGCTTTGATATCACTCAGCAGACAACCAGATTTCTACATAGTTCATTGTAAGCTATAAACAAGTGTCCACACTGCTCTATTCCAATATGTTTCAGTGATAATCTCAGCAGTTCTCCACCTACAGCAGCAACATTCAGAGCACTGAGGAAGCAGCACTGCAAGAACGTAACACTTTTTGCCATAACATCATCCACATCTGACTGGAGACAGGATCAAAATAACCCAGCTGTTAACAGCCAAGCAAGCTTCTGCACTACAGACCTCACCACTGCTTGAACCAAAGGTATGTAGGCTGACCTGTAAGAAATTTTAAGACCAAAGTCTGTAGCACAGATGAGACCTCCAGGAAAAGCAGGGAATCTCTGTCCCATTGAAACTGTTGTCACTTCGAATCATTATCAGGCATTGATATGCAGTCTCCCCTTTCTAGCAAACTAGCTGGAATGACAAACTGAAGAGTGATAAATGAGATCATTACACTGTGCACGGTGTGTTTTACCATCCAGTTTCCAAGTTCTGCACTCTCATCTACCCAGCTGCATATATTACTTATATTTATCACACAAAGATATTCTCTTCCATTTTAGCATGACTATAAAAGAAAAGGGAGGGTGTTGGGAACAGGAAACACATGCTACAATCCACATTTGTTTTCCTCATCAAGTCCAGTAACTCCTTTTGGATAGAAACCTCCAGTATGAGGAGAAAAATGAGGATCTATTACGTGTAAGGATACATGTAATAGATCCTTACATGTAATCACTTCTAATGCAACTAAGGAACTTAAAAGGTCAAACTATGAAGAAAAACACCAAGAGTGCAACAGCTCAGGGCTGGTACTGTTCAAACATAAATGGAGGCATGGGAGGAAAAAAAGCCAAAACAGCAAGATGCCAGGAATGCAGCTGTTATAAACCATTAGTGCTTACCAGACAGACAGATTCAGTAGAACAGTATTCTATCCAAAAGGTCCCATCCTGGCCTAGGTGGCAAATTTTCACACATGCTGTCATAGAACCGTGGTCATGACACCTCAAGCTCTCAGGCAGATGAACTTGTGCCAGTGGGCAGACATCCAAAGACCTGGGACACTTCCCTGCTTGACTTCACATGTGAACTAAATGTGGGCCATACTCCCAGGCTGGGAGGATGTGAGCCACCACCAGCCCAGAGCCACTCAGACAAATTAGCACAGGATTGTGCCCAGTGAGTCTTGACTCTCTGAGGAGCTGGGACTTGGAGCTGGCTGCTGGCTCAATTTGCAAAGAGAGTGGCACCATCTCAAACTGTATGCATATAATGCAAAATTTAGGGCAGTTCAGCATGCTCAGAAAGCAAATAGCAGGCGTTCAGAGGCCATGTATGCCTTCCTCCCTTTGAATCAGCAATGAACTGTGACCAAGTGAGATGCCAGAAGAAAATTACCACTCTAGACATCAGCTTTCAGCCAAGCAACAAAACTGAGCCACTGATTTCTTGTGACACCTTCATAAAAGGGTCTTATGTTAACCCTATGCCCAGTCAGCATTAGACAGAATTAACATTTAATTTATATCAATGTATCACATTAGGTTCCTGCAGAATATAACTAACAGCCACAAGCAAAATAATTTTGCAGTAAGTAGGCCAACAGAAGGACCCTGTGTTAATATTAAAACATCATAAAGAATCACAGCTCTACCTGATTTAATTCCACCAGCAACAGTTATAAGAGCAGGCTCTGACCTCATGTTCCAGAAAGGACAAACGTGAACCTAAATTCCCATTACAGTTTTACTGTCTAAATTACTTCTGTGATGCTGCTAAACAGCTGCAATAGCCTATCTCACTGCTACAAGATTTGGGATTAAAGTTGCTGCAGAAATGCAAGCAATTTTACAGACTTTATAGAACAGAAGTGACGTGCTCCCCCAGCAAAGACTCACACCTAGAAACATCACAATTTACTTGGGTATAAAGCAGGAGCAAGCTTTCAGCTTACACTGATGCCCTAAATTCTTCCAGTTAAACATTTACATCCCATGTGGTATCTTATTTTCCTCCTCCCCATCCCTCAAATATACCTGTGTTCCTTCTTCACACTTCTCTCCATTTTCAATGGTTACTTCCATACGCATGAATTTGGGAGGGCGTCCCGGGCGCCTGCCTGGTCCAAACCTTCTTTTTCCTCGCCCACGACCTCTTCCTCTGGCTCTGCAGAGCACAATGCTTCAAGTTAGACACAAGAGATGGATTTGGCATCTTCACTCATTTTATGCATTCTTACTTAGTACCAACAGCCTGCAACGAAGAACAAAATCTGAAGAAACTGTCACCAAAAACCATAAGCAGGTACCAACCAGCGCTCTGAGAAATCACAGCACAGAACACATTATAATTTACTTTGATCATTTTGGGACTGAGAGGACTACTGGATTCCAGCAAGTGCTCAGCCATGGCAACTCTTCTTCTGGCATCCCAGGGTACAGAGTGCTGGGAAGTAACTGCACCAGCAATCCAATTTAAAGCCTGAAGCCATAACATCCCTCCCCAAAAAAGCACTCAGACACTGTAAACTGAAGGGAACAACTCTGTGTCAAAACAAAACAAAACAAAGCAGCCACTTAACAAATTTCAGGAACAACAAGGCACCAATGTCTACTGTTCCCTGAAGGATGGTTCTAGATTGAGTTTATAATAGGTCAGGATAACTATCTTTCCACCTCAGTGGAGAGGCAAAGCACAGGATGCCTCATTCTTTGAGCTCTGTATCTGGATACACAGAAAAGGATCAGCATTTCACTTCTGCCATACAAAAATATTGCAGTTTAAGTCATTGTTTAAAACAAAAAAAAAACTTCACCAGCTTCCCTGAAGGATTTATTTTCCTTCAGCTCCTTCTGTGGCAAAACCTCTAAAGCCGGTCAGCTTTCTGGTGCTGTATTTTCACCTTCTTGGTGCTGAGCCATTCTCTCCTGAATACCCAAATTGGTTACTAATACCTGCAGATATCAACTCTGCAAACCTTGAAGAGCAACAACATTATACAGGGACAAAGCTAAAGCTTTCAGTACCTGCTGAAGAAGTCCAGCTTCTCATCATGGGAGTTGAGGTGCTGCTGAAGCTGCTCGGAGCTCATGAAACGACGGTTGCATTCGTAACACGGCCAGTTCTTCTCTTGCTCTCTGAGAACTGTGTTCCATTGGAAAGGTCAGTAACAGCATTTCAGACACTATCAATTAAATGCCTCATTTTTTTTTCCCCAAGCACTTCTATCCCGGGCTGTATTTCTCCACTCAAGTGGAGACAGACTGCAGAACACTCAGCACAGCTCCACTCAACATTGCTTTTAGCAATCCCCTCTGCCCTGTGACACAACTGCAGCTCCTTGTAGGAAGACAAGAAGGTCACTGGGGAAAATTCACATGAATTAGGTACCCAGAAGAGCACCTACAGCATTGTGTGGCTAAGTGTGGTCAACAGAAGTCTCTTCAACCTGAAGCAGGAGCATACAGGTTCATTTCTCAAGTACAGAAACACTTCTTTCCAGCAGCTTATAGGCCCCATACTCAAAACCAAGTTTGTCACCCAACCAGCATCACTGCACACACAGAAGGCAGAAAAGCCCAAGTTACCCTTGCGTTCCTCCTCAGATATGTCATGGATCTTCTGGTTCACAAACTCCGCGTAAGAGGCAGCGTACCACACCTTGAGTGGGAAATACAAGGGAACATAATGCTTCCTTACATGGAAAAGAACCAAGAGGAATTCATTTGAAAAATGTTTTCTATGCAATACGCTTACTTTATTCGCCCTGACCCTAATTCCTTTTTCTCCTTTCGTCCCTGCTAATAAAGCTGTTGAGCTTAATTTACCTCCATGGATGAATAGAAGAGCTTAGCTTAGAAAGCACGTCCACGCAGTGTTAAGGTACAGCCTCCTCATACAAATGTTAATCTCACACCTGGCTACCACTATTTGAAAGGAAAGGAAATTCTCCTCTGCAGATCTGACTGCACAGCACTGTTACTTGGGAGGGCAGTTGTACCAAAAGGAAGAGTTCTGAACTGCAGGGATTTCCCATGTCTTTACACAGACAACAGGCAGCACAGCACGCAGAGACACAAGTAAAAGTGTTTTTAGAAGCAGAAGTCAAGCAAGATGGTCCTGCTTCCCAGAACAAAGGGCTGCCAGGCTGCAGCCTGCTGGGCTCACTTTTAAAGTGATTTAGGAAACCTTCAGCACAGAGCTACGTGAACAGCCAAGTTTACCAGAACCTAGAATCAGATGCTTAATTTTACCTCAAAATTCTTGTGTCACTTTTCATCTTGCTGTTTACTTAAAAAGGCTCAATTTTAAAAGATGTTCTTCAATAAGGCATGAATGGATTTCCAGCATGAAAAACCTGGGCAAGTTTTGACTGAGTCACAGGTGTTTTTGTAGCAGTGCTATGAGCAGCATTTCTAAGACCTTGGGAGACTTGCTCAGCACGTACATTTTACCTGGTAGGCATCTAACGAGCTGGACAAAGGAAGAAACCTGGAGCCCCCAGACAACTCACCTGTCATGCAGTGCTCAAGTTCCACACATTCATACTGATGCTCACTTGGCAAAGAAAACACTGTACAGGCTAGGTAATTACCCCAAAGATTTTACCCCTAAAGACACTACTGACACATGAAGAAAAATGGTGCTTTCACAAGGAGGTCTGTACAGATCTAATTGAAGCCTGATTTCAAATTGATTTTAGACCAGTTGAAAAATGCAGTTTGGATACATTTAGAATAGATTAATAAGGTTCCCAGTGATTTGGTTTAAACAAATTAAAAACTGATTCCAGGGAAGGAAAAAGTTTCTGCTCTTAAAAATCAGCAACAAGCGTTTAAGCAGGCTTTTGGTTTAGCTAAGTGTGTTTCCAACTTCCTTCTGTTAAACTGTAAGAACTCATGTGCAACAAGAATGCTCTGAAGAACAAACCATTTGCTGACACTAGCTTTTCCCTTGTCACCTCCCCAGATGATGTTAAGAAGGAAGGCTGTCTCAGCCAGCCATGCTGCTTTGAGCTCAAAGTAATCAATACATTTTTAGAGGGAACAAAAAGTCACTCGCAGAGCAGTCACAACATCCTTTATCACTTTCCACATGCAAAGTTTCAAAAGTTCCAGGAAAGCCAGGTAAAGTGAAAGATCACATTCACTTAAGCACCAGAAAACATGTCAAAGGCACATAGGACTAACTGGAAAGGGCATCCAGAACTAAAAAGAATAAGACTACTATAATAAAAATTAGATTGCATCAGCAAAATATATGCAGTGTAAAGCATGACAGTGACAAGCAAATCATTTACATGCTCTAATTTTAAGCTTCCTCATTTTATGTCTCAGCCAAACTCATTTAAAACCCGTAAGTGGCTGACTGCCAAGTTCAGTGACATTTGATTCAGGCCACCACGTGCTTTATCACAGGAAAAAGCCCTAAAAAATGCTCCAATTATTTACAGCAATCATTTCTGGCTCTTGGAGATGTGCTTATTAGGTAGCAATTGAAATCGATTCCATCAGCAGAAACTGTAAGCCCACAAATACGAGCAATGCCATACCTTGAGTTCCTGTTTGGGCTCCACGTTTTTAATGGTTGTGTAATAAATGTGGTGGCCATACTGATAAGCAACCAGGTTCTGCTCCAAGTGGTTTTGAGCTGGACGCACAAACATCATCCAGTTACAAAGAGCCTCACTAGAAAGTTCAAACCACAGGTCCTCTTGTAAATCTCTGTCTTTTCTGTCACCTTTATCAAGAGACACCTGTAATAAGAATCAGTTACACATGACTTTCTTGCAGCAGATTTGAAAGAATTCCAATTTCTAAACAAAGTCTACTGTGACTACACAACATTTACATCAGAAAAGCAATGAGCACATAGCTGATCTCTTTGCCAATGGGGATCCAAGAACAAGCAGTACACAGGAAAATACTTAGACACAGGTAGTGATTAGAGTCAGGCACAGTATGTGATGTACAGCTGTGACTGAGGCACAAGCAGCTGAACTTTCAGCAGCAGACACAGCAGATGTTGCCCGATGTTTCTCACTAGCACACCCACTTCTTCTATTTCAGGCCTCTCAGTGCCTCAAGCTGTTAAAAAAAACAAAACCCACTTCTTCAAATGAACTTCTGAATCTGTTACTGAACCTGTCTGTACTCCTAGTCAGACACTGACCACTGCTGTTAAGACTGTGGACCATACATCAAGCAAATACTAGAGAAACTCCTATGATCAAGCCAGTAAACAAGAAATAGAAATTAGTGAAACCCAGTTTATCTTGTGCCAATAGACTTGGCAAGGAGAACGGGAGAGAAAAATCTCTCCTCTCCCCTACATCCTGGGGGAGGAAGAAGGGAAAGGAAGAAAAAACAAAATAAGTTACAGCATGATGCAAAATAAGGGCTGCAAAACATCCTCAGACTATTTTTATGTCTACATGTTGCTTCTGCCTACATGACAGTGATTCACAGCACTGCATACTTGAAGTCCTATACATCGTAACACCACAAAGTTAGAATATTCATCATGATTACTGCCTCCTTGATAAAAGGACAGATTTGAAGCCAAAGCAAGCTGCATATTTCTGAGTTACATTCAGAAATGAAGCAACACAGGCACACGTCCAGTGAAGCAGTTGATCAAGTCGCAGCCACTGATTCAAATTCACAAAAATCAAAGTTCAAATATAAATTCCTCTCCTCAGCACACGCACACCCTTACCTTCAAATGGATATAGCAGTCTTTGAGCTCAGTTTGTCTAACCAGGGGTCCTTCGACAGGTCCAAACTGCGTGCGTTTGGGGATACGCCTTTTGGAGAAGACTCCTCCCAGAAACCTGTCTATGTAGAGCACCAAGGGGAGGCTGGCTCTTGCCTTGGTCAGCACAGGCCGGTTTGGGATCGGATGCAAAGGTCCATGTTTTGGACACACGGAGGGATGTGCATTATTACACTCTTCACACCCTACAACACAAAGTCAGAGAGGACATGACTGTCAGACAGACACTCACACACCAGCTCAGAAGAGACAGCCTTATCACTCTAAGCATCTTCGTCTCAGATACAGGAACGTTCATTCCAATAGTCTGCCTGTCTTTTAAAAGATTAGGGAGGGTGGCCTCCCCCAAAATGAAGAACTATCTCACTTTGCCTTCTATGTGACAAAGCCCAACGTGAGCATACATTTCTGGATATAAAGGGCTTCAGTTATTACTGTGAAAAATACGAGAGATCTTTGACTCCATCTAGTAGGCCTGGTGAAAGCAAAAGAAAGGGCAGCTGAAAAGCTACATACTACTTCACATGCTTACACAGATCATTGGGATCAAACGGTCGAGGTGGATCAGGATCCCATTCATCCATGTCAGTGTCTTCCCCATCTTCATCATCTTCTTCGTCCTCGTCGTCTTCCTCTTTTGTTTCCATCCTTTCCATCTGATTCTGCAGCGGTGCCAGAGGGTCAGAACCATCCACTGCCTCCATAGGAGGCAACACCTGGTTATGCACCGGTAACGATGCCTGAAGACAGAATTCACAGAAAGCAATCACAACTGGTTCACAAGGAAAAACACTCTTACAAGCTCCTGCTAGCCTATCCTTTCTGCTTTCTCTGGTAAGGGAAAGGAGGAAGGAAAGTGACACTACACGATACATGAATGCTGAGTGATGCTTGAAATCCCTGCTGCTGACAGTCACTCAGGACAGCTCTGGCAAGGCCTGACTTCAAGGAAGAAAAAGCTGAAGTCAGAAGGTCTGGATGTTCATGAAAAGTTTCAGCAATGGAGTCCAAGCTCTCTGGAAGTTACACAGAGCCTAAAGCTGTATTTCAACTTGTTTTGTACAAACTGTCAAACCCTGCACTTTGGTACATTTTTTTTCTCCTATCATACAATCAGATGAAAACAATCTCCAGAACACATGTGTAAAAAAAGTCAATGAGGGAGGAGATCACACCAAGACTATTTTATTCCCTCACTGTTTTAATGATTTTTTTCCTTGACTTCCCCTACATTTTAACCAACATGCAATGCACTGAATATCCATCTGCTACACAGGTTTCTCAGGTAGGGAACAAGAAACACCAAACACAGTAAAGCTGTCAAGAGATTGGCAAGGACACCCAGAGGATGTTGGTCCTATGTGACAGTCAGAGTTACAACTACTGTTAACTTTGTTTCTCAAAGCAAGGATGATCTTAAGGTGCTTGCTCAAAACAAAACAACCCTCAGATGAGGTTTCTCTGTGTATCAGATATGATCTCTTGAGAAAATAACACAACACATTCTATGGTGAGATGAAGACAGGACAAATCTGTGCTAGGGTTTTCTGCATCTCCTCCCATATCACTCAGACACAGTTCATCACCTGAGACAATGAAATCAGTGTACTTTTGCATTCAAAAGAAAAGGGTGCCTGGCAACTTACTCTATCTGCTTGTTGACCCTGCTCCAGAGCCATTTGCTGGGGGGATTCAGCAACGCTGCCGAGCACAGACAGGTTGGTGGGATTCATGCTCTGAGCAGCAGCAGGCAAGAGCACAGTTACCTAAAATTATAGGCACTCATTTTAGCACTGCATCATTTCCATTTTTCACTTGTACACGGGCAGAGCCCTGCATGCAAAGCTCCCTGGAGTCCGACTCTAGGTCAAAATCTGCAGCATTTCAATGACGTTTTTGGTATGGATGACAGACTTGCATAAAGCCTAAAAAAATCCAGAGACAACAGGAAAAAACAAAACCCAAATTGAAAAGCTTCTCAGCCCATGTCCCACTCCTTTAAGCAGAAGCATTACCCAGCCTGGGCTTCAAAGAGGCGAAAGCCAAGCGTGATGAGCTCTTTATTCAGCTCTTGGCAAACCACTCAACTATGGCCTTTGTCTCTTCCATTTCCAAATTTACTTCCCTCCTTCTCCATTGAAAAATAAAATGAAGAATCATCTCCTGATTTCATCTGTATTCCTTCTTCTTAAGTAAACAAGACATTATAATGACACAGAGGTGTACTGACCTTGTTGGAGGTTCAAGCACTCAAAGATGAGAGAACTCCAACAATTTCATTACATTATTTGGCCACGCCATCCATTTTTTGTTCAATTTTATACCATATCTTAGTGTAGCAACAGGAAAATTAACACATTATCACACACTGTTTCCCATTCATTCTGTGATAAAGCAGAACTGAACTCTCAAGAATCACCTCTCCTGTCTTTGGTGCTCTGCTTATCTATGCAGCCACTCGTGCCAGCACACTGCATGACTTTCCATCCTTCTCTACAGTTGACATTATGTGGCTGCAAGTTCATGTCTCTGACTGTTAAACAGCTTTGATGCTAAAATTAAAGCCTCTGCCCCACTACAGAGTGCACAATAAATATCAGATAGAACTGAGAACAGTGAAGTATGCCAGCACTAAAGGAGCACACAAGAAAATTCATAACATAAGCAGATAGTTTTAAAACTTCAAATCTAGCTTAAAGATGTATTAAAAGTAATTTATGAAACTGCTTATAAACCTACAGGAAAAAAAGAATAAAAAGACTTCAGGGAAGTGCATGAAAGCAAATAAGAAACCTCCAGGATCACAGCTGAACTGCACACTGCTGCCATGGTGGATGCCAAGGGGCAACAGAACAGCATCCTTGTTCAGCAGTGCCAGCATCCAGAGGCTCATACAACCTCACATCTGTTTGCACCACATATTAGCACTCCTCACTGCTAATCACACCTCAAACATCTCTAATTTTCATTTCCATGTAAGTTCCAGGCAATGCAAATACAGGCATTATTTTAAAAGGAAATTTTAAAGATTTTTTTTTCTTTAAGTAAAACTTTCCAAAGACAAAGATGCCTTTGTTCAGGGATGTCCTACATGAAATGCTGATGTAAAAACACCTGCAAAGGTAATAACTGCCATAATGAGATTGTTCTGCTGGGACTGCTGCCAGCCTGAGAAAGGAGGGCAGCCTGAAGACACACAGACAAGAACTTCTGATGCCCTTGGTGCTCAACATATTAGAGCAGCAGCTCACAGCCTACTGTCAGAGTCACCTGCACTGCAGGTAAGTATTCCATCCCCCCACTTTCATCATATATTTACTGGAAAAGCTTGCTGAATAAGCTTTGAGAATTTTTTGGCTTTCTGCTGGAACAAAACTAATATGGCAAAAATATTCAAAATGACACCTTCAAAAGACAAGCAAAAAAAGCAGCTCACAGCTCTGTGGCATTCAGAGTTTCCAGTCTGTGTCTCAGTTTAGGTCTCCTTTAAACAAGCAGCTTTAATTTCAATGCACATTCAACCCTCCACTAAGCCAATACACACTGTAATGACAGCATTAGCAGTATGGTGATAATTCACATCTAACACACCAGTGCCATTCCAGGGGCATTTCTATTCCCAGACCACTTCCTACAGACAAGCATGTCAACCCAGGGAAATCCCCCAAAAAGAAATAAACCAACAACTGAGTTCCTTCAGGTTCCATGCTTATTTGCCAGGGAAGTTTCTGGTAGATTGAGAGCTTGGCTCAAAACCAATCTCTACCCCTTGAAAGCTTTTAGGGGCTTCTAGGTATTTTGATCAGTCTGTATGGGGACAATTTCTAACTCAGTCATTGCAGAATGACATTAAAGTAAAGTCAGATGTATTAGCCTGCTGACTGACTTAAAGCAATACTGTTGAAAGATTTCTCACGATATCTGGGACAGTAAATTTGTATTGGTGTTGAACATGTATTAAAAAATAAATTCATGCTTTTTATTGACACTGATGCACAGAAGGGCCAAGATAACAGTCTCTCACCAACACCTGCTTTTTGTTCACCATCACTGGGAAGATGGTAAGTGACTGAAGGTTGTCATCTTGCTAATTCAGAGTAAGCTCTTTATGCTCTGTCACTGATGTTCCTTATGATTTGAAGCCCAAAGAAAACGATCTCTTCTTACCTGCTGCGTGGTGGCATCCTGCTGGACATAAGCCACTTGGGATGGATCTGTAAACAGAGTCTAGACAAAGTGAAAAAGGTTTATCAAGCTGGCCTTGGGTTGATCATTCCCAACGCAAGCATCGCTCTGTCACCAAAATGCAATCCCCATTAGAATAACTGCTTTGCTGGCTTTCAACATGCCTGTTAACACAGCAGACTCATTTTTCTTCCTCCGTGTTCAAAAGAGAGCTCTTCAAAAGAGAGCACGTGGATATGAGCACATCCTACACATGAATTTGGTAGGGTGAGGATGTCTGCCTTCATTTAATAGAAGACACGACAACTCCAGTATTCATATGCTAGTCCTCAAGAACAGCTCTGCTGGGAGAGCTGCTACACCAGAAGAGCAAAACTCAGAGGAACACTAAGCACTGACAGCAGCTTGCCTGCTTGCTTGGCCAACATTTGAAACACCCGAGCACACAGCAGTCTGGCTCCAGCAAACTGAAGCACGAGATGGGAAGAATTCCCTTGGTGCTTTTTGCAAGATAATGTCTCATTACTACAGTGCATTTTTTAATTTAGACAAAGTGATAACATTCAGAGAGTTGCAGATTCACTTGGTCATTAGCTTCCTGGGAGATATCCTCTTGGTATCTTATCTCAGAACAGCCCACCACATAGGAACTGCTTTTTATATGGCTGAAAACTGCACAAGAGACAAGATCATGCCACAGAAGCCTACGCCAGTGCTGCTGGCAGTGTCACATAGAGGCCCTTAGCAGCAATATTGCTCTGTTCTGTCCAAGAACATAAAGCACCCTGATGAAGCATGCCTACGTGGGTTTGTTTGTTGGATTTTTAAAGTCTATCCATGCAGAGGTACAGATGCATGCTATATTAACTCCATATAAACACGCTCTGTCAGAGGGGAAAAAAAGCTTTGATATTCCATATAATTATGAAGAAAAAATAACTGAGGCCTATGCAATCAACAACTTCTGTGAAGAGAGATTACAAAATTAGATTGAAGTCACCAGGATCCTCTGCAAAAAGGCAAGGCTGTTATTGTTACAATTAATAATTAAAACTGCACTGCGCAAACAAGGACTCTTCCAGAAGACACAGATCTCTCAGCTTTTTACCAAATACAGGCAGAGGCAGAATTTCTGGAGAGACTATTAAGCATTTTCAGAAACACTTTTGATTTAATTACCACCCTGTCCACCTTTAGTGAAATAACAAGCATTTCATAATTCATAGCCTCAACATCCTTTGATTACCACATTTGCACATCAGACCGAAACGAACAGCATGAAGTCCCTGTTCAGCAAGGGGCAGATAAAAGCGTTAGGAGTTACTGCCTGCTATTTTGCAGTCACACCGCTCGCTGGCAGCTGGCTTTAATCTCAAACAAGCCTGTTTTATTTCCTAGATGCCATAAGGGAGGGGTGGGCTCAGAACCACACGTGCCTGCGTAGCTTCCACGGGATGGATGTAAACCAGCGTGTGCTCCGAGGTGTCCACGGAGGTGTACGAGGTGCCATCTGCTGTGTACACCACCTGCTGGGAGGGACGCTCCTGCTCCTCGCTGTACACAATCTGTGCCACCGTCCCTGCTTCTGGGACAAAGTGCACCTGCAAGAAAAACAGACCCTGGACTGAAACGGCTGCAGGAGGCACCCACCACCTTATGCCCCAAATATCGAACCAGGTGTCAGGAAAACAACAGAAACCTCAGCACATAATAGATACGTTTATAAACTCATCTGAATTACGCTAGCAGCATAGAAATCTGGATGTAATAACTACCACTGGTTCCAGGTTTTACCCTGCATTTTAACTCAAGACCTTGCTGGTACAGAGCACGCATTCAAACAAGTTTTGGAACACCTCTTGAAAATTTGTAAGAGAAAATATTTGGATTTGAACTTTGAACTGTCGATTTGAACTTTCATATGGGATTTATTGGTACACAGAAATGCAATGGAAGCAGCAGCAACAACAGCAGAACAGCAAAGTCCTAGCATGCAGCAAGTGAGGACTTGCTCAAATGCAACAGCCCCACATATGCAGGGATCTCCAGCAGAATCCCCTCCCCTCCAGTGCCAATCTTAAACGAGGGCTGGGAAGGGGTGGATCCTGGCTGCAGCCCTTCCATCACTCAGTGTATTGCATGCACCTGAGCTGCCCTGTGCTGGCCCTGCCTTCCCACCAGGTGCTCCACCCCTGCTGCAGGCTGTGCCTCAGCATTGCCACTACGTGCACTGTTTATTTTCTATCTTGCTTTCTGGATTTATGATAATTACTTCAGCTGGTTCCATAGTTGCAAGAAATTTTTCTGTTTGATAAACTGGCTAGCAGAATCTATTAACTTTGATTATTGCTTCAAGAAATAGGATTGCAGCTATCACAAGACAGCAACAGTATGTTTGTGATTGCTTCTGTGGAGCACAGACACAGCATCAGTAGGCAATTCACCTGTTTAAACAGGGAAACAACTGCAAACACGAAGCAGTGACTCCAATGGCTACTAGAACAGTTACCTCCAGGGCAGTTCAAATGCAAATACATTTATTTTGACTAAAAGTCACCTAAAATAAGCCAGAATTACTAAGTCCAGTGGTAATAGCAACAAACTTATCTGCTGACACCTTTCACATGTTGAAAACCATTTTCAGCGCACAGAAAAAAAATAGTAGGAAACCTAGCTTTGGTATCCACATCCATCACCGTGTTTTCACATAAAATAAGGCCACATCTGCAAATTTTATTTACTTCATTTCACCCTTTAGTTTGTTTCAGAAGACACCTGGCACTCCCCAGGGATGCCAAGCACTGATTCCATACAATAAATCCTTATGCAAACACTACAGTAAAAATGCATGCAGTGTTTCACGTTTGGAGTGCTCTGCAAATACTGATCAAACCTTTTAACTGCCACGTGCAAATAGCAGCACTGTGATCCCACTGCACAGAACACGGGTTACTGAAGGCTGCTTTTCTTTGCAAATTTCAAAGCTGGAAGTTACCAGAAAAGCCACGATTCCTTGGCTTGTGGTTCTAATGACATGCAGTGCTCCCTTCATAACATATTCAAAGAAATAAATCAGTCTTCTAAACATTCTCAGCTGCACTGTCTCAGGGATGGAGGGACTGGCTGCACACAGCAGAATCTGACCACATTAGTCAGTGACAATTAACATTTCTCTCTTCCCCACTACCCAGATGTCTGACTGGAAAAAACTGTATTACTTTCCTAAAAGGTCCACCCACAGTTCCAGCTGATTCAATTGATGCCAACAGAATGGGCTGCCACAGACCACATATTTTCTTAATATTCATTAATCCTTTCGCTTTCCCACAACCGTATATATTTATTTTTGGACACTGGATGCATACTGCTACTGGTTGGTTTCATTTCATACATTTCGAATGCCTGTGTGCTCACTGCTGTGGTCTGCACAGCTCACTTTCTGGAATCACTACAAGCATGTTTCTATTTCCTCTCCAATACAAGCTGAGTTTCCAGATAGTTTCAAAATAAAAAACCAACAAAAACCAGCTGAATGGGAACATCTGATTGCAAAGCCACTACACTGAGCCTAATCCAGCAGAACCAGAAACAAAGGCAGAAGTCACCTGAGCAGCATTCTGGTCCTGCTCAGCAGAGTCAGGCCACACCTGAGGACTTTCTTCCTTCGAGTCCATCTCCTCCCTGCCGTGGTGCTCCACGATGGGAAATAACTACTGGAGGAATGTCTGGCTGAATAGATTCATCTCTTCACTGTGCTTCTACTTCCAGAAGAGAAGGGGATCTTCAGTAACATGGCTAGAAAGAAAGGAGATGCAGATATGAAAACACACGTGTAACAGCCTGTTTTTGTTGTGATCACTGAATCACAGAATCACACAGTTTTTGTTGTGATGGAAGGGAGCTGGAGCTACCAGCTACTGCTCTACAGCAACACACTGCAGAATAAAGCAGGCTTCGCTTAACTAACACAGGCATTCTCATCTTCCACTCTCAAGCACGTTGCCTAATTATTTTCTCCTTAACAGGAGCTGGGAAGAACTCAGCCATCACACGGAAGGGTACTGAACTCCTCCTGCACATCCCTCCTCAGCCACAAGCGTGCAGCAGAACATTCTGCACGTGGTCCTGCTGGCACACACAAGGTCAGAAAGCAATTAACCGTGCCCAAAATCAACATTAAACTTCTAACAGGAAAGGATGCATTCAGAGATGCATTGCTGGCCTCACACTTACAGACAGCCTTCTCCTCACACAGAAGGGCAGCTGGCATTCAGGTAATGTGACAAAGGCAACTTTTAGAATAAGAATAATGAAACGTAAACTCCAATTGATGCAAGTCCAAAGATCCTGACAAACTGCTCTCAAGCTATGTTTTATTCACCTCTTGCAATTTTACTGAGGCCTCTCAATCTGCCACTGGGAATCTCAGAAGGGTTTGTTTTTTGGCTCTGGCGATTGGTTCAGTCAGTGGTTCAGCACCTTACCAGTTCTTCATCTCCAGTGCCACACTAAATATCCACAGCCCTGGAATTAGCACGAGGCTGAGCCCATTTCGTTTCTCAGTTACTCCAATTAGCTTTGCTTTATACTCAGTGCCTCCCTGGACTGATCCAACGCCAGCACCCTGCCTGTGCACCACGAAGAAAGCAGAAGGCTCCTTGCTGATGCTTTCATTCATTTGCATTTTAAATGCAAATTATTTTAGTCATATTTTATTCCCATAAATGCCAGCAGTTGGCTCCTCAACGTCAAGCTAAAAAAAGATAAGGAAAAAAAGCAGTCACTTTGTGCCTTCTGCTGATTTCACCACGAATGAATAAGCTCTGCAGACCTGAGCACTGACTGAACCATCGGCCTCAGCCAGAACGTGGAAATCAACAGCACAGAAACATCACTGAACAGAATATGGGGGGTGGAAATAAATTCAAGAAGAAATTGCATCACTTCCACGCACACAGAGTTTGGGCAAGTTATTCCTGGGCATTGCCAGAGCCCAGCATTTGCTGTCTCATGCTGAGCAACACACTACAACACGCAGCTCTCACTTATTGGGCTCACACTGCATCAGGGCCTGGGATAAATGAACAGAAATGCTATCTCTGTTCTCGTGGCTCATTACGAGGCATCCAGAAAAGGCACCAAAAAGGAAAGAAATTGATGCACCTGCATGCTATGCTTTAGCTAGGAGATCACCTTAATATGGCAAAAAAGAACTGCAGCAGTGGACAGTGAGCACCCAGCCATGCCTTCAGAGTGCTGAAACATGGCTCGATTACAAATAAACATAACTTATCTATTACAGCTCACATAAGCTGTGATATAGTGGGAAACATCCATCCTTACACTTTCATCCTGCTATCTCAAGGCTTCTCGCTGCGTTATTAAGGAGAAAATCCCAGGATTAATCCTATCTAATCCACCCACTTCCACTGAACTCCAGGCCTCGTTCCATTGGGTTCAGACCTTTTGGTGATTGCAGAACCACCGAGGAACAGGGCTGTGTTAATGGAACAACAGCCTGAACAACTGCACATCAAACTGAATGCCTGCCTGCCAACTTTGTGCAGCTCTGTTCATCCCAAACAGCCCTTGCTAAGTAATGGCAGTCAGAAACAAGAGCCAGCTCAGGTCATCGGACTAACAACAGCCAGTAGTTTAATCAATTAACCAAGACTTAATTGCTCACAACTATAAGTGGCAAAGGTTTCACGGTTTGTTGTTTTGATCTTTAAAATAACAATAATAGAATTACATCGTTAGGAAGAATGCAATTAAATTAATCAGAGATTAAATGAAGAGAAAGGTATGGAAATGGCTCTCTCCACACGGTGCAACAAGTGGGAGCTCTGGCTGAGTTTCCCCACCACAAACACTGGAGGTCTGAGGGCAGCTGCTGACTCACTCCAGCAGCTCATTTAGGCACAGATAACTTACAGCTTGAGTGGGAAGGAGACTCACGGTTCCACAAGGGTTTTAAATAGATAAAACTAGACGTGAAGATTCATATCTACCAGAAAAAAAAGTAGAAAGATGGAAAAGAAAGCAGCATACACAAATTTCAAGTTTTATCCTAGTTCTGAAAATTAACACATCTCAAATGTTAGGGAAAAAAGCCAGGATGAGCCAATTCAGAGGCTCAGTGGCGTGGTTTCTATGAATGGTGCCATTACCTATGGGTGTTTCCCAGAGAAATGAGATACATGCAGACAGTTGTGTAGCAATAGCAGCCAGAGAACACGAGCTGCAGGATCTGTTGAGCTTCTGTACTACAAAATAAGGGCTGGGATCCACCCCTCTGGGATGCTACACCACTGCTCCATCTCTGACTTCTTATCAGTTCTGTCACCACCAAAGTCACTCACAGCGACACCACCAGGCACCTGAGGAACCTTCCCTACACCGAGCACAGAAATACACCACCAACTTTGTTCCCGTCCTTCTACATAGGACGCTCCCTAATTAATCCTGCATGACCTGATTTTCTTCCTCATATCCCCCATCAAAGATCATTACAGCTGTGACACTGACAGCCAGAGCGCCTCAAGATTTTAATGATTCCCCTGTGGGTTTCAATCAGCAGAGATGTCGCGCAGCACAAGGAAGCAACAGACGCCCAGCTCAGCACATACAGCCTCAGCACTTTATTCCTATCAAATTAACTGCAGAGGAACCACAATGAGCACGTTAGGCCCACATTAACCCTGCTAACAAGAGCACTTTGGGAGATGCCTGTAAAGAAAAGCACTTTTCTCACAGGGTCTAGCTGCAAGCTTTGTTAGTTTTCTAGCAGAAGCATGAGACTTCAGGCTAAAATCAAAGTGCCAATATTACCACACTGGCACACAAGGGGACATTGTCTGCTTGCTCTCTGCACTGTTTGCCCCCAGACTGTGCTTTGCAGCTGCTGAGGTTTCTCCTCATACAACAAGGCACTTCCAATAGAGCAAAACACACAAAAACAGGCACCCTAATGGGGCACACACACTTTGGGAGCTGTCACCCATCACACGACCTGCAGTTCTGTCACCACCCCAACACTTCAATACAGCCAGATAAGCAGCATGGACACGAGCAGGAAGCAATGACAACATGCTGAACCATTTACAAGCATTTTCCTCTCCAGAATAGCAGGTGTGCTTCACCCAATCCATACTGGGTAAGGACATGGATTGGAGCAGCAGTGGCTACAAATACAGCCCAGTAGCATTGCAATGCATCAGAACAGCAAGGCAGCAACAGGATGCAGTGCAAACGTGGCATGATAGCACAGCTCCATGACTTCATATCATTACAGGACCTCAGCACAGCTGCTAAGCATCTGATCTGGAGTGCAGTCAGCAGACACAGAGCAGGAACAGAACCCTCATCTACAACTATGCACCAGAACACCCAGCTGCCTGCCTCACCAGGTAAGTGCAGGTAAACCAATAACCTGAGCAGGAGGAAACTGGTTCATTTCAGTATGCTGCTCATATTTACCTTCCTTTTCTTAACACCCACTGCAGACCTGCAGCTGCCACAGACCTATGGCCTTCATCTTCAGTTCTTCCTCATCCAATCCAGAATGCTCATTAATGGTGATGCCTTTCCTCTGCATGGAAAGCCTCTTTGCCTTTGATCTGCTCTTCATCTCCGCGGAAACATTACTTGAGAACTCCTGCTGACCTCTACAATACACTGTAACCCCTCTCTCACATCCCAGCAGTATCATTAAATCAGCAGCTTTCCCCATTCGCGGCGTTCGGCTCTGGATGAACTCTGCTCAGGGCAAAGCACCTCATTCACCACCAACGTCCTCATCAGCCTTGCCATCCTCAGCAGCAGCCATCCAGCCCCAAAGGCCAAGTGCTGATGAAAGCACCGCCTACCTGCAGGCAGGCCTCAGCATCCGCAGCACAGCACCCTGAAGTGCCCCTGTGACCCCATCAGCTGGGAATGGGATGGAGCAGTGCTTTGAGAAAAGGGCTCAGAAGAGGTAAAGCAGCTGCTCTTTTTATTTGACATGCAAGGATTTCTGACTGAAATCGACAAGTGAAACCACACAGCGCTGCAAAGAGAAGTTCAGCTCTGAAAGTCATAAAAAGGATCAACAGCTCCTGTATTCACACAGCTGCTGTTAGGGAATGAGACTTTCTTTCAACCATTGGGCCACGCAGGAGATACAAAAACTCCTGAGGCTTCATCTGCAGAGAGCTCTCCAAGTTCAATTAAGAGCATTCTGCTGAGGAAGCACCAGAGCCAGCAGCTGCCAAACATCCACCCTGGTCCCTTCTTTGAGATGGCAGCGAGGGGGGAACATTAAAGCTGGGCAAAGGGAGAAACCTGCTTTCCTTCGCAGGGAGTCATAAAGCCACTGCAGTATCTCAGATGAGAAGCCACTTTACAATAATGGCACATAAAAAAAGCTAATGTGATTTACTCCCTAGTGTAAAAGAGGCTCGCATACAGACTGGAGTTCCCTGCAGCAATAACAGCAGTGGCTATTAGCTTAATTCTTTAAGTACTGAGCTCACTGACCACTCTTTCCCACTGTTAACCATATGCAAGGACAGCAAGATTGCTACAAAAGGGGGTTTTATGACCACGGGGTCTTCCTCCAGCTTTTAATATGAAAGTGATTTACGATACTCAAAAGGAACATCACATGTGCCTGCAAAAGCTATATCCCACACTTAAGTTAATTACCCCAGCTTGCCTAGAAGGCAGAGTTGCTGCATTTCCTGAGGTTCCTTGGCAAGGAGGTGCTCCCACTGCAGCAGCACGGCTGGGAAGCACGCTGGGGTTCCAACCTCATTGACTACTGAGTCACGACTGCTGGCTCTTCCTCTGCATCCTCATTCATCAAAAACACACATTGTTTCAAGGAGCTCAGCTCCTGTGCATTGTCTGCACGTTAATAAGCAGGGGAGGGGAGGTAACATATAGCCACAATATTTATGTTTTATTGGCGAGTTAGAAATAGAAATCATACACAGGGCTGGGACAGCAGAGATTATTTATTTCCACAAAAGGAAAAATGGCTTCAATTTATTTAGCCATATAATAAATAGAACAACTCAGCCAAACACCAACTCACTCTTTCCTCAAATCGCACATAATGAATTGATCTAGCTGCATCCTTGCACCACATCCATCACAGCACAACGAGATGGAAGAGGCCTCTCAGATCTCCAAGAGAAGTCCTCTGCTGCTGCACCAATGAAAGGGCTCTTGTGATGTACTGAAGGCACTGCCCAAGCTCCAAAAACAATACCACAACAGCAGCTATGCTCTGGAAGTAGCACATAAGTAGCTACAGGTCTGTTTATCCCACAAAACACAGGAGATAATCTGGAACTGCAAGTGAATTCCAAGGCAGATTTACATCCTACAGGAGAGCTGCACAGACCTGGCTCCAGACCTGCTTGGATGCAGCTCCCTCTCTAGATGAGATGTCTGTGCAGCCTCAGTTCTTGTATGACCAAGTGTTTCTCACAGTCTCTGTCCTTCCTGTTCTCAGTAGGAAGAGAGACAGGATTAAAATTTATGTTTATACACATGTTCTTCTTAGTCACCCCTATAATTGATTTCTTCCTCCTCCTCAGCTTTCTGAACACGTTATTATATTTTTTGTGTCATTTTCTTCTTTCCAATGTTTTGTGTTCTCAGGTCCCTGTGATATCCTCAGCATCTGCCACTGCCATAAACCACAACTCTCAGGCTTCAGCTGCTCCAGGTAGTGACCTCATTTACTTAATTGATTTGGTTTATAAACGACAGAGAAGAATGATAAAGGAACAAAGCAGGGAAGGCACTTCCTCGAGAGTAACAAGAACGAAAGCATCTGTAGCAAACTGTGCCTACACTGTTGCAAATGCACCTTTTTAACTGAAAACCACACCACCACACTCAGCTCCATTCCTCCTCCATCGTCTCCTATTCCTCCTCCCAAAGCCACCACCACTTAAAGCTGCAATTTGCTCCCATTCCTGCAAACTGTGCTGCTTCTTTCCTCCCTCTCCCACCCCTCTGCATTAAATCACCGCTTTCAAATGACAAAACCTCTTCTCTGCACATTAAGAAGCAGCCCCAAGTCTCGCCTGCTGCAGATCAACTGCTGGTGTGAAGTGCAAGAGAACAAACTGAGAACAAACCAGGCCTCCTGAACACGACGGCAGGTGCTGACCTAACAGATCAGGCCGCTTATCTTTCTATGGTGCACTGACACAAAAAGTAGAAGTGGCAAACAGCTCAGCTCTCGTTTAAGCCAAAACAAAATCCACAACGTTAAGTCAGCCTCCATAATGAGCTACACTTATAAATTAATTACAATTTTGTTTACACAGCTGACAGCAACTGCAGGTGGTCAGAAATGCACTGAAAGTAGCTGCTTACTACAAAGCAAATTAACAGAGCTAAGGATTTCCTATGCAGGTTAACAGCAAAGAGAGGTGCAGGATGAGAGCAAGCTCCTCACACCAACTTCTTGTCAAGAGCAAGCAGCCAGTTATTCCATCAGATAACAACAGTCACATCGATATCTCATCCCACACCAAGGTAATAAAGCTGTCTTCGTTTCAAACAGCTCACACACAAGAGAAGAACGCACGCAGCAAAGTGCCAAAAAGCATCACATTCCAGGAGACAGGTTATTTGTGTTAGGACTAACTTGAGAAATACACCTCCTTACTGCTCCTAAAAATGAAGGTGTTACGAGGCTTGGGACCACCAACTACTTTATCACAACAGAAGAGCCCAATAACCCTCTTGTAAAATCAGTTGATTCACAAGCATTTCATCTTCTGACTTGGCCAAGAGGAAGAAAATTCGATGATTGAAAGAAGCAATAGAAGAAAAAGTTCAATATAGTCTCCATCGCCATCAAAACTTGTAAATAGAAATATTGATATGCTTTTCACAGGGATAGGCAGCACCGAGCTCACTCGTCCTTCGAAAGCCCATAAGGACCACGAATACAGCAGTAATGTGACGGAAGCATTGCGTGCAGATAACCAAACAGCAAACACTGCCCACTCATTTCAGTCCTTCGGCTGCGAAGATCGGGTTCAAAAACAAAAGACCTGGGAAGGAGGTTTTCAAGTTTTGGAAAGGCTCCTTCCAGGGATCCACAACGAGCAGCCTCCAAACAACATGAAGTTTCTCATGCAGGATAATGAATCCTTTATGGGGTCAGCTGCCTTTTTACGGTCTACAAGACAAAAACCCAAGGCCTCATTTTTTCCATTTTCACTCGATAGTTTAACACTTCCTCAATGCCAGAGCAACACAGGAGCAGTTCCAGCGACTCAACACCACAAACCTTGAAAGCAAGAGGCCCCATCAAGAAATAAATCAGTCACACGTAACAGCCAACCCACGGCCCACAAGAACGA
Organism: Tympanuchus pallidicinctus; assembly: GCF_026119805.1. Lineage (NCBI taxonomy): Eukaryota > Metazoa > Chordata > Aves > Galliformes > Phasianidae > Tympanuchus > Tympanuchus pallidicinctus. Next base: position 4,787,276 of record NW_026294748.1, read on the forward strand.
GCTCATCTGGCTGAGGCAACCACCGACACTGCTACAAAAACCAACCTGAGCACCACGTGGGCAGCTATCAGAGCCCACACACAGAAGCTACACGTGGCCCTCGTTCTATCCTGCAGAGCACCCAACACGGCAGGAGCCACAAACAGGGGGCTGATCCCGCTCTGCCCTTGGCCGGGCCCACCCTGGTACCTCCAACATGGCGGTGAGGGTCGCCAAGCCCTTCCCACCAACCCCACAGCCACCCCACAGGAGCCGCTCCGCAAAGGGGCAGCTGAAGCCCGCAGGTGCCCCCACCCGTCCCTTATATACTCTCCTCGCCCCACCGCAGCCAATCCGAGGAGTGGGGCGCAATGCCCCCTCCTCTCTCTAAGCCAATGGCAAACGGGGGCGCGAGGCACGCGGCCAATCAGGTAGGGGCAGGTGCGCCCCTTCCCGCCGCCGCTCTCCTCAGTTTGACCCCCGCCGCCCCCCCCCAGCCCGACGCTCACACAGCACCAACCACCGAGGGAGGCACCGGGGGGGGGGAAGTGGGGCAGAGGGGCAGGGGCTGCCGGCGAAAGGCCGCGCCGAGCGGGCAGAGGAGAGGAGATGGGAAGGCCCGGCTGCCTGAAGGAGGGGAGCCGGGCTAAAGAGCGGGCCGAGGAAAGCGAGCGGCCCGCCGTAACGGGGGGCTGAGCGCCCACAGCACTGGGGGGGAACAAGATGGCTGCAGCACGCACGCACACACACATACACACACATACACACCCCCCGCCCGTAGCGAGGTGCCGGGGTCCGGACTGTACCATCCGGGGAGGGGGGCAGGGGTGGGGGCAGCCCCTTTCCCTTCGGCCGGGCGGGTGGGGGATCCCGGCTGGGGCGGGGAGCGGACCGTACCTCTCCCGCGGGGTTGGGGGGGGGGGGAGGGGAACGATCGCGCCCTTCTTTCCCCCCCCCCCCCCACTCCCGGGAGCGAACGGTTTATCCCGGCCGCAGCGCTCAGCGGCCGCCAGGTCCGGGCGCCATCTTGGGTGCGACTAAAACAACGCGGCCGAAACCCCCGGCGCGGCCCCGCGGCGGCCCCGCACCGCGCTGCCCTCCCGGACCGTCCCATCGCGTTACCTGAGGGGGTCCCGTGCGGTTGCCGCGTCCCGGCCTCCGCCGCCGGCCCCGCTGCGGCCCCAAACCCCCCCACCTGTCCTCACCTCACAATGGTAGCTGCAAAGCGGGAGGGGGGGGCGGCCGCCCGGACCTCATTACCATAATCTGCCTGGCAACAGTCAGCGGCGGCGCGAGCTGATTGGCTGAAACGCCTCCGCCCGCGAAGATGAGGCACAAAAGTCGTCGAGAAAAGACTCTGGGGCAGGCCAAGTGTGGGGGTCGGGGAGCAAATGGGGGGGGGAGGAGGGGGCCGACCCACGGGGAGGGGGGGAACCGCTGCCCAGGCCTTCACCGCTCCCCCTCCCCCCGGATGCTCGCCACCAATCAACGCGCCGCTCTCATCTCCGCACCGCTCCGCAGAGGTCCTTCCCGCCAATCCGAGCTCTCTTCTTATCGCGGCGCTCCGCCCCCTACTGGGGGAGGCGAGCAGCGCCCCCTGCTGGGAGGGCGAGGGAGGGCGGAGCGCCCTCTGGCGGTGGGGAGGAGCCGCGCTGATTGACCGCTCTGGGGAATTCAGCTAACGGGTCACAGCGGTGGGGTTCATCGCCTTCCTCCTGTTGCAGCTCTTCTTCAGGAGGTGTTTGTGTTATGGCAGCGTGCAAAAATACAGCTTTGCTCAGTCCCTGTTCGCCATTAGCATGCACTCAGCAAACTGTGTGAGCTAGTGGCTTAGGAGAGACTTCCTAAATAAGATGATATGAGTGAGCATCCTTCAGTTTAATCCAGATTGCTCCACATATGGTTTTTGCACAAGCACACACACAAACCTGGCCTGCTGTGGCCCAGTGAGCCCATACCAGGGGAGGGCAGGTTCTGCTGCTTGTCTTCATCCTCTGCCCTTGGAGAACGCAGCAAGCTCAGCTCTCAGTGCAAGCCACTTCTCTCCAGTCCCTACTGCAGCCCTTTATACTGGGGCACAGAAAGCAGCCCGTATTGCACTGACACGTCCCTTCCATGAGCAACCAAGTTAAAAAGAAAAAATCAGATACAAATTCTCTAACTCACACTCAGTGACTTGAATTGTTATACAAGAAACATGTTTGGAACTGAAGTGAGCTGAATTTCTTACCCAATTTCCTTATACCTTTTTCTCTGCTCAAGTCCTCTGGGCAGTTCCTTGTACTTACAGAGTCAATTTCTCCCTTTATCCTATAAAAACCAGTCTCAATTTCATTATACCATGCTGAAATGCTGGGATAACAAATAGCACAAGGAAATATACGAGACCAAATAAAATTGCTTTATTCCCCATATTCCTCAACAGCTATCTGTACTCATTTTAGGAAAAAAAAAAAAAAAAAAACCAAAGATTTTCAAGTTGTCCTATTTTATTTGGGATTCCTATGAGTCTCCCTAGCATTTCAGCACTGACTTGCATACAACCATGCTATTGTGTTACGTTTCCATGCAACCCTGTGGTTGTGCATTTGAGCACAGAAGAGTGTAGGAGGACTTCAGGGCTGTCCTTTCCTGGTACATGGGTCACGTTCTGAAAGTTCTTCATGGGTATTTTCTTCCCTTAGCTTAGAAAGGCCGATTCAGGGCAGGCGTTCAGAGGACATAAGCTGCCAGATGCAGAGAAGACGTGCTGCTCCGATTCATCATCTGCCGTATCTGGAATCTGATGTAATGCCCATTGTATTTCCCACATTTAATTCATTCTTTGTTTTCCTAATGGCCTCACGCTGTCAGGGCGAGAAAAACCTTCACGTTAGGTTGATTTATTTCTAGTCTTCACAGGTAGTCCCAATAATTTCCCTATTCGCCTGTGTTGTCTGGAACAGCACCATAACCCTGCACTGAATCCTTTCTCTCATCTCACAGGCCATCAGGTCTGCATCTCCATCTCTGCACCACCTCGTTTGCACGCTGTCCTCCTGCCTTCCCTGCTTTGTCATCCCCACGGCCACTGCAAGGGGACACAGCACTGCATGCACTCAGCTCCTCCCAGTGAGGGCCGTGCTCTCCTCCCTCCGGATGGAAGAGCACAGCAGCTCCATCTCATCTACTCACCAACATCTGCCTGACCCGAGTTGCTCTCCCAAACACCCCCATCCATCCCTTTTGCCAAGTAAAGGCACCATCACAAGTTTTTGCCATAGAAGGCAAACCTCCTGCTTCCTGGGCCACTTCTCCCTAAAGATGCTCAACAACCCCCATCTCCCTCCAGACCTCCTGCAAAGCTTTTCTGAAGCTTTCCTTCAGCCCACACCTCTTGGTTGCCCGTTTTGTTGGGGTTATTTGATTTTTTTTGTGACATTGTCCCATCTGAGAGGCATGTAAATTAAAATGAGATGAGGAAAAATGCTCGAGTGCTATAAACTCATCTGAGTTATGTAAGCAGGCCATGACTGATGGCCCCACTGACCTCTCCTGTCTACATCTGTGCATGATAAGTAGGCACTCACATCCAGACTTGCAAATTAAACTGTGTGGAATTGGGCTGTGCATTGTAGTACCCACTGAACTTCCCTCACACAAGGCTGATTTAAAATACCAATCTAGAAGATGGAGAAAATGTTTGTTAGAACCTTCTGAATTATAATGCAGCCGAAATGTGATTACTCTGCATTCTGCTTGGAGAATATGAAACATGGTGAAGGTAACGATATGAGTTTACTGATTTAGAGCAAGCCATAATAAAGGTAATTAAGATTGCCTCATGCAAGACATACAAATAGAACATACAAGTGTAACAAAGTGCTCCTGTTATCATTCCCTCCAGAAAAAAAGTTTCTTTTAAATAAGCCAAATTATCCTTTGCGTTCAGCACAGAAAAGTTCCACCAAACAAGCTGGGCTGTTCTAACAGCATCTACCCAATAATCTCCAGATTGCTTTGACTTAAGAGGTAAATTCAATTTGTACCATTAAAGAAAGCATTTCATCACATGCATTCGGTTCAGCTACCTGCAGCTGCTCTGCACCCACAGTAATGTCATTCATTCCCCAACATTTAATGAACATAGGCAGAAAAGTGAATTACAAAACAATTCACGTGCTCCAGAATGGGCTTTCCTGTGCACTACACAGAAATGTGCACTAACTCCTAGGAAAAGGAAGCTTTTCAGTTCACCATGAGGACCTATGTAACAAAGCCATGCTGGATATAGGAATTGGGATGGAGCTGCCAACGCAGCAGTAAGGAAGAACACAGCTGTTCCTATGGCAGTGCCTGCCTGCCCCCACTGTAAGGCTGCTGCCTCTGGCAGGGACTTCAGACCTGAGTTCAGCAGATCCCACAGGCACAGCAGCAGTGCATGCAGGCCACGTCATGCACAGAACACCAATGCAGCAGAGTCGTTCTTCACTTTTTTAATTATTGGAGCATTTCCCACAAATCTGCACTGTGCAGATCGAGCTCAGCTTCAAATCCAGGTCAGCCCCTTCACCTGGGATTGCTGGTAATGGATCCCTATGTCCTCCTTCCTGAGCAGCCCTACAATGGGGACAGAACCCGGCCCTGCTGATGCTTTGCTCTGGTCCCTGTGTCGCCCCTGCCCTGTGTCTGGTTCTGTTGATGCACTCTCATTGGCAGCAGATAATTCTGTGCCAACTGCTAAGTAACCAAAGGCTATTTTCCTTTCCTCCCCATTAAGCAGCCTGGGATGACTCAAAACTATTAATGATGCTTTTTGATATTTCTGAGTCTGCTAGAAGCTGAGCAGAAATAAAAGTCAAATATTATCTCTTAGAATTAACACCATATCTAGGCATCACAACAGAGTCTTTAAAGAACTGTGAAAGATCGGAAGGACTTCACTTTCCCAGAGTATTTCCCCTTGTCCAGCCCTGGATTTATTAAAACACATCCTTCTGACAGCTGTTTTTCAAAGGGGGTGATGAGGTGATGGAGGCAGCCTGAGCCACCTCTGCTGGGAGCGGGGATCCCTCAGAACCAGCCCTGCTACTTCCAGCTATGAAAGACGACCAGATGTGCAAAGTGGGTAAGTTGTGTTTAATGCCTGCACAGAAGCATTAATACCCATCTGATAATCTAGGTACTCGTACTATTTATGCAGGCTTTTTGACAACCAGCAGAAATAAGCACTGTGCCTGGGGAAAACCCACTAATCACTTCAATATGGATCACGACAGAAATATCAGTCGAGCAGTTACTCTTCCTTACATGGTCAGAAATGAGGACTTCAGATCCTTCCATGGGTGTGGGAGGCAGAAGGGCCCCCAGCTGCTGAGCATCACAGACTGAGCAGTGCAGCACCTGAGCAGGTTTCCTCTCAGCTGAAGCTGGCACTTTCACTCTTGCAACCTTTGCTGGGAGACAACAAAGTGGCACTGAGGACAAATAAGGATAATTCTTTCAAGGCTTATTTCTGCTTATTTGTTCTTACGCCAAGATTTTTATGCAGCTTGGATAGGGGACTTCTTTTTTTCTCCTCTACTGTTTACTCTCCCCATGTATTTATAGACAGCAGTCATATCCTCTCCTATGATTTGTTTTTGTTAAGCTGTGCGCATTCCTTTCATCTCTCCTTGTACAGTATGTTCTCTACTTTGTCTTACTGGCCCCTCTAGTAGAATCCTATAACTGAGAGTTTGAAAACAAGTCTCCAAACTATATGATTTCTTCCTTGAAGCAGTTTCACAAAGTCCTACTGAGTTTCAAGGGGAAGGGCTCCCATTGTGAAGTCTTTGGCTCTTATGGGAAAGGACACACCTCTGAGCTTACAGAAGCATTCAACAGCCACAGCCCCATCCCAAGGAGCCCAGACAAAACAAGCCTGACTGAAGGTGGCACCCTGAACCCAGACACCTAGAGCAGCAAACAAGGCCAAAACCACAAAGCAGGTCAGAGGTACAGCAACAGAGCATCCCCAAGGCTACAGCACAGCCTGATAAGGACAGATAAAGCTGAACAAAGCACAGCACCCACCACCCCAACCAACAGCCACAAACCAGAGCCCTGTTCTTACAGGATGATCCATGCAGGTGGGGAGGGGCAGCCCAGGGCTCCGCTTATATGGAGCACCTGGGCCTGTGAGTGGTGGGGTGGGGATGCTGGCATTTATAAATGGCCCCAGGTGAGAGGTGCCCTGGTGCTGCAGGCCTTGCTGTAGGTAAGGTCTTGTTTTTAGTGCAGCTTTGTGGGTTTTTTGTGCTTCATGGGCTGTATTTTAGTGCAGTATTTCTTTTGACATAGCATTTCATTTTCTGTTGAAAGTTCATGGGTGCTTTAAAATCCCCGTTTAAGCTTTCAGAAGCAGTTGTGTGCTTTATTTGTGTCTATTTATTCCATGCCCTTAGGCTATGGTTTTTATTTACTATGTTTTTCAAGTTTTTCCCCTACCTTTTCTCCCCAAGATCAAACGATCTGAGCTCTGAGAAGGAAACCACTGCTGGTGCTTTCCCAGAGGGCTCTGGATTTTTGTTGTTCAGTGTAAGAAAAACAACCTTTTCAGTACTGGTGGTGTTGCACTGCTATCAGCATCTCTGGTATTTGAGACTGCAGTGTCCTGTTTGAATAACTGACCCTGCAGAGAGAACTGCACAAGCAGACACCTGCAGCAGCATGGGGCTGTATTGATTTAGATGTCACTTTGGATTACGTTCAAAGTGTTTTTGCAGAGCAGTTCTTTGCAGTGGGATGTGTCCTTCAAGAGGAGAGTAGTGTCAGGGGAAGAGAAATGTTTGCTTTGGTGACTGATTGGTGTAAAGGAGGGGATGTTTTGAAACTGAACTGAGTTGGAAAGGTAAGTATATTCCACCCACACTACAGACACATACCTGAGCCTTGGAAAACAAGTGCATTAAAGGAGCAGTAGGAATCAAATGAGGTAAACGTAGAGCGAGTGCCAAGATTTGCCTGAGTTCAACGCCGCCTTGTTTCTGAAGCTGACAAAAGAAAAATGGCATCATCTGAGACAGCAGTTAAGCTCTGAGCTGCAGCCTCTGCCCTGGTGCAGGCAGCTCCAAATGGAAAGCTCCTGCTAGCAGCCAGCAGGAGCAACACGGCAATGAGCTGCAATGGGGGAAGTGCAGAGCTGCCCGGAGCTGGGAGTGCTGGCAGGTCCCCCAGTGTGCCTCAGACAAATGGCATTGCAGGAGGAACTGGGATACTGTGCTCTGCAAAGCAATAACATATTAATCTGCTCTCCAGAAATCTTTCAGTGTAGTGAACGGAACATAACCCAATTATTTCAACCCCATTTTTTTTTTTTCCCCTGTTGTTTTCCATTGTAGGAGAAGCTCGTGTGATGTTGGCTGTGTGCACACAACTGTTCTGTATCCCAGGTGTGCCCAGACACCTGGCCAAACACCAGGCAGAGGTATTTTCTTCAAAGCAATGCCTTTACATGGTAAGGCAAGCATTCATTCTTTCAAACAGTTCTGTCAGTGCTTAGCATTTCTCTGTTATTACAGAATTGTTCAACTGTTGCTTTGAACTCTTGTAACCTCAGCCTGCATACAGTGGAAAAATTCAGGATTTGCTCGCTAGAGCATGATGCTGCAGTTCACAATAAAATATTTGCTGTGCATCCAGCTGAGAGTGCTGATGTGTCCTGCATCATGTTGGGTTTGCTCTGCTTTAATTTTGCAGGAGCCCTCCTGGAAATCTGTATTAAGAGTTTTGCTGTCAGAGTAGAACTGATATTTCACAGTGCTCTAAAATCCATTTGCTCAGGAAGGCAGTTCTTAAAGCTAACAGGCTGTGGTGAGAGCTCAGGATGGATCTGTGCTGAAAGTTTTACCAAAGGAACCCTGAATTTGAGCCCTTGTTTTCAAAATGATTTGAAATTCCCTGCTTAGTGTGGATCTGACTGCATAATAAGAGCACCATAGAAATATCAGGGCTATTTCTTAAAGCAAATTTGGAATCATTTTGATGGAGGGCTTTGCCAGCTGCAAGCCTGTGCAAAGAGCAGCTGATTTCTAAACTGAGATGTCTTCCTTGCTGCCGTGTTTGGATTGTCCTGGAAGGCACTGCTTTAAGTGCTGAGCTACTTAGGAAGGCACAGGACAGGAAAGCATCTGAGATCATTTGGTCACTTTACACTTCTGAGATCAGTCTGATTAAGCAGAATTCATCTCCTGGATAAGTTCTGTTCCATTTAGGAACATCCTATGAAGCTGAATGAGCCATTTCACAGTCCTGCTGTCCTCCTCAAATGCAACAGTTTGTAATGAAATGTGTCTGTGTTGATTTCAGTAATGAATTGCAGAGCCTGCCTTCCCTTCCCTGTCCTCTGCTTGCTATTTCTCTGCACGACTTTGAGGAAACCTGCTGGTGCTGCCTGTTTTCATTTCTTCCTACCCAAGTTCATCAAATCATCCCACCCTACTTTAAAGTGCTGGAAACTCCCAGCCCCAAAGCTGTTTGCATGCAGAGTTAAGGCTGTGGCTCTTGCTTTCCCAGACTGTTGTGTATGTTCACATCATCACAAGTGTCCATTGCAGGAACCAAGGAGGTGAAGCCTCTCAGGCACTGCAGCTGAAGCAGGCTGTCCTACACTTGGAAGCCCTGAAATGGCAGCAGCTCTGAGCTCAGAGAAATCTTTCTGTTCTTGTTTTATTTGTCATGCATACTTTTGCTCCATAATGTCTGACTGGGGGCAAGAAGCGATGTGCCAAGCTTTCAGAAGCCCTTTCCAGGAGCTGGAGGTGGTGGCTGCCAGGTATTGGGGTATCTGAGTGAGAGGACTCCTTGCTCTGCACCTGGGCAGGGCACAAAGGAGAGAGTGGAGGAGGAACCAGGTGCCTCCCTGAGCACAGCAGGGAGCTGCAGTAAGGAACAGAGTGTGCTGGAGGTGGTTTGATAGCTGGTTTTGCTGATCTGGATCAGAAGGTATTTTTTTCTCCAGGGCATCTTATGCTATCTGGGCACTGCAGGCATTGCAATAATGGGCAAATAATTCTCTGTAGCACTGGCTGGGTTTCGAGCTCCTGGTTGTGGCTTGAAGATGTTGGATGTGTTTAAATCTTACTCCACTGTAATGTCCACCTTTTGATGAAAGGAAAGTCAGTGCTCACCCCATCCAACTCCAGACCTGGATAAGCAGAGCTGTTACTGAAGGAGCATTTTTTGACCATGTAGGCAGCACCTGAGGATAAAACTTATCTCTAACCTCTAAGTTCAGGCATCCCTGCTGCTAACCTGCCGAGCACCTTGCTGATCACAGCAGTATCTCCACATTGCCCCATGGGCTTCCAGCTCTCAAAGCAGCTCCGTTGCCTCTATCACTCCAGTTTGCAGGCACAGAATTACTGCATTCAGCTCAGGGTGGGTGAAGCAGTAATTGTGGTGGTCAATGATGCCCTCAGAGGGACTGGAGCTTATTGGAGGTACTGTGAACAAAGGTTGTGAGCCATCACAAACCCGCTGCTCTTCTGTGGGATGGAAGCAAACGGAACTTGCAATAAGTGTGTAAAGAAAATGCTTTCTAATTTGGGGCTTCAAACTCATTTCCTTTCCTATTTTCAGGGTTGGGTTCAACTTCCATCCTCGAAGCTAAATGAAACAACACCAAATGTGGAACCAAAGCAAGGCAATTATCTCACCAACTGCATTTCTGCCTTTGCTTTATCTTTGCCTTTGATCCATTTCTGTTACAGTGGCAGTAGAAAACATGCAAAAATATTTTACAAAATACTATTTCATATAAATAGAGCGACTGCAACCCTGCAAAAACACATTGAAAGTGTAATTAAGACTGAAAGACAGCTCGGTATTTTTAGCTCTATTGAGGATTCATCCCCTTCCCTATTCTTTCATCGGGTTTTCTTTAACAGCTGACATATTGGTTGATTAAAATAAATGGAAAATAGAAATGAATGAAAGAGCCCTCTGCTGTACAGAATTCAGGGCTCTTCCTCAATGAGATTCTCTATAGTGAATCGTGCAATTGTTGAGATGCTGTTGGCAAGTGTTTGTGTCAAAGGCAGCAAACCAGGCTCAACGTGTGCAGTGTTTTTCCTTCCCAGGATTTAAAGAAATGTTTTCCCAATGTGAGAACCCCTAAGGAACACAACAACGTCTGTAGCCATAAACTCATCTCATTCTTGTTTCTCATCGCTGTACTTCTTGGGTTCTTCTTTGGTAAACGATTTCCTGTCCTGTGCCAGATGCTGTTCTCCTTCACAATGCAGTAATAGTTCTTTGTTAGTGATATCACAGTATTATACCACAGCCCTTACTGTGGCTTCTCAAATTTAGCATGCTGAAATACATTCTTTGTTGGTTGTTTGGGGGCTTTGAGATCTGGGGTTTGATTGAAGTCGGTCTGTAACAAAAAAGAAGGGACAGAGGCTGGGGAAACTTGGACAGCGTGCAGAGAAACGGCAACAAAAGAAGGGCAAGAAAGAAGAGGAGTATTTGATATATCCTGTCTCTGCCTGTGTAGATGGAGGAAAAGCTTGAAGTAATACTTGTGTTATTTGCTGCTGTTTGGGCTTTGAGCTGCTGGAGGCATCCAACTGCTGATCCTGCCCAGGGATCTCCCTCAAGCAATGGCTGTGGGATCAGGCTGGGGGACCATGGGCTGCTCCTTCTCCTCCCCCATACGTGTGTTTCCTAGCCAGAGATAAAGCAAGAACACCCCCATCCAAGTAATTTCTAGTCCTTTAACTGAATCACACGGTCTGGCCCTTCTGAACAGAGGCCAGAAAGTCTGCCGTTCCCTTTTAGATGTGATCTGTGGGTTTCCTATCATGATGACACAGTTCCACTCTGTGCTGGTGTAAGGTTCATTAAAACTGGTGTGTTTTTGTGTGCATAGCAGGGAATTCTTTTGAAGGGTTATGTAAAAGTATATTTTCCAGAAGACAGAGCAAATACAAGGAAGCTGGTTCAGTTCCTTAAGGCCTGGTTGTGCAAGGAATGGGATGTGAAGTTAACCTGGGTTTTAAATGCAAGCTATGGCACTTCACATCCTGTGGGTCTGCGTCAGGCTGCAGGGCTGTGTCTGCATGCACGCATGGAGATGTTTGTCCTGAAGCATAAACTGATGTAAGGACATAATCATATGTTTATTTTTTTCTCCTGGAAAGCAAACTGGGAAGAAGGAAATTGGTAAATAAATATTGATTTAAGATCTCTCGTGGAGGGACGCCTTCTTGAGGAGATTTGGAGCCTTTCTGGCCAATGAAGGAGCTGGCAAACAGGTCTGTCACACAGTTACTTCTCCAGTCTGGGTAGAGCTCTTAAGGAGGGGAGGTGTTTGTGGGCTGATAGGATGCTGAAACATTTAAACATGCTGATATATGGAATAGAAAACGTGGACAGCTTTTTCCTGTTGTATTCCTGTGGGGCTGCACCGGGCTGGATGATGAGGACAAACTTTGTCAGAAACAGTTTAGAGGGAAATTATTAACATGCAAATAAATGAACCTGTCTGGCTGACCAGAGGAGCCTGTATTCATACAGCAAATGTTACATTACTCATCCTGCAATGCTTTCTGAAGCAGATTTTCGTATCATCGTTGTCCGTTTCAAATTCAGCTCTTAAATCCCAAAAGGGAATTCACTGCCAGCCATTTGCATTTTAAAGCAAAAACTCAAACCTCGATAGAATGCTCTACTTAAGGCTCCTTTTATATAACTTAAGCAACGAGCTCCATTGGTAGAGGCCTTGGGGAGCCAACCGAAGGACTGAGACAAGGCAGAAACGCTTGGAAGAAGCCTGAAGAATCACTTTGTGTGATGCAGACCATGGAGTTATCTGTGCAAAGCTGCTGCTCTCATGGTCGTGCCTTCAGCACTGGGGGGAAAGGCAGGCCTTCAGCCTTTGGCAAGCCGCCTGCCTTGATGTGACAGGCTGTTGTTTCTTCTGGTGCACGAGGGGAAATTGTAGCAGAACTCTGAGTTCACATTTTGCAAGATGGGGAACTGCAGAGGGAAAGTTACAGGAAAAGCGACGTGTTTTCTTGCAACCAAGATTTCTTGGGCTGACTCATCTTCGGAGGAGACGTGATTCAGGGGAGAAACAAAGTAGGCTGCTCTGCCCCTCGGGCCACGGGTTTGCAGGTGGAAGTTGTAGGCGGTTCACTCCTTCCCTTGGAGACACCGGGATTCATCAGCACAAATGTCCCAGTTCCTCCAGCTGAGTCGTGCTCTCTGTTTTTATTCAGCTGAAGCAGACTTCAAACGTGTATTTCTTTATTTCCTACTGCTAAGAGAGCCGCTATCCCGGCTGCTGCTTGCTGAAGGCGCTTGAAAGCTTTGAAAGTACTGCTAATTATTTTCTTGGGGTCCTGTGAAGAATTGTACATTTCAAATGTTATAAAAAAAAGTACAGAGTACGAAGCCACTATTTTAAATAAGTTGATAAATCAATAGTAGAGAGCACTGTCTCTATTTTGGAGCATTTGAAAAGAATGAATTTGGCTCTGATTGTAGAGCAAGGTCTGCAAACCGGAATCTCTGTGCTTGGGAATTCCAAAACCCCACTGATTTTCACTGCAGCTCAACTGAAGACTAAGCTTTGACTTAGCAGCAGACCCTTCAGCTCCTTTCCAAAACGTGTTCTGGTGACAGACAACAGAAGGCAGAACTTCTGGGTCTTTGCTGTGCTTTCTTGTGCTCAGCTCCTCATTTCCAGGTTGCACATTTCAAGCAACTGAAGTAAATAT